>NW_027072173.1:0-2699508 GCF_008065305.1 Cutaneotrichosporon oleaginosum | reverse complement strand
GTTGGGGGCCATCCCATCCGACTTAGGTGCAAGCAATGCCGCCACAATCTGTACGAGGCTGAGGCCTTCCAGTGGTGTGCGAAACTTGTTGATCGAGGCCATGTTCCTCTTCAATGCCTAGGACTGGACCTGCTCCATGGCACTGTGAGTCCACACAAGGCCATGTACTTATCCGTGCAGCAAGAGATTCCGGCACAAGACCAAGAGGATGTGCAGTCCATTACTGGCTGGGATGCCCTGGCTGCAGAGCCAACCGTGAGCTCCAAAGTGGGACATGACTGACAACAGGATACCAGTCTACTGGCCCACATGAAGGCCACCTACAAGACCCGCCCTGAGATCGAGGACCTGCTCAACATCATCAGGGGCAAGGGCGGCATCATACCCTGCAAGAAGGCCGACACAGGTGGTGGAAGCCATCGGTACAACGTCCACGGATGGAAGGGCGGCCTCAAGCTCAGGTGTCCACTCAAAACATGCAAGGACAGACTGACCACCAAACAAGCATTTGAATGGTTCGCCCAGCTCGTACAGGATGGCCATGTCAGCCAGGAGGCACTGGGGTTCCACCCAGTGGCTGCCCCAGTCCTGCCTGCTATTGCTCCTGTCACTCGGGACAACTATGTGGGTGATACCTCCACATCCACCACTGACAGTCAGCTACTGGCTCCACTCAACCCTACCCCCACCATCACTGGGGTCCCATCCCAGCAGGTCATCCATCTCAACTCTGACCCCCCTACCTACCGGACCACATGGATCAAGGGTGACGGCAACTGTATGTTCCATGCCTTTGCCAAGGCCTGGCCCAACCCAATCTTCCACACAGAGGTCAGAGGCAAGGCCATCGAGTGGATGCGCTCTCACCCTCAAGACTTTGTCAACTTCCTCCCCTTCCGGCATGGTAAGCAGCTCACTCTCGACACCTACCTCCATGAGATGGCACAGGATGGGTGCTATGGTGATAACCTCACCCTCCAGGCAGTGTGCAAGGCCTTCAGTGTCACTGTCATGGTGCTCAAGGACGAAAACCATCAATTCAGCTGGATGGGGGTCAATGACCACCCACCCCAGCGCCGGGTCTTCTGGTTCTACCTTCACAGGTACCACTACGAGAACCTCCTCCTGCCTCGGTTTGTAGTGCTGTAGTACGTATCCAAGTAGGAAACAGTCGGAATGAATCACACTCACCACTCACCAGAAGCTGCATGACTGGCCAAGGTGCATAGCCCATGATCAAAGCTAACGTACCCTCTCAAGGAAAGTGAACCATGTGTCCCTGACATCCCTGAGTCTGCGGGTTGAACCAATGGATGAGGGGTGACCGACGCCTCAAGGCTCACTGCCATCTCCACCATAGGCCCTGCTGTGAACGTCTTCCAAGGCTTGTGGGTACGGACTTATGCCTAAATACCCTGACAGATAGAGTTCACTGACGGCCCCTGACACCCCTGAAGACCCTGAGAGCACTAGGGTCACACCCGAAGGATTCTGGCGAGATACTCATACAAGGAAGTGAAAGTCAGTGGGTGACCTGATGCTACCAACTTCCAGGGCCCGTAGCTCGTAAACTAAGCTTGACTCCCCTGACTCCCATGGTGCGTCTGAAAGCCCTCCCGAAGGGCTTTCAGATGGTACCCTGAAACCCTGCAGGGTCCGATTTTTTTGAAAATACCCAATACCGGCACCCCCATATAACCCCCTAACCCCATAGCCCCCTAACCCCATATAACCCCCATAACCCTTCCAGAACAGAAAACTAAACGGAGGCAAATTCATGATTTTCACCTCACTTTCCGGTCCTGACCAGAAGCAATAATGACGACGTGTCCATTCAGAGTAATATTGTAACGCACCCCGTCTTCCCTGAGCGTCTGGCAAGAGTAAAGATGTGGTGGGGGTGGAGGTGAAGGTGGAGGTCGCCCAGCCGAATTTGCCTCTCAGACGGGAGCTGTCTTACATCCCTCACACTCTCATGGCCATCCTTGCGCCTCCGGGCGGCCTCTTTGCCACGCTCGGCGACGCGGTTCTTGTCGAGGACTTCGATGAAGAGGTAAGTGCAGCGCTCGCCGCATCTGCGCCTGAAGGGGATCTGGCCGGTGCCCAGGACGGCACCATCGTCTGTCATGGACTCATCCAACAGTCTTCTCACCTTCCCTCCCTGTCACCACACTGTCGCTTACACCAGATTATGGACCTCTACATCGGCATTGGCGAGCATTCGGGCGGCCTGGGCTACCTCGATGGTCGCGCGCCCGAGCTATCGCTAACCCTCGAGCTCGTCCCCGCAGCTACAGAAGCAGCGTCTGACGAGCATGCTGGGAAGCGGCGCATGAGGCGGAAGGAGAAGGCCAAGGCGGTCGAAGGCGTTTCCATCGACATCGTCGTGACACAAGACCCAGGAGCACTGCGGAGCCGCAGCGGCGAGACTGGCAGTGTGCTCTGGCGAAGTAGGTATGTACCACTACACATTCGTCCACCTTCCCCCTCGCCTCGGCGGAGCGTTCGTCCTAGCTCACGCCAGCCTCCACCTCGCCCGACATATTCTTACGCAGGCCATCTTTCCTCCGGTCGCCCCGCTTTTATCCATGCAGGCGCTCGCATCGGCTAAAGTTCTCGAGCTAGGGGCCGGCACTGGCGTTCTTGCGTCTCTCATCGCTCCATTGACAGCGGAGTATACGGCCACTGACCGGCGGGAGAATCTGAAGCTGGTGCAACGGAACGTGGCTAACAATGCCTCTGCGACCGTCAAGATTGCGTCCAAGATATTGGACGGGAACCGATCGCCAGCGACTACAGAGGAGCTTGACTGGGAGCAAGTCTCGGCAGCACGTGCTCGAGCGCAGGTCAAAGGGGAGACGTACGCGTTGCCTGCTGGTTCGCCTGGCGCAGACGCCGATCTGGTGCTCGGGGTCGACTGCATCTACAACGAGCACCTGGTGCAGCCGCTCGTCGACACACTTGCAGCTGCTTGCTCACGAGGAGCCGTAGCCTGGGTGGTTGTGGAAAAGCGGTCACCTGAAGTGGTGAGTCGGACCGAGGTGATACAGATTTGAGTACCCAAACATCCGGGCCAGGGGATGATATGCTGTGACGCCTGGGGTCGACGGCGGCGAGGTTACATATGGCTCCCGCCTCCTGTCGTCTCTCTTCAGCGGAAGCTGCGCGTGACCTCTTACATCATTGAATATGTTTGCTGTCGCGCAGACTCACGCCGCCATCACGCGACAGTCACGTCCCCACTCAACTTCGAAGAAAGCTAATAGCAGCTGACGCTCTTCCTGGAAACATGGATCAGCGATCGGGCGGGGTTTACCGTCATGCGCTTGGGAGACGATGCTATGGGAAGCTGGGAAGGAGAGAGGGGCCGCTGGGTCGGTTGGATCGGGTGGATCTCTGACAGATAACCTCGGGGCGGCGAAGCCGAAGCTGCGCTTAATGATGGCGTCCATTCTTTCCGTGGGTGTGAAGAGTCCCTGGCGAGGGAGACGTACAAGCCCACACGCCGCCATGGTCTCGGCCGATGTCATAAGTGTGGCCGGCGCGGCCAACGCCACGGAGCAATCTACCTAATTACAGTACATTGCTTGGTGTTATGAGAGTGACAAAGTGTCGAGCATGAACTCGGAGCGTGACTTGTCATTATGACTCAACGGGGGGGGGGGAGGGAGGGAGTGTGGATTGTTTGTTTTGGCGTGTCGGAACGCGCAACCAAGGGATAGAGAGGGGGACGAGTGACGGATGGATGTGCATGTTTACGTTTATCCAGGAAGAGACGCGTCTTGATCTTGGGTTGTCTCCCTGCAGTGCCTTGAGGATCTTGATGAAGGCTCAACTCTGCTACTGCTCAAAATCCAATTAGTCCCCCATCGGCCCCACTCATGCATGCCAACTACCCAAGCCGCTACCTGGCGCAGTTTGCACGCAGCTGTACTGTACATACGCCGCACACCGCAGGCAGGGTTCGGATGGCCTGGCCGAGGCGATTCGAACGCCGAGGGATGCCGAGGGATGAAGATATGAAGAGCAACGGAGGAGAGGCGGAGGAAAAGGGGGGGGGGGTGACGCGGGTGTGGAGACGTGCCGAAGGACCGGAGGAGGGGGCATGCGCGGCATGTGAGTGCATGTAAGCCAAGGCCGGACCGGAAACTCAGGAACATGTCTTGAATGGGAAGACAGGGACGAAGAACGGGGGTGGCAGCTTGGAGGGGCATCAGAGGAGAGGGAGTGCAGACTCATCAGGGCGAGATTGAGGGGCTCAGGATCTGTAGTGGACTTTTTTAGGGCACCAGCACCAAACAACAGTCTGTGCTCGGTCTCGTCTTGCGCCTGGATGGATGCTCCCTCTGGCCGTACGCCGTGCCTCATCCCGGCGGCCACACACAGCACCCACATCGCGTCTCTCTCCACCCCCCACGCGTGAGATGCTCTCCTTGCTCGTCGTTCGAATGAATGGCAACTCGCCATCTCTCACTCCCTTCTCATCATCATCCATCTCCTCCAGCTCCCCTCCTCCTCCCCGCCCTTCTGCTCCGTCGCTCTTTACTCCCCCATTCTCCTCCTCTCACTCCTCCTTCGGCCATCTCACACCTCCCAACGCCCATCCTTCTCTTCTTCACCCCTGCACTTCCCCCGCACCTACACGCTAAAGCCCCCACGGTCACACGCACACATTATCAACAGCTTGTGCTACTCTTGTCTCTCTTGACTCGTCTTCTCCTCTTCTATCAAACAAGGTCAGTATATTACAAACCAACTTCCCGTCATGACACAACATCACAAATCATCACTCCTACCCCAACCGCGGTGGCGTCGCGACTCTTGGCCTTGAACAGGAGAGGAGCGCGAGTGACGGCGGTGCAATGACTCCCCTCCCTTTCCACCCCTTTGTCCGTGCTGACGCCTCCGCGCCTCCCCTCATTGTCCCATCCTTTGCATCTTTACTACGTCCTCGTGCATCCTCCTCCATCTTTCTCTCTTGCCACTCCAGCCAAATCAGCCATCATGTCGACTGCCGTGACTGGAGCCGTTGGTCCACCCGCGCCGGCCGCGCCGTCCCCCTCGCAGCCCCAGCAGTCGTCGGTTGCCCCCCCTCCTCAGTCCTCCGAGAGGCCTACCCCTTCGTCAAGCAACACTCCGCCCCCTCCATCCTCCTCGGAGAGGCCCTCCCCCAGCACCACCGAGCAGCCATCTACTCAGCAGCCTCCTTCGACCACCGAGGCCCCTCCTTCTACATCTGAGCCGGCCTCGTCATCTGTCACCTCTTCGGCCGCCCCCTCCAGCCAGACCTCGGTTGTCGTGGTGACCAGCACCAGATCGTCCTCGTCTTCCGCCAGTGCTTCGCTCTCCTTCTCCCAGTCGTCCACCTCTACCCTCACCCAGACCAGGACTGTCAACCAGAGCGGCCCTGCTCTTAACACGTCGGGCCGTGCCAGCCAGTCTGCCGACGCTGCCAGCGCCGGGACCGGATCCAGCTCGGGCCTCTCCGGCGGTGCTGTGAGTAGTTCTTCCTTTCCAAGCGCCGAGCGCATGTTTCAAAGCACTTTCACTGACCACCCTCCTTGCAGATTGCCGGCATTGTCATTGGTGTTCTCGCTGGTCTTGGTCTGATCGCCTTCCTTGCTACCGGTTACCTCCGTCGCCGCTCGCGTGCTCGCCGTACCGCCAACCGCTCCTCCATGTTCGAGCCCTGGCAGACGGCCGTCGCGACCGAGGACCCCGGCTACGAGAAGGCGTACCCCATGGACACTCAGCCTTCGTTCCCTCCCGGTGCCGACCAGTTTGACCCCAACTATGGCTACCAGCAGGGAGGCTTCCAGCAGTACCCTGACGCTGGTGCGTATGGGCCATACCCTACCAACCAGGGCCAGTTCGCTGCTGCTGGCTACCCCGATGGCGCTGCTGTTGGCGCCGCTGGTGTCGGTGCCGGCATGGCCACTGCTGGCGTTGGTGCCTACGGCGTCCAGCAGCAGCAGGGCTTTGAGGGTCCCACTTCGCCCATCCAGAACCCCGCGGATGCTCCTCACCCGATGTCGCCCCCTGCTTCGTCTGCGGGTCACAACGGTGCTGCCGTCGCGGCTGGTGTCGCCGGCGCCGCCGGCGTCGCAGGTGCTGCCGCTGCTGGGGCAGTTGCCTCAGGCTCGAACGTCCCAGAGGGTCTTCACGATGGCATGATGGTTCGCGTCAAGGTCGGCTTCGTTCGCTCCCTTGAGGACGAGCTTGGTGAGTTCTCCTCGACATCTTTATGCTGTGACCGTGTTGACCCCGTTTTTAGCCATCACCCAAGGCCAGCAGCTCTACCTGCACACGACCTACGACGACGGCTGGTGCCTGTGCGAGGACGACGCGCACAACCGCGGCGTTGTTCCCGTCAGCTGCCTCGAACCCTGGACGCAGTAAATGTGTCCACGGTGCGTGTCAAAAGGCGCGAGCTGCGCACATGCACACGCATTTGCTTTCATCTTCCTCGACCTCCCCACCAAGTAGATGCGTGTATGGCCTCCCCACCTGCACTAGCCAGCTGTTTTACCCACCACCACCATTGCTGGGCGGACGGCGTGTACTGGTGCGCATGCCTGCAGGTAGACCCTGCTGTCGCCCAGTCAACGGACACTCCTTTAGGTATATTGTTAGGATGTATGGTTGTTGCTTGGCGGGTCGGGAGGGGTGGATGGAGGTTTGCGACATGACGCGGAGACGAAACACGCGCGGGTACACGGGTGCTGCTCAATTGAAAGCTTGTTATTATATACGACGGCTGTGTGTGCATGCGCTGGTCCGCGGGGAGGACCAAAATCTAGCATGCAACCAACACCCAGGACCTCATGCATGCAAAGTAGGTAGACCTGTCGAAGGCGCAGGGTTGTCGCCAGAAGCTGCGCCGGCACAAAGCATACCGATTGCCCGATAGCCGCACATATTGCGACGCCCCGTGCCTCCCACCTGCCTCCACCGGAGCAGACCACTTGGGACCACGGTCCGCGACCAGAATTCTCCTTCCTTCGGTATCACCATGATCCCCGTCTTGGCCGCCGTCGCCGCCCTTCTCGCCAGCGTTATCATGTTCGGTTTCGGCAAGAAGCGCTTCAATCCCGCAGGTCAGGTGAGTGTGTGCGGAACATGGTGAGGGTGTCAGAGTGTGGTCGTCGCCACTGGCCTTCAGGAGATAGGAGACAGCTTGGAGGTAGGCGCATGAAGGCCTGCCGACGCTGCCCTACGCCTTTCGCGCCGCCGCCATTGTCGCCGTTCTTACTGTTACCGTTATGCCGTCCTCGCTGCCTTTCCTCTGGCCGCGCACAGACACAGACGCGTACTGACACCAGTTCTGCTACGTCCCCGGCGGGTCCGCAGGCCTCGGCAAGTCGCTCGCGGCTGAGCTTGTGCGTCGTGGCGCGCACGTCGTAATTGTGGCCCGTGGCGTTCAACGCGCACAAGAGACAGTCGAGGAGCTCAAGGTACGTTCTGTAGTCCTAGTCGCGCGCAGCCTTCATCCGTGCTCGCTCGCTTCCGCACGTGCGCACTGTCTCACATCAGACCCTGGCCAAGCCTGAGCAAAAGGTCCTCTTCGTCAACGCCGACCTGTCCGACCAAGAGTCGTCGGCACGCGCGCTGAGCGACGCTGCCGCCGCGTTTGGCGGGCGTGCACCTGACCATGTTTTCCTGTGCGCCGGTATGGCGCGGCCCATGCTCTTCATCGACGCGAAGCCTGAGGACCTTAAGAGCGTAAGCGTTGTAGAGGGGGGGTGCTGATCGCAGAACTTTGACGGCGTGTACTGGGTTTCGGCGTGGACTGCGCATGTGAGCTCCGAGCGCCGAGCACTGCGGAAGCTGACTCCAGGCGGCGGTGCAGATGATGGTCAAGCAGAAGGTGCAGGGTTCCATTACGTTCGTGTCCTCCTTCCTCGGATACACAGCGTTCGCCGGATACACGACTTACACACCCGGCAAGTTTGCCCTGCGTGGTGAGTTTCCGAGTTGCATCTGTTTCTGCAGTCCAGTGGCTCCGCTGATTTTAGGTCTCGCGGATACGCTCCGCAACGAGTTGCTCATGTTTGGCATCAAAGTGCACTTGTACATGCCGGCGGGCATGTTGTCACCCGGCTACGAGGAGGAGAACAAGACCAAGCCCAAGATCACGCAGAAGATCGAGGAGGGTGACGCGCCGATCAGCTGCGACGCGGCGGCCGCCATCCTCGTCAAGGGCCTCGAGCGCGGCAACTACCAGATCACAAACGACTTCGTGACGGAACTCGTGCGCGTGGGCGCCAAGGGCGCGGTGCCAAGTAACGGCTTGTTGGACATCTTCTACGGAATCATCGCGGCGGTGAGTCGTGTGTGCGTGTAATAAGCTGACGGCAGATTGGCTTGCCTATCTGGCGCCGCATCACGGACAGCCAGGTGCGCGCGGCGGGCAAGGAGGTCGAGGCGGGCCTCCAGGCGCGCGGCTTCTACGCGTAGAATCATAGAGCTCGTATGCAGGATACATCTAGGCGTGTGTGAGACGTGAAACCCGGGATTGCTGAGAGAGCACATCGCTACTCGGCCTTCTTGAAGTACGACGAGGTGACGGCCTGCCCCGTGACGAGGTTGAAGACGGATTCGCCGGCCCCAAGGTAGCCATCTGCGATAGAGCGAATCGACGACTCAGGGATCTGGGTGGTGTCGGGGCTGTACGGGTGAAGTGAACAGAGAGAAGAGGCGGAGTGGGAGGTAATGTAAAAGGCAGCGAGAAGTGAAGGACCAGACGACAAGACCCAGGAAGGGAGTTGAGCGTGTGCGGAAGTGGGAGGAGGGCAGGCGCGATCCATGCGGGGGCGAGGATGAGGAGAGGAGCGTCAGCATACTCGGCAGCGTGGACCATTAGGCGGCGAGGTTCCTAACGCATATCGTCTCGCCGGCGACGATGGGCTGCCGCCCACGCCACCGCCATCGACACGGTCAACTCACGCGAACCCAGTTGTCTTCTTGACGCCCGCAAGGACGGCCGAGATGGCGAGCGCGTCAAAGCCGAAGTGGAAAAGGCGACCGAGCATGGCAGGCGAGAGTAGATGGTAGCGGCCGAAAGAGTCGAGAAACAGCAAACGCAAGCAAAGCAATGAGCGGTAACGAGATCATAAGCTCTTGTGAGCCCTCAAAGATCGGCCGGAATCCGCACGCGTCGCGCCGGCGCAATGAGCGGAGATCCATCTCCGTGCCCCATGGGGCGGTGGCGACGGGGTCCGTCGTCGATCCCTCGACAACCGCCACCGTTGTCTTAGCCCGCGGGTTGAATGCTGCATCATCTGCATCGGCCCATCACCAAGAATGAAGCTTGACGCACGACAGCTCGTCGCCCGCGTCCTTCCGCGCCGCGAAGATCCTCCGCCCCCGTACTCGCAGCGCGACCCCAACTTCCCCCCCTCCGAACCCCGCGCTCCGGCCCGCGCCCCCGGCGTCCCACTCACCCGCTCCCTCTCGCCGCGCCCCCTCCTGCCGTCTTCGGAGCCCGAACGGCGTTATGCACCTCTATCCACGTCTTCAACTCACCTTATCCCATCGCCGGCCCCTCATTCACCCCCACCTGCAATTCAATCACCCAGCTCTGTGCGCTCGCACCCACCCCACATCGAACGCTCCCAGCCTTCACCGGCGTACACGCCCTGCACGCCGCGGCACGGCCCCGCGTCGTTCTCCACTCTTCCCGTGGCGCTCGTGCACCGCATCCTGATGCTGGCGCTTGATCCCTCCGCCACGCCAGACGTCTGGGCATGGGATCTCGAAACGGAGCGTGTGCGCCGTCTTCACTGGCTCTTTCTCGACGTCCGCGCAGTGAACCGCCGCCTCTACCTCAGTACGTTGACCCTCCCCCGGTGATCTCTCCCCTGGTGATCTCACTGACAATAGTCGCCACATCCATCCTCCGCGACCGCCTCCTCCCCACATACACCGCGCGCCTGCACGTGCACTCGTCCGCTCCTCTGCGGCCGGGCGCGGACGCCACAGGCCAGCCCGTGTTCGCGGCCCGCTCGCGCGAAGCTGCGGTGCTCGACCGCTTCGTGGCGATGCGCCTCGGCGAGGATCTGCGGCGCCTGGAAAGCACGCTGTCGGAAGATAGCGGCGAGGAGGAGGTGCTCTTTGCGCGCTTGCAGCCGGCCGCGCGCGTCGAGGACCTCCTCCTCCACTTGCCTCCACACCTCATCACTCCGCCACCGGCCGATGGTCGCTGCCTAGGCGAGCTCCGGCAGGCGCTGCCCCTCCCGCATGCGCATGTCGCAGTCACCCTCAGCCCGCTGTGGGCGCAGCTGTGGCTCAGCTACAGCCCCGTTAACGTGCCAAATACGCGAGGCGGGCGGGCAGGACGCAGCCTCGTCGTTGAAGTGCGTCGCGAGAAGAGTCCCGAGGTCATGGTCAAGGCGTTTAGCCAGGCCCTCGAGTGGCTCAGCCGCGGGCGCATTGCCTGGGGATGGAGCGTCCGCTCCAGCGGCTAGTTGCTTCCTTTGGGCTGGACGTGGCTAATGCTGTGATTAATGCGTATGTTGCTACAATGTAGGATGTATGTCTTGGCTGCTCTTCGACTCCTCCACCCACTTGCGCACGGCTTTGCGGCTCTCGGCGAGCGTCCATGCCCTGCGCCAGCGGTCCTCTCGTGCCCTCTCGTCTTCTCGCCCGTCCGCTGTGGCGTCAAACTCGACTGGCGCACAGCCCCAGTCGCGCCACAGCTGCACGATGGTGGCGCACACTGGTGCGACGTCGTCCCAGATCACGTCGAACAGGAGATACCACCCTTCTGGGAGAGCAATTTGGCGCAAGCGCGTAGCGAGGGTGATGCTCGCTACGGCGAGCACATGAGTGGGTTGTTGGGCGTTGAGGGGCGTGAGGTGGCTGAGGTGAGCACAGTGCAGGCCGAAAATGGGGAAGGCACAGTGAGCTTAAGGATTTCCCCGCACTAAAGGAGAACGCGATTGAGAAGCTAAAGCGATCGTGTTGTGAAGGACTCACGCATCATTCAGGATCGACCAGCATAGCTGTGCTACCCCGTCGTCAAACACAAGATCAAGAATCTTGAGATAATTGATCACATGCGAGTATGGTAGGTCGACCTGATGTGAGCCTCGGACTACAGACAATGCCACCAACCTGCATGTTGAACCCAAGCCGCTTGAGCACCTGCAGCTCGTTATATTGGATCGCCTCCTTCCCTGTGGTCAGCTCTGCTGTTTGCTCAAGGGATGTGCTTCAGTGCCCTGCAGCCCAAGTTCGACCAAGTCGGCCAACTCACACTCCCAAAACACCGTCGAGTGAAAGCTGGGGATGGAAAACGAGAAACCCGTCCATATTTCATCGCCCTTTGACCCAGGTCGGAGGTTTCGGGGCAGAGGAGTTCCGGCAGGAAGGGAGAGGAGGTGGCGCACTCGCGCCTGTAGAAACATGTAGGTGTTGATGATGTCCCGCAGTCGTGCAGGAGTTTCATTTAGCTTTGTTGCGAGGTAAAGACACGAGACGGATAGATCCTGGGGTGAGCGCTGGTATCTCCACCGTAGTCGAGGAAGGTACGCACATTCACGCCAAACGACGCCAGCGACGAGACGTAAAAAAATCGATGGAAGACTACCTGCGCCGTCGCGAGTGTGCTCTGCGGTCTTCTGTTAGCTGGGATCTGGTCTCGCAACTCACAGCTTGAGCATAACGCCCGCCTCTTGAATCATCATGCAGCCCACCGCGCGCAGGTCGGCCTCGAGACGCGCTGGCACCCCGTCGGCGCGCGAGGGCGGGTGCGCAATCTGCCGCGCCGTAGCGAGCGGATGGGGTGTGGGCGGCATCGCAAAAGCGAGCGGCGGGGGGGCAGGGGGCGGGGCGAGCGGGGCACAAAGACTGAGGTGGAGATGAGAGGATCAACATTTCAGTTAGCCGCGACAGCGGTGGACACCGATGGTGGAGGCTGTCGGAGAAATCCCTGAAATGCGCAATCAATTCCACGTGGCAAAAAGTTCAGATGCACTGTGGTCGTCAGAGCAGCCAGAGCAGACAACGCTGTTGTTTCACTTGCCACCTACACCACTAATAGAATCTAGACCATGTCCGACGACGACTGGGGTGCGTTTTTGTGGAAGAGGAATATCAGTGCTGACGGCAGACGTTGACGAGCCATCCACCGGGACCCTCGACGCCTGCGCCGGTCGTTCCGCGCCCGTCACAGAACAAGTGGGCCGGCGAGGATGAGGAGGAGGTGGGTCTTGGCACGTGGGAGAGGGCGGAGGCGGAACGCGCGAGGCTCGGAGTTGGGGAGCGGATGCGAATGGGGTGCAGAGGTGGGATGAGGAGATGTCGGAGGTGTACGTGATGCGCATTGTCCACTGCGGCCTGTGCGATGCGTTCTCCTCCGTGCCTCAGTACCTACAGACTCTATCACGCCACGCGCATCTTGCGTGGCCCATGGCTTGCTCCTCTTGTGCTCCGGCCGCTCGTCCCTCATGTCTCTATCCCTCGACTTCGAGTTAGCTAAGCTGACGGCAGGACGACTGGGATGTCTCCGACAGCGAGAAGAAACCAGCGCCACCCAAGAAGAGCGCTGTGACCGCTGCACCGCCCAAGAAGAAGATGACTCTCAAGCAGAAGCTCGCGGAGAAGGAGAAGCTTGCTGCGGAGAAGAAGGCGCGCGGCGGCGAGGACGACCTGATCGACGAGCGGACGGAGCAGGACCGCCGCCGTGAGGCGCGCGAGAAGGAGCTCGAGGCCGACTTGGCCGTCGCGTCTGATCTTATGGGTGGCATGGAGGTTTCGACGAGTGAGTCTGAGATGGGCCGTCGGGGCTGTTGGCTGGGTTGGCTTTGGCGTCCAAGATCGCCACGACCGCCAGCGGCTCGGTAAGCAGTAGCAAGAACTCTCTCGACTTGGCTGGAGGTGCTACAAAGCGCTTGCTCATGAGAGAGCCTGCTTTCTCCCGATAACAACAACCATAACAGCAGTGCCAAACTAACCTCAGGCGACGCGCTCAAGGCCGCTCTCTCCGCCAACCCGAAGACCAAGGCCGACTTCACCGAGCTTTCGACCAACATTGTGACCGCACTTATCAAGAAGCACGAGGACAATGGGCTTTTCCCCGCGTTCGTTGAGCAGCTGGCCAAGGAGCTTTGCGGGAGTCTGTCAGCCGTGCAGACGCGAAAGGTCTCGAGTGCGCTCAGCGTGCTGGGCAACACGAAGCAGCAGGAGGAGCGTGACAAGGCGAGCGGGAAGAAGAAGGTTAGAATGATCCCGCCTTGCACCGTGCCATTGCTTCAGCAAAGTTCGATGCTCACACTACAGGCCTCTACTAAGCCCAAGCTTGGCGCGACGAAGGTCCTTGCCAAGGTTGACCTGGACACGTATGACGACGTCTTGGAGGACGACGACTTTATGTAGTGTCGCTGGTTGTGTCGGTAGACCTGATGTAGAGAGTGCGCTAAGGAGCTGCGAGGTAGCATGGACTCTGAGTGGGCTGAGCGGGCTGAGCGGGCTGAGCAGGCTGAGCGGATTGAGCGGTCATGACCGGCCCCAGTGAGGCCAGTGAGGTGTGGAGAGCGCCTCACCCCATGCCATACCTACCCATAGCGCCCTCGAATTGCCACCCAACGACTCTGGCCTGTGACCCACGCCACATATGCGGCGATATCGAAACTCCATTCGTCGTTCGCCCACATTAGTGTACCCTTTAAGCTGTCGCAGCAGAGCCGATAATTATCCTTTTGCTAGGGTTAGCTGTTCTGACAGTGAGGATCATATCCGAGTCGAACAAATTGCTAGTTGAAAAAAACATCCTACCCCTTCTTCTCGTCTTTAAGGCGTTGAAGAGAATTTCTGGAACACTTCCGCATGCGGAACAATCTCTACTACTTTTGCTCCTCCAGCCTCTTCCAGTCGACCAAATCCTTGCATGAAGTCAGCAAGAAGAGGAGGGGCTACCAGCCGTGACAGCTGTGTCATTGCAAAGGTGTAGCGTCGAGCTTGCTCAGCTGTCCCATGCGTCCATCATTCAGTGCACCCTTGATTCACCAAAGTGCAACGGGAGGGCCAGATAATGCTGACGTAACAACTCCAGAGAGCGATCATGACGCTGCCCTCGCCGATTGCTGCGAGCTGCGAGGAGGGCGCTCATCATCCATCTTGATCTTGCTCTTCCTTCCTCCTATTTCTCCATCTTCAACTACCCGGCTTCAGTCAACAATGTCCGCAGGACTGCCGAAGCGCATTCTCAAGGTACGTTTTTCCTCTGCCACCTCCGCCTCGCCCCGCTCCATGCCTACCGCTGTGAAGGTTGTCCGCGAATTGAGCTGACCGTGTCTCACCCGGCCATTCCCTCAACCATTATCTTGCTAATGCCGACCCACTTCACTCCACGTCGCAACGTCCTGGGACTACCTTTACGCGCTCCCCACTTGATATCCCGCTCGTTTTTTGCGCCTCGACTTGCCCATTTCGCATCGCAATCACACTGAAACCGACTTCTGATACCGGACACGGTGGCGCCAACGTCTCCCTCGCTCTTCTTGACACCATCGCCCCTTGACCCACGCGTTCTGCTGACGATCTACTCATCGACTGCTTCTTCCAACTCCCTTTTGGCTTCTCGCTTGCCGACCATCCCTCTGCTCTCCACCCCGCCAACGCGGTCCACTGCTCGAATCCTTTGTCCTGCAGGAAACGGAGCGGCTCATGTCCGACTCGCCGCCCGGCATCACTGCCGCGCCGCACGACGACAACCTCCGCTACTTTGACGTCACAATAGCCGGCCCCGACCAGTCGCCGTACGAGGGTGAGTGTAGCCCGGTGTCACCCCGTCGTCCTGGAGAGGGCTAACTTACCCTAGGCGGTGTATTCAAGCTCGAGCTTTTCCTGCCGGAGGAGTACCCCATGAACCCTCCAAAGGTCCGCTTCCTCACAAAGATTTACCACCCCAACATTGGTGCGTGGCCTTGACCATCTTCCCTCCTCTGTTGCTCATCCACAGACAAGCTTGGGCGCATCTGCCTTGATATCCTCAAGGACAAGTGGTCGCCTGCTCTCCAGATCCGCACTGTCCTCCTTTCTATCCAGGCGCTCCTCGGCGCGCCAAACCCCGACGACCCGCTTGCCAATGACGTCGCCCAGGCGTGGAAGGAGAACGAGAAGGCTGCTATCGCCGAGGCCCAGCAGTGGACTCGCAAGTGGGCATGCTAGACCCGATTCCATGGTAGATAGAGATGCTTCCCATTAGAAGCAAGAGCCTTTTCTCAACGGTCATGTCAGACATCTTTGTATCTGTGTCAGTGCGGGAGCCATGTTCGTCACCCCATGCCTCGTGACACGTATTTACCAAGCAAACTATCGGCATGCATTGTCCTAACAGCCACGTCTTCAATCCCATCACTCCGTGCAATCGTTATCATGTCTAATCTTACACGTTACACGGTTCTATCGCTTCTCCTGGGGATACGTTGATGGACCGGCGTTGTACGTTGACGGACCGGCGTTGTACGTTGCCTGGCCGTAGCTGGGCGGGCCTGCCGCCTCAGTCTCGGGCGCGTAGTTGTTAAACGTCCCATGCGGAGAGTATTCGCTCTCGGGACTCTGCAGAATGTTCTGCTGTTGCGGGTTGATGAGACGTTGCGGCGTCGGCACTTGGACTGGTGCAGGCTCGTGGGGAATCGTCAGTGGGGCCGGTGTCCCGTAACCTTGCGCGCCCGTGTATTGGCGCTCGCCCGTAGGCGACGTGGCCGCGCGCCCGATCGCGCCGAGGCCGTCGTCGTAACCCGTATTCTGGTACGGGTCTGCCGGAGCGGGGTGGACTCTCGGCCCGGGGTCCTGGTAATGGTGGCTGTCAGACGACCCCGGGCCCCCGCTAAAATAATCGTTGGGTCCGCGCTGGCGCGTAGGAGAGGTCATGCCTGCCGCTGCGACGGGCGGGTATGTCGGCCCCTGGTTGTAGTCGTAGTTTGGCTGCGCGTACGGCTGCTGCCCGTATGATTGCTGCCCGTATGGTTCCTGCCCGTATGGCTGGACAGGGGCCGCGGCATACGGATCGTAGTCTGGTGTCAGCGGCGCTCAAAGGAGATCGAGGCGACAAGGCATTCCAGCCCGGGCGAGCCAACTCACAGTTGTCGGCAATCTGTTCCCGTTGGCCAGCGTAGCCGTACTCGTTGCGCGGCTGGTCAACGCCTTCGCCACCCGCACCAACGCCGGCGTTGCCCGCGGTCAGCATCGAACTGCCAGTTGATGGCTGTCTCCGTACTCCAAGAGTCTGGCCGTAGCTTGTCGGAGGAGCAGCAGCCTGAGCATAGGGGTTAGGCGTACCATTACGGCGCCCGTAGCCGACACCAACTCCATGCACGCCCGTGCCAGTTTCGACCGGCGGCGCATCATACAGGTACTTGTCCTCGGGCGGTCCAGGGTTGAGAGGCTCGCGCTCGAACGGCTGGAACGACGGGAGGTCCTGCTCGTATTTACGGCGCTCCTCGTCGCGGATGGCGTGCAAGCGCATGTCGTGGTCGCGACGGTATGAGTCAAATTCGTCGTCGTTGTCGCGGTTCTTCTTCTTCTTCCGCTCCTCGCGGCGTGAGCCACCACAGCTGCAGCAGCAGTTGGCCATACCAAACGCGCAGATGGCGACCGAGCAACACACCCAGGCGGCGAGAGTCATCCAGACGGCCGCCCCGATCTGGGCGTTGGCACCGCTCATCTTTCCGATGGCGCCCTTTGCGATGAAGAAGATGGCGAGATCGAAGATGAAGGCTATGAGCGTTGCGGTCGATGCCAGCGATGCCATGCATGTCGGGAAGCACACCATGTTGAAGCCAGGAATGAGATCGATGAGAGCCATAATCAGGCCGATCCCAGCAAAGCCGAGACCAACAATGTGCAGAACGAGCACATAGGTGAGGTACTTGGACACGGCCGAGGGAATGTTGATGAGGCTTTTGGGGATGTTTAGGACGGTGTTGAGGTCTGAGCGTTAGTTGGACGAGCGTGTCAACATAGGGCGATCCGTCTCTCGATCTCTCACCAAATGAGTAGCCAACTTGGGGGCCGACACACTCTTCGATATCACCAGTAGTGCAGAAGCCAAGTGTTCCCAAACGGAGGACGCCCTTGTACTCGCCGGCTGAGAAGTTTGCCTGGAGGAAGTACAGGTTCTTGAGGAGCGGGGTGTTAAACGAGACGAGCGCGAGGAGGATCACAGCGGCTAGCAGCAGGAGGACACCTGGTAGCCTGGCCCCCGCCGACATGATGATTGTAAGCGGCGGGGATTGATGGGGTTGAGGAAAGGAGAGGTGGGGGGAGAGGAGAGGAGAGGCGATGAGGGGCCAGATGAGTTAACGATGAAGGTGAGACGGAGAGATGATAATGAGGAGGAGGACAAGGAGGAGGATGGGTAATGAGGGTGGTAGATGAGAGGATGGACGACGGTGTGTGTGACGCCAGGGGAGTGCTCGTGCCGGTCACGCTATAAAGTGGGATGGAGGCAGGTAGAGTGTGGGGCCAGGCGGGGGTGGGTGAGTGCGAGGCTGGGTCGTAAAGGCAGGGCGATGTGTCGTTGGTGAAGCGTGACGAGTCTAATTGAGAAAAGAGTTTCGGCCGACAAGACGGGACCGGATAGGAGAGTGGTAAGTGATGAAGAATGGAAGAAGAATGATGGCGATGGTGGTGATGATGATGATGATGATGGCGATGAAGAATGCAGCGGTGGCCAGACTGCATGTACATACGCCAAGAGCACTGACCACCTTCCTCGGTTTCCCCGCCCATGCCGCCCAGCGCCGAAAGCGCGCGTCTTGGACCCTGATTGCTGGATGCGCTCACGCAAAAGAAGGCGGTGTAGAGCCTGTCCCAGGCACAGCTTTTTCCATCTCTCTCCCTTTTCTCCTCATCTCCGTACGATCTCGTGTCTCTGTCATGTATGATCCTGGTTGTCGCCGGTAAGCGCGGCAGGAGAAGAATTCACTAGTTTCTGATATCCAGGAGCCCATGTTGTAAATTGTAGAATGCGATGGCTGGCCCCGATACCTCAACGCCACAAGTTGTCCGCCATCTCTGTCTCTTTCAGCTCTCAGATCTCACAGCAGTACTGCGCATCCATGCTCATGCCAGCGATGCCAGCGGATCAGCGGAACATGGAAACGCACGCGAGAGCCACGCGATAACCATGCGCGCGCCATGAGGGTTGAATTGGACCCGCCAAGTAGCCCGCATGTGCCATCTGACAGGCACCTCCCTCGCAAGCCACCACCCACAAGTCACACCTCTCTCCATATCCGTCTTACTATCCAGGCGATCACCTTCATCACACTTCCTATTCTCTTCCATCACCTCGTCCCATCTCTCAAATTCTACTCTCATCTCCCTCCCTCTCAGCGACCTCACACCGGCCACCAACTCGATTGATCCCCCGCGACACCCGCGACCCCGCCAAACAGCGGCTGGTTCACCGTTACTCCCCGAGAACCCAATCCACAGCACACGCATCCCATCTATTCCCCATCATCCCACTATGTCTAGATACTACACTCACGGTGCTGGCAGGCCAGCTTCTCCAGACGAGGTCGAGTTCGCCGATCGCGTTGGTCCGTCATCCTTTGTCGGTGGTCCACGGCGCGGCCATGCAAACGAGATGCGACCCATGCGCAATGGGCAGTATCAGGCTCCAACCGAGCAACGCGAGCCGAGCTTTGACGTCCGCGCCGACTTTGACGGCAGCGGACCACGGTGGAGCGAGATGTACGGTGTGGCCAAGCAGGAGACGTGAGTATGGAATGAAGCGGGTGCGACAAGCGCACAGCGCTTTAGCTCGATCGCATCCAGGCTTCTTCCCCCGCTGGGATTGTGCTCTGTGCTGATCGCAGGTACCGCCCCGTGTATGACCACCACGAAGCTGTAGGCAGCGTTGGTCACCTTATGCCCAAACAAGATCAATACAATGACCCCGAAATGGTGACCGTGCCGGTGCTTGGTGCCGAGTAAGTCTGCTTATGCCCGCGCGTCTAGGCCCGGCTGAACCTCCCAGGTGGACCAAGGACGAACTGCACGGCCAGTCTCGCCGAGGCAAGGCTGAGGCAAAGGCGGACAAGCGCAAGACGAACTGGAAGGCATGGAATCGCGACCAGCGCGGATGCTGTGGCTGCGCGTGGATGACCCGTACTGTCTTCGTCTTCATTGCCTTCTTCTTCATCGCCGCCCTCATCGTCACACTCTACTTTGTCATTCCTCGTGCCGTCGAATTCCAGTGGTACGCAGACCAGCCATTTGTCAACACAACCGATCCGTACTTTGCGCGCACGCCAGCCAACTTCACCTTTGGCGCCAACTTGCAGCTCATGGCCGATTCGAGCGCAAGCTATGTTCCGGTGCAGTTCTCAAACGCCGAGGCCAAGGTCCTCGACGTTGACACGGGTGTCGTTATTGCGAACGGCAAGCTTGGCAGGTACAAGCTGAAGAAGGGCAAGAACATCCCCGTCTCGTTCCCCGTTACTTTCGCCTTTGCCGCCGTCAACGACACGGACCCAACTTGGGCCAACATGTACAACGGGTGCAAGCATCTGTTCCGGAACCAGGAGCGGCAGTCCATGAAGTTCCGCCTCGAGGTGAAGCAGTTCATCGTGGGCATGGTGCCCAAGCCAATCTCGACGTCGTCGCTGCTCGGCATCACCTGTCCGTTCGAGCTCCCAGCCAACGGCGTATAATGCTGCTTCGCTTCATCGAGCAGCGGGACGATTTTCTCCACGCGTAGTGCGATCGACACTCTCACCTAGCTTACGCGCTTTGCTGGCACACCCGTTTGCTCCCGTATCGGCCAATGGCAGTAAATCATGGACTCTTGTAGCCTCTGTACGTTCATCTGCACATCAGCATAATGATAGATTGTCGGAACGGGCTCCTTCGAAGGGGAAAAGGGAGAGGGGCGCAGCGCATGGGATAAATGGCACTGTGACCGGGCCCCCGTCGTCGGGAGCGGCACACTCAGCAACTTCCCACCAGCCAGCAGTCAGCAAGGGCAGTCACGAAGGGAGTCTTGTGGCTCGATGCAGTTCCGATACGGGGGCGGCTAGATGGTCACCCCAACCAATTTACATCTGGTGAGAATCTCATTCTTTCAAAAAGGCATTGAGCCATCGAGGCAGGCTGCAGGCTGCAGGCAGCTTGGTCACCTCCACGAGGATTGAAACTCAAGAGATCGCTGCGGGGCGAGCGCGACGTGTGCGGCGTGCGCGGCCATGCAGAACTCGGAATCCTCAAACATGCAACTCAGCCATGCAGCCATGACAGCCATGACAGTTACTCCACCCGCTCCAGATTTCCGTCACCTCGGTCCTCATGCTCTGGGGGGTCTACTCATTCTACCCAGCCGATCAGCGTTGCGACCTTCCTCGCTTTCACTTTCCTTCCTTCATCTCTATTAGCTCTCTTTCTCTTTTTCCCTCCATTGCTCCTACTCAACAGCACACGTCCTCACCCAGTCTCCTACCGCCACTCGCCATCCAATCATCAAGGCTCACCATGACCATCCCCGACGACGGCGAGTTGCCTCTCGTCAAGCAAGCTGACCCTAGATCTCCGAGACGCGTTGCGACCGCCTCTCCTACCTTGCCTTCTACCCGGCCTATCTCCTTACCGCTCCGCTTTCACTTTCCTCCGTCCCCCGATGGGCATCCTCACTTGGCTCGCCATACCTCTTAAGTCGCTCTGGCTACTCACCGTCCCCGCCACCGCCAGCGTTCGCATGCTCTACCGCGTCATTAGCATCGGCGTTTTCCCCTGCAAATCGGTGTTCTCATCCAGATCTCGCCCCAAACAACAGCCTCCTCCATCCGTCACTGGCCGGGTACTCGCTGTTAAGCTCCGAAAGTCCCGTAAGTCGAGGGCATCGCCGTTGCTAATAGATGTAATCGAGGTGGGGCTGACCGCAGAGTTGTCTTCCTTCACGGCCGCGCCTCCCCCGTGCGACTCTGCTATCATTCCTCCCGGCGCCAGTGCCCGAACTGCAACCGAAGCCTGGAACTCCGACGGTCGCCCTTGTTCGCAATGTGGGGGGCCTCACAGTGAGCAGTCGCTTGATTGCGCTGACCCCTGCAGTCTTCTATACTCTCAAAATCAATCGCGTGAACGTCATGGCTGCTCAACGGTCATGGGAGTGTATACTTTCACGGTTACGCAACTCTACGAACGGCGAGATTGACGACGCTTTTATCAGTCAGCTTGTCGCCCACACCGAGACTCTCAAGGATCACTTGTACGTTTACGGCGATATATACGCTATGATGTCGGCTGTGAAGACGGCCAATCGCCTGTACCTTGCTCAGCAAGAAAGCGCTCTCGAGACGTTGCTTGAGGCGGAGGCACATGCTGTTCAGTCTGCCGCCGAGCAGGAGCTGGAGATGGCCGCCTTAGTCAACGCCTATCGCGCTTTTCGTCAGAAGCACGCCGCGTTCAACTCGCTCTCGCAGCCATCTTCGCCGAGTCCATCTCAGAACCTGGGTACACCGAACTCGCCCACCCCCGCCCCAGCCTTTGCTGGTCTCGGCCACACTCTAACTATTGCCTCTCCCTCCGGCGGTATTGGCGATGACGACCTCCTTCTTACCTCTGTCGTTAATGGGCGCACCATGACAGTTACCGAGGCCATCACCGAGTTCAAAACTGTCAACGCCGAGGCCGCCGCCCGCCACCGGGTCTCCACTTGCGCAAGGTACGGCACTGCCCAGTTGCGCATGATAGTGCGTGAGGCAGACATCGATCTGACGATCGTCTTGGCCCTCCTCGACCTGTGCAAAGGCTTAGAAAAGCCGGCCTTATCGTGTCTTGAGGAAGCGCGCCTTCGGAGGCCTCATCTCTTCTCCTCTGACGACCTCGACCTCGATCCTGGGGCACGTTCATTCTCCGACATCACCGCGGCCATGGCTACCTACCTGGGGACTGTCCAGGCCAGGAAGGTCCCATTCCCATAGCTCGAGCCAGTAGGTAGTCGTCTGTGGTCCCCAGCTTTGCATGGAGACAGTTTTCTGCGGTTCAATCACTTACAGTTTTCGGTGAACGGGAGCGCTGATCGGGATGGGTGGTCTGTGATCTGTGAGGCGACGGTGATGGGATCAGTGCATGTGCATTTCCGAGACGTCGAAGGACTCAGGGTGCAAGCTGTGTGCATGCGTGGGGCTTGGAAAGAATGAGATGCACCTGTACGGCCCTATCAGGCCTAGCATGGCATCCAAATCACGCCCCTCCACCAACTTCTGCGAGGTAAGTTCGACGAGGACAAGGTGAGGGTATGCATGGCACCCTCCTTCTTATGGCCCTCATCGGGTGCTGTGGAGTGTTGGCTCATAACTGCACTACAGGACAAACTGCGAGCATCAGCTCCTACACGTCCTGCACCAGCCAAGCCAGCCAGCGACTCACCTTGCCCGGATTCAGGATGCCCTTAGGATCAAACAGGCCTTTGATGCGCCTCATGAGGTCGATGGAAACGCCAGTCTGCGAGTAGCCGATGTATGGTGCCTTCATGACTCCCAGGCCGTGTTCGGCTGAGATGGACCCGCCGCGCCGAGCTGCGTCAACGCGGACACTGCTTGGACTTACCGACAATCTCATACACAAACGGCTCAATGTCGCGCTTGTTCTCGTCTGAAAATTCATCGGCAATGACATTCAAGTGAAGGTTACCTGCGTCAGCTCTTGCCAACTTGTGACTCACCGTCACCCATGTGCCCGAAGCCTGCGACGCCGCGGATTCGTCCATCTCGAAGACCATCGTGTAGATGCGCGCGCATCTCCTCCACTACGGCGTACATCTCATTAACAGGGATCGAGAGGTCGTACTTGTACGCGGCGCCGACGGCGGAGCATGCAGCCGGAATGCCCTCACGGAGAGCCCAGAGACCTGCGAACTGTGTCTCGTCCTGCGCTACCACGCCGTCGAGCACATGACCCTCTTCCATCAGGTGGGTGATGAAGGCGCCAAGACGTTCCTCGTCGTGCTCAGGATTACTCCCACCCATCTCGACGAGGCAATAGAACTCGCCCTCCGTCTCGAAAAGACGTCGGCTGCTGGTCTGATGCGCGCGCACATAGGCATACGACGGCGCATCCCAAACCTCGAACGCCGAGAGCGTCTCTCCCAGCATCAGCCGCGCGTCCGCGTACACCTGCTGCACAGCTTCATACGAGCTGGCGGAGAATACGGCAACACGCAGCGCTGCCGGACGACGCGGGCACTGGATCGCGATCCCTGTGATGACGCCCAGCGTGCCCTCAGACCCGATGAATAGCTGCTTGATGTCAAAGCCTGGGGTCAGCAGGATCAACACTGTCGCGCACCCGTGTTATCCTTCCGCAAGGTTTTAAGGCCGTTCCATATCGTCCCGTCGGCCAGGACGGCCTCAAGACCGACAACGCTGCCTCGCAGGCTGCCATAGCGTAGGAGTCGAAGACCGCCAGCATTGGTCGCGACGTTGCCCCCGATGTGGCATGAACCCTTTGCCCCAAGGTCGAGGGGAAAGATGTACCCGCGCTCGGCGAGATAGGCGTCTGCCGCCTCTAGAATGAGCCCGGCGTCTGCGACCAGGATCCCCGAAACAGGATCAAAGGAGCGGACGCGACTCATGCTGCCGAGCGAGAGCACAACCTCCTCGCCAAGCGGAACAGACCCGCCTGTTGTCAGCAGCGCGACCATGAGACCTACCGACTAGCCCGGTGTTACCGCCCTGCGGCACAACCGGAAGATTGTGTGCACCGCAGTACTGCATGACAGCCGAAACCTCCTGCACAGAGCGCGGCTTGACAACAACAGCACTACGCCCGCGGTACTTGCGCATCCAGTCGGTGTTGAAGGCCTCAAGATCAGACTCGTCCGCGCTTCCGTCCAGCGTCGAAAGCGTGGAGGGAGCGAGCGCACGAAGACGCGCGACATCCTCTGCTGTCGGGGAGGAGAAGGAGCGTGTTGCGAAAGCATGGGATGGCCGGCGGACTGCCGCGCGTGCAAGGATACGTGAGATCATGACGTGGTTGGAGATGGGTGTCCAAGACTTCAAGAATCATGAAGAGTGAAATGCAATGAGTGGTCGGGCATCACCGGTCCCGGTTATGGGCGCCTACCAACCGGCACGGCGTGGTTGGGGGATTGCGGGGCCCTCCAATCATGTGGGTTCCATAGCTTCTTGTGCAGCTTGCAGGCATTGCAGTAGAATGTGAGATGCACGCTTGCTGAGGCGACAGCCGTTGATGCACGCATCCGTCAAACCGTCGGGCCGTTGAGTTGCAGTCTGTAGTTGAGTGCGGCACGTACCATTCAACTTCCACTTCCGGTTTCACGCATGGCGCAAAGGGTCATGTTTGGTTCCATTATGAAACTCCTTCCCTCATTCTCGCCTCTCTTCCGACCTACGTCTGCGTTCACCATCTTCCGCCCCTCCACGACTACCATCTCTTACGATCCCTCACCCTCAAGCTGCGACGACGATCCTCCACGCAGCCCATCAACGGTCTTCAACTTACATGTATAGCAAGCGGCACTGCAAGAAAACGAGGATTTGGAAGTTTGATGGTGCGGCAAAGTACCAAACGATTGACCATGGTGGCGTCCCGACCCAGTGAGGCTCTGCAACGACGTCAACATACCTCTACTGCGTTCAGTTCGATATTAGCCCTAGCGACTGCCTTTACTCACGGCCTCCCCTTCAGATACGTGGAGCTGCGGCAGCCGCGTGCCCCGACGCCGGTCGTCACTCCGCACCGCCTTCGTCCGGGGCACAATTGTCAAACGCCAGAAGGAGCACCAGTTTCCGAGCACGGGTCATCATTCACGAGCCAGTATGTGCTGAATCCAAGGGTACCTTCCACGGCGCGCTGCGTCACCCGCCCTCGCAACGCAGGTCTCCCTATATCCCCAAAAGGGCTCCACGCCGCTGGCGGACATCCAGACCTTCCACTATCCATCAGCCGGACATGTTCCTCGACTCGTCTGAGTTTTGTATTGTATTGCACTTGTACGTCCCTCTGGGTGCTGCGCGCCCCTGACCTGCCAACAGACTACATCGTACCGCTGCCACCGCAGCTTACCGACGTTCACCCCCCTTGTCGTGCACCAAGGCTATGGTATCTTCGATCTACAGCAACTCCCATTCAGCAGCGCTTGCAGCCGAAGCCTGTAACTTGATCGACCTTGAATGCCGAGGCCAACTACCCAGACAAGCCGGCCAACTACCCAGACAAGCCTTTACTGTCCACATGGATGCGCGCATCACTAACGAGTGGATAAAAGGCGACATGTCTCGCTGCATCATGCAACGAGTTGAGATTGGCGCCGTGCCTTCCAAGTTGGCATCTCGCCCGCCGCTGTCAAGAACACGCATCCCAGGGTAGATAGAGAGATTGCGCCGCCCGGGCTCATGCGACTTCCTTCCGCCCCAGATGCAGAGAAGTATTGTAGATGCACCCGTCCAGACGTCCATGTAACGCGTGTCAACCATTTCTCATCTACTTCGCCTCGTTCTTCACCCTCCGCCGACCGAAGATTGGAGCCGAGGGAGACACAGAATCTCCAATGTTGGACCCTAAGTTGATGCAGCTGGTCGAGCAAAAGACCCAGCAGCGCGCGTCCTGGAGTGACAACAATACGTGGGGGAAAGCGCCAGGGAGGCTCTCTTGGTTCGTATGAGTGGCTTACGTGCCATTCACAAGCACCACCGCATACGTGAGTTTCCCAAGTAGTGTTTAATCACCAGTGAAGATCTGGCTATTTGGTAGGGTGCTCGACGCCAAGATGAGAATAACTCATGCATTCTCCTATCAGACCCAATACTGCCGAAGTCAGAGATCCCGATCTCACATGGTTGACAACATCGAACGCTCATCCCTTGTCGTTCGTCCCTCTTGGCTTTTTAACCTTCTACCGGTGTGGGTCGTGCAGAGTGATTTCGGTTAGTCGTGTAGTTCTGAGCTGTACTGTACAGCTGTGCAGCTCTTGCGCCACGAGACATGTTGTGGATTTCCAAACTGTCAGGGATTCGCCCACGTGAGGGAACACGTGACTGTACTCACCTCTGTTTATGCACTGCCACCAACCAAAACATGCCGTCCTTCCCACTTCCCACTCACTCACCCATACACATCCACTCCATCATGCCCAACAAACCTCGCCTTTCCAATGAGAGCGACTCTACCCAAACCTCGCGCTCAAACAGCTGCGGTAGCGGCAGCGACGGCAGCAACAGCAGCGACAACAGCGCCTCCCACGATCTATCTCTCGGCGGCGACGGTGTGCATTCCGCTGACACCTCCGTCTCGTCGGTGTCTAGCGACTGGACGCCATTCCCATTTCCCCGCACAGAGTACCCGTACAGCTCGACGCCTCGCTGGCCTCTTTGCGCCTCTGACGAGAGGGACCGCTACTCGCGGGCGGTATGGGCGGCGCGTCTTGCCTCGGTCGAGTGGCGAGAGACCGCCCAGAGCAATCCTGAGGCCCTCGTCTCACTTAACCTCTTTGCGTGCGCTGTTCTCGACTCGGCTCTGGACCGGTGCGCATTCTTTCTTACCCTCTGAGCTGACATTGAGCATGTACAAGGCGCGTACGGACCCTTGGCCCCCCTTCGACACCGCCACGGACGACGAGTACTTGCTGAGGATGTACAAGCGCCCCAAGAGCGAGCTTCCGTTCGCTGGATGGTTGCGACTTATAGACGTTTACATCGAGAAGGCGTATGATGCGGTGAGTACTTCGAGATACACAATCCTACGCACTTCGTACTTAAACCCTCTTAGGCCGTCAAAGCCCTTCCCGACGCCGCTGCAGACAAGGCCCCGCCCCTCCATGGCCCAGTGCGCGGGCTGTGTCGTTGGACCCTTGTGCATCGATGGAGGCCCATCGCCGACTCCTTCAACCCCCCGAGTTACCGCGATGAGCAGAATCTTCCGCCTGCCCCCAGCCTACAGATCTTGGGCCCATACGACCCACTCTTCTCGGAGGCGAACACAGCCCGCGTCCAGGCGTGGCACGCCAAGGCGGTTGAAGAGGAGACGGCGGATTGGGAGCGTGTTTACGGCAACCCCCGGCCGACGATCGCCAGCGTGGCCAACATGATTTCTGATGAGACTGAGTTGAATGACGAAGACAGCTCAAGCTTGGACGAGGAAGAATGGGAAGCCGTGACTAATCCGAAGGAGCCCTCGTCCAATCCTGCTCCACGGTACATCTCATGGCGCGAGTATGAGATCATGCTGGCGGAGGGGCAGTCGGACGCCTGGGCACCCTCGTAGTTGTCATTGACGCGTTGTTTGTTTGTATTGCTGGACATAGCATTAAGACACGAGCCTTGCCCTTGCGTGGCACGAGATGCAATATTGGAGGACCCACGCGTCATGCAAGCTGCAACCTTGCGCCCCCGCTGCGCCCCGCCTGTTGCGATTTGTTTGAATTGTTTGGCGCCCTATCCTTCCTTCGCATGCGCAGCTTTGGTTTTGCAACCACAATGTCTTCCTATGCGCCCTCCGGATCCTCTCTCCCCACCCCCGCCATGATCAGCCGGGTCCTCGCCGAGATCAGAGGGCACGAGCCACCCCCGCTCACGGCCATTAGACGCCGGCAAAGACGATACATCCACAAGTCTCTCGTCGTCGACGCCCTGGCGCGCCGAGATGTGGAACTTCTCCCTCTCCCCCAGCGAGAGGTGGATCTCATCGTCGAAGATCTTGCCCGCGCGACGCCCGCGACCTTCTCTCCGCCGCGCACGACGCACATCGAAGCGCAGCACGAGTACGACGTCGTCGCACGTTTCTTATGTGAGTCTGGTCATTGCTATTTTTTCCAGGCTCTGTGCGGAGCTGACTGTGCAGCTGACTATGGCACCTTCCTTGAGCAGGCCTGTCAAGGTTCCGACCATCAAGAGGACATGCGCCCTTATATCCACGCCGAGCTGCATTCCGGAACCAACCGTTCAAGGAGCGATATCGTATTGGCACTCGACTCGCTAAGCTACCCATCTCGACGGGTGTGGTTGGCCAGCTGTGAGTTCAAATACGAGTCGGTATTACCCGATGAAGGGCTCGACCGCCTGTGGGAGGCGGCCCAGACATCCCGTTTCAAGCTCCGCCGCGTCATGAGGATCAAGCGCAAGAAGGGGCAGCCGAATCAGCTTATCATGGTTCCGGATGTTGCGCTTGCGGATCATGTGTGGCACGCCCCATTGGAGACTTCCACGGCGGCGGGCATTGCGCTTGAGAGCGTACTATATCCCTACCATGCCAGCCTTTCGGAAGCGGATGCCCCAAGAGCGACCTGGGCACTTCTGACCAACGGGTCGCGTACGGTTATTGTCGGCCTTGAGCTCATGGACGGTCGCTGCAAGCTGATGGTCTCTAGACCGTTTGGCCCGAGGTTCAACTCCTTCCCCCACCCAGCCTTGGCAGCTGTCCGTTCAACAGCTTCGACCATTCGAGTTCAGGAAGCGGGGACCTCTCAACCCGTTGTTGTCGAGGCACAGCCTCGCACCGTCGATAACTCGGAAACGCGACTGAGTCTTCCAGTGGCACTCCTTGCTATTGCGCATCGCTACCTGTTCATCTCGCGCGGAGTTATGGCCTACGATGGCGAAGCCGGCGCGCCTACCCAGTAACTTGTTGAGGCGTGCTTCCAGGGTCCTCGCCTGCCGCTTCTCTTGCTTGTGCCATTTCGACCCGTCCTCTTCCCTCTCTTCCTCGTGAGCCCGCCACGGAGCAGCTGCAACTCAACCGCCCGCTATTCCACACAGGAAGCATCCCTGGCACCCGCAACAGCCATCGGCGGGCCCAACAACCCGGCGCTCCTCCATGGATACCGACTGTAAGCCCCCGAACGGGTCTCAGTGAGCACAGCGCCGTTCCAGCACACCTCACCAATTGGTCTGGCGTCGAGCTGACGTTTAAGCACTACGAGGTATATACCCGTCTCCTCCCACCTCTCTAGCCCTGCTTCACCCTCTCGCTCTGCCATGCATGTGTATCGATAGGTCACTTGATGTGTTTCCTTCATGAATTCCCATTTTTCTACTAGCATGAGCTCTCGGTGTTCATGGCCAAATCACACATGTCACCATTGTGCCCGAATGTGATGCATTTAGCTGATGTAGCAATGCCATCAGAGCCAATAGCCCTAATGCAATGGGACCGATCTGAACTGCTTGAAACGGTTAACCGGTGTATGAGAGATCGTGTCGTTCACCCGGTGACGTGGATGCCCCGGGAATGCAGCGCTCCTTCCTTCTTCCGTTCCTCCTTCAGCCACAGTTGCCACTCGCCTCCAATGACTCTGGCACTCATCGCGTTGCATGTTATAACGACGCGCAGCATGATGACTGATATTAACTGGTGCTGAGATGATGCTGAACTGCAGACCACTCAAGTTCTCCGCCACCGAAAGGTGGACAAGTTCCTTCGCACTCAAGCGGGGAGGCAACTGAGCGTAGTAGCGTGGATGTAGAACGAGAACGATTGAGCCAGCACTTAAGCCTGCCGGCTAACATCCACGCAACCACCTTCCTTGCTCCAACTGACACTGGCCTCTGGATGAACAACTCACTTTGTCTTCACTATCTTCTTCGTCTCTCACTTACTTCTCCTCACTCATCTGCTTTCCCCCTCACGCCCCACTCTCGTCGCTCTTTGAACCGTTCTGAAGGCACTCGGCTTCATTCCCACTCCCTCCATCACTCAACCAGATTGATCCTCCTTGCGGATACTTCGAGAAAGTCAGCAACGTCCTGAATTACAGCTCGACAACTCGCTGGTCTCGCTGGTTGCCGATTTGCCACGCTTGTTGGCCGTACCTTCGTCACAGACTCGAGCAACATCCACCATGAGCCGATCCCCGGAACAAGAACACGCTCACATCTTTACCGATGCGACGTTTCTCAACAACGACAGTGAACACTGTAAGCGTCTGTTGCATCTCGGCCACCTTGACTTATGAAAGCTCGCTCGATCTCCTCCCGCTCGTCTTATTCAGTCTCGTCTCTCGCGTGTCTCTCGACTCCTTCCCTCCTGCACAATGTCTCAGCGGGGACCGGCTTACCGAATGTGAGGAGGACAGGGGACTCCCTCAGTCAAGGCAGCTCTGACAGCCTCCATGCTTGTGAGGAGGCTACTCCTGGTGACTTGGACCTTGAGGATGACAACGCTGACCGCAGCCAAGGAATATCCCAAGCTGACGACCGGTGTGGCCAGACCACCTGCTGATCGAGACTCTCTGTCGCTTGCCAGCAGCACGGCCACTCCACCCACCCTCAAGCATGATTCGCTTTCCTGCTTCCCGATACGTCTCCCTTCCTTATCCCTCAATCTCCCTCAACAGCCCGAACCTCATGAAGCCGGCACCTTCCACTTCTTCGGGTTTCAGTTCGATACTCTGTGGCCAGGCCCGTGGGTTATAGAGTACCGTCGGCGGCAGGCCATTGACGAGTACAACACGAGATGGCTCGACTTTACATATGGTACGTCCCCTGCACTCCATGTTATGACATCAGCGCTCAACAATCTCTACCACACATCCTCTATTAGCGTTGTCGCGGACGCCTGCAGCATGTGGTCGACCCAGCTCAAGCTCATTTGTGACACGCCCAGCCTTCTGAGTCAGCCTTTCGTCAACACTATTGTCTGCAACCTTACCGCCGCATACGCCCTCTTCGCCGCCAGAGAGAATGCAGATGGATTCGTCGAAGTGCTCTTCACATCGGTGGAGCGCCGCATCGTCGAGTCCCTTCTTCACATTCATTGCGAAACTGACCTGGAGGTCTCGTGCGACGTCATGAGCTACTGTTTACCCATCTGGAAAACGTACGAAGTGGATCGAAAAGGTGTTCATGTGAGGGAGGCGTGTACTTAGAGCACAGGTGTTCTGTAAATTGCAGAAATTTCGTTCTTTATGTGATCGCATACGAGCAGTCGATCAGTCAAGTAGATACAGGTTATACATGGGGTGTAGCAATGCGGTTCAAGCACAGTGTGGCGATCTGGCAAGCGGGCAAAATCCCGTGACCTGAGCCGTCGCTTTGTGATCGCTGTATGACCGCCGCATTCCTGTTGACCCCCGCACGTAGCACCTATCTGCAATGCAGTACCATGCCCCGCTCTCAATTGCCCTCCCCACGCGCCCCAAGTCGGGGCAGCCGACCTCGGCTCACCTCGTCACCGGCCGTCCTCGACTTGGGCTATCCTGGGTACGTAATCGAATGCCGCAACTCGCAGACAATGGAAGCAAATGAGGCATGTACGAGCTAAAGAGGCACAACCTGGAATGCCAATGTACCCTGTCCTGTGGAGCTCTGTGGACTTGTGACTTCCAACTGCGAGCTACATGCGGCAATGCTGCGCCAGCGGGTGCCTTCATCTTCATACTCTGAGGGAGGTCGTCTGCAGCAGTCACCTGCCCCAAAATGAACTGTAACCTTGTCAACCTGCTGTCCTTCACACTGTCGAATGACAAATTAGCACATTGGAAATGTGTGACGGTGGGAAGCCAGTGCGTAACATTCCCGCACTTGTATTCTCTATACATGCCACCCCATTATGGCGTCTATATAAAGGTGGCTCGGAAACCCCAACTACCCATCGATTCATCACTTATACTTGTCATGGCCCGGTCTACCGACCCATGACCTTCAGCGGAGATCCCCGTATGTCCGTCACCGTACACACGGAGATCACCCGTATCTCCTCTACCTCCACTTCCCCGCTCGACCGATACTCGTCCGACCACTCCGCTCGGAAGCGGGTCGACCTACGTCGACCCTCGTCGGACATACGGTCCACCTCGTCTGTCGACCAACCGGCTGACCGCCTCGGTCGACTCCTCGACCTTGCAACAACCGTCGGTCGACCTACTCGTCCGACACTCGGCCGACCAATCGGGCCCCCGCCTATAGTTGCCTATATAAGACTTGTAGCCCGACCGGTCACCCGTGTCGATTCTGTTATCCTTGTGATTCCACTGTTCTTCCGAGGGTTGCCCGAATAGCAGCATCGGTCAACCCCCGTGCGTTCTCCCCCTAACTCCGCCTCCGCTTCCCGTTCGGACTTCGTACTTCGCCGGTCCCGTCACCCCGTACGACGGGCCCTTACAGAATAACAGAATCGACCCCGAACCTCGAAGCAACTGGTCGCCGAACCCTTCGTTCTGGTAACCAGTACCCCACTCAACCTTTACCATCGTTGCGTCGAACGAGGCACAGCGACATGTCGAACCCGACACCGGTTCCTCCCCCTACGGGGGACCCGCCGGTACCGACACCTGGACCAGAAGACTCGCCCCCATCGTCGCCCGACACCTCGGGTTCCCGGGGCGCGCCTCCAACTCTACCCAACCCGCCTGTAGCCCCGCTCGACACGCAAACCTTGGTCAACCAACAGGTCGCTCAGGTATTGGCAAACCTGCTCGCGACCCAGAGTCGCCAGACTACCCCCGGGAACTACGATGGGGGTCAGACGCGCGAACTCGAGGCAAAGGTTAAAGACCCCGAGGAGTTCAACGGAACGCGCTCAAAGTTCCGGACATTCATCCGGGGTTGCCAAAGTGTTTTCGAAGGTCAGCCGAGACGCTACTCGACCGACCGAGCGAAAATCTACTACATGGGTTCCCGCCTGACCGGGCCCCCGCAAGCATGGTGGTCCTCCCTCCTTGAAAAGGAAGACGATGACCGACCAGACTACTTCAAAGAGTACAAAGAGTTCGTCAGGGAGCTTGAGAGACGCTACGGCGACCCGGACTGGAAGTCCCGACTGGAACGCGAGTTACTCGCCTTCCGTATGCGGGGTTCCGCCGCCGGTTACGTCTCTGAGTTCTGCCGTATGGTGGACGAGTTGCGATGGGACGTCGAATCCGCACCAGTCGGCGCCCTGTTCTATCACAACCTCTCCCCCACCATCAAGGACGAGCTGGTACACACCCACCGCCCTCGCGATCTCCCGGTCACCCAGCTAATGGACTTGGCTATCCATTTGGACACCCGCTTGTACACCCGTAACCAGGAAAGACGAGCAGAAGGAGGCCACTCCTCGAGTAGCCGCCCCCGCGAGGATCCATCCCGAACTTCAACCCGACCGGCCAATTCCGGCCGCTCATCCACCCCGGCACCGACAACGTCCCTGCCGGGTACCCGAGGGGACCCCAACTACAAAGGACCTAACGGCCGCGATAACAAATACCGCGGGTTCACCCTATCGTCCGACCATAAGGTCCCCGAATCGGAGATCAAACTACGAGACCAATACCGCGAGTGCCGCCGCTGTGGCAGCCCGAAGCACCAGGCCGACAGTTGTCCGACGGTAAAAGCACGGGGCACCGCCTAGCCGGTGCCGCCGATTCTCCCGAGCAACTGCTCCCAGGGTCTGACGCCCGTGGCTTGTTCCTCGGCTCCGTCTCCTCGTCGTCTCAAAGGTCTCCCCCCTCTCCCGAAGGGCTGCATCACCCCGCCCCTCGGATAGAGATCCCCGTTCAACTCCGCCCCGCTTCGGGGGGCACACCACGTGAGTTCGTCGAAGTTTCGGCACTGCTAGATAGCGGCGCCGACATCAACTTCATCGACCGCGACTTCCTCATCCTGCAGGGCATTACGCCCACCAAACTACGACACCCACTACCGGTAACCCTGGCGGACGGCCTTCGGTCGACCACCTCGGTTACCCACTTCATCAAGCTAACACTCCGGTTCGACCGCTTCGAAGAAACTATCACTTTTGGAGTTTTTCCCCTGCGGTCTCAGCCGATCATCCTGGGGATGCCTTGGTTCCACAAGTTCGAACCAGAAGTGTCTTGGCGACAGGGCAAGGTACTCTCTTACCCATTCGCACCCACGTTGGAGAACCCAATCAGTGGGACCCCCGACATCAAGTTCATCTCCGCCGCGGCCTTCAAGGACGAGGCGAAGAAGGGGGCCATCGGTGTCTTCCTCGGAGCACTGTCCGTCCGCAGTGATGCGGCCACCGTCGGATCGGACGACCGCCCACTTACCGGCCTGGACCACGTTCCCAGAGAATTCCACGACTTCGCCGACGTGTTCTCGGACGACCCGAAGCACGCTCTGCCTCCACACCGTCCGTTCGATCACCGTATTCCCCTTGAACCAGGCACCACGCCACCTTTCGGACCCATCTACAAGCTCTCGCCAGTCGAGATGGCAACCCTGCACGACTACATCCAAGACTCACTAGCGTCCGGAATCATTCGGCCTTCCGAGTCCCCCGCAGGGGCACCCATCCTGTTCGTCAAGAAGAAGGACGGTTCTCTCCGGCTGTGCGTCGACTATAGAGGACTAAACAAAGTCACCTGAAAGAACCGGTACCCCCTACCGCTGATCCCCGAGCTATTGGATCGGTTGGGGGCTGCCAAGATCTTCTCCAAGATCGACCTCCGCAACGCCTACCACCAGATTCGGATTGCCAAAGGTGACGAGTGGAAGACAGCTTTTAGGACCCGTTACGGCCTGTTTGAATACCTCGTCATGCCGTTCGGTCTCACCAATGCTCCCGCCTCGTTCCAGAATTTGGTTAACCGCATCTTTGCGGACATGCTTGATCAACACGTCATCGCCTACCTTGATGACATACTCATCTACTCCGCCAACGAGGCCGACCATAAGAAACACATTCGTGCCGTCCTCGGGCGATTAAGAAGCAACAATCTCTTCGCTCGACCAGAGAAATGCGACTTCTTCGCCACATCCATCGATTTCCTCGGCTACATCGTGTCGGCCGACGGCATCAGTATGGACCCGGCGAAAGTCAAGGCCATCGAGGGTTGGCCTGTCCCGACGGTGTTACGACACGTCCAGGCCTTCCTGGGATTTTGCAATTTCTACCGACAGTTCATTAAAGCGTACTCCATCATCGCAGCAGCGCTCACCGACCTCACAAAGGGAGACGGTTCATTCAAATGGACCCCCGAGGCCAACAAAGCGTTCCTCGACCTTAAAGCCGCTTTTCGGTCGGCAGATATTCTACAACACGCAGATCCGCGCCTTCAATTTATTCTGGAAACCGATGCGTCGGACTACGGCATGGGTGCCGTCCTCTCCCAACGCTTCCCTGACGGTATTCGACCGGTCGCCTTCTTCTCGAAGAAGTTCTCGCCGGCCGAGCTCAATTACACCGTCCACAACAAGGAACTCCTGGCGATCGTCTCATCGCTCATGTTTTGGCGATCATACCTCGAGGGAGCCCAGCACCCAGTTCTTATTCTAAGCGACCATCAACCCCTGGTTTACTTCACAACTAAGCGCCTCCTTGATCCCCAACAAGCTCGGTGGAGCGTCGACCTTCAGCGTTTCGACTACGTCATTCAACACCGCCCGGGCTGCCTGTCTGGTAAACCCGACGCCCTCTCTAGGCGCGCCGACCATGAACTCACAGCGGCCGACCGGGAACACGACGTACGCTCCATCCTCCGCTTAACGGCGGCCACCACCACCGACCTACACATCGACTCCACAGCACTAGAGGCAATACGCCTCGCGCAGCAAACCGACAGTGATTGTCGGGCCCTGGCTGAGCGTGTGCGCACCGACACCAGACGCCCGGGGGAACAACGTTTTGTCCTCCACGCCGACGGTCTCGTTCGCCACCAGGACCAACTCTACGTGCCCGACGCGGGACGCCTCCGCCTCAGCATAGTAGAGGACCATCACAATCGCCCCCTAGCAGGTCATCCGGGACGACGCAGAACGTTCGCTTCGGTTCGCCGACACTTCTTCTGGGACGGCATCAAGGCTTTTGTCGACGATTTCGTCGCCTCATGCCTCATCTGCCAACGTTCGAAGTCTCGCCGGGCGAAGCCCACTGGACTGCTACGCCCCTTAGACGTACCATCTCGCCCATGGCGGACGGTTACCATGGACTTCATCGTACATCTGCCAACCTCCAACGGCTTTGACGCCATCTGCGTCATGGTTTGCCCTCTAACCAAAGGCGCCAAATTCGAGCCCTGCCTCACATCCACTAAAGCCCCCGACCTCGCGGAACTCTTTCTGCGCCGCGTCGTCGCACAGCACGGTGTCCCGGAGATGGTGGTAACCGACCGCGGTACACAATTCACCTCCGACTTCTGGCGCTCCCTAAGCGCCCGGGCGGGTACCGACCTTCGGTTCTCCACTGCACATCACCCTCGTACGGACGGCCAAACAGAAATCGTAAATCAATGGCTCGACCAATACCTCCGCATGTACACCTGCTACCAACAAGACGACTGGGCCGATTTCCTACCACTTGCCGAATTCGCATACAACTCCGCCTCTCACGCTTCCACCGGTATTTCACCCTTTTTCGCCCTCTACGGCTTCCACCCGCGCGGACCAGACGACGCCGTCGGCCGCGCGGACCTTCGCAAGGACGACCCACGGTTAGCCGACGCAAACGCTCACGCTCGCGCCGACCGGGTCGCCCAAATACACGCGTACCTACGCTCGCGCCTCACTCTCGCTAAGGAGCTCCAGAAGAAGTACTTCGACCGCAATCGCTCGGAGCCACCACCTTACAAGAAGGACGACTTTGTTTTAGTCGACACCGAGAACATCAACCTACGCCGCCCATCGGTGAAGCTCGCGCCTAGATACATCGGACCGTTCCAGATCATTAAACAGATCTCGCCGGTCAACTTCCAACTTGATCTTCCCCCATCGATCAAGATTCACCCCGTCCTCCACGTCGACGTTTTAAAGCCGGCGCCGACCTCGACAATACCAGGTCGTGTCCAAACTCCGCCGCCGCCCGACATCGTCGACGACACCGAGGAATGGGAAGTCCAGGAGATTCTCGACACCCGACGAGACGCCCGCCGCACGCGCGACCCTGTTAAATATCTCGTCCGGTGGACCGGATACAGCGATGACACGTGGGAACCTTACAAGCACCTCGCCAACGCGATGGACAAAGTCCACGCGTTCCACTGACGGTACCCTGACAAACCTCGCTCCAAGCACTACGTGCCGCCGGCCACCCGCTAGACCGCCCGCTGTTCCTAGACACATGCTCTTACATCGCCTATGAATGCACCGTTCACTCGTTGCGACGCGGAGGCCGGATGGCCAGCAGCCGGTCCTCCGCCTCGTGCCACACCATCATGGGAGGCACATAGCCAACCAGCAGCCGCTCCATGACCTCCCACCTCGCCCACGCCTGCATACGGGTCTGCAGGACGGCCCACCTCGCCGGGTCCAGGGGCTCCAGGATAACCTCGCCCCGGGCCCGGACGACGTGACTCACCCAGCGCGCTCGCTGCATCAGGACGTGGTCGAGAATGGCGACCATCCCGTCGGCATCAGGAGCCGTGAGGTTCAAGTCCCGAAACGGGTCCTCGCGCATACGAATCGCGGCCCAGGACAACGACTCCAACCTCACCTGCTCCACCTGCGCGCTCAGGTATCGCGCGCCCTGCTCCTCCGACCCCACCAACACCCAGCGCCCCCTCACCAACTGGTACGGGTTGGCCGGCCCCTCGTACATGGGTCGCGCCTCCTCCACGGGCGCGGGCGTCAAGTCCCCCGCGGTTAAGGCCGGGACCACCTCAGGCTGGGTCGGCGACCCCCTGGCCGCCTCGGGCGAGTCGACGTCCATTACCTCCTGGGTTCCCGAGGGACCCGCAACGCTGCCGCCAGTCGCGAGAACGGGGGCCGCTCCACGGCCCAGCGCCGCCCGCTGCTCGGCAGCCCGCGCGCGCACTTCGCGACTGGGGGCCTCGATCGGCTCGACCGAGGAACTCGCTGTCACCGCCGTCGGCGTGGGCGGGGACCCAGCGATCGTTACCCGCGTGCGCGTCGGTAACCGTTGCCCCGAGGGAGGGTACGGTACGGCGCGACGCACGCTCGACACCTGACGCCTCCGTGGCGTCGGGGTCACGGGCGTCTGAGGCGCGGACGGACCGTGTCGGTTGTCCGCCGCGACTCCCCCAGACGGCCCTGAATCGGCGGAGGCTCCGGGCCCAACGCCATCGCCCGATTCGCTTGGGGTATCGACGGACCCCTCGACGAGCTGCCGAGCCAGCTCTCGCGCGTCCTCCGGCGTAGCCGCGGCGATGTCCCGCTGCAGCGCCTCGCGACGGCTCGCGCGCCGCGCGCGCCGCTCGTCTCGCTCGCGGTTCGCTCGCTCCGCTCGATAGCGAGCGAGCATCCCCACCTCGTCGGGACTGAGGTCGACCGCGCTACGACGCTCCACGGGCATGTCCCTGAAGGAACGCCCGTGGAAGTGACAGCCGACCTCCGCCTCCAGACAACACGCGCAGCGGAACGACACGGCGCCGAAGATGCAGTCGGTCCCGCGTTCCGCGCAACGGTCGCAGGACGGTTCGACCAACCGCCCCGTCAGACGGATCGCCTCGTTCTGATATTCGGCGGCTGACCATCAGCCCCGGCCACCACCAGTCACTCACGGTACGGAGGGTGCTGGTACCCCACCTGGTTCTGGTGCCGCGGGTAGGGGTACTCGTCCACCAACCGCCGCGCCTCCTGCGGCGTGATCGACGGCGCCGTCCCCGCGTATGGCGCACCGGCGCGCAGGTCCTCCCGCGGAGGCTCCTGCCCAAGGGGCCGACGTAGCGGTCGCCCGCCTCCGTCGTTACCGTCGCCGCCGGTCGCTCCGGTTACGCGCCGTCGGCCGCCCGCGCGTGGCGTTCGCGGTGTCGATGGCGCTCGGGGCATGCTGTGAGTGAAAGAAAAGAAGAAAGATGAGTAGGGGGTGGGTAAGCGGGGGCGAGAAGCAGTTAGTGGGGACAGCGTCGTCGAACGCTCGTCCTTATATCATGCTCGCTCGTCGCCCACCAACCTGCGCCCTCTCATTGCCGTCACAACTGGCGGCCAACCTTGCACAAAACACATGTTCTTGCGCCCTCGCATCACCGCTTCGCTTCCATTGTCCCTCGCCACCCCCGGCACGGACCCACCCACCTCCCTTCGGCTGGCCATTGTGCGCCACCCTCACCAAACATACACTCCTTCGCCACCCAGCCAGCGACATCGGCCTAGCTATCCGCTGTCACCCGCTCATCCCCTTCACATCACGACCACGCTTCTGTTCGGGCGCCCTCTGGCAGGAACGCTTCGCAGTCGTTTTTCCCGCCACCCAGCCTTCTCGTCGGCTTCCCGCTGATCCGTCGACCTGATCACCGACGCTTCGCAGGAGCTCGCGTTTTAGACTGGGGGGCCTGTCATGGCCCGGTCTACCGACCCATGACCTTCAGCGGAGATCCCCGTATGTCCGTCACCGTACACACGGAGATCACCCGTATCTCCTCTACCTCCACTTCCCCGCTCGACCGATACTCGTCCGACCACTCCGCTCGGAAGCGGGTCGACCTACGTCGACCCTCGTCGGACATACGGTCCACCTCGTCTGTCGACCAACCGGCTGACCGCCTCGGTCGACTCCTCGACCTTGCAACAACCGTCGGTCGACCTACTCGTCCGACACTCGGCCGACCAATCGGGCCCCCGCCTATAGTTGCCTATATAAGACTTGTAGCCCGACCGGTCACCCGTGTCGATTCTGTTATCCTTGTGATTCCACTGTTCTTCCGAGGGTTGCCCGAATAGCAGCATCGGTCAACCCCCGTGCGTTCTCCCCCTAACTCCGCCTCCGCTTCCCGTTCGGACTTCGTACTTCGCCGGTCCCGTCACCCCGTACGACGGGCCCTTACAATACTTCTCACAATAGTTTGTAGCAGTGTGAGACCAGGTCCTCCGGACTTTGTTTCTGCCACACAACATTACAAGTGCCAACTCTAGTGCAAAGCGTTAGCCAGCGACCTGGTAAGCCTAAGCAGTCAATGCATAGGCCTGTGGTACTGACTGTCAGTGCCTCTTGTCAGCCGTAGCTCCTTGTTTCGCGATGTCATCGAAGCATACCCGCCGCGTCACGCGCTCCTCGAATGCTCCGGCACGCGCGTCGAATCTTCCGAAGCGGCCCCAGCCGAAGACTCCGCCCCGTAAGCGTGCGTCCACCACTCCCAGGTCCCCGACCGTCTCGAGCACCTCGACAACCCGCCAGAGGCGCGTGCCCATCAAGGAGGCGCGCCGTCTGTGCGCCGGCTCCAAGATGCCATACCACGTGCACGTAGTGCACCCGCGCCAACATCGCGACGGCAGCTGGGGTCTCCAGTACCACATTGGGCGCGCCCTCGTCGAGCACATGGTCCACTACAATGTCGTCGACAAGCGTGGCTGGCGCAAGGAGGTTGATGCGTGGCTTAAGAGTAAGCCCGAGATGACCGAGCAGCAGAGGAAGTGTCAGACGTGAGAACGGGTGAGGAGTAGTATAGCCTGTGCGAAAGATCGAAAGCAGCGCTGACTTGCAAGTCCTTAGTAAGCATCCGCCCTTGAGAAAACAAAACGCCTCGTTCGCCAGCAAAGACGTGAGCTCGCCACTGTTGTGGATCGGAAACCTCCCCACTAGGGCGAATAGTCGATTACTCGAAAATTCAAGTAACCAGGCTCAACTATCCAAAGCCAAGCTTCAAAATATCAAAGCCATAAACATGAAATATCGTCTCTTCTGTAGCTTTGTAGTGGTTATGCGGCATGTACAAGTGTGGCCGCCACTCTGATGAGTTGTCTTCTTGAAGCGTTCAAATCGAATCGGGAGATTTGTGGCGCGCTTACGCCTGGGTTTCCTATTTCTTGCCCTCTTCTCCCCACTTTCAACGCCATGTGCCGAAAGAAATCAATGCCCTATGAGAGCGGTTGTGAAAATATCAACGTCCCATGCCCTCACCCGCGACGGTTCTTGTTGTTGCACGTGCTACACGCTATACAGAATATCGTTGACAATCCTGCGATAGACAGAGCGGCAGTCCACCGAGACGCAGAGCCAAAGGGCAGGGCAATGCGTCTCACTAACGATAATCACTTGCAGATTACATAGACAACACAAGAATGAACTAGGGCAGCTGCCGGACCTGCGCCGCAGCGGCAGCCCATGCGTTTTTGTCGAGCGGCATCAGTCTCCCTAGCTCCTGGGCGACGATGAGAAGCGCGTTGGCCGCCTCGCCAGCCCGCACGCGTTCAGGATCGCCGGCAAGGTAAGCCGCGAACTTGCGCGCATGTGCGAAGGCACGCACAAGCGCACGCCGCAAATCCACCGGCTTGTCGGGTGAGTCGAGGTCGTCGAGCCGCGCAGCGATGGCGCGCGCGTGGCTAATGGCGTCGCTCGCGGCCTCCGCTTCAAGCAAAGCGGAAACTGGAGCCAGAGTCGCCACAAGGAGCGCCTCTAAATCTGGCGGAATGCGGGGTGGTCGCGGCGGAGATGAGCGCGGAAGTGATGCATGTGCCGGGTCATGCGAGGTTGGGAGGTGAATGGGGATGCGAGACGGGTGAGCGCAAGTGATGTTCTCGCTCCTCAGCTGAGTGATCGCTCGCGCGAGCTCGCCTGGCGGAGGGACGACAGATTCCGGTCCCCTCGGTGTGGAGGCGGCGCTATGTCGCTTCGGCGCGGAGATATTGTGCGGAAAGCACGTGGGTATGGAGCTGGACGAGCGGCGCCTTGGCAAGCTCTTCAACGCGGTCTGGAGCGCGACGGTTGTGGATGTCGAAGCCGGGACGGACTGAGGAACCCAAGCAGTGTACGCGTGCTGCTCCTGTGGAAAACGCTGCTCATGATGGGGTATGAGTTCGGCCACGCGATCAGCATTGCGCAACGCTCTCTCAGTCGTCAACAAATCCTCATCCGCGTCCATCTAGCGTCAGCAGCTGGCAGAGAGCGCGTTGTGTCGTTGTCCTCCTCCGTCACTAGCCGTCCGCCTCCCGCCTGCGTCTGCGCTAGCACTCACTATCTCCACGTCCAGCTCCATCCCCTCATCAGCGTCCAGCGCGACACCCGCCTCTCGCAGAAGGCGCAGCGCCCCTGCGCGCCCGACGAGGGTGCGCACCGCGCTCCCCTCCGCCAGGACCGCGAGATTGCGGTCGTGTGTCCAGAGGAGTACGGGAGCCGCGCGCCCAAACCATATGCAGCAGCTGAGGATCGCGTCGTCCTCGCGCGCCTGAATGCCCACGCCCTCGTGCGTATCTAACGCGGCGGCGATGCGCTCCGCGCGGCTCTCGATGCGCAGGCGCGACGCTCGCCCCACGCGCGGACCACGTATCGTCGTGTCCAGCCACAGCGTCGCTTCGCGCGCGGCTGCCGCGAGATCGGAGCGCGTGCTCTTTGACAATCCGTCAAGCTCTGATGTCAGTGCCTGCGCTGGCGACGGGAATATGGAGAGCGGTCATGGGAGGCCAAAGTCCGCGTACCATTGACGGCCTGCTGTCCGACCAGAAGGTATGTTGTGGAGCCTGCGGAAATCAGGCGCGCGTGTACCTCGCTCACAACCGAGAGCTGGTCGATGAGGACATTGGTGTCGAGGGAGATGAAGAGAGTTGCGCCATTGGCCGCGGGCCCAGCGGCCGCAGCCGCCGTGCCGTTTGAGCCGTTTACGGGGGAATGGAAAGAGGAGGTGCTTGGTGAGGTGTCTATGGGAGCGCCGTTGGGCTCCCACTCCATGCTGAAGTTGTCGACGAGCACAGAATGACGGGTGTTGTGGATTCAACTGATGACTCGAAATTGGGTCAACAAACCTCCACCTTGTGGAGGTGACATGTCCGCGCCAATCTTCGGAAAGCGGGCAATGGTCCATCGCAGGGCTTGTCTGGTGAACCGCAACGGCAGAGAAGTGCATGCAATGTCATTTAATGAGAGGTATACAGCACAGCCGACTACCACTCCACCTCGCGCCCAAACCTGTCCGCTGCCTTGGATCAGCCAGTCCTGTGAGCACACGTACCGCCTTGAGGGCCGCAGCGATCCCGGGCTCACTGGCAACGTGCCCTGCATCCGGAACAATGATGAGCTCGAGTGAGTCACCCCATGCCTTCTTGAGATCGTATGCGGAGCGTGGCTCTGTGTTAGTGCTCGAGCAGCGTGGCGCGCCAACCCCATTCGACCTACAGGGCAGATGATATCGTATCGCCCTTGGATTGCGACAGCCGGAATGTTTCGGCTGAAGTCAGCTCCCTCGCTGTCAGACGTACATCTTGCAGATGTTTTCTTCCTTGATAAGGTGCCCGTCAGGCATGAACCCCTGCTATTAGCTCGCGACGTATTCTTGCTGACGAGGTGGAAGAAGTAATGCGCCTCCAGGCGCGCACACGCGCGGTTCGCGACCGCGTCTTCCGCCGCGCGGTTGGCGATATCCTTGTCAGGGAGAAGCGTTGCTTGACTGTCCTCCCACAGCTGCCATGGCAGGGCGGCAGCCATGACGACGTCCTCGTCTTCGCTCGTCAGGCGACGATAGTAGGCTGCCATGAGGTCGTCGCGTTCCTCCTCTGGGATATGGGCAACAAAGGGCTCCCTGCTGTCAGCGCGGCCGGAGGTCTCAGCTACCATGTCTCCGGGAAGATGTCTGCTGTCAGCTTCGCCTGGTAGGAGACTCACGGCTCGCCCCGTCCCTGTACGTAAACTCCAGCTCGGAGCGGCGAGACAGATAGATGCCGCGAACTATCAGTGCCGCGACCGAGTCGGGATGCATCTCAGCGTACGCGAGAGAGAGCGTCGAGCCCCTGCTGTGAGCTCACACCACACCACGCCGTCGGCCGACCCACCAAGACCCGCCGAACACGAGCCACTTGTCGATGCCGAGGTGTTTGCGGATCTTTTCTATGTCCTCCACAAGGTCCCAAGTCGTGTTCTCGCGCAACTCGCCCGTCGGTGTAGATTTGCCGCACCCTCGCTGGTCGATAAGGACAATGCGGTATACGGCGGGGTCGAAGAACTTGGTGTTGCCCGCGGACGTGCCAACGCCGGGGCCACCGTGGCTACAGTGAGCATACAGCTCGATGTGTGAATCTCACATGAAGACGACAGGCTTGCCATTCGGGTTGCCAGCTTGCCAGAAGCTAAGGTCAGCGAGGAGAGGGGGAGGGGGGCATGCAACCGCACTGATTGCGGACGCTCACTAGACGTTATGCAGATCGGAGACCTTGATAGTCTGGCTGTCGAACGGCTTGCTTTCGGCGTAAAGCTGAGCGGGAGGTGGGCGCGACATGGCAAGAGTTGATCAAAATATCTAGTGGGCCAAATGCATCAATGCTGGGCCAAACGCATCAACATTTGACGATCCGCATGGTGCACGCACATGGCTCTTCCTGACGTCACTGACGACTTCACGACTGAACCCGGGGGGTTCAAGTGCTAAACTGGCATGTTCTCCAGCGGGCAGCGACGAGCTGGTGCTTCGTCTCACCATCCTAAAGCAGCACAGCATCAGGTCAGACTGCTCCATTGACCTGGAACTCTGACTGCCGAGGAGATCCCGCAGGCGTTCCCGCTTGGTTTCGAGCTGGCGAATTCGCCCTTACCGCTCGCTCACCTGGCGCGGCTGATTTTTCAACTTCGCAGGCGTATCATGCATTTGCAGATCATCCATGCTGAGCAATTTCCCTGGGCTTTGAACACATGCTTGACTCCATCTTCAACAGCCTCATCTGATTTAAATGTCATGTCAATTGCTTATAAACGTTCTCATCCCAGTCCTATTACACCATGTTATACGCTGCTTCTGCGTTCATGCATCTGGCAAGCCCTGCTCTGGTCCCCCATGCCCACACCATGGATCAGCTTTGCCACTCATAAGCACTTGTCCCATTGTGAGGCCGCGTCCTCCGCCGCCTCACTGTACCGGACCATCGAGCCCTGCCGTCGCTGTATATGCGCCCGTCACACGCACAAACTGCCAGATTGCGACACCGCATGCATCACTTATCATCTCTATTAATTAGCTTTGGGCCCAGATCGCGTCCATCTCGGCCTGCTGCTCGTCCTTCTGGCGCTGACGCGCATCCTTGTCCTCCTGGCGGCCCGGGAGGCTCTCGTCGTCCCCGTTCTCCTCCCACTCCTGGTCGAGCCGGGCCTGCTCCTCGTCCAGGCGCGCCTGCCACGCGTCCAGCTCGTCCTGGCGTTCCTGGTTGGACTGGCCGCCGGCGCGGTCCGTGTCTGGCGCGGCTTCGGCCTCAGCCTCCTCGTTCTGGAGGCGAGCATTCTCCTCTGCGAGGCGGGCGTTCTCCGCCTCAAGAGCAGCCTTCTCCGCCTCGAGGGCCTCCTCGTCCGCCTCCTGGTTCTCCTATTGTCAGCGCGCTGCACCTGCACCTGAAAGACTCACGTGGTACAGGTAGGCTCCGACACCGACAACAGCGGCCGCCGCGAGACCGCCGCCCGCGACAGCGGCGATCTTGCCCTTCGACCAGCCCTTCTTCTCCTCGCTGTGGCCGCTGCTGTGGGCACCGTGGGCGCCGTGGCTGCTGTGGCTGTCGTGCTCGCCGCCGTAACCGCCGTGGCTGCCGTGGCCCTTGTCTGCGTAGGAGTGGCCGCCATCGCCATAGCCCTGCTGGTACTGCTGCTGGGGGTAGCCGTGGTGGCCATAGCCTGGCTGCTGCTGCTGGTATCCCTCCTGCCCGTATCCCTGGTGCTGGTACGACCCCGGCTGGCCGTAGCCCTGCTGGTGCTGCTGCTGGTACTGCTGCGGGTGTCCGTACCCGCCGTCGCGGTCGGCATACCCGCCGTGCTCGCTGTGTCCGCCGCCGTGCCCGTGCCCAACCTGCTTGTGCTCGTCGTCGTGGTCCTTCTTGAGGAAGTCGAGGAAGCCCATCTTGTCTCGTTGTCTGGATGCTGCTATCCATGTCAGATGCCTCGCGAGATGTCATTTATGGATTCCGCCAGCCGGGGGAGGCGGTGCCATGGTCCGTGCACCATGTCGGATGGCAGGAGACCGATAGCCATGTTGGCTTGCGCGCCGCAGCCTGGGGCGAAGGTGCGGCCTATCATCGCCGGTGGGGGGCGCTCGCGCCGCCGCCGAGCATGCCAAGAGGTGCACGTCGTGCTCTCTTGGCGGGGTGAGGAAGAGGAAAGAAGGGAGGGGGAGGGATGGTCTAGGGAGCTCTGGTGCACGGGGCGAGGCGGTGCGGTGTGTCCGATGATCTTGATGAACTTGTGGGTAAGGAGTGGAAATGGGGGCAATCACTGTCTTGTACCGCCAGGCCGAGGCCACCAAGACGGCTGGTGATGGAGGTGTCGTTCCGCAGTCGCTGTGGAATGAAGCATGCTGCCTCGTCGCTGGCAGGGGAAGTGAGTTCCGTTTGATGGTCAGGCATTCCGCATCAGTGGATAACACTGCCGGCGTTGTTATCCGTTAGCGCGCGGCGCTCGTCGTTACGACACTCTGGTCATGAGCGCTCGATCACCCCTGCGCGCTCTACACCACGACACATTGAAGCGATTGTCACCGGGGCCCGGTGCATCAGGCCTTGGTGTCAGGATGGATGAATGAGAGAGTGGTATGGATGAATGAGGGAGTAGTGGACTGAGGTCCGGGCGCCTCTCCGCCCGCCCCTTGCCTCTACTTTCGCCGTCAAGCCACCAACACGCCAAAAAAGTGAACGTTGCAGAGGATGTTGTGAAAGGAGTTCAAGTCGTAACCGTACCACATCTGTACGTATGCTCGCCCGGGACACTCTCTCGGTGGGTGCAGAGTGCCGAGTACCAAGTGCCTAGCCCGCTCCGGAGCGACCAGGAACGTGGGTCGACCGTGTCCAGGTCATGTAACGCGACGCGTCGGGGAGATCGCGGCGGGTGCGTGTCAGAGAGTGCTTGGGCCGAGCATGAGCTTAATGCGAGTATCGGAGCTGAATTTGAGGGGGAGATGGTGAAGGGGAGTCAGTTGGCGTTGCACATACCGGCCTGGCCGCTTGGCAGCGATCAGTGGGCAGGGCAGGAGGGTCAGCGTTTAGTCAGTGTCCACCGAACAGTACCATAAGCCACGCCTAGCGCATCCAGCAATGACTATGCGATTGTCCATGTGTGTACAAGGGCTGTAAGGATACAGATTGTCCTGTATTGTCCGTGGGGATAATTGGGGTCGCGCGGGTCGATCACAGGAAGCAAGCAGCCCGTCTATTTAGTCGTGCTGGCGGTTCTTGCGACCCTTGCGGCCCTTGCCGAACTTGCGCCATCTAAGGCGACCGTTCTCATCCCAGTAAGGCTTGAAGGGGAACTCGTTCTTGGTGGTGTTGCAGGGCACGCCCTGGTTCTCGCCAGCGCCGGGCAGGGCGCTAGTCTCCGGGAGGGGGATAGTGGAGGGATTTGCGGCCTGCGAGGAGGTGTTAGCGGACGGCGTCGGCTCGGCGGATGGTGTTGGCTCGGCGGAGGGGGTAGGCTCGGCGGGCAGAATAGCTTCGGTGGCCGGAGCGGAAGAGGTTGGCAGAGGGGCGGAGCTGACAACCGGTGTGGACGAAGCAGTAGAAGAGGCAGCGACAGGGGGTGAGCTGTTCACCGCAGTGGGAGGAGCAGCAGACGAAGCGGAGGCAACAGCCGAGCTGCTCTCAGGGGGTGTAGGAGTGGTGATAGCAGCGGAGGTGCTGGTTCCTGGCGCAGGCGTGGTGGTGCCGTTTCCCTTGTACTCAGGCCAGCCATTGTAGGGAGTGCTCTGCTTCGCAAGCTTGGCGAAGCCAACGGCAGCCGGCTCGGGGCGGTGGATAGAGTAGACATTCTTGAGGAAAGCGGCGCCGAAAAGGAACTCGGCCATGGAGCCGGGGCTGAGACCAATGATCTGCGAAAGACACGTGCCCTCGGCCTCGTCAAGAACGCTGAAGTTAAAGTCGTCGGGGAAAATGTCGTAGTCGACACCGCCAAAGGTGAACTGAATCTTGGTATCGGTCTTGCACGGTACCGACCACATACCGGCTCCCATCTGCGGAGCCTCGACGGCGCCGGGGACCTGGGCGAAAAACTCCTTTGCGTAGGCAGTAGGGAAGTAGTTGAGAGTCGAGCCTGTGTCCAAGATGGCACGCTTGCCCTGAGGAACGATGGCCTTGCCGTTCACCTTGGCACCGTCAAAGTCGACCATCCAGTAGCGCTTCTCGGTCACAGGGACGTAGTTGACCTCGCCAGTGTATAGCTCTTCAGCGACGCCGCCAAGGGTGAGAGTGCCGCCAGCGCTCTGGTGAAAGCCCGTGGTTTGGTTGCCTTCCGTGCCGGGAGGAATGTCGTTGAGGCCACCCCGCTCAAGATAGATGCCAAAGCGCTTGTCGTCCCACTGCTCCATGGCGTTGGTCCACCAAGGAACCTCGTTGGCTGCGGTGATGCTCGGGAAGCCGAGGCCAAGAAGACCGGAGGATCTCGATCCAACATAACCTGCGTCGGTGTTGTACGCAGCCACTGACGGTCAGCGGGTACGGTATGGAGGCGGGTGAACTCACTGAATGACTGCTTCTCGACCTTGAAAGGCCCAATCGCCATGGTGTCGTTAGACCAGAGGCCTGCAGCAAAACCTGACCCATAGGTGAGCGACTTGCGGGCGTTTGTGTCCCAGAGGGCGAAAGTGGATGACGCATTGTAGTCGAACAGGGGAATGTTGTTGGTAGTACACGCCCTGATGGTGCAGTTCTTGGAGAGGAAGTATGAAGTGGACGAACCGGTATCGATGTGGACGGAGAAGGTCTGGGGAGGAGTGCCGAGCTCGACGTCGACCGTGTACATGAAATCACGACGCCAGTTGGTCACGCTAAGGTTAGTCACGCGCGTAAGAACCAAGGTTCAGAGGCAAACGGAAGGTTCGATCTCGACCAGACAAACAACACGCGGCGCACGTCAATCCCCTTGTCGTGACGACTCCAAGCTCTCTCATGATATCATGATCGTACGACGCCGAAGCACACACCCTGCTTCACCCCGCAGGCCCGCCGGGCGCTGAACGCTGGTCATTGGTGTCTGGCTGCTGGCTGACGCCCGCCCCCATCACCATCACCCCGAGTCCAAGCCTTTCCTTTTGCCGTTCTGCTGCTGCTGCACTCACCGAAAGTCAGCTTCCTCGGCCCTCTCGTCGTAGCGGCTGCGAACGTGATGAGTGTTGGCAGCTGCAATGTCGCGGGCGTGGTGGGCATTGCGGATAATGCCACCATTGTGCTTGATCGGGAGGCTGTAGGCTTTCGAGCGAGGCTGAAGGTCGCGGGGGGTGAGCTTGTCGATCTTGAGAGGGGTGCTGTAACCGCCTGGGGTAGGGGCGGCGTCGGCGATCGCAAGAACCGAGAGTGTGGCGGTGAGGATGATGGCCGGGAGCATGATGAGGAGAAAGGGGGGAGGGTGAAGGGGTAAAAGAGTGACGAGACTGACAGCTGATGGCGAGTTGTCAGTGCTACTACTTACTACCTACAGTGAAGCTACAACAACGACGAGGGGAGGAGGGGGAGGAGGAGAAATGTGGAGGATGTGGAGGATGTAAGTGTGTTGATTGACGAGGGGGACGAGTTATAAGACAAGGCCATGACTAAGGATCAAGTGAAGGTTATATGTTTCCACGATCCATGAGGCTTACGAGGTCGCATAGGCGTCGCATGCATCGCACAGCGGGCACAGACAGGCTGCAGGCTGAAGAGGCTGGTTGTGAATCGTATTCGTGTGCAAAGTGTGCTTGGCCATGCTTGTAACAGTTGCTGCGGCTGACACCAGAGTTCAAGTTGCGTAAGAGAGGAACCGAGGGGGTGGGGAATGCCGCGCGCCGTGGCCGGCGTGCCGGGGTGCCGGTGTGCCCTCCGTGTGCCGTACGTGCCGTGCTATCTGCGCCATGTCCTGGTATCCTGCGAATTGTCATCCTGCGATCCTGCGATTAGTGTCACGATCTGTTTGAATGGCCGGAATGGGGGATTGGGGGGAGCGTATGGAGCGCCGAGCATGACATGGTGGGCGCTGCGAGATTGCATGCCACGAAGGAAACGGGGTAAGAAGAGTACTAGCCTGACGCAGAGAATGGATTGCGCGGTGGGACATGTGGACAAGTGTGGTTATGACAATGACAGCCATGGTCTGTATGGGGCCGAAGAGCGCGAGGAGATTGAGGAGTGAGCAAGAGCTCTCTCGCGCAAGAGAGAGCCAGAGAGAGCTAGAGAAAGGATAAGAGTAGTAGTGAAGATGATGAATGGCAATGAGCTGAAACCGAGGGGGATAGCGGGAACCAACCCCTGTCATGCCTGTCACTGTCACTGTCACTGCGTGCTCGAGCTCTGTTGCTGCGCGTGTTGAGCAAGGCGCGTCAGACTCGATCCTGAACGCGACGCGTCCATTCGCCTCTTCCGATCCCGCAACTTTCGATCCGGCCTCAACCAGGGCAATTAACCTCAACACGTTGATTGACCGGTGTGATACACGACTAGACCGGCAATCCCTGCCACGTCATTCTTCAACGGAATCAATACCACCACGCGATTGCCACGATGCGATCCCAACCTCCACCACGCCTGACGTGTCTCGGCCAACTGGTGCTCGCGATCGAGGTCCATCGAGGTGCTCCAGTTCAAGTCCCCCCCACCCCCCCCCCCCCCTAACACCCAAAGCCCTCATGCGGCTTCTCCCCTTCCTCACGCTCATTCCAGCCGCCCTCGCAAGGGCGGCACGCCTTCAGTCCGCTGCCGCTCCTCAAGAATATGTCAACACCGCCGTCGCCCGCACCGTCGAGCTCGGCGGCAGCACAACCCTCGTCACCACACAGTACAACGTCAAGGCGTTGAATGCCGACCCGGGGTCCTACATCCTCGCGCTGGCAGCATCAGGTCAGCCAGAGCCTGCATGGTACGAGGTGCTTGTCGGGGGCAAGGCAGTGTCTGTCGAGGCCGGCCGCTTGGGCGAGTGAGTCACCATCTCATATTTCCCCTCATCTAGTGTACTGTGGCATGCTGATATCCAGTGCGCCGGTCGCTGTCGTGCCCATGGGCAAGCTGAGGAAGGATGACACGGTGACAATCTCCTTGAATGCGATCACTGCGCACGCCGCGCGCCCTCTCCCCGAGGAGATCGAGCAGCGCGAACCCCAGTTTATGATCTGGGAGTCGGATACCACTCTCGTTGACTCGGCGTACAAGTGTGACGTCGAGCGTATCAAGATCCGCACCCCAACGTCTGTGATTCTCTCCCACGGTACCGTCCCAAAGACGTACACTCGCGACTCTGATGTCACCAAGAGCTCGGCAACAATCACGCTTGGTCCATTCCACGGCGTTCCGCCCACCATTGGCGCCGACGCAAGCGCGGAGCAGTCGCCCTTCTACGTCCACTACGAGACGCGCGAGCCCATCATCGGCATCCGTACGCTCAAGCGCGCGGCTGAGGTCTCGTACTGGGGGGCCAACCTCAACATTCAGGACGAGGTCGGCCTCTTCAACGACGGACCTCAGTGAGTGCAACACTCTCACCAGGCCAAACTGCAACATCCACTAACACCAGGCTCAAGGGGCAGTTCTCGCGCCTTGCGCACCAGCAGTCGCGCTTCCACGCCGGCAAGCCCGCGCAGGTGCTCTCCGAGTTCACCCTCCGCCTCCCGCCTTCAGCGCACAGCGTGTACTACTACGACGTGATTGGCAACGTGTCGACCTCGCGCTTCCGCCCCGGCCAGCCCGCCGTTGGCAAGAAGCGTGTTGTGGACGGCTCGCTCGAGCTGCGTCCCCGCTACCCCGTCCTCGGAGGGTGGAACTACTCGTTCACCGTGGGCTGGGACATGCCTCTCGCCGAGAACCTTCGCACCGACGGCGACCGCGCCATCCTCGAAGTGCCCTTCCTCACGCCGCTCAAGGGCGTCGTCGTCGACCAGGAGGAGCTGACCATCGTCCTCCCCGAGGGCGCGACCGACGTCGAGGTGTTTGCCCCGTTCCCCCTCGACTCGATCTACCACGGCGTCCACCGCACCTATCTCGACACGATCGGCCGCCCCAAGGTCGTCATCACCAAGCGCTCCGTCACTGAAAACCACGCCGTACCCGTGTACGTCACCTACTCGTATCCGCTCAGCGCGCGCTTCACCAAGCCGCTTGCGGCGGGTGCATTCGCCGGCTCTGCCCTCGCGCTGTTCATGCTCCTCCGGCGCGTGAACTACGACATCGAGAAGAAGTAATCTCGTTAGACAGTAGCATAGATGCATGTGTGAGAAGACGTGCGGTGCTCCATGATGGTCGTGTTAGGCGAGTTTTAAGGCTCGCGAAATGGGACGCAGTGAGATGTGCTATGCATGCGATGATAATGCCTGTTGCTCTAGATCTACCCTCTTGACTCGGTTCCCCCCTTCGGCGTCTCGGCGCCCGGCGACTCAGACCCACCTACTTGGCCGGCACATGTTCGTAGTTTTCCCACCCCGAGGCCTTGTTCACGACGTCGGCGGGTGCGTCGAACACGGCGTGGCCCTTGTCGTTGCGCTTGGCCCGGAAGAACGTGTACGAGAGCACGATGTCGTCGACATTGTCCAGTGTTGGGTCGTCCACGACGTCGCGATCGATAAAGAAGAAGACGGGCAGGTCGACCTCTTCGCCCGCGCGAATCTTCTGTTCCTCAAAGCAGAAGCACTCCACCTTGGCAAAGTAGGGCGCGATCTGGGGTCAGCCGGCCAGCTGGAGAGATCCGAAAGACAAGATGAGCGGCTCGAGGAGGGGAACGACTACATGCACCCCTGCGCACCGTCAAGCGTCCCGCAGACCGCAGGCCAGTACGCCGGCATCCCCACATCCTCCCACTTCCCCTACCCCTATCCCCAGTCTTAACTCACCTTCTCGGGGGTCATGTTATACGTCGCGATCCCGATCAAGTCCTTGTCCGAGTTATTCTTTGCCGTGTAGAACGCCAACGCCGTCTGTCCGGGCACGACGGTGACGCTGCGCTGCACAGGCTCAAAGCTCCACGGGAGCGTGTCCGAGCTCGTCGCCTCGAAGCGGACGGTGATCGGCCGCCCGGCCGTCTGCTCGTTCGCATACAGCCTGCTGGCCTCGAACCGCGCCGGGTCCGTCATCGGCGTGCCCGCGTATCCTGTTGCAGCGCAGAACGCGCGGTACGCCGGCACGGCGGCGTACGTGATCCCCGAGACGAGGGCGAGCGAGCCCACCGTGTACAGCACGAGCGTGCGGTTGCGCTTCATCCGGTCGGCGTACAGGCGGTCGCGGGCCGCGCGGGCCGCGTCTGATGTGCGGGAGGATGGAGGAGGGGGAGGAGGAGGAGTGGAGAGGGGTCGCCGGGAGGAGGGGGTGCGCGTGCAGCGCGCCGGGGCAGCGCGTAGTGGCGCGCAGCTGCGTAGGAGACGGAGCGGCATCCTGATGGTGAGGAGAGATGAAAGATGGCTCGGCGAGGCCGGAACACTTCGCCGATGTGGAGGCAATCCGAATCTTGGATGGATCGACGGACATCGACAGTAGACTCCGCTCGCAGGGTCGCCTGTGCCTGAGGCAAAGCAACATGGTGCAGGCTGCACGCTCATGTTTGTGGCGGCATGAACCAGCACAGGGTCGCCAGCTGGCCAGCGACATACGCAGCCACATCGGATGACAGATCTGAGCGCGCGCTAAAAATTGTGCATGGGGACACTGAATTGATCAGTTGCCGAGTATAAATGCTCATCCACGAGTCCATGGGTCTTCGCCTTTTATACTCTCGTGCAAGCACATCGACGTGACCAGCGACAAATGTAAACAGCAAAAGGTGTGTGCTATCAGGCCCCGTGGAAACAGCCAGCCGCTCCAGAACTGGACTACGCTCAGGCTGACTCCAAGAGCTCGGCCCAAGAAAAGGATGTACGCTGATGGTCACGTTTTAGGGAGCAGAAGACGCTAGGGAGCCATCGAGAAACGAGCGAGTCGAGCAAACCGCCCTACTGCCTGCCACGTAGAAGTTCGTCAACATTTCTTTCGGTAGTATATCCTCGGACTGCCCAAGTGGTGGCGTTTCGGCGAGTTCTCCGAGAAGGTCAGTCTTAAGCCGCGGCTAACCCCGCTCAATTTGACCACTGATCGCAACAACATTAAGCGGACCTGCAGGGCGTGCTCGGTGGCGACTTGAGGAAGGTCCACGCTCCATGAATGCTGCCGTCGAATCTGATGACTCACTCTCTGATGGGGGCCAGCCCCGGCAGAGGCAATACAACGATCATCCTGTAGTGCATCCGAATCCGAGGTCAGAGGGTCGAAGAACGTCCATTCTTCATAGAAGCCTTAGTCGAGTAGATGCCTGATTTCTAAGACGAAGAGGTTGGGATCAAGACGCATGACAGCCATCACGTGATGGTGACGCTGAAATAAGGGGAGGGGGGAGGGGGGATCGGCTGTGGGTGCTTGAAAGAACTTCCACCACCGACTTGCCCAAGGCAGGTTGAGGTGTCGTCGCGATGCTGCTGATCATCTGACGAGAGACGTACAAGCATACGCCCGTGATGTGGAAAGGGAAAGGTGGTCGAGAGGAGAACACTGAATTGTCAATAACGGGGAGAGTTGGTTGATGAGAACTGAGTAGGTGTCCTTTGCAGGACACAGCGAGTGACCATCCCTGACAACGCGCAACAACGCTGAATCCTGTACATCGTACGAGGTGATGGCCCAGTCGTGAAATGGCGCGGAGGGCAAATACTTTACAATGTCGGCGGCCACTCGGTGGTGGTGAAGGGAAGGTGATGAGTCAGTGAGGAGCGCAGAGCCAATACAGCGGGTGCTGGAGTGCTGACCTTTTAATCCTCTCATCAAAACAGTTTCGTCACCAATGCACACTGGTGATCTAGTGCACCGGGGTCCCAAGAATGTTGGAAGGGCACTTGCTGCGCAACTAGGAGCATTCAGGCTCTAGTGGGGAACGACCACGGAGGCTGGTGCCTGCCATCTCAGACACGGTTATTTTCACCGCAGTCAGCAGCAAGCGGCGACTCGATCTTGCTTCAACCGCACAGCAATAACAGTTGCAGAGGACGCATAGGTGGAAACGGAATTGTTTCCCACCCTGCAGCTCGGCCACAGGCCTCAGGTATGTCTCAATGTCGGCGAGGTCCCAGCCACCGCGGTCTCCTGAAACTAGGCCGAGCACAGCATCTACCACCTCCTCCGAATCTCCGGTGTACGACGCTCACGCGGCGACAGCTACCCTATGAGGCCACAATATTGTAGGAGGCCGTACACACTTCCCGCCTTTTGATCGCCGCAGCATCTGTCATCGTCGCCGCCCAGCCCCCGCCTTTTGCTGTCATTCCAGATCTAAGCTGTCCCTCATTCCCTCGATGGAGGGTGTCAACTCAGCTCACTCCAATCACGCCAGCATGCAGTACGGTGTGATGGTGGTGATCACAACAACTCTATTCGCCCAGTAAGCCAGTGAGATACAGTGCCTACTCGTCCAGGCTACTATGGATGGCAACATAGACGACGCCGGTGGATTCATGGAGAGTAGGGGGGAAGGGCACTGGGATGGGCTAACCAGTTTGCGCCGCTAGAGCCTGCCTTCGGCCTCGGCGATGCCTGCTGACCGCTCCGAACATTCACGACCTTTTCTCCCCGAACGCATGTCAATTGGGGCTATGGCAAACACAGTCACCAGCAATTCAGTCAGGAGTACTTCTCCAAATTGAGTCAATCAACAGAATGGTGTACAAGCAGGCCAAGGGTTCCTCGCATGCACTGTCTTACATGTACAGTGTTGATTCCAGCCATCTCGTCGTCGCCAGCATACTTAACCTCATCTCCCTCGTGTTGCCTTCCTTCCTCAACACATCTTCTCGGCATCTCCTCATCACATCTTCTTCATTTTACACCAACTTTAACCAGCTCCCACCCACTTGTTGTCGCTTGTATACGGAGAAAGCCCAGGTAAGCTTGCCGCTCAGTGCAGTGGCTCACTCGCAAGATGTGGGACGTCATCTTGCGGTCGTGGTCCTCGCTGTCGTCGTGGACTTCGGTAGTGCAAGACAAGAGCGAGCAGGACAACGCACCTCCGTCTCCTTCCAATGTCGCGTGCATCGTCAACGAGCCTCCTACCTTCACACCCTCTCAGCCCATTCCCATCAAGAAGGTGAAAGGTCGCCCTGCCGCCCCCCTGTGGGTGGATGACTTCGAGGACGTCTTTGCGACGTCCCCGTTAGCCGCCAGGAAAGCAAGGGTAAAGATGATCAAGCAAATCAAGAAAGAGTACAACGAACGCATGACGCGATCCTCCGCGCGCCGGGCGGGTGGTGTGGGCCCAGCGAATGCAGCGAAGGCTCAGGTGAGCCCGAAACCCCAGAGCTCAGACATCCCGATGGAACCCCAAGTGCGCGTTGCTGGGTTCCACCTCGGCTGCTCGATAGTCGCGCCAACAACCCACATCGCGACCCCACACCTCCCGGTTGTACCTCAGGTGCGTATTCTTACATCCACCGGCTCCTCAGCTGAGACCAGGAGCTGCTCGACAATGTCGTTGCTATCGCCGACAGCTTCCGGGACCTCGTCCTCGCTCGCGACAGGCGCTTTGAGACGGCAAAAAGCTCGAACCTCTGCAGCGCACACTCCAAGGCGGCGCAAATTACAAACGTTCAAGACACGGACGAGACCCACGCCCTCCGTAAACAGTTCCTCCAGGGCAAGGCCGCGCTAGAGGAGCGCTTGCGCCAAATCAAATGCCAACTCGAGATCATCAACCCCGGCCACGCATTTGAGGACATCGAGGTCGTCGAGCGCATGTTGGCAGACGAACCTGATGAGCCAACCCTGGGCATTCCATTGGTCGAGTCGTCAGAGTACTCAGAGTCTTGGGCCTCCCTACTCCGTCTTTATTAGCTCAGCGCGACTTGGTGCGCCTTTATATAGCAGCGATGTGACAGAGCTTGCATATCAACCATTTGACACGCCCTCGTCTCATCAATCTAGTACCCGCCTGTGTATCGTTGTCCTCGAGCAGCTCCGCCCTGGCGACTGGGGCCAGCACGAGCGCGGTCATCGCGGTTGTTATCATCACGCCAGCGCCTTCCCTCGCGGTCGGCGCGGTCCAGTTCCGCGCCCCATCCTTCCACGCGTCCACCACCAGCACCAGACGCACGCCACTCCCCCTCCTCAATCTCTGCCTCACCACCGTAGCGCGAGCCGCGGTCGCGGTCTCCTCGATGGCTTGGTCCTGGGCGACCCGGAGCCCAAGTCGCCCCACTCCGCGGGAGCACCCCATTCCCAGACAAGCGGCTGGCCAGGCTTCCGGCCCCCATCGCAGGGCGACGCTCGGGAGTGCGCTGCCTGGTCCATCCGCCGCGCCGGTGGTCGCGGTGACGATCTCGATTTGAGAACCAATCGTCGTGGTCGTCGCGGCGATCGAGGCCACGCTGACGCGCCATCTCCTTCTCTCGCCCGCGACGGCCAGGCGCGGCGCCGCCGAACCCGGCATATCCGGGGTTGAGGCCTGGAAGATCGTCATCAAAGCGCGTGTGAGTCCCCGCTGGGCGGGCCTCGTAACGTCCACGCGAGAAGCTTGCGGCATACGGCCCGCGACTGGCCATTGCAGCAGAGAACGCGGTGGGGTACGCAAAGATCGGCGCTTTGGAACCTTTAGGCATGCCGCAGTCCTGCCAGTAAGCATATGCCCGGTCATCTCTGTGCTGCTCTGTCGCTATCATCATTCACTCACGTCACCCAAGTGTCCTTCCCTCGCGCAATTGAAGCAAAACAAGGACATGGGGTTCTTGCCGACCGCCTCGAGCTTCCAACCCTTGGCTTCGCTCTTACTTCTGACAACCTCCTCGCGCACATCAGGCGGATAGTAGACATACGTGCGCCATGCCAGCTCACAGCCCTATTGTCAATCAGAGCTTGTCACAAGATGAACTCACCGTCGTGCCATGGCGATTGCTGCCGCAAAGCGTACACTTGACTGTACCCGTGTCATGAGCTTGAACAGCTCGCTGCTTGCACTCCATTGCAGAGTGACCGCTCAAGCCGCAATATCTACACGTCTGGCCGTAAGGGCACGAGTTGCGCTCATGGCCTTCCTCGCCGCATCGTAGACACTATCGTCAGCAAAGTCGTTGAATCGGCGCACAATCTCCACGTCACAGTTGCGGTCAGTATGTCCCGGCTTCTTGCACTTCTTGCAAACGCTGCGAAGATCTGCACTTGCGAAAAACTCATCGGTTGCTCTCGGGTCATAGTAGCGGACGGCACCCTACAGTCAGCCTCAGATGACAGCAATGTAGCGCACCGTTGCACGGCTATCGTCCAACACTGCGATGCCGGTCATATCTGTGTTCTCCACAACGACATCAAGTGGGGGTGCATCCTGTCCCACAGCGTCCTGGTCCTCATCACCCATGCTCACGTGGGCTGGGAGGAGTAGGGGCGGCGGAGGTGGGGAACCGGGAGGGGGGGCAGGTGGCGAAGAGCGCTTGGAGTTCATTCCTCCGGAGGTCTTCTGCTCCTTCGCGCCACTGCCTCTGCCATCATCGCCCTCCTCCTCATCGTCACTCTCAGGGAGGGTAACGCTGATGGCCATGCGCCTAAAAGGCTTGAACTTTGACGGCGCTCCTGGGTCATCGCTGTTGATAGTTGAGGTGCCTTCTCCTCCGTCAAGTGACTGGCCGGAAGGGCCGGCGCGCGGCTCGGCTTCTGCGTACGGGGGAGGAAGAGTGGTGCAGGTAGTCACACTGTGCCCGGCCACTGCGAATCAGTGGTGCGCTTGCATAGATAATGATAATACTCACGACCACACTTGGAGCAGGCCTCATCTCCCGAGTTCTTTGTGAAATCGTAATACTCGTTCGCTGTTCCCTCGTTCTGCCTTCTCTTGTTCCTGCTCTGCTGGCTCTGCTGAGGTTCGTCCTCTTTGAAGTCGCTCGCTCCGTCCGAAGTAGCATCCGGATTGCCCTCCATAGCCCTTAGCCTTGCCCGTCGTTGTTTTCTGTTTTCTTTCAGAGGGGTGGAGTTTTCGTTGAAGGGGGTGGAAGGAGTCGCCTCGCCCGGAGGCGGCGTCGCCCGCTTCATCAGTGTGGGCTGGAGGTGGCAACTGGGGGGTGCAAGGAGCGTAGGTCAAGATAACGAGAGCTTGGGGCTGGCTCGCTTGGATATAAGAGCCCAAGATGTTCGGTCAAGATGCTCGATATGACGCGGGAAGTAGTGCCGAATGGATTGATTGAGGGCGTTGAACGTTGTGCGTGTGGTGATGGTGATGAGGTGCAGCGCGGCTTGGATGGTGAGGACGGACGCACCTCCACTTCTCCACTCTCCGCCTTGCTCAAATTCTGGGACGCGTCGTGAGCGGAGGCGAGATTAAAGGGAGGGGTGGATTAACTTGTGTCGCCCAAATCAAGGTGGGGCCTAAAGTCGACTCGGGCGGGGAAGGAAGGTCGCTGCTCGTTGGGTGAGGGCCGCCCAAAGCCGGTCAGAAAACTCGGTCGTCAGCTTGTCAGCTTGTCAATCAGCACTCCTACTCGGTCGTATCGCTCGTCGTCGACACCAACAATCCCTTTCTCAACCTCCCCTCGACTCGCAGGTCTGCACCTCTAACGGCTGCCCACCCGGAGTCGCAAGAAAAGAGAGCACTACCTCGTCGCTGAGTCTCATCGTCCCAGCTACCTCGAGCCGACTCGGACTCCTTCATTCGATCCACACGGCAACCTTGCCACCCCCTTCGCCTACTCCTCCCCCCTCGCCACCCACCATGTCGTTCAAGGCTCACGACCGTGAGTGCTCATCTGTCGCACCCAGCGGCTGCTGGTCTTTACACCCATACTCCTCAACCTGCCTGGCTCCCGGGCCCATCCCCCCTCCCCATCGCATCAGCTCCGCCGCGCTCTCCATCCACTCAGTCTCTGCTGACACCAGCGTCCAAGCCGATCCACATCCCGACCGCTGAGCACAACGTGCTCGAGTTCTGGCGTGCGATTGATGCCTTCAAGACCCAGCAGAAGCTGTCAGAGGGTCGCCCGGAGTTCTCGTTCTTCGACGGCCCCCCCTTCGCGACAGGTCTTCCTCACTATGGTCACTTGCTCGCTGGTACCATCAAGGTAATATATCCCGCCCGGAAGTGGTCTGACCGCAGGACATTGTCACCCGCCATGCCTCATCCACTGGGCACCACGTCGAGCGTCGCTTTGGCTGGGACACGCACGGCCTCCCCGTCGAGCACGAGATTGACAAAAAGCTCGGCATCAAGGGCAAGGACGATGTGATGGCCATGGGCATCGAGAAGTACAACGCCGAGTGCCGTGCCATTGTCATGCGATACGCGTCCGAGTGGAAGGCCACTGTCGAGCGTGTCGGTCGCTGGATCGACTTCGACACCGGTTACAAGACCCTCGACCCCACCTTTATGGAGTCGGTGTGGTGGGTCTTCGGCCAGCTGTGGGAGAAGGACCAGGTGTACCGTGGTCTCCGCGTGATGCCGTACTCGACCGGCTGCACAACCCCGCTGTCCAACTTCGAAGCTGGCGAGGACTACCGTGACGTCCAGGACCCCGCTATCACCGTGTCGTTCCCCCTTGTTGACGACCCAACGACCAGCCTCCTTGCATGGACGACTACCCCGTACACTCTCCCCTCTAACCTCGGCCTCTGTGTGCACCCTGACTTCACTTACATCAAGATTCACGACGTCGAGCGCAACCAGAACTTCATTCTCCTTGAGTCGCTGCTTGGTACAGTGTACAAGGAGTACCAGAACGGCAAGAAGCCCGACCCGAAGAAGGAGCCCAAGTTCAAGAAGGTGGGCTCGTTCCTCGGCAAGGACATGGTCGGCTGGCGCTACACCCCCATGTTCGACTACTTCACCGAGCAGTACGAGGACCGCGCGTTCCGTGTTCTTTCCGACACATATGTCACCGACTCGGCCGGTACCGGTATCGTACACCAGGCCCCAGCGTTTGGTGAGGATGACCACCGCGTTGCCGTTGCGCACAACGTCGTCCGCGAGGACGAAGTGCCGCCTTGCCCCATTGACGAGTCCGGCCGCTTCACCGACGAGGTCCCCGACTACCAGGGCCAATACGTCAAGGACGCTGACTCCGCCATCATCAAGGAGCTTAACGCCAAGGGCCGCCTCATTGTGCGCACCGACATCAAGCACTCCTACCCCTTCTGCTGGCGCTCGGGCACTCCCCTCATCTACCGTGCTATCCCTGTCTGGTTCGTTCGCGTGGCTTCCAAGTCGGAGGAGCTTGTCGCCAACAACGAGAAGACGCGCTGGGTGCCCCCTCATGTCGGTGAGGGCCGTTTTGGTGGCTGGCTCAAGAATGCGCGTGACTGGAACATCTCGCGTAACCGCTACTGGGGAACCCCTATCCCTCTGTGGGCGTCGGACGACATGAAGGAGATTGTGTGCATTTCGTCGATCAAGCAACTCGAGGAGCTCTCGGGTGTGACTGGTATTACCGACCTCCACCGTGAGAGCGTCGACTCCATCACCATTCCCTCCAAGCAGGGCAAGGGCACGCTCAAGCGTATCGAGGAGGTGTTCGACTGCTGGTTCGAGTCAGGCTCGATGCCTTACGCGCAGTCCCACTACCCCTTCGAGAACCAGGAGCTCTTCAAGGAAAGATACCCCGCCGACTTCATCTCGGAGGGTATTGACCAGACCCGTGGCTGGTTCTACACCCTTCTTGTGCTTGGCACGCACCTCTTCCAGACCGCGCCCTGGAAGAACCTCATTGTTACCGGTCTCGTGCTCGCTTCGGACGGAAAGAAGATGAGCAAGAAGCTCAAGAACTACCCGGACCCCATGACAGTCGTCGAGAAGTACGGTGCCGACTCGGTTCGTCTGTTCCTCATCAACTCGCCTGTGGTGAGAGGTGACAACCTCCGCTTCCGTGAGGAGGGTGTGCGTGACGTGCTCTCCAACGTTATTCTCAAGTGGATCAACTCGCTCAACTTCTACTTGAACCAGGTGGAGCTCTTCAACCAGGAGAACGACTCCAAGTTCATGTACGACCACGACGCGCCCAAGTCGACCAACGTGTTCGACCGGTGGATCCTCGCTCGCTGCCAGTCGCTCATCCAGCTCGTTGACCAGGAGATGGCGGCTTACCGCCTGTACACCGTCATCCCCGGGCTGCTCGAGCTCATCAACGACCTCACCAACTGGTACATCCGCTTCAACCGTCGCCGCCTTAAGGGTGAGAACGGTGTGGAGGACACCAAGGCTGCCCTCAACTCGCTCTACGAGGCTCTCCACACCCTTGCCCTCACCATGTCCTCTTTCACCCCATTCACCTCGGAAATGGTCTACCAGAGTCTTCTCGCCACCACTCCTAAGCCCGCTGACGGCTCGGACGTGCGGTCTGTTCACTTTGTGCTCTTCCCCAAGGCGCGCGAGGAGTACTTTGACTCGGTTATCGAGCGTCAGGTGCAGCGCCTTAAGAACGTAATTGAGCTTGGCCGTGGCATTCGCGACAAGCGCACCCTCAAGGTCAAGATGCCGCTCAAGACCCTCACTCTTTTCCACCACGACCAGCAGTACCTCGACGATGTCAAGTCGCTCAACGAGTACGTCAAGAGTGAGCTCAACGTTTCCGAGCTTGTCTACACGTCCGACGAGGCCGCGACTGGTATCAAGTACAAGGCCAACGCCGACTGGCCTGTCCTTGGTCGCAAGTTGCGCAAGGACCTTGCCAAGGTCAAGACCCACCTTCCCCAGCTCTCGAGCGACGCGTGCAAGGCCTACCTTTCGACTGGCAAGGTTGAGGTGAACGGTGTCCAGCTCGTTGAGGGTGACCTCGTTGTGACGCGCTTCGTTGAGCTCGAGGGCGACAAGGCCCAGGCGTTCGAGGCCGCATCAGACGGCGACGCAACCATTCTCCTTGACTGCCGCCGGCACGAGGACCTCGAGAGCGTCGCGCTCCTGCGTGCCCTCACATCGCGTGTCAACAAGCTGCGCAAGGCGGCGGGCCTCAAGCCCACCGACCGTGTCGATGTCTTCTACGAGGTGGACGCTGGAGAGGAGGATGCGCTGGCGCGCGCCATCGTTGGGTCCGAGGACTTCCTCCAGGCGCAGATCTACGCAATCCCCCAGCTCCGCGCCCAGCTGCCCGAGGGCCGCAAGGTGTACGCAACCGAGGTCCGCGAGAAGCAGATCGGTGACGACGACCGCGCCGAGCGCTTCATCCTCACCCTCTCTGAGCGGCCCTGAGCGGAGCGGGCGCGGCTGCGTTCCCTGCTAGAATTGTAGACCAGTTGGTTATCTCATGCATAGTTTCCGTCCGCACGAGGCGAGCTGAAAGCGTAGCGGCCCAGCCTGGGGCACCGGGCCGGAAGTCACATGCATCAATTCAGTAGACTCTACATCTATTTGAGAACTCCCTCCGTACAGCCGGAGATTCCGATTCTCCCTGGTGCGAATCATACCACGGCGGTCTTCGCCAACAGCCCGCCACTTGATGGCCGAGGATTCCCGCGGCATCCGCTTATCGCCACTTGCTCGAGCCTCGGGCGCGGCTAGAGATACCACCACGACCGAGAGGGAGCGGAATGTGCGGCCTGCTGAAGGCCGCCCGTCGATGATAGTGAGCCTCACGGAAGGAATGTGACAGCCTGGCCCCGTGCCCGCGCCGGCCCAGCGCCCTCAGCTGCCACAAATAGTTGGCCATCGTCCGCGATCGGCATGCGCACGCATGTGCTTATTCGAGTCAAAGTCCAGTCAACCGCCTTCGGACGGAGCTTGAGAGGATCGACCCGTGTCACACCTCACCGAGACCCGAAGGTGATCGCACCGTGCCCTCCCCTCTGCCCGCCATCACACAAGCCGGCTGCTTACCGCGCTAGGACACATGCATTTACGTAGTATACAGCTTAGAGTGTACATGGGCTACTGCGGTGGGGCCGCTGCGAAAGGGCAGCGGCGAGCCGTCTCGTGCGGCGTCAAGGTCGCCATAGGTAATACACAGGCACTCTGTAGAGACAGGCGGGGGACAATGAGACCAGGCATGATCACACAGCAAGCCCGTTCTGTTTGAGGAACGCCTCGTTTAGTTTGGCCTGGCAGGCGATGGGGTCAAACTCGCCATGCTCGTCCTTCTTGCATACGAGATCGGGGTCGAGTGCGGGATCGAGCTTGGCGGGCGCAGAAGCCGTGGTCGGCTCAGGCTGAGCCTCTGTGGTCCCTTCGTCCACGCCCTCGGCCCGCAGGCGCATCATCACCTCGACGTCGTCGTACTTCATATACCGTTTTCCTGTCATTAGATGGCGATGGCGTATGAAACTCACCGTCTTTACAAGTAGCCTTCTCCTTCATCTGATCGCACAGGTCGTCAATCATCAGATCCTGAGGATCAGAGTCGTGCATTCCCATGCGTGTCCAGATCTCAGAAGGACGCATAACGCGACCGTCTTCCGATAGAACGTGTATGACGCCCGAGTCGCACATGGCGCCATTGACCATGGAGCTCGGGCTCTTGATGTCCGACTGGGGTGAGGTCGCGTCTGTGCCAGACCTTGGCGACTGCGAGCTAGACAACGAACGCAAGGGCGACGGTGACATGTTGAGGTAATTGGTCGGGCTGAAAGCGTTGCTGGGAGCGAGGTTGAATGCAGACTCCGGAGACACACCTCCAGACTGCGCGATGAGAGCCTCGAGCTGCCGAGAGAACGCCTCATCATCCGCTCCTCCTGTGAGATCAGAAGGATCGACATTCTTGCTGCTGCCAGCAAGTGAATTGAGGAAGTCATTGACGCTGTTGTCGGTGAGGTCGGCCCACTGCGACTGGTTGGCGAGGCTCGAGAAGTTGTTGGACGAGGTGTTGACATTCGAGGTCTGGTTGCTTGTGGTGGCGCCGTTCGAGGGGTCGCGGTACGAGGTGGCGTCACCGAAGAGCTTGGCGAACGCGTTTGACGAGGTGTCCGCCTGCGATGTCAAACCGGGTGTTTGAGTCAAGAATGTATACTGCGGCATCTGTGTCTGCATGTTGGGTAGACTGTTGATGCTAGGCGAGATGCCGGTGGCATTGCTTATGTTGGCAAGCACATTGTCGATGCCGTTGGGGTAGAAGCTCCGGAAGAGGGCCTCGACGTCCTCCTTGTTGGAGCCACCAATTGAGCTTGGCGTCGACAGCTGCTCGTTCGGACTAGCGTTGCTGTTCTGCCGCTTGAGCGCCTCTTGGAATGCAGTCTGGGCAGCGGCGTTGTTTGCCGCATTGCTACTGGCGCTGAACAGACTAGGCATCCTGTTGTCGGGACTGGGCCCCAGCGAGAACAGAGACTCGGGACTAGCCCCCGACCCACTCGAGTTGCGGTGGGGTAGTTGAGGGGATGGGTCATTGATGCTCCGCAAACTGTCGTTGGATACGCTGTGAGGGGGAGAAGGTGGCTTCCTGCTCAATGTCGCAAATTGGGACCAGTCAATGCCGGGGGGGGCAGACTGGCCATTGGTAGCCCCGTTGGTGGTCGTACCATTGACAGATGCCGGCTGCGTCGGGGTCTGTTGCCCGTTCGAGGCCTGGCCATTTACTGGCATAGAGAAGGTAAATGAAGCCTGCTTCAAGGCAACATTCTCCTCCTGTAGCCTCTTGAGGATGTTGCGCAGGTTCTCGTTCTCGACGGAGGCACCAAACGACTTGGCCTCGAGCTCCGCTACCTTCTGCTCCAACTGAGAGTTAGAATTCGCACTCCAGAGCCCAGGCGGAAGAGACACTCACGTCTCGAACTTTTGCCTCACGGCGCTCTCGGAAGGCCTTTTGGGCGGCACGATTCTGCTCTTTACGCCGCTGCGCCTTGGTCGTGGCTGTGTCCTTGCCTCCCTTCTCTCCCTTCTTGGTGTCCGTGGACTTGCGAGGGCCGCCCGATTTCTTGTCATTGTGCTGACGCTTATCATCGTGGGCCGTGTCGGAAAGGGATTCTACGTGTCAGCCACAATCGCGAATGGTGCCACTCACCGTCTCCATCATCGTCGACGTGTGCAGCGTGAGCGCCAGAAGCCTTGCGCTTGTGGCTGATGCCATTACCCTGCTCGTTGTCAGAATCGTCTGAGACTACGAGATTCATGTGCTTGGGAGCCACAGAGTCGGGCGACGAATCCTCTGGAGTGTCGCGGCCTGGGACTGGGAAAAAGGTGGAGGGTGGCATTGAAACGATTTCAGGCTCGGTCTTGATTGCATCATAGGTGAGCGAGTCGAGAAAGGCAGCAGTGTTGGGGGTGAGGGCTTCCATGGCGACGAAGGTGGGTGGGGGGACAACGAGTGGGGGGGGGGGGGGGGGGGGGGGGGAGGGAACGTGCTAGCAGTGCAGCAGTGGAGAGGGGAGGGAAGGTTCGAGACGTCCGGTGAGTGGAGGTGTCACTACTCTGTGAATAAACTACGAGTGTGATGGTGGGCGAGCGACAGGCGATGAACGGTGAGAAGAGTCTGCCGTCTGGTGCTGCGCACTGTGTGGATGGACGGCAGTCAAAGGACAGGCGAGAAGCAAGGGCGGACAAGGTTCAAGGTGGTGGCGAAATGTGAGGCTTGGGTAGAAAATGTTGAAGGCCGAGTTCGACCTGCAATCGATCGGGACCTAGGCTGTTGATGATGCGCCGCTTGACGTGGGCAAGCGGCGATAGGTGAGGGTGTGACAAGGCCGAGGATGAAGAGTCCAACGAGGAAGGCAGTGTTGACAGCGTTGACAGGAGAATATGGTGATGAGCGGAACCGCAGGTCCTGCCAGTGGTCGGCGACCGAGGGAGGGGGTGTGGCAGCGTGCGTGCGGGGTTTGTGTGGGAGTGGCGTTGGGAGCACGGCGCGGGGCGGGCGCAGTGGCAGACCAACAAACGTCGGTGGGAGAAAGAGGCAGCCGACAGGGACGGGAGAAGGGCAGCCGACGTGGAGAGAGATACGGATGGTGAGGAAGAGGGATGGAGAGATAGTTGATGGAAAGATGAGTCGAGTCGCGAATGCCAGCGGGAGCGCCAGCGGCCAGCGGCTGCGAGCTGCCAGGATCGCGCGCGCAGGAAGGTGGAACCGCGAGGGACCTCTGTCGGGCTGCGGGCCCTGCGGTCGGCCACTCCCGCTGTGGTTGAGCTGCCTGGCCGCGCGCTGGGCCGCAATGACCGCCGCTTGGCCGCCTGTGTGCGGTGGCGACGGCTCGCTACGTCAATCGATTCCTCGGCTCCCTCACCGCAACCCGGCAATACGGCATCAATTCATGCCCCTGGTCTGGAACTTGATGATTCAGCGACAAGCAAAAAAAAGCCTCCGCCGGCGCGTGTTAGCCACGTGAGGTCATGCCACTTGTGTAATCGCCGACGCCATTGTACGGTGGAGGTGGTGGAGGTGGGTGGAGGTGGGTGGAGGTGGGTGGAGTGAGGGATGGCCGCAGATGATTGGATAGAACGGGAGTGGAGGTTTTGATAGCACAATCATCACCGATCACCCCCCGGCAAGTCCCTTCTCCCCCGCCCACGCCGCCCACGCACGCAACTCTCCACCAACCGGCCGTGAGCTGCCCTGCGCAGTTGCTCGATGTTGGCATCACCCGATCTCCGCCCGTTCCCCCGAACTCTGCTGCATTCCTATCCGTAGCTACCGAGAACAAGGTCCCCCCCCGCTCCTCGCTCTCCTCGGCATCCTGCAAGCTGGCAAGCTCGTAGCCGGACCCTCCCCGGCCCCCGTACAATCCCAAGTCGCGTGTCTCGCGTCTCCACACCACCACCACCTCCCCCCCCCCTCGCAACTACTCCACTCCACTTTCTTCGCTCGTGTCCGATCCGCCCCTTCATTCGCCTCCGTCCCCCGTCCCAGCAGTTTGTTTGTCCACCATCACTGCCAAGGCCTGCGCGCCTGTCAGGGGCCCATTCCTCGCTCTCTGCCTCACGCCCCACCTCTCCTCCTCTCCCACCTCTCGCGCACCTCATCATCTCGGTCCATAACGCCACGTCACTACAGTCCCCATCGCCTCCCAACTTGGACGCGTCGTCGCTTTGGCCATGTCACAACAGGCAGGGCCAACGGCCTCCACCGACGCTGCGGCATCAGACCAGATCAAGCAGCATCAATTGTTGCTCGCACATCTTCAGGCTCAGCAACAGCAGCAACTACAGCAGCAGCAGCAGCAGCAGCAGCAGCAACAACAACAACAGGGGCAAAATCAACAGTCTCAGCCCCAGGCAGGAGGTTTTGATGCCAATCTTCAGCAGCAACTGCTCGCCCAACTTGCGTCTCGCATGCCCGGCAACAACCCCGGGGCCAACAACAACATCACCAACAGCAGCAACCCTCTCTTCCCCAACCTTCCTCAGTTGAGCCTTCCAGCAGCGCGCAAGCCGAGCGGCGGCGCCGCAGGTGCGAACGGAAACGCGGGCTCGCCAGCTGGATCTGCCCCTTCACCAGCCTCTGCCGGGCCCACAAACCTCGCCGACTTGCAAACGCAGCTCCAAGCGCGCATGTTGCAGGCGCAGCAAGCTGTCAACGCCGCGACCAGGCAACGCGCAGCGTCAGGTAACGGCCCTCAACAGATCGGAGGCGCGTCCAGCGGCGCCCAGCCAAAGTTGTCGAACGGCCTACCAGACTGGGCGAACATTGCTGCGGCGTCGGGCATGCTGGGCAATCTGGGGCCCGGCGCCGATCGCGACGCGATCATGAAGCAGCTGCACATGCTGCAAGCGGCGCGAGGAACGAAGCAGAACGCTGCCGGAGGATCGACAGCTCCTGGCATGGGCGCGACCGCTCCCTCCCCAGCTTCGGTCACTGCTCCATCACCTGCCACAGTGACGGCCCCGTCGCCCGCAGCCAACGCCGGCACACCAGCGTCCCAGCCACAGCCGCCGATCGCTGCGGCTTCACCTGTCACGGCCCCTTCGCCCGCTGCGGCGGCCTTGGCTGGTGCTATCCGTCCTCCGGGGACATCGCAGTCGATCGCTGGCATGTCTTTGGCAGGCGGTCTCGCCGGGCAAGCTGGCACTCCTGGCGGCGCTGGGCCCCCTCGACCACCAGCCCGCCCGGGGCAGCAGAAGCTGAACCTCATCAACTCGATGATGGGGTTTTTCAAAACGATCAACCAAACGCCGCCACCCGAAGTATTCAACAACGGAGAGCAGCATGGCGCATTCAAACTAGGGGACGCGTGGATCGACATTGCCGAACTGTTCTTCCTCGTCTTCCGAGCAGGCGGTATGATAAAGGTACGTTCGCGCACACGTCACGGACCAGCGCTGACGGTCAGTTGATGCAAATGCCCAATCCTGAACAGCATCCCGTCTGGCAGCAGATCTTGAGTGCCAAGAACATCCCATTGACACTGCCGAGCCCAGTGACGCTCCCGCGGACGCCTGGCGATCCACAGCCACCAACGCAGACAACGACGAACGCAGCTCATTATCTGTTCGCCGCGTATCGCGCCTGGGTCCTTGGGTTTGAGCAGGCCATGGCAAGGCAAAAGCTGGTCCACATGCAGAAGCAGCAAGCACTCGCGGCGGCCGCCGGAGGAGTGCGCCCGCCCCTTGCAGCCCCCTCGCCTATCTCCGCCTCCTCTCCAGCTGCCCCGACAATCGGAGCACCTACCCCCTCCGTGGCTGCGCCTTCTCCCGTCACGATGACAGCGCCATCTCCAGCCGTGGCCGCTGCCTCGCCGGCCTTCGCCGCCCCTTCTCCTGCCGTGGCTGCTGCATCCCCAGCTGTCGCGGCTCCTTCCCCAGCGCCTTCTGCGCAGCCGCCTGCCGCTGCTCCGAGCCCGGCGGCAAGCCTTGCCGCTCAGACACCGGCTGCACAAAATGCCCCTTCCCCGGCTGCGGAAGTTGCTACTCAGTTGCAATCGCAGCCGCAGGTTGCACCCTCTCCGCTCCCTCCTCCCACAGCTGCTGGCCCGCTGGCAGCGACACTTGAGGCTCGCGCCCCGCCCCAAAAACCGCGCATTGAGATTCCCGTTGCGCCGACTCCCGCACCACCCTTGCCAGTCGCCGCCGTCGCCGCAGCTCCATCGCCGAACATGCTTGCAAACATGCAAGCAAACATCAACGGCGCCACCGGGAAGGACGCCTCTGGTAAGAGGCGCAAGCGTGCTGATAAGATGCCGGTCAAACAATCGACCCCCGGTAGCGCGGCGGACTCGACAGACAGTCCCGCTCCAAGTCAGCAGCCGTACGTCAAGCGTCCACGGTATCGCGTCGAATATCGGCCTCTGCACTTCCCTCAGCCCACGATGGCTGGATGGGACGAGAGAGTCATAGCGTCGTCTTTCCCAAAGCACAATCTCGGACGGCCAACGCACTCCGCTGCCGAGCTTGGTCCAATCGACATGGAAGCCATTCTAATGGGCCTGAAGTCGAGGCTTCCAGGAGAACTCAGCTACGCCCTTACCGTCCTGTCGTTGCTCTCCATGCCCCAGCACGACGACCGCGTACCTCAGCTGCCTATCCAGCCCATGCTCGAAGTTTACTTTGAGCTCATCGAGCTCATTGGCGAATCCGCGCTTGGAGAGGATGGGGTGGACGGCTGGTTGAGGGAGAAGGCAAAGGCTGAGGTGGCGGAGGCACCATCGCGCCGGGCGTCGCCGGTCCGTGATGAGCCGCCGCGCATGAGCTACGCGGATCTCGAGCGACTGGGTCGCGACACGGACCTGTCCGTGGACGAGGAAGATACGAGCAAAGACCAGACTGGAGGAGCGACGGACATTGTCCTCGCCGGCCTGAACATTATCAGGAACTTCTCGTATCACCACGATAACGCGGCCGTGATGGCCTGCCCACAGCTGGTAAACCTCCTTGCAGCTGTCACGGATGTCTCGCTTGGTCGCCTACCTGGTGCCACTAGCGACCGCCAACCATACTCGATTCTCGAGCTCGCTCGTGTTCGCCGAGAGGCCGTGTCTATCATGACCAACCTTGCCAATCATTTCGATCTGCGGAGGACCAAGGCGCCCGCGACGCTCGGCATCTTCCGTCTCGTGACGTCTTTCCTCATCAGCGGATGGGAGACGCTGCGACTGCGCGAGTCGGGATACGGCCCAACGATTTCTATCCGCGACGTACCTCCCTCGGCGGTGCTGTCTATTGACCGAGCGCTGGAGGCTTTCTCTCGCCTTGCACTGGCTGACCACAACCGCGAGGTTTTGGGGACACTGGTGCCGACGGACGAGTTGGTGGAGCTGTTCTCTTCGCTCGTCAAGCTCCTCCCCATCTCGACGCGCGACAAGGAGGCGATGCTGAGCATAGAGGACTACCTCGGCCGCGTTGAGCTCGCAGTCATGAGCGTGTATTCGCTGGCCTTCCTGGCTCCGACGGCCGCGCGCGCCGGCATGCGCGCCTCGCCGGGTGCGACCGCTGTCTTAACCCGCCTCGTGTGCGAGCTCGCCCCACGCGGGCCTAACCTCAAGCAATCTCCTTTCGGCATTCTCGTACGGCGCGTCGCCGAGACTCTGGCGGTGCTCAACGGCACAATGACTCCCAGCGGCAACGCCGAATCCATGAGTTTCGCGGCTGGCGGCGTGGAAGGCAAGGGCTGGCGCTTCGCCAATGACGTTGTGGAGCCTGGCTGGCTCGCTGCGGACAGCGACCGTCTCCTCGAGGCCATGGGGTGGGGCAAGGGCGACGGTAGGATCTGGCAGGTCGACACGTCCACGTTCGCTGAGCTCGACGGACTATTTCTGGGCTAAGCGGGACGGACACCTCTGTCGCCCCAGCCGGCTTTGCAGGTGCTCTCTCTTGCCGTGCGTTGTGCTGCGCGCCGTCCACGTCCCCTACATTGTTGTAGTGTAGAGTAGTAGATCATGTATACTTAGTCACAAGATGAGCTGGCGATCACTCGATCGTCCACTGACCATATTGAGCACAACAATGATACGTCGCCTCGCGGCTTCCTTTGTCTCCCCTGGTCCTTACACACCCGCGACGCTTCTGAGCACAACTAAGAGAGTGTCCATGTACAACGCTACATAATTCGGCCGGTTTCTCCCTTCCCTACTGCGTCTCTGGACAAATGCGGCGCTTGCGCCCCGCCCCCGGCCCGTGGGGATGATACTGTGCGTTGACGGGGTGCAGCGCCTGGTTGTCGACATAGCACCCGTCCGCCGTGAGCCAGTACCCGTTGAGTGTCTGGCAGGTGAGCACGATATAGTCGCCGGCATTGTACAGGCGGACGGGGGGCGCGGCGTGCGTCGCCGCCGTGCGGCAGCGCACGGCGTTGTTATGCGAGAAGATCGTGTCGTCCGGCACGGGGACGGGGGCAGCGGCGGCGAGCGCGAGGAGCGCGAAGGGGGCGAGGACTCGCATGGCTCCGGTCAGCGCTAGCGCGAGTGGGGTAGAGCGTACTTGCTTGCTTTGCGAGATGCCGAGAAGGAAACGAGACGATGAGATGCGAAGAGCGCACGACGGTGGGATACGGAATGCAGTCTGACGATCAAGGCGGTGCGTATGGGCATGTGGCGTGGCGTGGGTGTTGACCGGCGTTGCGAGGCGGCTCCGTTACCGTAACTGCTTTGTGGGAATACGCGCTGGTCGGCAAGCCGTCGGCATCGGCAGGCACCGTGTTGCATCTGACTGGGCTGACCGAGGGATGAGAAGTGCTCCTGTCTTGTGTTTGCGTGAGTGCATTCAGATCGGACTGCTGGGCGGCGGTTGCTCGGCCCGCTTGACGAGGGCTAGCTGGTGTTTGTGCCCGCGTAGCTGCGGCCCGCCGTCAGGAGTCAACATGTGAGTGGTACGCTGTTACAGCAACCAGCTGAGCCCACCATGTGCCATGCACTCAGGTGGCCTGAGGTTCAGCCTGGGGTCAGATGGACACATCGCCACTGGGAACATCGGGTTGACGCTGAGTCAAACACTTTGACGCTGCAGAATGGTTGCGCTAGACTTAGGCAGCCAGCCGCCCGATGGTTGCTGGTCTCATTACAAAGTCAGGGTTCACAGATCGCACGGTGCACGCGAGAGATATGGGCCAGAAACCATCGCATTTTGTACAACGGATCAGGCACCGCCCGACATCTCTTAACGCACGTGCGTTCATCATCATCAAAACACTGACGTCGGGGGAGTGTCTGCGGTCGCAGCGGAGACCCTGCCAAGTCCAAGAGAGATCTTGGAGTAAGACAGAGTCACAAGACTCTGGTCAGACGCTGTCTCAGCTCACACCGAATTAGGTCACGCGATCAATCATACTCTCTACTCGCGAGCGAACGAGGCAACTCCTCATCACTCCTGTACGCATGCAACTGACCGTGCATAAATGAAAGTGTCTAGAGAAGCCACGGCCCATTATGAGAGAGAGAGAGAGAGAGAGTCTATATAAGAGATTACCAGTGGGGCGCGTTGATGAACAGACCGGTGAGACAGCCCGCGGCGGTACCGGCGACGGGCACCGTAAGAACCCAGCCGAGGAAAATCCAGCCGAATGCGCGCCAGTTGACAGCCTTGAAGCCGCCGCTAATGATACCGACACCGGCGGTGGCACCGGTGATGCACATGGTGGTGGAGACGGGGATACCGTACTGCGAGGCGAGGAGGACGGTGATGGCCGCGCCAAACTCCATCGAGAAACCGCGCGAAGGGGACATGAGCGTCAGACGGTTGCCGAGCGCCGCCATCATGTTGTAGCCGTAAGTGGCAAGACCGATGACGATCATGGCACCACCGAAAGCGAGAATCCAAGTGGGGGTAGGGGTGTTCTTGGGGGTGACGACACCGTTGGCCCAGACGTAGTAGATGGCGGAGAAGGGGCCGACAGCGTTGGCAACGTCGTTGGCGCCGTGGGCGAACGAGTTCGTGCAAGCAGTCATGACCTGGAGGAACGAGTACAGGTGCTCAGTCTCGTTGCCATACTGGTCGACCTGCTGGTGCATGGCGGCGATGCGCTCGGCCTCCTTGCCCTTCTTGCCAGCCTGAGCGGCGTGAACGTCAAAGTTGACACCCTTGGTAAGGCCAGCAATGAGCTTGTAGCGGACAATGATCCAGAGGTTGCGGGGAAGGATCCAGAGACCCTCGATCTGGGGGGTAGTGTTCTTGTCCTCGTCCTCGACCTCGGCAAGAGGGGCAGCAGTGCGAGGCTGCTGCTGCTGGGGGACGGCGTCGAACTCAACGTCCTTCTCGCCCTCGTGCGAGCCCTGAGGGGTGAGCTCACGGCTGGCGTCGGCCTGAGCAGCGTCGGTGGGAAGCGTAGCGTTGGCGTTGTCGCGGTCGCGGACACGGTAGTCGGGAACGTGGCCGGCAACGATGTTGGCGGCGTCGGCGGGGGGCTGGCGCTTCCAGAGGAGGGGGCCGTAGAAGAAGTGCCAGATGCGAAGGGTGTAGTCCTTGCGAACAACCTTGCAGTAGACATAGGGCAGCCAGAAGAGGATGGAAAGGACGGCGACGACAAGGCCGGTGAGGACAATGGCAAGGGCGATAGTGACGGTCGGAAGCTCGTCAAGGTTGAGCGAGGGCGAGCCCTTGTAGATGATCGACATGGTAAGGACCGCAGCGACGGTGAAGAAGTAAACGGGCGAGATGTAAAGAGCGTTGCGGATCTGGTTCTTGCGCTTAAGGACAGCGTACTTGGTGATCAAGTAAACGACACCACCGAAGCCGGCCGCGATGGAAGGAGCGATGGCGAAACCGGCGAAGATTGTGCCCAGGCCCTTGCCACCGTTCCAGCCCCACTGCACAACACCGGGGCCACCGAGAGCGACACCGACACCCGCGAGGGCGGAGACAATCGAGTAGGTGGTGGAGACAGGCCAGGAGTTGCGGGTGGCGATCATGAGCCAAGTAGCCGAGGCGACGAGAGCACAGGTAAAGCCAAGCATCTGGACACCCGGGTTGTCACGGAAAGAAGAGAGCGAAATGATACCGTTCTTGATGGTGCCCGAGACCTTTGCGCCGACGAGGACGGCACCGAGAAACTCGCAGATGGCGGCCAGGAAACACGCCTGCTTCATCGTAAGGGAGCGCGACGACACCGAGGTTGCAAAAGAGTTGGCCACATCGTTGGCGCCTGGGTGTTAGCAAGTGGCGAAAGGCAGTGTGGCGGATGTCTCACCAATGTTGTAGGCGTCAAGGGCGCAGAAGATGAGGCCAATGGCGAAGATGTAGTCGTACTGGTGAAGCTTGGGCATGGCGAAGGTGAGTATGAGCCCGCGAGGGGTTTTTGAGTGTCTTGAGGGGTGCCCGGGAGGCGAGGTGAGGCGAGATGGGATGGTGTTGCTTGGATCAGTGGTTCGGTCTTAAGTACACCAAGCGGCAGTACACCCAGCGGTCATGCGACCACTCCGCTGACTTTTGCTCCACTCGCCGCGCCATCTCTACATGCATAGTGATGCATTACTGCGCGCCGCCGAAAAAACCAGTGAACGTGCACACTTATGCCACTCAGCGAGCTAGCGACTCGTCGCCGCTGCACACGTTTCTGGTCAAGATGACTTGGCGGTCTTGGCAGTAGGTACATTGAAACTGACCACCAGAGTGCGGCGGGTTTATTGCGCCCGCACGCCGCACCGGTCCGTCCTGGTCTCGGTCTGTCATTAGCTCCAGGGAAGCGCTCAATTCCGAGGCGCACCCAAGATTCTGCAAGGCAGAAGGTTGTGGTGCGCAGACGCATCAGCGAAAGCAAGAGGCCGCAACGTCGAGATGATCGTCAGGCGGAAAGAGAAGGTAGCCACAAAAGTCGCCCAGCCAAAGGTTATCTTGGCCTCACAAGACTCGAGGAGGCCTGGGGTAGATCTAGCGCAGTCTACTGTAGATGGAGGCGTAATCCCCTGTTGGCATGATTGCTCTGGGCAAAGTTCAAGGACGTCTGGGCACGGAGATGGCAGGCTGGACACCCAGAATCAGATTGCGCGCGACATTGATTGCCGAGTGCGGAGGTACACCCTTGCATCCCATCTGCTGGCATGCACGCGAAAACTGACGCCCACACCCTGCGGAAAGCGGAGCCTGCTCCGCATCACACCACACCCATTCTGGTCCTCCGACGTGGTCGAAAGACAAGCAATTTCGGACCCTTGGCGGTGCCGCCGGCTGAAATTCATCCAGATCTCACCTTACCACCCTCCACTCGCAGACTCTGCCGAGCGGTAGGTCCACTTGGCAGCAGCTCGGCAGCTCTTCTCCGCCGATGCGGCGCATAGTACATCCGCATTGGATCCGAGCTCCAGCCGTCGAACCACGCATACTTGGGTACATCTTGGATGCCGATACCTAGCAGCGAAATGACGATCATGTCCGGAGTCGGCGGAAAAAGACGTCAAGGCACCGGAACGTCCCATAGAACCCTGTGCTCATCACGAACGTGCATCTCGACGTTAACTCTGAACTTGCCATTCACCCCCTCGCGCCCCGCATAGCTCTAGCTCTGGAGTGAGCGACTCCCTCACCAGCATCACCGGCACCACCAGCGGCGCCAGCACCACCAGCACAGAAGTACCACCTCGCTCACCCTGCAATGTCGTCCTGGCGCGCAGCTTCGTGGCCTTGGTGCTGAGAAGCCCTGATATTGATTCATCCAACACCCAACTTTTGTTCGATCCGTCAGAACGAACGTGTGTGATTTCACCGAGCTCTGCATTTTCCGTCCTGCACGTGGGCTTCAAGCCAAGCCCTCACTGATCTCTGACCCTCCGGACCTTTGAATCTCGATCCCCTCAGCTCTGAAGGAACCTTGTGCGTACAGTATGCGCGCTGAAAACCAGCATCCACTGGCCTGTGCTACTGGCTCATGATGCTCTTGCTTGCGGCAAGCCCTCCGCCCTTCTAGCGCTCTGCAGGACGACTTTCTGTCAAGTTCCCCCACCCTATTTTCAACTCATCACGCTATCTTTCCCGTTCCTACCTCCAACCTTCGCCCTTGTCCCGATTGCGATCTGGTTTCCACTTCCCCATCGTCATCACCCTGTCGTTAGCGCGCCGCCTTGGAGCTCCTCCGTGTCGTCTGTCTCAACTTCCCTGGCCTGCATAGGAACAGTAGGCGCCGTCACATCAACAGATTGTCTACTCTGGTACAGCAGATGAGGCACTAACTGCACTTACACGCCCCTGCTTACTTCATCCAGTTTGTGCGCCCGAGTGAGCTTTCATTGAGATGCAGTCGTCGTCGCTACCGAACGCTCAGGATCGAATGTGCTATCTTGATCCTTACATCCACTAACCACCACATGAGAGATCCCACGTTCCTTCACTGTGCCTGACACTACATCATCGGTCTTGATCACCTCTGTGTTTGCGCTGCTGATACCGCGAGCCGCGGATGTATGACGGCGTCGATCTTGGCCTGCTTAGAGCTTATTCGACACTAGTGGGTGATCACGAGCACGTTGCTGTGTCGGCTTCTTTGACTGAGCGCTCTTCAAATAGTGGCCGACGAGCATTCTAGCTTCCCCATCTCGAAAAGAGCAAAAATGGTCGCGCTACAGCTTCTCGCAGCGGCGCTTGCTGCTACTGCGGTGCATGCTCAGACGTTCCGCCGTACGGCGGCTTGCCCCAAGCTCGGATGCGTGTTCCCGCCCGACCAGGTCAACTTCATCGCCGGCCGTGAGTCTTAGTTGTGCCACACCTGACATACAGAGACGTTCGACATCCGTGTAGAGGTCCAAGCGCCTATCAATGGCACACAGGCATTCAACGGGGGTAAGGTCGACCCCAACTTCAAGCTCGAGATTGGAGGAGAGGGCGCCGAGCTTATCGATGTCACTCAGTTCTTCGGGCTCCAAGACCCCAAGCCTGAGAGCTATAACTTCACCTGGTACGAAGACCTGTTTGCCGAGGACGCCAAGACGCCTAGCGCCGTCAATGTCATCGCTAAGAGTTACCGCAATGTTCAGCTGCACAACCCTGGCCGCTACAAGGTCCGTCTGACCTTCAACGGCGGCGACACGCAGGAGGCGACTTGGGAGGTCAACCCCATCCCCGATTGTGCAAAGGCCAAGAACCTCCTCTTCTTCGTCGGCGACGGCATGGCAACCTCTATGATCTCTGCTGCGGTGAGTCGCTCGTTAGTCACCGTCTCTGCCGGTGTCGATATATGTCCGTAGGTCTGACAGCAGCGTCTCCTTGCCCACAAGATGATCAACGGCAAGTACCAGACGCACATGGCGTTCGACTCGGCTCAGGGCTATGGATCCCAGATGACCCACTCGCTTGACAGCTTCATCACGGACTCGGCCAACAGCGCCTCCTCGTTGTTCACTGGCCACAAGATGACCGTCAATGGTCTCAACGCCTACACGGACTCGACCGGCAAGCCTTACAACAACGCCAAGGTCGAGACCGTCTTTGAGATGTTCCGCCGCACCACCGGCGGACAAGTCGGAGCCGTGTCTTCGGCATTCATCGCCGACGCAACCCCGGCTGCCATTTGCGCCCACACCTCGCAGCGCTCCCAGTACCACACTGTCATCGAGCAGTACCTTAGCGGTGTGACAATGAACCACAGCTGGACGCCATGGGGTGGCGTCGACGTCCTCTTCGGCGGAGGTGGTGAGTCCCTGTAACCTATGCGGACGTCCACTCACAAACAGCCGAGAGCTTTATCGCCTCCGCCGCGAACGGCAACGTCGACCAGTTTGACCGCTGGGGGCAGCACGGATACCAGGTCGGCTTTAACAAGACGCAGCTCGAAGCGTTCAGCAACGACCAGCGCGCCCTTGCCATTTTCACTCGTGGCAACGTCTCGACTTGGCTCGACCGCCATATCTACACCGACGCTCTCAAGTACGCCGTTCAGCCCGACGGCACCCAGGGTGCCTACGACCAGCCCGGCCTCAAGGACATGACCATCAAGGCTATCGACATTCTCAGCACCCGTGCCAAGGCCCGCGGCACCGGCTGGGCGCTCATGTCCGAGGCCGCTCTCATCGACAAGAACATGCACGTGGGCGATATTGACCGCGCACTCGGCGACCTCCTCGAGCTTGACGACACCGTCCGTGCCGCTCTCAAGCACCTTGAGGAGATCGGTGAGCTCGAGCAGACTCTTATCGTCGTGACGGCCGACCACGGGCACGGCTTCGATGTCTTTGGCTCTGCCGACACCAAGTACCTCAAGGAGCAGAAGGAGGACCGCAAGAAGCGCGACGCCGTGGGTGTGTACGAGAACTCCGGCCTCTCTGCGTATGTTGTCCCGAAGAACGTCAGCCCAACCACGCACGAGATCTTTGAAAACCCCCAGGGCCACTTCCCTATCACCTGGGACCCGCGCTACACCCTCGCGCACGGCTACGCGGCAGTTACTGACCGCCGCGAGGACTACGAGGTCAGCAAGGAGCACGAACGCATCCCGTCGGCGCTCGGTGCGGACAAGACTCAGGGCTACTTCTTTAACCCCAACGACAGCCCCGACGGTTTTGCCATGACCGGCAACCTGAACACTCAGAGCGGGCAGGGAGTGCACTCTCTCGTCGATGTGCCCATTTACGCCTGGAGTGCCGGGCACGAGCTGTTCCGCGGCGTCATGAGCAACGTTGACATTGCGTTCCGCGTGGCCGATGCGCTCGGCCTCGGCCACACTTCCAATGTCACCAAGCCCTACAAGCCTTGAAGAGGGCGCACAAAATGATGAAAGCCAACTTATAATCGGAGATCAAAGTAGCTGTAGCTGTAGTATGAATGAGGGTAACATGAGCGGCAGGCTGCCCCGTTGCATCGCGTGGAGCTCGCCAGCCTTCGCACCTCTTTCCTCCGAAAGTGAGGCGCCTTGCTTGAGGTCTCCCGGCGCGTTGGGCGACGCACAGCAAGCTGTAGCACATGATCTGTGCATGAAATCCCCCCGAGCAGCGTGAGGCCTCCAGCCGCGGTGATTGATGTGGCCACACTGATAGTGTAGTGGTTAGCATAAGTGCCTTCCAATGGACAAGCACTTGACCGGGGTTCGAATCCCCGTCAGTGTAGCTTTTTAGAAGTTATCGAGTGAGCTACGCATGTCTCAGCCGTCTTGAACAGCCATTTGCCGGAACTCGATCGACTTTGATGTCGCACGACCGGTAGTCGCGGACCAACGCACCGGGGACATTGGTCCGAATGTGATGCTCTTCTCAGCGCTTCCCGAGGTGAGCTTACAGGTAGAGCGTCATCTCGTCTGTCCCGGCGCGGCAAGCCATGTCACAGATCGCTGAGTGCACTCCGCTCCGTCGAGGCACAACTACCCGGGGCATCCGGGGTTGTGATTAATGTCCGACACATGACGTATCGGAGTCACCGGAATTCAGCACATGACTTCGGCTTTGAGAGAGCCGCATCGCTAACCACAGTGTAACCGGCATCTACTCTTTGATGATTACTACAACGTCGTCCCCTTGCGTTCTCGTCCACACCATGCACGGGGTCGATTACAGCGCCTACCCGCACATTATCGACCAGGTTCTGTCGCACGCCGATACGCAAGGCCTCAACGCTTTTCGCTGCGCGTCACGCGCCGCCTTTGCCAAGGTCGAGGCGATCTATCTGCGAAGGGCGCGGCACGTTACTCCCTGCACCGGACGAGATGGACGTGTCGTCTTCCCTAGCTGCGGCGCCCTACCCTCTCTCACCATCGCTGATATGGAAGATCTCACCTCCGGCGCCCACCCGGTCCTCCGGCGGCGATACAGCGCAGTAAAGGTTGTGGATCTTGGCCCGAAGTCAGACCTGGGCCCCTCTCGCTGTAGCTTGCGCCGTCTTCTGGACGGCATACACACTGTCCGCATCGTTGGCGACCTCAGTGGGGCGATGCCCTTCGCACCCGCCGTTGTTGTCGTGCCCGCCGACCTCGGGCGCCCCGAGCCCTTCCGCGGTTGGCAGCTCGCCGACTCCCTCGTCGTCAACTTCACAGTGGGCGCCGGCGGCGCCCTTGCCATTGCCTTCTTCCCACCCTCGGGATACTACGGTCCCACCTCGCTCACGCTGCTTTTCACGCGTTGCCTCCGCTCCAAGCTACAGAGTCTACCGCATGGAGCCCGCCTCGGCGCGCGCCTGATGGCCGATCTCGCACGAGTGGTGTGCGACGGGCACGCAGTGACGCTCGTGGACTGGGACAACGTCTCCGCCCTCTTCCCGCCAGCGACACGGCCTGAGGACGTCGAGCAACTGCGCACGTGGGGCGGGCAATATCACAAGGCGGCGAGAAGGAGTGCCTGCATTCGCCGACTCGCGCGGTTGGCCTTTGAGCCCGGGTGCCAGAACGAGGATGAGGGCGAGAAGATTCGCTGCCTCACTGCCGATGAGTATCGCTGTGAGATTGGGGGCCAGGCGTACGCCGACCAGACAGAGGGCCTGCACGAGAGCGTCCCCTACATGAAGTAAGGCAGGTGCTTCGCTTGTGATTGCCTGTCGCGGAAGGGGGTGGGTGTTGGCCATACCGCTCTAACTCAACCCGGCAACAATGCTGGGCGTCACCAGAGTAGGGACGGACTCGGCTTCTGAACCGCACTCTTATCGGCAGGAAGGAAAAGGCCATCACGCCGGACCCAGCTTGAGCGGGGGTCCATTGAAAGCACCCAGAGTCCGAGCGTTCAACCACATGAAGGATGTTGGCACGCACTGGGCCATTGTGACGACGGGCAAGGCTGCCCGCTAAGAAGACCGCTGTTGCTACCGACGCTCATTAAACCGATCCTGTAGCGCACAGACAACCAAGCGGTCCACTCGCGCATCTACGACCCCTGACGATCGACGGCGTGCACCCTTTTCAGTATGTAGCGTGGATGGAATCGTGTGACCTCCAGCAGAACAGCTGCTCCAATCAGAGGAATGCGGTAGGAGTGGCACTAAGATGATGACCGGAGGCGTGGTGTCGATCGTTTGACTACCCAGCATCAGGAACGGTTGAATTGTCGTGCGGGAGCCATGATACTGAAGCGCCGGAGCGCTGGTGCAGTGGTGAGAGTGACACATGACTACATCACTGATCGTTGATGGACAGCGCCTACTCTATTCAGGGGCCGGATAATCACACTCGACCTGGTCTATGTTTCCGCTCGAACCGACCGCCACATTCAGGACGATCTAGGACGAGAGGGATGCGAGTAACAGTGGATCTCTAATGCCAATCCGCAACTTTGTGGCACTCCGCCGCTTCACCCTGGGTCTCTCTGCTGATGACAACTCTCAGACTCCCACGCCGCTCCCATGGCCTTTCACTGTATGCATCTATTAAGGACAGTTTGCGTGAAGGCGAGTACAGAGTGAAACCGATGAAATGTCCGGATTATAGTGTCTATTGGAGTCCTGATGAGGTGAGATAAGGCCGCAATTGCTCAGTCGAACAGCGAGTGAGAGCCGGCCATCCACTGAACCTCTTAGTCTTCGTGCTTGTTGCAGTAGAGTTGGCCTGATGTCAGTTGCTGGGTCTCATGAGAATTTCATGCCACTCACCCTCCTTGTTTCCGATGCAGGCGTTGAGGTTGAGCGAAGCCTTGGTGAGGACGCCTTTCGAGTTGGGGCACATGCAGTTGAGCGTCTCGCCGTCGACCGAGCACGCAGTGCATCCTCCAGTGGTGGTGAATCCACTAGGCATGCACATGAGAGTACCTGCTGTCAGCGATGTCACCGTCGTGACACTAACCCTTGTTGGGCGTGATGCAGTTGTTGAGGTCGAGCGAAGTGGTGAAGACATTCCCGAACGAGTCCGCGCAGGTGCCCGTCATGATGGCGCCGCTTCCGGCGAAGTTGTAGGTCACGTCGGCACAGGTCTTGCGGAACTGAACGCTGCGAGCGGGAAGAGAGGTGTGCGAGGGCTTGGAGCGGCGTGCGAGTCGGTTGGCCTTGCAAGCGGCGTCGCAAACACGGGGCTTTTTGAGAGGCAGGCCGCGGGCGAGAGCCTGGGCATTGGTGAGCGCGCGCCCCTGCGGCTGAGGGACGGGGACGGCGGCAGCGAGGGCGACAGCGGCGAGGAAGAAGGAGGAGATGAGAGTCGTAAGGCGCATTGTGGCGAGAGGCGACGAGGTGTGGATGTGAGGAGGAGTGAAGGAGCTGTGAGAGAGTCCGAGAGGGAGAGGAGTCGGATTGGAGAGAGGAGACCAGTGATGGGGACTGTGCACGGCTGCAAGTGCCTCTTATGAACTCCTCAAGCTCCCCCGGATCTCGAGCGACGCCCACGCTCTCACGTTTGGCGAGAATAGCTATCATAGGGTTGCGCACAGCCATGCCGCCCGTGCGCACAAGTGGGTGCGAGCCGAGCAAGCCCGGCTCCTCGACGCCTCAGGAGCCAGTCACCGGACGCCGCGAGATCGCAAGAGGCACCCCAAGAGAAGATTTCGCGCTTCGCACGGCACTCTGCGCCGGTGGGCGTTCCGCTGTGCCGGTCGCAAGCTCACAGCTCGCCCTCGTGCTCAGCGCCCACGCTGCGTTACTCCGGGCCTCGGATCGAAATCCCCGAACCCTCTTCCTGTTCGGATGCAGCTCGGCCCTGTGCGCTGCTCACCACGCGCAACGTGGTGACGGCAACTAGGCAGTGTACGTGCTCTGTCAGATCTGCGCCAAGTGGCTGGGTCCAGCTCGCGCCCAACACTGCAGCAGTACTTCGTGGCGGCGCGGTTGATGAGGCTGTTCCATTCCTTGCGGCCCCAAACCCTGGGTGCTTCCAAATTCAGAGCGCCACCGCCACGCTCCATGACCTGCATGGCGATCCTATTCACCCCGCACGTCCCTCCACACCCATCTCCTGCATCCTACATGTCTGCTCGTTTTCGCGATCGGCGGCGCATCACTTACGAGTTGTAACGAGATTAAGCGTGCGGGGAGGTCACAGATGCTTGTCCGAGTTTGGGTTGGACGATCTGTGCGCAGGCCCAGGCCGCGGAACCATTTCCAGCTCGGCACCCTCCAAGTCATGCAACCCTCTTTGATCGTTTAAACCTTTCGTCCGTCGGTCGTGCTTGAGGCGCCCCGGAATCTGGGCCCACCTGCCGGATGCCACCTGATGGTGATCAAGGTATGCAGATGATGACTCCCATGCAAATGGCTCCGATAGGTCCGACTGCCTCCAGGCCTCTGGTACAATAAACCCAGATTTTGGGGTACAGGGAAAGTAAACGCCATGGCGTAAGGTAATCAGGTAAGGTTATCAGGGCAGATGAAGCCTTCGATTACCGTGCAACGACGGCAAGCGCCGTCCACCTACGCCTGCTAACGGGCTCACATGTCAGGCTTGGGAGAGGACGTTCGTCTGCGAGCTGTATCCTTTGGACGTGTGGGAATAAGCGGCGGAGCATCGCCCACCTGTCGCCCTCCGCAGCCAAGATGTATAACCGCACCGATATGGGACCGATATGGAAACGATATGGGTAGCTCGGTGTCTATCTGCGGCTGTTTCGCACACGTAAGGGAGAGCGAGTAGCCCCGCTGTGCAGTTCTCAGCGCTCCTCTTGAGCGCTCCATACCTTGCACTCCACATACGCCTTCCGCGTCCGAGGTAGACGGCGTCGGCTGTGAGAAATCAAGTGTACGCAAACACCGATAAGGTACCCGCCTCAACTTGCCGTCATCGGCTCCAACCTTCCTAAACATTTAACAACCATGGTAAATAAACCGCCATTGATCCTGCAGCATGCTCGATGCAAGTTGCGTCTCTGTCCAGCAAAAGAGACACTCGTGTTCCACCTAACAGACTCGAACTATTGACCTCGACATTACTAGTGTCGCGCTCTACCAACTGAGCTAAGGTGGAGGCAATGGTGAGCGATCTTGGCGACGCGGGCATGCTCCAGGCGCTCCAGGCGCTTCTGTAGTGCAGGACGCATGCACTGTCCTTCGGGGTCCCAAACTAAGGTGAGTGCGGACGAGACAGAAGGAGAGGTAAGAAGAGCTGTAATGGTGTTTGAATGGTATAAGCGGTGGAAGGCGCTGTGAAGGCGGGAGTTTCCGGTCATTATCGGCCAATTTCCGATCCACTCGACCACAGGGTTACTATTGTGCAGCCCAGAGCGCCTCTTCGCTCCAGCCAGCCACTGCAAAATGCGCAGATGGGCGTGTCCTCTCGTCTAGCTGTGTCAGGCTGGCTATATCGTGAGGCTTGCGATCAGCAGATGCGTTCAAAGTTGAGAATATTGAAAACCTCCGCCTTGTTCACCTCAGGCCGTGACACATGCTGTGGGACAGTTTGCCCTGAGAGGCATCCACAGCGTGAGCCACCCCCCTCCATCCTGCCAACTAAGCCCTTTGAGGTCGTGCGACCTTCATTACTCGTGCAAGGACCCCACTAACTATTGCGATGCACTCTTGCGTTCACTGCTTCTACCCCCACGTAACGCACTACAACACAACCTCCCCGTTCTCTGGTCCCTCCCTGCACGCATACGCTCGATTGCCTAAAGTTGCTTCATCAAAGTGGCATGCGGGTGCAGCATCGACTACCAGCAGCGTTGACACCACTCGGATGAAGCATGTCAACAGAACCCAAGGGCGCATGGCCTGCACGTGGAGTCCTCGTGGCTGTGGAGTTGCAATTTTCGGCCGATGACGTTCTCAAGCGGATTGGCCGAGATTCGAAAAGACGTGTGGAAAAATTCAACAAGAGCGCGGGGAGTGGTCGGCTGCTGGGTGCTGGGTGAGTGTCGCGGGCGGGCCTAGAGCGTGTACAAGGACGAACGGGAGCAAATAGCCCAGTCCGTCGGCACGACTCGATCTCGCCGGCTATGAAGGATTCCAGCCGACCAACCACCGCTCGACTATAGAGCTCTCTATTTCTCAATTGACTCGAATTAACAAAAAGGCCCCGCCTGCTTAACTCGCCTCGTTCAACCGCCGACGCCGCCCGCCCTGCTTCCCGACCCCGACACTCACGACGTTCACGCACATTCTTGTCATCGCTCCTCCTCTCATCGCCACCACTCTCACGCAAAGGGCCATCTTGGTCCATTAGCCTCCTTCACCAAAAGACAGCGCCTCACCTCGCACCTCAAAACGCGCTTCTCCCCGCCTCCACACCAACTTTTTCCCTCACCCCGCGCCCCCGTCGCCCCGCGACCCATCCCGCCTCCATCATGATCTCGCGTCCGTCCAGCGCGATCCTGCGCAATATCCCGGCTACCCGCTCCGCCATTGTCGCGCAGCAGGTCCGCTACCGCTCCTCTAACGCCTCGTCCTCCAAGTCGGGCCAGCAGAAGCTTTCAACTTCCGCCACCACGGCAAAGGCCAAGCCGTTCGTCGAGTACGCTGGCCAGAGCCCCGAGGCCAAGGCCCGCGTCCACGAGCAGGTGAGGAGGCTGCAGTCGAGCGCCACCTCGACTGGCGCCGCCGCCGTTCGTCCCGCCCCTGCCCCGCACTTCCAGGCCCCACCTAACCAGAACACTCCCGACTCGCCATTTGCCCCCCACAAGGGCGATCCCAATGTCAAGGACGGCTATGACCACACGTGAGTCGCCCCGTCGTCGTTAGGGCTGTCGTACGTTACTAACGCCCACAGCTTCGTTGGCATGTCCGGAGGACAGATTTTCCAGGAGATGATGCTGCGCCACGATGTCAAGCAGGTCTTCGGGTATCCCGGAGGTGCTATTCTGCCGGTCTTTGACGCGATCTACAACTCGCCTCACTTTGACTTTGTTCTTCCCCGCCACGAGCAGGGTGCCGGTCACATGGCCGAGGGCTACGCCCGCATCACCGGCAAGCCTGGTGTCGTTCTCGTCACCTCTGGACCGGGCGCGACCAACGTCATTACTCCCATGCAGGACGCGCTCTCGGACGGTATCCCCATGGTCGTCTTCTGCGGTCAGGTCGCGACCAACCTCATCGGCTCGGACTCGTTCCAGGAGGCCGATGTCGTCGGTATCTCGCGTTCGTGCACCAAGTGGAACGTCATGGTCAAGGACATTGCCGAGCTCCCCCGCCGCATCAACGAGGCTTTCAAGATCGCCACCACTGGCCGCCCTGGCCCCGTCCTCGTCGACCTGCCCAAGGACGTGACCGCCGCCATTCTCCGCACCCCCATCCCTGCCAAGTCGGTCCAGCCCGGCCAGTCGCCATACCTCCCCACCAACCCGCTCAACCCCGGCTGGGCGCAGGCTCAGGCTCCCGGCGAGTCGGAGCAGATCACCGCCGCCGCCGACATGATCAACCGCGCCAAGCGTCCCATCATCTACGCCGGCAACGGTGTCCTCGCCTCCCCCGAGGGCCCCAAGCTCCTCAAGCAGCTCTCGGACATTGCCAACATCCCCGTCACCACCACCCTCCAGGGTCTCGGTGCCTTTGACGAGCGCGACGACAAGTCGCTCCACATGCTCGGCATGCATGGCTCGGCCTATGCCAACTTTGCCATGCAGGAGGCTGATGTCATCATCGCCCTCGGTGCCCGCTTTGACGACCGTGTCACCGGCAAGGTCGACACCTTTGCCCCCGCTGCCAAGCAGGCCGCGCTCGAGGGTACTGGTGGTATCATCCACTTTGAGATCCAGCCCAAGAACGTCAACAAGATTGTCGAGGCGCAGATCCCGGTCCTCGGCGACGTTGTTGCCTCGCTCGCCGAGCTCGTTCCCCAAATCAAGCCCGTCGACCGCTCCGGCTGGGTCGGCCGCTGCAAGGCCAACAAGGAGAAGTACCCCTTCGTCTTCACACCTTCGAAGGAGGGCGAGCGTCTCAAGCCCCAGGAGGTCATCCGCGCGCTTGACAAGCAGGCCGAGATCATCGGCAAGGACAAGGTCATTGTCGCCACCGGTGTCGGCCAGCACCAGATGTGGGCCGCGCAGCACTACCGTTGGTCCGAGCCGCGCACCTGGGTCTCGTCGGGTGGTCTCGGCACCATGGGCTTTGGTGTGCCCGCCGCCATCGGCGCCAAGGTCGCTGCGCCCGAGAAGGTCGTCGTCGACGTCGACGGCGACGCCTCGTTCTCCATGACGGCCATGGAGCTCCAGACTGCCAACCAGTACAACATTGGCATCAAGGTGCTGCTCCTGAACAACGAGTTCCAGGGCATGGTCGAGCAGTGGCAGGACCTGTTCTACGAGTCGCGCTTCTCGCACACGCGCATGGTCAACCCCGACTTCCAGGCCCTCGCGCGCTCCATGGGCTGCCACGCCCTCCGCTGCACCAAGCAGGAGGACCTCGAGCCCATGATGAAGGAGTTTATGGAGTACGACAACTCGCGCCCCATCCTCCTCGAGTGCGTCGTCTCGTCCGAGCACGTCTACCCCATGGTGCCCGCCGGCAAGGCGCTGCACGAGCAGATTCTGCACCCGCTCCTGCAGAAGAAGAACACGGCATAGTTTGGCCGAAATCCACCCCGCAAGCGCAGACAACATGCGCGCGGGTAAAAGTCTTATCAGTATCTTGTTTAGTAGCAATCGGCGGCGCGGGCATAGAGGGAGTCCGAGATGTACTCTGCACACGGATGCGTTTCGTTCTCTGAGGGTGACCTTGATTTCGATGCGGAGATTCCATCATGTCCTCGTTTCTTTCCGCGTACTCTACAGATATCGAGTCCCAGTCGGTGGGGCCTCTACATATCTCTGCAACACTGCATGCACAGTCGCATGTAGCCCCACGAGTAGCTCGTCAGTGCGCTTCTCGGCCCGGCCTACTCGGGCCGACACCTCTCGTCCCCCGTCCTCGTGGCCAAGTTAGCTCTCGCCGCATCCATCGAGCACGGCAGGCCCGCTTTCGTCTCTAACGCCGTCGAGGCGTCGCTCTCGGGCCCAAGCTGATCAGTGCCCAGGGGCCTTGCCTCTCGAACCACTAACGGCTCCGTACGAACGCAACGGTCGGCGCGAAGCAAGAGATGCATAGTGTATATGGAACGCAGGGAAGACATGCGCCGTAAACATGGCTTGGACGTCTGCACGCGTGTCGCCATGCCGTGCGATTGCTCGGCAGACGCCTGGCTGCGCCGGTCTGGCGCAGACGGGCACGTCAGCGCGCCAGCTCGTCCGACAGCGCGTCTGAGCGCCGCATCGCTCGGCTCGCACTGCCCGGCAGGGCAAGCAGAACACGCGATTGGGCCTCAGCTGGCAATAGGAGGCCGTACGTTTTCGCGCCGCCTTCCGCATCACCTCACATGTCAATCACGATACCAATTTGGCATGGGTATCGCGATCGCAGTGTGGCGCGGCCCGCCTGGCCCCCCCCCCTGGACGCTGTGCTCTGCTATAGCGCGCAGCACGACATTCGCGTCTCAACTGAGGGCGGTGATCTGGGCGGCCAAAAAACAAGTGTTGCAGCAAAAGATATCACCGCTGCCGATATTTTTAAGCTCCGATATCTCTTTTGTTGTTTGTCTTGAGGAATCTGTTTGATTGTCTTGAAGAATCCACGTCTGTTAGTAATTGTCTTGAAGAATCCACGACTGTTTTTGCTTGTTTGTCTTTTGGAGTCGAACATCCGACTATTGTTTGTTGTCTTGAAGAATCGCTGTTTGAATCGATGATTCAGCTTTCCGCCCTCATGACCAGTCAGCTATGTGAGCTGACTGCGGGTGGTGGGATTGGCATCGCGGCCCTTTTGAGGGCTAAACACCGGCCTCGGGGGTAGGCCAACGTGCCAATCCGGCCGTGAATCCGGGCCGTCACGGCCGTCTCGGCCGTCCGACGTCGCTGCAAAAAGAACACCTCGCGGTAGGCTTGAAGACATGAACACACCTAACGGCTTGTCCTTGAGACTTGCGCACCACATCGCGCGCGAAACTTCTCGCCGGTCGCCGGGATCCTCCAGCTTGCTGCATCTGCATGCTTAGCGCGGAGGGCAAAAGTGGACGCAGCAAAAGATATTTGCGCCGGACAGCAGTGATATCTTTGTCGACTTGATTATGATTCGAACCACAGATGTAGGAGAAGTAAAGGACAATCGTAATTGTCTCTTGCGCCCTCTTGACCGGTATCTTATGTACCGCGGGTGCTAGGGATGCGATTTCGCTCTTTTTGAGACCGAAAATGGAGGGGCTGGGGGGTCAAGTGAATTTGGCCGAATGTCCAAGTGGGTGAACGAACACCCAGCCATTCGGCATGGTATGGTAGGTCATGATTGCGGTGAGACCAAGTGATGCACAGGGAAGGATCGGCACTGGGGAGAGAGGTGGAGTTGACGTGGCGAGCGGCCACACATCCTCACGATGCCACACACGGAGACGTCAGTGGAGGGCACTCACTCTGGTCCTGAGCCGACGGCGTCGGCGGAATGGCGCGTGCAAGGACTCGATTAGGAAGGCAGTAAGCGAAGGGGTGCGTTCAGACTATCATGGGTGGTGCCAACGACCAAGTCAAGGACTGGAAGGGGTGAGAAAAGGCGACGAGTCGAGGGAATGCCGTCGCCCACGACCAGGAGGTGATGACGAGGGGAGGACAACAGCGGGGGAAGAAGAGTGGTGTGATGGCGCCACATAGTGGGGGGTAGATATTTCAGCGTCGTCTTGAGCGTCTAAAGACGAGCGAGCAGCAAGAGCCGTCGAGAAAGAGGTCGAGAGGGAGTATGAGAAAAGAAGAATGTGACAAGTGCGACTGCCACTTTTCGAGACGTGATGCGCCCCCATCCATGGCCAATGAGAAGCAAGGAGAGCTGGTCGGCAACCTTGGACCTCGCGTGGCGCCAAGTTCCCTATCAGCATTTATCCCTTCGTTCCATTCCGGATCGCAGTGACTGATTTCAGTATTCCTCTCGACTCTCCCTCCTTTCTTCGATGTGTCCATCCAAGTCCCACACTATCATCATATTATACTGCCAAACTCATGCACCGCTACCATCACGCTAGCCTCTCACAACATGGCCCTCCGCGCCTCGATGACCATCACGGCGGACCCGAGGTCGTGCGACCCGCGCCGCGAAACGGTAGGCGACGTGAGCGGCGAAGTGAGCGGCGACTGGGCCCACGGCTCGCGGTGTTCCGCCATGGAGACGACTTGGCCGTCGTTGACGCGGCGTTCGATGACGACGCACGTCCGGATGGCGGTGCCCTTCGTGCGTTCAGACGGGTTTGGCTTGCGGCACAGCCAGACGTCCTGGCGCGGTCGTGGGCTGGACGGGCTCGATTGGCTCAGAGGGCTCAGAGGGCTCAGAGGGCTCAAAGGAGGTGTGGGCTGGGCCTGGGGATGGGGATGCGCGGAAACGGACGCCGGAGCGGAAGCCGGAGGAGACGGTGACAAGTCGAGATGCGACGGCGCAAAGTCCGCGACGCTGTGCGGACGGGCTACGACACCGTCCTCCCACACCACGGTGGCGCGGTGCCGCTCGCTGCCGGAGCGCAGGAGGATCGGGCGCGGCGGGGGGGAGCGCGCAGGCGGAGCGGACTTGACGCCGGCTTTGGTGAGCACTGTGTCGACGGCGTCGCGCCAGGGGCTGCCGGGGCGAGATGAGTACGGGGTAGCGGCCGACGCGGGACTGGGCGTTGGAGAGGACGCTTCGCCGACGCCGGCGACGCGCTTCCAGCGCTTCAGTGCTTGTGTCGTTGTGATAGCGAGCCGTAGGCGGCGCGCGGGGGTGGGTAGCGTCCTGGCGTCAGAAGCGGGTGGGTGAGATGACATGTCGCGGGCGATTTCAGAGGAACTTACGTTGCCATTATCCTGGTGAGGTGTTATGACGAGATACCGTGGTTCCCAGCGAGTGAGTTTAAGAACTCTCGTGTGTGCCGAGATGGCTAGCAGTGTCCCGGATCGGACGGCGACTTGTAGCTTGTGGTCGCGGATGGACGGACGGACCTGCGCGCCGGACGTCAGGCGGTGGCGCAACGGAATATGTGACAGGAATGTTCGGGATGTCACAAGGGGTGAGGGGCGGGAATGCTGGCGTAAGAGTCGCGGATGTCGCGAGTATCGTGAATGTCGTGAGTGTGATCTTGTATGCGCCGCGGGAACGGTCAAATGTGCTGGTACGATGGTGGACTGCATATGGACTGGTAGTGGGCGATGTAACGTTGTTAGTGGGAGGCGAGGGTGGCACGATCGGCGGGCGAAGGGGCGTGCACAATGGATCGGACCATGAGGAGCCCCGTCCCGTCGCCGTCCCCGGCCGCCCCTCGCGCCATAGCTTTTGCTGCCCAATTGGTAACATCAGACGTGATGCAGCTCCTGGTGTAACGGGCAAAGGGGGCTATAGCGCCCTCGCTTGGGTATCGGTGAGACCGAATCGCATGCCATGCTCGACTATATCTCGACTCTATGACGCCTACAGGCCGATCTCCTTGAGCTTCCAGAAGTCGTCACTGGTGTTAGCGGTGTTCGTGTTCGCCCTTTCGCTGGCCCTGGCAGCCATGGCCATCACGTCGCCATTGATGCGCCAGCAGCGCCGAAATTCCAACGTCGCCATGGACATGAGCCTGAAGTATTGAAGCCCGCTGGCACGCCCACAGCTCCACGGCTCAGACTCACCCAACCCAGCACACGACCTCGACGGCCACACCCTTGCCCGCCTTGCGGATCTCTTCCGAGCTCGCGCTCATTCGCCCGATACCGCACGCATGCTCTTTGCCCTCGGCGTGGATGGCGACGATGGCGTCCTTTGCCAGCCCGTCGGGCAGCACGCCACCCTTGCTCAGCAACCCCGGGGCCATCATGTGCGCGCCGGCAAGCAAAAACTTGATGGCGCCGCGGTCAATCTGCACGTGCGGCAGCAGCGCGGGGTAGCGGTGCAGCACGCGCAGCGTGGGCATGAACGGCCCGTCGAAGTGGTTGAAGAAGATGGGCACCGAGCTGACCGTGTAGATGTTTATCCGTTCGTGGCTGCATCAGCATGGCCGGCGGCCGGCGGCAGGCTTACCACTTGGTGATGCCGAGCGGCTCGTTCTTGGGCCACAGCTCGTCGAGGACCTGCATCTCCTTGTCTTCCGCGGGGGCCGGCACCTCCTCCTTCTTCGCCTTCTTGCCGCCCTTGCCCCCCTTCTTGCCGCCCTTGCCGCCCTTGCCCTTGCCCTTCACTGGCTCCTCCTCCTCCTCTGGCTCAGCGGCTGGAGCGGGGGCAGGCTCGGCTGGTGGAGCCGCCGTCTCTCCGCCTTCCTTGTAAGCTGGTTGCGACAGGAGAGGGAGCTGCTCCAGCAAGCTGTTGCGCACGTGGCGCTGCACGGACGACTTGAGCGACGTCGAGCCAGACACGTCCTCCTTTACGCTGAACCTGGGTCTGTCAGCGGAGGCGATGGGGGCGCGTACTTTTTGAACATGGCGGTGGTTGTGGTAGATGGAGGTCGATGTGTGGTTGCTGGACTGTGGATATGGATGTCATGGCTTTTGCGCGGAATGTGAGGGATCTCCGTGTCCTCCACCTTTGTGGTGATGGTGTGTGGTACAGGTGTCAAACGAGGCTGTTCTCAAAAACATGGTGAAATGAGTGTTGCTTCCGCCATTCGAGGCACGTGGCTGTCACGTGATCTGTTCATCACCAGTCCGCGCGCCAGCGAGCGCGTCATGCCATCAAGACCAAGCTTACATTGCCTCGCAGCCTGCGCATGGCTGCAGACAATGTCAGCAGCACGCCTACAAATGCCATCGCTAATAAGCGGGACTCGGCCGCTTATATGCCCACCGAGATCCCCATGGACATCCAAATGTGCCGTTCATCGTTAGTGTCACCACCTGCCAAGGCCTTGGCGGTCATGTGCAACTCGCTTCGCTTCAGCGGCGCAGCTTGGCCGGCATGGCCAAGCTTGACCGCATGGTCCTTCACGTTCTCCGCTGGAACGCAGATATTGGGACGCGACGCAGATAAAGCCTCCTCTGCCAGGAGAGATTTCATGCCGCTCCAAAGCTCGGGCACGGAGATTGCTCGGCGTGTGGGGCTGGAGTGATGGCATGCCGAGGCCAGATAACGGCCGGAATGTGCCTCGGAGCTTGGAAGCTCGGAGGATCGCAGATTTGATGGAGCAGCTGACCGACGATTGCGCCCAGTGTGCCGTGAGCTTACGGCTGTGAACCTCGAAATAGCCCGCGCTACACTAAGAAGTCGGTCTAAAGTGGCACCATAATAGTCGTAATCGCATGATTGTTGATATCTGGCCATCTGGAGCGTCGAGAAACATCTGGTCACGTCGGTAGCTCGATGGGCATCTGATAGTGACTCGTGGCGGGAAGGCCCCAGCTCGCGACACCATCGGCCAAGTCTGGCCAAGAGAGGTCAAAGCGCTGTCACGGCAGCGGCGAGCGCGCGGCGTGATAGGGCCTAGTTCATGTCAGGCAAGGAGGAATATACGAGTGTGCTGCCCTTGTTCGTCGTTGGTCACGTCCCATGGCAAGTGGATAGTGGCGTTGCCTCTATCGCTATCGCGATCTTGACATGCGATGGCGAGCGACTATGGCACACTCACATGCAAAGGCCGAGTATCAAAGGCGGCGGAGATAGTGCCACATGCCACAAGACCTCGCGACCAAAAGCGGTGCAGGCGACTGCGGATCTGGAACGTTCTGCGCCCATTGGGCCCTTGCATCTTTACTGTTGTCATTATCATCTCGGCCGCCGTAATGTCGGCTCAATCCAGCGTCTAGCTTGTAGACGGCTAGTCAAAGAGGATATGCACCGAGGATTTTAGTCGCTCTTCATATCATTCACTCGTGTCAGAGGAGAGTGACGAAATGCAGTGCTGATTGATGACTGTTATATCTGCTAATTCAAGTATTTCCACGTGTGCCAAGAGCCATATCTAGTCCCCCCGGATACTATCATGATTCAATCGGTCAACGCCGGGCAGGGACGCAGGGACGTCATTTGGAGAGGCACCACAGCAATAATGCCAAGAAACCGCCGAAGCCGCGGTTGACCCACTTCGGGCCTCCCCCCTGGGGCCGGGTAGCGGCAAGCAAATGACGCGTGGAGTAGTAGGGCGAGAAGGATGTGCACAGCACGCACGTTTCCTGGGCCCTGCCTTGGCATCCAGAGGGCTGCGACTGTGTTGATCGGAGCCTCAGCCAACGCACCGTCACCGTACGTCTGGCCTGGCCCCAGACTCTACTTGATCCTCCCCCCTAACCGCAGCTCCCTCTTCTCTCAGTGGGTATATCTCAACTCAGTCCCACTCGTCCTCCTCTCTCTTTCTCTTCTCCTTTCTTGCTTTCCACCCATCTGGTCCACCCACCCACATACATGGTCATACCTACCCCCCTCTCCGATCCCGAGCCCGAGCCCGATATACGAAGCCATCATAATGGCCACTCCTCTCAACCACAACAACAACACCACCACCACCACAATCACAATGACCAGCTTGGCGCTGCTCACAACCACTCGAGTGGTCCACTCGACCATGACTTTGCCCCGCGTAACTTGACTGCCACCCCAGTCTCGCCCCCCATCGCGCCCACCCCGGAGAATGCCCTCTCACCCAGGATCATCCTCCCCACTCGCCGCCGCGCCACAACCATTAGCACTTTGAGCGACCCGGACTCGCCACCCGACGACGACGTTGATTTTGTTCAGCCCACGTACCTCGAAGGCTTCAAGGTGAGTACTACCCCCCCCCCCCCCCCCCCCCCTCTTCCTCTCCCCCATCATGTGTAACGCCCCCCCCCGCCCGCTGACAACTTCAGAACACAATCAAGACTGTCCCCGTCATCGTCGCTGCGCCCATCCTTTGTCCGATTGCATGGGGTCTCCACTTCAGTGGTCAGAGCCCCGTTGCAGTCTTCGTCGTTTCGCTCTTGGCTATCGTCCCACTTGCAGGTGGTCTCAGCTTCGCGTAGGTTGTCTCTCATTTGCCACCCAAACTCCCCTGAACTATATCACTGACATCACAGCACTGAGGAACTTGCCGGCCGACTCGGTGATGCATGGGGTGGTCTCCTCAATGCCACCTTTGGTAACGTGATAGAGCTCCTCATTGCCATTCTCGCCCTCGTCAAGGGTGACATTGACATTGTCCAGGCGTCCATGGCTGGCTCCATCTTGAGTAACAGTGAGTAACAAGCCCGTGGCCCACTCTGCCAAGCATCGCCAAGACCTTCGCTTACCCCCCCACCCAGTCCTGCTTGTCCTCGGTATGAGTTACTTCGCCGGCGGTCTGCGCTTCCACGAGCAGCTCTATGCTGTCGTCGGCGCCCAAACCCACATTGCCCTCCTCGGTATCTCCGTGGCGGCCATCCTCCTTCCGGAGGCTTATCATCTGGCGTACCCCACCACCACCAACGAACCGGTGGAGGCCCAGTTGACAAACCGGGCCAGTACAAAAATGTCCCAGGCTGAGCTCAAGGACATTCTCAGCATGTCTCGCGGTCTCAGCTTCATCCTCCTCATCGTCTATGGCTTGTACCTCACCTTCCAGTTGTACACCCACGCCTACCTCTTCAGTCTCGACCGTGAGGAGGAGAACCACGATGAGCTTCCGGCACCTACCCACCACAAGGTCTTCCCCAAGCCCAACTGGGTGCCCTCGCTTCGCACTGTGATGAGCCGTGACACTTTCTCTAATCACGGGCGCAATACGCCTACTCCACCGCGCCCTTTTGTGCCAACCACCGATGCCGACGGACATGCTGCATTCAACCCTCACTCGCGCTCCGCCTCGCACGTCGACTTGGAACAGCAAAGGCAGGCTACCAGTCACTCGGTCTCTTCCTACCTTGCTTCTCAGTCTAAAATGGAGCGCGGCGATATTCGTCTTCGCGAGAACCGCGCCAGTGACGAGAAGCGTGCCTCTGATATTGAGAGCCAGCCTTCGCCTATCGAGGCTGGTCGCCAGAGCCCCGAGTCGATGCAGCTCCCGAACACCACTGTCGACATTATCGACCTCGAGCGCCAGCGTATCAAGCGAAAGGTTATCCCCAAGGCCATGCCCAAGGTCCCTACATACTATGCCTTTGGCTGTCTACTCATCTTCTCTGGTCTTGCGGGTGTCACCGCCGAGTGTCTTGTCGCCTCTATCGACGGCCTCACCGACAACACTGGTGTTTCGCGCGAGTTCATCGGTATGATTGTCCTTCCCGTTGTCGGTAACGCGGTCGAACACATTACCGCCGTTACCGTCTCGCTCAAGGATCGCCTCAACCTTTCGCTCTCGATCGCTGTCGGTTCGAGTGTCCAGGTCTCGCTTGGTCTTGTACCCCTTCTTGTCCTCATCGGCTGGTGGATCGGCCAGCCCATGTCTCTCCTTTTCGACACATACGAGACGATCTGTCTTGTCCTTGCCATCATCATTGTCAACGCCGCCATCGCCGACGGCCGCACCAACTTCCTCGAGGGCGCGGTGCTCATGATGACCTGGGTCTGTATGGCCATTGTCACGTGGTACTACGACCCACTTCACTAAAAAGGTCGCCCTGCGGCCCTCGGCGGAGCGGAGATGATGAAGGATAGGGGCGGGGCAGGCGGCGGGTGAGGACTCATCTCGGCGAACGTTCAACAGGTTCGCAATCGCTCTCCGCGCACATCACCACCACCACCACACAAACCACAACCTCTCTTCCCAATTGTAAATAGCCACGCAACAACCGCACATCATCGTTGTCCAGCCGAAGCTGTATCCAGGTCTTGTACAAGTACGAACAGTATCAAATATGAACGTATGAATTGAATGACCGTGAGTGTGGGGCGTTCGGTGCGTGTTGAACGAACGGGTGTGTATGAGGCGCGTGCATTCTCCTTGGGTAAACAGCATAAAGTCTCTTCTGGTCCATGCTGGTGGTAGACGCATCGCTACCTCTCAGCCTGCTGAACTTGAATCGAAGCAATTGAAAGAAATCACAAGAGAAGCCAGCCCGCAATGCCTATCACCAGGCACCTCGAAGAATGATTAGAGTGCATGTGATGACTACTGCCATCAGAACATCCATTGGGCAGTCTGGCGCGCTTGAACGATCAAGCTTTGATGAGATGCCCAGTCGTGGAAGTCGGAATAGCTTCTACAGTCGCGATTGCACTTGAACCCTTGGTGCATCCGAACTACAGTAGTGAGCCGTCCCCAGCACCTGACTGCACTGGACACATCTGAGACGGCAAGAAAAACGTTGTTTACATGTTTGGTGTTGGGAAGGAAAGCCGAGAAACGACTGGCCGGCCAGATGCCGGCTTGCCGGCCGATGAATTGAACCAACAACCTAGAGAGATTAGGTATTGCAGCCCTGAGAATAACAAGTGTTTTGTTAATCCCCGTTACGCGCCAGACGCTGGGCTTTTCTCTCGCCTTCCGCCCCTCACGCGCCTGGGATAACTCAGTCCAAGGTCGGTAGACGACAACAACGCCTCTTTCTCTCTCATCTCGGTCACTTCATCTTGTCTACACACATACTTACGCTCTCTCTTCTCATCGAGTACCCCCCTCCAGTATCCCCCGGATACACACGGACACATCCAGCACACACCATCTGCTCTTTCCCCACACACGTCGTGCCGCCGAGCCCATCGCTCTCTCCCCGATCGCCCGTCCCCCCCCCCCCCCCCCCCCCATATCTCTTCGCACCTCCAGCGCATCTCACTAGCAGTCCCCCTTCCAAATTCGCCATGGCCACCCGGTTCGGCCCCGGGGCCCAGCAGTTCCCCTCGCCGCAAAGCGGCAACATGCGGCCCGGGTATATGCGTCTCGGCAGCACGAACAGCACGACCACCCCCAGTCCCAACGGCTACGGCCATCCGCAGCGGCAGCCGAGCGGCGGCGGCAGCGGCGGCGGCGGCGTCGGCGGCGGCGTCGGGGCGCCCATGCGCAAGCCGGACCGCAAGGACGCCAAAGATGTCGCGTGGGTGCACTGGCGCGCGCTCAAGGACTTCCTCACCGCGTTCGGGAACAAGGGTTCGTTTCATGGCGCCGAGATCCATGCGCAGAGGGAGGCTCACACCAGAATCACCGACGGCGCGCGCGAGCGCCCGCGAAAAGCTCACGCGCTTGACCCGCCTCCAGTTCTTGGAGCTTAGTACGGACGTTTACGACGAGCTGATGCGCCGGCTCGCCGAGGAGAGCAATAACCCGGACAACACAGGTGCGATCGCACCCCAGCTTCGCTGACCCCAGTGGCCCCGTTCTTGCCGGTCCGCGACGACTTCCACCCGAAGCGCAACCAGGCGCGGCAAAAGCTTGCGACGCTGCCCAAGAACCGTTTCAAGGATCTGGCGAGCGACGTCTTCTTCGAGCTCTGCAGGAGGTATCCCGAGTTTGAGAGCGAGGCATCCAAGGCCGTCGACGGCGAGCAGGAGATGCTGCACGAGGAGACCCCGACGCCGACGTACGGAGGCAGCGGCATCCCCCCGTCCTCCAGTTCGTCGAGCTTGGCATCGCAGACGCGAGGACAACAACGACCGACGCACCAGCGCAAGGGCTCGTCCATGGGCAGCAACAGCAGCGCCGACCGGGAACGCAATAACGCGTCGGTCAACTCACAAGCGCGCGACCGCTACGCCAATCTCACCACGCCGACCAACGACGTCGTCGTGCCCAATAAAAGTCGCCTGCTGGAAGAAGCGATCGAGGTGCCCTACGCGCGTGACTCACATCACGAGGAGTCGGAGGCGCTGCTTCAGCACGGTGGGGGAGGAGTGCGCGACCAGCGCGCAGAGTCGCCCTCCCAAACCTCGGCGTCGCACGACCCGATGTCGCCAAACGCCACGGATGAGCAATATCTCGATCGCATGTCGTTCTCGTCCAACCCCACACGGGCACGAAAGGGGAGCATCAGCGGCCTCACATCCCCAAAAGGATGGGAGGACCAGGAACACAAGCTGCGTGCCGAGTACGAGCTGCGCATTGCTGGGTTGGAGCGGAAACTACAGGCGGCAGAGGGCGAGCGGGAGGACATCCAACGCGAGCTGGCGGACGAACGCGAGCGGCGCAAGGACTACGAGGACGAGGTGCGCGGCTTGAAGGAACGCTCGGCGGGGCACGCGTCGACACTACGCTCGATGCAGGACGAGCTGGACGTGTCGAGAGACGAGACGGCGACCGTGCGCAAGGAGTACGACCAGAAGCTGCGCCAAATGCAGCACGGGATGCAGCAGGCGCAGGAGGAGATTGTGCAGTGGCGCCAGCGGTGCGAGGGCTTCCAGGACGAGCTGCACCGCTTGGAGACGGAGCGGGCGGAGCGCTCCACGCGCGACGTGGCGCCGGCGCCGGCGGTGGTCGCGGCGAACGGCGAGTCTGTCGCCGAGCTGCGGAACGAGATGCGCTCACTCGTCGACGAGCTGCGGTCGCTGTCGATGCAGAACGACGAGCTTATGACTGCTCGCGAGCACGACCGCGAGAAGCAGAGCGCGCTCGAAGCACAGGTCGACGAGTACCGCAAACAAGCAAATGCGGCGCGTACAGAGCTACGCAACCTCAAGGCCACGTCTACGATGTTCGTCTCGCAGCCGCTGTCCAACGACCACCTCCCCGCCTCGTCCGACGGCAACATTGCGGACGTACACGTCTCGTCCTTCCAGTCGGGCATCGACGGCCTGCTGGCCGCCGCGCGCTCGTCGGCGCCATCCGGCGTGCTGCCGTCCATGAAGGCGGTGGTGGAGACCGTGACGAGCATCGGGGACGACGTCAAGGCGTTCGAAGACAGCCCGAATCTCGACGTGGACGTCTCGCGCCTCGAGTCGCTCAAGTACGAGTCGACGACGCGCCTCTCGGCCCTCATGACCGCCGCGCGCAACCACGCCATGGCGAGCGGGCTGTCGCCCGTGTCCCTGATCGATGCGGCTGCGGGACACTTGACCGCCAACGTCGTCGAGATCATCAAGCTCCTCAAGATCCGGCGGTCGGGGAGCACGCGCGAGATTCTGAACAAGCAGAACTTGAGCATTGGGGAGATGGTGCGCCGCAAGTCGGGGTTGTACGCGAGCATAGACGAGGCGGAGGAGGACGCGGCCGCCGCCGCCGCCGCCGCCGCGCGCGGCTCCATGTCCCCTCCGGCGCGATATGGCGAGCGCAGGCCGAGCGGTGGGCTGGGACACAGCATCAGCCCGCCCCGCGCATACGGGCTGTCGCCGATACCAGGGTCGCCGTCGCGGCTGGGCGGGCTGGGCGCCGCCCCGCCGAGCGCGTACGAGGCGCCCGAGCTGCGCGTCACGTCGTTCCAGAGCGCCAGTTCGGCGGGGAAGCATTCCGAGTCGTTCGACTTGGAGCGCAAGGCGTCCGTCGTCAGCAGAGGGAGCGAGTATGGGGACCGGGATCCGTTCGCGTCGGCGGCGACGCCGACGCCGACACCAGGGTTGCGGCTCGCGTCGGCGGCTGAGAGCGCGCCACCCGTGCCCTCGGTCACGGTCGCCAACAGCTCGCCGGAGAATGTGCGGTCGCCGCTGGAACAGTCGTCCAGCCCGTCGTACTTTGACCAGAGCCACCGCCCGCAGGACTCGGTGGACAGCGCGCACCGCTCCAACGCCAGCTACGACAGCACCCACCGCCACGACGCGTACAGCAACCACCGCTCCAACACGTCCCACGACCACAACCAGTACGGGAGCAACAATCCGTTCGCCGCGGTCGCTGCGGCCCAAAATAACGGGTACGGCCACCAGAGCCAGTACAGCGAGAACCACAGCGCATACTCTGACACGTCGGCGGGGCCGGACGCCGAGTGGGACGCGCTCAAGCCGTACCTCAACACGCAGAGCAGCGCGCTCGTCAACCACATCCAAAACTTGCTCGCGGCGATCCGGACGGGCGGGCAAGGGCCCGCACTGAACGAGCACCTCTCCGAAGTGATCGCGGTCAGCAGCTCGATCGTGGGCGTGTGCCGCGCCTCCCTCCCGCCGCGGCTGCAGGCGCAGGGCGAGCCGCTGCTCGCCGACCTCGTGGGCAACACGGACCGGCTGAGCGAGGCGCAGCAGGCCGCGTCGCGCGCCGGCGGCTTCGACAAAGCCTTGCGGCAAGGCATCGCCAGCGCCTCCTTCGGCGTCGCAAAGGCCCTCAAAGCCTTCATGAAGGTCGGCGGCACCGCCGAATAGCTATAATGTAGTCCTACACTGTATCGGATGTCTTGGTTTGCCACTAGCCGTAGATCTCGGCGTTGAGCCCCGTGCCCCCGCTCCACTCTTCGGGGCCGAAGAGGCCCGCCCAGCTCGCCGGCTCGCGCAGTTCGGCCTCTGGCGTCAGCTTCGTCGAGGTAGACGCACCGATGTCGAGCAGGCGCAGCACGGCGCGCGCGAGCGCATGCGCGTCGCCCCGGTTATCTCCCTCCACGACCCATGCGGCGATCGCGCCGCTCGGCTTGTCCGCCAACGCGGCGAGGATGCGGCGCGTCAACCCCGCGCCCGGCAGGAACGGGGGATATCCCGACACGGGCTGGTCGAGCGTGATCCGGAGGGGTGGGAGGGCCGCCAAGCGGTCCAGCACCGGCTGCGGGAGATGGTGCGGGGGCAGGATGCACTGGTGCGGCGTGCTGGTGTCAGCTGTGTGCGGTGTGCGGGGCGGGGGTGGGCGTACAGCAACTGCGCGTCGTCTTGGTGCGCGGCGTCGAGAGATGCAAGGACGAGAGAGACGCCCGCGTCCGCGACGAGCGTGGAGATGAGGAACACGTGCTCGTCTTTCCTCGCTTTGAGCGTCGGGGCGCGCTGCAGGAGCACGAACAAGTCGCCGGTCGGCGTGCCGTGTAATTCGAGGCCGCCCGTGGCGATCCCGTCTTCGCCCCGCCCCGCGAAGGGAGCGACCGTGTCGCCCAGCCCTACGAAGGCGACGCGGCGGAGAGAGAGCGAGGTGACGAGCAGGTCGGCCGCGAGCTGCGGGACGTTGCCGAGGGACAGGGCGGGCTGGCGTCAGTTTCTTGGTTCGGCGCGGCGCGCCCGAGAGCGCCGGCAGCTGCAGAGTGAGACGAACGCACAATAACCACCGTAGCACCCTTGAGGTGCGCTGGGTCGAAGCCGTTGACGGGATAGATGGTCGTGGACATGTTGTTGTTGAGAACGCGCAATGACGCAGCCACCAACTTTCTGTTCTGTAATCCGGGCCGCTCGACCGCCACGTGCGAGACCTTTGCCACCATAGCTTCACCGCACCATAGCTGCGTTGATATTTCTGTTTCTTGCGCCGCATCACCTCACCTCCAAAGCCCAGCCCACCTTACTCCGCCATAGGGCTCCTCGACAACGCTGCTGCTCTGCTGCAGAACACCGCGGCGGCCGGTGGGCCCACCCTTCCAACGGACTCACGCGTACTTCGAGCGGAGCGCAGCCAGAGGGGGCCGCTTAAACACGTCGTTACGTAACAGTACCTTTCCGATGACCGCACTCATCTGTCTGCCAACGTGCATCAACTGCTCCTCACACCTCTGCAACACTCCATCCGCAACCATGTCCCGCCTCGGTGTCGGGCACGCTGCAGGCACCAAAGGCGCGCACTACACCGCCAACCTGGGCAGCGCGCTCGTGCGTGGCGCCTGGGCCGAATCCAACCCCGGTGCGACACCGAGCGGGGGCGCGCTGCCGTGGGGCGAACTACTCCGTAAATGGGGCAAGCACACGGGTGGAAGTGAGTGCTCGCGCTGTTTGTGTGCGGGGCTAATGCAGACACCGAGGTTGTTGGGGCGCTGAGAAGCATTGCTGCAGCCGACTTGCGTCGCGGATCCACGCGTGACGAGGTCGACGGGCCCGACGGAGCCGGACCAGATGCGTGGGCGCACGGCGCGCGGTGGGCGCGCACCCCACTTTCGTCAACGGACGATGTCAAGGCCGCAGTCCAGGGTTTAATGGCGCTGCCGCCGACGAAACTCAGCGAGGCCGAGAGAAGAAGCGCTGCCCTCACATCTGCGTATGGATTCTACGTCCTCGCCGACTACGACTCGGCACTGAGCGCGTACGGCTCGTTCGAGTGGACGAGCGATGCTGCTGACGGCGTGGTCCCCGGCGACGCGGCGGTGACGGAGCGCGTCCGCGCCCGCGCCGTGCAGGGCATGTGCTTTGAACTCGCCTCGCGTCCCGACACGTCGCTCGCCCTACAATGTTACATAGAGGCCATCAAGCTGCTCGACAAACTCTCCTCCCATCCCCTGCCCACCCCGGCATACCTCCAACCCGCGAACGCGAACTCAGCCGCGTCCAGACCCACACCCCCAGGTGTCGACCAGCGCGAACTCATGCGCTACCTCTCGACGGCACTTACCCGCGCCGCTGCCATCGCCGCGCACACCTCTGAATCACATCTCACCCTCCGCATCCTCAGAACGTACCATGCCCTTGCAGCGGGGTGGCCGCCAACATTCCGAGCGCGCCAGCGCCAGCGCATGCTCAGCCTCTATCTCGCGGCACTGTTCGAGGCCTTCCCACCAGCCGGTGCCACCGTCCCCGAACCATATCTTCTCTCGGGGGGCGTTGCGAACAGAACTGCGCGCGTTACATGGCGTGCTGAGGTCGTCGAAGCGCTTCGCTACGGTCAGCGCCTGCTCGAGAACACTACGGCCTTCCCTGAGGCAGGCAAGCTCAACGTGCCCGTGATTCAGTTTGCCGACCAGGTATCCCTCTTCCCCGATCACGAGCGCAGCCTCACCCGCGACGCGATCGCCATCCTGTGGTGGGCAACCAGCCTCACGTTCCAGAGCCAGCTTATCCTGCGCCGCTTGACGTGCCTCCTCGCCACGACAGGAGAAACAATCGAAGCTCGTCGAGTCTTTGAGCTATATGTTGACACGGTGTTGAAAGCACGCTTGGCCGAGAACCCCGAGTCGACCCTTGCACTGCAGCGTCAAACGACGATCGAGGACGGCGAGCTGACCGACAACCCGAATGACGAACCAATCGACGCCAACGGCCACGCGAATAAGGATCCAGTTCTCCACGGAGAGATGGACTCGAACAAGGACTTTGTGATGACGCTGCTTGTCGGCACGCGATTGCTCCTCAGCGAAATTGGCGACGCCAAGGAGGCATGGCGGTACGCGACGCTGGCTGGTGATGCGGTCCGGCAAGGCGGCATCTCGCGCAAGGTCGCAGCGCTCGTCGAGGAGAACAAGGGCGTGGTCCGTCAGGCCATGTCGACAAAGGACGCGGATAGAGTCGAGAGACCAAAGTACCAGGCACAGGCAATCAACCATCTGCGGAGGGCGACCGTTCTGGATCCCACATCAGCGAGAGCATTTTATCACTTGGCGTACGCTGAGGGCGCGGCGCGGTCTATCCAGCCAGCTCTCCAGGCTGTGAGGGAGGCGCTCGAGCTTGACGATCACAGTGTGCGCTCGTGGCACTTGCTCGCGCTGTTGCTCACTGCCACCGGTGACTGGGAGGGGGCGTTGAAAGCCTGCGAGGCGGGAGTCACATTATGGGAGGCGGACGACGAGGCGCTCGCCGCCGAGGAAGGCGACCTCCCCACGGTGAACGGACACGGCGTCACGCCACCTCGGCCGCTGCTCTCCCCACAGGGCGTCTTGATCACTCCAACACCCGCACCAATCCCCCATCCATCCCGCTTCCGCCGTCTCGAGAGCGTGATCCAGCTCCGCATGACGCAGAACGTCATTACGGAGAAACTGCGCGGGCCCGACATCGCCCTCGAGCAGCAGCAGGAGCTCTTCCTCTTCTTCTCGCAGAGAACGGAAAAGGGTGAGCGTGACGAGCGCCGCCGCTCAGGTACGATCAGCACACGCGTTCCATCAATAAGAGGGCCATCGCGCGGCTCTCCAGTCCCGGGGCTGGCGCCAACAGACGTGACAGTGCAGCCACCGAGTCCAACACGCGCCGCCACGCCAGCCCGGCCACCAGTAAACGAAAGCGCTGTTGAAGACGAGCCCCGACGACTCCATCACAAGAAGAGCCTGCTTCCCAAGCACCTGCATGTGCCGAGCGTCGCACGGTCACACTCCCACACTCGCAGCGCCAGCGTGCCGAGCACTACCCTGCGTCCAGAGTCGGTGCCGAAATCCCGCGCGGCGAGCGCCGCATCAGGGTCCGGCGCGCCGAGTATCGCGCCCACCGCAGTTCACTCACACTACGCCGGTGCGGGGGCGAGAGGCCCACCTCCACCACCCGTAAAGCAGGTTGTGCGCCGCGCGCCTGAAGAAGAGCGCCTTCTCTCAGACCTGTGGCTGATGAGCGCTGCGTCATTCCGTCGCGCGGGCAAACTCGAACAGTCCCTCGTGGCTATCGAGGAAGCCGAGACGCGGGACCCGGAAAACCCGGCGGTTTGGGTGCAGCTTGGGCTGTGGAATCGCATGGCCGACAAGGTCGAGGACGCGCAGATGGCGTTCACCAAGAGCTTGCTGCTAAGACCCGACTACCCGCCGGGTGCGGTCGGCGTAGCGCGGCTTCACGTCACTGCAGGTGCCATTGACCTCGCACACTCTCTGCTATCCCAGCTTGTGCAGGATAGGGGGTGGGATGTGCCGGAGGCATGGTTCACCTTGTCATCTGTGTGCGAGCGGCAGGACCGGCACGCGCGGGCACGCGAGTGCCTGCTTTACGCTCTGCAGCTGGAGCGGACACGGACTTGCCGCGCCTTGCCAGACGCGCTGCCGCGCTGGAACGAGTAGACCGGGATAGCACAGTACATAGATGTGTGCATTCAATAGTCACGATGCAACAATATGGACGTCTCTTGTAGCCTCTGAGCTGCTAAGCGTCTAACACTGTACATAGCAATCTCTCGATGCGTCTACACCCAACCTCTACAATTACTCACGCCCCAGCACACACTTCTCGACCCAGTACTCGTGAATGCGCGCGTCGCCGCTCAGTTCCGGGTGGAACGAAGTGACGAGCTTGCGTCCCTGGCGCAGCATGACTGCGCCGGTAGTCGAGACATCGGGCGGCCCGAGTGGCGTGTCTGCGGGTGGCGGCGCAGCGACACACTCCTGGGGCAGGCTGGCGAGGATCTCAGTGCCTTCTATACTCTTGTCGAGCGAGTGCACTGCTGGAGCGCGGATGAAGATGGCGTTGAACGGCTCCGGAGACGACAAGCAGGGGATGGACATGGCGCACTCGAACGACTCGAGCTGCCCGCCGTACAGGTTGCGCCAGACCTTCATGCCGCGCAGTCCTCCCCAGCGACCGCCGTCGCCCTTGCGCTTGCCGCCGCCCACGTCGTCCGCCATCAGGATCATGCCCGCGCACGTCCCGTATACTGGTCGCTCGGGGTCCGCGACGAAGGCAACCAGCGCGGGGAGCAGCCCGTCGGTGCGTGCTGCGACGCGTGTGATCGCGGTCGACTCGCCGCCGGGGATGACAAGGGCGTCGCAGCGCTGGCGTCAGAAATCATCACATGCGGTTGCCATCAGAGACTGTCACAAAGACATGATCGGCCACCGTTGGCGAGGCACAACACTCGACCACTTGTGCCCATCGGCCATCAGAGCACGGATACTGGTCGGGTGCCGGTGCAGCCAGTGATGACGGACTGCGTCTTGGGGTGCTTGGTGGCGAGTGCACTGGATCCAGACACATCTGCAGGCCGCCAGTTCGCCGCCCTCCGCCTCTAACGCGTGAAAGTGAATCGCTTCACTCACCGCCAACTCCTCCGGCGTCCTCACAGCGATCGCGTTCAGCTTCGTGCCCTGTGGGCGCACCCTTCGTTCAGTGTCGTCAACAGCGCGTCTACCTACCGCTCCAAGTAATGAATGTGCTCGATGAACGCGCCCTGGAGCGCCAGGACGCCGACGGTGATGCTCTGGGGCTGCGACACAGTCATCGTGATGGTGAACGCGTCGAGAGTGATGTAGTGGAAGTGCAGACCGAGGTGGGCGGAAAATGGTATTTCGAGTCAGTGCGGAACGGCTCTTGGGCGGCGCCGGGTGCCGCGCATGCCGAAGGTGGAGGCGGAGGTCAGATCCGAGGGTGGCAAAAGTGGACTGATCGCGTAATCGGACAGCGGGAGCTGTTTCACGTGGGTGGAAAAGCGGAGATGCGCTCATGTCCACATGCCGGTCAAACAACAAACAAACAAACATGTCACTGCGGACGAGCCTGATTTCTGCTGTTGATCCCAGTTTCAAGCTTTCTAGAGGACTTGGCAAGCTTATCCAAAGCCACGGTGGAGCGACCAGCCTTCGTTTGACCTCGGCGCTCGGCGCCCGTCTTGGCGCTCATCACGATCGGCGCTGGTCCGGAGGAGGCAGGCGAGCGCTGTCCGAGCTCCCATGTGCCGTCTATGCCCAGAGGGCCGAGGAGCGCCGAGCCTCAGACGCACTAGACCCCCAGGGGTGTCACATGCCCAGCTTCCAATGACCGCCCTTCCACGCCTCCTGATAGTCACCGTTTCCCTTCTAATATTCGCGCACACGTTTCCGAATCCGCTTCCGATGGCTGTCTGCGGGCCCCAAGCGTGCTTCACACTTGGCAAGTTACGATGACTGTCTTAGAGTGATCAAGTAACGATCTGGACTGGTGCTGGGCTGCTGAAACTGAAGCCTTCAGCGCACGGCCGTATTCTTCGGGGAACGGGGAGGTTGGAAGCGATTCCAGTGCTCCCTCACTCTCCCGTCCCCCCACCCGCCCTCCCGCGAAACGCCCCGATGATCTCTGTCCTTGTGTTCTTCTCGGCTCCCGACAGCCCGACAGGCGCCGAGACATATGCGAGGGAGACTGGCACTGCGCGAGAGGAATCATGACGGCGTAGGCAAGACCAGCCTTCTATTGGGCACTCCTTGGCATGCTGCCTGGTGCAAGCCCTGCAAGACATGCGCGCCTGCGCTGCCAGCCTCTGCTTGGCAGCTGCAGTCCTCCAATAGATATTCCCGCTGCAGCTCCAATGCCCCCACCTGCCCTCCAGCAAGGTGCCGAGCCGTCATATGTCAGGAACTGGGTACTGAATTGTCAATGTCGGACATGAGAGATTCGGTGCATTGGACGAGGATGAGTTAGGGTTATCCTAAGGCACCGAGTGAGACCGCGCCTGACTTTGCTCTTGGGTGGCGGCCCTCGTCTACCGCGGCACAAGAGAACCGGCATGGGCAACCCCGGTCGTCCCCTAGATGCCCAGCTGTCAGCTGGCCACTCAGCCTGCAGCTCTGCACCCCGCAGCATCTCTGCTGGCGCTGCCCCAGCAGGCCTGCACCCCCCGGGCCCCTTCAAAAGCCATGTACCGGTCTCACTCCCCGCTCTTTTCCCACACCACCCAACACATCTTCATCTCGAGTTCCACTCCCCCCAACGTGAGTTCAAGCCCACGATGCCGCCGCCACCACCTTCATCGACAACGACGCAAGTCTGCGAGTGAATGGTGGTGGTGGCCCCACTGGCTGAGCCGAGTGGGGACGTGCGGAGCGTGGCGGCGCCGCCTTGTGAGAGTCCGAGCTGATCGCCCTTCCCGCACGCACGATCTTCTTTTGGTTCTCTTGCTCGATTCCTTCTTTCAATGTACATCCATCCTTTTTTGATGGCGAACAATGCTCCCCCGTCGATCTTATCACTCGCCACACTCGGTATCTCGGCATTGGCATCACACCTTGTCTTGCTCTTTTGCTCCACCCGTCCATCATCCTCTCAACTCCGCTTGCCCATTCGCCTCGCACCCACATTAAACAACACCTACATCATGGTCGCCACTCCTCTACACTACTACTTGCCACCTACAGCCGACGCTGGCGTCAACAGGTATCTTCTTCGCTGGTCGAACGAGCACGCGCTAGCCGCTGCCCACTAGAGTTACCTTCTTCTCTCCCTCTTCCCCCCCCCCCTCCATCCGCCTCTTGCACTCTCCGACGCTACACCCGCCCCTCAAACATGTTCCACTCGGTTGTTCTTTTCGCCCTCTTAGCCTCGATGGTCAATGGCGCGACTCTTCCCTCCAAGTTCCGGCGCTCTGCTGTCGGCGAGCCGGTCCTCGCCGAGCGCAAACCAGCCTCTAACGAAACCACTGCCCAGCGCTTCGTCCGCCGCCGAAAGGAATGGGAGGGCGATGACGGCAAGTGGCACGAGGACAGGTGGGGTTGGAAGGGCAGCAACAACGGCAACGGTAACAGCAACAACGGCGGTGGCACTGCCCACTGCAGCAGCATGACACCGTCGCCCTCGCCGTCGCCGCCGCCGTCGCCCTCCGCCCCTGCCTCGTCTGACACCCCTGCCCCGGCACCAACCCCCAGCTCGAAGTGGCAGCACGTCGACACCATCCAGGGCTCCAACTTCTTCGACTCGCAGTACTGGAACTGGTGGCATTGGGATGACCCGACCCACGGCGATGTCCAGTACGTCGATGCTGGCGTCGCATGGGACAACGGTCTAGTCTCGATCAACAGCGCGGGGCGCGCCATTATGCGTGTCGAGACGACGGAGCGTGTCGACCGCGGCCGCATGTCGGTCCGCATTCACGCCAACCGCGTCTGGACTGGCGGCATGGTCATCATGGACGCCGTCCACATGCCTATTGGTTGTGGCACCTGGCCCGCATGGTGGCAGAACGGCCCGAACTGGCCGGAAGGTGGCGAGATCGACATTCTCGAGGGTGTCAACGCCTTCACCAAGAACCAGGTCTCGCTGCACACCGGCCGCGGCTGCACCATGCCGCGCGACCTCGAAAACAACCAGCTCGGCAAGATGACGACGGGCAACTTCGACTCGTTCGACTGCTCGTCCGCTAACACGGGCAACCAGGGCTGTGGTGTGCACGACCAGTCCACCCAGTCGTACGGTGCCGGCTTCAACGAGATCGGCGGCGGCGTCTACGTCCTCGCCTGGCAGAAGTCGGGTATCACCGCCTGGTTCCACCCCCGCTACAACATCCCCGACGACATTACTAACGGCAACCCCAACCCCGACAACTGGGGCACCCCGGTGGCTCACTTCCCCTCGACTTCCTGCAGTCCCTACCAGTTCTTCTACGACCACTTCAACATCTTCGACACGACCCTCTGCGGCGACTGGGCCGGCGCCGATGCCGTCTGGCACCAGAGCGGTTACGCCGGCCAGGAGAGCAGCTGCGCCGCCATCACCGGCTACAACTCGTGCATCGACTATGTCCGCAACAATGGTCAAGCGTTCAACAATGCGTACTGGGAGGTCAAGTGAGTTGCCACCTTGGAGCTGCGAGCGGTGTTAACCCCAGCTACGTCAAGTACTTCAACTCCACCGAGCTTGTCTAAACCTCTCTGGTGGCTGTGCCGCCGGTAGCTTCATGACGAGAATGACCGTGATGAGTTGATGGACCATGAACGACCCATAAGGACGTTGACGTAGACAGCAGCGGTCGCCGCCTGGTGCGGTGGCTGCCATAATCAGGAGTGAGCCCACCTCTGTGAGGGGCCTCTGCGAGGATTCTCGCTCCCATATTCCGTAGCAAGGATGCAGTGTATCTATAGCACAGTGGTGACGTGATTCTGCAGCGCCCAGCGCCCAGCTCCAATTCCCTTTGGTCTCTCTTTGTTTTATGTATCTTGCAGTGCTACACATGGACCCGCCCTCGCACTTCTACTCGCCCTTCTCGCCATCGGTGCGCAGGAGCTTGATGAGTTTAGGAACGACGCGGCGGCAGGCGTCAGCTCTACCTCGGCACGACTTACTTCCACGCACGGTCGCACTGCAGCGCCGTGCGGTCGGGGAGCACGCCCTCCCACGCCTTCTGTGGGACCTTGGGCATGGCGTGATTGAGGAGGGCCAAATACTCAGCCGCGGTCCACTTGCGCCCGGCGGCGGGGCCACCAGCCGTCTTGCCCTTCTTCTTGGGCTTGTCGGCGAGGTCTGGCTTCGTGTCGGAGGCGGAAGTCAGCAACGGCGAGGGCGAGGAAGAGTGCACGCGCGGCCTGGACTTCTTGGGCTGGCGCTTGGGTTTCGGAGGTGGGGTTGGGGAGAGCTCGTCCTCAGATTCACGGGCGCGCTTCATGGTGATGAGGTGGATGAGGTGGATTGTTGAATTTGGGGGGAAGTACGACGTTGAGGTTATGAGAAGAGTGCTGGGGTGATGACCAGATTTAGAGAGGGTCAGAAGAAGTGTGACGATGGGTCAAAGGTATAAGGAGTATGGTGAGGCTTGGGAGGGAGAAGAGGTGGGTTGCGAGGTCGGGGGTGCGAACGGTGCGAGCGCGAGGTTGCATGTGAGTCTCCATGTGAATCCCGATGAGCTCTTCGCCGCTGGCCTCCGGCACAACCGTAGCTGCGCCCTCGCACCCATCACGCCCGATACTGATTACCTGCCATTCCTACCAGTGTACATGACGCTACGAAGCCGCCCTCGATCGCCCTGGCCGCACCGTGACGGCGAGCCCAGAATCTCCCTGCGGAGATCACTTCTTCACGCCCTTCTCGCGCGCCATTTTGTGCAGGTATGGGAGGAGGGTATTCCTGTCATGCGTCAGGCTTCATGCGACCCCGAAACTGGCGCACTCACTCCCACGTCTTGAGGCACTGTAAACCCGTACGCCCCGCGATCTTTCCTTCAAAGTTGACGCGGCTAGGGCCCGACGCGAGAGCGATGGTGAAGAGTGCATCAAGCTCTTCGCCCGTCCAGGCGCGGGGAGGGGCTTTGCCGCCGCCGCCGCCTTTGGTCTTGCGTTGCTTCTTGGGCTTGATGTCCTCATCCTCGTCCTCCGGCGGGTCGTAGTCGCTCGACGGCGCCCGCTTGGCTCGGCGCGGAAATGGTTCAGGAGATGGCGAGGGGCTGGGCATTTCGGGACTTTAGTGAGGATCAGTGAGGGTGAACGAAGGTTATGAGGTGAGAACTGGCCGGGTGAGCGCAGCCTACGCTTCATGACTGGACGGGGCACACATGCGAGGAGAAGCCGACAATCCTGCGCCCGCTCGCCGAGTCTCCTCACCAGCGCACGCGCCGCACCCAACCTCAAAGTCGCTACTCTTTGCACCGCTCTCTCACGCACTTCTTTGAAGCGCGAGCGTTGGCGCTGACCCAGAGAGCAATAGGATTCAGCAGGGGAATCCCGTGAGCACATTCAGTCGTCTCAGCCAGGGGGGCGATGTGGCTTCGCTGCATGCCTAGAAGCGTAAGGTATGCGATAAGAGGCGAGAGGTGAGATCAGGTGGTGACCAGCCGAGGATTGTGATTGTGTACTATACACCTAAAGACCTTCGCCTAAAGACCTTCGCCGACAATCGTGGCGCCCGTCGCTTTGTGTAGCCTGATTCATCCGCTGCCGAATACGAGTCTACGCCTGCTTCTTGTCGCCCTTCTCGCGCACCGCCTTGAGCAGGAAGGGCAGGACTGTCATGCTGCTGTCAGCTAGCGCAATCAGCCTAGTAGCTTACTTCCAGGTGCCGACGCACTGCGCGGCTGTGCGACCGGGTACCTTGCCCTCAAAGTTGGTCCTGGAAGCGCCCCCGCTGAGAGCGATGTTGAGGAGGCTGACGAGCTCTTCGCCAGTCCACGGCCGAGGCTTCGCCTTTCCGTTCTTGGTCTTCTTAGGTTTGTGGTCATCCTCGCTCTCTGATGGCGAGCGCTCGCGCTTGACGCTCTGGCGCTTGGACTGGGTGGCCGCTGAGCCGGGCATGGGGGATGGCTTTCGGAACCTGGTGAGGAGGGGAAGGAAACCGATCAGGTGGGATGGTGGATGATGTCAACGTGACAACGCAAGATCAGACAACTGAAAGTTCACGGACGGGCGCATGGGCAAAGGAGTCATGTGAGTGAGCACCCCGTGCGTGGTGAAGCTTCCTGGCAGCCAGTGGACAATCTGCGGCGCATGCCACAGGGCGGATCAGCTCTGCATGCTGCAGCTGTAGTCTAATCATGGCCACCGGCGATGTATTGACGGCCCCTACCGTCAGCTCAGTACAAGATGCTTAGCTCACAAGGCCGTGACATTGCCGACCGCATCCATCAGACGGTTTAGCTCGTGTACGCCATGAAGGTGGTAGCTATTGCGGACCGCTCCGAACCAGGCATACCGCCTGTAATCAGCATCAAAAGAATGCAATGAAAGGCTCACTCGATCCACGGCGTCTCGTCCAGCCATTTGGTTGCTTGTCCTGTTGTCAGCTGGATGAATTAGAACCCCAGTGCTTACCCATAAAGTTGTGCACCTGCTGCATGTCATGGGGAGGTGGGACATTAGGATCGAAGCTCTATGAGTCAGAGCCTTGCCGGATGCATGGGCGAGCCCCACACCTCACCGGCTGCGCAGTTGACTCACTGTCATGGCAAACTCCGTGAGAATGATGGGCAGCCCAAACTCCCGGTAGTACTCCTCAAGCTTGTCGCGCAGCGACTCAAAAGTGGTGGTGTACACGTGCACGGCAAGGAGGTCAGGCCGAGCTCCCGGAGGAAGGTAGGAGAAGAACTCCTGGACGGGTGAGCAAGCTTGCAAGTCGGCAGCTTACCTTAAGCCAGTTGAGGTCGACTGCCACAGCAGGCGAGGCAAGTCGCCTCCCTGGTGATCGCAGTTTGGCGAGTTCGACCCAGCTCTCTGTCAGCTCTGGGTGCTTCGAAGTTAGATGATATATGCAGTAACCGCGTTTCCGTGGTACAGGCGCGCGAGGTGCAAACCCCACCATGGACGGTCGCCGCACCGCGGCGCATCAACTCACGCAGCGGCACACTCAGCAGGCGACGTCTGCACGGCGACGGCGGGATTGGCGTGATCTCGAGTCAGTTCATCGGCGGGGGGGGGGGGGGGGGGGGGGGGGGGGGACAGCGTTCATACCTGGTTCATTGTAACCCAGCATGAGCTGCCAGTCTCCCTGCACATCAACGCCGTTATTGAGATAGGGCGGTGCGAAGCTGTGGTAAGCTTTGAAGAGTAGCTTGCGCCGTGGCAGAGCATATCAGCAGAATGGCGAAGCAATCTTTAGAAAGAGATGAGGGAGGGTGGAATAGAGCCTCAGTCCACCAGCAACAGGACGCGCTTCGGTTCGGCTTTGGAACGCGCAGAGCAGCGTGCGGACATGACCTTATGAGACCGGAATGCCCGTCGTGAGGACAACCTCATCGGCCTTCGCCTGATCCCGAGCTGCCGTCGCGAGGTAACCGCCTGAAACTCACATCATGGGAACGAACTCGGCGTTGAGCTGCAGGTTAGGCGAGGTGTGCGGCAAAAGCTGGCAATCCCATCGTTTGTTCCAGTTGTAGTGCCATGTGAGTTTCTTCCGTTAGCGACCATAGATGTGGATGGGGATGCAGGCGGAGATGGTATGAGCATGGCGTACAGGAAGGTCAGTGCAAGTGATGGCCGCAGCCAGAGTTGTAGATGCAAAGCGATGAACAACTATGCTGGTCGGCGCTCTCCGGCGGCTGGCGGCCTGGAATGCGGATCACCTCCACCGCGGGGCGGACTCACTGAACCTGGTTGGAAGAAGGCGGCGAGCGGGTCGCTTGTCTCCTCTTGGATGGGCCAGCTGATACCTGCCTCGGGGTGAGCATTGTTGAGAGGCGGCGGGGAGTACCTTGTTCATGGCGAGCAAGAGTGAGTGATTGAGGACAAGATGAGTTGTGAAAGCGGTGGCCCAGTCAGTCTGAGGGATGGATAGAGCCAGGCACCGACGACGTGTTGGCGTTGAGGATCGCTCTGCACAGGGTGGCCACCCACTAAAGCGCACCCTTCCACCCTGTAACGTCACCCCCCCCCCCCCCTTCCAACAGTCACACTCATCTCCTGCGTCCTTCATCCGCACTCGCACTCTCCATCCTCCTCCTCGAGTCTCCTCCTCTCCATCACTCGCACTTCCATCTCATCTCCATCCATCTCGCTCTCAACCAGCAATACGCTCCACCTCTCTCATCCTCTCACCTCCCCGGCGACTCGAATCCCGCCCCGGTCACCACAAGCGCACGGCCCTCCACTCGGGAGCAAGGCCGCTCGACGCGTCGCCGCTCGGCCCAGCGTGACCTGGACACTATCCATCTCTGTCATTCCGGTCTAGTCCGCTCCAGTACGTCCCTCTCCGCCTCTTCATCTTGTACGCTGCGTTCGTTGGTGGCGGATCTCGACCTCCACACTCCCACCCCATAACATCTGCTGACTCACAGATGAGCGGTATCGATTCGCCGCAGAGGCGTGACTCGCATCTAACCGTGTCCAGCCAGGCTTCCTCGTCGCGCTCCCACTCACCTCTCCCAGTCGACGGCGCTGGCGCCGGCAGTGGGCAGCCCCGCCGCAAGCTCAGCTTGTTCCGGCCACACAACCGTGGTCGTTCGACGCCCTCCCCGATGGTGTCAGGTCCCGAGGACGAGGATGACGAGTGGCTCATTGAGGGGGGCACAAGCAACGGGCGCGTCGACCCCGATGCCTCCATGGGCCGCGAGGCAAGCACCCTCTCGCGCTCTGTCGATACTCTATCCATTGAGCGTGTTCAGGTCGCGCCTCGCGTTGAGAAGCGAGACGGTCGTGGCAAGCGCCTTGCTAAGAAGACCTCAAGACTCTTCCACCGGGCAACTGGCTCGAACTCTTCCTCCAACGGCCACAACGACGACACCCCTGCGCATGCCCCTCCATCATCCGCGAGCAACTTGCCGATCCCGCTGGCCGGGAGGCAGTCCTCGTTCTCGTCTTCTGCTTCGTCCAACGAAACCGGCGCATCGCGCAAGTGGGGTAGCCTGGCTCGTGTTCACTCGCGCGAGTCTCCCATTCATCGATCCTCTGGCGAGTCGTCGCAACCCTCCTCGTGGCAGTATCACTCCAACACGAAGGTCAGACGTGCGTCATCGTCAACGAACGAAGACTCGATACATGGAATGAATATACAGACCCTGCGGCCGCGTGAGAGCTCGGGCCAGCTCAGCCAGTTCTCCACATCGGCGCCCCATACCGCGCGACCTCTCATGCTTCAGCCGCCGCCCAATGCCCAGTCGCAGACGGCGGGAGGGCGAGGCTGGTTCTCCAATCTGTTAGGCAGCAGCGGCGAGCAGAGCGGATCCCCCCAACAACAGCACGATGTGACAGCGACCCCTCCATCTCCTTTACGCAAGGGCCCCAGCTTCCTCACGGGCGCATTTGCCGCTGTCCGGACCAAGGCTGCAAACGGGCTGAGAACCCTCGTGGACTCAGAAGCCCAGCCCGACCACTGTCAGGAAGCCATGTATGTCATGGGCGTCAAGCATCCCGGCTGGACGCCAGCATCCGATGATCCCTTCCACAGCGAGACTCCCACTTCGGGCGAGCTGTCATCCCCATGGTCAAACCGCCTGAGGGAGGGGAGCGGCTCTTCGTCGACACCTCCCACCAAGTTGAGCACCATTTTCGGCTCGAGCTTCAATCTTGCGGCTCAGGCCGATGGCCCGTCCACTCCATCCCCCGATGCTGCTGGTCGCTACCGCAAGGACAAGGCTAAAGACAAGGAAATACTCAAGTGGCCGGATGGATGTAGGTTCTTTGACTTATCTCTGTGATCGCTGACATCAGTCTACGATGACTTCCGCTCGCGCGTGTGGTGCACATATCGCTCCAACTATCCTCCTATCCAGCCCTTCCACGAGAACACTCTGCTACCGACCCCCCAGGCGTATTACGGCGCGTTTTCAACCTCCGAGCATGCTCCTTCTGGTCTTCCATCGCAGAGTACGCCGACGACTGGGCGAGGAGGATGGCTAAGGGGCGAGACGCTTTATACCTCCGATTCGGGATGGGGTTGCATGCTGCGCACAGGCCAAAGCATTTTAGCCAACGCGCTCATTGACGTCCACCTCGGCCGTGGCTGGCGCCTGCCGCAGGAGCGGCCCAAGCTTCATCCTGAGACTCCGATGGATCTCGCCCTCCTGGAAGCATACGCTACCCATGTGCGCATTCTCTCTTGGTTCCTCGACGACCCCTCGCCCCTCTGTCCTTTCAGCGTGCACCGCATGGCCATGATCGGGAAGGAACTTGGTAAGGAGATTGGGCAGTGGTTCGGTCCAAGCACAGCTGCTGGTGCTCTGCGATCGCTTGCCAACTCTTTCCCCATCTGCGGCGTGAGCGTTGTGTCGGCACAGGACGGCATCATTTACAAGTCCGATGTCTTTGCAGCATCAAACACGACCACGGACGGTTGGGAGCCTCAGTCTCCCCGCAAAATGAGACCCATCTCGACGCATCGATCGTCATGGGGGAACCAGGCTGTGCTTATCCTGGTGGCAACGCGCTTGGGTCTCGACAACGTCAATCCTATCTATTACGACTCGATCAAGAACATGTTTGAATGGCCACAGAGTGTTGGCATTGCAGGGGGACGCCCCGACTCGTCATACTACTTTGTGGGGACGCAGGCAAACCACCTCTTCTATCTTGACCCCCACTACACGCGTCCTGCCGTTCCTCCTCGTGTCCCCCCATTATCTGCAGCAACAAGCGAACCAGTCCATCGCGACTCGTGGTCGGGCCCTCCCTTGGAGGAAGATGAGGACAATGAGATGGCTGAGCCCCACTCACCTACCCCGAGCGCCGGATCGGCGCACTCAGTCCCCGTCCTCGGCGTGGTGGATGTCGACAGAGTTGAAGAGTCGCCTGCCCGCACCAAACGTTCTCGGCGCCTCACGCCTATGCAGCCGCTGAGGATAGACCCTCAGACGCCACCACGAACAACCACTCCACCGTCGCCTGCTACCCCGACCCTAAGTGCCCCTCACCCGCCGTCGGTGCAGGCGTCTCCCGCGCCGTCGCGGCACGCAGCACATGGCTCCATCCCCAACTCTGTGGCGTCTTCAATGCGCAAGCGTCTTCCAGTTGACCCACAGACGGCGTGGTACGCGAGCGCGTATCCAGAGGATAAGCTCAAGACGTTCCATTGCGACCGCGTCAAGAAACTTCCCCTTTCTGGATTAGACCCTAGCATGTTGCTCGGCTTCCTTGTTCAGTCCGAGGCCGAATTCGACGATTTCTGCGAGCGCGTTGCGCAGGTGAGATTGCCACGTAGGATGCTAGCTAACGATAGTTGCCGCAGAAGATCTTCGCTGTGCAGGAAGAGTTGCAGTCGTGGAGTGATGACGAGGATGGCGCACTTGAGAGCGTATCGGAGGGCATCTCTGGTCCCGAAATGGACTCGGACGACGAGGATGAAGATGGTCCTGGTGATGGCATCTCCGAGATGCTTTCAGAGGAGGCAGTTGAGATCGACGAGTTCGGCCGCGTGGGCTCGACTTCGGCAAGGAGTGCGCCCTACCCGGCCCGCCCATTCCATGCTGCACAGCGCGGCGCGGTTGACGTTGCGACATTCGATGATGACAGCACACCCGACATCTCTCCCGACACCACTCTTGACCTGTCCATGGATGACAGTCATGATGAAGCGGAGCGCATGCCGACACTGACCGCGCGCCCCTCGTTCGCGACCATCCCACGCAAGCCGTCGTACTCGTCCGATGTGCCCACTGTTAAGGGTCACTTGCGCGGTGCATCAACGAGCGCGGTGCCGCGTCCCTCGCACTCGCGGGGTGCCTCAACGTCAGTTAGCGTCCTCGCACACCGCCGCACAGCGTCGGCACAGCCCTCCCCTCACTCGCATGCGTCGAGCAGTTCCGGCTCTGGATCCGGCTCTGGCTCAAACTCATTCTCGGGGTCGAGGTCACATTCGCGCCGCGGCTCATCCCCCGCCTCGCCCTTCGGGCCATCACCTATAGTGACTGCGCGCCGGCCGCCGTCAATCTCTGTGCCTGACCGGGGCATGATCCTCCCTCCCCCCCGATCCGCGAGTTTGAGCGCCCCGACGAGCGCCAAGCTCGTCGACGCCCTCGACACGTCGGGCGGCATACCACGCATCCTTGATCCAGACCACAGCGATGGCACTGAAGAGCTTGTGACTGTGCGGCCGAGTCTGGAGTTTGAAGCCGAGACGGAGACACTCGAGACTGTCGGCGCCGAGACGCCGGATGAGGACGAAGACCGCTCAAGTAGACGGGCGAGCGGCGGCAATGGGAGCGACATTGCCTCTCCTTATAGCTTCTCTCCGCCTGTGTCGCCTCCCGAGCTGCCGCTGTCTCCCCTAGAGACGCTGCCGCCACTCCCTCGCTCACAAGCGGGAATCTTGCCGCGCTCATATACGCAAGAGACGGTGATGCCGCGATCGGCTACCCAGGAGACCGTCAAGCAGCTGCCGCGCGGGAGCAGCCAGCGGTCTTTCGACGAGTGGGACGTCGAGGACGAGGAGCGGCCACACCTCAGCCCGACGAAGGGCGCAGCCGCTCTAGACACGGTGTGCGAGAAGTAATGTTGTAATGTGTATTCTACGTGAACTACATGCTGTTGCTGTACCAGGCTCGCGACGCGAAGGGATACAGACACGGGTGCATACAATTATCTACTCGTCGGCCATCTTGACATCGCCGTCGACGTCTTGTGTTGCGTCGGCTGGCTCGACAGCCGCAGCGGTGACCGCGTCGGCTGCTGGTTTGTGCGCAGGCTCGGCGTCGGGCTTGCGCTCGGTCTCGCTCTCCGTCAAGGTAGCCTCCGCAGTCTTCTCTTCGCTTTCAGCCTGCTCGAGATTAACCTCCGTCTCCAGGTCACCCTTCTCCGCCAACGTCTCAGCCATTCCTACTGGCTCGACGACGGGCTCCTCTACCTGCTCCATCTCCGCAACCTCGCCCGCCTTCTCCTCCGCCTGCTCCTTCACATCGACCCCGGTCGAAGGCGCGGCCTCAGTGGACGCGACGGGCTCGGCGGCCGACACCTCCACCTTCTCCGCTTCCACGATCTCGACGACCTTCGCCTCCGCCTGCTCCTCTAGGGCGGAAGTCTTCTCGACTGCCTCTGCCTCCACCACATCCGCCGTCTCCGCTGCGCTGTCCTCTGCCTTAACCTCGGTCTCCTCCGGCGCCGCGGCATCAGCGGCAGGAGTGGCCTGCTCGACCTCGGCAGGCGTGTCCACCTTAGCCTCGGCAGGGGTAACCTCCTGTATCGCGACGTGTGCGTCCGCCACGGCCACAGCAGGCGTGCCGGCCTCGGCTTCCTCAGGCGTTTCCACCTTTGCCTCAGGCAGCGTAGATTCCAGCTTGACCTCCACAGGGGTTCCAGCCACGACGGCACTAGCCCCCGCGGGCGTGTCCGCACCTTCCTCCACTGGCGCAGAGGCAGCAGGCAGCTCGACAGACGTAGGGGTGACGGCGGGGGGCGTCGCCTCCTTCGCCTCCGCATTCGGAAGCTCCGTGATCGTCGCCTCCGGCATCTCGGCCACCGGCGCCGGCTCCACCTCAGCCATGACGACGTCGACGTCGACCTCAATGGCGACCTCGTCGACGCGTATTTCCTCACCCTCCTTTGGCTTGGGCGTGCCCTTGTCTAGCGGAGTGGCCACCTTGTCCAGGCGATCGGGCGCCGGTGTTTCAGTCAGGCGGGCGGGCGTGACAGCGGCGGTGGGCGCTTCGGTGTGCTCGTCCTCGGTATCCGTCTCGGGATCCATCTCGTCGTCCTCGAAAGGAGTGGTAGCCATCTTTTGTCAACTACTTGGGGGTCAAGGAGAGCCTTACCTCGTCGACGCGCTGCCATTTGCACACCTTGTACGTGCTTCCCTCGGGGAGGCCGGCGGGCTGGACCCATCCGCGGCGCCAGCGCTTGACACTGGAATTAGCGATGCGTGTGCGCACGAATGACGGTAGGGAACTGGACGAGGAAGGTGGATGCGTGGATGGTAGCGAGAGGGAGAGGAGAGCGAGGAGGGGAACTCACGGCGCGAGCAGCTGGCGCTGATAAGCCTCGGACGATGCGGAGGTCGTGAAGCGGCCCTGTATGCGACGGACACCTGTGGTGAGAACGGCGGCGCATGCAGCGTACCGTGCGACATTGTTGACGGAATTGAGGATGGTGGATGGATCGTTCGTTGACAACAGTCGCGGTGTGCCATGTGCGAGAAAGGGGTGAGCTGCCGGAGATTGGACATCAAGTCCGGTTTCTGCCCTCCACTACTTTGAGAGTCCAAAGTAAAAACAATGGGAAACGACGTGCAGCAGCAATTGAGCAATTCAGCAACGAGGTGGAGCAATTGAGCAAGGAAAGATGGCAGAGAATGCCAAGGATGAAAGGAAGAGGGTGGCTATGGTATATTGCATCAACCTCGCAGCGGTGCAAGGAGAATTGTGCATCATAGCATCACGAGAATCACTGTGTGTACACGCTGTTGGATCGGTGTCAAAGATCGTGCAAAGAGAATAACGGGGCGGAGCGGATCTTGCGCCCTTTGTCTGTGCGCTGCCAGCGAGTCGCGAGTCGAAAGATGAGAAGGCGATGACTCGTGTCTAGCTCGCTGCCGTTGATGATGTTGCCCCGATTCATGAATTCCGGTGATGCATCCTCAGTTGAATGAATAATGACGTGTGATTAAATTCTGGCGCGGTGCTTGCCGAAAGGGGCAGGCATGACTGGGAGCGGAAGCAATTGTCAGACAGAGAGAGAGAGAGAGAGAGACTCCAGTGCCACCTTCCCTCCCATCCCCCCACCCAGGCTAATCCTCCTCCCACCCAGGCGCATCAGCCGCCGCTTATCCTTCCTTCCCTTGGCAGCAGCAAGCAACCTCGATCCCCAGCATCCATCCACCTCGCTCCTCGCCATCATTCATCCATCGCTCAACACCATCTCTTCTTCTTTTCTCTCTCTCTCTCCATCTCTCTCTCTCTCTCCATCAACACTCATATCCCACAAACCCCCAGGCCCCCATTCAATCCTCCCCGCTGTCAACACCTTGACAAGAGAGAAACCCCTCCTCACACCATCATCCACCGTAGCCAACACTCCTCCATCCATTCACTGCGCGCAGGTCCTCATCTACCACAACCACCACCTCCTCCTCCTCCTCTCTGTTCCCCCCCCCCCCCCTCCCACTCCCCCAACATGTCTGGTCCGCCATCATCGCGCCAGACCCACAAGGTCTCCCCACCGGTCTCCGCCGCCGCTGAGCAGCACCAGCACTCAAACGGAGCGTCTTCCTCATCAACACCCGCAGGGCCACCAACTCTCGCTGCGTATCACCGCCCATACATTCCGGGCGAGCCAACAACCATCACCGAGACAATCGCCTCGGCCCCCAATCCGCACAACGCCGACTTCTCCCCCCTCCCCTTCACCCAGGATGAGACCATGGACCCTCTCGCACTCGATGCTGCGGCCGAGGAAGAGCCTGGATCGCCCACGGCGCGTCTGCTTCGCGCCATTGCGCCGCCTAACGCTACTCAGCCTAATCCCAACTGGCCAGCTGTGAGTTTGCCATCACTTGTGATGACTTGTGGCACTGTGGCATTGTGGCACTGCCGCACCTTGCTGACCTCCACCAGCCCCCTCCGAACGCGAGTGTCAACCTTTTCATCGGTCGCGCCCTTTTGTCCAACGGCAACGACAACTGGCCTCTGGTGAGCCACCTTCCTTGCCTCCCTTCATCACTCTAACGCCAGAAACCAAACGACATTGTCAACTGGATCCGGAAGCACTACCCCGAGGAATGGGACGGCGACGAGGGGCGATGCTCGGCGCACCGCGTGCGAACCTACCTTGCGCGCAAGGGCGCCGACATGTACTACGAGAAGCTCAACCAGGGCTGCATCGCTGGTTGGCGTATCCGACAAAACCATCTGTGGCGCTTTGAGAACGGCGGCTTCCAAGGCCGTGGAATGAAGCAGGAGGAGGCCATTCTCAATGCGCAGAAGGAGAACGAGATGGCTGCTACCGCTGCTCACAAGGCCGCGGCCGCTGCCGCCCTGGCGCAGGGTCACCCTGGGATCAAGGTGTCAATGTCGTCGAGTAATTCAGGCGAAGGCCCACCGGCCAAGCGCCAACGCAAGATGAACGGCCAGGCGCGCAGAAAGAACCTGAAGAAGGGCGACGAGTTTGACTACGGGTCATATGCGTTCCAGCCGCCAACATCGGCGCCGTCCATGTCGGCCAACGACATTCCTCTGGCGGGGCCAAGTCACACGCAGCCCGTCGACCAGTCGCTCCAGGCTGCGGCTGCGGCTGCGGTGGCTGCGGCGGCGGCCGGGGAGACGGACAACACGCCGATTGGAAGCGCCTCGGAGACGCCTGCCGAGGCGCAGGGCGAGGAGCATGTCGAGGTCAACATGGTGCAGCAGGCAATGGCGGCGGCCAACTCTGCGCAGATGGACGAGCTCGAGATGGGCATGCAGCTGCCCATTGAGATGCAGATGCACTCGACGACGCACGACGACGAGCGCTACGATTACGGCCAGGGCTATTATGCCGGGCAGGGGCAGGTGTACGGTGGGCAGTAGGGGAGTCGTGATGCGCAGATGTCCTAGGATATGGGTGACGAGCGCGCGAGCAGTACGCGGGCTTCGTTGATATGGATGGTAGAGGAGTAGACTCTGGGTATAGTCGTAGCGAGCCATGTATTAGCATGTTGCAGTGAGTGGATGCGGAGCGGGGCGGGGGAAAGCCGTCGCGCCGCTGCACGACAGACACAGGCCAACCAGGCAGGGGAACGAATCTATGCATCTATGCCATGTACCAGAGCTGCTACCAAATCTTCCACCACGACCGCCCCTTCGCCGGCGGCGCTTCTGGTGCAGCCGCCGGCGCAGGTGCAGATGAAGGTAGTGGCGCCCGCGCCGCCCCCGCAGCCAGCGCCTGCGCCTTCGGCGGCTCGTCGAGCCCCAGCATCCCCCGTTCGCTCTTGGACAGCGTAAACATGTCGGCGGTGTACGCGTGGAACGCGCGGCGGATCTGGCGTGAGCGCGGCCGGCAGCCAACTCACAGGACTGAAGACGTGCTCGTGCGCCCCGTAGTCGGCGTACAAGATCATGTACGCGCACGCGACTGGCGTCAGCGGTGCACAAGCGATGAGGAGCGGCTCGTCGTCCACGCCGCGTTCGCTCCTCGCTCTCTACTTCCCCCCCGTCTTCCCTCGTCCTTCCCCCCTCCCCCCTCCCTCCAACTTATCCCTCCTTCGCCTCCTCTCTCTTCTCGTCTCCTCTCTCTTCTCGCCTCCTCTCTCTCTTCTCGCCCAACCCCGCACTCACCGCCGCCAACGACCCAACTGCCAATCCCCAACGCGCGCGCCGTGCGCGGCATGATCGGCTGCGCCGCCTCGGGCAGCTCGGCAAAGTATCGTTCTGCCTCCGCCGCGCCGGCGCCGGCGCGCGGCCCCAGCGCCCCGTGTTCCGTTGGGCCGGTGTATGCGCGTTCGGGGCGGCGCTTGAATGCCGCGGCGGAGGGGCCGGGGCCTGGTGTCGTCGAGGTGGGAGTTGGGGCAGGGGGCGGGCTGCTCATGTTGCTTGGCGTGGTGTGGGCGACAGCAAGATTCAACGGATGGAGTGGAGGTCGCAAAAGTCGCCCGCCCCACTCTATCCCCCCTCACAACTCAGCTCAGCCGCTCACGAATACATCCCCAAAACCAAGTACCCATCTACTTCCCGACATGACTCGTAACGTCGTGACTGCGACGACACTACTGTACAACTCTGCTCTATTCCACTGCACTGGTCATCTCTGGCCGCCGTTTCAGTGTCCCTTCTCGAGGACATCGCGGACATCATAGACTTCGTGAACATCACTGCTCCGCATACAGGATCAACCGCTGGTCCTCGACCGCCATCCACTCGGCCATGTCGCGGTCGTCGCGGATCGCCTGCGTCGGCCCCTGTGCGCCGGCCGCAGCGCTCCCGCTCGTGCCCCCGACCTTGTACGAGAGCACGTTGACGTCGGGTCCAAGACGCGCGCGCACCTTCTCTAGCAGCTCGGCGTACGTGACCTGCGGGTGGACGCGGAGGGCGATCAGGTCATCCGTTGCCTTGTCGTACACCTTGATTTTGACGAATGCCGCACCCGACCGTGGGTTTGGCGGCGGAGGCGCAGGTGCGCTTGGCATCGGCGGCGTGGGCACAGCGTGGTGGTTGGCAAATGCTGGTCCAGACGCTGGTCCAGGCGAATTCGCCCAGTGGCCCACCTGCGGCGCGTGCACCTGCTGTCCCGACATCTGACGCCCGTGACCTTGCGAACTCGCAATGTCCCGGCTCGCGCTGCGCGTGTGTCCATGTCCGTGCCCCCCATACGCATGCCCATTGTTGTAGGCGACAACGGGCGACTGCTGCGGCCCCGGTGACACCGGCATCGGGCTCTGGTCGAGGGAGCGGTTGTTGACGTGGTGGGGCTGGTGTCCACCGCCCAGATTCATAGCACTCATGCGGTGCGCAAGGTTCTGCAGATTCTCCATGCCTTGCTCGCGTGTAATCTCCTCCGAGTAGTCGCCGAACTTTGCGGCAAAGAAGGAGCGGATCAGCTCGTGCCGCAGGATGTAGCCTGCATCCGCGCCCCGCAGATCGAGAAGCGCGCGCACGTACGCGTCAAGCTCATCACGGCGGTACTCGGTGAGCTCGTCGTCAATGGCCTCATCGACGGGGCCCGGCATGTAAGGCAGAATTCGTGGAGGCGGCGCCTCGCCCTCGTGCTCGGGCCGACCGGCCTCGGCAGGGAACGTGTCGAGGAGTGCGATTTGGAAGTCGTAGAAGTCCTCGTACGTTCGATAAAGAATGAGCTTGGACGCAGGCGCCGATGGTTCATCCGGAACATGGACAGCATGAAGTCTGAACCAGTAGTTGCCAGATTCGTTATGGAACGAGGGCACGCCCAACTCGGTAAGCTCTCCGAGTGGCAGCATTGGCTCTGCGTCGGCAGCCTGTGCTGCTGGCTGTGGCTCCGGGTGCGGAGGCTCGGGGTGGTGGCGTGTCACGCCAGCAGCCACACCGCCAACAACAGGTCCGGCGCCGAGGCCAGTCGCGCTGCCCGCGGACGAGCGCGTCCGCTGAGAAGCCTGTGTCCGCTGCGACGCCCGGTTAGATGGCACTGCGCTACCACCGCCTTGAGAGTTCGCCTGCGCTTGGAACGGTGAGTTGGTAACGCGTTGGTCGGGTGGAAGGTCGAGTCGGCCGAGTGGAATGGCGGCAGCCTTGTACTCGGCCGTCGCCTTCTTCCACTCTTCCACCTGTGGAATGTTGGTGGGGAACGAGTCGAGTCTTAAGCCAGTGACTGGGTCACGGATCTCGACAAACGTCACAGGAATCAGGCCTGGGCCACCCAAGCGGCCGATGGGCTTTGCGACGAACCTGCTTGTCAGATTGCGCATGCCAAGAGCGCTCAACTCACCACTCATGGTTACTCTGCGCGATAACGACGATAGGCTCTCCCGCCTTGGCCTGGAGCTCGTCGGGGCGCTCGGCGTGGAAGTCATACTGCACAATAGCGTACAAGCTGGGGGTCAGACTGCGCACAGACACTCTCGCAAGGCGCTCTCGACGCGTGTAGAACTCACGGGGACACACGCTTGTTGCCTGGAGTGGTGGGTGCTGACGTCGGACCCATCATGGCAGTTGGCGAGTGCATGGGACTGTTGGATGGAAGAGCGTGCGAATTGGAGAGAGATCGGGTGCTGGAGTCAGCGACAACTCTTAGGGCTTGACGTGAAACACGCGTCAGGCGCGCTCGCAACGCACTGATCCGGAATTGAGGGCGCGGTGGGCGAAGTAGGTTGCCCGACCTGGTGCTGGCGTCCACCCTTTGCAAACTCCTCAAAGTCCTTCTTCGGAACGAGACCGCGCGATGAGGTGATGGGGTCTAGAGAGAGAGAGGTTAGTGTGTGTGTCAAGGTCGAAGACAATTGTGCTTGCTTGACTTACTCAATGCCTCGTACCACTCGTCGCGTTCTCCGATGACATACCAAAAGTCGCCTTTGGAGTAGCTGAGTTGCTGGGGGTTGGTGCTGCGGTGGCTCGCGAGAGCCTTGATAACCTTCTGGGGCGGTGCTACACGCTCCGTAGGCCGAGAGAGAGGATTGGCAAAGGCTGGGGCGGGGCCGTTGGGGACGGGCGGGCGGAAGCCAGAGCTTGGGCCCGCCTGCCCGTGCGAGTTGGAATGCGAGTGGCCGTTGCCATGACCTTGCGAGCGGCGGAACGACTTCATGTCCGCTCTCGCGTGGACAGAGACCTAGGTGAGGTGGTGTGGTTGTTGTTGTTCTTGGTGTTGTTGTTGTTGTTGTTGAGGCTGGCGGGTGGTGTGTGCGCGTGGCGGAACAAGGGACCGGGCGCGCGCGACGAGATCTGACGCGGAGGCGTTGACTGCGGAGGGGTTGGGGGGGGGGGGGGGGGTTGAGAAGAAGGTGGGAGGTGAGGTTTTGCTGGCTTTGGGCAGTCACGAAGAGGAGAGAGGGGAGTGGGAGAGGGAGAGGGAGATGGGAGAGTAATGTGCGCTGTGCGAGGTGAATGAGTTGCGTTCGCGACGGAGCTGCGGGAGAGAGGGTGGAAGGATGGGATGAGAGTCGGAAGGGGACTGAGGCTGAGAGGAGGGGCAGGGGTGTGTGGGGATAAGCGGCGAGGGGGAATGGATTGGTGGCGCTGGGCGTTGTTTGGGTTGCGTGGTTGAGGGTAGAGGATGAGTTGCAAATGAGGGGGGGAGGGGAGGGGAGAGAGGATGGATGGAGGAGGGGGAGGAGGATGATGAGGATGAGGAGGATGATGAGGAGAGTGAGGAGGAGAGTGAGGAGCGATGTTCTGGTAGTGAGCCTGGGGTGGGTGGCACTTGCAGGCGGGGAAGGCGGCGGATGAGGGGGCCAAGGGAAGGGGAGATGAGCCAGGGTGAGAGGCGAAAAGAGGCCGACAAAGGGGGGGGTGTTTACAAGTTTCTTTTCCCACATTATCCCACATTATCCCACATTATCCCTCATTATCCTGCACGATGCCGTTGTTTCTGCTCGCATTCTTGTGCACTTGTGCTTGCGTCCTGTGCCGACTCAGCATGACCTCGGAAACGTATTGTTGCTTTTTCTTCCGTTTTTCGTCTGCAAGCTCACCTAGCAGCTAGCGGACACAACATCTCTGCGGCGTCCGTGGTATGCATATATGCGAGCTATTGCTGGTTAGTTTGGAACGTGGCGGGTGCGCGTGGTCCAGCCCTGGAAAGCTTATTGCGCTGGCTCTAATTTCAGCAAACCGCACGCGTCAAGGTATGCAAAGCATGTGCATCGGCTGCGATGTCTTGACGTGTCGCGGACTATCAATAGCTCGTGGGCCGCTACGATTCCTGCAAGGTGACCATGTGCCGCGTCCTCGAGCACACCGTGCAGGCTAGTTGTCCAGGCCTGCTCGCCCATTTCTAGCACATCCACGCGCTGTCTGCCAGCTGCCAGCTGCCAGCTGCCAGCTGCCAGCATGCCAGTGAGCCAGTAGAGGACAGAAGAGAAGAGCGCGGACACAGGGTTCCTACCCATCCACGCACCATGCTTGCATCACCCGCGCGTGGACTCACCTCGTGTGAGATTATGTGCAGAGCCAGGGGGCCATCCCTTGGATGACAACATCCGCGTATGCCGCGCCCCTGCGATCCTGCCAACCTGCAATGTCTACTACGTACGCGTCCAAAGGTGCAAAGGTAACACCTGGCATGTTGGCACATGGCGGGCGCGTGGCAGCCGTAATCATAACACGGGCACTCTGAAGATGAAAGGGTCGAGCTGAGCGCCACAAGCCGGCCAGCGGCGCGTCGGCGCGTAACGGGTTACACGTTACGTCGCGTGGCGCAACATGATAGTTGAAGGACAGGAGAGGCAGGAAGCAGGAGCAGGAAGCAGGAGGCAGGGAGCACTTGGCGCTGTCACCGCGGCTGGCTGCTGGCTGCTTTCGTCACGCCTCGAGCATGGTGCGCTAGCTACTTGTCGCGTGATCTGTGCAGCCTGACAGCTGACGGAGGACAGATGACAGCTGATAGCTCGCTCCCTTTCTCCGACGGACTGACCCGTGCTGCGCGCGTTCAGTCAGATTAGCGCAGTTTGCGCGCTGTTGGCTGTCGGATGACAGCGAGTTTCTTCAGGGCTTGTAGAATGGGCGCCGAGTCGGGGTCCGAGTCCGCGAGTCCAGGCCCCGTGTCTCGGCTCTCCGAGTTTCCAGGCGCGCGCGCCGGGGGCGGGCATCGCACACCATTATTCAACACTCGGTCAATACATCTACAGTAGCCTCTACAAGATTGCTGACGTTGGGCGGCTCCACCCCGCTGGCACATGCACACAACGCCTCGCTCCCTTTCTAATGCACTCACAATAGGTACGCGTAGCCCAATTCCAGCTCCACGGCACCGACAGGCACGGTGCAATGTAGACTAAAAAGATGGATTCTGGACTTTGTTGGCCGGCATGTTGTCTCCATGCAGGCTGGAAGCCCAAGTCTGCCGCGAGGCTCGAGGCTCGAGGCGCGAGGCGCGAGGCGCAAAGCGCGAGCCGATTCTTCTGGCCACTCGTCGGCTGGAGTCGAGGCTGGAGTCTGACTGACAATTAGCGTCTCACTCGGATCACATGATGTGCCGAGCAGCACTTGCGCAAGATCTGAAGAGGATTGCGATGAGGGCATGATGTTGGCATGGATGTATGCAAGGCGAAGATGGATGAGGCAATGGGATAACGAGTTCTCGGCATGGTGATTGATGAAACGGGGGGGCAATAGGTGGAATAAGATCCATGTTGAATTGAGTGTGGCTGTGCAAGGCCGAGTAGAGAGAGTCAAGAGGAGTACGCAAGCTCCATGTGCTCCTCCCTTTCCGCGCCGCCGCCCCCGCCGCCTCCGCCACCACCCTCGTGTACGCCTCGTAGTGCAGAGGTTCCATTCCTACTTTTTCCTCTACATTGACCTCTAGCTGCTCCCCCCGGTCTTGTATCGTCTGTGCGTTACCTGGATCCATCAACATTGTTACCCTCAATACCCCTCTGCCTCCTCACTCTGTTAAACATCCATCAGCCACATCTCTCTCGCTCATCTACTCTGTTGCCTCGTCGTCTCTCTTTCATCGCCTCACCCCTCCCCCCCTCTCCCCCCCCTCTCCCCGCAGCAGCTTCCGCAGCACCCCCCAACACCAAACATCAAAACGCGACAGTCATCACCCGCAGCTCATTGATCATCCAGCCAGCTAAGGCCCAAGCCACTGCGAGACATAACTCGGCACCGCGCGCCGCGTTGAAGAACACCCTGTGCCGGATCACTACCAAGCTCCCAAGTAGTAGTGCACTAGACCCATTAGATCACGGAACACGACCAAAACACGGCCGGAACGCGGCTGCGGCGCCAGCCGTTGAATACCTTGATTCCTATTCAAACAACGCCGCCGAACAACGCGCGCCGCGCCGCGACCCTCAATCCCTCCTTCTTTTTCTCTTCCATCCACTCATCCTCCCGCTTCGACACATTCTCATCATCATCACACACTCTCTCTCCCTCGCTCTCTCTCTCTCTCCTTGACACTCTCTTCATCCCACCATCCCCAAGTCGTCGTCCTCACCACTTCCCATCGCCATGGCGTCCATCCCTGCGCGCCGCCCCACTCTTCAGGGCGCCATGCCAGTAAACCACCTCGACATCAACATCGCCGCCACCTCTCCCTACTCCCCCCTCGACCAGCTCGGCCTCGTCCACTCCCCCCTCACTGAACTCGCCAACGACCCATTCAGCAAGACCACCGCCTCTCCACCATCGACCTCCTCTCCCCTCCAGTCACAGTCTTCTGTCACGCCTGCACCAGCCGCCATTCCCCCCCTGAACCTCAACCTCTTCCGCTCCCCGTCCATTTACTCTGTCGAAAGCGGAGACTCTCTTTCCACCATTGGCGGCGGCGAGCGGTATGGTTACCCCTTTGCCGCAGAACCCGCGTCGTCGTCATCAGATACAGTCGCTCCTCTCTCGCCAGCTGAATCTCCTGATGACTCGTACACCTCTCCCGACGAAACGGACGTGATCGTGTTCTCCACACCGTCAACGCCTCGCGCACGCCGTTTCGTAGGCTCGAACACCAACTCCCCTGTCACATCTGGCGCTGCCACACCGACCGCGGCGCTCGCCCGTTCAGAACAACACCGCACCGACCCAGACGCTCCTACCCTACCCTACGCGCCTGGCACATTGCGCAGCGCTGTGTCAGAAGGGCCGTTCGCTCTCCGTGCAGTTCCTGTGCGCACCGCACGCTCAACGTCAGTATCCTCGTCACCAACAGAATCTCTGGCATACTCGGCCACTCGAGCCCTCTCCGAGCCGGCGCCCTTCTCATCGTCTCCCAGAGATGCCGCCAGCCCCGTCGCACATCTCGCGATAAGCCCACGTTACCCGGAGACGGCCGTTGCCCCCGACTGGGCGAGCGTGCACGGAGAGCAGGGATCAGACTGGGGAGACGACGAGAACGACTTTGAATGGCTCGACAGTTCGGATGCCCCGCATGCCGACACCATTTCCGACCAGCAGCAGCAGAGTGGGCAGCGTCGCCTCGCAAGACTGTCGCGCAGACTCAGTGCCGTGGGTGTTAGAGCCGCCAACTCGGCAGCGAGCCTGGTCAGTGGCTCGGCATCTGGCTCCTCGTCAAGTGCAGGCCCCTCCAGGTCAAGCGACAACGACCATGCTGGTGCACCACCAGCAGCCGACTCTTCTTCATCTGGAACCGAAGGCGCAAGTGCACCCGCGCCCGAGCGCCGGAGAACCAAGAAGAGAAGACCGTATGTCATCCCTCGCCGCCCAGCGCCACCTCCTCCTCCCGGAGGCGGCATCACTGTCATCCCCGTCGAGGTGACCCGAAGCCGTTCTCCAGGCAAACCGCGTGTCGGCGGTGCCGCAGACCGCAACTCGCCATCCCCTAATGCCGCTGCGGATGTCACACTAAACAACGTGCATGACGACCACAGAACAAACATGTCTTCAACCTCAAACCTTGGTGGTGCCGAGGAACAGCCCCTGCCGCCAGTCGTCATTATTACCGCAACACCCCCTCGCCAGGGTCCAGCTATGCTTTCCGTAAAAGACGCTAAAGCGAGCACGATGAGCAAGAGCGTCTCGCATCAGTCAGCCTACTCGTTTTATGAGCTCGGCGATTCGCCATCCCGCACACCTGACCGCAATGCCTCCCCGGGCACTTTCCCACGCGGCAAGTTTGCGCGCGTGCCACTGCACGAGTTGAACGGCACATCACCGAGCGGATCGCCAGAGGCGCGCCCTCGGCTCGATTCCGAGATCAAGTATCCGCGCCGCCCGAGTGCCGATGACGCCCTGTTTACAACGCCGGGGCGCCATGGTCTGCGATCGCCCGACTCGTCCGCGACGCAATCGCGCCCGGCGCAGTACAACCGCGTTCCCACTCTCGGCGAGGCCGACATGATGTCTCCGGAGGAGCTCGTTTCTGCAGGCTTGCAGCGCCGTGAGGCGGGCGACAAGCCCAAGTCGGCGTGGTTCTTTATGAAGGCAGCCGAGCTCGGCAGCGTCACTGGCCAGATCCACTGGGGCATCGCACTCCGCCATGGGTGAGTACGGCTTCGTTGCTCATGCTCTACGTCAATGTGTGCTAACTTTCAGATTGGGCATTGGGCGCGACGAAAGACGTGCCTTCACCGAGCTTAGTGAGGCGTGCGACCGCGGCCTGGCGGAGGGCATTGTCGACCTGCGCGCTGCAGTCGGCACACTGCTTCCTCCCGCGACTGCGCGCCAGATGCCCCGCGACCTTGCTGTCGGTCTGTTCGAGCTCAGCAACTGCTACTTGGACGGCGCGGGCACGCGCCGCAATTCGGACATTGCGCTCGAGTACCTCCGCATGGCCGGCTCGCTGGGCGACATGGCTGCGCAGGAGCAACTCGGCCTCGTGCTCTCGAAAGGCATGAACGGCGTGAAGAAGGACACGCGCGAAGCGGCCAAGTGGTATCGCGCCGCGATCGGCAGCGGGTCGAACACGCCGGGCCTCGCATGGGTCTGGAAGGACAAGTACAACGACGCGTAGTACGGTATCTGGGTATCTGGGGAGGGGACATTGCATGTGGGCATTAGGATTAGAGTTGTAGCAGTATTATGGATCCCACGTGGACGCGAAATCCCGAACCTCCGGCCGTGGCAGTCGATTTTGCCACCGCTCGTTCCTCTGGGTGGATTGACAAAAGAAGTCGGCGAGGTGTCAGCACATACACCAAAATGGCCAGCACAAAGTGAGTAGCGCGGCGCAGCACGACGCGAGAGCGGGTGCGCGCAGGTGCGCGCAGGTGCGCGCAGCCGCTGCCCGAACTGGCGCTGCAGGAGAACGGCCGCGCGCCGAAACTGGCCGCTGCAGGAGAAACCGCGCGCAGTCGCTAACGGCAGGCTTAACGACTGGGCCGACGAGGACAGTGAGTGTCGCCGTGCCGCGCAGAGTGTCCATGTGCGGGGAAGGAGCGACGCGAGTGCCACGCACCACGACGTGGCGTGACGTGGCGGCCCACGCGCCGCGTGCTGCAAGCTGTGCACCCGAGTGGACGAGCTGCCACGACAGACGTTTAGGAGAACGCTTTGTCCGCCCGCTGGCGGCACCGTTCGATCGGCGGCGGATGCAGACGCGGCCAGGCGGCGGCGGATGCGCCGTGGTTCCGTGCCAGCGAGGGAGGTTGATTCTGCGCGAGACGGCCCGTCGTCAGAGGCCCCGTCGGGCCTCTGCATCGCTCGTTGGCACCCTCCATCCGCCTCGCGCTGTCTTCCTCCCCTTTCGCCCTTCTCCCACCACCATTCCTCCCCCCCACCCCACCCCACCCAACCTACTAACCACAGTCGAGCTCCCACCCACCACCGAGACGACGGGCGCGGACGGGATCACGACGATCATCTCGTGGAAGCTTGATGAGAACGACAAGAAGGTCAAGGTGACGCGGAGGGTGCGCCGCAAGGTGCAGACCTCGATGGTGTCGCACTCGATTGCGGAGCGCAAGCACTGGGCGAAGTGAGTGGTTTTGCGGCTCGCTCAAAGCTGGAGCCGGGGCTGGAGCTGGAACTCGCTGACCCCAGGTTCGGCAGCGACAAGGGCAAGCCCGCGGGCCCTGACCGCCAGACGACGATTATCGGGGAGAACATGCACTTCAAGATCGCGCCCGTGACGCGGCAGGTGACGGATGCGGCGGCCGCCGAAGCGGCCGCGAAGGAGGCGGCCTCCGCGGCGCCCGTCAAGGCCGTCGTGTGTCGCCTGTGCAAGGGACCGCACTTCACGGCCAAGTGTCCGTTCAGAGACGAGCTGGCCGAGCTCGACTCGGCCGCAGCCGCGCTCGACCCGGAGGAGGAGGCGGCATCGCGCCCCGGCCTCGCGGCGCCCGGCTCGGGCGTCACTGGCCGCTACATCCCGCCGGGGCAGCGCGGGGGCGGCGCCGGCGAGTCCATGTTCCGCTCGCGCGACGACCTGCCCACGCTGCGCGTGACGTCGCTCTCGGTCGACGCGCAGGACGACGACTTGCGCGCCCTCTTCGAGCCGTTCGCGCGCGGCGGCCGCCTCGCCCGCGCCAACGTCGTCCGCGACCGCGAGACGCGCGAAAGCAAGGGCTTCGGCTTTGTCTCCTTCGAGAGCCGCAAGGACGCCGAGGCCGCGCTCGAAAAGATGAACGGGTACGGCTACGACAGTCTGATCCTCAACGTTTCGTGGTCGCGTGAGTCAGGCAGCCATGCTCCCGCACATACATGCTGACGCACAGAGCCCCGCGAGCCCCGCCCGTAATTGTTTCCAGGACGTGTTGCGTAGACCATGCATGTGTATACGATAGGAGGGGCGTCGTCGTGAGACCAAGGAGCGTGTTGCCAGCCGCAATCACAGCGCGACCCCTTGACGCTCTCTCAGCTGAACACGCCCGCCTCTTTGCAACGGCGCTTGCCGCTGCCGGCAGTCGCAATCAGGTCCCACGCATGATCTTAGCCGGCCTGAGCTCCAAGCTATTTCTGTCACCACCCGACTCCGTTCCCGTTCTGTCTCGCACTGCCTATTTCTGGCTTGCCCTCGTCTTCCTCTCCTGCTGCGAGCTGAGGCGCGTGCTCGTGCCCCCTCTGCTCACGTCGAGGCTGGTGAACACGCGTAACCGTCTGGTGATAATTAGAGCGGCTGCAGTGGCCCATCGAAGAACGGAGTGACGTCCCGTATCAACGACTATGATTACATCCAAGAACCAGTGACAGTCTATGCTTATGCTATACGCGCCTACTTCTTCGCCCCCTTCTTGCCCGCTGGCGCCTTGGCCTTGCCCTTACCCTTGCCTTGACCGACAGCCTTGATGAGCTTGTCCTTGCTCACGTCGTTGACCTCGTCATCGCCCTTGTCGTCGTCGTCGTCGGGAGGCGGCGCGTCGTCCTCGAACACGTCTTCGTTGTCAGGCTGTTCCTTCTCCGCTGCAATCTTCTTGCGCGAGGCCGCAAACATGTCGCCCTTGTGGAATGCGATCGGATGGTCGCGCTTGTTGTAGGTGCGCGTGAATGCCGCTTTTGTGGCCGAAGGAATCTTCTTCAAGATCTTGTCATCGGCCATGTCGCCCACGCCAAGCTCGACGAACGCATCCCAGTCCTCCTTGCCAAGGAAGTATTCGTCCATTGTCTCAATCGTGCCATCAATCGCCTCGGACCCATCGTCCATGAGCGGCTTGACGATCTTGCCCGCCAACAGCGGCATGTACTGCTGTCGGATCTCGTCGCGCGAGCCTGAGACTCGGAGGCGCATGCGAATTTGGATGTCCGTGAGCTCGCGTTGCAGCTTGCCCATTTTCGAGTTCTGCCCGAGCCACTGCGGAAACGAGGGACCTCCCCAGCCGCCGCCGTTCGTCGAGCGGTTTGTCCCAAAGATGTGGTAGGCCGGGCGCACAGTCGAGTTGACGGCATGCAACGGAAGGAGCGACCAATGCTGCTCACCACCGTGGATGAGGCGATCGACGAGGTCGCCGTCAGAGATTGCGTCGGCCGCTTTGCTGATCAATTCGAGATTCTTCAAGTCCTTTTCATGGCCATCGAGGTGGTTAATCCTCGCTGGATTTGTCTTGAGGTAGTGCTCCTGAATAAACAATGGGATAAACGAAAAGTCTTGGAAGTACAAGTCCATCTTGTCGTTGAGCGTTTCCTTACTTGTGCGGGAGAACGAGTATGGCCCACACAACTTGTCGGTGATCGTGAACGGCGTCATGATCGTGTTCTTCTCATTCATCTTGATACTGGGCGGTCAGCACTGCGGTTTTAGGAAGAGCTAATACTTACAGCTGCTTGCCTTCGTCAAAGTCCATCTCGCTCTTGCCCAGCTTGTACGTTGACAGCATGTTGAGCACCTGTCGGATGTCTGAGTTGGTACCCTTGACAATCTCGTCCACAACGTTTGCTGGAATCTTGAGCTTCTCCCTGGTTGTCAGCTAAGCATCGGCGGGCGGCTAGGACTTACTTGAACAAGATCGACAAGATACGCGAGCGGATCTCTTGCGGGCCAGGTCTCGCTATCAGCGCGGAATTTGCCTGGCACTCACCGCCTGTAAGCAAGGCTGAAAGTCGAGCCCCAGAGCGGCTTCATCTTCGGCAAGTTGCGGTCGTTGCATATGAGAATAAGAGGAATCTGGCATGAGCGAACGCGGGACTCCTGAACTCACTTTCGTCTTTTTGATGAGGGCATTTAGTGCACCGACGCCGCCGCGGTCACCCGCCGACATGCCGTCGACCTCGTCCATGATCAAGCATGTTCTCTTGCTAAGATTGAGGTCGGTGACGGTGGTGCTCTGAGAATGTGAGCAGATGTGCTAGTTCGCAACTCACCTTCACACCCTTGCCTTGGAAGAAGCCGTCCAGGGAGGTGTTGTCGATGTTCGTCCCATTCTCAAGGAGCTTCTTGCTACGCGTATCACTAGCGTTAAGCTCGAGCGGCGAGTATCCCGACTCCTGTGCGATAATGTGCGCGGACGTAGTCTTCCCAATGCCTGGTGGTCCAGAGATCAGGACGGCCCGGAATAACCCGCTGCCATCTTTGCCGGGCTTCTTGAATGACGAGTTGTAGTTCTTCTGCCTGCGAGGTCAGCTTGAAGCACGAGGTCGAGACTTGCCAATTGGCAAGCCAGGTCTGCAGCTTCTCAATGTTCGACTTGTTGCCGCAGATCTCCTTGATCGTCTTCGGCGCGTACTTGGTCGTCCAGAGCTGTGCTGAAGCAGGCGCAGTTTTCCTGCGCGTCAGCTCATGATCATTGCCCAGCGAGCTTACTTGGCAGCCACGCCTGTCCCCGCTAAAGCCTTCTCCTTGCGCTTCCGGAGCTTCTCCTCCTCTTCCTCGCGCCGTGCCATTTCCTCTGCAGCCTTGATCACCTCCTTCTCCTTCTTCTCCAGAGCCTTCTGCTGTGCCTCGTCGAGCTCACCCTTGCGGGTGCGAATCAAGTCGAGGAACTCGTCCTCCGTGAGCGTCTTGAGCTTCTTCTCCTTGATCTTTGCGATTTTTGACGCGCCCGCGTTCTCGCCTACGACGACATAGTCGGTTTTGCCAGACGGAGTCCCAACCACGCGCCTGGCGTAAGCGCAATCTTCCTATCTGGGCTCACCCGTGGTACCGCTTGCAGAGTTCGATGGCATCGTCACGCCCCAGCGACTGCAGTTCACCCGTAAACACGAATGAGAGTCCAGCAAGTGCCGTCGGATCGCCGTCAGGGATCTCCTTCGACCCCGGAGCCGCTGGACCCGCAGCACGCCGCGCCGCCATGGCATAGAAACTGGCGTCAGTGGATAGTCGAAGGAAGACACACTTGGGCTTTGCGGGCTTCTTCTCCTCGTCGTCGTCGTTGTGGACGGCCGGCTTCTTGTCCTTGCTGGCTGGGGCCTTGGCTGGCGGGGCCTTTGCAGGCGGCTTCTTGGTTGGAGGAGCTTTGGCGGCTGGCTTCTCGCTGGGTGACTTCTTCGCTGCGGCCCGCTTCGGCTTGACGTCGTCCTCGCTCATCTCCTCGTCGCTGGACGGCGCCTTTTTCCCGCGCATCTTCTTCGGAGGGGGCGCCTCTTCCTCGCTCTCCAATGGTGCACGTTTGGCAGGAGTCCGCCGCTTCGGCTTGGCCTCCTCCTCATCTGAGGACTCGACGTAGGTGGTGCGCTTGGCTGCCGACTTTGCCGCTCTGGGGGTCGATGTCTTGGAGGGCACCTTCTTCGGTGACGGTTCTGGCTCGGGGCTGGATTCCACCCTCACGGCTCTCTTCTTCATGGGTTAGCCAACCTCAAGAGCGTACACACCGAGCTGGACGCGGCTGAGAAGTGCTTGCTGGTTGTCCCGGCTTTGGGCAGCGCCGACTTGGGCGGAGCACTGAAGGTTAGCAAGTGTGGAGGCATGATACACACCGTGATCTGGGGTTAGCTGGATCAAGGCGGGCATGTGCAGCGACTCACGCAGGCTTCTTGACCGGAACATCGTCATCGCTCTCGTCTACGGTCAGAGTGGATGCGACTGCGTACGCACCGATCATGATGGGCTCGTCGCCTGTGCCCTTTGCTTTCGGCGTGGGCTTGACCTCCTCCTTGGCTTTGGACGGCGCTGATCCACTTGACGCTCCAGGCTTGAACTTCCATCAGCGCTGCCAGCTCGCAAGCTCACCCAGCCACGAAGATCAGCGCCAGCCACCGCAGCTGGCTTCCTCGGCGCCGCCGCCTTCTTGGGCTTGTCCTCCTGCGACTCCTTCTGGCTCCCCTGACTCTTGCGAGTGCTCGGCGAAGACGGCATAGCGGGCGACGAGTAGATGGGAGAAGAACGCGATGCGGTGTCGCCACTGTCAAGGAAGGTGACGCGACTGGGCGCGTTCAATGTGGAGGAGAGGCGCGTCTGACTTGTGCGCGGAACCAAATTTATCGAAAGTACAGTCACCCTGTGCGAACAATAACAATCCAACACCTACATCATTGCAACCACAATGCCGGCCCCAGTGCGCAAGCGGGCTCGCAAGGCGACGCCCGAAGAATCCGAGGCATCGACATCAGCGCCGGTGTCGGCGCCGCACCTCGTCTCCTTCTTGACGGGGTATGCGGAGCGGGCGGACGACTCGGACTCTGACGGCGACGGCTCGGACAGCGCGTCCGAGGGCGAGCCGCCGGACGAGGTAGACGACGACGAGGAGATGCCGCAGACGCCGTCGAAGCGCGTCGGGCTGGTCGGCACGCCGAGCCGCCGAAAGCGCGGGACGCCACGCACGCCGGGCAAGCCGCGCACGCCGGGCACGGGCACGCCGGGGCGCAAGAAGCCCGTCCTGCAGCGGGGCGACGACGGGTATATCCGCCCGTCGCGCGCCGACGCGTACTTTATGGCGGCGTCTCGCGGGGCCAAGACGAGCGGGCAGTCGTACGTGTCCCTCGCAGCGCCATTATCGCAGGCCGAGTACGAGGAGACGGCAGTCGGTGCGCGCGGGGCGACACCGCGCGTGCGCAGCGCGATGGACGACGCCGAGAATTACTTTGCCCAGTGGGAGGCGGAGCTCGAGGCCGGCTTCAACCTCCTCCTGTACGGATTCGGGTCGAAGCGCCGCCTCGTGAACTGCATGGTTGCGCGGCTCAGCGAGCGCGGACACTGCGCCGTCGTGAACGGCTACTTTCCTGGCCTCAACCTCCGCGACGTCCTCTCGTCGCTCGAGGACGCCCTGTCCATCCCCGACGCGCCTGCCCCGCCGGGCGCATCGCCGCTCGAGCGCGCCGCTCACCGCCTCTACGCGCATTTCTCGACCGAAGGCTCCCGCCCCCTCTACCTGATCCTGCACAACATCGACGCTCCAGCACTGAAAGCGAGTAAAGCTATGGCAGTGCTAAGCCTCCTGGCCTGCTCGCCCGGCATCCACATCATCGCTACGTTCGACCACGTCAACACACCTCTTCTCTTCTCAACGACGGCAACAGCGACCCCTCCACACGCCTGCCGTGCGCCGCGCCCACGCCGCAAGGGGGACGAGTACATCCCCGTCCCCGCCTCGCGTGGCTTCAACTGGGTGTACCACTGCATCGCGACGTACGACGACTACGACGTCGAGCTGTCGTACGCGCGTTTGAGCGCGACGGCGCTCGGCGCGCTCGGGCAAGGCGGGCAGCCGGGGGTGAGCGAAGAGGGCGCGATGCAGATCCTGCGCTCTGTGCCGCCCATGGCGGCGCGGCTCCTCAAGCTCATCCTCTCGCGGCAGCTCGAGGCCCTGCCCTCCGACCCGGGAATGCACGTCGCGCACCGGCCGGCGGCGACGGCGCCCGCGTTCGCCATGGACGCGGACTTGCTGCAAAAGCTCGCGCGCGACCGCTTCATCGCGCGCGAAGAGGACCGCTTCAACTCCCTCCTCGGCGAGTTCCGGGACCACGGGCTCGTCGCGGTCGCCGAGTCTGACCCCGACGGGCGCGCAGGCCGCTGGGCGTGGGTGCCGCTCGGCAAGAGCGCGATCGAGCGCATCCTCGCCGAGATGAAGAGCGTCGAGGCGTGAGGCGTGAGGCGTGAGGCGTGAGGCATGCCAGTGGAGGCCAAGGCCGAGAATCGCCTATCGCGTGGCGGACGTGGCGCAGGCGCCGCCGCCCTGTCCATCACCGAGCCGAGCCAACAAATCGTTAGCGGCCTCGCCGGCTCGCCCTGTAAGATATGGACATGTACATTGCGCATGGTCGTCTGACTGATCACCGACAGCCCTGATATGAGAATGACATCTACGCCTCGGCAGCGAGCCGCAGCGGGCGGCAGCCAAGCCGCCAATCGCGTACTGCCGCCGCGCCAAGCCTCGCGTCCCTTGGCCGCAATGCGGCGCCAAGCCCTCTGTTCCAAGAATTGCGGGCACCAAATCTCCCCCGCTCGCTTGCTGGGTGCATGCGGCCTGGCTGGCTTGCCTGGCTGGCACGACCTAGCTGCATGGCTGTCGCTGGCATGCGGGGCCCAGAGAGGCCCGAGACAGCCCTGCCTATGAAAGGCGCATTGCTTGGCGGGTGGTTTGGCCAGCAGGCACCGTGCCAAGTGCCGACAGTGGCACGCCAAGTGTTGCTGCGATGGGGCGGTGGGCCGCCAAGATACACGGCGCCCTTGTAAACCTGCGCGTGTGGAGCAGAGGGCAGATGTCATGTTCTCCGATGTGGGAGCTTGGCATTCGGGGTTCGGCCGTGGGCCGTGTCGATAGCGAGCGAGCTCGCTAGCGAAGGGGACGAGAAGAATTGTGGGCGTCGAGGCCAGATGTCCCGACGACGTACGTGAACGGCATGGACGGGCTGTTGGAATGTCTCAGCAACAAGTGGCTTGTTCGGTACGGTGACACAGCCTCCACGCTTGTGAACGCTCAAAGCATCACGCTGGTGACATGCAAAACGATACAACCAAGGCTGCGTAGATAGATACAACAACTAGTGACCGAGAAGATCTAAACCCAATCTACAGCTTACACTCGTTCCTTGCGCTCGGCCTCGCGGACACCCTCCAGGAGCATCTCGAGGCCGCCGGCGGGTTCCCGTGGGGAGGCAGGGCGGTCGCGGCGGTCCCTTGGGTCCGACTCGCGGCGCTCGCGCACGTCGCGCTCACGCTCACGCTCACGCTCGCGCATAGGCGGGAGGCGCTCGCGGTCGGCGTAGCCCATGGGTGGGGGGAGGTGGATGCGCTCCGGGCCGTGCGAGTAGTAGTAGGGTGCGTTGGGGGGCGAGGTAGCGGCAGAGACGCTGGACGACAAGCTCGAAGTGCGCTCCTGGCGAGCAGAGGTGGGCTCGGGGCCGGGGCCGCGGGCGGTAGCGGGAGGGTATGCGGGAGGGTATGCGTCTGCGGGAACGGGGCCGGGCATCTGGGCCTGGATGGCAGCCATGTTGAGACGGGCCTGGAGAATGGTGAGGCGGGTCTGGATGATGGCGGTGAGACGCTCTTCTTCGCTCTTCTTGGCCTGGAGAATGGCCATGAGGAGGTCACGGTCGCCCTCGCCTGAACGGCGGAACGAGTCGAGGATCGACTTGAGGCTGGCGGGTGCGGGGGGCACGTCCTCCCAGTAGTTGTCACTCTGGTCTACCGAGGCCTTTTGCAAGGGGGGGGAGGCGGCATCGTGGTGGCTGCGTGGTGGCGAGGGGGGAAAGTCGCGGTCGTCGCGCGGAGGGCTGCGACGGTGGTGGGAGGATGGTTGGGCGGAGCGGGAGTAGGGGTGAGGGCGGGATGGGGCGCCAGCGTAGGTGGCAGGAGGGTGACGGACGGTAGCGGAAGACATGGTGGGGATGATGGAGAGAAAGAAAGAGGAGAGTCGGAGGAGGGGTTTAAGTACTCGACGACTCGACGACTCGACGAGCTGCGTCGTTTCGCGCCAAGAGGACGCACCCAAGACCCCACCCAAGCCTCTTGAGCCGTGCCAAGATTATGCCAAGATGACAATCCGCGCCTCGTTCCTGACAAGTGACCAAAATACTGTCCGACTGTGTGTCATCCTTTGCATTCTACTTTTAGCTCGCCACGTTGCATTTGCTCTCCGCCGCCATGCATCTCGAGGCGCTGCAGCTGCCTATGCATGATACGCTGTCCACTGAGCATCACCTCGCATGCAAGTCTGAAGTCTGCATTATTTACTTACTATTTACCCGGGGCCATGGCCAAATTTGGAACTTGACGCTGTAGGCGCAGTAAAAGGGGGGGAGCGAGTAAGGAGCCCTTGTTCCAAGAATGGTTCTTGGCTGTGTGGAGTTCAGGGGCGCGACACAAGAGCCAAACGAGAAGAAGGAATTCAGGGCAGCAGAGCCACGGCGATGAATGTCTTCCTCTGCTCTTGCGCCTTGGGCCTCGCTCAGAGGCCCCTTTTAACCCTCCCAGACCCTGCTCGACATGAGATTACCCTGCCCCTTGTCCTCTTCCTCTCGTCTCGCGCCTTGGTATTTTTAGGCAGGGCGTTCCTCCACCGCACACGCCTCTTGGGCGTCTTGGCTCTGCCGTCATCCTCTCCGATTTTATGACTTTCGTCCTCACTCCCTCCCATCTTCTAGAGATCCAGAGCCAACTACTGTATAGAGCTTGGCTCGGCGTCACATTCGGCGCCAACTCTCGCTTGCATGGCGGAATGGTTGTCCACGTACACACGCCCGACGATCTCCACTTTCCACAGGCTCAAGTCAAGTGGAGCTGCCGAGGCCTTGCTTGGCACTGTGTGAGGTTGACATTTCCAAGCCGCACGACACGGGCAAATGATCGAATTCCATCGCCCCCATCGCCCAAACAAACACGTTTCCGCCGGTGCTATCTCTCGCCGAGGCTGTCAGGGCAGAATATTCTTGGCTCTCCCACCCCTGCCAGCGAGTTAGCGCCGCAGCGCTCTTCTGGCCGCCGCCGCCGCCGTCGCCGTCCAATCCCGCCCGACGCCCAGCACGTCTTGCACCCGCCCTCTGACGTGGCGACACGGCGACATGGCAGACCGAGGATCCCGGCGCCGCCCCTTCTGTGGCTTGGGACGGGCCCACCATCGCCACGCCAAGTCTTGGCCTGGCCTGCTGGAGCACAGCGCATAAGCGCGCCTCGAGTCTGCGCCGCGTCACCAGACCTTGTATTCAGACAACAGTAGGCTGTTGGGCCAGGCCGCTCGCCCGTCGCCCCTCGGGCCATTTGTGAGACATATCGTCAGCGGCCCAATCTCAGCCGCCTCCAAGCCGGCACCACGTGAGGGCGCCGGCTTGGCGGCACTTTGCACCGCAGGACACGGCAGCCGGCGCATGACCCACCCGTGCGCAACCATGCGGGATGCGGTCGCGAATAGCATTGTCAGAGACACTGTTCCCGTGAGAGCCGTGGCCGTTGGCCGTTGGGCCTCTTGGCAGAACGTGTTCTAATCGCACCCGAGAACGCCTCGGCTTGGGTCTTGGCGCTTGGCTCGTGGTGGTGCCAAGCTTGGCAGTCGCCTCGCAACGGTCTTCTTGGCTTCACCCCATCCCCACCATGTTCATCGTGCACGTCAGTGGCCAATGCACCGGACGCTGCCCACTTGAGTTATGCGCGTCAAGCCTATCACGACGGTAGTCAGCCCTTCAGCATGCGTCGAAACGTGTCGGGCTGTGCCTCAACTTCCGACCAACCCAGCGCTGTAACTCTGCGATCCACCAAAATCGCGCTGGCACTGACGAGCGGGTGTCAACATCTACGACACCCCCGATCGCCGGGTCCGTGCGTCTATCTCGATTCAAATCACTCGCCGCCAATACGCTTCGGGCTCCTCGGTCGAGCCATAATCACGCCGCGGGGGCCGCCGGCCGCCGCGGCTCGTGGCTGAGGCTTACTCACGCGTCGTGCAGTCGATGGTGAGGAGTGGCAGTGCCACGGGCACGCGAGAGTCGCTCGACGGCGATTGTCTCGTCGCCCAATCCTTGCTACATCTGTGCGTCGCTTTCCAGTCAGTATAGCCCGCTGCACTCGTCAGGAGCGCTCGGGGAGAGCAAGATCTGAGCCAAGGGGGCGCAGCCCGAGTCGCAGTGAAAGAGCACCCGGCGACCACTGTCAGAGTATGTACGTCGCGAGGCTTGCCCACTGTCTCCCCGCCGACGCTCCTCTTCGCTTGGTGGGTCGCCAAAGCTTGCGTCCCGCCCGTGGTCGTATCTGCTACTCATACATTTCAAGGTGTGCGGAACCCCGGACCGGAATCCGGACCGTCGGCGCCGGTCACGTGTCTGCAGTGGCGATCCGAGCTGCGGCGACGGCGCAGCCCTCGACGACCAACTCCGTCTCCTCCCTCTGCACCAGTGTTCGGCATGCTGGTGCGACCTCGCCAGCTCGTGCCGCTTGATGAGCGTAGCGTGCTCCGTGGCAGCTTTTCGGCAAGTACAACACTCGATCCGGCGAGCCGGGGCCGGGGCCGGTCCGGGAGTCCGCTTAAAGATTATTCTCGGCCTCAGCACATCGCCGAGATATCACGCTAGTGCACCACCGCTAGGCCACTGTTGTGCATCTCAACATGTCACACTCGATGGACGAGAAGAGGGAAGTCGAACACGTCCAGGCGCTCGAGCGCGACGCCGAGCATGCCTCCCACAAGCCAAAGTACAAGGCCAACACGCAGCTGGACGACGCTGCCCGCCTCCTCGAGGAGGCGGGCGGACACGTCGAGTACACGCTGGACGAGATGAAGCAGGTGCTCCGCCGCATCGACTTTTACGTCTGCCTTCCCATGTGCATCACCTACTGGATGTGAGCTGGTTGGTGGGCGCGCTGACGCACAGCCAGCAGGTGTGTGGAAGTGAAGTCGTTGAGCCGAGCGCGAGTCCACTGACCGCAGATGGACAAGTCGTCCGTGTCATACGCCGCCGTCTTCGACCTACAGAAACACGCCGGGCTCGTCGGCACACAGTACTCGTGGCTCACGTCCGTCGTGTATTGCGCGCAGCTCGTGTGCCAGCCCATCTCGGCGTATGCCCTCGTCGCCCTGCCCGTCAAGACGTGGGTGCTGTTCAACGTGAGCTACCTGTCCGCCACGGCTCATGCCAGATGGCCGCATGGTCAATTTGCACCATATGCACGGCGGCATGCAGAAACTTTGTGTCACTCCTGATCTGCCGTATGCTCCTCGGCGCATTCGAAGCGACCATCATGCCGTCCTTCATCCTCATCACGCAGATGTGGTGGCTGCGGCGCGAGCAGTCGTACCGCACCGTCGCGTATCAGGTTGCCAACAGCTGCGCGGCCATCTTCGGCCCGCTGATGAGCTACGGCATCGGGCGCGCGACGGAGGGCTCGGGCGTGATCCTGGAGTACCAAGGCATCTTTCTGTTCATCGGCGCCGTGTCGCTCGCCTTCGTCCCCGTCGTCTGGTGGCTGCTGCCGAACTCGCCGACGACGGCGCGCTTCCTGCGCCGCAACGGCGGGCGCGACCGCCTCATCGCCGTCCACCGCCTCAAAGAGAACAACACGGGCACCAAGACCTCCAAGTTCAAGTGGGCGCAGGTGTGGGAGACGTACCGCGACCCCAAGACGTACATGTGGGCGGGCATGTGGTTTTGTGCCGCCTGTCCATCGGGCGGCATCAATGCCTTTGGTCCCCTCATCACCAAGGGCTTCGGGTTCAGCACGCTCAAGACCATCCTCATGCAGATCCCGACGGGGTGCATCGGCATCGCGGGCCTCCTGACGTCCATCTACATCACGAACCGCATCAAAATGCGCTGGCCCGTCCTCGCGGTCGTCACGCTCTTCCCAATCGCCGGCGCCATCGCGCTCACCCAAGTCGAGCGCTCCAAGCCCGGCGGCCTCATGGCCGCCTACTATGTCGCCTACGTCTTCTCCGTCATCCAGCCCCTTCTCGTGTCGTGGTGCAACCTCAATGCGTCCGGCACGACCAAGCGCGTCGTGACGACAGCGACCATGTTCGGCGCCCTGACCATCGGCAACATCGTCGGGCCCCAGGTCTACTTGACGCGCGAGGCCCCGTACTACCGCACGGGGCTGTACGTCGACATTGCGTGCTGGTGCATCCTCCTCATCCTCGTTGTCACGATGGGCTTCTACCTCCGCCACCTCAACCGCAAGCAGGAGGCGCGCCGCGTCGCCATGGGCCTTCCCGCGGGGCTGAAGGACACGTCGATTATGACACATGAAGAGGCGGCAGCGTACAAGCTCGAGCTCGACACCAAGCTCCGTGCCGCGGGGTTCAGTCCCGAGCACGTCAACGAGCACGCTTTCGAGGATCTCACAGACTTTGAGAACATATACTTCCAGTATGTTGTGTAGGCGTATTCTTGCGACCGGCGGACGGGGCGCCGAGAAGCCGCCACGCAGCAGCGCTGCGCGTACGTAGTTTCATGGGGTGAGACGGCCGGCTGTGCCGAATAGCCCGGATGAGCGGAACACAGTTGTATGTAAGCGAGGGTACTTTGCATGGATGACGTTGGTCTCGCTAGCGCAAAGCGCTGGACAGTGCGGACCATAAAGGACGACCCGGGCCATTCCGCTCGGTGCTCGAGAAAGCTGAGTAATTTTCGGACTCGGACTCGGATCATAGCACGGGAGCGAGGGACAATCGCCGTCGAAACCGACACTGAGCGCGCGGACGCCATCGCATCCCGCGACGCGTCGGACGGCCCTGCCAAGCCGTGCTGAGCGAGCATTGCCAGCGCAGTCGGCAACAGCCGCACGTCGGTTCGCACCAGCCCCACCATTATCGCACGATTACCCGCCTCCTTAATTATGCATTATTGCGCTGCGGCTCGAAGGAATCAGCATTAGGAGGATAACGTTTGCTGACGTCAAGACCGGCCATGCCCACCAACCAATCGAGGCGGCCCATGCGCCGGTGACTGCGACCGAAAGCCGTACTTAAGCGTCCCGCATTGCGCGATGAGCAGTAGCCCCACTTCTTACGCAGCAACAGACGCTCTCTCCTACTCTTTCTCCATCTCTTCACCTCTTCCCAACACCACCGCCATCATGTGAGTTGTGCGTGTGGACCGGCGCCCATCACCCCGCCTCCACCGCCGATCCCCCGCCTCCACCTCCACCACATTCCATCTAACACGCAGGTCGACCAACGTTGTCAAGCCCAAGATCGGTATCATCTGGTACAGCATGTACGGACACGTCTCGCACCTCGCGGAGGCGGCGATCCGCGGCGCCGAGGCCGCGGGCGCCGAGGTCCGCCCCTACAACTTCCAGGAGACACTCCCCGCCGACCTGGTGAAGAAGATTGGCGGCGGCGCGTCCCTCGAGCCCAAGCACCCCGTCATCACGCCCGAGGCACTCGTCGAGCTCGACGGCTTCCTCATCGGCGCGCCCACGCGTTTCGGCCGCATGCCGGCGCAGGTGTCCGCCTTCCTCGACTCGACGGGCGCGCAGTACGCGCAAGGCTCGCTCGTCGGCAAGTTCGCCGGCACGTTCACGTCCTCCAACTCGCAGCACGGCGGGCAGGAGACCACCCACCTCAACATCTTCCCGTACTTTGCGCACCAGGGCATCATCTTCGTCCCCAACGGATACCAGTTCAAGTACGCCGGCGACACCGCGAGCGTGCACGGCGCATCGCCGTACGGCGCGTCCACCATCGCAGGGGCGGACGGCAGCTTCAAGCCGAACGAGGAGGAGATTGCCGTCGCTGAGAGCCAGGGCAAGGTCAGTGTTTTGTGGCACAGAGACAAGTCCATGCGCTGACGAGCAGAACTTTGCCGAAATCGTCGGCGCCTACCTCACCGGCAAGGCTGCGATCGGCAAGTAGAGTTAGAGTGTACACCAAGTAGAGATGAAGCGGTTTGTACCTGTACTGGGCGGTGCTTGGGCTGTCTCCTGGTTGCAAGTTGTTGTCGCGGTTCTGTCTGACCCCTGGTATCTGTGTGAGTGCGTGAGTGGGTATAGTGTCCGACGTTGTGCGTCTGACTGCTCGCATCAACTCACAACATCGCCTCTGATACTTCGATCGTTGCGCCCTCGCAAACGCCACGTCACAGTCGGTGTATACTCATATGTCCAGCCTCGCAAACGGTCAGCTGTCCAGATTTCATGAGTGTGACACAGGACAATACGCCCCACACAGCTTTCGACTGTCGTGTGGGCGTTGTCGACGGACGGTGCGAGGCCCAGAGTTGCAAACGTGAGTCGAGGGCGCAGACGCCTTTCTCACGCATCAGAGGTCGACACGAGCTCGCTCAGCCCCTTTCAACTCTCTTTCGAGTACCCTCCGCCCACTCGCCACCTCACACTATATCACAGCCGGACTAGCAGCCATGCCCAAGGCGAGGTCCAAGAAAGCCGCCCAAGCTCGCCGCCGCACGCGCCGCCACTCGCCTTCGCCATCGCCTCAGCCTGAGCCCGAAGCTGATCGCCACTCGGTTACCCCGCTCGAACCTAACGACGCCACCGATAAGATGGAGGCGCTCGAGAAGAAGAGGGTGGAGGATGAGGACAAGATGGAGGATGACGACGTCAAAGCCGATGACGAGGCGAGCAAAGTCGATGATGAGGCAACCACGGCCGACAACGAGGACGCCGGCATGCTCGATGGCGAGAAAGCCGGTTCTCCTGATCCCATCGGCGCTACTCCTACGGCGGACCAGCCCACGTCGATCGAGTTGGCCGACGCCGTGCCCATTTCGACCGAGCCTGTTGATGCTGTGCCGACGGTGATCGAGCCAGCCGACGCCCAGCCCCTCTCGCCTGCGCCTGCCGACGCCCATCCCCCCTCGCCCGAGCCCGTCGATGCCCAGCACACGTCGTCGACGTCGCCCATGACGCCCACGCCACCCGAGCCTGGGGGGGCCGGTGGGACCAACTCAGCACTGTCTGACCACGAGGACACGGCGTCTGAGGCGAGCCACGAGAGCTGGGACGTATTCAAGATCTACAATGAAGTCAAGAGTCGGAGCGTCATGGCCATGGCGATAGTCAAGGGGGATGTGGAGAATGGAGCCAAGACCGAGGGCGAGGAAAACAAAAGCGAGGCCGGCACACACGACGATGTCATAGAGAGTCCCGAGCCCGAAGCCAAACCCAAGGCGGCACGCCGGACGCGTGCCGCGTCTCCCGTCGTCAAGAAGCGGGCGCGCGAGATCGCTTCGTCAGAGGACAGCAAGCCCGATGTGCACGAGAAGAGGCGGTGCACGCGCAGCGCAGCAAAGCAGGCGAGCGTGAGTCCGTCCCCGAGCCCCACGAGTTCGGGGGGCAAGAAGGGGCAGCCCCAAGCCATCAAACCGGGTGGCAAGGGCCGCCTGACCGGCGACGAGCTCGTCACGCTCTTCAAGGCGGCGCTGGGCGACGGGCCGAAGCGCGCCGTCTTCGACGACCTCATCCCCGGCCGCACGGGGAAGCAGCTGCACGACAACTGGACGTGAGTGAACGCGTGGCTCGTGCTGAGTACAGGAAGACGATCGAGCCGTACATCATCAAGGAGCTGCAGGAGAAGGGAAAGGAGAAGTGAGCGGCGGGGGCGTGTTTCTGTCCATAGCAGCCATACCATCCGTTGTCCATGCACGCTTTGGCCCGCTTAGAAGACTCAGACTCGAGCACACGCATGCATGATGGCGGTGGCGTGGATGGAGGGCGTTGGACGCATGTGCGGAGATACCATACCTCCGCGCGTCATTCAGTAGGAATCCAGGGACGAGTCACGCGTGCGGGGCGGATATAGCGGCGTGATGTCACACAGTCACCCTCGACGGGAGAGGCACCCTTCTGTGAACTGTGCCATCCTCGCGCTCGCTCTCTCGCTCTCTCCGTCGGCGTCGAGCGGCGCGGCGCCTCGAGATCTCGCGCTCGATCATCAATCGGAAGCACGCCGCCTCCTTCCTGCCACCTACCACCTGCCACCTGCCACCTGCCACCAGCCTCGCTCCTGGCGTGTCACCGTTTCGATTCCGATTCGCTCCCCGTCCTGCCGCGGCGCCCCATTCCAAGAACAGGCATGCAGGATGCGGAGGACGGCGAGCGGGTGACTCGGAGAGATGCACTAGGCCTCCCGTTGAGAATCTCTCCGCAGACCCAGACCCGCAGATCCATGCGGAACCGAGGTGGCGCGGCGGGGCGCTGGGCGCTGGGCGCCGGGCGCCGGGCTGTCCACGGGACCTCGGCGACGGCGATGCCGAGAACATCGTGTGTGCCGGGCGCGGTGGGCCCGTGCGCCTGGCCACTCGGGCGTGTCTTGGCTCTGTGCCTATGGATCCCGGGAGAGTGTCTGGTCTGTACGAGACGCTGAGACCCAAAGTTTGGGGGTCTGAAGACTGGGGCATAAGGGAATGAGGAGCTGCATCTGCCGAGGCTGATGTTCCCAAGATCTGTGGAGCTCAGTGTAGCGGTGCCTCTCAAACTACTGTAGATCGACTAGATCAGTTAGGTCAGGACGAGTTGTCCCGTTGATCGGCGCGATAAGCATCTCGCATCTGGGAATGGGAATGTCTGGGAATGGGAATGAGAATGAGGATGAGGATGACAATATGGCAAGGGGAAGCAGAGGCGGTGGAACGAGGCTGCGTTCGCACTCCGTCCTCCATGGCGTACGTGCTCCCGACAGGGACACACATGTGGCCGAGACCGAACATCCCGAGGGCTGATCGGGGCTAGTGGGCAGACATGGTTTGGGTGTGCGGAAAAAATCGCAACTAATGGTGGGATTGCGGGTGCCATGGATAGGGCGATCAGGTCGATACTAGGGCGAGGGTGAAGGACTCGGAACTGGTTTGGAACGTTGACTCTGACGTTGACATTGGATGCTCAGAAAATCAGACGAGATCAAGAGGCGTGGATGGACTGCTGCAGATCCAAGTGACAGGGAGGGGCGAAAAGCTCTGCAGCACGACGCTTAATACAACCCCTGTCGCCAGCAGCCGATTCTCCTGGATGGTGGATGGAAGAACGCTGCGCGTCGCTGGCCTTCATAAAACTTAAGGCCGATATGGCATAACTGCATGGTCACACTTGTGTGTACAGCATTTGGTCTACCTTTCTATAGCTACATGTACAGGAGCGGCTGGATCCTCCGCGGTCGGCGCCTGAGGCGGGATGAAAGTTATGCAGAGTGTTGTCTCGTGAGGCGACGTGAAATTATTGCTGTGGAGAAAAGGAGGCGAATGCGGACAGCGGTAATGGTGGCGACGTTGACGATGAGGTAGGCCCAGCTCGAAGCGCCAGCGCAACGAGCCAAGAGCCAGATGTGATGTGCGCGAACGTTTGTTGGCTTGGAAGGTGAAAACTACTTGGGATGGTTGCCATGATACGACTTGATAGGGAGAAGCGGGGACGCGGCCGGCGCGAGTATCAGAACTGGGGCCGATAGGCGGGGTGAACTGCAGGCGTGGACCACTGTGACAATGCCGCTGGGTGACACAGTGAAGGTGGCTGCATTGCCAGGTATGCGTCGTCCGACCCCGAGGACCACCGCTGGGCGTGGCCTGGCCGCCAGTGCTGTTGCCGCCAAGTGCCGGGAGCGGGCCAGCCATACGACCCGTATGCGTAACCGGGAGGGCCAGCGTTGGCGAAGGGAGCAGGCTGAGGGTTCACAAAGTGCGTTGGAACAGGGGCGACAGGCAAGCTCATGCCGCGGTAAGCTTGCTGCTGAGCAATCTGCATTGCTCCTTGGTGTTGCTGCGGCTGTTGTGACTGCGCTGGGTACAGAGGGTCCACCGGGGAGGCGAGGTTTACCTGTCTCTGGTCGACGTCCATAGCCTCCGCTGCCATGGGTGCAGCCACGGTGGGCATGGCGTACGGGTTGTACCCGAACCCAGATTCGTGGCCGGCATCGAGGTAATGTGGGATAGCCTTGTGGTAACGCGGGTCTGGACCGAACTGCGGGGTGGCTGCCGCCTGCAAGAAGTACAGGCGCTGCTGAGTAGGCGCCATCCGCCACCGCTCTTCCTGTGCAAAGTCGATGGGCTCGGTGACATGCTGCTGTGTACCCCAGTGGTTGTTGGCGAGCGCTGCCTGGCGCAGGTCGGCGACCTCTGGCGCCATTTGCTCCTGGCCTGCCGAGCTGCGCTGCGAACCGTTGGCCGGTAGTGGCGCGATCTGACGACTGAGCGACGATGAGCGTGCCAGCGTTGGGTACGTTGGGCCAGTGGGCGACACTGAAGGGATGGAAGGCGCAGGCGTTGGTAAGGCAGTGAAGGGGAACTGCGGCGCAGACAGCGACGCCTTCCGTGTCCCAAGACGCGCGGCCTCGTACATTGCGGCGTTGTGGAGCACGTCTGCCGAGAAGGCGTCCTTGGCCGTCCGCTTGAGTGCCTGCTGGTTGGCGACAGCGCCATTCTGCAGACCCATCGGAGGGGAGGCCGATCGGGCGCGGCCGTTCGTCGCGGGGAAGACGTAACCGGACAATGCGTCACCATGCTGAGAGCGGATGTGCGTGTCGAGCATCGATCTCCACCCATCAAACTCGCGGGTTTCTACACGCAGGCTGAAGTGAAGGGCGTCCAGCCACTCGAGTTCGTAATCGTTGACATCCTTGACGGGAATGCCGAGGAACTGAGCCCATGTGGTGTTGGTGTATGTGTTGTCGTCCAAATACTTGTTGGCGAGCATGAGGCCAGTCACAAAACCCTGAGCCTCCGACACCTCGCGAGGGAATGGAGGCCGCCGGCCGAGTGCGACGCACTTCTTGTACTTGTAGGTGTAGATAAGGGCGAGGATGGTGACCGAGAACGACACTTGGGTGCTGTGAAGGACTGAGAACACAAACTGGCAGAAAGCGAGATTGGGATTGATCGGAATGGGATGGATCGCTCGGCCCTCGTTGTCAAATGGACGCGAGTTGGACTTGCGAATATCCTTGCTCTGGCGCCGCGCCATCCAGTTGGGGCTTTGAGCCAGCGTTGCGGAGAACATGTCGGCGTGCCAGAAGTACCAGAATGTTGTGGCTGCAAAAGTCAGCTGCTGTGGCGGTGACGACTGGGATAAAGATGTCAAGAAACGCGGGTAGTTACGCACCTGTGTAATTCGCCAAAGGCGTCATGTACCCGGGCTTGGACTCGTCACTTCCTGGCTCGGCCAGTCGCATGTCGATTTTTGTAGAGGAGGGAGGCGGGGAAAGTGGTCGCGACATGACCGTTGGTGCCGGCACGGCAGAGTTTATCGACAGTGCTTGGAAGGCCGAGTGAACAGGTCGCGACTGGTTCAGTTCTGCCTTGATGAGGGCGTCCTCCATCGGCATCTCCGGCCCGCTGTAGCCAAGTTGGTCGTGCTCTGGTGCAGGGGCTCCCCAAGAGGTTTGGAAGTAGGAGGGTTCCATGATGGCGGAGGGTGCCGGCGCAGCAGACATTGGTGGCGTCTGAGGCTCGTATGAGGCCGTTGCCACTATCGGAGCTTGGGAATGCTGCCAGTTGAGGGGCGAGGTTCGGTGAGTGGAGGAAGGCGATGACGAGGGCGGGGAGAGGGATAATGACGAGCGATACAAGTTGTACGACGCCGTTTGCTGTAGGGGCTGCTGTTGTTGTGCTTGCTGCTGCTGTTGTTGTGGTTGCAGCTGCTGCAGATGACTTGGAGGTTTTTGTGGTGGTGGTGGTATGAGGCCACTGGCCTGGTAAACCACCGGGGCCGCACCGTTGCCCCAGTGGGGCGGGACGTACTGCTGCAGGATCGTGACGGGAAGGGGTGGCCTGTGACGAATCGCCACAGACCAAAGAGAGGCGGGAAGAGTGGTAGCTCGCGAACTGTGGCGTGCGTGGTGAGCAACAGTGCGGCGCAAGGATGTCTTTGTCGGTGGAGAAGCGGAGGGGCGTAGAGGAGGAAACTGGGAGGGTTGAGGGCGTGCTGACCGGTGGCGACCAGTGCGAGGAAGCCAGCTAGACAGCTAGATGAGTGTCCTGGTTGAGTAGGACGCAGGCAGGCGAGTGCGAGGGAGACGTCTTGGATCTAGTCGACGACGACGGGACTTGGGGTAAGAGGAGACGACGATGTAGGTGATGGTGACGCTGGTGACAATGTGCGCTCTGTTGCGAGTCAGTGGACTGTCGGGTTTCAGATAATGATGGGGATGAGAAAGAGGAGAGTGGAGAGAGACATGTTGATGATGATGACGAGGATGACAGAGATGTTGTTGCGCGCCGGGGATCAGACGAGGACGCGGCAACAACGCCCTTCCTTGGAACCCCTCCACCGGCCACCGACCACCAGCCACTGCGCACACACTCGACTCTGAACACTCGTTCCGCCACTCTCACACTCTCTCTCACATTCTCGCGAGATTGTCGGCGCCTAGACCCCTCCTTGTCTTTTCTCGCTCCACTCATCCCTTTTCCCCCTTTGCTCCTCGCTCCTTGCGCGACCTCGTGCACACACGCCTCGTTCACTCGACTCACGGCACTCAATCACTCACACGAATGGCCGTCCGAGCGCCTGATGAAATTGCAGCCTTTGATGTTCCACAGACGAGACGATTCCTTTGCGGCGTGCGCCTCAAGGGAGAGGTTTGAGAGTCGAGAGGGGCGCGCGGGTGACACCTGTCAGCTTGACAGCGAGCGACCTCGCAAAGGGAACTGAATAGAAGCCGATGAGGGGGATATGAGACGTCGAGTTGTAGAACTCTTGTGGCGTCGTGGCGTCAATGCCCGAAATGAGGGCAACAGGCTCGTGCGTACCGTACCCGTACGGTATACCGGAGCGACACTGGCGACGATGTCTGTTCGTGGGGCGGCAACGACGTGAGCGGCTCAAGTGGCAATGAGGGTCACTTGTCGAGAAATTTGTGCAGCAATTGAGAGTAATTGGATGGAGCGGCAGAGCGTCTTGTTGACGTGGGATGGGGAGACAAGGAATCGGATTGTGACACACAGCTATCCAGAGATGCCAGATGTCAGACGCCAGATGCCAGATGCCAGGTGTCAGATGCCACAGACGTCCAAGGCGAAGGCGAGCGAGGTATGTCGGGCGGTTCGTCGGTCCGTCCTTCGCAAGCTCGCAAGGGGAGGTTATACGTTGGAATGAGGCGCACACAGAGGTCGACAAGGCGCGCTCACGTCCCCACGCACACTGTGCTGTGCAAGATACCACGTCTCCGCAGTAACCGGGCCGAGCTTCCGTTAACAAACGTGTTGGAGCCCAGAGCACTGCGAGTAGCGCTTCTTGCAGCACGGCACAGGAACTTTGACGGGCGCAATGAAACGACGCCGACGATGCGAAGATTGTAGATCTTGCTGATCTCGCCACTCGAAGGCTTGACGCCGGAGTGGGGGGGGGCTAGAGAGGGCGTCCGGCGGCGGAGGGGCGGGGTGGGGCTAGGGATGGGAGTGCGAGTGATTCCAGATGGGCGGATGGGCGACACGCGCGCGCAGGTGCACACAAATGTGCTGATCTGGCTGACCTGGCTAGTTGCTTCCTGCGTGCCGTTGTCCGCTGGAGCTACTCTGGATCACTGGAGCGCCGGAGCTCGAGCGTGCGGCTGATCGGCTGACGGTCTGGCGGCTGGCGCAACGGCAAGGCGCCCCGAGTGTAACGCGCGCGTGTAAAACTGGGGTTCCCGGCGTCTGAAGGGGGCCTGTGCGTGTTCCGCGCGACGGTGGCGTGGTATTGCGCAGGGGGGGGAGGGAGGAGGGGGCTGGGTCAAGAGAGCGGTGTGCTCGGACGAAGCAAGGCTCGTGCGTTCGTTCGTGCGTGCTAAGACAGTGCCGAGCCGCCACCAGTGATCGGATCGGGGTGGAGGTGTCAAGCTCTGGGCCTGTAGGTCTGTGGGAGGGTATGTGAGGGGGGGCTGGTGGCCGCGTGTATAAGTGGTGATGGTTCGCGGGGTGTGCGGCCGTCAACGTCGCGCGCGCAGAGAGGCGTGAGCGTTGGAGTGGTAGTGCGTGTGAGCGCCGATGTTGGTATTCGGCGCGGGCGAGGGTGAGGGCGAGTCGAGGGCAAAGGCGAGGGCGTGGGGGACCGAGTTATGTTGTCGTCGAGGCGTGCGTCAAGGGGGGGAGGAGGGGGAGGGTGAGGGAGGGGACGAAGGTTGGGTCGTAAATCTAGGGGATAGATGGAGGAGGAGCGTCGAGCGAACAATGTCCAATATCGTGTTCGTGACGGAAGTGGAGCGATAACGGAGACTGACGATCTGACGAGTAGAGGATGATGATGATGAGAAAAGAGAATAATGGAGAGAGTCTGTGTATGATGTGCAGAGTGTGTGTGTGGCGGTGTGGCGTGATACACAAGAGATTGAATGCTGCTGCGAGCTGCGAAGCGGTGAACTGAGCTAACTGGAGACCTCGAACTAGTGACCGGTGACCAATGACTGCGGTGCGGGGCGGGCGGAGGCGCCGAGGCGCGGAGGACGAGCCGAGTTACCTTCCACTCTCGTGTCCCAAAGGCGGCAAGTGCAAGTGGCGCGCGGTGCGTGGTGCGGGTTGCGGGTCGCGAGTTGCGGGTTCAGACTTGATTTGTGATTCACTCTCCAGCAGGTCAACGTAACACTGCGTACCTGGGACTTGATCTCTCCATCTTCTGCCCGCTCCGCATCTCCTGCAATCCTGCATCTCCTGCATCTCCTGCGTCTCCTGCATCATCTCCTGCGTCTCCTGCACGTCTGGCACCTCATGCATCCTGACGATCCTGTTCGTTCATGCGATGCGACACCACCCGGGAATTGCTTTCTTGACTCGCCACCTCGAATTCAACATTGCTCCAGATTGTCTTTGTTTCTCCTAGCCGGCCTCATGCTCTGCTGCTCAATTGTCCACCACACGGTCCATGTCTAGCGCTCAATTTCCTACAGATTCCCCCAGATTCCCCATGCCCCGGTCGTGCTACGTCCCCCAACTGCGTGTGCTTTGAGCATTCCCAGCTCCGAAAAACGCCATGGACATTTTACCGTTTGACTTGCATTTGCCTTTTCCGCATTGATTGCCTGATGCGACGTGGTGGGTCCTGTCTTGAATGCATGATCCTGCAAGGAACAGGATTGCAGGACACTAAGCGTGTCGGGTGTGGCCAGGTCGGCCTTGTCGGCCAGGTCGAGGTCCATTGACGACGAGATGGTGCGCATGTGCCCGCTCCCCGCCATCAGGGGCCGCGCCTGCGGTTCACGACGGCACAACAGACACGACGGTCATGTCATGTCATGATGGCCTACAAGGCTTGGGTTGGTAACAACATGTCTCGTACTCTTTTCCGCCCTGGGTATTGCCCAGATTTCCTCTTACTCCTACTCTGCTCCGTACCTCTTCGTCCTTAGACTTTGCCATGATACGTCCCGTCAATCACGCACCCTGCTCTCTTTGTGCCGTCCCCCGTCCCCCGTCCCCCCCCAGTCCCCCGCTTGATGCCGCTCCTCCCGGTCCTAACCTTGCCTCTGCCTCTGCCTCTGCCTCTGCCTTCGCCTGTCATGTTCCCTCTTCTTATTTCCCTCTTCATGTTGCGCGCTCGCCCAGCCCGCCTTGGCGTCGTGGCTCCGTCATTGACCGCCCGCCCAAAAACTATCTGACCAGATACCGCGATCCCAAGATTGTGGCGCACGACACCGACGAACGACGAGGGCGCGAGCAGATCATCAGTGCATTGCGCAACAGGGTTAACGCGGGACAAGGGGCGCCAAGTTCCTTGGGATCCTCAGGAGCCTTGGAATTGTCTCGCCCAATTCATCAGAAGTGCGACGACGACGCATCTGGTGCCATCACATGCCCCCACTTCGTCAGCACTGCGGTACGCATCATGGATCAAGGATCGAGGAGGGAGACAAGGACAGCGCTCAAGGGCTAAAGGGCTGAATGGCGGTCTCGAGCTCGGCAGGCTCGGGCATGTAGCGCGGGTACGGTTACATCCTATGGAGTTGGGAAGAAGCGTATTCAGCAGAATGACACTTACGCATCCACCCATCGGTCCCTGATCGCAATGGCTCACGACTCACGACTCATGCTCACGCCCCATGCTCACAGTTCACGACTCCAAGGTGACGCCTGATCAAGCTTTTGCTTCGTGTCGCGAGCTTGGCCCAGTGGCGCGCGACCTGGGTAGCTTCGGTGACTAGGCGGTTTGGGCGACAGGGCAACGATGTGCCGTGTGCCGTTACCGCACCACATCGTCTGCCGTCAGCTGGCGATGAGATCCCACAAGTTCGGATCAATAGACTGCTGTCATCCTCAGTTCCTGTTACCCTGCAACTAGCCGTTCATGTGCCGCCGCCGTTGCCCTCACGTCTTCGTCTCCCTTACCGCGCCGCTAGGCTACCGAACCTTCGCCTTGGAGCCTCCACGCAAGCCTGCCGAGTAGCTATGTATCGTGTCGTGCCGCAGCTAAGCCTGAAGACTGGTGTTTTGGACGGTTGTTGCCAGCATGGCCATGGCTGTAGTTCGCCACCGTCTGTGTGTGCGTCAGCAAACAACAATTTCCATCTTTAGTTTGACGGTCACAGACCACTAGCTCACGCCTCTCGTCTCCGGCCTAGTTGGGCATACCCTTAAACCTCCATCATCCCCCGCCCGCTCTTGTGTCACCTTTTCACCATGCATCTTTCACCTGCCAGGTCCTGCTCGGCACGGAGATTATGGCATTCAGTCGACTCAAGAGCGCCGTTCGCCGGCTCCCAATTTTAACGTGGTCCAGGGTCCTATCGGCATGCCACATAATCGCAGTGCTAGTGCGCTGCACATCTGTCTGCTGTCTGGTGCTGAGCTTGCTGCTGCTGCAGGACGATACCCAAATTGGAGTCTGTGGCTTGTTGTTGGTGAATTCAGCCACACCCTCCCACAGTCATTCGAAGCCCCATGCCGGCGCGGGCTGCGATACCCTGCAATTCTGCAACGCACAGAAATGCATCAATGCGGCAACACACTTGCGTCAGAACCTGTTAAGCTCAGGGGGCGTCGCTCCGCACCTGTTTGTTGGTCCGAGGTGGATGTCACGGGCATGTGCCACCAATCCATCAACTGAGATCAAGGACTTGCCGAGCCCTGTGGCCGAGGCGAGGCGGCGCCGGCGAGCGGAACAGATCAAGCCAGAGGCATGTCAGTTCCTGTGGCGCAGAAGTTAGGATCGCTCGCAATTCAATGCAGAGTGCATGTTGCGTCGTGGTTCTCGGGCCCACTCCCCACTCTTCGCAGGATCGCAGGACTCTTGCGTCGTGGCGCTCCCCAAAATCAATCTGACGAAGCGCGAGCCACAAGCGTGCACGGCAGAATACGTTAGCAGTGTATCTCGGACGCCGGTGCCCATACCCCGCTGCGCAGCGGTCCGCCATCGCCCTTGCTGCGCCTCCGCACCGCCGTTGCACGTCGCTCTCACTCCACAGTTCGCTCAGGCGATTTAGAAACCGAGGTCGTCGGGAAACGTAAGGGCCAGTGGCGTGGCGTGCGTTGTTATGTGGGGTAAGTAACCTTTTCTTGGCCCCATCCCTCCCCCCTGCACCGCACCGCACCCGCAAACCACGGGTATCATGTACGGCACGCACGTCAGCATGCTTTTCGGCCAGGGCAGACATGGCGGTGGGCCTGTGGGACAGGGCGGGGGCGGACGGCATTAGAGCAATCTTGTTTAGGAGTGGTCCTGGCGCGCTGGAGCGGAGCGCTGGAGCACGGCTCGGCTAGCCACGGGGACGGGCAAGTTTTAATGACCACGTCTGGCCTTGCGGCTTCGTAGAATTGTCGGGCGCGGAAGTACGACTTCTGTGCGGATGTCACTCTAGAGGATCGTGCCTGAGGGAGCATGACGTTGGCTTTGGCTTTGACATCGGGCGTCGCGGCGGCGGCGTCGCCGGTGGCCACACCAATACATCTGCGCACCTGCCCTTGACTGATCCCGAGCTTTCCAGTTCCCCCGCGTTAGCTATTGTTTTTGGCGTTGTCACAAGGAACAGGGAGGGGGCGTCCGGTTTGTTGGAGACGAGTAGCCCCAACAATCTACCCTGGTTTAACGATTCGAACTTGATTGCCCAAACCGGCATCGTAAAGTCAGCAGAAATGAGGGCGTCTGGGGACTCGGGGATCGGGGACTGAAAGACTCGGTGCGCCATGGAACACCCGCGCGGGCCTGGGATCTCGGGGAGCATGGGAGTGCCGAGTGGGAGATGTGAGGTGCGTCGGAGGGCGGCTCGGCGTACCTTATGCATGCACAGGGTGGCGCGTGTCATGTCGGTGGCAACAGATCGGTCTGTGCCACCCTCCAGGTCACAGCTCAAAGCCTGGGAGTTACTCGGCCCGTCCGTTGGCGTAGAAACGCATCCGCCGTCGGCGCCGGGCGGGGGGCGTGGGCGACGCAACGACGCAACGTTCGTCGAGGGGGCGAGGTCGAGGGGAACACAATGTGCCAAGCACTCCGCATCCACATCCCCAATGCATTGTGCCACTCACCGCTGGCCGCAGATCTACAAGGCACCCGCGCGCTTCCCCTTCATTCTCTCTCCAACGCATCACGACAACACCTATCGTCTCCTGACCCCTGCTTCCGGATGCGTCGGCCTCGACGCTTCTTTCGGAGTGTACGAGGCACCCTGCGCAACGGTATTCATGAGACGAAGAGCTACTAAGCGAGGAGCGGTCGTTCCAGGAATGCCGCTGCCGTTGGAAGGAGACCATCCATGTGCGTGAATGCGTACCCCAATGGCATTGCGTATGGCGCGGGAACGCGCGTTCCATCCTTCTGTTCTGAATCAACAGTTCCGCCCGCGCTTCCCTGCACAGCACGATCGCGCACGCGCACGATCCATAGGGACCATGCGACAAGTGTCAGAACTGCTGAAAAGTTCAGAAAATTTGTGGACCATGCTGAATATACTCGCTCATTCCGATTTTAGCCACCAAGTTCGCAACGTGGATATCAATCTCAGCAACACCCGGCTACCGATCTGCATCCCGCTCCGTCGGCAGTGGGCGCAGTGCGGAGCCGGAGAGAACTCGCAGTCGCTGATTCCCTTGCTGCGATAATGCAGTTCCATCGGCTGCGCCTGCTTGGAGTGCGGAGCGGAAGCCTCGGTCATGCGACCCGACGTGACCATCCACCACAATCCCACAGGTTGCACGCGTAGGAGGGTGCGTCATGACGTGGCACTGCTGTGAGCGAGGCATGGTGCCTCAAGTCGTGACGGACGTGATCGCTCTTGGCGAGTCGTCAGCTGTACAGCTGTACAAGGCGCAGCGGGTTGAGTGGCTCTCTGATCTCATGCATCATGAATAATGAACAGCGCCTCTAACTCTACATTGCGGGATGAGAAGCAAGATCGGCGTGTCTGGACTCGGCGGTGGCGACCCTGAGCTTAACCACGCCGCCACCGTTCTTGTCACAATCTCTTCTTTCTCCCAGCTCTCTCCCGCTTCGTAATCTCTAAGACATCGCCACACTTGGCATCCTCTGCTTTCGGTGAGGAGAGTCTGGCAAAGCCAGGACCCATCCCGTCCCGCTGCCGTTCATCATGTTGCCGAGCATATACTGGAAGGCTGGTCGACGGCGATCACTTGGACGCGTCCTGGTCTTGTGGCCCGTGGCCAGTAATGGCCAGACAGGCGTGCCTCATGCCGAGATGTTGGATGCTAATGAAGTGGCCCAGTTCATCACCTTCTCCGTTGGTTTCAGAGCATGCCGTACATTGAGGACTTTCATGCTTCTGCACGGCGAAACGCGTGCCGTAATGTCGCTCCCTTGTCCGACACGACCAGGCCACAGCTCCACACTGGGCGAGGTGTTGAGTAAAGCATCCGGCACGCCTCAGTCGGCGCTGTATTCCCGCCAGGGGGGTCAGTCGCGAGCGACCGTTTCAGCCGGCGGGTACCGCTGCGCCGTCGGGCGACCTGGGGCCACCGCTGGTCAGAGCAGCAGCCTGCTTTCCGTTCTGGCTCTAGTCACAGGCCCAGACAGTGGCACATCGAACGATATGCCGTTGCCAGCCACGCCGAGAACGGCGGGCGACCAATGCAGCCCCCTAATGTGCCGTGTTTCGACATTGTCTCCCGTTGCCGCTAACGCGACGGGTGCGGCACCTCACAAGCTCGTCTGACCGTCGCGCGGGAAGCGCCGGGACGCGTCAAGTGGCAGCCCGTGGCGGAGTTCACTGCAACATGGTTTGGTGCAACGGTGCTTCCCCTGCAAGCGCCTCCTGTTGACGTCGAATGCAGGTCGGTGTCTGCTTTGACTCAACCTCCTCAGCCATGCACATCGTTCCATGCGCCGCGTGACCTTGGGATCTTGGATACCCTCGATTCTTGTGCCGGACTGTGCTTGATCTCAAGCTTGGAGCACGATGCAGAAAGAGGCGAAGAGGGCGGGCATGTTGCGGCGCCAAGCGAAGCAAGGTTGCAATCGTTGCAAGGATGCGACGACGCAAGAAATGCAAGGACGCCAACGATAGTTTTGCTTGTGCAGGGTGTGGTGACAAACGCACCACGGTCACAAGTCGGCTGCGCTTGCAACCGATGTGGGTGCGAGGTGGCGCCCACGACGCGTCATGTGTGTGCGGAATGATTGGACTGTGGCATGCGCCACTCCGCTTGGCCTCTGTCTCCGAGCCTGCCCTCTCAAGATTTAGCAGCAGCGCCTCCGCCACCGCCACATCCACAACGGCTGAACTTCGTCCCTCGTGCCCTCCATCAGAATACACCCCTCACTCGTGCAGACACCGCCGCCCCCGCACCCCACTTTGCGCCTCTCGGACTTCCCCGTGGCCCGCGGCGGGTGGACAATTGGAGTCAGGCTTCACGAAACGGCCCTCGGCATTGACGTCCATTGCTGAACATTGCCCTGCGCCTATGAGCACGGGCGACCCCTGTCCACATGCCGCGCGCCTCTAAATTCCGCACACATATTCCTGGCGCTCAGACATGACCACATTCAGGCAATAGCTGTGTGGAGTATCAACTGCAGGGGACCGCGCCGCACCTCGTTACGTCGGGCTGACAATTTTTTCTGTTTTACTCTCTGCGCCCGGCGCCCTGCAGGCCTGCGGCGTCGCTTACTGCGGCCCTCGTTCAGTCTCTACGGCCGATGGGCGCCACATGTCGTCCTCATCACTTGCCACCCTGGTCCGCACCCGCTCTGCACCGCAAGGGGTATACACTTTCGGCGACCGCGCAGCCTCCGTAAACCCATTCAAACAGGCCGGCCACCGTCGAAACGGCGTCTCCTGCGTGCTGAACGCCTCACTTGAACGGGAGCGGCACGAACGGCACTTCCACTCACGATGGAGCGTAAGGGGTGTGCCAGCCTCAGCGCCCTCCCAGGCGACATTCCGCGATAGGTGTAACAGGATGGTGCCTGGCGCCTTGTTTCGCAAAATCATCACCACCACTTGTGGCATGCACACTGCTGTCCGCATCGGCACCACCACCTCCTCTCGACATCTGACAACATCATGAGGCCGCGGGACTGCGTGCCGTATGCGGTATCCGCAGTTGTCGTTTCAAGACACCTCCCCGACTTTCCCGCCACTTTGTGTGCTCGTTGCGAACCCCTCTCGCCTTCAACTAACGTGCTGCGCCCTCAGCGTGTACTGACTGCGCGGGTTCTGTTCGAGCAGCACATTCAAAACTTGATCGTGCAGTCCCTTCTGATCCGCGTGGGTGCAACAAGGCCTCAACCTCCCATTTTGGAGGTGCCGCAGGAGACTCCGATCGAGGTCCTGCCCACTGATCCCTGTCGCATTCAAGATCAGGCTAGCAGGCGGCATCCGGCGCCGGCGGAACACTGACACCTGAGATAATGTCCAATTCACCACCCATTCCATGTCCGACTACGAACTAAGCTTGAGCGGATAATCACCGAATTATGAGTGAATTTGATCATCCAGATCCTATCCAGCGTCGTACATCCTGAGTGTCTCAGTGCGGAGCGGAGTCTCGGGCGGAGTGACGATGATATTGGCTGCGCAAGCTTGGAATGGCGCTTACTGAATTGAGATTACTGAGAAAGGTTTGCGCCGCACCTTGTCCGCCATCATGCACGGCATGTACAGCCGATACGAGACAAACTGAGACAAGGCGCCACTTGTGAGACATCGCAGTACGCGGGGAGTGAATAGTCGAAATGGCGATGAAAACAATCTCGGCGCAGCGCCAACTCTCTGCTGAATGAGACATACACACGATGAATTGATGTGTTGCATCCACGTCGTTCGCATCAGCATGTGCGATCGAGAGAGGTGAGAAATCATGTGCTGACGTTGGTTGTGCTGACAATGACCCAAATGTGGCACTTGCAGTGCTCATGGAAGCCACTGTGGCCAGCTAGACTCTCAAACATGCTGCGTCAAGTGACCTCTCTGAGAACATCGAGGCAACGTGTTTCCACTAACACCATTTTTCCCACACTTGCCGGCGACACCCCCACCTTCTGTCAGGCGAGGAGGTGGGCACTTTTCGAGCACAACTGGGGAGGCAATCCTCCTCTCTAGGTTTTTCTTCCATGTACAGAGGCAGCTTGATGCACACTCAAAAGAGTGTGCCGCCAACTGCACAAGCTGTCCCAGGCTCCCTTCCCCGTTGGCAGCTAAACTGCGTCGCCGAAGCGTCTAACACATGCGGCTTCGCTACAACTGCACCACAGTCACTGGCAGGCTCTGCCTTACCGGCGTGCTGACGCGAAATTCATCGGCGAGGGGGAACGGTGACCCAGCGCGCCGGCCGCAGGGCTCACACGCCCCGCTTATCACAGAGGAGGGGTCAGAGGCAGCTGCCTCTTGCTCATCCATTGCAAGGGGAGGCATCACGGATCCGTGGCGCCACTCCCTACGTTGCCACCCTCGGGCTTGCTCGTGAGCCCTCGTCTGCCTAAGCGTGACCTCTGCAGAGTTTGACTTGACGTTCGTTCTAGGCGTGACGATAGGTGGCCTCGGTCGAGCTCGCTTGCAGCGGGGGGGATGGCGCTGATGACGACGACGAGCAGGGCCACTGTTTTCCGCTCGCCCCCGCTCAAGCCACCGAGGCACATTGTGCCAATGCCGCGCGGGCCGCGATAGAGCCACCTCGTCGACGCTAGCATATCCGTTCGCCACACCGCCGCTCCTGCCACTGGCATCCCGTGATGGTGCGGGCGGATCGCGAGGAGACTCCAATCCAATATTGCGTGTCCAAGGCACCTTGAAGTGCCTTTTTCGGCGAGGGCCGCCCGACTTGGACATTGGGACCTCGGCTCCGTTGTCGGATGTGCCATGCGCCTGGGATGCGCGACCTATGTTGCGACATCCAGACCCAGGAGGCGGGAGGGTTCGTGATTTGCGTCGGTGAGGCGGACGAGGGGTGGGGGAGGGACGGAGGTCGGAGAGCGGAGTGATAGCGGTGACTGGGCGCAGGCAGGACTTAGACCAGTGCCTCTAGCTTAATCGGTGCCGTCTCGTTTTACTGGCTCCACCTCGGTCCCGGGATGCCCAGCAACGCAGTTCCAGCGGGAACAAGCGGGCCCGGCGCAACATTGCGCAACACCGAATTCGTACTCCGTCTCGTCGGTGGGAGGCGCCGTCAAACTAAGCTCAGGCCCGGCACCCGAGGGGACGGTTCGGGACCTAGAGTCTATCGAGGGACATGCAACCTAGTCGTTCTGGAATGGTGAGAACGGCGGAGCGTCGTACAGCCACCCGTTTCGAGGACGTAGATGAGCTGCGGCGGCAGTGGACGGTCACGCCCAAACTTACCGTCAGAGTCAGAGCTTGAGCGCAAACATACCCGCACGTGAGACCAGAGGCCCCAAGATGAATAGAGTCTGAAACGGGCACGACTCCCGTTTCTAAGCTGCGATTCGGTACTGTAACTGATGAGCTACGTTCTTAACGCACTTGCGTTGCGACTCCTCCTCTGTCGACGCTGGTGGCGGCGTGGTGATCGAGACCAAGCTTTTGAGAGGCTCCGATCATACTCGGCGTCACTGGAGCACTCGCCGGGCTTGTCAGATTCATGTTAGTGGTCATGCTGCAATAGATACTTGTTGAATCGGAGGTTCGAATGTCTCTAAGATTCGAACGGCCGACCTCTCCCACAACGGCAAGTTGATACGAGTGGCAAAGCACGTGTCGATAACTCATAATGACGTGGCGTTGCCCAAGGCGTTCCGTCGAGTTGCCTGTTCACCTCGACTCGTTCTCCACCCATCCTCCGGCGCTTCGTTCATCCCCTTCCCTCATCTCCTCCTCGACATCCACATCAACGTCGTTTCTCCTCCAGACTCTCAGACATCTGACAAGTTCTAGCCTCAAGCTCGCTTTATCCCAATGCCTCCGAAAGCCGCCGCTGCGGCAGCAGCTCCTGCCGCCCTCGCCGCGGGTTCTCCACCTCCACCGGAGCCCAAAGCCAATGATGCCAACGACATCCTTGTCATCCAGGACCTGATGGACACGATCGACCAGATTCCTATCGAGCTCACTCGGGTGCACTCTGACCTCAACGAGCTCGGCGCTGTATTGTACGGTGAGTGCAAATGGGGCGCACGAGAGCCGGCGATCAGTGAATTGGCGGCCTCCACATTGGCACGCCATGAGGGGCATCGTTGCTTTGTTTTCCGAGCCCGTATGACACAGCCGAGCTGTAGCTGATTCCAGCCACGCTGTGTAACCTCGAGACCAAGTTGCATCAGCTCATCAACTGGATTCAGGACCCTACCATCCAGCCCGAGCGCCGCTTCCAGCTCTTGCAGGAGATCGCTGAGGAGGCCGCTAGATACAAGCTGGGCGGCGATGACAAGATTCGCGTCGCGGGCGGCGCGTGTGATGGAGTGAGTGTCGCGAACAAAGTCGAGAAGTTGCCTGACGCGCAGATTATGGGCCACCAGCGGCATATCTCTGAGCTACTCAACGCGTCCACGCTCTTAATCAAGGACCCGCCGTCCCCGTACACCGCGGCCATGACATTGGTCCCTATTCCGGCCCCCGCCGCCACCCGTCGCGGAGCGCGAACCACAGGCTCGCCATTCAATGACCGTGGCACGCCGACCAAGAAGAAGCGCAGTCGCAAAGACCAGCTGGGCAAGGACGACGACGATGCCTCATCCGTTAACGGCGACAAGAAGAAGGCTCCAGTGAAGAGGAAGAAGTGAGTCGTTTCGGCAGCACCCGCCTTAAGACCCGCTGACAATCAGGCAGCCGCGTGGGGTGTCGCCATCTGAGTCCATTGCTTCAACTGCAGCGTACGGCAAGGATACCGGACCCAAGACTGCCCGTCAGATCGCTGCCGCAGCAGCCAAGGCGAGCGCAGCAGCTAAGCAGCAGCGTCAGGCCGATGACTCGGACGACGATACGGGCGACGAGGAGCCGCGCGGCGGGCGGAAGAGCACGGCGATGGTCGTTAGCGCCTCCAACGACAGCCTTGCCCCGACCGGGGCCCTCGGCATCGACATCGGCAAGAGTCGCGAGGGCTCCGCGGGCAAGAGCGGCGGCGTAACGCCCAGTGGGAGCGGGACGAAGAGCGCCAAACGCGGACAGAAGCGTGGGCACGGCGAAGATGACGAGGAGGAGGATGAGGAGGACGGAGACGCGCCTCCCACAAAGCGCACCACCGCGAAGAAGGTTGCAGTGACAACGGCGGCGGGTGCGGGTTACGACAGCGCCGATCTTGGTGACGACGGCGCAGTCGACGACAATCTCGACTCCAAGGTCTACTGCACATGTCGCCAGGTGTCCTTCGGCGAGATGATTGGGTGTGATGACGACGACTGCGAGATTGAATGGGTGAGTTGAGCTCGCGTCGGCGAACTATCCTCCGTTTGCCCTTACTGACGGCCAGTATCACGTCGCGTGTCTCAACCTCGACAAGGCGCCGGAGGGCAACTGGATCTGCCCGCAATGCCTCGAGCGGCGAAAGCGTAACCCGAAGGCGAAGAAGCCGTCGAAGCCCGCCAAGCGTCGTTGAGCAGTGCGCCGGCTCGACCAGAGGGACAATCACCATTCCCCTCACTGTACCGTTTTACACTTTGTATGCATAGATTGTGACAGTAGTTGCTTCGCAATGGCGTTGGAGGCGTACGGCGCTGGCGCCTCATGCTGAAAAGCCGTGTGAAGAACGACTAGATGAACGAGTGTGGACTCATGGCCCGCGGCGGGATAAGCTCGTGATGACTTGCCATTGGCTACACCTAGCTACACATTGATGAGCGACTGTCGTCAGTCTCCTTGCTGTCGACGCGGCAGGGCATTTAGTGACGCGGCCGTCGACTATCTGAAGGCTGCATCATCGGCGGAGCAGCTCAGTCATCACCGAGCGTCGCGGCGTTGTCGCCGAAGGAGTAGCGGCTCGGTAACCTAAATCTGCGCGGTACCTGCCAAACCGCGACGCACGGTGATATAACAATTGCTGACGATCATCTGACTGTGACTAATCATCCGCAGGCCGCAGCCGCAGTCCCGCTGCCTTCCATCTATCTACCTCACGACCACATGACGACAATTCAAAGCCGAAGCCCGGGATCCAGCGATGCAGCGAGCGTATAAGAGCGCGGTTGTACTCGGTGTCCCAGCTCACCACCGACCTCTCTCACACCCACCTCCACCATGGCCGTCACCCCCCTCCGCCGCGCGCTACATCACCGGACACGACGCGTCTGGCAAGTCGGTGTTTCTGTACGAAGGCGCCATCCCGACCTTCACGGCCGGCCTGGACGCCGTCACGCAGCATGGGCTGCCGTGGTCTGCGGCCGACCCGCCCGACCTCGCCGACAACACGGACACGCAGTTGACCACGACGACGCAGATCCACACGGGCGCCGGCAGCACTGCGCGCTTCCTCGTCGTGCCGCCCGGCAACACGGCGGTTATGCACCGCACGGCAACGCTCGACTATATCATCATCCAGAAGGGCGAGATCGTGCTCGAGCTCGACGATGGGAGCGAGCGCGTGTGCCGTGAAGGCGACCTCGTTGTGCAGCGCGGAACGTGAGTAGTTGAGTGCAGGGATGATGAGAAGAGGCAGGGACAGAGGAGAGAGACGAGCGCGAGAGAGAGAGAGGGAAGGGACGACGTGAGCTGACGTTAGCAACCACGCATGGCACAATCGTTCAGACAAGCCATGCCAGTTCTACGCCATTATCCTGACTGCGCCGCTGCCCAAGATCAACGGGAAGCAGCTCGAGGCGTCCCATGCTTAGGCCCGCCGCTACGGAAGCAACATGAAATTGTATCGAGTAGACGTGGCCGCGCGGGGCTCAAAATAACCAGGAGAGTAGCGCTGCTGGGCTGCATGGCTGACGGGCTGACCGGCGTTGACTGGCTTACTGCGCTCAATGGCTGACTGGTTGACTGCCTGCCTGCCTGGATGACGGCCTGACTTACATGATACACTACCATCCCCTCGGTCCACTGAGTATGCTGCACAGCTTCATCACATTCTCAAAGTATGTAAGACTCTTGTTGTAAGGCTTCGGTGTCCCCTGTGAAGAAACTTCCTGGTTATTATCACGGGCGAAGGCCGCGCGCGACCGCTTGCCCATGACGGCCACCAGTCGCGGACAAGGACGCAGCAATGCACTGTCCTCATCCGGCTCTGTGTGGCCCAACCAACAGAAAGCAGTCAGAGAAACGCATTGGGCCCAAGTCTTTTGTTACTATGGCTGAAACAGTACAGCAGAGTCTGCTCAAAACGAGGCTCACGCCCAGATCACGCCTCTGGGCGCGCGGACATGCGGTGCAGTGAACTCTGCTGAATGGACTCACGGGGCCGAGCGAATCGCTCCACCGCGGATGGTGCGGTTCCGTGTGCGCTGGTGTCAGCAGGGCTCACGCGTCCCTCCCATTCGATTGGGAGAGAGAGCTTTGGTCAGTCGCTCGGACTGTGGGCATTGGTGGTGGCTCTAACGGAATGCGGGGCCGGAAGACAAGTGGTGGATGACAGACACAACTGTTCACAGTCAACTGCGGCCTGGTGTCAGGTCGCAGCGGTCTGTCATCCACAATGTGCATGACCCACAAAGCGTGGGGCCACAACACGCAAGCGGCCACGACGCACGGACGCGGACTGGTGGTTGCACATTGGCCTCTGTTAAAACGAGACCCACACCCTGGTATCTCAATATCTGACATTGGGTGCGCGAACCTGAGGATGCAGGTCGGTGCCGAGAGCCTTGCTGAGTGAGTTGTTAACTCACTCGTTAGCGTTTCCAAGGATTGCTGTGCATGGGGATGGCGAAGGAGGATAGCGGGAGGCGAGGAGGAAGGGGCGTAGATCTTAGAGCATGGGCGTCGGTGTCAGCACATGCCCTAGGTAGTCGAAGGTCGGTGTACGAAGAGAGGGGCGAGGAGGTTGTCGAAGGGGGGAAGGGGAGGGAGTATGATGGACGAAGGATGAAGATGGGATGCGAGATGAGTGACGAAGAAGAGATGGGAATTGGGTGGGATGACTGGTATTTATAATGCACTGAAGAGCTGGTCGAGGCGAGAGAAGCTGTTGGCTTCTGGTGCTTGGCGGCTGACTGGACTGTATGAATTGACTTACGTGTGACCCGCCTCTTCATGTTGTGTGATCAAATATCAACACGTGACCCCTTGCTCGAAGTCGAATTGATGGTTCGTCCGGCCTCACCGCCTCGAGAAAAGGGACAAGGCTACGGATCTAGTGAGTCAATGAGCAAACGAGCCATTGTACCGCATCTCAAACAATGGGGAGCTGTTGGACAACATTCCAATTCTGAACGTGGCACTTGAGGACAACTGAATGGAACTAGCGGCGATCAGCTCCGCTCGTACCTCCGCTACTGCGGTCGACACCGCAGCATGACATGCGCGGTCGTCGCCGCCGAGGCTGATTTGGGCCACCCCCGCGCCAGGAGTTGCATGCGCTGGGTCAGTTGCTGGATGCTGCACAATTGTTCACCTCCGCATGAATCAGCATCAGGGAGTGAGGGCGAAAAGACTTGTCTCTCACTGATCGATAGAATCACGGGATGAAAGGGAACAGCTAGCGCGAGCACCATGTGTGACGCAGCTGTAGACGATGTGACCAGCACCGGGGATTGATTGTCTCTCAAGAGCCTGCACAGTGCTACATGGACCTCAATGGCGTACAAGACTGCCAGCGTGGCTCCACAGCTCGAGCAGCCACATCCATCAAATTTAACAAGAGCGCTTTTGGACGACTGTATCTGCCGGCACCCGGTAGCTGGGTGTGCACAGCATGCATCCGCCGCTGACTCACGACGAAGCTTACGTGCGACCTGCAGGAGCAGATCTTTGTGAAATCTCAATTTACACCCCAAGACGGACGAGCAATGACTGGCAGCTTTTAGGCTCGCACAGGAATGAGATAATGACAGACAGGACAGGGACGCTCGCCTTTGAGGCTTCGCAGGATCACGGAAGGTGCTATGTTGTCAGGCATGAGACAGCTTGGATTATTCACGATCGAAGAGCGAGGAGCGACCAGACGATGGCCCCACCTGTCCCTTCCCACATCTCACACGTCACACGTACTCTCGCTTCGTCAGACCAAAACCTACAGAATCCTGTGCAACAGCTACGAATCCTCAGAGACTGGAGGGTCTCACTGACAGCTAAGACCGCTTGCCCTTTGCGAGCAGCATTTCGTGGCACCGAGGACGCACGACCTGGCTGCCATCAGCAAGCTCGTTCCAAACTCACCGCCACGCCATCGACGACTGCTGCTTGGTGCGGCCGGGCACGGCTTCCGCAAAGCTCTTGCTGTTGGCCCCGTGGGCCACGACGTGCTCGAACAGCTGCGCGTACTCCTCGCCCGTCCATGCACGTGCAGTGGCTTTGGCGCTAGGTCCGGACGCGCGCTTGCGCTTCCCCTTCACCTGCGGCTTCTCGTCGTCAGATGACGGCGTGTAGTTGCTCGCTTCGGAGTTGGTGCTCTGGTGCGGGAGAGAAGGCTTGGTGTCGGCTGACGAGGAAGAAGAGGGTCGAGCCCCGCGCTTGCCGACTGTCGCCTTAATACCGCTAGCGCGGGGGGCGGGAGTGCGGGAGGGGGAGGAGGGCATCACGGATGTTGGACTGCCGATGTAGAGAAGTAGACTTTAAAAAGGGTTAGAAGGAGTGGAGAAATACCGAGAAGAGGAGACCGGAGCTAGAAGAGCGAGGAGAGCGAGGACGAGGAGGAGAGCGAGAAGGAGTGCGGAGCATAAGTGAGGTGAGCAAGCGAACTCGACGTGGGAAGCAGCAGACACGCGCACCAGCGCCCCGGGGCGAGAATCACACATCCATAGATCTGCCTTTATCAACTACGGCGTTTCGCAGCCTTTGCAACAAGCGCTTCGCGGCACGTCGGGCCCACCACGTCGCTCGCATCAGCCCGCCCCGAGCAGGACTCACCGCCACGCACCCGCGGCCTGCCTCGGTGTGCGACCCGGCACCTCGGAGAACGCTTTTGCGCCCGCGCCGCTCTTGCTCACGCTCTCGAAGAGGGCGAGATACTCGTCTGCCGTCCACGCGCGGTTGCGGGGGCCAGAGGTGGTGGTGGGATTGGTCTCGAGACGGCGGCGTTTCCCTGTGTTGACGTCTGCCTCAGGCGCGGCGTCGTTGGTGTTGCGCCTGACGTCGGGCTTGGTGTCTTCGTCCGTGGTGGCCGGCGTCGAAGGGGAAATGGCATGAGTGCGGGGCATGGTAATGTGGTGTTCGGGAAGAGTAACGCTGAGAGGGTATCGGGCAGAGGTCAGGTGTTCAGAAAGGAGAATGAGGACACTGAGCAAGTGTGCCGACGAAGGCGCTCGGGCGAGAAAGTCACGAGCCTCGGAGCGAGGACGGGGCGCATAGCATACGGTATGCACACTTCAGAAGCTATCAGCGGCGGCGCTGGCCGGCCTTGACCTCGAGCGCGGCCCTGCACGTCGGCTCAACGACCTGACTTGCGTCAGCGCCACCAGTTACACGTCGATGCCCACCGCCACGTCCAGTAGCTCTGGCTGGCCGAGCGGCCGGGAACGGCGTGAGCGAGCGACGCGTGACTCGGGCCGTACTGCACTACGTGCTTGAACAGTGTGATGTACTCTGCTGAAGTCCAGGCGCCGCGCACGGCTGGCGTGGGCGTGCCCGTCTCGGCCTTGGGTTTGCCACGCTTGAGGGTGGGCTTGGCGTCAGGCGTCGCTTCGGTATCGGTGCTCTCATGGCAACCCCGCTTGCTTGGGCGCACCTCGTGCGGCTCGGGGGATGATGAGTGGCCTCGCATATGGAAGACGCAGGTCAGTGATGTGGAGAAAGTCAAATGCTAGGTGATGAGAGCAAGACATGTTGCACGATCTAGTCCAGAGGGGCAGAATGGGCACACCGAGCACGAGGGGCATGAGGATAGGGCGCTGTGTGCTGGTGAGGACAATGCTCTCATCGACGACAATCAGCCGCATGCCGCCGTACAGCATGTTGGCGCTCGCTTGAGCATGCCTCGTACTGTAGGCCACTCGCCCGTCAGATCGTCAGGTGGTGAGGCACAGACACAGCTTGAGGAACATGTAGCGAGACGTCGTCACCTCCGTCATCTTCGGCCCCCTCGTCACTTAGCTACTACTATTGTCATCTCCGTTCATGTGGTGATGGTAAGTTATGTGGGAGTCGCAACTGTCAGAGCCGGGTTAGTAAGGCTCACCAACCGTTCCATTCCTTCCGCTGCACCCAACATGGGGGAGTCGAGAACAGCGCGCAAGGAGTTGACACCTGGCGTCCACCGACAGCGACGACTCTCCATGTACTGCCCCTCTCTCCTCCATCTCCGCCTCCGCCACCCTCACCTCCATCCCCGCCTCCTTCGCACGCGATCGAGCTCGCCGAGGGTCGCATTGACCGATCAGCTCGGGTCTTCGACGAGCGCCGCCGCCATACCGTCCCGCAGACCCTGGGCTAGAATTGGAGGCGCAGTCTAGTCTCCGAACCCAGAAAAGCGTTGAGCGCGGAATTGTCGTTGTGTTGTCGGCGCCACCAATTCATACTGAGGGTTCGCGATGGGAATTGTAGAACTCTGATCATCTTGGGCCGCGGAGGCATACCGAGCTCCCTCGCCCAGAATTCCGGGCTGGGCCCTGCCGCACTCGGGGACGCGAGCGCGGACCTGCCTCTTCGAGCCGACGCGTCTCGCTGTGCTCGTGCACTGGCAAACCTAGAAGAGAATGGAAGACGCAGTGCGTGCACCGTGTTCAGAGGAGAGTCGAGAAGGTCCAGAAGGCCATATTGCTGTCGGCATCGTTATCCATTCCGTACACGGCTCCACAGGTTGCGCAAGGTGTAACTCTGGTTCAAGCATCTCGTCGGCGTCACCAGTACGGGTCGGACGGAGCGTGACAGGTGTGACGGGTCATGTGCAGGCACTGCTTTCCATGTTTGGGTCCCAGAGGCCAGAGCTGGCTATGAAACCTGCTCCTATGCTCCCATGTTCCCATGCTGGCCTCTCGGAAGCTGTCGCCTCGGCATGCGGCGAATTTGAATGCCTTGTGGCGCGCACGGGCGTGGCGCTCTGCAGTTTGCGCTTCTGCGTCTTATGGTTCATGGGATGCGGCGTGGTCCAACAGCTGGCAGCTGGGTCAGGACGAGCCAACGCCTCGTGCCCAGTGCAGGCCAAACAAGACGAGATCGACAAACGGCAAACATGTCATAGAGTTAGTTGGTGCCTTGCACGACGCGTCGTGGTCAATTGACTTTGGAATATGGGTACCTGGCGACCTTGTTTGTGTTTAGAGCCGAGCTAAAGTTGGAGCATGAGAGGGATGGTGCAGAGCGTGCATGCTGCAAAAGAGTGCGGACACCTCCGCCGGCGACGGGAACAGTAGCCATGATTGAGCGCCACTGATGACATTATTGCGTTGGCCAAGCGGGCCCTGTGCTGCGCCATGCGTGATCTTCTTGCCTTTTCTGCTGACACCGCATCGTGTTGCCGGCCATGCCGGCGAGTGTTTTTCAACACCCACGCCTAACGCCTTGCCGTTGAACCCTCGCGCCCCTCGCTCCCCTGCTCGGTCCCCGCCCACTGTTGTCCTGCATGTCGTGGGCACTAGAGCTTTTCAAGAGATCTTCACCGCACACACGTCACTGAACCCTTGGATTCTGGAGCCAACTTGAACTTGTCCTCGTCCTCGGCTGACACAGACATCTTTTATTACTTTTCAGCCCGAATTTCGGGACAAGGTATCCCTTACCATGAAAGCTATCGGACAGGCGGCCCAGCAGATGCACATGTCCGTGTGATGCGCAGATGGAGGTCGGATACAGCACAGGCGTACGTGCGTGCGTGCAGGCGGACGCGCCTGGGAGTGTTACAGCATCAGTTGGGGAGAGATGACAGCATCGTGTGCCGGCTGCGCCGGAGATGGGAGGCATGGGAGGTGGGGTGAGGGTGATTGCGTTTCAGGCGCGGTTGCTTTTCTGGTGCGGGTCGGTCGGGGCATATGAGCATGGCAACCGCCCAAAGACAAAAAGCACAGGAAAAAGTCATGCGCGTACCCGCGCCAGAAAGGGGGCATGGGAGGGGGGGGGGGGGAGGCCCGAGGTCCGAGGAACGACGGAACCGAGAGGCAGCAGAGTCAAGGGCGAGCGCCCACCCTGCAGCCTGCAGCCTGCAGCCTGCAGCCTGCTAGGCTCTGGCCTCTGGTCTGTCGCCAGCCAGACTCTGGTCTCCGGGCTTTTGTACTGCAATAAGAGTGTGGTGATGAATACCTCGAGTCCTCAGAGTAACGCATTGGATGAGGCGAATGGGCATTCTATTAAAGGGTTCAAGCGACGCAGAAATGTTGATGTTGGGACAATTCCGCCGTCACTGTGGCCGCGATCCTTGACATCTCAGGGGGGAGTCTCTCCCTGGCATGAACCCAGCGACTGATTTTCCCAAACATCACGAGAGACACGGGCCAATGAGGATGGACGTTGGCGGCGGGTGGCATGGGAGGGGGAGGCCAAACGAGCGAGTGACCGCGCCTGCTTTGTAGCAAAGGAAAAGCGGTCGCGTCCGGACTGTGCCTATCGCCCTGAGGATTGAGGACAGTTACGCATTACTCAAGGGTCGAGCATGGCAGCTAAGCAGGGGGCATGTCGGCATAAAGTGTCACCACCCGGGCAGCGCGCCCGCGCGCGGATGCAGCGAAAGGCAGCAGAGGCGAGAGAGGCAGCAGAGGAGAGTAGGAATAAACTGCAAGACTGAAAGAGACAGCTGATGGAGAGGGCGGAGGATGGATCCCTGTCTGGCGTGGTCACCCTGCAGAGCGCCTGACGCCGGCCTGACGTTTGCTCGACAACCACTCCCCACGCAGCTCGTCTCTCTCGTCGTCTCTCGTGTCGTCTCCTGCTGCTCCCAATCACTGCAGTACTCTCATAACTTGTTCTCGTATTGTCCTGTTACTCTCCTTCGCTCCTCCCTACACGCTCCACGATTGTGCTTGAGCCTCGGTTGTATATTCCATACACCGCAGTTACATCGCTCTGGACCCCCTCTCCTCCTCCCCTCCCGCCGCGGCTCATTCGCACCCACAGTCCTTACTCGATCCTGTCCTCCTGCATCTCGACTCCTCTCTCTCTCATCCTTTCCATCCATCCCCATCCTCCCCCTCCCCCTCCTCCCCCTCTCTCTCCTCTCTCCCTCATACCCCGCATCCTCCTCCTCCTCCCTTCTTGTCATTGCTCTACTACTCTCTAATTCCATTCATCGACCTGCACTCGCCTCCCAACACACCTATCCCATCTTCCACCGCGCGTCGCTTGTGTCCCTCACCTTGTCCTCTTCAACCCCCGTCACGCTCACGCTCACCTCATCACCCACCCCCGCACCGGAATTGTCACCACCCCGACACGCGCCCTGTTGATCGCACACAACACAGACGCGCACACTCTCGGGAGTAATCGATATTGCTCCAAACACACACTCGATCCTCCTCCTTCGTCCTTCACTCTCACCACATCTCTTGTCTCTCCTCGGCCTTGCCTAACACTACCTACTCAAACTCGAGAGCCTTACTCCACTCGACACACTTGGTCTCCTGTCTTCGTCACCGCGATAACTTTGAGCACAGCGCGCACTGTTCACTGCATACGCTGGAGTCCACAGCAGTCACCAGCCCAGGTGAACGCGCGTGTTCCACCGCCTTCCCCTTTCCCCCCCTCAACCCCTCAACCACGCGTCAACAATGGCGACCGCAGTACAACATCGCCCTGCCGGGTCACGTCGTGCATCTGCAGGTGCCGGCCCTAGCTCGGCGGCTAAACGTCTCTCAGCCATGTCCGGGAACAGTGGCACACGCGAAGCAGACGCAAAGATGATCGGGCAGTGGAAGATAGGCCGGACCATTGGCAAGGGCTCATCAGGTGAGTTAGGGAACCCCACGGTCGTCTCTGTCTCTTGGTAGTCGCCCACGACTAACACTGCACAGGCCGCGTCAAGATTGCAAAGCACGCCTCAACCGACCAATATGCCGCCGTCAAGATCGTTCCAAAGGGTCTCATCATGTCATCCCGCTTGAGCATGAGTGAAGCAGGTACCAAAGCCGAGAAGCTCTTGCTCGGTATTGAGCGCGAAATTGTCATCATGAAGCTCATCGACCACCCCAACGTCTTGTCACTCTACGATGTTTGGGAAACGAACGACGACCTGTGAGTTTGACACGCCGTAATTGGCGGCAATATGGGAGTCGTAGCCCCTGGTCTAGAAAGAAGGGGCCATCCTCCGCTTGTGTCACCCTGACTGACGCGCAGTTATCTCGTCATGGAGTATGTTCCCGGTGGCGAGCTCTTTGACTACCTTGTGCGCAAAGGCCGTCTTCCACAGCATGAGGCTCTGCACTACTTTCAGCAGATCTGCTATGCCGTCGACTACTGCCATCGCTTCAACATTTGCCATCGTGACCTCAAGCCTGAAAACTTGTTGCTCGACCAGCACAAGAACATCAAGGTTGCCGACTTTGGCATGGCAGCGTGGCAGGCGGATGAGAACTTGCTCGAGACTTCGTGTGGTAGCCCACACTACGCGTCTCCCGAGATTGTTGCGGGCAAGTCGTACAATGGAACGGCAAGCGACATTTGGTCGTGCGGTATCATTCTGTTCGCCCTCTTGACCGGTCGTCTACCATTCGACGACGACAATATCCGCACTCTCCTGCAGAAGGTCAAGACGGGTCAGTTTGACATGCCTACCGACATCGACCTGCAGGCACGCGACCTCCTCGCTCGTATGCTCGAGAAGGATCCGGAGCTTCGCATCACCATGCCCGAGATCATGGTCCACCCATTCTTCTGCTCCCGGAGTCCTCGGCTGATGGGTGGACGCAAGATGCCTGCTCCTCCATCCCTTGACGTTCTCGCCCGACCTGTTCGCGCCGAGGATGTCGACGTGGACCTCATGTGCAACCTCAAAACGTTGTGGCATGCCATGAGCGAGGAGGAGATCTACCAGTCGCTGCTGAGCAAGGAGAAGACATGGGAGAAGGCGGTCTACCACCTCCTTGTCCAGTACCGTAGTCGACACCTCGAGCAGTACAACATGGACGCGGACAGTGACGACGAAGATCGCATCGCAGCGCCACGACCTCATGGAAGGGTGGCAGCGCCGACCCCATCGCCCTCTCTCCCTGCTCCGCCACCCAAGCAGCGCAGGGTGGCAGCCCCGTCGCCTCCCACGACGCGCCGCAAACCAGTGCCTTTGGCGGACAACGAGGCTGTCCAGAACCGCGCGACGCCTCCTCCCCGGCCAAACGCACCCACGCCCAAGAAGGCTGCTAACGGCATGATCGTCGACTCGCCTGCTTCTCGCACTCCGTCGAAGCTCAACCCTCGGTCACAGGCGGCCCACCCCGCCGGTCCCCGCGCTATTCGTGGTGGTGGTGCAACCTCGCCTCTAAACCCCCATGCCCCTCATATCACCCTACACGAGGCGACGCCTGTCAAGGAGGTAGTCGCGCAGCAGCCCGTGCCGGAGCGAGCATACGGACATGCGCGCTCCAGATCGGTCGAGCAGAGCCAAAGCAATGTGTATGGCCATGCCCGCTCCCGATCTGATCAGGTTCGGTCACCGGTTGTGGCCATGTCGCCTGTGCTCTCGGCTCACCACTCGCCATCTTCACACGAGATGCCTCTGCCCCCTCTGTCTCCTCCACAGGGCCTTGACCAGAACTTGCAGTCATTCCTCAACGATCTCACGGAGCGCGTCAACTCGATGGGGATTCGCGAGTCGACCGCGTCGAGCAACTCGGAGCATGCCCAGTTCCAGGGTGCTGAGTTCCAGGCAGCCCTTGCCTTCATGGCACAGCAGTCGCCTGTGGCGTCTGTCCCCGAGAACCCCATGCAGCTCCCCGCTCACCGAGCCGAGTTCCCCCCCTCTCCCCAACCCGATGACGTGGACCAGTTCGCCGATGCCGACGACGATGACACTTCGGCGGACAACATGTCCATCTACTCGGCTTCTGCGTCTGTGCATCGTTACACGGCCCCCTCGCCTGTGCCAAGCGTTCGCTCGTCTGTTGGACCAATGCACGCCCCGCGCAGCCACCACACCCGCAGTGGGCCACCGCCGGTGTCTGGTCGGTGGAGCCAAGCCTCGGGAAGCTACCGCAACCGGTCGATCTCAAGCAGACCCGAGTCGCCGGCGCTTCTCTCCCCTGCCGTGTACACGAACGGATTTGACTCGCACGCACACCCTCCCCTGCCCGCCGTTCCTGCGTCCGCTCTGCGCGCCGAACGCTCTGCTCCGCGTCCCCCACCGAAGGCATCCCGCCCAGCACCGCCACGCCCAACCCACGTTCCTCCTCGTGCGGTCGACAGTGTACTCCAGCGCGAGGGCGGCGAGCTGCGTGTCAAGTCGACCCTTGGCCGCGAAGACTCGTACGCCTTTGTCGAGCTTCCCAACGAAATCGAGGATGGAGTGGAGAGCACGTGGGGCAGCTCGACCCGTTCAGGTGGCTTCGGCACGCATCGTGCTGCGGATGGCTTCGGCATGCTCAAAAAGCGCAAAAAGATGTCGACCGAGGCTCTGTCGTCGCAGCCGCTTCCTGACTCTATGGCCAAGCGGTCGTGGTTCAACAACCTGTTCTCCTTCAAGCCGGCGTCCTGCGAGATCCTCGTCAACAGCCGTGACATTAAGGAGGGACTGAAGCGTTGCAAGCGCGCACTAGAGGCTCAGGGAGTCAAGGTCATCGAGACCCAATACCAGCAGCGTGGCCTGCGCTGCAAGGTTGGCGAGGTCAAGACGATCAACGGCGACACGATCAAGGGTGTGCGCTTCCGCATCGAGTTTGAGCGTGTCTACGTCGCGCCCGGGTCCAGCGGCGGCTCGGGCTTCAGCACAAAGGCGGTTCTCACCCTCGAGAAGGGCGCTCAGTCGACCTTCCGCGCTGCGTACAACCGCCTGCAGAAGGCTCTCGAGAACGAGGCTCAGCAGGCGTCGCCACCCTCCGAGACGGGCAGCAAGTTTGCGTTCCACGCCTCCATGCCCCGTGCGGCGGCTAAGAACCGCCCATCGCTCAAGGACGCCAACTTGCACTACCCTGTGGCGGCGGCGCCGCAGCACCGTAGCGCACCCAACACGCCACAGTTTGCGACATTTAGCCCCGAGATCCAGGCGTATCGCCGTCCGCAGCCGCAGACCATCCGGTACTAGCGTGCGTGGGCCCACGTCTCCCCCCTTCCCCCCTTTGCTCCCCTCCCCTCACTCCGTCCTGCCCCTTCCCATTCCAACTTCCACTAGCATACAGCGTTTGATTGACCGACATTCACGCATCCACACTCCCTCATATTATTTATGACCTCTTAGGACAGGCCGCTGGGGCCTTGTTATGATCCCGTGTCACCCGCGATTGTGTCTAGGTGTAGCAGCAAAGCAATAGAACCGGATGATGCAGCATGTTTACTATCCGATCATCCGAGAGGGGCGAGGGCGAGGGCGAGGGCGAGGCGGGGAGTGCGAGTGCAGGGTTATGAGGATGAGAGGGTTCTAGTAGGGAGACCGAAGGGTTCTAGCTTGCAGCTGGTTGACGATCCGACGACTGTCGATCCCTTCGTTGAGGGATTTGTGGCATCCACAGATCTGGAAAAGAAAAGAAAATACAAAAAAAGGTCAGTCACCCGACTTTTGCCTTTCTCCGATCCAGCATTCCACCTCCACCGACCTCCACCGACCTCCACCGGCCTCCACCATTTACTTCCGCGCCGACGTCGAACTCTGCGGTTCATGACCGAACATTCGCCACTACTGCCTGTACGAGCATCAACAACATCGAGCCCGCCATCGCGACAATGGACGGCTCCTCGGCGTCGCGCGCCTTTCCCCTCCCCTCCATAAGCGAGGACACGCTGCACTACATCCTGCACCCGGCGGGTGCACCTGACGCAGCTGATCTCGCGGCCCTCGCGACGCTCATCTCGGCGCACGTGTCGCACCTTCTTCCCTCGCCGTGGCTGTGGAACAAGGACGCATGGGAGCTCAAAGCGGCCGCACGCGAGGGTCTCCCGCGGCTCGAGGGGCGCATGCGCGTCGGCGACGCGGTCGACGACGAGTGGCTCGTCGTCTGGCTCCTGCGCGAGGTGTCGCGGAAATGGCCTGACCTCGTCACGTCGATCCGCGATAGCGACGGCGAGTTCCTGCTCATCGAGGCCGCGCATGCGCTGCCTGCATGGGTTACGCCGGAGAACGCCGAGAACAGGGTGAGTGTCGCGCCTACGCCGCTCGACTTGCCCGCTGACCCCAGTTATGGCTGCATGACGGCCACCTCCACCTCCTGCCACTTAATGTCGCATCTTCCTCCCGACCACGGCAGATCGCGGACGACGAGTATGACGATAGCGGCCGCGCGGTTGATGCGGGCGCGTGGGTGAGCGAGGCGGACGCCGTCGCGGCTGTGCGGTCGGGCAAGTATCGCGCACCAGAGGTCGAGGCTGCGGTGTGGGAGAGGATAGCGTGGTGAGTTGATTGGCGTGGCCATCTGGACAGCCGAGGTGCGAATCCTGCCTTCGACCAGGACGCCACAGGCGCCGGACTGAAACATGCTGATACCAGCTACCCCGACGCACTGAAGACGCATCAGCACCGCGCCAAAGCGTACCTCCCCCTTCCCGTTGCTCGAGCGCTGCACTCAAACCCAGAGCTGATCCAGCGCGCCGTGGAGGGTTTCTACGTGCGGGATCCGGCACAGTTAAGGGTATGTCCGGCAATCTTAAAGCGCTGACCACAGGCGGCCTCGCGGATGACGCATTTCCCACCTGCTCCCGCTGTCCTTTCGTCCGTACTGATGACACGCGCGGCCTACGCGCAGCTGCAGGGGCAAGTGTTCCACCCGCCGCGAGTTTTCGGGCCAGAATGGCACGTGCGCGAGGAGCAGGGAGCAGACGAGCGGCGGTGGCGCGACCTCGGCGTTAAGATCGCGACGGGCTTCGAGATCATGTATCGTGAAGGGGGGCGGAAGGGGCGTGTGGCGGACGCGGCCGCTTCGCCCGACGAGCTGAAGGACCAGCCGGGGTATGCGCGGTACATCGACGACCTGCAGCACGCGGGGTACTTCGGCGACGAAGTGCGCGGGAGTGCGCGGTGGAAGACGCGCGAAGCCGAGGCCGCGAAAGGCTGGGTCGAGGCCAGGTCCGAAGAGTGAGTGCGCGTACCCGCCCAGCTGACAGTAGTACGACACAGCAGCGCCCATCGTTTGCGTACCTCGTCGACAAGGCCGTTGAGGCGACGAAGGTCGAGGATCTCCCGCCCGCGGGCGAGGAGGACAGCGAGGCATGGCTCGAGGTCGACCCCGCCGAGCTTGACGCGATGCTGAACCGCACGGCGGGAGCTCGTGGGGCCAACGGCGAGATGGAGATCGGTGAGGAGCACGGGCGTGCACTCAAGAACCTTGCTGGGCAACTGGAAGCCTTTGTTGGCGGCCAGGGTGATCTCGAAGGCGCGCGGTTCGCCGACGAGCTGAGCGACGAGGACATGGGCACGGACTCGGAGGAGGAGGAGAGTGGGCCTACCGCAGAGGAGCGCGAGGAGCGCATGCGCACCCTCGTCCCGGCGTTGCCTGAGGGCGAATGGGGTGCGGGGGGCGGCGATAGCAACGGGGCCGCGGCTGAGGATGACGGCGATGGCGACGTGGACATGGCCCCTCCGAAGAAAGGGATGGTCGCGGGGACGGCGATGGGAGACTCGCTTTTACCGCCCAAGATGCGCCCACCACGCTTCGAGGCGATGCACTACGACGGCGTTGAGAGCGACTCCTCGGACGAGGAGGACGACCTCCCGCCGCAGGGCACGCTTGGTCGGCGCATCGCCGAGATGAAGTGGGGTGAGGCGCCGCCGAAGGAGGCGACGATTGAGGAGATCGATGACGACGCGGACGAGGACGACGAGGACCGCATGGACCGCGAGCGGAAGAAGGCGCTCACGCTCGACGACGACATCGACGAGCAAATGCGGCGGCGGGTGTGGGGCGACGACGGAGACGGGGAAGTGGACGAGGCCGGGGACGACATGGAGGGCGTCGAGGACCAGCCGGCGCCGCAGGACCGCGATGGGCCGGACGAAGCCGAGTTCCTGCGCTTTGCACGCGATGCGTTGGGCATCGACGGTGACATGTGGGACAGCATTCTGGAGCAGCGGCGGGCGCGTGGTGGTGAGTTTGCCCTCTGCGCGCGGAGTTGACATCAGCGTTCATCCCTGAGTCGGCTGGAGGTACATCGAGCGGAACTGTTCTACCTGCTGCTGCTACGGCAGCGGCGCCAAAGCCTGACCCTTCGCTCAGCTCATTTGAAAGCATGATGGCTGCGATGGAAGGCGAGCTGGCGCGGCACAAGGCAGCGGAGGCTCCGAAGCAGCCCAGCGGACCGCTGTTCGCGAAGCCTGCTGGTTCTGTTCCGCAGGGATCGAAGAAGAAAAAGGGCAAGGGCAAGAAGCCGACGGTGTCGTTTGCCGAAGAAGACGAGCCGGCGTCGGCACCCGAACGCAAGGGGCCGTACGCGAACCTCGCGTCCCTCCCGCATCCGGACGAGCTCGACGACATGTCGGACGACGCGCTCGTGGCCATGGACGCGGAGCTGCGCGCCGCGCTCAAGGAGAGCGGGGCGGATGAGTCTGAGGAAATGGAGGGGCTCGACGACGACGGGCGACGCGAGTACGGCATGGTGCGCGATCTGCTCGAGAGCTATGCGGCACAGGGCGGACAGGCGGGCGTGGTTGGTAACCTCGTGGGACGATTGGGAGAAGCGGCGAAGCAGGACAAGGGCAGGAAGTGATGCACTGTGCATCGCTGGTGTGCGTGACGGGATATCGCTACGGTCACTTCTTACTGTCCTTGGTGGTCTAATGCTATTGACGGGCGCTCACACATGCTACCCTGCTGATACACGACTAGGAATACACTCTAGGCTTACTCCCCATTGAAGTAGGCGACGAGGAAAGGGTTATCCACCTCGAATCCGGGCCAGATCTTTGGCACAGTTCCGACACGGCGGAGGGCTGTGTCGTCGCAATCCATACACAAGCACTCCTCGTGCCACTCGAGTCCAGCGACCTCGTGCACGACATACGCCATGTTCCATCGGTGATCCTCGAAGTTGGCGGGCAACTGGTCGGGTGTGAGGAAGGGCGGAAGCGGGCCACCAGGCCGCGTCCAAGCGGGGCGCCGGCGCGTGACATTTGGTACGGGCGACGGGAGCTCGGTGAACTGTGGCGCCGGCATATAAACAACGCTTCTGCTGGTGGCGGCGGTCCGGGCGAGGGGCGATGGACGGTACGACGCCTGGTGAGGGGTGGTCGAGTGCGAGGGAGGCTGGTAGATGGGCGAGGTCGAGCGCGAGGGCGGCTGGTTTGCGGGCCACATACGAGCGGGGTGTGGCGAGCTGGGACTTGGCGTGGGCAACACACCCTCGGCCTTGCGCTGGGCGGTGCGGGTGCGCGCAGCGACGGCGGCCGCATCGATGTCGCGACGCATGCCGGCAGCCCACGAAGGGCAGTCGTTCGGTGGAGGGCACGCTTCTGGCCAGAGCTGGCGCGAGACGTCGTCTGCAAGCTCGATCGGGCTCCACTCGTAACCGTCGGAAATGTCGGCGGCGGTCCCGCTGATGCCGCGCGAGGCGAGCACGGCACGGAGGGTCGGCTGAGGCTGCATCCGAGCGGTGGTGGGCGAGGGCGCCGGGGAGCGCCGTGTGCGCTGCTTCGGGGTCGTGGTTCGAGGTGGGGTGGGATAGGCGGTCGATACGCCAGCACGGGTCGGGGTCGCGAAGGACTTGGCCGTGCTGGTTGCGTTAACAGAAGCGGTGGGGATGGGATTCTTGGCGGTGGCGGCGGCGGCCTGTTTGGTCACCGCCGCCGCCGCCATGAGGCGCTTGCGCACGGCCGCGGGTACAGGCTTGGCGGACCTGCCCCAGCGGGGCCGGATGGCCTTGTATCCCGAGTGAAGCCGTGGGCTGGGCGGCGGTGGGTTCTTGCGTAGCTTGACCTTCATGATTGGGTTATGGAGAGTGTGGTGTCGAGGAAGAGAGTATCGGTGTTGTTGTGGTGCGTGGGAAGCGGGAGCTGGCGCAGGAGTGTGGTGTGTGGCGAGGATGGGGCGGTCGCGCAGTGTATGGCGTGATGTGTGGGAGTGGAGGAGTGAGCGGATAAGGAAAGACAAGTCGAGGTTGAGGTTTGACGTTGTTGCTATTGTAAAGCTGGGCGGGAGGGGGGAGGGCAGGTGAAGAGAGTTGAGTAGAGCGAGGGGATGATGGGCATGGTGGCGAGGTGCGTCTTCTATGTGCGCCGGCAAGAATGATGAGTTGTGAAGATGTAGAGGCTCTCTATTGTAACTCGCCATGTCAGGAGGCAAGCGTCCGGCGCGGAGGCATACCAAGGACCCAGTATGCATTGCCTGGTCTGTCGGGGTTGGCTGTGCATGTTGCGAACAATGGAAAGAGGGCCAGGATGGCGCGAGGCCGGCACGAGGCTGTGCGGCTGGTGCGGCGGCGAGTGATGCCGCTCTGAACGGACGGCGCGGGGAGAGGGGTCCTTGGCCCCTTGCCAGATGCCCAGCTGCCCGGCCGCTTCAGTTGCCTCGCTAACATCTGCAGCCTTGCATCCGGATAGGGCCCCGCGACAATGCTCGGCGAAGTGGACAACCTCCACTCACCAATGGACCACCTCCAACCACCTCCACCGGCAGCAGGCTGGCCGCCACCTGGGCACAGCTCCATCACTCCCAGGCCAAGCTCCCTGCGCTATGCACAAAGGGGCCCAGCCGGCCCCAGGTTGCAGGAGCTCATTTGAATCACTCCCGCGATGAAGCGCATGTGCGCCGTGGACCTCAAGGCGGAGTCCATGTTCGGGAGAGTTGTGAGGTGCTGTCGGGTGGAATCCGTGGGGACATCCTTGAACGTGGGCTTCTCAAACGGCGAACTTTCTGGTGTTTACCAAGAACCTTGGCATTCGCTCGAGCAGAGTGCAAACGTCCCATCGGTCATTGCCATTCTGAGCTTCTGGGCTGCAATCTGCGCTGGTCTTTCCCATCGCTTCCATTTCAGATTCAAAAGCGGGAAAGTAAGTTGGGCCGACCTACAGCGGCTGATACAGGAGGTGAGGCGTGAGAGTGGAAAACTGACGAGTCTGTCTGTAAAATGCTATGCATGGATCGAAGTGGTACAGGCTAGGACATGACGATTATGGGTCTAGTCGTCTTTTCCTTGTTGCCGATGCTTGTGCCAACGACGAGAGGGAGAGGGGGGGCTGGGAGGGCGGGTGGAGAGAGGTGTAACGACCGTGTGGATATTGCACAGAGACCGGCTCTGCTGGACTCTGGTCTGCGCCACGTACCATCGATGAAAAAGTGGCAGAGGCGGTAGTATACGGGGTATGCTGTATGGTTGATAAGCTTGGCACAGGCGGTAGTATAGGTGATATGATGCAGTGCTGATAACTTCGGTACAGGCGGGGGTGACGGAGTGCTGATAGTTCGAGCCGTGTTTTTATCGATGATGATGATGCTTATGTCGACAATGAGGGGGTGGGCTTGGTTTGGGAGTAGGAGGATGGTGGTGATGGGCGTGTGGGCGGCGTTGTGAACAGGGGTAGTTGTAGTGGCATGACGGCGATTGGGGAGTCGAGTCGTCGCCTTGCCTCTCTGCTCGCTGTAAGCGAGGGCGTTTTGCCGTGCGTACTCTAGTTCCCGCGGCGATTATTCGTCTTGCGCGGAGGTGGGGTCCTGACGGTCCTCATCTCCGCGTCGTCAGACTCAAAGTGGTCGGACTCATCTTCGTAATCGAAGGCGAAGTCGTCCCTGCCCTCGTAGTAGTTGCCGTCGGTGGGTTCTGCACTCCAGTCCTCCCGGAGGTTGGCGTCCTCAGTGGCAAGACGGCACACTAGGGTGTGCGTGCGCGTGGTAGGGGTGAGGCAACGGCAGTCCTCCGGGCCCTTGTAGATCGGGCAGGACTCGGTGTGCGTCATGCCGGTGCACGAGCAGTCGGAGACCATCTGCGCCTGTACGGAGGCAGTCTCATCATCGCTGTCCACGTCCATCGCATCGTCCTGCGAGTCATAGTCAGACTGGTAGCCGAATTTGGTGAGGTCGGTGGCGACGTGGCCGGTCTCCTTGTCACCGTCCGACATGCTGAGCTCGGTCCTCTCGGTACTACAGTGCGAGCGTGCGATTGCCGCCGTGGAGCGCGAGCGCTCATAGAGGGACTGGGGTATGTCCGTCTTTCCCTCCTCGTCCGCCTCGTCACTGTCGTCCGAAGCGCGCGTGGACCTGGGCGAAATGCGCCAGTTGTTTGGAACAAAGCGGGGGGAAGCCAGCACATCGCATTCTTTGTCCGACGAGGACGGGGACGGTGATGTGGGCGAGAACCTCGAACCGAACCTGGACTTGCCGACACCCGTTGGGCTAGGGGCCGACGTGCGCGTCTGGCTCGCATTAGCCGACATCGGGTGGGAACTGATGCCCACAAGCGCCGAGCCAGCCGCGTCAGAGGCGATGAAGGGGTTCACCATGTGGTCCCCCTTGGCGTGGGGGTGAGAGTTGTCCACGGGCACAGTGGGCGAGGGGCCTGGGAGGGCGGGAGATTCCTCGGTCGCGCTGCGGCCGTAGAGGAGGAGGTCCAGAAACTTGGAGGGGGACGTGACGGCGTTCTGGTAGTGCTCCGCGGCAGCTGGGGTAGGCGGCTCGTAGAGGGGACCATAGCTGGAGCCATCGGGCGGCGTTTGGGCAGACGGGTCGTGCGTGTCCACGTCCGGATATTTGTCTATGGTTAGCGAGTTGGGCGAGCAAAAGGAAATGCCATTCGAGAGCAAAAATACTCACATGTAACCGGATAACGACGGTGAACGACCATAGGTTTTGATGAGAAGGGGCTGGAGAAGGGGCTGGAGAACGACTCGGCCCCGCTTGGGAGGATGAAGCGGACACGAGTGCTGCTTTTCTCATGCGGAAGGGTGAAGCGGACGCCGGCGCGCCTCCGAGTAGCGACGGGCTCGACCGTGTCATTGGCGTCCGGCTGACGCTCGCTGAGAGACATATCATCGTTAGAAGGGAGATCATGGGAGCCGTCCTCATGAGTGTCTTCCGAGTCCAGACAAAGGTCTCTGGGAGTAGACGGGTCAATGGCGGGGAGGGGATCCCACTTGTTGGGAGTACCGTTGGGCGTTTTCTTCATGGTGAACAGAACGACCTTGGTGTGGAGGGGACAGGTGTCGTGATGCGAGGGAGAGGCGTGCCAAAAAGCAGGACGATTTTGGCGAGCGGGGAGATGAGAGGGGGGAGTAGGAAAGTGAGGAGAGTGAGGGGGATAAAGATAAGGGGAGTAGATGCGGGAGGGGATGAGGGAGGGGATGAGGGAGGGGATGAGGGAGGGGATGAGGGAGGGGATGAGGGAGGGGATGAGGGAGGGGATGAGGGAGGGGATGAGGGAGGGGATGAGGAGATTTGTGAAGGGAGAAGTTGAAGCGAGAGAAAATGAGAGGGGGCGTGGAAAGGAAGTGAAGGGAGAGAGAATAGGAGGGGGGTGACGAGGGAGAGGAGAGGAGAGGGGTAACGATGGGAGTGGCAGCGTGCCGTTTATATGCCTGCTGCAGGTGCGAGCGCGTGAGAGTGAGACGAGAGCGAGGAAAGGTGACCCGTGGGTAGCTGAGAACGTGAAAACAAGGTGTGAGGCGAGATACATACAGACGGATGACGAGGCTGAGTGAGGTGGGGATCAAGGCCGTGAGAGTGATGCGATGATGCGAAGAGCCATTGTGGGGGCTTGTCGTGGAACACTGCCTTCAATGTTCCGGCCCCTCGTCAGCGGCACAGCAGTGTAAGTCGTCAGTGATGTGAGCGCGAAACTGCGTGAATTGTTTGCGGCTTGTGGTCATGGTGCTGATTGATGCACTCGAGAGATAGCCGGCGTGGCGAGCCATTGTGCTCCGCCTATGTGCTTCACATATTTCATTGATTGTGGGCAGTTCCGCGCGGGGCCTTTTCGACAGTAGACAGCGTAGCAGCGACCATCAAGGGCGCCAGAAACGGCCCATTACTCCTACGTTCACTGTCTACTCGATCTTTCCGTTCTTGAGCCAGTGGTTGAGGAAAGACAGGGCACGCTTCGGCTGGTCCATGGGGACCATGTGTCCTGCGCCCCAAATCTTGAGGAAAGTAAGCTTGTTGTGTGACTTGTACTCGCCCGCCTTCTTTCCGTCGATTTCCCACTCCTTGTACTCGGCGGCGTTGTACTTGTCCTTTCCAGTCCACTCGAGCGCCTCCATCCACATCTCGTTGCCAATGTAGTTGCAAATGAAATCGAGGGTGCCGACGTAGTTGAGGACGGAAATGCCGCGCTCAAGGAGCTGCGAGACATACAGCCACGTCTGGCCGGAGGCGTCGAGCGAGGCAGCAAACGCACTCCCAACGCCGTTGTCACACGAGTCCCACTTGCCCTCCTTCTCGACTCCGAGATACTTGCGAACTTCCGGCAGGTTGAGGTACGTTCCGATCTTCTTGATTTCCGGGTAGCAAAGGGAGTCAGAGAGCTCCTCGAGCGTGCACGGCTTGGAGACGTCGTACGGGTTGACACCCGCATATATGAATGATGAGCCGATCGTGTCAGTGCAGTAGCCGGCCGCAATGGAGCAAGCAGTGGCGTCGTGCGAGTTGATGCAGTCCTTCTCGAGCATCCTCTTGCAGCGTGGCACACTCTCGGCCATCTCGATACACTTGCCAATGCTCTGGACTGTCTGGTTCAGGTCGGCGTGCACCGTGCACTGGTAAGGGAAGTACGACTCGGTGGTTGTGTACGAGCCTGCCATCAGTTGAGGGATCATCACGCACAACTTACTGGTAATGCCGTTACCGATCATAACGCTCTTGAGATTGATGGGGTCCTTACCCTGTGCCTCCAGCCACTTGTTCTGGTCGTGCACAGCTGACGCAAACACAGGAAGGTAGCGGCCGCCGTACGACTCGCCAGCCATGTGGAACTCACGCCCGCGGAACTCGGAGAACGTGTCGAACCAGATGCTGATGAACGCAGCAATGTCTCTGCCAGCCTCCTCGGCAGTGCCAACGACCTGGCCGTGACGCGCCTGCGAAAAGCCGACGTTGACGGGTTCATCAACAAAGAAGATGTTGGCACGCTCGTTCCACGAGTAAGGGTTACGCTTGGTGTCGTTGACGCCCTTCGGGTTGTCGGCGACCGTACAGGGGCCGAGCTCCATGAAGAGGCCGATCGAAGACGAGCAACCGGGTCCACCGTTGATCCACATAATCACGGGGTCTTCCTTGGGGTTTCCGCGCGACTCGAAGAAGTAGAAGAAGAGATCCTTGCCACCGCCAACGTCGAAGTACCTGGTGTGAGCGACGGAGCGGAGGAGCCGGAGAGATTATAACCAGGCTGCAACAAACTCGCTAAGACGACCCACCCAGTGAATGACTTGACATCGGGGTCGCACCAGCCCTCGGTGCTCTTGATGCGCACCTTGTGGTCCTGGAGTAAGCGCGCTAATCGAGGTGGCGAGCGGTCTGCCTTCCGGCCACCGGGCCACGCCGCTCTTCTTCACACCCCCGCAGACCGCGCAATTACTCACAGGGTGCATGGATGAGGTAATAGTATAGTGCTCGTCGTTGGGAATGGATGCGAGTGTGATGTCGCTCGCGGGGGAGAGGACGCGGTCTGGCGTTTCAGCGAGGAGGTCGCCCGCGACAGCGAACACGTCCTCGGGCGATGGGAGGCGGAACGCCGCCGCGAGGGGCACGAGCAGGGCGAGATGGAGCTTCATCCTGGTATGGATGAATGAAGATGAAGAAGAACAACGGAGAGTTTAAAGGTGATGCGGCGTTGCAAGGTATCGGGAGTGAGGGCCCATGCGGTCCATGATAGATATCGGACGTCACCGACGCCGCCGATTGAGTGCCTGGATTCTGCAGGGCGCGTCAGCGTAATGTCGGCCGAGCGGCATGAGCACCTCTGCAAGCGCGCGTGGCTCTCGCGCATGGCTTGCAACTCCTGTCAAGCATATGTTGAGCAGGTAACAGAGAGCCTGCACGGCTGATGATGAGGCTGTGCGGCACGCTCCCGCTGCCTACAGAGTGATGGCTGCGGTCAGGTCAGCCAACGCCATCAGCGCCACGCAGGGCCCAGGGGCGAGCTTTGTGTGTCAAATGTCAACAAAACCGCGCCTGTCTTTGCATTTCTGTCCACACATTCATTCCATCTCGCCTTATCGCATACACCTTGTCAGCAGCTTGTCAGGCTGGCATCAGCAAATCCGCTCCGACGCCCGACGGCTGTGCCAGTTCCCGCACACCGACCACTCCTCCACCCAGCTGTCCAGCGGCCAGCAGCTCACTGAGTCCTCGTCGCTGCCCCATCGCTGCCCCATCACTCCGCCGCCGCCTTCACACATGTCGCCGGAAACAGACTTCGATGCGATCCACGACGCCTGGCGCGCAATTGCTCAGTCAGGAACGTTGACAGAGGAACAAAGCGCCTGTCTCCTCGGCGCACGGTGTCTGCGGATTATCAGCGCAGTACAGGGTGAGTCTGTTCGCGAGTGAGCAGAGGGCGGGTCGTCGGCGGGCGTGTTCAACATGGTGACGCTTATCTCGAGGCTGACGCCAGACGCACCTCCCGAGAGTCCAGGTCCCAAGGCGTCCATGGCAGCGATCATCGTTGCGCACAATCCCTCTTCTGTCGTCAAGCCCGTTGACTCCTCTACGGAACCTAAGACGGTCCCCGATTCACCTCCATCGCCCTCGCCATCCCCACATCCCGCACAGCCGCGCCCGCCGCCTGAAGCCCTTTCTGCCCAGAAGTCGCACCCCCAATCATTACCGACCGAGTCTCGAAAGGTGAAGTTCGCCATTCCCGCCCGCCCTCCGCCGTCCCCGACGCGTCAGGACAGTGGCGACGCAGCCAGCCGTTTCCGCGAGCGGCTGGCGCGCAACAAGCCTTGAACACGATTGCTGCAGCAAACGTGTTGTCCCAACGACCAACGGCTACTTGCCTGTAATATAGCACCATCTTCAACCCCTCATCTGTCTGATTAACGCATACACATGTCACTATTACAACGCCTGAGCAGTGGATGCGAGAAATAACGCCGCCACGGCGCCATAATTCATGTATTCTCTGCATATTAGGACGTCGCTTCCTGCGCCTCTAGTCTTTCTGGAGAGCATAGAAGAGCACAGGAGGAGCGTGGGGAGGATGGGAGCTGATCCCATGCCGTCAGCGCCATCAGCTCGCTCGCTCCGACTTGGCGGCTGGCGGTCAGTGCGCATCGCACAGTACGTCGCTGGATCGCACCTCCATTCGCCACCACCAGAATGCGATACGCAATTTGGCAACGCTTCCAGATGCCAGAGTTCATTTGCGCAGCTCGTAGCTGCTGCGCGCTAGGCCGTCGCACCAGTTTGGTCCCCATGGCACCCACGTGACTCCTACATCCGGCCTAGTTGCGGTTGTTGACAGCTTGTCAGCATGCACCCACCCTCTCTCTCTGTCTCCATTCTCCTCCTCTACGCTCTGTCACTCTCCACCTCTCCAGACGGCAATGTAGCCGTCGTCGCGCGCACACGGCTGATGGCTCGACGCGAGCACGACGGGCGAGGCATACGTTTCACGGTTCCCACCACGACATCGCTGCGTAGCCCACCCAGCCCAGGCACCCACGAGGCCTGCGGGGTGACTTCATCCGGCCAGTGCACATACCGCCGGCCTTGGGTGACGGGGTTGCCACCGATGTCAAAGCGCGATGCGTCGTTCCTTCCTTCTCTCATTCACCCACTCTCTCACTCTCAACGCTCACTCACTCCCCATCGTTCCCTCTCCATCACTCATTCTCCGTCGCTCAATCATCATGCCCGCTTCCGACGGTCTCGGTGAGTCGTGCGAGTCGTGGCCCCCACTACCTCCTCCGTGGTCTGGAGCTCGCCATAGCCCACCTCCTTGCGATCGAACATCTTCCTCACCACCCAAATACGCATTTACCGCCCACGGTCTCTCGCCCATCCCCTCTCGGCCATTGCCTCCCCACCTCCTGCCCGCACAACGCTCACCCCAGCTCCCCCCATGGCCTCGCAGACCGAGAAGGACATTGTCAAGTCGTACGGCGGCTGGACAGCCTTCTGCCTCGCCTACGGCTGCCGCCCCTGGGACTCGGAATCGAACGATGAAGCCAAGGCCATTCTCAAGAGCATGGCGCGCGAGGAAGACCGCGCTGCTGCCGGACACGGTCGGTGATCGCACGCACGACTGAAACCGACTGCATAACAAGGTTTGTAGAGCTGCGTGCTATGCGTCTCGGGGAAGGTTTGCTGACGCGCAGGTGAAGAACAGAAGGACGAGTTGGGCTGAATGGAAGAGACTACAGGCATGTACATTGTTGATCCTCTCAGCACATGTTGCGTGCAGTGCGCCCTCCTGATCTACTAAACCCCGGGCGCCCCATTCATGAGAGCGCCACCTCGCACTCACTTCTTTCTGTGACACTAACCTCCACGTCCGTGCATCTACAATCGACAGCCCCTGCCCCGTCAAGTCGTGTCTGCACCTTATACTACTCGTAGGGGCACGCCTCAGCCCCCCAAGTCCTTTGTGGTGCAGTTGCTCTACGCTCCCCGCGCGGCGGGTCGGCCGGCGCCCGGGTGAGGGACGTCGGTCCGCGAGCGGTGCGTCAGTCGACAGTCGCGGCCTACGCGATCTTCATCGTCGCATACTGTATATATAGTACATCAGTGAGGTCACTTGGGCGCCCTACGCAGTGGCTTGATGGAGCGGTCGCCCGAGCCGAAGTTAAACCCGCCAGCCGCGGGTGAGCTGGTATTGGAGCCGAGGGAGAAGGTCGAGACCGCGGGGGCCGCCGATCCAAAGGAGAAGCCGGAGCCTGCGGCGGGGCTTGGCGTTGTCGAGGCCGAGCTGAAGCTGAATGCGGGCTGGTTGGCCGACGTCGGCGCTGAGCCGGAGGCCGAGCCAAAGTTGAACGCAGGCTTGTCGCCGGAGGATGGCGCCGAGCCGGTGCCAGAGCCGAAGCTGAATGTCGACGCTGGGGCCGGTGTGGGATTCGCCTGGCCAAAGGTCAAGGAGCCTGAGGCAGGGGGGGCAGGGGCAGGAGACATCGTCGGGGTGGATGAAGCGCCGAAGGAGAAGCTGGCCTTGGGCGCGGATGGTGCGGATGGCGCAGACGGCGCGCCGAAGGAGAAGCCCGAGCTACCAGTACCGAGAGCGGGTGTCTCGGCCGGAGCGTCGGCGGGAGTGGTGGAGGGAGCGCCGAAGGAGAAGCCGGACTTGCCGGCGCCTAGGGCAGGGGTATCAGCTGGAGTCGTGGAAGCCTTTCCAAAAGAGAAAGAGGATTTGCCAGCGATGGGTGCAGGAGACTCAGCGGTGGAGGAGGAGGCGGTGGCGCCAAACGAGAAGCCAGAGGTACCGGCGCCGAGCGCAGGTGTCTCGGCGGGTGTGGTCGCATTGCCAAAAGAGAAGCCGTTCTTAGCGGTGCCGAGAGCCGGCGTCTCGGCGGGCGCAGCGGAAGACGAGCCGAAGCTGAAATTGGACTTGCCAGTGCCGAGGGCCGGTGTCGCGGCTGGCGCCAGGGCAGAGGCGCCGCCGAAAAGGCTTGTCGAGGGCTTGTCGGGTGCAGCAGCGGGAGCGGCCGGGGCGCCAGCCGGAGCGCCAAAGGAGAAGCTCGCTTTGAGCTCGGCGGGCTTGGCAGCGGCGGGAGGGCCGAAGGAAAACCCCGACTTGGGAGCCTCAGAGGGCTTGTCCGCGGGCGCTGAGGTGAAGCTAAAGCCTGGCTTGTTGCTGAGGGACGGTGTCTCCGCGGGGGCGGAAGTGGCAGTGGTGTCGAAAGAGAAAGGCTTCGCCGCGTCCGTCTTGGCAGGTGCGGGAGCCGAGAGGCCAAAGGAGAATGACTTGGCGGGCTCGGTCTTCTCGGCTGTCGGGGTGGAGGTGGCGCCGAGGGAGAGCGGGCTCGACGCCTTCGCGTCAGTCTTGGGCGCGCCTGGGCCGAACGAAAATGGCTTGGCCGTGTCCTTCTCGGCAGGCGCAGAGGTTGAGCTGGGTGTGGAGCCGAACGAGAACGGCTTGGCCATGTCTTTCTGCTCGGCAGACGCAGGCGCAGGCGCAGAACTGGTTGTCGAGCCAAACGAGAATGGTTTGGATGCCTCCTTCTCGGCGGAAGGCGCGGTGGAAGTTGAGCCGAACGAGAACGGTTTTGGCTCGTTTTTTTCCGGCGCAGACTCGGGCACAGTGCTCGCCTTAAGAGGCGAGCTCGTGGCTGGCGTCGAGGCGAATAGCGACGCCTTGCCCTTGCCCTTGTCCTCGGGTGCTGGGTGCTCCTCTTCCGGGGTCGCCGTCGCGTACCGCGACGTGCCTAGGATTTGCGCGACCTTGGCGAGCATCTCGTCGTGCCGGCGCTGGCGGCCGGCCTCACTAAGATTACGCCGCGGGATGGGAGAGTTGTAGCGTGACTCTCGCGGTGAAGTGAGGTATGGCGAGTCGGGGCGCGATGACAGACGCGGTTGGATACCGATGCGACCAGGCACGCGGGGCGTGCCAGCTAACTTGATCTCGCGCTTCTCCACAACCATGGGCTCCGGCGACGGCTCACGCTCCTGCCACGTCAGGCGGCGGTTAGCCTTGAGCGCCTCGTACATCTCCTCCGTGATCCAGACCGTCGTGTTCGCATACGTGCCCTTCAGCGCGTCGGGGTGCTCGCTGTCGCGCGGCATGCGGTACTTCCGTACGGGGATGCGTATTTCCGCCTGCCGGTACTCGACTCCGGGCGTTACCAGCCACCTGACACCGGCAGCGTCAGTACGTCGCCGTGCGGACGAAAGGTCGGGCGCGGCGGCGCCGTAGAACGGCACATCGTCTGGCGCACCCGCATTGAGCAGCCTAGCCGGCGTGAGTAGCGGAGGCGCCGGCGACATGCCAGGTGTCGTCCGAGACGGCGTGGTGGTCGGTAGGTCGTCCGTGTCCATTCGTTCGGTTTTGATCTCGGGCTCACTCTCAGGTGCGCTATCACTGAAGCTCTCGCTCCCCTCTGTGTCCATCTGCTCGTGCATCTCGTCGTCCTCCTCGCTCTCCAGCGACAGCGAGCCTGGCATAGACCACCGGCGGCGCTTGCGAGGTTTCTCCTCGTCATCGTGCGAGCGCTTGCTGCCTCTGGGTTCTTCGTCGAGCATCATGGCGTTGTGAGCACCCTTCGACCTACGAGGTGCCCGCCTCTGCCGACTAGCGCGCTCGTCGTGCTCCTCCTCGTCCTCGTCTCCCTCAGAGGAGTCACCACGCCCGCGCTTCTTGACACGGGACTTGCGAGTCGACGGCTGACGCGGGCGACCCGATGGCCGGCGGTCTGTACGCGGGGTAAGCAGGGTCGAAGGGCGGGCTGCCGACGTATACAGCTTTGGCGGGAGGATCTCGCCCGTCGCATCATCAGACGACGCCATGTCGTTCAGGCCTAGGCGAGTCGAGCGACGCGGCGTCGGCTTGCCACTCGACTGCATGCGGTGCAGGTGGTCGGCCATGCGGTGGCCCCACTTGTCGACCTCGTCACGTTTCTCCTCGAGCTGCTGCTTCGCCGCCGCTTCGGCTTCGGCGCGCGCCCTAGCCTCGGCCAGTTCCTTCGCCTTCTCACGCCGCCTCAACTCGGCGGCGGGACGCGCGACCAGCCAAGGCCGCTTATCGCTGTCGGGAATGCCGGCGCGGCGGCGCACCTCACTGCTATCAGCGCTGATCGGGAAAGAAGAGGGCGAAGGGACGATCATCTTCAACACCCAGCACAAAGATAGACAGAAACCAGTCGGTCCGGCGCCACCGCGGGCTATCTGCGGAGCTACTCACAGCCTGTGTGCCGCTATCTGGCGGTTGAGCCGCCACCGCCGCCCGAGCGCCTTGTACGAGATGTACCCAGCGACGAGCAGAGTCGGCAACAGCCATGGATAGGCCCAGCACAGCTTGACAGAGAAGACAATAGCCGAAATGGTGTCTGGCATGTCTGACAACGTCTTGCAGTCCTTGCGCTGTCGTACTGTCGTAGACGTGGAGTGACGAAGATGACTTGAGCAACAATAGGAAGTTGGGATCTGGAGGATGGAGGCGTCTGAAATTGCTGCCAGAGTGAAAGAAGGCGGGTGGCAACGGAGGCAAATACGTCACTGATGGATCTCGCACCGATTCTCATGCAAACAAATCATAATTCACAGCAGCAGCAGCACGGCGTCAAAATGGTGTTCTTGATGACTTTCATAGGCTAAAGTACACTATGGTACAGACTGAAATGGACGAGACATATGATGTATGAGTCTGGAGCGTTGGCGCGCACTAGAGGCGTGCGCGAGCCTTATTCTAATGACGCATGGCGGAGCCAATCTGGGACTTCCAGTTAGGAGCGCGCTCGAAGCCGTTGCGGCCCATCTGGTAGTCCATGATGGCCTCAATGACCTCCTGGCGCGAGTTGACGACGAAGGGACCGTGCTGAATGGTCGTGTTCTCGGGGAGGGGCTCGCCGGCGATGAGAACGAGGCGGGTGTCCTCGTCGGTGCCGTCGGGGCGGGTAAGGAGGACGCCGTTCTGGCCGCTCTCGGCGGACAGCACAACCGTGTTGTGCTTGTCAACGGGGGTAGCCTCCTCACCGACCTGGAGCTTGCCGGTGATAACGTAGGCGAAAGCGGTCCAGCCCTCGGGGAGGGGCTGGAAGACGGAGGCGCCAGGCTGCGTAAGCTTGACGTCCATGAACCAGCATCCGCCGACGGGGCGGACGAAGCCCGTAACACCGTGGCTCTCGCCCGAGATCACCGTGATGTCGACGCCGGGGACGGGCTGGACACTGTCGATGTCGGCCGCCTTCTTCTCCTGGTACGACGGCTCGATCATCTTCTTGTCGGCCGGGAGGTCGATCCAAAGCTGAAGGGCCTCGGCCGGGACGCGCTTGGCCGGGTCCTCGTCGAAGAGAGGCATTTCAGAGTGCACGATGCCGCGGCCAGCAGTCATCCACTGCACGTCGCCGGGGAGGAGCTTGCCGGCCGATCCGGTAAAGTCCTCGTGCTGCATCATGCCGTCGAGCACGTAGGTGACAGTGCTCTGGCCGCGGTGGGGGTGGTCGGGGAAGCCCGAGCCCTCCTGGATCGCGGCGTGGTCGAGCATGAGGAAGGGCGAGAGGTTGCGGAGGCTCATGGAGCCGATCGAGCGGCGCACAGTCGCGCCGACGCCCTCGGGCGTCTCGCGGGCGTACACGATCTTGCTGGGAGTGCGGGTAGTCTGAGTTGCGGACATTGAGGCGGTGGTGGCGAGGGTAGCGATGAGGAGACGCTTGAGGTCGTGAGTTGTGATGTTGGGTCGGCAGACCTTGTGGAGCATGAAAGGAAATGACTGAGTTGTCAAAAAAGTTGGGATGAGATTGTTGGGCCGTCGAACAGGCTCCTTTTAGGTCTTTTCGTCAGGATGGTCGTGCCGACACCGATGCCGCCAGAGTGTTCTGGGACAGCGCGGGCTGAGTCAGAGATGTGAGGTATTCTTGAGCGCAACTCCGATGGTAGTGAGGACGGGTGACAGAGCGTTGAGAACCGACTTCCCAAACGGGTAATTTCCCCAATGTCCGATTCAGGGTCAGCTGATAATCGGAAGGCGCCGAGCCCTACGGCCTTAGCCACAATACCTACTAGTCAGTCATCATTCCCCGCGCCGGGTCATCTCAGGAACTGTCGGACAATCGTCACGAGCGTGCAGAGGAGCAGTTTGAGCATGGAGACGCGGGGATGAAGGAGGTGTAGCTGGAACATGGGTGATGCAAGCGCAGATCGGCTTTGATAGTGATTGCGAGTGTCAGGCACGGCGGCATGAAGAGGATCGCCAATCAGCGGCGACTAGTGACATCCTCCGACGAGCGGAAATGTTCCGCACCTCGATTACTGCTGAACTTTGCGTGTGTCATGTCTCTCAGCGCTTTGTCGGTGCACACAAACAAAAGATTCATAGGGCAGTAGTATCTGCAGTGGCAAATGCTGCTGTCTGGACTGCTTCCCACAGGGGCGCTTGGTGTATAATGCCGCCAAGCACAACCGTGTGCTGCAATGAACTCCGGCACGCACCCCGGATGGGTGGGTCAGCTCCACCTCTTGAGGAGCGGCATAGCTACGTACCGCCAGGGTAGCTGTGTGGTCGGGCGGCTCAGCTCCTTCATGCAGCACGACAAGTTTGCGTTAATAGACTGGAAGCCTCGGCATGGGTCGGGTAGGACATCGGCTCTGCCTGCTTCTGAGTCGAGGCTCTCGTCGCTCGGAAAGCGCAGAGAATGGCCTAACCCCCGTCGCTCGCTCGCCAGAATTAAGGTCCTCCGAGTTGGGAGGTACATGGTGCAGAATCTCGGCGGGCATAACGCGAAGGGCGGATGCCGAAGGGGAAGCGGGAGGTGAAGAATAGGAGCGTCTCTGCATCTTGGACGCCTGCAAGTGCAAGGGGCGGATTGGGAGAACCCATTGTCCAAGAAATGGCAGGCTAAAGAGAACAATGTATTCCTCTGTGCTAGTGTGTAGTGAGTGCGTGGCACGTGTTATTGGACCACCAGTCGTGACGTGGGGCATTGGTTGCGGTGAGAGCACAGACGGTGAGTAGCTGGAGGAGCTTCCAGAGTAAATGGAGGTCAGTGCTCTTTCGGAACGCCACCTTTAGTCGCGTTCGTCATCCTTGTTCCCCCATTCTCTTCGCCTCAGCCTCCCCCTAGATCCCCACACTCGCTGCGACTAGACGAACAGTCACTTAATAACGCCCTCTGTTCGTTGTTAGGGGCAAACGCTTCTCTCATTTTCCATCTGTCCTCGGCGCGCCCTCGTCTTCCTTGAAAGCCTCGACCACCCACATCCACCCCCCATCACCATGCCACAGCGCCGGCCCCGCTCCTCTACCGCCTCCTCCGCCGCCTTCTCACCCGTCTCCACAAACTCTTCGATTCAACCAGATCACTCCTTCCGCCGCCCCCGTCCCCGCCGTCGAGACTCTCTTCTGGACCGTAACGTCGCAGCTCTTCGGCAAATCGACGTGGACTCGAGCGACGTCTCCGTCGACCCTGCCTCCTCGCCCACCATCACCTCCTTCTCGGGCCGTAGCCCCGTGCGCGAACCAAGGCTAGTTCCCGCTCACAGGGAGGGCTCCTCCAGGCTCTGTGAACAGGAACCCTCGACGAGCACAGTACGCCGTCGCCGTGTGGAGGGAGGACCTCCCAGCGGCACTGACCTCAACCATGCAGCCACCAAAGGCAGCCCGTGGACATCCGACGACCTGGAGCGCCTATACCGCACCGTCAAGGTGACGAGGGTATGTGATCGTCCGAATCACGCTGAAGCAGCGGGATCTGAGCTGGGCGACCGTCGGCGACCGCGTCGGCGATCGGACTGCTGGCGAGTGCGCGGCCAAGGTGAGTGGGATGAGTGGGGATGCAAGCACAGCGATAACGTCAATCAGTGGAGGGAGGTCGAGGTCAAGATCATCAACTTCATCCGCACGTTAGGAGAGGCGGGAAACCCCGGAGATGCAGACGAGAGCGCGAGTGAGGAGAACGATGACCGATTCGGCGACGACGAGTGGGAGGCCGGGGAGCCGAACAGCGAGGACGAGGGAAATTGTGCGGAGAGGAGTAGGGGGACGAGAGCACGGAGCGAGGGCAAGCGGTGAGTTTCGTGGAATTAGTTCTGGCTTTAAAAGGGCTGAGACATGAAGCAGAAGTTGAACGTCATGAGGAATGAAGGACGACATGACTTTGGGTGGCGTGAACAAAGTTGAGACACAGGGACTTTGGCATGTTTCAATCGGGGCGGTATGGCGGCGGCGAGGCGGCTCATTATGCTCGGAATGAACGGGAGGTACGAGGTACCCGCCGCTGCCGGGCCGATGGTGGCCTGGGTGTACTGACGACCTGGGTACATCCCCGAGCTTGGTGTGGACGGTCTGAAGCTTGGATTTGTGGAACAGATTGACACTACTGCTAGCCCAATTCCCACCTTGTCAGGCATGGTAAAGTTCTGGCATGCACAATGGCAGAGCCGGCTTGCAAGTAACGCTCAGAGTGGAAGGTGCACAAGACGCCGTCACGCTCCCATTCTGCGTCTATACCGAACGCTGCGTCTAAGCCTGCTGAGCGTCGGCGGCCGCGTAGGTCTGCGCAGCTAAGCGAAGCCCGGTTGCTGGAGTGGTACAACTCTATGCGAGCTGGCCGAGTTGGCCGAGCTGGCCGCTGGCTGCCCGCAGATCCAGTGGCGAGCCTGCAGCCCAGCTGTACGAGTATGGGAAGAGCACGGCCCGATGCCTCCGAAGCAGTACGCCTGCGCGGCCTCAGAGCACTGCTATGAGATTGGGGCACGAGTGCTGATGTGGCAAAGTAGATCGAGGACAGAAATGAGGGCGGTGGAGAGCTGTTGCTAAAGTATGTAGCCCGAGACTATGAGGCCTCAGAGGGGTATGAGGCGGCTCAAGGCAGCTGGAGGCGGGGCAGCTCGGGGCCAGAGTGAGAATGAATGAAATGATATGATGATCAGTGGGAACTAAAGACGTCATCGCGCCGCCCTGAAATGCCACTTGCGCTGATCTCTGCACTCTTGCATGAGAGGCACTCTTGGCCGCTTGGGTATTTGCCCGACAAAGGTATTTTGAGATTCGTTCACTTGCCGAGCACTTCGAGTACAAGAGCTTGGGATAAGAGACGCCCGTAAAAAACGTAGCGTAGTCGTAGTTCATGATGGAAAGTATGATGATGATGATGCGTTGAAGCGGGGGGAGAGGAGAGAGATCCCTGGGTGGCATTTACCCCTGGCCCGTCGTTGCCTATTACAGACTATTACCATCCCTGCCCATGCATCAGCCTCAGTCTCTCAGTCACTGCGTCAGCTATGCAGGAGGAGCGTACAGCATGCAGCAGTTGGCCAAATGGGCGCAGCACGTAGAATGCACAGAATGCGCAGAGTGGGGAAAAGAGGGGGCCAGGCAGCTGGTCGCCGTTGTCACCCGGCGAACTAGTCACCACCCCACATCATCGCTTCATCTTGTTAATCTTGTCATTCTCAAACCCAACAACACCTCATCATCACTGCATCTCTCACACTCTCCTCCGTCCATCCCATCTTTCCGTCTCTGGGCCTTCTCAACGCATCTCGGCTTACTCTTCGTGTCCATCATCGTGAGTACAGCAGATTCCATTCCTCCCAGCGCCCACTCCCTCCTCTGTACTCCGAAAAGTCGAAATGACGACGTTGGTCGTTCCACTCCGATGCTCCCATCCCATGCCGCCCACTCCCCACATCTATAGCCTCCAGCGCGCTCCCCTTTCTGGACGCTGCACAAAACCAATCTCTTCTCATCACACCCCTCGTCTGTGCTGGAATCGCTCTCCCTCTCTGGTTTGTCGGTGGAGCTTCGCAGCGCTTGGTGCACGACGCCCACCGCAACCTCTCCCATCATCTTGAGGCACCTCCGAATCACCTCTACCTTCTCAACTGTGCCAGCGCTTGCTCTGTGTCCATCTCCACAACAATAGCGGTCTCCGTGATCCGTGATCCTCGTGGATCCGAGGATCCGGGCACGCACTTGGTCTTAAGCACAAGCACGGACCAGAAAGTGGATGTGCATTGCATCGCTCCTGCACGGTGACTGTCTGATCAAGGCAGTTGCGACCCGCCCTCTCCCTCTCTTCCCCCCCTCGCAGCTCCTCAACGACGGCATCCGACAGTTCACAGTCCACCCAACCAACCGCCGAGCGGCCGCCGAGACCTGAAACGCACTTTCCGCTGCTGACACTATCTTCAGCACCTTCACATCGTTCTCTTCTCATCCGCCTCGTCCGCCTCGTCCGCATCAAAAGCTAGATCGTTCATTCATTTCATTCCTTCACGGCAATCACATTCCTCGCTCGTCGAATCCTCTCGCTCAGCATCTCACGTCCATCTCCCATCGACAGCAACCATCAGGCGATTTTTGACGATCGCACCCGAACCACTCAAGCTCTTGATCGATCGGCCTCTTGCGCTCCGCGGCCCTCCTCCGCATTCTTGGCGCTAGCGCTTTGCCAAGCCAAGGCCATCTTGCCATCACAGCCATCACCCCCCTTGCAGCAACGCACATCTTTCACATAGCATCGTCATTCAAACTGCAAGTTCCGGTGGCGCACACTCTGAGCGACATATCTCCGGCGGCTAGATCCCACTCTTCGGCACATTAATACTCAACGGGCGACTCACTGGCATGTCGTTCCGTGCGCTCGCCAATGGCGCCCCAGTCATGGCTCAGCGCGCAGCTAGCTCCATAAAAGGACCACGGAGACGTCAAGCAACAGCCGGAGGGCAAGCCCAACAGAGCACCGGTGCGCAGGCCCAAGCTTCTTCCCCTGCCGCTGCTTCACCCTCTGCCGCTGCGAATCAAGCATCTGGCCAGGCTGGGCAATCACCTAGCGCAGCCGCTGCGGCCGGCTCCTCTGCGGCGAGGTCGGCAGGATCGTCGGCAAGCGCAGGCGCTGCTTCGCCCGCAGGTTCACCAAGCGCGGCACAGAACTCCGCGCAGTCTGGGGCAGCCCAGAACGGGTCAACGAATTCGCCTGCAGGCGGTGCGAGCGGCTCATCAGCAGCGTCGGCTACAACATCCAGGCCAACAGCAGGCCCCCCCTCGAATCCGGGGGCCTTCATTAGCAGCACGGTCCAGGGCGGCTCCGGTGGATTAAGCCAGCCAGCGATAGGGGCCCTAGTTGGAGGCATCATTGGCGGTCTGGCTCTAGTTATTGTCGTTTTTGTGATCTGGCGCCAGTGCCGCGGCAGGGGCGAAAAGATTGCACCTCCGTGAGTCCTTGCGACGAGAAGGAAGCTGTGCTGACGATCAGACCGCCACGGGAAGTGTCGTACCGCCCTCCGACCATGGTCGGAAATGCTCGCCGGTCCATGAGTATGACAATGAGTAGCAACCACCGCGTCAGCTCATATTCAACTCGTGAGTGGGAGCAGTTACTCGTGGAGGGTGCTGACACCCAAGTCATAGGTCCACGCGCCTCGGGCACGTACAGGCAATCGTACTACTCCGCATACCCGGTCGACTCGCCGAACTCCTCGATCCAGCAGGACCAGTCTCCTCGCTTCCCCTCTAATTCAATCCCATCCGGATCGCCCTCCCTCACGTCATCTGGCGGAAATACAACACCGCACCGCGATGGCTCGACAGGCAGTGCGCCATCTTCTGGGCCCGAAACCACGTCAGCGTTCCAAGAACATGACGGCCGCCCTCTCCACCGCATCGGCAACTCTGCTGACCAGCTGTCACCATACGACAACATTGCGTCCACAGACGGCTCTGAATCGCGCACTACCGGCTCCAATTCGCGCACCAGCTCGCCTCCTCCCTCCGTGGTTGGTCGCCTGCCCCAGCGATCGCCTTCCATGGGCTCGCTCGGCGGCGGCCTGCGCTACGGCCACCAGCGCGGCGCGCCCCATCACAGGTCAATTTCCATCACTCTTCCTCGACCTTTGAGCCAGACCTCGATCAACGCGCTGGACAGCAATGTACCAACTCCGACAGGGGTATACTACCCTCGTACCGGATTCACGAGTAATCGCTCGACACCTCGCACATCGATCCACGGCGAGCTCGGTTCCGTGCCGATGCAGTCGTCGCCCTCCGGCCACCGCCGTGGGCTCTCCACGTCGTCGCGTGCCTCTGACAATCGACCCGACGCGGCGCAGGTCGACAACCTGCGCTTCGAGGGACGCGAGGACATCGTCTGAGCACGTCGCTCCAGCTCCACATCGCAACGCGCAGCCGCGCAACTATTTTGATTCTCCAAATCGCAGCCTACGCAGCGATATCTAGACTTGGGACATTGGTCATTAGCCATGGACTCGGCCCCGGCCCTCTCACACTGTAATTCCTAAAAGGGCCCGTACATTCTCACGCCCTCCGCCTCCGCGCCTTGCGCCTCCCTTCGCCGCGCCTCCGTTTCGAAATCCAGTCCGCTCCGCATCTCCGCCTCGGCACAATGCCTTCATGTAACACACCCTGCACCTGCGTCCGCGGTGGCGCAGCCTACCACCCTCCGACATGGCCCATGGCCCGTGGTTCATCGCAAACAGTCATCATAGCGTATCAGAAGCATGCCACGCGCCTGTGAATGTCCATGAGCTCCAGCAGATGCTGCTGCGGAAAATGATGCGGTGCAGTGACATCATCACTAACTGTGACGGTAGCGTGCGCATGCCTCGATCGGCCTGCAGTCGGGCATGGACACGACTGCGCCACTGAGGGGCTTGGGAACTGCCTCTCGCATGCCTGCCAGCTGATGCTCATGCTGCTCAGCGCTCCGCAGAGTCGAGCTCTATCTCCACGTCTCCATTCCGCTTGACGAATTGACGCCAGACTGCTTCCCAGCCTCACGTGCCTCGGATCCCGACCGAGGCCGGCCGGCCCGCCGGGTGACTGGAATCGCGGTCGCTCAGCTACAGCCGAAGAGCAACCGGACATGGACGGCAGTCCGTGGGATCTCGCCTTGGTATGTAGCAGGCGATCGCGGATCGCGGATCGCCGGCCAGATGCATCCGTGGAATCAAAGGCCAAGGCTCCGTCTCGCGACGCTGAGGTGGTTCTGTAGGAAATCAATCACGCCGCCATGGTTGTGGCAGGCTCATTCACGCATACATTAGTCAATCGATGGTCGACGGAGGCGGCCGCAGCTCTTTGGTCAGCCATGTCATGTCTGGTCAGCTTCACGCCACTTACGGGGGTCTGGCTCCTAGTATCTCGTACTCTTCGCGACAACGTCCCAGACTCGTGCTCAGCATGCCGGGATCAAGCCATCCAGTCGCAGTTAGCTTGCCTCAGACTGACTGTTGTCTGCCCACTTCGGGGGTCGCCGTGGCATCGGTTGTATACCGTCCCAAGCTCGTGCCGGAGGTCCGGCGCTGTCACCCATCTTGACGTGCTTGCCCACGGTAGAAGCCGTAAGATATCCAGCGTAATGAGGTCTGAACTTGCGCCCAGCACCAGCGTCCCGACGCCATCCAAAGGCATACTCCTGCTCATCTCCAAGTCTAGAGTGCCCAGCCCAGCTTCATGCCTGCCCCAGTCGCTGCATTACATGCAAACAGCGCATAGGGGGACACTCTAGACCACTTGAAGGCCCCGAATAAGCACTTCGGCTCCATGTCCGCACGAGGAAGGCGAAGCACCTGCCTCAGCCCAGTCCGTATGTGCCACTCACCTTGCGCCCTCTTCCCGCTCTCGCATCTCATCGTCATGACAAGCCTAGTCTACACCTTCACCGGAGACGGCGCTGTAGGAGGCACAGCCTGACCCTTCTCGAACGCCACGCAGGCAAAGCGCGACCAACTCGCCGCGTCCTCTTCTCCCATCTCGACGGCTGCGACATCCCGCATGTTAACGAGCACGCTCGCGAGTTCGCGCCGGCGCACAAAACCCCCATCTCCGTCACTCGGATCGTGTGAACCTTCCTCGGGCCGTGGCCGTGACCACGGGTAGTACTGCGCAACGTTGGCGCCGACGTCCGTCTTCGGCAGGGTGCGGGTCTCGTGCACATCGTACAAGAGGAGGGAGGCGGACGCGTCAACGGCCAGCAGATTGCCGCTAAGGATACGGCCGTCGCGCAGCGTCACGTGCAGAAAGGCATGGAGGAGGGCGCGAAGGGCGTCGTGTGGCGGCATGGTTGGCGTGCGGGGGGAGGGGCCACGGGGCGTGCCGGAGAAGGGGTGGTCGACCATGACGATTGCTGGCGAGGGGGGAGGTGGAGCGGGAGGAGCAGGCGGCGCAGTCGGGGTGGATGAGGCAGCGTGAGCCAATGGAGGTCTCTGAGGAGAGTTGGAATGAGGAGAGGACATGACGAGCGAGGGACGCTTGGCGGTGAACACGAGGAGAAGAGGTCGGTGCGAGCGTGTAAAGGGAACAGACAACGTTGAAATTAACAACAACAACCCCTTCATTACGAGATCCATTTGCGTATTTGGATCCGCTATTCCACCCCGCGCGTCATCGCACGGTTCACCGTCGTCGCGTCTCCGGACTGTCTCACTTTGGTCCATACCATCCACAAACTAGTGCAGTTACAACCACAACCACACCCACGGCCATGTCGAGCTCGAGCTCGGAGGACACACGGGCGCGCATCGTGCGCTCACTGTTCTCGCGCAAGGCCGAGGACGGGACGCTTGAAGAGACGCTCGTGACGTATCTGCGCGTCAAGGAAGATGACGGACATGGATCCATCAAGACCCGCTATCTCTTCCTCGCCGGTGAGTGAGGGCAGTGAGAACGAGCACCGCAATCTTCGGGACGCAGTTTGACGCTAGTGACGCGCCTGGGCGAATGCATGCTGCACAAAGGCAAGAGCAACTCGAATGGCACCTTCTCGCGCGGCAAGACGTGGCGTCTCAGCGATATGCGCGCATTGGAGCAGATTGGCGTGAGCTCGCCGGGCTTCCCCTGCAAACAAGCTGACAGCAGCCGCGCGACTTCGCGCTCACAATGACGATTAGACGGTACCATTGGAGTGTGGACTCGGCACGGGACCAGCACGCATTCCTTTCCGCGCTGATCAAGGCCTACAAGAGTGTGATGGGAGGTGCAGCACCGCAGATTATCAACTTTACGCCCGACGGGCACAGCCACGAGGGCTCGACGTCGACAGTGAGCTCAAGTTCGCATCACCCGCCACCTGTGAGCATCCGCGACCGGCTCCCGCAGCGGAGCAACCCGGCCATGACGAGCTCGGCCTCGCTCGTATCCACGACGTCGACACATGAGCGGCACGATCGCGACCTAGCTCCGCCCCGCCGTCCCACAGAGCGCAGCGGCTCTTTCTCCTCAATAGACCAGCGAGCGGGAAGTGTTGCTGGGAGTGTCGTGAGCGATGGCGGCTTCCGACAGCGTCTTGGGAGCTCTGGGAGTCGCGAGCGCGACGCCCAGGTTCGCCCCGCTCCCTCCCCCGCCCCACGATACCCCGAAAGTTTGGGTCCGGGGCGGCCTCCACCGCGCCGAGGCAACAGCGGGAATAGTGATGACCGTGTTCCGCCACCACCATCGCGAGCCAGGCCGGCGCAGGCTCGCCGTCCTTCGGCCGCTAGCGAGGTCGCTGAGATCCCTCCTGTTGCCGAGGACGAAGACCCATACGGCGGCATTGCGGACGAGGTCCTCACATCACCCCGGCAAAATGGCCGGGCGTCTGACAGCGTCGTCTCCCATGAGCCAGCCTATACCATCCCAGCTGTCACAGTCGCCACGTCCGAGGCTCGATCTCCCGCTCCCCTACCAGCTCCACCGGCGATCACCACAACACCATTGATCGTAACAAACGGCGACCTCGCTCATTCTCCGGGCGGCATTACACCCACCACTTCGACCCCAGCCACTACCTCTGCGACCCTTGCACCCCCGGAGGGTTTAGCCCCACCAGGCGCAACGCGTACTGAAGCTACCCCGAGAGAAGGAAGGAGGACTCCCGAGCCGCTTCAGCGCCGCGTGTCGTTCGTCCCGCCCGAGCTTTCCACGTCATATTCACGCGACGTGCTGCTCACGCAGCGCACGGGTCTGCTCGGTGCTGATGTCATGAGCCAGGACGAAGAGGAGGCGGCTGACGCGATCATGGCCAACGTGGAGGAGTTGATCGAAGGCTTTGACTGGACGGCATCGGCCACAGCTGGTGATAGCAGCCGTAAGGGACCAGACGCCATTGAACAGCGGTTACTGGACGAATTAGCTGCCCTTGAGAATGTGAGCGACAACTTGATTTCCGCGCCGCTGACGCCAGGCCAACATCCACGCGTTCCTAGAATCCGACGACCGCGTAGACCAAGTGCTAGCGCACATCGACGAGGCGCTAATCGAGCTTGACGATATTGACGTGCAGCTTACTGGCTACCGGATGCAGCTGAATGTGAGTAAGCTTGGGAGTTTCCCAACCGCTAACCCCAGGCCGTTTCGGAGGACATCGCGTACATTGAGGGTCAAAATCGAGGTCTGCAAGTACAAACGTCGAATCAGCGCGCCCTGCTTGCTGAGGTGCAGCAATTGCTCCAGATCACTGACGTCCCCAAAGACGATCTCTCGCGACTTCAGCAGACATCGCCCAGCTCGGCCCGGGGCATCACAGAACTCGAGCATGCTGCCGCGTCGCTGTACAAGGCGCTCATGGCATCGCGCGACACCGCCAACGAAGTCGCTGCAACGGTTGCACACGTGGCGCAGTATGAGGCGGCAGCAAGCCAGTTCGCCCAGCGCATGGTGCAATACCTCGACACGGCGTTTAATCATCAGTCCGAGGCGACGTGGGGCGAAACCCAGAAGCGGCGGAGCCTGGTGCTTGAGCCTCACGTAGAGCTTGGCAAGGCGCTTATGGGTTACGAGGGCATCGTACTATTCATCAAGGACATGGACGAGGAGCGGTACAAGAAGCTCTGCCTCAACTACATTACGACCATGAGCAAGCTACACCAGAAGGAGATGCGGGGGTTACTTATGGCACTCAAGGGAGAGTTGAACTCAAGCACTAAGGGCCTTCCAGAATATTGTGAGTGATCAGATTCCGCTCAATGGCTATGCTGACCCCAGCCTTCGCGCAGGCCTCGCAGTCAACCAGTAAACCTTCAGGTATCACTGCGACTGTGGTGCGATCCAAGACGTTGAAGCGCGGAGAGATGGCTAGGACCGGCGATAAGAAGGTGACGGACGCGACGCGCAAGGTCGCGGACATGTATGCCACAGGCGTGTCCGAGGTCGTCAAGCAGATCGTGACCGAGGACGACTTCATCGCAGCATTCTTGCACCTTGGCGACACCGAGTCAACGTTCGCCGACTATATGGAGCTTGACACTTACTTCCGCCGCCAGGCTTCGCGCCACGCTTCGCACAGCCTCTCGGCCAGTCTCACGCAGCTTACGCGTACTGTCATGGAGCTCATGTTCGGATTTGTCGACGGCGAGATGCGCCTTTGGGTCGATGCAAGCGTTGAGGGTAACCCGCCTGCGCTTGTTGGCGTCATTGCTACCACCGAGCAGCTGCAGGCGGACGCGCAAATGGAGGGGACGAGTATGTTCGTCCAGCAGCTGTTTGACAAACAGTTGGGCCGGCAGCGGCAGGCGTTTGAGGCATTTGTGGTGAGTACCCCTGCGCTTTGGCGTGGCAGACTCGGAACTCCGGGTGCGCCACAGAGGAAGATGGCCATCGGAATGTTCCGATGCCCCTCTTGCGGCGATCGCTCTGCACGGTCTGTCGATCTCGGCGATCTCACATCCTGTAGCCCTTCTTCCCCAGTCGAAAACATTCTGAGACACAGAACGATCAAGTTAAGAACATCGATAGCGCAAAGACCACCGTGCGGAAGCGGCGCGGAGTGTTCTACTTTGTTCGGCACTTCCCCGTGTTCGTCGAGAGGATCGAGTGTCAGTTGGACAGCAGTTACGACAACCTGGATATCCGCAAGCGGGTCAACAACGCCTATGAGCGCGTCGCTGCGAGCGTACTCGGGTCGCTCCAACACGTCTCAAAGGTCGTGGGAGCGGAACTTGGGGCGGGCTCAGGCGAGGGCAAGGGCCAGCTATACTTCCATGTTGTCATGATCGGTGAGTTTGAGTCTAAGAGGTTGTCCAGCTGCCAGCTTCCAGCTGCTAACACGCCCGCAGAGAATCTACATACCTTCGTCGATGAGGTGGCTCAGCTCAATGCCGCTGCGCTTGCCGTGTTCGTCCAGCGGGCGCGAGGTCTGTACGACGAGAACATGAAGGCCTACATCAAGATGATGCTGAGGAGGGGCTTCAGCCGACTGATGGTACGTCGTGCCGGGCTCCGCAGGCGGTGGGTATGAGCGCTGACAATGTAGGACTTTTTCGATGGCGTTGAGCGCCAACTCAAGACAACCCCACCCAACGAGGTCAACATGCACTCGGCATTTTCGCGCAGCACCCTGAAGAAGGTTCTCAAGGAGACAGGTTCCAAGGACATGAAGAAGGCAGTCGAGGCTATGGCGCGTCGAGTTGACAAGCACTTCAACGACGACGAGAGTGGGCCGGGGGGTGATCACGGGAGCGGCTCGAGGCCCACAGACGCTGCCACAGCGGCGCTTATGGCAAGCGTGTGGCGTGAGGTCACAGCGGCTCTCACTGGGGAAGTTGGGCGCGCACAGCAGCTTATGTCGAGCTGCGATTCCACCTCGGGCCTGGCGCTCGAATTTGGACCCAAGGATGTGGAGACGGTGTGCCAGCGTGCGTGGGGCAGCCGTGGGTAGCAGGCTTTCATGCAAGCAATGCCATTATGTTCATAGGGCGGTTTTGAATGATAATGGCACCTCTGACAGGCCTCGGTCACTCAATCTCTTGTCGGGCACAACTTCGGCTCAGCACGTCCCTGCTGAGTGCTCTGCCCCATAGAGTCTTATGACTCGCCTCCAGAGCCCGGCGTTGGGCGGGGAAGGCTCCTTGGAGTGAGTTGCCCCACCTATGACACTCAGTTGTATCCTCGCCACAGCACGTGCTTAACGAAACCTGACTTCCCAGCTCCTCATGCCACGGACTGTCTGACAAAATGCTGGGGCAGTATGGACAGAATGGACCCACACAAGGGTGCTCTCGGAACTGAAGCAGGGTGGAACGACGCACGTTAACAAGAGCAGGACACAACGGAGAGCACAAGCACACTGGTGCGTGATGACGAGAGACAAGAGTACACCGGGCGTGACAGAAGATTTCGGAACAACGCTGGCGTCACCAATCGTGGCACTCCGGTCTGGAATTACGGCGAGGGATTGGGGGTCCAAATGCGGAAGAGCGAGCTCGGGTCCATTGAGAGGAACGGAGTGAGGGTCCAGCACATGTTTCCGGTGCGTATGGTTGCGGAGCAAGCCGAGAGGCCGGGATGGGGGTGATGCCGCCAGGGGTCTACCCTGGACTGAGGAGCTGAGGAGCACGATGTTGCATGTGAGAGGCGCCGCTCGTGGCGAGGGCTGAGCTGAGCGAGGCCTGACTCCGAGGGCAGCGTGGCGAGTTGGCCAACAACAACGGTATCCAGGCACTCGGGATGAGAGCACAGTGGTTGATGACAGCCGACATCTCAACGGGGAGGTGCCGAGAGCGGAGACCCGACTATCTCCCAGGCCTCACTCAGCCTGAAAGCGTCTTGATGATTTTCACCAAACTCCCCGGATCGGGAATCTTCTGGGCGATGAACTGGGACATTAGGCCAAGACTCGGCCATGCCTACGCAAGACCGGTCGGTAGTCGAGGTCGATCAGTCACCTGCCGTCTTGAAGCTCTGGTCGCGCGGCATGTCAGGTTCGTGATCATCCAAATCATCCTGATCACCCAAGAGCCAGCAGGACACCAGGACACGAGGACATGAGGCCATGGGGCCAGGAGTCAAACCAACCTTGGTTGCCGATTCTCTCGTCCACCTGTCCTTCTGCGACAGGCACGGCGGGCCGTGGCGCTGACACTCGTCCTTCCGGCCTGTGACCCTCGCTCCGGCAGCAGCCCGTCACAGGCTGTCCAGGCTGTCTTCCGCTCTCCTTCCCGTCCTTGATTTGCCCACGGGGACAACGCCGGTGGAGCGGCGGGGGCGACCTGAGGCTCAGAGGAGAACCTGTTGTGTGCATCGCGAGAGATTCGTTTCGAATATCCACGGACTCCAGGAGCCGAGAGCCTCGCCGAAGGAACAATGGACCAGCCAGCTTTTGACAGAAACCGCGGCGGTATCCAGGATCGCCAGGGCTGTCAGGAATCGTCTGAAGAAACTGACGTGTTGCGATAGTTCCTCTACGACCGCCCCGCGGTTCGAGGTTCCAGGTTCTCCGGACCTCGGCGCCAGCGACCAACCTCCCCCACCTCATTAGTGGGCAGGGCCGATAGTTTGTCAAGCGGGCGCGGAACGAGACCAGCGAAGGGACAACGGCATCCATCACGTGTATACCTAGCCCCCAGCATCTGTTCTTTGCTCCTCTCAGAAGCCTTTTTGCCGAGGACGGACGCACGCACTCCAGGCCAGGGGAACAGATGCCGAGCCCAGAGGGTAGCCGAAAAGTAGGAGAGGAGACGGGCATACGACATGCAGAAGAGGGCTTGGGCGACCACCTCCAAAAGCGACGTCCGAACATCGCGGACCGAGAACACGAATGCCGCCGCCGCCCAACATGATGTACCCACATGCTGGGCTTGGTCATGTTTACCACATCAAAACATACTTGGGTCAAAGAGTGCGTTGGCCTTGTGCGCCTGACAACCGATATCTCGAACACGGTCAGGCCCGACGTAACAGACTGCCCTCCACACCCAACGCACCGACCCACAACCTTGTCTGGCTCACCATCCTAGGTCCCGAATAGTGCATTTCTCCCAGCCCAGCACAGTCGCGCCAAGATCAACGCGCTCGTGCAACTCTGCGGCCTTCGCCCAGCCACTCAACATCAGCGCTGTGCGCGTGTTCCAGGTCCCGCGCTGAACACTTCAATCCAAAGATACCACCTTCGCTCCGACAACTCTCATTCCGCCTTCACCCTGCTACATGTTTTCTCCCTTCCATTACCACTCTTCCCTTCGCTCTCCGCGGTCGACTCAACCACACTGGCGCTCACACTCCATCTACTTCCCTTGGTACTCTCTGAAGTCGAGCCGCAGTGCGCCACGTGCATGCTCAGGTTGAACTGGGCGTGCCGCAAAGAATCGCCGTTTCGCACTTCACTACGTTCCAATTCGATACAGGGCCTACCACTCGAGACCACCAGTTGTAGTTCATCTCCAACTGGAGAGACTAACCCTGCGGCCAGTATTGTGCAGTTCTAGGAGTGGTGCACTTCCTGCACACTGCGCGAGATCTCCTACGCCACACGTACCCACGGCGAGGGTGAAAGCAAGTGAGGGCGTGAGGAGGAGAATGAGGCAAGTCGATGGTCTTGGCTTGTAGCAGCTGTCCTCCTTTGTGCCGTGTGTTTGTGTCTCGCACGAAGACGAGACCGCGTCCCCTTCACACCCGCTCTCGCTTCCCCTCTCCTACCCTCTCTGAACATCCTTTAAACCTCCCCGGTTCGCCTCAATCGTCTCCATCTCGCATTTCTTAAACGTCTACATTCCGCGTGAGCGCTCTTCCGCGCCAGCGTTGCGAATGTCGTCTCCCCATGGTGGCCGCCGCCCAATATCAGCGTCTGCGGTGGCCGCCCCGCCAGATGGTGGCAATCAGCATCAAGAACACTCTGGCCGGCCCACCACTCTTCCTCCTGGAGCTCTGCCTTCGACCGCGGCGACTGGCGTTGCTCCGAAGGCTGTGCCAGCCGCCCAAGACTTCACCCGCGTCACACGCATTAAACGCGGGATTTTCGCGAACAAGTACATGAGGTAAGCGTCCACCAGCACTGCTAGCACATCCTAGGCGATTGCCAGAATTTCGTCGGCCACATTCAGCATCTAAGGCGACTCCACAACGCCATAGAACGGCTCTTGTTTGCCGATGATTTCTCGGCAGGGTCATTACTAACAATCCCAGCTTTTGTCTCCAGGTCGCTCAACAACCCGTATCTGGGCGCCGCAAGACTGAGAAGGATCGTCGCCCGATTGCTCCTACCCCCATAGTCCGGCTCTGGATACGTGAACACCACGATGCGTCGAGCCCAGGCATGCTCGTGAATCCCTCGTGAGTTCTTCGATGCCTGTTGGCTGCTGGCAGATCGACAGAGGGCAAAGCGGGTGGCGGGAATTTGTGCTGGGGCCATCCGGAGCCATGGGAATCGTGTGCACTGTTCACAAATTGACGCCACAGTGACATTGACGTATCGGCCCTGGTGTGTGCCGTGGATATCGTGGAGCCAAATTCCCCGGCGAGCCCGGAAGTGCGTACTGGGCGGGCGCACCGTTCCACTAGATCACCGTCCCCGCCACGCGCGCGGCTCTCATCATCGTCCAAGGTGGGAACATCGCTATCGCTCGGCTCTGGGTCCACGTCTGCTTCATCCAAAGAAGCTCCCGTCGGCCTTGGTATCGGCGGAGTCGGGGGCATGTGGCAGGGACTGAGCACGGATGACGCTGGTGGCGGTGGTGGCGTCGGATCTTCCCAAGCTGGATCCTCGCGCCATGGAGCCGGGTTGTCTATCACCCCTATTCCTCGACCGCGGTCGCGCCACTCACAGCTCTCCCCAGGGTCTGGTGACCATGAAACAAGTAGCGAGGACGATGCTTCGCCCGTCGTGGAGCCGAGTGGAGTGCGGGGGTCTCGTCCATCCTCGGCATCCCGGCCCGCCTCAGGAGGAAGCGAAGCCAGCCGTGGTGGCACGCGCAGAGGACGGGGTCGCTCCGCAGCATCTGGAGACTCCACACGTCCGGGTAGTGGACGTCGCACTGCAGCGGATGAGAGTACCCGAAACTTGCACGGACGCTTGCACATAGAGCCGAACCGGGTTATCGACATGGAGGGCGCTATGGGCCTCTGGTTCCTGTTCACTGTAGGTCCTATCCCCTTGTTCTCTTGTGCTTTTTCATGCCAGGCTGACGCACAGAACCTTTCCATTCGTTATGAGGGGACGTGAGTTGAAACACAAATTACAAGCAAAGGCAACCTGGTCTCCTAACGCCACCAGATATTCCTTCCGTTTTCGATGTTTTGATAGGTCGGCAACTGGCAGGGATCTGCCTCCCGCGCCATATTTGGCGACTTGCCAGTCCAAGAACTTCAAGGTCTTCTCGCCTCTGAAGTAAGTGATGTCTTGATTGCGCCACAGATCTGGATGGTTCAGCCATTAATTCGCCACGGTCGAAGCTAACGGCATAGCTACCAAGGTCGCCCGCCAAATACACCGCTTGCAGACCACTTTAATCGCCAGGGGTTCAAGCTTAACACGCGCAAGGTACGATTCCCTTCGAGCCCCTGATCCTCGCGATGATGTTGGCACATGCTGGTCACTTTCGACGCTTTCGACCTCTCATCGCGCCGGGAGATCCGTGGCTTTGTGTGGCTGCCGCGGGTAACGGTCATCGAGGTCCAAGTATCGCTGTGTGATCGGGGCAGTTGAAGGCCTGTCTGGACACAACCGTCCAGCACCGCCGCGCAGACTCCGCACTTCCGCGCAAGTCCAGGTGTGACGGCATGTGCCATGTCATTCTGTGCCTCTTCCCCTGACAGCACAAACCCACCCAACCTTATCCTGGCTCTCAAGGCTAACAGCAGAACGAACGTCAAGTTCCGTCGCCGTCCATGTCTTCTCCGCAGCAACCGGAAACATGACGACCGTGTATCCATGAGTTGAGCCCTTGCCCCCTAGCCTCGAGGCGTAGAACTGCGTCCACAATCCACAATGGTGTAGCGCGACGGCATGAGCCCGCTTTCCCTCCATGCCTCTACGCGGAAAGCATCGGTGGAATTCCATAGTACAATACTGCTACGTTGTTCCCGGCAATCGCCTGTACTGTAAAATTACCGGTCCCAATGTGCCGTTATCCGTGCCTGTTGACTGTGAGTGGGGCTGCGTCGGTGTGCAGCAGGGGATTTCTATGTAATTGTGGGCGGCTCTCTTCGCGGTCAGTTCAAAGGCCGCACCGGCACGCTGCAAATTGAGTGCAGGTCAGACGACCACATCTCGGCTCCGGCATCTCAAGAATTCCATTAGCAGAAGACCTAGGAGACGGCTCAACGTCCGTCCCCACCCGGCTCTCCTGTAATATCGTCTCCGCCGCGCTCGTGCTAATAGTGGCGCGGAGCGCATCCCGTAGTCGAGCCGATATGCAACTGCAGTACTGCCTAATCTCCCTCGATTGCCTCGCTGCTCCGCGTCGCACTTTCGTCCATCAAGGCCCTGGTCCCAATATATCAGCCGATCGGTGGATCAACCAGACCGCATGTTCCACTGTCTGGGAACATGTCAGACCACATGACCAGATTAGCCTTCCTTCCATGCGTGCCGCGGCCATCCCTCACCACGCCGCGTGGGTGCCTGGTCGAACGTCGGTGAACGCATGTCGTAATGCACCGTCGCCTGGCGGCCTCACTCCGCGTCGGCGTCTCACATGGTACATCAGACGCAAGGCTGCCACTGCCCCTCACAACGGCCGCGCTTTCACAGACCCCGGCGGAGGGATGGGGGATGGCCCAAGATGGGTCATGTTTGATCCCAGCGGCGTCCAGTCCAGCCACCCCTTGTGCCATATCTGCCGTCAGCCAAAGTGCCACAGTCGATCCGATAGTGAGGATGCGCCTAAGAATTGCGAACCCATCGGCCATCGGAACCAGAGTTTACGCGGCCAAGGCCCCGGCACCTCCCTCATGGATATCACGACATGACAGACGGGGATCAGCAGGAACCCGTCCATACGTGACCCGACGGTATGTCCTGCCGAACTCATGGTGAAGCGGCGCAATGTGCCACAGGAGGCAATTCAGCGACCCTCTTCCGACCTGGATTCGTGAATGGCACACTACTGCGGAGTGATCGCCAATCGAAACCGCTCCAGCAGTACACATATGCTCCTCCGACATATGAACGCCCTGATCGACCGATCAAGTAGTTGGACCCTCTCAACCGCTTGCGACGGGAATCTATCGGCACCTCCGATATACACCTCGCTCTGCCGTGACGGTTGCTCACAGGAACAGCGCACGAGGTGTTACCAATGCACAGTTGTCCTTGCCAAGCAAGGTAGGACGGACACGGGGGAGATCAGTAGCCGGCGCATATGCCCCATCCCGCAGTCGTCTTGAACATCTTGCCAACTCTGACCACAACACCCAGCAACGGACTTCAACCTGCCTGGCCGAATCGCTCGACCACTGACGAATCAAACTCACCCTTGTTGTGACTTTGCCTTTGACCATGGCGAGAGGAACCGGCCCGTAGTCGCGTGAATCGATCGAGTTGGAGAGATTGTCCCCGACCACCCAGATGTGGCCTTTCGGCACGCGCAAAAACCGACCTTGTGCCCATGATTTTGAACCGTCAACGGTACGTGTTGGCTCGATCTCAACAACGTCGCCCTCAATTCCAACAACCCGTTTGCAGACGGTGTACCTGCAAGTGTTCAGCACTGGCGGCGGGAGATTCTGAGACTGCGACGGCCCAGAAGAGGACGCGTGGTAACGATCTTACCACGTCCTTCCGCCGCGCGCCGCGCGCTGAGTTTCGGTGCGTAGAGCGACATTTCCGTAATAACGCTGCAGGACACACTCACGCTGGGTTGGTCATGTTGGTTGTGACCACAAGGTCTCCCCTTTCTGGACGCTTATTTGACATGCCCCAGATCTTGGGTCGCCAATACGCCAATGGGAAGAGGACCACTACGTCGCCGAAGGAGTCGAGCGTCGGATACATGCTCCAGCCTGCGCACGGCTGAGTATTCACCACCCCCTCGGTAAGGACGTGAAAAGCTGCGAAGATCTTAACCGCGACCGATGCTACCAAACGGTATTGGACCGGAGGGCCGGGCCTTCGGTACGACATTTGCAGTGTGGGCAGGCGGGTTGCGCGGGGTACCGGAGAGGCGAGCGTGGTCCTGACACGAGAAGAGGTTGATCAGACCAGTTGAGAGGTGCTATAATAGCACAAAGAAGCGGAGGCGGAGAGCGTGGGGGTGGATTATGCGAGATGTCCGTAATGCGGCGAGGTCATCGGTCGTCAATCGCGACGCATATGAAAGTGGAGGTGGAGGTGGTCCACGCGGCTGGTAGGCACGTGGGCATTTGAGGTGGACTTTGGACACCTATCCGGGAAAGTGGCGTGCCTATTGATGACGTCAATGCGGTATGAATGCCGCATGACTTGTGCCGGCAACGCGTCTGTCCTCCGGCAAGTCAACATTTCGCTTCCTCATCGCTCGATGTCTCACTCCCTCGCTCAAGCCGACGGGCATGGCCGCGTATGCAGCGCGCGGCTCGGAAACCATCGGAGACCGATGCACTCACCCGCTCACCCGCTAACTCACACGCGTACATGTACCCACCCGAGCGGCACGCTGCATCGTACACATTCCACTTCGGCATCGAAGCTGACCTCGGCCATGCCGACCAGGCGCACCAAAGCTCACAAGTCGTCTCGGCACCGGCCTGATTGATGTAGCATATAACGGCTTGCCCATCACTCGACGACGGCAGACATCAAGTCTTCACAACGACCGACAAGCTCACCAACCTACTTCACGAGCCCACATCACAACCGTCATTTCCCACAAGTATATTCCCACGAGTATAACCCCGCAATTTCCCCCATGTACTTTTACCGGCCCCGCTTCGGTATCTTCCGTCGCCTTGTATGGTTCGGCCTCGGCGTTGGCGCTGCCCACTGGTGGATGCGCAGCAGGGAGCGCCGGCTTGACTCCTCCTGCTACCGCTACCAGCGCCCAATCGAGGCCCCTCCCACTTCAGCATATACATGGCCGTCCGCCATGACGCCCGTGAGCCCTCCAGAGGCTCCTACCGTGCAAGAACACATGACCGAGCAGCCCCAGGAGGAGCGTCGTCGCGGCTGGCGCCGCCACCACTCGGCGCCTGCGCCCGCCAACAACACGTCCGCGCCGCCGAAGTACGATGCCGACACCCAGGCGGAAATCGACCGCCTTCAGCGTGCCGCCGAGGCGCTGTGGGAGCAGCGCAAGGCCGAGGCCATCGAGGCCACCGTGGCCGCCCGCGAGACGGCGCGCGACTTCGCAGTTGATAACCTCAAGCGTCTCACCGACCTGCTGCAGCGCATTGGCACCAGCCTGGACGAGGAGAAACGCCGCAACGAGGAGCAGAAGAAGCGCTGGGTGTAACTCTGGCGCCATTACTCCTGGCCCTCCATAGCTGCCACTCCCTCCTTTAGAGCCATATATCATGGCGATGTAGATAGAAGCATAGTAATGAACCTCTCTTTGACCTTATACTTTTGGCAGACTGATCGACTTGAGTGAGCAGGAATTCTGAGAAGCTGTCAGACTTGAATTGGCGTAAGCGAGCGATTCATATGGGTATCAGCGAACGCCTCGAGGGGCTGTGAATTGTGAATGCATCTCTTTGATAGTCTGCTGCGCTTATCTCAGTTGACTGTGCTTTACGTATCCATGTCAGAGAATGTCAAGGAGGGGGCAGAGCCTCGCTTCAGCCTCCCCAGTCATAGACGAGTCGCACATTGGCCCGCTTGCCGTCCTTGTTACGCTTCGCAACAATGTTGCGGGCGAGGCGCCGCTCCATGTTGCCACGCACGTCGACCATCTGGAACCCCCAGATCTGGGTCACAACCCATCCGGACGGGCTGCTCGCCTCGGTGAAGATGAGCTCGCCCTCGTCGAGCCACGGCCCGCGTTTTTCGGTGCCCTTGAGGAATGTGTCAAGGGAGAGCAACTCGGCGAAGTCGAGGAGGAGGTTCTTGGTGTACATCGTCCCGAATATCCAGTCACCAATCTCGCGCACCTTGGGGTTAGACTTCTCTGGCTGGACAACGACTCACCTGTCCGTCAAAGCATCGCACTTCGGTCGTGGCCTTGAGACCGCCAGTCATGACGTGCTTGCAGTCGAGGTGCCACACCTCAGCGGGGACGGGGGGCGCAAGCGGTGGCTCGTCGCTCTTCTTCCCTCCTGGCGCTGGGGGACCGCGGTACTCGCGCTTGTGAATTGCGAGGGAGGCGAGGTTCATTGTCTTGCGGATGACGGCGTTGACGCCCTGGATCTCCAGAATCTCGCCAAAGGGGTCCGAGAGCTGGCGGTTCTGGCGTCAGTGCGACCGGCCTAGAGGGAAAGGAGTGGGGCCACCGTGAACCACAAGTCTGTCAACAGGATACTTACCCAAACCCACTTGCCGTCAAGGTCGTGGATGTTCTTAGTTGTGGGAGCGGCCATGGTGAATGTGAGGGGTAGGGATGTGACTGAAAGCTGTAACGTTCCAGCTCACTAGTTATACTGTCTCGGAGCTAGCACCATGATAGGATCGATACCAGCTCTGTGCGGGCTAGATTGTTGCCGGTGTCTGCATCTGACGACGGTACGCGTCCCAGCGCGCAGTTGTCGACATGAGCTCATCCAGTGATGGCTGACGCGGGAGCCAGGCACCGAGAGGTCTCTCGCCCAGAAGGTATGGCGCAACAGTACACCACACATTCCGAAACGCTTTCCTGCGCTGTTTTCCCGTGTTTGCAGCAAGCTTGTGTAATGCGGTCTCGCAGGGACGTGCAGTCTTGCATATGGATGTACCTGCTGGACCAAGCTGAGGGGAGGAGACGGGTGCGGCTGATATTGGGTCTCCTCCAAGATCGTCCCACCCCGCGGTTTGTTTGGTTCCGCATGACTTCCCGTTGCGAGATATTGACTTCCATACATATAGAAAACTTGATGCTTATCTAGCTGATCCCATCAGTCTCTGCGTACAGTCCCATCCCATCCCAGATGTTGACGACAGGCCCTCCCCCAATCTCTAACTGCATTCGCCAGGAATTCAGTAATCGAAGCGTAGACCCCGGCCATCTTCGACCAGTCTCTGCGACTAATGACTCCTCAGGCCTGATGTCTGAGGACGAGTACGAGCAGGATTCAGATGGCTGCGCGAACGCTCGCTGCGCCCGGCTGTACGTCAGCGCTGATGCTACCCAGGAAGAATAGGGAGCGAGGGTAGGGGATGATTGCTGGCTGTCCGGGTTGGCACCTTGCTGTTCGTCGTGCGATCAGTATCGATATGCACACGAGACCTCTGTCGTTGGGTCGCAGGGAAAGGGTCGCTGCCCACGGGAGCGAACGAAACGTTGGGTCAACGGATCCCAAATGACGACTCTTTGGAAGCGCATGCAAAAGAAAAGCAGTGCAGAGACGTAGAGCAAAAGATATATGACCACTGACAGGATCGAACTGCCGACCTTTGCATATGCTGATACGTGTCTACGTATTAGTACAATGCTCTAACCAGCTGAGCTAAGCGGCCGATTTTTACACGGGCAGTGTCTCTCGCCGCCCACGTCACGGACGTTACCTCGCCAAAGAATGTGTAAGAGGTGCAGGACGATGTCGAGGGACGATATGTAGCACCCAAAGGCGCTCGATTTCGGGAAGCGAGCGACCGCCTCATATCATTAGCGGCACAGCGCATAGTAGGATTAGTGCGTTATAGCGAACTCCATCCGGGCCTTGCAGGCGGTGTTCCAGTCGACGAAGCGAGGCTAATTCCCACGCTCTGACAAGCTCAACCGTGCTCGACCCAGAAGAAGCGATACGAAGACCGGCGCAAGAAACATCACAGTCATGGCTTCCCCGGAATGGATGGACGCACTGGAGATGGTGGCGAGGCGCGTTGACGATGCCTCGACAAGTGTGGACTCATATCACACTCAATCCTTCACCAGAGGAATATATGGAGCGCACACGCCACGGTTCTGAGCACAGCCGAGATATGTCAAGTACCGGTGAGATGTAGCTGCGTACTCACCTCAGGCCCGGCCGTCGGTCAGTCCATCGATGAATAGAGTCGACTTGCGCAAGAGGGTCCCCAATTCCGAGTTCATGCATGTCAAGCGCCACCGGGATGCCGATCGGTGCCTACCAAAGGTCCCCAGAATAACGACCCAAAAGACTAGACCTCCAGAGGCCAGGCGACAGCACGGGATTGAACCGCGGACCATTCGCAATAGGAGAATCCCAAAGCGAACATGCTACCACTACACCACAGTCGCAGAGATGGTTGCGAATGCCAAGCTTTCCGCTGCGCCATACTCCGCTCTTGCAAGGTGCGCAACATTACATGCAGCACGTATCCCCTTCGGCCAGACAGGAGGGCGTTGCATCGATTTTGGCACAAAGCATGTCGATCACAGATTGTGCTGCGGCGAAATGTTGCGAGTGGAATGCGCGGCTCCATGTCCTATATACCATGCATACAATACAGATGTCTAGAAGTGCTTGGAGAAGTCGTAGGCCTCAAAGCCCGCGTCGGTTGCTGCAGTCGCTGCCTTGGACTTGGCCGTGACCGTTGCCTTGGGCTTGGATGCCCCGTTCGCCTTCGCCTTGGGCGCGGTCTTGGAAGCCTTGACTGTCGGCTCGGCTACCTTGGCCTTCTTCGAAGGCTTCGACGATTCCTCGTCCTTGGCCTTGAGGATCGACTTGATCTCGCGCACCTCACGCTTAGCACTCTTAGGCTCGGGCTTGGCCTTGAAGGACACCGTCCTAGCCTTCTTGCGGAGATCAGCGGGCGAGGTGGGCGCCTTGCGCTTGCGCGACGGTGCTGGAGCCTCCTCTTCCTCGCTCTCCTCGTCCTCCTCGTCCTCCTCGTCAGACGGCAACTCGTCACCCTCGAGCGACGATGGAGACGAAGGTTCCGGGCCAGACTCAAGCTCGACCTCGTCGCCCTCGTCTGACCCGATGAACGAGCCTTCTCCGTCATCGTCATCGTCCTCGTCCTCGTCCTCGTCATCCTCATCTTGCTCCTCGTCATCCTCATCGTCGTACCCGGCAAAGTCGGCATCCGTGAAGCCCTCCCCGTTTTCGACGTCGTCGTCCGACTCTGGCTGAGCCACCGCAGTGTAGTCGTCGTCCAGGAAAATTTCACGCTCGTCGACCTCGCTCGCCTTGAACTTGATCAGTCCTGACGCGCGCATCTCCTTGCGGGTCTTCAATTGTGAGAGGACCGCCGAATTGTCGACCTGGTTGATCGTCGAAGAAGCACCCTTGGGAGGGACGGTGTAGTACGGGAACGAAGACTGAGACCAGTCGCGCAGGACGATGCGCGCCGCGCCGTCGAGGTCGGGGTCTCCACGCTGGGATTAGTAATGTTAACTGACTTTCAACACACCGTTTTGACGCGGCCGTTCACCCTCGCAAGACCAGTCAAGAATGCCTGCAGGTCTCCGGCGGGGAAGTACGGCACGTTGTACTTGAGCATGAGATCCTCAGGGTTGGAACGCGCGAAAACGTAGTTGACGAGCGGGAAGACGTCCTTGACCTTGTCAACGCGGCCAAGGTTGCGGCGCAAGAGGTCACCAGCGACACGCGCCTCAAGCGCATCCCACTTGGCAGCGGCTGCAGCAGTCTTCTCCTCGTCCTCTTCGACGTCCTCCATCTCGGCGTCGCTGTCCTCGTCCTCGTCCTCATCCTCGTCCTCGTCCTCATCCTCGTCCTCGTCCTCATCCTCGTCCTCCTCGACGTACTCCCATCCTGGCGTATCGATGACGCGCACGCCGCCGGGCAGCACTGCCTCAATGCAAGCAGAAGTTGTAGGTGCGGGGTGCTTCGAGCTCGATGCGAGCGTCGTCGGCCGGACCTTAAACTTGTCTGCGCCGAGCAGGGCGTTAGCCACCGCCGACTTGCCAACGTTGGGCAGGCCGAGGAGTGCGACCGTGAAGTCGTCCTTGGAGCCGGAGGCGGCTGTGACGGCCTCGAGAAGCTCAGCACACCCCCACTTCTCCTTCGCAGAGATAACGTAGGCCTTGAGGTCAAGCGCTTTCAGCCAACCCTCAAGGGCCTCACGGGGCACCAAATCGGCCTTGTTGACAACGAGCCACACCTGCCCATGGCAGTCGGTGACGAGCTTCTCGACGTGCGCCGACCGCCCGCCCTGGATGTCGCGCGCGTCAACCACCTCGAGAAGGAGATCAGCCGCGTCAAGCGCGGCCTGGAGCGTGGGCAAGTCCGAGTCCAGAAGGTCGGGCACGTCGTCGTCGTCCTCGACCGGCAGCGGGGCCACGCCGGTGAGGGCCTCACGAGGAAGTACCGACGACATGAGTGAGCTAATGCCTGGAGCATCCTCGTCGTCCGACCCCTCGCCATCACGCGCGCGACGTGCCGCATCGCGCGCCGCAATCTTGGCCTCGGCTGCGCGCCGCTTCTCATCCGCCATCTCGGCTAGCACCTGGTCCTTCAGGTGGAACGAGTTAGGGACACCCGGGGCCGCCTTCTTCTCTGCTCGTCAGCCAAGTCACAAATAACGGAGGTGCCCGAGGCCACGTACTGCTCTTCCATGTCGGGTTACGCTTAGCCTCGCGCTTCGACTTCTTCTTGTGCTCCGCGACCTTCTTCGTAATCTTCGCGCGGTCACGCGTTGCCTGGCGGTTGGAGGTCTCTGTATGTCAGCCAAATTGTTGTATATCCTTGAACGCACTCTTCCTGATGCGCGGCATGGTGAGATTATGCCGGTGTTTGTTGTCAAGTCGAGCAATAGATCTCGGCGGTCGAGTGACAGGCATTCAGAAATTCTGGAGGGCCTCCACTTGGGCCACGTGGGAGCGGAGGCAGTTGCTAGGCGGTTAGGATTTACTGTAAGTGGGGGATCGATTTAAATTAGTGGATTGGCATTGTTTGTGTTGGTCTGACGTGGGAGCCCTTTCAAGGGGCGCGACTGACTTCCCCACCCCCCGCACAACATTCACCAACGTATCGTATCCTCCCGCGTCCCATCAGCTCCTCCAACATCAGCATCCAACGTCCACCTCAACGGTCGCTTGTCACCATGTCCGCCCCAGCATGGCAGACAGATGAGCTCGGAGAGGAGTGGGTAGAGACATCCCCCTCACCACCCTCCACCCCAGTTCCCAACGAGTCCATTATCCGCGGCAGCGTCCACAACAAGCGCGGCTCGCTCCGTTCGCTAGGCCATGGTAGCGCCGCACGCGCCCTTCCCGCGCGGCGCGGATCCGTGATGAGTTTGCCTGAAGGACGCTCGCCCTCGAACCCCTACGTGCGCAACGCTAGCGGCATGCTGTCACCCCCGACGAGTGCAAGCTCAGATGATGGCAGAGACACTGAACGCAATCTCAAGTCAAGCGTGCGAAGCACGCGCAGCGTCTCGGCCCCTGCACCGAGCAGCGAGAAGGGTACGTTCGTGGTCAAGGACGGCGAAGAGACACACGGAAAGGCGTTTCCCCGCAATGCGTTCGTCAACAGGGACATGTTCAGCGCTCTGCCTCTGGAAAAGATGTTTGAGCCACCCTCCTCGCCCATGGCGACTCTTGAGGAGGAGGATCCATCAAGGCTAGGATCCACATCGCCACTTTCTTCCCCTCCTCGTTCAGTCATCGAGCGGGAAACCCTCGAGTCGTCATCGTCCGAGTCGCCGAGTGTCGTGGTGGCCACCTCATCGCAGTCGGCGCCCCTCGCTCCTGAGATAGCATCGCACTCCACGCCGCGAGGACCGTCATTGTCTCCGCATTGGTCTGGCTCCACTCCAAGCTCTGGCTCGGAAGGTCGCCGGGCATCACACCAGTACACTCCCGCCTGTCCCTCGCGACTTAGTAAGAGCATCACGCCTTCTGACAACTCCTTCTCCACAACGACCAATTCGAGCCGAGCCCCCACACCTGCGCCACATGTCGAGGCGGACATGAGTCTGGAGCACAATCACTCATCTTTGCTTCTGCCTGCGGTGCACGACGAGACTCCAGAGGAGGCAACGCACCGTTTCGACGAAACCGGGCCCACGCATTCCTACGACGACACAAACCAGCCCACAATCCCGTACGACAACACCCACCACCCATCCATCCCAAATGATAGCAGCAACTACCCGACTAACCCTTATGACGAGGACTCCACACGCGACGAGCGCGATGTCGAGACCGATTCGCAGACCGGAACCACACGCATCCGCGAGGTCAAGTCTCAGCCCGGAACCACGCGCATGCGTGGCACTGGTTCTCGGAATGAGTCAGCACTCCAGCGTGAAGAGGCGGCAGAGGTTCAGGCTGGCGTTCCTAGGAAGTACCCCTTCCAGTTTTCTGCCCCTGTGGGCAGCGCTCGCGACATGTCCGACCTTGACAGGTCAGAGACGCCTATCTTTGAGCCATCGTTAGCCCCGCTGGCGGGCGGAGAGCCCTCGCACTCGACAATGCGAGCGCAACCTGCATCCTCCAATCTTCCGCTCCGTCTTTTCCGCAATGGCTACGACACTTACACTCGCGAGCACCTCTCTGCGATGGTCGACTCGCTCGGCAATCATGCGAGCCCGCCTGCGGGCAGCACTCTCCCTCGCCGCGAGGAGCTGCGCAATTGGTCTCCCGAGGCCTCTAACACGCCAGAGGTGCATCGCTCCGCATCCTACTCCAACTCCCTGACACCGGAGTCAGCGACATCTGACTCGCATAGTTCGAAGCGTATCAAGCTGGCCCGTCCCGAGCCAAGGGGGCCCGCTGCGCTCCGCGATTGGCGCGCCCAAGGATCTGCCATGCTGGAGCGCATCCGTGTCACCGATCCCGATTTCTCGTCCACGTCAGCATCCGACTCGAGGAGTGGAAGGAGCGGTAGCGCCGCTTGGACTGATGACCACAGCGTGCTCGGCGACAGTGAGTGTATCCAAAAGGGACGACGAAACTGACTACAGTCGCCGGCCCTAGCTTCAATTATGCCCAGCCGTCCCCGTCGCCCGAGCTCGAGCCGGTGGTCAAGTCGAACCCCTCAACTGCGTCGTCCAACTACCTCCACCGTGCCGAGGACATGATGTCTCGCATCAAGAGCCGCGTCGTCTCGCCCACAACCACGACTGACATGCCAACCGACAGCTCACCGCGGAACGAGGAAGCAGTGCTTTCGGAGTCGTCACGGGTGTCATCCCGCATCAACGCCGATATGTCATCTGAGGCTGAGAGCCACATTCCACGACACGATTTCTCTTGGAAGGCGAGCGGACAGCAGACCAATGTTCCTGGGAGCTCGCTCTCTGAGGCAGCGCTAAACTCTCGGAGTGGGACAGCCACCTCTGACATTGCCATTGGCCCTTCAGCTCAACGGGAAATGCTTGAGGGCGCTGGGCGGCCTGTGAACGTCGACGACCTGAATCGTTTCGTCTCCGCCACGACAGTGGCGACTGCGACAACGATGTCGACCTCGTTTGTCAAGCACCGCGGGCCAAAGGATCCCACCCCTACGCACATGACCATGATCCGCCCCGGGGATGTGCAGGGGGTTGTCCCCAATCGTATCGGCAAGATGATTTACGACCAAGAGACACACCGCTGGGTTCGGGAACCGCGTGGCGCGCTCACCCGCGTCTCCGAGGGCGCCGAGAGTCAGAGAATAAGCGACGAAAGCCAGGACGTGTTTGCCGGGTTCGACACAACATCACCGAGTATTCGCCCAAGCTCGTCGCCGGAGCGTCGCGCGATCCCACCTTTCTCGGGTGAGCGCGACTCGCCTTCGTCTCTCGACAGAGGATTTCCCCTTTCCTCGCCAGAGCGGGACATGTCCTCGCCGGAAAGAGATATGTCCTCACCGGAGAAGGGCTTTTCGTCACCTGAGAAGGGTTTCCGCTCTCCGGATCGGGAGCAGTCCTCGCCGTCATCCTCGCCCGAGAAGTACGCCTTGGACTCAATCGATAGGGACGATCCTCAGGAGACGCCGCGCGCTCGGCCTGGACTGAACCACTCCGTTTCTGCTCCCGCCCACGGCACACCGATGCCACTCCGCTCGGCGCTGCGAAACGCCAACGGGTCGACGCCCGTGAGCGCGATAAAAAAGCGTGCAGCATGGCACGCGGACTTGACCCCGGCTCGGGGACGCGAGGCGTCTGCTGCTCCGTCCTCCGGTTCAAACCGCCGCTCCGTTTCGTTCTCTGACGGCTACGTGATCGCACAGCACATAGAGGCCGAACGCGCAGAGTGGTCTCGCGTAGACGGCAAGGGTCGCTTTGAGCGGTACGAGCGTACCGACATAATGGAGGAGAGCTCGATCGCCCCCAGTATGCGGACGCGCCGCATTCAGCAGGCGCTGGACGGGATGGCGAACCTGCAGATAACGGATGTCGACTATGACGATGACGATGACGACGACATGCCCGACCCTTCGCCTTCTAAGCCTGCCAGGTCAACTTCGTCGTCGGTATCCTCGTCCGCCGCAGCCCATGGACGGCATCAAGAGGTATCGGACGTGACAGAGGAACAGGCGGACTCTACGGTTCCCATTAATACCCTTCGATCGTTCCGCTCGTTCAGGAGAGGCGGGGGGGCCGACCAGACTTTCCTCACCGAGTGCTCATTTGGCGTCGCGCACGATCGCCTCGTGCAGCTCCTCACCGACGTTCAGCCCTTCGAACCACACTGGGAGAACTTGCGGACCATCGACCTCTCAAATAAGGGGGTGGAGAGTCTGGCGCGTCTCAAGGAGTTCCTTCCGCGCCTCGACGAGGCTGTCCTGGACGACAACCAGATCGACTACCTTTCCGGCGTCCCGAGCTCAGTGCGCACGCTGCGCGTTGCTGGCAACCACCTGACGAGCTTGACGAGCGTGAGTCACCTGCGTAACCTGCATTTCCTGGACATTTCGCGCAACCAGCTTGTCTCGGTGTCCCAGCTCGACTGTCTGCACCATCTGCGCGAGCTTGTCATCGACAACAACCAGGTCACCGACCTGAGTGGGATAATGGGCATCGACTGCCTCGTCAAACTCAGCGTTGCGGGTAATGCGATTGAGGAGCTCGACCTCTCCAACGCTAAGTGGGAGAGCCTTGAGTCGCTTGACCTCTCGCGCAACAAGATTCGGAGCATTCGCGGGCTGGAACGGCTCAAGAGTCTGACGACCCTCAAGCTGGACGCGAACGCGCTGGTGTATCTTGAGCCCACATCGCCGATGAACAACCTCCGGATACTGCGCGTCTCGGACAACGGACTGACGAGCCTCGACTTGTCGCTCTTCCCGCGCCTGCGCACGCTGTTTGCCGACAACAACGCCCTCCCAGGCCTGACCCGCAGCGGTGCCGGTGGGCATCGCATCGAGAACCTTTCCGTGCGAAGCCAGGATGTAGCGGCGTTCGCTCTCACGCCCGAGGACATCCAGGCCGCGAAGCGGCTGTACGTGAGCGGGAACGCGCTGCCGCCCGACTTCCTCGCGACGCCCGCGTACAGCCTCGTGTATCTCGAAGCCATCGCGTGCCAGCTGTCTACCTGGCCGACGGGCTTGGCCACGCATGCCCCGAACCTCCGCGTCCTCAACGTGAACTACAACTTTATCGAGACGCTGGACGACTTGGCTGGCCTCAAGCGCCTCACCAAGCTCATGGCTGTGGGCTGCCGCCTCGGCGCGAGAGGGAACGCGGTGCGAGGGCTCACGGGGCTCGAGCGGCTCGAGGAGCTCGACCTGCGCATGAACCCCGCCACGTTGAGCTTCTATCTCCCGATTCTCATGCCCGCGAAGAAGGATGGGAAGGAGAAGAAGGAGGTACGTGGCGCCGGGGCAACGGACGCGACCTGGGCCGCTCGCGACGCACAGTACCGCCAGCAGCTGCCGGACGAGTGGTACTCGCGCCGGCTGTTCTACCGTGGTGTCGTGTTTGACAAATGCCCCGATCTGCGGATACTGGACGGATTGGGTGTTACTGGCGGAGAGAAAAACAAGGCGGCCGCGCTGCTGGCACAGGCACAGAGCGTGGTAGGATAATCTGAACTTTTGCTGTTTGTAATATTGCATGAATGCTGCCGTTACTGAGTCAATCAAGCAAGAGCAGCGGCGGCAAAGGGCACAAGTGGAACATGAGTTGACTCAGAGCAAGCATTCATCAAGAGCATAGGACTACGAATAATCTGTCCGTTAGCTTAAGTCTCGAAAGATAATGAAGCTGGGTGGATGTATCAGGCGCCCGCTGCGTATATTGCGGTGCGCGAATGTTTGTCCCCTCGATAACGGTAAGACTGGTGCCAACATATATTTCTTCATGAAGGTGGGGAGGAGCGAGACTCACTGTGAGGAAAGGGGGGAGAAATGGAACGAACGCGGGAAAAGAAAGTGTACAAAGGGAGGGAGAGGAGACAGAAGGAGGAGAAGAGGAGATGGGATGAAGGAGATGAGGAGAGGGGGAGATGGGAACGAAGCGTGAGAGAAAGATGAATGATGGAGAGAAGAAGGATGTGAGGATCAGCCAGCGTTAAGAGCAACTTGGGGTCGTCCAACTTTGACTTTGGTGAGAGACGCGCGGGATTAAATCCATCCACGGGACCAAACTCCTCCACCCTCACGCCCTCGTTGCCTTGAACTCGCGCAACTCCCGAGTTCATCATCACCTACTGCTTCATCTTGCCCTCAATCACACAATGTGAGTCTCTTCATCATCTCCAAACCGCACACATGATTAGACACAACTATTATAATCTGTCAATCCACGGAAAAGACGTTCGCTTCGGCGTCCAGCCTCTGCCGAGAAACCGTTGACCACAATGATCCATCCTATTCTTCCTCATTCATCGAGAACCTGAGCTTACGATAGATGTCGGGGCGCATTAACCAGCCTAATCGTATCGAGACGTGGTTGCTTCAGGATGATGAGAAGCGGTGAGTATAGCGGAGATGGTGGATCGGCGACTTGCATGCAAGTTCACCACCTTCTCTCACGGCGAATGTAACGGCGCCGAGCTGACTTCAGCCTCACGATCACGGAAGACCCCAAGATTCCCAATGCCGCGACGGTTGTCGTGCGCGCGCAAGACCACACACTGGGGAACATGTTGCGAGCGTGAGTGCTACCGGCCTTGGCACTTCGCAGATGGGGTTGACCATAGACAACTGTTGCTCGATCCAACTGTCCTCTTCGCCGGATACAAGGTGCCGCATCCGCTGGAGAACGTGATCACCATCAAGATCCAGACAGACGAGCGCTCGAATCCTGCGGACGCACTGAAGCGCGCATGCCAGCTGCTCATCACGCAGACCCTCAATGTCAAGAAGCAATTCCAGGATCAGGCGCGCAACATCGAGATGGGGATGGGCCCAGAGGCCGCACCGCAGGCTACGGGCGGCTACGACCCCTATGGCGACGGCTTTGGAGCGGGCGCGCCCGCGGGCGGCGCGGCACAGGGAGGCGACGTGTATGACTTCTAAGAGGTCTCGTAGCAATAGACATGTTGTATCATATAATTGCAGCTGTACAACGAGGTTGAGCACGGTGGGTGTCGTCAGACCGCCCAAATGCGACGACACTGAACGTACGCGTTTGCCCAGCAGCAACTTCTATAAAGAAGATGCCCGCCAACGCTCTCCGACCTCTCTCTCATACACATGCATCTATCTGTATTGACTGCGCTACACATCCAAGTCCATGCCCTCGGCACCGCCCACCCCGCCGGTAGCGACCCCCTTGTCGGTAAACCCGGGCTGCGCCTTGCCTGCGCCGACAGTCGCCACCTCCTCGCTGACAATGAGGTCGCGGACATTCTCCTTGAGCCATGCCGTTGTTCCGCGCTTGAACTTGTAGTTGCGCGACTTGATCCCACGCTCGTTCTTCTGTCAGCTCTCCTCGGTGGGACAGTCCTCACGGGCATCTCATAGTTGCGCAGCATCTCCGTGCCCTTCGAGTTGATGACGCACACGTCCACGTTCGAACCCGAGCCCAGGTCGTTGAACACACCCGAGCGAATGGCGCGGGCGACAAGGTCGATCGCCTCCTGGCGCGTCATGTGCTCCTTGTAGCTGGCTTCGAAGACGGCCATAGCATTCAGCGAACCAGAGCCCATGGTCACGTATGGCAGCTTGTCAGTGCTGCCGTGCGCGTGCACTGTGAAGAGGTGTGGGCCAGTCGCGTCGACCCCACCGACAACAAGGTATGCGCCAATGTGTCCCTGGTAGCTGCTGTCAGCTTGGGCGGTGTGAGCGAACCAACCGGTACAGGTACTGCTTCAGCATCGTCATGGCTGTCACCACACGCGCTGGTCGCCCGGACGAGAGGGCATGAAGCTGGCGTTAGTCGAAGCTCAACGGGCCCTCCATCAGAGACCAACCTCCAGGTTCGAGGACATCAGGTTCGTAACATATCTGCTGGTTAGCTGCGCTCGCACCGGAAGCATACTCAGTGTCGGCGGCGGTTCCTGCTCCGCAGCAGCGAATGGAGGGGGTGAGGTAGTGAATCTGGTGTGAGAGAGGTTCAATAGGCCAGCTGTCGACTGCCAGACGGCATCAGATGAACACACCTTCTCGCAGTTCTTGTCCGCCACGATCGGTCCAGCAGTCGCACGCGTGTCGGCACCGAGGCAGATGCCCTCCTCCTCACCAGAGTCTCCACCTCCATACTTGAGGCCGACAATGGTAGTACCCGTCGATGTCGCTGTTGTCAGCTCACAAGAGGTCCCACCGAGGTGTAGGTGATGGACTTACCCTTGGGAAGAGCCGTACGCGCGCCAAGGAACTCGTTACGCGCGTAATTGCTAAAGTCGAAGCCAATCTGGCTTGCCGTCGCTGCCATGGTTGTCAGAGGATGAAGGGGGATGGAGATGCCGAGGGTGTTGTTGAGGCTGGAGGAAGTCGATGATGCGCGAGAGACAAGCAAGCGTACGCGCGGCGTCACCGGACGAGTGACGTGTCTTTGATACGCCAGGAGGTAGAGTGGTGCCTGGGAGCTATGGTGGTATACAGAGTGAGGTGGCATGACGCTGGCCGCTGACTGCCTCCGCCCTCGCCGCCCCGCCGCGACTGCGCTCATCGCCATCCATCCTCGCCTTCACAGCATCTCCCACCGTTGCCGTCGCTCACTCCCTCCATCATGGAGGACCCAGTCTCAAACCCCTTTGTCACTGAGCCCGACGCCAGCCCCGCGACATCCCCCCCACTGTCTCGCACTCCTTCCAACACCTCGTCGACCGCCCACAGACGCAGCTCTTCTCTCCTTACCAGCAGCTCGCCGCCGCCGACCCAGCGCGCGTCGTTTCCCGATCCGGCCAAGCCGCCACGGGGAACGTCGCGTCTTGCCGGGCCTCAGCCTAAGACTGACTTCTGCTGCGAGCGCGATCGCCAGATTGCTCGCGGTGACGACATCAGCATCGTTGATGCGTACAAGACTACTGAGGGCGGGAAGTCGAGCTACATCACCTATGTGATCCGCCTGGGCGTGAGTCATTGCCGTGCGACTGTGCTAACAGCAGACATATACCACCCGCAGGCGATACTCTGCCTTCCTTAGCCTGCACCAAGCGCTCCAGGGCCTGTACCCCGTGCTCATTATCCCTCCCATCCCCTCCAAGCAGAGCCTCACCGACTACGCCGTCAAGGGTCAGTCCAAGACTAAAGAGGATGCAACGACGATTGCGCGCCGCAAGCGCCTTCTCGAGGACTTCCTGCGCCGCGTCGTCCGGCACCCTATACTCGGGGGCGACCACGTCTTCCACCGCTTCCTTGAAGATGGCGTTTCATGGGTGAGAGCTCCCGAACATGACAGCTAGCTAACTGCAGAATGAGGTGCTTCACTCACCGCCGGTCAGTCTCCTTCCGAAGAACCCGCTGCATGCGCCCTCGCACAACCCTACATTCCAGGACCAGGATGAGGACGGAGAGAGTACGTCGTCGACTGCGTATATCGCGCACCATCTACTTCCCAACCCGTCGCCCACGCACCCCTTGCATCGGCCGGACCAGCGGTTCTTCGAAAGCGAGCAGTTTACCGACAAGTTCCACCAGCACTTTCAAGGCAACATGGAAAAGGTCAACCGCCGCGTGGCCAAGCGCTGGAGTGAGCACGCAACAGATATGAGCGAGCTCGGCGCCCAGTGGAATGGCTTTTCTCTGAGCGAAAAGGGGGAACTGGCAACTGCTATCGAGAAAGTTGGCCAGGCTGTCGACACCGATTACCTCGCCACGACCGAGCTCATGAAGGAGTGGGAAACGCACGTGACAGAGCCATTGCACACGTACACTCAGTTCGCTCAGCTCATCCGCTCCCGCCTGTCGTTCCGGCATCAAAAGCACGTCCAGTACGAGCTTGTGCAGGAGGCGCTGGATACGCAGCGCGACAAGCTGGAGCTGCTTGAGGCATCGGAGCGGGAATCTCGCCGTCTTGAGGAGGCCCTTGAGCGCGGTGGCAGCTTCCACTCTAGTGCACCTGCTACCCCAAACAAGTCTGCCCCTGACAACAACGAGGGTAGTGCGGGCACAAGCTCGACGCCGAGTGGGTCAAACCTCCAGCCGCCTAGCCCACGTCCCACAGCACGCCGGCAGGGTAACAGTTTCGGCCTGCTCTCGGCTGTCAAGCACTCACTCAGCGGCATGATGGACGTGGATCCGGAGGCGACACGTCGTGCAAACATAGGCAAGACCCGCGACAATATCTCGCAGGTGAGTAGGGAGAAGTCGGTCAGTTGGGGTAAGCTAACACCAGCTCGAAGATTCGTTGCAGGCGTCCGCGCAGGATCTGAAATACGCGTCGACGACTCTCCAGGCCGACCTAGACCGCTTCCAGAGACAGAAGGTGGCCGATCTCAAGACACTCGCGATCCAGCTCTCGACGATTCACCGCGAGTGGTGCCGACAGAACCTGGAGGCTTGGAAGACAGCGCAGGAAGCGATCAGGGACATCCCAGATCATCCAAACGTTGTACCTCCTGCCGAGCGGCCGGCTGAGGCTGGCCCCTCGGGTACGCAGACCGCCCCCAACCTTGCCACGTCCATGGATCGCGACCTGCCTCCCGTGCCGGATCGCTCTTCTGAGTCGCTTTCGACACAGCCGCTTGCAAGCCCCCCCATGTCCAGCCCGCCCGTTGGTAGTGGTCTCAACATGGCTGGTTCGACGAGATACGGCATGGGCAGCATGCCGATTGATTCGCCCTTCAAGGAGTCAAAGTCGCCTCTGCAAGAGTCTGAGCATACTCTTGACGAGTCAAAGTCCCCTCAGCAGAAGCCGGAGCGACCCAAGTCGCCAGTCAAATCGGGCAGCTCATCCCCGACCAAGTCGCCCTCCAGCGGCATCGAGTCCCCGTTCAAGGAAGAGACACCGACGAAGGCCATGTCTGATCTGAGCATTGGGCGCAAGTCAAGTGACAGCAATGGACCCCTTGGACCTCTGTAGTTTGATTCAGGCCGGTTGTAACTGGAATAGCTAGATATGTTATCCTGTTTATCCCGGGGGGGGTATGAATTATGTTTTTGGGTCCGTTGTCACGTGGCAACATGGGAAGTGAGGTCACACCAAACAAAGACAGTCGCGAGATCCTCCAGCTCTCTCACTCTCTCAACCCTCAAGCACAACACTCCTCGCCCTCCATCGAGCCCGAGTGCTTTTCACCTCCCCCATCATCCATCTCCTTAATCCCATCTTGCACCGTAGCCTGAGGGCTTCGCCATCATGAACGGCGCTCCGCCCATCCCCTTCAGCAGAACCGACCTGGAGCGTCAGCGGCTCGAGAGTACTCTCGACCACGACCTCTCTACGCTGTCGCTCAGTGCATCAAACCCGTCGACATCCTTTGCCTCGCACTCTTCTGTATCGACAGTAGGCGTTCCTCGTTCCGCCGCAGTGCACGATTATCGTCCCTCTTTGACGTTTGACGAGACTCCCCGCCGTCCAGGCCGCCACCCGTCCTTCGCTGCGTCTCTCGCGAGCGCGGGCATTGGCGCCTCCCCTACTTCGACTGACGGGCACCATGTTAGCGCGGCTACTCTTGGTGCAAGCGTCTTCAACAACCCGACTCGCCGCGAGCACCAGGCCGGAGAGTTTGACCCTGACCGCTCGCTCGGCCGCCTCGTCGGCCAGCTCACCCGAGCCATGGAGGAGGAGGTACGCCGCCATGCAGGACCATCTGACTCCCAGCGTATCATCAATAAGCCTGCGTCGCCGTTCCGCGCCGCATCGCCGCGCTCTCCCAGCCCCTCCCTGCACCAGCTTCCCAATCTGTCCTTTTCGCTTGGTCGGAACGACCCGCTCCCGTCGCCGCCGCAGAGCCGGACTGTTTCCGCCGCCTCATCCAAGTCGAGCGGCGATGGCACGGGTTCAAACCATCCCCTGAGCGAGGCTCAAACATACCGTCCCGACTCACGCCGCCCACTCGCGGACACGGGGCTTCACAACCAGTCCCAGTATCAGCCTGAGCGCCCGTACAAGAAAGGGCAGTACAAAGCGCCATACCTTGTGCCGGTGGTGCAGCCGTCACCCGGCCGCCGCGACAGGACTTTTGACTTGACGGGAATGACGGGAGTGACGGGGCTGCTTGCAACGCCCGCAAAGGGCCCCGGCTTCGGCGAAATCGATAAGAATGCCGCGCCGCTCACGGCCGGTGCTGGCGTACCCAGCGCGCTTGCAAGCCTTCAGGCGCACATCCGCGCACTGCAGAATGAGAAGGGCGTCGCGACTCAGCGCATTGCCGAGCTTGAGGCTCAGTGGGCCCGCGCCCGCGAAGCTGTCGCCGAGCTCGAGGCCGAATGCGCCAGCGCCCGTGAGGAGGTAGCGGAGATGCAGGCGGGCGGCGATGCTCGCCTCGCCGAGGTGCTGAGTGAGAAAGCCGCGCTGGAGGAGCTAGTGGCAACTCTCCGTGCCCACATTGCGCGCCTTAGTGCCGAGCTCGAGGCGCAGAAGGCCGCAATTGCCGAGCTCCGCCGCATGCGTGACACGGACGTGCGCGACGACCTCGCCGCCATCAAGAGTGACATCGAGCGGCTTACGCGCGAGATCGCCCGCCTCAACGAGGTCGCTGAACAAGGCCTCCTCGCACGCACCAGCGCGCGCTCGCAGCGCAGCATGCGCGTCGAGGCGCTCGACCTCGCCGAGGACACGGCGCGAGTCAGCGCCAGCCCCAACGCCGACGCGGGCGCCCGCGAGCGCGGCACCGAGCGCGCCACGCAGACCGACCTCCCCTCGCAGTTCCGCCAGGGAGTCCACGCCGCCGGCGCACCAAACGTCACGATACTCCCGCCCTCGGCTAAGGCTGCGCGCGTAGCCAACGAAAGCGAGGACGAGCGCGACGCCGACGCCCAGCGCTCGCCCACCCCCGTCCGCCGACCGGGCTCGCGCGCAAGCCAAGCCACGGACATCCGCGCTCCCGACCGCGTGCCGTCGCGCGCGAGCCAAGCCGCGGTCGACGCCTTCCGTCCGGCCCGTGAGCCGGCCGCTCCTCCCGTCGACGACGAGCCCGCGACGATGATCTACGTCGCGGAGCGCCACGACGGCCCCTCGCCCGCCGCGCTGCGCGCCGAGCGCGAACAGCGCAGGGAGCGGCGACAGGACAGGACGGACGCGACGCCCAACCACTCGGGCTCGTCGAGCCGGCGGATGGAGGGCCCGGCGTCCCCGTTCCCGTCCATCCGCGCCGAGGACGAGATGTCGTTCTTCTCGCAGCGCCGCCCGCCGTCGCCGCGCGAGGAGATGCGCAAGTCGCGCCGCTATCAGGCGCTTGTGGAGGCTCCGGCGCCCAATGTGGCGCGGATGCCGTCTGGCGGCAGTAGAGTCGCGTCCGGTGGCAGTGGCCACCGGGTGACGACGGGTGGCACGCACAGAGTGACCTCTAGCGGCAGTGGCACTCACCGCGTCGCATCTGGCGGCAGCACGAACCGAGTCGCGTCGGGCGGCAGCGCCCGCTCGCTCCCGGTGCAACCGACGCAGCCCGCGCTCGGCGGCGTGCGCGCGATACTTGACGGCGCCGACGTGCCGCCCGCAACGGTGCTGTCGCGCGTCATCGGCGAACTCGAAGCCGACTTTGCGCACTACAAAACGATCTACGTCGAGCTCGCCGACCAGTACAAGGTGCTGGACGCGGCGAGCGCCGTCGCGAAGCGGCACGTGCTCGCCGCCCACCTCAAGGAGGTGATCGACTGTCTCGAGCAGAAGGTATGTGTGCGGCATGCAGCGCTGACGCCAGGCCGACCAAGTCGCCGCCTTGTACTCGCTCATGAGCGTGCACGACCGGCCGGCGCCGGAGGCGCCGGAGCGCCGCGCCGTCCGCTCCGTCCGCGAGCTGTGGGCGGGCGTGCGCGACGTGCTCGGTGAAGACGCTGTGCGCCGCCTCGAAGCCGACGGCTTGTTCCACCACCACTAGAGTTGTCTTTTTGTATGCCTGTTGCGTGCTATGTATTGTTGATTTGACGAGCGCAAGCAAGGATACATATACAGTGTTACTCTAACTCGTACACTCAGCGCCGGGTGGGGCTACCTGGCGCCTCGGGAATCTCGCTCTTCTCGCGCACCGGGCTGTGGAACGGCGACGTGAACGGCGACGTGCTTTCGTCGGCGGCGCTCATGCCCAGCGTCGGCCGGTTCGCAATGCTCATCGAGCGCTTTCTATGGCGCACGTCGAGCGCCGCCGCGCCCGGCGCGACCGCGAACGGGCGATCGAGAAGGTTGCGCGTCTGCGCCATCGCCGCGGCGCCGAGGTTGCCGGGATCCGTCGAGCCGTGCGTGACGGGCCGCCGCGCTTCGGCGGCCCCCTCGGCCTTCATACCCTGTCCTCCGGCGCCTTGCTCGCTCACGCTCGGCCGCATGGGCCCCGGCGTCGCGCTCGGCGTATGCGTCCCGTGCTGGATGAGGTTGAGCTCCTCGAGCAGCGTGGCGTGGCGGTACGCGAGGCGGATGTTGGGCACGTTCGTCTTGTGGATGTCGTTGCCGGCCGCGCCGGGGAGATACCACTTATGCCCGATCCAGTGCTTCTTGACTTGCATCTCCCAGCCGGACTGCACGACGCTATTGCGCGCGAGCTCGCACATGTCCGCGGGCGTGAGCTTGTAGATCTGTGCCGCGCACGAGTACTCTTCCAGCAGGTGCTGCGCGGTGAAGTGGAACTGGAGCGGGTCGTCGGTGGACAGCGAGACGTTCATCCCGATCTTGAAGAAGTCTTTGAAGGGGTTGCGCTCGTATGTCAAGAACAGGGCGTTGTTCGACAGCGGCGACATGGCGAGGCCCACCTGCTTCAGGTAGAAGAGGTATTGGAGGGCAGGGACTTTGCGGAGGAGGATGCCGTGCGAAATCGAGTGCGAGGTAAGGAAGGCCGAGGAGAGGTGGTCTGGGTCGCCCGCTTCGCCGCAGTGCGGGCGGAGCACGAATGTGTCTGCTGTCAGCTCCGCACAGCGCAGAACTCACTGAATCCGCGCTCACGGCGCCATGCGTTCAGGCTCGCCATGTTCGCGTACATGTAGTAGATCCAGTACGAGTACGGGGGCGACTGGTTCGTGTCCCAGGCCTGCGCCGTCGGGAACTTTTTGTACAGCCTGCGCTCGGGCTTGCTCTCGTCGTCGACCGAGTCGAAGCCGACTACGCGCTGCAGGAAAATGTGCAGCTCCGGGTGCGTCTTTGGGTCCTGCGTGACCTCAAATAGTGGCTTGAAGACGTTCTTGACGACGTCCTCAAAGTTGTTGACCAGCCCGCCCGCCTTGAACACCTCGTAGAGGCGGGGCACTTGGATGAGCCACCGCACGTTGTGCGACACAAGCTTGTTGTCGACGACCCACTTGGCGAGCTTGTCCCACTCGTCGGGCTTACGGCCGTAGATGGACACGCGCCACTCCGAGTTCTGGTACTTGGACTGCTCGAGGTCGGCGATGAGCTCGGTCGTGAGCTCGGCAAGGTATGTGCCCTTGAGGAGGTTGTCGGTCTTGAGGAAGATCTCCCTGAGGCGCGACGACCCCGTGGGGTTGTAGCGGTTGTTGAAGCGGTCAAAGCGGTGGAACTCTTGATGCGCGTGCATGTCGAGCGTGTCGATGCTAAGGTCGTATGCCGTCAGGTTGAGCGACTCGAACACCTCGCTCAGCGTCAGGTCTTTGCCGTCGCGGTGGATGACAATCTCGTCGGGGCACCGGCGGAGCTTGCGCTTGATGAACCGCAGCAAGTGCTTCTGATTCATGCTCGCCGAGTGGTGGATATGCGTGTCGACCTTACGGACGTTGTAGAAGTCGCGATGCGGCACGGCCTTCATGTCCGCAAGCTCCTGGTACTCGTTAAGTAGGCCGTACAGGCTCCACTTGGATGCGAGGTACTTGAGGCGGCGGAAAGCAAACGACTTGGCAGGCCCGTCCGAGCACACGTTGAGCAGATACTCGAGGTCCATGTAATACTCTTTGAGGCGGGGCACGTGGCTGAGTGGGATCTCGCCGCCCTTGTCGTACCCGTTGGTCGTGTACACAGTATACACGCCCTCGTCGTTGAGCCGGAAAGTGTGGGCGCTGGAAGCGTCCTCTGGCCCGGGGACCTCGACGCTCGCGAGGTCAAACTGCGGAGTGGTGGTCGAGTCGGGCTTGTGCGACTCGCCGTCCTGGTGCTCGGGCCGCGCGCCCTCCCACTTCCAATGTGGCGCCGGCGGGGGCGGGTTCATCTGCCATTGTGGAGCGTTGGGGTCGGCGCTCAGCTCGCACGTGGCCGGCTTCTGGTCGGGCTTGAGGCCGTACACGTCGCCTGTGCCGGTGCGGAATCCGCCAAACGTGCCGTCGCGGTCGCGCGGGTTGTCGCCCAGCATCTGGCTCGACAGCGTCATGTACTTGTCACGCAGGGCGAGACATTTGGAGAACGCGGCGCTGGAGTCAGCCATCAGGCGTCGTGACACGCCGGGTGTCGCCCGCTAGTCGCCACCCTCGCCTTCGCCACTGTGATGGACTCACTACAGCGCCTCGAGTTCACTCCCTACGCCAGACTCGGCGAATGCGCGGACTTGTTCCTCTGTCAGCACCATGTCCGCGCTGAGGCTGAGGTGTATAGTTGTCGATGTGGATGAACAAAAGGGTGAGATTGGAGTGTGATCGGCGGCGACACCCCCTCACTCTCTTAAGAAGAACAACCACAGAAGCTTGATCTGGTGTGGCGCAGCATCACGCGCTGCCGGCGCGGCCGGCGCGGACCCTCACGAAGTGTGGTGACTCACCCGTATCAAACTGATCAGGCGGCAGGCCGCCTGCGGCCGCCCCGCCCATCTTCTCGCGATGCTCCTCCTCGAGAGCTAGCTGCTCATCTTCGTCCATCCGATCGCGGTGCTTGACGCCCGAGGGATCCATCTCGTCCGCTGGAGAGGTGCTCCACGGTCGCTCGTCGTCGCGCTCGTCGTAGCGCGAGAGGGAGAGGCCGTCGAGGGCCGCAACTGATGCGCTGGGGGATGTGCCGAGGGCCGGAGGGGGGAGGCGCGGGATCTTGTGCGCGAGCCAGTACTCGTCGCTTTTGAGGAGGCGGCGTTCTTCGTGGAAGCTGAAGGAGGGGGAGTTGCGCTCGGGCGGAGTGTCATCGTCGCGCTCGGCGTCGGCGCCGACGGGGGTCGACCGTGTCGTGGTGTAGTCGTCGTCGTAGTGGTCCATTATGGGGGGTGTGATTGTGATAAGAAGTGAGACGAGTGGACCAAGGCCGGCCAGTGTGGATTGCGCACTCAAGTGGGTGCGAGAGATGAACGCGGTGATCCTGGAATCTGGAATGGGTACGCGTGACGTACGCACATGCCACCCGGGCTATAAGTGGCGGTGGAGGGGCGGAAAGTGGCAAAGCGCGGCAAAGGCGGTAAATGCTAATGCACCCACGTGCTCCTGAATTAACCATTCCACTCGGCCGCTTCTACCAAGTACACGCCTTCACACGACTAGACGCACATGCTAAACACAGTACGCTGGTTCACATAACAGCATCGCATTCGTCCGATGCCACTGCTGTCTCAAACTACAGACGGACGCCACGAGGCAGGGAGGTGCGGGATACGGCGGCCTAGTGTGCCACAGCCATGCTCTGGAAGTGCTGCGTGTTCGAGCCCAGAATGCTAGAGCTGTTTCCCTCGGGTGACCGTACCGACTCCTTGCGCGCCTTGGCCTGCTCGGCGGCAATGTCGGACGCACGGCGCGTCGCCTCAAAGTGTGCGAGCTCGACCGAGTACTCCTCGCCGCCAGTTATCGTGTGCGTCTCGCGCTTGCTGAACGACGCGGGGTCGAAGACGGTGAAGTGACCGCGCAGGATAGGCGGGTGCTGGGAGAGATCGTTGTGGAAGTCGATCTGCGAAAGCTGAGGCGAAAGCATCCAGACGCGCGTGTCTGTGTTGAAGCGCCATCCGCGGGTGTAGAGCTCCTCAGCAGCCATGAGCTGTAGCATGTCCTGTGGCGCAGAGTAGAACTGGAAGAAGAGTGTCTCCTCGTTGAAGTTGGACATTTTGCTTTCCACTGGTGGCGGCACGACGTGGTAACAGCTCGGGATGACGTACATGTCCTCGATTTGCGGCGGCTGGGTTTGACTTCCCGGGTCTGCCCATGGTGTCACGAACGACTGGTACAGAGGTCTGGAACGTCAGTGCGGGCCGACTCGAGGAAACAATTTGCGGATAGACGCACTCTTGGCTCGCCACATCAACTCCGAGGTCAACGAGGTCCTCCCCAAACATGAGCATGCCGCGGTCGTCCTTGTTCATATGTTGACGGATCTGATGCAAAAGTGCCTTCAAACCCCACTTGTCGACGGGCGATGTCAGGATCTGGTGTACAGGATGTTGGACCTGCTGCTGCCGCAGTAGAGGCTCGTTGCGCGATGGCGACTGCCTTGCCCATGACTCTCCTGCGGCAGATGGTGGTCCCTGGCCCATGTTGGCGGGGGTTGCGGAATGGGACGAGCCAGGGCCGTTGAGCGACTGCTGTGGGGAAGTTGGCTGGTTTGCTCCTCCTCCAATCTTGAGCACGCCGGCCATCTGGCATCAGTTGTGTGCGCTTGATCACAACACCCACTCTCTCCTTCTCGCCTACTCCCAATGCGGGGAAGTCGTCTCGCAACCCTTCCCCGGCACCGTTCGGCTGGCTTGATGAGCCCGCAGGTCCTGACAGACCCGGCGGCGGTGGAGGCGCCATCGAGTCCATTTGCCCCTGCCCTTGTCCGATATGGAGGTTGTACATCTGCTGCTGCAGATGACTGGATCCGGCCTGGCTGGGCTGAGCTTGAGAGGCATATGTCGAGTTGTTGCCGTGCTGGTTATGGCTTCCGAGTGCGGGAAAGTCATTTGGATCTGCTATCAGACTTATACCGGCCTGACAGAGAGGAAGGCGGCGGCGGCGGCGGCGGGTGGAGGGAATAATATCACGAGGCAGCTTGTATCATCCCACAATGGGAAAGATCTTCCAAAGCTGTTCACGCTCGCAACGCTCGCAACGCTCGCAATGCTCACAACGCTCGCCCCCACCGCCCCCCTCTTCACAAAAGCCACGCACCCGCTCCTCGTCCACCAATGCCTGGTGGTCCGCTGCGACCAAGTGCGCCGGATGGAGGGAAGCCGCCGAGCGCGCCTTGCCCCATGAGGCCAGTCCCGCGGTTCTGCATTGTAGGGCCGCCGTAGAACATGCCGTTGGCGCCTGCGGCTGTAGGCTGAGCGGCTCGGTAGCCTGGGGGAACGGTGGATTGCCGTGGCTGTCCTGCTGCGCGTTAGCATGCGCAATGGGGCGCGCATGTGTGGGTGTGTAGGTGCAACCAACCTCCTGCTCGATTCATGATGTCTCTTGCTGGAGAGGGGGGTGGGATTGAAGGGAGGATGTGTTGGAAATGACGAAGGGTGAAAGGAAGGGGAGCGGCAGAGTGGAAGGGCAAGGGTGGGTGAATGTCAGCACTCGGCGTCTTTTGATGCAGCGATTTGGGGCGGGCGATGTCGAGCGGAGGCGGTGGGCGTGTGGGAGAGGCTCACTGAGAAGAGGGAGGCGAGTGTCGGGGAGGGATGTCGCGGATTGTTGTTGTGGATGTGAACGAGGTTGGTGTTGGTGCAAGTGCAAGGCGGCGTCGTCGTAAGAGGTCTCGAGGTCTCGAGATGTTGCTGCTGCTGCGGCTACGGTGGACAGGCATCCAAGGCGGCCGTAGGCGGGGGGGGGAGGCCAGGCCAGGTGACTGTGACGGTGTTTCGGAGTTTTATTCCCCGTGGCACCCTCCACTCATTCAGTCGCCACCCAACTCCAGTCCACCGTCACGCGATTGCTCTCGATCGTCCTCACCAATTCACCGACCTCCAACTTGAGCCCATCCATCAGCCGTCATGGTGAGTCAATCGCAAGCTTCTCTCAGAGCTGTTTCGGCTGACCCGTAGTCTGAGCTGCGCTACACCGCCAACACGTCGCTCGAGCAGCGTGAGTTGGCATGAGACCGCGCGTCAAGCGGCACAGGCGTTTTCTTCCACCTTCCCTCACCGCCGCCGTCGTCGTGCGCCCTCCCTCGCCTTTGGTATGATCAACCCAGTTCTAATGACAGTGCACTCGCGCTACGTTGGAACAGGACATGCGGACATGACCAAGTAGTGCGTGCAGTATATGTAGCGATTCACAGCTAACAACAGCGAGTGGCTTACCCACCAGCACCGCGACACGCTGTCGTCCATTGTCGGCCACCCGCCGCTTCTGGCCTACCTCTCCATTGCGGACGGCGAGTGCCAAGCGCGCGAGCGGTACGAGGTGATTGAGGTGAGTGTATGGCTGGCGCATTGCTGAGACCAGCGCATGCTGCAGCCCTGCGGCGTGCCCCCCGGAAAGACGGACGACTAGAGGCGCTAGACCGGCTTTGTATCAATACGCCACGGCGGCATGTATAGTATGGGTCTCGCGGGGGATCAGGCGCGGTGTAGTGCGCGCAGCGCAGTGCGCCTGGGAGGTGGGATCGGCGCGGTGAGTCGAGCGAGGCGCGTGACGCCTTTGCTCGAATTTACGATTCGCGCGCGTTCCTTGCCTGTCGCCGGTGGAAAGTGCCGGTGCTGCTGGCACAGAGATGCCGGGGACAGCTGCGCATATGCTGTTGTTCATAACGCGTCCGCTCGCTGGCACGGAGCCACATTTCGCAATCCCGAGGGCTGACTTGTTCCTTAGGCAGTGTTCATAAAGTCGCCCCCCGGCGTCTCACACGTATCAAGCGTCAGGCGATTGTCGCCTTCGGACATGCGATTAAGATATCCGTGCAATACTCTACTTGCTCCTCTACTTCTCTGAGGCTATCACTACCGCCTCCTAATCCAGACCAAGGCAATTCACTCAGCCTACTCACATACCACGGCACGACCCGACACGCTCCCGCCCACCTTGAAAAGCCATCTTCTGCTCAGTATGCCAGCTGACGCCAGCCCCGAGCGTATGATACATGATGCATGCTACAGCGAGCCGCCTGTGTACGCCTGTACTGTATGCCCACAGCCTCCATACGGAAGCGGGAGTGCGGGATGCCAGGCACAGTGGCACGAGAGACATGAATGGTTTCAGAGTGGTGCAGCCCGCTGCCGTTATCAGCGGTGGCGAGCGGGAGTGTCAGGCGGGGGCGGGGGAGGTGGTCGTCGCCCGGATTGTATGTGTGACGATTGAGGCGCGAGGCGGTCGAGATGGCGGCGATGGAGATGGGCGACACGCGTCGATCAGAGATCAGAGATGATGCTGAAATGAGACTGGCGCTGATCGTGATGCGCTGAAACGCGTCGGCGACGCTGGATCGCTGGATCGCTAAATCAACGGATCGACGGATTGGCGGATCGACGCCGAGACATCGCGTCTGCTTCATGCTTCAGAACGAGTTCGAGCAACAGCGAACAGCGTGCCCAACCTCTTGGTGCCCCGTTCTGCCGTACTCGCGTTGTCATGTTGCTTTATTAGCATCAGCCATCAGGAGGCATGCACAAGGCCTGGACCTGGATGCCTGGAGACTTGGCCGGAGGATTGAGGAACCCGATGCATGCTCACTACAGTACTCACATGACATGAACGGTTATCCGGATTAGTCTGTGATCCATGACAGTGATGCCAGGCTGAATGGAGGGCCGGCCAATCTCGGAGGGTCAGCCTTGGCCCAGGCCCCTCGTACGCCTTGGTCAAGCCAGGCTGCAGGCTGCAGGCTGCAGGCTGATGCATGCCAGCCAGAGTCATGCGGCTCTTGCTCCTCCCTCTTCTGCCCGACGGAAAGCTCACAGTTGGCCCGTTCATGCCGCTCGTCAGTCCACAGGCCACTGGCCGCGTTTGCATCCCGCCCAGTTAAGAGACAACTACGAGACGGGCAAAACAAGCGCGTCAGCTAGACACACGTACTCTTTACTCTGGCCCGAATTGCATGTCTTGCGGTTACTGGGTTACGGGAACGTGCGGCGGCAGTTCCCGTCGGCTGAAGTTTGTCTAGCTGATCGACAGAACGCCATGGCGGTGGTCTGCGTCTGCGAGGCCGCTGTGCAACGTTGATGGAGAGCGAGTACTGTAGCGATTAACAGCTGGCGAAGTAAAAAGTGGCGTAATGGCGGGCGCCTGGTGGGTAATACGGGGATACGGGGAGGAGAGGCTGAATAGAATAAGAGTTTCTGTATTAGGGATTAGGAACGCAAAAGGGACGGGAAGGAGGGCGGCGACGGGGACATGGGGACAGTATCGGGAGTAAAATAATCTCTGGGCCAACTCGGGGTACATGGCGCCAGGGACGTTTCAAACCCTGAGTACCTGAGTGATGGGAGGGATGTGGGCACAAGTGTGCGAATATGCACTGTTGTTGGGCTTTGACCCTGGGTTGTGTACCCTTGTACCCTGAGTGCACGGTTGCACCTGGCTACCAGCCGAGACAAGGGGGCAAGGGAGAGGCAAAGGGTATCCCTCCCTCCCTCCACTCCACTCTGCTCGTTCTCGCTCTCTCTTTATCATCATCATCATCATCATCAATCATCTCTCTTTCCTGCTCGTCGCGTTCCATCTCTTTCACTCACTCTCTCTCTCTCTATCTCTCTCTCCCTCACTCTCTCATCTCTTCACCTCTTCTAGTTCTTCTCCATCTTCCACTCTTCTCCTTCGTCACGCCCCCCCCCCCTCTTAACACCTCAACTGTCAACACCCCCCGTGTCAAGACGCGATCCACAAAGCCATCACGCGCCGCCCACTTGATCCCATCCGAGATCTCGTCAATCGTCAACAACACATTTCAGTGTCACTCGGTTCCTCTTTACGCGATCACGCTCCACCAACTCACAACCCCGCGCAACACTTTCTCTCGCGCACACGAGCAGCACGCGTAGCAACTTGTCCTCACGCACGGACATTGAAATTCACACCCACGCCATCCTCACGACGCCGCCAGACGCCAACCGAGCAGCCGCAAGTAACGCCATCCCCCCCATCCCTCCTCGCCTCCACGATCCTCGAGCGCCTCGAGAGCTCCCTCCGCCCCTCCAGCGGCTTGCACTCGCGACTCCAACTCCCAACCACCCTACACTTCGGACCCCCCTCCTCCACATCCTTGATCTCCCTCTCTCTCTCTCTCTCATCCTCGCTTCCCCCCATCACAACCTCCCTCCCTCTTATCCTCCTCCAATCTCTACCTAACAGCGCCCACACGCATCTCTCTGCACCGCCACCATTTCCGTCTCACTAAAGACTCCCCTCCCCCGCTCGCCACGACCCTTCCGTCGCACAGCGGTCTACTTTGCCAACATGGGGTGGCACGTAACCCGTAGCCACGTTCTCGTGGCATTGAGCGTCATTGTTCTTTTTGGCCTCTTTCTCCAGCTCGACTTGAGTTTCCGCTTCACCGACTCTCGAGGGAGTGACAGCCTCCTGGGCTTCAAACTCGGCATCGGAGGCAGGAGGCACTCGGTCTGGGACGCGCCCCCTCGGCACGGCTACGATGAAAACTCGCCCCTCTCCTCTCAAGCCGTCACCGTTGCCGACGTCAAGGTCAAGTGGGGAGAGGAGGGAGCACCACGAACATCTGTCCTTGCACACGCCCCAGGTGAGCTCACACTCCGCGAGCACCCTTCTGGTGGCCCCCTGCTAACTCGCGCCAGGCTGGACTGTCCTAGACGACATTTACCTCTTCAACGGCACCTGGTACGTTGTCACGGACAACCCCTCGAGCATTCCATTGCGCCGCATGATGATCTCCACCGGTGCAGAGATCTGGAACGACCAAGCATCCATCAGCAGGCGGTGAGTAGTAGGCACGACCGGAGGAGACTGGGGAAAGGGCGCAGCGTTGCTGACGCCTCTCCAGAGAGCCAACAGAAAAGGAGATGCGCATCATCTTCCCCTCTGAAGCCAACCGTCTTTGGGGCCACTCGGTGTCCCGCGTCGCCGACACGACATTCCTCGTCAACGACCCACCTCAATTCCTCGACCACTACTACCACTTTGCCGCAGAATTGCTCTTCGGCATTTGGCGCACATACTCGTCGCTCGACCCATCCATCAACGCTGCGGGCGCCACACAACTCCCAGCGCCCGCACGTATCATCTTCCCATTCGTGAACGCTGGTCGTTGGAATGACTATGCCAAGATGAACTCGTTCCTCATGCGCGCCATCTTCCCCTCAATCTCGTTCGAGTACCGCAATGACTGGAACGACCGCATCGACACCGAGCGCCCCTTCAAGTTTGACCGCGTGGTCATCGCCGACCGCGCCGCCGCATTCCGAGGGCCCGAATTCGCCAAAACGTGGCGCACGGCCTCTGAGGCCGCGACCCTGGGTGGAAGCCGTTACTGGTGGGCCCCTGTCCGCCGCAACCTGCTCGAGTTTGTCGGCTCGGGCACCAAGGGCAAGGAGGAGATCAACCTTGCCGACTACGGTGTTGGCATCGAGGACTATGACTCTGAGGAGTACGGCGGCAAGGAGGTGAGCGTCTTGGACGAGGACGACATCAAGGACGAGCCCATTGCCCGCCGCGGGAAGGCAGCCAAGAAGGCGATTGTTGGCAAGCATGGTATTCGCAACAACGACAAGCGCGCCCTCCCCGGGAAGCGTGGCGGCAGTGTGCAGCATGCGCAGCAGCGCGCCGAGGCTCAGAAGACCTGGACTCCGTCGACGCCAGTCATCACGTACGTCAGTCGTCAGGACTGGGGCCGTCGTATGCTGCGCAAAAAGGACCATGAAGTGTTGGTCAAGGAACTCGAGAACCTGGAGAACAAGTACGGATGGGAGGTGAGTAAAGCCTCCTAGGCTCAGGCGATCACGTCTGACAACCAGGTCAACATTGTCGCCATGGACAAGCTCACTCGCGACGAGCAGATCCGTCTCGCGGCCCGCACGACGATCATGATGGGTGTGCACGGCAACGGTCTCACCCACTTGATCTGGATGAACAACCTCAACTCCCGTGCGACTGTGATGGAGTTCTTCTACCCAGACGGCTTTGCCGAGGACTACGAGTTTACCTCGCGCGCTCTGGGAGTGCGTCACTATGGCTGGTGGAACAACGAATCGTTCACGTACCCCAACACACCACCTGTCGCGTACCCTGAAGGCTTCCAAGGCAACGACATTCCGCTCGACGGCAAGGCTGTGGCGCAGTTGTGCGAGCAGCGACTGCTTGTCGATCGCGTCGGTGGGACGAACGAGTAGGCTCTCTCGGGCAGGCCTGATTCGGGCAGGCCTGATTCGGGCCTCTGAACAATTAGATCCTCACAAGCATTGGCGCTCGGTTGGCGTACTGGCGCCCGGCCGGCGTAGAGACCGCATTATTGTCATAGATTATCACGTATTCATCTCAGTTTCCGTATGGGGTAGCTGCATGGACACTTTGCAGACACGGTTGGTGACTGAGTGGCGAAAGTGAATCAAGATGGCAGGAGGATCTTGATGTCGATTGCGCCGATCGGCGAGCTCGGTCTGTGCCATTCAATCAATGATGCACGGCCACAGGGCAACGCCACAAAGGTCTCTCAAACCGGGCTCGAGCATGCGCCTTCCGCCGGCATCTCGTGTCTCATGCGCCGCAATTCCAGCGAGCACGAGGATCCAGGCTGGTGGAACGGAACATCATGACGCGATGCAAGACATGATATGCGACGCGCGCAAGACAGCGATCGCCGCGCCACCGCGCCCGTAATAGCGCGCGTCAATTGCGCGTGATACACATGTCTATTTTCGCCTCTGGCCCGTGCCGCCCGGCGTACCATGTATGCCACAACATTGGTCAACGCAGAGCCCCACTGGCCACTGGCCGCCGCTCGCCGGCTGTTGTGCGCACGCCGCGTGCCTGCGACGCTAACACATGTGAAGCTTGAATACGTACGGAACGCTGTACCTCGCACACCGGGCTTGTGAGTCTGTCTCGAGCGAAATTGGCGACAAGGACGCACTACGTCGAGGTACAGCTATACAATATACATGCATCATCTACTCGCGGTCGACGGCGGGCGAGCGCGACAAGCGCGCACTCCGGCGCAGCGGGCGCGGCGTCTCCACCTCCGCCCCCGCCTCCGTCTTCACGTGTGCGGCAGCGACCTGGCCCAGGCTTTCGGGGGCGGGCGTAGCCGGCGGACTTGGCGGGAGGGGCATGGCCTTGCCGAGCGCGACGAGGTCGGCGGGCGTGAGGCTGTCGACGGAGGTGTGGCCGTGCGCGTCACTCACGCTCGAGCCGAACGTGTCTGGGCGCTCGTCGCTGCTCTCTTCGTCTGCGTTCTCCCCCTCCTCTTGCTCCGCGCCATGTTCTTCACAGTCGCACGCGTTGCCCGTCAGGTCGGGATGCAGGGCGGCGATCGCGGCGCCGCCGCGGCCTTTCAGCTCGCGCTCGAGAGCCGTCGCGTACGGCCCGCCGACGAGGGGGTGGGCCGCCAGCCCGCGGTCGAGGACAACGCGCTCGATGCGCTCGATGAGGTTCTGCTCGGCGCCGGCGGGGTCGTCGGTCGCCTCGAGCACCGGGCCGACTTCCTCCGCAAACGCGGAGAGCGCGGTCTGGTTGAGCTGGACGGCGAGCTTGAGCGCAGCTTGCTCGTCAGGCTTCGGGTCCGACCACACGTCGGCGAGCTGGGAGATGGCGACGCCCGCGTCGGCCGTCAGCCGCCGCAGCAGGGCGATGTACTGGTACGCGGGGCGGTCGAGGAGGCGGCGGGGCAGGATGGTGGCGAGCGGCTTGGCGAGCCACGACGGCAGGCGCGAGAGGACGGGGAGCGCCATGAGCGGTGCGTCGGCGGCTGGCGTGGGCGCTAGCACCAGAGTCGTCTCCGCAACGAGGAGCATGCCGACAAGCACGAGGCGCCAGTACGCGCCCTCGCGCGCGCGACCCAGCAGGCCGAGGGCGAGGAGCAGGCCGACCGTCACGACGTAGAAGCCGGCGGCGCGCTGCACCCCGGCCATCATGTAGTCGCGGACCGTCTTGGCGCCCTGCCAGTTCTCAATGTCGGGGCCGAAGCGGTCGTACGCGAAGCGGCGCACCGGGTCGCCGAGGGCCTCGTACGCGGCGCGGATGGCAACGAAGCGCGCCTCGACATCGCGCCCCGGGTTCGGCCCTATTTTGTCGGGGTGGAACTTGCGCGACCTCAAGTCAGCATGGCCGGATGCCGCAACTCACAGGCCGCGGAAAGCCTTCTTGAGCCCATCTTCGCCGACGCGCACCGGCACCCCGAGGAGGTCGTACCAGTCCCCACCCTTCTCATCGGGGCGGTCAGTGAAGAACGCATATGCTAGCCAGCCGAGGACGAGGGCGGTGATGACGCGCCGGAAATTGCGCGTGTAGCCTGGCGTGCCTGGGGGCGCTGGGGGCAAGAGGCGGGGCGCGAGGCCGGAGAGGGTGGGGAGAAGGGCAGCGGTGAGCTGAGCTGGGAGGAAGGACCAGAGGAGCGGCGCGGCGTATTCGGACATGGCGGGCCTGCCCAGCGTCGGTGTGAGTGAAGCAACGAACGATCAGGAGGCGAGATGACAAGAAGAGACGCGAGTCACAATAACGGGAGGACGATAACGGAAGCGGGACATTTGATTCCGCTGATCAGTGTGGCGAACGTCATGAAGCGACCTCCGACGTGGCGGTGTGCGTGGAGGGCGACGAGGCATTGGCATGCACTCTCCTGCCAGCTTCGACGGAAGCTGTCGACTGAGCAGCACCAACTGATAGGAAGCATGTCACTCCATGCTACGAGGGTGGAACACGTTCGCAGGCGGACGGGTATCGGACATTCGCGAGAAGCTGTTTGTCGCTCAAGAATCGTCCGAGCATGTTCCTACCCCTAGGACCCATGTGTAGAAGATGTACACCCTCTCAGAAACTCCGTATCAGAGGCCGTTGGACATAGGTATTTGTTGTAATCGGGCACGAGAGGCACCTTAGGTTGACTCTGCTGTAATGCCGACAGGCCACAGGCCACCTGCCATCGGATGGCCGGTACTACTGTGAGTGTAAGGTGGTCAGATACTATCGGTGCGAAGGAGGCAGCCGCTGATCCGTGAAGGATAATCGGCGATGGGGGGAATGCGAGGAGAAGGGATGCTTACACATAACTGCCCATATACTGGCTCACTTGCCTTCACATCATTCCCTCTCTACATCTCCACCCTCACCTCTTCTTCTCCTCCCTCCCTCTTTTTTGCCAGAGTACAGCTGTTTTGTTGACCATATATACACCCAGACACTCACGCTTCTCCAACCCCTCACACGCTCGACCCGACGTGAGTCCCAATGTCCGGCTCAGGTCCCCTGTGGGTCTCATCGCTCCCACTCATTCAGCTTGAGGTGAGGTAGGGCGTGCGACATCGCCCCCAATGTGCATACTCAGGTATGGTCCGGGTGCCCCAAAGTCATCTATATTGGCCGCCACCGTTTGCGACCAGACTTCACCTCCGACGAACCTACCGCATCCACTGCAGCTCTCATCCAGCTCTTGCCCATGTTGTACTGCTACTCCATTTTTTCCTTTTTTTTTCCCCCACTGCCGCCTGTATGCGGCGGTCCGGGGTTTCACCTTACTGATCTCTGTGAACGTTGGGGTCAACAGCCCGGAAACACGGAGGAGGCTAAATTCTCCTACTTGAAACAGATCCGACGCAAGGCGCTGTACACGATTGATATTGTAATACTGTAACAGTATTGGCGCCCAACATCATGTCAAAGTCACCTCGCCACGCCCATTACTTCTTGCATTTACATTCCAGACATCTATGTACCGCTGCACGCTTTTGTCCCCCCCTTCCAATCTACCACCCAAAGCTCTCGACATGGAGCTCGATCGGCGGCTGCCCGCGCAGGATCGCGCTCGCCGAATTAACGCGGCAGATGGCGCGGCGCACGTCGAGCTGCAGCTCGAGCGGGCCGCACACACCGACCGCGACGCCGGCCGCGTCGGTCGCCGACCGCTCCGTGTCGGCGCGGAGGATCATTTCCGCCGGCGACCGGCCCTTGTGGAACGACACGAACCGCGCCGCCTGCTCGGATAGACCGTACGTCGGCTTTTCGGGAACGGAGACTTTGTCAACCGCCTCGGACGAGGAGAGGGTCGCGGGCGTCGTCGCCCCCGAATCCTCCTCCGAGTCCGGCGTGTGCCCCGGCCCTGGCTCGTGCCCCGGCCCTGGCTCGTGCCCCGGCCCTGGCTCGTGCCCCGGCCCTGGCTCGTGCCCCGGCCCCGGCTCAAGCGACGCGCCCGTGCGCGTCACGTACACGTCGATGGCGACGGCCATGTGTGCTGTGCCGTTCTCAAGGGCTTTGTTTAGCAGCGGCGCGATCCACGCGACGTGGGCGGCGTCGCGCACGTTCCACACCAGCCGGAGGGCGGAGAGAGCGGTGGTGCCTTTGTGCGCGGCGGCGACGGCGCCGAGGAGGTGCGAGGTGCCGTAGGTAATGCCCGTGCCGCCGCACATGAGGAGGAGGGTGTCGTGCCCCAGCAGCTCGGCGTGGTGGCTCACGCCGTACGGGCCTTCGAGGTAGGCGTTGAGGCCCGACTCGACGTCCGACTGCATGCGGGCGAGGAGGCGGGCGGTGAAGCCCTTTTGGGCACGCACGAGGAAGACGGCGTCGCCGGCCGCCGAGGCGATCGTGAACGGGTGCTGCTCGTACCGCAGCGTCGCGACCTGTGGCATCGTGATGAGGGCGTGTTGGCCGGGGCTCCAGCGGAAGAGGGAGCGGGTGGGGACGGTGATGCGGAGGACGGCGGGGTCGACGAGCTCGACGACACACGCCGAGTGCTCGGCCCGCTTCGAGGCGAAGGGGAGGAGCCAAGCCTTGTTGACGAGGATCATGCGGAGGAAGCCGAGGCCGCGGTCAAAGCCCCAGAAAATCAGGCCGGTCCAGCACCACCACCCGAGCATCGGCCAGTGGTACCAGCTCGCGACGATGAAGATGAAGCACATGAGGATGTGGACGACGAGGAAGAACTCGTACATGACTCTGCGGACGAGGGCGAAGCTCGTGAGCCACATGATGAGGGCGGCGACGGCGCCGAGCATGCCCGAGAGGAAGAGCTCCGAGCCGGGCCCGTGCGGCCCCAGCCCCTGGTGGAACCAGCCGAGCGTATGCAGCCACGTCGCGAGGACCGCGACGCGCCCGCTCATCCTGTGGAGGTAGTTGAGCTTTTCGTAGCTCACCCCCGTGATCCACGACACGGTGTTGTTGCGGCCCGCGAGCGCGATGAGGATCGGGATCTGCCCGAACGCAACGTATCCCATCGGGTTGGCGTAGTCGAGGCGGCCGTCTCGAATACAGCCCCAGAACCCGAGGCCGAGCGCGATGCCGAGATACGCCACGCTCCAGAACCACTCGGCGAGCGTGACGTGCTGGAACATCCACAGCGGCACGACTTTGACGTACGCCCAGTTGCTGAGCACCGCGCTGGCTGCGCTTGGGGCGCGCGCCAGCGCCCCCTTGTTGTCCTTGTCCTTGTCGTCCTGCGAGCGCACGCCCGCCGCGCGCGCACGCCCCACCTTCCGGCGGTAGTACCACGCCGCGGCGCGCCGCCACGCCCACAGGCAGAGACAGCCGAACGCCACGCCCGCGATCACGTAGTACATGGTGTAGATCGCGTCCGTCGTCGTCTTGTCTCGGTCTCCCCTGCCTCCTCTGCCTCCGCCTCTGCCCCCGCCCCTGTCCCCGCCCCCCATTCCCTCCCCGCCTCTGCCATAGCCTTCACCGCCGCCGCCGCCGCCTTCGCCGCCTCTGCCATAGCCTCCGCCTTCGCCCCCGCCCTCGCCCCTGTCACCCTCCCCGCCTCTGCCGTAGCCCTCCCCCGCGCCCATCGACGTGGCGGCCATGGCGGTCTCGACAGAGGCGCTCGCCGTGATTGTGCCCGACCCGCCGCGGCCACGGGAAACACTCTCGGCCATCTGACATCAGCAGGAGTCGGGGCGTGGTGCAGCAGCCGGAACTAGCCACCTGCCACCAGTGGCACCGCCGACTTACCTTCCTATCGGGATTCGATCGCTGTCGGTATGAGTGGACAGCTCCTCTGCCGTGGGATGCCTCCTCCCACCCCTCCGTCTGATATATACCCTCCAAGATGCTGCGCAGCTTGCCCGCCCACGGCCGATGCTGCGAATCAGGACGGGTGTGGACGTCAATCGTTGTTCTGCTTCTGCCATCTGCCCGCCTCATCCAAAATGGCGCTCTCGTCTTTGTATAGTGTCGTTCACGTGCGTCTATTTTCGGCGCGTGCGGTCGCCTAGTGGCCCGAAACAGGGCGATCTCGCGATGGAAGCTTCGGCCGTTATCTGATATCAGCGATCAAATAGGCACGGGCGTCGGGTCCGCCGGCCGACGTCGGAGGCGTGCAGGCCAGGCGGAATGCAGAGGCCAAGACTTGGCTCGATCGCCGAACATTCCATGATTGAGAATAGATCAGAAGAGTTGATCGCGCTTGATGCTCGCTGTCCGTCATACTGGCATGCGCACCGCTTGCACAAGTTCGACTTCAGCAACGACAATGTCATCCCGCCAGTATGCGTCAGCAGCATCAGTATGCATGTCAGCGCGGAGAGGAATGGACGCAACCCCCCCCCAGCCATGCCCCGGCCGATCACACTCCAGCACGCCCCTGGAATATTCACTTTCCCTGGCACGAGAGCCACTGAAATACATTCGCGCAGGCCAAGCCGCCCAAATTGGAACTGCCTGCGAGAACATCGGCCTCGCTCCGAGGTTCTACCGTCTGCGGTGCGTCGATATGCTCAGCACCAACGGTAGGCGTGTGGGCGGTGGGCCTTGCTCGAGCTCTGCTCGCCAAAAGTCACCGCGAGAGATGTGGCGGCGACCTTGGCTCTTGCCTTCGCTGTCTGCATGCGGCCGAGACTTGTGAACAGCCATACACATCCACGCGGATGGTGGTACGCTCAGAGAGCTGCGCCTGAGCTGTGGCCTGACGGCGCGCCGCCGTAGCCCATGCCGTACGACCCCAGCCCGCGCTTCGTGTTCTTGACAACGGCTACGATGCTGCCGTCAATACTCCGCTCGTGGGGCAAAGACTCACGGAACCTCCAATCCACGCTCGCCTCCCAAGCCGATCGTGATCCCCTCACTCCATCTGATGTTAGCGGCCGCAGGGTGTGCGGGGCATGCAGCCGATGCAACAAATCACTCACCCCATCTTGCTCAGCAGCTTGTGGCCGACGTTGTCCTGGCCGATCTTCTCTGCGCCCTCGCCAACAAGATCGCCCTCACGCGCACGCACGCTGGCGCCTGTGCCGCGCGCAGAGTTGTTCTTGCCATCGCCCTTGCTCTTGCGCGCATACAGCGCTTTGAAGAAGCTACCGCCATTGAACTGGCCCGCCGCGACAAGGCGGTCCCGCTTCGCCGTGTCCACCTGCAGGCCCGAGCGCGCGAGCTTGATCAGAATCCTGAGATTAGCTGGATGCAGGTTGGACAGCTCACGGGAACCGGGCGGCGCCCTTGCCTTTCGACTTGGACTTGAGGTCGTAGCACTCGGCGAGCATGTGCACCTTCTTGCGCGTCTCCTTCTCCATCGGAGGGAGCTGGAGCGTCGTGCGCCCCGAGTCGCGCATAAAGTCCTGGATCATCATGTCGATGTCACCGAGTGTGGGCGGGAGCAGCGGGTTGCTGCGGCGGTACTTGACTCCCCAGCCTGCACCTTCGCCCCCGCCCTCGTCCGAAGAGATGTCGAACAGCTCGGCCACTTCAGCCGCCGAGCCGGGGATGAGATGGGCCATGCGCGCCGCAGCGGCCTTGCCCTTCTTCCCTTTCTTGTTCGCCTTGCGACCGAACCCGATGTTGGGGTCGAGCAGCGCGATAGCACGCTGGAGCTCGCGCTCTCTCTTCTTGTCTGCCTTCTTGGCACGGTCGCGCGCCCACTGGTCCTGCAGCTCCTGCGGAAGGTGGGCCGGCGCCTGCTTGTTACGCTTCGCTGGGGCTATGATCAGCACACTACCGTTAGCCGTCTCACCTGAAGCGAAGTCGCTGTCAAACGAGCCATTGGCGACTGCACGGAAGACGGCCTTGCGCTCCTTGCGCGACTGGGCCATGGCTCCGTCGAGCGCCGCCTCCATGCTATCGATAAACCATGCGTTGTCGTCCTCGACTTCCTCTGCCTCGCTGTCGGAATCGTTCCACCGGGTGACGCCAGAGAACATCTTGACCTCACCGTCAGACGCATACTCGTCCTCAGAGTAGGCGTCCGCGAGGGCGTTGAAATCATTCTCGCTCGACTCGTCGTCCTCCTCCGAGTCGGTGTCAGAGCGAGCCTCAATCTCGCGGCGTGTCTCCTCCATGTCCTCATCGTCCCACTCATCGCTGTCGCTGTCCATGTACGCCATCGCAGCGTTGTCCTCTCGAATGCGCTCCACACCAGTCACGTATCGTGCGAGCTCCTCATCGTCAAGGTCAGGATCGAGCTCCTCATCACCGACGGGATCGCCCGCGCTGAGGGAGAGCATCTTGGGCGGGCCATCGCTGCCCCAGTCGAGATCGGAGCCCTCCGACGCGATGTGGAGGTCTCCGTTGCCACCGCCGAGCTTGCGGCGCTGACGCTTGTTACGCGCACGCTTTTCCCTCTTGGCCTTCTTGCGCTCTTTGCGGCTCATCACGACGCGTGGGTCCACGCCCACGCGGGTGAGTTCAAAGTCGCTGGCCTGCGGAGGGGCGCGGCTCGAGGACGCGACGGGGTCCTCGATGACGCGGGGTTTGAAGATTATCGTTTCCTCGTCTATCGAGAGTCGTGGTGCGACAGGTGCGGCTGATTGCAGAGGAATGTCGTAAAGAATGGAAGCGCTCGGCTCAACGTCGCCGGTGGTGTCGACGGTGAACAGCGCATCGTCGGCAACTACGTCGAGACCGATTGTGCCGGTCGTGTCGACCTCAAATAGGGCCTCGTCCGCCAGCGCTTGAATGTCGTTATCCTCGCTGCTGTCAACAGCAATATGGAGGGGTGCAAGTTCCAGGGCTGAGACGGGGGCCGACGGAGAGTATGAGGTGATGACCTCCTCCTCCTCGACGAAGATTGCGGTTCTTTCTGTGATGATTGCGTGTGAGTCCTCAACAACGAGCGTGTCAAGGTGCTCAGACAACACGCGCTCTATCTCGTCGTCGTCGACCACGTCGTCGTCGTGCTCATGTGTCTCGTGGCGATGGGCCGAGATGGCGGCGAGAGCTTGGGCGCGATTGGCAGGGTCTTGAATGTCAACCTCAACGTCGTCGTCGAGGTGGTGCATCTGCGGGGCGCTGGGATCTGACAAAGGGTAGTGCTCGACCACAAAGATGTCTGGCGTCAGCGTGCATTCTCTCTCAGTACCGGCTCCTCCAGACGCCATCCCCCAATAAGACGTCCCCTCGACGCTCGCTGGTAAACTCACCCCCATCACACTTGACGACGTCGACCTCGCCATCGCGAAACAGCTCGCCGGCCTTGACGAACAGCGGTGCGCCTCCCCCTCCCCAAGTCACGACGCCGTCAATCTCCCGCGCAGCCGTCCGCGGCCCTCTGCGATGATACCCTATCCCCGAAGTAATCGGTGTCGCGGCTCCCGACGCGCCGCTAGACTGGGCGCCATGCGGAGCGAAGGACTTGAGTCGCCGCGGCGGCCTGTCCTCTTCGTCCGGGGCGAAGGGCTGCACACTCGCTGCCATCAGCGTCAGCGTCAGCGTCAGTAGCCACGCACGTTCGAACTTGTGATAAGTTTTCGTGTTGAGCTTGGAGTAGTCGAGTGCGACGGATGAGTAGTCGGCGCCGAAATGGCCGCCGCGCACCGTCCGCCCGCCGCGGGACGCGTCGAAACCGCCGCGACCGCGACCGGCGCCGCCACCACCTCGCCCACGAGCCCCACCACCACGGCTGCCACGAGAGCTGGAGCCGCCGCGACCGCGTCCGCGGCCACGGCCGCGAGGTGTGTCTTGGTTGAGGAAGTCGCCAAAGGCTAGGCGCGGCATGGTGACGCTGTGATGGAGATGATGGATGATGGATGGTGTGGTGCTCGACGGGCCGGAATCTACAGTAGATGTGGTGGGTGGCCAAATCGACCTTGCTTGGAGTCGGTGGAGTGTGAGTCATGTCCGCTCGGATCCGGGGCACGTGGTGGGGGCACGTGTCAAGTTGGTTCATATTTGGGTACCGTGTAGTTTTGAGATTGTACGACGTGCGACGATTGCTGCGGACTGGGGCTGTTTGGTAATTTGGTGATAGGTTGATGGGAAGACTGCGCAGCTTGTACAGTACAGTAGGTGCAGTGCACGACAGTGCACGACATGAAAGCAGCATGCCGAGGCGCCGAGAGTTGGCTCTAATAATCATGATGGCGATTTGAGGAGATGCATGGGAGGACGGAGGCTGTGCACGCGTCGCGTGGAGTGAGGTTGGTGTTGACCCTGAAGGCCTGAAAATGGGACGCGACCCTTTGTGTCCCCCCTGTTTGTGGGCTCTGAATCTTCACACGCCTCCCTCTTGCCCTGCATTAATCCCAAATCCTATTCCATTTGTTTTTGCCTAATACCATTTTGCACCGCACGCACCGCCGCACTCACGCTCAGACCTCGCTCCTTCCTTTGGAATTGAGGGGCGTTCCAGGCCAGTAGTAGTAGTCTCTCTTCTCTTTTCTCTCTCTTCTCCGTCGCCATCTCTCAGTCCTTGTTCATCATCCATCATCATCATCATCATCATCATCATCCACATCACTCTCTTTACAATCTTCATTCAATACTCGTGTCCAACTTTTGTCTTTGGTCGAAACCCCCTTGCCCCCCTTTCTAAACAAGCGTCGTCGTCCCGGGGTTGACTTGTGACCCTGTTCTAGTCCCGCCTCCCACCCAACACTTGACCACGACTCTTGAGCATCGCTCTCTCACCCACCATGTCGGGCGCTAGATATCATCAAGCCCCCTACAGCGACAACAACAACAACAACTATGGCAACAGCTATTCCCCAAGCCCTCAGCCGTATTCCGACGGCCAAGGCTACAGCGACAGCACCGCCGGGCTTCGGGGTAACGAGTGTGAGTACCATGGTACCTGGGGAGAGGGGAGAGGAGCGAGAAGAGAGGAGAAGAGAAATCAAACATGAATGACGAGCTGACGCGTATGGGAACCTTCCTCCCTACCCTCCCGCACACCCCCCCCCCCCCTTGGCACCGCCCCTTTGCTCCCTCATCCACACCACTCTTCACTCTCATCTCTTCATCATCATCCTCCTCCTCATCACCACCACTCTCTCCTCCCTCCTCCCCTCTCTCCCCTTTCCATCCTCGTCCCCATCTTCTGGCCACCTCATCGCCCCCCCCCCCCCCTCCTCCCCTTTGACTCGACCTCGCACCCACCTCGCCTCGCTGCTGCCCCCAACTAACCCCCCACCATGTCCACCAACTACCGTCATGACGACGCCTCTGCTGAATCATTCCTCCCGCAACACCAAAAAGACCCAATGAACAGCGCCAACCCTTACGCTGCCAGCGCATCTCACCCCCAGCGCGCACCCAAGAAGCGCAAGCTTCTCTGGTGGATTGTCGGCGCCATCATCCTCGTCTGTATCATTGTCGGCGCTGTCCTAGGCGGTGTTCTCGGCAGCCGCGCCGGCAAGAACAACGACGGTAACAAGGGTTCCGCAAACGGCGGCGGTGCTGCTGCTACTGGCGCTCCTGGCACTGCGGGCAACACGGCTTTTGCTACCGGTACAAAGGGTGCCGAGGGCGGCAACACGGCTCTTCCCTCCATGCTTTCGTACTGGGCCACCAACATGGCCGCTCAGACTGCCTCTGGCGTCAACGGCCAAGTCTACATGGCTGTCGCCACCGATACTAACATGCTTCCTGCCTACGTTACTGGTGTAAGTCTTGGATTGTTTTGTGTGCTGTGCTCTTGCCCGAACAAGCTTGCTCGGCTCCCCTCTAAAGTCTGACACTGGACCTGTGTACGAGGACCGAGGTGGTGGGGACGTCGTGCCTAGCCAACAAATACGATACACCTCTGCCAAGACCCCGTCGCTGACCCACAGACCGCCACTGCTGGCTACTCTGCCCCGTCCAAGGACGCCCAGCCCGGTACGAACGGCGCGTGGCCTTCTGACAATTCGTCGCCTTCGTCGTCCAGCCCCCGGTCTCACCCCCGTATCATCGCTCCCCAGTACAAGTGGGATGCCCTCAACAATGGCCTCATCAACGGCGACCCCTACCTTTCCCACTGGCACAAGATTATCATTGAGAACGCGACCGCCACGCTCAATGAGCCCCCCACCCCGTACGTTCCCGATGGCGGTCTCACCGGCTCTGGCGTCCTTGACGTTGCCCGCGAGGTCAAGGTCAAGATCAAGAACCTTGCCTATGCCTACCGTACCACTGGCGAGACCAAGTTTGTGGACCGCGCCTGGCTCGAGCTTCGCACCGCGTCCGGTAACAACCCCGACGTTTCGTTTGGCAACGGCACCTCGGCTTGGAACGGCGAGGGTCACTTTCTCGACCTCGCCGAGTTCACCTCGGCGTTCGCCATTGGATACGACTGGCTCTTCGATGTCTGGACCGCTGAGCAAAAGTCGACCATCCGCACCGCCATCTTCACTATGGGTCTGCAGTATGGCGTCAACGCCCTTACCGGCACCAACGGTGGTGGCGGCTACAACTGGTGGACTGGTGTCGACCCTGGCCTCAACACTCAGGTGATTGATGGCAACTGGAACTGTGTCAACAACGCTGGTCTCACTCTCGGAGCCCTGGCCGTCATGGACGAGGACCAGAACGGCATGGCTGCTGAGATTCTTCGCCTCGCTGTTCCCGGTGCCCGGGCCAACTGCTTCCAGGGCGCCTACTCGGACGGCACTTGGGCTGAGACCCCCAACTACTGGTACTTTGGCACAACCGGCGCTGCTGAAATGGTCTCTGCTCTCCAGACCGCCCTTGGTGGTGACAACGGTGTCTCGCTTGCCACCAGCAACCCCGGCTTCAACCTCACCTCTCTTGCTCACATGTACGTTACTGGCATGACCGCCAAGTTTGAGTACGGCGACCACGGACCCAACAAGTACTCGGCTACAGCCAACTCACTCTTCCTCTGGAGCCAGGTCTTCAGCGAGCCCCGCTACGCTCTTTACCAGCGCGACCAGTATGATGCCTCGGAGCCGTTCTCCATGTTCTGGTACGACCCCACCGTGGAAGGTGCTTGGTGGGCCAACCTCCCTATTGACCGTCACTTTGACGACAAGAAGGGCGAGTGGGCAGCCGCTCGGTCGTCGTGGAGCGACAACTCGGGCACATACTGGGCTATCAAGGCCGGAACCCTCCTTAACCACCAGACTCACGGCGACCTTGACCTCGGAACCTTTGTCCTTGATGCCATGGGTTACCGCTGGGCCGGTGAGCTTGGCTCGGACCAGTACCTTGGCACGGGCTACTTCTCGAGCGAGGCCCAGGACTCGCCTCGCTGGAACTACTACCGCAAGCGCACCGAGGGTCAGAACACTATCGTCATCGGCAACGCCAACCAGCTTGTGTCTGCCGCTGCTCCTCCCACTACTTATGGATCGTCGGGCACTGCCCAGGGTGTTGCTCCCTACCTTTCTCTGGACACTTCCGACACTGCCTTCTTCACCTTGGATATGTCGGCTGCTTATGGCACTGGCGCCTCGGTCAAGCGCGGTATCCGCTTCGTCAACGGTCGCAAGCAGATCCTTCTCCAGGACGAGGTTACTGGCCCTTCGGGCTCTGGCATCATGTGGCGCATGCACACCAACGCCACCGTTGAGACTCAGGGTACCTCGGCCACGCTCACCTCGCCTGACGGCAAGACCTGCAAGGTTGACATTATCAACGGCGAGGGCTCCTTCACGACCATGCAGCCGGTCCGCCTTAGCGGCACTGCCCCTGCGGACGAGATGCCCAACCCGGGCGTCACCGTTCTCGCCATCAACAACGCCGCTGGCGGTTCGCTCAACGTTGACGTTCTCTTCACCCCTCAGTGGCCCGGCGAGAGCAACTATGTCACTCCCAGCCATGTTGCTCTTGACTCGTGGTCGCTTACTTCGCACAACTAGGTCCAGTAGTTTTGAGTTGCAGTGAGGTGGGCGGTGTATGACCTCGACGGTTTTGCCTGCTCCCTCTGTTTGCGCCCTGGGTAACGCGTGATCCAAGTTGGACTTGTTAAAGAGTCCGGTGTCGGTTTACACTAGCTAGCTCCCTTCCTCCCGTCCCGTCCCCTCTTCCACTCCTCCTCGCCTCCCACTCCTGGCAAGTCATCGGTCACTGTCACTTGGCGACTGGCGACATGCTAGCGTTTACGATCCTTTGGCACGAACATTTGCCGAATTGTATGCATGGACAGTTTACTGGATGTCTGGCCTCTTGGAGACTAATACTTGCTGGATGGGGATGTCTTGGCGGGGGAAAGGCGCGAGGCGCGAGGGAGACATTCTAAACTTGCAATGGATGGAAAGTTGGATCAACCTCCTAAATAGGCACCAAGTCGCGACCCGCACGCGATCGAGGCATTGAGAGAGACGCATCGACGCAGGATGCAGGATGGCTAGGTTGATGATTAGGACAGCTTGAGGAATCGAGCATGAGATGTCGCCAAGGTTGAACTGAATGCCTAACATATGAGCGGGTCGCGAGTGTCGGCTGCACGGCTGAGCCGAGTGGACGCGACGCGACACGCTGTGAGTGTCGTACTGATTGGGATTACCAGACGAGCACACTGCACTGTGGGGTCTCGATCTCGACCGGGCAGAAGGCAGAGGATGTCATGACGACGGAAACGGAGATGCACTGCTTATGAGACGAGACCGGGGATGAGTTTGAACGATACTACTGTACAAGTATCTACTGCATGCGAGGCGATCAGTGCGTTGCCCTCGACGCCTTCTGTCGCCCACCACGCACCTTTCCTCCTCCCTCATCCCTCCCCCACCCACGCTGCACAACGGCCTCGCATCCATCATCTCTCAACCTCTCAACCTGCACCTCCTCCTCAACTCTCTCTCTCCTCCGTCTCACTTCATCTCGGCCTCGACCTCTGTCCCGCCCTCCGCCTTGTCTCTACAGTCTCCTAAACCTCGCCCCCCCCCCCCCCCCCCCCCCCCCCCCCCCGCCCCACATGACCCATGGGTCCGACTGGCGCGGCGGCGGTCTCATGTTCGCTCCTTCTCCTTCCCTCGCGCCCGCGCGCGCAAACGCAAACGCAAAGCCCATGCTCTACCCGCAGCACTTGTTTGACGAGCGGAACGCCGGCCCTGGTGGTACCGGTGAGTCGAAGAGTCTGAAGTTTGTCCACCACATTATGTGCCTGCCTCAGCTGGAGGCCATGCTGGTCCACCGATCCTGGTCCACTGGTCCACTGGTCCACTGGACGGACAGTGTACGGCAGCGGCGTTGTCGCAGCCCAGGCACAGTCCACGCCAAACGCAGACGAGCTGGAGCTGGCGCCATGCTGCGGCTTGCATGCTGCTTGATGGCGCGCGGCGCCGCGAAAGGGTCCAGATCCCGCGGTCTCTGGCCATCCACCGTACGCGACCGTCGGATTGCCCCTCGTGTCGGTAACCCCTGGCTGGCACCCGCCAGCTTTCAACCTTCCGCCAACCCGGTAACGGCTTGCTAGCCAGCAGCCAGCGGCGCGGCTTGCGACGCATCGCTGCGTCTGTTTATCGAAACGCTGTCTCGAGTGTCAGGTTACAGATCTTGCGTACTTGCGTCGCCAGCTTCAGATTGTTGTTGCATCTTGCACGTTCGCACAACTCTTGTCATCTCGTCTCTGACGGATTACCGTCATTTGTTTCACCCGTCATCATCCGTCATCCGTCATCTTCACAAACGCCACCCACTACTCTCTCCCTCCCGCTCCCCTGCTCTACTCCCCTCGCCATCTCACATCTCACCCCCCCCCCCCCCCCCCGCTCTCCATCCCATTCCCCTCCTCGCATCGTCTCCACATCTCCCAAACATCCCCGCGCTAGCTCGTGCGCAGAGCTAATCCCTACCAGTTCCCCCTCCAACACAGCCCCACTCCGAGCGCCACTACGACTCGGCCTCGGCCTCGACGTCCCCTACACCCCCGCTCTCCTCAGCCTCATCTCGTCCACGCTCGCGTTCCGTCTCTCCATCTACAGCCCGCTCGCCATCGTCCGACGACCACGATCCCATACTCCCACACACACAGGCATACCACCAGGCCTTGCGTCACGCCTCTGGCTCTCACAGTCCTTACTCCAGCTTTCCAAGTTTCATCGTAGCCGGCCCCCAACCGCCGCCACCCCCGTCCCCGCGCAAACGATCGCATTCGCCTGCGCGCCCCGTTCAACTAAAGCGCGCGCCGTCATCATCATCAAAGTCAAAGTCGCGCGCGCCCTCCCCTTCGCGGCCCAAATCGCGCCCATCATCGCCTACAAAGTTGCGATCGCGCCCAGACTCCCCCTTCCAGGCCAAGCCGTCGCCAAGCCGCACTCCCACCCCTCCATACGACCACAGAGCGCGCACCTATTCACGTAACCAGCCCCCGCCGCCGCCGCCGCCGCAGGCCGCCTCGGCTTCCCGTTCGCGTCCCACGACCCCATCCACGCCGACTTTTGCAGCAGCAGGAGCTGTCCGCTCCCGTATCCCACAGCGACCACGGGCGTACTCTGCGTCGGCGGTTGAGGCGCAAGAAATACTGGCTGATCCGTCTCCGCCTCCGCTGCCGCCTCTTCCTTTGGCCGACCACGCCCGTGCCCTCGAGGCCGGCCTCGCTAGTGCCAATCCCCCGCGTCAAGCTTTCCCTGGCGCTCCATACACCGCCGACATGTCCGTGAGCACGCGCGCTCCAGAGGCCGTCCGCCTCCCGGGCAGTTCGAGTGGCATTCCCATTTTAAAGACGCGCGTTCGCTCGTCGCCGCGCTCTCCTTCTCCAGACTTTCCCGACGGCGCTGAGCGCCTAGCGGATGAACTTCCACCTTTCCGCGTCGATCTCGACGCAGCCCTAGCCGAGATTGAAGACGAGCTCGAGGTCCGTGCACATGAGCGATTTGTGAGCGCGTTGCCAGCGCCGCGCACTCCCAACTCGGCAACATTCGCGAACGTAACTCCAGGATCGACGCCGCCTTCTAGTATTGGGCCCGCGTCTGTCAGCGCGCCAGTCTCCAAAATCCGCCCGCCCAAGCAGCGCACACGCCCGTCGTTGCCGAACGGCGTCGCGAACGGTGCAAGTGCCACCAATGGTGCCGCCGGCACCTCTACCGCACGTAAGGGCACCAAGCCTCGCGCAGGCTCCGTGCCACTGACACCTAATTCTGCAACGGTGACTCCCCGGGGTAAGGATGGGCTTGGGCGTGCTGCATCATACTCGACCTCGCCCGAGGGGCGGTCGAAAAGCATGCCGCGTAGGAGACATGGAAGTGACACGGCGCAGCTGGCGCAGGCAGCAGCTATACGACGCAACACACCGACCCTATCCACTCCACCTGCAGGGCGGCGAGCGGGCACGCGTTCGTCGACGAACACGCGGTCCAACAGCATGTCGAACCGCACAAACCCATCACCTCCAACACAATCACAATCCAAGCTCGGCATAGCTGCCCATTTCGTCCCACCAGAAACGACATTCACGCCGCCAAAAGGCGCCGACTGGGACGATGTCGTGCTTCCCACCGTGGCGCGCAAGACAGGCATCACCGTCTCGCAAAATGGCCACAGTCTCGAACACGGACACAAGTACAGCCACAGCGCGAGCTACAGCCTGGGATCCAACAGCTTGGGCTCCACGCCGCACGAAGACGACCTCCTCGCCGTCGAGTGGGACAAAGAGGGCACGCCAATACGCTGGGAGCGCCAGCGCCCGAGAGAGGGTCTGTCCGAGGACGACTTTGCGGCGAACCGCGCGGCCGCAGGCGCGCAGTGGGCCGTAGACGACTTTGGCGCGCCGAAGCGAGACGGCAAAGAGGAGAGCATCGAGATGGCGCCGCTCCGCAACCCGCCCTCGCAGCTACAGCCGGCGCCGACGCCGACGCGGCCGCCCAGAGCCGCGGGGAGAAGTCCACAGTCGTCCCCGCAGCCGGTGCAGCAGCCGTTCGCGGGCCCGCCGCCGACCCAGAGGCCAGCGCATGGAGGGCAGGGCGGGCAGGGCGGGCACGCCAAAGGCGCGCACCACTTCCCGCGGCCGATGGAGGTCGCGGCGCCGCAGAGCCCCAAGAGCTCGCGCTCAAAGCATGGGCGCAAGCGCAGAGACGAGGACGACATTAAGACGGGCGGGTGCGGGTGTGTCATCATGTAGCAGTTGTACGCGCCATGTTATACTATACGCTTAGTTAATGGGATTTGTGAAGGGGAGCAGTGGTGACAATGGGGACGAGTCAGATACCTATATGAAGAAACTGTCCGTGCAACTTCATCTCCCAGGCCAGTCTACACGCCCTGCCGCGCGCACCCCGTACATGTATAGATGCATGACATGGTACAGACACGACTCATGCCAGCGCAATTTCAAAGACCAGTAAAAAAAAAATAGGAAAACGACGAGTGGAGCCAAGGCCGGCGGCGCTTGGAGCGATGCGGATGCTGGGAGGGGCGGGTCGACAGGTGGTGCTGGCGGCGATGATATATGGGGTGGTGTGGGTCTAGACTTCTAACCGTCTTTCTACGACTCCTTGCGGAATTCTGAGGTTAGTGGGACCCAGAGGTGGTGAATGCGACGCGCAAACTCACCGACCAGGACCGAGTAGATCTGGTTGAAGGCCATGTAGATCTCCTCACGGACTTTGGCGCCCGTGAGCACAATCTTGCCCGAGACGAAGATGAGCAGCACGACCTTGGGCTTGATCATGCGGTAGATGAGGCCGGGGAAGAGCTCTGGCTCGTACGAGCTGAAAGCGCCGTGGGAGAAGGCCAGGCCCTCCAAACGGATGGGGAACTTGACGTCGCAAGAGCCAACAATGTTCTGAATCTTGAACTCTGCAAACTTGGCGTCGAAGCCCAGCTTCTGGATGATGCGCGCGTATTTGCGCGAGGCCAGGCGGCTGTCGTCCTCAGACTTGGCGCCAGTCACCACCATCTTGCCTGATGCGAAGATCAGGGCGGTCGTCTTCGGGTCGCGGATGCGCATCACGACGGCAGCGAAACGCTAGCTGTTAGCAGAAGTCGGCGGAAGAGAATGGGGGCCAGCCAGAGAGCAGAGACGGTCGTGGCCGAAGAGGGGTTCCGGCGAGAAGCATGAACAGACATGTCACCCTCCAAAGAGCTCTTATGCAAAGACGCAGACGCAGACACCTTCGCAATCAACCGATCCACCAGCTACTCACCTTCGGGTTGTACTCCGCATTACGCGCGTGCAGCGCAATGGTCTTGAGGTCCAGCCGACACTCTAGGTTGACCGTCGCGACAATGTTCCTGAGAGTAAACATCCCGCCTCCTGTTGCACAGAAGTGGAATACCTACTGAAGCACGGGCACGAGGCCCTGCACCGCGGTGATCTCTGGCACACTGGCGGGGGGGCGGATGGGTGCCCCATTCCTGCTGACCGAGTCAGACGAGGCGTCGGCGGCAGAATTGGGCACCGCGAGGTTGGACATGGTGAAAAGGATACGCGATGGACGCGGCAAGCGGGGCTGCTAGTGCAACGCAGGACGAGGGGGGGGGGAGGGTTGTCGCCGAGGGAGGGGTGATGAACGAAAGGGTGGGGAGGAAGTGAGTGGTGCGGCGGAGAGAAGGTGGGAAGGCGGGGTGGGAAGGGATGACGGGCGTTGGGTGGCGACTGGTGAAATCGCTTTTCGACACACCGGCAGAGCGTGGGCCGTGGGTATCACTGGGAGGACTGCTGTATGCGTAGGGAGAAGATGGTGGATGGCGTGGATGAAGCGGATGGGATGGATGGGATGGATGGAGGAAGCGGTGGCGACGGGTGAGGAGTGGGTGGTGTGAGAAGAGTGGGTGATGGCAAAACCCACTGCGACGGGGGATGAGTGAAGGGTGTTTGGTGGTTGGGGTATTATATACCCCCGCCGTGAGGCAGTGGGGCAGCGGCGTTCTGGGCGGGGGGCCAGCCGTATTTGCCGCCCGAGCTGAATTAGACATCTCGCCGAGCTCTTGTTGATGTTGTACTCATCACATCCATTACATCCCCTCCACAGCATACTCTACATGCATGCATCTCCCTTTCATTGTCATGTCTTGTGACGCTGCGTTTCGTGTATCATGTGTCACGTACCACACAGTCCATGCTCGCGTGCCGTCCATGAAGCTGGCGCCTCTTCCCACACATGCCCACACAACAGCGCTGGCATGCATGGGTGGGTGGGAATGGCTTGAATCCGCAGCTGCTCAGACGCCACGCGTTTCAACCTCCGATCTACTGTACAATCACAATGCTCATCATTCATCACTGCGCCGTCAGTGTTGGTCTGCTGAACAGTACAAGTATCTAGATGTCCGTACAGTACCCTCATGGGATCACGACATCACGAGTGGCCAGTAATGACATGCAACCCCGCATCGCACCGTTCGACCATCGACCAAGCAACCAAGTATCAGCCAACTCATGCCGCTCAACAATGCAACCAGACGCGCAGACGCCTTATGTGTTACTACCACACGGGTTACTGGCATGCGCCAGCCCACGCACTTCTCCGTAACCTTCCACAACCTCACGCCCTCTCCCTCCTTGCTCTCGAGTCCTATGCCCCAACCACTGTACTCCACCTTCACATTCGTCTAAGCACATCTCTAATCCGAGTCGGACGCAACATCGTTGGGGTCGTACATGTCGTCGTCGTCGTAGTCTGCGTTATTAGCCGTGCCAGCATGTATTCAGCTCACCCCTGGCGATGTCCTCATCAGCCCCAAGCTGCGCCTCAGCCTGCGCGCGCCGGATCATTGCGCGGACCTTCTCATCGTCCGAGTTAGGGTCCGCGCCCTCACGGTACGGAGGAAGAAGGTCGATGGGGCGCTCGCCGTGGCGATTCTTTATGCTGCCGTCAGCTCAATATCCGCACCTACGCGAGACGCACAGCATGTTCGCGCCGCCCTCGAGGAGCGTGCCCACTGGTGTTAGCTGGCCCGAGACGCTGCAGGAGACGCTGCTTGACGCACCAATATACAACCGCACGCCCGGCTGGTCCTCCCAGCGCTGCCGTACTGCGATGTGCAGAGGGGTTTCGCCGTCGAGGTTATTAGGGATGTCGGGTTCACAAGAGTCGTGGTCAACGATGTGCTCCAACACGTCCGTGGAGCCGTGGATGACGCTGCAATCAGCTACAGCGTCCAGTGGTAGAGCGGACGCACGCGTAGTGAAGAGCTGGGGTCAGCTCAGTGCCGAGGAAGGAAGGAGAGGGAAGGTCAGCTCACCAGTGTTGCCGAGACTGTGGAGTCGTCAGCGAGCTCAAACTTGGGCTTACCCGTCCTGAGCGTTGACGCTCAAGAGCTGATCGAGTGCGCTCAGCAGCAGGTCCTCGTTGTCCGTCTTAGCGGCTGCGAAGAGACGCTCCCCTGGCATCAGTGGGTGTCGGTCGGTGGCAAGTCCCGGCGATGCGCTGGCAGGGACCGTGCGCTGTGGGACAGCGGCATGCGGACTCACGAGGCGAGGCGCCGTCTCCGTTCTCGGTGGGCGGGGGTGGTGGCGCGGCGCGTGCTGGTGCCGTGCTCATTGTCAGTGAAGAGTGTGAATGAAAGAGAGAGAGAGGTCGGGAGTTCTGGGGGTCAACAATGCAAGAGATCGCAGTCGCGTCGTCGGCACAGGACTATTTGGGCCCCAGGGCGGCGCGCGAGGCGGCATGTCCACGTGGCAAACAGTCTCGGTTTAAATGCGGCAAGCGACGTCATCGGCATCGATGGTCTCTTCCCATCCCCCAGCCGCCCCAATGCTACTGTAATATGGGCGTCTTTTACTCATCTCCCTTCCGCACTCACCTCGTTCTGATCCTCTAACCATCATGACATCCATGCAGCGCTCTCTCTCCACCCCCGCGCCGCCCGACGCGCCTCCCATCCCCTTCTCGAGGTGAGTCAAGTCACCTCCTCTTCCATCCCTCCGACGCTTTCAATTCACTGACAGCCAGACCCGTGACGCCGTCGCTGCGCGGCAAGCGATGGGCCTTCCTTGGCCTCGGCGAGATGGGCAAGCGCATGGCGACCAATCTTGCGCGCACGCTCACGACGCACAACTGCCCCCCGCTGATCGTGTGGAACCGCAACCCGGACCGCGTCGAGGCCTTCAAGTCGTGGGCGAGCGAGCGCGAGGTGCACGACAGCACCTTTGTCGTCATGAAGGATCTCAAGGACATCGTCAAGGAGTGCGCCCCGGCCGCCCGTCAGACACTGACATCAGAGCGGACGTTGTCGTCACTAGCCTCAAGGACGACGCGGCCGTCAAGGAGGTGTACGCTGTGCTATTCGCCGCCGAGTCGCAGCGCGACACGACGTACGTCGACATGTCCACCACATACCCCACGCTAGCAGGCGAGCTCGAGCGCCGCGCTTCATCCAAGACTGGGCGCAGCTTCATTGCGTGCCCCGTCTTCGGCGTGCCGCGCGCCGCTGAGCGCGCCGACCTTGTCCTCGCCATCGCCGGCGACTACTACGCCAAGAAGGTCGTGGCGCACACTCTGTGCCCCGGCATCGGCAAGAAGGTCATGGACATGGGCGCCAACGTCGAGCGCGCCCTGTCGTTCAAGCTCGTCGGAAATGCTCTCGAGCTGGGCTTCGTCGAACTCATGAGTGAAGCCTTCACTCTCTGCGAGGCGGCTGGCGCAGGCAGCGCCCAGCTCGTCGAGCTCATTCGTGAGCAGCACGGGAGTGCCAGCCTGTTGCGCTACGCCGAGCGGATCCGCAACAACAAGTTTGACGCGACCGGCGGCTTCACTGTCGCGGGTGGGCTTGCGGATGCCAAGCACATCCGGCAGCTTGCCGATACTCACAACGTGCCAATGCCGACGATTGATGTGGTGAGTACCTTGAGGCTTGAAGACTCGCCTGCTCCATGATTGTTATTGACGTCAGGCGCACCAGCATCTGACGACGGCGCGGGCTGTCGGCGGCGAGGACTACGACTGGACTGCGCTGGTAGCCGGCGAGCGCATCGCCAGCGGCCAGCCGCCTTTCGCGGGCAAGGTGAGCGTTATTAGGACATCCGACGGGGACAAGCTGACAACAGACGCGTCTCGAGCGGTACGAGGGCCCGTAGATGATGACACATGGGGGCAGTAGCTCTCTAGCTTTGTAACGGATGAGATTCAGCAGTGTGTGAGCCTGTATGTCTGACATGGTCGCAACTGCGGGTGCACCTCGCGCGGCGCTTGGAGTCCCATCGCGATTCAGCGGGGCTCTGCAGCCTCATCCGCCCACACCGACACTTCTGCCTTCCTCTCTCGCTGACGCTCTTGGCCAACCTCGCCCGCGCACGACCAGTCCTACTCCTGCGAAAACCCACGGGGCTCCGCCGCTGCCCCAGCCGTAGAGAAGCCTCATGCATGCCCGACTAACCGTACACGCTCTCCCGCCGAGAGCACATCTACTCGTCGGGAACGACGATCTCGCCGTCGTCGATAGCCTCGATGACGTCGTGGGGCGGGCGGCCGTCGACGGTGCAGCCGACGGACTGGGCCGTCCCGAGGATCTCCTTGACGCCACCGGCAAGGTCCTTGGCCATCGACTTGTGGGCCATCTTGCGGGCGATCTGGCGTCAGTGGGGATCAAAGGAGACAGCAATTCGAGGGACGGGACGGTGCGTCAGGAGGAAGGTTCTCGCGCGGTGAAAAAGTTGTTCCACCCCATCTCGCGCCTCAGCAGCCTAGCCTCCGTCCATATTGCACCGCCTGGTTCGCATGCTCGCGGTCGCAGCCCACTCACGTTGTAGATCTCGTCAAGGGGAATGTTACCCGAGTGGATAATGTTCTTCTCCTTCTTGCGGTCACGAGGGGGCTCCTTGAGCGCCTTGATGACGAGCGACGAAGCCGAGGGGACGACCGAAACCGCAGCCTGACGGTTCTGGATCGTGAGCTGGACGGTCACGCGGAGACCCTTCCAGTCGCCGGTTGCCTTGGCGATGTCCTCTCCGACTTTCTTGGGCGACTGCACGTCAGTGTGGTTCCCTGCTTCCCTGCGTCCGCCTCCTCGCTAGCTCGGCACCAGGGCAGCGCCGCTGGAGCGCGCCGACTCACGAGACCAAGAGGACCGATCTTGGGGGCAAGCGCCGAAGAGGCACCAACCTCACCACCGACGGCACGGAGGTAGATGATCTGATGGGCGGATCACAGCGAATTCGCGTATTTGCGCGTCGGGAGCAGCGGGGAGCGAGAGACAATGACGGTAGGGGAGGGGATAATCGAGTGCGCACAATCGGTAGAAGCAAGCGTCAGCACGGCGTCCCAAATTCTTCCAACTCGGCGCACACGGCGCGCAGCGCGTCCGGACCAGCGCTCGATCCAGCGCCGCGCCGCGGCGCTGCGTCCGCTCGCGCCGCCTCGTCGCACCCACCTTAACCTCGGAGGGGTCGAACTTGGGAGGCATTTTTGGGTAGTCGGGGTGTTGAAGGTTGGAGCGGACGTCGACGAGCTGAGCTGCCTCGAGCACCAGCCCAGGCAGGGACAGCTACGGTGGGACTGCAAGGCCACGCGAATTGGTCCCGCAAGGTCATGTGACTTATCGCCGACAGTTGCGATCGCTCCGTGCCTGGAATCGAGTGTAGCCCCAGTCAACCCAATGTTCTCGAGACCCACAATGCATAGCGGATGTGTGGAAGGTAGAGCGCGCGTGATCCACGAGGAGCACAAACGGTCACAACGAGCCGAGCGTGTGTTGTTGAAGCTGGATCGAGGAAGTTCATCAAGGCTGATGGGCCGTATGTGGCTCCGTATGGGTCGCCGATCGCCTGATTACCAGAAATCTCCTGCGGCATGTTGCATGTCGAGCTGCTGGCCTTCGCTTGCTGGGCTGCTGGGTGGCAATTTGAGCCGAACCTCCCATCGTTCCGGCACCTCGTTCTGACGCAGATGTAAGAGGCTCAGCCCAACCCCAATGCTTTCTCACGAACTGCTGCACCGTACACCAGCGCAGCTAACGATTCCTCCTCCTCCCCTGGGTGGGAGTCTACGGCCGTCTCTTCCGTGTTCTCCGCCGGCTTCGTGATCACCCACACTTTCACTCCAGACATGCCACCCAAACTCCCAAGCTGCGTCGGATGTACAGAATGCATCCCTCACGGAAGACCGTAGTCCCCAAATCACCCTCCTCGTACAAGCGTTCGCACGTCCAGGCCGCGGGCGCCCAGACGCTAACGAGCCGCTTACCGGTAGCGGCGGAGCGAAAGCGTGTTGTGCTTGCGCCAGGTGGCCGCCTGGGGGGTGTGGTTGAACTTGGAGCCCTTGCCGAGACCACGGTTCTTCTTGCCCTCCGAGGTAAGGCCACGAGCCTCGCGGTGCTTGTGGACGGGGTTGCAGATCCAGTTGATGCGGGCGTCGCGGCGGATCGCCTTGTGCGAGGGGTCGACGAGGATGACCTCCTGCGTTGTCAGCGGGCTGTTCTGCGAGCTCTTCTCATTCATTCTCTGCCTTCCCTCGCTGCCTTGGCACCTTGGCTCCCGTCGGTAAACTTTCGGACACTCACGTAGAACTTGTAGACACCGTCGGCAGCGACCTCGTACGAGTTGAGGACGCGGAGGTTGCCGCAGCGACGGCCGACACGCTCCTCAGCGGTGGTCTTCAGGCCACGCTGGTACTTGAGGTGGTTGACACCCTGGCGGACGGGCTTGCCGTAGGTGGCACCCTTGGGAGCGGGCTTTTTGCGGTTGCCACGGCGGACACGGACACGGTAGATCACGTAGCCCTGCTTGGCCTTGTAGCCGAGACGGCGCGCCTTGTCGGGGCGCGAGGGGCGAGTCGCGCGGTGGATGACCGCGAGCTGACGGTACTCCCAGCAGCGCACACGGGCGACGAACTGGAGGACGTCCGACTGCTTCTTGGTGTAGAGCTCCGTAAGGTACCTGAACTATCAGCGGCGTGTGCGTGGGCGAGAGCGGAGGCGTCGCTGTGGTCGCTGGGAGCGTCGCGGTGCTCGCTGCTACTCACTTGTAGGCGCCCATCTCGACTAGTCTTGCTGGTTGACGATTTCCACAGACGGCGAGCGTACGACCACCTGTACTCCCCCGAGTGTTCAAAACTCGCGTCCAATTCCCGCGGCGTTTTGGCGTGGCACACGGAACGGAGGCGAGGTCACGTGATAACCGACCTCCACCCGACTGCTCCACCTCTTGGACTGCTTGTGCTTGATGCTCCGAGTCATGCATACTCATGCTGACACCCAACTCTTCAAAGCATGGTACGCAACTGTCTCCCGGACATGTTTCTGGACATCATGAGAACAGCTATCACCTATCCGAAGCCCGACGCATTCGGCGCTTCGCTGCGGGTTATCCGTCCACAGGAAGGCGCTCTTGGTTCTTGAGACTGAGCGACTCCCCCATGCCCGCGGAAGAGACGTAATGCGATCCGCAACTGCCATCGGCCGTCCACGAGCACCAGGCCTCTACTTCTCAAGCGTCTGTGTTCTCCCGCAGCGTACGCATGTATCGGGGCCGCTGGAGGTCCATGTGGTGGCGCGGGGAGTGCATGAGCCTTGCACACATGCGTTGTGGTCGTGTGCTCGACACTGCTGTTTCAGGCGATTCATTGGCTTCGTGGCGATTGGTCTTGGTCTCGTTATTTGCTGACTGGGCGAGCAGAATGGAATGCATGCGCACGGTAGTCACCGCCGAGCTTGTCAAGGTCAGTCACGGATCACCCTCCTCGATGAGAGTAAGGGGGGTAGCTGAATGGGAGACAAAGCGCTACACCACTAATTCACTCTTGCCAACTTCACTCAACTCCAATTTCTCTGCTCTTCTGCGGTCGTTTCTCGTCTACCATCTTCTCATCTTCAGCTTATCTACTCTGCTTGCACTTCTCCTGCCCACACCACGACAAACACCTTGCACCGTAGTGGAGGCCGTGACCCGGGTCTTATCCGCGCCACCCCTGTAACCGCTGGCGCGTCATCCGCTCCGCGCAAACCACTCTGCATTCGTCTGCCACAACTCTAGCCTCGCTCGCTCACTCCTCGTCCATCTCCACCTTCGTCGTTCGCTCCAACCACCGCTCTTTCCGGCCTTGACACATCCCCCGCCGCTCACTCCCTTCCCCGCGTGCAGTAACGCATCCTCCTCGGCCCAAGGCGCCCAAGCGCCGCGCCGAAGCAAATCTTGCGCTCCGACATGAGCGCGCCGAGCCCGGCGCCGCCGGGACCCTCGGCCCCCCCACACCATCCAACACAACCCCAGCCCTCCTCCGCACCCCATGGGCGCCCACATTATCCACTCCAGCCCTCTGGCGAAGAAGGAGAAGAGACGAGTCTGCGCGAACCACCTGGGGCGGACCTGTATCCGCACCGCGGGAGCCTCGCCGACTTTCGCGCCGCAGAAGGCGCCGCCGCGCGCGCAGCAAAGCTTCGCTCCATCTGGGCGCAGCTTCCCAAGCTGCCCGACGTCGACCCCGACCACCCGACGGAGGCGCAGCGCATGCGCCTCCCCGGGCAGGACACGCTCGACACCCTGAGCCCCGAGCGCGCTGACCGCCTACGCACGCTGTACACCGAGGAGCTGGTCAAGCAGTGTGGCGAGGACCGGCCGGACGCGCGGCTGTGGGGCGGCGCCGACGACCTCGAGCCGTACGAGGCCGCGCAGAAGGGCGTGTCGTGGAAGGCGTTCCGGTGAGCGCGCGCATTTGTTTGTGTGTGTTGACAGCAGAAAATTCCTTTGGGACCAGGAGCGGCAGCTGTGGGACGAGTTCCAAGCGCTCGACCGGAACGGGGACGGCGTGCTCGACGCCGAGGAGATGCGGTCAGCGCTCGAGCACCAGGGCGTCGAGCTGAGTCAGAACGCTGTGTCGGACCTCGTCCGCCTCCTCAGTGGCACGCCTGATCAGGAACACGTGACGTTCACTGAGTTTCGCGACTTTCTGTTGCTGCTTCCGCGCCGCGCGACGCCCTTCGAGATTTACAAGTTTTACCAGGTACACAAGCGGTTCAGCGATGGGCGCGGCGCCGCGCGCGTCAACATGGACGGGGACCCGATTTTGTCGTTCCCCAAAGCGCCAGGGGGTCCGGAGCACAGCACGGCGCAGGGCTTTTTCCGACCACACGACCATGACGACCCGCAAGACGATCTCGAGGACACGCTCGACGTGCTCGGCGACGAAGACGAGGACTACTACGAGCCGGAGACGCGGCATGAGGCCTGGCGCTTCCTCCTCGCCGGCGGGATAGCGGGCAGCGTCTCGCGCTCCGTCACGGCCCCGTTCGACCGTCTCAAGGTCTACCTCATGACGATGAACATCCCGCAGACGCCCGGAAAGCCGACGCCGTGGCGCGCCGCGCACAACCTTATGACTGCCGTCCGCGCAATTTACCAGGAGGGCGCGGGGATCCGCGCCTTCTGGGTCGGCAACGGGCTGAATGTGATCAAGATCTTTCCGGAGAGCGCCATCAAGTTTGTCAGCTACGAGCAGAGCAAGCGCTTCCTGGCAAAATACTGGGACGGCGTACACGACCCCGCCGAGATCAGCTCGAGCTCGCGCTTCATCGCCGGCGGTATCGGCGGCATCACGTCGCAGCTCGCCATCTACGGCCTCGAGACGCTCAAGACGCGCGTCCAGTCCAACATTGGGCCCAGCAAGGGCTGGCGCTCCGTCCAGCAGACGGCCAACTACATGTGGCGCGAGGGCGGGTTCCGGCCCTTCTACCGCGGTCTCGGCGTGAGTCGAGTCTCCTCACCTCATTGGGAAGCCCACACTGACTCCAGCTCGGCCTTATTGGCGTGTTCCCCTACTCGGCCATCGACATGGGCACGTACGAGACGCTCAAGACGGCATATTGCCGCAGCTTCCACGTCGACGAGCCGCCCGTATACGCCGTACTCTCGTTCGGCGCGCTCAGCGGCAGCATCGGCGCCGCGAGCGTGTATCCCATCAACTTGCTACGGACGCGACTCCAGGCGTCGGGGAGTACAGGCCACCCGCAGCACTACACGGGCTTCATGGATGTGCTGCACCAGACATTGCGCAACGAGGGCTGGCGCGGTCTTTACAAGGGCCTCCTGCCCAGTATCCTCAAGGTCGGGCCGGCCGTCGGCGTCAGCTGGATCGTGTACGAGGATGCCAAGCGCAGGTTAGGCGTGTAGGGTAGTCATGTGGTGTCCCGCGGGACTGTAGTGTACCGGCAGACGAGGGAGGCGTCAGCCGCCGCCAAGTTGGCATAGTCATCATAGAACTTGCATCGCATTTCATCACGCTCTGCTGTCTACGTCTACAACTACGTCTAAAGTGATGTCTAACGAGATGTCTTACGTCTAAATTCACTGGCGATCATTGACCGCTGACTCGGGTGAAGCTCCGGGTACCGGGCCGCCCACCTTGGCATTGTCGTCCTTTGACGGTGTACCCCCTCCGTCCATCTGCGCCCCGGCTCTCTTCTCCGACGACACGCTAGCCACACCTTTGATTGGAGTCGTGTTCAAAGCGCGCGCCTTGACGTCCTCGGCGGCGGCAGCGACCGCGCTGCGCGCCCGCTTTCTCGCCAGCAGCTGCTCGCGGAGCTGCCGCTTCTTGCGATCGGCAAGTAGCTTCTCGCGAAGCTCGGCCGCACGATCGCCGCCCACAGCGTGCCCGTTTTCCTCTACGGGCTGCTCCGAGGTGGGCTCCTCGGTGGTATTCGGCGGAGCTGGCGCTCCGCTGTTCTCAGCTTCAGCCTTGGCCTCGGCCTTGGCGCGAACAAGACGCTCCCGCAGACTGTGCCGCCGGTCCGCCGCGCCACGAATCTCTATACCGGCACCAGCCACGGCGCGCTGGAACGCCTGCGGAGGCGCGACGCGACTAAGCAGCGACGGGCCGCTATCGTGCACCTGCTTGACGTGCCGCTCGCGCTCGGGTACCGCCTTGCGCTGCGGTTTACTCTTACGGAACTCGGGGTCAACCCAAGAGTCACCCTGGTCCCAGCGCCGGGATGAACGAGGGGACGATGGCGATCGTGACCGAGAACGCGAACGTGAGCGCAGACGAGGGCGGAACGAGTCGTACCCTCGACCGCGCCCTGGTGACGATGGCCGCGACCCGGAGCGGGATCGACCGCGCGATGGAGATCGAGAACTTGACCGAGACGGCGCGGGCGAGTAAATCCTTCCCCGTGATATCGAGCGACCCGACCGGTCTACTGACACTGATCGCGAACGAGACCTCGACCTTCCCCTCGTTGCCTCCTCATACTCCTCCTTTCCATACTGGACGACATCGTCCCACTCTTCAAGCGAGAACGGGCTGCGGAGAAACGCGGTGAGTTCGTGCACCAGGTGCTCGGCTGCGTGGGGGTAAGTATCCCCAACGAGCGGCTCCAGCAGGTGGACAGCGGCGGGGGAGCGCAGGTCAACAGCAGAAAACATCTTGACGAGCCGGCGCGCGAGGTGCGGGACATCGTGGGGCGGCGCCCATACCCGGAGCTCGCGCTCGAGGAAGGTGAGGGCACGAGCGCGCTCCGCTCCGGACTGCAGATCATGCGGCGTAAGCGCTACGCGGTAGCCCGTCCACTCGTTGGCGCCGACGTGTCGTGCCCACTGCTGAGAGGCATAGATCTCGCGGCGGCGAACGATGGTGAGAGAAGGTCCGGAGGAGGGGCCTGCGCTGGGAGCTGGCGGGGAGGGAGGCCTGATCACTCGGCGCGTGAAACCTTCTTCCAAAGGCTGGAGGAAGAACTACCGTCAGCTTTCGAGCATGAGGCCCGCATCTTACCTTGGTCGGCTGACGCTCGTCGAGGTCGTGCTCAATGTACTCGCCCATGTCGGCGTTGCAGAGCGGGCAGCGGCGAGAGTGCTCGGCCCACACGCCAAGACAGGTGAACTGGTGTGAGTGAGTCTGAAGATGTGCTGGTCAAGGACCAGTGGCACGAGGTGCGAGAGGGAGAGGCGAGGTGAGAGAGGACGTACGCAGAACGTGTGGGCGCATCCGGCGCGCGCGGGGTCGCGCATGGGGAGGAGACAAATGCAGCATCGTTCTGGTTCGTGGTTTGACGCAGCGGCTCGTGGCCGTGTACGCGCCATGTTTTGATGAGAGGAAGGGAGTTGGATAGATGGAAGGAAGAGAGGAGAAGGATTCAGAGTCGACAGCGAGAGGATGACCAGGATGGAAGCTGAATTCGAGAAACACGGATAGTGTGCCTGGTGCGTTCATGACCGGAACCGTATGGTTTTACAGGCAACGTCCATGACAGACACGAGCGAGTTCGCCTATACAGTACGCCTAGTCATGCAGATCAATGCTTCTCGCTGTTCATCGCGCACTCGGCATGAATGCCGCTTCTTGACAGACTTCGCCCTTGACCCCGCAACCTCATGCCTCATTCAGCCCTCGCCAACAACCAAAACGCATCGCACACACCCACACGCCGCACACACCTCTTCACTCGACAGGGTATAACATCATCCGACGATACTATGGCCGCTTTCGACTCGGTATTAGCGGCCGCTATGCGGCACATTTCGTAAAAAGAGGGGGGATAAGAGTGAAAACGGGTTCTTCGGCGTGAGGGGGTCATGAACATCGTGGGGAGTGCGCCGTTTTTAGCGGCGAACGGTACCGCCCTGGCGGTGGTAGGCGGCCATGTTGTCGATCTCCGACTCGAGAGCCTTGATAGACGTGTGGGCCTGCTCGAGGTCCTTGTTGAGGCGGTCGCGCTCGGCGATAAGGTGCTGCTCCCACTGGCGGAAGCGGGCCTCTTCGACCTTGACGTTCTCGGTGAAACGCCGGCGCAGCGCCTCCTCCTCCTCCTTGAACTTGGGGTTGTCCAGCTTCTTAACCTTGGGCTCGCCAAACTTGCGCGTCTCCATCTGCTGCAGGCGGTAGGCCTCGTAGTGCGTCTCCTCTGTAGACGAGATCAAGTCCAACATGTAGGTGCGGATGAGGAGCGAGCGGAGCTTTCTGAAGTCGCAGTGGTCCTCGTTCTCAACCTCGGCCACACCCCACAGGTACTGACGGCCCTTGACGACACGGCCGTCGGTGGTGCGCACGTCGTCGGTCGAGCCAATAACCGAGAAGGGCATGATAGCCTGCATGAGGCGCGCGTTGTCGGCGGCAGCGTCGTCGTCGACATCGATGGGCGGGGTGTACACCTTGATGCCCTGGGCGTGGATAACCTCACGGACGCGCTGCTTGAAGAAGAGCAGGTCCTCGGGGGTAAGGGTGTCGGCCTTGGCGACAACGGGGATGAGGTTAACGCGCGTGCCGAGACGCTTCATAACCTCCACGTCGAGGGGCTTCAGCCTGGAATGTTAGTCGCTGCGCCTGGTTCATTGCCATCTCGCTGCCGTTTGCGGCCGGAGGGCTAGGTGCAACTCACGTGGTGCCAGATGGACGGATAAAGTAGAGACAAGCGTGCACACGCAGGTCCTGCTTGGTAATACGCATAGGCTGCTGCTCCTGACGCATGTACGACTCGTGCTGGTCGTCGATAAACTCGACGATCGGTGCCCACGAGTCGCGGTTGTTGACGTAGTCTCCGAAGCCAGGGGTGTCAATGACAGTGAGGCGCATGTTGAAGCCGCGCTCCTCGAGGTCAGCACGCAGGATGTCGACCTCAGTGGTCTTGTCGAGCTGCTTGGCGAAGCTGAGATCAGCGATCACACACGTCGATGAAGCGTTGTGCGCGCGTGTGGAGACTCACCGCTGGCGGTAGTTGCGGGCGTTCGAGATCTCGGTCGCAAACAGCGTGTTGATGAAGGTTGTCTTGCCAAGACCCGACTCGCCTGGAGTGTGAGCGAAAGAAAGCGAGGGGGTTGACGGTCGTGGAGAGGAGAGGAGCGCGCGCGGACCACTCACCGACCACCATGATAGTGAAGTGCGCGCCGCGCTGGTTGACGATCTTGTGCCTCTGCAATGTCAGCGAGCTCTGAAGATGAAGCCAGCGGACATCGCGCGCGCGCGCTGTCTAAGAGACAACCGAGGGCTGGACAGCGTGCGATGCGCGTCGATGACGAGGACGGACCTGGTTGGGCAAGCTGGAGGTGGTCAGTGCGAGTCGACGGAGAGCGGGACGGGACAGAGAGGGTAGGAGCGGACGTACTTTGCGATACCGATCTCGCCAGACATGGTTGGTATCGTGTGGGGGGATGAGGAGGGGAGTTGGAATTGGGAGAGGGAGGGAGATGGAAGGAGACGAGAGAGAGAGAACGAGAGTGCGGTTGAGTGAACGGACGGTGGTGAGGGAGGGGTGGGACGCGGCGACAGGGGGTGGATGGATGGTGTGGGCGGCAGGCGGGAACTCTGAGGAGGGAAGGTGGGACGTGTCGTCTGCCCGCCTGGGTAGCTGGGGTGCAAGGAACGCGCCTGGACCTCCTCCTTGCTCACGCCCCTCACACGCGCCGCGCGCCTGGGTGGAGGGTGGAGGCACCGCCAGAGACCAGAGGGGCATCAGAGCAGAGGCAATCTTACGACACCAGGGGTAGACGGGATCAAACCCACGCCACCGGGATCGTCCATCCAACTACTCTCTCTGAACTCTGCCTGTACACTTCCTCAAAAAGGTTTGTTCGGGCCCAACGAAGCTCACAAGAGTGGACCGTCTACCTTTGCGCACTGCAAAAAACGAACCCCATAAAGGAGCCAAAACAATGACCTCTGGCGGGATCGAACCGCCGACCTCATGCGTAAATGGACAACTCCTGTTAAGCATGCGCTCTAACCAGCTGAGCTAAGTGGCCTTGGTTATCGCAAGTTCAGCCTGTCTTTTAACATATCCGCCCGTGCATTATTCTTGAACGACCAGAAGGGAGGGAGGTAGTAGCTGAAGAGGCAGCCAAGTTACTTCTACAGTTAGCACACTCAAACATAACTATCAGCACCCGACTGGACCCCTGCCCCTGGACTGAACGTCGTGACTGGACGCTTAATAGCTGCTCTTCCGCGTATTCTTTACATCCGTGAATCGCTTCACTCAGCAACCAGTCCCAGTAGACTCATGATGGACCTCCTCTGGCGGGCGATGGCCGCTGCGAACAGCCACGCGTGCTCCTTGTATCTTCAGTCTTGGGCGACAATGTCCAGCACGACTCGCGCTACGCCCCAGCAGCCTTGGCGGCCTGCAAGAACGCCACAAACTCGGTGGGGAGGCGCGCGGCGTCGTCGGCGCCTGCAGACCCCCATGCGCGCGCCAGCGCGAAGAGATACGCGGGCGGGTGGCCGGCCGTAAACGTCTCGAGGGGCCAGGACGCGGGGTCGAACGTGGGCCGCCCGCGCGCGCCGACGAGCAGGTGCGTGTTGTCAATGATGGCGCGCTTGCCGCGCCGCTCGCGGTCCTCTCGTGGCCACTCGGTATACGGGCGGCCTGCTATGCCACTGCCACGGCCATTCCCGTTTCCGTTCGCGTTGATGCCGTTGCCGTTCATATTCCCACCGTCGTCTTGCCGGCGCCCTCCGCCCCACTCGACCGAGGGGATACGCAGCGTCGCGACGCACGCTTCGACGCTGTCTGCGTACGCGCCGACCAGGAAGCCAGGGAGGCCGAGCACCGCCTGGTCGCGGTTGCGGACGCGCGCTTCGAAGTGGGTGGTGAAATTCGCAAGTGCAGCCTCCATCTGCCACCGGTGCAGGAAGGAGGCGAGGGCTTGGAGGTTCCGGACGTGCCACTGCTCGCCGGAGCCCAAGCGACCTTTAGTCAGCAGGTAGAGAACGAGGCGGAAGATCGGGCCTGTTTCCGTCCCGTGTTGGAATGTTATGGAGTAGGCGGCGGCGGCGGTGTGCGGATGGAAGAGGGTGCTGAGGTCAGCGGCGAGGCGAGGCGTGGGTAACACGAGGCAGGCGGCGGTCAGAGGCACAATGGATGCGGCAAGCGACTTACGACGCGGCGAGAAGGTAGTACGACGGCACGCGGAACCGGACGCCGTCGGAGGTGATGACTTCAAAATCACCTGCCGTCCACTCCGTGTCGTCTTGCAGGCCAACACAAGCCTGGAGAGGCGATATCGGTGCCAAGCTGAATTCCGAGTCCATGGAGCGGGGCGTGGCGAGCATGATGAGTGTGTCAGGCTGGCGCACTTGCGACTAAGTGGTGAGTACTGGTACTGAAGAAGAGGCGAAGACAACTGGGAAGAGAAGAAGGAATGGGGAAAGAATAAGGAGAACAGTGGCCGGAGCCACAGGGCAGCAATGAGAGACGCTGCGGGGTATGCGGAGCCCTTCCGTGAGAGAAAACAGACCTGGGACGAGCTCGTGCATGCGTGCAGGGTGAGTTCTGTGGCGCCACGCGACAGGTGGGCGGCGCCGGGCGAGGTGGCCTCTGCGCCCTCCGCTTCCTCAAACCCAGACAAGCGCCATCAGCGGGCCCAAGCGAGGCGGCCCCCATCCCTCCGTCAGTCCCGGCCTTGGCTGGCAGCGCCAGCGTCCGTGTCCTCCATCCGTGCATATCCTGGACTTTGCGAGTCGCTACTCTCGCCTCTACACAGTCAGCAGCTGCTCGAAGAAGCCCTGGTAGCGGCCGAGCTTGTCGCGCGCATGTATCTCGAGGATCCAGTGGCGGCGGTGCCCGTTCTTGCCTGCTTTCGCCATGGTGTCCCCATTGCCCTCGGCGATGTACAGGGCGATCTTGTCGCGCGGGATGCGTTCGTGCGGGAACTGGCCGACAATGTGGCCCGCAATCGGCGCGCCCCAGTCGTACCCGGCGCGCTCGGTCTCTTCCTGCGCAATTCGGTATAGCTCTTCGCCGCTCATGTCAGGCTGCGCGGTGTAGCGCGCCTTGACGCGCTGCCAGAGCGGCTCGAGCGCATCCACTAGCGCCCGCTTCTCCGGGTCGTCGCCCAGCACGTACGTGCGCCCAAAGTCCGCCTCCCACTGTTCGAAGACTGCGTCAGCGAAGCTTGGTAAAGCACAAGCATACCTGGTCCCAGGTCAATGATGAGGATGTCGTCCGCCTCAATGTTGCGGTCGGGTGGGTTGTCCTCAAACCTGGGGTGAGCGTGCGGCTGCGAGCACTACCTGGCGCCGGCGCCGGCGCCGGCGCTGACTTACGGCCGGAGCGTGTTCGGTCCGCTGCGGATGATGCGCTTGTGCCAGTGCGTGCGCACGCCGTACTTTGTCTGGCCGAGGTTGTGGATTGCGTCAGAGAGTGCCTTCTCGCTCATCCCAATAGTGATCAGCGAGGGAATCTCGTTGAACATCTCGACAGCCTTCTGCTCGGCGTCAACGAGCCCGGCAGTGTACGCCTGTGCGTCGGCGGCGGAAGGGGTGGCGATAGCGGTAGCGCTCATGGTAGCGTGAATTACTGATGGAAAGTTGGTCAGAGATAGGGAGATGGTGGGCTAATCCGTGGCTCTTAAGTGGTCGACGGGGTCTGAGGAGCCGACCGTAGCCGCCGGCTGAGTGCACGCCAGCGGGGGCCCGCGGTTGTCGGCCATCGCCGAGGCGTCCCGGGCCCGAGGTTTGACGCGGATCCGCCTTCTTCAGCTTCACAACCTGCACGAGTAGTTGCAGGCTGACTCATGAGTATGTGGTGTGGTACGGCTCTTCTAGGGAACTGGCCGCACCTCTCTCCGGTTCGGGGTTCAACTTCCTGGCTGATGATCTGAGGATGAGCTTTGCACACGGTGTCTGAATTCAATTCGGTGGTCAGCTGCTGATTCCGCGTCAGGCCGAGGAAGTGGGAGCTAGCTGTCTGAGGTGACGAGGTCGCGGAGATCCTTTCAAACTGACGAAAGCCACCTTCTTCCCAGAAGGCTGTGAGCGCGTGCATGGGATCTTGTGGAAGCTGTTCCTGCCAAACCCACAGCAGTCAGTTGCGTGATCGTGTCCACTCGTAGGTGTCAAAGTCTTCATCATCCACGGAGTCGCTGGGGTCTCGCCCGTGTCGGATATGATTGACGATGCTCACGCGCACGGCCGGCGTCTGAAGGGTGGTAGCGATGACAAAGATACGCTTCTGTGACTCGGCATCGGCAGGCTTACGTGCCTCGGTCTCGAGCTCAGACATGGGCTTGCGTGCAGCTCCATTAATTCCGAAGACGGACAGTAAGCGGAAGGTGACATAGTCGTCATGTAGATTGCAACAGGCTTGCGCGAATTCGGCACTGATTTGCTTGGTTGGAAGAATCTCAATTCCGGGTCCACGAACTCGACGCGACAGCGCTTGTTCGTTGTCGGGGACGTCGCGTACACCACGGAACAGATTGCTAATGTTAGCGGGACGCTGTGGAATCTCACCTTCCCGTCGGCATGTGGTACCACGAAACGCGAAAGCCAACATGATCCGAGGGCACAGGCTCCATGGGGTCTGTGATCGTGCTGTCATGACCGCCGTGTTTGCCGCTGGTGTCGATGTCGCTGCTGTAATTCTTGCGCTTATTCCATACGGCGTGTCGTAAGGGCTGAGAGACGGATGGGAGGATGTGGAGAGTGATGATACTACTCACTGCGAGTTGATCTTCAGGTTCCGCAGCACTTCCTGCTGGGGCAATCGCGTTGACCTTGACCACTCCCCTTCGTCACCTTTCCTTGTGCGTGAATCGCGCAATTCGTAACCTGCACCCTTCCGATCTCCCGGTCTTGCATTCTCAATCCGTACAAGCCTTGTAGCTGCCCATGGCTCGTTTTCTGGACTGTAACGTGCCGGACCCAAAGCTCTCAGCTAGATGCCCGCGCCATGTCCCATGTCAATCAGGTAAGGAGGAAGCCGCGGTCATGATACTAAGAGTACTACAACATGATATGGCGGCGAAGCGAATCACGGAGGGGAATACAACCTATACAACAGTCATGTCGTTGGAAGCGACAGAGGGTACAGTGCCGAGCCAATGTGCAACAGGTGGAGGCGTGGACGGCTCAGAAGCTCCCTCAGGACCATCGCTCGCGTCAACAGGCTCTCTTTACCATGCACATCACTCCCAGTCCCAGTAGTACTCGTTGATCTCAGGAGGTTTGTCTGGATCACGGTAGTCGCGCCACCCAGGCTTGATGAGCTTGAGGTACTTTTCGAACTCGTCTGCAAGCGTAACCCCGGGCGGCGGGGGCACGCCCGCAAGCTGGCCGTGCGCGCGCGCCAGCGCAAACTGGTACTGGACGGGGATGCCGAGGCGCCACGCGCTCTCGGGCCACGAACGCACGTCCCAGATACTCATGCCTGGCCGCGCGCTCATACGGTGGTGCAGGCGGCCGTTGTTTCCGCGTGGCCACGTTTCGTTCGCGCGCTCCTGCACCAGCAAGTGACAGAGGTCACGGTCGTCGGCTGTCGCGGCGACCGCGAACAGCTCCAAGCTCCCGCCGTACCCGCGCAGGATCGAGACTTCGCACTCAGAGTGGATGAGGCGCCGGATCGGGTCGCAGTCATACTTGTCCGCGAAGAGTACCAGTTCGCGCAGGTGTCTACAGCTCCCGTAGACGCGGGAGCGGATGTCGCCACGCACGGCCGCACACAGGAAGAGGCGGATCACAGCCGCAGTCTCGAACTCGCGGTCCGTTAAGGTTACGCTGAAATCCTGCGTCCCGTCCCCGAGGTTGTACATGTCCCGGAACACTTTACTGGGGAGATCAGCGGAAGGGTGAGGGCGAGGACACACCTGTGTGCGACGAGATAGCAGTGGCTCACTCGGAAGCGGCAGTTGTCGACGCTGATTAGCTCGCAGTCGCCCTCGTTGAACGTCTTGTCATCACGTATCGTGTCCGAGTCAACCGATTCTGTCTCGCCGGCAATGGGCCCGGCATTGAGAGCGTGGATGATATCTGCTCGTGTGGGCATGAGGAGTTAGGAAGAGAGAGTAGTAATCAAGGTGACCTCATCGGTTGCCACCGATTCCATGTTTCACGTTTTGTATTGCCCTGCTCGCCACTACTAATACTCATTACAAGTTTCGCCTGAAGTGGAGGTGGAGGTTTGGTGGAGGCCCCTCATAAAAAGTCGAGCGATCGGTGCCTCTCCTCCGCCGCTGCTCCTCTCCTCCGCACTCCACTGTAAATGGCATTTGTGTTGGCGTCCGACGGCGTCTGAGGGCGGATGTACCTTCGGCGCGGTAGAATTCGAGGCGCTGGGGCCGAGCTCCAGTCCAAAGAGTCACTTGTTACATACACCATGCTAGAAAGAGCCTCTCCTCGTGCTGGACGGGGAAGACTGAAAACCCAAAAAAAGCATTAACAACAGAAAATGATGGAGTGGGCGTCGCCAGCGACGCCGTGCAGATCACCTGGCCGTGACGCGAAGCTGCTTTCAGCATGCGTCAGAGAGGTGAAGCTCGCAACTCACCGATCAGATCTCGGAGATGACCTTGATATAGCGCTCGAACTCGGACGCAAGCTTCGAGCAGTCGCCCTTGCCATATGCGCGCGCGAGCGCAAAGAGGTACTTCTTAGGGGCGTCCTCCCAGAAGCCGCGGTTCCAGCTGGCCGGGGACCAGGCCGAGTCGCCTGGCGTCGACCAGAGCAGGTTCCCATCCTGGACCTTCGGTGCGACCCACGTCGCATCGGGGTATGTTGCGAGGACGATGCGGCAGATCTCGGGGTCGTCGGCGTTCGCCCCGACCAACCATGCGATGTGCGCCTGCACGGCGCCGCGGTGCACCGCGTTCTCGAGCTTGGCCAGGAGGTGGCGCTTGGCGCGCTCGCAGTCCCACTTGCCGAGGAAGAGCACGAGCTCCTTCACGTGCGGCATATAGCCCTCGAGGGCGATTTTTCCGTGCACGACAAGGTGGAGGAAGAGACGGACGACCTCGGCCGTCTCAATTGTGCTGTCGAAGAGCGTGATGGAGCGCTCGGTGTCACTGTCGAGGCCTTGAGCACCCTCAAACACGGCGCTGCGGTCAGCTAGGTGGTCATAGACATGGATCTACGCGGTGCGACTCACGAAGCAGCGAAGAGGTGGTAGGAGGGCACCTTGAAGCGCACATTGTCAGACGACACGATCTCAAAATCGCCCTCGGTGAATTCGGTGTCGTTCGTGATCTTGTCGACCTCGTCGCACAGCGACACCCAGTTAAACTTGCTGACGATAGCGCCGTCCGGCATCTTGTTCCAGTGTTGAGAGAGTAGCAAGAGGAGAATAGTACGATGCCAAAATATGGGCCCGGGCGTGCCATCGCAGTTCCTCCATGCTATGCTATCGACTCGACACTGGACCATGCATCGGGTCGGGTGAAACGATGGCACAATTTCTTGGACGTCCGGAGGCCGGTGCGTGGGCAGCGCGACTGGGCCGGGTCGGGCTAGTCCGGTATGCCCGGTTGCAGAGATCGGGGGATGTTAGCCTGAAGCGATAACGCCACATTTGAGAGGCGGCGCCGAGTCGAGGAGATAGGAGGGCATTGGGCGGGGACAGCGAATGGCAATGCGGGGATACGACGCTGCGCCGCCATATCTCCGCAGCTGGCGGGCAAAGATTGTCAGCAGTTCCGCGTTTCCAACGTTGGCAGACTGGCTGTGGGCGGGGAAGATGCGGCAAGCCATGTACGGGAGTATGTTCCTGGAACTTCGTATGCTTGGCGTGATGCTCGAGTAGAACTCGAGTGAAGAGAGGTATTCACTATGGAGGTGGCGGCTGGACATTCGGTTCGGATATTGCAGGAAACGAACAGGCGGCCAGGCGGAGATCGTTCGGACCTGTGGTGTCCGAACGCTATATGAGCGGCGCACATACTCTACCCCGGATTGCCCACAACTCGGCGAGCCAGAACACTGGGGTCCCGCAGGCTCTAGGCTCTTGGGCGCTCCGTGCAGTGCTCCGTGAGCTCGTACTTCGTTCCCTTGCGCCCGTCTTGACCCACGTCCGCCTGAGGTCCGGCGCGCCATCAGAACATATGGCAGAGTTAATGTCTTCCCGCGTAGGCTCACAGCACCGCCGGCATTGCTGTCGATAGCGTGTGATACCGGAGCAGAGAGCTGGACCATGAGCTTCCGTTTCGGCGATGCTCACCCCAAGCTGAAGGTGTCACAGGATGTGAGAGCGCCCATGTGACTCGTAACCTCAACGTCACCTCTTGTCTATTTCTTGACATCCCGGGTCTCACCGCCACGGCGTGCAACCTCACTGCTCATGCTCGATACGCTATCGGGCTTCTGCTTACTCTGGGAATGGCTGGAATCCGACATACCTTGGGATTCTGCATGACACCTTGTGGGATGCAAGGAAGGAAGGATGAAGAGCTACAAATCATGAGGTGAATCACCGCTACGTCATTGTGGGTCGCGAGCACGTCCTTCCACAAGTGCAGCAATCAGCACACGCGATTGCTCGTCCTGTTACCCCAACAGAGATCACATTGCCTATGTCGCTCAACCAATCCGTTCTGCGCACCTCAATCAAGTACGTCCCCAAACCCCTACTACACACTACAGCGCCCAAATATTCAGCTATGAAGTCAAGCCTGCTCAAAGAGCGTTGCTACTCTCGACCAGCCCGAGATAGCGCTCAAACTCGTCGGCCAACGGTTTGGAACTTCCTCCCTGCCCGAAGGCTCGCGCGAGCGCGAACAGGTATTTGTTAGGAACACCACAGTTCCACGTCGACGAGGGCCAGTGCCGGCAGTCCCAGACGCACCATCCCGGGGTGCCGTCCAGAGGTTTGGCCTTCGTCCCTTCCCTGGGCTTGCCCCAGACTTGCTTTGCCTGCCTCGTCAGGATGAGACGACAGAGTGAGGTGTCGCCGATGGCTGCTGCAACGAGGAAGAGGTCATGGGCGCGTGTGCCGCTACGCCGAATCTCGATCTCAAATCTCGAAGAAAAGAGACGGCGGGCCTGAATGCACTCGTACTTGTCGAGGAACATCACCAGCTGCCGGACAGGATCGAGGGTCCATGCGGCAAGGAGACGGCCTTTGCTGGCGAGACCAAGGAACAGGCGGAAGATGTCGGCGGTCTCGCAATCTGGGTCGGTAAAGGTGATCTTGCACTTGGCACCATTGGCAACGCTGTGGGCATTGCGGAGCACGGCGCTGACATCAGGGGCGCGGAGGCAGGTCTCACCTCGAGCTGAAGAGGTGGAAGCTCGGGACGCGGAAGCGCACATTGTCGGCAGTGGTGATGACCTCGAAGTCACCGTCGGTCCAGACCGCGTCGTCATAGATCTCCGCCTCGCCACGACCAGACCGTTCACCCTCGGCCATGGTGGAATGATGTGAGGTACGTGCGGTGATGATGGACAGTACGATGTCAAGATGGTTCAGTGAGACCGTGCGACTCTGCGTCTGGTTGACTGTGCCCTCGAAGAAGAACAGAGAAAAGATGGGCGCGAGCCGTGTTGCATGTGACGTGTGAAAAGTGCGGGCTCCTCGCTCGCCCTCGGAGGATCGTAGGTCTGATCAGCGGAGATGCGGTAGAGGTGTGGACTGATCATGTGGAATAAAGGTGTGTCTGCTTTGCACCACCTGCACACCACAGAATTACAAGATCCAGTCGTGGCGTGCGGCATCTTCGCACATGTTCACGAGTCGCGAGGATGCTGGCATTTCCGGTCAGAACTTGTGACTCGACTCATTTGGGAAGCTGGGTAAACTCAAACCGGCTACGCCTGGCTGGAGGCCGAGGGACGCTCGTATCAGTATTGTCAGGTGAGTAGCGCGGATATCCCTCGCGTGATGAGATGACTGCTATATAGCTTGCTCAATTGTCACAACATCCGAGTCCTCGTGAGCGTGTAATGCTGGAGCTTCTGGACCCCTGCATTGTTTCTGTGTCTACCTCTTTATCTGCCTTCAGCCGCCTGCTCACTCGTGGTGCTTGTGAGCGTTCTCCTGATACTCCTTAACGCCGCCGCCGTAGGTGCGGACGTTCTGGTACCCGGCCTTGCGGGCAGCGTCCGCAGCGGACTCGGAGCGCTTGGCGGCCCGGTCGAGGAAGACGATCTTCTGGTTGTACGCTGGCTTGGGGAAAGCGAAGTCCTGGTGTTAGTCGCGCTCAGTTGTGCAGCATGATTTGGGCATTTGATCCGCCGTGGGTGTAAAGATATTGTTCTCCCACGGCCCGCAGAGCAGCCCGATTCGTGATACTCACGTTCTGGAACTTGCCGGGGTTGTTGCCCTCAGCGAGTGCTTCGGCAACCTTGCTGAAGGGAAGGTTGACCGTGCCGGGAATGGGCGAAATGGCGGCCTCGTCAGGCTCACGGGTGTCGATGAGGAGCACTTCCTGTGGTCAGCGGAGCGTTCATATTCCTATGCTGTGGATGGAGAGCGCATTTCGTCTGTTCCGCACACTTAGGCGCCCAGAGAATCGCGAAAGGCGGTAGTCTGCAGGCGTTACTCACATCGTTGGGCGAGCGGACGTGCTTGTTGAACTCGGTGAAGTTCATGTCGGGGCTGCTGGCCCAGGCGTCCTTCCAGCGGGCGGCCGAGGTGCTGAGTGCACGGGGCGCGGTGCGGACGGGGGTGCGGAGGGCGGCGCGGAGGGCGTACATGATGCTTGAGATGCGTCTGATGCGAAGTGATGAGAGGAGAAGAGATGAGGTTGGAGAGAGAGGAGAGTAGTAATGAAGTGTGTGGGAGCGAGGTGTATGAGAGTACGGCATGGTGATTGACGTCATCCGGCCCAGCGGGATGTCATTGGCGAGACCACGCTCGGCTGGGCCTGGAACAGAGCGCTCCGACTCGGACTCCGCCTCGGACAGACGTAGTGAGTCGCGCGAATGTAGCGTAGTCCGTCCGCTACACCATGCTGGCGCCCGTCGCCGGCTCAACAGTCTCTTTGTCTGCTTCAGCTGGCTAAGTTGGGTGGCAGTGTTCATGTCTCGCTCCTGGGTTGTGGAGGTGGCGTTCCACTTCAATCCATTGCCCCAGTCCACGTGGATTGCACGTGAAGGTGGAGGTCTCTTCTTCTTCGATAATTTCGCAATCCGCCCTGCTCACTGAACGACTTCGACAATAACAACAACAACAGCAACAACGAGATGCTCTACGTTATCGGCTTGGGTCTCAGTGACGAGAAGGACATCACGGTCAAGGGTCTGGAGGTGAGACACCATTGCTTGTGGGATGAGATTTACTGACTTCAGGCCGTGCGCGGGTGCGAGCGAGTCTACCTTGAGGCGTACACCTCCATCCTCATGGTCGAGAAGGAGAAGCTTGTGAGTTGCCGAGTGTACCGAGTCATGTGTATTGGCTGAGATTAGCTGACAGTCAGGAGGAGTTTTACGGCCGCCCCGTCATTACGGCGACGCGCGAGACGGTCGAGCTCGAGAGTGACGAGATCTTGCGTGACGCAGACAAGGTCGATGTCGCTTTCCTTGTCGTTGGTGACCCGCTAGGGTGAGTCGAACCGGGGACTCTTTCGTGAATCTGCACTCGCGGTCGTGACTGCGCCCATACACTGTGCGATCGTTCAGCTGTGCGGTCTCGCCTGCACGCAAGCCGTTGGCGTGAGGCCCGTCTCACCCGCCTTCCCTCCCGTCTGCGGAGACGACTAACCCAAGTGCCACGACCCACACCGACCTCCTTCTGCGGGCGCAGAACCGCGGTATTCCCACCCAGACGATCCACAATGCCTCCATCATGACCGCCCTCGGATCCTCCGGCTTGCAGATGTACAACTTCGGGCAGGCCATCTCTCTCCCCTTCTACACGCAAACTTGGACACCGGACTCGTGGTACGACCGTCTCGAGGAGAACTTGCGCTATGGGATGCACACTCTCGTGCTTCTCGACATCAAGGTCCGCGAGCAGAGCGAGGAGAACATGGCAAGGTAAGGAGGCTCGGCTTGATGCCGCGGTTTAATCTCGAATTGGGGCCAGTCTGACCTCAGGGGCCGTCTTGTCTACGAGCCGCCACGCTTCATGAATCCCGCCACTGCGTTCGAGCAGATCCTGCTCACCGAGGGTAAGAGGCACCCGTCGTCCGAGGTTGAGGCAGACATGGACGACGATGACGACGTGCCCGTCGCTGCCGGCCCGACGCTCATGGATCCCGAGAAGACGCTCGCAATGTCGCTCTCCCGCATCGGCACGAGCACGCAGAAGATCATCTCGGGCACGGTTGCCGAGCTCGCCCGCCTCACTGCCGAGGACTACGGGGCACCCCTCCACTCCGTTGTGATCGTCGGCAAGCGCCTGCACCCCCTGGAGGTCGAATTTGCCGGGCGCTGGTGCGTCGGCGGCGAGAGCGGAGACTGGTGGCGCGTGGCTAAGGAGGTGTATGGTGTTGAGCGCGAGTCGTTCGACTAGGCGGCACCGAGGGGGTGCGAGGTGTGCACGGAGGACCGACTTTCAACTAGTTGCTAGACGCTTTCTGCAGCGATGTATTCATATTTTAGATCACCTGAAACCAGCTTGTGATGTTGTACCACTGTTATCACTGGTCGGGCCTCGATCATCGCTCGCTTGACGGGGCATGGCTGAGGTGATGGCGAACCCCAAGCGAGGGCTGACTAAACGGGACCAAAAGCTGAAATCGCCACCCAAGGCGTCCGTTGTTGACACACCTTGAGCTTTTGCATCCTCCTGCCGCATCTCCCGTCTCCTATCTTTCCAATTGCACTCGCAAACATGGCCTGGGTACGTCGCCCCACACTATGCGATGCATGTGCTCACATTAGCTCCTGTCCTCGCTCCCCTCCATTCCCGGATGGTCTGGCTCGGCCCCCTCCCCCTCGGCTCGCGTAATCCGCTCCGGGAACATGCCCGGAGGTTTCTCCTCGCCCAAAAATGAGGACGAGGAGGAGTACGACGACACACCCCCGCAGTTTCCTCTGCAAGACTCGGCGCAGCGCTCAGCCCCATCAGCACTGCCAGCCGCCCCAGCCATCGCTGTGCCCGCACCGTCCTTCGCGCTGGCCCCGCCCTCCCCCACGTCCTCAACGCACAGTGCCTCGCCGCCATCTGATCTCAACATCGCGATTGTAGACGCACCGCTCGGAGACATGAGGTTGCCACACAGCACGACCGCGCGACCAACGTTCGGTATCAAGACTGGCGGCGGGCTGGTGGCAGACAGGAGCGCAGCGGGGCGGGGCGCTATGCCGCCTCCACCAACGACGAATGGTTCGCGTGCGGTCTCTTCCTCTTCTTCCGCCCTGAATCCCGCTCCGTCACGGGCACTGGCTGCGGCAACTCCAGCGAAGCTCGCTGACGGGTCTGCCCTCTCTCCCGCGCCGGTGAAGAAGAAGGGCCGCGGCAAGGTTGCTCTCGAGCCCGGCCACTCTGCGCTCGACTGGGCGAGGCTCGCCAAGTCTGGCGCAAACCTCCGGGGCTTCCATGGACCACCGATGCGCGTCACGATGGAGGAGCTGAAGAAGGTACGCGTGATGGTTTGCGTTGCTGACGTCAGCACAAGACTGAGGAGGACGCCTGGTCCGCGTTTAATGGGATTGTGTACAACATTACACCGTACCTCAAGTTCCACCCCGGAGGCGTCGAGGAGCTCATGCGAGTAGCCGGCCGTGACGGGACCAAGCTGTTCAGTGAGTGCAAGTGCAGCGAAGCGTTGGAACGCCGGCGTGCGCGCCTGTTGGCCAAGATGTGTTGGCCAAGATGTCACTGACGCCAGTGCTCACGCACTCATGGGTCAATCTCGAGCACTTGATGCAGGAGTGCATGGTTGGCATGCTCGTGCGTGGATAGAGCACGTGCACAAGACCAAGACAGCGACATAGAGACTAGCAATAGAGTCTAGATGCGATAACATGCGCATGTGCTTATCAGGCGCGTACCCAGGCCTCATGCCCACACACAAAACAGAGTGCAGGATTTTTGGATGCCTCCGTTCACAAGTAGGATGTGAAGTGTGGTGACGTTGCATGACCACCTGGCTTGGGGCGCCACAACACACACAGTTGACTACGCCTCGCAACGGTGACCATTACTTGGAAGCACATACGCTGCTTACATAGCAGACAAGTCGTATCGTCCACACGACGAGTAAGCCCTGCGACCTAACATGGCGGAAGCTTGCGCGCCCCCACACCGAGGCAACCTGTAGGACTGCAGGACCGCCGAACTACAGAGCCCCCCTCCCTCGTGGCCTTGCCGTCTGATGCAGTTGTACATGCGCGTACAATTCAAGGCCCCGCTCGACCCGTCTCTCCCGTGCTCAGCTATGCGCGCTCTTCGGGTTGTCGCACGGCTCGGGAATGGGCGAGTCCGGGTCGATGTGCGGAAGCTTCGCCACGCCGACACGCGGATACTTGGGGCTGTCCTTGAAAAAGTTCTTCCACGTCTCGAGCGACTCCAGCTCCTTCTCGCTCAGGCCGCGCAAGTCGTGCGTGAGGTGCGTCTCGAAGCAGCCTGTGATGAACGAGCGCGAGGCGTCGCGTCCAGCCCTGGGGTTAGCTTCGAACTCGTGGCGGAGCTACGCTGACGTCGCTGGCCGCCTGCAATCATGCCAAGCTTCAACACCGCCCCACGCCTGTCTGCCCATTCCACCGCCTGACCCACATCATATTGTATCTCCCCCCCTTGCCGTATACTCTGCGATTGGCCGACACATCGTACACCACCCCGTCAATGGAGATGTACACAGGCAGCGCCTCGTTGCTGCCGTCGTACGCGCTGAGCGCCTTCATCGAAAACGTGCGCTCGCCGCTCATGATGTACGCGAGGAGGGCGGCGCCTACGAGCGCGACGAAGAGGACCACCTTGAGGGCGCCGCCGCCGGCGGGCTTGGGCGGGGCGGGGGCGGGCGCCTGCTCGGCAGGCGGGGCTGGCACACTCTTGCGCTGGCGAACTGGTCTCAGCGAGGCGGCGGCAAGCGCTCACCTTCAGACTCGGACATGTCGGTTAGAGATCAGTGAAGTGAGATCGTTGATCGTTGACGTAGTTTGACGCTTGAAACAGGCCTCTGATTCTCATCACATAATCCGGAACCTGTCCACGCGCTCCGCGTGGACGCGTGGTCGGCGGGAGGGCGGGAGGAGTCTCGGGATCCTCCGCCACCAAGGAGCCTGACTAGCCAGTCGTACAGGTCGAGAACCAACCCGGACAGGCGAGATGCTCATCGCAAAGCGGTCGTGGCCGCCGCGACATTAACCAGACCCCTCTCCCCCCCCCCCCCCCCCCCCCCCCCCCCCCAACTCTCTTCATGGACTCCAAACACGAAATGCTCACACTTGACACCCCGACACGCCCACCCCTCACCCACCCCCTCCAGCCTCAACAGACCCCACCGTCACTCCCGCCTTACGGAATGGAATATTCCCTGGCCCGCACCCGGCGGCCCGAAGTCCCGGGTTACGAAACAGCAGGCACGGGAGTGGAGCGCGGGGCTAGGAACCAAAACATGGCCCAGAGTCCACCGCATGCGTTAGTGCTCGACTTCTCGAACGCATCTGGTGTTAGATTGTCAGTTTGGGCGCGAGAACGCGTCGGTGCGTAACTGATGCAGCTTATCTTGCGGGGTGCCTGCAACGCATTAAGCCATTTTGGGGAGGTACAATACTCGGAGCCGGACGTGGTGCATGACGCGCGCAGCTAGCTTACGCCGCTCTTGTCCTCAAACACCTCTGCAATCAAGCAAACGATGTCACGAAACGAAGCACGCGTGACTGCTACTCGGCGCCGACGTCACCGCGCGCTCATGTAAGTGTGGCGCGATTGCGGATCGTGGCGCAGAATAGCAACTGGAACCAGGGATGGAGTGGGATTGCGAACCATGACAGGGAGAAGAGGAACTGCAACCCGTTATTGAGTGATTTTTCTCCGCTCGCACTGAATTCCAGGCGCCGGATTCGGACTTCGGTAATGCCCTCCTGGATACTTGAGCTGGCCCAGATCTGCCCGACGCTCGCTTGCTTGAGCATGCCAGATGTCCATGATCGGTGACAAGGTTGGCGTAGCGAGCCGCGGCGGGTAAAGAGTAAGAGGCACATGGCATTCAAGCTCGCGGATGTCCCTCGGCACCGGCGGTCCGAGGTGAACGTGATGAACAAGGCCGATGGTCGATGGCTGGAATCAGGGAGGCCAAGAAACCCCCTGCACATTGCCACCTGCCCCTGCCACGTCTACGCCAGCTGTAGCGTCTCACACACAACTCACTGATCACAGAATGCAGCAGAACACATCTGGCAGCCTCCCCTACATCTGTGCATGAGCGTTGGGTTATGCAGGCAGCAGGCGGCGAGTACCGGCGAGACGCGAGGAGCAGTGGCAGTGGCCAACCACAGCATCCCCTCTCGTCAGCTGGACATGAAACGTGCTGCGACAAAATACCCTGGTCAGCGGCGGCCGCGGCTGTTGGTACTAGAGCAGGGAGGAGCGCTGGCGCACTCGATTCCCGCGCTGGCGTGATCCTGGACTTTGGTGGCGCCAAGCGAAAAAAGACGCGTTGGACGCGTCCAGTAGCTCCCCGGTGCCTGATGATCCGCCACGCTGCCCTTTCACCCCCTCCACTCTATGTCCTCGGTTCGAGCTTATCCTGTTTCGCTTTTCTTTCCATCTCTCTAAACTGCCACCTTGCTGGAAATTGATCTCCACCTTCTAACTAGTAACTGACATTTACGGCATTTTCCCCTGCTTTGATCCCACTGCCGCCCCCGGGCTCGATGCCGCTGACATCGGAGTGCTCGGCGGCGGATGACAGCCCGTCAAACGCTAGCCGGCTTGCTGACACACACCCCTCACCCGCCCTCGTCTTCATGAGTCCCGCGCGCAAAGCTCCCGATCACGATCCGCCCCTTGTAGTAGGATGTGTGGCAGGATCACGCTAGTGAGAAACGCGCGCGCTCCGAGTGGACAAGGGGTTGGTTTGGCCCCAGGATCCGCGTGCAGCGAGGCCGTCCCTTGCGGATAACGGAACGGGCTCAAGCAAAGGTCTTTGAGCGATCAACAACGTCGTGGGAGGGACGAGGGGAGACGGTGTGGGTGGGCGAGTGTGGCCTCGAGGCGATGTGTCCCCAAAGTCGTGAGGCATAAGAAGGCCACCATCGAGACTCGTTCTCCCTCATCCTCCAACTTGATTCACACTCATTTCCATCGACCATGAAGGTCACTTTCCTCGTCTCGGCCTTCGCGGCCCTGAGCTCCGTCTCAGTCTCGGCTTTCCCCTTCATGTCGCCCAGCGGCAACACCGAGATCTTCGGCCTCATCAACAAGCTGAAGCGCTTCGACCCCAAGCAGATCGAGGCCCTCACCGCCCAGATCAAGCAGGGCATGGCTGAGGCCGGTGTCGACGTCCCCAAGACCAACTTCGGCCAGACCAACTTCCGCGGATTGACGCAGGATGGTCTTTACGAGGCTTTCGGTGAGTCTGCCTGACCTTGAGCCGCCACGTAGCCTCAGGCTTACCCACCAGGCCTTAAGCGTGACCGCCAGACCGCCGTCGACGGCAACCAGGCCAACGCCCAGAACAACACCTTCGACACCACCGGCACTATCCCTGCCAACTCGACCCTTGTTGGCCGTGACCTCGCCTCCTTCCTCGGTTTCGGCCCCGCCGAGGACGCTGACCACCCCTGGATCGCTCCCGGCCCCGGTGACTTCCGTGGCCCCTGCCCCGGTCTCAACACCGCCGCTAACCACGGCTACATCCCCCGCAACGGTCTCGTGAACCCCGTTCAGCTCTTCGTCGGTACTTTCCAGGCTCTCTCGCTCTCCCCCGACCTCTGCGCTGTCCTCGGCACACTCTCGTTCCTCTTCAAGGGTGACATGACCAAGCTTGAGCTTTCCATCGGCACCCGCAACGGTCTCGGCGACGGTCTTGCCGGCCACGGTGTCCTCGAGGGCGATGCCTCCGTCACTCGCCAGGACGCTCACCTTGGCAACCAGTGGGACCTCGACTCGGGCCGCTTCAACCAGTTTATTCAGGAGATGGACCAGTACGGCGGCGGCGACGTCACCCCCTACCAGCTCGCCCAGTCCCGCTACCGCGCCTGGGCCTACTCGCGCAAGAACAACCCGCGCTTCGACTTCAACCCCTGGCGCATGCTCGTCGCCTACGGCGAGTCGGGCTTCGTCATGGAGAACCTCCGCGGTGACAACATCAAGTTCACCAAGGACATGGCCTACCACTGGTTCGTCCTTGAGCGCTTCCCTCCCGGATGGTCGAAGCGCAAGATCCCGATGACTGTCGTCGAGATTGTCGCTTGGGCTCTCCTCATCAACGGCCTCAAGCCCACCTCGCCCGGCTGGTCGCTCGGCATCAAGGGCCTTTTCATCCCCATTCCCGACTTCTCCTCGCTCGGTGGCTTCTTTGCTGGAGGCTTCCTCGGCGGCAACGGCGCCGGCACCATCCAGAGCGTCGGCTGCGCCATGTCCGGCGCCGTCCTCGGCTGGTTCCCTTCCACCCTCAGCAACCTCTTCGGCGCGCTCAACATCGGCAGCCTTAACGGCATGTCGTGCTAAACGCCTTAATCGTCCCTTCATGGTGCTGGCCCGGCGGGAAGTCGAACGGACTCTTATTATTATCGACGGGCCTTTACTGGCCTCGCCAGTGTCAGATAGATTTGTGGTGGCACTATGCACCGACCTGTCCCTGACCGAAGTTGTGTTTGTGAGATCGGGGGTTGTGGCAGGGGTTTACGTTATTTCTTCACTACTACAGTGGTTCCGATAGCACAGTTCACCGCTTGAAATAACCTCATTTTCAATTCAGAATTCTTCGCCTACGGCAAGGCAGTGGCATTCATACAACACCGTTTGTGACAAAGATCGTTGAAGGGCTGCTTTAAAACTGCATTCTCCTTTGCTCTCGGTCTGCATGCGCCGAAGTCACACCCCGCCTGGCATGGATCCGAGCTGGCAATATAGGGCACATCAATCAGCTCCGTGTCGTGGGAACATCCTTGTGCTTGCAATTTGGCGAGTTGCTCGCATCTTGGAAAGGCCATGGGACTGAACTGACTATCCTTTGGGGGATACCTTCCTTGCCCGCGTTGGGTGAGAATTGCCCTACGGTGAGAATTGCCCTACGGGAAGAATCTGCACCGCGGGAGATGACGAGGAGTGCTCAAACTACAGCAACGCACTGCACCTCTCGGTCCTACCACGTCCCAAGCGTTTGTCATCTATCAGCATCCTGCCAATTTGCCAAGCTCATCTCACCTTGATTGCGGTGAGTCCCGCCTTGAAGCATACATGCGCGGCACATGACATTCCACACTTAAATGGCCGGAGGTATCGACGGCCACGCTAAGCGGTCGGACCCGCGGTCGAACTTTTGTGCATGCCGCCGAAAGTCGCGTGTCAGCGCTTCGGCGTAAACAATGTTGGAGTGGGGGATCTCGGTCACATGCCACTGAGACAGATCGTACATACGCACTTACACGCCGTATGGCCACTGATTGTTGGACGAGCCAACGCACGTGTGCTTCTGCTTAGCGAGGGGGTTATTTCTGAGAGCATGTGCAATCAGCTGTCGGGGAAATGGAAGTCTGTGTGTATCACGGGGCCGTAATCTAACAGTCGGCTACAGATCGACATGCGACCCCGCAGGATCGCTCCGTTGGGTGCCCCGCGCCATTGGCGGCGCAAGGCGGAGCTCCATGGCTCTTGGCACCATCGGTGGCGACGGTATTGAGCTCGCTTCAATCTCCGCGAGAAGGCCCGCCGCGGTCACTCTGCGCTTCTAGTGGACAACCTCTTGTTAACTGGCGGGTGTGCTCGCCCGCTGCGCGGTCGCTGCGACGCTGGGTTGGATGTGCCTGCCGCTGCTCGGGGCTGACGACTGCTGGCTATCCAATCGTGGCTGTAGGAGGGTCCCGAACTCCGGATTGCCGGAGCGGCGCGCACGGAGGGGCGGCGACCTGGAGCCAAGTTCACCGAAGCTCCGCCGCTTCCCGCCTTTTACCGCCTAAGATCGGTGATTAAGCTCGGTGCCAAGTGCAGGCACGTGTCGAGACAATCTTGCGTTGGGTGGGCACATGGACCCATGGGTCCCCCTCATTTGCGATTCCTCGCGCCACTGGACCGTTGGGGGCTCATCCGGGATGATTCCGATCTGGTGAACGGGTGTGGGACAGTTACGCGCTGCAGACCATATGGGAGTTCGCAAGAGGAACAGCAGCACGCCATGATCCAATTTAACAGCCTAGGCACGCGTGCCCGCAGCGGGGGTGTGGAGCACATGGTCTTACTCCATTATACGACCTCGTTGCGACGCACTAGCCGCCTAGCCATTCACCGCCAGTTATAGTCGGATGCCAAGACTCTCTGACGTATTTCTCCCATACCAGCCGCGGTTATACCAATCCATCGGCGGCATGAGGAGCCAATCGCTCCGCTCTCGTGTCCGATCGGTCTCTCGGGACAGTCTTCCAGCCCCGGAGCGATGCGATGCCGCTTGTGCGCTCAACGTCAATGGCTTAAGCTCGCCGCCGAGTCTTCATGGTGGGCGCGAATAGGCAAGCGCTCAGGCATTGAGCCCGAGAAACAGACGCCATCCCCTCGGTTTTCGGGGGGGTTGTGGGGCGACATGGGGTCGGCTTGGCGACGTCGTGGGGGTCCCTGTGCCCGAGATGATCTGCGCGTGAGCGGCTGGAGCAACCAGAGGTGAGGACGTGGTTGTGCTGTTGTTGGGCGCGAGTGGTATAAGAGACCTGTGTGGTTGCTCCTTCAGTTACAGCGCTCGTTCGGAACGCCTGACCTACCTCATCGCACACCATGGCTCCAAAGCGCACAAGCAACGACCAAGTGTCCTTCGAGGCCGACCTCGAGAAGAAGCAGGAAAACGTGTATGTCGAGGATGTCGTCATGCTTCCAAATGGGGAGGAATCGGCGGTGAAGAAGGGCATCTACACCGCTGAGGAGGAGGAGTTCCTCGCCACCTTTGACGAGGCCAAGCAAAAGAAAATGTACCGCAAGATCGACGTTCGTTTGCTCCCCATGCTGGCTCTTCTGTATCTGTTCGCCTATATTGGTGAGTTTTAATGCTGGCGCGAAGCCTCGGGCAGTTGTGCGTGTCACTGACGCCATTCTCTCTGCCTTGTCGCCGGCCCCTGTCCCATTCCTCGCCCCTCTCATCTTCAGACCGAGCAAACATCGGTAATGCCAAAATCGAGGGACTCACTGAGGACCTCAAGCTCGATGGCACAAAGTACAATACGGCGCAGAGCATCTTTTTCGTCACGTACATTCTCTTCGAGATTCTGCCAACATCATTCTGGAGCGCTATTTCCGCGCGCGCCCGTCATGGTGGCTTGGTGGCCTGGCCGTTCTCTGGGGCACCGCCATGACCCTGCACGGTATTGTGCAGAACTACGGCGGCTTACTCGCTGTCCGCCTCGCCCTCGGTGTTCCCGAGGCCGGCTTCTTCCCCGGTGCAGTTTACCTCTGCTCGCTCTGGTACCCCCGGCACATGCTCAACTCGCGCATCGCCCTCTTCTACACCGCCAGCGCGCTTGCCGGCGCATTCTCCGGTCTCCTCGCGTACGCCATCGCTAAGCTCAAGGGCGTCGGAGGCATTGCCGCTTGGCGCTGGATTTTCTTGCTCGAGGGTGCCGCGACCGTCGTGCTCGGCCTTATGGTGCCCTTCATTCTGCCGGACCACGCCTCCAACTCCAAGTTCCTCACCGAGGAGGAGAAGAAGTACATGGCAATCGTTGCCGGCGCTCAGGACAAGTCTGCGCACTCGGGACAGCACGACAGTACAGACGTCAGCAAGTGGAAGGTTTTCAAGGCTGTCGTCACCGACTGGCAGCTCTACCTCCTCGGCATCGTCTACTGGTCAAACACTGTTCCCAACTATGCCCTCAAGTTCGCCATGCCCACGATCATCAAGGCTATGGGTTACTCGTCATCCGACGCCCAGCTCCTCTCGGTCCCACCCTACATCGTCGGTGCCATCACTGCCTGCATTGCCGGTCTCTTCTCCGACCGCTTCCGCAAGCGTATGCCCTTTATCATGGTGGCTCAATTTGTCATCATCGTCGCCCTTGTTATCATCATGCCTCTCCGTCACGACATCAAAAAGTATATGGGTCCAGCCTATCTGTCAATCTGCCTGATCTGTGCTGGTGTCTACCCCATCGGGCCAGGGGTGAGTTTTTTTCTAATTCCAGCCAGACACACATACTGACCTGCAGACCAACACCTGGTGCGCGAACAACACTGCAGGCCCCGCCAAGCGCGCAATGAGCGTCGCCTTTGTTATTTCCCTCTGCAATGTCGGCGGTATTATCGGCGGCTACATTTTCCTCGACAGCGAGAAGCCCCACTTCACTACTGGGTACGCTGGATCTCTCGGTTTCGCTGTCGCTGGTGTCATTGGCGCAGGTGTGCTCGAGGTCGCGTACAAGCGCATCAACGCGAAGCGCGACAACTACACCAAGGAGGAGATTGACGCGAAGTACACACCAAAGGAGCTCGCACAGCTTGGCGACCGCTCTCCGTACTTCCGCTACATGCTGTAAGCGGAGGATGTGTGGGCGGAACGTGGTACAGTAGAGGAGTGTGTTCTGATGGGGGAGCAGGGTCTGGCGGGTTCAGGTCGCAGTGGAGGAGACGACCACAGCAGATGACATATTCATGTATAGAAGTGATGTACACTACATTGCACTGGCAGGGACTTTGCGCAGGAGATGTTGAGCCGAATCCAATGATCAACTCGACCGTTTGTGGCTCACCGCCGCCTCCAGAGCCACGCCGCATCACCACATCGTCGACACGCCCATTTCCAAAGGCCACGCCAACTTGACTATGTCTAAGCGCTACTACGGGGTGCCATCTGTTGTCAAGATCATCCGGGCTGCTTCTTCGTGCAAGCAAATTGTTAGACGGAGCTGCTTCAGTCAAGCATCAGTGGCGCCAAGGGAACGTCATCTGCCACTTTGGGTCACCTTCGCTTTCCACCGGGAAGAACAGCGCTCCATGCGTTCCCTTCCTCTGTTGGAGCCTTACACCATTTTCTCACTGGCTAGACCCGCACATGTCTCATGCCGACGAAGGCAAAAGTATGTTTGGTTCCAGTGCAAGATGGGGAGACCAATGGAGTGTGGGGCCAGGCACCAATTCCTTGGCAATACTCAAGCGAGCCATCCCAGCCTCATCTCCGTCATATCGCTCGTCCCCTTGGCTCTTCTCTCTCTTGCCCATCCATCCTCTCCACAGGCATTCACCATGGTCGGCTTCCTGATCCCTATCCCCTCCAAGGTTGTGGACAACGTCTACAACGGCGGATCAAACTTCGTCAAGTCGTACAAGAAGGAGCCTTTGCCCACCGACTTGAGCGCCACGCCTGGCGGCGATGACAAGGCGCCGCCACCAGCCCCGGCGCCGCGGAGAAGCTCGGCCAGTTGGGGTGGCCGGGCGGCCCCGGCGCCTGCGCGCGCCGGGGGACCAGCGCGTGCATCTGCGCCGGTCCGTCCCGCCGCCGGCACGAACATGGAGACGTTTGGCCCGCAGCTGCTCTCGCACGTCCTCGACTCGATCAAACTCCTCGAGACTGTCGGCCAGATTACGCCTGAAGCTGCTCGCACCGCTGCAGCCGCTTTGGAAGGCACTGCCGACGCAGGGTATGCCGTGCCGAAGCCTGCGCCCGCGCGTGGCGCCGCCCGCGTGCCGCCCGCTCCACCTACCGAGATCCGTGCCACGGCGCTGTGGGATTACGGACAGGGCGGTGATGCGGACGATCTCGCATTTAAGGAGGGCGACACCGTCGTCATTGACGAAGAAGTTAATGACGAGTGGCTCCGCGGACGCACGATCCCCAAGGGCCACTCGACGCCTCTGCCGAAATCGGGGCTGTTCCCAAGCAATTACATCCAGCGTATGTGAGAAGGTTATTTGGTGTAAGCTTGTTATGTGCGACCGTACGACGAGGCCTGTGCTCACGCCCAGTAGTTTAACGTTGTACACACGTCTGTTATCTTGCCAGCCATACCATGAGGAGCACTGACGGACCACGCTCATGTACTGACCAGTGACCGCTAGCGGCATATGCAGCGCAGGTGGAGGGGAGCGGTCACGTCCAGCGCACATCCGCCCACGCCTCTCTTCATCAATTACAAAAAATATAGCCACTGCTTAGGCGTACTGACGCACGGCGTCGCGGTACACCCTGCCGAGCTCGGTGAGCTTGCCGCCCGAGGAGACGACCCAGTTGGGATGTACGTTGCACGGCGCGTACGCGTACACGCGGCTGTCGGCCTGGAACGTGCGGACGGCGTCCCTCATGAACTGTGCGTTCTGCCCCTGGTCCCAGCACGGCTGGAAACCATTCTGGTCGTGCACGCAGCCCCACTCGGTGACCCACATCGGCTTGTTGTACTTGTTCCAGAAGTAGTCGAGGACGGCCTTGAGCTGCGCGATGTCCGGCTTGTAAATGTGGACGGCGACGATATCGAACGGCGTCGAGATCTGGTCCGAGAACGGCTTGAGGAACGACTCATGCAGCTGCGCGCACATGGCAGGCGAGATGAGGCGCGAGTTGCCCTGCGCCAGCGGGGCAATATACTTGTTCCACGCCCACACGCTGTCGCCAACCGACATGCTCGCGCTCTCGCCGCTCGCGCAGTCCGGCTCGTTGAAGCCGAGCACGTAGGGCGGTGCGTTGGACGCTGACCATGTGCTCGTGAACTGCGCAAAGCGGGCTGCATCATTCTGCAGGCTGCCACGGTGCCCGTTGCCCCAGAGCATGGGCACGGCGATGGGTGCGCCGCTGTGGCCCGAGGGCTTGCCGGACCAGTCGTACCACCACCCAATGAGGTCCTTCATCTCGTCGTACCCCTCGCCGCCCGCAAGACCTGCCTTGCGTCCGCCTGGCGTGAGAGGGGCTTTCTTGAGGTCAGCAATCATCCAAACCGATGCTGACTCACGTTGGGCAAGGGGCATGACTGACGCTCATCCAGGGCGCGGCGCGCCACGGTCGCCTGCGACGTCGTCCACGCCTGGTTGTTGTTCCCGGTCCCACACTGCCACGTCTGCACGACATTACCGGTCCTCTTCTCGCCGCTGGGCAGGTCGATGCATTGCCCCTTGCCCTCGAGCGCGACGCGGTTGTCATCCGTGTACCACCACCTCTGCGCCGCGAGGCCGGCGTAGCACGTCCAAATCTTGCTGCGGACGCCGTTCCCCGGAGCTTGGCGTTAGCTTTATCGATTGGCGCCGCGACCGCAACTCACTCGACCCAGCATCGAGGCAGAAGTTGGTGCCTGCCAACTTGACCTGCGTGCTGCCGCGGCTGACCGTCCACGCCTGGGCGCCGTTGTTCGCTGTGCACGGCGCAAGCTGGACGGGGGTGCCGTTCGCCCGCTTGTTGCCCTGCACCTCGAGGCACCAGTTCTTGTCGCCGTTCGGGTGGAAGCGGACGGATCCCGACACCGGGGCCGGCGCCGGGGTCTGCGGCGGCGTCGTGCTCGTCGTCTTCGGCGGCGTCGCCGTGTTCGTGTTCCCGCCCGCGGGAATGCACGCCGACGACGCAAGAGATGCGAATATAAACAGGGGGGCGAGGACTGTGAACATGTTAAAATTCTTGCCTTGGCGGGGGACACTGCGGGCCGGAGCCACGGTTAAGTATTGCACACGAGTGTTTTGCGCTTGGGCAAAGCAACGAGAGTGTAAGACGCTCGGGCGCTGCTCATGCTCCAGGCTGGGGCTTTGCCTTTCATGCTGGCGCTGGTAGGGGAGAGTGGGATGAGAGTGTTGAGTGCGCGCGACGGCGCATTTGCCCGTCGCCGGGTCTTGTTCGGAAGCCTGGGTTCACACGCTCGAGCCGCGGAAGTCAGCGTCGTCAGCCATCGCAGCCATCAGCCGCGTTGTAAGCCAGTTTCCTGCCAAATTGGGTAAAGAACGCCACGACGCCACACCGAAGCAGAAGGGGGCGAGAAGGGGGTGTCTTTGGAATTGAGTCGGATCACGGCTGGAGAGAGCAGCGAGGAGGCTGAGGTGTTGATGTCAACTCCTTCGAATGCGTCAAGTTGTTCGGATCCTCGGAAGATTCTTGGTTGCCTCGCGTCCTAGGCACTGCGGCCCTGAGCCCATCACGTCGGAGTTCTTGGGCGGCCTGCGAGGTGGTGCATGGACGACCTCGAGGTGCGTCAAACTGCGCTGGCCTGCAAAACCTGCAGATCTAGGCCTGCGCGCAACTGAGCACTAGGTCTGCATGCAGGCGCAAACTTGGCAGCAGGGCGGGTGGTGGCGCCTATATTCAAGGGCGGCCAAAAGAGGGTGAAATGGGAGATGGAGCTTGATATGACTGCGTACATTGAGATTGCAGATCGACCAAGACGCCCCTCTGCCCTGTGTATCTCATCCGTGCTTTCTTATGCAGCTCTCGTCGCGTTTCCGTTAATTTGTCAATTTGGGCTGTCTCGCTGCGATGTCGCGATTGTGCGCTCTCATAACGGAAGAATGACAGCCCTACTTCTTTGGCGCAAACGTCGTTCCCACCCCCACTACCGGGTCGTGCCTCGCGGCGCCTCTTCGCGAGCACTTGCAGGACGGCACCGACATTCACGCTCAACGTGCGAAGGCATCACCTACTTTAGCGACACCGCGCCTCGAGGCGTTCAGGGCGTGGCTTACGCGCGGACATGAGCTGATCGACTGCTTGGCCTGACGTGAGACTGAGATGGGCGGGCCTTGGACATGGCGGAAGTCCGCGGCGCATTTAGAGTTGAACGGTGGCGCAGGCGGAGTCGGGGATATTCGAGGCCGGCGAGGCGAGATGTGAGGCTCGGCGTGAAAATGTGACGGCGACAGCAGTGACGCATGAAACTCCGCTCAAGTGTCAGTTCCTTCTACATCCCGTCCGGATATATCGATGGGCCGAGTGCGTGGGAACCTTTGGGTCCTCAGCAGTCCGCAGCACAGCGCACCGCTGACAGTGACAGGCTCGAGTGCTGACCACCTGGGGACGACTGAGAGCTGCATTGACAGCTGCGACGGAAGAAGCGCATATTCCGCGTCCAACATGTTGACCGATCAGCTGCAGATAACGACGATAGTAGTAATGTATGCCATACCTAATCTCTGTCGCAAGGAGATTAGGACAGGTAAGACATTTGCTGGTCGTGCCCACAAGCAAAGTTAACAGTTCGCTGAAACGAATCCAGACTGGAAACAGCAACTGCTCGCTCGTGCTGGCGTGGTACGGCAGCGTCTCAGTCCACAGCATCAACTCAGATAAAGTTGTCCGAGACGGGCCAGGATGACGCAGCTCGTTGACCAAGCTTCTGGATATTCGTTGGCATTCCGCGATCTGTCATCGTCCAGCTACCCATACGACGAAGGCTCACTGATCTGCCTGGCCGCTGTTGAAAGGGAAGAACCGCCGAAATCCTCACCCGAGGTGAGGCTAGATACATCGGGGTCAAGGAGCGGTTGAGGAGAAGTGGGACAAATCGAGATCGCTTTCACCTGGAAACTGCTCTCTTCGCTGACGGCCTGCCCGACACACTCAACACGGTCTTTAAAGCCCTCCCCGGTGTTCGCCGTTATCATGGACTCCGTGTTCCGACGCATACCCGACGCACAAGGTCACATGCAGATTGTAGTCTGACGCCATGCCAGAAGCTCGAGCTTTCGGTTTCTGCCCACCGCATGCTGCTCACGGCACTGCACCTCACACCTTCCCACACAACGGCAGCCATAGGGTGGCTGCGGCGGCCGACAAGCAATTAGCGCTCGATGGATGCACTCGACACCCCGAAGGTGCCCCGTGGGCGCGCACGGACTGGTCTTTGTCATCGGCCCCCATCTGCCATTCACAGCATGAATTGTCGACGCGGTATAATTTTGTGGCGGCTGATGACATCTCACATGCCAAGTGAGCGCGCAGCTGGCCAATCATCATGGTCGCACGACGCGTCCGAAGCCCGAAACGCGTGCGTGGGCCCTTTCCTGGTGCTCCACGCGCCTCAAACATGCCCCACGCTCCAGTGACAAGCCCACTTGTGATCACACGATCGCAGATGCCGTTGAGCTGACCAGCTGACACGGTATCTCCTCCCCGCTCATATGTCGTGCAGCCCACATGCTTCGGAACGCTCGGGTCGTTCCTGTGCCGCAAATGCCGTGAGCCCTGCGGGTCAATAGAGTTGTGAATGCTGCAGGGTGCGCGTTTCATCTGACAGAGCGGAAGACACTCAACAAGGTTGACTAGCGTGGTTGTGCTGTTAGGCGTGTCGCATGTGGCGCTTGTTGGGCATGTTGACTGGTTTGCCGGAATCGCAGCCTAGGTCCTGCGACAGCAAGTCCGGTCTGCTTGTCTACTTAAGACCGGTGTGGAGGATAGACACTGTGAGACATCCAGCCTTACCCCCCTCCTCGCGTCGACCATGAAGGTGTTCAGCACCCTCCTCACACTCACTTCAATCCTGGGTGCTCTCGCGGCGCCGGCTCCGGTCGTCGACGACAGCCACCTCGACGAGCGAGCCCTTACCATTAGTATGTGTCTCATAGCCTCGCTCTAACACCAGCTGTTTCTGCGCCTGCCGGCACCATCGTCGGCAAGAGGGGTCTGCTGACGGATGACTTCAATGGCATCCCCTACGCCGCGCCGCCCATCTCCAACTTACGCCTGCGCCCACCTCAGCGCATCTCGTCGCCTCTGAACAACTTCGATGCCACCAAGGCTGCAGCGGCGTGCCCCCAGTTCCTGGCCGACTCGGACGACTCGGGCCTCCTCGCGCAGGTCATGAGCACTGTCTCGCGCACCGCCCTCTTCCAGAGGGCCCTCAAGATCAGTGAAGACTGCCTCTCCGTTAACGTCATCCGTCCCCGTGGTACAAAGGCCGGCGACAACCTCCCCGTCCTCTTCTGGATCTACGGAGGGGGGTTTGAGGTGAAGCTGCATCCTTCCTTTGAAGTCGACTAATCTCAGCTTGGCTGGAGCTCGATGTACGACGGCGGCGGCCTGGTCCAGAACGCGGCTCTCAACGGCAAGCCTTACGTCTTTGTCGCTGTCAACTACCGTGTCGGCGCGTGGGGCTTCATGCCCGGTAAGGAGATCCTCGCTGATGGCGCCGGCAACCTCGGCCTCCTCGACCAGCGCATGGGCCTCGAGTGGGTTGCGGACAACATTGCCGCCTTCGGCGGTGACCCGTCGCGCGTCACAATTTGGGGCGAGTCGGCGGGCGCCATCAGCGTGTGGAACCAGATGACGGCGTATGGCGGCAACATCGAGTACAAGGGCAAGCCGCTGTTCCGCGGCGCCATCATGAACTCGGGCTCGATCATCCCCGCCGACCCTGTCGATTGCCCCAAGGGCCAGGCCATCTACGATGCCGTGGTCGAGAAGGCGGGCTGCAGCGGCCCCGACTCGCTCGCGTGCCTCCGCCAGCTCCCGCTTGACCAGTTCACCGAGGCCGCCAACTCGGTGCCCGCCATCCTGTCCTACACCTCAGTCGCTCTTTCGTACCTGCCCCGTCCCGACGGCAGCTTTATGCCTGAGAGCCCGCAGCAGCTTCTCCTCAAGGGCCGGTACGCGGCCGTCCCCATGATCATCGGCGACCAGGAGGACGAGGGCACGCTCTTCTCCCTCTTCCAGGCCAACACGACTGAGACGACGCCCATGATCGTCCGCTACCTCAAGGACCTGTTCTTCAACGGCGCCTCCGAGGCCACCCTCACTGCCCTCGTCGAGACGTACGAGGACGTGCCAGCCGAAGGCTCGCCCTTCCGCACCGGCCCCCTCAACGAGGTCTACAAGGGCTTCAAGCGCCTTGCCGCCATTCTCGGCGACCTTGTTTTCACTATCACCCGCCGCATTTTCCTTGACATCGCCAAGACCGTCAACCCCTCCGTCCCTGCATGGTCGTACATTGCTAGCTACAACTACGGCACTCCCATCCTCGGCACTTTCCACGGCTCGGACCTCCTGCAGGTCTTCTTCGGCATCCTCCCCAACAAGGCGTCCCGCGACATCCAGGCATACTACAGCAACTTTGTCTACAGTGAGGCTGAGGACGGGAAAGACGTGTGTGAAACCGTGCTGAAACCCAGACCTCGACCCCAACAACTACTCGGGCGGCACGAACCGTCTGTCCCGCGTCATCGACAACTGGCCACAGTGGGAGAGGGGCACCAAGAAGCTCATCCAGTTCTACGCCCACCACTTCCAGCCCATGATCGACGACTTCCGCACCGACTCGGAGCAGATCCTTTCGTCGAATTTCGAGAGTTTCCACATTTAAAACACGGTGTAAGGAGGAGTGGGGAGTGAAATGAGCATTCAGTTTGTAGGGAGTGTTCGCAGAAGTACGTATGGGTTAATTCTTGTTCGTTGAAATGAGATGTTTCAGAAGCAGTACTGGATATACTGTGCCGCACCGTACCCCTGCTGGCCTGCTCAAGTACCTGAACCAAGGTGGATTTACAGTTTGCAGAAGCAGGAACATGGAAATCGGCCCGCGATGACGCTGACACAAGCTTGCGAGTGAGAAAGATATGAGCTATTCAACGCCAAGTCTGAGCTCGAGTGAGAAAGATATGAGCTATTCAACGCCAAGTCTGCAGCTCATTCAGATACATTCTCCGGCGGACAATCTCTCCATTCTGCCATCCTTTACCGGTGCGGAGTGAGGCCGAGCTGGTCGTAGTACATCTTAATGTGGTCGCGATTACGCAGAGTGAGGCCGTGACTGAGCACGTCCTGGCGCTCCATAAGTGCGAGTGAGAGGTCAGCGACCTCGTCTGCGTCCGGGAAGCTCGGGCTGCTGTGGAGAGCTCCGCGCTGGCGCGTATTGAGTGGCCCGTTCGCGAGGGAAAAGAGGCGGAACGGCGCGCCCGTCATGGCGATTTCACGCTCGACCACGCTCTGCGCCATGAACAAGCTCGCCGAGCCCATGCACACCGGCCCCGAGCCTGGCACGGGGTTGTATCCGCTCCCGCCGAGGATCCAAATCATAGCATGGCCGCGCAGCAGGCGTGGCGCCCACGCCTGCAGGTTGGCAAGGTAGGCGGTGGGCACGCCTGTGAAGAACGTGTCAACGACGTGCGGGGGCACATCCCACAGCGTCGCGCCCGACCACCAGCCGCCGACGGCGAGCGCGACGTGGTCGACCTGCCCTGTCGCAGATACCGTGTCCGCGAACGCCTTGGCACCCGCGAACGTGGTTGTGTCTCCCGCCATGCTGGAGATGTCCGTGCCGGGGTTGCGCGCTTGCGCGGCTTTGAGCGCCGCGCTCGCCTTCTCGGGCGTGCGGCTCGCGATGATTACGTGCGCGCCCGCTTGCGCGTACCGGTCCACGAGGTGGGATCCCACGCCGCCAGAGCCACCGATCACCAGGATCCGCTTCCCCTTCATCTTCGGGAGACCGGGCTTGCCCGACGCCCCCCGGAAGCTCAGGGGAGTAGGCGTGTTGGTGATGGGCTTGGGGTCCATGTTGAGGGATCGGGAGGTGCTGAAGTAGTGCTGCGCGGCAGGTCGGAGCGTCAGGCGGGTGGTGGTGAGCAAGTGTCGAGCACTGGGAAGAGCACTGGATGCGAGGTTATTTATGGCAATGGGATGCCTCAACGACATGGGAGAATGCAAGTCTGACGATGCACCAGAAAGCGCTAGTTCTGTCCGTGTTGTTCAGCGGCATGTCAGCTGCGCGTTGAAGGTGATTGCGTTCGGTCACATCGTCGTCGACCGAGACGTCCAGCAATCAACCTCAATTGTGCTGAGTGACGTCAGCTCGTGTACGTCGCGGCCGTCTTCAGCGCCACCATGTGGTGTTACGACCTTGTGAGCGAGGTCTCGTCGCGCGTTCAATCCACGGCCCAGTAGCTAATCGTGCCGTCCTTGCCTGGGGCGACTGTGAATGAAGAGTGGGTGACTACTCACAGGATAAGACGAACGCGCCCGTCTCTTCCCCGATGCGTACCGGTGCGCGGTGGGCAGGCGACTCACTGCTCACAACGCTGGGGGTGAGGCGGAGAGGTACTGAGCCGCAAGGCTGCCGTGTTGCTCGGCTTTGTCTGCACAGAAACTGGTGGAACCTGCGGCAGCATGATCATCTTATCTTACATCAATTGGGGTCGGCAAAGACTGGCATGACCGGCCCGGCCAGCAGGCCGTAAGACGCTCATCCATTAATTTCTGACAACGGCGTAGCCCCAGAGAAGAGATAGAGCAGGCACGCAGATGTGGGAACGAGCAGACATGCCTTCCGCAACCGCACTGGCTCCGGATACATGTACACAGTTTGTCGGGCACGGAATCTTGGAAGAGTTCGAGCCGGACATGGTTGTGGAGGCCAAGAAGCAGCCTGGAACGCCACGCTGGTGAGGCAGTAGCACCAGAAGTCCATGTATGCCGAGACCGCGTTTCTGGAGGCCTGGGGGCTCAACATCGCAATGCTGATGCTTTGGTGTCGCGGCGTAAGAGACATGGAATGAGGATATTGTTGCATTTGAGGCCCGCGTATGCAGCCACGCGTCAGTCACGTGCCACGACTCAAGCCGCAACGTCACTCACTGCTTGGTGATGGCCGCCAGCAGCCGCCAGCCACAGCCATCTCTTGTTCATCTTCATTCCATTCTCCATCTCACTCCCACCCTCTCGGCTTCGATCATGTCTCGCTCACCAGCGCAGACAGACGCCCTTCAACAGCTATGGGCTATCACTGCATCAGAGACAGATGCTGCACGCGCACGCGATGAGCGCATCCTCCGTGAACACAATTGGGACATCCAGGTCGGTTCCTGCCGTCTCCTTTGTCTTGCTCTAGCTCACAGTAGCGCGCAATAGACCAGATCTTTGGTGGCGGCGGCGGTACCGGTAGCACTGCGCCGACCGATGCTGGCCCATCGCGAAAGGAAGCTACTGAAGGCCTCGAAGATGACCTCGCCCCCATACCTCCACGGCCTGGGTCGCGCCGCATCTCGGGACGGCGGCCTCGACCAGGCCAGGCAGGCCTCGGACTATGGGACACTTTTGCATGGCCGTTCTCCTTTATTGCCTCCATCCTTACCGGCGCGTGGTACTTCTTCAGTGAGCCCGTCTCACTCGTATGCACTAACCCAGTCCGTACATTTGTCCCTCTCTCGTTGCTACCTCATCTCCCGCGCTTTCTCCTTCCCCCTCCTAGTCGAGCGCCACCATCTGGGCCCAGAGACCCCGCCACAAACGCTCTCCGCTTCGTGCGCGAGCTCGAGGCGCTTACTGGCGCGTCGCCCGCAACTGCCTCCCTGCCAGACTTCTACATCGGTTCTTATCGCGATTTCCTCTCCAACGTGCGCCGCGAGGGCCGTGTCGGTCTCATAATCCTCGTGAGCAGCGAGCATGACGACGACTCCGAATTTAAGCGCGACGTCCTCGCCGACCCAGACCTCACTAAGGCGCTCAAGGAGCATGACATCGCCGTCTGGGCTGCCGACATCTCCACTCGCGAGGGATTCATGGTTTCCGAGACCCTCCAAGTGACTACTTATCCGTCGCTTACATTTGTTTCGCTTCTCCCGACCTCCTCGGCAACAGGCGGTGGCGGCACGCCGCGCCTGACGATCCTCACGACACTGCAGGGCCCGCCCTCCACAACCACATCCACCTCTGCAATCCTCCAGACACTGACGACCGCAGTGCTGCCCCGTACCACAACCTTCCTCGCACGCCTGCGCCGTGAGCGCCTTGCGCTCGAGGAAACGCGTCACCTGCGGGAGGAACAGGACCGCGCTCTCCGTGAGGCGGAGCGCAAGGACCGCGAAAGACTACACGCCGCGCGTGCTCAGGCCGAGCTCGAGCGCGTGCAGCGCGAGCGCGCCGAGCGCGAGAAGGAGCTTAAGGAGAAGGCGGTTGCCGATCGGAGAGAGTGGCGCCGCTACGCGCGCAAACACCTGCTTCCTCCCAATGCTGGGCCGACGCGGGTGGCGCTGCGCACGCCACTCAACTCCGACCGCAACGTGCGGCAGTTCACGCCGGGCCCATCTACGCTTCCGCTCTTTATTTACGCCGAGACGCTGCTTATCCCGCCCGAGGATGATCCCGCAAGGGACCCAGACTCCCCGCCCGAGGGATACGAGCACGCTTGGGGCTTCCGACTCGTGACGTCGTTCCCGCGCCGCGAGATCGAGCTCGTCGAGACTGGCGGCGAGCCGATATGGGAGCAGATCAAGAGTGCTGGCGGCGCGCTCTTCGCGGAGAAGTTTGAGGGGAGCGGATGGTGCGAGAGTGAGCGCGCGAGCCTGGCCGGCGAGAGCAGCGACGAGGAGATACTCTCCGACTCGGACTAGAGGAGCTCGCGCAGAGCCAATGCATATGACATAGAAGATGCATCTATAGGGTTACTCCGAGTCGCTCTCGTCGAGCTTGACGCGGCCCTCGTCCTCGCTGCCCCAGCGCGCACGGTCCCGCTCCTCGCGCGTGTACTTGGACATGTCGACGGCCTCGCCATCCTCGTACAGCGCCTCATCCGACGTCGCGGACACCTTGGACGTCTCGAACAGCTGCCGTCCTGATGTCAACGCATCCACACGCGCTGCACTCACCGCTCGGCCGCGCGATCTTGCGCTTGACCTCCTCCCTCTCCTTGGCCGGGAGGGAGCGCACCCGCTCCTCCTCATCCTTTGTGCGGCGCGCCGCGAGCTCGGCCAAGAACGCCGTCCGCCACTTCTCGTACGACTCGCGCGTCACAGGCGTGCCCTTGGTCTTGGCGGCTTCGGCCTGGTGTGAGCGAGTCCTTCTCTCCTCTCCATCCCTCTCATCCCGTCCCTCCTTCGCTTCCCATCCCCCACCTTCTGACCTCTCCCCATCCCCTCTTCTCTTCAGTCTCTCCCCTCCGTCTGCAGTCCCCACTCACCTCCTCGTACGCCCGCGTCCGCGCATCGTCCTCCTCCTTCTCGCGCACTTGCCGCGCAACGATGAGTGCTGAGAGCGCCTCGCGCGCCGCCGTCGCGAGCGTGAACGTCATCGCCATGCCGAGAGACTCTTCGGCCTTGCGTCAGTGATATCACTGGGGTCGAGAAGGTGGAGCGTGAAGACGCGAGAAACGAAACCCACAACACCATTAAGCTGCGCGACCACCGCGTCCGCTTCGCCGTCGCGCAGTTCGCCCACATCCGTCTCTTCGAGCGCCAGGTCGGGGATCACGTCGGGGTATGTGGGGGGATACGAGACGACAAGGGCGGCGCATACTGCTGTCAGCGGCCAAGAGAGGGGAACGCACATGGATGTCCCGTCACCTCCTCTTCGGGCTCGACGCGGATCCGGACCTGTGTGGGGCCGAGCTCTGGTGTTAGATGCGAAGGAGGGAGACGCTAGACGCAAGACGCACTCTCAAGCTCGTCCGGGAAGATGGACTCGAGCACCTGCGGTCAGCTGCGCCGCGGCGGCGCGTACCTCGAACTCCTCGTCGAGGATTGCTTGGAAGTCTGTTGTCAGAGGCCGTGATGCGCCGTGAGCTCACCTGCCATCGTCCGCGTAGGTTGCACAAGATCGAAGTTGGATGCATGTTCAGCACGATCGTCATAGCACTCCCTATCTGAGCCACCCCTAAGATTTCTACTTTCGCGCCATCTCGGCATGGTGCGCTGCTCAATGTCATGACATACGACTGCCTCACGCCTCAATCCACCACGCAACGACTAGCATAGCATAATGCACACGACTCGATACACGGGGCAGCGCCCCCTACTCTAGACTAGCCTATGGAGCTGAAGCGGCGCCGCTCTTAAACAACAATCTTGTTCTGTCGTTAGCGCTCCCCCTCATCCCAATCCCACCTTGTTGCCCTTTTTCTCCGAGTCCTTGTGCGACTCGAACGTCAGTTCGGTCTGGTAGCCGCCCGTGACGAGCTTCTGGTCCAGTTCGTAGCCGAGCACGGCCACCTTGAAGTAGCGGCCGATGGCGAGGATGCGCTTCATGAGCGGGTCGTTCTCGTCGAGCGTCACGTCCGGTGCGTCGCGTGTCCACAGCGCAATGCGGTAGCTGAGGTTAGAGAGGCAGAAGAAAGGTGGCTTACAAGCCGGGGCGGCAGGACATGATCACACCGGTGACGAGGTCGGAGCGCTCGGGGGCCGAGCCGTCGAGCCCGGACTCGAATGTCTCACCGATGGCTGCGAGCATCTGGGAGTTAGCTGATCCTCAGGCGATTCGGGGCGAGCACCTGCATTCACAGCGCAGGATACGGCGTCATTGAATGTGATTTGGAGGATAATGAGGTCGGCCGAGCGATCCACACACCCCGCACACAACAAGATCTCCATGCGCCGAAGAGCGCCGCTCAATCAAGCTACGCCATGCCCGCTCGCCGCACTCCCACCATCATACTCACAGTGTACAGCCACATCTGGTCGATCTGGGACTTGGTCTTGTCGTGAGGCACCTGGATGGCCCACTTGCCACCGTTCTTGTTCTGCGCATCCTCCCACGCTGGGATAATACCGTCCTTGAAGAGGTAGTAGTTAGTCTTGCCGGGCAATTGGCTCGGCGGCACAATGTTGTTGTACAGCCCCCAGAACTCCTCGACGCTGTCAAAGGTGATCACGCGCCGCATGTTGTCGAGCCACCCGCCGTGTGCCGATGCGTTGGGGATAGACGTCTGTTCCGTCTTGGGTGTCAACTTTGACTGCGGCGAGTCAAAGTAAAGCGTCCATGGCGCGTACAGAGGGTGCTTGAGGTTGAAACGGGCAGCGTCGTCAAACACAGTCTTGGGCTTGCCGTCGTCCTCCTCCTCTTCGATCTCGCCTTCCTCGAGCTCGGGCTTGTCCTCCTTCTCCTCCTTGTCTGAGATGGATGTGGCAGCAAGTGCTTCAGAGAGCACCTTCTCGTTCTGAGCTGCCGCTTCGGCGGGAATTGTGGTGGCCATGGCGGGGGGCGGGGTGGGGGCGGAGGGGAGAGGCGAGCTTGGGCTCGCTGGGAAAGGGGGGAGGGAGGTGGGGAGGGGGGATGAGTCGGTCGGCTAGCGTCTGGTTCAGAAATCGCTGTCGCTAGAAAATGTGAGGCCTGTGTAGCTGAGGGCCTTTTGTGGGATGTGGTGAGAGAGAGCGAAGAGGAGATGGAGTTGGGATGGATGCGAGGATCACCATGAGCCCACAGTGCAACTCGTACACCTCCTAGTTTTCCGGCATCAAGCGGAATTACACCTGTACTACCCAGCCACGTGGTAGATTGATAAGCTCATCCATGATCGGAAGCTGAATTATGACGATGCTGATAATGCTCCTGCGCTCCTCCATCTCTGATTCCAGCTGCACTCTCTCCTTTCCCCTCGTCTTACCTCTATCTTGCAGCAAGAGCAGAGCGCGCATCGCAACACAGACGCTCTTCGGCGCGGGGCCGAGCGACTCATATCACCGCTTCACCATGTCAGCCCGCCCCGTCCAGCGTCGTCCACAACATGTGGTCAAGCGACCTGGTGCGTCCGCCATACGTCGGCCGACAAACCACGGCCCAGGCGCCATCTCGCGCGGCATTGTGACCCCCGGCTCCAAGAACGACGACGGGTATCTTTACGTTGCGGGCGTCAAGGACGCCAGTAAGCGCATGGTCGAGTATCGGGTGAGTCTGGGGCTTATCCCATTCAGGCATGCGATGACCGAGACAAACGCTGACAGCAGACGGAGAACGACGTGTGTCCCGTATGCCAAACGGACAGGCAGTTCAACAAGAACCTGCGTCTGCTCGTGTCTCCATGCTACCACAAAATGTGCGCTTGGAGAAGGTCGTCGCTGACATCAGGTGCGAGTCGTGTATTGACCGGCTGTTCACGCTTGGCCCGGAGCCCTGCCCGCAGTGCGGCAAGGTTCTACGTAAAGTCAACTTCGCACATCAGACATTCGAAGATCTCAAAGTGGAGAAGGAGGTTAGCGTGCGGCGGCGCATGAACGACATGTGAGTGTGTGCCTCCGCACAACTAACGCCAGCTACAACAAGCGTGAGGAGGATTTCCCAACGCAGCGGGCATACGACGACTACCTCCAAGATGTGGAGGATATGAGTGAGCCCCTCGGCCTGTCTGGTAGCTAACACCAGCCTTCAACCTCCTAAACGACATCGACGTGGCTGAGACGGAAGCCCGCATCGCCGCGTACCAGAGCGAGAACGCGAGCTTGATCACGAAGAACAAGCACAAGGCCGCGATGGAGAGCATGTCGGCGTCGGAGCGCGACGAGGTCGAGAAGCGCGCCAAGGCTGAGCGCGCGCGCATGATCGAGGAGGCCGAGCGCGTCGAGCGCGCCGCGGACGAGAAGGCCAAGGCCGAGATCGTCGACGCCCTGTCGCGGCAGGAAGGCGGCGAGGCGCTCGCGCAGGAGATCCGGCAGCGGCACGCCAAAGCGAAGGCCGACCGCGCCGCGGCGCTCGCCGCCGCCGTGCCGCCCAGCCTGGCGCTGCTGGCTAAAGACGACGGGCCGGTGCACTCGCCCAACTCGCCAGCTTATGCCGGGCCATACGTCCCGATCCCGTACAATGACCCTGACAAGGCGCCGTGGGCCGAGTGGTACGTCCTCAAGGACGCATACGCAGACGGCCGCGCCGGCGTCGTCAAGGCCCGCGAGGACCGCGACAAGATCTACCGCGCCGGCGGGTGGGATGTGCGCGAGTACTGGGAGTACGAGGTGCGGTGCGCCATCGAGTCGCTATGCATTGAGCCGCTCGAGTAATATCTGCATGACATTGTAACATAGATTGATGTACACAGCTTTGCATACTGTGAATGGCTATGGGCTACAGAGACTATGCACAGCGCACGTCACCGAGCCGACAGAGTCCGCGTTGAAAGTCGTCAAGGAGAGTCTATGGGTTAGAGGACAAAGGTGAGGGCGCCGCCCAGAGCGGCGGCGACGCCCGCCGCCCAGCCGAAGCGGATGGGCATGTCGAGGGCGCGGCGGGCGCCGCTTGTGCCGGTTGCGCCTGGCGAGGCGGAAGTACGCGCGGTGCTCGACCCCGAGCGGGAGGCCGAGGCCGTAGAGTTGCTCGAGCTGGGCTCGACGCCGGTCGAGTAGATGTTGATGTAGTTGAGCTCAAAGTATGCGTTCTTGTATGTCTCACTGGCGTCGTTAATCACGTAGGTCGTGTAGCACGTGTTGGTCCCGATGAGCGCGGGGCATGTGGACTCGAGCACGCTCTGCGTGCCTGCCCATGACCCGCACAGCGTGATGGTGATGGTGAGGATCTGGTCCGCGAAGAACTTGGCAATGTCGCACGTGCTTGCCGGGTAGCTTGCCGTCGGGGTGCCGAGGATGCTGGTGTCGATCGTGGCGGCGTCGCCGCTCATGGCGGCGGGCACGTCGGCGCGGCTCTTGAACCACACGCGGATGGCGTCCGCCGCGAATTCAGCGACGTATACGCCGCCGCCGGCCGCCGCGAAGCCCTCGCCGTAGCTCCGTGTGTCGCTGTCGCCCACCGTGCACCCACTCCCACCGTTCGACGTCACGGAGCAGTTGTCCAAGCGCAGCTGGCCGGTCATTTGCGCGCTTGACGACGCGTAACATCCGTCGTTGTGCGAGTGCAGCGCGATCTGGTTCGTCGTTTGCCCATTCACGCCTTCCATGATGTCGATCTCGCCGCCTTCAGGCCACTGCGCACCCTGCGTCCAAAATGCGGGCCAGACGCTGCACCCGTAGGGCATGTGAACAGCGTCCATCACAAAGACTGAGCCGATGGGGTACGCGCGCTCCGTGAGGAGCGAGGGGGCATAGCGCTTCTCATTCCACGGAACGAAGGAGGTGTTGTCGACTGCGGGGTGAGTAGGATATGAGACGGAGCGCGAGACACGAGGTAGAAAAAGAGACGCGTCAGTACATTGCCTCTACCACGGTTACGGCACTCACCCTTCAAAATAAACCGCCCAGCATCGTTCAAGTACATGACCGACGAATTGCCCTTGGCCGCCCAGAACACATCGCCGCTGCCATCAGCCGACGCCGCCTCTGTAGCTCACGAAGTGGTGTTGTCGTACGCGCCAGCGGGGACCGTGAAGCCGTCGCTGGTGTCAGCATTGTGACGGGTGGAAGGGGTCGTAAGTGGAAACAAAGCCTACGCATCCGCGGAGCTGCGGCACGAAAATAACCACCGTGCTCGGCGCCAAGCTCTGACGAGATGCCGGCATCGTCGTCGCAGGCTGCATGCTACCGCAGCGTGCGTTGCCGCCGCTTCCAGCCTAGCACGCTGGGCTCACTGTCGGAGCGAGCGGGGCGGCGCCCGTGCTCGATCGTCCCGCGGCGATACGGCCCGTGCTGCGGAATGCAGCTCGTCACGGCGCGGACTTACAGGAAGGTCGCACCCTTATGGCTGTCGACGAGGGGGTAGGTCGCGGCAGCGGCGAGGGGTAGGAGAGGTAGGAGGGATAGCATAACGAGTGTGAGATGGCAGGAGTGAGGAAGAGAGAGGAAGAAAGAGAGTGAGAGAGTGAGATGGCAAAAGTCGCCTGATCGCCCGTGCACATATTTCAGGAGAAACAATAACAGAACACCGCAATCCAGGTCCATTTGGCCTTACATCAGCCTTGCATCCCGCAGACTGCTCTGTGCGATGCTGCGAGCCACATGCCGCTGTTCCGCAGCACAGTCCCTCGTATCCTCGTGCCCACTGCGCTCAACCTCTGCGGAACATGTACAATAATTTGCATCGAGTATAAGCAGTATGCTGTGCACTAAGCCGAACAAGACGCGAGTACAGCTCAGGCACCCTCAGCCGAGCCATGAGACGCCGGATGGGACGGCGGATGTGATGGCGGATGAGACGGTGGGTGTGATGGAGGGGTGCGCTGCCGTGTTGGCGCAAACAGGCCCGCAGTCGGCGACAAACTTGGGAAGTCGCCGCGCACACTCGCGTTCGCGAGCGTCGGGCTGACCGTCGGCCGGCCCGCCCCCGGTGCGGCGTTGGTCGGCGGCGCCTGCCCGGGCACACCGGGAGCGCCGGGCGCGAGATTCTTAAACTCACTGCCTGGAGCAAGCACAGCGCGCGTCACGATGCTCGCGAGGCTTGGGCCGGCCGTGGGCGCGGGTGGGCGCGCGGCACCGGACAGAGGAGGAAAGGCCGTCTTCTCGGCTTGCGCCGCGATGACAGAGGGAGGAGGGTGGAAGTTTGGGGTTGGGCGAGGCCGGACGTTCGGCAGGTAGATGCGGTGCTGGAATTGTGGGGGAGTCAAGGCCGTGTGGATGGCCGAGTCGAACGTCGGGGCCGATGGAGTAGCTTGGGGTTGTGCTGTAGGCGGGGAGAAGTTGCCGGGGTGGAAAGGAGCGGCTGTCGGATTTGGCGCCGGACGCGGGCGGCCATACGACTCGTAGAAATTGCCCACCGTTGGACTTGCGGCGGGAGGCGGCCGCCCACCCGAGGGATAGCGATGAGAGAAGCCACCGCGAGGTCGGAAGCCTGGCCCAGTGTAATTGCCGCCCTGGTGAAGGTTGTTCATGCTCGGATGGGCCGAAAGTGGCCGGCTGTCGAACCCGCCGTGATGCTGGCCATTCCAGTGGCCTGGATAATACCCTTGCCTGCGCATAGTCTTTTCCTCCTCGGCTTTGCGCTCAACATCCTCGCGTGCGCGCTCTAGCTCTTCCAGCTTCTTTGCGAGCTCAGCACGCTCAGCCTCCTTCCGGTCACGCTTGGCGCGCACTTTGTCGACCTTGTTTCCAATGTCAGAGAGCTTCTTGTCTTCGTCCGCGCGCTTCTTCTTGTCCGCCTCCCGCGCCTCGTCCTCCGCCTTCTTGACGCCCTCCCACTCGCCCTTGACCCCCTCCAGATCACTCAAGACCTCTTCTAGACGCTTCTCGAGCTCTGGCACACCCGCCTTCACTTCCTTCGTCTCTGCGTTGGCGGCCTCTGCCGCAGCCAAGCCTTGCTTCACTTGCTCTTGCAAGGCAAGGTACTTTTGCTTGTTCCTCTGATCGTTGGACCCGGCCTTCTCGTTACTCTTCTTCAGCGACTCAATCTCCGATTTGAGAGCCGCTTCAGAGCGCTGCGCCGTTTTCCGCGCCTCCTTGATCTGCACCTGCAAGAGTTCGCGCTCTGCGTGCGCCGCTGCGATGAGATGTCGCGTTTGGGCAGTCTGTGCGTCGTGCGGACTCAAGATTGAGGTCGGGACGACAGCAGTGTCCGGTATGGGCGTGGAGGAGCGATTAGGTGATGCTGGCTCAGTGTTCGCTAGTGGAGACGGTCCAGGCTGCGCCTGCGTGTTCACTGAATTCGACCGTGATCGTGGTCTAGACCGCGACCGGAGCGAGTTGGCGCGAGATCTAGGGTGCAGACTCGAGTTATTGGGCGACGCGGGCGGAATGAGGACAGTGTTGGATACGGGAACTGGTGTCAGTCGGCTCAGCGCTCAGCAGATCAACTCACGAAGACCTTCCTTAATTTCACCCGCAAGACCAACAATTTGGAGCTCGATCTCGTGCTCCTTGCTGGGATCGAGGTCGTATACCACGACTACAGCGCGCTCGCGGTCCCATCTATGTGCCCCGGACGGCTTATCGTTGGTCTTTGGACGACGTGTTGGCCCGTGAGATGGGCGTCGACCCTTTCTCCGGCGCGCGGCGTGAGGTGCCGTTCCGCTTGTTGTCCCAACGGTCTCCTCTTCGTGTGCGTCTTCCTCGTCCTCCCACTCTTCGTCGTCGTCCGGCGTCTCCTCTTCCTCAGCGTCGTCGCTTACGTGCGCGACAATCCGAGACCACGGCATTCCATCCAGCGTGACCACGACGCCGTGACTCAGCATGTCTTTGAAGGTCTGCCCCTCAGAGAGCAGGCTGGGATAAGCGCCGGGGACGTGCGAGCTCGAGCCCGAATCTTCCTCGTCATCGTTTTCGTCGCTCTCAGGCTTGCGGTGCTTCTTCTTCTTCTTTCCGCAATGATGGTGGTTATGCACGAGCGAGTGCACAACGTGCTGTGCAGGAGTGACGTTGGGGAGAGGGGGTGACCTGGTGAGAGCAAGGGTGACGGAGGTGGGTGCCAGCTCGAGTATTGATATGGATAGGGGACGGGTATGTGGTGTCACTGCGTGCCACTGGGCCGATGCTGGGGAGCCCGAGGGAGGGGACATGATGTGGGGAGAAGAGAGCGGGGAGGGAGAGTGTTGTGGCCGTTGTGGCCGATGTTATCAAGGTGATCAAAAGTCTGAAGCGGCCCGAGGAAAGTGAAACGCGGGATAGCGACTGCTCGCAGGTGGCGATTGTCGCCGAGCGGAGACAAACCCTTCATCTCCCCGCTATTACCCCACGTGGCTACGGACAACCCCTTTGATCTCCGTGATTCCGCAAGTGTGATCTGAAGTCTAAGAGATCCACGGTCCAGCAATCAACAACATCCATCAAGCTATTCCACTCCCCCAACTCCCTCTCGCCATGGTAAGCCCAGGCAATCAGACGCTTCCAGGCGTCAAGCACAAGGTTATTGGCCTCGTTTCTGGCGGCAAGGACTCGTGCTTCAACCTCATGCACGCCGTCGCCAACGGTCATGAGATCGTCGCCCTCGCTACCCTCACGCCGGAGGAAGGCGTCGGTAAGGCCGAATCAGTACATTCAGTAACTGACACTAGACGAGCTCGACTCGCACATGTATCAGTCCGTCGGTACAGCCTTGCCGCCCCTCATCGCACAGGCGATGGGGCTACCTCATTACTCAGGCATCATTCGCGGTAAGCCCGTCGAGCAAAGGATGGAATACGGCTCGCGCGAACACGGTGGCGAGGGATCAGGCAGGGAAGGCGATGAGACTGAGGATCTCACCGTGCTGCTTCGTACTGTTCTCGTGCGTACTGTGTCGTTTCCAAGCTTACAGTTAGGCCGCGCATCCGGAGGCGACAGCCGTGTCGTCTGGCGCCATTCTGTCCAACTACCAGCGCCTGCGCATTGAGCACGTCTGCCAGCGCCTTGGATTGACCTCACTGTCCTATTTGTGGCAGAGCTCGCAGCTGTCGCTTGTTTCGGGCATGATCTCATCAGGTCTTGATGCTGTCCTGATCAAGGTAGCTGGCATCGGGCTCAAGGAGCAACATGTCGGCAAGTCGCTCTCCGAGCTTTACCCCCTTCTCATGCTGCTGGTATGCACGATGACATTTGGAATTGCTGACAATAGCAATCGAAGTACGGCTTGCACCCTGCCGGCGAAGGTGGCGAGTATGAAACCCTCACGCTCGATACACCTCTCTTCTCTCACCGTATCCGTATCATCGAGTCCGAGGTCGTCGTCACTGATCCCGAGCCCAATCTGGTCGCATACATGCGGGTCAAGAAGGCCGAGCTTGAGCCAAAGGCTGGGTGGGTACGGCCCTCTGTGTCCCAACTGCGAAAGTCGCTTCGTATCGGTCAGTACCAACAGCCAGGAGCGGAGGGCCTCGACGGAGACGGACTTGGCGTCTTCAAGCTTGTACACAAAGCAGAAGTTGAAGACCGAAGTGATCTCAACCCAGCGGAGTGCGACTCGCACGAGAATAGCATGGAGATCCCCTTCATGGAGGAGTTCGAGGATGGTGACACGGGAAGCTCGAATGGTGATGGCCCCAAGCCCGACGGGGGCAACGATTCGGATGGGGCAAGAAAGACAACTAGAGGCCTTCGACCCGTGACAACGAGTATTCGGCGGATGCAAGGTGCCAAGGGGCCGTATAGGGGGCCGAAACTGCCGCCGACCGCCTCAAGTCCTCAGCATGAGCCACAGTCTGATGACGAACCGGCAGAGTTCTCTCTCGTCCCCCCGGCCTCTTCACTGGTCACTGAAGACCCCAATGCGCTTCGCTTCGTTAATCGAGGGCGATGGTTTGCTGCCTCTGCCACTGGGCAGGGAGAAGGCGACGTTGCCGACGAGCTTCGCGCTGCCCTGGACTCCGTAAAGGGTGAGTTCTTGAATTCCTTGGCTGACACCAGCACATCTCACATCCAAAGGCCTCTCGCTTCCTGTCGACGCAGTTCATGTCACTCTCCTTCTCGCGTCCATGTCCGATTTTGCTGCGGTAAATGCGGCTTATATCAAATACTTTGGCACGTCACCACCTTCCCGTGCTTGTGTCGGCTGCCCTCTACCTGGGCAGCAACGCATTCGCATTGAGATTATCGGTTTTGATGGTCGGCCGCGGAACAGGCCAGTCGGCGACCGCACGGCTTTGCACGTTCAAGGCTTAAGCTACTGGGCTCCAGCGAACATTGGGCCGTACTCGCAGGCCGTGATCGTGGGTTTTCATATCGCCTCTAAGTCTGACGCCAGGTGGATTCGCGCGTGCACATTGCCGGTCAGATCCCGCTTCAGCCGGCCTCTCTCACCATTGCGCCGTACCCGGCCGCATGCAGTCCCTACGGACACCAGGCCGCGCTGGCGCTGCAACACGTATCCCGCATTATAAGCGTACTGCGTTGCCGCACCTCAGCCGGTGGGGGTTGGGAGGGCTCCCTCGAGGGCTGCGTAGCGTGGTGGGCGCGACCCCAGGGGTGTGGAGCGGAAGGCTCTAAGATCTCGCGCATCGCTTGGAAGGAATGGGCGGAGACAGTAAGACTTGTGGTGATGTCGCTGACGGTCAGATGCGATGTCTCGACGCCCCCGTATTGTTTGTTCGCGCCGCGGAACTTCCCCGGGGCGCTCTTGTCGAGTACCAGGTCAACTTGCACACAGGCCGGCCAGGCTACAACCACATAGTCGCCGCCGACGACGACGACGACGACGATGACGAGGAGAAGGAATTCGACGTGTTCTACAGCGCTAACGAGATGTTCCCCGGGTCATACCGCGAGATGGCCGAGGCTAAAAGTCCGGCCCGAGGCACTCGTTCGATTGTGTTCTTTCAGAGTACGTGTATTCGCATTCACTTATCCTGACGCAAGGCGCATTGGTCCTCCGTATGCCATACCTCATCAAGTCCTTCCTGAACCAAGGAAGCGAGTGTGATATCCTCGCGCTGCGCGTATATCACCGCGGCGAGCTGCCAGATGATGTCCCTATGCTTGGAAGAGTTATGGGCGCGGCATGGACTGCGGTACCTGTGCTGGACGTGCAGGACCGCAATGGTGTGTCGTATCCGCTTGCGCTAGACGTTTTGGCCGTGTAGACGTGTAGACGGCAGAGTCGTTTGTACTGTGCGTGTACTTATGAGATTCATTGTCATGTATGGTTCATGTATGGTCCGGCCCTGAGCTTTGCTTGGGCGCTCAGTGTCTGCGGTCTACTTGTAGAACCAGTAGAGAGCGGCATAGTCCGCCTCCACGGGCCGATTGGGGCGGCATCGGCGCGGCACTCCTCCAACGGTGTCCGTACGGAGGACCTCCGTGCCGAAATCAAAGTCGCCGTCGACAGCATTGAAGCTTGCCCAAGCAAAGTCGTATTCGCGGGTGACGCGGGGCGGGGCGATACGCGCCGAGATATTGAGCGTGAGGAAGAACCCTGTGCCCGGGTCCGTAACAGTGAGCTGGTTACCGCTCTCGTCAGCGCTGCTGGGTGGCCACGCACGTTTCGACGAGCTCGAGGGCGAGCTGCGGAATGGCCCCGATCTGGGGGTATGCGACGTGATCGCGCACAAGACGGGGCAGGGCCGGCGCGAGGGCGCCATACAGCGGCGGCTGGGAGAGGACGCAGCCCGCGTCGTAAGTGCTGGCGTCAGTAGGGCGGTGGCACAGCGCGGAGAGGGCTGGGAAACATCGACCAGGGGACATACTTCGCCCGCGCCCAGCTCACGTCCGCGCACTGGTATCCCTTGCCGCGCGCGACGACGACGAAGTTGAGCGCGCCGGCGGGCTGCGCGATGCCGGGAGGCAGGGACGGGACGAGGGGGCCGGGGGGACAGAGGTCGTTTACCCAGCGCGCTAGGGCGGGGGCGAGCAGAAGGGAGAGGGTGAGAACGAGCATGATGGCTGGGGAGGAGGTTGGGAGCATCGAAGCACTTGAAGTACTTGTACCCCTCGAGGTGAGAGGGCGATGTCAGTGATGTGAGTGATCAGTGAGCCTTCAGTGCCAAAGATGTGGGTGTCTTCCTGCTTCAGTGGGACTGCGCCTGATCTAGGCGTTCATGATTGTTCAGATCGGTCAGATGGCGGAGGGTTGCTAAACTCGAAAATTCGATGTTTGGCGATCTTGCATTGGGCGCCACGAAGGCGTCCTGGACTCGTTCGATCCGGATGTTCGTCAGTTCAGGTCGTTCTAACGTTGTCATGTCTTATTGACCAAGCGGACTGCACCGTCCCCGCTTTTTCCGGAGTGCTGACATCACGGCTAACCTTACGAAACAACAACCACACTCCTCTTCTTTAATCTGACCGACCCGGTCTCCTCTCACATGCTCACCCAGTCGGCAGGCGCCGCATCTCACGGACTGCACTTCTCACCTTGATCTCACGCCCGCCGCCCTCACGCGCCGCGTGCTGGCACAGCTATTGCACAGCTGCATGACACCAGTTCCTGCTTAGAGTTTCAGTTTCAGTTTCGGGGACTGCCCAAGTGACCGCTGCCCAAGCTGGGGTGCAGGCACAGAGGCACGGAGCGTGGAACCAACTCTACACAACCTCGGTCCCGTCCAGCACAAGCACACCATGCATCTATCTCGCCATCGCCCACAATGCTGAAGCGCGCCGCTGCCTACAAGGCTGCACTGGCGCTCTGCGCCGTCTACGGGCTGCTGTACACGATCTCGCGTTCGCCATCCAAGACCGCGCACTCCGTCGGCCTCAGCGACGCCTGCGCTGCGTGGCACCCCGGCGCCGAGGACCCACCGGACTGCCTGCGCGCCAAGCAATTCCGCGAGTTCCAGGAGTTCCACGCTAGCGGCGCGTGAGTGCCGCCTCACGCCTTGGCAGCATCTAACTCCAGCGGCGCTCAGTTCGAAACACATAACCGGCGCGCGCTGCTCGCGGCCGAGCGCTGCGCGCTCGGCATCACGACGTGCCCCGAGCGCCCCCTCATCCTCATCGACTACCACTACTGGTGGCGCTCGAACCGCGACATGTGGGGGCCCGGCGAGACGGTCTGGGGCTGGACAGCGGTACGCTGCGGCGCTGGCGGCATTGACGCCAGATTGACGGGATGCGCGAGGCTGGATTCCTCCCCATCTTCATTAACGGGCGCGACGAAAAGGGCTTCATGCAGACGTGGGCGCTTGCGCGCGCCCTCCCGAGCTCCGTCCACGCTTACTTGACCGACGCGAACGCTGCCGTCAGGTGTCTCCTTGACCCCCGGTGCGTGCGGCCCGCCGACTACGTGCCACACAAGAACGCGTCGCTGCGCTTCCCCGATGCGCCGGACGACGATGTCGGCGTGCTGCCTGCATGGCGCGTCTTCGGCGTGCACTTCGTAAGTCTCCTGCCGCTCGGGGGCGCTGACGGCAGTGGGGAGCCCGCCCACAGACGTGGCAGGGCACGCAGCACCCCTGCCGCGACTGGGGGCAGTGCGGGGACGAGGAGTGGGCCTACCATCCCCTGGGGAACAAATGGGTGCTTACACCATACGCGTATCCCGGCCACACGCAGATCGCTATGAGCGTGGAGCAGGCGTGCAGCGCCCTGCCGCCGACGCCGAGGAGCGAGCGCGCCGCGGCGGACGGCGTCCTCATCCTCGCTAAGCTTCCGCTCTACTTCCACCTTGGGTGGTTCAAGGAGACGTTACATGCGCTGGGGCGCGTGCGGGACGCCATCGCGCCAACAAAGCTCTGGACCACAGCCAACAGCAATGACATTGACAAGTTTCCGCTCCCCGACGCGCTGACGCAGCTGGGCAAGCACGATCCGGAGGAGTACGCGCGGTTGCTGGCTCGATCGAAGGTGTTGCTCGGTGTCGGGTTTCCTGTGATCAGCCCGACACCGTACGAGGCATTGTGAGTCCGAGCAGCTGCCGGCTGGCGCGCGTTATGTGACTGTCGTCATGGAGACTCCAGCGTGGTGGAATGCAGAGAACTCATACCAGATGCCGCGGCGTCCCCGTCGTCCTCCCTTACTCGCACCATGAGAAGCCCACGCCCGATGGATGGAACATGTACCATGGCTGGTCGTACCAGCACGGGCCGGTGATGGCGCTCGGCGAGCCATACGCGTACAGCTACAACGTGCACGATCCTGATGATCTGGTGGACAAGTTGTTGCGGGCGCTTCGGACACCAATAGAGCCATTGTAAGTGGGGCGGGGTGGTGCGAGCTAAGCGATTGTGATCTTGTACGACGGGGCACGTCTCACACCAGTATCCCGCCCGAGATGACCACTGCGGCAGTGTACGCGCGTGTGCGCGAAGTCCTCACGCACGACTGGGAGGGCGAATACGACCGCATCGTCGCGGGCCGCGGCATGCCGCGCTACCCAGACATCATGGTCGACAAGTGCTTCAATGGGGAGCATGTCGCGCCGTGTTCCGGCAAGTATCCTATGCCGTAGATCATGTATAAAGGTTTTGGGTTCTGGGTCGGACGGGGACGAGGGCGCCTCTTCGCTTCGCCGCCTCACCTCCCGTCGTCGGGGCGCTATCATCCCCGCGCCCGATCTAGCCACAGTGGCACTGCGTGCCTGCGGCGCGCCGCCCGTATTAAAGACCGTTGCCTCGCACAGCGACCACAGACCTTTGCTCTTACACCCACCATGCGGGCAGTGTACAAGATACTGCCGCTCCTCGGCGCGCTCTACCTCGTGCACTGGCGCTGGCGCGCGCGCGACGCCTGCGCGGGTTGGGATCCTGGCTCTGACGCCGACGCTCCGGGATGCTTGCGCGCGCAGCAGTACCGCGAGTTCCAGGCGTTCTGGGCTTCCAAGTGAGTTTTCGCCAACAGCCCGCTCACGCCCCGCAGCTCCTCGCTCGACGACATCAACTTCCACGCCCTCGCGGGCGCCGAGCGCTGCGTGCCTGGCATAACGCACTGTCCGCCCCGGCCGCTCGTGATCATCGACTACCGGTACTGGAACCGGGCGGCGCGCGACCGCGCAGGGCCCGGCGAGGTTATGTGGGGCTGGACGGTGGTGCGTGTTGCGGTGTCGAGGTCGCGGCCGAGGCCGAGGGAGAGACGAAAGGCAGAAGCTGAGCCCGGAGGCATGATCAGGACAGAGAGGCTGACGCAGAACGACGCCGTGCGTGCCGCGGGCTTCACACCCATCTTCTACGAAGGGACCGACGAGCACGGGGGTGTCGCGGCGCGCCGAGCGTGCGCAAGGACGCGGTGCTCGTGCTCGCGAAGCGCAACGACTACTTCCCCTTGCGCCGTGGCGGGCTGCGGATGTGCTTGAGAGCGTGCGCGACGCCATTGCGCCGACGGAGCTGTGACGACCGTGCGGCATTTGATGAATACCACGGGCTATCCCGTGCCGCCTGCGGTGACGGAGCTGGGGGCCGCAAGAGCCGCGGACATATTTGGAGGTTCTGGGGAGCGCGCGCGCGCTCTTGGGGATCGGGAAGCCGGAGATCAGTCCGACACCGTATGAGGCGCTGTGAGTGGGGGGAGGGGGTACGGTGGAAGACACGTGGGGGCAGGGGAGACGAGATGACCACAATTAACACCAGCTACCGCGGCGTCCCCGTCGTGCTTGCATACATCAAACCCGACCCAGAGGGCTGGGAGGTGTTTTATGAGTGAGCTTCCCGTGCGGCGCAACTAAGGACAGCAAGGCGGTGCAGCACGGGCCGGTGATGGCGCTCGGCGAGCCGTAAGCGTACTGCTACAATGCGAGCGACGGGAATGATCTGGTGGACAAATTGCGGCGGGCGATGGAGACGCCGTTTGGGTCTTTGTGAGTGGCGGGTGGGGTGATAGTGGCGAGGTAGGCCTGAAGCACGACATGAGAGGGTGGGAGACGAGGAGAGGGAGATGGAGGGGGGGGGGGGGGGGGGGGGGGGGGGGGGGGGTGGGGGTTGGCCAGGGAAAAAAAAGGAAGGGAGGAGGCAATGGGAGGGGCGGAGAGGGATGGAGGGAGACAAGTGATGTAGAGGCGGAAAGCTTACACCCGGCATCCCACCCCACATGACAACCGCCGCAGTCCACCCCGCGTGCGCGAGGTGCTCTTCCACAACTGGGAGGGGGAGTACAACGCCATTGGCGGCGTGCGACAGTTAGACGAGGCCATGATCGACAAGTGCTTCACGGGCGTCCTGGCGCCGTGTCGTGGCAAGACACGTTTGCCGTAGTCGGTCTGCTGCAGTTCATTAGAGGGGCAAGAAGTGAGGCGGTCGTAAAGAAGTTAGTGTGTGTTAGCCAAGGCATAGTCTGCGGTGTGTGAGTGGACTGGATAACTAATCACCTGACGCCGTTGTTTGGTTCGACGTCATGACCCAACGCCATTGTTCTCACGCGGCGTGGCGTCGCGGCGCCGTTCCTGCCCTCAGTTCCTTTGTCCGACCCCACGCCCCGCCCCCCCGTCCCTCCTGCACACCAGCTATGCATTTTGATTCCTGCTTCACGGATCACGGATTGCGAATTGCGATGGCACGTTTACTTGTCCGACTTGGAGAGCTCGGCGACCTTCTTCTCCTGGGCCTCGACGTCGGCCTGGGCCTTCTTGGCCTTCTCACGGAGCGACTTGAGCTGCTCCTCCTCGCGGCGGCGGATGTACTGGTTCTCCTGAGCCTCCTCACGCTGGCTGGGAGGTTAGCGGAGGTTTATGGGTATTGGGAGTGTGGTCGGTGGGAGGAGAGTTGCGAAAGAGGAGCTCTCGCTTGGATTCGTCGGAGCGCCGAGGCTAGGACAAGACACACCCTGCCGAGCCCCTGCGCATCACCGCAACCCTGTGGCGCATCGCCGAGGGGTTGTTCGGGCGGCATTCCACGCTGATCATTCGGCGGGGCGTCGAGGTGTATCCAGGCCGAGCGGCGGCCGTGAGCCGTTCCGGCCGCAAGTGTGCCCAAGGCGACACGTTCGCTGATCCCCCTTTCCATCTACGCCCACTTTCCCCGATCCGAACATCCTCGTCTCTCTCCAGAGTCCGAACTCACCGGAAGCCAGTCGACGAGGCGGTGGCACCCTCGCTGCGGACAGGGGCGGTGTAGAAGCGGACCATGGGCTGATGGGGCGAAGAGGAGAGGGAGGATCGTCGGTTATGGGTGGAGAGGAAGGACAGGAGGAGAATGTATCACGGGATGTGTAGGGAGGAGAGATTCGAGTTGCAAGAGTGAGCGGCGAAATGAGCGAGATTGACGGCGATTAGTGAGCGGAGTTGACGAGGAAGTAAGGCGTCAGTACTAGACCGAGGGAGTACAGAGCTCGAGTGCCATGGCACCGGCCTCGACGCCGATGCCAGTGCGCCCAACAGAAACAGAACTCACGGCAGCACGGAGGGCCGAGGTGCGGTTGAGGGCGATGCGGGCGATCATTGTGGAGCGGAGATGGAGAGGTGTTGATGAAGAGAGATGTGGTGGAGAGACGAGACGACGAGGGGTGTGGGAGAGAGCCAGACACAGCGGCGGTGACGAAAGATGCCGGCGCTGGCAGTGTGGCACTCGGCCCACGCCTCCACCGGAGCGAATCGGAGCCGGGCACTGACGTCAGGCATGTGCGGGAGTATACTCCTAATCGATGGCATTAGAGTACATATTACAACTGCAACGACAGCTCATCCATCCACGCTCTGCATGGTGAACGGGGACGCGACGGGCCCGTCGAGGATGTCTAACTCGGCGGGCGTGAACCCCATACGGGGGATGACAAAGTATCTGACAGGCACGAGGAGCATGATGATGATGGGGAAGCCGATGGCCGCGATGGTCTGCGTGATCGCGAACGTCGCGCCAAAGCCGATCAGCTCGACGAGGACGAACAGCGCGATGCGGGAGGTGCGGACGCGCTCGAGCGGATCAGAGGGCGCACGCGCGCGCTTTTCACGTACGAGATACAGCATTTTCGAGGTTACGCCGGAGGAGAGAAGCGCATCCGTGCCCATGTACCAGAAGAGGCCGGCGAGCACGCCCTTCGGGATCAGGCCGAGGACGTGCTCGAACGGCTTCGTCATGAGGACGAGGCAGAGGGCGCCTTGCGCGAGGTTGGACACGCGCTGCTCTACTACGGCCACGGGGACTTCGCGGCGCGTAGCGCGCTCGGCTGCCAGCAAGCGCTGGCGCGCGCGCGCATCGCGCAAGCTCGTGGAGACTTGTGAGACGCGGCGCGCAAGGCTCGAGCCCGAGGCCGCGCGCGGGCGGCGCTTCAGCCCCGCTTCGGCTTCCGCCATTGCTGTGGATGTGGAGCGGGGTCGCTTCTCCCCCTCCCCTCTCGCCTCGCCCACGCCCTCGTCCTCTGCCTCCAGCTCGTCGAGGCTCTCGGTGAGTGGCACCTCGTCATCTTCGTACCCCATCACAACGAGGGACGCGGTGTGCAGCGGTGCCTGGGGGATGAGGCCGTTGGGCGCCGGTACGCCGAGCAGCCCCGCGATGAAGGTGGTGATGCCAAGCAGGAAAAAGTCCCAGTGAAAAGCGGCTGGCTTTCGTAGTGGGAACTCTGATCCCTGCGCAATGAGCGCTGACACGTTGGCGTCAAAGTAGAAGAGCACGAAGAGGATCACGCCGAAGGGAAAGGCCATGCCGACGTACTTGCCCGGGAGGAGCCAGAACTCGACGAGCCATGCACGGCCCGCGGCGGGTCGGAAGCTGTGCAGCACAACGGGGAGCGTCATGTCCTCCTCGTGCACGAAGGGGTTGAAGCGGCCCCAGTAGGCCATGCCGGTCGCCGCGACGATGGTGAGCGGCATGCCGTAGTCTGCGCAGAAGCGGCGGAACTGCTTGCTGATGTATCCCGAGCGGGCGAGGGCGTTGAAGTAGTGCGGGAGGACGAGGGTGATGAGCGCCAACAAGATGCCGAGGAACGCGCTCGGCGTAGACGTCTGTCCGAACTGCCGCGTAACGACCTGGATCCCGTACTGCACGTACACGGCCGCGACGTAGAATCCGAATGTGTCGCAGCTGAAACGCGTCACGTACTTGAGGCCCTTGACGGCGTTGAGCGCGGCCGCGATCCAGTGCAGGATAGCGCCCCAGAGGTATACCCATCCCATGAAGTGGAGGTAGTTCCAGTCGTCGCGGCCGCGGAAGATGTCGAAGATGGTCTTGTTGAAGACGGTAATGGGACCAGTGACGCCAGAGATGAGAAGTGGCTGCCCGCCGAAGACAGCGGCAACAAAGGCCGCCATGAAACTCGCTAGCAGGACTTCCTGTACGCCATACAATCCGGTCTCCTCGATCAGGTCGAGCGAGAATGCCAGACCGGGGAGGACGTTCGCGAAGAAGATGAACCATGTGCTCGGAATAACGCGGTAGTTCCACGCGTCGGTCCAATCTGAGACGTAATATGGAGCGCGCGCCTTGATGTCTTGCCACATGCCGCTGAACGGCATCCAGCCTCTCCCTCTTCGCCCCGGTTCGGCGGGCGGCGCGGAGGCAGCATCCGCAGCGTCATATAGCCGACTTGTGGTGGGGTGAAGGAGAGTGAGTGGTAGTTCTGGAGGGTTGGGGGGCTGCTCGACGCGCGGTGGTGGAGAGTAGGGAGGGGAGGAGCGGACGTGGGTAGGGGAGGTGGATGGTCTGCCTGAGCGAGCGCGGGACACCGGCGAGTGTGGTTGTGATGAGGATGTGGGGGAGATATGTCCTTCCATATTGGACCCCATGACAATGGCAAGGGGAGGAGCGTTGAGGTGAGTGATGAAGAGTAAAGATAAATGATGCTGAGGTTGGTGGTGGTGCCGATGCTGGCTGACATGAGGAGCCATGATTTTTGGGTAGGTGACACGGGTGAGTGATTTCCCAGGCTGATTGCGGGGTTCGGGGTAGCTGCGGGGCTAGATCGGGTCGCACTCTCCAGATGTGAATCATGTTCGGGGGTCATTCCCAGCACTTCGGCGTAACAAGACCAAGAGGGGTACAGTCGCAGAGTTACGGTCGAGCTCAGGTGAGCTCCCATGCGGTAACATTGTCGTAGTAGCTGCCGGGCCGTAAATCCATCATATCACACACACACAACTATTGAAACCCAACATAACACTACCTCCGTGCCAACCACGGCTTTGCTGCCTTGAGCGCCAGCACACCCACGCCCACGGCTCCCACGAGACCGCCGACACCCGCAGCGTTCGCGACCACCTTCTTCTGCCACGCCTCACGCCTCGCCGCCTCCGCATACGGGATGTCTGGTCGGAACGTGACCATATCGTACAGCGCGGTCCAGCCGTGCACTTCCGGCGTGGGGAACGCGATGCCCGGCGTGAGCTCGCGCGGCGTCGACGGGTAGATGCGCGTAAGAACGTAGTCGACCGCGCGCCGCAGGTGGTACAACGGATTCAGCACGGACGAGCGCATCTCCGTGTAATTCGCCAGCGCGAGGTCGCAGATTGCCGCGAGATCCTCTGCGCGCTCAGTTGAGTAGGCGGTCAGCGCGGCTTCCAGCTCTGGGTCGTGCGCGCCGGCCGGGAGAGTGGTTTTGGGCGAGATCGAGAAGCGGTCGAGGTAGGTGCCAAGTACGCGGACGTCTTCGAGGCCACAGTTCAGGCCCTGGCCGTAGAATCTGGGGTTAGAGCCGAGAGTGAAGGAAAAGCGAGCAGACTCACGGGACCATCGAGTGACATGCGTCCCCCAGCAACACTGAGTGGCTAGAGTACGTGCTTGGTGTGACGTTGATCGTCACGAGATTGCCGCGCGGGTGCTCCATGAACTCGTCCACGAGCTTTTCGCCGACAATGTCCCAGGCGTCGGGGAAGTGCTTTTGGAAAAAGGCGCGAGCCTCATCCGGCGTGGAGAGGGCGTGCAGCTCGTCGAAGGGGATGAAGAGGGTGAGGGTGAAGGAGCCGTCCTGGGGTTAGTCTGCAGACCACGGGGGAGAACCGAAGCTGTCGGAGGGGTTTACAGGGAGGAAGAGCCGAAAATAGGCAGTCCGCAACGGCTGTTCGCCGTTACCAACGCCCCATGCCCTCCGCTGACAATGTGCGGATCTTGACATGACGCAGATCACCACACCGCGCCCCTTGGGCCCCCGCCATCGCCCGACAGCTTGGCCCTCCGCTTTACCCTCGCCCCTCCCCGACTCATCACCCACCTTGTTGGGCAAAGCAATCAGCATAAATTTGTGTCGCGGCCAGATGTGCAGGTGATTGGGTGGCATTGCGAAGCCGCCAGGCTTGCTTGGATCCGCATCCATGTGCAGCTCGATGTATGCGTGCGGGATGAAGCTCTGGGAGAAGTCGATGCTGATGTGAGCGGCGAGAGAAAGGAGAGGGGGGAGGGGGGGGGGGGGGGGGGGGGGTGAGAGGAGAGGAGAGGATGAGGGAAGGTGGGAGGTGGTCGTGTGACCACCTCAGCCGACAGCAGACGGTTCAACTTCATCAGCCTGCACACGGCTTCTGCGCTCGTGGTGGCGCAGCTTGTGTCGAAGGTGCACCTGATGCTCCACATCTCGTATGACACTTACCGCTCCGCGCGCATCATCTCCTGCCGGACCTTGCTCCAGCTCCCATCAGCACCGACAATGAGGTCGAACTCGGCATCAACCTTTTCCGCCTTGGCAAGGACCGGGATCTGCGGCGTCTCCGGCGGCGAATCGAGGAGGGCGGGTTCTCCGCGCTTCGTGCGCACGCCGTGGGCCGTACGCGCCCCGAACTCGACTCTAGCAAGCTTGGTGTTGAAGCGCACGACGACGCCGCCGTCGCCGGCTGGTAGGGCCTCGGTCATGCGCTGGTTCAGCAGGCCGCGGTGGATCGAGTTGCTGCAGTTGCCGCGCAGCGGGTCGTACAGCTGCGCCTCGGTGTGTCCGTCGAGGTGGTGGATGAGGCGGCTGGGCATGGGGATCGACTCGGCGAGCAGCGCGTCCGCGAACGCCGGGTCGACGGAGGCGACGGCCGCGTAGCCCCGTGACGAGATGTTCAGGTTGATACTCCGGAGGTTGTTGACGGCGATTTCGCGCCCGCGGGGATCTGGTGTCAGCGAGCGGCGGACAGAGAAACGGGCGGACGGGGCGACTGGCGGACGGGTCGGAGAAGGCATCCCGACCGGCCTACTCACCGTCACGCGTGTCCCATACCTCGACAGCCCAGCCGCGCTTGTGGAGGCTGAGGGCGGTGAGGGAGCCGACGGGCCCAGCGCCGATGACAAGGGCGCGGCGTTGCCTCTCCTTGCCGTGGAGCATGATGAGTGGGTGATGAGAGGATCGGGAAAGGCAGGAAGGGCGGGCGACATTTGTTATCTTTGGAATGTCTGGGTACAATCACGAGCGCGAGGTTTCGGAGCGGAATCAAACACCCCGCAGTCATTCCGCCCGCGTATTCTCGTGCCGGCCTGAGTCGGACTCGTTTGCCCATGCCCCATAGGCATTCCGCGGAAGCGCGGCAGGAGGGAGGGGGGGGAGCGAGGCGAGGCAGAGGTTGGAGAATTGGAGGGAATATGACGAGTGAGGCTTGCTTACTCTATCATCTGCGAGCGGGGACAAGGTCGCCGCGGACGCGACGAGAGCCGAGGTATATGTTCCAGAAGGATGAGGCCGTGCGAGTGCGCCGTCACGCTTCGAGAAGACATGGGCTTCTTTCACGAGCTTGTTCGCCGCTCGATCATCTGGCTGGGCGGGCGGATCACCCTCGCTTGTCTCTAATTGTGAACATTTCACATCTTGACGAGGATGTCGCCGTCACGCCTCTAAGCCAGCGAAATCGACAATGGAGTTGAGGAAGCCGGTGGGCTCATGGTAGGTGAGGAAGATGGCGACAAAGCAATGTGATGATGGCAAACGAGGTGGAAATGGGTAACGATGAGAGCCGGTTATCCCATGATCGCGAGCTTGTCGTGCACGCAGTGGTCGCCGTGATCGCCGGGGTCGGAGTCGGCGATCCGGGGTTGCCGCGGCCCAAGACTCCATGCTCCAGCCTCCACTATACTGCCCCACTCGCAGTTTCAGAAACAGGCACGGGAACAATTTGCCACCCAACAGAGTTACTTTGCACCAATTCACACATGCTCTCGATCTCTCCATCTTCCAACAACAACATCCACCATGTCTACAACTTCACAAAAGTATGTCGAGCATCCATCCAGTCCAGATTGACAGGCTCTTTGTGTGCATCTCAATCTATGCCGGAATACTGCCCGCCAAGGAACCTGACACGTTGCGCGTGCGAGTGATCCTTCATGCACGCGCTCCACTGTCGCATCATTGTGCTGACCTTAGGCCATGGCCGCCCTCCGCTATAGATGCGGCCTCGCACGGCGCGATCGCATTTACTACCATCTACTACGAGGCGTACGATGAGCCCACGCGGCGAAGTGTTGTAAGTGTCCGCGACGTTGATCTGTTGTGTGGTCCAAGATCCTGCGCGCATTCAATGGAGAATTGGAGAACGAATAGCGCTGGCTACAATTGCTGTTGCTTTGCACCCGCCACGCGCGCACTAACACAGCTTGCTCGTTGTATCTCTGCTGCTCTGTTTGAGCAGCCCCTCATCATCACCATCTTCTCATCCCCCCGCCGCCTCCATCCCCTTGCCTGCTCGACTTTACTCCTCGCGCCCCAGCTTGTGCTCGCGCCGGACTCCAGCTCACCCCAGGAAATTCCCCAGTTCTACCTCCCCTCCGCCAAAGTCATCTGGAACGGCAATACAGTCGCCGCTGATCCCGCCTCCATGGCCGCCTTTCTTGACGCCATGCCGCTCAGTCGACACAACCCGCAGACACTCGATTGCCACCCGCTCAAGCGTAAGTGTTTTCCTCACCGCTACAGCCCCGCTCTGGCTCGTGGCTGATTTCAGCCCTTCCATCCGCAACGGCGACCGCGCCCGAACTTCTCATCACTATCACGGGCAGCGTGCTTCACGGACCAACCGTGATGCAGTATGGCGACCACGCGCCGACGCAGCCGAGCGAGTATCCGCGAAAGTATCGCGAGGTGTTTGTGCTCCGGGCGATTGAGAGCGCAGAAGGCATGCAGCCCAAGGTGCGTTGGGTCAAGGCCGTTGATGGGTGGGGGTGCGAGTAAGCTGACTGTAGTACGCGATCCAGAGCGCCAACTTCCGGTTTATCGGGTAAACAATCATCTACTGTATCAATTATTGTATGCATGTGCTCTTGCACAGAGTCGCCAACGACGAGCTAGGAGCAACGAGCTGCAGAGCACTGATCATGGCGACTGATGTGACAGCATGACAGGCGTTGATGAGCGTGCGAGTGAACGTGTGCGATCCACGGCGAGGATTGCGAGGATCGCGAGGGTGCAAGGATGGAGGGACCAGCAATCAGCACATGGAGCACACAGCACTACATATACATATACCTTCCTCCTCATCCTTTCTCACTCATCCTCCTCTTTTCTTCACATTACTCTACTTTTCACTCGTCGACCCTCTTCGTCACTGTTCAATCCCCTCTGCCCACTCGGTCATCCCCCTCCCTCTTTTCCGCTCCTCCCGCGGTCCACCTGCTCACGATGGGTCGCGGCGTCTTCTACGGAAGTTACATTTACGTCTTCGCCGACAGTTTTCCCCTGTCACTTGCCCAGAGAGCCCATGACTGCATACGCGTGAGCTCTCTTTACCTTCCTTCGTCGTCGTCCCGAGATGACACAAAAATGACTGACTCTAGACAAATGGCGGCACACTTGTCACCAACCCCACCCAAGGTTCTCTCACTCATGTCGTCGTCCACGTCTCCTCGAAAGAGCCCTACGGCAAGAATGTCTCAATACCCGTCGCCAACCTCTCCCTCCCCGTTCAAAGAAGCCAGTGGACCCTCGACCACATGATCTCTGCCTTCGCTTTGGAAAATGGCTCTGCTCGACGTGACCACCGTGGACAGTTTCGCGATGTTGTCGTTGTCCAGGAACAGTGGATCTTTGACAGCGTCAATGCCGGACATATCCTTGACTCAAGAGATAATTATGGTGGATGGCGAATCCGGTGCGTTTTCCCAGGTGGCCTGGCCTCGTGGCCCTTCCTTCTTCTGAGTTACTAACACCAGTGGCATCCTCGAGCGCGATCCTCGCAAGCGCCGTCAATCACAACTCTCCTCCACTAGCCCCCCACGTCCCACATGGTCCACAAACCCCCGTAGCGATCGTGGACCAGGGGGTAATCATAATGCGAAACGCAGCTGCGCGCAGTCCGATCGCCACTATTCACCCCCTCGATCTCGACCAAGAACCGAGGAACAACATGGGGGCAATTCTCGGGCCTCTGGAACCGCGGCGTCGTCGATTGCAACCGGCGATCAAACTGAGCCACCCCCCGTGACACTACGCCAGCGTCTCAATCGCGAACTGTTTACGAACAGCCCCACGGAGATCGGACCCCCTATGAACACCGGCGCTGGTCCTAATCCGGCGACCACAACTACTGGGACTCTCACTGTGGCGTCAACTGCAACCGCTACACAGCCTTCATCGCTTATTGGAGGTTCCTCGGGAGCGACTGCAAAAAATAGATGGGTTAGAGTGGCAAGCACGAATAAGACTGAGCTTCCCAACCCCAAGCCTGTAGTACAGCACTTGGTCCCGTCAACGACTCCTCGCCCTCCTGTTCAGCCCGCCGCCCATTCCTCGGGCGAGCAGCGCTCAGAATCGCCCCGTCCTTCCCTCACGCAAGCGCTTGCTCTTGACACAATGGCCGCATCTACCAATATCCCCGACCAGAACGGTGACAATTCGACCGCCCAGGCGGCTGAGGCTTGCCCAACGATGGCCCCCGGAATGTCACAGCTTCTGCAAGCCGTCGAAGAGGCTTCAAAGGCTTCACGGGGTCAACCTGTGCGGCTGGCTGAGGGGAACACTCTCCGCTCGGAGTCGATGTCTTCACTGTCTTCCGCTCCTGCTTCGTCACCGCTTGCGGGCAGCGTCGGTATGCACACCAAGCTACCTCTTCCGTGTGACGAGAGCAGGCCTGCGTGCCACGCTGTGCTGTCTTCCACCGCAACCGCTGCAACGGGTCAGGTGCCCTCATCTAATGGGACGTCTTCAAGGATGCTCAACCTTCCCTCGACATTGGCAACGCCCCCCGTGGCTCATCTAGCGCTGTCTCCAAGCCAAACATCTGCAGGCTCAGCTTCAGCAGCGTCGGCTACCGCCTCACCGTCTCGGGCTTGGAGCCCCGCCGAGTCGCGCAACCCGACTGGCGTGCTTGCAAGGCATCAGCCGCTCCCGCTAGACTTCTTCGTGGAGGACAATGACGATGGAGAAGGACAGGGTGTCAAGGATCTCATTACTGTGCGTGAACATGGTCGCTTCCTGCTGATATTAGGGCCAGGGCGGCGGCGTCCTCGCACCTGCTGAAACGGCACGTTTTGTCGTGCTGCTCCTTGAGAAAGGTCAGGCCCCAACAACGCAATGGCAGCGCGACATGGTAGCGAAGAAGGAAGCTCACCCGTGCTCACTGGTCATTTCCATGCAGTGGGTAATCGAATCGGTTGTGGTCAAGCGCAAGCTTCTCGACCCGATCCCCTTCCTCGTTCCTAAGCGCGGCGCACCAGCCTCGGCACCCTCCGCGATTGTCTGTTCGACCTCCGATAGCTCGATAGACTTGGCGCTGGGCCGTAAGCGTTCCCGAGTTGCTCCAGTAGGACCACTGATCGTGGATATTGAAAGCGAGTCCGAGGAGGAGGAGGGAGGGGCCAACGTCGTCATTCCAGATCCGACAGGGCGCGAACTGCACAACGTCACGCTCCTTATCTCCAGCTTCAAGAAGTGGGACGGTGTGGGCGGCAAATATGCGCACCTGCAGCAATGCGTGAGTCTTTCTTGCGACTTTAACTGAAACCAGGGGGTTCCGAATGCCCGAGACTTGTACACCCGTAACAGGAAGTACATTGATGCCCGCGTGCCGGGGCTTGCGGCGCGCTGTCGCCCCGGACGCCAAGGGCGCAAGAAGTAGTGAAAGGCGTTGGATGTAAGTGAAGCGTGAGTACAGCCTCTTTTGCGTGTTGCATGTATAGCATGGTCATTGGACAATCATGACCGAGCTCATCTCTGGCCACCAGTCATGTAAGCGTAGGCGGTACTGGCACTGACACATACGTTCTCACTGCACTCATTACTTGCTTACCACGAGCGATTCCACGCAATGGCAACTGCATCCACCCGGCTCGCACGGGTGGCTGACACTTTCGAGGAGATCTGTGGGCCCTCCCTGCCTCACCTCTACCAGCCACCGCGCACCTCCCCTTTTCCGACCAAGCGCCACCCCCACCGCTCCTCACCAAGCACCATGTCCTCCTCCGTGCCCCTTTCCTCAGCGTCGACCGTATCGATGCCGAAGAACGGCGCGATGGCGAGCCGGACCACGCCCTTGAACATATCGAGCAAGCGAGGGCGCAGAGCGTCGCCACTTTGCACGAAGTCAGGGCTGGCGTTGAACTCGAGCAACGACACCTCCGGCACGGCAAGTGTGTCGGGCGCAGCGTCAGCGGGGTGCGAGAGGAGGAGGTCGACGCCGAAGATCTCGAACGCATTTTCCATGAGCTGGAGGTTGAAGCTGCCGCATTCCGCGCCGGCCTTGACGGTCTCGGCGACGACGTCGCCGACCTTGGCGAACGTGGCTTCGAGCCATGCGTGGTCGACGACGCCTGCGGCCGCGTACCCGCCTTTTGTGCGGGTCAGGGCCGTGGCTGCTTCCAGGTCCCAGAAGAGGCGGACGAGGTCGTCCTCGCCCACGGGCTGCCCGAACGCGTCCGTCTGCAAACACGTGTTTGTCAGGTGCGGGCGCAGGTCCAGCTCGCCCTCGACGTTGCGTGGTGGCGTATAGGGCGAGCCGGAGAAGAGGGCGAGCATCGTGTGCGCCAGGTGCACGGTGTACGCGCCAGTGACGAGGACGTAGGCTCTAAGGTGAAACTGGGGTGAGCGAGCGAAGCGGGCGGAACGGTCGTGGGGTGTGGCAGCCCAGCAGGAACAGCGAACTCACCTTCTGGCCTAGCAACGCATCGTCGCTCCCCTCGTGCAGGTCGAAGAGGACTGGGCGTGGGACATATTCCTGCTGTTAGCTCAACCTGGTCCCAGCCCACCTGGATCACAAAGTGTCTCATGTGCGAGGTGAGGATGGCCGTGCCGCCCTCCTCCTCTTCCGCATCGAGGTCAATCTCTCCCGTGTGGCGGGCGAGCTCCTCCTCGTCCTCTTCATCTGATGATGGCGGCTCGAACTCCTCAAAAATAGCCCGCCTGGCGTCAGCTGCTCCTGTCCAGCGCCCGGGCCAACTCACAGCTCGTCCTCGGTGCTGAACATGCGTATCCCCTGCCCGCGCTCCGCGAACCCCGGCTTGAGGATGAACCACGCGCGCTCGTCCTCCTCCCTCCCCTCGTTCTCGCGCATGCCCGCGTCCAACTCATACAGGTCGTCCATGAGCATCTCGTCCAGCTCGTCCGCGAACTGGATATCGAGCACCCATCCCTTCGGCATGCCGCGCACGAGCGCGCTCTCCACGCCCCGGTGCTCGCATTTCGCCAAGTACTCCGCCACGGTGGTGTGCAGCTGGTGCTTGCGGATCAGGGCTTTGCGGTACACATACGACGAGATGAGGAAGCGCGCATCGTGCCGCGGCACGTCGAACGCGAGGAGGTCGTAATCAGCCCTGCCATCAGCGCGTCCGCGGACAGGCGCACCATTGCAGGCGCGGCGGCGCGGCCTCGTCCGGCGGAGACGAGGACAAGCTCAGCGCCGGGAGGACCGCGACGAGCGCACGCTCCAACAGGCTTTGGGTGTAGGGCGAGGGGAAGTTGACGAAGGCCGAGAGGCGCGCATTGTTCTCCACGACGGCCATGGCGTCGGATTGGGATCTCGTCAGCTGTCAGTCACAGGATCAGGCGGTGGTCACAACTTTGCGGATTGTGCGGGGCCCGGGATCAAATTTCGCTGTTTTTGCCACCCAAATCCAAGATTTCGCTGTCGGACATTGCACTCCATCCGCATCCACCATGCCCCGCCTTACGAAAGCGCAGAAGGAGGCGCGCAGCGCGTCCGGCAAGCCCGTCAAGAAGGCCGGCAAGCCCGGCACGGCCAAGTCTTCCGGCGGCGGGTTCAAGGTCGGCCCGGCGCATGCGCCGCGCAACGCCTACCTCGGCAAAGGTTTGTGCGTGTGAGGGCGCGCTAACGCCAGCCCAGAAGAAGAAGGCCGAGCTCATCGCCGCTGCCAAGGTCAAGCAGCAGTATGCGAAGGTGCTTGCGCGGGAGGGGATGCAGTCCGTCCGCGTCGGCGGGAAGGGCGGCGTGAGCGCGCGCGGCGCGCTGCCGGACGCGGGGGGGAAGGGGAAGGGGAAGGGGAAGGAGAGAGAGGAGGGGGAGCGGGCACGGCTCGAACGGCGAATGGCGGCTGCGATGGCGGACGCGGACGAGGACGATGGAGAGGGACACGGGGGGAGTGACGACTCGGACGCCGACTCGGACGACGACTCGGACTCGGACGCGGAGGACGAGGCGGCGCGCGCGGCGGCGCGCATGCGGCAGGCGGCACGCGAGGCGGACGAGGCGCGCGCGGAGCGGCGGGAACGCAAGGCGTTCGAGCGCGGCAAGACGGGCACCGAGAAGGCGTTCCGGCCGGGGCGGCGGCCACTGTCTAAGCAAGCGCCAGAGGCGCGGACGGTACGCGCGCTCTCGCCGCCGAAGGTCGAACCGCGCGAGGGCCGGCTGCGCGACCTCAAGCGCGAGGCGTTTGGAAAGCGGCACGCGGGTCGCGCCGGCGGCCAGCCGCGCATGGGTGCGCGCATGGATGTGCTGCTCGAGAAGATCCGGCGCTCGAAGTCGTAGACTCGCTATGCATAATGGGTCTGAGGCTCTACTGTATCCTACTGAGTAAATGTAAATAGTCGTTGGCACCTAGCGCGCCCGCGCACTCGCACTCACAGCCTCGCCGGGCGGCACATTGACAAACGAGTAGCTCTCGGCACGCTCTCTACTCTCCTTGCTCGGGCTGGGAGAGCGGCTCGTCCGGTCCGGCACGCGACGCGGGCTCGCCGGCGGGCTGCGTGCAGTCGGGTCGGGCGTGCCCCGCCGGCTGGTCGGCGGTGTTGATACCTTGGGCCGGCGGCGGTACCAGCGCGCCCACCATGCACCCGCGAGGCGGGCCTCTTCGCGCGCGCGCTCCTCGCGCCGCCGCTCGAATGCCGCGCGGTACCTCTTGTATCCTTCCTCAAAGTGGGGGTCGACGCGAGACGAGAAGATAAGCTCGCCGCGCGGGTTGGAGGAGGGCGGGATCTGCGCCATCACCTGCTGCCCATGCGAGACGCGCCGGCCCTTAGGCCCCGCAGCTTTGGTGGGCGCCGCGCGCAGCGGCGCGGGCGAGGGCTTCAAACTTGCAGGGAGGGGCAGGTGCGACAGAAGGCTGTACCACGTTGTTGGGGGGCGGCGGACGTTCAAGTACATGTTCAGCGGACGGAGCGCTTTGTTGCTGTGTGTGATGTAGCTGTGCGCGTAGCGGATCTTGTCGTCGTGCATGCCTGAGGCGAAGAAGAGGGTGAGGGTTATGCCTACAACGGCGAGGGCGACTTGGAGCGCGCGCAAGGCGATTATGTTCTGCGGTCAGTGGAAGGGGGGATAACGATACTGGCGTGGATAGCAAAGCCTCCGGCCCTGTTAACTCACGTCTGGTCTCCGTGCTAGCAGGTGGTATGCGCAGAGAACGAGGACGGCGATGAAGCTCCACAAGAAGACTGGAGTTAGCTCCTTCTCTCAGTCCCCACCCACTCCCCAGCTCTCACTCACTCCGATATCGTCTCCGCCGCCGCCGCAGCATCTCAGCGTTCATCTTGAGCCGCTCCTCGAACAGCAGGAGGTCTCGGTACGTGCTCGTGTCCGCCGGAGGATGAAAAGGCGCGGCGCTTCCCGGCCGGCGTGGCATGGGGCTGGGTGGGCGGCCTGGGGGCGAAGGGGTGCGGCGCCTTCCGGCGGGCGCAGGCGCGAAGGAGGGTGAGGGGAGGCGGGCGGAGGATGGGGCGGGGGCGCGGGTGACGGGGTCGACGTCTGCGCGGGTAACGGGGTCCATCTGGCGGGTGACTGGCGAGTCGCGGCCGAGGGAGGCGCGCGCGCGTGTCACAGGGCCTTGGCCAGCGCTGAGGCTGGACGTTGATGCGCTCATGGCATGGAGAGGGTGATGATGATGTTGGTGTTGGTGTTGTTGATGATTTTGTGGTGAATGAATGGGTGTTGGAGAGATGTCGGGCGAGTAAGCGGTTGTGGGGGCGGGGGCGCGGATATAGGCCCCGGAAATAGGAGGCACTGCTTGGCGGCGATCCACCCCGCGTCCATGTCGAAAGCAATCGCACGGCTACCAACCGAGAACAATGCATGGATATGTACAGAGCTACAGGCAATGTCCGTCTGTTACCTCAGACCCCGCCGATGCTGACACCCTCCGATCGCTAGTCTTGGATCTGTACTTTGATGGCTCCCTGGGACGGGTCAGCTGCGACCTGGAAAGCGTCGACGGCGTCCTTGAGTGCGAAGCGGTGCGTCACGAGCGGCTTGACGTTGATGAGCCCACCGGAAATCAGCCGGATCGCCTTGGGATACTGGTTCGCGTAGCGGTACTGGAACTGAAGGTCGATCTCGTTGGCTGAGCAGTATCCGAAGGGGTACTGGGATGAGCTGCTCGCAAGGTTGGGAAGGGGATGGCACTCACACTCTGTTCTGACGGCCCGACGCCAATCACGAACACCTTGCCCCCAAACTGCACCGAGTAGATGGCAGCTCTAATTGAGCTTTCGACGCCGGTGCACTCGAGCGCGGCGCGTAGCGGCATCCCCGCCTCTGCTGTGATCCGCTTAGCCGCTTCCTCTGCGCTCTCGCCTTTGGCGATCAGAATCGTCTTGACGCCGGGAACGAGCGTGCGTGCGAATTCGAGGCGACTCTCAAACAGATCTGTGATGACGATGGGGCAGCAGCCAGCCGCGTCCGCCGCGAGGAGCGAGATGAGCCCGATGGGGCCAGCGCCACTGTTGTTAGCTGTTACGGCACAGAACGCACCAGATCACCACAGGATCGCCCAGCTTGACCCCTGCACGCTCCATTCCGGCGAGCACGACGGCGAGGGGTTCGCACAGACTTCCCTCCTCGTACGACATATTGGCGGGGAGCTTGTGCAGCCACGAGGCGGGGTGCGCGTGGAACCTTGTCAGCGTGCCGTGGTATGGAGGCGTGGAGAAGAAGACGACGTGGGGGCCTTATGTCAGCCCGAAGAGAGTTAGGCCGCGGGGCAATGAGAGAGAGAGATCGCTTTCGCCGTCTGGCCTCTGTCACTCACAAGCGTTGTACCGCCCGGTCCGACATGCATCGCAATCCGCGCGAGAGCAGGGCACGCCAGCCTCGATCGCCACCCGGTCGCCGACCTTGAGCGTGCTCACGCCCGGCCCAATCTCGACAACCTCGCCCGCGCTCTCATGCCCCGCCCCGCACTCGTCCGTCACGATCATTGTGGGGCCGATATGCCCGTGCTTCCAAAAATGCACGTCCGAGCTGGGGTCAGTTCTGCTGGGGCGGAATGAGATGGGGCATGTGACCTCGCCAGAACTTGCAACGAGCTCGCCACCCATCTGGCTCTCTGCCGACCTATGCCTTGCCCCCCACCACACTCACCCACAGATGCCCGTCGCGCGCACATGCACAACCACCTCGCCCTCGCGCGCCACCGGCCGCGGCTTCCGCACCATATGTACCTCGTGCGCGGGGTTGTACGCGCAGGCGAGGTTGGCGTGGGGGTCGCGCAGGCGCGGGTCGTCGGAAGCGAGGACCTTGAACTCGGCGGACTGGAGCACGGCCTGAGGGTCGTATGCGGACTCGTAGAATGTCGGCGCGGCGGGCATGCTTGAGGATCAGAGGAAAACTATGAGAGGGAGATTGAGAGAGAGGAAATGGGAGGGAGACATGGCATCATAAGGCATGCCATGGTCATATGTCCAACGATGGCCGGGTGTCTGGATGATGGCCGGTAATCGCCAGGATCGGATACGACGGATAATGCTCGGCCCGCCCGGGGCATCTTCATGCCGCCTAGTGTTTATGCCGTCGCATCCTGAGAGACGTTATGTGTCGCATAGAGAGTTCAGTGAGCACTGAGCAGCGTGTAGGAATTCAAACACCTCGCGGTCGAAGACAAGCATGTAAAAACGGCATTGATGCAGCGGTCTACCTGGACCAGGTCCGGAGTTCCGGATATATCGCGTGAAGCCGTGAAATACCGCCACCGAGTGCAGCGGGGACTTTACGCTCATAGAATACATGCTTCTTGTGCAGACATTCACCCGCTGTGCTTCCAATGGCTGTCCGAGAGGGACAGCCGAAGGCTGCCTGATAAGGAGGACTCCAGCCGGCTCTCTCGGTGAACGACCAGGAGCATTCACGGTACGATGAGAGGAAAGGGCTATGCGGTCAAGCAACCTCAAGTCTTGAGGGTATGCGTGGAGCTGTCGGGGCAGTCTCGCCGGCCAAGAGCTTGGTGATCGACCTCGCTGATATAGTATGCCGTACGTGGCTTGCAGCTGCTGTAAGTTCGTAATGCAACCGGGGCACTCTGCGCAGTATTGATCATCTCCACGACCGCCGCTCCATGGCAGGGCATGTAGGAGTATGGCTCGGGCAGGGGGCACAGCACGGTCAGCGGGCATGTGAACTTGAGTACTGCGAAATAGCGCAAGCCCACCTGTTCCATGAAAATGGGGCTTAAGCTGAGAGGAATGCTGAAGCCGTTGAGCGCACTCAATCGTTGGCAGCCTTGACAGGACGTTTTGGATCCGGTGAGTGGTCGTGCTTTACCGAGCGCGGAGCAGTTGGAGGCGAGAGAAAGCCGGCCGTGCGCTTGCGCACCTTGAACCCACGGGCAGCTTCAACTTGAATGGCCTATTGGAGGAAGCGCTGAGACCTTCCGGTTGGAGGAAAACACATAAATGGGAGTGGTGATAGATAAGGGTGCGGAGGCGGGGGTGAGCATAGGAAGACATATATGACGCTCTACGGGGTCCAGTTCACATTGAAGGGGAATAGGCACTATAGCAAGACCCGGCTGGCACAATCTTGCTAGTGCGATGGCTCTGTGACTCAATGGATCGCGATGGAGCTGCCGGATGCTTTTCCGTGCGGCGTCGGTTCGCAGCGGCACCATGGTTCGCCTGGGAGTCCTTCACGTTGGGCGGCGGCACGAGCGTACGACGAAGCTACTATGAACTGTCGTAGTACTCAAGTCGGAGTCCGTTGACTCCGGTAGAGTCGGCGCAGCAGGTCGAGCTCGCCTCGCCGCATGAGGCCCTCCCCCCGTTCCCGGCCGCGCTGCAGGAGCCCTTGCCCCCGTTCCCGGCCACCGCACGGGACGAGCAGTGGGCGGCACACGAGGCTGCAGTTTTGGCTACGCCGCTGCCGGCTGGTGAGAAGAGGAACTGATTGCACTGTACATGCTGGACGTATTGTGTGTTTTGCAGCGTGTCCTTGGGCGACCGCAGCACGTGGTGGAAAGGGCAAGACATGCATGTGAGACAAGGCGCGGAATGTGGCTGAATTGAAAGTGCCCGCTGGATTCAATCGCGGCCACATGGGGCGACGGGGCGGGCTGTGCAAACATGATCTTGACAGATGTACTGTACACGCATGCACGACTCATGGTTCTACATCGTGTAATACAAATTATGATACAACGGGTACATGTATGTCAAGTTACGGTGGTGTAAGGCGGCCAAAGCGGTGTATGCTACTCTGGGGGCGACCGGCGCCCTCTGCTTCCACGGAGCGGCTTGCGTGCCCCCTCGGGATCGCGCGTGCCAAACAGTGCTACTCTGTACACGTCCCAACTCCGCGCCTCCAAACCCTCCGCGCCCGACACCGCCCCGCCCCTACCCTCCAACGGCAGGCCGTACATCGGGAACATTGTCGCGCCCTGCGGCGCCTCCGGCAGGGCCGAGTATATCCTGGCGTCGACCAAGTCTTCCGGCGGAACAGCTTGGAGGAAGGGCAAGGTGTGGTGCCACACGCCGCGTCCATGCCGGCGGAGGACGTAGACCGTCTCGCCGACACACACGGAGCCGCAGAGGGCGGCGATGGGCCATGTGATGGCGAGGCTGATGCGCGTGGCGCCGCAGGGCACGCCGAGGCCCTCGCATTCCCACTCTTGGATGGTCAGGCCGGAGTAGAGGGGCACGATGGTGTACATGCCCGCGAGGACGAAGCCGGTCGCCGAGAGCAGGCCGGTGGGAAGGACGTCTTCGCGGACACGCCATCCGCCGCGGCGCGCGGCGAGGGCGCTGAGGTTAGTATTGGAAGGGAAAGGGGGAGGGGGAGGGACTCACAATGCGGAGAGGTAGGATAGAAGGACGACACCATACAGGATGTGCGCGACGAGCAGGGGCCGCCAGGTGTCTTTGATGGGGCCGAAGCGCCAGCTCATAAAATAGAGGGGGGCGAGGAGAGTCGCGTTCGCGGCAATCATGGTGGCTGTCAGGACCGCGACAAGAGCGAGCGTCGCGCGCTGTAGTGTTGTTGGACGGAGGCTGGGTGGGGGCCGTGGTGGGGAAGTGCGAGACGGACGTGAGGGAGGGGGAGAGTGGGAGGAGCGTGGGGGTGGTAGCTGCGGCGGTGGTGGTGCTGGTGGTGGTCCTGGCATGATGGAAGATGAGAACGGGAAGCGCGAAAGAGACCGAGAGAAAGAAGAGCGAGAAGGGGGAGAGCTACAGAGAGGAGAGCGACGGGGAGGAGAGTGATGTTGATGTTTATCGAGTGATGAGTCGATTGAGAGAGTGATTGAAAGCGAGAGAGTTGGCCGGCGGTGCAGTTCGCCCTGGCTGGCGTGGGGACGCGGGGCCGAAATCAGGAGTGTATCAGGGCCGTGTTCGGGCGTCGCATGCCTGATCTCGGAATGCACAGGTCTAATGCCACGGAATCGGAACGTTTAGTGCTGCCAGAGTGCTGCAGAGGTTCAAGTCGTGGAGACTGATGGCGAGACGGAGGAGGATGAGGATGTGGTGATCATTGCAAGAGTATGAGCTTTGTGCATCCTTGGCCCTTCTGAAACTGGCCCCTTCCCCTGCCCCTCCCTTCTCCTGGCCCTGATCGCCGCAGCTTCACCGCAGTCTCCAGCAGCACAACCATGCATCCACCTACCGCTTCATCCTCTACTCAATGCAATGCGGCGCCGAGTTCGTGCGCGCAGATGGAAGCGAGCAAGTATGAGGGCATACGCTAAACAGGAACAGAGTGAACCTCAGTTCTCAAAACTCCGTCGATTCCTCCCTCCTTTGGACCGTATATCCCGAGATCGACGGATCGACACTCGCAAAGCCCCGACGCACAGATTCTTTCATGTTCAGGGCTCCAACTCCATCTCTCTCCTGTGGCATCGGCCGACAGAGTCACAAAGGCCAAGAGCGGCGCGCGTGATGGAGTCGCATGCGCTGGTGCTTCCAAGCTATTGGAGGCTCTGGTGCAGATCCTCTCACTCCCCGTCTACCAACGGCCACAACATACATCCGCCCAGCATTACGATTATGTATAGTACTCCCTCCGCGCCTCACAACATGCCCTCGGCGAAGAGCGTGCGCTTGCGGTCCAGCTGCTCCATGCTGAGCTTGGGCCGCTCCTCGACGCCCGGCATCGCCGGCGGCCTAAGGCCTGTCTTGTATGGATTTTCGCGCCGCGGGGACGACGGGTACGACCGCGCGGACTTGTGGCTCGCATGCGACGACTCGGAGAGTGCGCGCGCATCTTCGTGCGGGGCCGCATACGCGTCCGAGTACGGGTTGGTGCGCTGCGACGGCGAGCGGGCGTTCTCCGAAGAAAAGGTGGTGCTCGGCGACGACGTGTACGGGTTTGTGCTGCGCTGCGAGGGGGTGCGGTACGGGTTGGCGTGCAGGCTGGGGTTGCTGCCCCCGCTCGTGGCGGAGATGGTGGAGCGGCCGAACGTCGCGCTCTGTGACGGTGTGGGCGAGAGCGAGCTCGTGCGCTGCCCGGGCGTGATGTATGCCGGGGCGAGGCCGAAGAGCGGCGTCGTCGCCAGCGTCGAGACGCTACCCGTGCTCGGCGACTTGGGGAACGTGGGGCCAAGAGCGCTCTCTGGGCGCGCGGGGGAGGGCGGGGCAGGAGTGTTGCGCGGATAGTCGTCGAGCGTCCTAAAAGCCGAGGAGGGCGAAGGGAGGGTCGCGCACGGCGCGGGCGCGTGCATCAGCGGCGCGACGTCGATGCTCCCCTCCTTGACTTGAAACGGCTCCGAGATGGACATATGGCTCTTGCGCTTCTTGTATTTCGGGCCGTCGCTGCCGAGGTCGGACGAGAGGGCGTGCAGGCTTTCGCCCCACCCGCCAGGGTGCTGCGATGCGTAGATCGCCTCAAAGAGAGCGCTAAGGAGGAGCAGAAGCGCAGCGAGGAGCAGCGCTGCGCCGCCGGCAAAGTGCACGGTGCAGCGGCGCGCGAGCCCCGCGCAATGCGCCAGGGAATAGAGGCGGTCTCGGGCGGGCGAGTATGAGAGGAAGAGAAGCACGCCGATGGCCGCAGCCCCACCGCCGAGCACCGCCAGGCAAAGCACGTCGGTGTGAGTTGCTACGAGCGCCGAGTAGGCGTTGCGGCGGCGCACGAGAGAGTGCGCGAGCGCGTATAGTGCTGTGGCACCGCACACGGCTTCGGCGGCAATGAGGAGCGCCCGCCAGCGGAATAGGGTGTGTTCTGGAGTCAGTGGCTTTGAGGCCGTGGGAACGCGGGAGCGTGACGGCTGCGTAGGCGGGGCGGGCAGGCGACATACCTGGCGACGGGGCGGATGCGAATGCCCTCTGCACGTGATACAGCATGTAGCCGTTACATCCTGCTGCTGCGAGGGCGACGAGGGAGGCTAGGGGGAGAAGCACGGAGTGTGCGGTTGTCGCCCTCATCTTTGCGGTATTCCGGTGGTGGTGGGAGGTAGGAGTGGGCGAAGGATGGGTGGTAGGCGTAGGCGTGGTGTTCGGACTTGGGAGAACTGGTAACGGCGGCTGACAAGAGATGACGCTGTCGTCCTAGTCGACGAGGATGGCCTGGTGCTGAGAAGATCGACGCGCGGCGTCGGGTCATGCACACACCGCGGTCAACGCGGGACTGAGTAGAGCGAGAAGAATGAGTAGTGGATGAGTGGGCGCATTGTTGTGCAGCCCCAGAGTGTATATGAATTGCGGCGTCGCGACGCCGAGACTCCCGGCTACCGTATGTGTTGCTTGGTGAGTGGTGGCGCCCTGAGGCACTGGATGAAGAACCGAGCTGCGTGCGGCCTATAGTGCTAATGAGTGAGTGCAGGAGCACTCAGCATGTGCATGTGAGCAGAGGTGAGTGGGAGTCTAAGGCTGAGGCAGTTGCCTGACGACGCGAGGGGGAGAGTAGAAGGGAGTAGTGGACAGAGGAAACAGAGAGACAAGGGCAAAGCTACGAAGCCGCGACCGCAGGAGCAGGCACGCGCCGGCCTGTTGCACCTCGTCCGCGTATCTGCGTGTCTGCTAGTCTCGAGCGTCTGAGGTGAGACCGAGAATCAAGGTCGCATGCCGCGGGACGCGTGCAAGCTTATTTCGCGCCGAATTTTAAGGCCAGGTGGTGTTTGCAACGGCATGGGGCAGGTTGCGACACGGCTGCTGCAACCTACTAACCCGCGCATTTGACTCGGGGCCTGACTGCGTGACGGAGTGGATGATGTACATGCATGTGGACGCTTCCGGGTCGCGCGGACGAGGGTATCAATGCTGGCGGATGCTGGATCGCTGCACGGCGATCCTGCGCTGTGCTGGCACACCATTGCCGCCTTCCGCCTTTCTCGGGATACAGGAGTACACATAGTCAAGCGCATTCACAACACAACAAGCAGCAGGAATCAGAACCACATCACTTGCTCGGTTATCACGACGGACATGCCAGACGATACACTTCTTGCGCAAAGGTGGGTAAGTCCTCAGTGCGCTGAGGACGAGCGTCGCTACTTTTCTCTCTAAGAGCTTGCAACTTCACGGCGTCCCCGCTTGTAGCGGTTCGCGGAACCGCGGCGCACGGTACGGCGGGCTCTGTGAGGTGGGGGTCATGAGCTGCCCCGAGTGCGAGGCGGGCGGCGACTCCCGACGCTGGCCGAAAGAAAACCTCGTCGAGGGCATGTCTGGCCCCGAATCCGCATGACTAGGCCGTCCGCGATCGCTCGACACGCTGTGTGTGGGATGTAAGCCCGAACTCGACGCCCACCCGCTCCCTAAAGCAGCGTAGGGCGCCGGCTCCCACACGCTGCCGTATGGCGACCACGCGGGGTCAGGCAGCAGCGACAATGGCCGCGATGGCGGATACTCGTGGAAGTCGGTTCTGGGCGAACGCGGTGAGCCGGGAAACTCGGCCATGACGGAGAAAACGTCAGTGCTAGCGCTGAGGATCGTGTCCTCATCCGCATCTCGCGCGTGCGTGGGTGGGATTTGAATCTGAAGGCGGGGGGTGTCGCGCGTCAAGCTGGTTGACTCGAGCGGGCGCCGCTTTTCGTCGAGTATGAGCTGGGGAATTGGGGTGGCGCGGTCGTGGCTCAATGCCGTGGTCTTCGAAAGCTTGGACTGAGCAGGGCTGATAGCTGAGCGCGGCACTGTGTGGCTGGGAGAGTGCCCTGCGGTGCTCTGAGAGGTTTGTGAGCGGGCGGGCGGCTCCGCTCGCGAGCGAGAGGGCGAGGGAGAGCCCGTGCGCGCATGGAAGCGCGGAAGGGAGGCGGCGTAGCGCGAGCGCGGAGGGCTGGACCGGCTGTGGCCATCCTCGAGCAAGTCGACGTGGAGGATGGGACGCACGGCCTCGGGCTCGGTGAAGGGATCCTCGAGGATGGTCGGCGACCTACTGGAAAGCATGACAGCCCTCGTGCGGGACGGGTGTTCGGTGAGACTCTGCAATGAGCGCGTCCATGCCTCGCGCCCAGGGTGGTTCACCGCCTTGTTGATGACGAGGTATGTCAGGATGGCGGAGAGAAGCACCGCGCAGATCCACAGCAGGGCGCCGGCCGCCACCACCAGGCTGTGGTAAGCTGTGTTTTTTGGCACATACGTGCAGTGGCTGTGCTGTGTCGATGGCTCCGAGCATGAGCCGAGGCCGAGCACGCCGCGTGCAGTGAATGCGACGGCGCACCCGTATCCGAAAACCGTGAGGACGGTGAGCACCGCGCAGTCGCTCGCGAGCCACAAAAGCGGCGCGTTGGGCTGCAGCTGGCGCACTACAAGACTGGTGTCAGCAGCGACAGGCACCGAGCGTTGTCTCACAACATGAGGAGGTACGCAAATGTCGCCAGACTGAAAGCAAACGCGGCGACGAGGAGGGATAGCGTCGGCGTGCCTGGTGTCAGCTGCGGCAGTTGCCACTCACTGCCAGGCGCGGAGGCGGCCTCGGCAACAGCCGTGCCCAGGAGAGTTGCGAGGACCGTTGCGATGAGTAAGAGCACGCCGTACGTCCATAGCTGGACACGCGTCGCGCTTGCCATGGTGGTAGCTTAGGAGCTCGGTCGGTAGAAGGAGCCCGATGGCAAATTCAGTGGAAACTGGGATGGATGGGGAGAGACGAAGCGCAATGTAGGTGCGAGGCGATGCTCAAGATACATTGAGAGGCGATGCATGTGTAAGACAATGGACTTTGGGTGCCGTGGGTACAGAGATCGTGAGCACGCAACAGGCGGGCTTGTTTCCATACGAACACCTCTCTGGCGGACCAGTCAGTCTGCCTTCCGATCCGAACGGGCCGTGTATGCATCGTGGAAAGCCAAATGAGCGTCTAGCCCAGTTGCCGCGCTAGCATATATGAGGTTGAGACGCGAGGTAATAACAACCTACGAAGCTGATGGAGCAGGCTGCCTGTTGCATGAATGACTTCCTGCCGTTTCAACTCTCGAATCGATTTGTTTCATCTCTCAAGGTCCGCCGTCCGGTCCGGGGGTTCGGAGGTGGTTCTTTGTTTCTCATCACCTTGCCAAACCGCTTGTTGTCAATCGTTCTCATTGCAGTTGCCGGTTCCATTCAGGCCCCTGCCGGCCAAGCCATCACTTACAGCCTCCATATCGCCCTACCTCCGGATTGCGCGGGGGTTTCTACATCCTGACAAGCATAATTACAACTTCGGATTGTAAATTTCAAGATCGACATCCACTCCGCCCTGTGGCTTGCCTCTGGTGGCGTCAACGTAATATATGAAGGTGGCGCTGGAGGCAAACGCTCGACAGTTTGACCGTGTGCATCTGGACCTTAGCTGGTTATGGCCATTGGTCGGTGAAATCCCAGGCCAGCCCCACCCACCGCTTGCACTGACAAGAGCAATTTCAGTTGCAGTTCAGTGAGGCTGAGGAAGAGCTTTATGTGCTACTCTCTCCCCAACCTCTTACCCTCTCTTCTAAAAGAGGGGTGAACACACCCACCACCCCTCCATCACAAGTGCGATGTATGCGCGCGACCGAAGCCGTCACACACTTCCCGTTTCTCTGCGCTCATCTGAAGCCTCTGCGCTCATCTGAGGGAGGGTGAACTGGCCAACAAATACAGGCATGGCGGAACAGAGGGAGCAAATCCATCGATCACGGTAACCTTTGGGGTGATACTGAGCTGCGTGAACGGTGGTGTCCTCTAGACATGCATACAGTAGAGGCACCAGCGACTCCCTCAAGTTTATTCGTGCAATGAGGCCTGTGCCGTGGCGCGTGGCGCTGCCGCTGATGTTTGCGCTGATGTCAGTCAAGTTTGCAGACACGAGTGTGACAAGCAGGAGGAGCCAGAGTCTGGGCCGGGCCCACCTGATCAAGCCACGATGGACGGGGCTCCCAAACGTAAACTCGTTAGTGATAAAAGCGATGATTTTCGAGGGTGCTCGAGGGGGTTGTCCGGCTGCAAACCCAAGCACACATTTCCGATACTCTTCTCGTCATCTCCGAACTACCCCCGCCCTGGGTGGACGCGTCGACGCGCCGAGAACAACACCACCCCTGAAGGTGGGCCTTCTGAAACGTCGACTCCCAATCCTATCACGTCAGCTGCCACCCTCGATATCGTCCATCAAGACTCTGCGCATGCTTGCAACAGTGGCAACTGTGCGGCTGTTGACGACCGTCGTGAGCGTGAAAAACAGCACCACGCATGTAGTCTCCTTATAACCGTTCATTCTTTCATCGAGCAGGCCTCATCTCTGTACCACCATGCGTCTCATCCCAACCGTCACTCTTTTCGTGGGCATTGCCGGCGTCGCTGCCGCCCCGGCCAAGTGCAAGCAGCCCCCCACTGGCACTTCTAATGCGACTGCCGCGGGCGGCAGCGCCAGTGCCAGCGCCAGTGCCATTGCAAGCACTGCCGCCATTCCCAGCGTCGCCACTGCTGCTGGCAGCGAGGTCACCGCTTCCCTTGACGCCAACGTTGCGCTCGCGAACTCATCCTCGAATGTGACGGCGCAGCTTCCGACCACGGGCGATGCCACCGCCCCCGTCCCCGTCCCGGCGCCAGAGGCCAGCGCCACGGCAGGAGCCAACACCACCGCCAACTCAACCTCAGAGGTGCCTACCTCTAATGCCAACACCGGTGGTTCCGGCTCTGGCCCGCTCTTCGACGTCTCCCAGTCCATTGTGGACCGCGGCAAGGTCCTCGCCTCCATGTCGGAGGCCGACATCTTCGCTGCCGTTGGCCAGCCCAACCTCGTCGGCGACTCGCAGTACCACCCCCTCCTGCGCGAGGCGCTCGCGAACACCACGCGTCTGTCAGTCATGCACGCGCAGCAGGTGCGCGACGTGATCGGTTGGAAAGTGCCCATCAGCACTGTCACCGACGCATCAGCCTCGGTTTACTCGGCCGGCGAGGTCGTGTTCCTCCACAGCATGATCGAGACCACGTCAGAGACGGTTGTCGCACACGAGCTCGCGCACGCCGTCTTCGACCACCAGGGCTTCCTCACCCCCACGGCAGACGCCGTGCAGAAGGCTGGGATGGACGAGGCGACGTACGGCGACGTGGCGTCGACGATTAACGAGGCGTTCGCGACCATCTGGGCCGAACGAGCGGCGATCTTCAAGCACCCGGACTGGTACAACAGCACGGTGTGGAACGAGAAGGTGCAGCACTCGACGGCGTCCGCGCTCGACTGGATTCTCGCCGGCGAAGACCAGACCACGCAGGCGTGGCACTCGAGCCTGGGGCTCAGCAAGGCGACTACCGACAAGAAGGCAGAGATCGTCAGCATGGCCGACGGCATCATCTTCCCTAAGCTTGCACAGCTCTACTCGCTGGACCAGCCGCGCGGCGAGGTCCCCGCCTACCTTGACGAGGAGTAGGCGGAGGGGATCGAGTCGTGGCGCGGCGCGGCGCTGGTCGCTGCCTGCGTTATTTGTAGCTTTATAGCCCAATATCAAAATGCTTTGGATGCATTACTCTGCAGGCACGTATAAATCAATGCGCTTTCTTAGTTGGACCCCCCCACATACGCCACCCAGACAAGTGACTGCCGATCATTTCAGTTGACTTGTTTTTGCTGCTCGTCACCACCCCATCCTGCATCCATCATGCCCGCAAAACACGACATCAACGTGAGCTTGCGAAGCAGCGTTTAACTGACGACAGAAAGTAGGGTCTGAGAGCTCTGACTTCCCAATCCTGTAAGCATATCTGGGGCGGCGCGAGCTGACAACAGTTGCGAAACATGTACGATCTCAGCCTTGATGATGACTAACGGCAGGTTTGGGTCCTAACCCCTACGTCCGAATGGTGAGTATCGCTGTATGAGTGCTTGAGTGTTCATGGCACATGCGCTGTGCTCGTCGTCCAGGTCTCGCTGCATGAGACACATCTGGACGCCGTTCCAACCAGCCATTGCCCTCTCATCTCCTCCACTCCGCTGCACCCCGCTTGCCCGCCGCGGCGCTCACACCAGACCCGCCAGGAGTTCGGGCAAGAGTGCAAAATCTGCAACCGCCCATTCACCGTGTTCAAATGGAACCCGGGAGACGGCGGGCGGTTCAAGAAGACGGAGATCTGCACGACATGCGCGAAGATCAAGGGAACATGCCAGACGTGTCTTCTTGACCTCGAGTACGGCCTGCCGGTGCAGGTGCGCGACGCGGCGCTGGGGCGCAAAAACGAGGCACCAAGCAGCGATATCAACAAGCGTGAGTATGACCTTCTGAGCGCCGCTCGTTCGCTCGCTCACGCCAGAATACTACATCCAAAACCTCGAGGCGCAGATGGCGAACTCGGACACAGGGATTGCGTTCGACGCGCAGCTCGCCAACGCCGCAGGCAAGGAGATGCTCAAAACTCTTGCCCGCAACGACCCCTACTACAAGCGCAACCGGCCGCACATCTGCTCCTTCTTCCAGAAGGGCGAGTGTAAGCGCGGCGACGCATGTCCCTTCCGGCACGAGGCGCCTGAGGCTGGCGCAGGCCCGGTGCGCGGGGGCAACGTCCAGCAGAGCATGCAGGACCGGTACTACGGGCGCAACGATCCTGCGGCGAAGAAGATTCTGGGCCAGGTCGCCGAGGCGCGCGGGCTCAAGCCGCCCGAGGACAAGTCGATTGTGAGTGGCCGCTGCGTCGCTGGCGAGGGCAGGAGCTGATGCCAGACGACGTTGCTGTTCCTCGGCGTGCCCCAGTGCGAAGAGAGCGACGTGCGCACCGCGCTGTCGGCTGCTGTGCCGTCTGTCGAGCCGTCCCAGATCCGTTCCATCTCCATCGTGGCGGCTAGCAGTGAGTATTTGCCCCAGGTTCCCCATGCAAGTCTCAGCTTACGCCAGACTCGGTCTTTGTGAACTTTGCTGATCGTGGGGCCGCGGAGCGCGCGGCCGAGGCGCTGTCGGCCCAGGGTGGAATCGAGGTGGACGGCAAACGCGCAAAGATCGCCTGGGGGCGGTCCCGCAAGAAGGCTGCTGCGTAGAGTGTAGAGTCATGTATTTGTATTCCTAGCACGGGGATAAGTGTGGCTGGGCATGTGCTAATAGCCGGCAGTCAGTTTGAGCTTAGGCAAGACGTCACGACTGCATCCAATAACTCTAGATCATGGCCGAGATACCTGCGAGTGGCATCCACACTGCAAAGACGGCAGGCCAGGCGACATTGCCCCAAGTCTCCCACTCGGCGCGGAGGTCGACGCCAGCCGCGGCCAGGAGCGCGGGGTTGAGCCCCGCGATCGCGAACTTGCCCGCTCGAGGCAGAGGTGCCAGGAATGTGATGGCGAGGCCGGCGAGGAGGAGTGCTTGTGGAAAATTGACCATGGCGAGGGTGGGCACGAGCGCGCCGTACCCGAGGTGCGCGAGGGCCGCGAGGCTGCGCCGAGCATCCCCCTTCGGCTTGGGCAGCATGGGGGCGAGAGCCGCGACGAGCGGCGATCCGAGAAGCCATCCGATGGCGCCAAACGCGAGTGGGACGAGGAGCCATGTCGCGCCCTCTAGTGGGGCGGGGCAGTCGAAGCCGCCGAGGGTCAGCGAGGCGCCGAGGAGGACTGCCGCAGGGAGGTAGTGCCCGACAGGGAGGAAGCGCTCTGGTCCGGGGAGGAGGTAGAAGAAAAAGGAAGCGTGCAGGCGCTCAAGCAGATTATTGGCTGAGCGGACGGTGCCCTCTACGATCTTGCCGAGCGAGTAGAAGCCGTGCGGGCCCTCGGCGGGGACGGCGTAGATCGTGACAGCGTCAATGCGGTGTTTGGCCAGGACGCCGTGCGCAGCACTCGGCCGGCCGAGCGCGGCAAACTTGAAGTGATCGACGAGGGTGGCGAGGCCGGTTGCGTACGTGTGGGGAGCGCGAGGGTCGCGCGCGTGTGGTGCAGCCTCGGTGCCGCCGAGCCAGCGGGAGACGTGGGCCGCGACATTGACGATGTCCTGGTTCGGAAGACGGCCGTTGACGCCCTCTGCGCGTTAGCAGGCTAATGAGGTATCATGCACCGTAATACAGCCCGATTGTGGAGTAGCTGTGGTATGGGTAGTCGATATTGAATGCTGTCCAGATGTTGGCACGGCCGGTGTACGACGAGATGAAGTCGTTCAAGCCCTCGATGTAGCCGTCCCCGACAACGAGGTAGATGTCAAACGCGTAGTGGCCGTGGGCTGCGTAAGCAGAGTGGTGCGGGTTACGCACCTTTGAAGAATGGGGCGAGGGCCAACAGTAAGCTTATGCCGCGGACGTTGGGCACGCCGTCGCGACTCAACCAGTTTGCGGACACGAGGATCGCCTCAGTCCCCTCGCTGCGGGGCGGCGTGACGAGCGCGTACACGCTATCCTCACTCCGGCCAGTTTCAACGCCACTCCGCTTGAACTGCTCCTCGAAGAAGTCGGCACGCGCAGCCCAGCTCGCGTTGCGGCTGGCCAGATGTTCCACGCCTTCCAGGTAGTGGTCGGCGGCGGCCACGTCGTCCCATCCCCACAACGGGCGAGCGCCGGAGGGCATGAGCGCGTGTTCGTCGATAAACGTCTTCTTCCACAGGAGGGGGTGGGGAATAGCCGCTATCCAGAGGAGGCCGAGGGCAAGGAGGGTCAGCCTAGCGTCAGTGAGGCGGATGACGAGACGTACCGGATCGCCGTGAGATGGCGCCAGAAAATGGCGATCGCACGCTGCTGCCGGCCCAGCTTGCGCGCGAGCTTGGCCTGTTCTGGCGTCGGTGTTATTGGCTCGGTCATGGTGGTCGAGGATGATGAATGTCGGCCATGCAGTCATCGACGACATCGAGCTCAACCTCCACTCCGAGGCCACGTGCATCTGCTTCCGCTCAGGCACTCATGAGCGCGTCGAAATCAGACGCGTCCCATCTCTTGATCTCTCCAGATATTGCCACTCACTCACTCTTGTCTCCGTCCTCCGCGCCATGACGGAATACATCGCCATCTTGCCAGATGGTGCGCCTTGTCTCTCGTTGTCGCTAATAGCAGCCGTCGATGCCTCAGCACACACATACCTCCGCCTCCCGCACCCGCGGACAGGTACGCCAATCCCTCTTCTCGCTGACATCAGGCGCCCCCCAACTCTACCTCCCCACACCAACATCCATCTGCGAAGTTTCCAAGGTCTCCGGCGCGCAAGGACGAACCTGGTTCATTGGCGACAGCGTGTCTCGTCAGTCAGTCTTTGTCTAGATCTGACCCCAGACGGCGCCATGCTCCTCCACCACCCGATCGACCCGCTCTTCCTCGCCATCCCGCTGGCGCTCAGCCTGATTCCTGTGCGGGTCTCCGTCGTCCCCCGGTGCTGACCTCAGACTGGCCGTACCGCCCCCTTCCAGCCCCTCGGCGACCTCCTCTCCTCCGTCGTCGCAAGTTCCGCATGGGATCTGAAACCCGCATTCGCACCCTCCGCCCCGCCGACCGCGGCGGATATCGCGCGCCTCGTCGAGATCAAGGCGTTCCGGAAGGCGTTCCGCGCATGTTGCGAGCGCAAGGGTGTGTGTGCGTGTTGTGTGAGCTGACGGCAGTGATTGAGGCTGCGGATGACAGTGGGGAAGGGGTGGACGAAGCAGAAGGAAGCAGGCCGAGATCTACAGCGTACTACCGCTCATCACGCGAGGTGATCCTCGAGCTTTTGAGGAGAAAGGTGGATCGCCTGGCGGATGAGGCAAACTTCAGCAAGTTCGACCACCTCGTGCGCGGGCTCGGCCGGGACGGTTTGCTTGAGACTGGGGCCGATCCCGTTCTCGTTCAAGGTATGGTCGAGGTGTATCAAGCTGACCGCAGCCGCACGGAACACCGCCGCCATCGAGCACATTGCGCAGTATCTGCCCCCATTACTCCTCCCAATGCTCATTGCATCCTATGAGTTCGTCCAGTTGACAATCGCGACACTGACATCAGCATGGCCGCGTACAACAGGTACCTCCAAGACCGCAGTGCCGCCGCCCGAGCAGCTGAGGCGCCCATCATTGTTGAGAAGAAGGAGAAGGAGAACAAGCGTAAACTTGCAAAGACCGAGAGTAGTCGCGGCGTCGAGGCACTCAAAAAGGTTAATACCAACGGCATGGCCAAAATGACGAGCTTCTTCAAGCCAAAGACCAAGTAGTAGAGCCAGTCATGTAGCCTGGCCTCGCCTGATGTATCCATATAATGTACTACACACCACCGTGCTGTTCTGTGCGATGCTGAGATGTTGCCAATCAGTGACGCGATGACTCGCGCCGGCGCAGAATAGTTGCTCCCAAGCTTGAGCCAGCCAAAGTCGAGCCGAGACTTGAGCCAATGAAGCCGCCCTGGCTTTCCACCGAGCCGATGCGCAGCCGGCGCGTCGGCGAGCGTGGCTGCGAGTCGCCGCTTGCCGGACCAGGTGGTGGGAACGCGAGCGGCCGCCCTGTCCAGCGAGTCTGTGGCGGTGTCGCACTGGCGGTGGATACAAACGAGGAGTTGCTGCTCCGCGGATACACGTCTTGTGCCGAGAAGACGACACTCTCCCGAATGCTTGCGCGGTTGCTTCTGTCGTGGTCTTCGTCTGTGTCGCTTGGTGCCTCACTAGCGGGCCCAGAGTGTGATGTGCTCAGCGGCGGAGTGGGGAGTTCGGAGGGTGGAAGATGATGAGGGGCAACGTGCGCGCTGAGAGAAGGAAAGCGAGATATGGCGGGCGAATTGGGGCGGTCTGAGAGCACTTCTGTATGTTAGCTGGCCAAAGCTGGCGGAAATCGCACTCACGCATGCGCATGGGGCTGACGATAGCGCGTAGCGTCGCCACCTCTTCGTGCACACGCAATGTCTCTGTCATGATGCGTCTGAGGTCAGCTTGATCTTTACGTTCAGTCCTACACCTCGTTGCGCCGCTCCGAGGCGTCTAGGCCCGCGGCAAGATGAATGAGCGCTGCGCGGAGCGCGGCACAGCCGTCGCCATATGCGGAGGGAGGAGGAAGGCGACCGAGTACCCAGTCGGTGTAGCTCAGTCTTGGTGGCGGGGAGAGGAATGATTGTGGAATGTGGAGCATCTGCTCAGAGAGCGTGTCTGACGTCGGCGCAGCTGATGTGGGTTGAGCCGGGAGAGGGGCGGAGAATGGTGGCGGAGGATCTAAGCGTGTGGCGCTGGTTGATGGCGAGGAATTAGGCGTCTCATCTAGGGTGGCAGATGGTGGCGTTGTTGGTGATGGTTCCTGCGCCGTTGGGGACAGGGGGAGGCCATCGACCTGGCCATCCCGAAGACTCCGAGGAACGATTTGGAACCGGCGGAGCGTCCAGAGTTGTGCGCGGAGGCCTTCGTTCTCTGCTCGCAGCTCCTCTTGTCGCCGTTCCAGGGTGGCAAAGCGTTCGTCGTTGGCAGTAAAGAACGATGAGAGCGCTTCGAAGGGACATGTCTTGAGATGACCCTCGAGTTCGTCACGGGGCATGATGGAGGGGCAGCCTCTTCCGCTCTGCGTGCAGGGTATCAACGCTTTTGTGCACACCCAGCGGTGGACGTGAGCTCTGGTGGTCACTGTCGGTCAGTGTTGCCTACAAGGCATCCGAAGCAGACGCACATTCCACTCCGCAGGCTGGGCAGCAGTCGCCCTTGTCAGACGTGGCTGTTTGCGAGGCGCATCCATGTGCGTCCTTGTCCTTGGCCTCGCGGAATGTTACAGTGACGCCACAGCCATCGCAATCCATGCGTCGGTGAAAGCATTCATAGGCACGGTGGTGAGGCAGTCGGTGCCGGGCCATCTGCAGGTTAGTATGTCAGACTCACGCGAACTGTAACTCCGCTGGCGGGTATCTCTCTCTCACCCAGGACCAGTACTGCTGGTGTGATAAGGAGGATCAGGACTCACTGACAACCCGCACTCTGTATCTCCACAGGTTACGACTGCTTGGCTGCAGGTGCGCAGGTGGGCGAGGAGGAGTCCACGCTCCATGACCTTTGAGCAGCCTGGTGCCTCACACCGCACCTTGAGTTCGTCAAGCATCAGCTGTACCAGGGGCTCGGTGTCGGCGAGAGACGAAAGCGTGAGGGCGCTGCGATCGATGGGACATGATGGAGAGTGTGCGAGGGCACGGGTGATGCAGTCGCGGCAGAATGTGTGTTTGCAGGAGGCTGTGGTGACTGGATTAACAAGAGCCGATTGGCAGATTGAGCAGACCTAGATCGCATGAGTATGGGTACGCAAGATGTAAGAGGTGCAAGATGGAGGAATGTGTGTGCAAGTGGTGGCGGCCATGGTGACGTTGATGGTGACGACGCCGATGGGTCTGTGAGTGATGCCATCGGCAAAATCTAGCCATCCGGCCGTCGTCGCCACTGGCGCCCATGACTTGGGCCTTGGTGCGGCCTGGCAGCATAGAGAGGTGAGGAGAGCTGCGAGAAGGCCGCGCGCGCATCTCGCAAGCCTCGGACTTTCGTCCCTCGCCCTTTTCGATTTCTCGATGACGCTTGTCGGCAGTCGATAGCGAGGACGGACACATGATCGCTCCCCCACTCTGGTGAGTCTTCGCCGCGTTCTGCTTCTCCGGCACCTCTCACCAGCGCCGTCTCTCGTTGGCAGTATCGGCGTAGCAAGGGGCGGCGTGTTCTTGATGCTGCGGCTGCCGCGCGTTGCTGGCTGAAACCCTCGGCCGACGCGCGCTGGCGCCCACGGGGAAATGCGGGGGAGCTTGAACTTACGAGGTTTGGGTCTACGTCTTCGACGTAGTTGTAGACGACCTCGTGCTGAGGCATGGCCATCATGGGAGGCGTGGGGAGAGGGAGAGTGACAGTGAGAAGTGAGAAGTGACGAGAGTAGATGATGAGAGTGGATGAGAGTTGCCAGGAAGGAAGGTGGGTGGGTGGCCATATGCAACATGGCATGCCGGGGTTGACAGGGTTTCCGTCTCCTCTCACTCTCTTTCTCTCTTTCTCTTTCTCTTCGAGCTCGCGAGTATGGGGCGCTGAGAACAGACCTCGCTCGTCGCTCATCCCTCTCTCTCCCTCATCACTTCCCCATCACCCATCCGCCCATCATTCTCTTGAGACTCACAGCGCTTGTCTCCCTCCTCCGTCCCAAGCCAAGTGGGGCCTAGACACGCTCGTCATCGCATCATAGTCTTGCGGGGATACACGCTGCGGCCGATCGAGGAGAGAGAAACTGCTGTGGAGCATGGAGGTCTGTGCGGAGTGCGTGTCCCAGCGCCGCCCGCCAGCAGCCAGCCCGTCCGTCCACGCTCATGCCGCTTGAGCCCTGTGGCGCAGCGGAAAGCGTTTGTTCGCGTGCATTCCTGCATTTCCTGCAACGCCCTCGTGTCATCCTCCAGCCCTTGAGCCTCCAGACCGTGGCGGCGGTTTGGGGCGTTGGAATGGCCGGTGGTCGCTGCGTCCAGAGGATCAGAGGTGCAGACCGGTGCAAGTGGATGAATGGCAGATGGAGAGATGCAGATCGCAGACGGCGTACGGAATAGGAGTTTGGGTGTAGGGCGGATCGCGGAACACGCTGCTCCGCCCTGCTTCCACTCATCAGCTCGCGATCACTTCTGTGCGTCGGCGGTGCCATGGACACACCCCACACAATCAATTAGCATGCCCCGGACATGCCGGACAGCCCGGGCAGCAGCTTTCCGTGCATTACCGAGGGGCAGCGGGCTACGAGAGGGTCTGCACATCCTCATCGGCGCGTGCGTGTGACTAACAACGACCTGACTCCTTGCCGTATGTGCGGAACTGGCTGCGCTCGGATGCTCCGCTCTGCTGCCCGCTCAACCGCCCCGCAACAAGTATGCTACAGCGACATCTATTCTAGCTCTACATCTAAGATTCTAAGCCTCTACGAGGCCCATCACAGCCTCGCCCGCCACGTCCTCGACAACGACAACGTCCTTGAACGTCACCCCTTCCTGCCAACACATGTCGAGCACAAGGGCGCGGAAGTGCGGCTGGCGCAAACATCCTCCACCACAGACGAGCACTGGCGCCTGTGCCCTGCTGCCCAACGCCACTCCGCGCATGCGGTACATCTGGTGGACGAGGTGCACGGCGCTCTTCGCGAACGGGGCAACGGCCAGCCGCACGGCCTTTTCCGCGAGAGGATCCTCGCGCGCAAGCAGCTCGAGGACGGGACGCGCGAGCGACGTCACACGGAGCTTGGCCGCGTTCGCGGCCTCGACTGCCGTCCCGCCCTCCAGCTCGTGCACCTTGCTCAACAGCTCGGGGGTGGACGCGATGCCGAAATGTCGGCGCACCGTCGCGGCCAGCTCGCCCTCCTTCTCGCCCGCATCATATGCGTCCACCACGACGCGGCAGGCCCACCGGCCCACGTCCCACGCGCTCCCGTCGTCGCCTAGAAGGTAGCCGTGCCCGCCCCGGCGCGCTGCTTGTGTCACGCGCCCCTCCTTGGCCTCCAAGGCGACGGCGACGCTGCCCGTGCCCGCGACGAGTGCGATGCCCCATGGCACGCCGAGGCGCAACAGCGCGCCGCCGAGGAGCAGCGCGTCATTGTGCACTACCGGCGCAAAGCCGAAGAATGGGGTGAGCGCCTCAGCCATGCGCGCCTGGTCCACCGGCGTGTCGCACCCCGATACCCCGAGCCAAGCGGATGCGAAGGTAATAGGGCAGAGCGACTCCACGGACGGAGATCCATTGGGTGCCGCAGAGCCTAGTGCGGTCGCGACCGCCTTGAGCACCGTCTCAACGATGATCTCGGTCGAGCGCTTGAGCCCGACCTCAGCCATATTGGAGGTCGGGCCGAGCGCGCGCGCAACGATGCCGCTCGCGTCCGCGAGCGCGACGTCCGTCTTCGTCCCGCCGCACTGTGTCTCAGCATGCATCTATGTGCTACGTACGTCTACGCAGGCGTGGAGGGCGGGTGCGGAGCCCGACACGGAAGGCGTGACGGCGTCCTTCTGGAATGCGACGGTGCACACCGTCTGGCCGGTCTTGCCGCCGAACGAAAACGACGGGTGGGGCACGCTCGAGTGGAACGTAAGGCCTGGTGTCAGCGTGCTCTCCCTCTCCCAGTTCTCCCAGCTCTCACCTAGCCCCGGCGCGCCGAAGCGCCGCTTGATCTCCTCCTCCGTGAAGTTGCAGCTTGTGATCAAGAAGAATCCGCCGGGCGTAACGAGCTTGGCGACCTGCTCGGGATACACGCGGCTGGGCAGCATCCCGCCCTTCTCGCGCACAGGCTCTTGCGAGAGCGCAAGCGCGTCAAATGTGCCCTTGTCCATGACGAGGTCCCACGTCTCGCCGATGTCGTCGCGCAGCAAATCGGCGACGCGCCACTCGCACGTCGCGGGGTTCTCGACGTCGTCGGGATCCAGCACGTCCTCGTCGCCAGCGGCAATCGCCGCTCGCCGCGCAGCCTCCACGCTCGCACCCAGCTTCACAGCCCCGTCGGAGTAGTCGAGCCCCGTGAGGTGGAAGGGCTGCGGGGGGCCGGGCCACGTAAGAAAGGAGAGGAGGAGCGTGCCGTTCCCCGAGCCGCACTCCATCACACGCAACGGGGTGGTTGAGCGCGGGAGGTGCGCGTGTGCCCACGCGCGCATCTTCGCCACCGCGTCCTCGCCGAACCTGATATCAGCACCAGGTGTCGGGTGTCGACGAGTGAGGACTCACCACACCTCGCCCTCGTCCCCGACATCGTCGAACACGCGGTTCTCCCGCTCGTACACCATGTCCCAGTGCTCCTTGGTCCCGAGCTTGCTGGGCGGAAGCTCTTCGATATCGTCGGCCATGGTGGGGACTGTTGTGGAGGTTGACATGAGACAGCGGAGATAAGCGACCTTCATTGAGTGTCCGGTGAAATTTCCAGCGCATTAATTGGAGGATGTTCCGGGTAAGCCGGCTACGCGGGCGAGTCGAACATCTGACCGCGAGGTTGTCTTCGGTTCGTTCCAGGCGAACTGGCTCAAACCTGGTCGCATGAGGCAGATCGAAAACTCGCTGCCGTGGCTTGGCACCACCGAGGCGCCTCCGTTCCACTGCTGGAAAGTCAGTCGGCATTGCATCCAATGGCGTTGCAACGACTTCACGGCGGACGTATTAGTGAGCCCAAGTTCCGCTCACAATTCCTACCCATGTCATCCCTTAGCATCAAAAACTACTGACTACGTTAACATGCTACAGACTTAGAAAAGGGCAGCGGCGCCGGCAGCGACGACAACGGCAAGGGCTGGGGCAGCAACGGCCATGGCGCCCGAGCTGGACGACGAGGCGGCGCCGGCAGCGGCGGCGGTCGAGGGAGGGGGCTGCGCCGAGTGGGGGTTGGCGCTAGCGGTGGGCCAAGGCGCGGTCTGGACGGACGCGATCGCGGCGTCGGCCTGGGCGTTGAAGTCACCCTTCATGCCCTGGATGCTGCCGGTCAGCGAGTGTCCAACTCGGCATCTGCGGTTCTCATGAACAAACAATACTCACAAGAAGCGTGCGGAGAAGTCCTCGAACACCTTGCCCTCGTACTGGTTCCCGGCGGTGTACTTGAAGAGGTAGTACTGGCCGTCCTCGCCGAGGCTGGGGTCGGGGGTGAAGGTGGTCTTGTTCTGGGTCATGTCGTAGTCCTCGACGACCTTCTGGATGCACACGTGCTGCTCCTTGGTGCCGACGCAGAGGTCGATGTCCGTGGGGCCCATCTCGGCGAGGGTGGGCTTCTGGCCGTCGTCGATCCACTTGAGCTCGAACGGCTGGCCGGCGATGGCGACCGTCGAGTTGGCCGGGCGGGCCGCGAAGACGGCAGCCGACGCAGGGGCAGCGAGGAGCAGGAGCGAGGCGAACATGTTTTTGTGAGGTGGGGGATGGGCTGGAAGAGAAGGCAGAGTTCTTCCGGCACAAGAGGCATTTTATGTCGATCTTGGTGCAAGGCACTGGCGCTCGAAGCTTGCACACACACCAAGACGCTCCTCTTCTCGTAGGCCGCTCCTCCGAGCGCCCTTGCGTCCCCCGCTCCGTCTTCCCACTCCGGAACGTTGCGGCCTGCCCTGCCCACTGCTCTTGGCATGGCGGAAGAGGCGGCCGGCGGTGGTGCCTGGGGTCATGTCGGCCGATATAATGAAATCCCTTATCAGATTAACTCGCCGTGGAGAAATCGCCGAAGCCATCGGGCCCGATTCCACCCACATCCGTCCAATCCTCCATCCAATGTTACAGATTAGCCACGCAAGTATGCTTCGCGCCCTCCGTATTCTGCCTTGCTTCCTTGAGCCTGGCATACTAGCACCAAGTGTGCTCTAGCTCAGGCCCTGGATCATGCTTGATTAGCTGGGCCTCGGATCACCCGCGCCAGAACAGGACAAGACAAATGGGCGGCGCTCGATACGGCGTCCACCCGTGAGGCTCGCCAAGTCTGTGTCGGCCGGAGATGCCACGCAGGGCTTGGCCGGAGCGCACCTGCTATGCGTATGGCGCCTGGCAAGCCACGCGATTCGTGTTAGTCCCACGGCCGCCGGCACTGAATATTCTGGAGCGCGTCATCTTCGGCTTTTGACGTTGTTGTGGCATGCAAGTGAGAAATGGGCGCCAGGCGGTTTTAGGCAGCATGTCAGGGGCGAGCCATGTTATGATAGCTTCTGAGGCAAGAATTGGAGAGAATAGTTCCGTTCGACTACAGTATCGGTTCGCAATGTTGACAAGGTCTGTGACGTGGGCAACAAGACGAGGACGAGGGCCTGTGGAGGTCGGGGACCTGAATGGCTCTGCTCTTGGGCTCGACAGAGTCCGCGGAGACCTCACGAGGTGACACACCAAGTGAGCCGAGTCGTCATAGCCGCGCATCGTGTAGAGCCGCTTCGTTGCTGACACCAATGCACACACTGCGAACTCGTGTGCGACTGAATTACACTGCACTGACTTGAGACTGAAACCTTGGAAACATACATTGCACTCGTCCAGATGAATCAGATCGCCATCTCCGTCCTCCAAAGATCGCCTCGAAGTTACGCAGGTGACAACCGCCAATTCTCGTACTCCCACCACGAGTAGTCTGACCACTTCCTCCGTGACGGAGCCGGAATCCGCCCGACTTTGCGTGCCGTGAACTCGGTCAAGCCCAGATCAGGGAGGTTGGCCACCCCCTTAAAGGTGGTATACGTGGCTGAGGGGCACAAGATCCAGCCGAGGCGCGGAACGGACGTGATCTCCCCCGTGGCCGTGTGGCGCGAGCGCAGGAGAAGGTAGTACTTCTCCGGATTGGGCTCGACGTCTGTTGTAGCCTCCGTGTGGGTTGGGCTCGCGGTCCCCGAGGGTTGCTGGGAATTGGGGTCACCCTTACAGACTACGCGCTCGAGGTATGCCGTCAGCTCGTCATCGTCGTCGCCACCATTGAGGCCGCGGCCGACGTCATTGTCGGCGTCGTCGGCATCATCATCGTCGTCGTCGCCATAATTGTACTGATGATACTCCTCATCATCGTACTCCTCATCGTACTCCTCATTGTACTCTTCATCATCGTACGCCTCTTCATCGTCCTCATGCTCATTGTCACCAACGTCCTCGTCGTCGTCCTCCTGGATTTCACACAGCCTATAGCCATCGACGTTGAGCAGCATGACGCCCGTGAGCATGCCAAAGTCGAAGTCAGCCTGGTAGAGCCCACGCTCCTCCGTCGTACTGATGGACATGGTCATGTGTCCTGCACCGCGCCACACATCCGTGATCGCCGGGCATTCCACAACGTACTTGCCCACCACAGCCGCAGGGGTGCGGGCGGCCGCCGCCGCTAGCCTCGCAACTCGCCGCAACCGCACACGTGCAGCAGCAGCCATGGCTGCGTCCTCATTTGCAGTGTGGTCCTTCGCCGCCTGGTCTACGGCAACCATGTCCCAGCCCACGAAAACCTTGGGCTTCCTGCCCTGCCCCGTGGCGTGGTGAAGCCCCGGCACGGCCGCCGCAGCGGCGCACAGCGGGGGGATGCAGTCCCTATCGCGCCGGCCAAACGGGAACGCGACGACATGAGTTGTTGACCAATGCCGGCTCCCGTCCGGGTCGACGAAGAAGCGCATCGCCCACTGCGGATGCTTGGCGAGCGTCCTAGGAGACTGGGTGGCCAGCCATTCCTCGTGCATCTCCGCTTCGAGCGCCGCGATGTGTGCTGGAACGGCGTCGCACTACGCGTCAGCGGGTCAGGCTGGGGCTTACTTTGCCAAGTTTGAGGGCTGTCTTGAGGAGCTTCAGCTCGTGCTCCGCGGACTCGCCGGTGGATTCGCCGGCGTCGGTAATGCCGTAATGGTGCAGCTGGGCACGCACGAACGTGTGGTCGATGAACTTGAGCCAGTCCGCATCGTTTGGGAGCTCGGGGAGGAAAATCTCCCTCAGGCTCGCTGAGTCGAAGCGCGCGATCCCCCAGCAGGCTGTGAAGCGACCGTGGGAGCTCTGAAAGCCGTTGCGCGTAACCGTGCCATCCTTGATGATGGGGTACGACATCGTAGTGAGATGAAGAGATGAAGAGGAGATGGAAGAGGGTGAAGAGGAGGATGAAGAGAGAAGGGAAGAGAGATACTGATATGTAGAGGGAATGTATGTGAGACAAAGAAGACGAGAAAGCCTATGTTTGGGTTGCATGTTTGCGCAATTGGACTTACAGGTCACTACTGCAATTGAGTCGATCTCCATATGCACCTCATGTTTGGAGGTTGGGATCTCCGCCCTGGACTAAGTGATCATGGCGCAAACAACGGGCAATCGCAGCCACGGAGGCCAATTGTCATTGTGTACCTGCGAATGATTGAGCGTGTGTAAGCTGATGAGCCATAGGCTCTCAACGGATGAAGACACTGAATGCTGTGTTGTTCGTTGGTGATGAGCCTGGATCACATCAGTATGAGATGTAAACACGAGCTAGGGATCAGTGGTCAGAAAAACACGTTGATGGAATGTGGCTCAAAGCAGAGAATAGGGACGGAGATGGCTGAGATGCAAGCAGGGACGAAGAATTGGAATGTTTGTCTGTAAGCCAGCTGCTAGGGGTCTCAAAAGATCCAACAGGCGCACAAGGGTAGGCATTCATCAGCAATTCTGAAATCTGAAGTCTAAAATCAGCGTGTGCTGCACCGAACATGTGGTTTGTCCAGTGTTTCAGATCTTCTCAACGTCGCTCTATGCTGCATGGGAGCGCGTGGCTTTGTCGGCGTCTGCTGCGCCGGCAGGGGTAGTGTGTTAAGACCTCACTAGGCCGTGTACGCGCCTGTGTTGAGCCCGAGGCAGAGGCATGATAGACAGAGACGGCCGCCTACGCCACCTTCTATACCCCGGGTACTGCGGCGAGCTCCCCCTCAAGGTGCAGCGCGAACTCGGCCGCGTGGTGCTTCCGAGGCGGTCTCAAGTCGGCTGGTGCCTGAGGATGGCTTGGGTACTGACAAGGTCGTGAGCATGCGATTCTCCTCGATGTTGTTGCATGTGGGAGTGAATGATAATAAGACTAGCAGGTATTGGGGGGCCCTTCGGGCCCGCCGTTCTAAAACGCCGTCACGCCGAGTTGCGACGCGACACAAAGCATGCCAGGCCTGCATATCTTTTTCTGCGTCCATCCGTTCGCCCGTCCCGGCAGTTGCGGCCTCGCGCAATCTTCTCTGAAGTCCGCACCTCTTCGGAGACATTCGCTCAACTTGCCGTCCGCTCATACGTCCGCCCTTCCTTCTCTTTGCATCCAATCCCCAATCCCAGAGTTGCCGCTGCCCACACCAGGCGTTTGGCGCTTCTCCTTGCCCCCAACCCGGCGCTTCTCTTCCCCCTCTACCCATCTGCCAGGCCCTGCACCTGCCCCCAAAGACGGTTGCGATCTAGCGCAGCTACTTGCCCACGATGCCTGTTCGCAAGGACAACCTTGTCTATCCATGGGAGCTCATGGCTGAGCATGCCCCTGCAGACTCGTCCAAGCTGGATGGCTACCGTGTCATTCCCATGTGCAAGAACTGGGTGCTCCCAATGCCCCCTGGCATGGCAGAGTCTGGTGCTCCACCCAAAGCAGCCATCTTGCTCCGCTCAGGACCCACAGATGCTGTCACGGCCCGGACCCGAGATCTAGCTTAAGTAGAACTGCTATTAGGACTATCAGCCTTAATATTGTACCTTTTAATGATACGGTCTAAAGCGTTCAAGTCTGTTCCTCACAGCCTTTCCGAACAGTGCAGGGCCTGACATTGAGCACAAAGGTGTCCGCACACCGGATGACGCTCCACCACCCCAATGACTCAAAGTCGACAACTGTGATAGGCGTGCAATAAGACTATGATACAGATACTATGAGGGGGTGAGAATACAACAAATATCAAGAGTTGGGGGAAAAGATCCTAGACGTCGCCGTATATGTGACGATGTGATGTGAGCGGTGCCGACATGGCGGAGTACGCCAAAGAACTCAGCCAGGATGAGCCCCCTCCATATTTCTACACTCTGTGACCTGGGCGTCGTGGTTGTTATGGTCGCTCCTGGCACTATGAACAGCCTGCTTAACCAAGCTAGGTATTCCACCCGGTATCGGATTGAGCGCCATTGCACGGCGAGATCGACAGTGCGGCCCTGCTTACAAAACAGCGCCATGGACTGAGAACCCACTTGCCATAATATCGAACCGGCACCGAGGCAGCCCTCAAAGGTCCCAAGAATCGGCGCGAGGAAAGTCAATGAGGCACTGTGCGATGTTGTAGAGTCACCGCGTTGTAGTCCCTTGTAGATGGAGACATGGACGTCTTCTTTTGCGTTAAGGTCCCCTCTGCTTGACTTTCTCCGAGATCCGAACGGCAGCAGAAAGGGCTGGGTGGGGCGTTCAAGGCGGTGACTGTCGTCGTCTTTGGCTGGTGATCTAAGGGCCGGCAAGGATGTCCGTCATATCGAAAGCAGGTCTTGTAGCGGGTAAAACACACTCTTGCCCTCCGGCCCCCCCCCCCTTGAATTTGCCTTGCGTCACCTATTGCATATGCCTATCTAGAGCTCGACGCTCTCGTCTCCTCATTGCTCTCACTTTAGCCCGCTCACAGACCATCTGGCACTTATCTACGCCCCATGTCACCCGGAGCCGCAATCCTCAGCCATGCCGCCCATGCGTACATACCTCTTCTGAACGAGGTCAGAAGGGACCCTACGAGGTTTTGGTTTCTCCACCTTCTCCTATCCCAGCCCCATCAGGTATTCTGAACCCCAAACACTGAGTGTCACAGCATCACAGACAAAGGTTGTGCATCTACCCACGCTCACTCCTGCAGCAGCAATGTCCCTAGCTCCTGCTTGTGACCCAGACAGCCGGACGAGTGATGGCGACGACAATGGGTGGATTGAACAGCTGGACGGAGAACAAGGAACCGCGGCACCGCCACCCAGTGATGCCGGAATTGGCGGTGGCACCGGCACGGTGGGGAATAAAGGCAAGAGGTGTGAGCCGATGTGGCGCTGTGACTATATATTCTGACGTTTGTCTCACCATCCTCGGCCGTCACAACACACTGCATCCGCAGTTCCCACCTCGCCCTGTTCTCTCAGACCCTCACGATCGCGCCACATCCCGACTCTAGCAGCTAACATTTCGCTTATTCTTTATCAATCCGTTCACAGCTAGATCTCCACGTCTCTATCTGCCAATAGCAAGTGCAACCCTCGTTTGAGCTGACAGCAGTGTCCGGTGACGATCAGTCACAGAACGTCTTTAGCGGGTCAAGAGTAGCCTACTTTCTAGAGAGTTTCAGCTGCTTCTCATACTTCCCCCCCTCCTCCGCCTCCTCCTTTCCCTTTCCGCAATGACTACCAGAAGCCCATCGTAGTTCCACGTGAGTGTGAACAGATGATTGACAGAATACTCTGCTAATCTCAGCCAAGCGCGAGCGCATCATCGGCCCGCAGCCGCTTCTCAGCGGCTGTTTGCACCACTCAGAACGACGCAGGCAGACGGCGAGGATCAAGGCCGAGCTGGAGCGGTGCCGGCGGACGGTGCAAGACGCGAGCCCGGCCCACCTGCACACGGCGTACACATCGTTCTGTGCGCGGCTGGACGACCCGTACCTCCCAAACGTGCGCCAACGGTATCTGCGCGAGTCGGTGGACTATCTCTGCTTCGCCATGGAGCACACCCAAAATGCTCTCGACGAGCTGCAGCTCTGCGTCTCCGACCGGCGGGTGTACGAAGAGGCGCACCTGCTCCCGATCTTTGCGGCGGTCGCCTCCTTCCGTGCGGGCGACACAGACCCCATCGAAGTCCCCTACCCGCTCCCGCTCGAGCGCAACCTCCTGCCCCCCCTCGTGCCGAGGTACGACGAGTTACGTGTGTCCGGAGCGACGCACCGCGACGAACCGCTATTTGTCTGGTTCGGGAACGGGCCCGTAGTCACCGCCAACACCATCCGGCACGAGTTCGCGACCATGGAGCTCGATAACGACGACATGTACACCGTCCTCGACGAGATCATCCAGACGAGGAAGCGGGTCATGGGGTCGTTACGTGTCCGGCTTGTTGAAGACCTGCAATCGCTCGACGAGGAAATCCGCCACCTCCCCGCGCGAGACGAGATGCGCGACGCACTCGAGGAGATGATCGAGATCATCCGCGACCGCCTCGTGGCGCTCGCGGCCGCCGCGCCGGCTCCGAGTTCTGGGGCGTAGTTCTGAATGAACAGCGGGCGGAATGTGTCAGTGATAAGAGTCATTGAAAGAATGAAATGATTGAGGGCATGAGAGACAATTAGGATGCAAGAAGTGACGGGAGCTATCAGGGTTGGTGGCGCGTGGATTGGATGTCGGTCAGGCCAGTCGCGCATCTGCGCGCGCAATACGATCGCTTCATCCACCCCTGGCGCGCGCATCTCGGTGATCATACGCTCCGAGATACAGGGGGACTCACTGGGAATTATCTCGAAAGGATGGCATGCATAGCATGCCTGTAGGAACACGCGCGCAAGCGGTTTGATTTTGGCGCCCTCATCCGCTCCGCCAGGCTGCGAAGCACTCGTCCTCTTTTTTCCTCTTCACTGAATTGACTGACGCGTAACATATCCCCTTCTTCTGCGACTCAAAGCTCATCAACGCGCGGCGTGATTTCTCCCGATCCTCTTTCTACATCTGGCATCTCGCATCTCGCAGTCGAGCCAGCCGGACTGGACGCCAAGCCTGTCACACAGATCCCCAAAGATCCCGCGGGCACACGTCCAGGCCTACTACCGCGTGATCGCGCGTGACGTGTACCTGCGCCCCGGAGGGGCGCATCGGTGCGAGCTGAGAAGACACACAGATGCGCTGGGAACGCCGACGTCCGCGTCTGCTGCCGAAGTGCCCCCGCCTCGCTGCCTTTCTCCTTGCGTCCTTTGTCGTCGTCGTCGTCGTCGTCCCCGTCCGTCTTCTCCTTTCGTTCTCCATTCTATCATCCTCTTCAGCGCCATCTCCGTATTCTCGTTTGCCTCCTTACGCGTCTCAATCTCTCTTACACACCGCACCCACTCGCAACCACCGCCGACATCGAGCAGGACGGAACCGCCCGAACGGAGTGATCGCGCTTCTCTCCCTCCACTCCCACCCTTGCCCTCGCCTACTCCCATTCCAGTCCACCTACCCCGTCCGCATACCCCGTCGACATTTTGTTTCGCGACGAGTAGGCCGCCGACCGGAGATAGACGACTTCGAAAAGGTAAGTGTGCAGCTTGTGGCGAGAGGCATAGTTGACGTCAGCTATCACCACTTCCTCCCAGCACTTGTCGTCACCATCCTCCCTCCGCACCTTCTCTTCCCCCTCCCAGCAACTGCAACGACTACCAGATCAAATCAGGCAAACCTGAGCAGCTGAGCAGTGGTTAGTGTGCGGCGGGTTGCACAGATTAACGTCAGCACCACCTACTCCCCCAGACCGCCTCTCGCATCTCCTCGCCTGACCTCCCTCTCTGCTCTCATCTTGCCATCCACCCAGACGCCGGCACAGCGACTGCAGCCTCTTGCGTACGACAGCAATTACAAAGGCAAGTGGACTGGCCAAAGGCATGCGCTAATATCAGCGCGCTTCCATATCTCTCATCTACGCACCTGTCCTCCCCACGCTCCGTCATCACCTCCCATCTTCTCTTCTACTGCCTCAGAGTCGGCTGTGGCGATGCGCGCCCACACAAAAGGGCTAGAAGCGCTAGTTACAGCTCTGTCACAACCTTCATTCGCTTCTCCATACTCCAGACCGCCCACGCCATCCGGCTCCCACTCTCAACTGCACCAACGTCTGCCGCGTCTACGCTCGCGCCTTCCCTCCACGTCCACCACCACTTCCAACGTTTTATCCAGTCCACAGCGCGATTTCAGGCAGTATGGAGGCCATGAGTGAGTGCAAGTTGTACAGCCCCCCATGGGAGGTGGTCAGGAGGGCGTGCGCTTGGACGAGGAACCACCCTGCCCGATTTACCTCATCCTCATTCACCGCCTTTCTTTCCATTCCCCCTTCCTTTCCTCTTGCCGCTCTGCATTCCATCTATCGGTGCCTTGTCCTTATCTGCAGCCAGGTATTTCTCCGGCGGAAAATTTCTGTACGAGCAAAAGCAGAGAGAGATCTCAAAGTACACGGCCATCGCCCTCCGCATCAAGAAATCCAGCACGTACGATGAGCTCAACTCTGCTGTTCTAAACAAGGCGCACGCCAACTTGATCACAATGATGAGGGCAATCATCTCAGACGAGAACCACAAGATCATAGAAATGGACGCTCAGCTGGCGAAAAACGCCGCGCAATGCAATGCCTTGGAATTCTCCATCGAGTTGACCCGCCAGCAGGTCTTCAACGCGGAGAGAACGTTCGAATCAATCACAATGCCCCTGTTTGCTGCCATCGCGGCCTTCTGCCCCAAGAGCCAACAGCGCACCAATCTTCCGTTTCCACTCCCTGTTTTCCACTCCCTGTTGTCGAAAACCAGCCATTGTCGACAACCGTCATCCACGTCTCAGCAACCGGACCGACGGCCGACGACATTACAGTCCATCATCCACATCCGTCCTCGCTGCATACCATTCTCAAACTCGCAGAAGACATGGAGGAGCTGACTGCTCACCTGCGAGCAAGTCTTGCCCAAATGCGATACCAGTATGGAGTGCAGAAAAGTCAGATCGCATTCTTAGTCGCAGCTCTCGCTGATCAGCACGAACAGCACACCGCGTCGCATGAGCTCGAGGCAATTCTCCAGGTGTGTGTCGACTTGGAGCGCGCCAAGCGGATCGAGCTCTCAACACGGGAGTAGACTCGGACGAGCAGGAGGATTCCTAAAGGCATTTGTAAATTAATGTATAACGGGTGAAGCGGCCGGAATCTGATTTTGTCAGCAAGGGCATTCTGCGCTCGAGAGCTGAAGGCTGCGGAGACGTGTGAGGGCGTCTAGATTCTATGGAAAACAGGTGATGCGCACAAGCGCTTGATCCCATCAAAAGACATCTGGATCTCTGGAGCATTTGTCAATTGTCAAATCGCTGGAAGCTGCGATATTACGAGATCACGGAACTGGCCTGGGTGAGCGGCTCAAGCCCGTCAGGAAAAGTCACGCGCACTGTCCACTGGATGACTGGGACTGGAAGCCCTGTTTAATCAATTTATCAATTCGTGAACCAGCTCTCGCCGCGGCGGGCATCCCACCACAGGCAAACATTTCGGCCGGTCGGCGGCCAACTGGAATCGCCGCCCTGAAGTCCACAACAGACATCTGAGTCAGACCGGGCGTTTACCTGCTACCTGAGGGATGGGGAACTACAAGCCATGATAGTCCCTACAGTGCCTGCAGGTTTCCATGACTGCAGTCCGGGGCCGTGGCCCACAGTGCGGAGAGCGGGTAACTCTGCGGCGAGTCGATAACAGTCTTGCTCCATCTCCTCCTCAGTTCCCCTCAGCTCCCCCGCACTCTCTCCTCAGCTCATTCTTCACCTTTCAGCCTGCACCTTCCAAGCTCGCGATCAGCACCTCTGCTCCGTTGTCATCGGGCAGTATGTCTGTACCACGCCATGTCCATGATTTCCCTCCCTAACAAATATTCTAGCCAATATCCTCGCCCCCGAGATCACAGAATCACACCAATCAATGCAGGGTTAGTCATACGTGACCGAGACAACATCGTCAGTCAATCCAAAACAGCCGTATCCCAGCCGTCACACTGTACGCGACAGCGGGCGGACGCCTCCGCATGCCGCAAGAGGATGGATGCCGCCGAACGCGATAGAAGAGCGGGGCCATGAGGAAGTGGTCAGCCTTCTCCAGGTTCCAGGGTTTTGGCCGCAATTGCCTCGGACACCAAAGTCAGGAGAGCGAGATAATCGAGTCACCGTGATTACAGGCAGCCAGATTGTTGAGTTGGTCAGTGATATGCCATTCATACTTCCCTGAGTGTCAATGCAACACTGCCGCCAGTCTTGGGTCTTGAGCACACCACCACCGCGCGACCATGCGGCCAGTGAGCAAGTCAGCGATATAAACGCGCTCACTCTGCTTCATCCATCTCCATCCTCCTTCCACACCAACTCACCTCACCGCCCGCCAAATCTCATCTCAGCATTTTTGCCACCCCGCCAGCCACTGCCTAAACCAACTCTACCTACCCCCAACAAATCATGCGCATCGTCCCCGCGTGTCCCCGCCCGGACCACATCAATCTCCGTGAGTCCCCTCCCAGCGATGCCGTCGACCGTGTCCATGCGGATCTCGGCGCGACACATCTGCACTTCTGACCACAGCCGCGCCCCCGATCTCGTGGGCCCAGATCCGCATGGACGCGGTCGACGGCATCGCGTTCTACGCGATGGTGCAAGCGCGCATCGCCGCGGGCGGCTTCCTTCTTGAAGACGCGGTCGAGTACCGCACGTTCCAAGCCGACTTGCGGCGCGCCGAGGCGCGCGCCCGCGTCGTCGAGGATGCGCTGGCGGAGGCGCGCGCGCAAGCGGAGCACGCGCGGCGCGTGTGGGCCCACGAGGACGAGTACTGTGTAGACGAGCCGCTGGACCTCGTCGCGTGCGCTGCGGCGCTTAACCACCTCCACGCGGAGCGGCGCGCGTGGACCATCGCGCGCGCGGCCGAGGCCGTGTACCAGCTCATTGAGGTGATGAAGGAGCTCGAGATTGCGTGAGGTGAGAAGAGTCAGAAGTTAGATAGATGCATATTGGTATATCTATCACGGAGGGGTATGGGCCTCGTAAAACGCCCACACGGGCGCTAGTGGATGCTGGTAAGGCATGAATTATCGATGGCCGCTGAGGCCTTCGGCAGTCACAACTCACGATCTCTCATAGCTTACAGCGTGCGGCAGAAGCGCACAGACTGAGCGGGTTGTGTAGCGTCAGGCTGTGTTTCCCAACCGCCGCACGCGCATTGCAAGCACAAACATTGCCTCTCGTCTCCCGCCTTCAGCTGGACTTGCCATTCATCCGTGTCTCAGATTTCCGCCCCATGGGCGTGCGGCCATCGGGCGCTGGCCCCGCCCGCTGGACGCTGACTCGAGGATCATCCATGATCATCACTACACGTGATGTGCACAAAGACTGCACAATAATCTCACTCGCCGAGTCCAACCAGTCTGCAGTCTGTTTGCTCAGCTATTCATTTGTCCCGTCCCAGATCCCATGCATGAAAACACCATTTCTGTTGCACTTGGCCTCAAACTACAGCGACCCTCCGCAAAACGTCCCATTTCTCTGCACCCAGCTCCCCACACGTAGTGCATATATATCGCATCGCTGAGGACATGCATTCTGTCCAGCCACACTTCGCTCAGCTCTCTACAATGCGCCGCTGGACCTCCAAGCTTGGTCAATTCCACAATCCCTTCGGTTCCACGGGCTCGCCCGGGCCTCTCCTCCCGCCCTCTTCTCTCAGCCCCGAGATCTCGGGGGAGACCTCCGGGGACACCTCGCAGCCCCCCTACGACGACACTTCCCAGTTTACCTCGGACAACAAGATCGAGCAGATCTCCGAGAAGGACGCCACCAAGGTCCCCACCACCAAGCCCCACGACTGCAGGCTTTACATTGATGCGTGGGACGAAATCCTCAGGCACGTCGACGTCGACGAACTCAAGGCTGTTCGCGCCGTCTGCCTGACCCTCTACGGCGCAGCCACCCCGCGCCTCCTCTCCCATGCGGTGATGTACGGATACAAGGAGAACATCGAGGCCGCTGCCTCCGGCGAGGACATTGTGTGGTGCGCACACGCCAGTATCCCTATCGCCCCACACCTGTGGCCTTATGTGAAGATCCTCGACATTGTGGGCAGTTGCGACTGTGATGCCACATGGACCATGCGAACCAAGTGCCTCTGTCTTCCCTCTCTCGGCGACCTCCTCGACGAGATCCTCCCGCACGACATCCATCTCGACACAATCCGCATCCACCTGCGCTGGTTCCGCCTCGGCCATGCCTTCATGACTGAGCGTGTGACCGCCAAGCAAACAATTTACATTGTCGACCTCTGCCCCCCACGCCCTTGCTACATCGTCCTCCCTATGACGCCAATTGCGGGCTCCACCCAAGTAACTATCAGCGTGCTGCACAACAACTCGCCCTGTCTCGCCTACACCGACTTCCTGCAGGAAGGCTACGACCCGGACGTCGACTACGACTTCCAGTTCACGTACGCGCCCACGCCCCGCCTGCCGGGGTGGTACGGGGTCGAGGCCTGCGGCGCGCGGATCTACACGAACCACGACGTGCCGAAGCGCTTCGCCGTCAACTTCCTCAGCCTCCTCGCGGCCTTCACCGTCCATTACCAGGGCACTGGCCGCTTCATGCTCGCGGCGGCAGACACGTGGCCGCGCCGGTGGTTCCTCAGCGACCAATGGAATCTGGGGCTTCTGGTGAGCCCGGAGGGGGGTATGTGGAGCCTGCTCGTCCCGTTTGTTATTGAAGCACTCTTCCCGCTCCGCCTCGCGGAGGCGATGGACGTCCCGCTCCACTCATACCCCGAGAGCACGCAGGAGGTGTTCTACGAGGCCGCGGCCGAGTACCTCAACATTGTCACAGAGCCGTTCCCTTTCGAGGAGCCGTGCTTGGCTGGATGTGCCGCCCTAGACTTTGTTGTGGACTGAGAGCTCACACTTTCTCAATCTCCTCTTTAGTTGTCGAATTCAAATGCATCACAGTTTCAGTTTGGCGTTTCGAGAGTGCATTCCCCGTTCCTGACTGTGATCAATTTAACCGCGACTGCTTTTGTCCCATCGCTGCGACATCATCTCCATCTCCACTCGCGACGCATCGTCTCACGCCAGAGCGACCTCGTCAAGCATGCATGCATCGCAGCAGTCGAGAAGCGCGAGCAGCCGCATGCCACGTGGGAGGAGCGCCAAGAGTGCCCCCCGATCCCCGAGCGTTCCATGAGTGCACGAGCCCTCCCGACCCCTGACGCCGACGCCTCGCCAACGCACCGCCGCACCCTCCACCGACATGTTCATCTTCTCCTCTTCACTCGCCATCATCGTCCTTCTCATCACCATCACAACCACGCTCCCCCACGGTGCCGTCCCTCGCCCACCGCTCCTACCCGCCCATGCTGGGGCGGGCCCCCGGCAGCCCCGCGCCCTCCGGCCCCTCGAGCCCTATATCTACCCCCTCCCTCTCCCCCGACTCGGCCACCATGCCTCTAGCGCCCTCCCCCCCTTTCCCCACCATCACCACTCCCACCTCGCCATCCTCCCGCCGCCGCCCCTCGGCAACGCTCTCGACGGACATGCCCTCTCCGGCCTCCACAGCGCCGTCGACACCGACCACCCGCCGCAGCTGGAAGCCCGTGATGCCCTCCATCCTCGGCAAGATGCGCACCTCGATGCGCCTCAGCGGCGCATGGAGCCCAGACACGCACCACGACCCGCAGCGCGAAGCGCGCGAAGACGACGACCGGCTGTTCGGTGCGTCCGTCCTTGTCAGCACTAACACCAGCGCGCCTGAGAGAAGGATACCCCTGCGAGGACGTGAAGCACATCCTCGCACTAACGGCCAAGCACCACCGGGAGCTGGACACGCAGATCGACTTCGTCGCCTCGTGGGCCGCCATGGTCGCCGAGTGGGTGGTACGTCGCCCCGAGACTCCGCGACCGCTGACGCCAGGGCACGATGACAGCGCATCTGCCCGCGCTGACGGCTGCGCAACGGCCGCGCGTGGTGCAGCTGCGCGCGCAAGCCGAGACGTATCTCTCGCTCGCGCACCTCTTAGCGCTCGAGCACGCGCAAACGGGCGGCCGGTTGCGCGTCGCCCACGCCCTCCTGCAGCATGCGCGCGTGTGGATCGATCTTGGGCGGGACCGGACACACCAGCGCTTCGAGGACTTTGAGCGCGGCTCGGAGGGCCGCGGGAGATGGGAGCGGCGGGGGAGCAGGCACGACGATGTCGCGGGGAACCTCGACGCGATCGCGACGTGTTTCAGCGAGCTGTCGAGTGCCGAGAGCCGCCTGCCCCACCTCCACAACAGACTCGCGGAGGCGGCCGAGCGCCTCCTCGAGGCGCAGGAGGATCTCGACGACATGGTCGCGTCTATCGAGGTCGCCAAGGGGCTGATTGAGGGGCTGGTGGATGGGTCGGCGTGGACAGGGGCAAGGGCGGGAGCCCCAGCCGCTTATCCCGCTCCGGGCGACGCGGAAAAACGCGACGCAGGAAGACGCGATATCCCACTCGGTAACTAAGAGTGCTGAGGAGCCGAGATCTGATCACGATGTCGCGGAAGGAGAGTACTTGTTGGAGCTTGTTGACTGCACTGCTAGAAGATCTATAGACGCATGTATGTTATCTGTATTGATTGGGGTGGGCGTCCACATACGGGGTCCACCCCTCACACATCGTGGCCACGAGCTCACCATCGCGGCCACTCCTCCCACCTGCACACATGCCGCCCAAGCGCACTGCATGCACACACGACGATGGCTGGAAGAGTCTATCTGTCGGACAAATCAGCCACACGCTGCATCTTAGAAGGCTCCGACACGGCCGCAGTCCTTCTCGGCAGAATGGGGTGCGCCCCCATCTGTATGGTTCTTGTTTTGCCACTGTCCCGCAATGTTGTCACCACCACCAGTCGATAACATAAGACAACAAGTTCGTCTACTCAACACCCACCCCCATCCACCTTCAATACGATGTCGCTCGCATCTCGCCGCCATGGCGCGCCCACCGCCCTCCTCATCCCAGCGGGGTCCGCCACGCTCCCCTGCCGCCGCCTGTCGTCAGCTTGCATCACACCCAACTTGAGCACGTACGGTCTGAGTCCCTCGTCGCTCTTTCCGCAGCCCACCACACCGGAAGAGACAGAAGAAGACGAGCCCGTTGAGAACCACGAAAAGCCCCACCCACGCATCCTCGTGGGCCGCGAACAAGACTGGGCCCATTTCTACGGCTCGTCACTCTGGAGCGTCCACCTCCTCGGTACGCGACGCGCCCACCACGCTGACGCCAGACCACGTCGAGCAGATCTTCCCCCTGCAGCCCTTGATCGCACTTACCCCGAAACACAAAGTCCTCAGAGGGTGGGAAGCGCACATCGGCGCATTCGACATCAGCCACCCCGCGCGCGCCACCGGCGCATGGCTGCTCCCGCACGCCGCGCACGCCTGGTGGGCGGAAGACTACGCGACGCAGCTCGACCGCGTGTTTCCGCGCGAAGACATCGTCTTCCTGCTGCACCGGGCCGAGGACATCCTCGCCTCCCTGAAGGCGGGGGAGGACGAGCTCGCGGCCCTCAAAGAAAGCCTGTACTGGCTAACCGTGAGTATGTGGTCCGCTTGCGCTAACACCAGGCCGAACGCACGCCCAGCGCGTGCTCGAGCGCGTCGTCGCGCTCCTCCCGGCTCACACGACCCCGCACCCCGCTCGACGCGTACACCCGGTCCGTGCTCCGCACGCACCGCAGCCGGATCAGCGAGCTCCGGCGCACCCTCAGCGCCGTGCACCGCCTGCCGGCGATCCTCGTCGTGATCCGCGCGCTGCTGCAGTATCTGCGTGCGCGCGCGCGCGCCGAGTGCGCCGCGATAGCGCGCCGCGAGCGCGCGCGCACGGACACGCCGCGCGACGCGGGAGTCGTCGAGCGCGTCGAGGCCATGGCGTGCTGGCACGTCGCGCCCGAGGTGCGGCTCGAGGCGTTGATGGCGCTCGCGGAGGAGTGGTTTGCGCGCGGGGAGCGGGGGATGCGGGATCTGGGGCGGTGGAGTGATTTGGTGGAGGGCCGGTTGCGGTGAATTTGACTACAGGTGTATTTTCAGTCTTGTTATAGTACATTGCATCCTCGTGAGAAGTGTCAGGAGCGCTGCGAGACGTGAGTCAAGTACAGGTAGAGGGTCGGGTGGTTGTCCAATTAGGCGAGATAAGCGAGGGTGGCATCCAGATCAGTGGCGGGGGCGTGGCACATTCATGCCGCGCCGACCCTGACGGAATAATGCACCACCTGGAAATTTCGTCTGTCCCGCCACTCGCCACGCAGCCACAACACCCGACGATGCATACCACGAGATTTCTTCGCACCGTGGCTGCATCACAAGCACGTCCTTGCACAGCGCATCACCCATTTCGTTCGCCCAGCAACGACAGCATCGTCTCGCACCCACCGCTTCTCGCAGCATCGTCATATATAGCATGTAGCACATCCGTCCTATCTAACAGCGCCTTCAGTCCAGAGCCCACCATGACCTCCGCCACCCCCTCTCGCAACGGTGCGTACCCTCTCCTCCACGCTCACACCAGACCTCCCCTCCGCAGACAGGTGGGCGCTGCGCGCCCTCCTCGCCTCGGTCCCCGCCCCCCTCCCCGCCGTGTCCCCCGCCCTCGCCCCCGCTGCGCCCTACTCCCTCTCTCCTTGCCCCTCCCCCTCTCCCTCCCCCTCCCCGCCCACGTACGTTGCCCCTTACCCCTCTCCCTCCCCGCCCACCCCGCCCACGCCCACCCCCTTACCCCCCACCACCACGAGCTGGCTCGAAGACGCCCTCGCGGACCGCGACGCCCTCCGCGCGTCCTGCGTCCGCCTGCGCGCGGACAACGCGGAGCTCGCAGCCCACAACGCCGCGCTCGAGGCGCGCCTCGCCGCCCTCGTCGCGCGCGCGGATGCGCTGCAGCGCATGCTGGCGCACGGCGAGTGCGCGTGCGGCGGGCGGCATGTGCCGCATTGCCGGTGTTGTGCGTTGCGGCGGGGCGGCAACAGCCCGTGGCCGGCGAGTGTGCGCGCTGAAGCGCAGAAGGCGGAGGTGCAAGCGCGAGGGATGCGGCGGCTGCGGCTTGGTCGTCGCGGATGTGGGCGCGAGGTCGACCCCGACGCTAGCGTCGTCTCGGAAACGGCGGGGGAGTTGGGGGACGTCAGCTGCGAAGTGGAGATGTACTAGTCGTGCGATGACGATATACCATACACCATGCATCTGTACAACCTATTTGGCCGCGGGGCGCGTCATGAGGTTGCGCACGTTGGAGGGGAGGAGGCGCGCCGCGTCCGCCGCGTCCATCTTCTTGAGCGACGCGAGCGGGTAGAACTTGGACAGCGCGACAAGCTCGAGCCGCAGCGCGCGCAGCCCGTCCTCGCCATCCGGCGTCGGCTCGGGCTTGGCGTCGCCGTTCGCCGCCTCCCCATGGCTCTCTCTTTTGACATCCCCCTCCAGCTTGATCCGCTTGACCAGCTTGGCGTCCTTGACGTCCAGTCCGTCCGCCCCGCGCTTCCCATTCGCATTGTGCTCGGACATGAACGCCATGGCGATGTCGCCGTCCCCGTCCAGCAAGCCAGCTTCCAGCTTCTCGCCCAGCTCGGCGCGCTCGCGCACCACGCGGTCAATCTCGTCGCTGACCCACTTCAGAGCCTTCTGCACGCCACCCTTACCGCCCACGCCTGTATGTCCAAAGTCTGCGGGCTCACGCAGCAGTGGTTGGAGATCGAGCGGGTTCTCCGCGCTCGTCAATCTGCGGAGCGCCAGACGGGCGTACGCTGCGCGCGCAGTCTCCGACAGCGACGCAGGATCGGTCGCAAGCGTGTTTGCCGTGTCGCGCGCAATACGCGAGAGGCGAGACTGCAGCACGCCCTCGTGCCACTTCTCTTCCACGTAGCTGGTGAGGTCGGCGTGTGTTTCAGGATCAGTCTTGATGCCCGCCATGAAGCGGCGCACGCTGGCCGCATACGCTTCTCCGCGGACGTCTCCGAGCGCAAGATCTGATAGGTAGCAGGAGGCGGGCTGACCCGCGTTGACGTCCACAAAGTTCTGAGCGGGCAGACCAGGGCGCGCACGCGGTGCGTCCGGGCGCAGGTGAGACGCAAGGAGCTCGACATCATCCTGTTCCGTAAAGTGCGGCATCGCTCGGCCTTCCGGAAGGGCCGCGAGGCGAGCTTTGCTGATGTCGGCGTTTACCTCGTCGAAGCGGCCCCACTGCAGATCGAGCCTCTTCATTTTCAGAGGGTTGGGCTTGAGTCGTGCTGCGCCCGGGAGGGGCGGCTGCCCCGTTGGCCCACCTGGCCCGTCCCAGTCCCACCACTCCTCCTCGCCCTCGCCCATCCCCACCCAGTCTGGCACCTCCGTCCATGAACTGGCCTTGCGCGTCCGCAAATGCTCGAACATATCGGCGGGGTCGTCCATCTCTGCGACGTCGAAGCTTCCATCGGGCAGCATGTCACGCCACTTGCCGGAGAACTTCTCACGACCACGGACCAGACGCTTAGCACGCACGCGACGGCCACCGGTCAGGTTCCAGCCGACAGCCTTGGCCTGGAGCGAGTTGGCAGGAAACTCGAGCATCACCTCAGGGATGAGATGCTCCGGCTTGATCTCCCGCCCGCGACGACCGGGAGTGGCGCGCTCAGAGTCGGGGAGGTGGGATGGCCGAGCCGAAGGGGAAAGTGAGGGCGTGGGGGTGAGAACTAGAGGGCGTGAGCGCTCGATGTGCTTCATGCCGTGCTTGAAGACCTTGTCGGCCTCGCGGTACGCGGCGGTACCGGGGAGGTTGAATGCGTGCGCCGCGGCGTGCATCCGGCGTGCATCGGCCTTCCGTCAGCGGTAATAAAGAACTCAAGCTCACCTCCAACTCCTCGATGCCGTGATATTCTCCAGAGTCGATCTTCCGCTGCATTGTGCCGAGGTCCATGGCGTTATCTGGCCCGCCGATGGTTTCAATGTAGCCTGGGTACTCGTCGACGTCGACTGCTGTCAGCTCTGACCCTAGCATGCAAACTCACCTGGCTCGAGGAAGAATCCGTATTCATCCTTGCGTCGCATCTCTGCAAGGATCTTGTTCGCCAGTTCACGGAAGGGCTTCTTGACCCGTTTCCACTGCTTACGTGTCGCAAAGGTCGTCATATCCTCGCTGCCCTCCCTCCACGGAGTCGCGGGCGTACTCGTGTCCATGGGAGTACCGTAGTCGGCGTTAGGTGATAGTGCCCATGAGGCGAGAGGGTCGTCGTCGTGCTCGAGCTTGACGGACGGGGAGCGGGCGCGGGGCGCAGGTGAAGCAACGTGCGGAGGGATCGCCGTGGGCATGGGCAACGTGTGCTTTCGTGGACGGCTGCGCTTGCGCTTCGGAGGCGCGCCCTCGGGCGTGCTCGCCTCGCTTGGGGTGCCGGAGATAGGCGTTGCGATGGAGAGAGGAGGCGCGTGTGCGGAGGAGGGTCCTTCCGAGGGCAGGCGCGAGGAGCTTGACTCTGCCGGAGTAGCATTACCGCTTCCATTCGCACGGTTTGTAGCTGGAGTCGGCGTCGAGGGGGCCGAGGGTCGTATTCCACCAAGGGTGAGCTTGAGCTTGATGGATGCCATGGTGGGAGGGTGATGATGGAAGTTGGGGGAAGGGAGAACGGGGGAGGAGAGAGGGAGTATGTCCCCCTTGCCGCGGGAGCGGAGGGGGGAGAATGGAGAGAGATGGAGGAGACTTGAGAGAGGGAGGAGAGGAGAAGAGAGACGCGATGAGGAGGCTTGTTGTGATGATGAGCGGGGTGGACGTCGAGGGTGGAGGCAGCTGGTGGCGCGAGGGGAGGAAGGCAAGGTGATTAATGCGGAGGCAGAAAATCAGCAACACGTTGCCACCGAGCGCTCAATGTTGGGCATTAGCTTCAGTTTGATTCCGCTAATCCACCAATCGTAATACCCAGTCTCCCGGCGACAGAACTGGGGAGTCGGGCCGATGCCGACAAGGCGTGGGGCAGCGGACCCTTGAAGCGCGTCACCCCTCCACCCTCCACTTGGCACTCACCATCTCGAGATCTCCTCGTCTCTCTCTTGTCTCCCTTCTCCCTCGTCCACAATCATCAGAGGAGCACTCACCATGAAGCTGCTCCTCCCAGCTCTCCTCCTCGCTCTAGGCGCTCACGCCGTCAAGCGCGAGGACTTCAAAGAGTGCGCGCAGACCTCGTTCTGTCGCCGTCTCCGTCCTCTCTCCAGCAAGTCTGAAGTAGCCGACTTCACCTCACCCTACTCGCTCGGCTCGCCTTCGCCCGCCGTCTCTCCTCACATTGGTACCCCGGCGAAGGACGCTGCCTGGACTTTTCCCCTCACATCGACGCTCTACCCCGACGTCGGCTTTGAACTACGCGTGGACGTCCTCGACGGCGACATCGCACAGGTTCGCGTCGACGAGGTCGGCTCGGCGTCCCCATGGCGCCGGTACAACGAGACGGCCAAGTGGGCGCTCCTCTCTCCCGAGCCGGCGCACGTTAGGGCCTCCATCACTACGAAGAAAGGCGTGAGCTCAATCAAGTATGGCACCGGGCTAGAACTACGGATCAACCACTCGCCCCTGCGCATTGCTATGCTGCGCGGTGGCACCGAGGAGATTGTGTTCAACGATCGAGGGCTCTTCCACATGGAGCACTTCCGCACTAAAGAGATTGCTATTGAGGAAGAGGAGGTCGTCAAGGCTGAGGACGGCGAGGAGGTCAAGACTGAAGAAGGAGCCGAGGTTACGACTGAGGAGCCTGTCGAAGTCAAGTCCGAGCCCGAGGAACAGAAGCCTTTCGAGGCGACCATCGACCGCTCCTGGTTTGAGACAGAGGATGGTGACTTGTTCGAGGAGCACTGGAAGCGATGGCGCGACTCCAAGCCCAAGGGTGAGTGGCCACCCCCAATCGATGCTGACAGCAGGCCCCGAGGCGTTCTCGCTCGACCTCACCTTCCCTCGCGCCAAGCACGTCTTTGGTCTCCCGGAGCATGCTTCTCCCCTCTCGCTGCCTGACACTATCGGCGAGGGCAGCTACTACTCTGAGCCATACCGTCTCTGGAACGTCGACATCTTCGAGTACGTCGCTGACAGCCCTATGGCATTGTACGGCGCCGTGCCGCTCCTCCACGCGCACAGTGCCCAGGGCACAGTAGGTGTGCTCAACCTCGTCGCGTCCGAGACGTGGGTTGATGTCGCCCACACCAAGGGCGTGCAGACGCACTGGATCTCGGAGAGTGGCATCATGGACCTACTCCTTCTCCCTGGTCCAAACCCAACTGCTCTTTTCGAGCAGTACGCCACCCTCACAGGCCCTGCGCAGATGCCACCTCAGTTTGCAACTGCGTACCACCAGTGCCGCTGGAACTACAACACTCAGGGCGAGGTGATTGAGGTCCAGGACCGCTTTGAGGAGGCAGACATGCCACTTGACGTAACCTGGCTTGACATCGAGTACGCCGACGAGCACCGTTACTTTGACTGGAACAAGAAGATGTTCCCGGATCCGGTTGCGATGCTTGACCAGGTCGCCAAGCTCGGGCGCAAGGTGAGGGCGTTTTCCTGGACTCTGGCTGACGACAGATGGTTGCTATCGTGGACCCGCACATCAAGCGTACTGACTCCTTCCGTGTCTACAAGGACTCGCTTGACCTCGATATCCTAATCAAGAAGGCCGACAACAACAACTTTGACGGCTGGTGCTGGCCTGGCTCATCCGTGTGGGTCGACTTCTTCAACCCGAAGTCGTGGGAGTGGTGGACGCGCATGTTTTCCTTCGAGACATGGGCGGACCAGACTAAGGCGCTGTTTGTGTGGAATGACATGAACGAGCCTTCCGTCTTTGACGGCCCGGAGATCACGATGCCCAAGGACAACATTCACGCCGGGGGTTGGGAGCACCGAGACGTGCACAACATCAACGGCATGCTGTTCCACAACCAGACGCAGCACGCGATCTCCGTTCGTGAGCCGACCAAGAAGCGTCCCTTTGTCCTTTCGCGCGCCTACTTTGCCGGCTCGCACCGGTACGGGGCGATCTGGACGGGCGACAATCTTGGCACGTGGGAGCACCTCGCTGGCGAGAGTGCCATGTTCCTCTCCAACTCGATTGCGGGTATGAGCTTCGTTGGCGCTGACATCGGCGGATTCTTCGGCAACCCCGGCACTGAAATGCTCGTGCGCTGGTACCAGGCCGGCGCGTTCATGCCGTTTATGCGCGCTCACGCGCACATCGACACGAAGCGCCGCGAGCCGTACCTGTACGACGAGCCCATCCGCTCGCACCTTCGTGACGCGCTGCGCCTGCGCTACACTCTCCTGCCGACGTGGTACAACGCGTTCCACGACGCGGCGACCAAGGGCTACCCCGTCATCTGGCCACAGTACGCCAAGTTCCCGGCCGACGAGTCCGGCGCCGCAGTCGATGACCAGTATTACGTTGGCGACTCCGGACTGCTCTTCAAGCCGGTCGTGGTTGAGGGCGCAACCACTACAGAAGTGTACCTTGCCGCCAACGAGCCGTACTACGACTACTTCAGTGCGCGGATGTGGCCTGCGCGCGCGAAGCCGCGCAACATCACGCTCGACACGCCGCTCGACAAGTTCCCGCTGCTAATTGAAGGCGGACACATCTTCCCCTCGCGCGAGCGCGTGCGCCGCGCCTCGTCCCTCATGGGCCAGGACCCCGTGACGCTCACCGTCGCGCTGGGGAAGAACGGCGCGCACGGGCAGCTGTACCTCGACGACGGCGAGACGTTCGCGTGGGAGCGCGGCGAGTTCGTGCACCGCGAGTTGGCGTACGCCGACGGCCGGTTGCGGAGCACGCAAAAGGTGCCGCACGACGCGCACAACGCCTTTGCGCGCTCCATCGCCGCCGTTGGCGTCGAGCGCGTGCGTGTCCTCGGCCTCAATAAGGCGCCGAGCAGCGTAACTGTCGCCGGGCGAGAGGTGCAGTTTGAGTGGGAAAAGGGGGCGCCGAAGGCCAAGGAGCCGCGCGCAGGCATCCTCACGATCAAGAACCCTGGCGTCAAGGTCGTCGACGACTGGGAGATCGTGATTGCCTAAGCGCAGCTTTGCATGGCGCCGAGGCGTCCCATCTTGCATGTAGACATAGAAAACGTGAACTTGACAATGCGCATGTGTGGGAAATTAGAGCGTTGAGCATCGAGGTCAGACGAGCAGAGATCAGCGCAGTTGCGTAGCTTTCACGACTGGGCAGTGAACGTGAAACCTGTGTCCTAGTGACGACGGAGAGGGGTTAGAAGGCTCCTGATGTTGGTGGCCACAGCGACTGCGCGACTGACTTGCACGGGCATCTCCTCACGCCACGATAACCCCTCACTCCTGCGCCTCACACGACACCAGAATCCATTTCCTCGCTATCTTACTGCTCCTCGCAGAAGGTCTTGTACGCCGCCTCGTCCATCAAGTCCTCGAGCTCGCGGGGCTCCGAGAGCTTGATCTTGGCAAGCCAGCCTGCGGTCAGTGAAGCTCCAGAATGACTGCCGAAGGTGAGAGCGGAGCAAACACTGCTCCGACTCGGTCGCACGGACGGCCCGCGTACGACTGATTACTCACCGCCAGTCTCGGCCTCCTTGTTCACGAGGCTCGGCGAGTCGCCAAGCGTCTCGTTGATCTCCTCGATCGTGCCCGAGACGGGGGCGTAGATGTCCGACGCAGCCTTGACAGACTCGACGCCGCCGATCGACTCTGGGTGTTAGCGACCTCCACCAGCGGTTGGGGGGCTCTTTCCGCCGCTATCGTTGCAGATGCGCCAAACCTCCCGTGCGTCACACCAAGTCCTCCGCACGGCGGCCGATGCTCCCCGCCCGACTTCCGCTCCTCACAACCGCGCCGCAAACTCACCGCCAGCCTCAATCTCCGAGCCGACCGAGGGAAGCTCGACGAAGACGACGTCCCCGAGCGCCTTTTGCGCGTACTCGGTGATGCCGATGGTCGCGACCTGGCCGTCGACCTGGACCCACTCGTGGTCCTCCGAGAACTTCTTGGCTGTGGTTAGTGGACGTGGGCATAATGGCGCGGAGCGCAAAGGGAAGGGAGGGGAGGGGAAGGGAGAAGAGAAGAGAGGGGGGAGGGGTGAGAAGCTCTTCGCCCGTCTCTCCACAAGCAAGGCATCTGTCGTCTCACACAGAGACTCGTTTCCGCCCGTCCACCCCCCTGTTCCGCTACTCACTCGAGGCGAAGCGCATGGCCATGCCGGCGCGGGCGACGACGGGGCGCGCGCGGAAAGCGACGGCGGCAGGGCGGGCGATGGCGCGGAAGGCGAGCATGCTGAGAGATGGAGTGGAGAAGTGGGTGAGTGAGAGATGAGAAGAGAGCGTTGAAGAAGAGACGGGAGCGGAGGCGGAGGTGGGCTTGGGATTGGATACATCGTATGACGCGTTTTCCAACGGCCGTAATACTTGGAAATTAGTCGGACCGAATAAGACGCCATTAGGATTAGGATTATGATTAGGATACAGTGGACGGCGTGGAATAAGGAATGATAAGCTCCCGTCTCTATTGGGTGAGCAGGCACGGGTGGAGGTCCGCCATTGCGGGGTCTCCGATATTACACGTGGCATTGCTCCCGGCTCAAGCCGACGGTGACGAGTGGATGCCGGCTGCGCCACTGGCAAGCTTGACTTCGGCTGCATCTCCAGCTCCCATCTCTCCATCTCCATCTCCATCTCCCGTTCCACGACATCACCATGACCTCTGTCGCCACAGATCTCCCATACGCCGCCGAAGCCGAGTGCTCGCTCAGCTACGACGAGCTCGAGGTGCGTCCTCCACCGCCGTGAGCGCTCACACCAGGTCTTGCGGAACCAGTACTACAAGGAAATCGAGAGCGGGCACGTCACCACCCAGTCCAAGTTCAACTACGGTATGTGAGCCGCGGACGCGCGGACGCGCTGACGCCAGGATGGGGCCTCGTCAAGTCGAATAGCGCGGATCTGCAGACCGAAGGTGTCAAGCTGCTGCAGGGTGAGTGGCACGTTGGCAGTGTCTGATGCCAGAAATCTACTCCGCGTCGCCGAGCCACCGCCGCGAGTGCTCATACTACATTGCTGTCGGGTACTACAAGCTGCGCAACTATACGTATGCGCGCAAGTTCAATGGTACGTTGCGTCGCCGAGGCGGTTAGACTGTGGTTGACACCAGACCTCCTCCTTGCCGTCGAACCGGAGAACATGCAGGCGCAGAGCTTGCGGCAGGTCATTGACCGTGCTGTCGCGCGTGACGGATACATCGGTATGTCGGGGGGAAGCAGCACTGACCCCAGGCATGGGCATTTTGGCGGGCGCAGCGGCGGTCACGGGCTTGGTGGCGACGGCGCTGATCAAGCGTGCGCGGAGGTAGTCTTGCATGTATCCTTTGTATCGCCGCGTCCTGCTGTAGATCAACGCCAGATTACCCTCGCATAGTACAGTCTACATTCTATGACCCTCGCCCCGCAGCGGCAACATCGCTACACCCGCCACATGAGGCTCACGCCCTCGTCGCCTGCGCTCATGATGAGCTGCGATGCGGGCAGGCCCGCGGGCGACGTCTCGCCCTCCAGCGCCGGCGCGACAACCACGCCGTTCACGACACCCGCGTGCCCCTTGTGGTGGCCCACGAGGGTGCCGTTGCGCACATCCCACGTCTTGAGCGTCCGGTCCGCCGACCCCGACGTCACGAGGTGGACATTCGGCGCTGGGTGGGGTGCAAGCGATGTGATGGGTTCCTGCTGTCAGAGCGACTCCAAATGCCATGCCCTGTCCACTCACATCATGCTGGAGCTCAGCGCGCACACGCCCCGTCGCACAGTCCCACACGAAGCCCTTGCCGTCCGTCGCGCCCGACACGAGTACGACGCCCTTCCCACCCCCGGCGCCGCCGAGGACGTCGACGAACGCGAGGGCCTCGATGCTCTCGCCGTCCGCGTGTCCCTCGAGCGTCCCCACAATCTCGCCTTTGGGCAAGCTCACGAGCTTGACCTTGCCCGCCGCGCTGCCGACGGCGGCCAACGAGCCGTTCGGGCTCACCGCGAGCGCGGTGATACCGTGCTCGGCGGGGTCGACCATGTCGCTGGACGAGTGGAACACGCCGAGCTTGAACATGGGAGCGGACGCGCTTGGGTTCCACAGGATAAGCGTCGAGTCAAGCGACGCGGTGAGGATCTGCCGCCCCAACGGCGGCGGGAACACGCCCGCCGTGACCGGCATCGTGTGGCCCGTAAGCACAGTCATCACGTCGCCCGACGGCAGCTGCCACAGCCACACATTGCTGTCTTCGCACCCGGCCGCGACGACAGGCCCCCGCGGATGCCAGTGCAGCCACTGCACCTCGCTGCCCGAGTCGAGCTCGGCGAGCGGCGCCCACGCGCCATAGTCGTCGCCCGTAGACGTCCGCTTCCACACCCGCACCTTGCCGTCCATGCCGCCCGTGGCGACCATCTCGCCGTCGTGGCTGAACTCGACGGCCACGACCGAGTCCGCATGCCCATCAAGCTTGATGGGCGCCCACGCGTCGCCGTTGATCGCCGCCCCGCTCTCCTCGGGCAGCGGCGCGAAAATGTACGCCATGTCGTCTTCGCCGCCCGACACCGCCAACGGCGGGTTCGGGAACCGCGGGTGAGGGTGCAGCGCAAAAATCGACTTCTGCGCTTCGTGGATGGCTGGCGTCAGCGCCGCTGTCAGACGACTCACAGCTCGCCCCGATCGAGTTGTCCTCGAGCTGGTCTTCGCCGATCTCCATCGTCTCGTCTTCTCCCGCATCCCCGTCGTCCATGTCGTCGTCGTCGTCCATCGGCTCGCCGCCGTCGTCTTCGACCACCTCGGCAATCTCCTCGTCGGCCAACAGCTCGTCCTCGAGCGCAGGGTTGTCGTTCTCGCGCGCGGCCTGCATGGTGGTCTGTGTAGATGTGTGTCATCACAAAATCTTGGACCTCCACTTCTTGGTCATCCAGAGATGTGGGACCGTGGGAAAGTATCTCGCGTGCACCTCCACTTCTCGAGATTTTGAACTCCGCCAGCTGTTGGCTTTCGGTAGACAACACTTACACAACAACCATGGGCAAGAAGCGCGCTGGACCGAGCGCGGCCATCGCACCCGCCGCGGGCAAGAAGATGACGTTTGGGGACGATGACGACTTTGACTATGCTGCCCCGTCGTCGCCTGGCATTCCTTCCGATGTCCCTTCGGACGATGAGGAGGAGCAGTCGGGCTCCGACTCAGACTCGGATGCCGCGCCCGAAGCGGTCGGCATGCGCGCCGGTGCTGCAGATGAGCGTAAGCGTGCAGCGGCTGAGGAAGAGTGAGTCTGCCCCGGAACGAGCTGACGACAGGGAGCGCAAGGCCAAGCGTGAGGCAGCTAAGCTCCGCGCAGCGCGAGTCGCTGAGGCCAAGGCGAAGAAACCGAGCAAGGAGAAGAGGAAACGGTCCGATCCAGAAAGCGAAGACAGCGAGGACAAGGATGACTCCGAGGCGGCGCGCTTGAGGCGGCGAATGGACGCGGCAATGGTGGCGGGCGAGGGCGACTCGCAAATGGAAGAGGAGGAGGAGGAATCGGACTTCGACGAGGATGGAGACGACGACTTCGATGCGCTCGAGGACGAGGACGAGGACGCCGAAGAAGATGAAGAAGAGGAGGAGGATGAGGCAGAGGAAGAAGAAGACGAAGAAGAAAGCGACGAGGAAGGCCTCTTCTCCCGCCCCGTTTCTTCCGCGCTCAAGAGCAAGATGGACGCGATGATGGCGGCGATGGAGGGACGCGCCATGGCGGCGGACCCCAAGTTTGCAGATGAGATGGCCTCGCGACGCAAGAAGGGCCCCGTGCTCGAAGTACCGGCGCTCAAGTCCAAGAAGGCCAAGTCGCAGTCTGTCGGCACCAAGACGACGTTCGACGACTTTGGCGAGCTCGACGCCGCGCCGCTGTCGGCGGACATGCTCGCCGCGGCCGACGCGCAACTCGCGACGGAGAAGTCCCAGGAGAAGACCAAGGGGGAGGAGCGGGCAAAGAAGCGCCGACGGAAGGGAGGCAAAGGAAAACAGGCGCCGACGGTTCGCGTGCTTGAGTGAGTCCCATGGAAAGAGAAGAGCTGACATCAGCGACCGCGCCGTGCACCTCCTCCCGCCAGTGCTTGCGGGCACTGCTCTCCCGCCTGTCGTGGGGCCACGAGAGCGCGTCGTCGCCGCGAACAAGGCCAAGCAGACGTTCTACAAGCGCGCAATGAAGGCGAGCGGCAAGATCCCGGGCAAGGGCGTTGTGGATGGGCGGAGGCGGTAGCGGGCGGATGTAGGCATGTAAGTATACCTCGACGGCGGAGCGGCGCCTGTATGGGGGCGCGAGAGTAGCCGGGTACGGCAGAGGAGGGTAGGAGACGCAAGGGGAAATCAAGTGGCTTGCTTTGCGCCGCCATTTCTCACCACTGCACGCCACTTACCGCTGACATTTCTCACTCACATTTACTTACGCAGGTGACATTCCACAGTGTCATTCCTCGCATCTCTTTCATGGCAATCTGCCTCCTCGCACACTTCAAATGGATCCCCCACTCATTGCTTATTACTTCCTACCATTCCTCTAGGTCACCGTCGCAAGCGGCAGACGCACAGCGTGCCTCAGGAGCCAGCAGCAGCCATCAGCTAGCGCGTCATAGATCTCTCGATCTCAACGGGGCGCTCTCACAGCAATCGACGCCCTTCGGCGTCCTCTCACTCTCTTTCCTGCCAATATAAGATGCTACACGTATCCCCTCCCACATCTACCCCCACCCCGCCCTTCTTCCTGCTCTTCTCGACGGACTTGCCCTCCGAGGACCCCTTCTCACTGCTGAACGCCCTCGACCTCGCCATCCCAACCAACCCCATATTATCGGACGACGGAAGCCCTCTGCCCTCCCCACAGTCACCGGACCTCCGGGATTCGAACTCTGACTTTGACCACCCAGCGGGCACTCCCTTGCTGCTTTCCCACTAGCAATACGATCTAACGCGCCGAGCCCTCAGCTATCCCAATCGCACAGAATCCATCCGTGTCTCCATACTGCTCAAACATCCTATAACCCCTATCCGCCAACACGATAAACCTACGTGGCAAGAGGCCACTTTTCCGCCCCTCACGTCGTTTCGTCACTCGACCGCAAGCCTCCGCGCTCCCTGTCCCCGTCATCCGCAGAGGTCAAGTCCCTCGGCTCATCGCCCTCCCCAGCAACTCACATCTACCCCCCCATGTCGAGCAAGACCAACATCCTGCCGAGCGAAGAGACACCCTTCAACCAGAGTCAGAACTGGAGTCCTATGGACCGCTACGACATCCAATACAGTGGGTATGCGTGGGGCTGATATTTCTGCTTGGCCACTGACCACCACTATGCTGTCGTGCACCACTCACCCCAGCCCCCGAGCGTGCCATGCGTCCCCGATCTGGAGTTGGCAACGTATTCCTCTTCATCCTCGCCATCTTCCTCCCGCCTGTCCCCGTGTTCATCAAGGCCGGATGTGGCTGTGACATTCTAGTCAACATCCTCGTGAGCCTGAGGCGTCGGCGTGCTATCTGACTTCAGCTTTGGGCGCTCTGCTGGATTCCTGGTGTGCTGCACTCGATGTTCATTATTGCGACGCGTCCGTAGTTTGGGTGTCTAAAGCCTTTTGTACACGTCTCGCCGAATGCAAGGATTATGAGTGGTATCGCCGCGCTTGATACTTTGCGTGAACCCGACCGTTCTCCGTGTGCACAGGAAGCCGCGCGGTCACGTGCCAAGATTTTTCACCTGACGTTGTCGATCATTTGCCACCCAACACCTCCATCTCACCCAGATACCCAGGCCACCAAGCACTACATCGACCCGCGCGGCCCACGCGCGATGCCTGTCGAGATTCAGACCCACGAAACAGCGGCTACCGGCGTCTCGAAAACGACAGACGATGCCAAGACCGAGCCTAATGGTGTCGGTCCGACATCGTCCTCCGTAACCACCGCGCCGTGTCAAGAAGACATTGACACGGCGCTGCGCCAGCGCGCCGAGATAACTGCCCGCCTCGCCGATTCGCCCTACGACCTCGTAGCGTACCTCGAGCGTGCCCGCGTGCACGCGACCCTGGGGTATCCCGACCTCGCAGCCGGGGACGCATACCGCGCGCTTCTGCTAGCAGATGAGGCGCGCACCGAGGGCTTCGAGTACCACGAAGAGGCCGCGGCCGCTCTAGCACCCTACGATGCGCCATCTGTGCTCGACGGCCTGCAGGGCGAGATGGCAGACCGCGGCGCGGCCGCCGCATACCGCCTTCTCACCCGCGCTCTGCTCGACGCCGGCTGCCTGTCGTCAGCAGCGACATTCCTCAAGCGCGGCCTGGACGCGTCGCCGAACGACACGGAGCTAGCCTCCCTGCGCGCCGCGCTCGAAGCGGCCGTCGCGAAGCGGATGCCCGCCCCACCAGCGGACATCTTCGCCCCCGATGTCCTTCCCGACACCACGCTCGTGCGCCGCGAAGTATACCCGTGGAACGAGCACGAGCCGGACCGCTTCTCGGCCGCGTCGCTCGCCGAGCTGAACGCGACGCTTCAGCGCTTTGCGCCCAAGTGCGCGGTGCAGGTCGCGACGCTCCCGGTGCTCTTGGACGGAGTGGCGCTGGGCACGACGTGCTCGCAGCTGGGCGTGTTCGCGACAGCGGACATTGCGCCCGGCGAAAAGGTGCTGGAAGAGTACTCGCTCCTCACCGCCAACAACCGGATGAAGGACAGCGTGTGCGACGCGTGCTCGTCCGAGCTGCCGCGCGACCGCGCGGGCGTCGTGCTGTGCGACGAGTGCTACGACACCGTGTTCTGCTCGGCGGCGTGTGCGGCGCACGCAGAGCGCTACCACCCGGCGGTGTGCGGCACGGGCGCGGACGAGATCGGCAAAGACCCCGCACCGCACGAAGCCGACGAGAGCCTTCATCTCCTGTTGCTCGCGCGCGTGCTCGCCCTCGCCGCGCAGGGCGACGTGCACCCCCTCGACGTGCCCGAAGTCAAGTATATTTGGGGCGACTTTACGCCACACCCCACCCTCCCGTGGAGCTTCAAGTACAATGTCGAGGTGCCGCTGCACATTTTGGAGACGATGGATGTGGACGTGTTCGCGGCGCCGCAGTACGATACGTGGGTCCTCAATACGTTGTACGCCAAGTTTAGGGGCACGGCGAGCGCGCGCAAGAACCCGCTCGACGGCAAGCCGGACGTCGCGGCCGTGCACCCGTACTGGTGTCTTGCGAACCACGATTGCGACCCCAACGTGTCGTGGGATTGGGCGGGGACGATCGTATTGACGGCGCGGGAGGAGCGCATGGCGCAACCGGCCGGCGTTAAGGCTGGCGAAGAAATCCTCAATCATTACTGCGATATCCGGCTGCCCGTTGCTGAAAGGCGGGAGTGGGCCAGCGGGCCCCTCGGCGGCTGGTGCATGTGTGCGCGGTGTAAGCGGGAGGCCAAGGAGGGGGAGTGGGCAGAGGAGGGGGGTGAGGGGCAGGGCGTGGAGGCGCAGCTGGAGGAGGAGGCCGCGCGGAAGCGCAACAAGGCTCCGCCACCGCCTGCTGTCAAGGTCGCCGTCGTGGAGGTGGCGTAGACAGTTTTGTATCAATGCATCTATAGACGATATTACTCTCCACAAGGTCTGAGGATGCCCGTCCTTGCGCGACTGGCAACTAGTGGCAAGCACCTTATCTAATTGTCTTAACGTTCGGTATTCTGCATCCCGGACCCACAACCTTCGCAAGAACGATACCGCATGAGGAAGCTTCTCCCGAACACCTACGCCAACGCTGTCTGAGCGGCCCCCCAGACTCAGTGCGCAACGTCGCAATCGTGCGCTCATGCCCGATGCCCAGCCAGCCAGCCAGATCGGACATGCCCTGACCCGGTGATTAGCGCTATCCGCCTCCGAGATTTCTGTAATCGCCGACCGCATCACGGCAGCTATCATGCGGGGAGGGCTGAGACTATAATCTGGCTTGGCATGCGCTGGGCTGCACTAGATCCGAAGAGTGACGCAGAGAGAACTCAACGAGTCCTCTGCCGCCACACCCCCACAGTCAAGCTCAGCGGGTAATCACATTTGCTTCCGCGCCGAGGCTGATGACCGGCGCCGTGCCGTCCGGTAAATGCAATTATCCAGGCCGGACATCGAGCACCAGCACAACTCAATGTAGACGTCTCCCGTCCTCCATCCCATCTCTCATCTCTTCTCGCAGATCAGGCCGCCGCCGCCGTCTCCGTCTCCGTCCGACGACATCCTCCGGCGCTCCTCCACGTCGCGAGGGCGGGCAGAGTAAATGCTTCTCCTTCCCCCACTAACAGCAGTGTCCCTGCACCGCCGCCCCGCCGCACAACATGTCCTCTGAGCTCGTCGTGCGCCAGTCCGAGGACTGGACGCGCGTGCTCGTCTCCTCCTATCCCTCCGGCGTGGACTGGGTCCTTGCCTTCTCTCGCGATGCGAGTGGCGTGAGCGCGGGCGAGCCGGCGGCTCTCGCGCTCCTGCGCGACGCGCACACGCTGCACCTCGAAGGACGCCTGGAGCCCAACAACGCGGCACACCTCGAGACGCTGTGCCGCCCGCACACCGTCCACATCAACAACGACTCGCGCGGCCCGCGCTCGTCGCTGGGCGCGCCGACGCTCGTGATATCGTGGCGCACCGCGTCCTCCTACGTCCTCCCCGACCTCCTTATCTCGTCCAACACCAACCGCCTCGTCGTGGCGATCAGCGACGCCGGTGGCCCCATCTCCCCCGCCAACCGCCGGTTTCTCCCCGCCCTGCCGACGCTCGATGTCGCCGACGTCGTCCTAGATTTCAGCCGGTGGGACTCCGCCGTCGTGGACCCGTTCGTCGCGCGCGCGCTGTACGCCGCGCTGGCTGGCCTCCTCGTCCGCGGCGTGCGCATCACCCTCGTCGACTTCGCCCGCGTCTTCGCATGCATGGCAGACGCATCGACCGAGATGCGCCCAACGCGCTGGACCGCCCTCCCCCGCCGCGCCGAAGACGCACTCAAGTTCCGCGTGCGCGAAGCCCTGCGCGCCCGCGCATCCCCGCGCCGCGCGAACGCGCGCGCACTCGAACTCGCCGTCCGTGAAACCCTCGGCGGCATCGCTGTCGTCGACACTCCCCCCGCCAAGTTGTGATCACCCTCGTCTGTAGCATGGCATGTACGTTTCTCAGAGCCCCAGGGCCTCTATCGCAGATATGCCGGCACCGGAATGTGGGGATGCCGACGTCTCCGGTTCTCCGGCACACGCCGAGAGTAGCATCTCCCTTGCTGTAAGACATTTCCTGTCATGGTTTTCCGTCTTCACCGGGCTGGCGCCGCGTATCGTACTATGAGCTACGATGCTGCGGCTAGCAGCTGTTACTGATGGCCAGTTGTTAGGAATTCCAGCGATGGCGGGGAACGACGTACGGTGAGGATGGGGCGCTTAGCAGATTCCCCTATGCTGGAACACATGCCACAGTTTAGGAGATCACGCGGAGAGGCCCAGGCCGTCTCTGACTCATGCTCCTAGGCTATGCCCTACGGCCTCGACGCGTGCATGTTCAAGGCGCTGTCAGAGTCCCCCGAAACAGTTGCATGTCAAGTTATTGTTTGTGTGGTTGATGCAGAAACGCGCAAGCTATACGAGACGGTGCAGATGCTATGACACTAGGCATGACCTCCTCTCACACACGCCACGTACTCGGTGTGGCCTATGGGCTACTACGCAACGTGGTACCCCGTTCTCATCCTCGTCTTCGACATCAGCAGCGCTGACCAATTTCCGCTGGGTGGTGCACTAAAGCATCACACAGTCCGCGCGGCGTCATGGGTGACACGCACGCCTGGGCAGAGCAAGCCCCGCACCCATGCACATCTTAGATGCATGCTATTCATCGGCCCATAAGTCCGACTCTCGTTCCTCATTGAGGCCGTCCAACTGCCATCAGCGACACCGGGCGCGTGCCTACCTCAGCCATGTCCTCCGGCGCAATCTCAAAGTCGAACACCTGAGCATTGGCCGCGATATGCTCTGGCACCGCGCTCTCGGGCGTGACAATGTGGTCCTGTAATCAGCCCCGCCTCCGTCCTCCCTCTCCCACTCACATGCTGTATCCCCCACCGAAGCACAACCTGCTCCGGACTCTGGCCATACTTCTCCGCCATTTTGGCAATCACAGAGTGCTCCACTCGCCCGCCCGCCTCAGCATACACCGCCGTCCCCATCTCCGCACACATCTCCACGACGTCCATCTTGCGCGCGAGCGGATGCACCGCGAGCCGGTTCACAGCCGGCATTGCCGCGCCAGGCCCGTCCTCCCCCGCGCGCCGCACCATCTCCACAACCTCGGCGAGGTGCAGCATGCCATACCCGCTGACGCCGACGGAGCGGGTAAGGCCCTTGCGGCGCGCCTCGACGAGCGTGATCCAGCCCTCGGCGCGCGCGTGTGGCCCCCCTTGCGATGAGAGGAGGGTGAGGTCGACGTAGGAGAGGGCGGCGCGGTCGAGCGCCGTCCGCAGCGACGGAGAGAGGTAGGTGAGGAATACGTCGGCGCGCGGGATGCCGCTGTCGCGCAGCGCGCGGCCGACGGCCGCGTCGGAGCTGTGCGTTAGTTAATAAAGGAGAGGGCGCACGTCTCCGACATCGCGATGTGGCGATAGCCCGCATCGAGCGCCGCGCGTGTCGCCGTGTACGCTTCGGCATCGCTCATCTTCGCCGTCCCAAGCCCGAGCTGGGGGATCGCGCAGCCGTCATTCATCTGTGTGAGCTGGGATGGGGCCGCGCGTACCATTATGCGGCGCGCGAGCGACGCGAGGGGCCTCGAGGCGCGCATTTTGAGGATGTTGAGAGTGCGGATTGAACTTTCGTCATGACGGTCGGCTGACCTCCACTTTTGGTCTCGATGGCTCTCCCGGCCGCTACAAGTTCCGATTCCCTCATCCGACCTGCCATTCAGATTGAGTGCATGCCTAGAGCCAGCACAGAGAGTGCGTAACTACCACGCCGTCTCGATCGCGTACTGCTCGTCGCCGATTTCCGCCTGACACTCCTCCGTCGACAGAACGCGCACCGTGCTCCGCCGTCCCGTCGACTCGCCTCCCGCGCCCTCGTAGCGCACCACAACGCGCTTGTGCGAGTACTGGGTGTACCGCGGCTCGAGAGCGGTGTGTCCGTCAAAGGCAACGATCACCTCGTCCGCCGCACAGTGGAGGACGGCGGGGCCGCCGCGCACAGCCGCGCGCGGGAGGAGCCAGAAGAATAAGCTCCACACCATCTGCAGACCCCATTCAACGTCGGCGTTGGCGTCGATTGCGCGCGTGTGATGCAGCCTGCCGTAAAGCGGGAGGCCCGCTTCGTTACGCACGCGCGCAGGCCGGCTGCGCGGACCATCCAGCCGTGCCCGCACAGGACGATTTCCGTGTCCGCCGTGTCCGGGCGGCCCCCGCAAGGCCCGAGTAGGGAGCGGCAGGGCGACGGGCGCCACGGAAGTAAGGAAAGAGTGAGCGTCTGCGAGTCGAGCAGCTTGTCTGTCACGGAGAGGAAGTGCCGCGAGGTGAGGCCGATGGCGCGCAGCACGTCGGGTGAGGCGTGCGAGAGGATGGCCTCCATAATGTGCGGGTAGGCGGTGTGGTCGAACATGGGGGATGCATCCCCGCACGGCGAGGAGAAACGGAGCATCTAGAGGGATGGGATAGAGTACGTTGATAGAATACAAAGGACTATGGCGTGGGAGAGACGGTGAGGCGGCGCAGAATGTGTCTGCTAGCCGCTAGATCGACCAATAAGTCTCGGCGGCAAATCCGTCTCCAGCACTCTGGCGATACTCTGCGAGCGAGAGTACGTGTAGCTTCTTTTTCGCCGGGAGACGGAAGGGGGCAAGTAGCGTCTCGACCGTGCGGTAGTCGAGAGGGACGAGTTGGCTCTCGTCGTCCGTGTCATCTGGGGGTTGGGACCACGCCCACACCCTCCCGAACTCGACGAGGACAACGGTGCAGCGCTTCAGCGCTTCCGCAATGTAGGTGATGAGCATGGTGCTTTCGACAAGGGTCATGTATTTGACCGTGCCGTGGGGGACCTCCCATGCATCAAAGTTCAACACCAAGCACGGGGGGTAGCTGAGCTTGGGAAGGACGGTCAGCAACGGCGACACGTGAGCTCCCGAGGAGCCGCGAACATTCACCACCATGCGCTTACGAGGAACATGTAGTCGGGAACGCTTAGCGCACTCGGGCAGTCCAAGTTCTAGATCCAGGAAAATGGCCATCTTATCCATTACACGGACAAGTCGCTCTGGTATGTCGGCGTGGTTGCGCATGCGGACGATGACTGAGGGGAAGAGAGTCCGGTACGTCTCTTGCGAGATGAGGGGTACCGCATGCCAGTGTTTACCCCGGAAGGTCTTGAGACATGTAGGGAACTCGAGGGCGCGGACACGCCTCAGTCGGTTGCGCAGGCGGGGGACGTCGGCGGCAAGGAACGCTGCGATCGCTTCCTCATTTCCTTTCATCGTGGGTAGCCCCGAGTTGGGCCGACCTTTGACGCAGTTGAAACTGACATAGGCGACTGTTTGGCTGGGTGCAAGGAGGTCCTCAACGTAGTCGCGGTAATATTTGCTGGTCGCGCCGAAGACACTGAGGACACCGGCCTTGGCATAGGAGAGAATGGATGCGATGATATGTGGGTACACGTCGTGGTCGATGGTGACGGGAGGGCGGGTGGCCGCGTCCTCGACATCCTCGGGTACGGTGTTGATGATGTCTTGTTCGGAGAGCCGGCAGAGGACGTTGAAGCGCTTGACGGTAACGTGTCGCCTGCGCGACGAGACTTGATGGGCGTAAGGGTGAGGGCAGATGGGGTCGAGAGTTGTCATGTGGACGTGGAAGGAGAGCGCGACAGAGAGAGAGAAAGATGGAGAGGATGGAGAAGAGAGATTATGAGAACGACCGAGTATACCAGTCGTGGGAGTGATGAGCGGGTGGGAAGTGGCGGAGTGGCGGAGTGCGAGGTGAGGAGCGACGCGGTTGCATGGATCCGACAGGCTTTGCTGTATTGTCTGTGTCTCACGCGCCATTCACACATCCCATTCATCACATTCACAACATCCTCTTCTATTCCCACGAGTCCCTTCCATAACGAGCGGGGCGGCTAGTCCACTTCCGGAGCGTGAGTGCGTGCAGAACACGTCCTTTGCATTCACGTGACAGCACACCAGATCAATGCATCTACTCGCCCTCCTCTCAGAGCGAGCACTCGAACTCCCAGTCCTCCTTGAGCTCCGTCTCCACCATCTTCTTGACCTCCTCGCTACACGGCCCGAGCGGAAGACGCGACCGGCCCCCAAGCCCCTTCTGCACGAACGTGTCCAGCGCATACTTGGTCCCCTGGATGCCGGCCTTGACGATGATGAAGTCGGACCGTGCCACACGGTCCTGCAGCTTGAGCGCCTCCGCCATGGCCGCCGCGTTCCCCTGCAGCCCCTTGACGGCCTGGTCGTAAAGCCGCGCGATCGTCTTCGGGAACACGTTACCCGTGCCCGTGATGCATCCGGTGTGGCGTGCCACGAGCGCCGGGAGTAGCGACTCAGAGAAGCCGGGGAGGACCTGGAACTGCCCGGTGGCCGTCACGTTCTTGAGCTGCGGGTGGGCGGCGACGTACGCATCCGACTGGGCGTACGCAGCGAGACGCTGGCCCTTCCCGATCATCGCGCACGTCAGCTTGGCGCCGAAGCAGTTCGGGTGATCCGCGAGCTTGATCAGCTCGTCAGAGGTGAGGTCGATGCCCGCGGCGGCGCCACTGGCGTTAGCGAGAACTACACAGGGGCTCACGGGAAGTTGTAGATCATCACGGGGATGGGCGACGCGTCCATAACCTGCTCGAAGAAGCCGACAATGGCAGCGCGGTCACGGCCCATCGCAAAGGAGAAGTATCCTGGGCAAATAACGATAGCGTGCGTCGCACCAGCGGCCGCAGCCTCCTGCGTCACCTCGATCGTGGTGGCGGCGGAGCCGGCTGGCGTCAGTACGGCCGGGTGGGGAGGGGGTGTTAAGCCACCACGAGTCGGAGCAACTCACCACCAGTCCCGACCAGCAGCGGCGTGTTCTGGAACCCGGCGCCGTCGAGCGCCTTCCTGCCCGTTTCGACAACGAGGCGGCGCTCGGCCTGCGAGAGATGTGACGCCTCGCCGTTTGTGCCGAGGAGGACGATGCCGACACCGGCCTTGGCGAGTCGCACGACCTGTGTAGCAAGGGCGCCCGTGTCGACGCTGTCGTCGGCCTTGAACGGCGTCGTGAGGGGCACCGAGACGCCGTTCGCCCAGAGCTTGGTTGCGGTTGTCATTGTGGTTCTGCGGGAGGAGAGTGAGACGGGAGGTGAGAGGCGAGAGGAGTGAGTGGGGGTGTGAGCATGAGGACCGAGAGCGGCGAGAGGCTTTGAGGGTGAGAGCGGCACGGCGGGCCGGCACAGCGCGGTCTAAGCCGTCTTGGAGACGTAGGGTAGAAGTGCCGCGTCCGGCTCACCGAGCCGCCAGATGCCGCCCTGTACCGCTATATGCGGTGGACGGCTCTATTCCTCGGGCAGGTGCAGGTGGATATGTCCGGTGCTGCGTGCACGTGTAGGCGGAGATTGCGAAATACGCTCAACGCTGATGCAGGCCGGAGGGCATTGCGTGGCGTCGCGATAAAAGTGGGTAGGTGGGTCTCGTCGGGCCGGAGGCGGCCCGGCGCACGCGTTCTCCGGGGCGGTCCGGTTGATGCTCCTTGGCATTTGCTTGCTGTTCTGCATGCTGAGCCTGCCTGCGCACAGTGAGCTTGGACTCTGGTAATTCTGCGCAACGTTCTGGGACGCTCTCTCCCAAGTGGATAACTGTCCCAATCAAGTTCATGCCGCCCAACACCACGCCGACTTACGAATGCCATCCAAACCCCCTGTACCGCCCACCCGGAACGGATGCGATCCGTGAATAGTTTGCGGAGTAGCCCATGAAATGTGGATGCACCGCGACTTGCCCACTCATCAACATCCATGAACCCCGACTCTCCTCACACCCAGTGCGCTTATCTTACACCAATCTCATGTTGCGCCGCGTGTAATTGTGCAACCGTCCTTCGCGGCAAAGCACGGCTCAATGTCGTCCGCTTTGTCACTTGGTAGACTACCGCCGGAAACGAGCACAACAGGCCAACCGCCCGCTCAAAAGCGATGAATGCAGCTTGCTGAGTAGCGCAGAAGGAAGCGGCTGTGGCTGGTGCTTGGTTCCCAAGACCCATGTCAGCAATGAATTACAGAGCATAGTTTGTCGGCCCGTTATTGGCAAGTGTGGCTGCCCATAGTCGCATCTAAACGGTGTGGGCGGTGATCTGACGGGCATCTCGGCCCGATCACTCCACCACTCCATTCCGCATCTCCCATCTCATCATGGACGCGTCCAAACCTCGCCAAGCGTGAGCGCACTCGTCTCCGTCCTGACAGCAGCTGTGTCGGCTGCCGGCGGATCAAGGTGCGGCGTCCGCGAGCGAGCCGACTAACCCAGGTCGCATGCGACAACCCGCAGACTGGCGACGCATGCAAGCGATGCGGTACGCCTCGGCATCGTCTGAGCTCACCCAGTCCGCCTCGCCCTCGCCTGTGTGTACACCAAGAGTCAGCGCGGCCGGCGCAAGTGAGTTTGACGAAGGTTCGCTCACACAGTGACCGGCTGAACGCCCGCCGCTCCGCCTCCCCCGGCCGATCTAGCCCAGCGACAGCGGCGACACCGAGCACCCGCTCGTGGGCGCTCGACGCCGCGCGCCCGCGCACGAGCAACCTTGACATGGCGGAGCTGCTTGATCCTGAGATCCCGTCGGCGTCCGCACCAGCCTCGGCACCGGGACCGGTGCGCGCGCGTGCGCCGTCCGTTGACGCCGAGACGCGCAGGATGTTTGAAGATCCCGTCGACGTTGGCTATGTCACGCTCGCTGAGGCGCACTCGCTCGTCAAGTTGTGCGTCGTCCTGCGCCGCGCGCTGACCGCAGCTTCCACGACAAGCTGAACCCGCTGATCGCGATCCTTGATCCAGAACGTACGCTTCATCGCAGCCGGACTAACACCAGTGCACACTCTCACCTTCCTCCGCACCTCTTCGATCCTGTTCACGACCCTCCTCGTCACCGCTAGCAAGTATGTGCTTCCGGAGCGACACTCTGTGCTGCTTGCGCACGCAGAGAGCCTGATAAACCGCGCGACCAACGCAGGCGACTGCAGCACGGCGCTCATCCAGTCCCTCCTCATCCTGGTGTACTACAAAGGCCCGACGGACCGTAGTGCGTGGCTGAAGATCGGCATCGCGATCCGCCTCGCATTTCAGCTCCGGTGGCACGAGACGCCCCCCACTCTCCACCTGCCGGCGGACGAGGCGGCTGCACGCCGCATCCTCGACCCAGAACGCACGTGGTTTTGCCTCGTCTGCTTTGACCGGCAGTACGCGGACATCTTCGGGCTGCCCCCCGCGATCCGCGCGACAGACTACGGCGACGTACGTCACCCGCTGTGTGAGCTAACGCAGGAAGTGCGAGGCGTGGGCACGCGCGCACGCGCACCTCGACATCCCCGTCGACATCCATCTCGCGTGTAGCCTCGCGACGCAGCAAGCCAACGAGTTCTGGACGCGGATCCGCAAAGAACACGAGTCCATGCCCCCGCGCCTCACGGCCGTCCTGCTTACAGACCTCTACGTCCAGATGGAGCGCTACCGTGCCAAGTGGTTTCCGCGCGACTCGGCGCCGGCGCCCACGCACCTCGCGCCGGCACGGCATCTCATGGAGATGTTCGCGCTCTCGCATCAGCTCACGATCAAACACCACCTCCTGGTGCTCGCGGCGCCGGGGGAGGCCGACGTCGTTCTTACCGAGTGCGTGGAGCACGCGGCGCGCGTCGTGGCCGCGCTCGAGCTCGTCAGCGCCGACGGATCGCTGCCGTATCTGCACGACGCGGGGGCTACGACGCTCTCCAACTTCGGCGTGGTCATGTACAAGCTCTTCTGGCGCCTCGAGGCGCATGCCCGCCCCTACATTATTGAGATTACTGCCCGTGTGCGCGAGTGCTGTCCTCCCCAAGGCGCGCTCGCGTATACTGCTCGCTTCCTTGACCGCGTGCTCGGCCTGTTCCGCGCCGCCGTGGCTGAAGACGCCGTGCCCCCCGCCGAGGCCGGCCTGCCAGACCAATCCCAGCTGGTGAGTGTAGTCCGCGCAAAGCTGATGGCAGGACGAGTTCCTGCGTCTCGCAGGCGCCGATATGAACGAGCTATTTGACGACGACTACTGGTGCGGCTTGGAATGGTGCAGCAAGCTGACCACAGGGGAAATCTGTTGTCGTCGTCGCTGGCCGATCCGGTCTACCCCGCACTCGGACCCGGGTTGTAGCCTGAGTTCTATACATTCTATGTTATATAAGAGTACATTGTGTTTCAGTTCAGCGTCCTGGTGCCGCCTCATTTGCCACTCCTGCCTCCGAGTCTTTCGGGGCTGGGCGTACGCGGCGATAGAACACCATGAAGCCCAGCAGCCATAGCAACACCCACCCGAGCTCGAAGTACATGCTTGCGCGGAAGTTGGTGAAGTTCTCCAGGCCGCCGGGTGCCGTAGTAAGCAGGCCAGCCTGGATGGCGAGCGCGACGACGGTAGACGTGTGCATGGCGGTCTGGAGGGCGCCGCCGACGACGCCCGCCATATGCGCGGGACAGGCAGCCATAACGCCCACGCTAATGTCAGCGCCATCCGAGCCGCAGCGTAGACTTACAGCGTCGCAATCAGCGCGACCTGATTCCCCGCCGAACCGAAGAGCATGCCCGGAAACACGTGGGTCCAGTACCCCTTCCCGACGACCTCCGGGGCGAACGTCCACAGCAAGTTTGCGCCAGCGGCGAGGAGCATGGCGATGCAAATTGGCCATCGCGGACTGGAGATGATGCCGGGGAAGACGATCATGGCGATGCTGCATGCCATCGCGGCCGCGCCTTCGGGCAGCGTGCGCACGGACGCGAGAACCATGCTGTCGCCGCCGAGGAGGAACATCTGGATGAAGGGGAGGAAGTTGGACGCCCACCATCCAAGGATGACGAGTGCGAAGGCGAGGAACGCCGCGAAGTTTGGCACGGCCCACAAGCTGGGGGGGAGGAGGGCGTGTGCGTCGTCGAGACGTGTTTCCCACCAGAAGAAGGCGGGGAAGGCGATGACCGAGATCACGAGCGGCGCGATGAAGCCCGCGCTGTGCCAGCCGTAGGTCGCGCCGAGCGTGAGCGCGAGAATGAGGAGGAGGACGGCGGAGAGCATCACCGCGACGCCGGGGAGGTCGAGGCGGCGCAGGCGGTGCGTCTCTTTCGCGGCGTGAGCGCGAGGGATGAGGACGAGCGCGGCGGCGCCGACGGGGAACGCGAGCGCGGCCGTCAGGCGGAAGAACCAGCGCCAGCCCTCCATCTGTCCTGGCTTGTCGATGAGGCCCACCACGCCGGCCAGCACCGTGCCGAGCGAGTTCGCCATGCTCCCCGTCATCCCGTAGAAGGTGTATGCGCGGGCGCGGGCGCGGCCCTCGGGAAACGTCGCTGCGATGAGGCGGTAGGCAGAGGGCACGAGGGCGGCGCCGGCGACGCCGGAGAGCGCACGCAGCGCGTAGAAGGCGTACGGGTTCGTCAGAAAGCTGATGGCGAGCGAGAGCGCGCCGAAGGTTAGGAAGCCGTAGGTGAACACGGCTGAGGCGGAGAATAGGTCCGAAACGCGGCCCCAGAAGAGGAGGAAGGACGCGAAGGTGAGGGAGTAGGATGTCTGGGGTCAGCTGGGTGAAAGGCGGAGCTAACAAGGCGCAGGTAGGACTCACAATGATCCAGCTCTGCTGCTCGAAGACGATGTTGAGCGACGTTGTGATCGGCGCAGCGAAGACCGCGAACGCGGAAGCCGAGAGGACTGTTGTTAGCGGGCAGGTCGGACAGTCAGGCATAGAAACGTACCGTCGATAAAGTATGAGAGCGACAGAATAAGCAGCACGACATACTGCTTGCGTCTGGGCGGGTAGATGTCCTTCTCAAGCTGATTATCGCCTACTACCGTTTCTGTCGGCGATGGGCAAGACGAGTCGAGCGACTTTTCGAGGTCGGGCGACGCTGCGGATCTTGCTGTAACCGACATGTTAGAAAGATGAGTGTGGCCATGCTGTTCATGTCTTGTTGTCGTTTATGTATACAATGCTGCATGCAGATGATGGCGGACAAAGTCCATACAAATGCGCGAGTGACGAAACGAGTGACGAAACGAGTGATGAAACGCCGGCACCGACCGGCGACCGGTCAAGTTCGGCCAAGGGCCCTCGGGTCAAAGTCATGCCGCCAGCGGGGTGCAGACCTCGCTTGCTGTGCTCGCTTGGTGATATTACCAGCCTGGCCGGAGACAAGACTTATTCTGGTCTTCTGATCATCTAATCCTCTCGTCATGTCGTCATCCCGTCATATCTCTTCACCGGCGTACCGGCCTCCACCCTCCACTTCCTCCACCCCACACCCTCCACAACCTCCCCTCCACCACTCCAGGTCGGATCCGGATCCGAGCCTCCACCACAGAGAGCTCAAGACTTGACACCCAGGCGCGCATGCAATCGCCCCCATGCCTCCTCGACGTCTTGTGGGATGTCGACGTGAGCGATATATCCTGCGCCCTTGGGCCCGTACCCGTTCTGGTCGTCGCGCAAGCGCGGAATCTCGCCCAACACGAGACTCACAAAGCGCGCAGGCTCCCACAGCTGGTCGTCGTCCACCTCGTCCGTCTTCCACTCGAGCACGCCGCCCTCCCCGCGCCTGACCTTAGGCTGCAGCGTCCACCCCTGTATTGCGGGCATGCCGTCGCGCGTGGCGCGCGGGTCCTCGGCGTACACCTTCTCAAAGGAGGCGAGGGTGCGGCGGTGCATCGTGGGGTCTTGCACGACGAATATCGTCTTTGGCCAAATTCCCGCTTCGTCAAGCAGGCGCTTGGTCTCGATAGCGTTCGCGCCGCAGTTGGTGCTCTGCGGATCGAGGAGAAGGCGGAGGGACCCGTTGCCAACAGCATAGTCGATGTCGAACGTTTTGCGCGCGACTTCGACAAGTATGTCGGCCTCAGTCTCGCCCTCTGTTGTGATGCCGCGCAGGTGCTTGTCGCGCGCAACCGCGTCGTAGAGATATGGTGTCGAGTGGCCGCGCCCGCCGCTGATGACGAGCGTAACTGGCTCGTCATCCTGTAGGTACTCGATGTGGTCAAAGAGTTCGTATGCGAGGGGAAGGATGGCGTTGCCGGCGAGCACGAAAACCGTGCCCGACTCGTCGCCTTGCAATGGGGGAGGGAGGCAGGGGGAGGTCAGGAACTTGAAGACCTTGTTCAGGTCGTCGATGTCGGCCTGGTCGAGGCGCGGGAGGGCGGGGAGGAGGGGGCGTGGGGGCGCTGTCGGGGCAGCGGGCTGGATACCAGAGAGGTTTAAAGGCGAGGGCATGGCGCGGTCCGTGTGATCGCGCCGCTTAAGGTGGAGATAGCGGCCAGACATGAGCTCGTCGTATTGTGTGACTGCGCGCTGGAACCAGTCGTCGACGAGGGCATTTTGTGGTTCGTCGGCAAGCATTTCCATTATGCGCGTGAGAGTACGCATGGCGTCTCGGCGCTGTGGTGGAGAAAGACTTGCCATGTCGAACGAGCTTGAGCTGTTGCTCATGGCGGGTGGGACGACTGGGATTAGGATGAGAGAGAGATAGAGAGTGAGGTGATGCGAGACTACAAGATGAGATCAACAAGTTGTTGAATCATTTGCCGCCGCTAATCAGCTCCGGCTAATCCGGCTCATCTCCCGGCTTGGCTTCCTGTATAATCTAATACCATCACGTCGAGTTTGTTTTGTATGCAGGTAAAACGATGCATTGTGCACTACTCCAGCTCCCATCTCTCATGTACACAGCCAACATGTTACAACTCATGGCCCTCCCGATCCATTCACCTTGACCGACTCTGACGCCGCCGTAGACCCATTTACTTCCTTCTTCTTCTGCAACCCGCGCGGCATGACTCGCGCAAAGTACTCGCCCAACTCCTTGGTCGCCGTGAGAGGCAGGACCTGCGCAACGTACTGGTCAGGACGAACAACGACAACCACGCCGTCCCGCGACAGCCCGCGCTCCTCGAAGATGTCCACCTTGGGATGCACACCGAACACGCGGTCGTACTGCATCAGCCCGAACTTGCCATACTTGGGACGGAAGACGGGTGGCGCATCAAGGAGCTCGAAATCGTTGTGCCGCTGCTGGTATATGACCTTGACGTCGAACCAGTGCTCGCGGCCGGGAACGGGCGACGCTTCGTCCTCTTGCAGCCAGCGCGCGAGGTCTGCCGTGCGGCTCGGTTGCCCGGCCTTGGGCGGGTCTGCGAACACATACACGCGGTACTTGCCGTCCGCGAGCGCAGTGTGGCCGAGATGCACGGGGTTGCCGTCTGAGCGGCGCGACACCAGCGTCGACTTGAACCGCTTGCCGAGCGTGTATCCGCGCGCGAGCGCCTGGTGCTCCGCGCCGCCCGTGAGGAAGCCGGGCTGGTACTCCGTCATGAAGCCGGCGGGGAACTCGGCGGTGCGGACGTAGAAGTCTTCGAGCGCTGTCGGGCTGTCAAAGTCCTCAGGCTTGGCGGCCATCAACGACGACCACTGCATGTCAAAGTCGATGAGGTTCTGCGCGATCACCTGCCGCTCGCCCGTGTACGTCGCGAGCAGCGTTGGCGGCGCCACACCCATGAGCACCTGGCCGAGCTTCCACGCCAAGTTGAAGCCGTCTTGGATGCTCACATTCATCCCCTGCCCGGCCTTGGCCGAGTGCGTGTGGCATGCGTCGCCGAGAATGAAGACCCGCGGGTCGCGCTTCCCCACCTCAGCAGCGGGCACGTCGTCGAAGCGGTCCGTGACGCGGTGCCCGACCTCGTACACCGAGTGCCACGCGACGTCCTTGACGTCGATCTTGTACGGATGCAGGATGTTGTTGGCGTACTGGATGATCTGCGTGATGGTGGTCTTGCGCACGGCGCCGGCATCGTTCTCGTTCTGGTCGCCCAGGTCGACGTACATGCGCGTAAGCTGCCCGCCTTCGCGCGGAATTAGCAGGATCGAGCCGGCGCTCGACTGGATCGCGCACTTGGTCCGCAGGTCCGGGAAGTCGGACACACTCAGCGTGTCCATCACGCCCCACGCGTGCAGCGCCTGTTTGCCGAGGCGCGTGGCGCCGATGTCGCGGCGGATCTGCGAGCGCGCCCCGTCCGCCCCGACGAGGTATTTCGTACGCACAGTAAACTCGTGCGTGCCATCCCGCCGCAGCGTGACCTCGACGGGATACTCATGCCCCTCGTCGAGGCGGTACGAGACGTACTCTATCCCGTAGTCGGGCACGAGCTTGCTGGGTCCGTTGCGCATAAAGTCGCCAAAGTACTGCATGACGCGGGCCTGGTTGATGATGATGTGGGGGAACTCGGAGATCTCGGCGGGGTCGTCGGGCGCTATGGCTGTGCGGATGATGTTCTTCGGGTTGGCCGGGTCAGGCTTCCAGAAGGCCATCTCTGTAATGCGGTAGCTCTCCTCGACGATGCGGCTGCCGAACCCGAACGCCTGGAACGTCTCGACCGAGCGCGCTTGGATGCCGTCCGCTTGGCCGACGAGGAGCATGATCGGCCGCTTCTCAACGAGACGCACGTTGAGCTCGGGGAACGCGCTGAGCTGTGCCGCCGTCGTCATGCCCGCCGGACCCTCGCCGACTATGAGCACGTCGAGCTCGGCGGGGAGGTCGACGCGCTCGGCCGCCCCGGGGTTGCGGTTAAGCCCATAGCCGCGCGCATGCTTGATGCGGGGGTCCTGGACTTCGTATCCGTTTTCGTGGAACTGCAGTGTCGGCGAGGTGTACTGCATTGTGGTGTCAGTGGTGTCAGCGGGGGATGAGGAGAAGCGAAGAATGGTGCCCACCTAATTTATAAAGAGTTCTCGAGACTAGGCGAGCATGGCGGCCAAGCCCTTGCCAACAGCACTGACACCTCAAGTTCTACGAGCCAAAGAGCAGTTCCGTTCCTCGCAGGGGAGGGGAATGAGCGGATGTAGCAGCACGCGCGCCATCGGGAAAAGCAAGATTGGATTCCCCGCAATCAAAAGGTGGGCACCACATCTGCCCCGCAACTGCCCCCACTCGCAAATCGAAACAATTCAATCATTTTGTTTTGCCGATTGGTCAGCACGTCGGTGTCAACCGCCTCGCGCTCCTCTTCAACGCCGTCTTGCTCGCATCTACTCAACGCCTCATCACGCGCCGCATCGCTTCTCATTTCTCCACAGTTTCTCCAATAATCCCCATGGGGCAGCAGATTGACCGCCACGAGCCACATTCATGACCCTCGCCGCCAATTTCCACACGATCAGCATGATCTGCATATACAAGTGCCGAGCTGATCACAATCGCCTGAGGCATGCCACTCTCCTTGCTCTACATCTACTGCCCCTCAGAGCTTGGCCTTGGGCTCCTTGTTGGGGTCCCGCGTGTCAATGAGCGGCCACCAAGGGTAGACCTCCGGCGCGTTCTTGGGCAACGTATCCGTAAAGTTGGTCTTGCGCTTCTCGAGGAACGCCTTCACGCCCTCGTTGTTGTCGCCGCCCGAGAACATCGAGTACAGGATCCGGCTGTCGAGGAGGTGCTGCTCCTCAGCGCTGGGCGTGGGGCGCCACACCAGGTCGCGCATCAGCGCCCATGCAACAGTGGAGCAGTTGTCGACGATCTCCGTTGCGAGCTCGAGTGCGCGCGGGAGTACGGCCTCAGGCGTGTCCATGACCTCAGTGAAGAGCCCGTCGAACAGCTTGTGGTTGGCGGGGTACGTGGCGCCGGTCGACACGAGGTGCATGGTGCGCCCGTTGCCGATGAGCTTGGGGAGGAAGAACGAGCTCGCCGCCTCCATGACAAGACCACGGCGCGCGAACGGGAAGCCGTACTTGCCGCCCTTGTAGGCGACGCGGATGGCCATGGGCAGCGTCATAGTCATGCCGACGCCGACGGCGGAGCCCTGCATCGCCGCGATCGTCGGCTTGCGGCACTGGTGGATGGCCACCGACACACGTCCGCCTCTGCTGTCAGCGCTGAATGCCGGGCACGCACCCGTCCCGGTGGTCGTTGACCTTGCCGCTCAGGTCGCGCTTGAAGCCGAGCTGCAGGTCGGCGCCCGCGCAGAACATCTTGCCGTGCCCCGTCATCACAATCGCCTTGACGCGGTCATCGCGGTCAAAGGTGTTCCAGAGGAGCACCAGCTCCTCCTGCATGACGCCCGTGAAAGCGTTGTGCGCGTTCGGGCGGTACAGCGTCACGATCTGGATCGGGGTGACGCCGGGCGCGTTGGCCGGGTGGTTCGAGACGCGCACCTCCTTGAGAGGCAAGTCGGCGTAGGACTTGGGCGGTGACATGGTAGTGATGATGAGGAGGCGGGGAGTGGTGGGCGAGCGGAGATGTGACGAGAGAAGTGCTTATGAGAATGGGAGGAGGTGGTGCCCCCTCGGCAATAACATGCCGCACCCCCGGCAGCCGGCAACAAGACCTCGTCGGCCGTGTCCGATCTCGGCTTTCATTCTCCCCTCCAACTCCACAGGCACCACTGTCGCGCTCGGTTGTTCAATCATATCAGCAGATAATAGGACCGATGGTGTGGGAATATTGGGTGGATGGTGGATATGGGAGGCGGGTAATGGTGCAGAATACTCGGTGAGTAGAACCCGTTGATCGGAGGTTCCGCATAACCGGTGATAGACATCCTCAACCAGCTGGCGAGATGTTTGGTTAGAAGGGCATGAACCTCTCTCACTCGTTAACGCGATACATGTCTATAGAACCTCTATGCACTTCGGCAGCACCTAAGGCAACACCCGTGCGTCGATCAGCACCGGCCCCTCGGCCGCCAAGGCCTGCGCGTATGCCGTCTCAAACTCCTCTCTGCTCGTCGTGCGGGACGCAGGAACACCATACCCTTGGGCAAGCTGCACAAAGTCGATGCCGGGCACGTCGAGCCCCGGCGCATTCTCCGCGTCCATGGCAGCCGCAAAACGACGGAGCGCGCCATATGTCCCGTTATTCACGATAACGAAGACGACACGGGTTCGCCGCTGCGCGGCCGTCCACAGTGCCGTGATGCCGTAGTTCGCGCTGCCGTCGCCGACGGTTGCAACGACCGTGACCTCGGGACGTGCCAGCGCAATCCCAACGGCGGCAGGTAGGCCGAACCCCAGCCCGCCCGACGCGGGGAAGTGATACTGCCTGGGCCTCGAGAGGGCGACGCGGGACATCCAAATCGCGTCGAGCGTCGTGGTTTCGTTCACGTATGTGATGCCTTCGTGTGTGCGCGCGTTGAGCACTTCCAACACCTCTTCGCCTGTCATGCCGCGGGCGTCGCGGTAAGCTGGTGCGATCTCGCGCACCGAGAACGGGCCCTGTGCGCGGTCGCGCACGCCGTCCGCGAGTGCGCGCAGCGCCGGCGCAATTGACGCAATCACCGCGTCGCCATAAGGCGCGCGCGTAGCCTCCGAGGGATCGCACGTGATGTGGATCACATCGGGCTTGCCGGAGAGGTACGCGCTGGGCTCCCATTTATGGTATCGCATGACCGGGGCGCCGACGACGAGGACGGCATCGTGTGGCTCGAGGCGCGCGCGCACGCTCTCCATCCCTGCGGGGAGAATGCCGGCGAACAGCCCGTGCCCGGTAGGGAAGGGCGCCCGACACGGACTTGGGGCAATCCATACAGGGCAGCCGAGGCGCTCGGCGAGCGCCGTCGCGGCGGGCTGCGCGCCGTCTGCGTCCGGACCGAGGACGAGTACGGGGCGCTGCGCGCGGTCGAGGCGCGCCACGAGCTCCGCGACGAGGTCTGCGTCTAGCGCGCCCGCCGTGCGGACTCTCCGCGCCGGGAGATGCTCGTCGTCCGCCAGCGCGCCCTCCTTCCAGTCGTCGTATGGTACCGAGAGGTACGTTGGTCCGCGCGGCTCCGTCGACGCCTCGAGGATCGCCTGGCTCACGGCGCGCGGAACGTCTTCTGCCGCCAGGGGCTCGTGTGCCCACTTCACGAGTGGGCGCGGTAGTGCTGCCGCGTCGACGCTGCTCAGCATCACCTCTTGTCCCACAGTGCGCCGCACCTGCTGTCCCGCGAGAAGTACGAGGGGCGAGTGCGCGTAGCGCGCGTTGGTGAGCGCGCCCATCGCGTTCCCACTGCCGCTCGCCGCGTGCAGGCTCACAAGCACCGGCTGCCCCGTCGCCTGCGCGTACCCGTCCGCCATGCCGACCACAACACCCTCGTGCAGCCCCAGAACGTAGTCGAAGTCGGCGGGCATGCCCGCCAGGAAAGGGAGCTCGTTGCTCCCCGGGTTGCCGAACATGACCTTCATGCCATGCGCGCGCAAGACGGCGAACGTCGACTCGAGAACAGTGCCTCGCTTGGACATGTTGAGGAGGTGGGTGAGGCGCATGGAGAGGGGGGGGGAGGTGAGTTCAAGTAAGGAATGGGGATTGCCGGGTAATCCGAGTCGGCGTGTTGATTCTCGGCCATCATGTCGTGCGTGGTCAACCGGAGCATGTTTCTCGGCTTGGGCAGCTCGTCCGGTCCTCTGGTCCGCGCGTTCTCAGCCGCCGCAGCGAACACATAGTCGCCGCAGTGACCAGACTGAGAGGAGCTGCGATATCGTCTTGTTTCGTGCCGCGGTAGATGATGGATGTTGCCTGCTGGCTTACGGTGTAGGGGGTGGTGCGGGGTTGACGGGGCCTAGCGCTTACAGAGTCTGATTGGGAAGGGGGTTGACCAGACCGGGTGCTCGGGCAACCCTTGAAGGAACAGTGAAATCACAAAAATATCAGAATCAACATGGGTGACAGGTCAGGCTACAAGTCCTTTATAGGCGACTTTGGGCGGGGGCTCAAGTGGTCGACTGATTGTCAGGCGAGAGGGTTGACCAACAAGGGGCCATGACACAAGGCCTCCGTGCTGCCCGCTCTCTCGCCATGGCGTGTTTTGCACTGCAGTGCACGACAGTGTGAGGAGAGCAGCGCACAAGGCGCCGCCCGCCTCAGTGATCTGACCTCCAGCTGTGGCCATCCGAGCGCATCATCTCGCTTGCTGTCGAAGATACTGCCTCGGCTGACGTGAGCGCATAGGTGAGGGGACACAATACGCGGCAATCGCCGGCTCATAGCGAGCTATTTCGACTCGACGGACCAAGATGATCTCGACGACTCTCCATCCCCATGCCAGACTCGAGCGCGCCCCCCGATCTGACCTTCGAGACGGTGCCAAGCACCAGCGCGGCAGCGCAGGCAGCGCAGCACGCGTACTTCGCAGAAATGGACGCACGGTTCCACGAAGGCTTCGACATGTCGCTGTACTCGGGCAAGCCCGCGACCGACGACGAAGACGAGTTCGCGCCCCCGCGCGGCGCGTTCGTGCTTGGCTTCCTTGGGCACGATCGCGACGCGGTAGCATGCGGCGGCGTGCGCCTCCTCGAGCCCGGCATCGCCGAGATCAAGCGCATGTGGGTGAGCCCCGCAGCCCGCGGGCGGCGCGTAGCCACCCGCCTCCTCACGCACTTGGAGGCGCAGTGTGGCGCGCTCGGCGCGCATACGATCCGCCTGGATACCAAGGACGTGCTGCATGAGGCCATCGCCATGTACAAGAAACACGGGTATCAGGAGGTGCCGCGGTATAACGACAATCCGTACGCGACGCATTTCTTTGAGAAAAAGACTGCGTAGGGTGCGCAGCGCGCGGTATAGCGCCGTAGTTATGCATGGAATTGGCAGAGCGGCGTCGGCGAGGGCGAGAGTACGTCAATCGCTCTCGCGCCGTTGTCATTTACTACTGACCCGACTGGCTCGTCCGAAGCACAAGCCAGCATCGAGGGGTGACCTCGGTCATGTCCGCTCCGGGCTAGCGGTCCACAATGCCCCGCACACCGTTTGTGGCGCATCGCTGTAGCGAATCCCGCTTCTCCTCGGTCGAGCGTGTGCCAGCTCCGGCGGCGCGTCGAGGCTTCCGCATGTAATCAGTCGCCTAGCGGAAGGAGGACTCGACCGCTCGGGACACGCCACCCCAACCACATATCAAACAGGAGGATGAGGCACATCAACTGGTCGCAGACCTAGACTGGGGACCGACTATGCGCATGTCAACAACCCTCGATGACGACGAGGAACGGTAGCTGTGTCATGCATAGCATGAGAGTGTGGCTTTCATCGGCCCACCGCCGAGGTCCCCAGCTGACGTGAGCAGCACATGGTTCTAACGGTGTCACGCGGAGCTTCACGTAGAGCAGGTGACTCGTAGAGGAACGGGCCGACCCCTGCCCTCGTTTCCATCCGATTCACTCCATCACTGTCCGCTGCAGACTGCACGCGCATGGATGATGCGGAAGTGGAAGTGGCGCAGCCCCAGTGAGAAGATTCCGATGATGTTCCTGGATTTGGCATGTTTACAACGTTGAATGACGAGATCTCGGCACTCGGCCGATAACTTTAGTTTGTTAGCGTCTCTTCATCGTCATCTCAACAAGCTCGTCAGCTGCGTCTCGTCCTCTTCTCAGCTCTCAGCCATGCTACACGCGGCTGATATTGTGCCCACTCTAGATCGCGGCCCGCTCGCCGAGCTCCCACGTAGGTTTTGAGATTGGCATCCGCATGGCAACGACTAAACTTCACAGGAACTGCTGCTAACAGGAACGGCTGCTGTTAGGTGGCGCTGTTCCATCTGTTCATTCCACTAGCATGGAGCATGCGACTCGCTGCAGTTGCGCTAGCTGACGATCCGCACTCGTGACTGGGACCTGAATGCTTGATGACATCCGCCAAGAGCGTCGAGCTTCGGCCCATCCTCGCCCCACTACATAAAGGGCGCCATCTCACCTCCTTCCTCCATCCAGCTTCGACATGAAGCTCTCTACAGCGCTCCTTGCGCTTGTGGCGGCCTTGCAGGCCGTCGCGGCGCCCTATCTCCATGCTCAAGGCCGCCTGAGATCCCGACAGGCCGACAATGGCATCATCAACATCCCCTCGCCCGTCGAGCACACCGGCAAGCCCGAGCAGTGTGCAGGCTACAAGCTGGACAAGATGCACGAGCACGACTCCGGCTCGGGCTTTGACGGCACCTTATCCCTCATCAGCACATGCAACGCCTACGGCCCCGACTACACGACGCTCAAGATCCAGGTGCGGCACGAGACAGCGGACCGGCTGCGCGTGCGCATCACCGACGCGGAGGGCAAGGCACACGTCGTGCCCGACGACGTGGCGCGCTGGCCCAAGATTGACGAGCACACCGTCACAGCCGACGAGAGCAACCTGCACATCGAAGTGCAGCACGAGCCCTTTGGGTTCAAGATCACACGCAAGGCGGACGGCGAAGTGCTCTTCGACACGGTTGGCCACCCGCTCATTTTCGAGGAGCAGTATGTACGGGTACGCAGCGCACTCGCGCCCGGCAGCCACATCCAGGGCCTCGCACAGCACTCGGACAACTTCACCCTGCCCATCCACGAGGACGGGTACACGCGCACGCTGTGGACACGGGACGCGTACGGTGTACCGGGACGGACTAATCTGTACGGCGCCCACCCGTTCTACGTCAACCAGAAGGTCGGGGAGGGCGCGAGCGCAAGCGGCACGTTCCTTCTGAGCAGCCAGGGAATGGATGTCAAGTTCCCCAACGGGACGCAGGTCGAGTTCAACGCGCTCGGCGGCATCGTCGACTTGTTCTTTCTCAACGGCCCTACACCGGCCGACGTCGCGCGCCAGGGGTCCCAGATATGGGGCATCAGTGAGCCCGTCCCGTACTGGAGTCTCGGTTTCCACTCGTGTCGCTACGGATACATCGACATTGCGTATGTCGCTGAGGTCGTAGCCAACTACACCGCCGCGGGCATCCCCCTCGAGGTGCAGTGGATGGACATTGACTATATGAAGGACGTGAGTTTGCCGATTGGAGTAACAGCCAACCCCAGCGCTGGATCCAGACGCTCGATCCGGCCCGCTTCGCGCTCGACAAGGTCCGCTATGTTATCGACCAGCTGCAGGCCAGCGGCCGTCACATGATCGTAATGGTCGACCCGGCGACGTTCAGCGGCAAGCCCAACGTCTCGGTGGAGAGCTACGAGACGCTCCGGACCGGCAAGGAGCAGGGGATCTTCCTGGCGTATGACAACGGCACACTGTACGAGGGTGTCGTGTGGCCCGGCCCGACGGCGTTCCCAGACTGGACGCACGAGCGCGCCCAGGCGTGGTGGGACGCCGAGTTCGAACGATTCTTCAACCCCGACACGGGTGTGGATGTCAGCGGCATCTGGCTGGATATGAACGAGCCTGGTGAGTCGAGTGGCGGGCTGGCTGACGATCAGCTAACTTCCTCCCCTACCTCGAGGCTAACATCTACCGTGTGTCCGCGGAGCGGGGAATGCCGCCTCTTCGTCCACTACCGCGCATTATCCCCCGATCTATCCCCGGCTTCGAGGCCTTCACGGCGGGGGAGAATATCTCGGCGCCGCTCGGCTCCTCCGGAGGTGGTGGCGGGGCCAGTGGAGCGGGAGGCAGTGAGGGTTCCACCTCCATGCAAACCTCTGGTTCGCCCAGCGCCTCACAGTCTGCGGATGCTGCGCCAGCAGAGCCAACCGCGAATGTAACCCGCCGTTCGCTCACCAAGCGCCAGACCCAGTCACCGTTGCCCAGCACGCTCGACGACTATCTCTCTCCCGCACTCGACAGCAAGTGGCTGTACCCGCCGTACCGTATCCAGGACCGGCGCGCGCCGCCATCCTCGGCTGGCGACCAGGCGGGCCTGAAGAACATATCCGACTTTTCAGCGCGCACGGACCTCGTACAGGCGAACGGCGCGCGTACGTACGATGAACACAACCTCTACGGTTCGAGGCACGCGATTGTGACGCACAACTCGCTCCTCAAGCGGCGCCCAGGGAAGCGGGCGTTCACAATCGCGCGCTCGAGCTTCAGCGGCACGCCGTCGTCCATCTGGATGGGCGACAATCTGTCCACGTGGGGGCAGTACATCCAGACGATCCGGCAGATGCTGCAGTTCGCGGCTGTGTCGGGAGTGGGGGTGGTGGGGGCCGACTCGTGCGGCTTCGGCGGCAACACGACCGAGACGCTGTGTGCGCGGTGGGCATGGCTCGGGGCCTTTAACACGTTCTACCGAAACCACAATGAGGTGAGTGGCGCGCTGTCGGCGCTAACGTCCAGATCAGCAGTATCAGCCAAGAGTTCTATCTCTGGAACCTGACGACGGTAGCGGCGCGCGCCGCCGGCCACGTCCGCCTCCAGCTCCTCGACTACACGTACTCGTTCTTGCAGCAGCACGGGGAGGACGGCACGCCAGCACTGTGGCCCTTGTCGTGGGTTCATTCAGAGGACGCACAGACAATTGGCGTTGAAGCGCAGTTCTACTACGGTCCGCACCTCCTCGTGTCTCCCGTAGTAGAGGAGAACAGCACGAGCGTGACATTCTACCTCCCCGCGACGCGCTACTACGACTTCTTTACGCTCGTGGCCGTCGAGGGCGCCGGTGCCAAAATTACCCTCAATGGCGTGGGATACGACACTATGCCGCTGCACATCAAGAGCGGCGCGGTGGTGCCCCTGCGCCATGGCACGGCCATGACGACTGCCGAGAACCGGCGCCTACCCTTCCGCCTCATCGTTGCGCCGGACGCGCACGGCGCCGCGCACGGATACCTGCGCCTGGACGACGGCGAGAGCGTCGACATGGGCGATAGTGTGAGCGACATCCGCTTCGACTTCAAGGACGGCACGTTTCGCGTCTCGGGTACGTTTGGATATGGAGACTGCCATGCGCTCGACTCGATCGTGTTTGCGGGACAGGAGGAGAAAATTGCATGGATCGACGGCAAGGCGTGCGAGGCCGACTACGATGCCAAGGCCAAGACGCTGACGGTGTCGAATCTCGGCCGCAAGTTGGACGGCGAGATGACAGTCGAGCTGAAGTAGCCGACCACGACCGAGCCCAGCCGGACGGGGCGTCAGTAGTTAATAGACGCGCAGTCACGCGGAATGGATGCTGTAGTTTGCCTAGATCGCAGAGTACGATGGACAGGACTGCGCTCGGAGTGGGGCCGTGGGAGGCGTTGCGGGGTAATGGGGCCAGCAAGCCGTGCCGTTCGGAAGCGGCAGGAGGCATCGGCATCCATGGTGGCTGAGGCGTGCTTGGTGGTGGCGGCGGCCTTGGCGTATGGCGACTGCGCTTGGCGACGGGGGAGGCGGAGGGAGGAGATGGTGTCAGCTTGACGCCCCGGACGCCGGGCGGGCGCCCTCCGGCGTCGGCGTGTGGAATCAGCTCGGTATCTCGGGGTGGGGGAGGCGGGCGTCGTCCAGAATCCTCCAACCGCGATTTGATGATCGCGATTCCACCCTCCGACAATCGCGGCCCCACTCTGTAGGTGCGTCCACCGATCGCATCTGGACCGATGGCGTCAAGCACGTGTTGAAGCCTGGGGAAACGACGGATCAGATGCACCTTGCGGGCGGCAGGCGCCGATAACGTGAGACTCGTCGAGCATCCGACTGGCTAAACCGTACCCCGGACTGATCACGACCGCCCTCCGATCCGGGGCGCCCTGGGCAGCTGATGGGAAGTGGCATGTGGCAGTGGAGTCGGGCATCACATGCCTCAGCGTGGCTTTCAGGAGCAGGGCCGGTTGTGAGCGGCTCCCCCGGGGCCCTCGGGGCCCTCTGGTCTGCATCGATCATCGCATCACATCGGTACTCTCACGACCGCGCGTTGCTCAAAACGCAGAGCGAGAGCGGGGGCGGGGTCTCCTCATCCCCACGCTGGAGCCTCTTTGACTCTTGACTCTTGACTCTTGACACTTGCTTGACACTGGAGAAGACATTCGCTACTCGCAAACAAACTCTCGATCATCTCACCTCATCACCACCCAATTCCTCCGCCCCTCCGCAGCCCCACCCACCCATGTCGGCCCCACACCCTTCGGCCGCAGAGCACGGCCAGAACGGCGGCCAGACGTTGGAGAAGCACGACGAGAAGGCTAGCCATGTGCACGAGGAAGACGTCGTCGACGCCGCCGCGCGAGGACATGCCGCGACCGACGCCCACGGTAAGTTTTCACTCCGCCTCCCTCCCCATCGCTCATCCCAGGCCACTCGCTCGTCCACTTCGACCCCGAAGCCGAGAGGCGGCTCGTCCGCAAGATCGACTTCTACGTCGTCCCCACCGTCGCAATGCTCTACCTCTGGTGCTTCATCGACCGCGCCAACATCGGCAACGCCCGTCTCGCCGGCCTCGAAAAAGACCTCGGCCTCAAGGGATACCAGTACAACATCCTCCTGACGTCGTTCTACATCTCTTGTGCGTTACCAGCCTAGGCCTGTCGCTCGTCGCCCGACACTAACCGCAGACATTGTCTTCGAGATCCCGTGCAATCTGCTATGCAAGGTCGTCGGGCCCGGCAAGTGGCTCCCGTTCCTCACCTTCGGCTTTGGTCTCTTCTCGATGCTCACAGGTTTCGCGACGAACTTCAGCAACGCCGCCGCCATCCGCTTCCTTCTCGGCATCTTCGAGAGCGGCATGCTCCCCGGCATCGCTTACTACCTGTCCCGATGGTATCGCAAGGCCGAGCTCGGCTTCCGTCTCGCTCTGTACATCGTCATGGCGCCGCTTGCGGGCGCCTTCGGAGGTCTCCTCGCCTCGGGCATCCTCAAGCTCAACGGCATGGGCAAGGTCCACACGTGGCAGCAACTCTTTGTCGTCGAGGGCATTATCACGATGGGTGCGTTCTGTCGGACAGTTGCATATTGGAGGCAGTCTGACCCCAGGCCTCGCAATCATCTCCTACTTCACTCTGACTGACCGGCCAAGCACGGCGCGCTGGCTGAGCGACGAGGAGAAGGCTCTCGCTATTGCCCGCGTCAAGTCCGAGAACGTCGGCACGACCGAAGTCCTCGACAAGATCGACACGAAGAAGGTCATGCGCGGTATCTTCAACCCAAACACCATCCTCACGTCCGTCATTTTCCTCTTCGACAACATCACCGTACAGGGCCTCGCTTTCTTCCTCCCCACCATCGTCGCGACCATCTACCCCAACGCCACCGTCATCAAAAAGCAGCTGCACACCGTGCCGCCGTACATTGTGGGCGCGTTCTTCGTCGTCGCCATCCCTTTCATGACATGGAAGACAGGGCGCTCGCTCCCCTTCTTCGTCTTCTCCGCGCCTCTCATGATGATCGGCTACATCATGTTCCTCGCCTCCAAGAACCCGCAGGTGCGCTACGGCGCGACATTCCTCATCACCTCGGGCGCGTTCGTCTTCGGGCCCCTCTGCAACGCCCAGGTCGCGACCAACGCGCTCACGGACACGGCGCGCTCATCTGCCATCGGCATGAACGTCATGCTCGGCAACATCGGCGGACTGATTAGTACATGGGCGTTCCTGCCGTTTGACGGGCCGAACTACCCTATCGGCAACGGGCTGAATCTCGCCACGTCGAGCATGATCCTCATCCTCTCCCTCGTCCTCTGGGCATACTTGATCGCGGACAACCGCCGCCGCGCCAAGATCGACGTCGACACAAAGCTTGCCGGCATGACCGAGAAGCAGATTTCGGACTTGGACTGGAAGCACCCTGGGCACCGCTGGCGCTACTAGTCGGGAGCAGGATTGGATTGGCGAACATTCGGAGGTTCACTTGTACATTTGGGCACCAGGTAGGGTGGCAGTGGCATTACAGACAGTTGTAGACGTATATGAAGCACATCCAGTCATTTCTCCGGCCGTCTTCGTCTTACCTCCTTTCCTTCTCTTTTTTTTTTGCGCATTCATCAAGCCGCATCTACTTCCATCGTCTCGCGCGACTCGAGCATCACGATGCCGTGCTTGAGCTCCCACTCGTGCACGGTAGCGACCTGCGTGGGGCTGAGTGGCGCGCTCTCGACCATGCTTCCGCGGCGGGGGGCGACCGGCCCACGCTTCTCGGCCCCGGCCATCTTCTCCTCTACCGCCGCGTGCGGGTGCGCCGCGTCGAGCGGCACGACGCCGTGCTTGAGCTCCCACTCGTGCACTGTCTGCTTTTGCGCGGGGCTGAGGGCGTGCTCTTCGCTCTGGCTGCCGCGGCGCAGCGTGGCGGGGCCGCCTGGAGTTAGGGGGTGTTACAGCGGATTGAATAGGCAGGGCGGCGATGGGGGAGACCGGGGCTCACGATGGGATTGCATGTGTGGGCGATAAGTGGGTCGGAGAGGAGAGGAGAGAGTGGAGCGAGGGAGGAGAGTGAATGACTGAAGAGAACGAAGGCAAGGGAGGCGAGACACGCATACATAGCATCGAACATGCTGGCTATGGCGACAAGATGGAGGACTGAACAAGACTGGGCGTCAGCTGATGCGGGCCGAAGCATACGACACGGGCATACCGCAAATGACGGCAATGACGAGGCTGATATGGGACGGATTCCGCCCTACTCGTTTACAGCCTGTCCTTCAATCCGTTGCTGCTGGAGTAGCGGTGTGGCAATCGAGGTCTGCCTCCAAGACCAACAACTGCTGGCCCCAAACCGTATACATTTACAACTACTTCAGATAGATAAGAGGCGCACCGGGGTTGACGGCGTCGCCATTGGCCACGACAATAGCGCTGACCTTCTTGCCCTTCATATCGTCGCCGGCGGCGACGAACACACTAGTCTTCATCGCCTCGAGCTCGACGACGTGCTGCTCGTCACTGTCAATCACGTCGCCCTCATTCACGAGCACCTTCCACACACTGGCGGACAATGGGGAGATAACCGGCTCGCCCTCGGCCTCGGTCGTCACGACCGGCTTACCGCTGGCCGCCTCAGCCTCCTTCTCCGCGAGCCATGCCTTGAACATCTCCTCCTCCTTGGCCGCGACGCGTGCCGAGCACTCGGCCTGCCGCTTCTTGAAGTCGGCCGTCGCGGCCTCCTTCTCGGCAATGAAGCGTGTGTACTCCTCCATGCGGAACTTTGACGCGCGCGTTTCCGGCTTCCAGCTCCCGGCCTTGAACTGGCGCTCGATGTCGACAAACTCATCCTCGCTGACGGTGTAAAACTCGATCGAGTCAAAGTTGTTCAGGATAGAGTGCTTCTCCGCCCACGCCTGCCATGTCGACAGCGTGCGCCCCAGCAGCTGGTACCCGCCCGCACTGGCGATGGGGTAGATGGCGCCGATGACGCCCGCGAGGCCGATCGCGCCTTCGCACGTCTTGGTCCGCGACGGGTTGTATTTCTGACCCAGGACGCGCCGCGTGGGGTCCATCGGGATGATGAAGGGCAGCATGACGAAGAAGCCGTGTGCCAGCACCAGCCACGGCGTGCACGTCAGTGTCTCGTGCACGTCCTGCAACGTCATGCCGTTGTTGTCGGCGATGTACTGCGTGTTCGATGGCAGATAGACGGCCTCCTTGCGCGCCGTCTTCATGTAGTACTCGATGGACTCGTGCGTCCACTTGTCATCAGGGACACACGGGAACTTGTGGATCGTCACGTCGAGCTCGACGTCCGAGCCGGCGGGGAGGCCGGCGTCGATCTCGACCATGCGCTTGAGCAGGTCGCCCTGGCTGATCTTCTTCGGGTCGAAGTGCACGATGGAAGAGCGAACACATGCGTTCATGTACACCAAGCCGTCGATGTTGGCCTCCTTCATAGCGCGCTCCCAGAGCTCGACGCGGACACGGTCCTGGATAACCAACTCCATCGGGCCGACCTCGTAGATGAGGTACTCGTCCGCACACTGGCGGAACCAGCGGGCGGGCGTGTCCTTAGTCGCCGCGACGTGGTGGAGCACAGAGGACTGGGTGATGTCCTGGATGTCCTTCGAGGCGGTGAGCTCTCGCAGCGGCTGCGCCTTGGGTGTGGTGCACGCCGCAAGCCACGCCTCGTTGTCGCGGTTGATCTGCTCGGCTTCGGCGGGCGAGACGAGGACGAAGCGGATCGAGTCCTGCGGTCGCATCTGGCCCGACTTCCATGCGGCGCCGACCGCCATGGCGAGGACGTTCGAGAAGCCGCCCATATCGGGCGAGTCGACAGCAAACAGCACAGGCGTGTCGCCGTTGACGTTGAGCGAGCCGAAAGCGTAGCCCTGGTCAAGAACGTTGGAGGGGTGAGCGCCGCCCTCTCCACCATCAGGACGCGACCACTTAATGCGTGGGCCGTCGAGGCGGAGGCCGGAGCGGTTGGAAGAAGTAGACACCTTCCATGTCGCGCCGAGCAGCGTCTCCATACCCTCCTTGTCGAGGTACTCGAGGTCCCACTGGGCGTTGGCCAGCACGGGCACGGTCCACTCGTTAGTGAGGGGGATGCGCGCAGCGGGGGGCACGGTGAGCTCGGGGCCGTCGTTGGAGGTCGGGATCTCAAGGAGGTCGCCAGGCAGCAACGTGCGGCCCTGGTAGCCGCCAAGAGATGCGCCGGTGAACGTAGACTTGGAGCCCATGAACTCGGAGACGTTGCCGAAGCCGCCACGGACAGCGATGTAGCTGCGCAGGCCGACACCGCCCGTCGCCATGCCAACAGCCAGTGTCTCGCCGGCCTTGATGAATAGCGTAGTCCACTGAGGCGCCTCCTTGCCGTTGATCGTCACCTTCATGTCGGCGCCGGTTACGGCGACGACCGCGTCGACGTGGAACAGAAGCTTCGGGCCCTGCATCGTGCATTCGAGGCCCTCGGTGTAGCGGTCGTTGCCAACAAGGAGGTTTGCGGCTTGGAATGAGAGCATGTCACCCGGACCGCCGCGAGGCAAGCCGAGGCCGACACGGCGGCCAGGAAGGTCTTGGACGGTAGTCGAGATGCCGGGGCTCAGCACCTCAATGGCATTGGGGCGCCACTGGAAGCGCGAGCACCACGTCGTGGTGACGGTGGACTCGCGGAAGTCCTTAGTGTCGAGGATGGCGCGGCAGTAAGCGATGTTGTTGTGGGGACCGACCACCTTGGTCTCGTCAAGGCACTTGATGGCGTTGTCGATGGCCTCTTCGCGCGTCGCACCCCACACAATGAGCTTGGCGACCATAGGGTCGTAGTATGGAGACACGAGCGAGCCGCTCTTAACCCACGTCTCGACGCGGCCGCGTGGCCCGACGTCGCCCCAGCGCACCTCGAACAGCTGGCCCGGCGAGGGCTGGAAGCCTGCGTTCGGGTTCTCACAGTAGACGCGCACTTCGATGGCGTGCCCGTCGATCTTGAGGAGTGGCTCTTGTTCGAGCTCGTCAGCCGGCAGCGAGCCGTCGGGCTGCATGCCCTGGCGGATCATGAGCTCGACGAGGTCGAGGCCGGGGTGGATGACCTCAGTGACGGGGTGCTCGACCTGGATGCGGGCGTTGAGCTCAAGGAAGTAGAAGTCGAGGTTTGGCGAGAGATCATCCAGCACAAACTCGACGGTGCCCGCGGAGCGGTAGTTCATGACCTTGCACAGGTCGACGGCGGCCTTGCAAATGGCTTTGCGCACCTCCTGTCCCTTGGCGCTGGCGAAGAGAGCGCATGGCGCCTCCTCGATGATCTTCTGGTGACGGCGCTGCACGCTGCACTCACGCTCGCCGGCGTGGATGACGTGCCCTTGCCCGTTGCCGAAGACCTGCACCTCGATGTGTCGTGCGCGCTCAATGTACTTCTCGACGAATACGGCCGACTCCTTGAAGAGCACCGCGCCCTTCTCGCGCGTTGCCTCGAAGTTGGCGCGCATCTCGCTCTCGTTACGGCAGACAGTCATGCCCATGCCACCGCCGCCGCCACTGGCCTTCACGATAACGGGGTATCCGATCTGAGCGGCGATCGTGACAGCATCCTCGAGCTGGTCCACAACGCCTTCCGAGCCGGGAACGATGGGCACACCCGCCTTCTTAGCCACGGCGCGAGCCTCGTGCTTGAGACCCATGCTCGAGATCTGCGTCGGCGTGGGACCGAGGAAGATGATGCCGGCGTCCTCGACCTTGCCAGCAAATGTCTGCCGTCAGCCATACACGTACACAGTGACTCACCGCGTTCTCCGAAAGGAAGCCGTAGCCGGGCGCAATCATGGTCGTACCGCTCTTCTTAGCAATGTCGAGAATCGCGTCCATGTCAAGATACCCGCGGGGATCGGTGCCGTCGCCGATCATGTACGCCTCGCCTGCGGCGGTGACGTGCGGCGTGGCGGCATCCGCGAGGGTGTAGATCGCGACCGTGGGAACGCCGAGCTTGTCCGCCGACCGCTGGATGCGGAGGGCGATCTCGCCACGGTTGGCGATGAGGATCTTGTGTTGCACAGTCATGGCTGGCGGCATGATGGGAAGGGATTCGCGCTTCGCGCTTAAGAGTGATTCGGGCTGCAAGTAGTTGAGGCGATAGAGACGAGCGGTGAGCGCTTCACTCCTTGCTGCCCCATCGAGAGTCCGCCGATCCGCCGGACCGGGATCACGGATCAGAGGCGGGCGAGCGGCGGGGCACGGCTATCGTTTCGGATTGGACGTGCGTACTCATGCGGTGGCTGAGGTGGGCGTACACGATAGGCGGTAAGGAACAGGGCGCGAGCAGGCAGTCGAAGACGAACCTGGGGCCGAGGTGGGGCCAGAAGCGTCGGGTGGCGGCCGGTGGTGGCAATGGTTGGCTTGGGAGCGTGGACAAGGATAAGCGGGTTGTGCAGCGTTTGGCGACGGAGAGCGAGCGATGGGAGCGTTGCGGGTGATTGAGATGCCCATGGAGATGGCACATGATATTGAGGGTGACGAGATACTGGGCTTCGCGTAGTGGCGCCAATCCCGCCAATCCCTGCCACAATGTGGCTATCCCTCCCTTGGCGCTGTGGAGCGACCGGACCGACATCGACAACCCTCTCGTATCTCCGCCGCGCTTGTCTGCTCCCCACCTCTGGGTGCCCACCTGTACCTCTGGTTCGTTCCTCTGTGGGGCACCTGGAGCGCGTATGCAGGGCGCCGAGCGTCGGTGACGGATCTCCTGGACGGGGGCGCGGCGGAAACGTTGCCACGGATAAGATGGATGGTCGACAACAAAAGTCGCCCCTCTCATCTTTGGCCTCGCGCTCGCCACTTACAGAAACACAATCACAATGGTCACGAACAGCGCACCCGTCGCGCAGGCGTTCAAGGACGTCGGCGTCTCGCTCAACTGCGACATGGTGGGTGCCGAAGATGAGTGTGCCGCCACTGACACCAGGGCGAGGGTTACTACCGCTGGAACCTGGGTCCGGATGAGGAGCTCTTCCCTTTGATCGACTTTGCCAACGTCGCGTGAGTAACATTGTTAATTTAGCTGAGACCAGGTGCGGGATGCACGCCGGTGACCACGCAACCATGCTCCGCATGGTGCGCCTGGCGAAAAAGCACGGCGTCGGCATCGGCGCGCACCCTGGCCTAGACGACATCAAGGGCTTCGGGCGCCGCAAGCTCGACATCACGCCTGACGAGGTCTACTCCCTCGCGCTGTACCAGCTCGGGGCGCTCAAGGCCATGGTGGACGCCGAGGGTGCGAAGCTCTCGCACGTCAAGCCGCACGGCGCATTCTACTTTATCCTGCGCGACGACGAGGCCGCCTGCCGCGCCTTCATGAAGGCGCACCTGTCGCTGACGCCGAACGGCTCGCCGCTCCCCTACGTCGGGCTGGCGGGGACGACGCACGAGAAGGTGTGCGCCGAGATGGGCATCCCATTCGTGCCGGAGATCTTTGTGGACATCGATTACTCTGCGGAGAAGACGTGAGTTGCAGGGATGACCGAGCTTATGCCCAGCCTCCTCTCCGTGCCCATGAGCAACAAGCCTACCGTGGAGGGCATCGGGAAGAAGATGGAGAGCATCCTCAAGACGTACACCACGTCCGACAAGCAGGGCAAGCCGCTCGAACTGCCCGAGACGCGCGGGTACTACACCGTGTGCCTGCACTCGGACATGCCAACGGCGCTGGACAACGCGCGTGCCGCGCGCAAGGCCATCGACGCAGCGAGGAAGTAGTGCTCAGCCGGTTGTATCTCTGTTCGCGGGTATCGCAGGTGATAGGAAGTAGAGGCAATTGAATGAAGGGATCTGGGTTTGTGGCTGCGGAATGTCTCAAACGCAAAGGTAATCAGAGGTGTTCAGCGGAGCATGGCGGCGTACACTCCGTCCAGATGCAGCACACTCCTCGTGAGCGCAAATGGCCTTCACGACAACGCATTCAGCGCTAAGATCGCGCAAGCACCGGTGGGGTCGGCCACTTATCGGCGGACATAGCCGAGTGATCGGTGGTCCCGCAATCACAAGACAAGAGCGCTCCCCGCTCCTGCTTTGGCGAGCTTGCCCCGGCGTAGCGGGGCTTCAACTTGGTGAACTCCAATCGTCCACACCGCAAGCGGCCCCGAGGGGCCCAGAGCGGCTTCGCTCTGCGGCGCCAAGGGACGCCTGTGCTCACACAACCGAAGAGTCGTACGCGAATCGGGTCGACTATCGTCGCCGCGTGAGCGGGTTGTTTGGTGTGTGCGTCTCCAGCAGCCGGGCGTCGTGTGAGGTTTGATGCGGTCCAGAGGGCGCCGTGTCACAGCATCCCCGGTCGTACTTGCAGTCCTGGCCGGTGTCGATCCCACGCGTCTGATCTGCGTCTCGGCCATCGGTGAGATCGGCAAGACATGTCAAGCATGCACAAGTGATCGGCGGTCGGCGATCCGGTGCGGAACGTATGAATGTCAATTGAGGACTGCAAGGCCTAAAGACCGTACACGGCTGAGGCCTCGACGGAGCACATCGCCACACTTCTGGATATGCACCAACACTCCCAGCCGATCATCTGAAGCTACACCGCGCTCACTTCAGTCGCGCTCACCTCAAGTCGACATCAGTGGTCCCCCTTGCGTCAACAGCTGATCTGACAAGCGCGATATAAGCTGATCGCGAGCTGTCCAGTTATGAGGATCGTTTCAGACGAGCTTCTTTTGATCCTCAGCCGCGTCAGATGTGTACTGCCACTTAGCTCACTCACCACCACCGCTCACTCTTAAGCCAGATCGTTGCGCCAACTCACCCACCTGACTCCAACCAGTCTGGCCTCTCGAACACCCCTCACCATGCTCCACATGCTCCTCCTCCTCGCAACCACCGGTGCCAACCCCCTCGCGCACCTCGCCCTGGTCAGTCCCGCTCTCTCCGAACCTAACCCCAGCGCGCGGACTTCTACACCCCTTCCGACCCCGCCGGCCGTTGCGCGTGGGGTACGCCCTCTCCAACCCCATCCCCGCCGCGCACGGATGGGTGCTACCTCGACGCCTACGTCGGTAAGGGCGACGCCGCGCACGCGGCGCGCATCGCGGCCTTGTACGCGTGCAACGACCACGCGAAGTGCTACGCCGACTGCGGCAGGACCAAGACCGACTGCGACGCCATGCTCCGCGTCGCACTGTACAACGTGTGCGGCTCCGGCGAGTGGCAGACGTGCGACTTTGAGGCAATCGCGGCCGAGCAGATGCGCGAGGACGTGTGGGCCGACGCGAATCTGCGCCACTGTCCTTATGCTTGAGGTTGAGCTGCGCTGGGGAATACTGGTTCTAGTCACGCTCTCTCTGACGATGTAGATGCAAGGTCCTTTCAACACTCGGCGCCCGCTTGGCACCCTACCTTGCCAAGAGGGAGCCCAGCGCCTGGCGTGGCGTGCTTGACGAGCAACGCTCGAGCCGCGCCAAGTCGTCTGCTTGACCTGGCTTTCGGAGCACCGCGGCGCGGAGCGCGGAGCCTAGAGCCAGCGATCACAACACTCCACGCTCGTACATGCAACTGCCGTCAGCATGTCCGTACTCCAGCCTACTCTATACGTGCTACACAATCATCTTCTGCTCGTGCCGCAGCCGCTCCCATCTCAGACAGCGCAGGTGCCACGCCGAGCCTACGAGCGCGAGCACCTGCGCGACGTACACGATCACGATGCCGCGCGATCGCCATTCTGGGCCCGCGAAATGGGCTGCTGCCATGCTCGCCGACCAGCCCTGGCACACGAGGCTCGGCAGGAGCAACCAGTCGACGCCGTCCGCTATGACGCGGTACTGGAACCTGTGGAGAGTCGGGGGCGGGAAAGAAGACGGGGACGGGGGCGGGGGCGGGGACGGTGAGGAAGATGGGGAGGGAGGGGGGACACGCATCAGACGTGTCAAGTACCCTGCTACCGCGGCAAGGAGGAGGTACGCGCCAGATCCAGCGATGTGGGCCGCAAACGTCAAATTCAGCTCCCGGTGCCCGTAGGCCACCAAGAGGCTCGACATCGTTACCACGCCGAATGACAGGCCCGTTAAGACGAGCGCTGGGGGCAGCGCCCAGAACGGTAGTGGGGACGCGAGGAGGTAGTGCCGGTCGCTGTCCATGGTGAGTGTATGGTCGAGCGAGCATGTGTAGCACATGCATCAGGCCGCACATTGCGCTGCGAAGTTCGCTGCCTGGCATACTTGGCATACGAGGACGAGAGATACGCAAGAACTGGAGCTGGACGGGCTTGGCTACCAAGTGCCTGGAGACTGACGTCGACACCACGCAGGCCGCAGTCAACAACCTGAAACGCCAAGACGGTTGCGTGGTGCACACGTGATATTTGACTGTGTAGTATCCTTGTGTGCCACATGTCCACGCGGATGATATGCTGATATTCTGATATGCTCGCGTTGTATAAAAAGGAGGCGCATGAGTGAGGAGAAACTGGAGACTAAACAAACCTCGCTGCTGACATTTGCATCACATCAACATACCCGTCTCATATGACGCAGCCACTGAGAGCAGCCGGTCTGGCCGGGGACTGTGCGAAGCTACGGACCAGGGAAGTCTCTCGCATCGTAGGTCGCCCGAGATGCTGGTTACCCCCAACTCAGCGGCGGCCGGCGACGGCCTCCTCATCGCCGAGTGCCGATGGGCATGTCCTATTGTCGCGCATCTTGTGATGCCAGGTCAAAGCGCTTGGTATTGCCGGCAGGGCGACTACTATCACTAGCGCCTGTGGAACGCACCAAGATGCTTGTGGCATGAAACGCCTCCTGACCACCTAATATCCAGTTGTCAGCCTCTGACGCGCGATTAACGACCAACCTCAGAAGCGGCTCGTGCATCAGCGCCTACAGAGCAGCAATCATTGCCCACGTTCGATGCGCCATTACCGCGGCTCATCGCGGCCCAGGGGCCGCGAGCATGCATATAAGCCGCTTCGCAGCATAGCCTTCAGTAGCCAACATGCGTCTCGCACTCCTCTCCTTAGTTCTCGCTCTCGGCTCGGCCGCAGCCTCCGATGTCAACAACCCCGACCAGTGCAGCTCGGTCGACGCGGCACTCTTCGCCGTCCGCAATGTGCACCGCACCCCGAATGTGGCTGACGGCAGGACCCCGCACTCTCGCACCGCACCGCGGAGCTCGAGGCGCGCGAGCTCGAGAAGCGCGCATGCTGTGGCCGCTGCTCGGGCAAGTGCACGACGGGGCAGAAGAAGGCCGCCGTAACCAAAGGCAACGGGTGCGGGCCTGCGGGGTGGTGGAACAAGGTCGTGCCGGAGTTGATCTTCAACGGATGCTGCAACACGTGAGTGTGACTCCAGGGCTCACTGACGCCAGCCACGATATGTGCTACACCAAGTGCGGGACGACTAAGGCCAGCTGCGACCAGGCGTTCGCGGGATGCATGCGCGGCCGCTGCTATGCCCAGTACGGCAAGCTGAATCCCGTGCGATACGTGTGCACGGATCTGGCGGATAAGTACGCTTCGGCTGTGGTGGTGGGCGGATGCCCCGCGTTTAAGAGCGCGTCGAAGCGGCACTGCAAGTGTTAGACGTCGCGGTATTACAAGTGCTCGCAGGTGGCTAGTTATAGAAATTGGAAGTCATGGCAGAGGGTCTGCCACAGTCTATTGACTGTAGATCAGCCGAGATGAAAGCTTAAGTCTGACGTGTGCCAAGACTTAGCCGCGACCAGCAGGCAAGTGGCCATGGTCGCCCGCCATTGTCGCCATCGATCAAGCGAGGCTTCGACGGCCCGTCCCATGCGTTACTTCGTACCAGAATAGGAGCCTGCTCGCTGAATGGTACTCCGCGGACCGAAGAGTAACCTTACGTGTTAAGCTCAGCGTGCCGCGGAGACGCATGTGACCACTGCATCCGTCAGCATGGGCATGGCCGCAGCCATGGGTAAGACTGCAGCCACAGGCGGCCGCGCATGGGCGTGACAGTCAATAAAGCTACATAAGCTGCGTGCGGCGTGATGAGCTCAGCTCCACGACCCACTCACGACTCGCCATGCGCATCCTCCTTCTCAGTTTGCTGGCGTTTGCCACCGCCCAGGTGGACACCAATTCGAACGTTCCCCGCGACGGTATGGAAGGCCAGCCGCCCCAGCTGCCTATGCGCGACATTGCGGCCAACGTGATCCGGGATGCAAGTGTGAGTGCGACGTTAACCCCTGGCCGCAGACTCCGCGAATGCTGGCGTTGGACTGGCTCACCCCCGCCTCTTCTCCAGGCCCCCCCCCCCCATCTTTCACCTACCACTCCCACTGCTACTCACCCTCGCCTACCCTCCCCTCCCTTTCCGCCAAGCTCCCCTGCTAACCCAAGGCCCAGCTAACCACCCGCGCCGTCGAGAAGCGCGACGCCTCCGGCCGGTGCCCCGCCGGCCAAACGCCCGTCCCCAACGGCGTGCCGTCTACGCCCAACGGCTGCGGTCCCGAGAAGTTCGAAGGCCTCGTCCCCGAGCTCTGGTTCAACGCCTGCTGCGGTCAGCACGATATCTGCTACGGCGACTGCCCACGCAGCAAGGCCGAGTGCGACAGCGCGTTCCTGACATGCATGAACGCGGCTTGTGACAAGGAGTTTCCCGGCACATGGTCCGCCAAGCGTCTCGGGTGCCGTGCCAAGGCTGGCCTCTACTGGGGCGCGGTCAAGATTGGGGGGCGTAGCTCGTTCGAGGGCGGCACAGAGGATCACTGTACGTGTGTTGCGGCGTGATGTATGTTGTAGTGGATGGAGTAATGCTGCGCGGCGCAGTGCGAAAAGCAGGCGCGGGTGAGACACGCCACGCGCAGCGCATGGATCGCCGCATCACGCTCGGGTCGAGCATGCCACATACACGCGGCATGCGTGCCACGGCGTACACGTCGAACGGGTGTGGGAAGCACTTATGACATGCCGAGCGACGTGCGATGCGAATAGGGAGCGAGGTGAGATGCTAAATGACATGAGAGGAATGACAGGCGTGTGGTGCCGATCGACTACCTTGTTATGCCTATGCGCTTCCTTGTCATGACGATCTGCCACCATGTCCCGGAAATGCCGGGCACTGCTCTGTCGCACTGTGCATGCTGCGGCGCTGCATGATCGCAGGATGGCATGAGAAACCTATGAGCAATTGAGCAAGCGAGTGGACGCGTCAGGTGGGCTGTGCATAATAGATTACGGATGCTATGACAAGTCATGAGAGGCGTTTGCACCGCCTTGCTTGTCCCCGTGCCTGGATCCCTCCCACACCGCCCACTCCTCCCATTCTTATACTCTCTCTTGTCATCTCATCTCATCTCTCTCATCCATCTATTCAGCTCTCCTCGACCTCTCCCCCTCTCTCTCTCTCGCTCACACCCACACCCCACAGCACATCTTCCACCATGGGTATTGCTATGGCTCTTGGTTAGTCTCAACAACACAACCTCCACGCCTCCCGCAGCACCCTCAACTAACTCCCAGCCGCCGCGGGCATCGCGTTCATCGTCGTCAAGAAGATGACAAACAAGCCCAAACCCGTCGCTTACGGCGGCGGTGGCTACGGCAAGCCCCCGGGCTACCGTGACCAGTCGAGCGGCTTCAACCCCATGGCCGCAATGGGCGGCTTTGGCGGTGGTGCGGCATCCAGCTTCATGGGTGGTGGTGGCGGCGGTGGCGGCGGCCACGCGGCGTCCTTCTTCGGCGGCGCCCCCGGGTCTCGTGACATTGGTGGCGGCGGCTTCGGCGGCGCCCCTGCTGGCCCCGACCATCAGACGATCGTCCGCACTCTCAACCAGTGCATCCAGGAACAGCGCATCGGCTACTTCTACCAGGACCCCCGCGCCGTCGACGCGATCGCTCAGCGCATCGCTGCCAGCGGCGCCATCTCCGAGATCTCGCAGGAGTGGCGTCTTACCCCCGACATCGCTATCGACCTCTGCAAGCTTGCTCTCTTCGACATTGTCGTGCTCTGTGACGACTCGGCTGCCATGCGCGGCGAGCAGGGCGGCGAGCGCATCAACGACCTCCGCGCGTGAGTAATCCCTCCCACACGCGAAAGACATCGCTGACATCCAGCACCCTCTCCAAGGTCGCCTACGCTGCCACTCTCTTCGACGACGACGGCATCGAAGTCCGCTTCCTTAACGCCCCCTTCGAGGGCAACCGTATCAACTCGGACGAGGCTGCCGTCCAGCTCCTCGACCGCATCGTCTACGACGGCCCCTGTGCCCTCGGCTCGGCGCTCGACTTCAAGGTCCTGCAGCCTCTCGTCCTCGGCCCCGCCCGCGCCCGCGCCCTCCACAAGCCCAAGCTCATCATCATTATCACCGGCGGTACCGGCGCGCTCTACTCAGAGCCCCCCAACACGCTCAACCAGGTCATCGCACGCGCTGCGCAGGAGCTCTCGCAGAGCGTCGGCGCCGATGCCATCTCATTCCAGTTCTGCCAGGTTGGCAACGACATGCAGGCCGCTCAGTGGCTAGGCCACCTGGACGCCGACCCGGCTATCGGCGGCCTTATGGACCAGACAGGCGACTTTGACGCCGAGCGCGACGAGATGATGCGCAAGTCTGGGCAGCAGCTCACCCCCGTCATGTGGCTGCTCAAGATGATGCTCGGTGGCATCGACAACTCGTACGACTCCAAGGATGAGTAAACTGGGTCGGATCTGTGTCACGTGTTCCGCGTATCTGAGTATCTGAGGATCTGAATAGAGGGATTGTGATGTACTGTTATCGGTCGTGATGATGCGGAAAGACACCGGGTGAACGGCGTGATCGGCGTGTGCCGCACGATAAGAGGCCGAGAGGCGGTGCAGCTCGGGGCCGGCGATAAATGCGGTGCAGCTCGGGGCCGGCGGCACGTGTCGTATCACGCGGCGACTGACGACGCATATGACGCGCAAGCGCGTCACGAGCGTACGCAGCGTGTCGCACGCCACTCCAAAATCAGCTCTAAACCAGACTAGTGCATCGCATCTCCGCCGGAGCGTAAGGAAGTCGTCAACTTTCAGGTCAATTTTCAGGTCATTTACTAGATAATACGGCACCCACCCCGTTTCAGCGTCTAATCGTGACCAGCGTCCTCGTCGCAAGTCATCTTGGCGCTCGTCAGTTGCGAACAGCATCTCGAGGTGTTATTGTTTGTCAGGCCCATTCTTGGCGGACGGTGGGCGAACCGCGCTCGGTGACTGGAGCGACCTGTGGAGCACGGCGCTCTAGCACTGGAGCGACTTCTGGAGGATGGCGTTCTGAAAGCTATAAAAAGGCGCCAGGAAACGGAGTCAGCACCTACCAACAACCAACATGCGTCTCGACCTCATCTTCAGCACCCTCGCCTTCAGCGCCACCGCGTTCGCGCTACCCACCGAGACAAAGGTATGCCGACCCCGTCCCCGCTGACCATAGGGCTCGGCACTTGCCTTCGAGGCGCTCGGCGCCATCGGCCTGCAGGATATCAGTCCGCGCAGTGACCTTACGAGGCGCGACGACACCGGCCGTTGCCGGTGGGGCCGGCGCCCCGAGAGCCTCGGCTTGCCCCACGAGTCCAACGGGTGTGGCAGCAAGTCGACGCACTGGGTGCCGGAGATGTGGTACGGCAGCTGCTGTGATGCGCACGACGCGTGCTACGCCGACTGTGGGCAGAGCAAGCGGGCGTGCGACGACGCGTTCATTGTCTGCATGCAGCGGAACTGTCACGACCAGGTCGGCGGGCTCGGCCATGGCGAGGAGTTGCAGAACTGCATCGGCGCATCGGCCATTTACTGGGCCTCGGTCAGGCTTCTGGGAGGGCGTGCTTTCTCCGATGCCACGGACAAGTACTGCCGATGTGTGTAAGCCTGTGTGTGTAGATACGACTGTGAATCTGAATACGTAAATTAGATCGGCAGGTGCGGTTCTGGCGCATTGTGAGACGGAGGCATGAGGCGCAGGCTATGTCATGCGTCTGCGGTCACGGGAATCAAGAGGCATTGCTTCTGCGAACCTCACACACGCTCGGCAACACATCACATATGCGGACCTTCATCCACTATACCTGCACACACGTGCAGTGGCGGGCATTCATGGCCTCAAAGTTCGCCTGAGTGATCTGGGGGGCGATTATCTCGTGGAAATCGCACTGGTAATTGCCACGAATCCACACGCTGGCCGCATTCGCCTCGGTGGCCTCAAAGGTCCCCGGCTGAAGGTTGCAGGACGCGAACGTGTCGATGAGCAGGCGCACATCGCACTCTGTGCGCGGCGATCGGCAGTCCGCATAGCAGCGCGCGTGCTCCTCGCAAGCATGGTGAATGCGAGCCGCTGCGTCGGGGTGCATCTCCCCGGCCCAAGATGGCCCGTTGTAGTGGCACTGGGAGCGGATAATGCCGCCGTCCTTTGGGACAGGGATGCCGTTCGCACAACGCTCGTTGCGCTTCGCGAGCTGATGTTAGGGGGAGAGAGATGAGACGTACCTGCTGCTCTGTGGGTGCCGCGAGGGCCCCGAGGAGGAGGGGGAGAAGAGCGAGAGTAAGCATGGTAAAGAGTAAGGAGCGTGGGTGGTAGGGGGTGAGCGTACGTTTGCTTTGCTGAACCGTAGAGTAGTTATAGGCTAAGAGACCCGAAACGGGCCGCTTCACGCCGCTCCGCGCGGCCCATGCATGACAAGGAAGCGACCCCAAATTAGTGTGGTCTTGCCGCAATGAGTGCTGTGAGCGGTAAGCATGCAGTTTAGCAGATGGTGAGACAGGGGTAACGGGTGCGGAGATTCGGCTTGTGCGCCGTCGCAGCCTGTCCGTCTGTCACAAGTCTGGCCGACACCAGCGGAGGTCCGAGCACGCTTCGCGGAGACAAGCCCGACCGGCAGCGTTGACGGTGACCCATCAACTTTCGGGCCCGCGGAGAGGCATGAATCGGCCCGAGGAGTGTGGTGGGTTGGTTGAGAATCGAGTGTCCCTGATGGCCAAGCTGGCAGAGCACCGTACAGAAGAGCAAAAGCTCACGTCCAGCATGTTCAAATGCTGCGCACACTCCTCCGTTTTATCTCATGCAGCACAGTCACACTGCTGCAAACTCCGTCGGAACAGTCTTGAAACGGAGTGATCGTGTCCATGCCCGTAGCAGCATGTCCACCGTGGCTTGTGCTTGCACAACTAAAAAAGGAGGAGTGGTGTGCATGAGAGCTTGGCGGCTTGCTCTATCCGGCAAAACCGACACTATTGGGTGTGCCGAGAACGAGAGGACAGCGATGCTCTGCAACGCGGCCCTCAACAATAATATGTCTGTAGTGATTTATACGAGCAGGCCTATGTGAACTGAACTTATCACTCTCGTACGCCGACGTCTTCGTCCCTGTCATTATCTAACCGACGCCGAGTGTTGAGCGTGAGCTCTGTCACTGTGAGTGCGGAGAGGGGCTGGGTCTCTGAAGCTTAGAGTGCAGATGTGATGGCTTCCGGTATCGCGAGTGAGATTAAATGTGCCAGCTCAACGCGACCAACGGCAGGTGAGCGCCAGCACTTTCATTTTCCCGCCGGTGAGCTTTGCAACGCCATGCCATGGCGGCTCATCTTGACTGAGGAGTCAATAACGCGGTTCAACTAACCGAAGAAGTGGACTGGATGGGGAAGGACGACGACAACAGTGTAAGAGGCTTGACAGAGTGACTTACCAGATTTCGCTAGCCGACACTGGTGTCTGAATCTGCTCAGGCATGCCACAGCAAACGAGGTAAACATCACGTGATCTAGCACTGATATGACTCGAATCAACTTGTAATGCTCAATTGAAATAGAATCATATACATTTGAGTGCCCTTAACAGCCCGCCCCACTCGCCCCCGCCACCACAGCTTTAAATACCTTCACTGCCCCACAACCCACCACCCACTCCATCCACTCCATCCATCCAAACATCCATCCACCATGAGCGCGACGGAGCACGCCTCGTCAAAACGCAAGCGCAGCAGCGATGGCGAACGCTCTTCCGCAGCTCCGGCCAAGTCAAAACGCAGCAAGGTGCCGCCCCCCACTCTCGCCGCAGCTCTCCCAGACCCCGACCCGGAGCCAAACACCGAGCCTGAGGCTGAACTCGAGTCCTCGGATGACGAGGGGAGAGACAAAGAGGCGCGCAAGGAGACCAAGGAGGAGCGACGCAAGCGACGGGAGGAGCGCCGCAAGCGCAAGGAGGAGCGCCGCAAGCGTCGAGAGGCGCAGGCCGCGGAGCGCGAGTTGAAGCGTAAGCGGAAGAGCGAGGAGGGCAAGAAGAGCAAGAAACACAGACGCAGCGAGGCTCCCGAGGCAAACTTGAGCGTCGTGTCTGAGTTTGAAAAGGTCGTCGAGCAGTATATGGAGACGCCCAAGAAGGAGAAGGAGAAAGAGAAGGAGAAGGAGAAGGAGAAGGAGAAGAAGAAGAATGAGAAGGAGAAGGCGCCCGCTCCAGCCGCACCGGCTCCTTCAACCCCCGCCCTTCCCACCGATGACCCAACTCCCGCTCCCACCGCGGACTCAATTCCAGTCGCGTCAAGCTCGCGTGAGGCTTTGGCGTCGCCAGAACCTGAGCTCGAAACAGTGAAGCCCAGCAAGGCAAGAGCAAGCAAGGCTACTGCCGCAGCAAAGTCAAAGCAGCCCGCAGCCGATGCCGCCGACTCTCGAGAAATCCCCAAGCTTACGCGTCAACGCAAGAAGAAGGGCGAGGCAGTCGACGATGACATCGAGGACGAGGTGCTGCGCGAGAAGTTCAAGGACCCGGCAGTGGCGCAGGAGTTCCTCGCATCGCGCTGGGTCGACATCCCCGTCCTCCTCCGTTTGGAGAAGAAGGGCAGTGAGTCTTGCGCCGCACATCCTAGCTAACACTCTAGTCATCACATGGAAGCGCGGCAAGTACACCGAGGCTGAGAAGGCTGCGGTGCGCCAGACTCTCGACACATTTGCCCTCACACACAAGCTGTCCCACCAGAACATTGTGGATATCATCTTCGCCAAGGGTCGCAGCTCGGAGCGTAGCCGGTATCCCGGATTTTGGGCAGACGTTGCGGCGTCCGTGCCGGGGCGGCCGCTGCGGTACGTCAAGGAGGCCGTGCAGCGCATGTACCATCCCAACGCACACAAGGGCCCGTGGACGAAGGAGGAGGACGAGACGCTGAAGCGGTGAGTCACCTCTGTGGGGTACTTTGACTGATTTAAGTGCATACACAGAGAACCCGGGGCAGTGGGTCAAAATCGGTGACGCCGTCGGACGGCCATACACCGATTGCCGCGATCGTTACAAGAAGCAGATCGAGGTGTCCAAGGACCGTATCAGCGGTCGTTGGACCAAGGAGGAGGAGGCAGAGCTTACGGCGGCGGTCAAGAAGGTGGCTGAGGATCTCGGGCGCTCCATGTTGGACGGCGATCTCCCATGGCCAACAATCGCGCAGCTGATGAACGGCAACCGCTCGTTCCACCAGTGTCGCGTCAAGTGGTGAGCAGAGTGTGGACGATCTATCGCTGACTGGCAGGCAAGAGAGCATGGTGCCGCAGCTCACGGGCGAGGGGTACAATGCCGCGTCAAAGCCCGTGCTCGAGGCAATGAAGAAGTTCGGTTACGAGCACGAGAACGACATTGTGTGGCGCGACGTGTCGAACTTTGCCAAGAGTCACTCTAAAGGTGCCCAGGCGACGTGGAAGCGCATGCTCGCGACTATCGGACCGGTCGAGGGCAAGACATTCAAGGGTGAGCCGTTCAGATTCCAACGCTGACATCAGAAATACTGGACATCATGGAGGAGAACATGGACGCCATCATTGTGGCCGAGCAGGAGGCCAGCATGCCGACGACAAGGAAGACCACGAAGAACGGGGGGCGTAGCCGTGCCTCCAACAAAAGCGCTGCGCACGTCGATGACAGCTCTGAGAAGTCTGGGCCTGACTCTGACAGAGAGGACTCTCGCGTGGGGTCCGCCAAGAGCAATGGCGCTGCCCGGGAGACTCAACGCGTCGAGAGAGCCAAGAGCAACGACCAGCGCCCTGAGCAGCGCTCCGAGCAGCGCCGCGAGCGCTTCGCGGCTGCCCGCGGACAGAGTAATTGGCTCGAGGCGGCCGCGCTCGGGCAGCAGGCCGAGGCGTGGATGGACAGTGTCGTGGCGGGCGGAAGCGGCAGCGGGCGTGACCGGAGCGCAAGCGCACGCAGCAGCGCCAGCAACGAGGTGCGCAGTCGCAAGGTCAGTTTCGATGAGGGGGAGTGAAGAGGCGGCGCGATTATGCATTGTTGTAAGCTTGCTCTTCGGAGGGCTAGAGTGATCGTCGCAAGCGATCATTGCCGTGGCCTTCGACTTGCAGGTATCGGACGAGTCCTTACAATAAATCAGGTGGCCTTGTCGCTTGGCGATGCCGACCAGCTTGTTCATATAGTATCCCATGGGTGGCGGCGTGGCGGATGACAAGGAAGGATCAGCAAGCGTACCGACAGAGGACGGGCTCACATCTATACACAGATGAGTCTTGATGAGCCCTAGAAGAGAGTGTGTAAGGGCCTGTCATAGGGGGGTGACAGGACCTAGCGCAACAGAGGCTGAATGGAAAACAGGGACAGAGTAGACAAAAATTGAGGTTGACTGGACTGCGTGTAAGGGCAGCCCTCCAAAAAACAGTGAGTTAACAAGGATAACAGAATCAACACAGGTGATCGGTGGAGCTGTATGTCTATATAGGAGACTATGGATGGAGGCCAGAGTGGTTGACAGATTGTCAGGCAAGACAATTGACTGACAAGAGGTTGCAAGGTCGAAGGGTGGTTGACCTGACAAGTCTCGCTCACGTTGCTCGCGCCAACGTCGTAGCTTCTTACACGGGACTCTAGAGTGCAGGCGTTCACCTGTCGCGGGTCAGCTAACGTCGACGTAGGTTGAGTGGCGGCGAGCGGACGGATATCGGCAGAGCGCCGATCCAAATGTACAGAACTCTACAACGGAACATATGTACCAGCATTACAATAGAGATAACGACAATCACGGCTAAGTCTGAAGGGGCGACTCCCCTGATGTATCCCGGTAATGAGGTATCGAGATAATGCACAGATCGGGGTGGGGCGGGGGGTTGGAGCCTCGGTCCTGAGGAGTAACCTGTATGGGCTGACCTGTGTAGAACGATGTGGGTCGCTCAAGACTCTCGCTGAATGTCATTTCGGTCCCGTCAATGAATCGATCTCTCATCAACATTTGTGATGGCCCGGACCCGAGATCTAGCTCAAGTAGAACTGCTGTTAGGGCCATTAGGCTTATTATTGTGCCTCTTGTGTACCGGTTGAAGCATTTAGATCGGGCCATCACATCATTCGGGTACGAAATCCAAGGCAACTACTCTAGCGAGAGGGGGTCGCAGTCGACCGATTGGCGATCAGACGTGAAGGGCACTTGTTTGCCTTAACATCGAAGTTGGGAGATAAGCCCACGGCGACCATCTCTTGCGATGACCACAACGCTGACGCCCTCTGGATATGAACCCGCGGGTAATGTTCTGCAATGACACAACTGACGTGGACGCTCTGCATCTGCTCACGCATGCACTCTCACGAATGAGCACTTGGGCCAGCCGAGAAAAGAGTGCGCACAGAATGTACCTCGACGCGACCGATTGGCGCTGCTTCGGGAATCAAATCAATTCACCGCTGCGGAAATCATAATCATCGGTAACTTGACATTCCGCGGGGTCGCCACTTTTATGCCGTCGACATGCTACGTCCGCAAAGCATATGCTCCCAACGGGTCTACGGCGCTCGCATTCGTCCTGAGCCATCTTCTTACTACAAACAAGTTAAGCCGGCGTCTTGGATCCCTTGGGCATGCGCGCCCCCTTCGGCGGAGGGTTCCGCCTGAGGAAGTCCTCGGCAATCTCGGCGTACGTGACCCACTCGACGCCTTCGTGCCCGTTGACCCACTCGATGAAGCGCTCGAGCATCTTGAGTACGTGCGGACGGCCAGATACGTCGGGGTGCACGGTGAGCGGGAGGCAGAAGCCCGTGTCGCGCTCATTCTCGTACAGGTACGTGAAGTGGTCCTTCCACTTTGACTCGATCGAGCGGACGTCGACGAAGCCGTGAGAGTTCGCCGCGCCCTTCATAAACATCATAGGAGGCAGGTCGTCCAACTCCCATGAGACAGGTATGCAAGGCAGGCCCGTCGTCTCGCCGCGCTGCAGCGGCTCCATCCAAGTGCTGGGATGCTTGTCGTAGTCGATCTTCTTCCAGGTGTCTCCGATGCGGAGATAGTATGGCTGACTGTCTCGGTGCATTGAGGAATGGTCTGGTGTCAGGCACATTCCGGAGGCTCACGTGGCTGCTCAGAAGAGGGTAGGAAGCGCTGGGAAGCATGGACGCTGCCTGCGTCTCCATTGACTCACCGTAGAGGAGCCCCTTCTCAAGGAGCAGCTCAGCCCCCTCCTTGCTAACCTCCCACCACGGCGCGACGGACCCGAGGGGCGGCTTGCCCCAGAACTTCGTGATCTGGTCATACGTGTGATCGAGAATAACCTTCTGCTGCTCGAGCGAGAGGGACGTGGGGTTCTCGTGCGAGTATCCATGAAGGCCGCTGATGTAAGCGCGCGTACAGGCCAGCACCCCGCACATCCCTCCCCCATCCTCTCCCTCATTCGTCTCCACTCACATCTCGTGCCCCGCGTCGCGCACCTTGGCCATCTGCTCGGGGAACGTGTCGAGGCTGTGGCCGGGGATGAACCACGTCGTCTTCATGTTAAACTTATCAAAGAGGCGGAGGAGGCGGAGCGAGCCGACCTCGCCCGCGAAGAGGCCGCGCGAGATATCGCTCGCACTGTCTTCGCCGCCGTACGAGCCGAGCCAGCCGGCGACAGCATCGACGTCGACGCCAAAACTGCGTGAGCGGGGCGAGGGGACAAACTTACGCGCAAAGGATACGCGGCTTGGAGGACATGGTGGATGGGACGGAGGAGACGAGACTGGGACCGGCTTATATGCAGCATAGATAGCGCTCGATACGACTGCCCACATTGCGGAGTGTCAGCTGATGCTGTCGAGCATGCGCGGCTGGAGAACTGTGAGAATGTGAGACAACAGTCGGGGCTGAAGGCACTGTAGGGGTGGACATGCGGGGTGGAGGTTAGGCACGCCTCGTATCGAGCTGCGGAATGCGGAGGCGTTCCGAGCGCCGCGTTACGCCGCCGCAAGGTGTAATGGCGGGGTTGGAGCTCATTGCATCGGGTAGCTTGCAGCTTGCAGCTGCCTCACAGAATTTATTGGCGGCGCAGAGGCTTGGGCTTGGTCGACGTCAAGATGGGATACCGCACTGCTGTCTGGTGTTCAGTTCGGCCCGTTTTCCTGTTTGGTTCGCCACGTGAGCGTCCCACGTGACTGCGGCGCTTACGCCGAAGGAAAGTCCGGCGTGTTCTCCTCCTCGCCGGCGGAGTGAGCGCCCATGCGGACCACGCATAATTCTCGCAAATACCCTGTTACAATGCATGGTTTACAGATGTCGTTCCTATGTCTATGCTTGGCCGCTCGGCCCGCGCGCCGTGCCGCTGGCCGCGGACTTGCCCGCGGGTCCACCATTCGCTCTTCAGTGGGACCACGGTCACTTGAACGTGACCGTCGCGAGGGCCTTCGCGCCCTCGCCCGCGGCGTCGTCGACGAGCAAGACGTCGCGGAAAACGACGCCGCGCTCCTTCAGCCCTTCGAGAAGGAGCTCGCGGTATCCCGGCGAGTTCATAAGTCCGCCGCCAAGCGTGACCGCGGTGTTTTCGGGGCGCACGACCGTGCCGTCCCCGAGACACTCGATGGCGAGCTTGACGAGCGAGTCCATCGCGAACTTTGCGATGCTGAGCGCGACTTCGTGCGAGCGCTGCGCGAGCTCCGAGTCGAGCGCGACGCCCGAGTCCGCCGGAAACGCCCATTTGAAGACGTGCCGCGCCGCGCCGGCGAGGTACGCGTTCCGCTTGGAGCTCGCTTCGCCGATCGTCAGGCCGTCCACGAAGTCGGTCATGAGCGCGACGATGCCGATAAGCTCAGTCGGGTCCTCGACCTCGAAGTACGACAGCAGGTCGGTGTGCAGCGGCAGGCGCGGGGGCACGGGCGAGCTGTAGATACCCGCGCATTGCTCGCGGTCCCATTGGCCTAGGAGCTCGCGGATCGCCAACCGTCCGATCCAGAAGGCGCTCCCTTCGTCGCAGAGCATGTATCCCCAGCCGCGCGAGACGCCTACGTCCGCCAGCGGCAGCCCGCGACGCTTCCGCTCCGGCGCGCCGTCGACCGGCGGCGATGGCGGCAGGTGCGCTGCGTGCTCTTGGATGCGGATCGTGCGCCCGATCGTGCCTGTGCCGCACACGATCGCCACACAGTGGTCGATGCCAGAGAGGTGGAGGGCGGGCGCGGCGAGGAGGTTGACGTCTGGGGTTAGCGCGAGCAAGCGGCAGAGCTGCAACTCACCGTTAGTCATGGAGATGCGCTCCGGCGCAGTGCACAGTACTGCCGAGACGAAGGGGATAAACGCCGTCGCATTCGCCGGCGTCGTCATGCCCGCCAACGCGATCCAGCAGTGCTGGAACAGTGGCTCAGCCAACGACGCCCATTTGGCCCGCGGTGTGTTGTATCCACTCGGCGTGGGCGAGCCCATGCGGCTGCGCACGCCCGCAGGAATAGCTGATGGCGAGGGCGACGCGATCGCGAAGCCCTCGGGGAGGTGCGAGGCCGGCAGCTGCGCGAGCGCGCGGTACGTCGCTTCGAGGATACGGTCGGCGGCGGTGATGTGCCCGATGGATTGGCTGAAGTCAGCGATCTGCGCTGAGTGCTTGGGGGCCTCACACATTGCACGGCCCCGCGGTGCCGCGCACTTCGCGGCCGTCGTCGGAGCGCACGACGACCATGACCTTGCTTCCGCCGCCGTCGGCGCAGAGGATGAGCTGCGGGCGCGTCGGCGTCGGCGAGCCGGGGATGGGAGGGGTAGCTGCGCGAGACATGGGTGGGGGGCGAGGAGGGGGGTTGCGGAGGTTGGTGCGGAGGTGGGTGCGGAGGGGATGGCGGTCACTGGTGAGTTATGCGATGAGGCAAGTTATAACGGCCGGGTTTGAGCTGCAAGTCGTCTGGGGATGGGTATCGGTATCGGTGAGGCTGGCTGCTTTGTGGCTCGGATGGGAGACATTGGAGGGTGGCCAAGTTGAGATCGGCGTGGTCGCCGACGGCGATCGCCCCGATTGTGCCTGACCATGCCACGTGACGTGCTCGGCGCTGGCCTCCCCCACATATCGCGCACAGTGACGGAAAGTTGAGACATGCATGCATGGATCCTGTGTGTAGAGCGGACTGGATCAGTGGGAGTGCATGCTGCATTGCAGCCGCGGCTGGGTGAGGGCTGCGAGTTGCAAGACAGAAAGTCAGGTGCTGGTGAGGCGGGCCGTGCGCCGAACCTTCCATAGTTCTGTGAGGTGCATATCGCAGCTTCCGCCGTGCCCACTGACCACCTCAGTCGCCCGGCCACCCCGTCACCGCTGCAAGCCTCCTGTTCAGTCTGGGTATGGCAGTTTCCGCCGGAGCCAGTGAACGGACGTTGCAGCGATTTGCCACATAGTTGGCCGACATGGCCGGAGGCACGCACCCAACTCCATTCCACAGATCTCGGCGGCAGCGGACTTGGCATCGCGCCTCATCCTCGGATTTTCGCCATGGCAGTCTCAGATCTCGGGAGTTCCCCGATCGATCCCCCATCCGTCCTCAGCTACAGACTAAAGACAGCCCGTACGCATTGACCAGTGACTGCCGAAGGTAGAACGGTAAAGCTTGATTGGAGGCCCACGGGGTCCGGGCAGCGCGCCGCATATTCCGCCGAGATCGTGCCGAGTAGACGCACAATCGGCGCCGTCCCCCCGCTCCATTACAGGTTCATACAATGTTATGATATGGCTAGGGCTACGACCACGTCTCCTTGACTTTGACGCCAATGCGCTCGAGCTCGTCGAGCACGCCGGCCCAGACGTCCTTCGTGTATGGGCCGGTCACGCCGCGGACCTGCACCTGTCCGTCGGCAACGCGCAGCGCCGCGAACGCGAGGGTGCACCCCACCGTCGTGGCCATGGCGGATGCGCGCTCGTCGCCCGTGCACAGCAGAGACGCGGTCACGGTCTGCTCGCCTACGCCCCCGCTGTCTGCCGGCACGATCTTGAACGCGTGGTGCAGGAGTACAGCGTCGCGCTCGTCGGATGCATACGCGAGCTTCTTGGAAAGAAGGGACGCGAAGGTGTCGATCGGCGCCTGCGGCTGCTTCGGGAGGGCAGGGGGCGCGGGTGCGCCCAAAGATGAGCCTGGCAAGAGCGAAAAGTACTGCAGCGCCTCGACCAGCTCAGCGTCTGCCCCCGTTGCCTGCTCTACCTCGGCGAGGAGGTTCTCCTCCTTCACCTCGCGCCCGAGTGCCTGGCTCATCGACGCAGCCAGGAATCCGGGCCAGCTCCCCGCTGCCTCCACCTTCTCCTGGCCCAACAGCCCCAGAGTGCGGAACCCGTCCATGAGGTGCGCAAAGCCCTGGTACCGCAGAGTGCCACGGAAACAGTCACGCAGGTCCTGGATGGAGCCGAGCCCATACTTCTCTGCGTATGGCAACGAGTCGCGGTTCGCCAGACCCTCCAGTGCCAATCCGCGCCACAGCTTGACGTTCGGGAAGTGCTCGCGCAACAGGTCCTGGCCGGCGACCTTGCGCATCTCCCCGTTGAGCTTGAACTCGGCGTTGTTTAGCGCGGCCGTGAGCACCGCCTTTGGCGACCATGAGAATTTGTACGCCAGAGGAACGTTAGATGCGGATGCCTCTGGGAGGCCACCGCACCACGAGACGAAAGACACGACCTTCTTGCCCTCCTTGTGAACGCGCTCCATAATACGCATGGCAGCCATGCTGTCGATTCCAGGGTCGAGGCCGCACTCGCCGAGGAGAAGGACATCCTTCGCCTTCGCTTCAGCGTCGAGCTCCTTCATCTCTGGGCTGACATAGGACGCCGTGACGAGGTGTCGTCCATGGGTGATGCAGTGGCGCGCGACCTGAACGTGCATTGGCGCGGGGAGCAGACTGTAGTTAGTAGCTGAACTTGCACGCGACCACCGTGGTCGACCTACCTGACAATAACATCGGCGCCTGCGACGGTTTCGCCGAGCGCGGCGTCGTCCGACACGTCAAGCGAACGTGTCGACACATTTCGCCGGTTGCGTGCGAGCGCCTCGGCTTCGGCAAGGTTGTTGCTCGCTGCTGTCAGCTAAAGTACTCATTGGAGACGTCCAAAACTCACCGATGACAAGCTGCACATCTGGACGCTTGAGGAACGCCTCTACAGCTGGACCGGCAACAAGGCCTGATCCAAGGAGGAGCACTCTCTTCTTCTGTGGCAAAAGGCCAACCGATTGCGTTGCGCGCCACTTGTCAACATTCTCCTGCAGCCACTCGTGCTTCTCCAGAAGCTCCGAGTTGGCGACAATGCGCGCCCTGTTGAGTGTCTGGTCGATCTCGTCGTTGACCACGGGCTTTCCGTTTGCACGATCGACCGCGCGCTCAACATACGGCAACAGCTTGCCAGAGAAGTAGGTGGACGAGTCGGCGGCTGGGATCAGGACTGTCATCATTGAGAGATTACTCACGCAGCTCGGTGGGGAGAACGTCCGTGGAGCCGATCAGAATGCCGCCTGGGCCCTCAAACACGGGCTCGTCAATCGTCGTGTAATGGTTCATAAACTCGAGGGCACCCTCTACGTCGCAGGTGACATCCTGCAATGCGATCATCTTGTGCTTGCCCTTTCCTTCCGCAAGGTAGCGCTCCATGTCGGCATTCGTCATGATGCGTGGGAAGCCCTCCTGCCACCCAGCGCCGTGGATGAGCGTCGTGATGTAAGGGGCGATCTGCCATTAGTTCCGCGAAGCCTGAATTGCAACTGCTTTGAGACTCACTCGCTCAGTGAAGGTGCTCTCGTACAGGTCGGGGTTGGCATAGTACTCGATACGGTCGTAGCCGCCGTCCGTCTTGCGCTGAAGGTACGAGTAGGGAGGGAGAGCGCAGGCGTAGATCTGTCGTGAGCTCGAGCAGAAAAGGATGGGCAAACCTTGGGGCCAGGCTTGAGGTTGGGAAGCTGCGTCCAGTCGACCCATTGGACGCCAGCCTCGTCGAGCATGTCGCGAGAGCCAGTGGAGACGTTGCCTGCGCTTCCAGTCAGTTCCAGGGCTGGGAGATCGGCTCACCCAGTGAGAGCAATGACCACTGGACCCTCGGCATCATGTGAGAGGGAAGGGTCGCTGGCTTTGCGGAGAGCCGTAAGCTCAGCGGCATCACCAGCACGCTTTAGCGCCGCTTTGAACTCGTCGAGCGAAGTGTAGGTGTATGGCCTAGCAAGGTGCTGCTTGTTAGCCTTCTAGAAAGTCAGATTCATCTCACAAGAAGCGGGTGCGACACTCCGCGTCGAAGCAGAGCCTGCCCTGTAAGAGAGAGAGCTTCGCCAGCACCAACAGCTGCTTGTCAGCCTACTCGCTTCCCGACGACTCACCGCCTGCGAACCAGCCAAATGCGGCGACGCGACGGAGCTTGCCGTCCTTGCCGGGGGATGTCAGAAGCTCGTGGTCAATGAGAGTCTGCCCCTTGCTTGGAGGCAAAAAGGCGGACAAGAGGGGGGTGTTGTATGGCTGTCCCTTGTGAGTGTGGCTGAACATCATCCAAGTGCGCTTGACTGAGGGGTCAGAGTCAATGAGGGCGTGCACATCCTCGACGCGGGGCTCCTTGATGCCCAGCACGAGATTGACGTCCTTGGACAGCTTGGGGACGATCTTGGCGCCAGCCTGGGCAGTCAGTGACTACCTCGAATGGAGACGTACGGCGGCATAGGCAGAGTCGGGGAAGCAGCGGCGAGAGCAAGACTCGACCTCGACAGCGGCCTTGTCAGTCAATGTGGCGACTGCCTCGGGAGTCAGAGGAGTGCGGCGCTCCCAGACGCGGCGAGGGTCCTCGCGGCGGATGCCGAGGGTGGCGAGAGAGCGGGTCATGAGAGACGCGCTGGTGCGGAGGGGGCGGAGGGGACGGAGGGTAGGTGGACGGATCATGATGGGCAGAGGGGGAACACCATGGGCTCTTGTAGGCTAGAAGCGGAGGGGGAGCGCGGATGATGAGGTGGGAAGAGTAGTGAGTATGATGAAGAAGAGATACGCGCTGTTGTGGAGAGGAGAGAGCGAGAGAGAGAGAGAGAGAGAGAGAGAGAGATGGTGAACGAAAGAACGCTGGATGATCACATGCTCATCGAGGGCTACGCGGCGCGCGGCGCGTGCATCGGACAACGGGGAGCAAGGGAGGAAGGGTGGCAATGAGATGGAGAGGGAGGGGAGGGGAGGGAGTGACGTCGCGCGTCTCTTGCTAGCCGCGCTTATCCGCCCTCTGGCTTCGGCATGTGCCGACCGATTAGTAATCAGTTGTAATCAAGCAATACTTTTACTAATACTTGTTTGGCTCCAATTAGAATAGATAATGAACATTAATCGCGGGGCCCTATTGCTTGCCGCTCGGCCATCCCCGCTCATTTCCGCCCATCCCGCTCTGCTTGGATCACTCAGACGGTCCAGTCATCCGCTCAACCTTCCTCTCTCCATCTCTCCATCTCCATCTCTCCATCCATAAACAATGGTCGCCCTCGACAACCTCCAACAGCTCCTCTATGCTCCGGATGGCACACGCTACCTCGTCCTCTCCCGCGCGTCTACTCTATGGCAAGTCAGCATGTGGACTCCCGCGGGCCCCGGGCATCCAATTCCGCGGGTTTGGAATGGCATCGGTGAAGCCGTGAGTCAACCCCCTCCCATCCCATGATCGATGAGGGTGTGAGGCATGTGGCTTTGCGGGTGTGGCACAGATACAGATCACCAGATGGCAGCATGGTAGATGGCCAGATACGCCGGATCTGCCAGATAGCAGCGCGCTTAGATGTCGAGCGCATGGAGCTCGGGGTTCGTGGGTGTGTGGCATGCGGACGATGTGGAAGAGGCGCGCGGATGATATGCTTCCGAGAGCGGAAAGATTAGATGCTGATACCAGGGTACTGGGGAACGAGCCCGCGAGATTGCGGATGGTGTTTTGGCTGGCATGCTGAGTGTGCAGACCCGGGACAACGGGGGGTTGAAGGTGGGTGCGGAGTGGTGTAAGAACGAGGAGAGGATTTGGGCGCCCTTGTCCCGAGAAACTCCAGCAAACTCCTTTCTGCTCTGAGGTCGGTGACTAACTCCAGCTTCTTGTCCATCTGTCCAAAGGTGCTGTCGGCGTGTACCTTGACGCCGCGCAGCTCAGCGACAGCTGCGTGGGCGATCTACTCGCTGCAGCTTTTAATGTGGGTGTAACCTCTACGGGTTCAAGCGCAACCATGCTGATATCTACAGATGAAGGAAGCCAGACCTGCGACGGCCGATGCGAGTGAGTCAATCCCGTCTTCCACTCGTTACGGCCGTGCCGATCTTGCCAGGTCGTATTCGAGATTTGAGAGCGTTGTCGCCTCCTCAATTTATCGCCCGCCACTTCCTACTAACACTCACTCACACCAGACTCTACACGCGCACATGAGGCACAGATTGAGGCGCTGCAAGTACGTCCTTCACCCGCCAACCTAACTCCAGGCCGAGATTTCCTCGCTCCAGAACCGCAATGCCAACCTCAAAGCGCAGATCCAGCGGCAGAACGGCAGCTCTGGGCGTAAGGACGGTGAGTGGGGTGCAGGCGGGCCACTGATATCAGCCCAGCCCATCGTAAAGCCCACCGCGCCGCCCAAGAACGCGAGTGTTCTGCAACCTACACAGCGGCGGTAAGCTGTGCGCAAGAAGTGTAAGCTGATGACAGACGCAAGGTTGTGGAAGACGAGTTCATGGGCTCCAGTGGAGACGAGGACGACGAGGATGACGATGATGAGGCATACGACGATGACGACTGACGACGACGACTGAAGACTGACATGTGCCCTTCTTCGCGCTTTTTGTAGATGCAATACAATATAATGTACATGACTGTGTGAACTGCTCGCGAGGTACACGCCAAGCTTCCCGCCTACGCTCCAACACCCTTGACCCCCCACTTCCGCCGCACCTCGCGCCCATCCGCACGCCGGTAATCCACCAACCCCAGTTCGGGGGGAATATCTCCACGCTCCGTCGCCGTAAGTTTGATGAAGTCTAGCACGCCAGTGGTGACCTTACCAGCCGGCGCGCCAGGCGGAGGCACCGGATCAGGCTTGTACGTCCACGGCTCCGGCAAGCCCGGTGCGCCGTCCCACGCATACTCCGGCGACGCACGCAAGCTAGGCTTGACATCCTCTCCTTCCGGGAGGGTGGCGAGTGTCTCACTCTGCACAGGTTCCGGCGACTCGGCGCGCGTCGGCATCGCAATAGCTGCTTTCAGTCCACGTCCGGGCAGCGCCAGCGCTCATGACTCACGGTGACGTTTCCGCTTCGCAGCCCGCTTCAACCCCTGCTGCGCCAGACACTCATATGCGTCCCGCGCATGCGGGACCGCGCGCCCCGCGTGCGCGGCGTATGCGCCCGCCTCCGCAAACACGCGCTGGATGTCTGGCGTCAGTCGACGCCGGCGGTAAAGAAGAGAGGGGGGAGACTCACGGTGCTCCAGTAGCCGCTCCATCTCAGCCAGTGCACCAGCTTCTGCGCCGTCGAAGCCGCGCTTTTGGAGCGCTATGCCGACGAGCCGGGTGAGGTAGTGCCGCGTCGCGTCCGGTGGGAGGTGTGTATGGGGGATGTCTTTTGAGCGGGACATTTGGCGCGCGGGCGAGCGAGTGAGCGAGTGAACGAGTGAGCGGAAGTGGGAAGTGGGGCTGAAGTGCTGCCGAAAAGCGCTCTGTGCAGGCCGGATGGATAAAGACGAGTCCGAGTGGATGAGGACGAAGATGGGACGAGGATGATCGAGAATCAGGACGAGGACGAGGAGACTGGATCAATCAACAACGCAGTTAGGTGGCAACGCGGGACCAAATACACGTGCACACACCTACATGACGTCCGTTCATCCACGACATTCCACTTCCAATCTTCCACTCACCATGAGCCAGACGGAAGCCCAGCGCCGCGCCGCCGCGCGCAAAGCCAAGATCCTTGCCCGCGGAAACGCGGGCCTCGAGCGCCTCGCGCACACCGCGCGCGGGGACGAAGCCGCGAAGCTGTACGGCGCTAGCGCGCCCTCCGCATCCGTCCCCTCCGTCTCCACGCCCTCCGCTCCCTCCGCCCCCACCGCCTCTCAATCCCCCTCCTCCACCCCCGCCCCCTCGCAAGCTCCCGTGTCCGTCTCCGCCTCTTCTGCCCCCGCCTCATCGGTGCCTTCGGCTCCCGGCCCCACCGACAAGCCCGGCTGGGCGCGCCCCACCCCCGGCCGCACCCCGACACCCGGCACGCGCGCGGCGGCCGCCGACCCCGCGAACATGGACCTGAACGCGCTCATGCAGATGATGGGCCAGGGGGACGGCGATCCGTTCGCGGGCCAAGACCCGTTCGCGGCGCTCATGGCGCAGATGGGCAACATGGAGGGCATGGGCGGCGGCATGCCGCCCATGGGTATGCCGGGCATGGGAATGCCTGGTATGGGGATGCCCGGCATGGGCATGGCGCCCCCCGCCGCGCCGCGCGCCCAGCGCCTCCTCCCCCTCATCCACGCCGCGGCCGTCGTCGCCTTCACCTTGTTCGTGGTCGTGTGGTGGGAGCCGACGATGCAGCTCGTGCGCGCAGGCGGAGAAGCGGGCTCGTGGGCTGCGCGGTGGCGGGGGTTGGGCGGGCGCGCGGGAGGATTCGCGGCCAAGACGTTCGGGCATCTCGTGAGTTGCTAGTGGACTGTGCTTACCCAGCCCGTTTTCTACGCTTTCGCCACGCTCGAGTGCATGCTCCTTGCGCTCCGTGTTGTCGTCGTCCGCCCGCAGGCGCGCCTGCACCCTCTCCTCGCCAACGCGCTCCCGATCCTCCCGCCGGCGGTGCAGCGCGCCGTCGTCCTCGGGTCCAAGTATCTCGGCGTCGTGGGGCAGACATACGCCGACGCGTGCCTCTTTGTCTTCGGGCTCGGGTGCGCAGTCGTGGTCGCGGAGTATCTCTAGCTATATGCATGTCCTACACTAACCCCACACCGTCGATGCCCTTGCTCGCCCACGCGACACAATAGTGCGAGAGCACGAGCCGCAGCTCTTCGATCTCGTCCAGAATCTCGAGCTTGCCGATACTGGCGTCAGCTTACCCACGGCAAACTCACCGCGCAAGCTCTGCGCGTGGCAAGCCGCCGCGCACGTCCCACAAGCTCTTAGCGCCGGCGTGCGTAAACGCGCCCGCGCCGAGGCGCGTGTCCGTAAACCGATCCGCTTGGGCTTGAGGCGACGCGAACACCGCGCCGGGCAACGAGAGATTCCGCTGCGCGAGGTTACGGTGCATGACGCGCCCGAACGCGTCGTCGAGCCCCACCATCTCATACACTGCTGCGGCGGCGTGCGCAAACGTCGTCCCGAACCACTGGATGACGCGCCGCGACTCCTCTTCCGACATGTAGCAGAACACGCATTCGGCGAGGAGGAGCGTGGGCCGCGAGGCGTCGAGCAGCGGCGTGAGGGCGTCGAGCGCCCCGGGCGCCCGCAGGTCCAACGGGACCAGCGCATACTGTGCGGCAGTAAGGGCCGCGCCGCCGTGCGAGACCGTGTAGGGCGAGGAGGGAGATGGGGAAGACGTGGAGCCGAGCGCAGCGCTGAGCTGCCGGTTCCGCGCGATGCGCTGCGCCTTCAGCGCCGTGAGGTGCGGAAAGTCGACTTCGACGTATCGCGCGATGCTCGCGTCCCGGCTCTGTCATTAGTCGGTACGCGGTAGCACGTACGTGTAATCGCCAGAAACGCGTGTCGCTGCCAGCGCCCAGCGAGATGATCTGCGCTTCGCCGCCCGCCGACGCCAGGAAGCTGTCGACGACGGCGTCGAGCGCCGCGGTGCGGTGGTGCGTCCCCACGTTGATCAGCGGGGCTTTGCGCGCGCTCCCGCCCCCGAAGCTCGGGAGCTTGTACACCAGCGACGCGAAGGGGTCCGCGAGGTATCCGAGCTGCACGGCCGAGCTGCGTGAGCTTGGACGGAGGGCTGACTCACATCCGCGAGACGGCTGCGTCGTCGTCCGTCGAGCGGATGGCGTCGTCGGGATGTGTGGGCGCGCCTCGAGGTGCTCGGGAGGGGGGAGGGGGTGGGAGCATGGTGAGTGACCAGGACAGGGGATGGACGAGCGAGAGGACAGCATCAAGAGATCGATGATCGAGCTCGATCCTCAATCCTCAGCGGGGTCCCCGGCTTACCACGTGGCCGCTCGTCCGCCCAACTCGTGTATTCTGAGTGCGTAATCCGCATGCTGCGGTGACTCCCTCAGCCGTGTGTAGGCTTATCAGCTGTTTTACTGGAGATCCGGGCCGGCCCTCGGCGTCGGCGATGCATTGGCCCACAATTCCCACAACTAACCCGGGTCGTCGGAGACCAAGCGCCGCTGATGCTGCAGAGATGGAAGATGACGACGATGTATTGGTGCCTGACGATGACACTTGCCGCACCCCCTGACCCCATCTCTTCAATCTCCCCCTTTCTTCATCTCGTCTTGCAACTTCATCTCTTCTCTCATCTCACTTTTCATCACACACCATGACCGCCAAGAGACTTCAGAGCAAGCTCTTCGGCGCTGTCAAGGAGGCTGCGTCGCGTGAGTCATCTCCCAACCCGGTCCCGTCTGACATTCCAGTCCCCGGCCGCAAAAAGGACGACAAGGACGCGTCTTCCAGTCCGACGCCCAGAGATAGAGACGACGACAGCGGCTCCGGTTCTGGCGCAGCGACGCCCGTCCCCGCCCATCCCGAGACCAAGCTCGGCGACAAAAACATCCACAAGCTTCCCGAGGCCGTCGCTGCCGAAGAGACCAAGCTGGCCGAAAAGACTGGGGAGAGCGGAGGAGCGGCCCCGCTCCGTATTGACATACCTGGCCAGCGCGAGAAAGAAAAGTGAGAGCCTAACGAGAGACGGAGTTGACCCAGCCTGCCGAAAGTCAAGAAGACGGAGAGAGATGAGAAGAAGGACGAGCACACGCCAGTGGCTGCGGGGCCATCGCGTAAGCCTTCCTCCCAGCCTTCTCTACCAGACCATGAAGCTGACACCCAGCGCGCCCGGCCTCTGGCGAAGAGACTCCCCGCGACAAGAAGCCGCTGCGCGAGCGGCTCATCCAGCAGCTCGGCTCTAGGTACCGCTCAGTCGAGGACCACCGCCTCCATCAGGCCGACCTGTACGAGGTGCACTGGAAGCGCTGGGGACCGTATCTCTCCGAGCGGCAGTGGGGTACGGTGCGCGAGGACTACAGCGCAAACGGCGACGCGTGGAACTCGTTCCCCTTCGAGATGGCCAAGTCTCGCGCGTACCGCTGGGGCGAGGACGGCATTGGCGGTATCTCTGATAACCACCAGCGCCTGTGCTTTTCGCTCGCCCTGTGGAACGGAAAGGACCCTATCCTCAAGGAGCGTCTGTACGGTCTCACGGGCGAGCAGGGCAACCACGGCGAGGACGTCAAGGAGCTCTACTATTACCTCGACTCGACGCCGACCCACTCGTACATGAAGTTCCTCTACAAGTACCCCCAGGCCGAGTACCCGTATCAGAAGCTATTGGACGAGAACAGTAATCGCTCCCGTGAGGTGCCCGAGTACGAGCTCAAGGATACTGGCATCCTCGATGAGGACCGCTACTGGGACGTGTTCGTCGAGTACGCCAAGGACGAGGAGGACCCCAACTCGATCTCCATCCGCATCACCGCGTACAACCGCGGACCAGACGCCGCGGACCTCCACCTTCTCCCACAGCTCTTCTTCCGCAACACCTGGAGCTGGCCCAAGGAGCTTCCCAACGACATGCCGCAGATGAAGCAGGTCGCTGCTGGTGTTATCGAGGCTACCCATGAGACACTTGGCGTCACCCGCCTCTACTGCACGCCTTCTCCCAGCCCAGCGCAGCCGACCAAGGGTGGTGTCGTTCTCGTTGACGGCCCGTCCGTTATTCCTGACCTCCTGTTTACTGAGAATGACACCAACTTTGAGCGTCTGTACGGGGGCAAGAACCGCACGCCGTACAACAAGGATGCCTTCCACGACTACGTCATCCCCGGCCACCGTCCGAAAGTCGAGCAGCACCAGGCTACGGAGAATGGGGCGGTCAACGGCCTCACGGAGAAGGTGGACGGGCTCGACATCAATGCCGCAACAACACCTTCTTGCTATCCCGCCGAAAAGTTTGTCAACCCCGAGAAGGAGGGCACCAAGGCTGCCGCCCATTACGCCTTCAACAACGTCCCAGGCCATGGCGGATGCGTGGTTGTGCGTCTCAAGATGACCCCCAACTCGCCGTCCGAGGACCCTACGATTCTCGACGAGGAGGCGTTTGACGACAACATCGAGGACCGTCGTGTAGAGGCGGATGAGTTCTACTCGAGGCTCGGCCGCGGCCCGCTTCCCGACGACCTGCGCTCGATCATGCGCCAGGCCCTGGCCGGTATGATGTGGACCAAGCAGTACTACCAGTTCATCCAAAAGGAGTGGATTGATGGCGACCCGGGACAGCCCAAGCCACCGCCCGAACGCAAGTACGTGCGCAATCGTGAATGGCGCCACCTGTACATCAACGACATTCTCAGCATGCCCGATAAGTGGGAGTACCCTTGGTTCGCAACGTGGGACACGGCGTTCCACTGCATCCCGCTCGCCATGGTTGACCCATCTTTCGCCAAGAAGCAGCTTGATCTTCTCACGCGTGAGTGGTACATGAAGCCCGACGGCGCGTTGCCTGCGTACGAGTGGAACTTCTCAGACGTCAACCCGCCCGTTCACGCGTGGGCGACGCTGCGTGTCTTCAAGATAGAGCGACAGGTGCGCGGCGTCGGGGACCTGGACTTCCTTGAGCGCGTGTTCCAGAAGCTGCTCCTCAACTTCACGTGGTGGGTGAACCGCAAGGACTCGGAGGGCAACAACGTCTTCGAGGGCGGCTTCCTCGGCCTTGACAACATTGGACCCTTCAACCGTTCCGAGCCCCTCCCGACTGGCGGCACCCTGCGTCAGGCCGACGCGTCTGCGTGGATGGGGCAGTACTGCGTACGTACTAGTGTCACAGCTAGACTGACATCCAGGTCCAGATGCTCATGATCGCACTTGAGCTCGCACTGCACAACCCTACGTACGAGGACATTGCGTCCAAGGTGAGCCGACTGATCCGAAGCCTAATTTAACACACAGTTCTTTGAGCACTTCCTCTTCATTGCGGATGCCATGACGTACCGCAGCGAGGACCAGGAGATGTCACTGTGGAATGACAACGACGGGTTCTACTACGACGCTATTCAATGGAGCAACGGGCACTCGCAGCAGATCCCTGTGCGCTCGCTCGTTGGTCTCATGCCTCTTTACGCGACGGCTATTCTTGAGCCGCATGTGCTGAAGAAGTTCCCGAGCTTCCGCAAGGTAAGCTAGTCAACGTGCGATGATTGAGCTGACATTAGCGCCTCGACTGGTTCGTCGAGAACCGCCCGGACATTGCACAGCGCAACCTTGCGTCAATGAAAGCGCGTGGTCGTGGTGACCGTCTGCTTCTGGCGTTTGCTAACAAGGATCGCCTCGTGCGCATTCTAGAGAAGATGTTGGACGAGGACGAGTTCCTTAGCGATTACGGCGTTCGCTCGCTCTCGTTGTACCATCAGAACCACCCCTTCTCGATGCACGTCGACGGGCACGAGTACGGCGTGGGATACTGGCCGGGCGACTCCAAGTCGGGCATGTTCGGCGGCAACTCGAACTGGCGCGGCCCAATCTGGCTGGCACCAAACCTCCTCCTCATCGAGTCCCTCCAGCGCTTCCACCAGTACTACGGCGACGACCTGCAGGTCGAGTGCCCCACTGGAAGTGGGTACTACATGAACCTGGCCGGTGTGGCGGAGGAAATCCAGCACCGCATCATCCACATCTTCAACCGCGACCAGGACGGGCGTCGTGCCGTCAACGCCGGCGACAACAAGCTCGACCGCGACCCCTACTTCCGCGACTACGTGCACTTCTTCGAGTTCTTCCACGGCGACGACGGCCGCGGTCTCGGTGCCTCCCACCAGACAGGCTGGACGGGTCTGATCGCATGGCTCATCCACCGGTCAGGCGAGTACTGCCGCCTGCCTAAGACGCCGAAGACGCCACGCGCTATCGCCAACCACTACTTCGGAGACTCGATGCCGACGCCGTACACGGCTGCCAGCACGCCGGGCATTCCCTACACGCCGAGCGAGGGGAGCGGGCCGCGCTCCGCGTTCCCCGGCACACCGTACACGGACGCGTCGGGCTTGGATGAGCCGGAGCCGGATGAGCTCTAAGTGGCGGTCTGGGCGATTGTAGATGGGAGGGCGAGGCAACCTGTGAAAGAACATTTGAGGCGACGTGGTTGATAACTTGATAGATGGCATGTAAACATTCAGATTGTGCTTGCTGGAGCTGGGAGAGACAAACGATTGAGATGTATGCTAACCTAATCGCGTGGTGCGTGGTATTTGGTTCATGAAGTAAAGTGGCGCATGTCGGCAGGGATGTTGGATTCACATTCCGCGGTATTTTGATGCCTGCTCTGGCTATCTTCATCTTCTTTCTCGCCACTCCCCCATCCCCCATCTCCCCTTGCCACTCCATCTTCATCTCCTCCATCCTCTCTCTCCTCGATCACTTCCATCTCCCTCATCTCCTCGCCGCTCCGTCACCTCAACCATGGCCCGCCCATGACCCCAGGTCTCTCGCGCACGCAATTCACCGCAATGTGGTGCTCACCCATCAACGCGCGCGCCACGCGCGCCTGGGCATACTGGATCCTCATGGTCACTGCCACCGCCGCCGCGTTCGTCAACGTCGCTTTCCTTCCGCTGTACGGCACTGACCAGGGTCCCGACGGCATCGGCTCGCGTATCGGGCGTGAGTGGTTCTCAGTTCCGTGGATGCTTAGTATCCCCTCTCCCCACCCCATTCCTCTCTTCCTCCTCGGCCCTCCCTTCGCGCCTACGCTCCGCCTTGACCTCACATCTACCCGCCGCGCCTCACTGCCCGCATCCGCTGGCCAGACACGGCCCATGCGCGGCCGTGAGAATGTGGCCATGTGAGCCATCGGCAGGAGATCCGTGCACGGACGCGCAGCCCTCTTGACTACCCGGCTTGCCCGATCATGCGCCGAGCTGACATGCAGCCATCATCGCGCAGCTCCCGTGGAACCTCGTGATCATCGGCTACACCATCGCCTTGTGAGTTCGTCTTGTCAACGAGTGGTGTGTGCGTGCAATGGGGGAGAAGGGGGGCCAAGACAATACCTGCGAGCTCGACTGTGCACGACTTCTGCACGCGCCCCAGTGTTATCTGCTGCGCCGTACTTCTCCCCTGCCTCCGATGCGCCTCCCTCCTGTTCTGCGCCGTACGCACGCCCCACTTCAGTCCCAGTCTCACTTGCAGCTCAGCACTGATTCCAGCCTCGTTGTCCGTGGCAAATGGGCTCACGGACGGACATTCACCTCCCTTGGCGCCGACTATCTCATCCTATCGGCGCTCTCCGCTTATGGTCTCGGGACCAACATCGCGAAGTCGGCGCTTTCACACTACGAGTTCTTCTCCAAGCCGCTTGAAGGAGATACAGTGACGCGCTTGGCCTGGAACATGGGAGCCGCCTCCTTTGTACTGAATTGGGCCGCCGCGGTTATCTTGATCTTCACTCTCGCTTTCGAATTCCTTTGGACTACTCGCGCGAGGCGTGTTGGTTTCGCCGCTCCTCTGAGAAGACCATTCGCTTACGAACCTCCCGTCCGGGCACAAAACTTTACAGTCGACGAGCACGAGGAGAAGGTGGAAGAGGTCGCGCTCGTCACGCCGCTTGACAAGGCCGAAGGCTCAACATCGCGGCTACAGTCCAGAAACTCTCCGACAAGCCCCTCCACTGCTCCCACCCACTCCCAACTTGAACCTGACCCAAGCTCATCGACAAGAGCGTCTGCCACTGCCCAGCCCGAAGAGCATCACGAGGATCTGCCGGGTTACTTTGAGGGCAACTCGACCGCTGCCGCCTACTATGCCGCAGCGGCCGCGTATATCGCAGCGGCGGAGATGGCCGCCAGCGGCAGAACCAATACGTTCACCGCAAGCGCTTCGGACATCACGGGGCAGCACAGCGAGCAGTCCCTCGCAGTGACAGAGAGAGATAGAGACGCGCCGATCGACGTCTCGAGCATTGGGCACAGCCATAAACGCCCATCTACGGCCTCCGGCTATCCACCCGCCGACCCTCCCTCCCCGACTAGGCTGGAGCGCGACCCCGCCCGCGCAGTCCGCCGCCTCTCGTCTCCTCTCGAAACACTCAAGCGCGACACGCTCGCGCTCCTCCGCTCTCAGTCCACCGAGACACGACCCCTCCCCACGCCTCCTAAAGCGCCCCCGTCCAACACGCCGAGCGCCACCTCGCACCCAGATCAACCCCTGCCACCCCCAACCCTCTCCACCCTCTCCACCACTCTCTCCACCTTCCCGTCGCTTCCGACTACCCCGAGAACATCCCTCTTCAACCCACCCCATCCCCTTCCGCCCCTCCCGCCTGCTGCGGCCCAGGCCGCCGCTGCCGCACGTGCGAGAGCCGAACCCAGCAATAGCGATGAGCTTCGCGCGTGGAAGCAAGCTGTGCTCGATGCCCTGGAGCGTGAGGGCAGCGACGTGCCGCAGTGGAAGCGCGATATGCTTGACGCGCTCGAGCGCGATCCGCCACGGCCAGAAGTCCCGCATGTCACACAAGTGGAGCGGCGGCCGGAAGCAAGAGGGCCGCTAACGGATGAGAGAGACACGGTAGAGATGGGGAACGTTAGAGAGAACTCCACGGCGTAGACGCACTCACGGCATGTCGATCTAGTCACCAGGTGTACTATACAGATGCATACAACAATTGTACAGCCTATAACTCCATACAGGCTACATACGCAGGCCCGCCCCCATCCTCTCCCTCACGGCCTCGTCCACAGCGGCCCGCAGCCTCTCCCACACGTCACTCCACTCCTCCTCTACCATGACAAGCCGCATGGAGCGGAGCAGGGCGGTAACGTGCTCGAAGCCAGTGAGGCCATTGAGGCACTTGAGAAGATATCCCTTGACACGCTCGACATCCCTATGCGCTGGCGGTCCGCTAGCCACCCACGCCGCAAGCACGCCCGCGACACCAGCCGTGCTCCGCTCGCCAAACAGCGCCGGCTTGGACGCCAGCTGCGCGACGGGCGCTGCGCGTCCGCCACCACCGCCGCCGCCTCCACCTCCGCCATTGCGCCGCTTAGCCCGGACAGGCCGCCGCGCGCGCTCCTGCGCAACCACCTCGGCCTGCACGTCCTCCGGCAGCGCGGCGAACACGTCGGGATCAATGCCGAGGGCGCGCAGCTCTGACGTTTCGTCGTCCTCGTCGTCAACCATAATGACTGCTGCCGAGGACTCTCGCGACTCCCGCGCCTGTTGTGCCACTCGCGGCTCTCGCGCAGCCCCGGCTCGCCCCCAGGCCGAGTATAGCGGAAGCTCGGCGATCTCGCCCGCGCGCAGCTGCGTCTTAATCTTGGGCCGCAGCTGCTTCGTGATGTGCGCAGCGGCGTTGAGTTTGCGCGGCTCGTCGGGCCCGGCGGGCTCCCGGCGTCGCTTGGCAGCACGTAACTGCGCGCGCGCGTCGGCGTGCAGCTCCGGCGGGATAGCGGCGAGGAGGTCAGGGTCGAGCTCGGAGGAGAGGTGGCCTTTCGCAGCAGGCGAAGGCGAGGGCGGCGCCGTGCCCGTCGGCGAGGGCGTGTTGGACACGAGGGCGCCGGGCGAGCGCTGCTCCTGCTCCTCACTCTCTTCATGCACAGGAGAAGGCTGGCGCTCCGCCGCAGGCCGCGTCAGCATCGCCGCGAGCGGCCGCTGCCCCTCCTCGACTTTCGGCGTGCGCTTGAAGGGTATCGTTGGCTGTCCCGTTCCAGCCATCTCGCTGCCAAACTCGAGCTTGGTCACTTGAATCCCGATGCCGCGGAGCTCGACGGGGTCGAGCCGCATCCCATGCAGAAGCTTGAGGCACTCTGTCCCGATCAAGTCCCCATCGTCTGTGTGTCGCGGCAGCGGGGCGGTCTTGTTGAATGTCTCGCAGCGCCCGTGACCCATGAACTTCGGTGGCTCGACCGGTGCTTCTGGATCGCGCGCCATAATCTTGAGCGTCACCTGCCTGCCCTTCGCCCCAATAGCTTTCAGACGCTTGGACACCTCCAGTGCGAGGTTACGCATGTACGCGTCAGCTTCGGACTGGTCCGCGAAGCGGATGGCATAATTGATCTCGGCACTGACGCTCTTGCGGGCCTTCTCCGGCTCGAGCCGCCGGTCGTCATTACCGCGCATGAAGTTGTACAGCGTATCCCCCGTCTTGGGGCCCAGCACACGCCGCAAGCTCTCCCGTGACAGCGGCAGGAGCGCGCTCACGGTCGTGCCCCCGAATGCGTCGGCTAGCTTGCGCTTTGCGCTGTACCCGAAGCTTGGGAAGTTGTCCACGTCGAGCTCGGACAGGAAGGCCTGTACGTCGGGTGGTGTAAGGTGGAAAATACCTGTGCCGGGTGGCTTGGCGCGGCGAGTCGCCAGCCGTGCAAGCAGGATGTTGTGTGCAATCCCCACGCTGACGTTGCACCCCGTCTTCTCGAGGATGTCGGCGCGCACGCGCGCAGCCACTGTGACGGCGGGGTCGGGATCAGCGCCCGCTTCGTCTGGGGCGAGTGAGCAGGCCGTCACAGCGCCGGTGATGTCCAGTAACGCCTCGTCAATGGACACTGCTTCGAGCTCGTCGGCATACGCGAGCAGGACGGCGTAGAACGCGGTGCTATGAGACTTGTATGTCTCAAAGTCATAGGGAATGGTCTCGAGCTCATCGCCGCAGAGCTGCCGTGCGCGGCCGAGACTCATGCCATTGCGCACACCCATAGCTCGCGCTTCGTAAGACGCGCTGGCGATCTCCGAGGTCGAGTCTCGCCCGCCGCGTGACGAGTGGCACACGACGACCGGCGTGCCAACCAGATGAGGGCGGGTTGCGAGGCCAGCAGAGACGAAGAATGCGTCAAAGTCGACATGCATGATCACTCGCTCTGCGCTGGCCGGGGGCAGCACGCGCGGGACATGTTCCGCCAGACCGCGCGCCTCCGCAACGAGCAGCTTCAACGCCGCCTTCCAGGTCGATAAAAGGTGCAATCGCGAGTTCTGGTAGAAGGAGTCGATGAAAGCCGTCCCTTGGACTGCAGTCTTCTGTTCGCGAAAACCGTCCGTCTGCATTAGCCGCGCAGCGTGCGGATTCGACTTGTGCACGGCATAGTTCTCCCACACACCCTCACGTCCTGGGCGATTGGGATCGGGGTCCGTTGTCTCGATTTCTACGACCTCCACGGGCTCCTCGGCTTCCACAACTGTTGACTCCTCGGCAAGAGGCAAGGGAGACGCTCGTTCTTCCCCGACACTCTGACCGTTTTCTTTCGTGTCGAGGTCAGGACCAGCCACCTCATCGCTTTTGCCCTCGAGCTCGGTCAAGTCTATGTCAGCGAGGTCGATCAATTCACCGAAGTCCGTCTGCGAGCTATTTGGACCTCGATCGAGCGTGGCAGACGTCGCACCAACACTGGACGTTGAGCTGTGCTGATGCAGCTGCTTCAGATTATTGACGAGACGAGGAACTTCGGCGACGGGAGCGGCGACTTTCGATGGCCGCTCGGAATCGGGTCCTGGACGCGATGAGGAGGGCTTACGCTGGGAAAGAAGCAGGCCGCGCTTTGCAACAGGAGCACGGAGCAATCCTGACGCAGCGGCTTTGGGCGGGGAGGCCTCAGGAGGACGCGAGGAGGAGGCGGTGACGGGGAGCGGAGAGTCAAGTTGCTCCCCCGCATAGTCGTCGGCAATGACCTTCTCCTCCGTGTCCTTCTTCATGAACCCCGCCAGCCCGCCTTCCTCCTGCGCCACCAGCCGCCACTTCCTCCAATCCACCACGCGCCCCTCCTCGACAGACTGGGTCACGAACCCCTCCCGTACGATCCGCTTCCCGCCGCCTTTGTTGAGGTCCTTGAACTTGGCAAGAGTGAGCACTGGCGCCACAACGTAGTCGATGCTCCCTTTCGTGCGGAGATAAGGCTGAACAACGCCACCGCGCTGCACGATCATGCGGCGGAGCACTTCCATGCCTGGAGTCGTGTTGCCGTTGATGTAGAAAGACGTGCCCTGGAAGATTTGGGGTATCCCCTCTTCAGCAGCGTGAAGTGCAAGCTGCCGATTTTGCCGCTGCACTTTGAAGTCCTTTTTGCGCATGTAGTCGCCAATGTCGCCGTATGCTGTGGGGCGGTACTCGTCATTAGCCAAGTAGGCGTGGGGGCCATCGATGGGTCCGGAGCGAATGCTCGACTGCAGAAAGGAGACGGAAACAGTTGTGTCGGGCGCCCGGGAGCGCGAAGGAGATGCAAAAGGAATTGGAGAGGTGCGCGCCGGGCGTATTGGAGATGACCCATCGCTGGTGTCGGGCGACAAGACGTAGCGGCGCCTGCTCGCCGTAGCGTAGGGATCTTCATTGGGTGGGGGGACCGACTCCGGCTCGCCATCCTCAAGGGCGACGGCCTCCTCCCAAAACGCCTGCGAGGTAGACGGGTCGGCGTCGCTCATCGTCGTTCATGGCATCGTTGTAGGTGTTGAGATTGTTGACAGTTGACTCACCCATCACCAACACCTTCCTGTGACGTCCGATCCCACCAAGTGGAGGCCAGGCACTACCACGTGGCAACCGCCACACTTGCACCGGGCGCAAAATCCCCGACCCGCCATTCGCTGTCCACCGTAGCTCACCGTTGCACCTCTCCGTCTCGCCGAAGTCACTCGCCGTCTCCGTCCCTGCGTCTCCGTCTACACCGGCACATCGCGATGCTCCGCCCCGCCCTCCAGACTGCGCGCAACGTGCGCCTCACGCGCTCGTTCCAGACCTCGGCAGCGCGCCGCGCCGCGCACGGCGACTCGAAGCACGACACGCACGAGTGTAGGTGTTGATCCCCGACATCGGGCGTCGACGGAAGGGGAGCAGGCGCCTCGAGAGCGCGCGCCGCTCGAGGGGATGTTGGAAGGCGTTCCCGCGTGCATGGGGGAGACAAGGGCGGCAAAGGCGTCGAGCGCCGACCGTGAAGGCCGTCCAGCGAGTGGGCGGAGGAAGGCGCCGGATCAGTGGATGGCGGCGGCGGCCCGGTTCGTCCCCATGAACCGACGGGCGCATCACAGTCGCTGTTTATGGCAGGCTTTGCGTTGCCCGGTTCGCGGCTGTCCGCCGCTGCCTGTCCCGATCTGCGCCGATGTGCCCGCCCAAACTTGCCCTGCGTGCAACCATCACCGCTCGACTACATTGAGCGCGCGCGCCTGGAGTCGAGCACCCGTCGCATCTTCCTGGGGAACGGGAGGCTGTGTCGGCGTAGGGGCATTTCCTCTGCAAGGCAACCTGAGGCCTGTTCGCTCCTCCTCCCCCACCTCCGCCTCATTTGATATACTACCGCTCGTTGCTGACGCCAGCCTTCTTCACCGGCCCATGGATCCAGGCGGGCATCATCTTCGCCTTCGGCGTGACGGCGTACAACTTCCTCCCCTCGCCCAAGGAAGTCGTCGCGTCCCCCACCACCTCGAACTCGGCGCTCGAGCAGGAGGCCAAGAACGACTCGGCACCGTGGCTCACCCGTTTCCTTGCTGGCCGCCTCGCCGGCGCCGCGGAGCAGAACGAGCAGTACAACGACAAGCACCTTGCCCTGACCATCGAGGCCGCTGACCAGCGCCTGCTGTTCAACGAGGCTGAGCGGCCCAAGGTCCGCCGGCTGAAGTACCCCAGGTGAGTGGAGTTGTTTGGGCGAGGTGGAGGAAGGAGATCAGGAGCGGGTGGGTTGGGACAGGCAGGAAGTTCACTGGGACACGCAGCTGCTTGATCCATGTGCCGTAGTCTTGCTCTCGCTCGTCCTGTGCAGCCCACCCGCCTGCCTCATCCATCTACCTCTTGAGCACACACACTGTAGCCTCAACTGACCCCAGCCTCTTCGAGCAGCAGTCGCCCTACCTCGTCGGCGCCGGGACCACGCCCGACCTGTCCAAGCTGGTGATCAAGAGCGACGAGCAGTAAATAGATACATGCAAATATAAGATAGCGGCGGTGGGGAGGACATGAACGGCGAGGAGGCGGGGACTAGGACCATCCGCAAGCCAGTCGCATGTGAGCAGTCGCGTGAAAGCACCCTTCAAGCCAGAGCCCCGAGGGCATGTCACAAATGGCCACCCATCGTAGTGTTCGATATAATCTCTGGCATAGTCAACAAACAACTGATACAACGGATGAGATGTCCCCTCTAAGCATACCCCAGGCGTGCTGGATGCGCGCGCAGGGAATAAAAGAGGTCCAGCCCCGCCTCTGGGGCGGGGAGGGTCTGTATATTGGCGACTTTTTGACCGCGCAGGCTGGTGAGCAGCAAGCGCGGCTTCGAAAGTGCCGATGTGAGGCCTAGTTCAGGAGACGCGGGTCTGGGAGGGCGGAGAGGGTGGGGGGGGGAGGAGTGGGTTGGAGGAGGGGGATGAGGAGCGGAAGGGAGAGAGGAAAGAAAGGGGTCAGTGTGGTGCTGTGCGGTCGTGAGAGTGGGCTGCTGCCTATTTAGCGAGGACATCCAAATCGGCATGAGAGATGATGAGAAAGAGAGAAAGGAAAGCGCGACGGTGCGAGATTCAAGGCAGCCGCGAAATTTGGTCTGGCCATACCCCACGGGGATAACACTGTCTGACGGAGTATACCTCGAAAATAATGAGTAGCAATGCATGTACCGGAGATAGTGAATAGCAATGCATGTATGCGGTACACTAGGCTACATAGACCGAATCCCTCACCCCCTTCCCATCTAGTTGACTATGCGCACGACTGCAACGCGCAGCCGATCCATGTTCCTCCGGCTGGCGAACACGCTCGCGCCCTGCTCGAAAGGCACAACCTCGTTGACGACCGGATGGAGTACGCCGAGCACCGGCTCCTCCAGCACGTCGCGGTAGTCTAAGCCACTAGCGTCGACGGGCGCGTCCCCGGCGCCCGCAGGCTGGACGTACGCTGTGCTGAGGTTTTTCTTTCGCGCGAGCCCCAGCTTGCTCTTCAGCGAGTGTTTTGGCGTCGGGCCGTCGCCCGAGCGCAGTGATAGCACGTGCCCTCGATCGCACAGGATGCGGCGGGCTGCGTCCGCCGCGCCAGCCGTATCGATCACGAGCGCAAAAAGGGACTCCGGGAGGCCGTGCATCACGCTCGTGGGTGAGCCGGCTAGCACGCCGCGCGCGCCATACGCCAACGCCGCGGCCTGCGCGCCCTCCCGCCCGCCAGGGACGATGGCCGTCACAACCAGGCCCATGCGCGTCAGCTCTTGGCAGAAGAGGGCGGGCAGACCCTCGTGCGCGTCCATCACTAGCGCTTGCTGTCCCCGGCTCACTCCCACGTCTCGGATGGCGCGGTGCACCGCAATGCCCTGCGCTGGGAGCGCGGCGAGTTCCTCCAGCTCCAGATGCGTGTCAGGGTTGACGCGGGCGACGCGGCGTCTGCCCACGACGATATACTCTGCCAAGGCGCCAGAGTGGCGGATGTCGAGCAGGCCGATGACGACGTCGCCTCGCGCAATCTCCTTCTCGTCCACGCCCGTGGTGATGCAGCGTCCCACGAATGAACGGCCTGGAATCCAGCGCCCGACGTCGTGCTTGTGCTTCTCGTCCAGCGCCGCTATGTCCAGCCAGTCCACGGCTACCGCGTACACCTGGATGAGTATCTGCGTGTTGGAGACGTGTTGCGGGGGTGCGACGGTTGAGAAGTCGACGGGAGGGGGAAGTGTCCATCGCAGATGCGCAGGCGTCGGGCTCTCGTGCTTCAGGTGATAGGTATGCAGCGCGGACGACAGCGTGATAGCCGCCATGGATGTAGGCGGCACACCCAGCAGCTGCAAGTCTGGCCCTTTGGCCTTCATCGGGTCACTGGGCTTGAAGCTTCCGCCTTTTGGAAGCACCATGTTGCTGCCGTCAGCGGGGGCGCGAGGCGACATAGACAAAGACCACTCACGTGTATCCGTTCTGCTGCGTCTGGTCGTAACCGTTACTCTCCATGAGCGGGTAGTTGTTGAGCGGCCTAACACTGGGCGAGTCCAGCGAAATCACGCCAGTGCCGTGAGAGGGCGCGACGACATCGCCGGGGTTGTAATCCCCCGTGCGCGACGGCGCACGGAAAGATTGTGAGCGCGATGGTGCACGAGCCTCACTTCGCGAGTCAACACTACCGCGCCGCGGGTCGAAGCTATGCCGCCGTTCAATGTCGTCGGCGAACCCGGGGCGCGCAAACTCCGAGGACGCGTACTCCCTCGGGCCATGCCCAATATCCGACGCGGCGCACGAGTAGCGCTTGACGTTGAACATGGATGCGGAGCGCTTGGGCGACATGTTTCCTCTGGCGCCCAGTTCGGACGCCGAGGAGCCGAACCTGTGGCTGTTCCTCCGCTGTGGGAGATACAGCTCGTTCGAGTCCTGAATGCTCATCTCCGGCAGCACCGTGAGAACGTTCGGGTTCAGGCTGGAGGCGAGGCCGAGGCGGGCGGCGTGGGCTCGCGCAGCAGCCTCGTATGGCGACGCGTCCGCGGGGAGTGGCGGAAGGGGCGAGTTGAGACGACCAGGGGGCGCTGACGCTGCCGAGTACATCGACGGCGCAGAATACTGGGACGACCGCGAGCTTGGCGGTCGAGACGGGGCTTTGCCGCGCTCGCTCCGGTCATAAAACGCGTCGGCTGGCCACCGCCCGTTCGTTTTCGCAGGGGACGTCTGCGAGTTGGAGTGCTCAGAGGCATAGTCGTAGTGCTCGGCGTGGTCCTTCCCGCCAACGTGAACGGTAGGCGGACCGCGGTCATCAGCACAGGCAGTGCGCTGCTGCTCCGTGCTGCCCGGGTGGTCAGGAGGTGGCGAGGCGTACGATCTCGACGGGATCTCGCCCTCGTCCGACTCGTAGTGCTCTGAGGCATGATACATTGTCCTGAGGCGCGACTTCGGTGGGCGCCCACTGACGCTCGAGGTCGGGGATGTCATATTACCGACCGCGCTGAGAGGAGGACTGATCACCTGCGAGCCTTGCGGTGCGCCAGCGACAGAACCCGACGCGCTCTGAGCAAGGGACGAGCTTGCCGCCGACGAGGATGACCTGCCGCCGAGATCAAATGACGAGTTTCGCGACCCCGGCAGCGGGGTGGCCCGCGACCGGGGCGGAAGTGGCTGAAACGCGGCCCATCCGTCCCCGTCAGTCGGCACAAACATCTTGATCGGCTCGGCAGCGGCTGCTGCCCATCCGCCTTGGCCGATTACGGCCCGGTTGAGAGGCCCAGGACCCGAAGCGAGAGATGGGCCCGATACCTCGGAACTGTTGCCCGACCCCGGTCGAGGGGCAGCTTGCTGCACGTCATGCCAGTCATTATGCCTCAAACTGGGTCGTCGAGACTCGGATGAGAGCGACGATCGCCCCAGTGACTCGGGCGGGCTTAGGAGCTGCGGCTCGTCGGGGGTGTAGGACAAGCCGCGCGGAGCACCGTACTCAGGCTGGGCCGGCGGAGCAACGATAGGCGACATCGGCCGCGAAGACGAGGCCGAAGCCGGCGCGCGGCGCGGCTTGGGCTGCAATGGCTGCGTTGCAGCCACGCGCGGTGGCTGCGGCGACTTCATCCGGGGCGTCGCAGCGCGCTTCTCCGGCTTGTCGGGAACGATGGTGCGCTGCGACGACACCGTGCCGCTCCGCTCTGAACGCGTCGACTTGGAGGACCGCACGCTCCGCTTTGAGCCGGACCGCTGTAGCGACGACGTGTAGTTGTCGACCATCGCTGCGGCTCTGGTCTTGGCAGGCTTCTCAGGCGTCACTACTCCAGGGGTGGTCGGGCGGTTGATCACCTGCACGTACGCGCCGCTCACACGGCCGCCTCGGTCTCGCTTGCTTTTAGGCGGGGTGGAAGGGGCGTCCACGCCAGAGCCAGAGGTCGAGCGCCGGACGAGCGAGGTCGTGCGCGATCTCGGCTTGCTCTTTTCGTGCGGCTCGTACCACTTAGGCGTGTCATCGGCCGGTGCTGCGGTTGTTCTGGCGGGTCTAGACGGCGCGGCGGCGGCGCTCGGGCGCGGTTGTGCCTCAGCCACTACGGGCCCATCGGGGGTGTAGTACGCAATCTCGTCCGGCGCGAAGCTGTCCAGATCCAGTTCGTCGTCCAGGAAGCTTGATGCCGATGTCGCAGGGCTGCGCGGCACCGGGGCTGATCCTTCCTGTTCGTACGCTTCGCGCTCTTGCGACATGTCGAACTCGCGCTCCAAGGGAGGCGAGTCAAGGTCGTGGAACGGGCTGTCCATCACACCATCTGTGACTGTTGCAGGCGTGGGAGGTTGGAGATGGAAGGTCGGCAGTTCCGTGAACTGAACTTGCGGCGTTTCCACCTCCTCTGTCCCATCCGAAGGTGTGACGCCCTGTGGCACGCCGTTCACGGGATCAGCAGACTGTCCGGGACTGAACCCTTCTGCAGTCTCGTATGACCCATCGTCGGACCCAATATGTCCCACTGAGCCGTCTAGAGCTTCCCGAGACGTTGGTGCACTCGATAATGGCGGAGAGACGGATTTTTCCGGAGCGGTGGGCGCCAAGACAGGAGCGGCCTCCACAAGTGCAACTGCAGGGGCGACAGCTGACGGTGCTGGTGATGGCATCGACCGAGGTGCCCCTTCTGGCCCCCCAACAAGGCGCTGAAGCGTAAGCTCGCGAGCTACCTTGGCCAGTGGGGCACGCTCGCCTGCCGTCTCGTCTTCCCAAGACCATGCCCCTGGCATCTCGAAGGGCTCTTCCGGATCTGCCGCCACATCGAACTTCTCGCCAACCGCCGAAAAGTTGAGCGTCGCTCCTGACCCGTTGCCATTGAAGTAGAACGAGTTTCTAGGTGTGTAGTACACAGACTTCTCGGAGGCCGCATCGTCGAGCACAAGCGAACTGCGCTTCGATGGCGCCTCGTCAAGTATTGGGACAGACACAGCCCCTACAGCGGCCGTTGGTGAGAGCGGGGAAGCGAGCACGGTATCGGCAGCCGAGCTGGTAGAGCTGGCGTCATTCTCGGGCGTAGACTTGGGACTGGACAGAGCCGCAGAAGATATCATGGGGGCCGTCAAGGGGTTACGCCGCCCGATCAGCTGCGAGCTCTCAGTCTGTTGAGGCGGCGCTTGAGAATGCGGGCGTGCTTCGGGTGGCGGGTGCTCCTGTGGCCGGACTGGCCTCGACAATCGAGGCGCCTCCTCGACATGACGAGCATCGTGGACGGGGCGCCTGTCAGCATTGCTGCCTGTGGAATGTTCCATTGACATGTGGAATGTCTGTGTGTGCGCTGGCACGAGTGGCGCCGGGTGCGCGTCGTGTGGTGCAGCGCTGAATCGTGCTGCCACGGGCGAAGTGGGACTGTCGATGGAGTCTCGCCTAGCGCCGGGCGTGCCTCGTTTAGGACTACGCGGCGGAACGGGAGGCACATCGTCACCTTTAGGCTGGGTTTTGGGCCTGGCCCTGGGAGTGTTAGGCTGCGTTGTTGGCGCCGTCGTCGATCGGTCGTCGGAAGACGAAGATTCTATAGAATAGCGCCTGTGGCCAGATTGACGAGAGTACTCGGATTCTTCGTCAGAAAAGGCTGCAGGCGCTTCGGAGTACTGAACGACATCGGCAAATGACACCACTCGGGGCGACGTTGGTCCGCTGCGCGCTTCGCGCTCGAGGGCGTGGGAGGCTGGTGACAGTAAGGGAGAGGGCGGAACTCGTGAGAGTGTTGAAGGGGGTGCAATTGCCAGAGTGAGTGGGGGAATGGGTCGTCGGTCAGAGGGCCGTGCATGGACGGGGGGAGATTGAGATGCGGGCAGGGGCAGCGGCCGCGACGCGCTCGTACTGCGATGCCGCTGGGGAGCGAGCTGCGGACTCCGTGGCTGTGGCGGCGAGGTTGTGCCGCTATGCAGGCGTTGGCGCGCATCCTTCGGCCTCGAGCTCGATGCTGGTGGGAGCGAGGTCGCGGCGGACTGAGGGAACTGCTGCTTGGGACGCGATGGCCCTGATTCTAGTCGGCGCGAGCGGCTGTCCCGCCGCTGAGACATGTGACCGTGCTCGCTATGTGCGCCATGCTCGAGTGTGCGCTCTCGACGCTCGGCGCGCTCAGCATCCTCCGCCGGTGGCGGACGCTGGCTGCCTGCAGGTCGTGGACGCACGTGTTGCTGATGTTCCATTGGTATGGGAGGCAGCGGGGGCAGGTCGCCGTCGAACAGGGCACCGTTGGAAGGTCTAGCGCTGAAGCTATTACGTCTCGGCTCCTCGGGCACTGGGGATGGCCCGCGACGCCGCGCGGCCGCGAACGAGTGTCGAGGCTGAGCAGGTTCCAAGGCGTAGTGATGGTGGGCAGGCTCGCTATCGTTAGAGAAGAGCGATGCGGTTCGGCGCCGGCTGGACCCAACACCGAGGTCGCTGCCTGACTGAAGCGGGCGACTGGATGGGTCCCAAGGATAGGAGGCTTCGGCCGCGTAGGAGCGCGACGGCCGTTTCAGAACGGAGTCGAGGAATCGGCCCATGGCGACGGCGGGGTTGCTGGTTGATGGTGGATGGAAGCGGGTGGATTAGACCATCCGGCAAAGGCGAGGGTGAATCATGAGCATGGAGGTTGGGCAAGAATCAAAAGAGAGCGTGGAGTGTGATGGGTAAACAAGCGAGATGAAGTGCGAGTGTCCGAGATGACGATGAATGTCGTGGAGAGTTTATGTCGAGATCGAGAGAGACGACGACGATCATTTGCATCCAAACGTCATAACAACGTAAGCACATTAACAACACCAATTGACACCGCTATTTCCTTTGTAATTCAATTTTGGCCCCGCTATTGACGGCCTTGTTGACGCGATTCGAGACGACGCCGCAGACAGCGTCGAGTTGTTCGGATCTCTACATCTCCTCCATTAATAGCCTTCGACCCCCTTCCGCCTTACGTGTCGTACACGCCGTCGTCTTCGCCGTCTACATTTCAGCGCGGCGGAGCTCGACATGTTGACTCCTCCATACCACTTCTCCATCGTTGCGGCACCCATCACCCCCGATGACGACTGCGCCCAGATACTCTATCGCGGCAGTATCCCCGCTGCACGCAACGCCCCCTTTCTACGCCGCCTCAGCATCCGCACCCTGGTGTACCTCCGGAAGAAGGCGTACAAGGACAATGATCCGCTAGTAATGTGGGCTGCGAAGCAAGGCATCGACTTGCGATGGGTCAAGGCCGAGAAGATGGAGGAGGAGGCCCTCGGCATGGAGCGCGAGGAGGTCACGGAGGTGCTCAAGGTTGGTCCCAACGCGACGAGACTGACGATAGATTTTGCTCAACCCTACAGCGTACCCCATTTATCTCGCCGATGTGGACGGCATCTCACACACCACATTGGTAGTGGCGTGCCTGCGCAAGTTGCAAGGCTGGCACTCGGACTGCATCGCCAACGAGATCTACCGGTGAGCTAAGGGGAGTTGTCCGCGCTGACAGCAGCTTCGAACCAGATCACGACGACTTGCCGCTTGTGCCATTCATCACGTCGTATCTCTCCACCTCTGCTCCGTCCAAGGACGAGGGAGGTGCACTTGCACTGCCTCCACCACCGTACCCGTCCTGGCTATGGCCCCAGCCAGCGCCCGTTCCCGCCGGGTCGAGATCAACATCAATGACGACTGGCCGCTCTGAGCGTGCGCTCTCGACCGTCTCGAACGCCTCTAATACCTCGGGCAGCCTTCCCTTCCCTAATCCCCTCGCGGTGCGGCGGCATCCGTCCATGCGCCTCGGCTTCGGCAATGTGCCTGCGCAGCCGCCAGAAAAGCCCCCCGCTCCAGCACTGTGGCGCACACGATCAAACACGGCCTCCCGTGTTGCAAGCGAAGCCAAGCCGCGCGCCCCCAGTCCGCGAGACACGCTCAACTCGCGCTCCGACTCGGGCGACGTCGAGGACCGGCCGCGCATGCCGCAGCGAGTGTCGTTCAACGACAACAACGCAAGCTCGGGCATATTGACAAAGTCGCCGATGGCGCTACCGAGCGGGCTTCGTTACTCGAACGAGCTGGCGCCTGATGACGCGGCTGAGGTCATGGACGAAGCGGACGGAGTGAGAAGCGTGGGCGCGACGGTCGGCGACGGAGACGTGGGGGATGATTATGCGCTCGACGACGAAGACGAGGACGACATTCTTGACGATGAAGAGGAGGAGGAGGACTATGACGAGGAGGACGAAGAGGATGAAGAGGAGGAGGAAGACGAGGAGGAGGAGGAGGAGCCGCCGGTGTCCCAGTACATCAGCGCGCTCGATCTCGCGGGGATGTGAGTTGGCATGCGGTCTCATGGAGGTGACCCAAGGATGTCCTTCAGTGTTGTCATTATACTTGATTTTCCATCCCTTGTATATGTGTATGAACAGCATTTTGCATTCATGTGCTGTTGAGACTGTCGCCTTGCATCGTACTAATGCTTGCATTAGATCCATGTGAGGCCATGGTCGCGCGCCTGAATCCTTATCTAACAGTCGTGTTTAGGCAGGCGAGCTAGTCGGCTGCCTTTGGTGCGGATTAACCAACCAGAGAGATTACTGGTGGTGCCTAATGAGCGCACGTGCTTGTTGTAATGACGCCGAGTCGATCTTATTGATTGATTATTTCTTCCGGCCCGCAGCCGGCACTCAGCGGCTCTCCTCTCTCCGGTCGACAGCGACCAAAAACGTTTCCAACCATCTTTCAACAACAACCAGCTCGACTTGGAATAACAAAACGGCCCCTGCCGCTCGCGCTCTTCATCCTCCACTCCTCGCACGGCACACGCCCTTCCCACGCCTCTCCCTCACTCCTTTTTAATCGCTGCCTCTTATCCAGACCTCCCCTTCTCGTCTTCTTGCAATGTCCGGCGCCCAGACTCCGCTTGGAGCATCCGACATGAACTCGTCAACCATCAGCCTCCCGCCCCGGCCACAGCAGCAGGCCTCGGTCGGTAACGACCGCAAGACTAAGAGCTCGTTCGGGTACGAGAGCACCATGAGCCTCCTCGTCGACAGCCTCAAGGACCGCCTGCTCTTTGCCATCCCCAAGAAGGGGCGCCTGTACGAGAAGACGGTCGAGCTGCTCGCCGGTGCCGACATCAAGTACAACCGCGCGCACCGTCTTGATGTTGCGCTTGTGCAGAACCACCCCATTGCTCTGTGAGTTGTGCAGGTTGTTTCAGCCTGCGGCCTTGTCTCTGAGCTGCCCCATTCCTTCCGTCGGTTCTGTCTGGTTCCTCGCGCCCTTCACCCTCCTCTACTTGAATGGATCTAACCCCAGCGTTTTCCTCCCTGCCGCCGAAATCCCCCGCTTCGTCGCCCTCGGCTCCGTCTCGCTCGGCATCACCGGGCAGGACGTCATCGCCGAGTCCAAACAGGGCCCACTGATCCAGGAGCTCCTGCCACTCGGCTTCGGCAAGTGCAAGCTGCAGGTGCAGGTGCCCGTGACGGGGCCTATCCAGAGCGTCGAGCAGCTCTCGGGCAACCGCGTCGCTACATCCTTCGAGGTCCTCGCAACCGCTCTGTTCAAGGACATCGATGCCCAGACCCAGTCCGCTAAGAAGACTTCGGTCGAGTACCTTGGCGGCTCGGTGGAGGCGGCGTGTGCCCTCGGCATGGCGGATGGTATCGGTAGGTGTTAATGGAGCGGAACGACGGAGGCCCGTGCTGACGCGTCTTATTTTCTACCTTGCCTGCGTCCGTGCTACAGTTGACCTTGTTGGTGAGTGAAGCCCCCCCCCCCCCCCCCCCCCCCGGCGGTATCAACGGGCCATGTTGACAGCAGAATCCGGCGACACGATGCGCGCGGCCGGCCTCCACGCCATCCACACGCTCATGGACTCGCAGGCGGTCCTCATTACGCCCGCGACGCCGCACGCCTCCCTGACCCCCGAGCTCGCACCACTCATCAACCTCGTCAAGAGCCGCATTGCCGGTGTCATCGCCGCCAAGAAGTATGTGTACATGTCGTACAACGTGCCCCGCGCTCAGCTCGACGTCGCACTCAAGATCACGCCGGGCCGCCGCGCGCCAACCGTCTCCCCGCTCGAGGGCGACGGGTGGGTCGCTGTCAGCTCGATGGTGGAGCGCAAGTCGATGGCGGCGACGATGGACGAGCTCGAGAAGACGGGGGCTGAGGACATTCTGGTCCTCCCTCTCGACAACTGCCGTGTCGGCGTCTAGGCGAGGATAGATTAGCTAGTTGCGAGGGCGAGGAGTATGCATACCTTGCGGATATCTGGAGTGGAGGACGTCACCTCGACTAACCCAGCGGAAAGGCGGAACCAAATTCCTCCACCACGCGTCTTATGACGCGCTCATGAACTCGCACCAGTCATTCCTTTCATCGCTCCTCGTCGTGCTCCTCGCCATCCACAACGGCCGCGAGACCATCAGCCTGCCCTCTCCGTCCCCTGCCCTGCCTTGCACCCAACAATCCGAACGCAATGGGTATCAAGGGTGCGTAAGATTTCTTGGCAAACATCAACAATCGCGCATCTGCCCTCCTGATCATCGCTGACATCAGGTCTTACCGCGCTCCTCTCGGAGCACGCCCCTCGGTCGATGCGCGACCACGAGATGAAGACGGTGCGGCTATCCGCACATCCAGTAAACTAACCCTCAGCTCTTCGGCCGTAAGGTTGCCATTGATGCATCTATGTGAGGGGAATCTCGAGCGACACAACTGATGACAGGTCGATCTACCAATTCCTCATCGCCGTGCGCCAGCAAGACGGCCAAATGCTCATGAACGATAACGGAGAAGTAACAAGGTATGTCCATGATCTGTACTCTCGCTCACTCAGTCATTTGATGGGCTTTTTCTACCGAACAATCCGCATGGTCGACCACGGCATCAAGCCGTGCTATGTATTCGACGGCAAGCCGCCCGAGCTAAAATCCGGTGTGGTGAGTTCGAAAATGCGTCGTCGGCTGACGTATAGTTGAAGCAGCGCTTCGGGCGCCGCGAGGAGGCCAAAGAGGCGGAGCAGGAGGCGAAGGAGGTCGGCACAGCCGAGGACGTCGACCGCTTCAGCCGCCGCCAGGTGCGCGTCACCAAGGAGCATAATGAGGAGTGCAAGCGTTTGCTGTCGCTCATGGGTATCCCTTGCGTTACTGTGAGCTCGGTGGTGGGCTGGCTGACTCCAGGCGCCAGGAGAGGCTGAAGCACAGTGTGCCGAGCTTGCGCGTGCAGGAAAGGTGAGTTGATGGAGCGGCGCGTCTGACTTCAGGTGTATGCCGCGGGGTCTGAGGACATGGACACGCTCACGTTCCACACGCCTATTCTGCTGCGCCATCTGACGTTCTCTGAGGCCAAGAAGATGCCCATATCAGAAGTCAACCTGCAGGAGGCGCTCAAGGGGCTGGAGATGAACATGGACCAGGTGAGCCATACGTCTCGTGTCACCACTGACGCCAGTTTATCGAGCTCTGTATCCTGCTTGGGTGCGACTACCTCGAACCGGTCAAGGGCGTAGGGCCCAAGACGGCGCTCAAGCTCATGAAGGAGCACGGGTCGCTCGCCGAGGTAGTCAAGTTCATCAAGGGCAAGATGGCGGAGAAGGCGGCAGAGAACGCGGAGATTGAGAGTGAAAGCGAGCCTGAATCCGAGGACGGGGCGATGATCGTCAACTCGGACGGGGAGGAGGTGGCGGTATCGCCGAAGAAGGCCAAGCCTAAGAAGAAGAAGAAGAAGACGAGCGCGGGAATGCAGATCCCCGACCACTGGCCGTGGGAGGAGGCGAAGAAGCTCTTCCTCGAGCCTGACGTCGTCAAGGGCGACGACTTGGACGTGAGTGCCTCGCTGGGTGTGGCTGATCCCAGCTCGACTGGAAGCAGCCAGATGTCGAGGGGCTCGTCGAGTTCCTTGTGCGCGAGAAGGGGTTCAAGGAGGATCGGGTGCGCAGTGGCGCGGCAAAGCTCTCCAAGATGCTGGCTGCCAAGCAGCAGGGGCGGTTGGACGGCTTCTTCACCGTCAAGCCGAAGGTGCAGGACGACAAGAAGGGCGCGGGGGCTAAGCGTAAAGCCGACGAGAAGAAGAAGCCGGCGGCAAAGAAGCGCAAGTAGGCGTCGTGTTGGAGGGTGGGGGAGGAGGCGTAGCATGGTTATACGGCTAGATGTAGTACGGCTTGTATTGGTATCTGCTGAGCGCTGGCCGCAGCAAAAGCGGGCAATGGCGCAAAATGCCGCATTATGGGAGAACAACCTTGTTCTCGTGTAATCACTTGCGGCGGGAGCAGATCGGCCGCACGTCACAATCACGGGCCAAGTTCAATTGAGATGACCGACATCCACCATCAACACCTCGCCGTCGCCATGGTCAAGCTGGACTACACCTCCTCCGGCTCGCGGTATGCCTCCCCTCCGCTCCGCTAACCGCAGCGTGCCGAACCCTCCCGGCTATGTCGGCGCGGCGCGCGAGACTACCAAGGTACTCCCCCCTCCCTCTTGTCTAACGCCAGCGCGAGCGTACCGACCGCCAAGGCAACGAGCTCAAGCTCAAGCGCGCGTGGGAGATGGCCTTTGCGTGCGTACTCCCGGGCACCTCCGATCTCCCCAGAGGCATCTGACGCCAGCCCCGCCAAGTCCCTCCCGATGCAGGGCATCATGCTCTACTTCTCCGGCTCGGGCGTGCAGATCTTCTCGCTCGGCATGATCTTCATGCTTCTCACGGGGCCGATTTCCGCCGTCACGGGCATTATGCGTGGTGAGCAGGCAGAAAGGCGTTGCTCACGCAGCTTTCGAGCCGTTCAGGACTGTGCGTGCCGACGGGGAGCTGTCGTACAGCCTCCTCGTGCCGGCTATGGTCACGTATGCGCTGTGCCAAGGAGCTGTGTAAGTGTTGATACTGATGTGCGAGCTTGTAGGCTGGCCGTTGCGCTGTCCGTTGCGTGTCGTGCCTCCCACGCATCACGCGCGTCCTTCGGTCAGGCCGCGCTCCGCTGGGCCTCGCTCCATCGCCCCCGCTGACTCCAGCTTCGCCCTCGGACTCTACAAGTGCTGGACGATGGGCATCCTGCCCTCAGGCCCCGCCGACTGGCTGCAGTTCGAGACGCGGCCAACTTGGCCGGAATGGAGCGCGGTGCGCGCCTTGATACTAGGAGACGTGTAAACCGGATCACATGCAATCTATAGACAACTTATACGACGCCACCCCACACGCCTAAGCCAGCGAACACGCTGCCGAGCGCAACAATGAGGCCCTGGTGTCAGCTAGATCTCGTGAGAAGACGCCAAGCCACTTACACCCCAGGTCACGGCACCGACGCCGACGCGGCCGACGACCTTCCATACTAGGCTGAGCGTGATGTGCACGAGCGTGACAGCGACCCAGGCGAGCGGGAGCCAGCGGCTCGGCGTGGGCTTTGGCGCAATGGGCGGCCAGTCTCTGGCGGTCACGATGCCCTCGTGCTTGTAGATCGGCTCGGGGTCAAAGTAGAAGCCCGAAAGAATCAGCGTGAGGCCGAGGTTGAGGATGAGCGTGTCGATGCGCCACAGGACATGCAGCGCAAAGGGGATGAGCTGGGGTCAGTGGCGATCTAGCGCTTTGCGCTATACGCACCGGGAAGGGAAGGCCCATGACGTCCTCCAGTTCTGGGGTCAGATAGACCTGAAAGCGACTCACCGGCTCGCGCGCGCATACGCTCGAGGATCTCGACACGGTGCTCGAGCTCCGCGAGGTCATCGTTTGCGCCGGCTTCGTCCTCCGGATCCATGTCTTCGGGGACGGGACACAGGCCTTCGTCGTTACACTCCTGACAGGCGAGGTCCTCGATCGCCCAGGGATCGCTGAGGTCCTCGTAGAGATTCAGCTGCTCGTAGCCCTGCACGATGCCCCACGCGGCCTCGGCGACGCCCCACCCGAGCCCGAGCCAGTAGCTCGAGTGGAAGCCCGAGGTAATGGAGGGCACAGTGAGGGGCACCGATACGAGGCGGCACGCCTCGTGCACGATAACGTGCGCGACTGTGCTGACGAAGACGGCGCCGGTGCCGCTGAGAGGGAGCCAGGAGACGAGAATAAACATGGGCACACGGAGGGACTGGACGGCCATGCTCGCGAACGTGCCCACCAGGAACGCCTTCCAGAAGAAGGGGTGCGGATACGCCTGGCCCTCGTCCTTCTCGTCGTCGCTGGGAGGCCTGGAGTCAGCGGCGGCGGGGCATGCACTCACCATCCCCAGGTGACGAGGGCGATGAGGCCGGCGAAGAAGGCGAGCGTAATGAGCGGCACGAGGCCGTAAAAGCGGCTCATAAAGCGCCACGACTCTGCGGTTAGCGGGTCCAGTGTCTCAAGCGTCCATCGATCGCCCCTGTGCCGGCGGCGTGCGGCCCGGCGGCGCACCGACACCGTGACTCACCGCCGACGTCTTCCATGTCGTCCATGTCGTCGTCGAAGCCAGAGTAGTTGTAGCCGTTGCCGTTTGTGGCGAACTGGCTGGGCTCGGGCGTCGCGATCTGCACATGGAGCGAGGGCACATCGTCGGTCGCGCCATACGATCTGTGCTTGCGGGTCGGCGGCGGGGGGTCCGGCGAGGAAGGAGATGGCGAGCGCGTGCGCACAGCCGCAGCCACGACAGTGTCCTCGCTCAGGCTCATGGCGCGAGGATGCTGTGGGTGTGGATGACTAGATCAAGTAGATGGGATGTTTAGCGTGGGAGGAAGGAGCGATGGCGAGCTCGCGGGATGGCCGGTCAGCGGCCAGAAGGTCTCAGTCTCACCTTGCGTGACTTGGTGGGGCGGGGTGGAAAAGATAAGGGCGCACGCGAGGGGAGCGTGGGAAGCGCGTGGGAATCACGTGAGATTCGCGTGTCCCCATAAAGCAGAGAAGCCACGCGACTGCCACGCACCTTCCACGAGACAAAGACAAGCCTCGGCGCAACTCGGTCAAGGGCTCCCACCCCCAGGAGGGCGGAGAGGTGCGGAGTCTCCACCTCCACCTCCAACGGCCCCAGTCGTCATTCCCCCGGGCCACCCGGCTATTGCGTTCCGACCTGGTCCGGCGTTGGCTAGTTCCTCCACTTAAATTCCACTCGCGGGAGCATTTCGTGTTGACAGGTGGGCGATTGGTCGGCTGTCCGTGCCGTGTTCGACGAGGCTACAGCCGAGCCCGTCCCCACTCTGTTCCTCTTGCTCAAAAACCCCGTCCGCCCTCGACAGACCCCATGCCCAAGATGTCCGACTTTGACGCCAGCGAGATCGAGGCCAAGGTCGAGAAGCAGACTGTCAACCCCGTCAAGTCGTTCCTCTCGGGCGGCTTCGGCGGTGTCTGCGCCGTCCTCGTCGGCCACCCGTTCGACCTCACCAAGACGCGTCTCCAGACCGCCGCGCCGGGCACGTACACGGGTGCCATCGATGTCGTCAAGCAGACGCTCGCCCGTGACGGTGTGAAGGGGTGAGTTGCACGCCGCGAGCCGCAGGCGAGCGTCATGTCGGAGAGCACGCCGGACAGTTTCGAGGTCGTCACATCGTCAGACCCGGGCCTCGGGTATACTTTTGGTGTGCAGATTCGCGCGAGCTCGGGGGAGGTCGAAATGTCTTTCCGAGCAGCTGCAGTCGCACACAGCGGTCCCAGAATTGGCGAGCGTAGCTGGGGTGCATCTGCATCGCACGCTGACCCTCTCTATGGACTGATAGTCGCCAAGGGCTCTCCCGATACAACGATGAAACGCCTTTTTGAATCCCGCTAACACCAGTCTCTACCGCGGCATCTCGCCTCCCCTTCTCGGCGTCACGCCCCTCTTCGCTGTCTCGTTCTGGGTGAGTTTGTCGCGCTCGTGTGATCGAGCATGAGCAGTGCACAGACAGCACGCACTGGCGAATAGGAGGAATGCGTCTGCAGCCTGGAGCCTGTAGCTATCGCACCCTCTCCGTCGGGACAGCAGGCGCGGTTGTGCTCCGACGGCGCCTCCGCTTCGGACGGCATCGCAGATGTTGCCTCCGCTCACAGGCTACGCTCTCAGACCCATTCGCTGACCCCAGGGTTACGACGTCGGCAAGCGCATCGTGTACGCGGCCACGCCCGACCGCGTGGACCAGCACCTGTCGATCCCCGAGCTTGCGTTCGCCGGTTTCTTCTCCGCTATCCCCGCCACGGTCGTCGCTGCGCCCGCTGAGCGCATCAAGGTCCTTCTCCAGGTCCAGGGCCAGGGCGGCAAGCCGGCGTACTCGGGCCCCCTTGACGTCGTAAAGAAGCTGTACGCCGAGGGCGGCGTCAAGTCGATTTTCCGCGGCACGATCCCCACCATTCTCCGTGACGGTCCCGGCTCCGCAGTGTGAGTCTCCCTCCTTGTAGAGTCTCCTTGAGTCTCCTTGAGCCTCCTCTTGAGCCTCCCGCTTGAGACCCCCTCTTGACCCTCATGAAGCCCCACCTAACCCCAGCTACTTCGCTACGTACGAGGTCGTGAAGAAGTCGCTCTCGGGCGCGCCCGTGATCGACCACTCGACGGGTGAGGAGAAGGCGCCGCCCCTCTCCCTCCCCGCCGTCATGTTCGCGGGCGGCATGGCCGGTGTCGCGATGTGGTCGGTCGCCATCCCCCCCGACACGATCAAGTCGCGCATCCAGTCCGCGCCGAACGGGACGTACCGCGGTTTCCTGGACTGCGCGCGCCAGCTGATCGCCAAGGACGGCGTGACGGCGCTGTGGAGCGGGTTCGGGCCGGCGATGGCGCGTGCGTTCCCCGCCAACGCGGCCACGTTCCTCGGCGTCGAGATCTCGCTCAAGCTCATGAACATGGCGTTCTAGGCGGGCAGCCCCGCTAAAAGGGCCCAAGTCGGCTAATGTAGATGCGTAGAGTGTCCGGACGCAGCGTTGTTTGCATATGTTTGCTCGAGCAGGGGTTGGCAGTGGGGCTGGGGTCGCTCCGAGGAGATAACCGTGTGCAGTCGCGTCAGGATCGACGAGTTAAACGAGGGCGCCACGGAACGCCTGCCCCGGCAGGTGGAAGAGGCGCCATGGCCGCGTCACGGCGCGCAGAAGATTATTGCCCTATGAGGTGCAGCAGCTTGCTGGGATCACTCAAAGCCTTGTCCGGTGCAGCCGTCTACGCACGCGTGAGATAATGACTGAAACCATTCTCGCGCCGGGACTCAAATTCTACGCTTCCGAGACCGAGGGTGCACTGAGTTCCACCTCGTACATCACTCTGCGGCGGCGTGGCAGCCGATGTGGCTCCGGACTGCACCTTGACGATGGCAAAGGGCGCACGCTGTTGTTCCGGAAGACCCCCGTTTCCAGAGCTCAGGGGGACCAGTAACCCACGCTCCCCCAGGGGATCGAACTGCTCTCCAGACAGCTCCTTCTTCACGATTAACATGCACACTTGTCCACTGAGCTATCGGATTGTCGGTCCCCCGTTATGTTCTGTACGTTGTTCGAAATATCAGCACATTGTGTTGGCGCAACAGGCATGTCTGGACAAGTGGACAATGATTGCCAGCACGCATGCGCGCGTAGCGTACACGTGTACGCGTATCCATCGGCCGTTCTCCAGGTTTCCCACGCTCACACATGTCGGAGTTCGGAGACCAGATCGTCACGGCCGACATGCACCGACATACCACTGTCATCCACAACCCACCTCCCACTATCCATCCACTAGCGCACCAGCCTCGCCGCAGCGCGCAGTGCGCAGCAATAACAGTGATCGAGTCAGGAAACTTGGATGCACCGTCGTATATTCGTGCCCGTCGCGCTATTCTGGTGATGGCTGATGGCGGTGTATCGTCAATGAACCAAGCACGTGTCTGTGCTGCGTCTGTGCGGAGTCTAAGTCTAGCGAAACGATCAAACATTGCCCCGCCAGGTGTCCAGCGTCCCAGGCCGACGAGAGTGACAGAGGCAGAGTGTCTGCCTGTGTCGCGCCGTGACGTGCTTGTCCAAGCCCTCGAGTGATGCCAGCTGGACAGCCCACCATCAGAGCATGTCGAGTGCCACCGGGTGTTTTAAAATAGACATGGCAGGGGCAAGATGCATGTTTGGGTGTTTGTTTGGTCCTGAATCAGGGGGTGAGGCAGAAACACGAGGGAGTTAATTCTGGGGTCGCGCACGTAGTTCTGCCACCAAACAGCGTGCATCGCACCATCGGCCGCAGCTTATTACGCAGGCAGCTCAAAGCTCGGGTCATCGTGAAGCGGAATGAGGCTAGTCCAGAGGCACTCGCAAGCTGGCAAGCAGGGAATGGATGAATGAAGAGGTACTTCGGGTTCAGAACACGATTCCCACAGCCCCGGGCGAGACCAGCCGAAAGCAGCCCTGAAACGCCTTGTGGTTGCTTTGAGAAACGCGTTTGCTGCGCAACAAAGAGGTGACATGTCGTCAGCCTCTGCTCTTCTTACTCATTCAACTACTGTACTGTAGATTCACCTGCACAGCCCCCGCGGCTGCTTGCAGTGACAGGGCACAGTCAATACAGAGGCTTGTGGCCCATGGCCTGTAGCCTGTAGGAATGCTTGACGACAACGACGCCTGTTGGGCGCGGCGGGGCTCGTCGCGTTCATCGTGAACAGTCACACTCACCCCGTTCCGGGGGCCTCGCGCATGCCTCGACTCTCCCCCATGCACCGCTCGTCTTTCACACCCACCCCCCGTCGCGTCGCTGTCCTGTGCTATTGCGAGTGGTCTCCGCAGCAGCTCAGTCCCCACGCAGGTCACGCACCGCACTCACCTCTCCATGCTCTCACCCTGCTCTCCTCGCTCTTTCCTCGGTCCTCGCATCGAGTTCGCGCCTTGCTCGACCCATCTCTGGTTGATATAAAGTCTCTTCTTCGCCTCACCAACTCATCTCCTCGTCTCATTGTCACTCTTACTCATCCACTCTCGCTTTTCACTCCACATCCATCACCACCCCCACCACCACCCCCATCATCATGCAGTCCAAGCTCCTCGCCCTCCTCGCTCTTTGTAAGTCTCCTCACCTGGTGCCATGTGGCAGCCGTGGTCGACCGGCCCCCTACCCCTGTTCTTCTATCCTCTCCCCTATTCCTACCCCAGCCACTAACATCCAGTCGCTGTCGGCGCCTACGCCCAGAGCGATTCGGCCGGTGCGTCGCCCAGCGCCGGTGCCGACGGCGAGGGCCCCGCCGGCTCGCCTACCGACAGTGCCACCGACGGCGGTCCCACGGACGGTGCCGCCGACCCCGCCGCGAGCTCTGAGGGTGGCCCCGACGCCTCCGGCGCCCCTGGTGCCGACTCTGCTGTCGTCCCCTCGCCCTCTGCCCCCGGCGCCGCAGGTGCCAGCGGCGCTCCCCGCGCCTCGAGTGCAGTCGCCGGCGCGCCCTCCGCCGCTTCCGCACCCGCCGGCGCCGTGAGCTCGGCCCCTGCCGGTGGCGCTATGGTGAGTCCACTACCCCCCTCTCCCGCTCACACCAGTCCGTGAGCTCGGCGCGCCCCTCGTCCGCCTCGTCGCACGCGTCGTCGCACACCTCGTCCCGTGCCTCGGCGGCGTCAGGTGCCTCCTCGGCGCCTGCGAGAGGCGGCGCCGCCCCTGTCATGGGCAGCATCCCTGGCGCCCAGATCGCCGCCGCCGTCCTCGCTGCAGTCGGCGGTGCTGCCCTTCTCTAAGCGCCTCGCTTCGTTCGACCTAGCATCTGTATTTCTCGATACTAGAGTCTCAGGCCTGTTTTAACTAGTTCGCACGCTCCCATCCTCCTTTTCCTCTACGGAGGCATGCATTGTACATGTTAATGCGAGGGCAGTGGGGTTTAGCTGCTGTGTTTGTGATGAAAGAGGAAGGGGTGGTAGTGCTGCAACCTAGCTCTCACCGCAACAGGCACTGACTAACATACCACGAGCAAGAGGGTGTGAACGCTGGTACCAACAAACAGCCAGCGAGGAGCCCACGACGACTGAGTGGAGCAATTCCTTCCGTCTCGCTCGACTCACCATTCACGCCAGGCGCAGAATCTAAAGTGAACAAACCATGAACAAACCACGTTAAGCATGCGTTGTGAGCATCCCGAGTCCGCACGACGGGCGGTGCTCAGCATCCTGGGCATCCTCGGACCTCAGACCGGGGCGCAGTTCGGCATGAGTCCGACCACAGCCTTATGGTGACAACAAGTCACCTGGGCCTTGGCCCCATCGCTCCCCGCCGTACGTTCTCCTCTGCTATTCCGCGCTTCCCCGCCGCCCATCCAATACCGCTGCATACTACCCACGCCCAATAAACGGCATGCCCGCTGCAAGAATCTCCATGCGCATCACATCTGCGTCCGCGCCCAGTCCCGCCAAGAACACGAGCGTCTTCGCGACATTCTCAACACGCATCATCGGCTCGGGGCGCACACTCCCATCGGCTTGGGTAGCCCCGCGCGCCGCATGCGAAATCATGTCCGTGGCCGCGTTGCCGATGTCGAGCTGCGTGCACGTGATACCGAACTTGCGTCCGTCGAGCGACGTCGAGCGCGAAAGGCCGAGCACCGCGTGCTTCGAAACCGTGTACGCGGCCGCGTTGGGGCGCGGCGCGGACGACGCGATGCTCCCATTGTTCACGATGCGGCCGCCGCCGTGCGTCCGCATCAGCCGGATCGCGGCGGCCGTGCACAGCACCGCGCCCATGATGTTGATGTCGAGGGCGCGGCGGAACGTCGCCATATCGGCGTCTTCGAGCGGCGTCGATGGGAGGAGGTCGACGCCGGCGTTCTGGTGTAAGGGGTTGGATAGAAGTGGGAGGTGGGTGGGTAAAAGTGGGAGGGGAGAAGGTGCAGGGAGGTCGGATGACTCACGTTGAACAGCACATCCAGCCGCCCATACTTCTTCGTCACCATCTCGAACATGCTGGCCACGTCCTCGTCCTTGCTCACGTCGCCGACGGCGATCTCCGTGGGGCCGGTACACGCGTCCGCTGTTTCGCGGAGCGCGTCGGCGCGGCGTCCAGATAAGACGAGCACGCACTTCGGGTACGCTTCGGAGAGGGCGATGGCGCACGCGCGGCCGATGCCGCCCGACGCGCCGGTGATGAGGATGACTTGGGGGGTGGAGAGGGACATTGGGTGGGGGCGAGGAGGGGAGGGGTATCAAAGAGGAGGTGGAGAGGATGGAGAGAGGGGGAGTAAAATGAGATGAGTGCTGATGAGAGGGTAGATGAAGTCTGAAGATGAGTATGATCAGTTGAGGAACCGAGGTTGCGTTGGTGGGCATGCCGCCGGTTGCCGGGCCGGGGAACCGGAGATGGGCGATAGCCGTGCTTTACCGTCTCCTCGCGACCACGATGACAGAGGTCGACTTGTTGGCTATCGCCGAGATTGTTGGCTATACGACGGTTATCTGTTGGCTATCGGACAGCGCTGCATTCCTGAGTCGCAAGCGCATCATGACACGCATCATGTCACCTCCCAACCACTCTCCGACCAATGTCCGCCCCAAAGGACTCCCCCAGACAGCGAAAACCATACATCTAAATGAACAACACTACCATCGCCTGGTGTACGGATCTGGCGGCGCAAACCCGTAAGGCTGACGCGTGGCCTCGAACTGCACTGGGGGCGGATACCCCGGCGCCGCCGCAGGTGGGAAGTCTGGCGCGCCAGCGATGGGCGTGGAAGGCCGCGAGGGCTGCATGGCGGGGGCGAATGCGCGGCCTGGTGGTGCCGCGTGCGCAACAAGCGACGTAGAACTCGACGCAAAGTCGTCGTCCTGCGGGCGCGGTGGGTAGCTATGCCCCTTATCGGCGTACTCATCGAATATATCGTCGTACGGGTCGTTGTCGGGGTAGTCTGGAGAGGCGCGCTTGTGCACGTCGCGGTAGGGACTGGCGTAGTTTGCGGGGGGTGGCGGGCGCCCAAAAGCAGGCGAGGCCGTGCGCCCAAAGGCCGGAGAGGCAGAGCGCCCAAAGGCAGGCGAGGCGGATCGGACGAGTGGCTTGTCGTCGTCGAGGCTGATATTCGGCAGCGTTGGCTTGAGGAGCGAGGCGTCGATGAATTCGCCATTCGCGTTCTTGATCCGCAGACCCATGTCGATCTTCTTCTCGAGCTCCGCGTTGCGCGCAATGCGGCGCTTCTGACTCTTGCGGATGATCTCGCCGATACGCTTGTCGACCTTGTGGCAAACATACTCCTTCAGGTTGCCCTGGATGTAGCACAGTAGGGGGACGTAAAGTACGGCGGCAGCAATGAGAAATCCCAGCGACACAAGGAAGATGAGGACGGTGAGGATCATCGAGATGAGGAGGAGCGCAGTCCACGGCTGCCCGTCCCAATACTTTGGGATGTCGTCAGTGCGGAAGTCGTAAGCCTTGGCGATCATGAAGAGGACAATGGCGTTGATGCTCTGACGCGGGCCATCAGCGAGGATTGTGCGCTTCCAGTCTGGTGTTAGATACCTCCTTGATCGCGAGTTGGCGGTCGGCTGATGGTCCACTCACCCTTGAACGAGAAGAACACGAAGAACGCAATCTTGTCCTTCTTCTTCTTGTTGGCAGAAATGCGGCAGAAGAGGCAGAAACTGTCGTAGCTTTTGATGGACACGTAGTCGTTCGCCATAGTATTGCAGAAGGTGTAGCTAATGTCGCGGGACCGCAACACCTTGCGTGCCTTGTACCACTCATACCCAAGCAGCAGAAAAGAGAAGATGATGCAGCCGACGAAGACCCACTTCGCAATCTTGAACTGGACGTCGATTACGCAGTGGTGGTTGCCCGATTTAGCACACTTGGTGTACAGATTGTTGGTCCACTGCGCGTTAGGAAGGCTCGCAGCAAGGGACTCACATTGTCGGTCGCCAACATGGTGGCCGCAGTGAAGATGTCCAGGCCATAGATGGCAATGTTCTTGATTAGAAACACATAGACGAAGCAGTATTTGAACCGCGTCGTGAAACTCGTATCGTGGAACTCCTTGACGTCGACATACTCCCACTGGGTGTCAGTGGACTCGGCGGCGACCTAGTGCAGGGAAGGTAACGCGCGGCGCTCTTGGCAGGCTGTCCGTCTGACCGTCTGTTCACGGCAGTGTCCAACGCAGCTCCTTGTGCGCATGCTGCGCATTGGCTGTGGAATTGAAACTGCCTGAGGTTGCAGGAAGTCTGCCAACTCCAGCGGTGCTCGCCGCCTGACCGTCGCTGCGCAGTGCATGCTGCGACATGCTCGGGCCGTCACAGTCGGTGCGCATGCTTCCCCTCTGCGAATTGATTGCCGCCTGGACCAACTCACTTTGTAGTCCTGTACGACCTCTCGTTTCCAGTCCGCGTCGCAGCACATGGCAGGTGTCGGCTCTCACGTATCCGTCGGGAAGGATGATCTCGGTCTTGATGGGAGGGAAGATGAAGGAGAGATGCGAGGGGATGTTCTATGCGAAGAGATCGTAGAGCGTCCAGCGCGATAAAGACGAGGCGTGGCAGTCGGCCAGCGACTGTTATAGTGTTTGGGTCGTTTGTGAAGGGCTCTCACAGAGGCCCCGATCAATGCGAGCGGGCGGAGGAAGAGATGAGCGAGGAAGAGATAGGTGGGGCGGGGCGGGGCGGGGCGGGGCGGGACGCAGTCTCTCCGAGGCCTAAGAGTGAGGGACGGGGAGCGAGGGAGGGAGAGAGAGGGGAGAATGAGAGGAGGAGGGAGAGAGAGACGAGGGAGGAGTGAGAGAGAGCGATGGCAAGAACGAGTGTGATGGCGTGGAGAGAGGAGATTTGTTTGAGGATCCCACTATTGCCTGTTCCGACGCACAAGGCTCCTTTCCCCGGGAGCACGGGACCTCCGCAGATGCCGGACGCCTCCGTTCATCAATCTCAGCAACACAGGTAGCAGGAAGCGCGGAAGACGTGGCAGATGCTCTGGGAAGCGTTTGAATGCATGCATGCATGCATTGTTGAGAGATCTAGTGTCTCAAGTGGAATCTGTTGATGGCAAAAGGCAGTGCTAGGTGAGGATCGACAAAGTCAGGAAACGCGTGCACGCGCCATCAGGGTCAGGCCCGAATCCGGGGTGGCAACTCGATGTCCTCCATTCTGCGTACTGGCGATCTGGCGATTCAAGCTTTGTTTAAATCGTCATAATCATAATTGAATCTCTTCCATATCTTCCATTGTCCACCTGCCACGCTGCCACCTTGAGGTCTTCAATCATCCATGCATCCTGGCATATGCTTGGGTAATATGATCGTCGCTCAGTGTCAACAATTCAGGCGCCCGTGAGTAGTATGTGGGTGCGGGGCGGGCTGGAGGGCGCGGAGGACACAAACTGGCGGAGACTGGACGGTATGGCGTCCTCATTCCTAGAGGTCATATTGGGCACAGTTTTGTTAAGGTGTGGTACTGCCTCGCGCCCGTCAAGGTCATGCAGGACGAGCACGCCCCAGGCAAGAATTAGTCGCTCGATGTCGCTGGCAAGCGCGGCTCTCGAAAGGCGTCCAGACAAGCCCACGTCATGCCGACACGATGCGCCGCACCTTGCCGCGAGGCCGACCTGGCTCCTCGCCCGCTCTGCGAGCGGAGCTCGACCTCGACGCGGCCCCAGCCTACGCCTCTTGCGGGGCTCATACAACTCCTCCCATGCACTCGCATGGAGCATGGAGTGAGTGTCACTGTGAGATGGACACAGCCCGTGGACAAGGTTCTGTATTTCAGCCCAGTGAGTTCTATGCCTGGGGGTAATACATAGCCTAATCATGGGGCCAAGCACCAAGGACCAACGTGATTCAAGGGCCAGCATTTGTGGTTAGAATTGGGTTTGGGAATAATGGAGAGGAGGTAAAGCAGTCATAACCAGCGTGGTTTGTAGTTGGTATAAGCGTCGAATAAAGTGTGAGTAAGGAATGGGCAGAGTAATAATTCGCCGAGTGCCATAAGTACTTGCAATCAGCAACGCAGCGATCGCAACAAAGCCGCTGCTTGAATCACAGTCGCTGAATTCAACTGCCGCGGGCACAAGGCATGGGATATGCTGGAATGGGTCATGTCGGCGGATCTTGACTGCATTATTGTTGAGTGTCTCTCTCGATCTCTGAGATCTGATCTTGATCGGATCATGTGAGTTGATCTTGATCCAAACAGCGCGGATTGATCGACTTTAATCGGGCATAAGCACGGACATTGATTAGTCCCCCATTAACCCCATTAACCCCATTAACCCCACGGTCACACCATTAGGATGCCAAATCGGGCAGGCAATTCATGCAATTGGAATGGCTGAAATGCGAAATTGCAATAATACCCCCGCATTCTTTGAGGATTGCTAATTGCTAATTGGCCACAATAGGATCTGCGGGGGTGCCACATCGCGGGCTTATCTCGCCGCCATTAGGATTTTCAAATGCCCGTTACCGCGCATACGCCGCTGTTTTCAGTAAACAAGCGACTACTCGAATTGGCTCAGCCCTTAATTGCCACCGTAGTCTTTCACCCATCCTAATCCTCTTTTATCGTCGTCTTATCCATCTTACCCCCCTTCTATCCCTCTTCAATCCCACAACACTCGATTAGAAACCATTCACCCCCCACCCACCTCAGGACTAGTCGAAATCGTGAGTCGCCATCCCCCCTCCCATCTTCGTCTCCATCCGCATCGTCTCCCCCGCCATCGCTCAATGCTCACACACCGCTCGTTTCCTTGCGCATCCTCTTATCTATGCCCTGTTTGCCACCCCTCCACGTTGCACGATGCCGTCTACTAACCCATCCCACACCACCCTACAACCCAACCTCCACCACCGCGACTGACTTCCTTGGAAACCTACAGACCCACCACTTAGAACGCAAAGCGCATCAGCCATGTCGATCGAGCAGCAGAACGTGGTGAGTTTGGCCCAGGAAGACGGCTGTACAGTGGGTTGCGAGGAAGACGATGGTTGGTTGAGCAGGCCACCCCCGATGAGCGGGAAGGGCGCAGAGTGGATGGCAGTGCCACAAACCACTCGGGCCTTGTTATCGATCCGACGTCGGCTTCAACCCGCACCTCTTTGCCTCCAAAGCAGCCATGGCCACCGCCACCTCCCAAGCCTCCCCTCCCCTCCCTGTACCACGCTGACCCCCAGATCGTCCGTCTCCAGGAGGTCGCTGCGGCTATGAGCCGCTGCGCTGTCGCTATAGAGGAGTCGGTGCGCGCCAACCCCGCCGCCGTCGCCTACGCACTCCAGCACCCAGCCAACATGGGTTCGATCGAGAACGGCGCCATCCTCGCTCAGAGCCTCGCCGGGCTCGTCGCCGCGGACAGCGTCCCAACCACCAAGAAGCGCTCCCGCAAGGAGAAGAAGCCAAAGGACCCCAAGGCCCCCAAGCGCCCGCCCTCGGCTTATCTCCTCTACCAGAACAGCGTGCGCGAGGGCATCCGCGCCGCCAACCCCGGCATGCCGTACAAGGACGTGCTGGGCGTCATTGCCGAGCAGTGGAAGGCATTGAACCCCGACGACCGCAAGGTGTACGAGAACGCGTACTCTCTCGCGACTGAGGACTTCCGCAAGCGGGACTCGGCGTACAAGATCGACGGCACAGTGAGTGGGAAAACAATCAGCCGTTTTACGCCGCTAACGCCAGATCCTGCCCCCAACCCCGGGCATCGCCACCTACGCGGAGGCTAAGGACGCGACTGAGTCTGAGGAGAGCTCAAGCGAGGATGAGCCGCCCGCCCCCGTCGCGCCCACACCAAAGAAGGACAAGAAGCGCAAGGGCGAGGCAGAGGCCAAGACGCCTAAAAAGGCCAGCAAGAAGGGCAAGAAGGACTAGGCCAGCGAGCGAGTGGAGCGAGCCTCAAGTTGTACGGGGCACTGTGCAGATCAGCCGCCGTGAGGTGGATCAGAGGAGATCCATCTACCAGTCGTGTCATTTATTGTCGATAATTCGTCCCTTAGGAGTCTTCGTTTTTGTTGGATTGTTGGTTTGAGCCATGCAGAGAAGCTTGCTGGCGCGAATGATGTATGCATGCAAGATGTGTGCGCAGTAAGATGCTGAAACATGGGGGCGTGTCGTGGTCTCCGTCAAGGCGTGGTTGTCGTCCCGGATTGGTAGTGGAATGCAGACAGGTGGTGTTTCAGCCAGATGTGGCCTTCTTTGAAGTGCTTGAGCGAGAAGCGCGAGAAGGGGGTGCATCGTAACGTCGAGACGGTGCAGCGTCGTCACTGGGATACGCCATAGCCTTGAGCGAGAGTCGCTGGTGTCAACTGCCAAGGACCACGCCCCGAGTTTGATCGGTGTGTGGTGCGAAAGCGCTACCGAGGCGTAGCAGCGAGCCGCTCCGAGCGCCGACTCCCAAGCCGCGGCGGCGCCGACCTCGTCCTCTCAACCTTAGGCCTACCCTCTCCCTCCTCCGTCTTCACCTTCCTCCTCTCCTTCTTAACCTTCGGCTCCGCGATCTTCTCCCACTCCTCAATCCCGCCGGGGACAACGACGAACGACGCGGCGGCACTCATCGCAACCTCGACGCCCTCGAGCGCCGCAAGCCACGCCGGCTCCCGCCGCCGCACCTTGCTCCGCAACCACTCGAGCTCGTAAGCGACCTGCCCCTCGTGCACGGGTATGCCTGGCGGCGTGGCGCTCGGCGCCGCGATGAGCGCCGCGTTGAAGACGTACCCCCGCGCGGTCGCTTCGCGCTGCAGCTCGCCGAGGAAGAAGCCGATCGCGGACAGCGGGTCGGGGTGCGCGCGAAAGCGCGTGAGCTGCGGGTGTTTTGTGTAGCCCTTCGTGAGGCCCGCGAGGACTTTTTGCGCGAGCAGCGCCTCGCGCCAGCACGCTATGAGGGCGGCGCGGTCGAGGAGCGCAGGGGAGACGGACCAGAGGCGCATCTGGGCGAGGGAGAGGGTCGAGAGGGATGAGAAGGAGTATGAAGGATTTGAGGAGGAAGGCGGTGAGGAGAAGAGGGAGCGGGCAAAGTGCGGAGAGTGGTAGTCACGGGAGACGACACGTGACGTCACCCAGACTGCGACTGCTGCGGGACCCTCACTGAGGACATCCGAGAATGGGAGTGGGGCAGCTCATAGGCGTGGAGTTGCTTGGCGTGGGTCGGTAAATATTTGAAGTGGGGCAGGCCAAAGGACACCCTCGGATCAGTCGGCCTGCTGCGAAATCGAACGCGTCATTGACATCTTTGCCCCACATCCCATTACCATCATCGCCCATCCACACGACACATGAACCTCCCGCCCGGCCTCGGCGCGGCCTACTGGTCCACCTGGGAGCTCCCGCCCGGCTCAAGCGTCGCCGAGTCGCTCAGCGACGGCGAGGCGTGGATCGGCGGCTGGGACGGTGTGGGGTTATACGAGGGGTGAGTGCGACGAAGTCTACGGCACTCGCAAGCGCAGAGGCTGACCAAAGCAACAACAAAGTCCCCACATATCAGACCTTCGCGCTGCATATCACGACACACCGCCTCCTCGTGGTGCCTGAGGCGCCGGCGCCGGCGCCGCTCCAGTGCGCACTGAGCCATGTGCGCGAGACGCAGTTCTATGCGGGCTTCATGCGCTCAAGTCCCAAGGTCATCGTCGTGCTCGGCCCTGCGGGGGCGGTCCCGCCTCCGGGCTCGCCTCCCTCCCCCGCGCCCACACCAACATCCGCGCCTGCGCCTCCACCAGCGCCACCACAAGGGAACTGGACATGCGGCGTGTGCGGCTTCGCGAACCCCAATGTGGGCGGGAGCGTGCCGCCCGGCGCGAAGTGCGCGCTCTGCGGCGTAGCGTATGCCATGAGCAAGGGAATGAGCCTCCCGCCCAGCCGGACGACCACGCCCGCGCCCAAAGCACCGACGCCCGCGTCCGCCCCCACCTCTCCCGTGTCCGCGTCCCCCGCGCCGGTCTTGGCGCCGACTGCCCAGATCGCATGTACGGCATGTACCTTCCTCAACCACCCGTCGCTGTCGGCCTGCGAGATCTGTGGCACCTCCCTCCCCAAGAAAGCGAAGGACGGGGAGGCGCCGAGCTCAAGCACGAGCACGGCCGCAGCCGCGCGCACCGAAACGGTGCGCTTCAGCTTCCGGCGCGGCGGAGAGCGCGAAGCTTACCGGCGATTGAAAGGCGTGCTGAGTGACAAAGTGTGGGAGCGGGCGGGCATCAGCGCGGTTCGCGACACGCGCGGCGGCGGGGGCGGCATCGACGCAATCCTGAAGAGCATCAGTCTGGAGGGACAAGCGAACGACGCGCACATGCAAGACGCATTCCGCGACCTCGAAGTACTGATGGTGCGGGCGGGCGAGATGGTGCGGCTCGCGCAGAGCCTCAACGCAAAGCTCACCGCCGCGGGCGCAAAGGACGACGCGGAGGCCACTCTCGTGCGCTCCTCGCTCGTCCGGCTCGGCCTGCCCGCCCCCGCGCTCACGCAAGACATGGTGCGCGACGAGCGCGCATACTTCGACGGGCTGGCGCGCGAGCTCGGCGCCCTCCTGACCGGCGCGGGCGGCGCCGTCGGCCTAATGCTGCAGCCCGGACACGGCGTGATTGCGCTCGACACGGTATGGGGCTTGTGGATGCGCGCGCGCGGCGTCGCCCTCCTGCCCCCCGCGACGCTCATGTCCGTCCTCCCCTTGTTGCCGGCACACACGGCGCCGCCGATCCGGCGCCTCGACCTCCCCTCGGGGCTGACGGTGCTCAGCACGCCGGGCTACGCGCCGGGGGTGTTGCTCGCGCGGCTGCGCGAGCGCATGGCGCCGGGCGCGGCGGCGCCGCGCACAGAAGAAGAGGTGGAGAACGAGCACGGGCTCGGCATCATCGATATTGCCGCGGCTGAGGGGCTGCCAATCGGCCTCGCGACAGAACTCGTCGACATGGTCGCGGCGCTGCCGGACAGCATCGTGCGCGACGACCAAGCAGGGCCTGGCGGGAGTAAGTGGTACCGCGACATTATTAGTGGGTGGCCGCTCGCACAGCCCGCGTAAGACATGCATGTATACTAGGCGTACCGACGCGTCACCAGTGGTTCTCAGCTAGCTGCGGCTTGTCCGCCTTGTACTCCTCCCACGCCTTCTTGATTTCCGCGGGCGTTGTCTCGTAGTCGGAGGCTGGGTGAGCTGGCTACGACAAATACGCACGCTTAGGCTTCGGAACGCCTACAAGGTACGCGGCACACTGTTCCTTCTCCTCGTTCGCTGCGTCAACCCTGCGTTTTGCGCACCCACCTTGCTCCATCTGCTCCCCCGTCATGGTGCTCTGTGAGCCGAACGAGTTCGGCGTGGGCTGGGGTGGAAACTCGTTCTCAGAGTTCATCGTGTTCAGTGGCGATGGGGCCTGTCATGCGCGGCGGGCGGCATATGAGGCCAGCTGTGTGATGGCTGTGGCAGCGGGCCATCACGCCTTCATTGTTCACGGCGCGAGCAGTGATGGCGCTGCGTGTGGTTTTGATTGCACGCCCATGTAAAATGGCCGGAGAGTACAGCGATGATGCGGAAACGCGGCACGGATGCCCAAGCACAGTAGATCAACGACTTGCATACACTCTAACGCGAGTCTAGCTCTCCAGATCGTGTAATTCGATGTGATAGTGACTCTCCCGCCCGATTGTCAAGTGTGGCTCCTGTGGCAGAGGTCCAGGACATGATCTATTCCTTCTCCTTTAGCGCGCGGGACAGGGCCTCGCAAGTCGTCTTGGCGTCTCCAAACAGCATCTTAGTGTTTGGGTAGTAGAAGAGGGGATTGGGCATCTCCGAGTAACCTGGCATCAGATCGATTCATCCTTCCATCGTCCAGGTAGAGACTTACCTGGGTTCATGCCGCGCTTCATCACAATCACGTTCTTGGCGTTCCAGACGTGCATGACTGGCATACCCGCGATGGGAGATCCTGCCTCGAGGGCCAAGGGATTGAACACATCGTTCGAGCCCACGCAGAGGACAGTGTCGACGTCTCCAAAGTCGTCGTTGATCTCATCCATCTCAAGCACGACTGCTTTTAGCGACGTCACTGGGAGCACTCACTGTCATAGGGCACACCGGCCTCAGCGAGAAGCACATTGCACTGGCCCGGCATGCGACCGGCCACAGGGTGGATGGCGAAGCGCACCTCCTTGCCGGCGGCACGGAGCGCCCCGACCATCTCGGCGATGCTGTACTGTGCCTTCGCGACGGCCATGCCGTAACCCGGCACAATTACCACGCTGTCCGCGTCCTTTAGCACCTCGACAGTGTCTTCAATGGAGGTCTTGGTGACCTCCAGGCCCTTAGTCGAGTCTGATGTCAGCAGCCGTTACCAGATCCATCACCGTTTGTAGTCGTGGTGGTTCCAATGCCACCAAAAATGACGTTGGCGAGCGAGCGATTCATAGCTTTGCACTGTTGTTAGCTTGCGGTCTTTTCGTGTTGCTCACCATGATGTAAGACAGAATAGAGCCTGAGGCGCCGATGAGCGAGCCCACGGAGGTGAGAAGCATGTTGTCGAGCATGAAACCCTCAGCGACGAGGGCAAAGCCTGAGTATGCGTTCAGCACCGTCACAAGAACGGGCATATCAGCGCCGCCGATGGCAGCCGATGTCGTCCATCCCTGCAGGAAGGAGAGAATAGTGTTGCCCAACAGGCATCCAGCCGCGATGGCCGGGACACCAGCACCCATGGTCACAAAGGCGCCCATTCCCACAATGTTGGTGCCCAGAAGGCCAGCGTTGATAACGTGACGGCCGGGGAGGATCATGGGCCTCGAGCCCATCCGTCCGGCGAGCTTTGCAAACGCGACGATGGAGCCTGGCATTAGCAAAGTGTGGTGGGTGGGCAGCTCACCGGTGAAGGTGATACCACCGATCAGGACACCGAGATAGGCAGTCGTGAGGCCGAGGGTAGTCATGGCGTGCTCGTCACCCTGCAGCACCACGGCAGCCGAGGTCATGACGGCCGCAAGACCAACAACTGAGTGAAGCGCAGCCACTGTCTGCGGTAAAGCCATTGGCGAGACGCGTCGGCCGATGGCAAGACCTGCGACACCACCGATGGCGGTAAGGGCGCCAACCTGAACGAGCTGCTCCTTGGTGAAGCCCACGGCGAGGACAGCCGTGAGCATACCTGCGAAGACGCCGAGGATGCCGAGAGAGTTGCCGAGACGGGCGGTAGCCTAATGTCAGTCGCTTCCCTAATTCAACCTTACCTGAGAGCTAAGACCAGAGAGAGCGCCAATGCAGAGGAACGTTGCGACGGTGTAGCCAGCCTGAACGAGACCGTCTTGTCCTGTCTGCCATGCCCACAGAAGACCAGCGGCAAAGAGCGCCGCCGGCACGCCGTAGAGCCAGGCATAATCGGGTGGGTCGCCAGGACGACGGAAGAGGTCAAGCATGCGCTTGGTGATCAAGAAGCCGCCGAAGATGTCTAGTGTCAGATGTGCCCAGATTCGCGAACTCACTGAGGTTAGCCAGGAGAACGGATGCCGCGCCGAGATATTCGGGGAACGTGGTGGGGACGTAGCCGCCGCCAATGGCGAAGAGCCCGCCAACACCAACGAGGCCAGAGAGCGCATTCGTGACCGCTGGTTGTCAGTTCATTGGTACCGGCCACCACATACACATGAGAGGTGAGTGGAGAGCAGGGGTAACGTTCCAAACCGCGTTGAAGCCAACCAGGCCGGCCAGACCGAAAGTGTTGAGATTAGCCATGAACGCGGGGCCGGTGAGCTTGCCCAGCGCAAGTGTGCCGCTAATAGCACCCGTCGTGAGACCAACTGTGCTCACGGCCTTCTGCCACGGCGTCTTCTCGACCTTGGGCTCCTCAGCCTTGGGCGTGGGCTTTTTAGGTGCAACGGCTGGTGCGGGAGCGGTAGTCGCCTGGGGTGCGGGCCACATGACCTCCTTGTTGTAGGTCACAAGGGCGCCGCGCACAACGTCGTCGTTGAGGTTGATGTTGAAGCGACCTTGGTCGCCGATCTCGAGGAGGAACTGGAGTCAATCATGTGGTTGTCGGCTGAACCTACCTTGGTAATGTTATTCGAGTAGAGGGTCGAGGACTGGGTCGGCAGGCGCGAGGGGAGATCGGTGTAGCCGAGAATAGTAACGCCATTGGGCGTCACTGTCTTCTCCCCAGGCTTAGTGAGCACGCAGTTTCCTCCAGCCTCGCCAGCGAGGTCGACAATAACGGATCCAGCTGCTGTCAGCTACGCAACCCCGTTATAGCTCACGCTTCATCGCAGCCACATGGTTCTCGAGGATGAGCTTGGGGGCTGGCCGCCCAGCTTGAAGTCAGCTTTGACGAAGAGACAGACGCACGAATCAATGCAGTGGTGATAATGATGTCCACATCCTTGGCCTGCTGGAGGAAAAGCGCCATCTCAGCGTCGAGGAATGCCTATTGTCAGCTCGGCGGCTTTCGGGGCCATCTCTCACCTTTGACATCTCCTTCGCGTAGCCGCCTGAGCCCGAGCCGTCCTCCTCGATTTCGACGGTGAGAAATTCGGCTCCAAGCGACTCAACTTGCTCCTTGACAACAGGGCGTGTGTCAAAACCACGCACGACGGCACCCATGCGGCGCGCCGTGGCGATGGCGGACAAACCGGCAACGCCGCCACCAATTACGAGTACCTTCGCTGGAGGAATCTTTCCGGCAGCGGTCACCTGACCTGTGAAAAATCGCCCAAACTCGTTGCCTGCCTCGAGCACGGCGCGGTATCCCGCCGTGTTCGCCATCGAACTTAGAGCATCAAAGGTCTGAGCCCGTGATGTGCGGGGGATCGCGTCCATCGCAAGAGCATTGACGCCTCCCTTGCGCAGCACCTCGACGAGGTCCTTGTTCACGGCCGGGTAGAGAAATGAGATCAGCGTCGAGTCGCTGCTAAGCGCGGCGGCCTGCTCCAGAGTCGGCGGGCGCACTTTGAGGGTGATGTCGGCCTTAAAGTTGGGGTCGGCGATCGTGGCGCCCGCGGCGGCATACGCGTCGTCGGGGAAGTTGGCACCGACACCAGACCCGCGTTCAACAAGGACGCGGCCAAAGCCCTTCTTGAGAAGAGTTGCGACACCAGCGGGTGTCACTGCCACGCGATTCTCAGAAGGGTAGGTCTCGCGAGGGACACCAACGGTGAGGTCCTTGTATGGGATGCCTGGTGGGGTATCATCATGGAGGACGGATGAGCGATGTAGGCTCCTTTTGGCTACTGTTAGTCGTCATCGCTACTGTTCCCAGATCGCGTCACGCACCTGCAAAGGCCAACTGCCGCACCGGCGCTGAATGTCAGCAAGCACGACATAGACAAAAGTGGCAGGGAGGACTTACCAAGTCGGATGCGCCTGCAGTCGGCGCCCACGGCTTGCATGGGGAGGATGTTGGAGGAGGATGGAGAGGGATGAAGAGGTAGAGGAGAGTGGCGAGAGAGAGAATGATGATGATGAGAGAGAACAAAGTTGTGGGGAGCACCCAGAGCCAGAAAGAGGAGGGAAGGCTCCTGACGCGCGGCTGAGATTATCGGACTGGCCCGACCGACCTTCCGCCCTCTTTCCATGCGGGGCCCTCAGTTACAAAGTCAGTCACGTGGCAATAGCATACCGCCGTTTATGGTGACGATCACCTTGCCTCCGCACGGAAACCCGCATCTCCATCTCCGCCTTGCTGCACACGGCCTTGCCGTGTCTTTTCGCTACCGTGCCAGCTTCCCAAACCAGCTAACGACATCAGCACGACAAAAGCGCATCGATTGATCGGAACGTTCCGCATAACCGGGGAATGTCGAGGTGAGTCAGTAGGCCCTGAGCGTAGTGCACGAACAGGTGTGCGACGGTGTCGCTAGGCTATTCGCGAGCGAGGCGACCACCGATCTCCTCGACGCGCTCGACGCGACTGCCCTTGGCAGTTTTGGGGTTCCTCGGAATTGTCGCCCGCACGCTTTCCGCTTCTGCGCTCAGACTATTCTGGCGAGAACTTGCGCTGACGCTCGAACCAAACAAGGCCGGCCCCAACCACCGGCTGCCCTTCATTCCTCGGCGCTTCTGACACACCAGTCTTAGGCGACCAGACCTTGCACGCGCTCATGCTTGCTGTGATCAGTTCTTCCACTGTATATGGCCAGCAAGCTTTCTGTTGGCTCTGCCCATCAAGTTGCGTCACGCAATGCATAGCTGGCACACCTCAATGCCGACGACCCAGCGTTCTGCCCCACACCGGACTTGAGCGCGCTCGGGTTTGCCCCCGCTCACCTCCACCAGTGACGCCCAGGAGTGTGTTTGGATCAGCGGAAGGTCGCTTCCCACTTGAAGACACTCTCTTGCTCATCTCAGCCCATTTCATCAGCATCCAACTCATCAGCGTCATCCTCCTTACCTGCCGCTTCTCCCAGTCTCCTGGCATCCATCGCGATGCCGAACAAGCATAGCTCTCCCCGTTCGCAGTCCGGTAGTAGTGACAGCGAAGTGCCCGGCGCTCCCTCAGAGCCCAAACACAACTTGCGTACTCGCAAGAAGAACAGTGAGCCGCGCTCGACGCGGCCAGCCCGTTCCACACGCGTGAATAAAGTGATGCTGGAGGAGGGATCGGACATTGAGTTCATCAGCGAGTCGCCCGCTACAAGTAGAGCGCCCTCGATTCAGCGGGCCACGACTAGGAAACGCGGACAACCTAGGTCAACCTTTCTCGGCGTCTACATACCTAAGTACATTGATGGAAAATGAGTGGCAGAACTGACAGCAGGCTGAGACCGTCTGAGGAGATGATTCGTGAGATGAGACAGAAGCAAGCCGCTGCTGTAAACGAGGCGGCTGCAGATGACGCCGTCGATGTCACCAATCAGCCAGGAAGCCCAGTCGAATTTGTCATCGAGTCAAGTGTAGAGGACGAGGAGGACGAGGAGGGCATCGATAATGACCTAGGCGTGGCGCTCCAACGATCTACGGCACCGGGCTCGAAAGCCCCCTCTGTCAGACCCATGCCCGAGAGGTCCCGCTCGCCTACGAAGAACGTGCCGCCGGCATCACCCATAGAACTGCCCGAGGAGAGCGTACAAGGCAATAATGATGAGGGGAAGAAACGCCGTGAAGACTCAGATGCGGACGAAACTCCCCGGCGCATGGGCAAGGGCAAGGAGCGCCGTGAAGACTCAGACGACTCAGATACGGACGCCGCCCCACGGCGCAAGCGCCGCGGTAGTGGCGAGCGGAAGCGCAAACCACGTTGCAGATCCGGTGGTTCTGCTGATGAAGGTCTCAATGCCATCGAGCTCGACGAACCCGAGCGCTTCAAGACCACTTCCCGCCTGCGCGAGGTCAAGAAGAGCGCGTTTCAGCAACGTCTCGGCAGTCTTCAAAAGAAACGGCGTGGGAAAATATTTGGGGCCGAGGTGGTCGAGAGCTCGAGCGAGGAAAGCTCGAGCGAGGAGGACCGTCGCAAGCGCCCGGGACCGAGCAAGAATAGGAAGGGGTCACAGTGGAAATTTGTGCAAGACGACCTATCCGATTTCATCGCCTCTGACGACGACAATGAGACTATACCTAACCCGCGTGGGCGGGATACGGGTCGCAATCGGAACGAGCTGGATGTGTTCACCTTCAAGCGCGAGACGCCTGAATACAAGTTCAAAGTTGTTTTCCAGTACCTCCTCGTCCTGGCCATCAAGGGTCCGAATGCGATCCTTCCTCTGCGCGGCAGTAACGCCGAGTACTATGGCCGCTCGCTCCGCAACGTGCGAGAACAAATGAGTGGTGTCAAAAGCAGCATCACCAGTGTGCTGTGGCGTCCCGAGTTCCTCAAGGCTCTGAAGAAATACCCGCAGTGGAAGCAAGCGCGGTTGGACAAAGAGGAAGACCACTGTGAGGCGTGCAATCGCTCCAAACAGGCGTGCCAACACGAGGCATGGCTGCGGGGATCACCATATCATCCTGAGAAGCACGAGGACGAGTTTGACCGGGAGCGTGCCGAGCTAGCGGAGGCACAGCGTCGCCGACGCCGCAAGTACAAGAAGCAGGGGCGCGACATGAGCAGCAGCGACAGCGATGACCCGCGCGAGATTGGCGCGCTCGGCGCGACCTGCCTACAGCGCACAAGTCTATGGCACGAGCTGCACCACTGGGAGCACCGGCTGTACCACGACATCTGCCACTACTACCACGACTTGCTGCGGGCTAAGGGCGAAAGCGTCGACACAGACAGTGACAGCCAGCTGTCGCTTTCGGATGCGAGCGCCGGCGCCAAAACTGACCTCAAACGCCGCCGCGCGATTAGCCAACGCCGCGTCACTGAACTCAAGAAACGTCGGCTGCCCAGGGATCCTGAGGACGTCGACGAGGTCACGGAATGGATGGATGGGCAAGGCTATCAGCGAGACGCGATGCGGTACCTCACACGACTGGAAGCTCGCGCACGAGAGCTCGATGCGCGATAACATGTAGCTCTAAGATGCTGTTCATTTGCCGAAGGCTTGATGAAGGGCCACTGACTTTGTCTTGCTTGCTCGCGATCCGCCGCTGTCACCATGGTAGTCCCTTTCGGCTCCGCTTACCCTGTACGCACCACACATGTGTACTTTGAAGCCGTTACTCCGTTCACAGTCGTTCTCTCAAGACATACCGATTTAAACCGACACAAAGTGCTTCTCGTGTTGTGTGTTTTCTGACTTTTCTCACAGCCAGCTGCATGGAAACGAAGATCGCTTGCCCTGGAATCCCCAGCTCTTCTTTATAATGCTTTCAATGACATAAATGTGTCCCATTCACGGCGCCTGCGCCCTCGACATAACCGAGCAACCAACATTCGACACACTACCACTCACATTTCTTGTCTATTTTCGCTCTCATCTCGTCCTCAGAACCTCCAATCACCTTCACGCCTGTCACAGATGCTGTTCCATAAGATCCACAACTGGCGATATTACTTTCCAACCCTCCAGCAATCAGGCTACCATCCGGTAGAGGGCGTCGTCGACGACTCGATCTGGAGGAAGGGCAGTTTCGAGATTGTCTCGTCTGACGCCGTTCGCTTCCGCGTTGACTGTTGCCACCTCAAATGCAGGTACCCCACCCCGCCCCCCCGCCACTAACCCAGCGCTGCGTTCAGCACAGCGATCGACTCGAATTTGGGCACGGCTATTCTGACCGACACGACCATAGAGACAGCCGAGACGATCCGCAGCTTCCTCGCGCTCGCAACGAACGCGCCCCTCCCCCTCCGCCCCTCGTGTGCCGGCATCCCCGAGCTTCTTGCCTTCGTCGCAAAGTGGGGCGCTCCGTCGCTCCGCCAACCTCTCTGGGCGGCACTTGAGTCCGCCGTCCGCCGCCGCACAGTCTGGGCACCGTGGGCATTCCAAGCCGCCGCGTTCGGCGACAACGCCGGGCTGTGCTCCCTCGTCCTTCGCACGGAGGCGCACAACGTCTGGGCAGAGGGCGTCGGCACCGGCACACCGGGAGAGAGCGTGTGGGATCCCGCGCACTGGCCGCCCGCATTCCGCGCCACGCCCACGCCGTACCTCTGCGCCCTGGAGCGAGCGTGGGAGAGCGCGGCGAGGAAGGGCGGGCTGGAGAGCATCGCGGACGTCGAGCAGATTGCGGGCGAGTTTGAACGCTTCCTGAGAATCGCTAGGTCGGCCTGTGAGTATCAGAGTGGCGAGGGCTTACCGCAGCGATGGCTCTGCATGTGCACGACCACACTGAAAAGGTCTCTCGCGTGTAGGCTAAAGTACTGAGAAGCGCCTCACTGCCGCCGTTACACACCTTTGTAGTTAGTAATGCTCTTATGCGCTATTACTACGGTTTTGGAGCAGGAAGTTTTGGGAAACCGTGCCCGAGCGGTACCTGTTCGCCCTCGCGCGAGCTTATGGCAGGGGTGAGGATGTGGCGGTGGATTTCAAGAAGTATCTCGAACTCATGGAGGGGTGCCACGTCGAGGTAAGCGTTGTCTGAGCGGACTAACCGCTGAAAGTGCCGAAGGTCGACGGGATTGAGCGGTATGTTCAGCAGTCAAGAATTGATCAGCAGAAGTGTATGTCAATACAAGATGACATCCGATGTCGACTTTGAGCTATCAGACCTACAACTTGCCCTTCTGCTCACTAGTCCACTCAGCGTGTGCCCTCTCGCGCAGGAGCCGGCGCAGAATCTTGCCGCTTGGACTTTTTGGGATCAAATCCGTGATCACCACACCGCCGCGGAAACGTTTGTGTTGAGCCACGCGCTTCGCGGCCCACTCTCCAATCTCACGCGCGTAGCGGCGTCGGTCCCGTTCGGTTTTGAGCTCTGCCGCCTTCTTGGCATCGAGAACAACATAGGCGCTGCTGTCAGTTTACAATTGCTCACGTGAACATCGCCGGCCGGCTCAACCCATCAAATACTCACCGCGGCAGCTCCGTCGCCTGCTTGTGATCCTCGACGCCGATGACACCCGCGTCCACGACATGGTGATGTTGCAGAAGCACGTTCTCCAGCTCAGCCGGCGCGACTTGCAAGCCCTTGTACTTGATGAGCTCCTTCACGCGATCCACGACACGGAACCACCCGTGCTTGTCCCGGATCATGAGGTCGCCCGTGCGGAACCAACCTCCCGGCAAGATATCCCCCGTGCGCCCTTTATACCCCTTCATGACGTTCGGGCCGCGCACCCACAACTCGCCGGGGGTGCCCAGTGGCGCGTCGGTGCCGTCCTCGCGCACCAGCCGCGCCTGGTAGGAGGGAATGAGGCGGCCGACCCACCCCAGCCGCTCGGGCGTCGCCATCTTGCTGTTCATAACCGCGATGCCCGGACTCGTTTCCGTCATCCCATACGCCTCGCAGATGGGAACAGGGAGTATTTTGTGGAAACGCCGCGCGAGATCGACGGGCAGCGGCGCCGCGCCGCATGTGACCGAGCGTAATGAGCTCAGGTCGTACTTCTTGAAGTGCGGCGAGCTCGCCCACAGCACAAGCACGGGCGGGACGATGATGGCTGTGGTGATCTTGAACTGGAGTCAGCGCTTTCGCCTTTATACTCACCTCTTGGATGGCTTTGTATACTGGAATCTCCTCGAAGCGGGGCAGGAGGACGACGGCACATCCGAACCTTAGGGGACAGAGGAGGAACATCATCGCGCCATAGATGTGGCTCATGGGCAGAAAGCCCAAGATCCTGTCCTGCGGCGTGAGCTGCTCGATGCGCGCGCCGGTCGTCTGCATCTGTGTCGTCATGTTGTAGTGCGTTGTCTCGACACCCTTCGGCAAGCCGGTCGTGCCGGAAGAGTAAAACATAAACACGGTGGCCATAGGTTCCGTTTCAAAGCGTTCCGCCGGCGCGCGCTCTCCCAGCAGCTCATGAAGCGAGCGATATTTGTCGGGCGCACCGGCGCGCGCTCCCGGCCCAACCGGACAGCAAAGCACGACCCGACTGTCGGGGACAGTGATGTTGAAGCGCTCCCGGGCCTTCTCGAAGACGTGGAGGTGGGACGGAGCAACGAAGAAAAACGACGCGCCCGAGTCGTTCACCTGGTGGGCCAGTTCGTGCGGCTCGCTGCAGTATCAGCGCGTGAATGCGGGCAGAACGCATGCACCCCGCGGCTTCCCTTCGCGGCTTCCCTTCACGGATACCTAGGGGCCCAAGTAGAGGAGTATACTCACTAAGCGATATTCGCCGGCGTGACAGCACACCCTGCGGCGATCGCGCCCCACGTCGCGAACGCAAACTCGATCGAGTTGGGTGAGAAGAGGTTGACCACGTCGCCGCGCTTCATCCCCGCGTCCCGCAGTCCTTGGCCTAGCCGTAGCGCGGTATCCTCCAACTCGCCGCGGGAGACGGAGCGGCCCGTGGCTGCGTCGATGGCGCAGGGGAGCGAGGGGTCAAACGAGGGCAGGGGAGAGACGGCCGGGCCGTCGGGAAAGAGGTAGTGGAAGAGGGACATGGAGGGGAGGAAGGGCTCGGGGTAGTCTGAGGTGTAGATGATGGGTTCTGCGGGTGAGGGCGACATGGTGGACGTTGAGAGTTGCCGAGAAGGTTGTGAGAGCGCTGGGAAAGAGAGAGTATAAATATCGGCGTGGAGAGGGATGGCAACAGAGAGAGTATAAATATCGTCGTGGAGCGCCTTCAATTTGGGAACCGAATGCCTCGGAGTCTTGTGATCGAGATCCGGGATGACAGTTCAACGTAGCCCTTGAGCGATCAAGAGACGGAGTGGGACATGCACACGCCTTGTTGAGCGAGCGGAAGAGGGTACAGCGGGTACTGGTGCGTCAGTATGTGCCGCCGGCTACTAATAGGCGAGTCACCGAGAATGTGAGGCCGATTCCCCCCTGCCCAATAATGGTCAAGATAACGCTAGTTGACCGATCAATCGGCCAGGTGACTCCCGCATGTCGAACGCATGGTAATGGATGAAACTATTCCGTGTCGGTAGTGGTGCTCATCAAACCGTGCCAGAGTGAGCCCTCACGGCGTGCGATATACGTCCAAAAAAGTCTGCGGGCGTACGTGAACCCCCCTCCTCCTTGACCCCCCCCCCCCCCCCCCCCCCCCCCCCGCCATGGCCTCCGCTTCGGCGTCCGCGCGTGCAAGGCCCAGACAAACTTCGGCGGCAGGTCCTATACAAATCGGAGCCGCCCATTCTCGGGGTCTGGCGCTAACACTATCAACCCAGCGCCTGCGTATTCCGCACAGCAACTATTTTCACGCTTTTCATGCTTCACGGTTCCTGCATCGGGCTGCTGATCACCGATCGCCTAGGTAAGAAATGTGCCCTCGACACACAGCCTGGGCGTGTTGGTCATTTGTTGATGGCGGCGTTCTCCTGATAAGCCGTTGGAGAAATGGAACCGCCTGCTCGCGCGGGTTCAGCAGAGGGGTCAGCATCTTTCACCATGCAGCTCATCTCCTCTGACTGAACAGCCAGCTATGCACTATGCCTCGCGCTTGGAGAGCAGTCGGCTGCCGCATTTCATTTGCGACGCATAGGGCACTCATCTGTGTGCTACTCTCTGCGGACTCGCACGGTCCGTTATTGATCTAGTCAGGCCGCTTGTCAGCCGGATATTGCCCGCTGCATGGAATCTGGCGATAACACTGCGGCGCACATGTGACCGTGGCAGAGTAGGCTACGGGTGCATGCACCCGTCTGAGCTCCAACGAGACAAAAGTCCGGTATCCGTGCGCCCAGAGCACAGTCCTGTGTTTCAGCTTTCTGCACCTTTTCATTGCCATGCTCATCAATCCTACCGCTTCTTACATGATGCGCCGTTCATCAGTTCATGGGGGTTGAAGGAACTCGGGCTCGCAGGCTCGGGCGCTCAGGAAAATTGCACGCTATTGTCGTTATTGTTCTCGTTTCCTTCTCACCCGTTCAGCAGTTGACGAATAATGGGATGTTGATCAGACCATGTTCAGCCGAAGCCTGAAACTAATCTCACAACAGGAGAGGAACCAAGCGCCTGCCCAAGGTAGCTTGCAGTGCGAAAACGTTCGCGTTCAGGCTTTGAGTTTAGAGAGTGAGTTTCGCACCCGGAAAAACCGCCCAGCCGGCTGCACATATCACGAAATCAATCTTCCAGCTTCTAGCTACTGTACAGCCGCATCTAAATCTATGATATACTTTCCGTTCTCTCTCTCTAGCTTAGGACCACCCACTGGCGGGGAGGAGGAAGCCGGGGTGGGCGACAGCCAGCCCCGCCATGCAGAGGACCATCATGAAGCCGTCGAGCCAGACGAAGTAGACTTCGTTGGTCATGAGATGGCCCGTCCATCCCTGCGCGAGCTCGATCGAGCGATAAATGCCACGGATGTAGATCATGACGGACGCCCACGCCACGCCGAGGAGGAGGTACTGCGACCTGCGGATCCACTTGGGGTCGAGGTCATCCGCCTTCTCGAGGGCGAGGTTGGGCGACCCGGGTGCCGAAGCCTTTTTGCGCTTGAAGCAGGAGAAGGCGAAGCGGCGGCGCGTGGCGTCCGAGTATGGCTTGCGGGCCACGACGCGCCACATGAAGTCGGCGGCGAGGATCAGGAAGATGGTGGTGGTGCCGAGCTGGAACAGGATGCCGGCGAGCACTGAGTTAGCGGGGGCGGAGGGGCGGCTCACTGATGCGTGTGTTCGAGGTTGTGTCTTCGAACCTTTGGGCTTGGACGGCGGCGCCGCCGCCGCCGACCGCTTGGAGTACGAGCGAGATGATATCCGCGATGATAAAGATGATGAGGTACCAGTTCGGACCGATCAGGGAGTACTGCGGCCCCAGAACTTTGATGCAGAATCCGAGGATGGTGTAGTCCCACGCCGAGAAGAATACGGGGCCGAGGATAAGGCTGGGGTTAGCTAAGCGGCCATGGAACGATCATGTGAGATAGGTGGTTGTCGCAGGCACGTGTGAGGTGCGGATCCGAGAGAGGCTTGGAGGCGGTACCGCTCCAAGAATAGACGGCAATTCATGCCGCGACGCCGTCGCCAACTCGTGGTATGACTCACCAACAGATCTGCATGATGAAGGGGTTCCAGTTGAGGAGGCTCTGGTTAGACCAGAGGCGGCCCGCCCAGCCGATGACCTCGAGGAGGCCGCCCGCCACCATGGTCACGATCGCAGAATAGTATTTGTACTTGATTCCGAGGCCGAGGTGGGTGAGCGTGAGGAGGGAGAACACGGCGAGGTACGCGATGACGTTGGGGAGCGCGGGGACGTATCCGTACGGTGACTCGGTGAGCGATGTCGGCCGCTGGTCCGGCGGAAGCATGGAGGGGTCCTGGCGGGCCAGGAGGTGGAGTGCTGCGCCGAGCATGGTGGGCTACAGAACAGATACAGGAGCGAGCGAGCGTGAGAGTAGTGCCACCGAGAGAGGGAGTGTTGTCGAGGCGGATATGAAGATGTCTTCATGCGATAATATAGCGTCAACAATGGTCGCCTCTGACGTCGGATCCCGGCCCCTGATCTGATCCACCGCCTCCAACTACGTCGGCGCAGCACCCAGCATGCCAGCCAGCGGCCAGGCCGTCGGCCAAAGCACCTAGCCGTGCGAGCCAACCAACAAGATCGCCCAGCGGCCGTCACTATGCATACGCTTGGATCCTCGGTGATCAGCGCGGTGCACAGCCTTGCCTGCGGATGTGCGAGAACTGGGAAAGTGCGCGAGAGCTCAATTGCTCGCGCCATTGCTCGCCTAGAGTCGAAATTTTCCGGCGGCATACGCAATCAAGGGTGGGCACCAGCGCGCGCGGGGCATGCCCTCCCCAAGCGTTAATAGGCTTGAGTAGAATTGTGAATTGAGTCGAGGCTAGGTGGAACCAGAGAAGAGCCGCATCGATGACTCTGACAATGCCAAGAGGTGCAGATGCGTCCGAGTTGCCCAGGCACAATGTTCCTCGCTTGCGCCAGCAGTTAAGCATACTATTGGAACGAGCGACGGGAAGCGAGGGCTTCCGCCGTCACTTGGCGCCTTGGGCCGCCGGGGATGGCATCCTCGAGGCCGTGCGCGCTCAGTCATGACCGACAACGGAAATTGTTGACCGAGAACACCACGCTACGACCATGCTCCACGCCCAACCATGCCCGTCCCGGGCTTAACACTCCGTGTGAAGAACCACCACTGCCAGATGCATACGATCACTACAGTCCCATCATGTTGAAGCCGGAGCTGTACGCCATCGGCCGCATGTCCGGGTGCGGCACAGCCGAAAACTGGTGGTATGACAGCTGCCCGTCCGCCTCCATGTGCACATACGCCGCCTGCCGTTAGCGTCATTGTTGACAGTACGGATCCGGATATTCGATGCAGTTGCGATGCGACGCCACATGCCGCAGATCCTCAACTGCCTGGCCTGGATGATGCAACCCTTTCCGCACCGAAAAGGCTCCGCTCGGCTTGTTGAGTCGTTGCACAAAACTCACCTGGTTGCCAGTCGAGTCGCAGTAGTTGGGGCAAGAGAACGTCGTGATGCACAGCCCGTCGTGCTCAATGGCGTACCCATTCTGCCGTACCTCGTGCGATCGGATCACGGCAGTGATCTTGTTCAGCTCGCACCACCTCCTCGTCACGTCAGGTCCGAAGCCGAGACCAACTCCTCGCTTCGACGGACCACGACCAGGCATGTCTTGGGGGTCGGTCCAGAGAAGCTCGCACATCAAACCTTCCTGGCCGGGCTGGCGGCCGTAGCGGTCAATGGCAGCAATCTCCTCCAACAACACCCCGTCCTTGCTGACGGGAGGACCGCCATGTACGACGAAGTAGCGCTTGTGACCGTCCGGTCCAAGAATGGCGGGCTGGGAACCTTCCGACTTGAGGCTCGATGGCGGCAGACCCGCGCTCAACAAAGTCGCCAGCGGAACTATCGTGAGCTCAAGTTGGCCATCGCTGACTCACGAGCAGTGAATACGTCTGCAAACAGCTGGTACGTCATCTCGCCATGCTTGGCCTTGCACTCTCCCTCGAAGCCATAGACCTTGTTCATGTCTGCTGTCAGGAAGACTGCGCAAAGGAGATACACACCGTTTGTCTCATGATTTCCGCGGTTGAGGAACACGCGCTCAGGGTACAGCCACTTGTAGGCAAACAGTGTGAGGACAACCTCAATAGACCACGAGCCTCGGTCGACAAAGTCGCCTGTAGGTCAGTGATGTTGTCGCGGTTTGTGTTATCCAGCTCAGCCAAACACCTGCTTGGCCGCCGCTTCCGCATGCCGCCTGGCCAACTGGGCGCACGTATGGCGCACATGTACGCAGATCGATTTTGCGCCAACTTCGCGCCGCGTAATGCAGACTCGAAGCGAGCGCTAGTCCACACTTACCGTTGAAGACGATCATGTGATTCTCTGAGGGCGGCTTAATGATTGTGAGGAGATTGTGCACGTCATAGAACTGGCCGTGTGCTGGGGTCAGTAACATGCGCGCCGATACTTGACTCACTGTCACCAACAATGTCACATGACACGCCTTCCGGCACGGTGACCTCTACCAAGCTCGACTCCTTGTCCACGATGGCCTTGACGCCGAGAACAATCTCCCAAACGACACGCTTGGGCATCTTGCCACCATTCTTAAATGTCTCGATCATGCTCTCGACGAACTCCTTGGTAGGAGTGTATCGCCCCGTGGGGTCGTCCGGGATGATAGGGAGCGGAATTCCCTCCGCTTCTTCCTTGGAGCGGTCGAGGTGGCAGGCGCCTTGCGCGATAGCGGTCAAACACCTCTGCGACGCGGTCTCAGTCTCGCCGACAGAGATGGCCTGGTGTTAGGGTCTGTGCGCGAGAGAAGGAGCGGCGAGCGATGCATGCCTGCGGGGATCCGGGGGCCTGCCCATAGCGTTTGCCACCCATTCAACCAGCAAGACTGGAGTGATACGCACTTTCTCAAACTCTATTCTCCTGATGAGCTTGACGGTAGCGTTGAGCTGCTCGCGGACGACGCGGTTAGAGGGCTCGATCTCGAGGGCCTTCTTGAAATCGGGCACTGCGTCTTTGGGGCGGACGACAGCGAGGGAGCTCACGCCGCGGCGGTAGTACGCCTTGGCGTAGTCAGGTTTGAGTTCGATGGCCTTAGTGGCGTCGGCGATGGCGGCGCCGTGCTCCTCCATCTTTGCCTTGGACATGGCGCGGTTGTTCCAAAAGACGGGGTCGTGTGGGTTGAGCTTGATAGCCTGTGTGTAGAGGTCGATCGATTGAGCAAAGTCTTTAGCTCCATATGCCTTATTCGCCTGGGCCTTGAGCTCGAGCGCAGCGGCCCGGTCCTCGTCGGTGACTTCGCGCAGCTCATCGAACTCGTGTTCCAGCTCGCCGTCCGAGGAGACTAATGTGAGCGTTACATTCCCCAGCAGTGGATCTGGCAGGCATGACGGGAGAAAAGAAGCCGAGAGCTGGAAAGAGCGGTGCAGCTCCAGCTCGAGCTCCTGAGCGAGTGACTCACGCGAGAGGCCGGCCATGGACTGCGGAGACAGCATGGGCGAAGGGAAAGGCGTGATGTCGTCGACCGAGGACGGTGCAGTGGACGCTGACGGACTGGTCGCGGCGGCGAGGGCTGCGGCGGCAGCCTGGAGGTCGTTGCCGGACATTTTAGAGGACACGAGACGATTTAAAGATGGATGTTGAGGACGAAGATGGTCAGATCGGAGAAAGCCAAAATACGGCTTGCGGTCGGCTGATCGCGGCCGAGTCCAAGTGGGTGGCAATTTGGCAACTCGGTGCTGGAAACCCGCCCCCAAGTTGGATCTCGCTCATTCACAACTCGTCCACTCCTGATCAATGCTCAAGTACGCTCTTGCTGTTGTGACAAGCGCACAGCTAATATCTTGGACCTCCTATCAACCGCAACCTCAAGTCTGGCCCTCCGGATCACCAAATCTCCATCACGACGCGCGTCGGCGCTATCTAGGTGGAGGTCTTACGAAACGGTTCGATTCATAGAGGTGGAAGGATGGAAGCACTTTTGCGCATCACCCACGTGGCTACTACGGCTGCGTGGCGACGCGGTACTATTCAATTGCCCAACCGCCGGGAACGTTGATGCTACCGCTATCTTCCTCCCCGTCACTCTACACGTTCTCCACATCGGTTCCTCGTCTCCGAGATAAGTCATCGGCACAGCTGAGCAGTCTATCGCCAGCTCGCCCGCACCGACTACAGGCTTCGCGCATTCTCGCCTCCCCCCACTGACGGTCCCACCGCCATGCGGTTTGGCTCAGTCGCCGCCCTCGTGGGCCTCGTAGGCTCGCTGCCGGCCATGGCATATCGAGGTGCAGCTCTGCCTGCCGGGTCAAGCTAATTACAGTGGCAATCAAGGATACGGACAGCTTCCGAGAGGTTTGCTCGGGAATGTTCGGCGGCAACAAGGCATACGTTGAGCGTGAGTCCGCAGGGTATGAGCGGTAGCTGATACCAGTCGCGTTTGACGAGCACGCCGTTGGCCAAGTCGCGCTCGTCATGTATGAGTACTCGGACTCGGAGTATATCGGCCGGCAGCCGCCTGATGACGGGAGCTGGCAGCCAGTGCGTCCTCCGAGGGGGCGTGCACAGAAGCTGACATTCAGAAAACATATATCTGCACCACGACAACAGGTGAGATCCGCTGCTCAGCTGTGTGACGATGCTAACAGAAGTACGCGCCGGGATATGTACCACTGCGCAGTTGGGTACCTTCCTTACCACATTGCCTGAGGGCAAGGAGCTGAAGGACACCTCCATTTACACCTCCGCGCTGCGCTTCGACCCCCAAAATGCCGCAGTCGGGGGCACGGGCGGTGATGCCGCTCCTGCCGCGGGCGTCGAGGCTGAAGAGGGCAAGGGCGACAGCAAGAATACTCGCCGTCAGGATGACGAGGAAGTCGACGACGTCGCTGAGCCCGAGACCTACACTGGCCAGCCTGCTGAGAGCCCGCCTACCGACGAGTCGGAATCAGCAGGTAACTCGCCGGCGCAGGGCGAGTCCGGGTCGACCGTCGGTTCCCCGGCCGAGGGTTCATCAGATGGCAGCTCGCATGGCCAGGGAGGAACCAACGCTATTCCGCCCACCAACAGTGGTGACGGCGTCGAGGTTGGCAGTGACGTCCCGGTCTACACGAAGCCGATCCGCATGGATGTTCCCAAGACCGGCTACTACTGCGTCGCCGTCATTCCGGTCACTCTTGTTACCAAGGATCGCCGTGACCTTGAGGTGCGCAAGAACATTCACGCTGAGTACGAGGGCGTCATCACATTCCGGAACCAATTCGACGGTGAGCTTCCTGCCGTCGAGTATCCCAAAATTGCATTTTACGGCGTGCTTTCGGTGGTCTACATTGTCCTCGCAATCGGGTGGGGCATTCTCTGCGCCAAACACTACCAAGAGCTGCTGCCGATGCAGTACTACATCTCGGGGACGATCGTCTTCCTCGTCATTGAGATGATTGCGTTGTTTACGTACTACCGGTACATCAACAAGCACGGCGGCGGAGCAGGATCGATTGCGTTCCTCATTGTCATCTCGATTTTGAACGCTGCACGCAATTCGCTGTCGTTCTTCCTCCTCCTTATTGTTGCTATGGGCTTGAGCGTCGTCACCCCGTCCCTCGGCCCGGTAATGATGCGCGTATGGCTTCTCACCGCCTTCCACTTCATCTTTGGCGTCACGTATGCGATTGGCACGGTCAAGGTCGAACTAGACGTGAGTCTCTTACTTGGGTCCGCTGATCCCAGTCGGCCAGCATTATCATTGTGCTGCTCATGATTTTCCCGCTCTCGTTCACGCTCACGGCCTTCCTGATGTGGATCATTGTCAGTTTGAACGGCACGATCTTGCATCTTCAGCAGCGAAAGCAGAACTTCAAGCTCTCCATGTTCCAGAGTCTGTATCGCATCCTGGTCATTGCGGTGATTGCTGTCGCGGCATTCTTCGTCCTTTCGTCAATCTCATTGTCTAATCGACTGGACGAGGACTACGCTCCACGCAACTGGCGCTGGCGATGGATTCTGCTGGACGCCTCGCTCTCGCTCATCTACCTCTCGGCTTTTGTGGCGATCGCCTGGCTCTGGCGGCCGACTGAGAACAACGTCCGCTTCGCAATGTCCCAGGAACTCGCCCAGGACGAAGAAGACGCGGAAGACTACGAACTTGGCCCACACGACCCCGACGCCGTACAGTCTGGCGGGTCGGTTTTCCCGGGCCTCGACAGGCGTGACGAGGGGCTTGCACTCCCTGGTCTGCTGCCGCATGACGGGAGAGAACACGTCCACGGCGAGCGTCACAGCGGTGACGAGCACGAGCGCGAACGCCTCTTCGACGCCGATGCTGCAGAACGGGACAGCCCTCGTGGATCACGCCCTGGCTCGGGCGGCGAGGGGTACCGCGTTCCGGGCTCAGGCTCCGGCTCAGGCTCAGCCTCTCGCTCGGGATACGCGCCGCACACGAACGACGACAATGTCGTGTTTGCAATGGGGGACGATAGCGACGACAGCGACGCTGAGTCGGGCAAGTTGCTCACGCGCGTGTCGCTCAACTCGAGCCGCGGTGGAAGCCGACGCAACTCGCAGTCGGGGAGGTACAAGGACAAGGCGGACTAAGTAGTGAGCACGGCATGCATCTTTAGAGCACAGCGTCGTGCGCCAGTTCGCGAGCTGTGAAGGGGCAGTGCGGAGAATGGCCGTGGGAACATCGGCTCGGGGAGTCGGGCCATAGTCGATTGTCGAACTGTCGGGAAAGTTTGAAATGGGAGAACGCTATCGCCGAGGATCCTTCGGCGTCCGGGCGCCGATCGCCGGTGGCTCGGAGGGGCTTGTCAGAAGTAACGCCAGGTTGACTTGGTGCCCAGTGATTTCTGGACAATGTGGACGAGGAAAGACGAGAACAACCAGGCTTGGCGTGAGCTGGAAGATGGGATTGAGCAGACTGGGCTAGCAGGAAGATGAAGATGTGGACAGGAAGCGCGGAGATGCAGGCTAGAAGTGCGCCGAAATGGGCAGAGGTCGATGATTTCCGAAGCCGGAGAAGGATCGGGTTGAAAGAGGAAGCCGAGGCCGATGGCATTACCGGCGGGTTCGGTGATGTGGGAAGCGGGGGTGGGGTGGGAAGGAGGACGGGGTGCGGGGCGTGGGTGGGGGCGGGAGGCGCTGCCAGGCTCTAGCAGGGGCATAGGCGCCCGGCATGTGCCCGACAGACAAGCAGCCAAACGGTATCAAGAAGAGGCTCTGTACTGCAGGTCACTGAGCTCCATCCAAAAACCCAGATACGATCAGTTCAGCTGGTATAACCATCTCGGCGCACTAGCGCTGACCACTGGTAAGCATCGGGAAGCGACTCGGGTCGGGAGGTGCGTGGGGATCGAGAGAGGGGGGACGACGCCCGGGACCGAGGGAGGAGTGTGAGGAGGAGGGCGCGGGTGGCGATGCGCGGTGGATTGATCGTCGCTCCACAGTTCTCACCTCGCACTACAAGATCGTATTTTTCTCGTTCTCTCTTTGATCTCTTTCTCTCTCTCTCCACGATCACAATTGATCTCACTCCTCCTCTCAACCACCATGCCCGTCCTCCTTCAGTCTCCAACCCCACTCACTAACGGCGTCCACCTGGTGAATGGGACTTCCCCACCCATCCGTAATGGCCACCTCCCATCTTCCTCAGTCAACGTGGTAAGTCTTTCGCTGCCAGACGAGCTTCTCTACCGTTAAAACTCCTTACCTGCTTTCCTCTCTCCCAAGCTCGGCCCCACTTACCTCAGCCCTGGCGCCGCCTCATCCGCTTCAAGACGCCAGACGGGCGCGAGCTGTTCGGAGAGCCAGTTGACGAGGCGCTCGACGTCGGTCTCGCGGTAGCCAAAGGCCTCGCCGTCGTCGCGCACGTTATTGTCGCCTCGTGTGCGTGGGATCCCACTGCGGCACGGACCGGGGAGAAGGCTGTAGTTGCGCAGGTGAGCTCTCCTACATCATTCATTCAAGCGCCAAATGCTGACGCTACCCCTGTCTCTCACGCCCCATGTTCTCGACTGCCGCGCTTGCGCCCTGCCACGCCCGCGCGCACTGCTCACCCATCACTCTCATTTACCACGCCCCTCGTTCGATTCACGCACGCTGCCGTTCTTTGAACTGCGGTCGTCCATCGCTTACTCCGCGGGCGCCGGGGCTCTGCCATGCCTCCGCGGACTGCTTCACACACTCACGCGCGCGCCACGCGCTAGCTTCTGGCCCCCATCTCGCCTTCCGAGTGTGGCACCATTCGCGCGACTGGACTCAACTACACGGATCACGCGCGCGAGCTCAATATGCCGATCCCCAAAGTCCCGGAGCTGTTCTTCAAGCCCGGGGAGTGTCTCGCAGATCCCGGCGAGACGATCCCCGTACCGCCATGTGCACAGAACAACGAGCTCGACTACGAAGTCGAACTTGCGATCATCATTAGCCGCCCGTGTCGAAACGTGAGGGCGGCCGAAGCGACGCAGTATGTGCTCGGCTGGACATGTGCGAACGACCTAACTGCGCGTGAGCTGCAAAAACAGGCGTCGCAGTGGGGCTTCTCGAAAGGTGCGAATACCACGTAGCCGAGCTAACCTAGGTTTTGACAAGTTCTGCCCGCTCGGACCTGTGCTCGTGTCGGCTGCGGCGTTGCCGGATCCGCGGGAAGTGACGCTCCAAACGCGTGTCAACGGACAGCTCGTCCAGTCGGGGAGCGCTGCCAACATGATCTGGCACGTTTCTGAGTGAGTCGACGCAGGTCGGAGTTGGGCAGCTTGGTTCATGTGCCGCCGCACTTTGGTGCGCAGCTCACGCCCAGAATCGTAGCCTACCTATCGCAGGGTACGACGTTGCCGGCGGGCACAGTGATTATCACGGGAACGCCGCCAGGGATTGGGGCGAGCCGTGGGTCATGGCTGCGGGATGGCGACGAGGTGCGGTGCACGATCTCGCACGGAATCGGTGAGTCACGGGATAAGATGGAGCCGAGCACTTGAGCACGTTTGAAGTGTGGAGACGACGGAGGCGAGGGGGGTTGACGTCGGCGATCATGACTAACCCTAGGCACGCTGGTGAATGTGATTGCGTATGACTGAGGGGCGTGAGGGTGGTGAGGCCTGTGAGGGCTGTGAGGGCTGTGAGGGCTGTGAGCGGAGGGGGGGAGCAGATGAGTGGTTAGTTGGTGTGCATGTGGGTGTGCTCGCGATGAGACATGACACACGGACATGGGGGTAGATATGGAATCTGAAGAAGGGAAGAAGAGAGGGGCCAAAAGTAGAACGCTACTGTCGAGCACATGCGAGCAGAGGCTGGATGCTGGATGCTGGATGTACGCATGTGGATTGATTTTGGAATTGGCCAGTTGGGCGGTGAGTTGTGGAGCCGTAAGCAGTGGAGGGGTAGAGGGGTAGAGGGGTAGGATGAGGATATGATCGATATGAGCTCAGAATGGAGAGGTGGTGATGAGAGTGAGTTGTGTTTGGAATATTGGAATACTATGATATTGGAATGTTGGAATATTGGGATACGGCATTTGCTCTTGAGATCTTGAGAATATCTCCTTGATTGTGGGATCGGGTGGCTGGCCATGGCCGGGTGGTCGGGTGGCCGGGTGGCGTCAAGGGTATATGTGATTTGGATATTTGGATGGTATATTCATGTATTTGTAGACAGGATCTAGGAGCAGCTACGAGTATAGCCTTGATAGCTTGATTTGAATCTTTCCTATTGCTACTGTATATTGCTAAACGCTTAAGCGCTCGGCACGCTCGGCAGACCGGCACCTGACCCTGACGTCACGGAGGATCTAGGCACAGGGTACGGCCCGGTAGATTCTTTATTTAGATCTGACCATGTAGGAGTTTGGTGGATGGCCAAAAATGCTCTTCCAAACGCCGCTTGTCGATTCCAAAGGATCCAAAGGATCCAAAGGAGCAACGGAGCAAAGGGACGCGTCTCTCTCTCTCTTAAGCTGCGGCCGCGTCGTCTGCCACGCTGCACGTCTCCATCCACGAACGTGCGTCGGCATCAATCTCGGCTCGATGCTCCTCTTCCATGATCATCATCCACCCAGCCCAGGCCCCGCCTACCACCCAGCTAGCACCCACCCACACGGCTGGCTCGGGGCTGCTCGTGTGACTGCTCGTGTGAGCGTGAGGTCGTGTGAGACGATCCAGCAATCCAGCGATCCAGCGATCCAGCCGATCCAGCAGCATCCTGCCAAGACTCGCGCCGCAAGATCGTGAGGCGGAGGGACCCAAGGCCCAAGACATTGGGGCGTTCTTCTGCAGGTGTAATTGTGGGCTCGGGAGGGCTTGGCATGCGCGTCGCTCGCCAGGCACCATGCACGTTTGATGTGCACAGCCAATGAGCGGCGGGGTATGGCGTCCACGGCCACGGAGATTACCTGGCATTCCAAACGAAGAATGCAAAAGTGGCATGTGGGCTGCATGGGCTGCTGAGCAGCTGAGCTGCTGGGCAGGCGGCAGGCGACGAGGCTACCAGGCGCAGAGATGCATGCGCTTTGTACGACCTGTAGCCTGCGTCTGTAGGCAGGCCACTTGCGGAGCGCTCCGCAGTGCCTCATACCGGACGCACAAAAAGCTCGCGAGTCGCTGCCTTTCTCATTCACTCCCATTCACACTCGATCACTCGATCACTCGAGCATCGAGCAGCAAGCCTCTCCGGGTTCACCAAAGGCCAAACAAAGGCATCAGCGACACACCTTCCTCCTCCTGCCCCCTCCTCTTTACTCTTCCCATCCTCCCTCTCCTCCTCTCCTCCTCTTCTTTTCTCTTCTACTTGCACCCACACCATGTCATTCCCTCCAGACCTCGACGACAGCCAACAGCTGCCGTCTGGCAAGAAGGAGGTCGACTTCCACACTGAACACCCCCTCTTCCAAGACCTCTGTCCCGATGACAGCTACACCTCCGAAGGTGTATACTGGGTGAGTTGCTTGCTATCCACCTCGCTCCTTCCTCCCCCCCTCTGACCACAGGCCGACCTTCCATGGAAGGAGCGCCAGAACTGGGTCAACGCCCAGAGCAACGCAGAGACAAAGCGCGAGCTCAAGGTCATCTGGGAAATGTTCAAAAAGGACCCCCTCTCCCCCCTCAACACCTACTGCTCCCGCTACGTGATCACCGGCTTTGGCATGTTCACTGAAGGTGAGTCATGCCTCGGGTTCGACCGCCTCGAGACCAAATTTTGGAACACGCACAGAGCCCAAACATCTAATCCCCACAGGCTACACCATCTTCTCCATCGGTAACCTCACATCCCTTTACTCGGCCGTATGGCCCGAGTGCTGGGGCACCCACAAGGTGTGCGACGCCAACTGGATTGCTGCTGTCTCCTACATTCAGATTATCGGTATCATCTGCGGTCAGATCGGCGTCGGCATCGAGGGTGACTGGATCGGACGCCGCTTCGGCCTCGTTCAGGACGCGCTTGTTATGGCTCTCGGCCTCGTCATGCTCACCGCGTCCTGGGGCACCACTCTGAACGGCTGGGTCATCTGCTACGCCTGGTCCCAGTTCGTCTACACTCTTGGCGTCGGCGGCGAGTACCCCATGACATCGACATCGGCGCTCGAGCACAAGCCAGCCTCGGGATCAGCGCAGCGCGACGACAAGCTCCACCGTGGCCGCAACGTCGTCCTCGCTTTCCTTATGCAAGGCTGGGGTCAGCTCGTCAACCAGGCTGTGCTGATTCTCCTCCTGCTCATCTTCCACGGCGGCTCCACTCCCCCATACTCGAAGAAGACCGGCCAGTGGGTCTTCCGTGTCTCCTTCGCCTTCATGATCCCCTTCACCCTCTGGCTCGCCTACTGGCGTTACTACAAGAAGAAGTACTCTGAGCACGCCCTCCGCAAGAGCAAGAGGGACGCACACGTCAACCAGTCCGGATACGACTTGGTGTCCCTCAAGCTCGTCGTTTCGCACTTTGGCGGCCGCCTTGCCGGCACCTGCCTCGGCTGGCTCTTCGCCGACTTCCTCTTCTACGGCGCCAAGCTCTTCCAGTCCACCTTTATCAAGGTTATCACGCCGAACGCGAAGGGCGTCATGACCGGCTGGCTGTGGAACCTGCTCAACGTCGGCGTCTCCATGTTTGGATACTACCTCGCCGCCTTCCTCGTCGACCACAAGTTCTACGGCCGCAAGCGCATGCAGACCATCGGCTTCCTGTTCCTCGGCATATTCTACCTCCTCCCCGCCATCTGGTTCCACCAGCTGCAGAGCAAGGAGCACATCAAGGGCTTCCAAACCATCTACTTCCTGGCCTCCTTCTTCACCCAGTTTGGCCCCAACTGCACGACCTTCCTGCTCGCTGCCGAGGTCTTCCCCGTCTCGGTGCGCGCGACGGCGCACGGCCTCTCGGCCGCCGCGGGCAAGCTCGGAGCCCTTATGCCCGCCATCCTCTACAACTACATTGACAACCGCACCAAGTTCTGGGTAGTCTGCTGGTTCGGCTTTGCGGGCTGGATCACGACCCAGCTCTTCATCCCTGATGTCACGGGTCTGGACCTGCGCGAGCAGGACCGCTACTGGGCGTTTGTGCGCGAAGGCCGCGCGAAGGACTACCACGGCATCGCGGTGCACCCTCGCCACCTGAGCATGTGGGAGCGCGTCGTGCTTAAGCGCCACCGCGCATACGACCCCGAGCTGGACCGCCAGAGCCGTATCAAGGAGCTGCGCGTGATGTGGGAGGCACGCAACCAGATCAAGGAGGAGGGCGGGCGCGTCGACCTCGAGGACCACGAGGACGACGAGCTGTCGTCGACGGCGCACTCGTTCTTCGAGCGCGAGTTCCGCGTGCTGGAGAAGCCTAGAGACTGCCCTTTGAGCCGTGAGCCATCGCGCCTCGCGCGCCGCTTGTCGGAGACGGGGCTTTCGCACACGCCCACCCACGCGCATGCGCACGACGTGCACGAGATCAAGGAGAAGCACTAGGAGGCATTTATATTGACGTGCATGATGAATGTGTATGCTACGATGGCGTTGGCGGTGGAGACTGGGAATGGGGTATTGTGGCGGGTGGAGACTTGGCGCGGCCCAGCTCATCCGTCCCGTTCTCCGTCGGGACCAAAGGCCCTTCCGCAACGCCTCCCGGCCGGCCCGAAAAGTGAGCGCCGCGAAATACCGCTCGCCCACACCATGATAACCCGCGTCGCCTGCCCATCTCTCGCAACTCGCACACGCACACTCACACGCGCCATGACGAACGCTGCGAAACCGCGTGCGCTGGTGTTCGGCCTCGGCTCGATTGGGGGGATATATGCGGCTGCGCTCGCGCGGTCCGGCGCGTGCGAGGTCAGCGTGGTCGCGCGCAGCAACTACGACGCGATCCGGGAGAAGGGGCTGCTGCTCAAGAGCGAGAAGCATGGCGAGCACCATTACCGGTTTGACGGGGGTGAGTGGGTCTGGGTGGGCGGGGTGGGCGATGTTGCCAAGATGGGACGGGGGGTGTTGCTGGATCCTGGGAGGGGAGGAGACCGGGCGGAAGACGAGGACGAGGAGGGACGAGGACGAGGAGGGACGAGGACGAGGAGGGACGAGGACGAGAGGGAAGAGGACGAGGAGGGACGAGGACGAGGAGGGACGAGGACGAGAGGGAAGAGGACGAGAGGGAAGAGGATGAAGATGAGGAGGGGGGAGAAAGGGGGGACTGCTCACACCAGTGTACAAGTCCCCGGCCGACGCCGCCGCCTCCGGCGCCTTCGACTACGTGCTGTGCGCGAACAAGGCGCTCCTCGCCGCCCAGCCCGCGCTGGAGGAAACCATCGCGCCCGCCGTGTCCGCGCACACGACGCTCGTGCTCCTCCAGAACGGGGTGGGCAACGAGGCGCCGCTGCACGCAGCCTTCCCGCGCAACACGGTCATCTCGGCCGTCGTGTGGACGGGCGGCAAGGTCGACGCGCCGACGGACGGCACGCCCACCGTGTCCCAGTTCGCGCGCGAGAGCCTCACCATGGGCGTGGACTATACGCCGGGGCTGGAGCGGGCGGCCGAGGACGCCAAGCTCGCGACGCTCGCGGAGATCTTGGGCAAGGCCGCGTCGGATACCGTCCTCACGGATGATATCCAGAGCGCGCGGTGGATCAAGGTGATTTGGTGAGTACCGGGCGCATGAGGTGGCCTGTGGCAGGGCAGTCTTCTCGCCTCTTCTCACTCTGTTTCCACTCTGCGCACTCTAGTGACCTTCGTCCACTTGGATCGCCGCTGACACCAGGAACTGCGCGTGGAACGCGCTCACGACCGTCACGCGCCTGCGCACGAACCAGATTTTCGCGTCGTCGCCCGGCGCCGAAGACTTCTCGCGCACACTCATGGCCGAAGTCGTGGCGGTCGCGCGCGCCAAGGGCCTCGCGGTGCCGCCCGACACGGCGGACGACCTCATGCGCCAGATCCGCGAGATCGGGGGCCCGGGCTTGCCGTCGTCCATGATGATGGACAACGAGGCGGGGCGGCCCACCGAGGTCGAGGTCATCCTCGGCGTGCCGATGCGCGAGGGGATGCGGCTCGGCGTGCCCGTGCCGATTATTACCACGCTGTATACTATCGTGCGTGCGCTCGATTGGCGGAATGCGCATCCTGAAGAGGCCAAGTTTCCGTAGACATGCAGTGGGGTGTTGATAGGCTGCGATGGGTGCGAGGGGTTGCGATGGGAGTAATGTTGATGGATGGATGGGGATGACACGTTCTGGGCATGCACTCAACAACCGCTGGCCACCTTGGCACTGATGGCCACACGTACCACGTTTGACTACGGACACAATCCACCTTCTTGCCCTTCCTCGGTGTGCTTCGTCCTCACATTTATCCATATTAATAATACAAGATGAGTGGTGTGGTAGAGGCTATGCTAACATGCGATTACACCTGTGCCCGTTCCTCGAGCATCCCTGTTCTACGTCTCTCCCATTAGATCCCCTCGTCCAGGATCGCGCGCGCCTTCATCCACACGGCGACGGGGTACCGCCGCTCCTCCATGCGCGCGAGCACGGCCTCTGCCCGCCCCCGCTCACCAGCAAGCAACTCGGCGCGCACCATAGCCTCGTACGTCGACGGCTCGCGGTACACCTTGTCAGCGAGTGGCGTCGTCGACGCAGGCTTAACGTGCCCGCTCGACGTGAGCAGTGCCGGGTGGTTGTTGGGCGCCGCGACGCCCGTCACCGAATCCGCCATGGACTCGAACACCTCGCGCGCGCGCTCGATGTGGCCGTGCTTCGCGTAGCCCGCGATCAGCACATTGCAGACGTACGCCGTGGGCCGGGCGCCGCTCTTGTCCAAGCGCGCACGCATCGCCTCGAGCTGCTCCAGTGTCCCCTTCTGGCCGAGGACGTTCAGGATGGCCTCCCACACCACGGGCTCCGGCACCGCGCTCTTCGTCGACGGATGGCTCCCGATCGAGTCGAACACCGACAGCGCCTTGGCCACGTCACCGCCGTGCAGGCCAAACGCCATAATCAGCGACGCCCAGTGCGTGCCCTGCACCGGCACCTTGCGGTCGGCGCAGAGCTCCCCGAACACGCGGTTCATGGCGGTCAGGTCCGTGGGCGAGAGCGTGCCGTAGGCGTCGAGAAGAAGCTTGTAGGTGTGCGCCGAGGGGCGGACACCTGCGGCGCGCATCGAGTCGTAGTAGTGCAGCACACGCTGGCGCGACGGGCGCGTCTGGAGGTGGAACTGCATCATAGTGCTGCTGTTAGCTCGTCTCTCGTGCTTTAAAGCTCACTTGAAAGGCGGGACACGGGGCTTAAAGTTCGGCTGCTTGACCATCTCCTCGAAGAGCGTCTCGGCGCTCTCGGCGTCGCCGACACGGCAGCACGCGTTGATGACGGCACCATAAGTGACGGACGAGGGGCGGATGCCAGCGCTCTTCATGTGCTGGAAGAGGTCGAGCGCCATCTCGGCCTTGCGGGCCTTGGACAGCTTGGAAATGATCGTGTTAAACAGGTACAGGTGGGGCACGACGCCCAGGCTCTGACTCTCGTCAAATAGCTCGCGGGCAACCAGCGCGTCGTCAGTCGAGTCGCGCGACGACGCAATCATCGTCGCGTACGCATCTGCTGAGGGCGCCATGCCAGCCTCGATGATGCGCGCACGGTGCATGCCCGCCTGCTCGAGCTGTCCAAGGAAGCAGCATGCGGCAATCATGCTGTCCTCAACGGCACGCCACCCCTCGGCCTGCTGCTGCGGGTCCGGGAGGCACGAGGCGAGCACAACCTGCGCGAGCTGGTAAAGCTCACGGGCCTTGGCCTCCTCGCCGGCACGCGCGAGCTGCGCGATGAGACGACCGATCGCATCGGGGGCGGGAACAGCGTTCTCGCGCGAAATGCTGTCGCGGATAGTGCTGTACACCTGCACAGCAGTCACAGGAGGCACGGGCGCCTGGAGGCGGTCGATGAGCCCCGCGAGCTTAGGGTTGATGTGCAGGGTGTGCTCCGAAACTGGCTGGACAGTGGCGGGCGGCGACTGTGCCGACTCAGGCGTCGGGGGCAGCGTGAACTCGGACTCAGATCCGGCGCGGCTCTGCTCAGGGGTGGGAAGAAGGTGGGAGGCGCGGTCGCCAAAGGCCTTCGTGACGAGCTCAGTGGTGTGCTCGACGCCGAAACGGGCCGTGAGGATACCGACGAGCTGCTGCACCGAAGTCGAAGTGAAGATCGTGTTGGGAAGCTTGAGGCCGCCCGACTTCTGCGCCTCGGCGAGGTCGGCCATAAAGGTCTCGAGAGCAGCATCGGCCGCACCCGCGTCAATGTGCGAAGTTGGGATGGCGTCAAAGGCCTCGAGGAGGCGGTACCAGCCGTCGAGCTGGATGCCGAGCTCACCGACAGTCTGGACGCGCGCGCGCGATGCGACATACTTGTCGACGACGGCAGTTGGGAGGGGAATCGAGTCGCTTGGGTGCGCAACGGGGTGGCCAAGGCGGGCAAAACCACGGATGGCCTGGAGCACGACCGAGATAGGCGCCTCGGAGGTGACGACAGCGGCGAAGGCCTCGCGAAGGAGAGCGGTGTCCTCGTTCTCAGCCGCGGCAGCCTGCTTGGGCGACGATGGACCGTTAAGGAGGAGCGGGCTAATGTCGCTGTAGCGGGCGGTGTTGACGAGGATCTCAATGTGCTTCGCCAGAAGGGTAGGCTCGACACGCGAAGAGCAGCTGGCTGCGGCATCGGCGAGGGCGCTGATGAGCTCGGGGTCCTCGGGGTTTTTGAGGGTCGCCCCGAGCACGCGGGTGTAGATGTTGCGCGTCCGGTTACCGTCCAGACCGCGGCCAGGGTGGTTCACGAGAGCAGAGCGACGCAGCTGGGTGATGTAGTTGACACCCTCCTTGTAGCGGCCGGCCGCAACCAGGGCCTCGGCGACATCTAAAACGGCGACGATGGAGGTGTTAGTCTCCGCGCCACCCTCACCCAGCAGCTTGATGGCCTCGTCCAGCTCACCAGCCTTGGCGAGCGACGATGCCAGGGCGAGGTGCAAATACTTGCCCTCCCCCTTCACGTTGGCGATCTCGACGGCCTTGGCCTTGTCGCCCGCGGCGAAGAACGCCTTAATGGCCTCTGACTGAGCCTCGGCGGCGCGCGCACCGTAAGATTGGTTGGTGAAGAAATCGGGGCGATCCGTCAGAAGACGGTCCCACAGCTTCTTCGTACCCTCCAGATCCTTGAGCACAGCGAGCAGCTGGAACCCAGCAACGACGCTGTCCAGTTGCCTCGCGAGGTACACCGTGGGAACGGCGTTGAGCTGGTCGAGGAGGAACTGGATCGTCTCGGGCTGCGGGGCATGTGGCAGACCAATTGAAGTGGCGGCGGCAGTGAGCAGGTCCTCGAGAGCATTCTGCTCCATCTTCTTGATCGCGCCGGGGCTCGAGCCCGAACCCTTGAAGAAGGTTGTGGCGACACGGTACAGGTTGACCGCTGAGGCCAAGTTCTGCTCGTGCTGGTATCCCTCGATGATCTGGGCTGCATTCTCGTCCTTTGCGGCCGAGACGCCGAGCTGCTGCTCGTTCAGCTTCTGGGTCTCCATCTCCTGGACCCAGCGGCGCGAAGCAGCCGAAACGTCCTCCTCACGCAGGCAGAGGGCGCGGACGACGAGGCAAGTGGTGCGGATATTAGGCACAATGTCGCGGGCAAGCATCTCGTTGTAGATGTCGAGAATGGAGGCAATGCTGGCTCCACGTCTGCGGTGCTGCAGCAGGAAAGAAAGGATAGCGTTGTACGTGGCGGTTGTGTATCCGGCTGGGAGAGGGTACTGCTCCGCGAGGGTGGACGAGGCCTGCTCACCCGTCCGCGGCTGGCGGTAATGCTCGATCAGGCGCCGAACAAACTCAGTGTTGTTCTTGTCGCTGTCCTCGATCGCGCGGAAGATGTTGTAGTCGGCCTGCTGGTCGGCATCGCGAGGTGCGCGAGGTGAAAGGACGTCAGGTGCCTCGTCAGTCTCAGAGCGCACAACGCTGGCAGTGGAGTTGCGGCGTCTCTGCCCGACACGGCCAGGGCGGCCGAGGTCAAGACCCGCAAGGTCCTGGAGCACGTGGTTTGGCTGCTCGATGCGAGAGGGTCCAGCGCCGGAGATGAGGGGCACAGGAACATGTTCGTCGTGGTCAGACCTCTGAACGGTGGTGGAGAAAGCGCGCGCGCCGATGGGCCGAGGCGCAGAGCCAGTGACCCAGAGAGGTCCGCCGGGTGCGGCGTCGGGTGGCAGCGCCGTCCACGCGGGGTAGGTGATTGAGGCACGCTCTTCGGCGCCCTCCTCCCTCATCTCGATCATGGTGACGGGGCGGCTGCCAGCGAGCGGCGCCATGCGGTCCTTCATCATGACGGTGCGGGGGATAGTGGGCTCCGGAACTTTAGCGCCGCGCTTGAGGGCGAAAGCGGCGGACTGACGAGCCTTGCGCTTCTCACGCTCCTCGGCGCTGTTGTTCACGCCAGCGATCTCGCCACTTGATCCGGCGAGGGAGGCAAAGGCGCGCGAAGAGCCAGTGTAGCCGCCCGAAGCGCCGCCGTATGCGCGGCCGGCACCGCCGGCGGCACCGCCTGACCCGGTGGCAGTCTGAGCCGCGCCCTGCGCGACGATGCCATGCTGGTTGAGGTGGTGGATGAGACTCGGGTTAGATGTGAAAAGGTCCGGCTGGTGCTGCGTCTGAAAGCGCAGGAAGGGCCGGAACGTTGTTCTGGTGTGAGAGAGGATGGATGGAGGGACGTACGCTGCCTTGGATAACATAGGCATGGTTGGAGAGATGGGCCACAGCCCTCAGGCTGGGAGACGGGGGTTAAGAGTGCAGATTAGTTTGGGTGGATGGTCGTTGGTGAGACGGCCAAAAATGGTGGGTCGGCAAGTACTTGTGCAAGAGAGATGGATTGAGAGGAGGAGTGAGGATGAGGAGCGGAGGAGGAGGAGAGCGGAGGAGAGCGGAGGAGAGCGGAGGAGGATGAGGACGAGCGGGAGGATGGTGATGATGATGATGGAGAGAGGAGACGAGGTAGTTGCTGGGTAGTGTCTTTTTGGAATGGACTTGAGACTGCGGGGGTGATGCCGAAGGAAGGCCGTCTACGCCGTACGCGGGGCGAGTTTCAAAATCGCTGATGAGTCGTTTTGGCCGAAGTGCCTAATTACCCGCTATAACAGGCGGCCCTTGGGTGGCGCAAAAGAAGAAATATAATCAAAACCAAATATCCGGAGCAAGTCGGATTGGATGCCGCCGGCACATCAGATCTCCCTGAACATTTGCCACTCTGCATCTGCTGGGCTGCTGGCGTCTGCGGAGCATCGGCGTAGCAGAGCTTGGAGCTGCTCAGCCGCACCGACGGCCATCTTCTGGGCGATTCCATCCGTCCTCCCCCCTCATCTGCCATATGTCTGCTGCGAACGTGCAAGCGAGCACAGCTTGCCCACTCTCCTCCATTCTCCTCGGAGTGCCCCGCAACCGAGCGGCGTGCCGTGGTACAGTCATACAGGCAATGTGAACATGGACATGTGACTCCCAACTATGCTAATGCCAATACAACAACTCCAACTCCTGTTAATCTGCCTCGTCTCCGATGGCCGAGCGATGGCAACCATGCGCAGCCGCACGCAGTCTGTGATCTATGCCAGACTCAAAATTTCAGGCTCGCCCGCTCGCGCCACCCTCGTCTCGAGCAGCACAACGCTGCCGAGCCTGTACTCGAGTGGCCCAAGCCCTCCAGGGATCCGTTTGCGGCACACCTGAACAACGTCAGCGAAATCGTCCTTGGATCTTTTGTTGCCACTCCGAAAAGTCGGTCGACCAGCCTGCCCCGCGCCCCGAAAGCCACACCCTGAACCTCGGCCATCTCGGCCATGTAATGCCAATGCAAGCGACCGCACTGGCCGATGCCTTGACTCGGATCAATTGGTACTCACCGGGCACTCTCCCTCGATAACCCACAGGTCGTTGCCCAGATTCCACAAATCCTCTAGCGGGTGCTGGATGTTCTGAACTCGCTCATCGCGCTCATATTTGAGCAACGCCGAAATATCCTCTTCCGGCACACCTTCGCGGATGAGTTGACGACGGTAGCGGTCTTCCTGCGATGCGCACCAGCCTTCTTCGAGCGTCTCTTTCGTCCATTTGTCAGGTGGAATATACCGCCCCCCGGCGCGCAGGTCTGCGAAAGCGCCGCGATTGCGTTTCTTGCCACGCCTCGAATTGCTGGGAAATGGGTTGTTCTGGCGCCCGATAGCGGCAAGCATTGACTGATGGAGACATCCGTAGCACATGACGTGCCCGCTGCGTGTCAACTGATCGGCGCTCTGGCAAGGTGCGGTCGTTGCGGGTACTCGCATAGCGACACGCGCAGTGAACAGACATAACGCCGCCGTGCCACACAAAGTGCCGGCCAAGGTCTCGCTCGACGCGACTGGGGATAAACTCACCATGGTGTGAGGGCGGGGGCCGTTGGTGGCATGAAGCACACAGGACATGCTTCGGTCAGCTTCAGACCAACCCGATCTGCTCACTGAAAGCAGATATGGCGCTCTCATCGTCAATAGCTGCCTCGGGCGGCTCCTTGTCCATGTCGGGCTCGTCATCGGATATCGCTATCGGCGCCGCGGCTCGACTCTCGATGAATTGGATGCTTTCGTCGAAATGTTCATCATCGCTCACATCGATGACGCTACGCTGTATTGCGCGCCCCTTGCCCTTCTCCTGGGCAGTGTAGCGTGGACCGGACGATGTGGACGTGGATGCTGGGGAGGGTGATCGATTATGATTGGAATGGGGGGAAGAGTGGAGGTCGGCCAAGGCAGACTCGAGCGAATTGTCGTGGCCAGAAGCGTCCCCGTTGGCAGCGGGAGCCGTAGCGCGCCCTTCTCCCCGATGCTCGGGGCGGGAGAAACTGCGCGAGCGGCGCCTTAGTGGCTCGTCGTCACTGCTGAGGTCGCCTTTAGCTTCTGTATGTTCGGGTATGGGGCCAGAGGGACCTGCCTCGGTGTCGGGTGCGGTGGACGATCCTGGTGGCACCCGCTCATCATCCCTGGCGTCAATGTCCATCATCTCCGCCTGATTGGGGTCTGGGCTGAGAGTGAACACCTCCTCCTCGTCGCCTGCCTGGTGGGGTTCGGGACGGGGGAGGCGCGGGTGGAGAGCGGGCAGGCGGCGGCTGGCCTCAGCATTGGCACCAACGTCGTCGGTGTCGGAGCGGGTGGAACGTGTGCGCTTTACTCCCCGCAGCGCGTTTCCGCACGACGAGGAGCGCGAGGAGCTGACGCTAGCGCTTGTGCTGGCACTCTCGGTGCCGTCGCGGAGGCGGCGCCTGGGGTTGAGAGGGACGTCGGCTAGAGTGGGAGCGAGGTGCGCATCGTAACGCGGGTCGCGGCCATCAGGGTGAGAGGAGGGCATAGCGACCCCAGTGCGCTGAGTGAAAGAAGAGGGAGAGTAAAGATGCGGTTGAGGTTGCTTAGGCAGATATAGCAGTCGTGATGACTTCTTGGCGCGCGTCAGGCTCGACGCTGCTCCCAGCTCCCAGAACGCTTGTCGCTCGCTCCATTCCCGCACGTGACGCCACTCGCGCGCCTATTTACCGGATAGATGAAGTTGGGGGAAAGGCGGGGGTATGAACAGCGTGCCTGTTCTTTTTCCTTCAATTTGAGTGTCGTTCGTTCTTGAGCCCTTGTCCTTGACGCGACATCGCGACATTGTCAACACTACCAACAACCACACTACATCAAAATGCCTAAGGTGAGCTCTCGCGCAACATCATACAGAGCGACTGGGATGCTAACAACAGGCTAAGGGAAAGGTGCGCATCGCTGGACCGAGGCGAGAGCAGGGAGTGGTGAATGGTATCTGATGACAGGGTGGCAAGAACCGCAGGAGGGGAAAGAACGACCTCGACGGCGACAAGCGCGAGCTTGTCTTCAAGGAGGACGGCCAGGGTGCGTGCTTCTGGGGAAGGGGGAACAAAGGACGGGAGAACTGACGGCCAGAGTACGCGCAGGTTGTCAAGATGCTTGGTAACGGGCGATTGGAGGCCAAGTGCCAGGACGGCGAGACCCGTCTTGGCCAGATCCGAGGCCAGATGCGCAAGAAGGTGGGTGGCGACTTGTCTACGGCTGCGATGTGGCTGGGCGGAACAGACAATGGAGTGGCAAGCAGACTTGCGGAAATCGGACTGGGAGACCGTGCGGTCATGGGTCGCGTGCCCGGTGGTGCTGTGCGGGAAGGCACTGCGATCTGAGACACTTCGCTGGATTGTACTAGGCGCTTGGGGGTCGGCGCTGGGCAGATCGCGAGCTGGTCTCTTCCAGCGCCTGTTGCGCAGGACCGCACCTCACATGTCATCGTGGAGCCCTTTGTCTCCCACTATTGTGGCTCATCGCCCACCCGCCCCCTCTTGTCCATCTCCTAAGCCCGAGCCCGCTGAACTCTGGCTAACCTCAGGTTTGGATCACCGTTGGTGACATCATCCTTCTTTCGCTTCGCGAGTTCCAGGACGACAAGGCGGACGTGATCCACCGCTACACGCCTGACGAGGCGCGTAACCTCAAGACCTACGGAGAGCTGAAGTCGGACTTCCAGATCACCGAGGCCGCCGAGGGTGAGCTGCAGGCGCAGGCAGCGCTGACGTACAGAGGGTGGTCCGTCGGACGACGAGGGTGGTATCGAGTTCGAGGAGGCCGAGATCGACGACCTCTAGACAGTAGAGGCGTATGCATTGGTCCGCTTAGCACGCGTGCATGGGTCCGGGTGGCAACGCCTGGGGCACTTTTCGCGATCCGCTCTGTGTGGGTAGGGTCAGACACTGATGTGGTGAGCAGGGTCCATCGTTGTCAATGTAACTCCTTGGATTACAACGGAGAACCATCGATGCTAAGTTCAGCTCCCAACAATGTGCGCGAACCCGAGGCTCACGCCGACTGATCTGCAGCACACACAGGCCCTGCCTCGCCTAACATGCCAGGCAGGCATCTCATCGTTCACAATGATACATTGCTAAAATACAGAGACTGTGTCAGTCAGAGCTTACTCTCGCGCCGCGGTGTCTGCGCTCAGCGCCGCCTCGCATTACCCTACCTCAAGCCCGCGGCGGAAGGCGTGCGGAAACTCGCGAGCACGCGCGCTCGACCCGCGCGTCTCGCCCCATGCGCGTGCGACGGCCGCAGCGTAGTGGGGCGGACACGACGTCCACATGCTGAGGGGCCACGCGGCGGGGTCCCACACCGATGCGCCGACCACGCCCTCGGTCTCGGACGCGGGGAAGAATGCGTCATGCTTGGCCACGAGGGCGGAGAGGAGGTCGGCGTCCTCGACTGCCGCGGCGACCATGAACGCGCGCATCGCGCAGCACTGCCCGCGCTCCGCCGCGCGCTCGACCTGCAAGAGGGCGTGGTTGAGCGCGGGGCCCGCCTGCCACTTGCGCAGGAAGAGGACGAGTGCGCGCACGTGCTCGAGGTTGTACTCTACGGCCGGCGCGGAGATGGAGAGCGAGCCGGTGGTCACGAAGTGCAGGAGTAGGCGGAGGACGGGCGCGCTCTCGATCTCGCTGTCGGTGAACTCGAGCGAGGGCGGGCCCGAGCCGATCGACGCCATGTCCCGGAACACGGGGCTGGCGTTAGCGCGGACGCGCGGACGCGCACCTCAAGTATAGGAGGAGGTAGGCGGGGACGTGGAAGCGCACGCCGTCAGCGGACGTGAGCGTCCATTCGCCCGCGGTCCACGTCTCGTCGTCGCTGCTGGCGGCGGCGGGGGGCGCCGCGCGCGCTTGTGCGAGCACGCGCTCGAAGGCTGCGCCGAGGAGCTCGCCCTCGTCTTGGCCCTCCGCGACGCGCGTGAGCTTCCACGCGCGCGCGAGCGCGTACGCCCACACGCCTGGGCACGTTTTGTGCATGTATGCGGGCCAGCCGGAGGGGTCGAGGACGGCGCGGCCTGGCACGCCGCCGCCGACCCAGCCCCAGCGGCGGTCGAGCGCCGCTTTGATGACGTCGCGGGCGAGAGCCGGCGAGTCGGCCGCCGCGGCGAGGATGAAGGCGCCGAGAGTGAAGTTTGTCACTAGGGAGACGCGGATAGCGTCGAGGATGATCTCGAGGAGCGCGGGGGCTTGGAACGCGACGACGAAGCGCACGAGGGGCAGCGCGTCTTCCCATGCGCCGAGGGTGTAGGACTGGGAGGAGGCGAGGGTGAGGAACTGCCGCAGCGTCGCTGCTGAGGCAGGGGCGCGGAGGAGTGCTGCAGGGGGTGCTTGGCGGAGCTTGGCGCTGATGTTAGTCAAGTAGGGGAGAGCTCACCTCGCGCTCTGGAGCTTGAGGGGGACACGAAGGCGGACGCCGTCGGTCGAGAGGAGGGCGATGTCGCCGGTCGTCCACTGCGCGTCGTCAGTGTACGTCATTGTCATGGGTAGGTGGGGGATGTATTGCGGCGGAGGGGGTGCAGCGGGCAGAGGGTATAGAGTTTTGTAGCCTGTCGAGGAAGCGAGGAGTGATGAGAAGTATGTGGGTGGCGCAGAAGCGTCAGCAAAAAATCATATCAGACGTCAGCGAACGCGCCGTCAGTGCGTGAGTGATTTGTATTATGTGCATTGAAGGGGGAGGGCATGGCGGGGCTCGGCAGAAGGCATGCGCTCGCCAGCTCGCCACTGTAGCCGACAACATTGGCGGCGGCCACGGCGGAATGGACAAGTGACGGTTGAGGATGTGAGAATGCGGGGTAAACCCAACGCCGACGCTGCATTGCATACTCCGCGCAGGCCGCGGGGCGCGTGGGCCGCGGGCACGTCGCCTGCTGCACCGTTGATGGCCTTCCAGCGGAACGGACCTGCGGCCCGTGCGGTGGCGTCGGTGTTGCTGCCCTGCATTATAGTTCTGTTTCACTTTGTGTCAGCGACATTTTGCCTGCCACACGCCACCCTGGCGACGTCTGCTCATCTTGCAACGCATTCTCTTCATCATTCTTTATGGTCGCGCTCAAACGACGCGCGGGGCGCTTCATCGCCCTCGGCGCCGTGCTTCTCCTCCTCCTCCTGCACGTTTCCCAGCTCCGTCTCGCGTGGCGCGACATCGGATATCTCCTCCGGCCTCTCTGGGACCGCCCAGAGTCTGGGTTCGTCGTCTTTCCTCACTATGCCCGGCCGCTGGGCGACACGGACAAATGGTGTGCACTCCACGGCTGGACCGCGCGTGCGTCCAAGCCAGTAGTCGTCGACGCGCTACCCGTCGCTTCGGAACTGGATTTTCTCGAAATCCGGCTGCGCGAAGGGGCCGGCCTCATCGACTTCCTTGTGGTCGTCGAGGCCAACGCCTCCTTCTCCGGCGACCCCAAACCCCTCTACTTTGCCCAGGAGCGCGCGCGCTTCGACGTCATCGCCAAGGAGACTGGGGTGGAAATCCTCTACGACGCTATCACCGACTTCGAGCCCGTGCCCAAAGGCGACATGACAAACGAACATACGCAGCGCACCGTCATATCGGGGCTCATCAACTCGCTGCGGCACCGCGGACGGCTGCCAGACGGGAGCCTCGTGATCATGTCCGACGCGGACGAGGTCGTGTCGCGCGGCACGTTGGAGCTGCTGTCTTCTTGCGAGGCACCCGATATCCACCTCAACATGGCGAGCTACAGGTACAGCTTCGCGCAGCCGCTGCACGACGGCGGGACATGGCGGCCACGAGTGCACGTCGTGGACGGCGAGGTTGGATATCACCATGGGCGGGGCACAGACTTGCTGTTGGCCGACGCTGGGTGGCATTGCACGTTCTGCTTTCGCACGCTCGAGGAGATGCGGGCCAAGATGGCAGGGTATGGGCACAATGATCGCCTCAGCAGCCCCAAGCTGCTCGAGGAAGACGAGCTGCGAGCGCGGGTGTGTGCGGGCGAGGACCCGTTCGACATGTTTCCGGTTAGTGCGAATCTGGAGTAAGGTGTGAGGTGAGGGAGCGAGAGGAAGCGAGTGGCAGCGAGGGGACATTCGGCCGACTGAGATGCGTTGAGAGTTGCGCTGATGTCAGGAAGCATTCTCGTTCAAGGAGATCGTCGCGCAAAGTGGCGGCGTCGAGCCCGTACACGGATTCACAAATGTGCCGATCGCGTTGCAGGAGGAGCCCGACCGGTGGCGGTACATGCTTGACCAAGGGTGCGAGCGGCCCAACGAATAGGTCTGAGTCGAAGACCGAGATACTGTATCCGTGTTCGTCCGTCTGTAGCGTATGATGTGAGGCAGAGGCGTGAGTTGTACATTAGAGTCGAAGGTGAGTATGAGTTAGCAATTCACAAGCATTGAGGTGACCGCGAGGAGCATGAAAGCAACACGTCTAATCTAGATCTCTAAGGCTAAGGCAGTTGCGCAGAGCGCGCCAAGGGCGAAGTAGACTCACCCGTTGCCTCGGCGCCCGCGCCCTCAGCCTGAGCGCCCTCAAGGTGTGGTCTGGGGTAGTCGCCACCGACGGGCTTGTAGTTCCCATCGACCGTTTCTCCCACAGGCGGCAGCTGCTTAATGACTCTGGCTGGGTTGCCAGCGACAACCACGCGCTCGGGCACGTCCTTGGTGACCACGCTGCCCGCGCCGACTGTGACGCCGTTCCCGATGGTCACCCCAGGGCAGATGATGACGCCGCCGCCGATCCAGCAGTCGTCTCCGATGCGGATGGGCTTCGCCCACTCTGGCCCGCGCAGACCGTTGCGCTCTTCGGGCAGGATCGGGTGCGACGGAGTGTAGATCTGCGTGTTGGCCGCAATCATGGTTCGGTCTCCGATGTGGATGGGCGCGACATCGAGCCATGTGTTGTTTGGTCCGATGAACACGTCGTCCCCGATGGAGATGTTGAAGCCCTGCGGTCAGCTAAAGGCCGTGACAGGACGCACGTATTCGCAAGTGAAGGGCGGAATCATATATGCGCCTCCCCGGTCGCCTTTGCGGAACTCGAGGAACTCTGCGTACGCAGCCATGCGCTCTTTCATGTCGAGCGTCGCGTTCGCTTTGGCCAGCAGACCGGCGGTGCGATGCAGGAGGGCCTGGAGGTACTTGTCGCCGTTGTAGGGGCGGCCGGCGACCATGTTCTTGAACTGCTCATCGGTCATGCCGGGCCCGGGGGGAAAGGGGGGCGGAGCCATGGCGGGAGGATCAGACGGGAGATGAGATGAGGTTGAGAGATGACGTCGGTCCGGCGAGAGATGGGCTGGGATGGGAAGTGGTGAGTGTGGAGGCGCGGTCTTGAGCACGCGGTTGAGTAGGGCGTTCAATGAGCGGGTGTGCGCGTCGAGCGTTGAACTTGACAGACGAAACAGTGGAGAGTGAAGAACATGATGCTGCTCCTCGACTTTATGACTGGCAGCAGCGGGAGTGACGCGGGTGTCAGCTTCGGCGACTTTAGCATCGGCCCTGGGCCGAGAACATCAGGCGGCTGATCACCCATCGCTCCGCCCGGAGTTGTCGGTGACCCTCCGAGCGCTCATGTTCATTATTCATGTCATCCACATTGCGACCCGACGCGACGCGTTCAGTCTTTATCTTGGTCTGTGCTCGATTAGATAAGAGCAGCAGAGGCGGAGTGGCGGATGCACGTAGTTCATTTGATGCTGAACCAGTCTCCTCACCTGAACTTACTACCACTGTAAAATTAAGATGCGCCTCCAATTGCACTGCTGTGCAAGCTAGAAGCTAGAATCTCCTTCCGCTCCGTCGTGCTGAGAAACGCGCCGGCTCCAGGGCGCACCCCGAGTGTATCGGAGACGCAAAGCCAAAGCCCGCGATCGAGTGAGGCATTCCGCCCTGGTGTCTCCCCGCCGCGCGCCAATTCCTGCCCCTGGCACGCTCCGAGCGTGAATGCCGCAGGTGACTCACCGCCGCGCGAAATGGCGCACCGCACAGCGGCCATAGGCGTCCACTCAGCGCCGTCGCCGAATCCGCCAAGACACGGGCCGCCTCTCTTCCCACCGCTGTCCGTTGTCGCTCACCGACAATCACCCATAATCAGCCACAATCATCCACAATCCGTGAGCACGGGTCGCGTCGCTTCTCCGCATCGCGCCGAGGTTGTGGTGATACATAATGCACGAAGCTTCGTCCTCTTTCTCACACTTTGAACACTTACCTCCTTACCATCTTACATCATGGACCACTCCGGACACGGCATGAGCAGCATGAGCATGAGCATGAGCGGCATGAGCGGCATGGCATCCACCACGGGCTCCGCCGCCGCCGCCACTGCAACGGGCATGTCGGCGGGCGGAGGCCACAGCATGGGCGGCGGACACAGCATGGGCGGCGGAAGCTGCAAGAGTGAGTGGCACGTCGGCTCTGTATGGCCCCGGCGATCATGGCACGGTACTGATCCCAGTCTCGATGCTGTGGAACTGGACGACGGTCGACGCATGCTTCCTCTCCCGCTCGTGGCACGTCAAGACCAAGGGCATGTTCGCGGGCTCGGTCATCGGTGTCTTCTTCCTCTGTGTCGCGATCGAGGCCCTCCGCCGCGCCGCGCGCGAGTACGACCGGAAGATCATCAAGGCCAACCGCGCCGAGAAGGGCGGGTTTGTGCCGCCCACCTTCACGCAGCACATTGTCCGCAGCCTGGCGTACGGCGCGCAGTTCACCGGCGCCTTCCTTGTGTGAGTTTTGTTTGTCCGGTAGTGTGTGAAGTGGAAAGCGGGTGTGAACGTGAACGCCATCACCTCGCTTCAAAGCTCCAACTTCCCTCCCTCCGCATCGCGTGCACACCGAAGGCAGCGCTGACCTCTCAGGATGCTTCTGGGAATGTACTACAACGGCTTCATTCTCTTCGCCATTTTCCTGGGTCACACGCTGGGCTACCTCGCCTTCGGACGCGACACGTGCGGCGACCCGCTCATCGATTCGGGGTGCGCCTGCTAAGCTGCTAAGAGACATCGTCGGACAGTGGACTGTATTCTAGTGGCTTATAGTAAAGGCTCGTTTCGTCATAACATCATATCATGTAAACCCTGCTCGCGCTGGGGACCGTTGGTGTTTCCGACATCCCATTGTAGAACACCCAGGCTGACTGGTGCCCATGTGGAGAGCTGACTGAGTGTCGCGGCGCGACGGCGCAGTGGCGCTGTAGGCCTCCCGCGCACGTAGTGCAGTAAATCGCTGTGGCGTCAGTGCCGCATCCGGCCGTACGCTCCTTCGCCTCCGCATCGCGATGCATCACAACGGCATCGACCACAACAACCACCTGAACCTGGGAGCAAACTGCTGAAGCCGGTGCACAGCGCCCAGCTTCCATCCTGCCCCTGCAACCTAGGTAAGCGGTCCCATCACACTCTTCTGGAACGCCGGGCGCTCCTTAAGCTTGGCCATCCACGCCTCGAGCTTGGGATGCGACTCGCGTTCAATCGGCATCTCAAACCATGCGTAGAGGAAGCACCCGAGAGGGATGTCCCCGGCGCCAAAGCTGTCTCCCGAGAACCAGGGGTACTTCTCGAGCCACCCCTCGGCGATCTTGAGCAGCGCCTCCATCTGAGCCATGGCGGCGCGGATGGCGTTCCAGTCGCGCTCGGCCTCGGTCTGCCGCACAACGGGCCAGAACACGCCCTTCATCACCGGCGCGAGCGTGCACTGCGTCCAATCCATCCAGCGGTCGCCGATTGCGCGGGAACGCGCCGACGCCTGCGTTGGGAAGGCCGCGGCGTCCGCGTACTCCGCGAAGAGGTAGCGCACGATGGCGTGGCTCTCACACAGCACGAGGTCGCCGTCTTGCAGCGTCGGGATCTGCGACATCGGGTTCATGGCGAGGTACTCGGGCGTTTTGGTGCCTATCGTTAGCGAGGGAGGGAGGCGGACGCACCTCCATACTGCATGCCCACAATCTTGGACTCGAAGGGGAGGCCGAGCTCGTGCGCCGCCCACAGCGGCTTCTTGACATTGTTCGAATTATGCCGGCCCCAGATGACCAGCTTTGTCATTTTGATGAACGTGAGTAAGAGATTGGGTGACAGTTAAGTGAGCGACGCGTTGTCGCGATATATGTGCTGCGCGGACGGTGAGAGAGAGGTGGCAGGGCACGGAATGTGGGGGCGGACGGCCCGGCCGGCATCCGGCAATCCGCGGCCGTTGACGTGTGCACATCCACATCTGACCTTGCGGGCGAACGTCACGTCCTTCGCACACTTCTGCATCGGGGGTCTCGCACAACTGCTTCTCTACCAAAGCGAATCATGGCCGTTCTCGGCGCCTTAATCAAAGTGTTTGAGAACTAAAGCTAACGTTTAGAAACCCGCCGATCAGGTGGTGGGAGCGACCGTGTCTGCTGCGCTGCTGCGCCATCCGTACGACGGGCGTCGGGACGCCCTGCGTCGCATCTGTTGAGGTGCACGAGGCGTACCAAGGCGACTGACGTGGACAGCGCATGGACAGTAACCGTACCCCGAGTAAACATATATCATGCGACGCGGCTAAAGCAAGAAATCGCACAACACCCCCCACAATCAAAAAGAAAGTCTAGGATCTATCCCTAGCGGAAGCCACGGACGCGCGCCGCAACGCTCAGCCACGAGAGAATGCGCCAGGCCACAGTCGTCGCGACCATGATGCCCGTGAACCGGGCGGCGTTGAGGTCCTGCCACCCGAACAGCGCGAGGATCTGCTCGCCCGTTTGCGCCACGCACTTGCCATCCGCAACTTCCTGGGTCGTACACCGGAACACGAGGCCGACACACTCGTTGATGATCTGGATCTTGACGGCGCCCTTGAAGGGCGTGCCCCACGAGAGGCCGGCCAGCCATCGCGGCACATTGAGAGACACGACACCAGCCGTCTGCGCAAGCAGCGAAAGGAACGTGGAAAGGATGCTGGTGTCAGACAGGCCAGAGGTACACTCACGTGACGGTCAGACCCTCTGAGGCCACCCACATGCCGACGAGGATGGCGAGGCTTTCGCCAAGGCTCTGCATGGCCCAGATGGTGGCGAAAAACTCGAAGAAGATGGCCACGCTCGTCTGCATCCCCACGGCGACGTGCATCTGTGCGTCAGCGAGGGCCAGTTGGGGCACATACCACGGCGGTGTAGACGAGTGCAGAGAAAATCTGCGGCCCAAGCTCCACGAGCGTGTACATGATCACAAACGTGGCGGGCGCGTAGCGTGCGCTGCTCGCCGCCTCATGCAGATAGAGGTTGCGTTCTGGAGGCAGAATCGACATGGCGTTGAGAAGGCCAACGAAGGCAATGGCGCTGGTGTTCTGCATTGTGAGGCCGATGCGGTCCTGCGCGCCCTGCGCACCCATTGTGAGGCGTTGGAAGAAGAGGATGAAGAGGGCGCTCACGAACGGCGCCTGCATGAAGCGGTTGATGAACACATCGGGCTGGCGCCAGAGGTTCAGCCAGTGCCGCTGCAGGACGACGGGGAGCGCAATGTACATCGACGTGGTGCGCGAGCCGGAGGACAGCTTGTTCTCGCTCGCCGCCGACACAAGGGGGAGGCTGCGGCGCCATCCGCTCTTCTTCTCGTCGAGGGCAGGCACTTCTTCATCCCCGCTCTGGGAGGTGATGGCGCGCCACGAGTCGGTTAGGGATCGGACACGCGCCTGGGAAACGGCATGTGTCGCGGCCCTCGGGTCGACAGATACCAAGTCGAGAAGGTGGTCGGCGGGGTTGAAGAACTCTGACGGCATTGGGTAGCCGATGCTGGTGAAGTATCTGATCGCAGTGGAACGCCGGCCGCTGTACGCCACCACCCCACCCTTGGCCAAAAGCGTGACATTGTCCGCAAGGCGCCAAATGTCCGAACGGGGCTGGTGAATAGTCGCGATGACGGTGCGCCCAGTCGCCGCGATATCCTTCAGTACCTGCATCACGCTGAGCGCGATGCTGGAGTCGAGACCGGACGTGGGCTCGTCAACGACGAGCACTGCGGGGTCGTTGATCACTGGTGTCAGCCGGCTCGGAAAGTGGCTTACTCTGCACAGCGAGAGAAAGACGGCGCTTCTCGCCGCCCGAAATGCCTTTGATGAGCGGCCCGCCGACCGGGAGGTCGGCGCAATCCTTGAGTCCCAACATCCTAAGCACTGTCTCGGCTCTTGCGATCTTCTTCTTCCGCGCCATCTCGTTTGGCAAGCGGAGAACCGCAGCATAACGCAGCGTCTCCCGGACCGTCAGGTTGGGGAGGTGCCAGTCATCCTCCTGTTCCACAAAGGCGACATTGCTCATTGCCACGGCTGTAGCGGGCGCCCCCGCAAATAGCAAGTCACCAGTGCGCGTGAAGCTCGCCATGGCGCCAGCGCTGAGGCGGCGGCCCGCAATGAGCTGAAGTAGCGTAGACTTCCCCGCTCCCGAGGGGCCAAGGATGGCGCTGACCTCACCGGCGGGGAAGGAGGCCGAGACGTCGTCGAGGATGAGCTTGCGCGCGTTCTTCGCAAGGCCTCGCCCTCGCCGCTCCCATGCAAAGCTGAGGTGACGCACTGTCACGTCGATTTTGTCGCGTGTCATGTGGCTATCTGCGACGTCGGCCGTCTTGCCGCGGAAATGGCCGTCAATCTCGGAGGCGTGCCGCACGCCGCCAACAGGAAGGTAGCGGAGCACAAGGCAGGCGATGGCGTACTCCAATAGGGCGAAGCCGATCATACCGGCGAACCACACACCGATATTGATGTCCAGGTCAAAGTTAAAGCCGCGGAGGACGTTGTTTCCGTCGCACTGGGCAAGATTGGCATTCGAGTCTGCCGGGCAGTCGAACACGCGGTCCTTGAAAACTACAGTGGCGACGATGCGGAAGCTGTAGAAGTACGGCGAGAGCCAGCGGATCCATTCTGTAAAGTTTGGCGGGTCGACGAGGATGAAGCCCGCCGAGAGGAGCTGGAAGATGTTGATCGCGTTGCCGATGAGCGACGCCTGCGCAAAGCTGCGGGTGACAGAGCTTGCAAATAATGCAAGGCCCTGGATCGCACTTTGTACGAGCAGCGTGCTCCCAACCACCGTGAACAAGCCGCGCGCGACATCGTCATGTCGCATGCCTGCGATAAACCAGAGGATGAAGATGTACAGCGTCGGGGAGAGGATGGCGGGGAAAAGGAACGAGATCCAGTCGCTGAGTACGTACGGCACGACATCGTAGAGGTTATCCTCTCGCTCGCGGTCGAAAATAATCAGATCCTTGCAGAACTTGTACACCCAAAACACCTGCTGGAGGTAGAACACGCCGGGAATCATTTGAAACGAAAGATTTTTGAGCGATTGGACGCCTGTCGGCGTGTCTGGGATATTGGCGTATGTCACACCCATGATGACGCCGAGGATGATGCCCTGAAGCACGAGGCCCGCGATCGTTGGGATGTTGCGGTAGACGTTGCGGTGCGCACGCGCGGTGAGCACACGGGTCTGGAGGAAGAAACCGGGACGCTTCTGCTCGGTGCGCGTCACAGCGCGGTGCAGTTCGACAGCCCCCGCACTGTGGTGAGAGTTGGAGGAGCGCAGATCTGGCCGCTGAGGAGCGAGCGTGTCTGGCTTAGCGGCGATGTGCGCCGCCCACGCATTGGTGAGTGCGCGAACGCGGGCCATGCTCGCCTCCTCCTTCTCGGGCGTGCGGTTGTCGACAGAACTGACATCAATGAGGAAGTCAAGGGGGTTGATGCCGGGCTCGACGTCGTGGCCCAATCCACTGAACCAGTCGAGACACTGCCTCCGGAGGCCTGAGTACACAACCCGCCCTTTAGAAAGCAGAGTGATGCAGTCGAACAATGGGTAAGCGTCTGATCGTGGCGCGTGGATGGATAAGATGACGGTTCGCCCGCGGCGCGCGAGCGCGCTCAGCGTCTGCAGGAGAAGGTAGGAGGTGAATGCGTCGAGACCAGACGTAGGCTCGTCCAGAATGAGCACGGAGGGGAGGGTGACGAGCACACAACCGATGCTGAGGCGGCGTCGCTCGCCGCCACTGATCCCCTTGCGGAGCGGGCCTCCAACAACAGTATCCGCCGCATCACGCAGGCCCAGCTCGTCGAGCGTCTGCTCAACGATAAGTGCGATGTCCTCTCGTCTGAGGTCGGTGGGAAGGCGCAGGCGCGCAGCGTATGTGAGTGTTTCGCGCACTGCCATCAGCGTTTATTCCACCGACGTCACTGACCAGTGAGACACTCGACGAGGAAGTCCTGCTGCCGCACAAACCCGATGCGGCGCTTCGCCTCGTTCTTGCCCAGCGCGGCGCCGCCGTACGAGGGCACATAGCCGACCTCGCCCGCCTTGACAGGCAGATCATTGAGGCGGTGGGCAACGGCGTTGAGTAATGTTGTCTTGCCGCTTCCACTGCCGCCAAGGCTGACGTCAGCGACATTATATGGGACACGTACATGGCCAGTACTTGTCCACTGGAGCACGCGCACGACACATCTTCGAGAATTGTGGTCTTGCGCGGGCTCGCGTCTTTCGGTGACGCCTTGAGCGCAGTGATGTCGCCTTGGAGCAGCCTGGGGTTAGAAAAGCCAGCGGGAGACGCACTTGACTAGTCGTGAATGCTTCGGCACGCCGACAGTCAGGCCGCGGACGTCCAGGTCAAATGGTGGCGGCGGTGGGAGGTTGAGGAGCGCGCTGACCTCAACGTCCAATGTGGGCGGAGAGTGTGCGGAGCGCGGAATCTCCTCTTCCTTCTCTTTCTCGCCGATATCGCCCATGTCGAGCGAAGAGCGCGAGGAAGCGCTATCGCTGCAATTGTCGTCCGCTGTCATGCCCCGAGTGACCGGCGACCCGGGCATACGCGCGGGTTCTGGTGACTGACCCGCAGGCTCCAGAGGAGGGCGCACGGGCGAACTTGGCGCCGGGGCCTCAGGGGCGTTGGGCGTCGGCGCTGGTGATGATGCTGGCGCTGGTCCGGCGTCCATCGCGAGAGAGTAAGTGACGGGGAAGCATGAATACACCCCGTCAGTTTATGAACAAGGTATATGGCGACCTCGATAGCGATGGCCTGATGGCCGACGGTCAGACAGAGGCCAAGGATGAGCGTTAGTGCGTGAAGACTGCGTACTGCGTGAGACAAGCGCATGGATTGCCGGTAGAACGGGGGATGGAGCATGGAGCCCTGCAAAATGGCCGTGTTGGGTTCCGTCTTTCGGCTTCCCCGCACGGAATGTCCGAACTCTACGTGTCTGCCGCAGCTCGGTGAACACCGACGCCGAGTGTCTGAGGTCACGTGTAATCCGCGTGGACATTTGACCCCGCTCATCCACGGTGCGTCACTTGCGGCAACATCACCCGTCGCTCACTCATCTCCTCCATCTAAGCTCCTCCGCCAACTCGTGCTCGTTACGCCGACGCCGAGATCCAGACCCCACCTCCAGCCGCTCTCCTCGCCCTAGCCGCGCGCCTTTCCCCCCCCCCCCCCCCTTCAGTCTTTCTCCGGTCGCCCTCTCCGCTACCCCGGCCCCCATCAGCAGCACCATGGGCGTCGGACACGTCTTCCTCGTCGGAATCATCTGCGCTGCCATTGCCGCAGCATCATGGTTCCTCGCGCCTAAGAAGAACCTCACGTGGGTACCACTTCCTTCAACGTTGTTTCAGATCCATCCATCATTCTCCCTCCAGCTCTCCCACGTCATCGCGCGAAGCGTGCCAGCGCGAGCGCCGTGGTCTTGTCCAGGACAGCTCTTGCGCCATTTCCCATCTTGTCTCGTCAAACCTCCAGTCGTCTCAATTCTTGTCTCATCGTCTCCTGTGTCGCCTTCCCTCCCAGTTTCTCGTCCTCCCCACTAACCCCAGCCTCTTCCGCTCCTCGGCTGTCCTCACAATCGCTTGTCTCTACCTCATGTGGATGTGCACGTATCTGTGCCAGTTGAACCCCCTCATCTGTGAGTCGCGTGTGAGGTGGAGCTTACACCAGACCCGAAGCGTGGTGACCTGCGCGTGGAGCATAAGGAAGTGTAGACAATGTATTGTATGGCTCGTTCGCTAATACGCAGAGGTAGGCTAACCACGTTGACAATTCTGGCTCACTCACAACTCATTCACCAACAAATCTTACGCATCGCATGGCATTGTCAAGAAGTGCCTCAAGGCAGTGGTAGGGACCTGTGATGGCACAGCCCAGCGGCTCTGCCTCAACCCCTACTGACGCTTACTGTCTCCTACCCTCCTGCATCTCTCCTGCACGACTCTTCCTCCTGCACAAATCTCCCCCCTGCACCTTCTCCTTCCAGCACATCTCTCCTTCCTGTAGTCCACTTACACTACAAAACAGTCTACAAAAGCAGCAATAGCGGACACGCGCTGCCGCGCCACACCGGGAGCATCGCTCTCGTCTGAACCAGTCACCTCGCTCTCTTCGATCCTCGCCGAGGTGCAGACAGCCCTCCTAGGCTCGGCATGAGCAACAGCCCAGCATTCTCGAGTTCGTGGCGCCTGTGCGGGTGTATGCGGCTGAATCTCTAAGCCTCGCACACAGCGATTCGCCTCCGCGCTCCACAGCATCGAGCTTTCAAATGGCTGGCACAGCCCAGTGCCACCTTCCCCCTCCCTGCAGCGACGCCTACGCCTGCGGCATCTCTCCTACGTTCTAGCCACGTCCTGTCAAGGAAGCATAGAACGTTGGACGAAAGCCCGCGCAGTGGTCCAAACGATCCTCAATCGGGCGGCTGTCCGCTGCGTGTCGACACCTGCTCACTGGCAAGGCATGAGTCACCTTTGTGACCCTCGACTCTAGACGGGCTTACTGGCACCGAACTTCGAGGGGGGGTAAGGAGTGTGGGCGAGTACGGCGCGCCTAATAGTCGACTTGTGAGCTTACTTCTCCTTATGCCCAGCCTGGTTTACAACGTCGGCGGTCCCCTCGGCTGTTCGTTCACATGCCTTGACAGGTCCCTCAGGCCATAGAGTATGTCGCCCACGTCCGAGCTATGACATCGCTGAGTTGTCCCCGCCATCACATTCGATGGCGAATCCCAACAGGCGAACGACTCGAGTGACTGCGATGGCGCTGACGGAGGTGGCTGGAGGATGGTTTGTACGACAGACACTGGACGACAGCAGATGGTTTCACGACAGCGAGGATTGCGAGACCAGGCGAACAACCACAACAAGAAGACATAACTCCGGCAGGACGCGCCATTCAGGTGACAATAGGACGGATGCGCACGCCCACACCGCCCAGCGGCGCGGAGAACCTGGCTCTAGACGCGCTTAGTCGGTACCCGGAGATGCGTGGGTTGCTGTGGACACGCGCCGCGAGGCCAAGCAGATAAGCGCGCGTGGTCCCACACTACTTAGACGCGTCTTGGTCGCGGCGACTTTCTTGGACGGTTTCCCCACATCCAGACTCACGAACGTCTGGTGGCGATTCGACAAGCTTCCGAACCTGACACCCGTCATCTTCCTCATGGCGTTCAGGTGCAGCGAGGCTAGCGAGTAAGCCTCAGGATGGTGGGTCGGTGCTGTTCAAAATGTCCTAGGGTACGCCATCGGGCTGCGGGCGCCGACATCGGCGTTCACCCCGCTGTGCCGATGACCCAGCCCGCCTGGCCGAGCCAGGCAGTGGAACGACTTGTCGGGCCCGGAGGACACACGTCGCACGAGCACGAGCACAAGCACATGAGCAGACGCCCATGCGCGCCGAAGCTTCCTCCGCCACGGCACCGTTTGAGTGTGGCGGCAACTGGAGAGGGGATGAATGAGTCCCGTGTGTCAGCCACATTATGCCTATTATCAAGGGCTGAGCAGCGGTGTCAGTCTGCTGCAACAAACCCATTTGCCCACCATCGTGCCACACTGCCACTGCATCCGATCTACCCGCTGCGTGACGTCGGTATGTTGAGCCGGCGCTGCTCGTTTATAGGGAGTCGGGCCGTCGCCGCCTTCGTTACGTCGCGCAGTGCCCAGCGTCGGCGGCCATTCGCAAGGAGGCCGTATCGCTGAGGCAGGCGCTGACGTTTGTGCGTTGGGGATCGGGTTTGAGCGATGCGGGCGGGTTAAGAGGTCTGTGTGGGCCGTCGGTGGCACGGGGTAAGGGGGGGGGGGGGGGGGACGACGTAGAAAAGGGGTGCCTGGGTGACTTTGAGATGTTGGGGGAGTGCACAGGAGGAGAGAACAAGGGCGTCCAGGGAGAGGCAGCTATGACGACATTTGTGCCTTGCTGGGTCTGGAGTGGTAACCAATTGGGGAATGTTTAGCTCTTGCTGACGTGCTCTTCCCCCGAGTCCTTGGCTCGTGCCCCTGCATTGCGTCGAGCGCGTCCCTTATGTCCTCGAGTCGTAGAACGAAGGCGACCCTGCACTGCTACTCGCTAGAACCTCCATCGGCCTTGATGCCATGCTCCTCGCGCTCCTCGTTCTTGTCTCGAGCTCTCCAGCTCGGCCAGCTCTCTCCCACTCGCTGCGGCGCGCCGCACGTCTGAACTCTACATAGCCTCTGGCCCCTTGGTTTCCGGTAGTTGCAAGATCTGACTGAGACAAAGTGTGGCCATCCTCATGTCCCGCTGCATCCACTAAAGCGCTCACGTCGTGTTCCGCTTCGATCTCTATAGCTCTGAGGCATGTGCCGCCATACCGCCGCACCGCGCTTGAGCTGCATCGCCCGCATGCATACGTGCAGTCTACTAATCGCTCACCTCGTTCTCCCGTTTGCTCAGTGATCAGTGACCCATCCGTCCCTTGGGCCATCTACCTCATCGACCTCCACTTTGACCCACCGTACACCTCTCACCGCATCCGGCACGCACAACCCCTTTCTCCTCCTTCCACTATACAACTACTCTCTACAACTCTCTACCTCCCATCACTACTTTCCCATTTCCCTCCACGTCTCTCTCCCAGGCTCTCGATCTCAATCGGTTGCCTCACACACGACACGCATTTTCGCCTCCATCCCTCCCCTCAAATCCACATCGCTGTAAGTCGTTCATCCAGCCAAAATCTTTACCCCCCCCCCCCCCCCCTCCCAATTCCGGATGTGAGCTAGGCGGCGACCTAATCTTGCACCATCACTGCATGGGCTGGGTGTCGCGCTCGTTGGTCTCGCGGGTCCGCTTCAACTTGATGCTCCAGTGAGGGTGGGGGCTACCGTGCACCGCACAAAAGTGTCACGCCGGTCGAACGAGCAGCGAAGCCGATCTGCTTCCTCGGATGCTCAGCTGAGCTGTGAGCGGCGCTGCGGGCGTTACATGCAGTAATGAGCATTTGCCTGTAGGGAGTCATCGCAGACATCGCAGACATCGCAGACATCGCAGGCCTTGCAGAGATCGCAAAAGGCTGGGCGAGGAGCGTGAGCCCATTGGTGATTGTGAGCAGCATGCAGCCTGCAGCCAGCCATGACAATCCCCCATCTGGCGCATTCCTTGCGCTGTTACATGCCCTCATTTCGCTTCGTCTTTTGCTTCCTTCCTTGTCATCATCTCTCCAACAATTCTCCATCCGCTCCGCATCATCATCTCCTTTCTCGCCATCGCGCGCTGATCGCTGACCCGTGTCTCACTCTTGGCTTTGCGCGTACGACATCCGATTCACCCCGACCAAAATTGGCTCCTCTTGACCAGCACAAGCCCTCGCGATTAGGTCCGCGCAAGCGTCATTCACCTGACCCAAACGCTCGACCCTCCCTCCCTCCCTCCCTCTCTCCCCGTCATATTCCTCTCACACCCATCAGCACACTCCATCATGGCGTCCCCCGCACCAGTCGCGTCCCCACGGACGGAGCACAAGACAGTGGCCGAGCCAGCCAAGGTGCGCTACAACCCATCCAACAGTGTCTGTTCACCTCGCGTCCTCAGGGAACGTCATAAGACACCCTTACCATCCCACCTATGACGCCGCGTTCGGTGTCTGCGCAACGCTAGGCGCCTCTGGCCGCTGTGCGGCCCGTCGTCGAAGCGTGGCGTCGTCCCATTTCTTCTACATTGCACCCCGAGTGAATGCTGACCTGTCCCCACTTTCGCCATCAAACTCTCCGCCGATGTCACTGTGTTCCCTTGCGTCATCCAATCTACAGGCATCCACATCCGCGTCTGATGTTACCACAACCCCGAGCTCGTCTTCCGCCGCCGCCCCAGAGGCATCTGTGAGCACTCCAGCTCCCGAGGTCGCCTCCAAGAAGGAGGCCGACTCGGCTGAACCCGCTCCAGCTGCCGACGGTGCCGACGAGGAAGAGGAGGACATCGGACCGGTCCCCACAGACCCAGAGGGCATTATCAACATGGAAATTTTCGGACAGATCCAGGACATGGACGACGACGATGAAGACGACGCTGTGGGACACGAGTTCTCCAAGGGCATCGTCTGGGGCTACTTTGAGCAGGCCGAGAACACGTTCAAGCAGATGCAGGAGGCCATGTGAGTTCATCACACGGTTGAGAGTCCTAGTCGGCGCTAGCGATCTATCCCCGGCGACTGCGGAGCACACATGTGACTCTCGGGCCAGCCTTCGATAAGATGGAGCTGACGCCTCAAGTGAGGAGCCGTCCTTGTGGAAGCTGTCGTCACTGGGCCACTTCCTCAAGGGCTCAAGCGCAGCACTCGGCATCATCAAGGTGCAAAACTCGTGCGAGAAAATGCAACACTACGGCAACCTGCGTGACGAGGAGGTCGGCGCCGCACTGAGCGAAGACGAGGCGCTCCGACGCATCAAACAGTTGCTCGTCGACTGCAAGCGCGACTACGCCGTCGCCTCGGCATATCTGCGGCAACTGTACGCCTCGTATGACGAGTAGACGCCGCCCATCTCCGGTGCTTGAATCCGCCCGCCACGCACTCTCAAGACCGCACGCAATGGCACGCCAGCTCGTCACTGCATAGACTGTCCACCGGCATTGCATCTCGAGCTCCACATCTATCGCTTCCGTTATCACTACCCCGTCCCGCCCTGAATACCCGCCGGTCCCCTTCCTCCTCCGCTTCGACACCATTCGGCAACACTCTCGACACTTGACCTCGCCGACCGCACTCGTGTGCTCTTGGTGACAATGACTGTAGCATTCCCCGTCTCCTCTTCTCCCCGGCCTGTCTCTCCACTACTGCACGTCTCGGGCGCGCGTTTAATGATGCAGATCCTATACGAATACCGGCGCAGTAGCTCTAGCGGGGGATTGCCTCTCCCACTGAACTTCTTGACCGCACCGTGGCAGCTAGAGAGCTTCACAGTCTACCTAACAACCCCAGACAACAGTGATACCCTAATAACAGACTGGCACATGCCCTATACCCTCTACGTACAGTCACAGAAAATGCCTTACGCGACACACACCATGGCGCTAATGCTTGTGGTTCGGCCGGAAGAGGCCGTGCAGGAATGGGCTTTCAGAGTAGCCCCCGCTGAACCCCGGTGCACCCCACTGCGCCTGAGGCTGGAAACCAGATGGAGGTGGCGCAGGCGCAGGCGCAGGCTGGAAGCCGGATGGACCGGGTGCAGGTGAAGGCTGGAATCCAGACGGCGGTGGGATGGGCGGCACGTACCCCGCATTGGGAATGCTGCCGCTGATGCTGGCTGGGCGGTTCGATCCGCCGATGGGAGCGTTGAGCATGCCCGTCTGGCCGGGGGGACGGGGAGAGATGGGTCTAGGGTTGGGGTTTGGCGAGACAGGCCTGAGGTTTGGCGAGGCGGGGCGATGTTGGGGCGGCACGGGCGTGCTGAGGGTTGGCACCGAGCCTACCATCGACGCTGGACGGGCTTGGGCTGGGGTCAGCTGCTGTGCGTACCCGCGGCGGAGCGCGCACCTACGGGAGTGGGGCGCTTGTTGCTGTTGGCACGCGCGGCCCCGCCGGCTTTGAGGTCTGGGAGCTCGATGGTGGACAGGTAGATTGCGAGGTTGGGGGGAGGCTTCCACGAAGGCGCGCCAAAGGGGGCATCGTCGAGCTTGATGACGCGCGGGCCCTTGGACTCGGCCTCCTCCTCGAGCACGTACTGGTGCAAATCAGCCTGTTGGTTGCGGTGTCGGAAGCGGTTGACGCCTAGAACGACCTGGAGGGCGCGCTGGGCGGCACGTGCGTCCTTTGTGCGGATGATGATGAAGAGAATACTGGGGTCCTCGAGGAGAGCGATGGCGCGATCAATGTGCGTATTGAGGTCCGTGTTCACCCCGACGATGACTTCATTCGCGTCCTCGTTGTAGACCTCCGGTGGTGGGGACGGGCGCTGCGGCGCGCTGGTGGGAGGGCCTGCGGGCAGGGGCTTGTTCTGTGCAGGCTTTGGGGCCTGCGAACCTGAGCTTTGCCGGCTGTTCGAGGCGGAGTCGGCGCCGTCAATTAGCGCAGTGAAGGTGATGGCCAAAAGTGTCTCCAAGCCGCGCAGGTCCTTGATCTCGTGTCCCAGAAATCGCTCGATGTTGTAATGGAGAATCGACAGCTGAGCAGGCTTGCCGTCGCGACCTGCAACACGTCCCAGAGCAATGTCAATGTTAGGGTCGGGGCGGCGGTCCATAAAGCAGGCCATATCCTTGGACGTGATCCCGCCATCTCGCTTCCACATGTACTTGTTGCCCTCGAACTGGAAGGACCATTCCTGTCGTCAGCGGTAAAGAGCGGCCGGCGCCAGGGTGACGCCGCGTCACGCACGAATCCGAGCTTGCCAGTGAACTCAAAGGGGACTTTCTCGTCGGGACCATGGAGCTCGAGCCGCCGGCTGCGGAGACGCTCTGTGAACAGTCCCGTTGACGCGAGCTTGGCCTGCGAGAATGCGTCTGCTGTTAGCCAAGGCAAGTCAGAGCGAGTGGGAGCCGAGCGAAATAGCGTGGGAGAGGGTGAAGTTGAATGATTAGCGAGCGGTGGCAACGTCGCCGCCACCCACACGGCACTCCCCAGCGAGCGCGCTCGCGCTCATCCACAATCCCGGGCTCACCGTATAATGCAGCGCTGTACACCTCGCCGTCTCGCGAAGTCTCGCGCACGCGCCCGTATCGGATCGCTTGGTCCTCGACCGCGCGGTTCTGGTTGTAGTTCTCGATCAGGTAGAGCACGTTGGGCTGCTGCGCGGGCACGAGGGAGAGCGTGTAGCACGCCTTGTCACGGAGGGACATGGCGAGTTAGTCCCGCAAGCGCGTGAGAACGTGAGGGAACGAGACCGCGAGAAGAGTCGAAGCGGAAGGGAAGAGAGGGAGGGAGCCCAAGGGGGAATGGATTGAGTGGGAAGGGTGGGGAGGGGGGAGAGAAGAGTGGACTGGGATAGGAAGTTGACCGAGGGAGCTTGTACCGCTGAGGAGCGTAGAGGCCAGAGATGAGTAGAGAAGAGATGAGAGAGGAGTTGGATGGTGTCGAGACGCGAAAGGAATGGAGGAGCATGTCAGTGCATTCTCCAGTGTTCAGGGCATCCCCAGGCTGTCAGGCACCGCCCCGCACAGCCCAGCTGGGCCCAGTTTATCGTTGGCCGGGAGCTTCCCGCAATCTCTTACTCCAGTGTTGTGGTCATGCGCGTGTCTGTTCCAGTTCCAAAGCACCAAAGCATGCGTAGAGTCTGCAGCCGAACAGATCGGCAAAAGCGGTCATTCATTTCAGGCCTGCATCGCATCTACAGTAGGCGTGGTATCTCATGCCGAACTCGTAGGAACGACTCCGGAACAGCAGAGGCACCCGTCGCGGAACCGACACGCGTTCATCTCACGCGGCAGAGCTGTGCCTCAGCGCGACGTATCCGCCTGCATCGCCTTGAGTGTTGTGATCTCATAATACATAGTCTGCCTATATTGCGCACATAACACAAGAGACCGCGCGGAAAAGCTGGAGGCTTTGAATGGCGGTCACAGTCGTGGGTTGCCGTCGGCCGCGAGTTCTATCGCGAGCACTGGAAGTTTGGTCGGCCGCGGTGGTGCTAAATGTTTGGGACCAGACTGAGCATACAAGACAGAGCCGGTCTCTGGATGTACCTGCCCGTGGAGGCTACAACAGGTCGTCTTCAGGTTGGGGAGAATATACAACTCGTTGACGTAATTGTGAAGGGTGCTGATGTCAGACGGATCGAATGTTTGAACAACGCGCCGCGTATCTCAGTTATGCCTCTCCAGTCGCCTGCCCACACCATTAAAATGGGTTCCGACACATGTACAAGTCGAATTTCGCCCGTCCTTGCCTCATTTGCTACGCTGAGGTAACAACCTCATTTCCAAGAACCGCTCACTGATCTCAATCCTGGCTATCCACTCCACTTACACGCTTACCGCCGCATCTCAGCATGGGTAACAATGGCGCTCTTCATGCCGTGGCCGGCCGGTGCTCGCGTACTGGCTGTGACGGCGGCATCACGCGAAGAGCTCTGGCTCGGCTAGGGCATTCGGATAACCGTCGAGAAGACACTACAACTGACATGTGTCCCCCCGCCGGTTAATAACATGCTGCCGCCACCTCTGCAGCGCGTCTGCTGTCACGCGACAGTAAGGTCAGGGGTCAAGGTTAGACTCCTTCTCATATTCCATTGAGATGGTGCCTTGCAGTGGTGAACCCATCGACGGGTATTTGTGAGATAAGGCGTCTCCTCTGACTATGAGGTGTTCTCCGAGGCCGAGGTGTAGAGGTGGGCACCGGCGACAGAACACATCCGCGCAGTACGGTGGCGAGCGCGGCTCTCCCGTACCCGGCGAAACAGGCGTCTCAACTGTCCCAGAGTCCTCCGAACCATGCACAAAGCCTTGGCATCGCTTGGAGCTGCAGCCGATGCGCTTAAGTAAGACGGCTGATCAGCAACTCTGTTCGGCTGCACGGCCGTTTGCTTCTGCTTCGCACTTGAACGCCTGAGCTAAGCGCTGGGCGCGCTGATGATCTAGGTCAGTGCGTGCACGGCTCCAAGCCGTACCTGCTCTTGAGCAGACTTCGAGTCTTTGTAGAGCCCTGGTGTGCGGCCCACGCGCACCGCATAGAACTAGCGCAATCTTTACGTAGGGTGTGAGAAGTGGCGGTCGGAGGAATTGGATGATGCGAAGATGGGGACGCAGCCGTGCGTTCTCTGTGCCGGGTAAAGCAAGCGGCGTGCGATGTGATGAGACTGGTCTGCGTTGGAGAGGAGGGGCTAGAGGAGGAGTTGAAGAGGGGGAGACCGTTAGGGGGTGAATAGCTTTGCACAGCGAGAAGAGGAGCGGGTTTATTCGTACACAGTTGCTGCATGTATCTTTATGGGGTTGATGGGCATCACGGAGGAGCTTATCAGTTAAGGACAAGGACGGGGAGCGGAAATAGGCGACGCCGGTTGTACGGAGGTGATCCCCGTCCACGTGGCCTCAATGTGCCTATTTGGCTTTGTGGCACAGACCGTCTGAATTGCGAGATATCTGCAGTGGCGGTGAGAGTTTCGCTGGCTGACGACGCGACCGAACAGCACGAGCCCTGTTTCTCAAGGATCTGAGCACGGGCGTAATATTTCTCCTCGACTCGTCCCCTTCCACATCAAAAGAGCCAGCGAGAGCCAGGGGCAGAAAGTGACGCGAAGCGCAAGAGGCGCGCTCGATCGCGCTCCGCCGTGCGCTGCGGTGCGACAGGGGCGGCGGCACGACGGTGACGCGGCGACACGACTAACCCGAACCTAGAGAGAGCAAGAGAGCACGAAGCCTATGTCCTTGGCGCGGGCGGACCTACTCACCTATCTCGCTACCTACCATTCCCACCTCAGCTTCGCGCTGCTGACCTCAGCCCGGGTTATGCGGAGGAATGTGGCCGTACAAGGTGGCGCAGAAGCAAATGGTGGTGTGGGCGGACGGGGTGGTCGCGAACAAGGCTCGGGTGTCAGCCGCTCGCCCCGCCGCAGGGTAGGGGCTACCGGATCGTGTCCTGCATGTCCCGTCAGGAGGCAAGATATGCAGGACTTGCTAGACGTGCAGGACACGACCACTCCCGGAAAGCGCAGGTGCACGATCACCAACTGCGTCGATGCGGCCCTGTAAGCTGGGCGGCCTGGCGTCCGCTGGCACACTGGCGTGGCGGACTAGAGGCGAAAAGATCTCGAGCAGCTGCTTTCTCTTCGATCTTCCTTCGATCTTCGTCTCAACTCAGACCAGCACATCGCATACACACCACACAGGCGAGCCCGATAGTCAACCCAAGCCTGTCCCGCCGAAAAGACTGATTTTCCACGTGAGGGCTTGCTGGACGTGCTTTGCTTCTGCGGGGAAACTGCTGGCCTCGTGATACACACGCTCGTTCTGCTCGCGGCTCGCCATTCCACCGAGCCACCGACCGACCACCGCCTTCTGCTCTCGTCCTTTTCTACTCTCCACATCCTCTCTTCACTCATCTTATTGCCATCTAACACTCCTCATCCTCTCGTCTCCTCGTCTCCGCGAGCCCCACCAGTCCCACAAGTCACGATTTTAGGGTCACGAGGTATGCGGAACAGCGGCCAAACTGCTTACGTCCTGACAACAAGGCCTGCCCAAACTCGTCCGTGCGACCGGTCACCCATGGTGGCAAACAACGTCGCCACTCGCGCGCAGCGCGCAAGCCCCTCCAACCCCTCTCTCCCGTCGGTGCATCCCAAGCTCGCCAATGTCGGGCCTATAGGCCTCCTGGCCGATGTTGCGTTGGGCTACACTGCCCCGCGCAAAATGTTCGAGAGTAACACACTTCCGCCCATCGCCCACCTTACCGGTGAAGTGCGTGCACCAGCGCTTCGGCGCGCCCCGCGCCGTCTCTCTCCGGCCCCGGCCTCACGTATGGACTGGAAGGACGCACAGAGCCACCAGGTGACGCCCGCGCCCAGGCACTGCCCCAAACTGGCTGACGACCAGATGAGAAGCTCGTCGCCGTACCTGCAGCTGCCCCCGGCAGCAGACCGCCCCGACCCGATCCGCGGCCATCACCCAAGCCAAAGCCAAGGTCAGCACCTACCACACGTCCAGCACCCGCACCAAAGCCAGTCCACGCACTACTGGAGCGAGCGGGGCGAGTGGTATCAATACCCTCGCCCGCCCCCTCTCGTCGCTACCCAGTCGCACGGCAGCCACCCGCGCACCAAAAACGCTCACCGCTCCCACCCCGGTCCGCACCCCTACCAGCGCACACAGTCCATGGCCTCTGGTGTAGGCGCAGGTGGGAGCATGGCCGCGCATATGGGCTCCGATGTTGGACACCTACGCCCTCCCTCGCACCCAAACTCTCGCCATTACGCGCACCCGTCCGCGTCTGGGCATTCCGCTGGGCATACCGCCGGCCTCCCCTCTCCCGCCTACACGACTCACAGTGGGGAGCGCCACATTCCTCTGCCCATCCACCCTTCGGCAAGATACGCCCCAGGGCGGGGCACGCATTCCGCCCCCACCTCCACCCCCGCCTCCACCCCTGCTTCCGCATCGGCGTCTGCCTCCGCTGCCCAGTCGAGACCCACCTCGGGCAACGCGACGCCACAGCCACAGCGTGTCGACCCAGCTCTGCAGAGCGGCGACGATCACTCGAGTGACAGTGACTCGAGCGATGACGAAGACGAGTGGACGCCGGTGGCGAAGCGCCGTGCACCGGCTCCGCGCACGCGTGCATCAGCGCGCCTAGCGGTCAAGCGCGAGAGAGACGACAGCGAGCTCCGCGAGGTCGAGGACGAAGAGGAGGGGCCGAGCGCTAGCACCTCCCCAATAATCGACGGCAAGCCTAAGAAGCGGACGTACGTGCGCCGTGACGCCCAGCGCCGCAAAGAGCAGAACGCGCAGGCGCAAAAGAAGTTCCGGTGGAAGAAGAAGGTCCTACAAGAGCAGGTGGGTCAGAGTAATACAAGAGTTGCTAACAGCAGATGCGTGCCGACCTCGACGAGCAGCGTGCACTAGTCGAGGAGCTGCGGGAGAAGTGCGCCGCGCTCGAAGACTTGCTAGGCGAGCACGAGGTTGCGCTAGCCGCTGCACAAGAGGACAACGCTCGCCTGGCCGCGCGCCTGGAGGGGTGTGCTTGTGAGTAGGATGTGAACCTGGTATCTGTGACCAGGAAGTGTTGTTCCGTAGCGGTTGTATGTGGCATGATAATATGCAGCATGATACTCGTCCCAGCTCATGATTTCAGACAAGTGAGATCCCTGCATGGGAATCGCACCTTCGACAGGGTCGTACGTCTCACACCTATGCTACATGCACCATGTCTGGATGTGCTGTACCATGCCGAGCCAGTTATGTTCTTGCACTTGATGATTGACGAGCATGATACGTTGGTCGTCGATCATGACTCCCATTGGGTTATGGTCCAGCCGTCGCAACACGGTGCGGTAGGGAAGGCGAGTGACAATGTCGACTTCCCAAGCATCGCTCTTGATTACCGTAGGCGCAGGAGAACCCCCTACGCTTGGTAACGCTTGATTGCCGGCAGCGTCCTTCGCCGGGTGCGTCTCTGGTGCGCCCACAAATTGCACCCCAGTTGACGGCTTCATGCGTTTGCCGGCCCACCAGTGCGGATTGAAGTCGTGCACACACAGCTCGGTCGAAAAGCCATGGCTGCTCGCGGGCCGCCGCACCAGGCTCGCGTACCGGTAGCCAGAGCACGAGCAAACCCAGAGCCGCCGCATGAGCTGTGGCGGAGGCATGACACGCGTCGAGTGCTCACCCCACTCGTCCCATTCGAATGTGCGTGTAGGTGAATCAGCGTGGTGCTTCCGCCGTGGCTTGGCCGAGTAAGTTCGTTGCCTGTCGTCCGCGTGACCGCTGGCGCTTGCTGGCGATGCCGGCGAGCCGTTCCGGGACCTCGGCGGCGACCTACTTCTGGATCGGATCATGTCCGGATCGCCTGGGGTGCTCGAGCCCGAACTTGAAGCGGGTGAAGACGCGTTGCGGCGCTCCGCGCGCTTTACCGCATTCCGATGCCAAATGTCGTGCAGCCGTTCTTCCCCTTCCTCCGCCATTTGTATCAACGTCTCGCGAAGGATGAACATCTCGTAGCACTCAGACCGCATGCGCATTGGCATCACGAGGTGGTCGTCATCCATTGCCAACTCAATGACGATGACGCCTCGGCGCGGATCTTGTGTAAAAGGCCTGACACCCAACGTTGCCTGTTGACTTGGCACAGGTGGGAACGCTGGGTCTGGCCGCATATGCATCTGCGACACCATCGATCCGGCGCGCATAGGCGGGAGGAGAAGACGCACGACGAGCACAAAGCGCGGCGAGGTCGAGTCCGACTCAGATCGCTCCAAGGGTGCGGTGCTGGTCGGTGCTGGTTTTGAGGGGTCATGCGCGAAGGAGAAGATGTCAATGCTAGGGGGGTGAATGAAGACAGGATTCTGGTTGTCCATGAAGCCTGGGACGCCGCCGAACATCTCTCGAAGCGTAGGCCCAATGACCGCTGGCATTGTGAGAGCGACGGTCGTCGGCGTAAGGAGGGCCATGCTGGTGCGCGCAAGCGTCTCGCCGAGGGATCTGCGGCCCAGGACAACGCCGGTCTTCCAGTTCCAGGCAAACAGCTCCTCCTCGTACGCCGCGCGCACGGCCGTCAGCTCGTCCTGCACAGCGATTAGGACAACGAGGGTGCTGTCCATGACTTGGAGAAGCTGCTGGCTGACGTGGCTCATTTCCCCGTGGACCCACGGCGGTGCGTCTAGGGTGGGAAACTTGGCGAGTGGATGCGGTTCGCCCGTGCTCAGGGATAAGAGGTGGAAGCGGTGGATCGGTGCGTGGCCACTCGCTCTCGGCGGTGAGTGCTCGCTCACCACGATAAGGTCCTGCGAAGGGTCCATGGTCAAGTCGGCGATGGGGAAGCCCACGTCGACTTCCTTGCACGGGATGATGGGGGAGCCAATATCGGGGTCGACGGAGGAGGCAAGCGGGATGAGACGGATCTTCGTGGGCTGGAGTCAGCGGTTGTGTCAGCCACCGATGTGTGACATCCGTCGACCCACTCTGACACTGTGTGATATGGATCTCTCTTGGCAAAGCAGGAAAATGCCGTCCTGAAGCTCGTAGACGCCTGCGGGGCCAGAAACAGAAAACTCGCGCACTTCGGCGGGCATGAGCTTGTCGAATCTCTGCTCGCGCTCGGCGAGGAGTCGAAGCTTCTCTGCTGCGGAGAGGGCGCTGACATCTCTTCGTGGGGGCGCATCCTCCTCCCACGCGGCTAACTCGACCGAAGGGATCGTCGCGCGCCTCGCATCCGAGTAAGGCGATGTCTCGATGCTCGCGCCCTCCAGCGGCCACGGTGGCGGGGCAGGCCTGTTTGGTACGTCGAGGTAGCCTCGGGCAGCGAGGGCTGCGCGGTACGCTAGGCGGGGTGCTTTGGCAACTTCTCGCAAGGCGCAACATGTCTGAGGTCAGAAAGTGCAAGGAAGGAGCCGGGACTGGCGAGGGATTGGAATGAGAGATGGCGGGTTCAAAGCCAGCCGGGGTGGCGATGCGGAGAACGGGACCGCCGAGGTATCGGTAGGGGTGAGCTGGATGGATCTTGGGAGCTGACAGTGGGAAGCTTGAGAGACCAGTCGCACGGGGAGGATGACGGATATGAAACGGATTCGGGACACTGTGAGCCACGACTTACCTGCGATGCGGCCACCAGGCCGTCCAGGTCGAGGTTGGCGAGGACGCGCTCGAGAATCTCGCTGGGTAGCTCGAGAATAAGACATGGACCCCCTTCTGGCGTATCTTCTGGAGTTTCTCTCCGCCTCAGCGCAAACATAACGGTAACGACAACAACGAAAGCAATAGGAACGAGCATGAGCTCGGGGGGAGTGATTGTGAGATCGAGAGTGAGATGCAGTGGAGCATGACCGCTCGATGATGGGTGTCACGTGACTGTGCACCTGCTCACCCCCTCTTAGCGCTTCACAACATGATTCAGGACCGGTCCGTTGATACATTTCGTTCACCATAAACCATGTCCGCACCAAAGCGCTCGACGGTGTACGTCGCGGGATTGCCAGCAGCTGTTAATGAAGACCAGCTGCTGGCTACGTTTGTCACGTTCGGCGACATCCTCGAGATCAGCATGCCGCATGAGCAGCACGACTGTGAGTCCTTCCTTCCTCTAAGATCTGATGACTCACATTAGCAACAAAACACCGCGGATACGCCTTCATTACCTTTGCAGAGGCGGCGGACGCGCAGGAGGCCATCGACAACTTCGACCTGAACGAGCTGCCCGGGTACGCGGGGCAAGGCAAGTTCCTCAAGTGCTCCATTGCGAACCCAAACAAGTACGGTGGCGACAGCAGCGGCAAGCATGGCCGTGCATGTGAGTTTATGCAGGGGCGAGCTGACATTCTGTGTGGGAAAGCGAAGAATGGCTGCGCGAGAACGCAGAAGCGGGGCCAGACCTAGCCGCGGCGGCGGCGGCGGAGGCGCAGAACGGAGCATAGATATGTATCAAGTAGAGACTGAGCGTTGGTATGGCGCGGCCCGGCGTGAGAGAGGACACCCTCACGAGCAGAATCAGATGTTTCGCCGAGGTCGGAGCATGCTGCTCCCCGGCAGGTGTCCCAAGTGACCAGCATCAAGCTATTGCGCTCTACCAACTCTCTCCTCATGCTTATCGCGTTGCCTCTGCCCTTTATCACGAGCATATCACCTCTGGCCGTCGTACTGGATTCGATTACCGACATTCTCTCTCACGTGGCTTCTTGCACCAACTACATCGCTTCTACGTCCTACTCTACTGGAATGTGGGCGATCTCCAAGACTCAAGGAAGCCTGATGAGAAGCTGTCGTCAGCTGCAGCATGTGATGTCAACTTACGTATGGCACTTCAACGTCCTCGCCACTCGAGTCATCAGCCATAACCTCTACCAGCAAACTCTTCTGCCACGACGGCAACGGCTTCTTGCTGACCTCCTCGACGAGGTCTGAGATCTTCTTGGGAAGACGTTCAGCCGCCTGTCTGTCAGCAATGCCTCTAATTGGACCGACCTTCTTAGCGGGAGTGAACGCTGACCACAGCATGGACACGCCCTGCGACACCATCTGCAGCTCGAGGCCGTGCTTCTCCTGGAACCAGTCGATGATCTCCTGCAACGTCGGGTTGCCCTCAATCTCGAAGCGGTCCCACAGAGTCCACTCAGTGTCATTGTACTTCTGCTTGGCGGCAGCGATGGGCTCCGAGAAGCCGAAGAATGGCAGCGCCAGGTTGACGAAGCCGTTCTTGTACTGCTCGATGTCGTCCTTGCCGTCAATGATCTTGTACAGCTCGAGGCACACCAGGCCCACGGCGAGGGCGGTGGTGGTCGCGATAGCGGGGATGATCTTGCCCGCAATCAGCTTGGTCTTGTGGCGATCCGCCTCGGTGATGCTGTAGTTACGCGCGCGAAGGTTGGAGGCCGCCGTGATGAAGTCGATGTGGTGGTTCGAGTCGTCGTCCTTCTCAAAGTCACAGGGCGCCAGGCGGAAGCCAGCAAGCGAAGAGGGAGAGGGGAGAGTCTTGACAATCGACTCAATGTCGTCCGAGTCATCGGGCGTCTCGTTCACAGGCTCGTTCTCGTTAACCTGAATCTTGACGCCGCTCTTCGGCACAAACTTGGGCACCTCAAAGCCCTCCAGCGCCTTGCGGAAGACAGCAGGGTCACGCTCTCCCTTGAGACCATAGTTGTAGGCATGAAGGTTGGCCGCTGCCACAAGGTAGGCGAAGTCAAGCTCGTCGTCAATGTCGAACGCAAGCGGGTCCGGGGCACGCTTGGGGCCCGACCAGAAGGGGGTGCCGTTCGAGTTGACCTGGTCCTTGGGAAGGTTGTACAGGAGCTGACTGATCTCGTTGACATAGTCGTTCTGAAACTGCAGACGAGCCCACTGAACGCACTCGGCAAACGTGGTCGGGCGGTTGACAAGGTAGCGCTCAATCTGCTTGAGCTGCTCGTGGTGCTGGCCAGAGCTCTTGAGCGTAGTCTCGACAAAGTTGGGCTGCGAGAGGTAGAGGTTAACGGTCTGGGGAGGGTTGACGAACAGGGCGTCGAAAGCCTCACGGGCCCACTAGATGTCAACTGGATAACTGGTTGATAAACTTACCTGAATGGTGTGCTCAATGGCGTTGGGGAAGTTCTTGACCGTGCACGAGGGAATCGACTTCTCAGGAGGGTCCTGCGAGGACGAGTACGACTCGGTCATGAACGGGATGACGACCTGGGTGTTGGCCTTCGTCCCGAGCGTGCCCGACTCGAGGAGCGGCTTCTGGTAGAACACGCAGCGGCGGTCCATGTACTGGCGCGCCATCACGTTATCGAGCGCATTGGTCACACAGTCGAGCTTGCTGAAGAACTCGTCACCGAACGTCTGCTCGGTTTCGGGGCCCACACGCTCCTGGTAGGTGGTGATCTTGCCCTTGAGGGCAGGGTTCATGTCAGTGACGGCGGCCGCTGCGGACGCGGCCTTGAACTGGCCAACGTCCTTGGCGCGGAAAAGGAATTGGCGGTTAAGGTTGGACTTCTCGATGGTGTCAAGGTCGGTGACAACGATCGAACCCTCGGGGCCAGAGCCAAGACCCATCATCGACCAGTTCTTCAACATCTCACAGCCAATGGCTCCCGATCCGACTAGGAACTGGCGGTTGGCGGCAATCTTGTCGTGGAACTTCTTGCCGAACACAGCGATCTGGCCATCGTAGCGAGAGCCGGTGGGCTGGCAGTCGGCCTCGGTGGGGAGCTCAGTGGGGAGCGACTCCAGAGAGTCGAAGTACATGTTCTGCTGCATGGGGTGGAACTTGGCCGAAACAGCCTTCAACACCTCCTGCGCGACGAAACCACCGATGACAGCAACCATGGGTGAGAGATCACCAGTGGCCTGGAACGCGAGCTGTTCGAGAATCTTCTCGTCAAGCTCGCCCTCGGTAGCGGTGGACGAGTGAATCTCCTTCGCGATGGCAATAAGAGCGGCAGCATCCTCCGAGCTGTGAGCACGGGGAAGGCGGCCGTTCTTCTCGAAGTACTGCGACAGCGCCTGGAAACCGACGTGCAGTGTCGCGGGGCGGTCCCACTTGGCAAAGTCAGTGATGAAGTACTCGGGCTGGGTGAGGGTGTCCTTGAGAGACTTGAAGTGCAGGACCTTGGGCATCTTCACCTGCGTGAAGAGGCCGCCCGACTTGTACTCTCCGAGGCCGGTAGTGTCGCCGATGCTGAAGGTGTAGGGGCCTGATGTCAGCTTGCGCATACGTTTACAGCTCACCCTTGACGGTGATCTTCCGGGGCTCGCAACCGTTCAGTGCCTCCATGCCCTTGACCTCGGCGAAGGTGACATAGTCACCGTCCTCCAGGCCGTGGCGCGTCTCATCCAGGCAAGTGACAAGCGCATCCGGCCCATCCTCGATGTGAACAACCATGCCGCTCAATGGGTTCTCGCCGGTCAGGTCGACGCAAGTAAAGTCATCGCCGAAGTCGTTGAACACCGACCCGAAGAGGCCGCGCACATCAGCAGCAATGAAGAAGATGCCCTTGGTGCGCGTGAACTCGTCAATCTCAATCTGCTTCGCGAGCGTCGTGTTGGTGAGAACGACTGCCTGCCGTCAGCTCGAGCCCAATCAGTGCAGTTCACCTGATAGGGCGCAACCATGTCGGGGGTGATCTCGCCGCTCCCCTCCAGCACCTTTACGGGCACATACGAGTTGAGCTCGGCGAGACGCGGCGCCGTTACTTCGTGACGCGGCTTGCCGACGTCCTCCTCACGCAAGAAGAACTGGCGTCAGTGCGCGCCCATGCGCTTCACAAACCTGAGTGCCGAGGTCGGCGATCTCAACCGGCGCCGGGTCGTAGATGGTCACACTCTTGACGCCGGCCAGGGCGACATTCTTGGCTGCGCGTCAGTGCTGTCTTGGCGGCACGCACCAATCTCGACACCAAGGCCCTTCATTCCGACAATTAGGACGTTAGAGTTGGCCATCTTCTTCATCGCTGACGTTAGCTGATTAAGAGCATCGCGCGCTCACCCTCATGGCCGAGGACGTAGCTATGCGTCAGTGTTGACCGCGGAAGGTGATGCACTTACAGCTGGCGAGAATAGAGACCCTCTTATAATGTTAGTGGTGTAATGCGAGCGGGGTGCGTACCGTCAACTGCACGTTAGTCATACTCGTGAGGAACGGGGTTGGACGTACTCTGGTCGTTGCCAGCGACGGGGTCAACTTCCATCGCGGACGCCATTTTGGGCAGGGAAGGATGCGGATTGAAGTGAAGGAGGGTTGAAATGGATTGGGAGTGCTAACAGGCCTCGGAGAGACAGAACGGATAGGTGTCGAAGAGCTGTCTGCGACTGCGACGAGTGCGTGGGAGAGAGAGAGGAGATGAAGACGTTGGAATGTTGACGAAACAGGTGGTGAGCTGGTGGTGGCAAGGATCAGTCACTGCCAGCGTCATGACGATGACTCACGGGTCTCAGTTGGAACTCCGCGCGGAACCTAATATTCGCCCTCCCCCACTCTCGGTAGGTGTGTGTTATTGCTAATCACCAGCGCACGAATGTGAAGATCATGATAGAGATACATGTAGCATTATGGTGGCCCCTATCTACGTTACGTCTCTAAGGAGACTTCCTCAGACTCTTCCGTGGAGCGGGTGCGCTCGGAGTAGAGCTCGCCGCTGGTTTCACGACGCCGTTCGCCCCTACAAAGCCCGCGACGACGATGGATCCGTCGGTACATCCATACTGAGGTCAGCTTCCCATCCAATCTCACAGCTCGACTTACAACCAGCTTGTCGTGGTCCAAAGCCAGACTCATTGGGTTCTTGGCGGCAGTGTGCAGGCCTGCCTCGCGGCCCTGAGTATCCCACTTTCCGCCAAGGGACACGAGCTTCATGGTGGGCTCACCATTCTCGCCCAGCCGCTCCGTGCCAACTATTACACGCCGCTCCGCACCTGCCTTGGCCGAGAGTCGGCGGCTGGTTATTATACGCACACGGCCCGCCTCGAACGCGCCGCGCTCCGTGCCAGCTATGTCGAGGATTTCGACGATGCGTGGTGGACGCATGAATGCGTACTTTGACGCAGTTCCGCTCGTGGCGGCCACATCATCGTTTACGTTCGTCAACGTGTCAATCAGCTTGGAGCCGGTGTGCGGCGTTTTGTGCACCGGACTTGCGGCGGCACGGCGAGGCGTGGCTGGCGACTGTGGGCCGGGAGAAGATGCAACGCCCGTGCTGAGCCGGGGGCGCGCTGGAGTGGCAGCCGCATCTTTGCCAGGGCTCATCGAAGATGGCACTCCATTCTCCATCTCCTGCTGTTCTTCGGGCGTGGCCCAGTCCCACGCGAGGCGGATGACGATATCCTTCGTTGCGCACGCCATGAAGCGGCCCTCCGCCTCGAACCATGTCAGCATGCCGAGGGCGCCGACGCCAACATCCTTGAGCTTAGACGCGTACTCTGGCTGCCTGGCCGCCAGATCGGACAGCTTAAACGAGCCCAGCATCTCGCGCTTCTGGATTGAAAAGCTGCGTATCACACCGTCGACAGTGGCGGTGATGATGAAGTTGTCGAGCAAGTTCATCCCGATGCAGACGTTGGTTTGCTGGCCGAACCGCACGACCTTGTTGCCGGTGCGCCAGTCCCAGACAACGATCGCCTTGTCCGACCCCACCGAGATCATCCATTGTGCGTTGATGCTATGCGAGTCAGCAAGCTCGCCAATCTCCGCAACTCACGCGACCGCGCGCGTGCCGTGAAGATGGCCAGACAGAAGGCGGTCTGCCTTCCACTCGCCGTCGACCTGCCGCCACAATGTTGCTCGCCCCACATCGTGCGATCCTGTTACAAGCACCTGCTCAGGCGCGTAGTAGTCGAGACTCGAGACCGACTTGGCGGGGATGATCTGCGGTGGTGGCACGGCTTTGGCAGACGTGACAGCGTAAGGCAAGTGCCAGATGCGGATGCTGATGTCAGCCAAAAGAACGGAGTCTCAGCTCACGTGTCGTCGTAAGAGCCACTGATGAGCGTTTCGCCTGCGAGATGCAACGACGTGACATAGTTGCGGTGCCCGTTGAGCACAACGAGGCTCTGCACTTGTCCGTTGGTCCACTGCTTCTCGCGCTGCCACAGACGCTTGTACAGCCCAAGCCTTGTGTCAGCCTTCTCCCATATCCAGCTTACCAGTCGCCGTCCTCTGCAAGGCCGTAGTTGCTGAGATCAATGGTGCCGTCCCATGTCGCCTCCAGTTCTTTACACAGGGGTCGCCATACATCCGGGAGCGTGGCCAGCCGATCGTATCGTTTTCCCACCAGGCGGAGGTTGAGGATATCATGTCTAGGCAGAAACTGGACTGTGCGGATCACCAACTCGTCGTCCATGCGCCCAAGGACGCCGGAGCGAGCCTCCTTCATCCGCTCGAGCAGGTCAATCTGCTCCTGTATGTCGCCAGGCCGACAGGCTGCTCGTCAGTTGCTTTCCAAGTTGGAGATAGCTCACCATCAGCCATGACGCCGAGCAAGCTCATACGCTGCACCTTGGGCATGGCGTGCACGATGGCGCCGAGCGTCGCGCGATCATATAGCAAGTCAAGCACCTTGTCGGCACTGACACCAGCGGGAAGGTTGGGAGCCCGCGCGACGCGTGGAGCGCACCGCGCATGCTCCAACTGGAGGACGCGGTACTGTGTTTCGAGGGACTGGAGACGCGCCTTGAGCACATCCGCCTCGGACTCCTGTGACTTGGGGGCAGACTGGTGTCAGGGCGAAGACTGAGTGACTAACCTCGGGAGGTTGCGGCGGTTCGGCTCTACGCGCATCGCGAGGAGGCTTCGGTGGTGGCTCGACCGCGGGGGAGGGAAGCGGCGGGGCGGAAGACGGTTGTGCGAGTTCAGGGCGAAGCTGGGGCAAGGACTTCTTCAGCGTTGGCGCGGGTCTCGCAGGCGATGCAGTGCGCACCGGGGTGCTGGAACGACTGGGCGGCTTGTCCTTTGCAGGAGTCCCGGGGGAGGCCGCGGGCGGTGGACGCGTAAGACTCGGTCGCGCGCCAGCGTGTGGAACGCGAGAAGGTGTCCCCGGAGTGTCTAGCGATGGCGGGACGGCGGCGCGCAATGCAGACGGGGTACCCACGGTTGGGGGCCGTATCCGAGAAGCCTTGGGTGTGGGTATGCCTGTTCTAGCGGCCGGCGAGCCGTTCACCTGGGGCATGGAGTGTTGTTTGGACGTGAGAAGGGTGGACGAGCAAGTTGACGAGAAGACGTTCCCGCTCGTCACCCGCTGGCCCGCTGGTCGTGAGGCCGATCGTTTCTGGCGAGGGGAGGTGGAGGTCACGCATGACGTGGGGGTGAGGCCGGTCACGTGGTTTAGTTGCGCCGACCCACCTGATTTATCCGGCGGTGATCGGCGGCCACCATAGCTGTTACAACGACTGAAATAACCGACCGCCCGTTTTCTCCAAGATTATATAGTCAGGCGCGAGCTCTCTAGCTATCAGCCTGGCTCTTTGCGACTGAGGGGCCGATAGCTTCTCATATCTCTGCCCGATGCATAGGCTTGGATCTCTGCCCGATGGATAGGGGTTAGAGCTCAAGAGTCCTAAAGGGGCGGTGGTGGCCTGTGAATCAGGACTCGCTTGTGTGAATCTCAAGTTCCACGGTCCACGCGACGGAACCGTACATATCGAAACTAGCGATACACTTTGCTAAGCCGCCTGAGCAGCCTTAAGGCGCTCCTCGACCTCGGTCGGGCCCTGGAAGTGCTCGCGGCCATCGACGATCCACGCGACGCCGCACATAACGAGCACGATAATGAACACGACGACAGCATAGTTCATGTTCTCGGCCGTGACTGGCCGGAACGGCGGGAAGAGGAAGACGGTGCTGGTGACAGCAAGGAAGAGGAGCGCGAGAACGTTGATAGGGCGGCGCCAGCGGCCGAGGCTCCACCCCCGTTCTGGGCGGTGGGCGGCGAGCGCGTCGCGGCGGAACAGGAGGAGGAGGAGGGGCACGGCGTACGAGAGCTGCAGGAAGAAGATGGCCGAGCTCATGATGGCGTTGAGGGCGACGGTAGAGCCGAGGTCTGTATGAGCGTGGCGTAATTGGCGGGGGGCTTACAGATCAAGGCGAACATGATCACCCAGGCGGTGACAAAGACAAGGCTGTTGAAGGGCACGTTAAGGCGGGCACTGATGGGGGAGATGAAGCGTGATGCCTGGGCCAAGCCGCGGTCGCGCGCGAAGGACATGACCATGCGGGACGAGATGGTGAGCACGCTCTGCGTGCAGAAGAACATGGCGACGACGTTAATGAGCATGAGAGCCGTGGCCTGGGGTCAGCGAGGTTGGACGGGGACGCACTCCGACGCGGCTCTCAGTCGACTGGCGGTAGATCTCGAGCACCGGACCGATTGCTGAGGCCAACACGCCGTCCCAGCTCTTGAGGCAGAAGAGGAGGACGAGCATGAATGGCCACGCGGTAATGCCGCCTGTAATGGGCGCGAGAACCATGATCATGGGAGCGTTGCGCGCCGGCTGCGGCATTTCCTCTACGAGGTGAGTCACCGCGTCGAAAGAGGACGTGGTAAGCGTGCTTTGCAACATGCCGAGGAGGAATGCGAGGGCGTTAGGCCACTGATGTGAGCTAGCACCAGTAGGATGAACGCACGCCAGTGTTGTTAGTGAACGTCGTAAACACCGTCTTGGGAGGCTGGTACTCTCCGCGCGAGCAGAAGAGGAGGACGACCATGATGAGCGTCATGCCCGCGACGCTCCACACGCCCGAGAACCAGTCGAGGGCGGGGAGGGCGCGCACCGCGAACGCATTCAGCACGAAGCTGGCCATGACGAACGAGATGATGAGCGCGAACTCGTGCCATCGCGCGGGCAGCGTGTCCGACCAGAGGACGAGGACGCCCATGAAGAGGTTCTCGGTGAGGGCTGCGGCGGCCGCGAAGAGCGTGACCCAGCCGGCGCACGCAAGCCATCCCACAACCCAGCTTAGGGGTCGTCTCCATTTCTCTGGCGCGAGAAGGTAGGTCCAGTCGTACTGTCCGCCGGACATGGGGAGGACGTGGCAGATCTCGGCGAGGGAGACGGCCACAAACGTCTGCCCGACTACCGAGAGGATCAGGCCGTACAGCATGACTACGGGGCCGCCGGATTGCAGGCCCACGGGTAGACTGGGTTAGCGGGGGAGAGGAGAGACGCACGCAGCGGCCATCGCCGTCCATGTGTTCAGGAGGGTGAAGGCGAGGCCGAGGGCGGCGAGGAAGGAGAAGTTGCGCTCGAGCGCGGGTTCGTGAGTGGGCACATCGCGCTCCGAGCGGTCGAGGAGCGGCTGGCGCTCGGGCGTCATTTCAATGAGAGAGTGAGTGGAAGTGAGTAGAGCACAGCAGGATATATCGGTCACAAATGTCGGATGGGCAAAGTCAACCGCGATAAGTAATTAACCGATCAGGCATATCAATTAGCCGTGGGTGCTGAGTGACACTCGCCTCGACGTTCACGCGTTGAAAGTCAGAAGCGGGGCAGCCGCCGGTCGCAAAGATGAGTGTGCGGCACGATATGTCGCGCCGTGCACTCTACCTCCGAGTGCCCCACCTCGCCACTACACCTGTTGGCCGACCCTGACATGTCACCGGCGTCGACTCTCGCCGCTCCCCACTTGTGCACAACCTCCGCGTTCTCGGGCCGTATTCACGCCCATCGCGGGCGACGTAGTGGCACCCGCCTGTGCCAACTCCCATGGGCAACTTGGCGGAGTGGTTAACGCGATTGACTCGAATGTCCTAGCGTGCTAGGGATATCAATTTCCTTCGGGAGCGCATGTTCGAATCATGCAGTTGTCGTTTTGTTTGCCCGCAACACAAGGACGCTAACGGCGACAATCATCCGCCGAAGCCGCTCGCGCTCGCAGTTCGCGATCTCGCGAGGTACAGCGGGCCACTCGACCTACGGACAGCATCGTGACTCAGAGCACTAGAGCTCAGAGGATCACCTCCGAGGACCAAGAGAGAAGAGGGCTCGTGTCAGCGATGTCCGAGGCTGCTGATTTGTGCGGCGCACGTTGGCACCTATGCCGCATCGGACCGATTCGCCGCAACTTCGACCCATCCCACGATGTATGGAAGCCTTCCGCTTCTGGGCGCTGATCGCTAGGGACAGCGGGATGCCTTGCCCTGTTGATATTCTGGAACTGGAGCCCGAAGGATTGCGGAGGAAAAGAAGTGTGGCGCCGAAAAGGAATCACATTAGTGGTGCCACTTGTGGAAGCCATTCATTGCCCTGTTCACCCTAGCTCATCATCCGACCTCGACGTGAGTTACCGTCCATTGCCCGTGCTACTCCGTGCATGCGTAGACGGCATGCTTGCGTGCCAAACGTGCATCGGGCTTGGCTTGGTCCGAAACAGCGCACACGCCAACCGGCGGGCCCCTGCTCACCCTCTTGCCAAGACTTGGCAGCCCAACGCTTTCCCGCAGTTGTGATTGCCCGAAACCACCCTGTGTCTTATCTTATCATTTCATCATTACCCCCTATTCATACAGTTATCGGCGGGCAACGCAGAGCGTACCCGCGGGATATAAATATATAAGGCTCGAAACGGAGCGTACCAGCGCAATGCAGCAGGGAGTGAAGCGCACCGGTACGACCCGCGAAAATGTCCGGTGTGCGTTTTCCACGTCACGTGTCGTACAGGAGAAGGGCAGTCGCGAGCGCAAGCGTCCCGGCGACGAGGCCACCAGCCATGTAGGAGGGCGAGGCAGCGCTCTTGATGTAGCCGGCGCCAGTGTCGGTGGAGTTGTCCTCCTTGGGCGTGGGAGGGGGAGGGGGAGGGGGGGTCGTGTTGTTGCCGATGATACCGACCTGATAGGCGCGGGTCGAGGCACCGTCGAGCGCCCAAGTCACTCCGCCGAGGAGGTGGAACATGAAGGTGTCAGTCATCCAGGCTGGAGAGTCAGTGTTATTTCTGGCGGTGACGTCGACCTCGGCCGATGAATGACTTACTCTCATTGGAGTGGCCCAGCGAAGTGTAGAATGAGCGGCCGTGCTTAGGAGCGCCTTCAACAGTGTAGTTGTACTGGGGCTTCTCGATGTACCAAGCTGAGCGTCAGCAGCTGCGGGCCCGAGTCATGTGGCGATCGAGGGGAGCGGCGCACTCGCAGTGTAGTGCGCCGCGTGCATGAGAGCTAGGCGACTCGCAGCGGAAGCTTACCAATGGGGTGGGGGGTACCAGACTTGGGAGGCTCATCAGGGTTCTCGGTAGGGTCTGTCTTGTTAGCGGGGAGTCGCGTTCCTGGTGCGGCGTCGGGTGATCGCAACTCACTGTAGAGCTTGGTCTTGTCAACGGTGACGAGGACAGTTGCGCCCATCTCGCGGGGGTCGGACTGGAAGAAGTAGACCTCCTCCGAGTAAGTCCACTGGTCAGGCATGTCGGCAGTGGCAGGGTGGTCCTTGGTGAGGGGCGAAAAGGTCTGTAAGCAAGTCAGCAACAGGCACATGCGGCATGTCTTGGCTTGCCGAGTGGGCTTGAGAGTTCCGGCGCCGGCAATACTCACGGCATTCTGCTGCTCGGGGTGGTACTCGAAGAGGGCTGAGCGTGTGAGCGTCGGGACCTTTTCACGTGGGTACAAGGGGGAGAAGGAACTTACCACCAACGGCGGCCTTGTAGGCGGTCATGTTCTGCTGAGTGCCACAAGCAAGGTGGACACCAGAGTAGACACCGCCCGACTGAAGCCACTTGGTGAAGACACCCTGCTGATCGGGGTTGAGGACTGCGTGTTAGATCCAGCGGAAACTCTTAGACAGAAAGAAACAATGTGTGACGTACTGGTTTCAGAGGTGGAGACGAAGAGGACGCCATCGTAGGCGGTCATGTTGGCATCAGAGAAGATGGCAGCATCTCTATGTGTAAGTGAGTGGTGGGTGGGGGAGGTATGAGTGACGCGCGTGACGGGTACGCGTGGTGGATTGCTACGTACTCGGAGAAGTCAAACATGAGGTTGTACTCGGGGCCATACTTGCGGAGCTGGTCGATGGCGACTGGGATCGAGTCGTGACGGAATCCTTCGGTCTTTGTGAAGACGAGGACGCGAGGGGAGACGGGGGCCGATGCGGGGTTTGGCTTGGCGAGTGCGAAGGACGCGAGGGCCGCGGTGAAGAGGGCACCGAGGGCGAACATGGTGCGGCGGGAGGGAGGAGGAGGAGGAGGAGTTGGGTTGAGTTGAGTTGCGTGCGTTATGAGCTCGGGTCGAAGGGTGGGATGAAAGTAAAGTGAACAGATGAACTGAACAGGAGAGGAGAGAAACCAAGAGAAGAGGAGGAGGAGGAGGTCGGAGTACAGAGTACAGAGTAGTTAATAAGTAGAGAGGGACTGAAGATGAAGAGAATGAGGTTTGAGCCGAGCGACGCGTCTCAACCAGATGATGAGGGGAGGAGGAGAAGAGGAAGAGAACGACGACAAGAGCAAGAAGAGAGCAACAAGCAAGACAGCAACGATGAGGAGCAAGAAGAGTCATGCACCAAAGGAGGGGGGAGAAGGGGGGGGGGGGGGGGGAGCCGAACGCAAGGAAGGACTGTGGGATGGAATATGATTAGGGGTCTTGGCTCTAGACCAGGACAGGGGGGAACGACAGAGCCGATACACAGGCACGTGAGGCATTCCTCTGGCCAACTCTCCCTCTGTTTGCAAGGTTTGGTATTTGACACCCAGCGACGGCCCAGCAACGCCAGACAACCTTGGTGTACAGGTACACGGCCGAGAGATGCATGTCGTCGGGAGGGTAGACGGTAACGGTACCAACAGGAGGAGGCAAAGGCACAGGGGCACGCAGCGGTGGGCGTTGCGGATCACGACCACACAATCAACAAGCCCTGCTGCCCTGGCAGGAACGACCGGGAACGGCTCCCTGAGCCGGCATGTCCCTATCTGGGGCCCTGGACGGATGCAACACGTCCAAGGCAAGTCGCGTGCCGAGTTTAGACGCCCCGCGCCTCGGCGCCTCCTTTCGGCGTCTCAGCTCTCAAGCCTCAGGGCCCCGGGCTTTCTCCGGCGCTCCGTCAAACCTCGAGCGCTCCTCCTTTCCCCGAAAGAAGCTTACTCCCTCCCGTTTCCCCCTATTTCAGTCTCGATGAAACAACCACGATGGGCGTGTTTGGTTTGGTCTTCTCCTTCTCTTTCTCCTTTGACTGATCGCCGGATCGTCTCTCATCATCCGCGCTATACGGATCCGCGCCGTCGCGTATCGTGTTCCATCGTCCATCCGGCCCGACAACTCTTGCCAAGGCCAACCGCAAGTTCTGTGCACCTCTGCATAATCCTCTCGATCTCGCGCCTCCCTCCCCCCCCCCCCCCTAGATCCTCAGCTCGCACGCGGTCAGACCTGCAGGTCATGAGGCCATCAGGCGCCACGGGCGCCAATTTTCCCACCACCAGATCAAGCGCGTTCAAGCGCGATCAAGCGGCGCCGCGATTTCTGCTTGTGTACATAAACTGCATACTCTTGGGAACATCGTCTAAACGGAGAAGCTGCGAAACTGCGTATAGCATGCCCAAGTCATGTGCCGTGCTGGGATGCGGTGACAAACCAAGGCCGTGCTTTGGTCGTGCGCAGCTGACGCAGCCTCGTCGTCGGTCAGGTGTGATCGGTGGGATCGGTGCCTGCGAGCTCGACGTCTCAGACCCCTCGGTGCGTTCTCGGTTCTTGCTTTCTGGTCTCTCTTTGCTCTCTCTGTTGTCCACCTGCTCTTCTATTTTCTCTCTCTGCTGTCCGTCTGTCACTGTGTCTCGGTTTCCGGTTTCCAATATTATCTCATTCCCTCTCCCGCTCTTACTCTCCCACACCCCTCCCTCTGTCCCACTCCCCGTTCTCACTCTCCCACTCGCCACAAGTCAGCTGCCCACTCCTTCCCACGCCACTGGTACCGAGCACTGCACCGTATCCTTCCCACGCATAACGTACACCCCGTGAATCCCCTCACCAATCCGCGCCATCCCAATCCATATCCGCATCAACAAAGACGTTGACGCGCCTGCTTTCTCGGCTCCGCGCCGAACATCCCGCCCCCGTTCCTCGTGTAGTACGACACCGCGGTCAAGTGAGGTGGTAAGTTCCGGCTGCGTGACGCAGGCACTCTATCGTTCGGTCGGCAACGAGGCACGGTGTGGGGAGGGTGTCTGAGGGAGGGGGTGAGGGGCGGAAAGGAGCGCGGTGGGCGCGGGCATACCTCGGTGCTCGTGGGAGCCGCCAAGCAGCCAAGACCGCGTTGTCAGCGATACGGCGTCAGCGGGGTCTTGGGCGGCGTGAGTTTGAGGCACGTACCACAACACGCTTGTTGTCGACATACGTTTTATTGGCCACTGGCGGGCGTAATGTAAACAACGCGTCGAGCAGGTACAGCGTGAAGAGAAGTGGGGGAGTTGGGTTCGCGGTCCAAGTTAGGCCCCATTTGCAGTACCTTTTGGGCGTCGGTCAGCACCGTTAGTCGGGGGAGTAGTCTTCATTTCAAGGGACGAGCCCATGTCGTGGTGCAGCGTGACGAGCAAACAACGTAAGTTACACCCAGAAACATGATGAAACGAAATCAGACGCGTTCCCCTCATGAAGACGCGTCTCCCCGTAGTTTCATTCCACCGAGTTGCCGCGGCTGTGCGGTGCGCGGCGTCAACAACATCGGAACGCGGAGCCGTGGTATCCAAATGCCACGTCTACGTCATGCTTGTTCATCCACCGACATTGTCCACGCGTGCTGGAACTCTGTACCGTCAGAAGCGCAGTCGCCTGAATGGCTTATGGCCACAAGTCTGATGTAGAGGAATGAGCCGAGGACTGCGCAATGTCACGTGTTTCGGCGAGAGCTGTCCTTTTCGGTGAGTCGGCGTGTTGCTTGTTAGCGCCAGTGCGAGCTTGACGATCTCGCCGGTGTCAGTACAAGCGGAATGAGCTCTGGCGATACGCTGAACTTGCCCAGAGCCGGGGAGAGACGAGACGCCAACCTCCTCAGACTCGCAGCGCCCATGCCTCGTTCTACCCGTGACAGGAGGAAGTGGACGGAGCGTCATGGAATGCTCTGAGCGCGCTCCCATCGTATAGGAATCGATCGCTGTATCTTGTGATCAGCCGTTTTATCCGCCATTTCATCGCCTCAGATAATCTAATAAGCTAATAAGCCAGTAATGTGGCATCTCATACGTAATTAATGCATGCCAGCTCGTTGCGCTGAGGCGCCAAAGGTCTAAGGGCAGGCGCGCTCAGAATCTGCTGGATTGCGGCTGAGGTTTGCGGGGTAATGGCAAAGATGAGGCGTCGACAACTAGAGTGACCTCGACAACTCGACAACTTCGGTGTGGTTTCCGCCAATTAGGCAGGTGTACAGTACCGCAACCGCGTGCGCAATAAGCTGTCATTGGCATAGGCCGAAAGTGCTCAGAAGCTCCCACTTCAGCTTCAGCGAGCAAGATCATGATCAGGACGGATTTGCTCTCTCCTAATCACGCTGTGCATCAAATTTCGCCCAATGGCACGGCCTCCCATCGCTTGATCGAACCTCGGCTGTGATCAAGATCAATCACGTGACTGATTTGATCCCCATCGACATCTGCGAATTGACGTACCGCTTCCCGCGTGCGCAGCGTGAGCCCCCCTTCCTGGGTGGGGAAAGTGCCAGGCACAACCGGTGGATCAGATCAATCGATGCAGACGAGCCACGGCGCAAAACACCCGTCACCCCGCCACCGTCGCCCCGCTCGCCCTCTCGCCACCGCCTCGGAGGATATTTAAACACCGCCTCCCGTCTATTCCCCCTCATCATCATAATCACCACTCCACTCCACCACTCTCTCCGCTTCGGCACCCCACCCCACCACACCAACCAACTACTACAATGTCCGGACGCGGAAAGGGCGGCAAGGGCCTCGGCAAGGGCGGCGCCAAGCGCCACCGTAAGGTGCTGCGCGACAACATCCAGTGCGTTTGTGCATACGAGACAAGCTCACACACAGGGGTATTACCAAGCCCGCCATCCGCCGTCTCGCGCGCCGTGGCGGTGTCAAGCGTATCTCGGGCCTCATTTACGAGGAGACGCGCGGCGTCCTCAAGATCTTCCTCGAGAACGTCATCCGCGACTCGGTCACGTACACCGAGCACGCGAAGCGCAAGACTGTCACCTCGCTCGACGTTGTGTACGCCCTCAAGCGCCAGGGCCGTACCCTCTACGGCTTCGGCGCGTAAGCGACGCCAGCAGCAGCTGGCAAGCTGGTACAGCACAGCACTTTCGATACGCTGTCGAGCGACAGCGGCTTTGGGGGAGTCGGCAGGAGCTTCGTTTTAGATATTCCTTTGTAGCGCGTGTTGGGCCGATGCAACGCCGCTTATGTCTGTATATCCGTGGTAGGCGTTGCTGGTGCATGTGCACCCTCCGTTGCCTGCGAAGTGTGAACCCCGCCAGGCGCTCGCGATGTTTTACCGCTTCTGCCATGCCCTCCATCGTCTCCTATGCTCCCAAGTCATCATCTCGTCCCCGGGCACCCACCGCAGCAAACGGATGAGAGGAGCGGGGATGGTGAATGCATTCAAAACTCCAGGAGCGGTGCGAGCGCCGTTGCAGCAGGTCTCTGAAGTGCATGCTGACGATGGCGAAGGGGCGGGTGGATTCGCCACCGGCCGTCGCCGCGGTGCTCACAGTCGTATGTGACGTGGACGACATGGCCTGTTTGGTACATGAATGCCACCGTGCCTGGCTATGGTCACCAGGAAGAAATCCATGATTTCCTATTTCTGCGTTGAAATGACTGACAGCTGTCAGATGGCAGATGGCAGAAGGCAGAAGGCAGAAGGCAGAAGGCAGCTGCAGGTAAGGTAAACGGCACAAGGCAGCTGCAAGTAAGGTAAACGGCACAAGGCAGGCAAGCCGGAATTGAATGGACCATCGGGCATGTGGGCATTCTCATGCTCGCACTCACCGCCCTCCCTATCTTACACCTCGTGCTCTTTCGCCCTCCCGACCAGCTGCCACTTCAACTGTCTGCAGCCATGGCGACTGACGTCCACATCCTTCGCGTCCCTCCTGACCGGGCCAGGATTCGCCGCGCCAGGACTTGACCCTCCAAATGCAAATGCAATTGTGCAACCATACAATATGATACAGTGAATCGACAGCCGACATCTACTCGTCCTCATCCTCCTCCTCTTCGGCGGCCGGAAAGAACGCCTCTGTGCAAATGGCACGGAACGCACGCGCGGCCTCGCGCGCTTCGTAATCCAGCCCCTCGGTAAGCGTGTGAGCGCCCGCATACGGGCGCAGCATCACTACCGGCCCAGAGGGAGCCGGGTCAGACACGGCGCCTTCCGCGGCGCCTTCTTCCCCGCTCTCCTTCGTCTCCTGCGACTCCGGCTCCGGGTGATGCTGGAGATACGCGGCGACGAAAGCCACATCTGCCGCGATGCGGGCCAAGTACGGCTCGAGAAGCGCCTTCGGATCCGCCGACGCGTCGGCGTCCGCGGAGAGGTACACGACCCACTGGCCGCGGGGGCACGAGCCCGTGCCCTCGCCCATGACGAGGGCGCGCACGAGCGGCCCCTCGTCCGGCGGGAATACGAGCACGGCCGTGTCGTCGTCCAGCTCCTCCTCCGGCTGTCCAAGCACAGGCGGCAGCGAAGTTACGATCGCGATGAGGTGTGCGCTCGTGCGCACCACCGCCGGGGCCTCGAGGAAGCCGGGCGGCGCGAGCAAGTGCTTCGCTGTGATGGGGGACGGGTGCGCGCCAATGCGGAGCGTCACTTCCTCCCCGATTTCGATGGACGGCGCGCCCTCGGGTCCGAGAATGTATGTCCCGCCGAAGACTGCGCACGCGCTGGCGTCAGCGTCATGCGGTGGCGAATGCGACTTACCGGCAAAAGCCTTGCGCGACCTCGCCGGCGCCGCCGTATTGTCCCACGAGGAATGGGCTGGGCCCGTACCGCCCCATGGAGCGGAGGTATCGCCTCGCCCTCCGCAGCGAGGGGAGCGTGGGCTCGGTCTCGCCCGCGAAGGCGAGGGCGTAGGCCAGGGCCTGTGCCAATTTATCACTCAATCCAAACGCGCTTTTGAGGAAGGTGAGGAACGGCTCCGCCTCCCTGCCAGAGAGGAGAGGGTCAGCTTCAAACTCGCCACCAGCAAACATGAGTGCTTTCATGAGCTTGCGCTTCTCGGGCAGGGATATGCTCTTGTCTTTGAACACGTCTTCTTTGGAGCCCGGCACGCGCTGGAAGCCAGAGGGCGACGAGGAGATGTGCACCCCGTTTAACAATTTGAACTCGACGTACTTGGACACGTCAGAGGAGATGAGCGTGTCAATGAGAGTGCCGCGCGATGGCATAAGGCTCGGGAAGAGGGAGAGCGCATATCGCCTCCTGTCTGCTTGAAGGGTAGGGGAGAGTGGTGTGGTTGACGCTGAGGAGTAGGCGACGCGCTGCGACGCGGCATACGTTGAGATCGAGGTGGCGGGGGCAGAGGAGGATGAGCGCTCAGTCGCCCAAGCCTCTAGCTCGTCAAGCGTGAGGCTCGCCTGCTCCCCACCGTAGTACTCGTTGGGGTCGAGATGGAGCACAGACTTGCCAGCCTTTGCAAGAGCACTGCATTGACAATTGCGTGTGTGTGTGGGAGTGAATGATGCGGGCGAGTTTGCGGGCGGGGATTGATATGATAATGGTGGACGGGTGAGATGAACGGAGGGAGAGATTACGATGGCGCGTGAGCACTCAAGCCGGTCGAGTTGCACTGCACCCGGGGTGCATGACGCCAACTCACGCCGCGGCAATGCTTTGAGCGAGGCCGGTGCCCAAGACAACAACGTCGAACTTGTCTGAGTCGAGGGAGGGGTTCATTGCGCGCCTGGAGGAGCTATGAAGCTCGGGATGGAGATGGGAGGGAGATGATGAAATGGGAGTCCCGAGTCGGGTGGATCGGATCGAGGAATGCCATGTGTCTTGATTAAACCTAATTAATCCCCTCATTTAGATGGCTGAGTCGAACTGAGCAGCGGGGTGTGGCGAGCTGCGTGGAGGGGGGCGGTTAGGGCGGCCCAATTCGCCATCCGACTGACTCCTCGGAGGCTTCCGACTCCTCTCTCTCCTCCCAGCTCCCTTCATCACGACTTCTTGTTGACTCGACTCGCCACATCACTATATAGGTCTCAAGGTCTTCATCGCCCACCGTCCACACCAGCGCAACCATGGCCACCTCTCTCGCAGTCCCAGTCGCGTACTTTACCGTACTCATCTCACTCTTCGTCGTCTTCTCGCGATGGTATCGCCGCAAGCAGGCTGGTAGGTCACCTTTCCCTCTGCCTCTCAACACAAAACGAGATTACGAGGTTTACTTGAAACATGGCTTACATGCAGCGCAGAAGCGGTCGTATGAGTCATGGTTTCCCCCGCATCCTGCCCGCGACATCTATACCACGTTGGTGGCCGCGCAGCCGCCCGTGCCAGAGAGCATGCTCAAAAGTGCTCTGCTCGCCCGCGCCGCGGCCGACGTGAAGCGAATCTGGCGCGTCAAGGAGGACAAGGCCGCGCTGGAGAATCTTCATCAGCGCGGTCTTATTGGCGACGACACCATGGCCCGATTCGACTTCGCCGAGAAGGAGCTCGAGGCCGAGATCGTTGATGTCGTCGCCGAGGCGAACACCTTCCGACCCGGATGGGGTGGTATCATCTTCGCGACTGCCACCGAGATGGCCAAGGCAGAGGACACCCGGGAGACCGTTCTCAATGTCGGCCGTGTCAAGGCTGAGCTGGGTGAGTGCATCTCAAAGGACGGCCTAGGATGGCACGAGACGTGGAGTATGGGTGGTCAGCGGGGTGAACAATACCGACTGTGATGGCGGATCCGGGTGCATGGTACCAATGGTCCCAGCGTCACCGCTGTTATTCCCCGCTGCCGATCGAGAGAGCAGTCCCACTAGTTCCGCGAACCAAGCTAATAATCAGAAAAGCGACTGCAAGTGCGCGCCAGGCTCCTCGGCCTCCCGGTCCAGATGGCGACAATCTCGGACTCAACCTCCACCCCAACCCTTCCCCCCAACATGACCCAGGCGCTGCAGGCCGCGGAGGCCGCCCAGGCCGCCGGCAAGCTCGTGCCTCCCGCCGTCGCAGCCATGCTCAAGTCGATGAAGGCTGGCAACACGGCCGAGGCCGCCGCCGCCTCGGTCGCCGCCGCTGCCGCCGCCACGACCGCCGGACCCCAGTCACCCCCCGACACCGCTCCCCCCTCATACACGGCCGCCGCTGCCGGCGCCGGCCCCACGAAGCGCAAGACCAAGAAGAAGTAGCACTGTAGCATACCCCTCATCGATTCCATGCACCATGTAACCTCCTGCATCTCTGATGACTGCGGCACGCAAATTGATGGCACGCATGGACGCGGACGCGGCGGGCAGATGAGCCACGCGGACCGGCCGGAACAATTCCGACGATCCGACTCAGCTAGGCGTCTAACGGTGGCGCCTCTGACGCAAGTCGGTGTTTTCGTTGCGCCATGCAGCATCGCAGATCTGATCGCAGATCGCGATCGACACGCTTTGTCGCAATCGCTGCACCGCGCCATCGCCATTGACATCGCCATCGCCGTACCGCCATGCATCGCCATCGCTCTCGTCACTGACTCACGCGGGATGCAGCTACGGCCGGCACTGACCCTCACCACATTCGCACCGCTCGCACCCCTCACCTGCCCACGCGGTGTCGCGCCACCCTCCCCTCCGATCGCCGTCACCGCAAATCGTTAGTCTCAATCGGGGAGCTACGCACAAGCTGCATGACTCGGCATGCATGTCCACCTGGCCCGGTTCAGAGGGTAAGTCTGTACATGCACGCTATGGACGCTGCGCTGCGTTGCTCCCAGTCTCACTCTGACTCAGACGCGTGCCAGCTTCAAGAAATTGCCGGACACAACGGCGACTTGGCAGCTGGCTTGAGTGCGGGGCCTAAATCCCGGATCCGACAATGCCGACAGAAACACATTTGGGCGCCTGGAGTCATGAAGTCGATGTGTACACAGCATCTACTCTCAGTACCCCAGTTCTGTAAGCTTATTAGGTGGGAACCAAGCGTTGTAGGACTGTGCAAAATTGGCGCGGCTCCGGCTGGCTACTTTAGTTGGCACGGCTGGTGGGGAACACGGCTTCAGACACCTATGCAGCCATGCTGTGCGGAACCACCACAGCCGAGACATAGACTCATCGCTTCAAGTACAAACAGTTACCCTCCTCCGACCATACCGTATCTACACCCAGCCGGGGGTATGAAACCGACTGACGGCACCATCTTCGTCCCATGCCTATGGCTACACAGGTCGGGTCGAGAGGCGGCAGAGGAACGACAAGAAAACGGTATACGTCGGATGCTGCGGGGAATGGAATAGGCGGCTTGCAATGCAATCCAACTAACGCATGACGATACCCTTCTCGACGTTTGCCTTGTTGGGACGCTTGTCGAGGTGGTCCAAGCCGAGCGCGTCATCAGGAGCCCACTTGTGATCGAATAACACATCGTCTGGCGTCAGGTCGAGACGCTTGCGGAAGTCATCACCATACTCACTCTCTTCGACCACCGAGGGCTGCTTGTACACCTGCGACTGCACAAGCGAAAACTTGTACTTTGCAAACTCCTTGTCTGACACCCCGATGCGTTCCTGTATCCGCTTTTTCGTCTCTGAGAACGGCTCGCCTTCGCGGATCACGAAGCGGCACGGGACGCCGTGCGTCTTGCTGGGGTCCCTCGAGTAATGGAAGAGGTGCACGATCTTCGTGTTGTCGCCAGCGCTGAGCTCTTCCATAGGAATCTCCTCGGCGTACAGCTCGGTAGGCTCTGGCAGGTTGCCAATCATCTCGCTTCCAGCGTAGTCTCGCTGTGCGCGCCCGTTGCTCGAGATGTCAAAGACACGGATTTTACCTGACCCTCCAGGCTGCGGCTGAATGGTGCGCAGCAACTGTTCCACGACATGGTCGAACGTATTGGTCTTGGGCAACAAGAATGTCGGAGCCGCCTCCTCCTTGTTGTATCGTCCCATCCAGTACAGCTTGAGCGACTTCTTCGTCTCGAGCTCGATGATCGAAATGTCAAGAAGTTCGTAGTAGAGCACGACATTGGGCTGCGGGCTGTAATAATTGGTCTGGGTTATGTCGGCAACGCTCTGGTTCAGCGAGCGTTTTACAATGGCCTTGGGCTGGCCATTCGTGGGATTGGACGACGTGAATCGCAGCTTGAGGGGGTCGTGCTTGAGGAAATCGCCAACACGCTGCGCCATGACCTCGTACGTCATCTTCTTGCTCAGGACGATCTCAAAGTCGGGCGGATTTCCTGGAGCATCTTCGAAACGAGGATGGAACTGAACGCGCACGCGGTTCTGCAAGAAGTCGTAGAACTGGGGAACACTCGAGTACAGCGATTGCGCCTCGAGATCGTCAATCTCCTTTTGCGTCTTCTCAACCTGGAAGGTGATCACGTCGCCGTCTTGAATCTCGTTCTGCAGGAACGTCTTGTTGACCTTCATCGATTCAATCATGCCGGCTTTAATCTCCTCGTAGAGCTTGATCGGCGTCGATGACGGCCAGCCCATTCTCTCCTGGATAATGTTGTAGAGCACCGATACCTTGTCGTTCTTGTCGACGAAGACCTTGCCCTGACCGAACAGCGACTGCTTAGAGCAGTCAAACCACTTGAGGAAAATCATGATGGGCGGGTTGTGCGGGTTCGCGTGCTGCGCCGCGAATCTGGCTTGGTCTGGGTTGTAGTCCAGGTACAACCGGAGGTCGATGGCCCGTGCCGCCATGTTGTTGCGGATAAAGTCCATCGCTGGCATCAGCTGCAGCACCAGTGGCACCCAACAACCAATACTTACTCTGTTGGTGGTCGCTCTCCTGAATGGGCACGTCAGGACGAATTGTCTTGTTCTGGCGGTTCACCAAGACCCAGAGGCGGAAGTCACGCTCAGAAATCTTGAAGTATGTGGCAATCCGCTGCTTAAACTTGGCGTAGGTCTCCTCCCTCAGAATACGGAATGTTGGAAGCTCGGTGGGACCCATGTTCTTATCGTCGAACGAAGCCAGGTCAAAGCCTTGGTGCTTGGCGAAAGCGTCATCCGTAATGATCTTGGCCGTCAGATAAAGGTGCTGCTCGTCCTTCTCTCGCTTCTTGGCCTCCATCTGCTCGCGCTCCGCGTCCAATCGCTCCTTGAGATGACGAGGAGTGTCGTTCTCGGTGAAGGGGGCGAGCACTGTGCTGAGTTCCGTCTCGCGAATGTAAACAAGCATGTAGGCGTTGGTAAACTTCTTCAGCGTACGAGCCTGCGTGCGCTGGTGCGCGGGCATCACACCGTTGACGAGGTCGCCGCCAAAGTTGTCCTCAAGCACCTCCTTATCCGTAACAGGAGTGACGCGGTCGTCATCAAACTTGAACCACCGCCCATCAGCCTCGGGCTTGATGAGTGCGAAGTAGTGTCCGCCGTGCAAATCTCCGGAATGCACAAGCACGCCGTGGAGCTTGTACACGTGCGAGACGGAGTGGTCGGCCGACTCGTCGAGGAACTCGGCGAGGTCAATCTCAAGAGGGAACTCGTGGCGGTCATTGATCTTCACCAACGCATCCTTGTCCACATCATACTCGAACCGGCGGAGCTGGAGGTGAAGCACGGGAGGGAAGGCTTTGAAAATGACACCCTTCTTGGCGTCCTGCAGACCATAGCCCTCGGCCATGTACTTGTTGTCGCCGTCAAGAGTCTCAACCGAAACATAGTCCTTGAAAGAATCGCGCAGGTTCTTGATACCCTTGATTGTGAGCTGGACGTCTGTATGTCAGCTGGATGTTCCATTGTTGTCGCCACTCACCGTAGAAATCTTCCGTGACACTTGACTCGTAGTCCACGTTCATGCACTTGATATAGTTCTTCATCTGGCCCTTGAAGAGTTGAGGAATAGCGCCCTCGGCTGGAGTGCCCTTCATTTTCTCCTCCAACTTGTCCTGGAGAATGCGGCTGAACTCTTGCACGTCATGCTGCATGAAAGAATCGAGCGACTTCCAGCCAAACGACTTGGTGAGCTCGGTTGTGCTGACCGCCTGGTTTGACGTCTGCAAGTGGTAGAATACACGCTGGAGCGCAAGCGATAAGCTTTCAGATGGAATGTCGTTGTCTGTGGGTATCTGGTAGACGGCTTTGCGGAAGTAGTTGGTGCAGTACAGCGACTGGAGGAGAGAGTTCATGTAGCAAGTCGCGCCTTGGTTTCGCAGTCCGACGTGGCCAGTCTCCTTCTTGGAGTCATAGCTGCATGTCGTCAGCACCCACGTAAATCGAGACCGGAGGACCAGTGTGGCACTCACTTGACAAAGTTGTGCCAGAGCACGCCTGTTGGGTCCTTGAGTACGCGCACAAAGGCAGTGATCTCAACCTCGTCGTTCTCAATGATAGGACGGGTGCGGCCAGTGGCAGGGTCAGGGCTGTACAGCTTGCGCAGCTCGGCAAACCTCGTAAAGCCCCAGTCACACTCCTCGGCGACGAAGCGATGATGGGCGTCTGCTTCGGTTAGCGTTCGTCGTCGCGGGCGCGGGTCGCAACGCACGGCTAGAGATGTGAAGGGTTGGGTGGTTTACATTCGAAATGGCGAGACAGAACTGCGCGCATGCGTGCCAACCTTCGGGCGCGCCTTTGGGATTGGCGTACTCGAGGTAGACGGAAACCATGTCATTCGGCTGGCCGTTGGCATTGCCCTGTGGAAACAGGAGGATCCGCCTGCGCGTCAGTTGTTGCGGAGCCACCTGCGCACGAGCGCAACGTACCACTTGTGCCCGCCGCATGAGAACTCTGGCCCCTGTTTGCGCCGATCCTGTTGGCTCCACTTGTCGAGCCGCCACGTCTGGGACTGGAAGTCCTCGATCTCGAGGCCGAGATCCGGCATGGCCTTGGCAGCGAACGCCTCGGCTGAGATGGGTCAGCATGATGGGATCGGGGGATGGAATGAGAGGGATGGCGAACAACAACGTACCATCGCGGACATTGGGCAACTCCTCGACCTCCATTGGTGCTGGGCTCTCGTCGATGATGATGTCCGTCACTTCGTTGCCGGGACTGTTTTCAAGCTGCTGTGTCAAGTATCAGCGGCTACTGCGAGAGGGGGGGGGGGGGGGGGGGGGGGGGGCGTGCGCATTTGCCAAGGTCTGGCCACTGATGGCGGCAGACGGAAGGGTCTGACTTACCATGCTGAGTCACTCCCTTTTGGGTACTGCGAGGATGGGGTGGGAGGGGAAAGGGGAAGGGTGGGGAGTAGACGCCAGCCAGTCAACCAGATCGCGGTTGTTGGGAGATGCAACCAGGTGACGGGCCTCGGATGAAGACTCAGGCGGGGTCTGTGGAGAAGCTGTGCGTGCGTGCGGGGGAGTTGATGGCAAGGATTGCACGGCGGGGTGGAATGGAGAACGGCGAGAGTGGTGGAGGGGTAGGACAATGCTCAGAGAGGGAGAGGGTGAGAGAGCGGGGAGCGATGAACGGGTTGGGATGGATGAGAGTGTGAGAGAGAGAGGGGACGATGGAGGAGGGAGAGATAGTGAGTGACGACAAGAGGCTGATGGGTGATCTGGAGCTCTTGGAGAGCGATGGTTGGGATTCAGCGTAATACCGTGGCGTGGAGCGTAGTGCACAGTGAGACTGGGATACTGCGAGGAAGGTGTGACTATGTCAAGGTGAAATGAGATAGGAATGTCATTAGAACCCGGCTAATGAGCTAATGAGTCATGGTCAATCTCTATAGTAGGCCTGCAAGTACGCGTCGTCTCCTGCTCACTACTAATAATAATCCGCGCTGGGTGGCGCGTGGCTTGTCACCCACCGTACAGCCGTGGGCGGCCTACGCTGACGCACACCTCACACACCACCGCACCAACCGGCACTATGCGGCAATATACCCCCGTGGCACTCCCCACCTCCACCCAAATTTCCCGCCATAAAAACAACCTCTACGCCCATCCTCCTGTTGCTGCTCTTCATCACCTTCACCCCCCCCCATCTCCGTCTCAGAGGCATGCACGCTTACATCTAGCTCCAGTTTCTCTTCCCTCCCCCTCCCCCTCCCCCTCCCCCTCCCCCTCCCCCTCCAACCAACCCGCGGTTCTTAGATCCGTTTCCAGGAGGGCGCTAACCCCGGCCGCTTCGCGCGTTGGCACTCTCACGAGCCGCCGCGCGCGGAGACGGGCTCACCGGGGTGCCCTCCGCCAGCCTCTGCTGGCGATTGGTCTCGCATGAGTCAACCCGTGGAAGAGTGCTGCCCAGGCTTCTTGCCGTGACCCGTCTTGGGTTGTGGCACGCCGTCGTGTCCACCGTTTTGGGGGGCGCAGGGTGTGCTCGGCATCTCGGAGCGCGTGCAGGTGTGCGCGCATCTGATCTCGAGCAGACATTCGTCTCGTCTCCCTGCTATCACAGTGAGTGTCCATCCAGATCCATCATCTATGATGAAAAACAAAGCTCTAATCGTATTCACACTGTGCTATTCTCCTCGGAGATGCGCGTACCACTTCAACGGTATCTGAACCCAATTCCTCTCCACGATCTTCTTGAACGATCGCTGACGTACAGATGCATCTTGATTCCATTAATATCTCAACGATCGTTCAGCGTCGCGATGAAGAGGGCGAAGGGGATTGTTCACTAACATATCGCGTAGCTTTTACTACCACGCGTCGTCAGCAGTCTCTTCTACTCATCCACACCCTTCCCCACCACTGAAGACCGCTAGCCGGGCTACCACGGCCAGTGGTTTCAATGTGTGAGGGATAAACCATCGCTTTCGGGCGTCACGTCCCATGGATTTCGGCGCGGGTCTTGGCTCTGCCCGTGGTTCGTGTCGATTGAAGGGGCGGGGACACTGTACTAGATAGGGTCCAATGCATCATTGCTACACGTAACTGTCGCTGTGGTTGCGTCTGTCATCTGCGTCTCTCGTCTCCAATCATCTGCACAAGCATCGACATCTCCCATCTCCCTGCTCCCCCCAGCCTCATCATCGCGCCATCGGAGGCTCTCGGATCTCGTTCTCTCGCGCCGTGTCGGCCGCGCCGACATCATGTCGAGCTCACAAAGTTCCGTACACAATCAGACGGATGATCTCAACGACCGCTGCAATTAGCCGCCGTTTTCTCAGCCACAACCACAGCCAACTCACTTCCGCCGACAGCGAGGAACAGCATGGCGCCAATGACCCACTTGGCCGCCCCCCGCCTCTGGAGCGACTTGCTTGGCCTCGTGGTCCGCTTGCCCGCCGCCGCGCGTGCGGCAAAGTTGGCGTTCTTGCGCTTAATGTCGGCAGCAGTTGGCTGGTGTGAGCTTGTCCGAGGCTTTGGGGCGGAACACGCCACGCGGCGCCACTGGGATCCTAGGAGCAGCAACGCACCATTCTGGCCTCGTGAAAAGTAAGGAGCGTGTGAGTGTAGGTGAGTTAAGAATGGCGATTGTTCGCGTTCATGACGCAGATGGTGACCGCGGTGACAGATGCCAACGCATCGACGCGATTTGCTTCCGTTACCGAACAAGACAGGTGGAGGCCGACCACCGGCCACCGACCACCGGTCGATCGGTCGAATAGATTCAGTCACGTTCCGATGGATCATCGTCAGCGGAGAGCGCAGAGCTGGATATCGACGTGGATACGGAGCTTGGATGTACGTGTGCAGGCCAACCCCGAGGAGGTTGAAGCTAGCCCGACATTGCCCACATCGCTTCACGTTGCTTGGTGTTCAGGACGACTGGACGTCGTGACGTGTTCCACTCTCCCCGTGTTGTCTCGTCGTGCCCCCGTACACCCGCCCCCAGCTAAAAGAAGAAGAGTGAGTGGGAGAATGTAGGTGGTTATACCTGGGCAGGTGGCAGCCGCAGTAAAATCAATATATTAGTCGTCGCTAAGGACAGTCAGGAGCAGAAAGGCCAGATGTTGTGAGCGGTGCTTGGCACGCCCACTCCCCCGGCCCCGGTGGCGTTGGAACATGTACTCATCCCTTACCCCACACCCGACTGCCCAGCGGCCCCACAAACGCTCATGCATTCCTGCTACACTCACCACAACTCCATCGAGTTCATTATCCCTGCTATCGCGCACGGCGCCGGATGTAGCGAGCCTACGGCTGGCAGGTAACCGGGTGGCGATTACGCTCGCGCGTTCCAGACCCATTCAATCGGTGCCCGTTTAGAAGTTTCCAGTTACGCTACACCGACGCTGCGCCGTTCCCAGCCACCAGGTTCAACGCGGGATACACCCACAGACCTGCTCAGGACAGAGAAGTGAGCCTGGAGCCTGCAGAGCGGGAGCGCGGATGATTGCCGAAACCCGGTACCGGCTACGAGATTGCTCCGGCTTAACGACAGTCGGCGCTAGCCGCCAGCATATGGATCCAGCGGCCCACCCGCCATCCATAACCAGCCGCGGCATCCCTCTTGCTCTCTCGACACTACTCACCATGGCGAAGAAGCAGCTCACATACGCCGAGTGCGACGCGCTCATCACGGCCCCCGGGTCCGAGTTCGAGATGATCACCATCCTCGAGAACGGGCACCAGCAGCGTGTGTGGAAGAATGCGCCGCCCGACTTTCGCAACTTTTTCGAGGGCGTGATGCAGAAGTGGGCGGACCGCGTGCTCGTCAACGAGCCTGTGCCCGAGCCCGCCGAGTACGACGCCCGGCAGGACGTGACCTACGGCCAGGCGCTCAAGAACGCGTACGACCTCGCAGCTTGGCTGCGCCAGCAGGGCGTTGGACGTGCGGACCGCGTCGCCATCGGCGGCCTCAACAGCTCGTACTGGCTCACGGCGTTTGTGGCTATCAACCTCCTCGGCGGCGTGCCGGTGTGCCTCAACTCGACTCTGTGAGTGACAGGAGAAGTTTCGTGGCACTGACATCAGCGTCCAGGATGCGCAGATCCACTGCCTCGGGCTCACCAAGCCCAAGGTCGTGCTGGTGGACATGAAGGATGCCCAGATCCTCTCTCCCGTCCGCGACCAGCTCAAGGCCAAGGGTGTTGGTCCCCTCTACTCGTGGAACGACCTCAGCCACCTCCCTGCCCACCTTACCGCCGGCGTCACGTCGCTTGACTTTAGCAAGCTCAAGGTGGACCAGAAGGTCGTCGCGGATGTCAAGGCCAAGAAGGGCTGCGCCGTCAAGGGCGAGGACGACGCGCTCATCCTCTTCACGTCCGGCACGACCAGCCTGCCCAAGGGTGTGCTCATTACGCAGCGCCAGGGCATGCAGCACATACACACAGCATCTATCCGTGAGTGACAGCCGCTGGACTCACGCTGACAACAGCCGCGGCCCGCGCCGCCCTCCGTGCCGGCGCGCCCGTATCCATGGCGCTCGGCGCCCACGCCCCGCCTCCCGAGCAGCTCAACGTCCTCATGCCTGTCCCACTGTTCCACGTCACCGGCCTTCTGGCTGTGACGGTGCGCGTCTTCTTTGCGGGCTCCAAGCTCGTCTTCCAGCGCCGCTGGTCCGTCCCTGACGCCGTGAAGCTGTGCATCGACCAGAAGATCCACATGATCAGCGGTGTGCCCTCGATCGCGACCGCGATCCTGCAGTCCGGCCTGCTGCCGAAGGACTTCCAATTCGCGGCGCTGTCCTACGGCGGTGCGGCGCCCGCGAAGCGTCTGGCCGGAGACGTCCAGAAGCGTTTCCCCGCCGCCTTCATCAACCACGGGTGGGGCATGACGGAAGCTGCGGGCCTGCACATCGCCATCTCGGGCCAGGACTACATCGAGCGGCCGGACGCGGTGGGCGTCGCGATCCCCATCGGGGCGATGCGCATCGTCGACAAGAACAGGAAGGAGGTGCCGCCCAACACGCTCGGCGTGCTACACATCCGCGGCGGCAACGTCGCGAAGGGATACCTCGACAACCCGAAGGCCAACGCCGAGGCATACACCGACGACGGGTGGTTCGACACCGGCGACGTCGGCATCATCAACGACGAGGGCATTCTCTACCTCCGCGACCGCGCAAAAGACATGATCATCCGCGGCGGCGAGAACATCGCCTCGGCCGAGGTCGAGAACGGCGTCACGCAGGATCCGCGCATCGCCGAGGCCGCAGCCGTCCCCGTCCCTGACAACGTGTTGGGCGAGCTCGTCGCTGTCGGTGTGTCGCTGGCGCCTGGCGCCAGCGCCACGCCCGAGAGCATCATGGAGGCTGCAGAGAAACGCCTCCGATACCCCGCCCGGCCCGTGTTCGTCGTCGTGTGGGACGGCGACCTGCCGCACAACGCGAACGGCAAGCTCCTCAAGAACGAGATCAAGGAGATCGTCCAGCGCAAGTGGAAGGAGCAGGGCGGGAAGCGCGTGGGCCCCGCCAAGGCGCGGTTGTAAGGTAGCATTGAGGAATTCTGCAGTCATTTGTCCAATACTCATCGGTGATGACCGCTGACCACACGGTCGGGCTGAATGTTGTCATCATTGATCTACCCCGACCTCACTCTCCGCACCTCCACCTGCCACCTCTTAAATCGATGCTCACGACAGCACGAAACGCGCAGCGAAGACGATGCATAACTCCGCCTGCCCCGCAATTCACCTGGCAAAATCTCGGAAAGGATGTGTGGGAAAAAGAATGCGCAGTAGGAGACGTAGCTCCGCATGTCCCGCAGTTTGACCAGGTAATTCGGGAAATGATCAACAACCCCCATTGATATAGCGGCGGCCGATGCGGCCTCCACAATTCGCAGCACAACATAACATGACGCCGCGGTCCATGTCGTGACGATATATCTGGGTCTTGTCTTGCTTCTTCTTACCTCTGACGCTCATTTCTGACCTGCCTTACCCTACCTACCATGGCTCTTCCACCGCCCACCCGCCTCGGACGCTACCGCGTTCTCTCGCCTGCCTGCGGTCTCCGCGTGTCCCCCCTGCAGCTGGGATGCATGTCGCTTGGCAACAAGACCAAGCCCCTTGGGGCCATTTCTAAGGAACAGGCCTTCCAAATCCTAGACACGTACTATGACGGTGAGTATTCGTCTGGTGAGGAACCAGCAACCTGGGTAGTGGCGCTAGACGTAGCCTCTAACGCCTCAGCGGGCGGCAACTTCCTTGACACCGCCAATGCGTATCACGGAGGACAGAGCGAGGAGTGGATCGGCGAGTGGCTGGAGGGGCGCGGGTGCCGCGAAGACATAATCATCGCGACGAAGTATACCGCAAACACGGAGCACGGCATGATCGAACAACACCCGATCCAGGTGAACCGCGCCGGCAATTCAGCCAAGTCGATGAAGCTGGGCATTGACAACTCGCTCCGCCGCCTCCGCACAGACTACGTCGATGTCTTCTACGTCCACTGGTGGGACTGGACGACGCCGGTTCCGGAGGTAATGCACGCGCTGAACCGGCTCGTGGAGAGCGGCAAGGGTAAGTCTGCGATGACCAACCGCACGCCCGCCACTCACGCCAGTCCTTTACCTCGGGATCTCGGACACGCCGGCCTGGATCGTCTCCAAGGCAAACGAGTATGCGCGCGCGCACGGCCTCGCCCAGTTCGTCATCTACCAGGGCAGATGGAGCCCGGCTGCGCGGGACATCGAGCGCGACCTGGTCCCCATGGCGCGCTCCGAGGGTCTGGCGATCGCCGCGTGGGGCGCCTTGGGCCAGGGACGGTTCCAGCGGCGTGCTGACCGCGGGACGCGGGCTGACGGGCGCGGTGTCGCGGCGCTCGACGAGCGCGAAGCCGCTGTCTCGGACGCCCTTGAGAAAGTTGCCGACGACCTCGGCGTTGAGAACCTCACCTCTGTCGCGCTCGCGTACGTTATGGCAAAGTATCCGTGGGTATATCCCATTGTCGGGGGACGCAAGGTCGAACACCTCATTGCGAATATCGGCGCACTCGAGATCCACTTGACCGAGGAGCAGATCCAGCAGCTCGACGCCGCCCTGCCGTTCGAGTATGGCGAGCCTGGGGCATTCGTGAGTGTTGTGTGCAGTTCGCATGTTTAGCTGGAGGACACTGACGCTAGTTCGGACTCGACCCCCGCGTATGGGGATACCAGCAGAACTTCCACATCGAGTCTGCTGGCCTGGTCGACTTTGTCCCCCACGCCGCGCCTGTGGACATGACGAGCGTGCGCGAGTCGGACGCCGAGGCTAAAGCGAAGAACCCTGTCAAGCTGGGAATTTAGTATGGGCAAAGAGCCAAGTCAGAAGTTAAGTAAGCGACAACTCGAACCAAGTACGAAGAAGTTCGGAATGTATTGCGTAAAGTCGTCTTGACCAGTTCCCACATTTGATAGTCTATGCATGATGCTGGTCCACACTCGCCGCGAGCGCGTCCTTGCTGCCTCCTAAATTCCGTTGCTCACTGTCGTGGCTCGCTGGTGCCCAGCTTACGCCGGAGAAGGACCGCCGTCGCTCGCCGCAAGTCCTCAACCTCCTTCGGCTGCGCAGTGGCACAACCCGCCCAGCGCACCTTGGCGTTCTCATCAACAAGGAACACGTATCCGAGAATTTTGTTCTCCATCCCGAGCGGGCCGGTGATCTGCAGTCAGCGGCAGGATACTAGACCACCTGCCAACTATCCTACTCACATCGATGCTCGACCATTCTCCACTCGCAAAGATATATGTTCCCCACCGCTCCTTGGGGATCGTGCGCTTCAGCCCAGAGACGAAGAACGAAACAAGCATCGACTTGAGCGCGTTGTCCTGGTGGTTGATCGTGATGTAGTTGAACAGCGGCTGCCCCTCCCAGTCCTCCAGTACCGGCTGCACGAACGACTGCACGTGTTCCTCACTAATGCGCGTATTGAGGATGCTGACCAGCGACACCTTGCCGCGGAACAAGTCCGTCGTGTGCACCGTCTCGCCCGTCAGCGCCTTGCCCGAGATGTCGGGGAAGTAGTTCGCCATCTGGCATGAGCATCCCTCGCGCCTTGTAGCCGGCTGCACCGTTCTGCTTGCTCGGCAGCACTCACGTCTTCGCGGATGAGCACGGGCGGCCCAACCCACAACTTGCCCCCGTTGGCCTTGCGCGCAAGGTTGTAGTCGTGGAAATACCCCTGGCTGGCCTCTTTGATGAGCGCGCGCCGCTCCGCCCGCCGCCGCTCCTTGTCCATGAGCTGCTCTCGCCTGCGAGCCCACGTCACAGGATCTGTAGAGGGCGGGAAGGGGATGCCTGGCGGCCTCGAGAGCGGGGGGACAATGTACGCGCCGTCCTTGTCTTTTGGGGGCTCAAGAACGGCGTGCTCCTGCGCTGCTGGGGCGTCGGAGGTGCTGGCGGTGGAGGGTTTGGGGGTCGAGGCGGGCGGAGCGGGTGGCTTGGACGACGCATAACGTGCAGATAACAAAAATGGTGTAGTCGTTGGGCGCGCCAGCGCCCGCAGTGTCCTGCTCGCCATGCTCGCCATGCTGAAGTGTGGTTGTGATGTTGCCGAAGACGTTTATGACTTTCTCCGACCTCCACCGACCGGCGAGGTGCCATTACAACTGCCGCCTATCTCAAATTCAGGCACACTAATGGACGAAAAGTCCACGCAATTCGCACTCATCTCATTCATCCTACTTTTGCAAGTCGCGCTCGTTCTTAGCATCATCAACACCATGGTCGCAACACCGCTCCGCCGCCTGCCGCTCAAGCGCGCGTTGTCCGCGCTCCGCGAGGCCGAAGGGACACACAAGCTCTCGTCGTCGGTTTCCGGGATCGCAATCACTTTCCGGCCGGACGGGAGGAACGAGCGGGGGCCGATGTGAGTTGGTTGGCGCCGAGGTGTCGCGGAGAAGACGAGGAGGAGCAAGAGGGGAGGTGGGCGGGGCCAGACACAACAAGAGCTACAGGCTCTCATGACGCTGTGCTGCAAAGGGCGAGCGGGTATATCGCACATGGCAACCCGGCGCTCGACCTCTCGGAAAGGTGTCGTGAGGGACGAGCTGCCCAGTAGATGGGACGGCGAAGCCGAAGATAGGTCGTCGAGGATACGAGAAGATTACTCCCATATGCGCACACCGACCGTGCCCACACACTCGCCCTGCCGCACCGCTGCTCTGCTGGCTGTGTGCCGCCCTCTCCTGGTCTCGCTCTCTCTCCTCTCACCCACTCTTGCTCCGGACCTCCCGTCCCCGCGTTCTCTCCTCCCCATCTTCGAAACCCCGCTAACAGCAGCAACTTCCTCGCCCGCGTCGCGCCGCGGATAGCCTACGCGAACCCGACGCTCCCCTTCCTGGTCAACCGCATCCCTATGCCCTTCAAGCCCTCGAAGAGCGAGTACCGCCCGAATGTGGACCCGAACGCGCCGGTCTCGGAGGAGGAGATCGCGCGGCGCGCAGAGGCCGAGAAGCAGGTGCCGAGCTTGACTGTGTCGTTCCGTAAGTCCTCCGAGTGCGAGGAGGACGGCTGCTGACGCTCGCTTCTGCGGACTGACATTCTCTCGTATCCCAACGCTCACCACGTCAACCCATTACGCCCGCCACGCCCCTACCCAGACTCCAAGCCCTCCGAAACCTTCGAGCTCACCGCCATGTCCGCAACGGAGATCTGGGCCCGCGTCGCTGAGCTCGGCGACGCCGCGTCCAAGCCCGCCGCATCAAAGGCAGCCAAGCCCGCTGCCGACGTCGCACCCGAGACCAAGCAGGCCGCATAAACCACTCATATACCCGCGCTACGCGCCATGCATGCTATATAAACGACGATGAACAAACAATGCTAATGCTAAATGCTGGGAACCGATATCAATATGCGTTTTTGGCGAGGAAGTTGTCCATCGAAAGCTCGGCGTACTCGTCGTCTGGAGGGAGATCGTCGAGGCTGGAGTTAGCGAAGTTTACGGCAATTCGAATTTACTCACCCCTCGAGCATTTTGGAAAGACCAGCGCCGGCGGGCTTGGACGCCTTGGGCGCCTCGCCCTCGGCTGACACCTTGAAGAGGTCGAGGACCTCGCCCGTGTTCATGGAGCCGAGGCCCGCGTTCTGCTGCGTCACCACGCTGCTGGCGATGTTGAGCTTGAAGCGCTGCAGACCCATAATCTTCTCCTCGAGCGTGCCCCGCGTGATGAGGCGGTAGACGTTAACGACTCTCTTCTGACCCAGGCGGTGCGCGCGGTCCATGGCTTGCAAGTCCTTCATGGGGTTCCAGTCGTGGTCGACGAAGATGACCGTGTCCGCGCCCGTCAGGTTCAGGCCGAGACCGCCGACGCTCGTCGTGAGGAGCAGCACGTCGATCTTGGGGTCGGCATTAAACGTCTCGACGATGGCGTGCCGCCTCCGCGGGTCCGTGCCGCCGTCCATGCGCATGTACGTCACAGAGGGCATGTTGGCGCGGAAGAGATCGCGCTCGATGATGTCGAGCATGGGCCGCAGTTGGCAGAAGATGAGCACACGGTGGCCGCCCGTGAAGGGCCCCGAGCCGTCGAGTCTGTCGCCGCCGGGCGGGGCGCTGACGCCAATCCCACAGTCGGTCAGCAGCTGCTTGAGCGCCTCGAGCTTGGGTGCTTGCGACAGGTCGCTCATCGACGGCAGCGCGCCGACCTTGCGCTTCACAGTTGCCTTCGCGTGCTCGTCTTCCCCGATTACTAGCGCCGGGTGGTTGCACAGCTTGCGCAGGTACTGAAGAGACTGGAAGACATGTTGCTGGCCTGAGCCGCCATCGCCCGAGACAAACTCGCCCGCTTCTTCGGCGGCACGGCTGCGAGAGAACTCGTCATACAACGCCTTCTGAACGTCCGACAGCTCGCAGTAGTAGTCCTGGATGATTTTGGGCGGAAGGTCGTGGAGGACATCCTCCTTAAGGCGTCGGAGAAGGAAGGGGAGCACCTGTTTGTGCAGCGCCTCAAGCGCGGCAGCTGCTGCCTCGCGCTCCTTCGGTGTTGCTTTCCCGTCCCGATCAGCGAGAATGGGTTTGCTGAAACGGTCGTTAAACACGCGCTCGCTACCAAGGAACCCGGGCATGAGGAAGTCGAAGAGCGACCACAACTCGAGCACGTTATTCTGGATCGGTGTACCCGAGAGCAGCAAGCGATGCTGGGCGCGAATCTGCTTTACCGCCTGCGTGAGCTTCGTCTTCGGGTTCTTGATGACGTGACCCTCATCGAGGACGGCGTAAAGGAAGTTGACACGAGCCAAATCGGCAATGTCGTTGCGCACACTTTCATACGAGGTGATGACAACATCGTACCTGTTCAAAGTAGGGCGTAGTGCAGCGCGCTGGTTCGCATTTCCGACGTACTGGACCGCCGTGAGCTCCGAGGTGAACTTGCGGATCTCGTGGAACCAGTGTCCTGTGAGAGTCGGCGGGCAGACGATGAGCGAGGGAAGGTGCGCGGCGTCGATACTCCGCGTCTCCTTGAACCGCATCTTACGCTCGTGGATCTTGGAACCGACGATACAGATCGTCTGCAGAGACTTGCCAAGACCCATGTCGTCGCACAAAATGCCGTGCAGCTGGTATTTGGCGAGAAAGGCGAGCCAGCTCACGCCGTCCTTCTGGTACTGTCGGAGGTCGGCCTTAATCTCGATGGGAACAGCATATTGCTCGGCGCGCGACCCGTCGAGAAGCTGCGCGAGGAAACGGCGCTCCTCGTCACGCTTCGCGAGCAGCTCGGGGCTGAAGCCAGGTGGGTCGGGAATACCAGCCTCCAACGGGACCATCTTGACGAGTGCGGCAAACGTGCTCGTCGACAGGAGGCGGACGCTCTCATTGCTGTCGCTCATGCGTCCAAGGATGGGAACGATGAGGAAAAGTACGTACGGCAGCGCCTTGATCTCGAGCAGCTTGATGATGTGGTGAATCGCTTCGACGGCGCCCTGGCGTGATGGGACTCGCTCGGCGTCGCCGACAAGCGGCACAATGTCATCAACGACTCTCCGCATCGCCGCCTCAGTTGCAACGTCACATAATGCTGCGATCGTGCGCGCTGCGGCGTTGCGGATGACCGCGTACGACGATTGAAGGGCGATGATGAGAGCCGGGAAGAGAGTGCCGACCTCGGGATACAGGTCGGCGTCGAGCTGCGGTGCGACGAGACGAAGCGAGGTAAGCGTGTCGATGAGGTCCTGACCCTTGTTGGGCTCGGCAAGGCGCGCATCCAACGCGGCGACGTCTGCATCCCCCATTTGCAGCCCGGCGCTGATGCCCTCCCAGTACTTGGGGACGGTGCTGAACAGTGATGGGCCAAAACGACGCGCGACCGCGCCGAGCGCTCCAAGCGCACCTCGGCGCATGATGCGTGCCGCAATCTGCTCCTCCGTCTCCTCGGCAGCCGCTATCGCGCCCTTCTTGGTCGTTTGTGGCGCTGGTGTATCCTTAAGGCTAAGAATATCATCGGAGGCAGTCGAGAAAACGGGGGTGACGTTGACGTCTGAGTTGAGGAAGGTGAACAAGTTCTTGAGCACCTTATCCGTCGGGTTGACGGGAAGGGTAAAGTTGGGTGAGCAGCAGAACGCAACGAGAGCGCCAACGGACTCAGCCGCTCGAGCCTGCAGCAGCTCCGACTCCTCCTTCTTGATCGCGTCCATGACCGCCTTAACCACGGGCCCCAGCTTCGGTGGCATGGTGCCGAGTGCAATGAGTGCGCCAGCGACGCCGGCAGACACCTGAACGTCGAGACGGTCCTTCATGGCGCCGAAGTATCCAACGCTCGCTAGCACCTTCTTCTGCCGATCGCGCAAGTTTGCGAGTGCGGCCTTTGCCTTCACGAGGCTGGCAAGGGCCTCAAACGTTGGGCCGACCGCGCGACGCGCCGTGTCGAGTGTGAACGCGCCGGCACCGCCCAGCGGGTCAACATGGCTCGGCAGATCAGGAATGCGGTCCTTCTTCACCTTGCCCTCGGTGGTGAATGCGGAGAAGAGGCCGCGCACCTCGGCGTGCACGCGCGTAAGCATCGTCGACATTTCAGTATAGGTTGCCCTGGGGGCGAGCAGGGGAAGGACATGGGCGTCGATACCAGATGCGCGAGCCGACCGTTGTGAATCGAGGGCCCACTCACGCACAATGGTCGCGGCAATGAAGATCTGGTGCGCGCACGCGCTGGAGAGGTAACTCTTGATAAGGGAGACGTCGTCAAAGGTGTGCTGGTAGCGGCGGAGGAGCGCGAGCGCCTTGGCGGCGGCGATGCGGGTCTCCAGCACGGTGTCAGTGGACACGAGTGCCATGTCCCCTGCGAACAAGGCCTTATCAACGTCGTGGCCGCGCGGACGCCGCCCGAAGAAGAGCGTCTCGTCAAGTGGAGCGCCTACAGGCGTCATGACGATCGTGTACCAGTCCTCGATGTTGGGCCCGACAGTCGCGTCGAGGTCAGTATTAGCCACAGCGGTCGCGAACGCCTCGAAGGTGACGTCCCGTATTTCGGCGCGGTCTTCAAGCACCAAGTTCTGGAAGAGAAGGGAGAGGACATCGGGGCGCACCCAATCGCGGGGGAGAGCTGGGACGGAGAGAAGAACAAGGAGTGCCTTGACGACGGCCAGGCGGACGGTCGTAATCGGGTGCCGGATGAATGAATAGATGCGGGAGATAAGCGCGTGGCTGTCGGTACTCTGTGCCATAAGGGAGATGACCTCATCATATTGCAACAGTGCGCCGAGGAGGTCCATAACCGCTGCCGTGCTGCTACCCAGCTCGTCGGTGCCTTCTCCGAGACAGTTCCATAGCGTTTCAATGATCGCTGGAAGCTCAGGAATAGTCACGAGGGTGGATGTGATTGGGAGTAGAGCAGACGCCGCAACGGAGCGGATGTCGTCATCCTGATCGCGAAGCGCGAGGATGGCACACGCGACAACGTCGTGCACGATGAGGGACGGATCGCGTAATGCGACCTCGTACTTGAGACCGAGCAGTCCGGCATGGCGTAATTCCCATGCAAACTTCTCAGCCCGTGGCCGCCCTTCAGCCTCTTTCCCGCGCTTCGCCCATGGCTGGTTGACCATGGCGACGAGGGCGGCATGGACCTCGGCGCACTCGTTTTCGCTCTCGTGACGGAAGAGCACGCCGAGGGCCTGGCCTGCTGTCTCGCGCACTGGCGCCATGACGGTGTCGCCGAGGAAGTCGCCGAAGCGGTCGAGCGTGAGGAGGGTGAGAAGACGGCGCGAGAGTGCGAGACAGAATCCGGGGTAACCGACGCCGATGGTTGCGCCTGCCGCCCGCGCGACCTCCATGATGCCCATCGCTGCGCCATGCCGTGCCTCCCATGCGGAATCGGTCAGTGCTTTTGCAAGCTCGACGACGACGGCTGACCACGGGCTATGCCCATGCGCGTCAAGTGTCAGCACCTTGGCGTCGGAGGGCTCGACTGCGCCGCCCTTTTTCCCGGGATCAATAATGACGGCTTCGGGCTTGATGTCGGGCTTGACGTCTTCAGGTTCGGCTTTGACCTCGGGAGGTGGTGTGCCTTGTGGTGTGCTTTTGGGCGTCGTATCCTGCGACCCGCCGTCGGTCTTGTGATTCAACCTGCGCATTTTGTTGGCCTCCTCGACAATGTTGTTCCCCTTTTTACGCTTGAGCATGGCAATCTGACGGGCAGACAGCCCCTCAAAGACGTTCTCAGGCGGAGCTGAAGGGGTTGGTGGACCTGAGGTGATGCCTTCCTTGTCGTCGGCGTCATCCAATACCTTGTCCATCTCGCTTCCCATGTCGAGACCGCCGCCTAGGCCGGCAGCGCTCATCATTGCCTTCCTACTGCGGACGCGGTCGCCCCTGCCTGGTTTGGCGACGTACTCTCGCCCTGCTGATGCAAGCAATGGGTCGTTGGATGACAGAGTGGAGGCAACGTCGAAGGGTGCGTCTGCGCCGTCTATGGGAACGGGTTGGTCAGGTGGGCTGCCTTCCCATTGTGGGAGGGCCTGGGCGACGAGACCGAGAGCATGAGCAGCAGCATTGCGGGTCTCGGAGGAGCGGGAGCGAAGGAGGGGAATGAGGTTTGCGATGGTCTCGAGTGCGTCTGGCCAAGCATCGTCGTGTGGGAGGGAGGAGAAAGTCTTGTATGCGACGTCTGCGAGTTGCTTTGCTGCGGTGCGACGGACGAGGGTGGAAGTGCCAGTGTCGAGGAGGAGGATGAGTTTGGACATGATGAAATGGGTGGGTGGAGTGGAGTGGACTACCTCCACCGAGGGGGGTGGAGGGTGGAGGAGCCGGGGGTGGAGGGTGTGGAGGGTGTGGGAGGAATGAGAGAGGGTTGACTGGACTTTTGGGTGTCGGCGTGGGGGGGGGGGGGGGGGGAGGAAGGTGATGGGAGGTGGGGGGGGGGCACGCTCTCTGAATCGAATTATATCTACCGTGCTGCCCTGGCTCTTGTCCGTGCCTAAATCCCTCCTCTCACTCTCATATCGCCACAACGGGACCAAAAATTCGTCGCCTCTCTGCCTCATCTCCTGCGCGTCCTACATTATCGCCGCGGGGTTTACCTGGGTGGCAGTGATGACGGAGATCTGAACACATCGTCATCGTCTTCTGTGTGAGGCACGTGACCAGATCACCATCACATCACCAACACACTGCTCTCTATCTGTATCCACCAGCACAATCTTCCTTGTCATAACCTCCTCATCATGCCTGGCCTCTCTCTCTTTCAGAGCAGCAGACACGCACACAATGCTGCTCTCTGTGATGCCTTTCCTATCATGCCTATCACACTTCCGATTCATGTCCAGCCACAGTCCACCCATTCCAGCTTTATCGCAAACGCGCACTCGCGTACCTCCTGGTCCTTGGTCTGCGAAACACGACAAGCTCGATGGACACGTGTCACTGCCTGATAGTTGCTGACCACATGGCTTTGTATGGCTTGGTGGTGACGAAGTCTCGGGGCGCTCCGGGTTCCGGCCTTCCCGCTGGCGGCATGGACCTTGGGGAGGCTACGCGCTGTGTCGAGAGCAGGCAAAGCATGGCCACGGCCGTACCGCGGTGGCGGACGAGTGCATAGGCGCAGAGGCGTGGTGTGGCTTTGGCGCTGTTTGCAACGAAACTTGGTCCAGTGGCGTTGGAACCCCTCGAGTCCCTTTGGATCTGAGGAAATCGCAACAATTCGAACAGCACCTCTGCCTCGCTGCCTCGCTGCCTCGTTGCCACACTGCCTCACTGTCTAGCATGCCTAAATGTCTCAAAGGTGCTAAGCTGTTGTCCCCATCCTTGCCTTTCCGCGGGCCGCGGGGTACCCTCATAGCTCCTCCAGGCTCCTCAAGACTCCTCAATTCCTCAAGGCTCTCAAGGCTAAGGATACAGCCTCGTTGTTCGGCAGCACCGGCCTCTCCGCCATCCGACGCGCGCAACACCGTGCGCAGACGCGTTCCACCCTCTATTCAACGCCGACCCTTGGCTCTGGCTTGGGAATTCCCCCGCTGGAGTGGACTGCGTTCGGATGCGGAACCGCCTGGATCTCGTGTGATCCTGCAATCCAACACCGTCTTGATCGAACCAAATGGACCAAATGAACCATGGGCCAGATTGCCCGGTCCGCCGGCCGCCTCTTGCCCTGCTATTCTGCCTGGCATAGTTGCATGGCGGATCATTAACAAACCCAACTCAAATGTTTGCTCCGTCTCGTTTGGTCTTCCGACGAATAGCAGCGCGGCGCCGTGGCTTTCTGCGATTTTGGCAGCGTTGCAATCGCAAACATTCGCTCATCAGAAGACTGCTGAATAGCTTGGAGCGCTGAATAGGCGCAGACCGTCGGGCGGGCCCCACTAACTCAGGCGCAAGACGCAGAAGCGAAAGCCAATTCATTGACTGAATTGGAAGCGTATAAACTTGAGACCTCGACCTCGACCTCAACGAGTCTGCATGGCGCCGCATCCAGGCCGGCCATGCCAGCCAGGCCCGCAGAGCCGGACAAACGTCCAGGCACCAACAATTGAGGAATGTCCTGAAACACGCCCACCTGCCATTCTCGACGCCACCACCGTGCGTTCACGTTTTGCTCATGGCGTCTGCGTCGTCGTCCTTTGTGGCACCAGCCCTCTGCTTCTGCCTCTGGTGCTCGAGATGCAGCCGTGCCCTCCCCCACGGCCCCCATCCCATTAATGTATGAATACGCGCGCCCCGCTCTCGTCTTCCCATCCCCACTTACCCACACTCGTTCACCATGCTCGCCGTCACCCTCGCTGCCGCCTTCGTCGCTCTTGTCAACGCCCAGTCCGCTCCGGACTGGAAGATCATCCCCAAGGCGTGTGCCACGCAGTGCGCCAAGACCATCGAGTCGTCGTGAGTGTCCTCTGTGCTGGCATCGCGTGGCATCGCATCTAACGCCCAGCTACCTGTGCCAGAACCAGTACCAGGGCGGCACGGCGGTGTACGGCTGCTTCTGCGAGTCGTACCCGTCTGACGCGGCGGCGTGCGCGACCTGCCTGGGCGCGAACAACGCGGCGGCCCTCGGCGCCCTCCTGACCTCGACGCAGGCCGACTGTGCCGCGCAGGCCAAGTCGTGCGCCTTCGCCTGCGCCTTCGACACCTGCAGCTCGTCCGACATCGCGTGCCAGTGCGACGCAGGCTACCTCGCCAACATCTACAACTGTGCGTCGTGCAACACGGCCAACGCGAACGGCGGCACGTCCCTCACCGACTTCAACGCGCTCAAGGACTCGTGCGCCGCCCAGAACTTCACCGGCGCCGCCCAGGCCTTCACGACTTGGGTGCCCGCGCCCACCGGCGTCGCCGCGTACCAGGCCCCCGAGCTCACCGCGACCGGCGGCGGTGACGCCGCCTCCGGCACCTTCCAGCCCGCGACGGACCGCGCTGCCGCCACCGACGCACAGGGCTCGGGCGCCGGCGCCACCCCCGTCTCCAACGCCCCCGCCGCGTCCGGCTCGGCTGCCGCTCGCCCTTCGTCGGGCTCCGCCGCCGCCTCTGCCTCGGCCCGCGCGTCCGGCGCTTCCGCCGCTGCCTCTGCCGCTGCTTCGACCCCCGCCGCCGGCTCCGGCGCCGGCATCCTTGCCGCCCCCGTGGGCCTTGTCGCCCTCGTCGCCGCCGCCGCCGCCCTTCTTTAAGCTCCTTCATTGTTGAGCTAATATTCAAGTTGATACCGCCCTTATATCTCTGATATCCGAGGCTTGGACTTTCGGTTTCCGTGCTATGTTGCTTTCAGTATGCACGATATATTCCTTCACTGATCATCTGAATATTTGGACGCTACGTGCCCTACGCCGCGCCACAAACACCGGAGCTCCTCCTTCATTCACCACCCTCTGCACGCGCCTCATGCTCCAAAATACCTGCTGCACAGTCGTAATGATCATAGCTTGCCAGTCAGTCTATATGCTACAATAATCAGGCACAAAATTAGGCCATGTCGGTCGCGCGCTTGATGCCGCCGCCCGCGGGGCCGCCGTTAGAGGCGGCGAGGAGCGATGTGTGCTCGTCGACCTCGGCGGCGTCCTGCTCGGCGGCAGCAACGACCTCGCCGACAGTCACGATCTGGCTCGGTGGAATCCGCGTGCCCTCCGGGACGGTGACGACTCGGCCCGAGTTGGTGCGCTTGTGCCTGCGCGCCTGCTTGGCTGAGCGGCCGGCGGCCCACGGCTCGCCGCGGCGCGCAGCCATGCCTGTGAACGTCAAGAAGCCGAACGCGATGCCCGACACGAACGCGGCGGCGACGCCGAACCAGAACGAGCGCGCTGTCGTCAGACAAGAGCAGCGCACAACTCACCCAGCCGCGCGCCGCGCTGGAAGCGCTCGTCCGACCAGAACGCGTGCACGATGAGCGCGACCGACGCAGCCTGCATGATGCAGTGTACGAGCATGGCGCCCGACACGAGCTTCCACTGCTTCCTGCGTGCGCGGGCGCGCGCCGTCCGCTGGCCTGCACGTCAGACTGGGGCATGACGTAGTGCACCTCGATGGGTGGGGTAATGCTCACCACGGTGGAGGAAAATGAAGAGGAGCGACACGACGGCAAACAAGCACGGCACGAGCGCAAGCTGCGCGGCGTACCCCGCACTGCTCCAGAGCACGCAGAAGCTCTCGCCGAACTGGGCGCACTCGGAGCTGGAGCGTCAGCCAGGCAAAAAAAGGCGCTGGAGGCGATATGGAGGAATCAAAATGGCTCACCGGGTGGGAAAACTCTCGCACTCCCATGGGCCACGCTTGACGGGTCCCCAGGGATGATGGGGATCCTTGTGGTCGACAGGCGCATCCACGGGCCCCAGGAGCGGCTGCGCGGGCTGCAGGTGCTTTGGTAGGGGAATCGCACGCGTGCACCGCTGGTACAAGCCATATCTGGTTGAGGTCAGCGGGATTTTGGCTTCGACATACTTGGTCTCGAACGCGGCGGGGGCCGGCGAGCGAATCTTGACGCGCACAAGGTCAGCCGTCTGGCGTTAGCTGTGGAGTGTTAGGCGGGGGGCGCACGTAGATGTTGAGGATTGTGAGGGCGGTGGCGGCGAGCAAGAGGACCAGAGAGACGAGGTAAGGGCTCTTGCGCATAGAGTGCTTCACGCGTGGGCGGGCGTCGCTCTCGCTCTCGCGCTGGCCGCGAGGTGTGCGGCCGCGTTCTGGCATGGTTGGAGATGCAGGAGAGAGTTGTGCTGATGATGGGAAAGAGGAAGAGAATGACACGATGGTGGAGGTGGGCGGGGCCGAATGTTGGCGGGAGTGGCGTCACTTGCGTCCATCTGCAACTTATAAACAATCCACTTTGTGATGGACGTCGACAGCGATGCCGCGCCAGTGGTCGGCCCCAAGCCGATCAGGAAGCTGGCAGCTGATGTCGTCAACCGCATCGCTGCCGCCGAGGTGCGCCCCGCCCCACCTAACCGTGCATGCCTGACACCAGATCATCCATCGGCCGTCGAATGCCGTCAAAGAGCTCGTGGAGAATGCGCTCGACGCCGGATCCACGAGCATCAAGGTGACGGTGAAGGAAGGCGGCCTCAAGCTTCTCCAGATCACCGACAACGGGCACGGCGTGAATGTGGGTGCTCCGCCGTGGCCGCAGGCCCGGGCCCGGCGCGTCGCGTGTGGTCCGCGTCGGGCTGACGAGCCCCGCCCTTCGCTGACAGCAGCGCGCCGACCTCCCCCTCCTATGCGAGCGGTACGCGACGTCGAAACTCACAAAGTTTGAGGACTTGCAGGCGATCGCAACGTTCGGCTTCCGCGGCGAGGCCCTCGCGTCCATCTCGTACTGCTCGCACCTGGAGGTAGTGACCAAGACGCGCGCGGACACGTGTGGCTGGAAGGCGCAGTACGCGGACGGGGTGCTCAAGGGCGATGCACGCCCTACCGCCGCCAACGACGGGACGACGGTGAGCGCGGCGGACCTGTTTTACAACATGCCGCTGCGGAAGCGGGCGTTCCGCTCGGCGTCGGACGAGTATGCGCGCATCCTCGATGTCGTGAGCAAGTACGCCGTGCATAACCCGCACGCGGGGTGGGTGTGCAAGAAGGCCGGGAGCGCGCTGCCGGACGTCAGCACGGCCGCGGGGAGCACGGCCAAGGCCAATATCGGGCTGCTGTATACTCCGGCGCTGGCGGCCGAGCTGCTCGAGGTGGAGGAAACGGCCTTCCCCAAACTCGGGGGCAAGGTGCGCGGGTGGGTCAGCAATGCCAACTCGAACTGGGCGCGGAAAGGCGGCTGGCTCTTGTTCATCAACAGTGGGTTGGGCTGGTGACGAGACCACTGACGCAGACCGCCTCGTCGACAGCTCAAAGATCAAGAAGGCCATTGATGGCCTGTACACGACGTACCTGCCCAAGGGTGCGAGTCCGTTCGTGTACCTCGCTCTCGAGCTAGATCCCGCCAACGTCGACGTGAACGTGCACCCGACGAAGTCCGAGGTGCACTTCCTGCACGAGGACGAGGTGGTTGAGGCGGTCGTGGCGGCGGTGGAGAAGACACTCGCGGGCGCGAACACGAGCCGCACCTTCACAGTACAGGTGGGCTCCCAGGCGTGCGCGCTGACGGCAGACGATGCTCCCCGGCGCGGATGCGCTGGACAAGCGCGAGCGCGAGCGCGACGCGCCGCGCGCTAAAGCTGCGCCGAATTACAAAGTGCGCATGGACCCGACGAACCGCACGCTCGACTCGATGATAACGGTCGTCGCGCCCTCGCAGATCTCGCACGAGCGGCCGGCGAAACGGCGCATCATCGACCCATCGGCGGACGTGGTGTTGGCAGACGACGACACGCCACTGTGGAACGCGAGAGAGGAGGGCCGCGACGCCCCCGAGAGCGAGTGCGACTTCACGAGCATCCAAGAGCTGCGGGGGGCGGTGCGCAAGCGCGCCAGTCCTGGTGAGTGCAAGCGCGGAACTTCTGACGCGCAGACCTTACAGAGACGATCGCGAAACACGCGTTCGTTGGCCTCGTCGACCGCACCATGTGCCTCTCCCTCATCCAGCACCAGACGCGGTTGTTACTCGTCAACCACGCGGCCATGGGGTGAGTACGTCGTGGACGCGCTGACGCCAGTGACGAGCATTTCTACCAGCTGGGCCTGCGGCAGTTCGGCGCCTTTGGCCGCCTGAAGCTTGAGCCAGCGCCAAAGTTGGAGGACTTGTTGCGCATTGCGGCCGAGGACGAGCCGCTGGCAGAGCACGGTTTGGCCGTGGACGAGGTGGTTGCGGTTGGTTATCGAGGAGAATGTGGCTGACGACAGAAATGCACCGCCCTCCTCCTCTCCAAGGCTGATATGATTGACGAGTACTTCTCCCTCTCCTTCGCCGAGGGCGAGGTGCGCTCCCTCCCCATTCTCCTCAAGGGCTACACGCCAAACCTCGACCGTTTGCCGCACCTACTCCTCTGCCTCGCAACAAGGGTAGACTGGGAAGACGAGAAGGATTGCTTCGAGAGCGTGCTGCGCGAGCTGGCATTCTTCTACTCCCCCCGCCCTTTCGATGACGAAGACGAAGACGAGGACGCTGAGGAGGCAGCTCATCAGGCGTGGCAGCTCGAGCACGTCCTCTTCCCCTCCTTCAGACGGACACAGTGGCCGCGCTCCATGTCAACTGATGTGAGCCAGGTCGCCAACCTCCCCGACCTCTTCCGCGTATTCGAACGGTGCTAGCGTCATGGACGCCTCTGTTGTATCCCTAGGCCATGTATACAGGTACACATCGTCTGCATCGGCGCTGGCGATATAGTCCAACCGGCTGGAAGAGCGAGAACGTTTCATGTCGCACAGTCACAGCGGCCAAGTTTCGTCATCAAACAGTCTAGCTACGCATTAAACGCGAGGAACAACGAAGAGGCGGACAGAAGGTGGAAGCTTGTGGCTTAGAAGAGCATATCTCCGGCGCAGCAACAGCAGATGGCTGGGGTCAGTGAGGTCGAAGTAGAGGGAAGAGCGCCACGCCGAGGGCGGCGGGCGCCGAATAGACTCACTTGCGGCGAGACACGCGCAGCACGCGGTGCAGCAGCCACCGCCCGAGTCCTTCTGCTGAGGGGGCTGCTGGATGTAGACCGGCTGGGGCTGGGGCTGGGGGTAGCTGGTGTCAGCGAGTGTCGACACAGGCGGCGGAATGTTCAGTGGTAGATGTGCCAAGACGGCGTCAGGCTTGGCACTGCACCGCCTTTCGGTCATCTGCGTCTTATCATGCTGCGGACCACAAAAGTTGCGCGCGTCGTGCAAGATGGGTATTGCAGGGCGGCGATGTGCGCCGAGAAGTGTATGATGGGGGTTTGCACGCTGGTACTCACTACTGGCCCGGCTGCTGGTAGCTCTGCTGAGGGGGCGGGGGGTAGTAGCCGCCCTGGGGCTGACCGTACTGGGGCTGGCCGTAGCCGGGGCCGCCCTGGGGAGCGCCGTACTGGCCACCGGGGGGGCTGGGGTTAGTATTGGGGTGGGGCGGGGTATTGAGAGGAGGCTTCGAGGAAGGACAAGCGGAACGAGGGACAGAGGCGCGGCGCCAACGCACATGCACACGCAAGGCGGAGACGAGGAAGGCAGGAGAAAGGAGGACAACGAGACGGCGTCGCACAGAGCGAGTGTGACAGTGAAAGCGACGACAGCGAGAAGACGGAACTAGCAGATGACACGTCGAAATTACTGCGGCTTCATGCGGGTGATCCGCAGATCCGGCGACACACCCCGATCCAGCAACGCACATCCCGACGCCCTCGCCTCGCTTGCACGCCACTTCGGTGCTGCACGCATCATGTCGGCGCCCGTCGCGCGCACTGCTCGCGGCGTGCTGCGCATACGTGGGCATCGGCACAGTCGCGCAGCAGCGCCCACGCCAGTCACTGCACCGCATCGCCCGTGCGCGCGCAGCGCCACTGCCCGTGCTTGGCGGTCCGTGTGCCGGGCATGGCCGGACATGACGCATGCTGGATGTGCTGTTCGCTCCGAATTCTCTCTCCGCTCCGCCCGGTGTCGATGTGACCGATGACTCCGATGCGTCCTTCTAGCCATCGCAATTCCCACGGAAGCCAGCGACTTACCCGCCACCACCGTAGAACTGGGGTCAGCTGGGGAAACAGGCGCGACGCACGTCCTTGGCCGACATGATGACGAGAGGAGGAGAATGGACAAGAGTCAAGAGGAGGAGAAGAGAAAGGACAAGGAGAAGAAGACGATGATGGCGATGCTGTGGCTGCAGTACGAGTAGGGAGGATCGAGGAGGGAGGGAAGGTGGCGGCCGTGTTTTGGTGCGCAGTCTCCCAGGCACTCGCCGGCACCGCGCCAGAGCAAGAAGCAGAGGGCTGTCTTGGCTGCGGGGGCATTTTTTCACGTGGCACAATAACAATGCGGTGTTGTACAGGATGTTGCAGGATGCTCACCGTGGCATTTGCCGCGCGCAGTACGCCGACGTGGACAGGCTCGCAGCTCGCACGCAGCAAGCTGTCACTGTATCATACACTATGCTACACTGCTACAATAGCACGCTAGAACCGCGGCGGCGCGGGTTGGTTCCGGAGCGGGCTGAACGCGCCGGCTTGAGTCGGCGGCGACTGGATGGGAACGGGCGCGTACCGCGCCGGGCCGGCGAACGTCTCGGGGTACGAGGGGTATTCTCCGAGCGGGCTGGGGCTGAGGCTCGGGCTTGGGCTTCCGGGCGACGCGGGGTGGCGGCGCGGCGGGGTGGGCGTGTGAAGCTGGGCGTGTAGGCGGGGCGGGGGCACGCGTCCGGCGCGCCCGTGCCGCGGGGGGTGAGACTGCACGGTCTGTGGCGGTTGAGAGGGCTTTTCGGCCCACCGCGTCTCCTCTGTTATCATGTGGTCGACGGTGTTGCGCTCAGCGCGGCGCTCGGCCCACGCTGTACCCTTGAGGAAGAAGATAAAGAACAGGGTGAAGGCGCCTAGCGACATGGCGAAGAGCGCCATGTTGTCGGCTAGCTTGTGGTCTTTGATCACGACGTAGCCGCGGCCTCCCTCGACGAGGGGGGCTGAGGAGGGGCCGGTGGGGAAGTCGGAGGCGAAGGAGGTGAGGACTGGGGTTAAGGGGGGGGGGGGGGGGGGAGGAGCTGTGAAGGGCAACTCACACACAGCAGGACCAGGCAGGCCTTGCGTTGCGACGCCGGTCGGCGTCGGCGCTGGTTTGGCATCCGTCTTGCCTCTGTCTGCGTCCTTGTTGTTGTCCGGCTTGTCCTCCTTGTCGCTCGGGCGACTCTGGTTCCCCTGGTTATTGCCGGGGTTGTTGTTGCCGCCTGGCTGCTGTTGCTGCTGCTGGTCGTTTCCACCCTGCTGGCCGCCTTGTTGCTGGCCTTGTTGCTGGCCTTGTTGACCGCCACCTTGGCCATCAGGTCGCTCACCCCCCCGACCCCCTCCTCCTTGGTTCCCGTTCCCCAGCTGACTCGGCGCCTGTCGTAGTTCAAGCGTGACCATGATGAGTAGTCAGAAGACTCTGTCGCGTCTTGCATCTCGCGGAAGCCAACCCGCGCACACGGCGGCATCGCAACGCTCAAGTCTGAGGTGACACCCAAGTGAGCGGGGGTCTGAAACGCGTCCCCAGGCACCGACGCGCGTCGATCCCCTGTTCCACCCGTCCGCGCACGTTGGGATGCGGGGAGAATATGGTTGTTAGTAAGTCTAGGGGTTGATGCGGGAGAGGTGTTGGGGGGGGGGGGGGGGGGGGGGGGGGGTGTGATTGGAGATTACGGTTGAACCTGGGATCCTAAGAGCTGGAAGCCAGCTGCACGCAGATGACGGCCATAGACGACGAGCTCACGCGGCCCACAGATGGCGGAAAGTGCGTAATCGTCGTAGACGGCGATGCGGCGCAGAAGAGCCGCACTAGCCGCGGGCCTAGCTGGAAATGATCGAGACTGGCCGACTTGGCACCGTTGGAAGCTCAGAGTTTAGTGTTGGAGAAGCGTCGAGCGTGGCGCCAGTCAATTATGTATGTGGGCTGTGTGAGTTCTTGCGACCAACGTGGCGTTGCGCAAGATCTTATGCCTCGCCGTCCGAAGTGACAGCCACCTCCCGCACTGAGACACCTTGCAATCTAGAATTCCGCTCCCCGCCCACGCCGAGTCGATGGCATGCATATACAAACGGTACAGTTTACAATGGTGGTACAGGCGGCGGTGGCGGCTCACACAATGACGAGGCTCAGTTGCTCCTTGACGGCGAGCACGAACGCGGCGCCCTCCGGCAAGCCGCGCTTCTCGACTTCGGCGCGCACGAGCGCCTCTGCGTCGGCCTCGTCGTCGTCGTCCGCGTCCGCCGAGTATCCGGGCACGACGGCGGGCGATGCCGGCATCGCTTGGGTCTCGCCGTCGTCGTCGCTGAGCACGGCGCACTCGAGGCTCGGGGAGCGGTTGGAGCGCGGCGAGCGCTCGGCTTTCACGAACGACGTGCGGCGCGAGGGGCGCGCATTCGTCCCGTCTAGCAGGGAGGGGGCGAGGCGGATCGCGCCCCACGCGTACGCGGAGGGACGGCGCGCGAGGATGCGATATGTTGCTGTGAGGGCGTGCGCGTCGGCCAGGTGCCCGATGAGGGTGTGGACGTGGGCGAGGGTTGTGTCGCGGAGCGCGTGCATTGTCGACAGGTCTGGGGTTAGCGCGCGATGGTGGTGGTGGAGGAGGAGGAGGAGGGGCGCCGGGGGGCGCACGGTAGTCGTGTGCGCTGCTCACGCGACCGCGGCTGCGTCGGCGACTTGATCGCCGGGGCTCGAGCTCGCCGAAGAAGCAGAAGCAAAGGTATCGGCTGGTCTGGTGACCCGCCTGCTGCATAGCCAACTCACCAGAGAAACACCCGAGACTCCACACGGGCACGTCGACGACGAACTCGATGGCGTCGCGGTCACGGCCGCCAGGCGAGTGCGGGGACAAGCCCATGGTGACCATGCGGTTCTTGCGCTCGCGTGCAATGTCCGCGACTGCGGCGGCGAACTCGCGCGTGGGGGCGTTCACGGACTCGGGGCGCGGTCTGGAGCGCGAGCGCGCCAACCGTGGCGAGCAATAGGGCCGCTCGTAGCGCGAGGGGCGGGAGGGGCGCTCGTCGAGCGACGGGGGAGAGGCGGTCTGGACGGCGGCGGCCATGGTGAGTAAGTGGTGGGGGTGGGTGGTGGCTAGTAGTAGGTCTGAAGTTTATAGAAGGTGAGGTGGTGAGAAAGTAGACGGCGGAGGGATTGAAGTAGTGACGGTATTCGGAGGAGAGCGGAGTGTGTTGAGGAGAGGAGATCGAAGAAGGAGGGGGAGGGGGGAGGAGGAGGAGGAGGAGGAGGAGGAGGGAGGAGGATATGACGAGAGTGGACGAAAGTACAGGGGTCGGTCCAAGGCGGCGTCAGCATCAGCACGGTGCATGCGGAGATCGGGGGGTGGATTGGGCAGAATGGGAGGCAAGCACCAAGCACAAACAGAATACCAGAATCTTGTTGATCATGGGTCTGAGCGGCCTGGGCATGGGCTTGGGAGGCATGGGATATGGGAGAGATAACCCACGCTCCGTCTCGTGACTGGACCGCACGGAAGACTCACGATGGTTGGGGATCTGGTATGTGCGTCCGTCTAGGATGCGAGCGAATGCCAAGTGAAGAGTGCGAAGAGTGGATGGAGAGGCGCGTGATCGCGCGAGTGCGGTGCTGAAGATGAGGGGGCGGTGTTGAGAAGAGACGAGTGGAGCAAGGACGAGGACGAGGACGAGGACGAGTGCAAGTTGTCAGCTTGTCGGTGGCAGGTGGCGGTAATAGCAAGAAGCAAGACAAGTATTACGGGAATGAGTCACATCTTGTTTTACAGTGCCACTAACTTGCACGCACCCCCGCCCTGTGTGCCCCGCCCGCCGCCACGGAGCATAGAGAGCCCAAGGGAGAGCCATGACGAGGACAAGGACAAGGGCGAGTGGTGGATCCCGACATGCCCGAGAGATCCCGGAGACGGCGTAGGCCCTCGAAGCGCCTTTGTTCAACGCCGTGGCGGCCCGACACCCACAGAATCTGCTTCCGTCATCGCTCAAAAGGTTACCGGAGTCACCGGCATCCCGGCACGCCGACCCGACCTACAGTATCCGGCCGATTCCGCCTCTTATTGCGACTGGGGCAAGTTTGCAATATCGGAGCGCCGCCGCCATATCTGTACTGTACTGATACTGATACAGCATGCATGCACCACCTCTTCTTTTTGCTGGCCACGCTGCTTGCATGCTGTACTGTAATATCAGGTATGCTATTATTCTGTATCCTGGTTGACACGAGCCAACCAACCCCCTTTGTGCTACTGTGGCGTGGCTGGCATGTTTCCCACTACCACCACAAAGAGTTGAAAGAGTTTTGCAAAGCCGGCCCCACAGCCTCCCCCGCGCAACTACCGCCGGTCCGGTCCACCACTCGTCCACCAACCACAACTCTGGATAAACCATCAACTCTGCTGACGCGCGCCAAAACCGAACCGTGTCGTCGCCGTGTCGTCGCCATGTCGTCGCCGTGTCGTCGCCGTGTTTCGACAGCTGGGCAATAGTGCGGCCCGGGTTCAACCTAATATATCCCCGCGACCCTTGTCCCCTCGTCTGCACCAGAATTCGCTGTCACCGAGATGGGCGCCGGACAGCATGCAAGCATTGTTCTATGACAAACTAAATGAGTGAACGAGGGCAGTGAGAGGCCGCCCTCTGCTCTCCAGCTATCTCTCTCTATATCCACAAACAAATTGCCCCTCGTCGTGAAGGGGGCACCATGCACCGGCCAACAGTCAACAAACCAGTTCCGGTGTCCTGTGTCCGTGGCATGCCCGCTTAATGGCAGCCTGGGTCAAGGTGACACGCCGGCTGCTTTACTTGCCGCCAGTAGTCTTGAAGGTCACGAGACCGCCAAGGGCGATGCTGCAGGTTAGCTTTGCACGCGTCGAAAAACCACACGCGTCATGCCAGGCGTCGCCGCGCCGACATGCACACATGCGCGCCACATGCCATCAACGACTCACCCGTAGCCAAAGACCTGCAGGGCGGTGATCTCCGACCCAAAGGCAAGAACCGAGCCGCTGATAAGGAGCTGCTGTTAAATTACTGTCTGCACATTCCAACTCACAATGTCCTTGAGGACACCAGCGAGAGTAAGGATAAGACCCGAGCCAACCGAGATGAGGAAGACGGCAGCGACGTTGAGGGCAAAAGCGATACCGGCGTTCGACAGCAGGACAAGAATGCCGACACGGTGCAGGTTGTACAGGGGCTCAAAGCCCTCGATAAAGGGCATGACAATGAGGTTGATGATAGCGCAGACGGGGGCGTAGTAGTGGAGCGACACGATCGGGTCCATCTTGAGGCCGTGGAGGAGGATCTGGATCATGACCAGGCGTGACGCCTCAAAGACAATGGCGGCACACTGGCAGATGAAGCCGAACATCTCAAAGTTGAGCTCGCCGTATGCGGCTGGGGGTCAGCGCGTGGTTCGATTGCCATCACATCTCGGCGGGGTCGTCTCAGGGGTGGGGGTGTGCATACTCGGCACCTTGTCGGCTCCGCTTGCCCCGTGGTGCCGCCCATGCCCACGCCGCCAGGACTTGATCCAGGACACACATGTACACCAGGCAGACTGCAGACTTCCAGCCCGAGCTCGACTCACCAAGCGCGCAACCAACCGAGATCATCATGACGATAGCGAGGAGGCGTCCGTTGGGCTCCTGGAGCTTGAAGGCGAACGAGATGAGGAGAATCGCAACGGGGTTGAAGGCCTTGAGCATCTGGATAAAGGAGACGCTGAGGGTGAGGTAGGCGTAGTTGGAAAGAATGAGCGACCCAGAGAAGAGGGCGCCGATGGGGAGGATGGTCTTCATCCAGCGGTCACGGCTCATCTCAATGTCCTTTGCGCCGTCGACAAGGGTGGTGGTGCGCTGCAGCACACGAGTTGCGACGGCCGAAAAGAAGAGGTGCCAGGTGGTGAGGAAGACGGGGTAGGGGAAGTTGAGGTTGGTGAAGACGTATTCTGATGTCAGGATGGTCAGTGGGCACGAACGGACTGTTGTAGAGAATGACGCTGATAGAGCAGGCCATCCAGATGGGAATGACTGAGAGTTAGTAAAGAGATGGGACAGGTAGCTGAATAACTCACTGACAACACCCGGGATGACAATCTTTTTCTGCTGAGAGCGAGATGCTAGCTGGCCGCCCCTAGGGGTTAGTTGGTGCATTAGGAGGAGCGACCGGGCGCTGTGCCGGTGCCATGAAGATACTCACTCCTCAGCCTTCTCAAGCATGTGAGCCTGGGCGTGTTAGCGGCGCGACGAGGACGGGGGGGGGGGGGGGGGAGGGGGGGAGTGCAGTGTGTGATGGCCGCCGGGCCAGGGGGAAGGTGAGGATGTGACGGCCGCCAGCTTCCGCACCGGCCTTAGAGCATGGCAGGTGACACTCCGGCGCAGATGGATCTGGCACACACATGCAACGGCCACGATGCGCTGTGCTCGTGGTGGAGCGAGGTTGTTCGACGGTGCGACGGTGCGACGCGCGAGAGGGCGTCCAACGCGACCTGTCAGCCTCTGCCGACGAGTGTCATTCGCCCCGGTGCCGGGGAAGAGCGAGTCCGTGCGCGAGTTGACCGGAGCGACGAGGAGAGGATGGTGGTGGGAAGAGTGAGAGACTTACGTGCTGCTCGCGGTCCTTCTCTTCGACGCTCATGGTGTGAGTGAGGTGAGGGGGTGGGTGTTAGTGGGGGGATGTCTGGCGAGACGGTGGTGGGGGTGGGTGGGTCGTGGGAAAGACGGGGGGGGGGGGGGGGGGGGAGAAGAAGAGGGAGTGAGTAGAAGAGAAAGAGGAGGAGGAGGAGGAGGAGGAGTTGAAGAGGATGAGGATGAAGACGAAGAGGATGAAGAGGATGAAGAGGATGAAGAGGATGAAGAGGATGATGATGAAGATGATGAAGATGAAGATGACCACTTTGCCATCGACGTGCCGCGCGTGCGGGAGAATATCCCCTCCTTTGGAGACCGTCCTCTCGCTTCTCAGCAACCCCTCAGCTCTCAGGATACTTTCAGGGTGATGCCCGAAAACATGAACGGCATCCACCCATCCCTCAGGGTCATCCACGGAGACTTGCAGCTTAATGCACGCCACATGTCCCTGATCCCCCATTTTGTGCTCTGGCATGCTCGTCATTCACTCCCCTCAACCCAATTCATCTTTCGACTCTCCACAGATCCAGACAGCTGTGGCAGCAGCCTCCCGTCCCGCTTCCTTCAATCGCCGCTACCGAGCGTCAGCCGCGACACCTCTCGCGACGCGGGACAGCTGGGGCGACAACGACAGCGAGGCAGCGAGATCACCGCACTCGCGGATTGGGTACTGGGAACGCGGGTGCGTGCCTGCCCCTCCCGCCTCAGCTGAGTCGCCGCCGCCTTCTGGCTTTCTGCAGATGGGTTCCCGACGTGAAACGTTATTCATTGCTCGTGTCCGGTGTCGCCGGAGGGCTACTGTACTGTAAAGAGGACGGGCTTGTTTCGTGAGCACGTTTTTGTATTGCTTCAGTTTTTGCCCGCGATCAGATGTCTGTCAATGGCCTCACTGGCCCGCGTGGAGCGTGAGACTGCTGTGGAAACAACCCTCCCTTTGTGCAATCGCAGTCTCTACAACCCACGACCTCGGCTCCCAAATCTCGGTTCTCAACGTCCAGGGTGGATGGCGTCTGGGGCGTGGCGTCGCCGTCTCCGCGCGATCGCCAGATCGACACGGCCGCGGACATCTATTCCTCTCCGTCACTTTTGAATCCTGAATCCACGTAATTCCATACCACGTGGCATCCTGATCCACCCGCTCCCGCCCTCGTCTTGGAAAGTTGGGTCTCCTCACTTCCGAACACTCCGACTACTCCGCACACCATGTCCCGACCACTGCGCGCGCTGAGCCGTGCGTGCCCCCGCTAACCCGCTCCGCTCCGCTAACAGCAGTCGCGCACACGCTCTCGGGGCCCTCGCGCCCGCTCGCGCGCCCGCTCGTCGTCGCGGCCCCGCCCGTGCTGGCGCGCAAGTACGTCGCCGTTTCTGCGCACGACTGACCCCAGCGCCTCGTGGTTCAAGAACATCGGGTTCGGGCTGCCCGAGACGTGGCGCCGCAACATGAAAAAGGGGGAGGAGAAGGAGGCGGTGCCCGAGCCGCAGCAGGGGAGCGTGTTCGACGCCGTCGTAGAGGACAAGGCGGAGGAGGTGCAAGCCAAGCGGCGGCCGCCTCCCAAGGACGTAAGTTGCGCCGCAGCGCCGCAGCGGCCGCTCACGCCAGACGCGCTTCAAGTCCGCATTCCGCAAAATGTCGCACCGCAAGCTCAACGACATCGGCCGTCTCGTCGCCGGCATGCCGGCCGACGAAGCGATCCTGCAGCTGCAGTTCAGCGAGAAGCGGGCCGCGCGCACATGGGTCAAGAGCACGCTCGCGTTTGCGCGGGACCACGCGGTGGCGCGCGGCCTCCGCCGTGACCGGCTGGTCGTGCAGGAGGCGTGGGTCGCCAAGGGCAAGAAGGAGGCGCGGGTGGACATCAAGGGCCGCGGGCGGATGGGCGTCAAGCACCACCCGCGCGCGCGCATCCATTTCGTGTTGGCCGAAGGCAAGACGTGGGCTGAGAAGCGCGAGGCGGCCGACGCAAAGGTGCTCCACAAGGTGCGGAGCGCCGGGGTCGTGCGTGAAGACGGCAAGCTGCGGCGTAAGGTCGTCAGCGGGTGGGCGTGGTAGGGAGAGGGGAGCATGCAACATCTCTGCACTACGGGGAAAGGAAAGAGGCGGGGGCGAGGCGGGGCGGGGTGGCGGGTCATGCTCGGGCAGGGCGGGCGGATCCGGCGGGGCGGGCTGGGCGGGTGGAGCATGAGGGCGGCGAGGCGCGTGAGGGCGACAGCGGGCGGCGAAGTGGCCGACAACGGCGATCAATCCGCCTCGGAGTGTGGCGAGGTGCTCTTTGTGTGTAGTTGCTTACAATCTACTCGATGCAGTCACCCCCTCGCATCCGCTCCTCTGCACTCGTCTACATCTGCCTCTGTTCTGCCATCACTGTGCAACCTCACCACTCACACACTTAAACACCCACAAACATCCACAAACACAGCGATAATCACAGACACTGACAAACACCCCACCCCCGCTGTGCGCGCACGCTGCAGCCGCGCCCTACGCCCGCCCCACGATCATCACATAGGTGACATATAGGCCGAGCCGTCCATCCTCCTTCCTCCTCTTCACGCCCTCCATCCTCCTCTACCCATCCGCCCTCTCACTCTTCACGCCCCATATCCACCCCCACCCCACACCATGCAAGCCCTCCCCGTCGCGCTCACGCGCCCCTGCCCCGGCGGCCCATGTGGCGAGAACATCCGCGGTGCGTCTATCTCCGTCTCGGCTGACAACAGGCTGGTGCGCGCCGCGCTGGGTAGTTGTGCAGGAGCACGTCGACACCCCGCACGGATGCTTCGTCGTCGCCGCCAACCGCCTCAAGTGCAGGTACTGCCTGCACACGTTCCCCACGCCGCCGGCGGGCTGGATGCCGCCGCAGCCCACGCGGTGGCCACAGGGGCCGACGGGGCGGTAGCCACGAGCTGGCCATCAGAGCTTGTCAGGCTGGAGCGAAGCACGCCGTGAAGAGAGTCATTTGTAGATACTTTGTAGAGCCACATTTGGCAGATGTACCCGCAATGTTGCATGCTTCTACCTTGCCGCCCTGCAGCTTTGGGTCGAGTGCAGTGGTCCGCCGCAGCGCAGCGCAGCGCTACACCCGCGCCTTGAGTCAGTTCTTCTTGGTGCGCGCAATGTCGATGAACTCGGGCTTGAGCGAGGCGCCGCCAACGAGGAAACCGTCAATGTCAGCGGCGGCGCCGAGGTCGCCGCAGTTCTTGCCGTTGACCGAGCCGCCGTAGATGATGCGGGTGGCGTCCGCGACCGACTGGGAGACAGTCGACGCGAGCCACTTGCGCAGGTCGGCGTGGACCTCCTGCGCCTGGTCCTTGGTCGCGACCTTGCCGGTGCCGATGGCCCAGACGGGCTCGTAGGCGACAACGATGTTGCTGGGGTCAGCATCTACCCGCATCGAGCGGAGCGAGAGGCGGGCGGAAGAGTCACCGGGCGGGCGAGTCACCGGGCGATCTATCCCTCGCCCGCCCGTCTACCCCGCCGCCCACCGCCCAACGCTGCGCGGCAGACATCACACTCACGCCCAGTCCTTCTCCTCGAGCACCTTGGCAATCGCGCCGAGCTGCTTCTGGCACACGTCGTTGGTGACGCCCTTCTCACGCTCCTCAAGAGTCTCGCCGATGCAGGCAATGACCTTGAGGCCCTGGTCGAGCGCAGCCTTGACCTTGTCGGCGACGACCTCCTCGGTGTCGCCGAAGAGGGAGCGGCGCTCCGAGTGGCCGAGGATGACCCAGGGGATGCCGGCGTCCTTGATCTGCTCGGGCGAGATCTCGCCGGTGAAGGCGCCGCTGTTCTTGAAGTAGGCGTTCTGGGCCGCGACCTCGACGGGGGCCTGGATCGTGTCGCGCACCTGGGTGAGGTAGAGCGCGGGCGGGGCGATGACGACCTCTGGGGGTTAGCGGGGAGTCCTGGGGGGGGGGGGGGGGGGGGGGGGGGGTGTCAGTCCGTGTGCGGAGAGCGACGGAGAGTGAGTTATGACGGCGGAGGGACATCAAGCGGCCTCGAGTCGGGATGCGCTGCTCGTGAACCAGCCGCTTCTCAACAGGTCGCAGCTTGCGGCAAACCGCGGCCCAGCGCGCGGCCACGACCTCCTCGAACGACCTCACAGCCTGATCCGCCTGAGAGCGCTGATCGCCGCGTCCCCTTCCCCAAACTCACCGTTCGAGCCGTCAAGCTTGGCGTTGTTGAGGTCGTCGACGATGACCTTGATCGCCTTCTGCGACCCGTTCATCTTAAAGTTGCCGCTGGGGGTTAGCGCGTGAGCGTGAGCGCGGGCAAGGCGTCTCCTTCCTCCTCTCTTCCTCCTCCTCCTCCTCCTCCTCTGCCTCCTCCCTTTTCCCTCCTCCTTCTCCCCTCTCCTCTGCCCTCCTCCTCCCTCCTCCCTCCTCCCTCCTCCTTCATCCTGCACCGCATCGCATGCCCTCACGCCCATACTACTCACCCAACGAAGAACTTGCGCGCCATGATGTCTGATGGATGTGGTGGGAGGGGAATGGTCAAGAGTTGAGATCGGATCAGCGTGGCATCCAGGCGGAGGCGGATTAGGCGGGGCAGGGCTGACACGCGGCTGATTATGACGTCCGGGGTGCCGCCCCATTGCTGGCTGGAATCAACCGGCCAATCCCGCTCCTGTGCGAGCACGCCCGAGTGCGTGCACTGGGGCTCCTGGGGCTTGGCCGCGAGCTCCGACCGTTGTGCCGTCTCCGGCAGGGGCATGCAGCGCCGAGCGCGCCGCGCGCGAGAGTCGCATACATCACGTGGGGCGTGGAGGCGTGTATTACACTGCACGGCTGCACGGCTGCATGGTGTAACACGACGCCGGGGCGCACGAAGCCACCACACAGCTCGTTGGTTGACAGACGCCGTCGCGGAGATATCCATCATGGCCAGGTCAAGTATCTCCATCGCGGCTTATCCCATGCCACTCCCTCCGTCAAGTTTAGCTGCCACACTCGCTGCCACACCCTCTGCCACTCCCTCTGCCACTTCTCTCCCTCCGCCACAACCCCCCCCCCCAACCACTGCTCGATGCCATGCATCCCATGCACTACAACTTCTCCCCAGCCTATTGGCTCGCCGCCTCAAAGCCCGGTGATGGGCCGGGGCCAGGCGGGCCCTGCGCCGGCAATGGCTGCTGGAAGTGGGGCTGCGGTGGCGTCGGGTGCCCCTGGAACGACATCTGCGACATCTGCTGTTGCACTGGGGTCAGCGCCGTCGCTCCAAAACCCACTCTGCGGCGCCTGCGGCCCGCCAGGCATCTGCTGGCCATAGTACATTGGCCCCGGGCCGGGCCGCCCCAGGCCCGGCTGGAAGTGCATCTGTGGCGGAAGGAAGTGCGCGTTGGGCGGCACGCCGTTCGTGTAGTACATTGGCACTAGGGTCAGCGCCGTCGCGCAAAAAGCTCACTGTTCGGGCCCTGCCCTGGCCCGTGGCCGCCCGCCATCTGCTGTGGCATAAAGCCCGGGCTCGGGTACATCATGCCAGGCATCCCCTGCATCTGAGGGGGCATGCCGGGCCGGTAGCCGTAGTACATCATGTTGGGCGGCATGCCCTGCATGGGTGGCGGGGCATGCTGCGCGTGCGGCGACTGCGGATCCTCGCCGTCGTATCCACCAATGTTCGGCGACGCCATCATGGCCTGGTGCGGCACAGGCTGGTTGTAAGCGACACTTGCCCGACGCCCAGTATAGTTCCACGACATGGACACGGTCGCCGCCATAGGCACCTGCCCGTGCTTGAAGGGGTTGAAATCGTCGCGCATGTTGACGGCTATCCGCTTAGGAGGACCGTTAGGGAAGAAGGGGTTCTTCGGCGCCTGTGTGGGTGTCGAAGGAACGGCCATGGCGGGAAGTTTGGCCGGCTGCGATGCGGGGCTCGTGACTGCCGACGCGTCTCCACCAACGCCCGTGCTGCCAGCAGGCTTGAAGACCGCGGCGTTGGCGTTCGGCTTAAACACAAACGCAGACGCATTAGGGTTTAGCTTGCCCGCGCCAGAGGCAATAGACGAGTGGGACGGGGTAGGCGACGTCACAAGGGCAATGTTCTGCGTCGCCGTCTCGGGGACAGGCACGGCAGGCGGCACCTTCGGACGGAACGGGGGAATCTCCGGGATCTTCATGGCAATCTTCTTCGGTTGGGCGGCAGCGGCGCGGGGCGCCTCGGGGGTGGGCGACAAGGCCTTGCTCGGCGAGCTGAGAGGCGACTTGGCGGCCTCGAGCTTTTTGGACTCGAGCCGCTCACGCTCCGCCTTCTCCTCGATCGCCTTCTGCTTCTGCTCGTCTTTCGTGAGAATTGGGAGAATGTCCTTCGGGATAGGCAGAGGGACCTTGAAGTTGGCCTGCCACTTCTTGAACTCTGCGAGCTGGTTGGCCCGCTCGTTCTTCACCATCGACTGCCTCTGCTGCACCACGCGGTCACGCTCCGACAGCACCCACTCGCGAGCAGACTCGACCACACCGCCGATTGGCACTTTGGTGGCGGGCGCACCCTTCAAGTCGGAGCCGTTCGCCTGCTGCTCACGCGGAGCGGAACTAGTGCTGCGGGTCATAGTGGCCGCAACAGGACCAGGACCAAGCGAAGCAATCGCGGGATCCACGGCTGGATCGGCCGACGAGCGGTGCGGACCGGGCGGGGGAGGAGTAACCGACTGGGTAGGAGGAACGAGAGGAAGGGGAAGAGCAATGGGACCCTTTGGCTTGACAGGCTCCTCCTTCTTGGTCTCTTCCTTCTTGACCTCGTCCTTCTTGGCCTCGTCCTTCTCGGCTTCATTGGGCGGCGGCTCCTCTTTCTTGGGCGTCTCCTTGCGTACGGGAAGTCCAGTGGAGCCACCCTTGCGCGCGCCAGGAGGAACATACGCATTGGGGTTGCGCGTAACGCCCGAGTACTTTTCCTCCTCGTCCTTATTGTCCTGTGTCTGCTGGCCACGCTCCTCTGCAACGTGGGGGTTGGCCGATGGTTTCTGCTAGTCAGCCGCGATCCACGCCGCACAAACTCACGGCCATCATCTCGGCTGCGAGTCTATCCGCGTCACGCTCGCGCTTCTTGTAGCCAGGGCCAGAGCGGTCGAGCTTTGTCGTATAAATCTCTTCGTCATAGTCGGTAGTGACACCAAACAGGCGCTCGTTGTCCTTGAACTGATCCCATGGAATGGAGCTGGGCTTGGCGCCAAAGGTCAGAATGTCGCGGTCGGCCTCGCGAGGGACACTGCGGCCATTGGAGGCAGAGCCGTTCGGACCGTGCTCCTCAGGCGCCCAAGGCTTAAGCTCGCGCTCAGAGCCACGCGACGTCGCCGAGATGTCCATGTCTGTCTGGAAGCCTGGGTGTCAGCGCCAGCGAGCTATAGCAATTGGGCGACTAGCGATGACTAGCGAACGACAATGGCGCGTGTGTGCTCAAGGAAGGACTTGCGACCTAAGCACAGCAGCATCATGCCCATGCCAAGTGGCAACCGTTCCGCATGCTATGGGCTATGCAGCATTTGGCCGACACAGATCGCTTGTGCCCGCCCCGTCTGCATCGTACGCACCTTTGCCCTTCTCTTCTTTGCGCATCGGAGCCGCGCCACTGTTGCTCATACGGCGCGCACCAGCGCCCGAACCGGGGACGTATGGCGTACCGCCGGCGCCGGGTGGTGCGCCGCCACGCCCAAAGGTGGGACCACCGCCAGCTCCGCCGCCTCGCCAGGAGGGACCGCGACTGATGTTAGCGTGCGTCTCAAGCAGGAGATGAGGAGACAAAGTAAGCGCAGATAGGGCGCAATGTGGCGCGCGGTGGCGCGAAATGATGCTGCCCGCGCAAGGGGGGGGCGGGGGCCGTATGGTGGCGCTAAGAGTTGGATGTAATGCTCGCAACGACATGACGCGTGTCAAACGCGGTGTGAGGGTGAGGAGAGCAAGCGGCGCGCGCTGATGGGAGGAGACTGCGCGCGGCGCGAGATATAAGAGTGTGGGAAGGTGAATGGGGTTCACTCACCGATACGAGTCATTGCCCACGGCGCCGCCGCCCCTGCCGCCGCGGCCGCGTCCGCGAGACGAGGACGAGGTCATGTTGCGGGCTTCTGTCAGTTGTGTAATGGTGTGGTGTGGTGTGGTGTTGTGTTGGGTGGATGGTGGAAGGTGGATGGGAGGGAGCCCTGGTGAGGGGCGGGAGTGGATTGAAGTTGGTGGTGATGGTGGTTGTGGGAGGGGAGAAGAGATAGAGTGGGAAGGGGAGGAGCGGAAGGAGACGAGGAGGTTGTGTTGTGAAGGTGGTGAGGATAAGTAAGGTGGGGGAGGTAGAGCGCGCGTTGTTGTAGGTATGCTCCGAGTCGCGTCGCGGGGGGGGTGGTGTAGGCGTGGGGGAGGGAGATGCGGTGGTTGTAGTGGTAGTGGTGGTGGTGGTGTGGGGGCTGTGTCGCGCGTTGAGAGAGTGGATGGGAGAGGAGACGAACTCACGGAGAGAGAATGTCGTGTGATGACAAGCTCGGGGGTGCAGAGTACAGAGTACAATGAACGAGTGTCAACGGCGGCCACGACAGTGTTGATGGGATGGAGACTGCTTTGGAGACTGCGAGGACTGCTTGGACTGACCGCGAGGCCGCGAGGGGGGGGGGGGGGGACAACGACCAGCGGGCAGCGGGAGCTGAAAGGCGCGAAGGCGTCGATGGATCGGTGGCCTGGTGGGAGGGGAGACTCCAGCGCGCCCGAGCCTCCACTTCACCACGCGCAGTGGCCACGGAACCTAATCCTCAAACCATCCCTCATCCCCCTCCCCCTCCACCTCCCCCTCCCTCATACCGCACGCGATTCATCCCCCCGCCTATCCGGGGATATCGACATACCGCCGCCGCTGTGGCGTCCACCCACATCCAGCGCACCAATGCATACAGACAAATACGGTCTAGTCATGACCATGAACAATAGATATAGAGAGCGGTGTCTTGGTCCACCATGCACGTGGAATAGTCATCAGATGGGAGTGTGGATCCGTGCCGCCCACAGACAGAGATTACAGTTGGATCCAAAGTTGGGAGATCTGGGCAGCCTCGGTTCAGTAGCATGCCGTTAGGTTCGCCCGCGTCTCGCGAGGCGGAGACACTCGTCCTCGAGCCCCACGACGCGTCGCACCTCGACGCCGCCCTGCTCGAGGATCCGGACACCCTCGCACTGCACAAAGTCGGGCGGCTCCTCGACGCCAAGGTACACGATCTTGACGTGTGCGCGGACCAGCTCCAGCGCGCAGCTTGGCCCGCCAGATGTCCGGACGCTGCACGGCTCCATGGTAGCGTAGCAGGTTGCCTGAGTGAGAATGTCATCGGCGGAGGGAAGGCCCGCGGTCGACTCGAGCTCGCCCATTCGCTCGCGGAAGTTGGCGAGCGCATTCGCCTCGGCATGCGTGTTGCCTGGAATCTGGCGCGAGTAGCCGTCGGCGAGCACGAGACCTGCGGTCTCCCCAGTGATCGGGTGGGCGAAAGTCGAAAAGTGCTCCGTGAGCTGCTCGTAAAGCGGCGACGACACGGGGAGGAAGAGGGTTGATCCAACGCAGAACGCCGTCGGGGAGACGGGGCACTTGAGCGTGAGCTCGAGCGCGTGCTTCATGATCGCAAGGTTGAGAGGGTCTGACGTCAGAGCGGCCATCACAAATAAACTTACCCTCAGGCGACTGAGGTGGTGACGGCGATGGCACAGGAGGTGCGACATTTGGCGTGCCGGACACGTCGATGGTGACCGTCTCGTCCGTGTTCTTGCGCTCGTACACCTTGATCGCGGTGCTGAACGCCGCTTCGCCGGCGCGTGGGACGAGCGCAACGAGCACCTTGGCCTTCTTGCTCGCGCCAAGGGTGATTTGGATGGTGGGCGTGGAGGCCACTTCGCCCTGCGCCGGCGTCACAGCTCCGGACGCGAGCTCGGTGGCCTCGTCAACGTCAGGCGTCGCCGTCTCTTCGGCAGTGGCGGTTGCGACGCCGAGCTCGCCGAGGCGCTTTTGGTATTTGGCGATCTTGTCCGGCTTGTTCTTGCGGCGCGCAATTTTGAGCTTCTGCAGCAAGCCCTCGACTTCCTCCTCCTCGCCCTTGGAGAGCGCGATGCCCGCGTCCTTTTCGTCACGCTGGAGCGATATCTCCGCGAAGGCATCATCGGCATCGGGCGCGGAGACCTCAACGACAAAGGTGCGTTCCGTCTTGGAGGTGTTGGTGATGACAAAGCCAGCGGACGCAGGCCAAGCGCCCGCCTGGCTCGGAGCAAAGTCGAGCCTGGTCACGTCAAGCGAGAATGCAGGCATTTTTCGAACAGTAGCCTTGACAAGAACGCTCTGGTCGTTGTAGTTGTCGAGGACGTTTTCAACGGCAATGGTCTCGTTGTAGTTGCCCACCAATGACGGTGTGAACGAGAATGACGCCACTTCCTTGCGCCCAAATGCCGGTACAATTCCGTACCTGCCAAGGCCCAGTTTGAGGTTGCCGGAAGCAATGGATCCAGAAGTCCGCAGTCGGTACACGCCAACGCACTCACTTCGGTTGTGGATGACAATCATGCGCGACTTGACCTCGCCACGCTCGCATGTACCAAAGTTGATGCTTGACTGCTGGACCTCAAGCACGGATCTCACGCACGACGAGCGGATCACGAGATCGCGCACCGGCAGCTCCGACAGGTCGGCGTTTGAACCCATAATGCCGCGCAGCAGCGCATGGTCGTACTCGAGCAGCTTGATGAAGATGCGCTGCTCAGAGCGTTTGGCACGCGTGGTGATGTGGGGACGCGTCGAGCCATTTGGGGTCATGACGACGACAAGCTGGCGCGACTGCCCTGGCGGCACAGTGAGGACGCGTGCAGGAACAAACTTGCCAGCCGAGATGGTGTTGCGAAGCTCCTTGCGCAGATCAAGCAGACGCCGGACGTACTGCTCTTCCTCTTCAGGGTTGAGGTGGGTGATGGAAGTGGACGCGCGCTTAGCGTCCATATGCTCGATGGCGAGAAGGAGCTCGTCGGGCGTGAGCTTTGTGACGTCGGTGAGGCAGGCAGGGTCCGACTTGAGCTCCAGCCGTCGGCCAGTAAGGGCGGGGGACTTGTTGCCGATGGGCTGCTTGACCACTGGCGTGCGGAGATGCGACGCGGAGGGGCTGCCAGGGGGCCCACCATTAGCCTTTGAGATCTGCTTCGTGGGCGTGGAAGGATCAGCGCGCCGTGTAGACGGGTCGCGTCGGCTGCCACCTGCCGTCGATTTGGGCTTACGCAACCGGCCCTCACGACCGTCCTTGCTGACAAGACCGTTAGATTTGGCAGATGCGGCAAAGTCGAGCTTGAGCGCCTTGGGATGCTGGCCTGAAAGCTTCGACTTGTCCTCCAACGCGATAGTCTCGAGCGTGTGGATACGCTTGGAGTTGGCTCGACACCTGCTCGCAGCGATGGGTGGCCCTGCAGCTAGGTCGAGATGCTCGAGATCGTCAAGCAAGCTGCGGTCCTTGAACACAACCGCGTCGCCGTACAACTGCACCGGCTTGCCGCGGTTGCCCTTCCTCAACGCGGTGTAGAGAACCGTGCCAACGTCCCGCTTATCCTCGTCCTTGTTGGTCCTCTTGATCGACTTGTGACGCGTCGCCACCTTGGTCTTCTCCTTGTTCTCGCCCGAGTTCTGGTCCTGAAGTGACTCGACAAAGCGCTCCTTGAGGTTGCCATTCTGCGGGCGCTCTTCGGCGGGCACGGCGTACTTTGCCACAACAGAGGGGCGATCAGGCACCGTCGGCGCGTCCGTGTCCTTGATATACAACTCGAGATCTTCAGAGTGCGATGCCGAAAGGTCCAAAGTGAGAGGCTTGTGTGTCAAGTTCTGAAACTGGACCGTCCGAACCGAGGGAGAATTGATGACGACAGACCCAAAGTCAAGAAAGTTGCTACCGCCGGGCGTGAGGATCCGGTACAGGTGCGAGTGCAACGTGACGTTGTACACATCCACATTCTTCGAGTGGACCTCGATGAGCTGGTTGTTGGCGCGGTTGAGGTGGTTGCGCACGAACACCTGCTTCTCGTAGTTATCATTGATACGTCGTGGGAAGAAGTCGACGCGCTCCTGCACGGTCTCGAAGGGCGGGATGATAATGACGCTGCGGTTCGTATTCAGCACCTTTGATATCGCGGCGATCTCGACGCGCGCGGATAGTGCGCTGAGGTTCTGAATCGAAATGGTCGTCGACTTGGACGCCCCAACAGTCACCTCACCAAAGTCGATGTTGTGGCCGGACGGGATGGCGATTATCGACGTGCACGACTCGGCCGTGCAGTGGATGACCTTGCGCGACCGGGGGATAGGGCGCGAGCGCTGCGAGGACGGTATCGAGTCCAGGAACACCTTGAACGAAGACGGTCGCAGCGCGCCGGCTATTTCGGGGGCGTTCCGCAAGTCGCGGGCGGGACGGTACATGGCGAACACGCGGTACTCCGTCCCCGGTCGCATGGTGAGCTCCTCGATCTGGTTCGGGATATCGCGGTCGCCGAGGTTGTCAGAGGGACGAAGCTCGGCCGCGGCAGCAGCGAGGGAGTCGTCCTCGTCCGAGTCGGGATCGTCCCGAGACGGGCGGTTGCTGGAAGCTATGGATGTGACACGTGATAATGGCCTACTTGACGGCATCGAGCCCTCGCGGTCGCTGAGGGGGGCGTGCATCTGGAACCACTCATCGGTCTCGAGGTGACGTGATGTGGAAGGGTCGCGCGGGCGCCCGTCGCGCGTGTCCCTCGTCGAGGTGCGTGAGAGCGTTTCCGTGCGCTTGTCGCGTGCCGGACGGGTCGGCATGTCCTCGTCGATATCTTCGCCCGCAACGCCAGCAAGTCGGAAGACCACCTCATACCCTTCCGTCGCAGAGAAGTGAACATCAATGGGCCTGTCACCGATGTTCTTGCACGACACGAGCTTTTTGGCCCATGTGCCGTCAGGAATCTGCCCAAAGTCGAGCGCCGACCCGGACAGGATACGAAGAGTGTCGTCTGTGGCTTCTGTGTGGCATGATCCCACTGCTTGGCACACGACAGCATTGCCACTCTGATGATTGTTGGAGAGGCGGAAGTCAAACTCAAAATTGGCGATAGGCGCCTCAGCGCGTAGAGTGAGCCGAAGATGCCGTGATGAGAGGGGCGGCAGTGGCACTGGCTCGCACGAAGTGTCAACGCCAAAGACATTTTCCGAATCGAGGTCACGAAGCAGGAACCACACCGAGTCCTTGAACGGCGCGTTCGTGATCGATGTCGTCCACACGAGGTCGATCTCGGAGCGGTTCACAAGGAGGAGGTCGCGGTGATAGTCTTGACCGACGACGTTGTCGGTACCAAAGTCGATAGGCAATTGGCCTGTTGTGATTTGAGGCCCAGAAGCGAGGCCTGTCGCGGGGTCAATGACACCCAGGGAGAAGAAGGAGCGACACACGGTCGCAAAGAACGGCACGGTGACGTTCTGATGGGCAGGGGCAGTCATGATGTCGTTCTCCGCCGTGGTCGCGTGCACGAGGATCGACCCGTGTACCGAGAAGGAGCGGTGAACAGGCTCCTGTTTCCGTTGCGCGCTGCTGCTCCCCACGGAGAGTGTGGAGGAAGACAACATCGAGGTTGACACGGATATAGTATCGGACTTGGCTAGGCTGGAGCCCGCCGCTGCGGGAGGTAACCTGCCGCTGGGCGGAGACGATAGCTCAGAGCTGGTTGCGAGGGGGGCGACTCGCGGGGTGAATCCACCCTCCGAGGAAGGGGTAGACATACCCGCAGGCGTCGAAGGTTGCGATGTTGTCGGCTGAAATGCTAGGAAGACGGTCCGAACCTCACCTGCCTTGAGGGACATTGTCACCGACTGTGCTGCGTTGGACGCCGCCGAGGACGCCGATGAAGACGAGTCAGCTTCTGGCTCGTCATCGGCGACCCAAAAGACCACCTGGGAATCGAGGTCGGATGCAACCTCGACATCCACTACGCCCTGAGACACGTTGCGCAGACCAAACGAGCGCACTTTGCGCTGCCCGCCAGCGGCGTCGAGGTATGTCGATTGCAGGTGGATCCAACCGCTCGGAATGTCTGTGACCTGGACAAGCGTGTCCTGAGAGAGTGCCAAGCGGGATGCCAAGGACTGGGGCGGGCGCGCGGATGGCGAGCTGTTGCTGGACGTGTTCGAGCCTGGTGGGGGCACGGGGGGTGGCAACATGCTGTTGATAGGGATGGGGTCGGAGTGGGCGGGTTTGTCATCGTCTTTACTTTCAGGCTGAGAGCATGAGCCCGATGCGGCGGAAATGTACCCCTCTGCGAAGCCGATGATGCCCTTGACGCCGGCTTCGACTGCGTGTTCCAGTGACTGGACCAGCTGGGACATCGTGCGAGGTCCTAGTTGTGATTGGGGATGCGGTCAAAGTGTGCGGACTTGGGGGGAGGGCAGATGTGAGGGGGGGAGGAGAATGAGAGGAGAGGAGTAGGATGATCGTCGGAGGTAGTAATCGGGGAGAAGACTTTCGGCGAAGGCTTCAGCTGTGTCGACGATATATGTCGAAGCTGAGGGCGGGGTAGCGCTGGTGGCGCGTCTCGCTCAGTGTTGACGATTCATTGTGGACTGTTGGGGGGGAACTGTCACGCGAGCACGACGCTACGTGCGATGGATAGAGCGCGAGGCCTGATAGCCAGAGGGCTGCAAGGCAGTGGGCGGGGCGAGTTGGGTGTGGGGCTGAAAAGCGGGGAAGCCTGGGCGCGGTCTGTGCGTTGCGTGGCGATGCGATCTGATGCAAGAGCGAGATGGATGGAGGGATGGAGGGATGAGTTGGCGCAATCTTGGTGCCCTCTTGATCTCTTGAATTGGCAAACTACCACGATGCAACTTTGTCAACAAGGTGCCACCGGGTTGGGGTCCACCAAGGATGCGATGGGGAGCGGAGAGTGGTCGCACGAGTAGATGGATGTGTCGTGTGCGCGTGTATGGTGGGGGGGAGGAGGAGATGCAAAGGGGATAGATGTGGGTTGTGGGGGGATACGTGAGTGTCCTCTCCAGTTAGGGAAGGAAATGAACAGCGACGAGGTCGCGTGCCGACGAAGGCGGAGGTTGGGGGAGTGGGTGATTAGAGCGTGGGTAGTGATGGGGATGAGGAGGAGATGGGAGGGTGTGTGAGAGGGGGGGGGGCCGATGGCGACGGAGTAGTGTTGAGCAAGCTGGAGATGGAAGGAGGATGCGATGATGGCCGAGGTGTCGAGAGCGAGCGGGGAAAGGCAAGGAGCTTGCCAAGGAACGGATTGGCCGTGTTGATTGCAGACTTGTTCTTTCTTTGTGATTGTGTGCCTTGTTATTAAGATTATCAATAATACTAATACTCGTCGTCATCGAATACACATGCACCGTCAGCATTATTACTTTACTCCAGCAGCAAAGAATTGCTCCTCAATCCTCGGCTCATTTCCGCACCTCTCTTCACTCGAGCCTTCCAGCTTCCAGAGCATTTTCTTGCGTTCCATGCACTTGTTGCCGGCCCAAACTCCCTACGGCCGCCGGTCACCCGCCCCATGCTCCCATGCTGCCCATGCAGGCCACGCGGGACAGGGTCAGGCCCCGGATCACTCGCCATGCACCAGCCAAACACATCCGCGTCATCGTCATCAACTCATCTCATCACCTCTCCGCTCCAGCTCACTCATCCTTGCCTGCCGCTTCTCATCCGCCCCACAATGATCAAGGCTTCCACATCCCTCTTCTAATCATGACTGATCATGATCCTCAACAACTCCCAATCTCTATCTATGGCTGTTTTGATGCATTACCGGGGCATGTACCTATATACTCCCGCCTACAGACATCTAGCCGATGGCCGACTCCCGCCACCAGCGCATGCGCGTTGCGTTGCATTGCGCCTCGTCGTCGTCGTCGTGTTCGCGTCCCAAAGTTTGCCGCCGCAGTGTGCCGCCGGCTAAAACGCATCTAGTCGCTCTCTGTACGTCAGTCAGTCCATGCCATCAGCTGCCTCGAGACCCCTGGGTGATCGGTGCACGACCATCACCCTGGAGACTTCGCGTTACGCACCAGAAATGAGGGCGAGAATCATGCTGCGCGTTAGCTTCTGTTTCTGCGTGCGGCGTGGAGCTCACCGGTAGAGGTAGTAGAAGAAGGAGATCAAGTAGAAGCCGAGCTTGATAAAGCTCTCCTTCTTGTGGCCCGAGAGCGTCCGGAAGATCTCTGTGGCGTCGTACATGTGGTTCTTCTGCATGATCCTGCATGTTAGCGTGACGGCGAAGAGGAGGGCGTACTTGTTGACGTTGAAGGCGACCAGGGGCGCATTGAGGAGGAACGCAAGCCACTGTCCCGACAACAGGAAGAGGAGGGTCAAAAAGGCGTGGGCGATCATCTCGGGAAGCACAAACTGGCGTCAGCTATTTCAGAGGGCGGCGCACTTGATTGAGCTTGTTGCAGAGGTCAATGGGGTTGATGTAGTCTGCGCGTCAGTTGGGGATACTACCGATATGGCTGTTGCGGCTGCAAGAAACGCACCGCACTCGAGATCAGAGAACATGATGATCTGGGGTTAGCCAGGGGCTCGGAAGTCAGTAGCCAGAACGCGCAACGCACAAAGAAGACCATGGTGAACAGGAGCACCGCGGCCATGATGACCGAGAAGAGGAACAGCCATCCTGATGTCAGCGACTAGAGCGCAAGAGAGAAGCTTATCGCGCGTGCAGACGCGCGCAGCTCCTCGTAGTCGGAGGGATGAGGGCGCACCTTCGCCACCCATTTTGAATTGTTGTTGTTGTTGGAGCTCGTGAGATTAAAAGGTTAGGGGCTTGAGTTGTTGGGAGCGATGAACGGGGATGGGAGGAGGATGAGATGTGAGAGTCGCGTGTCGAGGTGTACTACAGGCAGGGTTCAGGCCACCCAGGCGAGTATGATTTCATAGCCACCCCTCCTTTTGCCGATAATCCCGCAGTGCGGCGTGTTCCCTTGAGGCCCCGCATCTCGAGCTCTCCAGACGCGTTCCACCTCCACCCCATTCATCAACTCGTGTTTGTTCATCCAGCTCTCCTCTTCCTTCCCCTTCTCATCCCTCCTGATCATCTACATCATGTCCCGCGCAAAGCCAAAGCCGTACGACCGCGACCGCGACCGCGACCGCGACCGTGGCCGCAACCTCGATGCGCCGTGGAAGCACGACCTCCACAGTTCGCACTCCCTCGCCGCGCGTCTAGACCGCGGCTCTTCGTCGGGAAGCGCATCCCCATCCCTCCTCAACCGTCTCGGCGGAGGATCCGGGTCTGGGCGAGGCAAGGAGCTGCTTCCAAGCTCCACAAAGGGAGGGATGTACGGCTTCGATTCGAAACCCAACGCCGGAGTCGAGCTGCTTCCTTCAACGCCTTCCTCCAAAACTGCCCAGCCTTCCCGCGCCCGCCGAGGACAGGCTGGCGACGAAGCAGGTCGCACGCTGGCCGCAAAAAGCATAGCAGCGATTACGGGGCGTGTACGTGACCGCGACACTCTCAGCATTGTCGGCGCGGCGCGTAGCACTTGGGTGAAAGTAGAGAGACTCGCTAGGGGCACGACGGCGGAAGATGTCAAGGTGAGTTGCCCGAGCGTTGTTGATGCAGGGATGCGCTGACAGCAGTCGGCTTTCGCCCACCACCCTATTGGTGGCGCACGAGTTTCGTCTCGCCCATCCGACCGCACCGTTACGGTCGAGCTCGAGATGCCTGACCGTGAGGCCGCGCTCGCGGTTGTGAAGGAGTACGATGGTGTGCCGGCCGACGGGGAGACGCTGCGCGTGGCACTGGTCGGAGCTAGAGATTTGGGCGCGCGCCTGCGTCGTGATGTTGAGCCTGAGAAGCCAAAGCAGCCCGAACGCACGGGGTGAGTGATTTTGTGCGCCAGCGGCCTTCAGCCCAGTTTGGGTAAGGGGGCAGTTGGGCCAGTTCATGTGTCAAGACAGCCGCTGACAGCAGCAAAATGTACGCTGATCAGATTGCGGATGCCCCAGTGATCACCGTGCCCCAGGATCGCAGGGAGGCAAGGGTGGACCGGGGCGGTGGCTCGCTTGCGTCGCGGATGGGACGGCGCTAGGCTAGGTGCGACGATTCTCACATTCATTCCGGCCGGTGGCTACGATCTGGAGGCGCAGGGCGACTCTGGCACAATGGACCCACGACGCGTGCGCACACGCAGCTGTTGTACGATATGCAATGCCTGTCTCTTCTTCACAGCATACAATCGATCGCATCTGTCTACTCCAACGTACACACAGCGGTATGAAGCCACAGACCAGAACCAGAGTCAGGACAAAATCACTACTTGGGAACAAGGACGGCGCAGAGCACTATAACGAGAATGACTGCAATGCCAGCAAGGACGGCACACGCGATCGCGCACCGCCGCGCATACTTGAGCTCGGTCTATCGTCAGCGCGCCCGCACCGCACCCACCTCGCGCACGATCGACAGCATCTCCACGACCGTCTGCTTCTTCTCCTCGTCCGCGCCGTCGTACTTGAGCGGGCTCCAGAGGCTGGCGTCAGCTGGCTACGCAGGAACGCACATAAACATCCCGATGACCCAGAAGGGGGGGAAGAAGAATCCCCAGCGCCACAGCGTCGCGGCGAGCGTGATGGGTTCGTGTGTCGCCTCGTAACGCGGCAAGCGTTCGCGCGTATCCGGCTCGCCGACCGCGAGGGATGGCTGCGAACGCGAGGCCGAGCGCGAGGCGTCGCTGACGAGCTCGACGGTCGAGTAGCGCGGGAGGCCGCCGAAGAAGGGCGCGTGCGAGTGCGTCGATGGGTGCGAGTGCGCGCTCCCGTTGTGCCGGTGGTACGAGCTCGGCGGGGTGGGGGTCACGGGCGGCGAGGGGGGCGGGGTGCCGCCGCGCCGCGGCGGGTCGACGGGGAGCGTGTACGGCCGGGTCTGGGAGGCGGCAGAGAGCGTGCTCAACGCCGACATGGAGGAGACGGAGGGGCCGCGCGGGCGCGGCGGCGGCGGGGGGAGGGGTCCGTCGTCGAGGAACGCCATGAGCTCGGCGTTGCGCCGCGCGGGCCGCTTCGTGCTCGCGCCCGGCGGCGCGGAGAGGGGCGCGGACGCGCTGCCGCAGCTCGTGTCGATGCTCAGGGCGTGTCCGAAGTCTGCGTCCAGCATCGAGGGGACGGGCTTGCGGCGGCCGCGCGAGGCGCGGAGGTGCGCGGTGGCGGGGCGTTGTGGGGAGGCGGGGGGCGGGGACAGGATGTCCGTCTCGGACTTGGAGCGCATCATGCTCTCGCCGAGGAGGTCGGGCGGGGGCATGGAGGACGTGCGTTTGGGGAGCGACGCCGTGCTCGCGGGCGCGGAGAGGGGGTCGTCGAGCGCGAGGGTGTGGATCGAGAGGCGGAGGGTGGACCGCTGCGGCCGGCGCGGCGGTGAGGGAGCGTGGTCGCCCATGGCGACGGTTTTGGCGGCGAGAGAGTGGAAAGGGGGAAGTGGGGGGAGTCCGGAGAGGATAGCTGTAGCGAAGAGGCAGAGATGAGGACGGGCCGGTGAGCGAGGAGCCGAGGATGGACGAGATGGGCTGGGTGGCGGGGGAGGGGCGTGCGTTTAATATGGAATGTCAGTGCGTCGTCACCGCGTGTGTAAGTGCGCTTTTGCGTGATCGAGCGATGTTTACGCAGCGCGCAGCGGGCGGCGAGGTGGGCACACGGGGCCGGCGGCCGGGCTGTGTGGATGGTGACGGCTGACTGACCAAGCCAGCGGCCAGCGATCTGGTGATGAGTGAGTGAGTGCTGCGGGTAAGAGGAGTAAGAGACAAGCGCGGTCCGGGCGTCGCCAGCTCCCAGTCGTCGTCTACGGCCTGGAGACGATTGCGGCGCTGCTTGCATCCTCGGAAGAGCTAGTGGCATGTCAAAGTTTGTGATATGCAAACTGAGGATCCCTGGTAGAGCTCGGGGACGCTCATTATGTTGACGAATAGCACGCTGTTGTTGGCGAGCCCTGGTGGTCCGAGCGTCATTATCGGCCGGGGTCGAGCACAAGCCAAGCCTGCCGTCGCCATCCGCCGTCAGAAGACAAGTGCGCAGGGGTTACCTGGGACATGCGACATAGCGGGGGGGGCGTTGACGGGCGTCAAGATCTGGGGAGATGAAGTGGGAGGAGGACAGAGTGAACAAGTGCAGAGTGTGGAATGGAAATGAACAACTGCGTGCGGAAGACAAAGAGTGGAGGCGACGACGAATCCTGCGGCGGCGCGGCGGACGCTCAAAACTGAAAGAGCTCAAATCTCGCAAGTGGTTACAGCCTCTGCCTCTTTGGTCGATTCACAGATCCGAAGATGTACGCTCAATTGATCACTTGCAGATACATGGGCGCGCAAGTGTTTCGCACTTCATCTGCGGCTATGCAGTGTCCAGCATCCACCTCTCACTGATGGACTTATGGACTTGCAGATGTTGATGCCTGGAAGTACGGATATACACAGCTCCCTGGCCACGTGTCGGATTGCTCCCGCGCCGCCTCCTCCGACATTTCGACCACCGACTTCACTCGCGCAAAGAACAACTCTACACACCCCGCCATGCCGCCACCATCCCTCACGGGGCTGCTCACGCGCCTGCGCGCGCCGATTTTCAACACCCTCGCGCCAGAGTCCAACGCGCGTACCGGCACAAAGTACCTGCGCCGCCGGCTCCGCGGCCCCGGTATGCTCGCATACATCCGCAAGGGTGTCAGCCTGCGGACACTGAACGCGTACGTACCGTGGAACAAGTACGCGGGCTGGGACCGCGAGCGCCCCGACGGCAAGGCGTACCACCTCCCTCCCAGCCAGGCTGTGCCGCCCGGATTTGAGGAGATCCCGCGCTACCCGAAGCCCGGCACAGCAAACAAGCCGAACGGGTGGCTTGAGAGCGGACGGGAGATGGAGCGCTTCGACGATGTCGCACGGCGGCGCAAGATGGGCAAGGGGCCCGTCAAGAAGGGTGAGTTGTTGAAAGCAAAAGCGCTGATGATCAGGCGAGGGCAAGCGCGCCCAGATGGCCAAGACCAAGAAGAAGTTCTAGGTCCATCACATCCAGTCCGTGAGTCGCTATCACTATGTGCGGAGTCGAAGTATATATAGCTAACCGCAGTCCCACACTATGCATTATATCTCACCGTCCGGGCGAGGTCTCAAAGGTCTCACCGCGGGATGCACTCATCGAGACCGGGCACGAAGCCGTAGCGGCAGGCTGTGATCTTGCAACGCCCGTCGACGCAGCGCGCCCCGCCGCGAGCGACGCCGCGGAGCGTGGTACAGCTGGTATAAGCCCGGCGGGTCAAGGAAATACTCACTCTTCGCCATTCTCGCTCCCCGGCACGCCGTGCACGCCATGCAAGCACCCGCCGCACGACTCTGCCGTCAGCCTGCCTTGACCAAACTAACCAAGCTCAGCCCGCGTGTCGATGCACTCCCACCCGTCCGTCCCGGCGACCGCGCATGCAATCATGGGCGCGGGGCAGAGGCCGGCGAGCACCGTCTGCTGGCGCCGACGGTGCGGAGAGGGCGTCGGGCGGTGGTACCATGGCCCATCCTTGTCCGTGCAGTTGCCCGGCGTGATGTCCGCGGTCGGGACGCAGTGGCAGCCCCAGCCCTCCTTCGGGGGCGGAAGGGGGCGGATCGCCACCCACCCCTTGTCGCACGACTCAAGGCACTCCGAGGGGGACATGCAGTCGGTGCCGGGAGAAGGGTAACAGCCCTTGAACGCCCAGGTGGTTGAAGCCACCGCGAGGGTGTACGCCGAAGGCGGGCATGTGCTGTCGCCGCCGCCTGAGTAAGTGGAGAGGGAACGAGGAGTGCTCACCGTTCACGATGTGGTTGGCGTTGATGCCGTCCAGGTTGGAGCTGCAGAGGCAGGACGAAGCGGAAGTGAGGGCGTACGTGAAACCTTGGGCGGCGCAGGTCGCGGCGCAGACGTCAACGGGCACGTCGACAGGGGTCGCGGCGTCAGCTGCGACCATGGTGGCGACCCGAGTCGCGTCGACGCAAGCGACGAATGCTGGGCCTGCCGCGCGCACGGAAGCGATGAGCAGGAGAGAGAGGACGAGCATCGTACAGTTTGGTGGGGTGGGCCGCGCCAATTGCACACTTTATGGTTCTCATGGCAGCTCGCGACGGCGTAAGTCAGAAGGGGCGTGAGCTCAGTGACGTCCACCGTGACTGCAGCGTCGACGCTGTGCTACCTCCCGTTGGACATGGCGCCCGCTCCGGCGGCAAGCGTCCTAGTGAGAAGTGAGGAGATTGGCATATTCGCGCGATGAGTTGTATGATGGGGTTAAGGCGCGTCTGTGGGTGGATCAGCGTTTGTGAGGACACGAAGCAGTGCTGTTACACATGACCGTGGATTTCGGGCTACATTGTGCTTCTGCTATCAGATGCATGCCGGCCAGAGATAGCACAGCATCTCTCACGAAGGCGACAGATATCGGCCCGCCCTGCTGAAAGCGGAGTGGATGTGCGGACTGAATGAGATTAGCGGGACAACCATGCTCCCTAATACCACCCTAATCGGGTGTTGAGCGGAGGAAGCGGACTCTTCCGCGTCTCCGCCCCGTCCGAGTTGATCTCGGCAGCGTTTTTCGACTCAACCGACCGGCGCGACCGGGCCCTCCGTCTCCGCCTTCCGCCCGCTGCTTGGCCCCACATCGCCCCCGTCTTCTCGTCTTCGTTCTTGACACTACTCATCTCCAACTCTCCAAAATGGCCCCCCAGCAGCCCATCAAGGTCGGTATCCTCGGTGCGACGGGCACCGTCGGCCAGCGGTGAGTTGTTTACGATAGTCCTCAGGGCGACTGCGAAATGCGCCAGAGGCCAGATCAACGGTCTACCATCGCGCCCCGCTCGGGCACGACAGCTATCTCTTCAGCGTCAAGACGGAGGCAGGCGCCGTATGACGCTGCGATGGTGTCAGGTTGCATGCTTGGTGCCGCTTGGTGCCGCCCGACACAGCACTCGCAGTCGGCAGTGCACGGCCTGGCTTTATCAGCTCGGCTGATCCACCGTCGCCTCGCCCTTGTCTCGCTCCAGGCCTGACTCCGTCGTACCCATCATTGTTGCGCCCACGCTCCCCCTGCTAACCCAAGCTTCATCGAGCTCCTCGCGCCCCACCCGTACTTCCAGATCCATGCGCTCGGCGCATCCTCCCGCTCGGCGGGGCAGGAGTACGCCAAGGTGACCAAGTGGAAGCTTGCGATCCCCATCCCCGAGAGCGTGCGCACGATGGTCGTGCAGCCCTGCGAGGTCGCGCCGTTCCAGGACTGCGGCATCGTGTTCTCCGGCCTTGACCACGACGTCGCGGGCGACATCGAGGCTGCCTTCCGCAAGGCCGAGCTCGTCGTCTTCTCCAATGCCAAGAACTACCGCCGCGACCCCATGGTTCCGCTCATGGTGCCCCTCGTCAACCCCGAGCACTTTCCCGTCGTGCGTTACCAGCAGAAGCAGCTGGGCCTGCAGAAGGGCTACATCCTCTGCAACGCCAACTGCTCGACGACGGCGATCGTGGTGCCCCTGAAGGCGCTCGAGGTCAAGTTCGGCCCGCTGAAGCGCGTCATGGCCACCACGCTCCAGGCCATCTCGGGCGCCGGCTACCCCGGCGTCAGCTCGCTCGACATCCTCGACAACGTCGTGCCCTACATCGGCGGCGAGGAGGAGAAGATCGAGTGGGAGACGAGCAAGATCCTCGGCGGCCTCCTGCCCGGCGACGAGGGCTTTGACCTGCACGCCAAGAACCCGCTCAAGGTCAGCGCGGCGTGCAACCGTGTCCCCGTCATCGACGGGCACCTGGCATGTGTCTCGGTCGAGTTCGCGGCCGAGAAGAAGCCCAGCATCGACGAGGTCCGCGCCGCCTTCGCCGAGTACACGACCGAGGCCCAGACGCTCGGCTGCCCCTCCGCCCCGGCCCAGGCTATCGTGCTCCACGACTTGCCCGACCGCCCGCAGCCCCGCCTCGACCGTGACCTGCATGCCGGCGCGTGCGTCTCCGTCGGCCGCGTGCGCGAGTGCAACCTCTTCGACGTCAAGTTCGTGTGTCTCCTCGACAACGTGCGTCTCGGCGCCGCCACGAGCTCGGTCATGAACGCCGAGCTCGCGGTCGAGAAGGGCTTCCTCTAGACAAATTGTAGATATATTGGTCGCTGTCGGGACTGGGTCATGCATGTGTTTCGCCGCAGATGCAGGCACCGTTAATTGCCACCCAACCTCCACCGCAAAATTCAACGACACCCATTTCGTCATTCACATTGCTTGCCGCCACTCTGCCGGCGCGGCCATGCTGCGCTGGTCTCGACTCTCACGCTGGCGGCCACTGCGTCCGTCAACATTGCAGGTGCGCGGCGTGCGCAATCGGCCCCACGTGGACAAGAAGCGCGGAACGACGTTCACGGAGGTCATTGATGGACGGGAAGTCGAGCGCACCATCTACAATACGCCCGAAGAGTTGGCGGAGGTGCAGGCGCGGGCGCGGCGCGAGATCGAGGCGCTGCTGGCCAACTCTCGGGTTGAGCTCGAAGACGCAGAGGGCGATGACGGTGGGGAGGAGGGAGAGGATGCGATGAGAGACGGGGTGACGAGCGCCGACGACATCAAGACCGTGCACGTCGTCGATGGGAGGGCGGTTGAGGTGGAGCGCCGCAGCGTGGAAGAGGACGAGGAGGATGGCAATGATGCCGACTACAGCCCGTCACCGAATGCCAACTATACCGTCCGCAAGGAGAAGCACCTCGTCCATGGTCAAGAAGTGGAGACGGAAATCTACACGTTTCCCGCGCCCGGCCAGAGCGTCCGAGAAATGGACGCGGAGGAGCGCATTGGCGATGAAACGTCCTCGACAGCGGAGGAGGAGCACGTTGCAGCAAGGACGGTTCCCGCAACCGAACCACCGTCCGACCGCGGTGGGGCCAGCGCAGAAGCCTTGCCAGGCGCTACGATGAGCCTGCGCGAGCCAGCCCCCGTCCACGTCGAGCCTGGGATCGCTTCTTCCGACGCCGATTCACCATACCGCTACTCCTCGGAGCACGACTCCAGCGGCTACGACATTGACATCAACATCGACATCGAGGGCGACAACCCCAGCGACTACACTGTCGAAATTGAGATCGAGCCGGCCTCTGAGCCCTACATCGGTCCGCACGGCACGGCGATCCAACACCAGCGATGGATGGAGCGGCACCTTTCCGCGATCACGGACGGAGAACGCACATCAGACGTGAGCACGCCGCTCCGCGCAGCGCACGAGTTTCTCGACGGCCAAGCCGGAAACATGGAGGAGCGGTCCGAAGCGTACTGGCGCTTCTTGCGAGAGTTTCTCAAACACCCTCTCGGCGGGCGTCCTGCACTCGACCTCGTGCGCAGGCAGGCGGCGGAGGGCGTGCCCTTCACCGTCGCAGGCGCCATCACCGCTTTCAAGGCGGCCAGGAACTTCCGCCCGGTGCTGCGCGAGCTCCTCCCTATCCTGCCGGCGGAGATGACGACGGAGCTTATCTACATCTTCGCTGTGGCGCTCGTGAACGAGCAGCGCGTCTCTCCTGACGCTGTGAGGGAGCTGATCGGGCAGAGCTTGGCGGCTGTCCGTGGGGATGAGCGCGGAGTGGAGGGGCCGGCGGGGACTCTACCCGACGCCTCTTTCAGTCCATCTGGTGCACAGAATGCCGCGTCCGCACAAGCGGCTCCTTTCCCACACGCGATGCGGACCCCACCGAGCAAAACGCGCGCCGAGGTGGCCACCATTGAGTGGAGCCCAGAACTGTTCTTCCCCGTCATCCTGGCCCACGTCCCGCACGCCGATTTCCGTGGCGTACTACGAACGCTCAACGACCTCCGCGCGGCCGTGCGCTTGCGACGTGAGCGCACGATCGCCGCCGGTGGAGCGTGGCCAGGCGAGAACGCGCAAGCAATTACAAAGTGCTATACAGCAGTCATGAGCCTGTGGCTCCGCTCGCAGCTGGCCGAGGAGAAGAGCCACCTCGGGCGCGTCGGCCGGCGGCTCGGCAGTGCCGTACCGCACCGCCTCGCGGTGGATCTCGGCAACCTCCTCGCTCCGGCTGCGGGCGTTTCTGCGCCAGAGGCAGGAGGTAGTATCGTCGCCGCGGCGGCGGAGCCGATCCTTGCGCTGGATCACGCCCTCGACGCCGCCGATACCGCTGCGATGCGTGATGAGAAGTACCACTTCCGCTACCCCTTCCTGAGCGCGTGGTTCAACGCAGAACGCGTGGCAGGCAATGTAGGGATAGCTTCGGGCGTGTGGGCCCTGCTGTCGGGGCAGAGCATTGCCGCCAGCGTAGCTGGGCTTCGCCCTCCACGCACACCCACTGCGGAGGCGTATGTCGCCCTCTTCCGCCTGCTTCGACAGTACCCGCCGGCGTCGTATCGGCCTGTCGCCTCTACTGTCCTCGAGGGTGAGGTAACCACCGAGGTTCTGAACATGATGCTCTCCGCGGCCAGCTTTGTGCCGAAGCGCGCACGCACAGACTGGGCGGCCCTCTCGCCGCCGTGGGACCCGCCTGGCCGCCAGCCGTTCCCCGCGCCGGCGCACGTGCCCTCGCCCGACCTCCCGCTCATCTTTGTTCTCGCAGAAGAGCATACACACCTCATGAACCACCAGAGCGTTAACATTCTCTGTGCGGCGCTGCTGCGCGCCGCGCGCATCATTACGGCCGCGCGCGGAGCCGAGCACCCCGTGCTCCTTTCTGCGCCTGAGTCGGCGCTGACGATGGCCGAGTGGAAGTGGCTTGAGCAGTCGCTCTGGGCGACGGAGATGGCTGAGGCGCAGCGGACGAACCGCGCCGCGCACAAGCCCCCGCCCATCCCCGTCGACGCCGCGGATCTGTGGGACACAGAACGCTGGCGCGGGCAGATGGCCGAGGGGGAGGGGCGCGCGCGCTGGTTGTTAGTAGACCACGTCGTGCGCCCGCTGCGCCGGCAGCTCGTGGAGAGCATGATCGACATGGCGCGCCTGCGCGGAGAGAAGGGGAGCAACGCCGAGGTGTTTACGGCCGAGCTGCGGACTCTGCAGGCGCACATGCGCCCGCTGGACAGCAGCGCGGTGGGGGAGGACAGGGCGCGCGCGCTCGCGGAGGAGCTCGGGCTCGTCGTGCCTCCGCCTGCGTTCGTCAAGGGCCGCAAGGACAAGTTCAAGAAGGGCAAGGGGCGGAGGGCCAAGGGCCTGACGCGGAGCGCTGCGAATAAAAGCGCGCTGGACAACTTCTTTGCCATGATGGACGAAGAGTAACTGTAGAGCATAAGACAGCCAATGTATCACCACTTTGCATATACGCGTCGCGCAGCGTCTTCGTCGACTGTCAGTGACGGGACGGGACCGGTGCGCGCACAGTGTCCCGTGACTATTCGCGGAATACCGCACAGGTGCGGGCAACGTTGCGGAGGCACGAAGGCGACGATCAGGCCCGTCCCGGTGCCACCGCTGTGGTGCCTCGCAGATCGTCCCACCGCAACCTTAATTGCAACCAAACCCGAGATCCCTGGTTGCCGTGCAGCGACGCGACAAGGTACTCCAGTCGCCGTTACGTGTCGAAGGTGGCGCTGCTGCAGCAGCTGGGGGCTGACGGGATGCGTTTGGGCCACACATGATTCAGGAGGGAGCCGCGGTTGCAAGCGTGCTCCGTCAGTCCTGTGTGCGGGGCGGTAGCTATGTGGCATGATGGATGGCATGAGGTGGTGTAGATTCTAGAAGGCATGATACAACGGATACGTTATGGCTACGATATGCTTAGTCCTTGTCAGAGTCTGGTGGTTATGGGAGCATGGTTCTTGTCAGAGTCTGGTCGATGTTGGAATGGGTCGTGTCGATGTATAGTTCTTGATGGAGGCCGGGTATGCCCAATACTGGAGGATCAATGGGGTGAATATTCTAGCGCGAAAAATACTCTAGCGCGAATCGTGGAACATCGGCGGAGGCAGCATGTCGTGGTCGTGCATTTGCGGTTGAGGCTGTGCCATGGGCAACGGAGCGGGCACGCTCATGACGCGGGGAACGGCCGGGGCTGGCGAGGGGCTCGGCACTCGCGCGCCAATATACGGTGCCGAGGTGGGCCGCGAGACAGGCATCGACAAGCTCATGCCCGTGCTGAGGCTCGCAGGCGCACTGGTCGTAGACATGGAACCAGAAATGTACTGCTGGTGGCCCGCGGGCTCGTTGCTCACGCCCCACCACGGGTTGGGCGTATACATCGTCTGGAGACGGCTCCAGAGCTCACTGCCGACAGCGCCGCCCGCCGTGTGCGGGGGCTCCATCATTGGCGTGTCCGCGAAGACGGACTGCGGCATTATGCCTCTCGAGGGGGCTGAGCCCTGCGGTGGCGATGCTTGGTGAGGGGACACACCGCTCGAGTAGTCAAAGTAGCCCTGGCCACCCAAGCCAAAGGGCGAAGCAGTGCCTGTAAATGACGAGGCGGAGGTAGGCATGCCGTCGTGTCCCGGAGTGTGTAGCACGGCGGGTGTGAAGTCGCGCCGTGGCGAGTCGAACATGTGCGAAGACGTGTGGAGAGCCCAGGCTGACGAGGATGAGGGGACGCCAGGGGTTGCCGCCAGAGCCTGGCTCCAGTCGAGCGCGCTTTGCATGCCGTCGCCACTGACACTGTCGACAGTGCCGCCGAGGAGGGCGAAAAGCATGTCTTCTCGTGCAATGCTGGCCGTGACGCGCCCAGGATCTTCGCCTACGACCTGCGGATACCGCCCCACAACCATGCTTTGGAAGACTGTCACAATGTTGTTCACCGCCAGCGGGCGGTCCGACGACGCGTTGAAGCCGCTCGTTTCAGACGCGAGGTGTGCGATCTCGTTGAGCTCGACCACAATCTGCCCGACAAAAGACGGCGTCATGTGTGGCCCGCACCAAATGGCGGCGGCGGCGATTGTCACTGTAGCACCGAAAAGTTTATTCCACAGTGAGGTGTGTCGGGCATTGATGCGCGGCATGGTACGCTGCATGAACCGAGCAATGCGGATGATCTTTTGCGACGTCTCGAAGGCACGCATGACGATGTGGCGGTCCCAAGACGACAGCTCGGTGTCCGGATTTGTGCGGATGCGATCAACGATGCGGCGGAGACTGGACTTGTAAACAATCACTGTTATCAGATGTATTCATGTAAATATCCACTCACAATAGCTCTGGTAGAGCGTCATGCTGACAGACGACCGCTGGATGGCGGACACGTCGAAGAGCGGGCTCGCGCTTAACTCGGGGAGCGGCTCACCGACGAGATAGGGACAATGAATCGCAGGTTGGGCCTCAGGTTGGTAGTGAGCCAGAAGCTCCTCCAGACCAAGGATCTCGTGCGACGATAGCTGGTTCGAGTCTGGGCGCAAGCCGAGTTCAATGGCGGGGTACGACACTGTGCGGATATATTCGTAGCGCATGATCGCCCACTGCGGGACGTCGGAGGGATAGCGCACCTCGACCTGCTCAATCGGGATGCCAGTGTAGTGGTTGTGACTGAGCGAGACCACGCAATCCACCGCGGTGGCCTCCCAAAAGACACGGCGGCGAAAGTTGGCCTCTCCCAAAGATAAGCAGGGGTGCGGCTCCTTGTTGAGCTGCAGCTCCTCGCACGCGGCAGTCATCCGACGCAGCCAGTAGAGGCCCGTCGATCCATTCCCCACGTCGCCGCCGCCCTTGGGCGCAAAGCTGACGAACCACGTCATGAGAGCAAGCGCCTGGACACCCGGCACTGTGGCGGCCCAGCCGTAGCGCGTGTCGAAGCATTGCTGAGCAGCATCCCAGTAGAGAGCCACCTTGCCGTCGACAGCGTCAAAGTCGCGTGCCGGGTCGAGGTATAGCTGCAGGGCGCAAACTATAAGCACGCACGCAAGCTTGTGCAGGCTCAAAGGATTATGCTCGGTGGGAGCATAGACGGATGGCTCGTAAAGAGCGTCATACTCTTCTCGGTGCAGAATAAAGTTGAACCACTCGCACTCCAAAAAGAAGCGGTCGGCAATTTCTCGTGCTTTTTCGCGCGACGGGCGAGCGTCAAGAATCCCTCGCAAGCGAATCATTACAGCTGTACGAGGAGCAGCATCGGGCCGAAAATTCGCTGGCAAGAAACTGTCGGTGGCTGCGGCCTCGGCGACATAGTCGACATCGGAGCCATATGCGAGGTTCTCGGAGAGAGCCAGCCCTTCGAGGATGTCACTCGTCTGCCCAAATGCATCCAAGGGTTGGACATAAGATGTGGATGGCTGGGGCTGCGAAGCGAAGCCCCCATCCAGGAATTCGGGGGCGAGCAGCGGGTGTGGAGCGGCCGAGACTTTACTATTCACCTGGAATAGAGCGGTTTCCAGCTGAGCAATCTGCCACATTAGTCATCATGCAAGAGGCACCCACGGTCGTCCGCCTCCTCCGACAAAAGCGGACGGTCCACACTTACCCGTTCGTGGAGCTGCTCGGTCGAGGCGAGCACAAGACGCTTGCCTTGCATGCATCCAAGATCGCCGTCTGGACAGACAAGTGCACACCCTCGGCGTCGGCAGTTGGAGCAGGGGAAGACACGGTCGCACTTGGCCTTGAGGCGACGACATTCGGCACAGCTGCGGCGCATGTCCTTTCCGGCAGGTTTGTCATCCTTGCTCTTCTTCTTAGCATACGGCGGCGATGTCCTGCCTGCCGACGTCGAAGGTCCAGGATCGGCTCGAGAGCTCGGCGTGCTGCTAGCGCGCCGGGAAGGGCCGCCACTGCTCGATATCCCAAGGCCGACAAGGGAGGAGGGGTCGATATCGTGTGGCGAGTGCCCACGGCTAAGGGCTGAAGAGGTGGCGTGGGGGGCAGGAGACAGAAAGACATGTCTTGGAATCTCGAGGATGGGGGTATGCTGGTCCGAAGAGCTCGAGCCGGCAGTAAGACGGCGGTCTATGTTACTGCGCAAACCGCGGTCCTGCATGGCCGAGTCGAGCTTGAAGATAGTGTCCAAGGTAATTCGAGGTTGGCTTGATCGTGTTGAGATAAGCCACAGTTGAATTGGTGAAGCCGATCCGGAACGGGGATGTCCGACAATCTTGATACGTCTAGAGTTTGACTTTTGAGATCGGGCTTCAGATCAGATTGAAGATTGCAGTAGGGACCCGTGCCGCCTTGTTGGTCGCCACTAGCACACTAGTGGCAGAGTCGGCAAAGGTATAAAAGCGTAACAACAACCGGTGCAGCGAAACGTGCAGCCGAGAGGAGAACCTTGTCGTTACGTAGGTGACCGCGACTTTTAAGTTTGAAGGTGGAGGACGGGCGGCATGAAGTAACGTGCTAGGGTTGGGGCTATTGCGAGGCCGTAATGTCCTCAATGGTAGCCGGAATGAGCTCAACAAATTAAGTCGAGAATCAAGTTGGGTCCTAAGTGAGTATGTGTAGGCAGGTACTTGCTGAGAATAGGTGGGGAGGTCGTGGCGGAGTGGGGGGCGATTGACGGAGAGAGTGCGGAGGTTGTCACCTCGGCGAAGCGAATCCGCGCGTCCTTTATTGCTCACCCGCGCCCTCAACCCGACGCGACCTGCGATAATACCAGCGGCTTGTCGTGACCGTCCTACGTCTGTGGTACCTAGCAACTCCGTCGCCGCGTGCTGTTGCAGCTTGCTGAGCTGCAGTGATGTCCAAGGCCGAGCGATGAATGAGGAGACCAGGCGACCAAGGCGATACCGGGGAGGATGGAGAGGGTGTGCAGCCCTTTGAAACGGAGTGTCATAATCTACTTTTTACACTGCAGCACTGCTTCCAGTTACTGCATGCTCACCGCATGCTCGGCATCCAAGTCTCATCGGCAGGGGTTCAACCCTCTGCTGTGATGCCCCAAGCCAGTGTGCACATGGAGGTTCACCACCATTGGGTGGGCAGGCCTGGAGGCAACACGTCGTGCGTCTCGAAGAGTCTTGCTGGTTCCTACTGCCGGCATCAGCCCTGCCGACCCAGCCTGGGATGCCGTCAACAGGTCCACGACACCCCGTCCGAAACGGGGTAGGTGTGAGAACAGAGCCTGCCATGTCGCATTTGTGGAGGGTCACCGAAGGGTGTTGGCGTCACGCTGATCCGGCAACAGGGCTCCGGTACAATTGGGAACGAAAATATCTGATGCATTCTCCGAGTTCATGTAACTAATGCGTCTGGACCTTGTGGCACATTCGCGATATCAAGATTCTGAATCAATATTCGACTAGTCGTAAATCGCTTGCATGCTGCATCCTCTCCTTGCATTCACGACTGGAATCTTGGGATCCAATCCGCAGAGTTGCCCGCGACCCACGAGAGTGCCTGGTGGAGAGGAGGCTGACGGCGTCTCCCAATCCTAGCTCCTTCCGTATCAGCCATATGCCGTACAGGTGATGTGCAGATGACGTGCGACGCTCTTGCTCCACGCTCACTACCTCTGACAGCCAGTGAAGATCATCAATCCAACCCTGACATGGCAGGGCGTTCCAGGGAGTTAAGCTCATGCACCGGGATACGAAAGTGCACAGAGAGGATGCAGAGGAGGCTGGTGAGCATTGCGCGCACGCAAACAGCGCGGTGCCTAGCAGTTGTGCCGAAGCCAGACGTTGGGAGGCCCACCGCCTTCACCAGGCAATTGCAGGCAAAAGCTACAGATTGGCACCGCCGCATTCCGACAAAAGCAGGCTCAAAATTGGCCGTGTGCCTTGGAGGTTCTGCCACCCCCTCCTCGCCATCCCGCCGTCGACTTTCAATACTGGAGGCAGTGCTTCTTGGAGACTAAAGTGCCTGCCGGGTGAAGCATCACTGCTAATCTTGTAGTCTACTGTTAATGCCGGGATGCATGTCAATCTGGGCGATCTGTGAGTTAGTAAGATCGGCAGGTGATCAGTGCCCGAGTGATGTGAGAGTCAGTGGCTAACCCAGCGTCCGAGATATTCCGCTTCACTCTCAACCCTTGTCGTCTGGATTATACGACGCTCTCAAATTCACGTGAGCTGCCAGACGTATCAAGAGAGCTCCACCCGAAGCGGCCGCGTGACTACGCTCTCTGCCGCGACCATAGTGGATGTGACTTACGCCAGGCACCACCCAGTTTCCGCGTTCAAGCTTACATTGATCGTCATCACATGCGTGCACCGCCCCCACCCACAGATTAGCCTTGTGTTGGGCTGGCGTGCGGAATGCTGTAGGTGCGGGTGTGGCCACGGACAAGGTCGTCGGGCAGTCACCTCAGTCTTTACCATGACAGCGGCGGCACCGAGGACTTGGCAGCTGGCATTCCCCAGGCTCCTATATCATCACTGTCCATCGCTTGCGTTCAACAAGATACCCCCTGAAAAGTTGGGATCCCGGTTGCTCGTCGCGACGCGTCCCGCGACGTTGGAGCGCTGTGGCCTTTGTCGGTACGCAGATTGGGTTAGGCGCAGTGCTTCCCGTATTCCCGCTGACGGCTAGCACTCCGAGCACCCCGGGGCCATCGGACCCAGAGTTTGACACCACGGGACGCTGTCAGGATGGCTGATGCATGTCTTGCGTGATAGTCACAGTCACAAGAGAGCACTGTTTGGACGTAGTCAGATGACTGGAATCGTCTAAGCGACAGCCAGAGCAGCCATGGACACTGCGAGCTGGAATTTGATGGAATGGTGAAACCTCACACTAGCCACTACTGTGGAGCGGCTTGCATGACGAGACGTGCACACGTCCTGGTCGTCTCAGACGCACTCCCGCACCTGTCATTCCCGTCTCGCGGTAGCGCTGAGGCCAAACGACATTTCTGTCCCCGCTCGAATATTACTGGGAGTACAGCGCGGTCATCAATCGCCCTCCGGATTTCTCGGAAATGTCCATCGTACAATACGCTGGAGTCCACATATACGGCATTGCCCCGCCTCAAGCGAACTCCGTTAATTCAGAACCGGAGACAAACCTGGATGCTGAGCTAGTTTAGCACTGCATAATGGGCTGCCAGCGTCGCCGCTTGTTGTTGGCAGTTGGGTGGACGGTACCGAGGCTTGGTGCCGCAGTGACGAGGCACCGCCCAGTATTCCGGGATGAGGTGGCTAGCATGGTGATGGAATCGCTTGCCCACTGCGAACTTTCGATGGTGGGGCGGTCAAAGTCAACCGCTTCTGGAAGACAGGTGCTGCGGTGCAATCAAATCCTCAGATCAACAGCAAGGTTAAGCTCGCGCACGGTGCTCGCGTTATGCTGCAGGTGGACGTACTGTAAGAAATGGGGGTGACAACCGCAAAAAAGTGTACACACAGGCCTCGTGTTTTCGTATGATAAATCTCCTGCAAGTGCTTGCCTCGCGGTGGCTGTTATTACCAGATGGGCGTGCCCATCCCGCCCAAGTTCAACCGAGCAACATTCCAGCTCCTTCCCCGCAAATCAGTCCGCTGCAAGTCCATTCTCCGCAAGTCGGGTTTCCTTAAGCCGAGTGTAAACATAGCCGTCATGTATGGCGTCAGCCTCCGGCCTCCGGCAACGACACTCAGGCGTTCATGAGCCTGCCGCCGGTTGCCAGGGGTACAAATTGTGAGTATGAACACGAGCCGGAATACCTCGGCTCCATATTCCACAACCGATTCTCTTATGGTCTTCCTTGTATCAAGAAAAGCATCGGCCCGAAATTATACGACTATCGGTGCAATGCCTCGGAGATGAGATGCTCACACAGGACTCGAACGGGCATGATCTGCTCCACTCTATCGTTCCGCGGCATGCCACTTTCCCATTCCTGGCCACACCGTGCCACCTGTCAGGCCAAGTCACGTTACGCATGTCCCGGGAGCTCAGAAATGCCCGTCGCGAGAAGGAGCCGGCACATGATCAGGCTCTGCTGGGCGCTCACATGGCCTGACCGCGCTGAGCGCATGCATTGACGTAACGCGACAGGACAGGTGCCTCCGGCCTCCTGCGAAAGATCGATGGATGCATACAGTCGGAGTCTCTATGTACAAAATTTTGGCGCTCTGCCCGTGTTCGTGGCACTGTCCGACGAAAAGGGAGGTTAGCATGGAGTTTACAAGACTGGTGTTAGTGGCGGTCGGGGGGCCATTAAGCTCGAACGAGTGGCGTCGAGTGTGCGTCACACTCAACGAGAAAAGAGCATCCGACGCATGCAGCGGCCTTCGCCCGTCCGCATTGCGTGCCAGCAGCTCGGCACAGGGTACTTGGTCTAGGCCCCACTTACTGGCGTTGACAATGTTCGACGCCACCGCGCTGCCGAACCCAAAGCCAGCACCGGTGACCGCGGCGTTGCCTAGCTGCCGTCAGTGATTTGCCCGTGTAGGGTGTAGGAGCGGTGCCGGAGAAACCGGAGTGGGTCGCGTCATCACTGAACACGGCGAACTGGCCGCAGCGTCGCACTTCGTTCGCGAGCGGATTGCCAGGCGTGACGTCAACCCTGGCAAAGCCGGAGCCCTGCGCCGCTGCTCCGTCTTGCCCGACACCAACGGCGCAGCAGAGGCCATAACGACATGTAACGCTCGCAAGGGTGGAGCCACAGAAAGTGGCAGTGACGCGGGGATAACAGGAGGGAGAGTAGAAGGTGGCCACCACATGGTCGGCGCCGCCGGCTTGTTACGCATCGGCTGGCCGTATGGATACGACGGTAAAACCATTGGGCTCGAAGCGTTTCAGATATCCGATGGGCCAGTCCGGGAATGGCAGTTGATCCTGGCAATCACCCGATGTAATCTCCCTCACATCGTCAAGCCTGGACTGGACTGCCACAATCACCCGACCGCCATACGCGTCAGATCATGCCAGGCGGAGAAACCACTTCTCAGCTTCGCATAAAGCGATCTCCTCCCCCAAAAGCCCGTTCGTGCACCGCAACAATCACCACGGCGAAGAGACTCACGTTTCCGCCAAGCTTGCCAAACTTGCCCTTCTTGGGGTCGTCCTGGACAACGATCGTCGTGCCACCAGCCGACTGTTGCATGGGTGACATACCGGAGGCGCCGTACTGCTGCACCTGGCCCGGGGGCGGTGTGTAGTAGGAGGATGCAGCGCCGGGGGGCTGGTAGGGAACCATGCCGCCGGCGCCAGCCTTCTCATCCCGCGTACCGGGCCCACTGAGGTCAGCAATCTGCAATGGTAGTGGCAGGGAGGAAAGATCGATTATCAGCAGGTAGGGTTCGACACCCGGCGACTACTGCAGTACGTCCAGGCGCACGCGTCGGCAGGGGTGTAGCGACACAGCCAAGTGATGGTTGCAGACGGCTAGGTGATGGGCATGCGGACGCTCTACCTCTTCCGCCCGGACCGGTTGAGGCTCTGCGCGCGAAAGCGGCCACGGCAGCGACCGAGGGCCGTCACCCTCGCCTCCCTAGTCCAATCTCCGTCCAATCCCTTGCCTCCATTGCCGTACTCACAGCTTCTCTACGTAGCTGGCCGGGAACAGCCCGCCCTTCTCCATGCTCGAGCCGACAATGCGACCGCGGAACCACTCGGCATTGACCTCCTCGTCCACGATGACAATGTCGCCCTGCCGGAACCGCAGGTCCTCGGGGTCCGCGCCATTGTAGTCCCAGAGCGCGCGCGCCCGCTGTTCATTGTACGAGGGCGGCGTGATGCGGGGCGGGAGGGCGGGGGTGTGGGATTGGACGTGGTTCTGCACCGGCGATGTGTGCGTCTGGGGCGGCTGCGAGGCGTTGAGTCCCATCCCCGCCATGCCTGCCACAATGCCGGTGTGCTGCGTTGCGGCCGGTGCGACGGGCGGGTTCATCGCCAGCGCTGGGAACTGGGTGTACGGATTGGGGAGGCGTGAGCGGATCTCGTTCGCGTCGGCTGGGGAGATTAGCTGCAGGGTCTCGAGGAGGCCGACGCTCGCCAGCGTCTGCGAGACGAGATGAGAGGCGAGAGCCTGGGCGGGCTGTTGCGCTGCCATTGTGAATGAGGTGGTGTGAAGACAAGCGATGCAGTGCACGGGTGTCGTCACGCTGGGAATTCGTCGTCCTTGGGTGGCGACCTGATCCAAGGCGCATTCCCGGGCCCCGATCATCCACGTGGAAAGCTGCGAAATTGTAATAATAGAACCACACCTAACGACTAAGTAAATTCTGTATCGAGAGAGCATGCAACAAGCGGCTTTCACACACCAGCCGCCTCACACTGCGCATTGATGCATCTATTCCGGAACCAAGAATTAGAACACGGTGATGGTGCTCTCGCGAGCGGGACCAACACCAATGTACTGGATCTTGACGCCGAGGTACTCCTCAATGAACTTGACGTACTTCTGGGCGTTCTCCGGGAGGTCGTCCCACGTACGGCAGCCAGTGATGTCCGAGTCCCAGCCGGGGAGGGTCTCGTAGATGACCTCAACCTGGCCGAGGCGGTCAAGGTCGGCGGGGAAGCCCTCGATGAGCTTGCCGTCGAGCTTGTAGCCGGTGGCGATCTTGATCTCCTTGAAGCCGTCAAGGACATCGAGCTTGGTGAGGTTGAGCGAGGTGTAGCCGTTGATCCAAGTCGAGTAGCGGCAAACGACAAGGTCGAGCCAGCCGCAGCGGCGGCGACGGGCAGTGACGGTACCGTACTCGGCGCCCACCTCCTGGAGTGTCTCGCCGACAGAGTTGAGCTGCTCGGTCGGGAAGGGGCCACCACCGACACGGGTCGTGTACGCCTTGACGACACCAATGGCGCGCTTGATAGCGAATGGCGGAATGCCGAGACCAGTGCAGACACCACCAATGGTAGTCGCCGACGAGGTCACGAAGGGGTACGTGCCGTAGTCGATGTCGAGCATGAGGGCGTTGGCGCCCTCGACGAGGACACGCTTGCCGCTGGAGAGCTGCTGGTGCATCCAGGTCGGGCCGTCCACGACGTGGGGGCGGAGGCGCTCGGCCAGCGCGAGCATCTGCTCGATCTCACCCTCGGTGTCAAACTCGAAGTGGCCGTAACGCTTGAAGCGGCCCTCGACGAGCTTGCGGAATTTCTCCGGGAAGGTGGGGTCGTACAGGTGGTGCACGCGGAGACCCGAGCGCGACGCCTTGGACGAGTAGGCGGGTCCGATGCCCTTCTTGGTGGTGCCGATAGACGAGCCACCAAGCTCAATCTCTTTGAGGCCATCGACAATCTGGTGGAAGCCGAGGACAAGGTGGGCACGGTCGGAAACGAGAAGACGGTCCGCCACCTTGAGGCCTGGACGTCAGCACGGTGAAAGCCGCGTTGAAGGCAGTGAAGACCGTGCGGCCGCACTGAAACTCACCCTTACGCTCGAGCGTGTCGAGCTCGTTGAAGAGCGAAGGGACGTGAACGACAACACCCGAGCCGATGAAGGCGGTGACCTTGGGGTTGATCAGACCTAAACGTCAGCAAGCTGCCTTGGGGATGAGTTGTTGGGGCAAATGGAAGGTGGCGCCCCATAGGTCCATGTCTGTGCGGCAAAGCCACACATACGTCGGAGCAACGCTGAGCCCTAGACCTGTAGCTCGAGAGTGGAGGCCACAGAAGGAGGCGAAATGTAACTGTGCAGTGGGCATTGCCTCCCAGCTCGCACAGCGAGAGCTCGCGCCCAGCATACATAAAAGTGGGTTTGCCTGGGGCGAGCGCGCAAGGGATCGCAGAGACAGGTCTATCGCCGGAGGAACTCTCGGCGTCGAGATCGGCGAGACTTCCCCCGACTCCATAAGGTGTGTTTGGGCATCTTCCAATCTCGCCCCAGCGGTCACACAGCCTCACTCTAACACCAAAGGTGACGCCCTCATTCCTATACGCGATGCACTGGTACTCACCCGAAGGAAGGAGGTTGAAGGCATATTTGACCTTCTCGCCCTTGTCGTTGGTAACGACGATGGTGTGGCCGGCGTTGTTACCGCCGGCGCAGCGGGCGCAGACGTCTGCGTCCGCCGCGAGAATGTCGACGAGCTTGCCCTTGCCCTCGTCTCCCCACTGGGAGCCGAGGCTGGCTGTCAGCGGGGTTCACTGCCGAGGAAGGTGGGTGACGCCGTCGGCGGTGCCAGACTGGTAGTGACCAGCGGTAACTATGGCGTGGAGAAGAGACACGTACACAACGGAGACCCCTTGCGGAGCTGCTGGGGTCAGTTGATGGCGACGACGAAGGGCTTACCTTGAGTCATAATGTCCGTTGCTGGACGATAAGTCAAAGACCAAAAGGAAAAGGAGGTTGTGGAGGGCAGATAATCCTGTGGATGTCCCTTGGTGTATCCGCCACAGTCTTGGCCTCTCGAGTCACCGCCGTCCGATCAAGCCACCTTACAACCCTGCTCTACACTCCGGTAGTAATTTCCGACTCAATCCCACCCCAGATGCATGCATGACCTCCCATTCGAATGTACGCCTGCACGACCAACTCCCAACGAAGGCGATCGAGGAGAGCTGCCCAGAAGCCACGGAGCGGAGGCGGGGGACCCTCCGACATCCGAAGTCGTCCTCCATTCGACTCAACCCCCCAAGATTACGGGATTAATGAAACGTAAAAATGGGGTCCAAATATTCGTTATAGGCTGTCCCAGATCCCAGAACGGCGCGCCGAGCGGAGGCAGATGGCGTGCCCTGCACTTCTCCCGATAATCGCCATGCCTCGCGACATTAACCCGAGCCATATCCGAGCTTCCCATCATGTCCATCGTCATGCCACCATGGTCGCCATGATGCTTAAACCTATATCTGCCTCCTAACAGTGATAGCAGGATGCTCTCTACGCATGGTGCATTTTTCTACTCGCTACTGCTGCTAGTCCCGGCCAGGCATCGCGCGCTAGTGCACAACGTCCTGCCATGCAATGTGGGCTCGCACCCTTAGATGACACCAGCCTCCTTGAGCTTGGCGACAAGCTCCTGGACCGACTCGACCTTGCCACCGCCCTGGCGCTCGGGGGGGTTCTCGACCGAGATGGTCTCGAGGCGGGGGGTCTGGAGAGTGAGTTTATAACCTCAAGAAGAGTTTCGGCAGAGCCGATCTGTGGCTCGTAACGCCCGCCTTCAAGCACTGTCAAAACTCACAATGTCAACACCGAGGTCGGCGGGCTTGATGGCCTCCGACTTCTTCTTCTTCGCCTTCATAATGTTGGGCTGGGGTCAGATTCCACTTTGCCAGTATATCAACTGTTAGCTCACAAGAGAGGGGTAGCGGGGCTCTGTACTGTTAGCTCGGTTTATTATGCAACGTAATCCCGCGGATCTCGCCGGGTTCTCAAGACATACCGTTGAGACGCAGGTCAGTGGTGACAACGAGGGGGAGCTTGGTCTCGAGAGTCTCGAGGCCGCCGTCGATCTCACGGATAACCTTGACGGCACCGTCCTTCGAGACCTCGAGCTTGGAAGCGAACTGGGCCTGGGGCCAGTTCAGGAGACCGGCGAGCATACCGCCGGTGGCGCCAGTGTCGTCGTCAATAGCCTGCTTGCCGGCAATGATGAGGTCGTTGCCGTCACGCTCGGCGATCTTCTTGATGATCTGAGCAACGGCGAGGGGCTCGACAATGTCGTTGTCGCCGACCTGGACATGGATAGCATTGTCGGCACCCATGGCAAGCGCAGTGCGGAGGGTGTCAATGGCCTTGGCGGGGCCGACGGTGATCGCGGTGATCTTGTGGTCCTTGTCCTTCTCCTTCATGCGGACGGCCTCCTCCATGGCTGGCGTCAGCAGCTGCCCACGTCCAACATGCGGGACAATGCTCGGAGCGGCACAGAGGTCTTTATAAGTGCGCCGGAGACGCATGCTGACGCCTCCGGCTCCGTGCTCCCAGCGCTCTGCTCGATTGGCATACGCATTTTCGCCTCTTCGCCCTCGCTCGCCATCTCCGAGGCCGCGCGAGCCGTCTCGGCTCGGCACCATTCGGCTAAGCTCCAGCGGCGTGGCACTCACCAATCTCGTCGAAGGGGTTCTGGAGTCAGCGCAGCCTAGCATGTTGCTCACCATCGAGTACTTGACATTGGTGTCGACGCCCTTGCCGTCCTTGGCAATGCGGATCTTGCTGTGGGTTAGCGGGGTTCGGAGGCAAGCCCGGTGTTGGAGCCGGAGATGGTTCCGGGGGCTCAGCGAAAGACGCACACAGCGTAGTCAATGGCACGCTTGACGGGGACGAGGATGTTGGCGCGGGCGGGGCGAGTAGCGAACATGATGGGCAGGGGACGGAGACGAGGACGGGAACGATGGACAGAGAGATTGCAAGAGTCGGAGGGGAGCTTGTAAGGCGACAAGATCAAGAGATATAGGCGAAGGGGTGCATTCTCGTCAAGATCCGGGATGGGGACCTGCCATGCATGGCCGACGTGCGGTGGGGGGAGGGAAGGCGTGGCCTGGCAGAGGAAATCGCACCGGCCGACAAGACTCTGAACAGCCGAATCCCGTCCTTCTGCCCTCGGTTGGCCATATTTGCCGAGCATGCACAGAGACCTCATTGCACGCCTATCAGAGCACACGTGGAGCCACGCGAACTTTGCGTTATTGAGGACATCCAGAGGGTTTAGGCGCGCCTAACCTGAGAACAATGAGATTTGGTGGTGGGAGCGGGCGGAGGCAAAGGGGTCCTACCTGCTCCGGTGAACCATCGTCGGGGTCCAACCAGAAAGCACGTCTTCAACCACCTGCCACTCGTCTCTCGTCGACTCTTACCTCTTCCTCACCACCCAATCCCCACTCATCAACAATGGTCGCTCCCATCAAGGGCATGGTGAGCACACCCGCTGGTCTACTCGAGCACAAGCTGACAGCCCAGTTCGCGCGCCGCCTGTACAAGGACATCGCCATCTCGTGCGCATTTGTCCGGCTCTGCTGACCCCAGCCTTACCTCTGGCACCATCGGTGGCTACTGGTTCTGGTACCAGGTCCACATCCCTATGAGTGCGTACATCCAGCGCGAGAGTGAGAGCGAGGGAAGGAAGCAGAAGAGGGGAAGGGACGGTGCCCGTGGTGCAGACGACGATGTGCGAGAGGATGGAGGCACAGGTCCCCGAAGCTTCGCTGACAGACAGTGAAGAAGCGCGACAACTTCTACGCCAAGCTTGAGGCCGAGCGGGCGTAAAGCACGAAATCGACCCAATCGAATTAGCATGCACAATGTCGCAGGTGGATCGGATCGAGAGGCCAGGCGTGGTGGTGTGAGGGTGCCGAGTCGAGGCACGAAGATGGGAGGAGGGGGCACTGTGCCGCACTGCACAGCGGCACGAGAGCACACGGGTGCTGACTGGCTGCTGCTGCAGTCGTCGCGTCGCCGCCACCCACGGAGGTGCGGAGGAGAGGGGATCTGTGCGGAGCTGGGATCGAAGATGGTCCGGGTGTGATGCCCGGTGTCGGGCTTTCATCATTCCTCAGGCCTAACCATTCGCCAATATTATCGGGTGTGGAAGTCGGGAACCACACGCTTGCTCCATCAGAGGCAAGGCGCGGGTGGGGCGCGCGACGTGCTCGGGCCATGAGGGTTGCCGAGCGACATGGGGAGGCGCGGAGGACAGGACATTGCGGCAGGTGCCAGATGTCGTCAGCGAATGAGGGGAAGAGGAATGTCCATCTCCAGTCCCGAGTCCTCACTGTCCGTCATCAACCTCCTACACCTCTATCTCGCTCGTGTCACTGGTGTATAAACACCCTGTCCATGTGTGCTACAGATCGTGTGCTTTACAGTCTTCAGGTTGTGTATAGTCTCTTCTCATCGCGCCGTGGTGTGCCCCGTGGCCATGACAGAGAGGTACACTTCTCCGACACCCTGCGCGCGCATGATGAGGTCGCTATGATCTCCGTCCTCGACAAAGTGAGACACGAATGCGATCTCACGCGGGTGGGCTGCGAACGTCTTGTTGAGCCATTCTGATGTCAGTTATGCGCATATACACTTCCTTCGCTGCATAGCTCACCCTGGCCGTTGCGCGGGACCATACCATCCAACCCGCCCCACCACACGTCGATTGGGAGGCGGTCGAGCTTGGGGGCGGGCTTGTCATCGTATTCCACCTTCTCGCGCTCCTCCTGCTCATCATCCTCCACATGCTGATCTGTCTGGTTGAGAGAATCCACGCCGGGCTCGGACTGCTCGACGCTCTCTCCGCTCGCCTCCTTCGCGCAGCTATCCTCCCCGCCCTGCTGTTCACGCCGCACGGCCGCGGCAACAGCGTCAATCTCAGCTTTGAACCACGCCGGCCCGGTGTCAATTTCCCCGCGGTTCAAGCAGAGCATGTGCTCCTGCCCTATTCCCCGGAAGTCTTCTGCGTACAGGTATTCGGTCGTGAGCTGGGTCAGCGGCGCCGAACGGAGACTCACGTATTTGGCGCTGGGCGCCCAAAGGCGTCGGCGGGGCGCCTCGTCCCCCTCCTGCTCGTCCAACTCGTTGGCAGCCTCTGCGCCGTCCTCGCGCGCCTCCTCCAGACTGTGCCGCTCACTCTCCTTCAGACTGTGGCGCTCACTCCCCTCCAGACTCCGGGTGGAGGGGGCGGGGCTTACGGGCTGGCTCCACGCTCCCAACCAGCTCTTCACGGCCGTGACTGCCCCGCCGACAGCCTTGGATGTCGCATCGTACGCCTCTTCCGCCCCGCGGATCGTGTTGAACACGAAAGGGAGGGTGGTGTCCTGCGTCGTGAGGACGCCACTGGGGATCCAGTCGAGAAGTTGGCGGTATGCGAGCGGATCTGTGGCAGGCAAGGGCGGTGACCATGGCGATACCAGATACACAGAGGGCGGCGGCGTGAGACCCGTAAGAAAGATGCCTGAATATGCGGAGAGAAGGCGGAGGGCGATGCTGCATGAGCGGTATCAGAGAGGAACGCACTAGATGCCTGCGCTCGTTGCGAGCATATGGGCAGGCTTCACGTCGAGATGTTCGAGAACCGACGCAATATGTTCTACCGTCAGTTCTGCCTATCAACCTGGGAGGTAATCACGACAGCTGGTGTTCATGCGCTCGGGAAGCGGCACCATCGGCGTCGCGCCTGTCCCCGGTCTATCCACTACGATGAGGCGGATGCCGTGTCCTGCCGCCAGCGGATCTGGAGTCAGCCTTCTTCTCGTGTTCGCACTGCTCCGCTAGTGCCTTGCGGAACCCACCTTGCGGCGCGGCGAACCAGCGCGAGCAGCCCGATGGCGGCACGAAAAGCACTGGCACACCCTCCGGGTCGCCGATGTCCGCGAACGACACAGCCATCCCCGTGCGCGGACATTCGGCGAGGCGGCGGTTGAACTTGAACAGCGCGAGGTAGGCGTGTGGGTCCGTGAGAGGCGTGGGCTCCATGATGTCGGCTGTCGAACTGGCGGAATGGGCAATAACAATGGACGACCTCCACTTCCATTCGCCTCTCAACTCAACTTTGTCACTCTTGACACATTCGAATCATTCACTCCATTCAAACGACTAGCCACGACTAGCGCGCTATGGCTTCACCCGCGGCTCCGCAAACATGGGGTCATGACTTCGAGGAAGGTCGCGAGACGAAGCGCGTTCGTCTTTCTGAACCACCACATCACACTCCCACACCGGCACCGGAAGGCGAGCCTGAGGTCGACAGTGACTTGGAACCGGAACAAGACGTGGCACACGAGCTCGAGCACGAGAACGGGCACGAAGAGCCAGACGGCGCGCAGAAGAAGAAGGAGAAGAAGAAGCGCGTACGAACCGACCGTGATCGTGAACGGGACCGCGAACGGCGCCGCGAACGAGATCGTGCAAGGCGCGCGAGGGTGAGTCCTCATCAAGCAGACCGGGATGAGGGAAGGCGGAATACTGCTGACAGTAGCAAGCCGCTCAGCGGGAAGAAGCGAAGGCCGCCGCAGCAGCTGGAGCTGAGGCTTCTGCTGGGCCCGAAGAAGTACAGTCCGAGGACGGGGAGTACTGCATCTGCCGTGGTGCGGCTGAGGGCGGCACAATGGTCGGCTGCGAGACGTGCGTCCGTCAACTCTACTTTCTCCTAATGACAGATGCGATAACTGGTTCCACCCCGCTTGCGTGGGGCTCGACGAGGCGCAGGTAGACATGCTCGACGTGTATATCTGCGCAGCATGCGAGGCGAACACAACGCGGCGCACCTCGTACCGCAAGATGTGTAAGGCAGGGTGCGGCAAGGGGGCAAGAAGTACATCAAAGTGAGCCCAGCCTTGACATCGCTGACGCAGATTCTGCTCCAGTCGCTGCGCGTTTGCGCACGCCCGTACCATCCTGTCCAATGTGGATAAGAAGGACGCGAAAGCCCTTGGAGTCGCCCTCACTGCCTATCCCACCCCGGCCCCCAGTATCACGCAAGGTGACCACGACCGCGCTGTTCTCGAGGCGTCCCAGGATGCAGCGACGCTCGCACTCCTCTCCTCTCTGCGAAAGCAGAGTGCTGACGCCGAGCGGGCCCTCGCCATCATCGCGCGGCGGCAAGCGATACTCGCAGCTGCGGTGGGCGTGTGGGAGAGCTTTGCGCCGGGCCTCGTTGAGGAACCCAAAAAGCGCAGCAAAAACAAGAAGCGGGACGGGGAGAAGGATCCACGGCCGTGTGGTTACGACCCGAGACTGATATGGAGCGACGCGGAGGTTGCCGCCTGGGACGGGAGTGAGAGAGAGGCGACTCCGCCCCGCAAGGACGAGGAAGGGCTTGAGGGGGAGGATAGAGTCAAGGAGACAGCCCTCGAGCGTGCGGCTAGGCTTGGCCTCTGTGCCGTCGGACGCCGATGCGAACGGCACGCCGGGTGGCAGAAGACACTCGCTGTGGCTCTTGAGGTGGAGGCTACACAGCTCAGTCGACGGCGGGACGACCTCGCCACGTTGGGCGAGCGGGTCGAGCGCGCAGGTACGACGACTGTCGCAGCGCGCCGAGCACGGGATGGGGTGCGCGCTGCGCTCGCGGCGAAGAAGTAGGGTTATTATTGTATCCATGTGTAACTAGGCCACTTCCGACAAAGTTGACAGCGCCTCACTGCCCTCGCAGTCACCGCGCAACAATCTTTGACACGCCGCCGCGGAATGGAGAGGGTTCTCCAGTCGCTTGAGAGCACCACCTATTGCTCACTTACTGACTCGGCCCCGCTGAACCCATGAGGTAATCCCGCACGTCGAATGGCAGGTTCCATACTGCGTCGATAGCCTTGAGCCCTAGCTCTTCGCGGGCGGGAGTTAGTGCGAGCGCAGCGAGCGCGAGGTAGCTGTGGAAAGGATCGGGGAAGTCAGAGGGCGCCTTGCCGAAGCCGCCTATCGGCGACTGGGCGTCGAGAATGAAGGACGTGTTGGCGGGAGAGTTCACGAGCTCGGCTTGGTTGAGAGTCTGTATAGTGTTCAGTGGGAAGCGTCAGAGAAGGGAAGCCAGCGCTGCGTCTTGGCGTTGCCAGGAGACTCACTGCCAGAGCGCCCCCACACCAAAAGGAGTAGCACACGTCCTCGAGCTTGCCTGGGCGTCCTTGGAACCCGCCAAGCTGGCGCTGCACCAGCCAGCGCGTCGTCTCGCCTACATCCGCCACCCCGCCGAGCAGGTTGAGCGCGGCGACGGCGCAGTAGGTTGTTCCACCCTGCGCTTCAACCACGCCAGGACGCGCAGCGTATGCGCCTTCCCATGTCTGAGGTCAGCTCGGTCCGTCCTCCGCGCCGCTTGCTCGCGCGCACTCACTCTACACCGCGTCAAGAATGCGCGTGCCTTTTCCACATCTATGTCCTCTGTTTCTCCCCCAAGCGCAACAGCTCGTGCCACCGCCGCGCAGTAGCTCATGCGTGTGTCGTTCTGGAACGCCCCGGGCATGCGAGGGGAAGGTGAGAAACTCCCGTCTTCCGCCTGGCATGCGCGCAGGAATCGCATCAACCCTCGGCGGTCAAGTCGATCCAATGGCGCGCGGAGGAGGGCGAGTGCGCACAGCGCGGTGTACGTTGAAGGGAGGTGAGCCGGGCCTGGGATGGGCGAGCCGCGGAAGCCGCCATCAGCTATGGGTTAGGAAACGAAGGAGAGAGAGGAAAGACCAGACGCACCCTCTTGAAGATTCCAGAGCCATTCTATCCACCCGTCGCGGCCCGTGCGGTCGAGTGCACCGAGAAGTTCGAGGCCTGCGAGGCTGAAGAACGCGATTGTCACACTGTTGTCAGCGTTCTGACCAAGTGGAGGAGCATACCGGTTCACATCATGCTCCTCAGCTGCCTGAGGGAGAACGCTGAGGCAGCGCTTAAAGTACCCGATATGCGCGTTGCGTTTGAACGTCCTCTGCGACATGAGGTGGTAAGTTGGTTGTGGATTAAGGAACGGGCGGAAGGTTGGAGGATGAATGGCATGAAGGGATGGTGAAACTGGGATAGAGGACGCGTTGAATTCCACGAGGTTATCTCGCGTCTCCTTCACTCCATCCTCCTTACTCCTTGGCCTCCGCCATGCCATCACCATCACCACCCCCAACACCCCGCACCGCCACCTTTTTGGGCATCGGCCGCCCGCGCGCCCCCACTGTCACCCCGGAGACTGAGCCTCTGCTGGATGAGCCGGGCCCCAGTCGCGCAAGATCCGTCAGTCTCGCGCAGAGCATCGCCTCCGTTGCGTCTTTCGTCTCTGCAGCCTCAAGTACGGGCCTGAGCGTATCGAGAGGACACTCGCGGAGCGCCAGCGTGTCCAGGCCGAAGTCACCCCGGAGCGAGCTCGACCCACAAGAAGAAGACGAGTTGTTGGATTCGGATTCCGCTCGCGCATCAGTTGCCTTCTCCGATCTCGAGGAAGACCTCGATTGGGATATCGAGGACGACGCAGGCTCCGACGAGCCTCTCGTGCGCCGACGCCGGAGGGATGACACACCAGGCGACCGCAGCTTATGGGAAGTACGTCGCCGCTCGCACAGACTCTGATACAGCTCATCCCGCCGCTCGTCCTCGCACATCCTCTCGCGCTCTTCCCAGCGCTCGCGGCCATCCCACACGACTTCTTGCCGGCGGGCGTCGCCCTTTTTGTGCCCCTTCTCTGCGTCCTCGCTCTCCTCAGTGCATGCGCGCACATCGTCATCGTATATCTCGGCTGGTACCTCAAAGTTCGCACATTCGAGGATGTGTTCGCTGCGTGTGCAGGCGAACGACTGGGTCCATACGGCCTGCAGGTCGGGCGCGCTTTCGTCATGGTCGCGACCATGGGTGCAAGCGTAGGCTGGCTAGGAAGTGAGTGCAAAGTCCGACGGAACGCGAGAAACGCCACCAATACATCTGAGACTGCACTAACTCTAGCCCTCTTCGGACTCCTCGAGCCCCTCGCGCGCACATACCTTCCCGCTGGCGTGCTGCAGGCGCGCGTGTTTTGGGTGCTCGCTGCCAGCGTAACCATGATCCCTGCACTCGTCCCCTCAAGAACCTTCCGCAGCTTGAGGCGAGCGCCGTATGTCCTGGCCACATTGCTTCCGATCGTCGCGTTTATCGCCATTGGGCGCACCGTTGAGATTCGCAAGCTTATGGACGAGGCAGCCCACAAGCCTGAACTCAGCGCGCGCGGTCTCAACGCCGGCTCTGCAGGCTCTGGTCTCAGTGAGCATTCTCCATTCCGCGCTGATACCAGCCTCCCTCGCTATGTTCTTTACACCCCACCTCCAAAGCCTTTCGGTGCACACGACACTTCAAAGGAACAGCCGACAGCAGTTTTTTATTCCTTGCTTCGCCACCACGCTCGCGCTTGTTCTTATCTCTCTCCCCTTCGCCCTGGTGCCATACTACCTCCTACCACCGGCCTCGACCGGTCTCGCCCAGCTCCCCCCCGACGATGGTTGGACAAACGCCGCCCGCGTCCTCATGGCCGCTCTCGTCCTCGGCAGCACAACCAGCTGGCTTCTTCGAGGCCGGGACTGTATTCTTACGGCCCTGGACGTGGACAGAGGCGAAAGCATCAAGGCCGGCCGCTGGGTCGGGCTGGGCATGTGGGTCGCGGTCGTGGCCATCGCAGCTCTGGGCGGGATCGTGGCAGACAAGGTTGAGTTGCTGGGAGTGATTGCAACGCTTGCTGTCGGTTGGCTCCTTCCTTCTCTCTTCTTCATCATCACGTTCCATGTCCGCTCTCCACTTTCCATCATCTTCCCGCGTGACGTGCCACCTCCATCTCTCGAAGAACCCCGCGCCAGTCCCAGCAATGGGCACATCCGCACAGTATCTCTGGACAACCCCGCTACGGACGTACTTCTTGCTCGCAAGGAGCGCCAACTGCAGAAGCGCCGTCTGGGCCGTCGGCTGTGGCAGGACATGGTCGTATACGTGGGCATCTTGCCTGTGGGATGCGTCACACTGGTGTGGAGCGTAGGGTCCTTCCTCAGCTTGTGGTAGGCGCGTACAGCGACTCAAAGAGGACGATGGAAGTGAGCAGAGCGTACTTCCGGGTCGCTGGTAAAACAAGACGATAACTCTGGGCAAGGGCGATATGTTGCGGGACAATGCATGCTCTGTATATATGCGTTGTCGCCAATTCGAGGCGCCTCGCCGACATGGCGTCGCCAACATCGCTGCCCTCCGGCAGTGGCCTCGGCGATAGCCGGTTCCGGTGCCTGTATTGAAGATAGCGACACCTGCTCGTTCGCCAACAACTTCTGTCTTCGCCAACTGCTCGACTCGATCGCCAACTTTGCCCAAGTCTCGCAGGCAATATAAGGGAGTAACCAAAAGCTCGTTTGATCCTTGCCTCATTCACGCTCGACCGCTCTGAGCCGTCGCCACCTTGCCCTCCATGCCCACCACTCCCTCCCCACCTCCTGAACCGGCGCAGCGCCCCCTCCTTATTCTCGGCGCCGGCGTCATTGGACTCACCACCGCGGTGCGCCTTCTCGAATCTCCTTCCTCTCAGGGGCGCAAAGTGCACATCATAGCCGACCACCACCCCTCTGACGCGCTCGATGCGCGGTACGCCTCAAGCATTGCCGGCGCACATCATTTGAGCTTCGCGGACGATGCCGACAAAAGGCAGCGACGGTGGGATCTACGCAGTGAGTGCCGAGTGCCGACGCACCCATGAATGAGCCCTTTGGAGTGGAGCTGACATCAGCCTTCCGCGTCATGTACGAGGAGTGGCGGAAAGACGGCGAGGCGAGCGGCCTCATGGGTCTCAAGCAGACGGAGATGTGGGTCGGAAGCAGCAAGCACTTGCAGATCTACGAGGAGCATCCGGACGTGCGTACAAAGTAGTCCACCCTTGATGTGTCGGCTGACAGCTCAGTTCAAAGTCTTGGAAGCGCGGGACGCACCGTGCAAAGCTGACCACATGGTGTCGTTCACCTCTTTGACCATCACTCCGGCGCTTTACCTTGCGCGGCTGGAAGCACGAGTCCGCGCTCTCGGTGGGATCATCCACCGCGCTCACGTTGGCAGCCTGCACGACCTCGCGACACTCCCCTTCCTCTCGCTGTACGCGGTGCTCCCCGCGGCCGTGTTTGTTTGTGTTGGTCTTGGTGCGCGCTCCTTGCTCGGTATTGCGGACCAGTCTGTCTACCCAACGCGAGGGCAGGTTGTACGCGTCCGCGCGCCTTGGGTCCGCTCAGGATATACGCGACAGGTGGGCTCGTTGGCGGGCGGCGAAGGCGGAGCGAGGACGTACGTAATCCCACGCTGCACGGGTGACGTGATCCTCGGTGGGACGCGTGAGGAGCGCGACTGGGACCCGTATCCTCGCCCCGAGACGGCCAAGGACATCCTGTGTCGCGCTCTCGATATCTGCCCCGTACTGGAACCGCCACACTCCCGCGCGCCCGCGCTGGAGCAGGGCGAGCAGACGCTGGAGGCGGCGTGGGCGGCCGAACTGGGGCGGAAGGACCAGAAGGTGAAGGCTCTTGAGGAGACTGTGGTGGAGCACCTGGTCGGTTTCCGTCCCAGTAGGGTGGGAGGGACGCGGCTGGAGCGCGCGGAGGTGAGGTTGGCGGGCGAGATCGTGGCCCTCATCCACAACTACGGGCATGGGGGCGCGGGGTGGCAGAGCTCGTGGGGGTGCGCGGAGGATGCTGTGGCTATCTGGGAGGGGAAGAATCTACCCAAATTATAGGGGATGCGAGGGAGATGGCTGTTGTCGAGTCGGACTGACTGGCTGGCGAGGCGAGGAAGGTGTGGCACGCCCATGCACGTTCACTTGATCCGCAACAGACTGATCAATATATACTTATCGCTCTCCTCACTGTCCTTTTCTGACCCTTTTCTACACTCTCTCACTCTCTCGTCCCTACCTCCGTGACCTGCCCCTCGTCCCTCTCACACGTACTCTTTGACGTTGTTGCGCACCCACCCCCTCTTCCAACGCCCTCTCGCCATCTCCACCTCCCATTTGCGCACACCTTCTTCATTTATAAACCTCGAGCCGCAAGATGCGAGCTCCAGAGGGTGAAGCGGGCTCTACCAGCCCGGGCGCGCGTCTTCGCGCCGCAGCCAACCGAGTTGTCACGGCGATCCGACGCAAAGGCGAGTCCCCTGCCGAACGTGGCGCCCACATAGGTGACCCCGGTGATCCGTCCCAGGATCTTGATTTCCGTGTGGTGAGACTGCCAGGAGACCGCGCTAATGTTGCCATCGGTGCGTCTTGCCAACCTCGCCCTGGCCGCGCTCGCGCGTGAATGGGAGCAGCACGAGACGTCGAATCCCGACAGTGATGTCAGCGGCAGCGGCAGCTGTGAGACCAATAGACGAGAGCAGCTGACACAGATGCAGGCAGCTCTCACAGCACCTGCGACCTTCCCGCGAATACGGAGGAGTCGATGGCACTCGCGAACGCCACACTCGCGATGCACGCGGTTTCCGCTTTGGCGGCGAGTGTGAACGCGCACGCGAACGCCGTCGTCGTCGCCAAGACGCTCGATCGCAAGGACGACGCCGCGCACCTCCACGAGCTGAATAACAACATGAAGCTCATGCGGCAGGCGCGCGTGCTCGCGGGAGCTACTGCGACGGCGGCGGAGAACAAGGCCCGCCACTGGTACGGAAAGCAGAACGAGGTCGCGCGCGGCGAGAACGGCAAGGCCCACCCGGTGTAGGATGAGTACTTGTGTAGTGACTGGGACGGACAGTGGATGTTATACTCCTGCATCGGTCACTGAAGGGCGCTGGCAGCAGGCTCGGGGCTGGGGCGCGTGGGTGCTACAGTTCAACACCCCTCATCAGCCCTCGTCGAATGTCGAGAGGCAAGGGTAGCCTGAGCTCGCTTGTCTGTACAAGGAAGGGAGTACTGGTCCAGTCACTTGGCACGAGGCGACAGGACTAAGTGGACTTCTTCATTTCCCTTTGACCGTGCTCCCCTTCCGCAAAAAGCCCAATCCACCCTAGGCAAGTCTCCTCATCCCCTCCGTCTTCACGCTTTACCTCTAGCTCAGTCCGCTGTCCCCCATGGAGGACATCACATCGCACAGCATACTCTATGTAGTCTAATCATATATGATACAGTGTTCGTCAGTTGATACTCTAATCTATCGCCTACAAGAGAACCGCAACGGCCAGCGCCGCGGCAGCGAGTGCAGCACTCGCGACAGTGCGCTGCGCGGCGCTCATCGTGCCCTCAGGTCGGTCGGTGATGGTGACAGTGAGGACGGCGACCAGCCCGTCGATGGCGGGCAGCCCATCGTCCTCGACGGTGATGTAGTGGTTGATGTCCTCGCTCGAGTTCTGCAACAGGCCGCTGACGTACCGCACGTCGGTGTGGTACGTGTAGTTGCGGTATCTGGTGCTGCCGGCGAAGGTGCTCGTGTTGGTGAGATTGCGCCCGTTGAGCGGCTCGGTGAGGTTGGTGAGGTTGCCGACGAGGAAGTCACGGCCGGCGTTGTAGCCGTTGCGGATGATGTCGTGGCCCTTCGCCAGCTCCATCTCCACCGACACAGCCATGAAGATGGCACCCGTGCTGTTTTGGGTCCAGTAGCGCAGGTGCTGCCCGCCTTCGAACGTTTCGCGACATGAGCCGATGTATGGGTCGCCGTAGTTGTACCGCAGCGTCTGGATCTCGGAGACGTTGGTGCGGCCGTCCAAGTTGGCCTCTTGGACCGCGCTGAATTGAGCGCCGAGACATTGCGTCGAGAGATACACTGAGCTGTTGTTAGTCTTGGAAGGCCGATGAGGCAAGCCGCAGGCGCAGGATAAGGCAGCGACTCACAGCATGTAGTTCTGGAAGCCACCGTCGTACAAGCTGTCCTTGAGGACGGCTGGATCACTCTCGGTCGAGATGATGACATTGAGGGGCTCGCCCAACCCTGGTGGGTAGGTGTTGTTGACGACCTGGTGTCAGCGCGTTGAGGATGCAAAAAGGCTGCATGCATGCGCGCATGCACTGCGACATACAACCGCACGTCTGCCAAGTGTGCGGTGCCGACAACTCCGTCGCACTGCGCCAAAGAGACCGAGAGCAGGCTCACTCACCGTCAGCATCGAACCACCGAGAGCATTTGGGTCCTTGAACCCGGAGTAGTCTCGTGGGAAGAGCGCTGATGCATGCGCAGCGGCCGCGAGGAGAGGTAGGGAGAGGAGAGAGAGCATGGCGAGGGGAGGGGCGTGGTGATGAGTGACGCTTGTATTGTCGCGTGCGGCGGAGGGTTTGGTGATGTGACAAGCGTGTGCTTATCTTGCGCCGTGGAGGCGGTGATGGCGCGAGATGGGCTTGGCTGATGGCCCGTGGGCAAGACAACAATGGTGGACAATGGAAGCGGCGATGCGCTGATGCGAAACGAGTGTCGATGTGATGCGCAGAGGTGAAACTGAGAGAGAGAGAGAGAGTGATGGAGAGAGCGTGAGGTGATGTCGTGACGATAACCAAAATTGGGGCCACGCTAGGATGCTAGTGTGGCATGAATGACATCTCCGCGATGCGATCGGCATCCGTCTTGGCTCTCGTCCCCCTGCTGACCAGAGAACAGGTACACTCCCGTCGGCCTCGTCGGACTTGGGACTTCTCTCTTCCCCCCTCCTCTCCCCGCCGCCCACGCCCGAACGCCACGCGGCACATGTCGCCGTTGCCGCCGGCAGTGGCCGTGCAATTCCCGTCGGCTCCGCCCATCCTCCATGCCTTGGCCTCACGGCCCCATGACGGCCGAGACACCGTAATACGCGTCTATTAGACGCAGGTTCGTGCGACGCGCCGGCCCTTCCGTTGATACATGACTGGAGCACGGAAGCCGTCGCTTCAAACACTCGCGAGATCAAAATCAAGATCGAGTCGATTTATCCCGTCAACTCCTGACTTCGCACATCGTCGTCACAGGCTTGGTCATCATTCCACTGGCCCGGTATACCCTCCTACCAGCGTATCGACTCAGCAGTGGAGGGGATCCAACATCGAGAGCATGGCGTGACAGCGCTCAAGTGTGCGGGGCTGATACAACCACTGACGGCTGACTTGCTGCACTCCCAGCTACAACGCCTTACTTCTGATTCCCCCTCCTAGAGCCTCTACGCAACGCTCGGCCCACCCACCATGACCGCTACAGAGTATGACATCGCGATCATCGGCGCCGGCATCGTCGGCTCGTCCCTCGCGTCCCACCTCGCGCCTCACGCGCGCGTCCTGCTTCTCGACCGCGACCTCGCCGTCCGCGGCTCGTCAGGTCATAACCCCGGCTTCGTGGGTCAGCTGAACCGCCTCCCGCCTCTGACCGAGCTCGCGCGTCGCTCCGTGCGCGCGTACAGCACCGTGCCCGGCGGCTTCGAGAACTCGGGCTGTCTCGAAGTAGCCCTCACCAAGCCCGAGCTGGAGATGCTGCGCGCGCGCGGCGCCCTCGCCCGCGCCTCGGGCATGAAGGCGACTCTCGTGAGCCAGGCCGAAGCGCGCCGCCTCGCGCCGGCGTTCGTAGAGGACTGCGTGGGCGGACTGCACTTCCCAGACGACGGGTCTGCCGACCCAAAGGTCCTCGCCAAACACTACCAGGCTCAAGCCGCGTCTGCTGGTGCGACTTTGCTCGCGGCCGACGTTCTCGCGTTCAAGGAGGGGGCAGTAGAGACCTCCGAAGGCGTGATCAAGGCCAAACGCGTGGCCGTGTGCACCGGTATTTGGGGCACGCAGCTCCTCCCCCTTCCCATGGCTGGCGCGGTGGTCGTCGGCCAAGGGTACGCGTACTCGTCGACACGGAGGCCGCGCACCGCGAGCCCGATCATCCGCTGGCCCGGCGTCCAAGTCTACGGGCGCGACCACGGCGACCGCGACGGTATCGGCAGCTACGACCATGCGCCGGTCCACGTGCCCACGTCAGACATCGGAGGCCACAGCACGGCCGCAAGTGCATGGAACAAGGCGTTCACCGGCGCACTCGCGCGCGCCTTGGCCCTGCTGCCGGAGCAGACGGCTGCCCGGTTCTATGGCCGCACCCTCGCTGGGACCGGGACGGAGGATGCCGCCGCCGCCATCATCCAAGCCCGTGAGGCGGGGAGGGCGCATGCGTTCAACAGCCTCTTCCAGGTTACGTCGGACGGATACCCGCTCGTCGGCCGTGTTCAGGACGGCGTGTACGCTGCCGTGGGCGTGTGGGTCACGCATGCCTATGGCGCGGCGGGGGTGCTCACCGATATGATACTGCAGGACATGGGCAAGGGCGAGGAGAAGGATGAGGACGCCGAGATACGAAGAGTGCTCGATCCCCTCCGCTTTGCCGGGAAGGATGTGGTTGACGACGCGTTGAGGACGTACAACGACATCTATAACCGTAAAAAGTAGCTGTGATTTAGGAGCCTGGCTTCTCAATGATAGGATGGAAAGAATGCCATGTGGTGTGCTGGAGATCGCCTACTCCAGATGGAAGGCGATGGGAGCTGGTTTCGTATACCTGCCATGGTCAGTCGCGCCGCAGTGTCCCCGCTCTACCCTCACACCTTTCATAAACCTTCTAAACCCTCTCAGCTCAACTTGCACTGCGTAGAATGAAGCCACACACAGGCCCCAATTTGACGGGCAGAACGGTTAGTTTTGCAGGGCTAAGTTAGCTCAGCGGTGCGAGCATCCCTACAGACGTCAGTGGCTCGAGTCTGTGTCTGTGGTGTGGTGTGGTGTCCAAGTATGTCCATCGATGCTACTGCTGCCCATGTATCCTTCCGAGCATTAACCACCCACTGGCCAACGATGCGAGACTCCAAGAAGCCGAGCCCGAGTTTTCTGGCGTCAGCTGCGCCCCGCCGCATGCTCCACACTCACACTTCTTCTCAATGAGATCCCCCCACTGCCGGCGCATTTCGTTGACGCCGCGCGCCGCGGGGTCGACCGTAGGCTCGATGTCGGCCTCGAGCCCCTCGTGTTGCGTCAGGTCGACGTCAATCTTGCTCTTCTTCTCCTTCTCCCCCTTCTCCTTCGTGCGGCCGCGGCTGGCCGCCGCCTCGTCGGCGAGGTCCGCCTCCGCGCCGTCGATCAGCCCGCCCCACTGCCGCCGCATTTCGTTCACGCCGCGCGCGGCCGGGTCTACCGGCCCCTCGTCTTTCACCGGCGCATCGGGGTTAGGCTTGTCTTTCGAGAGGAGCGGGGCGGAGTTGGCCACGCCGCGCGGCGCCGTCGGCGCGAGTGGGCGGGAGAGGGGGCGCGTGGGGCGGGGGTGGAGCGGGAGCGAGAGGGAGCGGAGGACAGGCGGGCGCATCGTGAGAGACGGATGAGGTGCAAGTTGCAAGTTGCAAGTTGTTGGCCTCGGTGGATGGCGGCGGCTGCCACCCACCGGTCAGGAAGAGGCCGACTCCAAGATCCGGTGACGTCGGGCACTGTCACCGGATCACGCGCGCTTTTGCTTCCGCCGCCATTGGAATCGTAACGAGGCTTGTTGAATGCTTAAATGGGTCAAGAGGAGAGTGAAGCATCTGCAGACCGCCAAGAGCAGGCTATTCTTACCGTACGCAAGGCGACAGGTGAGACAGTGGGCGCAGGGAGATCGCGACGGTCAGCGTAGATAAGATATCAGCGCTGGGCGGGTGGAGGTGTTCCTCCTCATGCGGTGCCTTTCCCGGCCATTCTTGTCACATGCTGATCTAGTCTCCAACTATAGTACAATGGACTTGAGTGATTGCCAAGGTGCGCTTAAACATAGCGCTGGACAACTACAGCATTTTTGAGGCCAGCCTGCTCGATTGTCTCATTGTCGGACAGCTCGCGATTGGGGAAGGTAGTCTGAAGAACGAAGGCGCGGCTGTCGGAACGCGCAGACGAAGCCAGCCCGCGCAGATCAGCCACAGTGTGGTCGAGGTTGACCTTGACGACAAGGCGGGTACCGTCCCCGAGGCGCAGTTGGATCGTGGTAGACGGCTTGCTCTCATCAACCTTGATCTCAGCCTTGGCCGCAGGAGGCGCAGCGGGGGCCACCGCCGCAGCTGGGGCCGAGCCAGCACCTGCCACCTCGGGGGTCGCGGAGCCGAGGCGATTGCCGCCGCCAGAGAAGGGCTTGGCGGGCTTCCTGGCTGGCTCCTGGTAGTCTTCATCTACACGTTGGTCGACCTCGATCTTGAGCGCCTGGTTGAAACGCAAGTCGAAGAGCTCGAGCGGCGCGCGACCTGCGCGGATCATGTTCAGGATTTCCTGGCTGCGAGGGTCGTCGTAGCGGTGCAAAGGGCCATCCTCGATGCTGAAGCCGTCACGCCAGAAAGTGAGACGGCGCTCGACTTGCTCATCCCCCTCATCGTCCTCGTCCTCGTCCTCGTCGTCGCCGAACGCGCCGGGCATTCTCGCGCCTCCGGCTGAGCCGCCGACCGGTGCAGACGGCGTGTCCTCCGACCCGAGAGTGTGCCCAGCACCAACGCGTGCCCATGGATTCTGTGCCCGTGGAGCGGGATCCTCTTCACGCCCACCCCTGCTGTGAGCGCCGACCTTCTTCTTCATAGATGCGGAGATCTTAACTCACTCGCGTGCCTGCTGCAGAATGTCGTTCACGATGCCGACGTCGCGGTTCCCGCTGTTAGGGTTTTGCACGGCCAGGCCACTGCGCTCGCCTCCTGTGTACAGTTCGTTGCCCTCCCGTCTGTTCTCGTCGTCGAGCACGCCGGCAATATTCGCCTCGCGGCGGCGCCAAGACTCTGGCAACTCCTCGGCAGGCGCTCCGGAGAGGGTGCGCGCCCCACCAGCGGGCTCAGTTGACGCGGCCAGTGCGGCGTCGAGCATATCTTCGTCCGCGTCCTCAGTTGGCGCGTCTCCAGCGGCCTGCGCGGCAAAGTAGTCTTCAATGGCGCCCTGTTATCAGCCCAGGCGAAAGGGGACGGTAGAACGGAGGTGATTCCGCTCGCAAGAGTACTGGCAGGTAGGGTTACAGATACGGAGGCCACACAGTGGCCAAGTGATGCTGAGCAATTCTCCAATGTCAAGCAAGTATCCGACACCCACCTCAAGCGTAACACCTTCTCCGAGGAAGCGCGCAGCGTCGGCCGGCGACGCCTGGGTGATGGCCACGAACTGGTCAATGTCTGGTGTCAATTGTCAACAGAGGATGGCTGGGATGGCAGATGGAGCGGGCAGAGGGCCGCTCTCCAAACCCGCTACAAGCAGCGGACATGCAAAGCCTCTCGGAGCGCGTCGGAGCTCACCTTCCTGCTTTGGGTTGAGTCCTGGCATGGTTGATGAGGAGAAATCAACACCACAGTTGGTGACATCGATGACGAAACGCGCGTCGCCATGGAGATCCAACTCCGCTGAAGTCACCCTCCACCTCGACCAACCTCCACCGACCAACTTCCAACCATTCCATCCCCCATGCCATCCTACACCCTCACGCCCGAGGCATACGCCCTCCCCCTCCTCCATGCGGCAGCACATCCCGAGGCGGACGTCGCGGGTCTCCTCCTCGGCCGCGGCGGCGAGGTCGTGACTGCGCTCCCTGTGCTGCATCGCTACGCGTCGCTCAGCCCGACGCTCGAGCTCGGGATCGACATGGCGCGCGTGTGGGGCAAGCAGAAGGGGCTCGAGATTATGGGATACTACGAGGCGCGGGGGAATGGGAGCGCTCGTATTGGCGAGGCGGTGAGTCGCGACGAGGTCGTGCTTATCCCAGGTGTTGGCGGCACTGCGGGCGGAAGGGCCCGCGCTGGGCCTCGTGTTGCATAACGGGAAGCTGCGGACGACAGACGCTGTCTACACGGTGAGTAAGGTGCAGATTAATTTGCTAGAGCGAGAAAGGGGAGGAGGGGGAGTATGGGCAGTCTGGGAGGAGGTGGAAGAGTTCGGCCGACAGTTACCGGGGAGCGACGGAAGGACGCGCTGACCACAGACGAGTCCCGCCGACGCGAGCGTTGCCTGGCCCTCGGAATCTGTGCGTGCAGGCGCCCTCGAGCTCGTCCGCAAGGACGGCGTGCAGCTGCAGCTGCGCGATCTCGACGACCATCTTGACGACTCGCGCAACGACTGGCTAGGGAATGCTGCGGTGCGTGCCGCCGTCGCCAAGCTTGCATGAGGTATATCTGGTTTTGAGGCCACCACTATGGGGTACGGGAGATTGTGTAGTCTGGGGGAGATGGACGGTCGCGGGCCAAGCATCGCCTGCCTGAATGTGTCTGGTGCTGGCAGCTGTTGACGATAGGGGTCACATCGCCCTCCTGTCTCAAACTTGCCCTCTACTGATCACTCGCTGAAAGACCGCAATAGCCATCTCAATCTGACGCGCCGCCCCAAGCTTTCCAGTATCACCTTCGCGTCGCGCACTGTTTCCCTATTCCTAAGCTCTCACCGCGTGCCCGTACTGATTTCTCACTACAGAGCGTTTGGCTCTGATTCAACGCCGGGCGCGCATGCAGCTTGTCGACCTAAACGCAGGACTACACTGTCCCATGGATGTCCTGTGTGTTGGCAGTCGACCAACGCAGACTGTGGTTGTGAGGGAATAGGCAACATAACGATTCCACGGCGGAAGCAGCACATAAGATGCATCAAAGCAGGGAGTTTTAGGAAGAAGGTACAAAATATTTACAACAGTCTCAACCATAGAGGACATGCTGCTCAAAAAGGAGGAGGATGTCGCCTAGCGTCTCGTCGCCAAAGCCCATGAAGACATCGGCACGGGAGACGTCGCTGACGAGTGTAGGGCTGCCGTTGCAGATCAAGTGGGAGTCCTCGAGGTCTCCGGCAAAGTGGGCCTCGTCGACGAACGTAGGGCTGCTGATGTGCGACCAACCTGTGCCCTCGAAGTCGGCCGCCATGGGGAGTGCGTCGAAGAGCATCAGGTTTCCAACACAGAGCGCATCACTAGCTCCGTCCTCTTCAGCGGGGGTTTCTTCAGCGGGGGTCTCTTCAGCGGGGGTCTCTTCAGCGGGGGAGGCGGGAACGGTAATGTCGACCTCGTGGTCCTCAGCACCAGTGTTGGAGGTATCAGTGGTGCTCCACTCATCATCGGAGGCTGCAGTAGGGTCGCAGACGGGGGCGGGCGGAGGAGGGGGCGGCGGCCGAGGGTTGGGAGTAGGGAAACAAAGGAGAGTGTTGTTGGGCGGGCTGTCGAGTATCTCGTCCCAAGGGATAGATGGCCGCGGGGTGAAAGGCGGATTGCTCATGACTAGTGAGCTCAATCGGCGTTTCGGTAGACCCACTGGAGGTGCGAGAGGGACTGACAGTCGAAGGCTCGGTGTAGTGTCTCGGGGTGAAGAGCAATGAGCAAGAGGGTAGGAAGGTGGTGAGTGGGAAGGTGAGCGCAGCGATCAAGATTATATCATGTTCAAGATGCGGGCGAGAGGGATGGCGGCAAGCAAGCAAGCTGCGGTGGGATCCTTGTGCGATGCCTGCACCATCAGTTGCTCTCTGCGACACGAGCAGAGGAGAAAGTCGTTGTTCAACACCTGCTCGTGAGAGATTCGCCCTCTGTCTCCGCACTCCAGCGGCCACCCGAGCGCCGGAACATCAGTGCCCGTCGCGCAGAATGGGATAACGATGTTGGGGGAGCCATATAGGACGGCCAGTACAACTAGTGACAGCGAGCACGTCACGCTGCGCATTCGCTCCGCCGACGAGCCACAAAGTGTTGGGCTCTGATCAGCAGAGGGCGCTTGCGTCAGCAAGGGCACATTGTGCTCGCTCAATAGCCATGCAGCAACTGATCGGCACTCAAGAGTCACAGGCGGTGAGCATGGCGAGCGAGGAATTTGAATCAGTCGCAAGTGAGTGCAATGTTGGGCAGAGTAGTCCGCACCAGAACGGAATACGAGGGGTCATTTCCAGCCATCATGGGATTTGGCGTATTTTTCCACACAGTTCCTCCTCGCCGTCTTGTGATTGCGCGACACTTGCAGATGTGGAAGTGCGATATTGAAGTCCAGCGGCCGGCGGTAAGGAAACTGCCACCTGCGAGGTGGCCCTCGCCGATGGTCCATTCTCACTTATATCCGAGTCGTCTTGCAATGTACACACCGACATCTGTACAGCATACACAGCATATCATCTGGTGCCGACACCGATGTCCGCCATCGAGCGCAAAAGCATGGGAGGGTGAGATGCTGGGAAGCCGGCAGACATTTGAAACTGGGAGGGATCTGAGATCCATAGCGACCCTTCCACCCGCTTCCCGCGTTACCGCGTTCCATCCCACCCACCCGACCAAACGAGGACACCTCGTCAGATCTCGCGGCGATCACTGATGGTCTAGGCGCCTGGGCGATCGCACGGCGCACGGCTTGAAGATCGGCCTTCGCGTCGAGTCGTTTCTGGATCAGTTGTGGCTGACTGCACAGTCGTACAGCCATCTGCCACCAACGTGCGAGAGCAAGCGTATAAACAGCATAAGCGGGCGAGGAGCAAGTGAGGAGAAGTAACAAGAGATGCGCTGCAGACATGTAGCGAAGAAACAGGACACGAGGCTGCAGCGCGGTGCACCTGTAACGCGAGTGCGCTTGAAACTGGAACGGAAACTGAGTGATGGGGATGGGGGATGGGGGAGGGGGGAGGGGGGAGGGGAGGGGGGAGGGGAGGGGGGAGGGGGGAGACGGAATCGCAGACATCATGGCGACGTGGAGAATGGATAGACTGCGTCGTTGTCCAGCAGCTGGTAGCTAGTCGACCCCGACAAGAGAGCGGAGGCGTCGGTGGAGGTCAATTTGTATATCTTCTAATGCATCCATTTGAACTTGCAAGTAGTCACCCTGGCGTGTACATAAGGGCGGTTACGTAGTCGGCCATTTCATCCAGCCACCATCCATCCATCCTCACTTCCTCCATCACCACCACTTCATCCCCCTGCCCCCTTCATCTCACTCGACATTTCGACTCCTCATCCCACTTCATCCTTCAATGGCCTAAGTATGGAACGGTCCAGTCCGCTCTCCCCGCTTCCCGCGGACGAGCTGGCGGCCAAGGCTCGCCGCAAGAAGGTTCGTGTCTTCGCCCAAGACTCCTCATCAAGCGACGACGCTCCCGTACCAGACACATCTCCAGGCGACGACAGTAAGTAGTCTTCTCCGCGCCGCTGATTACAGCCCATCCAGGACACTTGCGCAGCTCATCGTACTCGGGACCGGCGCAGGTGACGCGCCTGCCATCCAGCGGCAGCAAGCTCGCGCGTGCATCGACGTTCCGGTCGACCCCGGCGCCGGTAGCCGGACCCAGCACGTATGGACGGAAGCGCAGCGACTCGAAGCACCAACGCTCGAGTAGCATACGCACAACTCGCCCGCGCGACATCGGCTTCTGGCGACCAGAAGAGGACGACAACCAGAACCGCGGGTTCGACTGGGGCTCGGACGAGGATGACGATGACTCGCTGGACGGTTCACGCCCCGCCAAGATTGCCGATGTTGTGCGACGCACCGCACACACCGACGAGGGGAAGACACTCATCTTGGCCACGCCACCGCCCGATGCCGCCGGTCCCGAGACAGATGAGGGCAAGGAACGGCTTGAATGGCAGAGCATGCTGGCGAGTGTCCTCGGCGGCGACATCCTCAAGGGCGAAAGTAGCCGTATCGGCGTTGAGCGTCCCAGCAACGAAACGTATCGCAAAGCACTTGGTCAGAGCCTATGGTGGCAGCTGCGCGCGCGTCTGCGCAATCGCAACGAGGAAGAAGAACGGCGGCGTGTCGAGCAGCGACGATCCAGGGTTGTCGACGTGGTCCTCGAGGAGATTGAGAACTTCACCGTCAAGCAGGACTCGGATGTGAGCGCCCTCGACCAGGTCGCGTATATCCTCCAGAAGCTCAGCGTCGTAGAGTCCCTGTATCCGCACCAGCACGCCTTCCGCACCGATAAGCCACTGTACGACTCGGAGGCGTTCCAACAGCGGATCGACGCCCTGTCCGCCTGGTACTCGGTCGTCACACAGCTTCAGGCCCAGCTCGCTATCCTGCAGAAATGGACTGGAACAGAAGATTTGGATATCACAAGGCCAAGCACAACGAAGGAGAAGGCGCTCGTTGGCAAGTCGACGTTCCACCCTCTCGACGCCAAAGCGCGTGCACATGCCAATGATCTAGCCGCCGACGACTCGACTTTCGTCGACCGCGTCCTCAAGGAGGACTCGTTGCGGCGCACGTTCGAGAAGCGCATCTTCTTGGATTTGCTTGCCATCACGCAGAATGCGAAGCAGACCGTGATCGCTCATTCGCCTTGGCTCGCTGAGCTGAATCTCCCTGACTTCCAGTACGAACTCCTCCGCATAATCTCTTTCCCAGGGCGCCTCATCACGGAGGCGCTCAAGACACGATTGCGCGCAGCCGAGCGCTTGACTGAACCCAACGACATGGTCGTCGACGATATGTGCAACAGCTTCCGGTCATCCGTCTCGCTTTGCATCATCATCCGTCGACAATACGAGGAGATTGTCGCGCCAGACCCAGACAAGCGCTGGAGTATTCCTGACAGCTTCCCGAGCGAGTATCGCCAGGCCGTCCTACAGTGCATCAAGATGTTTTTCAAGCTGTTGCACTGGAAGCTACGGAACGGCAACAAGGCAGTTTACTTCCGGGACACGGACGTTCTAGAGGACGAATGGGAGTTTCTTTACGACGCCGCGGAGGCGATCGAGGGCGTTGACCTGGTCGTGGCGGAAAGTCTGTGCAGCCTTACCCATCGACTCATGGCCCGCGTCATTGAGTACTTTGAGGAGCAGTTGCGCATTCCCGTTCCCCTCGAGGAGTGGTCAACCGTTCAAGCCGAAATCAAGGCCAAGGAGGAGACGGAAAGGGCCAGGCGCAAGGCGCAAGGGCAGGAGAATGAGAAGGAGGAGAAGAAGGATAGGCGCCGACCTATGAACACGGAGGAGATGGTCGCGTGGTACGCCAAGATTCTGGACGCGATCAAGATGCGTTATCGCAAGCTGCAGCGCTTTGCTCGACGATTGACCCACCGGTTCGACAACTCGGCCGAATACACGTTTGAGGACGATGACACGGACCTACTTATCGAGCGCCTTTACCTGTCAGGTCACTTCCTTGTGTACACTCACACGTATGAAGAGCAGGGCACTTATGTCTTCGCGGACGGATCGCTCTGGGACCGACCGGACGATGTCAAGCAGCTGCTGCTGCGACCCTTTGCCCTCAACCTCGGCGGCACGACTCATGGGAGAAATCTGGAGCCGAACGACGGTCTGGCGAGCGAGGGTGACGAAGACGACGAAGATGATGCGCGGTACCTTCTGCTCGTATCGCCACGCCAGTCGTTCGCTTGGATGGGCGTGGTTATGACGCTCGAGATCCCCAATCCCATCGACCTGCGGCTCGAGGACAGCCGCATTCGCTTGATCGCGGACGGACCGATAACGCGTCTCAACTACTGCAAGCTGAGTTTTGCCCGCAACCTCGACGACGTGGATGTCGAGGGCCAACCTCCTTTCCAGCCGCGGTGCATCGTTGAGGCGCAAGCCCATCTACCCAAAGTAAAGAGGGAGCTGAAGCGCATCGCACGTGCGGCGCACCGATTATCCGAGTGGATCATTGAGTCGGCTGCGCACGTAAGGAAGGCTTTGCGAGGCAACACCGGCACACAGGACTTGATCGAAAATTGGTACGTGTTCGCCAGCGACCACGGACATCGTGTTGCGGTTCATATGGACTCACAAGCGTGGGCACGATTCTCAAGGCTGCTCATGAGATTAGCAATCTCGTGGGTCTCGTTTATCTGTGACAATTGTGATCCAACAGACCGCAAGACGTTCCGCTGGACAGTCAACGCGCTCGAGTACGCCATGACCATGACGCGCGGCAACAACATTCTCCACTTGACCAAGGGCGAGTTTGCCCTCCTTCGGTCGAAGGTTGCCAGCTGCATGACCCTGCTCATCAGCCATTTTGACATTCTTGGGGCGCGCTCAAGCATTGAGGCGAAGAAGGAGGTCGAACGCCTCGAGGCTAGCCGTCGCTTGGCGCACATGCATGAGCTCAACGATGAGGACGACTACCTCTTGCCCAGAACACCCTCGCCGTTGAGCGGCAACAAGATGCAGGCCAACATCGATCGCTCGCTTCGGCTAGTGAGGGAGGACCGCCTCGCCATGATCAACGAACTCGACACACGCCTCGCATCGCTGAGCGGCGATCAGCACCTCATCGGCCGTGTGCTCGATGAGGAGGTCAGTGAGGACCGCGCGCTGGTATTCCTCGCTGCCAGCTCGAGCAACATTTCTCTGCGCTGGCAGCAGGGCGGCTACATCGGTGGCGGTGCCAACGGCTCGGTTTACTTGGGCTTCAACCTCGACTCGGGCGGCATAATGGCCGTCAAGGAGATTCGCGTTCAGGACATAACCAATTCACCCGCCTTATACAAGCAAATCAAGGACGAGGCGGACGTAATGCAGATGCTCAAGCACCCCAATATTGTCGACTACTACGGCATCGAGGTGCATCGTGACCGCGTGTACATTTTCGAGGAATATTGCCCCGGAGGCTCGCTCGCCAACATCTTGGAGCACGGACGAATTGAAGACGAGGAGGTAACCAGCGTTTACGCGTTCCAGATGCTCCAGGGCCTTGAATACCTGCATTCTAGAGGCGTCGAGCATCGAGACGTCAAGCCTGACAATATTCTGCTGGGCACAAATCAGGTCCTCAAGTATGTCGACTTCGGCGCCGCCAAGGTCATAATAAAGGGCAACCGCACCATGGCCAAGACACGTGCGCTCAACAGAGGCGGACAGGCTGGCGAGGGGCCTGCGGTGATGAACTCGCTGGCCGGCACCCCAATGTACCTCGCGCCCGAGGTTATTAAGGGTGGTACTGGTCGTTTAGGCGCCTCGGACATCTGGGCGATGGGCTGCTGTGTCCTTGAGGTGGTCACGGGACGCAAGCCGTGGTCAAACCTCGACAACGAGTGGGCCATTATGTTCCACATCGGTATCGCGACGCAGCACCCGCCCCTGCCTGAACCGGGTCAGATGAGTCCCGAGGGCATTGATTTCATCCAGCAGTGCCTCACACTCGATCCAATGAAGCGTCCAACGGCCGAGGAGCTTTTCCTACATCCTTGGCTGGCGCCGTTGAAGAAGCTGGTGAGTACCGGTAAATCGGCATATGGGCTAACAACAGCGCGAGCAGGCGTTGGGTAGCTCGCCGACAGTCTCTACGATGCCGTCCCATTTGAGTAGTTTGAGCTACGACTCGCCAAGCGACTTCCTTTCTTTGGGACAAGACACACCGTCGCCCGCAGTAAGCGTAGACCAGCCTTACTATCCGCCTGTTCACCATTCCTCGCTGGTGTACCCAACGAATGCCGACTCGGGCGTCACCCCTTCGCCTGCGCCCTCGACGCCTGCGGTCACTACCCCGGGCACACAGGTGCAGTCGTGGTCAGCAGACGGGCTGTTGGACGGTGGGCACGCGTATGAGACCAAGGGGAGCCATGCGGCGGCGCCTCCGCCCGTGACGATAGTTTCGCCACCGTCGGCCGCGCAGACGCCTGACGGCATCGCCGCCGAGTCACTCGCGATCGACGACGCAGCGGCACGACTACCTGAACATCCTGGGCTCCCTGCTGAGCGGACGGTGTCAGCGCCAGCCGTGACTGGGCTCCCAACATCGAAGCGTGTTTTACCAAGCGTCAACTTTGCTCCGCGCGAGGAGTAAGCAGGATCAAGTCGCAGCGCATTGTCGAATCTCAGCGAGTCTCATAGGATCACATCACCACTAGCAGCTGGTAGTATGTTTGTTTTTGCAGGGCTCTATGTATGTAACCTGTGCCGAATCATACTCTGCTGTGCACGCGAGCTGGGCGGCGTTTAGCGGGGAAAGAAGAGTGTGGCGGATATGGGGTGGTGGCTCGTGCCTGCAAGACTGAAAGATTTTGATGCCGCGGCTCGAGTCAAGGTCAAGGCGGCTGGCGTCCCTGGGAGCGAGTGCAGCGTGTGTTGTTCAGCGTCCCAAGTGAATCTTCTCTTCTTCAACTAGCTAATCCCTACGAGAGAATCGCTAGTTGCATCTCAGCGTGAGTCCTCCGGCGCCGACACCGACACCGTCCCCCCTCTTTGCTCCTCGGCACTGTTCCCATCCCCCGCCCCCCACGTACCAGAGCAAACACTGGCAAGAATCATTGATGGATGGATGACATGGGCGGCGAAATTTCTCTGCGACGCGAACCATCACCCTCGTCGCCTCGTCGCCGCCCACTATTGTCCCACCACCATCATGTCCCCTTGCATCAACATCCTCCATTCTTCTCTTCCATCCATCACCTTGGTTTCGCCTCATCCTCCATCCTCCATCCTCTCTCTCCTCCTCCTCCTCCTCGCGCTCCCCGCGCCCACATAAAGGGGGCTGCAGCTAACTCCTTCAGCTCCTTAAAAAAACCCACGTCAACGCTTCACTAAATCTACGTGGTCGACCCACCCAGAAAACAAAAAACCCCAAACCTCAACCTTCTTCACCATGTCGTCCGACACTGCCTCCCCCGCCCCCGCCGCGGCTGCCCCTACCTCGCCTCCCCCCGCTGCGGCCCCTGCCCCCGCCGCTGCCGGCTCGGCCCCGGCTCAGCCCGCCCCCACCTCGACTACTGGCCAGCAGCAGCCCGGCACGTCGGCGTCGCTCTACGTCGGCGAGCTCGACCACACCGTCACCGAGGCTATGCTCTTCGAGATCTTCAACATGGTCGGCCCCGTCGCTTCCATCCGCGTCTGCCGCGACGCCGTCACCCGTCGCTCGCTCGGCTACGCCTACGTCAACTACCTGAACGCTGCCGACGGCGAGCGCGCTCTGGAGCACCTCAACTACTCTCTCATCAAGAACCGCCCCTGCCGCATCATGTGGAGCCAGCGTGACCCCGCCCTCCGCAAGACTGGCCAGGGCAACATCTTCATCAAGAACCTTGACGACAAGATTGACAACAAGGTGAGTGCGAAACGTCCTCTTGTCCTCTTGTGATGGGTATGATGAGGGGAGGGAAGGTGGCAATGGCGCATTTGGCTAACTCACACAGGCCCTCCACGACACGTTTGCCGCTTTCGGCAACATCCTCTCGTGCAAGGTTGCCACTGACGAGAACGGCAACTCGCGCGGTTACGCCTTTGTCCACTACGAGACTGGCGAGGCCGCCGAGGCAGCCATCAAGTCGGTCAACGGCATGCTTCTCAACGACAAGAAGGTCTACGTCGGCCACCACATCTCGAAGAAGGAGCGTCAGTCCAAGGTCGAGGAGCAGCGTGCCAAGTTCACCAACGTCTTCATCAAGAACCTGGACCCCGAGCTTGACCAGGCCGGTCTCATGGACCTCTTCAAGCCCTTTGGCGAGATCGTCTCGGCTGCTCTGGGCAAGGACGAGGACGGCAAGGGCAAGGGCTTCGCCTTTGTCAACTACGTTTCGCACGAGGCCGCCAAGGCTGCCGTCGACGAGCTCAACGACAAGGACATTAACGGCCGCAAGCTCTTTGTCGGCCGCGCCCAGAAGCGTGCTGAGCGTGACGAGGAGCTCCGCCGCCTCCACGAGGAGAGACGCCTTGAGAACGAGTCCAAGACTGCTGGCGTCAACCTCTACGTCAAGAACATGGACGACGAGTGGGACGACGACCGTCTCCGCCAGGAGTTTGACTTTGCCGGCACCATTACCTCGGCCAAGGTCATGCGCGACGACAAGGGTGTCTCGCGCGGCTTTGGCTTTGTCTGCTTCTCGTCGCCCGACGAGGCTACTCGCGCTGTTCAGGAGATGAACGGCAAGATGATTGGCACCAAGCCTCTTTACGTCTCGCTCGCGCAGAAGAAGGAGGTCCGCCGCCAGGCTCTCGAGTCGCAGATGCAGCAGCGCAACGCTCAGCGTCTCCAGTACGCCGCTGCCAACGGTCTCGGCGGCCCCCAGGGCTACATGCAGACCCCCATGTACGGCTACCCCCCGATGGGCCCTTACGGCGGCCCCATGATGCCCGTCCGCGGCGTCGTCGGCGGCTACCCCGGTGCTCCCCCTATGATGGGCGCCCGCCCCGGTGCTCGCTACCCGTCTGGCCAGCCCGGCGCCCCCGTCCCCATGGGCTACATGCCGCCCAACGCCCAGGGCGCTTACCCCGGCATGCCTCCCAACTACCCCGTCCGCCCTGCCGGCAACACCCGTCCCCCCACCGCCCCCGCCGGTGCTCGCCCTGGCTCGTCGCCTGTTGGCGCCCAGCAGGGTCTTCCCCGCGGCCAGGTCCCCGCCGCTCGTCCTCAGGCCGAGGGTGGCGCTCCCCAGCCCCGCCTGAACGCCCAGGCTCTTGCCCGCGCTTCGCCCACGGAGCAGAAGCAGATGCTCGGCGAGGCCATTTACCCCCTCATCCACGAGTCGCAGCCTGAGCTCGCCGGCAAGATCACCGGTATGCTCCTGGAGATGGACAACGCCGAGCTGCTCCACCTTGTCGAATCGCCTGCTGCTCTTACCGAGAAGGTTGACGAGGCCCTCCGTGTCCTCGAGGACTGGGGCAAGGACGGCAAGGAGGGTGACGACAAGGAGGAGGAGGCCAAGGACGAGAAGAAGGACGACGAGGAGAAGAAGGAGTAATCCGCTCGCTCTGACCTTCCTTTGACTTTGCCCCTCGTTTGTTAATTCCTCCTGGCCTCCCCCCTCTCCTCGTCACTGACCATCGCTTCGTTCTTGGGGTGGAAATCCCGAGAACCCATACCCCACCGCCACCTGTGTACATCTCTACCTCGACCCATGGCTTTCTGGCACCCTCTCCTTATATAGCCGCCAGACCTTTCCTCTTAGACCGCGCACGTTCAGCTGAGTGTACGATGGTGTGAGGGGGCTGATATGCAACGACTTTCTCTCGTGTACTATCAGCTGGAGCCTGCCAAGCAGGCGACGCTGGCGAGGTGATTCTGAGGTTATCGAGGCGGTGCGCAACATTGAATGTGACGAATGCTATGCTCGCGGCGACCATGATGTGCCCGCGAGAGACGTGAGCCGTGCATGTGACTGTCTCAGCGAGGGTGACTGCAGAAGTGTGCAGCTGTCAGTGTGGTGTCAGCGAGTCCTCTGATTGATCCTATGTACAACCACCGGACATGTCTGATCCCGACAGACGAACGACCCTCGCTGCAGCGGGTCACAGCGACCGCTATCCCGAGCGCAGGTGTCCAAGCTCACGTCGAGGTAAAGGGCTGGCAGACTATTTCGAGGCGGTCCAAGCTGGCTCGCTGTGCAGGATGGCGCGTGGCCCGTGGCGCGTGGCGCGTGGCCCGTGGTCCGTGGCCCGTGGTCCAGCCAGCTGCTGAGATTTGGTGGCTGCCTCCACAGCGCCTGTTGAGCCGACCGACCCTCGGCGACTTGGGATCTACAGTAGAGTCAAGGTGCGGCATGAAACGTGGCGGTGCGCGGGCGGTGCGCGGTGCGCGGGCGGACGTGGCCCGCCGCCGGCTCCGAGCCAGATCAGCCGGCTCCGCTTGCACAAAGACGGAGCAAAACCAGAGACCAGCGTCGTCAGTGTCGATCATGCCGTGCCACATGCCACATGCCACATGCCACACGCCGACAACGGAGGCTTGGTTTCGAGTTCGAGTCGTACCAACTGCCAACGATGAAACATCCCCAACCCCCAGAGTCACGCCGTTTCAGATTCGTCGGTTCTGCGCGGAAGCGTGGATATGAGTGACGGGCGTGAGCTTCACCGGAACTCTGAACAAACTCTGTCTGCGGAAAGGAGGGGGAGGACGGGCGGTGGATGTACGCGGCGACGGCGGGCGTCGGCGCGTCGGCGCGTCGGCGGGTCGGGGATTGAATACATCGAGGAGGGAGGGTTGGGTGTGCCAGGAGTATTAGGTCGAGTAGACGAAAGATTAGTCGTCCTGGTGATTCACGTCACATCCCTAGTTCATTTATTGTTCAGACTAGTGTCGGAGCGCAGTGCCGCAGTGCAAGAGCGCAGCCGCAGCCGTTGCCGTGGCCGTGGCCGTGGCCGTGGCCGTGGCAGTAACCTAGGGAAGCGTGCGCGTGGAGGATTGATGATGTGAGCGGCGTTGAGTACCACGCAACTACGCAACCACGCGACTACGCGACTACGCGACTACGCGACTAGACAACCCCTGTGGCCAGTGGCCTCTCCAAGACGATCCAGGCATCAGACAAACTTTGTGCGTGCATGTTCTGTGGAACAGGCCAGAACGCAGGGTTTGCTTATGAATGGGTGGCGTTCCATGAAACGGGGGTGGGTTGTTGGCCGTGGCCGAGTGGCCGAGTGGCCGAGTGGCGGCCCTCGTGGCCTCGTGAGCGGCATGCATAGCGCGATGACGAGGACAAGAGGGTGCGCAAGAGTAGTGTTGCTCTTGGCGTGCTTTGCGTGCTTGCCGGCGAGCGGACAGTTTGACACCCCACAAATTACTGCCTGATGTCACCAAGCTGCGTACTCGCACTGTATACACCGAGCGACCGACGACGCTTCGTACGTGGACGTGTACAGTACGCCGCTTCCAGCATGCAAGGGGCACGAGGTCTGGCCAACAATTTCATCGAGCCATGCGACAAACCCCCCCCCCGTCCTGCGTCAGCTGGCACGCACCCACGACGCTTCTGTCCCGGACGAGAGAAAGGCTTGTTTGCGCGATCTGCGCTTGCACTATCATCCCATCCCCGCAGACGTGCCCGCATGCCCGCCCAACGTCATGCGGGCACGCGCCGCGCGGAATACGACGCGTCTGAACTCTATACGCTCCTGCGCGCCGGTGGCCGCGGAGCCCAAGCCGGCGCCCTCTGCCCGCAGCTGCATGCCGCAGCCTCGGCCTGCCGCGCCGGCGCCATCAATTGACTCGAGCGTAACTCTGCCCACGTTCCCACACGACGTGTTGTTGTCCGCTGACGATGTATTCCGTCTTTATGCTTTGCAGTACAGCAGCGCGCGTTAGTGTCTGGCTCGTCCAAGTCGACGAGCCAAACGCGTAACGATAGCGTTCAAGATGCCACTGATATTACCGTGGCCCAGCCCTGGCGGTGGGCTTTCTTTCCCCTGGAGACCCTGGTGCCTGATGTGTCAAGGTGTCCTGGAACCCAGCATAATCCAGGTAGAGTTGTCCGTCTACCCCTGGTACGGGTGCCCTGGATGCGCCCTGGATAGCTTAGTCCACGCGCCTGGAGCCTGCAGGGGATTCAGGGAAATGATGAGCATGAGAGAGAGAGAACGAGACCAACATGAATCCAAAGTCGGTCGTCCTCTTGATCATCATCATCATCGTCCATCTCGTCGCTCTCACCATCACTCTCTTTCTCTTGATCTCTCTACTCTCTCTACTCTCTGTCTACTCTCTCTCTACTCTCCCCCTTGACATCCCAGCCCCATGCCCGTCATCCTCTTCTGAACCTCCTGAACCTCCTCTCGACAACAACATTCATGACTCCCTAAACGGCGCACGAGCCCATCACCTTGTCTTGTCATCCTCTCGCGCTCTCGTCGCTCCTCTTTCTTTCTTTCTTTCTTTCTCTCTCCGCGTCTCTCGCTCAACGGGCGGCCTCGGACGCAAAGACCATACACGAAAGTCCCTCACAAGTCCCCTCTTTGACCCGTCCCCCCGGGGCATCGCCATCATCATGTATCCCAATCACCCTTCGGCACACGCGGCCGCCGCTTCATCATCATCATCCCTCTCCTCATCATCCTCACGACACTTCTACTCCCATCCTCCCCGCCCACACCGGGGTCAGTCTGATCCTCATCCAAATCATCTCCGGCAGCAGCACACTTCTCCCCCTCACCCGCCTCGCTCATCATCATCCCCGACAAACCTGCGCAGCGGCAGCGGCAGCGGCAGCGGCAGCAGCAGCAACAGCAACAGCAACAGCAGCAGCAGGCGCACCCCAACACCAACCCTCAACCAGCATTCCACAGCTTCATTAGTGCAGGAGCAGAGGTCGCGTTACCCAGTCTTCAGGCAGCAGTCGCCTCATTTCTTCGACATTGGCTCGTCGCCAGAACAACTCGCAGCGCCTACGCTCACAAAGACAAAGAGCCCTGCACCCCCTCCGTCCTATCGTCTTGCTCCTCAGCCCCCTCCCTCCAACAGGCCTACTCTTCTCGACCGCCGCCGCGAGTCGCTTCTCAAGAACGCTTCTCTCCGAGTACACCCATTCATTGCCATGGGCAACTCGCAGGCAAAGCTCGCAAACACATCGGTCACCAACGACGCTGCTGTGCCAGTGTGCACATCACCCGTCCGTCGCTGGGATGGCAGTACCTACAACAAGGACACTGTGACAAGCTACAATAGCAGCGTTACGCCCGCTCCGACTACTTGGACGCCGACTTCGGCTCACGGACGCTCTGTGTCGGTCGCCCCCGAATCCACACACAGCCTCGTCACAGCAGAGCAGCGCTCGGCGCCCGTGGCGCATCATCATCAGCGCGCGGCCAGCGAAAGTGGTTCAATAATCGCAGCTCCTGTCAAGCCCGACCCACCACCTCGGCGTGCCCTCGGCCTCGTTCGCAAAATCTCATTCCGCTCGCGCGGCGAACGTGCAACTCCCACCGCACGCATCCCGCCACCCGCGCGGGCGTCATCTGCCGACGATGCCGAACTCCTCATCACAAGGGACGATGAGCCCGTCGCCGCACCTCCTGCCAAACTCACAATCTCGACGAGCCATAGCTCAGCCCTCACCAGAGCCGCCTCCCTGGGCCAGAAACCCCAACCAGCTCGCCCCATGCGCTCGGCGCGCCGTTCGGCTCAGACTGCATTTGGTACAGAGGAGAGCCCCGCCGCGTCCCCTGCAAAGGCAACTGCGAGGGGGGAACAAGGGCCCGTGACCCCGACACATCCTGTCAACCGCGCACTCGTTCCACGCTCGCCAAAAATCGGTCCAGTTTCACCTCGTCGGTCTTCTCCGGGCGGCAGTCCCCATCGTCAATCAATGACCACTGCGCGCCGTGCCGAGCGTGAATGGAAGGCCAAGATTGCTGCTCTTACGGCTGGGCCACCTAGTCCTGGGCGTACGCGTCCCTCAAACGGGCCTCGGCCACCACCACGACGTGTCTTGCGTCCATCTGCGCCACCAAGCTTTGGAGGCACTGACGTCTCTGGTGGAATTGCCCAGTCACTTTCCCTGTCCCACCTCTCGCTCGACAACATTGACTCGCGCATGTCCTCTGCATCCTGCCCGCCTTCCCACACACTCGACAGCATCCGTGAGCTGCCCGCCATTGATCACCCGGGCTCGGCCTTCAATGCCCCTTCGACCGTCTTCACTGGCGTGTCGGGAATGACAAAGTCGGCCTCGACAACATCGATCTCGCGCCCGAGCAAACGTAGCCCAGGCTCGTCCATCGTCGCGCTGCCAGGAGTACCCGAGTACGAGCGTACGCCACTTTCGCCCATCGAGCAGGAGCCTGTCTCACCTTCCTCTCCACCAGTGACGGGCATTGCGCGCGCTGTCCGCCCAGTTCCTGCACTGCACCAGATGCAAGCGCTCCATTCCCCGGCACCGTCGATTGCGAAGAGCCTGGCCCCAAGTACAAAGACTTTTGGACCTGGGCCCTCGCCGAGCACAATGCCGCGCCCCCTCGACTGGATGCCCGATGAGCGAGTCGTAGTGTCGCGCTCATCAGTTCCCGACCTCGCACGGGTCTCGTCACCGCCGCCCGTCCCAAGCCTGCCGCCCGGCCTGCGCCTGGCGGAAATGGCCACACCGGCGCCCGTGCCATCCTGCACGCCGCCACCCACGCAACCCATCGTCCCTCCGCGCCGCTCTGAGAGCCGGCGCATCGAGAGCAAGCCCGTGGACCCGGTCGTCATCGCCGCGACGCCGAGCCACCGCTTCGCGCGCCTCGGCCGACGCGACACGGACTCGCCGGAGCCCTCCGTCCTCCCGCGCACCACGAGTCTGCAGCACGCGCGCGACATGGAATCTCCACGCGCCACGAGCGAGGCCGACGACGTGCCCTCCGACACCCCCGTCCGCAAGCTGCACTCGACGTACGACCTCACGCCGGGCCTCGAGTCGGGCCACCGCCCCCGCAAGACCGGGCTGCCCATGGACGATCTGCAGCGCTGGCTCGCGCAGACCGCCATGAACTAGCATCCGCATAGCCTCATACATCGCATCCATGCCGGCCAGCGGCCATGTTGTACAGTTGCCATGCAGTCCATTGAGTTGACAGTCACCAGCTGCGGCCCACAGCACCTTCGCCCAATTTGACCCCACGCGCCGAGCGTCGCGTCGTCAACCAGCGTCAGCGACAGCGTCACCGCCAAAGCCTATTCTGCATACCGCGTGCCTACTATCGGCATGCCGAGCAGAGCAGCCGAGCGACGGTGCGTGATCCAGCTGTCCACAAATCCAGAATACAGCTGACCTCGTATTGCCCATCCCAACAAGGTCGGGCAACTTTCATCAGCCCGCTGGAACCAGAGTCCAAGGTTCGCGTGACGTTCTGGCCGGAATGGAGGGGGCCAGGCCGAGTGCTACTTCTGCGAGAGGGGACGTGGAGCGGACGACAACGCGGCGAGGTAGAGCTAGGCCCTGTCGGCGCTCCCGCCCGCTTGTTGGATATGTCTGAGTCATGGCTGTCCGCTCCGGGATCCGGGAAGCCCTGGCCTTGCATCACGCGGGTCGGCGATCCGAGTGTGGGACGTTCTGACCCAGCGCCTGGGCGCGCACACCTGAGAGATACCCAGGATGCCCAGCCGTATCAGACATTCCGCCTTGTGCGCTGTGCAATTATGATTCTACATCGAGACAGCCGCCCGACCTACAGACTACTCTCGTTAAAACTATTCGTGTCGATTACCAGTTGAGGAGCTGCCACTTGAGCTTGCCCCAGAAGGACAGGCTGGCATAGTACGCCTCCTCTTCGTCGTCGACGACAATGTCGTCGAACTCGCGCGAGCCCGAGTCGAGGTCCATCTCGTCGAGCTTGACCCACTTGGTCTTGTGGTAGAACTTGTAGCCGAGGTATCCGAAGACGTAGACGGGCACGGCGATGTAGTGGGTGATGAACGACTTGTAGTCCCACTTCTTGTTCTTGGCGGCGTTGGGCGAGTGGATGAACGCGTCGAACCCCTTGAAGATCGTGAGGACGACGGTGAAGCACAGCGCAAAGTACGAGAGGTAGGGCTGGAACGGCGCCTTGTAGGGCAGCGTGTCGCGCGAGATGCCTTGCGCGCGCATGCCCTTCATCATGGCGATGTGGGATGCAAGGATCGAGATCCACGACAGCGCACCGCAGATCGTCACCGACTGCGTAAAGTAGATGAAGACCGAGTACGCGTTCTGGTCGGCGACGAGGAACGCGAGGCCCATGAAGCAGGCGGTGAAGGCGAACGCCACCCAGGGGACACCGCGCGCCGTGCACTTGGCAAAGATCTTGGGCGCGTGGCCGTCCTTGGCCATGCCGTAGAGCGTGCGCGAAGCAATGTACTGGTCCGAGTTGGCGGCCGAGAAGGTGAAGAGGAGGATACAGGCGTTGAGGATCGAGGGGAGGGCCTTGATGTTGGCCTCCTTGATGGCAACGACAAAGGGGGAGGCAGAGGCACCGCCGGCAGTGCCCTTGGCCTTGGCGGCGGCGAGCTCGGGGCCGGTGGGGTCCACAATCATACCCACGAGCAGGATGAGGATGATGTAGAAGAAGAGGATACGGTAGAACGTCTTCTTGATGGCCGAGGGCACCGTCTTGCGCGGGTTCTTGGCCTCGCCGACGGTGACACCGATCAGCTCAGTGCCCATGTAGGCGAAGAGGGCGAGGACGAGGGCGTTGATAAAGCCTGCAAACTTGCCGAAGCTGCCGGTGCCGAGGACGTCGCTCTTGTAGGGAAGGAACGCCTTGCCGTTCTTCCAGTAGCGGAAGCCGATGCGCTCCTGGCCGGGTACACCGCCAAGGTCGATAATGAGCGAAAGGAGGATCAGACCGGTAAGAGTCAAGATCTTGATGAACGACTATCAGGTTAGCGGTGCACGCGTTGTCGCTGCTGGCCTTGGCGCAACTCACGAGCCAGAATTCAACCTCTCCGAACCACTTGATTCCGAGGCAGTTGATAGCCACAACAAAGGCAATCATGATCGAGACCCAGGCCGCAGAGTTGACCTGGGCGTTCCAGAAACGGATAACCAGCGAACCAGCGACAATCTGGTTGGGCGAAAGAATGAGGTACTTGCAGAGGTAGACGAGGGCAGTGCAGAAGCCGAAGGCGGGGTCGACGCAGCGAGTGGCGTGACCAGCGAAACCCTTCTTGGAGGGGAACTTGGTCGACATCTCACTGTCATGTCAGCGTGGGCGGCGGTGCGGGGGACGGGCCCTCAACGTCAACAGAACTCACCCAAGGGACAGCAGGACCGAGAAACACACGAGGCCCATGATCACATAGGCGATGAAGACCGACGCCGGCCCCGAGTTCGCAAGCGAGCTGCCCGAGCCGATAACGAGACCAGTTCCTGGGTTGTTAGTGGGGTTCAGTGGTAAGGGCTAGAGCTCGGCCGCTCCAACGAGTCCATCGTGCACACAGCCGGCAGCAGCCGGCAGCAGGGGTGGCATGGAGTGCGCAATGTCTCGCACGTCCGACTGCTGGGGAAAGCGAGTCGCCAGCTTGAAATCCACACGATCAACCTCGGTGCAGAATTTCGCACACAAGGTCGGCCGAGCGGGCAACAACACAACCACCGCGGCAGGGTCGCCACCGCCTCCACAACCACGGCCAAGGTTCTGGGCGCAGCGACAGTATATGTCTTGGCTGGCTCTAGTCCGAGGTCTGAGCTTCGCGAGCTCCGAATACTCCGCATCGATGATGCGTCAACGGAGGCCGACAGACCCAAGCGACTGGCCACGGCCGGAGCATAGAATACCCCATTGTGGTGTGGAGATCTGTGCCCTTAACAGCCTAAAACCATATGGAGTGGCTTGGCGTAGTAAGCCAAGCCGGGCCAATGCGGCGAAAAGGGAGTCTGGGCGTCGAGGGAGTTGCCGAGAACAGCGAGCGCTCCACGGAGGTTGGCGGGGAGAGAGCAGGGAAACGGATGGATGATGCACAGGATGATGCTCACGTGAGCACGTGAGGGGGGGAGGGGGGGGGGCGGTGAATGCGAGATCTGTTTGCTCCGCCCGCTCTCTCCCGCTGCCACATTCACCCGCATTCAACAATACGCTTGTCACCCTTGCCCCGGCGGCACCTCCCATGCCATCCCACATGCTCGACGCCACATTCACCACCTCTCCTCCGCACTGCCTCTCCGCTCCACGCTCCAACGTCGGTAGCCACCTCTGCACCCATGCACCATGCACACTTGACTCACCAATGGCACCACCAATGGCAATCATAGAAATCTGGCGCGGCTTGAGCGAACGCTTCGTCTCCTCCTCATGGTCCTCGTTGACAGGCTGCACGCCGTACGACTCATAGTGCTTAGGCGGCGTCTGGTTGTCCGAGTAGCGTGGGTCGGCCTTCTCGAGGTCGTAGGCGGCCTGTTGCTTCCTGTCGTAGGCGTCGTTCATGGCGACGGCTCAAAATGGACGCGGAACAAAGAGAGTAGGTAGTGGTGGTGTTTATAGATGACGGGGGAAGAGGGGGAGGGCTAGCGAGACCGAGGGCGGGCGAGTTTATATTGACCGAGCGAGTGAGGAGTGGCGCCTGACACACGTTACACAATCACACAGACGGCGCGTGGCGCGGGAGGAGAGGGAGAGGCGGCGGGGGGCGGCCGGGGCGATCAACGGCAGTACGGCAGCCAGCAGCCAGCAGCCAGCAGCCAGCAGCCAGCAGCCAGCAGCCAGGTGGTGGGTGCGGTAAGGAGCAAAAGAGTGGGAGGCGGTATCCAGGGCCAGGGGTCGGGCAACGATACCAGATCAGACAGACTTGCTGCTCACCGCACGCGCGCTGTCAGCTGTTAGCTGTCGGCCTCTGCTCCCCCAGCTTTTGGCGCTATCTTTCGGCACGGTACACGGCAGAGCTCCGAACGCCCCTCTCCCCCTCCCTCCTCTTCCAGGACGCCGCCTGCAATGGCGCCTCTCTTCGGATTCTGCACGTCCCGGCCCTATTGTGGGGTCGGCCAAGCCCTCCGGGGATCAACAGCCCATTGACACCCAGACACCCATATCTGCACGCTGATACGCCGTGCGATATGCTTCGCCTGCCCACTCCCCGCAGCAGGTCCACACCCCCGGCCCATGTGATGCCTGCCAAGTCGGCAGACGCAAACGAGGGGGGAGGGTGCTCACGAGAGGGCTATGGGCAATCTCTGCATCGCTGCAGCTTTGGGCCATGGACTCTTGTGTCTTGGCGGAGGCATGCATGGGCATCGGTCCAAACGCAGCTGGGGCAGGCTCCAGCCGAGGGCGGGGCTACAGAGCCTGAAATGCAGCTGGATGCCAGCCAAGACGGGGTTCGCTTAGCATGGCTCGCGCCTCGTCCTCGTCTTCGTCTTCGTCCTCGTCCTCGTCCTCGTCCTCAGCCTCCAAGCCTGATACCTGCAAACCAACACCGTTTCTCCTCCCAGGCACAATACTTTTGGCTCGCGGCCCCGTCTCCTCGCTTGTGGCTCTCTCTCTCTCTCTCTCTCCCGTTCTGCCGGTCATCCGCAGGCTAGCCGCAGGATTGCGGGAGGGCTCCAAGCCCGGCGACCACCGAAATACTTGAAGATATGACGGAGGAGTAACACGCGGGAGCGCCAAGCCCTCGCCCCTCATACCCACGTTGGTCTCAGGGTGTAGGCTGATCATTTCAAGATTGCACCTTGTCATTTGCCGCTCGCTCCATCCACCCTGCAAGCTGCAAGTCCCGGCCATGTCTGTGGCACCGCGGGCACAACCATGCTGCCATTTCGCCGCACGCAACAAGACAATCTCAACCGAGCTCGAGATGCGATATGCTTTACCGCGGCTGTCGTAATCTGCTCTACCGTGTGCCAAGGGATCGACAATTCGATAAACAATTCGATAAAGATCTCTGTCAGGCGGGCCGCGGATTTCGGGTTGGTCGTCGCTCGCAGCTCGCTGTGCGCTCGGTCGACTGGAGTAAAGCCACAAAAAAAAAAAAAAAGGACGGAGCGCCATTCACGTCAGTGTCATCATCGGCGCTGCAGATACAAAACACAGGGTGCGGACGGCACAAGGCAAGCCCCAACAGCTCAATAAGAAAAAAAAATCACAACCAACGGAGCACAGTGGGGCATGACGGGGCCAAGAACGGCGGTGACGCGGGGCTCGTTGGGGCGCCGAAATCAGGTAAGCGCGACGCCAATGGATCGAGGGCGACAAGCCGTCCTCGACGGGCTCGGCGGGAGCGACGCGTCAGATCTCAAAAGGTATTGTATTCTCAAGATGCCGGCGCTCCGCGAGGGAATGTACCATGCTCCAGCTGGTGGGGACCCCAGGGATCCATCGGCTGATCGGCAGGCCAGAGCGATCGCGGTGCTCCGTCTCGTGCGCTTCTTGGCTCGCCGCGGAATGCTGCTCCCCTCTGCCTGTCATGCATCATGCTCACTGCCCACGCTGCCCAGGTGTGCAGCATGCGAGTGTGCGACGCCGGGCCTGACCGAGGTGAATGGGCGCTCCCTGGGATTGGATTGGGGACGTGCCTGCAATCAAGCAGTGGGAGAACATGCCTGTGACGACGGTGGCCGAGGAGACAAGGACATGAAGCATGGAGCGTCTGAGGAGCTCAAGCAGGCGGGCGCAACCCGAGAAGGCCCGCTGTGGCGCGTCGAGATGACGAGAGTTGTGCGGAGCAAGGCAAATCCGTGCGACCGATGTCTGTCAGGGTTATGACGTCACTTTCTTCTGTAATGCTGTGTAATTGATTACAACTCACGTGCTTATTCAAGGGAGCAAATAAATAGCCACGCGGCCATATGTGGTAGGAACACATAATGCACCCACGCCAACCTCACGTGAGCACAGTCTCTCTCCGATCGGAAGCGGTGGGGGCCGGTGTCCGTTGTCCGGTGGGGGTGGGTGGAGAGCGGAGTGACTGGGTGATTAACGGGAGCTAAATGTTTCCAGAGGATCGGAGCACGCCAATAATCGGAAGTGGCATCCGACCGACGTCTCCCTCTTCACCCCCTGGCTCCCCCCCCCCGCGCCCGTGGTACCCCGACGCATTCCCCAGTCTTCTACATACATAATCCTCTCTCGACCTCTTGCTAACAACTTCTCCTCTCTTTCTCTCGTTGTCCCTCTCTCTGATACCAATATGAGTCGCCCAGACTCCGCCGCTGCTCTCCCGCCCGGCCACTTCCTGGCCCTGCCCCCCACATTCTCCAACGACGAGCGTACTTCACTCACCACCGAGTCACACGCCGGTCTCGGCACCGCTCCCAACGTCGCGTCTCTGGCCGCCGCCGACTTTGACGTCGACGTCCGCACAGGCTTCCTGCCTCCTCGCGCCAACGTCGCCCGTCTTCCCGCTCCCTATGACGTCTGGGAGGATGCCCTCGCCGCCGCTTCAGGCGAGGGCCCCGGCCTGGGCGTTCGTCTGGGCGGGGGGCGCCCCGAAGACGAGGCATGGCGCGCGGCTGTTGCAACCATGCCAGTCCTCGACATTGACGGCCTTGTGACGCTGCCCCTCCTGCGCCGCGCTCACTCGGTCCTCGCATTCCTCTGCCACTTTTACGTACACTCGGCGCCCCCCTCGCCTGTACCGGCGCCCACTGAGATCCCGGCCTCGATCTCAGTGCCCCTCCTTGCCACCTCGCCCCTCGTCGGCCTTCCCCCCGTGCTGACATACGCCGACACGGTGCTCTGGAACGTGCAGCCCGCCGACCTTACCCGCTGCATCAACATGACTGACAACCCGCCTGTCAAGACGCTTTGCAGCTTTACCAACACCAAGTCCGAGGCCGGCTTCTGGCTTGTCTCGGCCGAGTGCGAGGCGGCCGGTGCCGCCGCTCTGTCTCTTATGCGCCAGTCGCTTGACGAGCTCTTCCTTGGCGACGACCTCGCTTACCGCCGCCTCACTGTGTACCTCCGCAAGCTTGCAGAGCAGATCGACCGCGTCGGCGACATCACCCTCCGCATGATGACCGAAGTCGAACCTGAGGAGTTCTACCACGTCCTGCGTCCCTGGTTTAAGGGCGGCGATGCTGATGGCCCCAACTCGCCCGGTTGGGTTTTTCTCGGCGTCGATGACAACCTTCTCATGGAAGCCGAGAACCGTATCGGCTCTTCGGCTGGACGCAAGTTCTCTGGCCCTTCTGCCGGTCAGTCATCGCTGGTCCATGCCTTCGATGTCTTCCTTACGGTCGACCACGCCCCGCGCCCGGACGAGGACGCACAGACCGTCTCGGGTGAGGGCGTCCAGCCCGATTCGGCACCCATCACCCTCAACAACACCCCCATTCACCCGGAGGCATCGGCGGACGGGTCGGCGCCAACCGACCAGCCCCGCGTCGTCGAGGCAACATACCTCCAGCGCATGCTACAGTACATGCCGCTCCCGCACCGGACGTTCCTGATGCACCTGGCGTCGCACCCGACGCCTCTGCGCTCGGTCGTCCTCGCGCGCCAAGACACGCACCCGGACCTGGCCGACGCGTATGACGGTGCGCTCGCCGCGCTCCGCCGCTTCCGTGACAAGCACATGCGCGTTGTGTCGCGCTACATCGTGCAGCAGGCGCGCCGTGCGCCCTCGCCTCGTGTCCTCGCGCTCCTCGGCCGCGCGACCGACGAGCCCGCCGTCACCGCCCCGCCGAAGACGGGCGTCGACGACGACGGCCTCCGCGGCACGGGCGGCACGCCGCTCGTGCGCTTCCTCAAGCGCTGCCGCGACAACACGAGCCGCGCCATGGTCGTCGACGAAAAGGCGTGAGCTCCACCAACTATCAGAACAGCCGGCATGGACATGTGCCGCGTGCATCAAGGACGCGCAGTAAGACGTGGCCCATCTACGCAGTAAGGCGCGGGCGGTACCCCTGGTCAGGGAGGGCGCGGGAGGTTGTATGACTTAGTTAGACCAGGTTGTTGTTCATGGTTACACCGGTAGAATGCATCGTTTGAATCTTGGCAGCGGAGCTGGGCGGGTTGGGTGGCAAATGTGTGTCGCCGATCCCGATGATCCTGCGTCCCGACGGCACCGCCGCGGCGTCGCCGGTAGTCATCACATGATTAGGACGGCGCGTCTCGGCCGGCAAGCCGTCCGTTCGGACGGTGTACTCTTATCGTGCTTCGGTTGCTTGGTGCGCATCGTTCCCGCTCGGGCCGACCAAAGGTCACGAGCGCGGGAACAATGGGGTGAAGGCGAGTATGCCATGCTATTCCTCCTTGCCATGGGCCACCAGCGCTGATCTTGTGCTCAGCTGGCCCTGTGGCGGTACGTCTCCGATTTGCAGAGGAAACGGCGTCGGCGCGCGATGGGTGGCGGATGATTTCCACGGCGAAGGAACAGTGCAGTTAAGCACGATCCATTTGCACGGGGCGCGGCTCTGCGCTTGGGCGCCGCAGGCTGCGAGCACAGGACGACGGCTTCGCCGTCCATTGGTGTGCGACGTTGCTCGGCTGATGTCAAATGAAGGCACGGCATCAGTCCGTCGACTTCTTTCCATTCCCCTCTTGGGATCGGGACGGAGGAGTCTTTCGCCAGCTCACGATACCGCATATTGGTCTGTCAGGCCTCGGCGAGCGCGGACGGCACACGGAGGCGGCGGCGAGCGTCCGCGCGACGTGTTCGCCGCGGCTCGCCGGATTGTGCCACGACGGTGCCGCGTCATACAGAAGGAGGCCACGCGCATCGTAACACACCCCACTACGCCTGCCCTTTACTGCACTGTTCTGCCACTACTTCGTAACGGTCCATGTATACACTCACCCAACGTCTGACACGACGTTTGCTTCGTACTCACTCGCCTAACGACACAACCCTGCTTCGTTCTGTACCTGTTGTGCACTCCTCGGAGATACATGTACCTCGTCCACAACGGCGGCTTGCGGGGTACTGTGGCAGTCCTGGCACGCATCCACGGAGCATTGACGAAGATCCCTTGCTATCTAAAGCGCGGCACGCTGCGCCTCAGAGGAAAAGAGTGCAGCACGTACACCTCAGTTTGCAAAATGTAGTCGGCGGCGCGGGACTTGTGCCAACCAAAACTCCTTATCCCCAAGGCGAAGTGGCGGAGTGGTTAACGCGGTTGACTCGAATTAATCCTCGATCAACTTCCTTCGGGAGCGCATGTTCGAATCATGTCTTCGTCGAGAGTTGCTAGCAGCTCAATCTTTTGGCTTCCGCACACCAGGGCTGAGTCATTATTTTTGGCAATTTCCCACAATTTCTGCTTTTCTGCCACCCTCACTAACGCTTCTCCGAGGAGTCGATGGGCACTCCGCAGTCATGATATCAGAAGGAGGAGCATTCGTGCATTCACAGCCCGCTCGCCATCGAAGACGCTCTCCTGAACTGGGGTGCATATATGGCCAGCTGCTGGCGCGATGTAGCCGAAATGACAAAAACAGCACCCTGCCGGGATCGAACCGACGATCTTGGCCAGATCCAAATCCGCGCTGGTTAGAGCACAAACCGGAAGACCACGCCTTACCGCTTGGCCAAGGGTGCTGATGAAGAAGTTGGGGTGGGGTGCGTACAAACCCGCAGCGTCGACAGCTCATTTTTTGATGTTCATGTGAGCTGCTCGATGATTGCAGAGAGCATCTGCAGCGGAGAACGCGGCAGATTTTTGAGACCACGACGACGGGGTGCGAGATGGCTGTCGGACCCTTCGGCTCCACGATGCGAAAGAGGCCCAGCGAGCATGTGCGGACCGCCAACGCAGCTTTGTTTCCCAGGTGTGCCGGTCCGAGCAGCTTTAGAAGGCCGCGATGAGACCAGCTTCATGGAGGACGTGCACCACCCAGTTCTTGTCTCCGAGCCACCAGCCAGCTGTGCGGCTGGGCAGGGCACGATCCGTGGCTGTCGCCACATACTTGTCTCCGTACGCCCCGTCGATCCGTCGGCATAGGAACGGGGTGACGAGTGCGCACGCCGTGTGCGGCTCCAAAGCTTGTAGGGTGGGGACGGAAGCGCACAACTGTCGATCTGTTCCTAGCTGGCTGCAGGTGGATCATGGATCAACGGACAGACCGCGCCAAACAACATGGTCGCGAAATGCTCGCGTGCCTCGGCCGTCGCGTACACACAGCGAGGCGGGCGATGCTTGCGAGCATGCCGAGATCAAGCATGATTGTTTGCATGCGTTTATCCAGTTTCTTTGTCCCCCTCCAGCGGAGGGGCGGAGGAGCGGAGGCGGAGGCGGAGGCGATGCACGCAGGGTGTCCGGACATCTGGACCCTGCGCACCGTTAGAGTGTCCGGGTTTGCCGTGTGCAGGGGATCCGGGGGACGCGAAAAGACGCGCAGCTCGGCACAGCGCTTTCGTGTGCGTGTGATTGGCGTGATTGGGAGGAGCCGAGCAAGCCGACGCCGACAAGTGACTCGACAAGAGGGCATGTCTATTCCGGGCTTTGGGCTGCACTGCGCGTCCAGAAGCGCCGCAACCGCGCTGCGTGATCGGTGTCATGCGCCACGACGCGCAGTTCCATCTGCAGCTTTACACAGCAACGAGCGTCTTGTTGTGCATTGTGCAGCGCTGCAGCTCTGCAGACGCGACCGCGCGCGACCGCGTTGGCGGCTCCTGCTCGGGTCCGAATTGAGTTTGGGTGGTGCCGTGTGAGCCGTGGGCCGTGTTCCGAATGTGCCGGTGTCGTACCTGTTTCGCATGGCATGTGAGAGAATGGCCCGGGGGGGTGCAGGCCGCGGGCCGCGGGCCGGGACTTGGGTGGTGTGCCGCAGGCGCCGCCGTCAGCTTGTCTTGACACAGATCCACAGAGCAGCGAGGGCGAATGAAAGAATAGCAAACTGGTAGCTTGGATCCGCAGCCTCGTGTCCAGCACGAAAAGTATCATATTCAATCAAGTGCGTGAAGCCGAGTGCGGACGAGGGCGAGCGGAGTGGCATGGCGAGTCGCCAAGATGGCAAGATGGAACGCAATCCGCAATCAACGGGGGTAGAGGGGCTATTATCGGATAGGCAGCCGGCGGCAGTTTATTTTGGACGGGAGCAAAGGCTGCGACTACGTCAGGGGGCAGGGACAGGGAAAGATGCAGGGGATGCCGAGTGGCGGTGCGTCCGTCGGTATGGTGGTGGCAAGTGTTGTGGCAGGTGGGAGAGAGACAAGATGATGATACTCGAGACCCTGACTTGCATGCATTTGGCCAGTCAACTCTCTCTGCTTGTTCGCTTGTACGCATGTACGCATGCAAAAACAATAAAATAATCCATCAACGACGACTGCTTGTGTAATTGTACAAGGCACCGCAGCCAAGAAGGGGAGACGAGGCCGTGATTGCCTGATTGTCTGATCGCCAGATTATCCTCACCGTACAACAACCCTTCACCCTGCGTCCACCCTGCCCTGCATCTTGTGAACCACACATCCCTCCATCCTCCCACCCTCCTCTCTCCATCCATCCATCCATCCATCTTCCTCCCCCTTCCTTCCCTTCTCCCCCCCCCCCCCCCTCCTCCTCCTCTTCATCTCTTAACACTTGTCCATCACTCTTCCCACTCCCATCACCACCATCCACTACTCCATCTTCGTCACAACGAGACGACCCCCCTCCCGCGGCTCTCACTTCCCCCCCCCCCCCACCCCCCACCCACACTGCAAACCCCCCCGAACGTCATTCCAACAACCCCGCCTTCCGCAGCCTGTCATCCCCCTGACCAAGCTCTCTAATGTGAGTGTGGCTCTAGTGGCGCTCGCTTGGCCATTGGCATTGGCGCATTGGATCATTGGAAGCTATGCAACGAGGGCCACATGAAGCTGGCATGCATTCTCTCCCTCACAAGCACCCACAACGCGACCCAACATGGATCGTCCGACCAACGCCCCCCTCTTTTGTGACTGTTTAGTGACTGGCATGTCTGGGGCCTCGTACGCCGCCCGTCCCCCAGTTCTCCTCCTTCCATTGCACCCATTCTCCATCATCCTCCTCATCACAATCACGCCCTCTTTCGCTTCTTTGCTCTCGCTTGCTTCTCCTAACTCGTACAGTGTATCCACAATATACCAAGTAGCAGCCACAACACAAGTCATTCGTTTCATTGCAACTACATCCCTCACTCCCCGGCGACACATACACCATGCTCGCCTCCTCTCTTGCCCTCTGGGCTCTTCTCCCAGCACTCGCCACCGCTAGGCCCAGCTTTGAGAAGCGGCAGACACGACAGTCGCCCATCCCCAAGCCCAACGGCTTTCAGCCAGCTGGCGACGCTGGCATCTCGGCACAGATGGTATGTCTTTGTCTCCCCTGCTTCTGTCATAATCAGTCCGTGCTCACACATGCACAGATGTTCCTCGGCACCAAGAACAAGGTGTACATCCTCGACAAGACCGAAAACAACCCCACCACCATTGACGGCCGCTATGGCTCCCACCCAGCCTGGGCCGTCGAGTACGACATTAACACCCAAAAGGTCCGCCCCATGGACGTCTACTCGAACACCTTTTGCGCCGGCGGTGCTGTTCTTGGCAACGGGACGTGGGCAGTCTTTGGCGGTAACCAGCGTGAGTACTGCTTGCTTCTCCTGGAAGTGTAACGCCGTGCCTGTGACATGGGGTCAATTGGCTTGGCGGTATGCGAGGTCGTTCTCTCTCTCCCTCTCTCTGACAACCACAGCCGTAACCACCGACGGTGTCGCCACCAACGAGCTCGCTGCATACAAGACCATGACTGGTGGCACTGCCATCCGCATACTCAACCCATGCGACGACGAAAAATGCGAATACATCCAGGGCGCCCAGACTCTGGACATTAACCAGGACACTGGTGGCTACCTTCAGATGACTGGCAAGCGCTGGTATCCAACCGTTGAGACCTTGCCAGATGGAACTCTTATTGTCATTGGCGGTGACAAGAACGGCGGCTATGTCAACACTGCTGTGCAGGACAACCCGACGTACGAGTTCTTCCCACCAGACAACCAGGGAGCCATCAACCTCCAGTTCTTGTCCGACACCCTTCCCGTCAACCTTTACCCCCTCACTTGGCTTCTGCCTTCTGGCAAGCTATTCATGCAGGCAGCTCGTAAGACTATCATCTACGACTACAAGACCCGCGAGACGACAAACCTTCCTGACATGCCCATCGCCACGCGTGTCTACCCTGCATCGGCTGCCACTGTCATGCTTCCTCTCAGCTCGGCAAACGGCTGGCAGCCCACTCTCCTCTTCTGCGGAGGCTCCGCTACTGAGCGATGGGGAGATGACGTCGGCCCCGGTTACAACGTGACTGCGGTTCAGGCCGACAACTCGTGCTACCGCATCACCCCTGAGGGCTCCGCCAACCCCCGCTACGAGCAGGACGACTGGATGTTTGAGGGTCGTTCCATGGGTGAATTCGTTCTCATGCCCGATGGTAACATTTGGATGGGCAACGGTGTTGCCATGGGCACTGCTGGCTACGGTGACTTCAACTACTCGGTAGGCGAGTCGTACGGCCAGGATCCACTCTACACCCCGGCCATCTACCGCCCCTTCAACCAGCCAGGTCAGCGCTGGGACCGTACTGGTCTCGAGGCATCTCCCAACGAGCGCATGTACCACTCGACTGCGATCCTCCTCCCTGACTCGTCCATCCTCATCTCGGGCTCCAACCCCAACAAGGACTTTACCAACAAGCAGTGGCGGTCGCGCACTGACATTGAGCGGTGGTACCCATCGTACTACAATGAGCCGCGTCCCACTTTCACTGGCTTGCCCGAGACCTTCACCTATGGCGGCGACTACTTCAACATCACATTGAACGGCACCGTCAGCGCCGCATCTGCCAACACCACTCGCGTGACCCTCATCCGCGGTGGATTCCACACCCACGCCCTCGGGTTTGGCCAGCGCCAGATCTTCCTTGACACGTCGTACACCTTTGACGAGGCGACACAGACCGCAACCATCCACGTTTCGCAGCTACCAGGTACCAACGGCCCTAACCTCTTCCAGCCAGGCCCAGCGCTCGCCTTCGTCCTCGTTGATGGCGTCCCTTCGCAGGGCGAGATGGTCATGGTTGGCAACGGCCAGCTTGGCGAGCAGCCTACTACCGCCAACGCTGAGCTTCCCGGTTCGCAGACCGTTCCCCTCCCTCAGCCCGAGGTCAACAACAACCCCGAATCCGACAATGCCAACACTGGCAGCACCAACGTGAAGAGCGACGCTCCTCCCTCTTCGGCTGGTCTCGTCACCCTTGCCCTCCCCGGTATCGTCACTATCCTGACCCTCATGGTCCCCGCCGTCCTGCTCTAGTAAACACGGACACTTAGAGTAGAACAATTGTCCCGTTAGCATAGCCTCCCCCCCCCCCCCTCCCCCCCCTTCCGTTGTCGTACAAACCCACTGCATTGACACCCTCACCCAATGCGCAGTATAAAGCTTGTAATTAGAATGGACATTTTCGACAGGTCACGGTGAGGGCGACAACGAGCGAGGGAGAGCGGTGCTGGTGTTCTTTCTTTAGCCCAGATTGCGTGTCTTGTTACCCTATGTTCGAGCTGTCCGCAGCTGTCGGCTGCCCACTTTAAGCTGCACCTCAATCTCAGATGGTCAGATGCAACTCTCACGCACAAGCTTCCATGACCTCTTCCAACCTTTGCGCCAAAGCATGTGGTCGATCGGAACGTCATCCGCCACCGACATCAGCGGGTGGCATGTAATTCCGCCGTACCTTGCTGCAAGCGCATGACCTCTTTCGGCGGCTATTGGGTCTGCTGATTGCTCCGGCATGATCACAAGTCTTTACTCGTAATGTTCGGTATGAGGAAAGGCACAAGCGGCAGCTTGTCAACCATACCCGGATTGGGGGGGGGGGGGGGGGGGGACGTGGGGGAGCGTGAGCACCCCGATCTTGTTGATTTTTACCCAGAGCCGTCTGTCCGATGTTTGCGTACTGCACACACCGTGTAACATTGATTGGATGTAATATTTGCCCCAGCTCGGTAGATGACTACTGTCCCCCACTCGTATCGGACATTCGCCGCAGGCGGCGAGTTCGCCGCTTGTCTTGCATACCGCGGCGCTGCTGACGCCCAACTGTATTAAACTGCCAACTGCCACTCTGCCAAGCGCTTCCAGTACCCCAGCGTACCATCGTCAAGATCGCCGCTCGCAGAGATCCGACCACGTGCGAAAGCATGCATCATGCATCCCGGGCCGGGCCATCGTATGCCCGCGTATGCCCGCTCGACACCGTGTATCCCTCGTGCGCAGTGCAGGCAATTCACCGTGTTACCATTGTCGAGGCGTCGGGGGGCGTCTGGACATGGGCCCCTCCTGCTACATGTGGACCGGAGGGCTACACCGCCAGCTATTCACAGCGTGACTGGGGACGGTACGCGCACGCCATCACGGTATGCAGTAAGAGCGAGGAAGCGATTGGAGCGTTCGAGGCAATGCAATGGGAGGCTTGGGAGGCTGGGGAGCGGCGTTGGAAATGTGCTCCCGAAGCCTGAATTCGGCGATCGGCGACATGCCTCCGAAGCATCGTGAGCGCTCAGCGACAGCTCTGAGATATGAAAGCCATCCATGCCCGACGTGGTGGGAGAATAGAGGACCCGAACGGCGAGACAATGTGATCTGCTACCTGCCTGCCGAGAGTGAGACGACTGCAGTATGCGGAGTGACTATGATGAGGCAGACGGACTGAGGCATGGGATGGAGGGGGATGAAATAGAGAGGGGGTTTGGTATTATTTGCTGGGTCGGGTAAGGAGATTGGTCTAGTCCCCGTCCCCTCCCTGCCTTGGGCTCCCTCGAGGCGTCCAGGCCCAAGCACACTCGAGATGGTGGACAAGCACTCTTCAACATCGTCGACATCCTCTTCTCTCTCTTCCACTCTCCCTCTCTCCCCCTCTTCTCTTCTCCCGTCCCCTCTTCTCCATCCTCTCCATCTCCATCCCGTCTCTTCAATCCCTCCTCCCCATCCTCGCCTCGTCAAACACGCGCCAGCCCCTCCCAAATCAACGCCTTTCTTCTCTTAAAAGCCGATCCCGTCCCGCTCGGCAGCAGGTGGCCACGCTCATTCGCGCCCACTTCGACCTCCCGGCCCACCTTACCACCTATCCACACCATCATCCAGCTTCACCCCATGGCAACCACCGCCGCCCCCCTCGCCGCCGGTCGCGCGGCCCGTGTGTCTGCTCTCGGGGCAGACGGCCCGCGCGAGCGCTCTCCTTCCCCTTCCTCGCCGCCCCTCATTTCTCCCGGCACTCTTCCACCTGAAGACGACTCCAAGGTCGAAGTCTCCCAAATCGAGGCCAGCGACTTTACTGGCGTCACCTTCAGTCCAGAGTGAGTCTTCTCCTGCGGCTGTTCAGTGCGCGCGTGCTCGCCGCATGGCGCTGTTGCCGTGAAAATCCATCGGATCCGGTACCCGAAAGACATGGCCCCGCAACTACTATGCTCGCATGCCCGCTGCGTCGGGCAGTGCGAGGCGCAATCCGCAGTGCAAACTGCTGAGGCGCCACGGCGCTGCGGCGTTGCGCTGGAGTTGGCCACCAACACACACTGTGCCGCACCTTCATCCATCCGGCTCGCGGCTATGTCGGCCGACCGACTCTGTCTTGCGATCGCCAGGTACCATACACACGGCTCTTCGCCCCCTGATCGGTTGCCCAGTCATTCATGGGTCCCCACTCTCTAGCACCCCGCGCTGACTCGCAGACTATGGATGCAGCGGCGGCACTGGGCGCTCGAGGTGCTTCGCAAGGAGAGCGTCCGCTCCGTGATGGACATTGGGTGCGGACCGGGCTCGCTCCTCCAGACGCTTGTCATGCCCCCAAGCACGATCGCCGAGAAGCCCATCCGCGGTGACGACGGTAGCATTCCGGACGGCAAGGAGCTCTTCATCCGCGTGAGTACCTGAGATCAATCTCGCTTGAGCCTTCTCATCGAGCTCGCGCCATCCAGTGCTCGTGCGGAGCTCATCTGCTCGAGCTCGAGCTCGAGTTCGAGTTCGGAGAAACAACTCGTGGACAATGTCGCAAAATGATAGGCGACATCTAGCAGGTGACACCGGCAGGCTCCCCTGGCCTGTGCGGTTCAACTGGCTACCACTTCTGACATTGATCGTGCTCGAGCCTCTCTACCTTTCTTTTTTGCTCTCGATCGTGGCTGACGCCAGCGCCTGGTAGGAGTGGACATTGACCCTGCGGTCATGTCCTCAGCGTTGCAAACTCTGGCGGTGCCCCCTCAAGCTGAGGCGAGCGCTATTCGCAATCCCGCCCCTTCCAGTCCTCGATGGGAGCCTCTTGACACAGAACTATGGCTTGGCAACATTGAGCTCTACAACTCCAGACTCGAGGGCTACGAGGCTATCGTGGCCCTCGAGGTCATCGAGCACCTCGAGCCGAACCTCCTCTCCCGCTTTGGCGTCGTAACGATGGGAACCTACCGCCCCAAACTGCTTCTAGTCAGCACTCCGGTAAGTCCCACCCTGTGTCCGAGCGAGAATGTCGTGCTCGGCCGTCACGGTTATTGATGTGTTCTGGGACTGCAAGAAATGGTGCATTGTCGCTCACAAGCGGCGAAGTCCGCATTGTGGCTCCCGCATCTCATCGCGACTGTCCCGTGCGCAACTCAATCATGCCCTGGCTCGACGCCACTGCCCACCGGTTGGCCATTCTCGGCGATTCTCGCCAAGCAGCGTTCCTCCGACAACGATCCGAGAGCACTTCGGTGACTCGCGCTAACGGCAGAACTTTGACTTCAACTCCAAGTTCCCCAATCACCACGACGACCACCACGACGGCTGTGGCAAGCGCGGCTTTGTTGACCCGACTGGGCGCACTGACCGTGTCTTCCGTCACTCGGACCATAAATGCGAGATGACCGCCGAGGAGTTCCGCAACTGGGCCGAGTCGGCAGCGGCTGACTGGGGCTACACTGTCGAGGTCAGCGGTGTTGGTATCTCCAACAAGCCTTCGTTCTACCCAGCCAAGGACGGCGAGGAACCTAGGCCCATCTATGCGACGCAGACGGCCGTCTTCCGTCTGGCGACTGGTGTACCCATGCGCTCTCCTCGCAGCGTCCGCACGGTTGATCTTCCATTCATGCTCGGTGCGAGCGAGAGCGCACACCCCCACAGACTCGCACACAAGGCACGCCACCCGCCGACCATCTTCCCCGCGCCCGGCGCACCCATGTCGCCCGAAGAGGTCTCTGAGGGAGTGCGCAGAGCGTTTGCCAGCGTATCAGTTGAGGAGCTCAGCCTTCCCGAGCTGTGGGGCATGGGCGACATTGCCCCGATGTGCTGCGGCTCGAAGCGCTACCTTGTTGCCTGCCTCGGCGGATGGGGCGACTGCCCGTCCGTGCACGAAGAGTCGGGCTTCCGGGTGTTTGAGCGCAACAACGGCCTCTGGGTTCAGCCCAAGTGAGGGGCGGTATGCAGGTGGAGGATATGCTCGTCGCCCTGCTGCTGCCTTGTCTCTACCCCATCTATTGCGACGACGGGGAAGAGAACGGCAGCGGCAGCGGCAGGCTAGCAGAGGAGGTGAGGGAGGGGAGAGGGCGCCGGCAGGTGCGTTCAACATCAGCACACGGCCATCGAGTAACACATCTTTCCTTATCCATGTAACAGGCTACGTTGACCGCCATTCATGTACAGTTCGTCATCAGCATGCATCACCGTCCATGCTACCATAATTTGAAACGGGGCGGGGCCAGCTCGACCGGGTCAAAGACATGCCGCGCGGGTAACTCCGGTGGGCTGAGAATGCTCGGAAGACGAACTTTGGGTTGCCGAATCCGTCTACGGGTCGTCAGCCTGGCACGCACGGCACGGGCAGCGAGCAGGCCTGGCCCAGGTCCGGTCCAGATGTCCTCGGAGCTCCCACACGTCATGCAGACGGTTTATCTCCGCCACGCCCATTGGCGATGCTTCGCCCAATGCGCCGTGTCTCATTCCGCTCTCCCAGCAAGCACCTCTCCTCCCCCCAGCCCCTCACAGCTGTAAGATGCTAGTTGCATAACTGGGCGGCCGCGCCGCGTGCTCGTGGTGATCTACATCTTCATTTCGTACATGCCGTCCGGGGGCCGGACGGGCACCTTCTCTATCTGTCAGCGGCTGGCCGGACCGAGAACGGCCGCTGCGCGGTCCCGATGATGCGAGCGCCACAAGGGGAGCGATCAGATGCACGTGCCGCACATGGCATGTCTCACGCTGCCGCTGTGGCGCCAGGTCACTCACCCTTGCCGACGGAGCTCCAGTCTGTGCTGAGCGCCGTCCCGCCGCTCTCGGTGAAGCTCTTGATCATGGCGCGGCGCGTGTCGGCGTCGGCGTTGGCGTAGATGCCCGCGAAGAGCTTCTGCAGCGCCGCATCACCGCCGGCGTCCCCAGCCGGTTCCCGCTCGTCGTCGAGCTCGGAGAGCACGGCGTCCCAGTTCTTCTTGGGCTTGGCCTCTGGCCGCGTGCGGGCCGTCAAGGGAGAGGGGAGGGACACGGGCGGCGCGGGCGGCGGAGAGGTGTATGCCCGCGCTGCTGATGGGTCGACGGGCGAGGTCGCGAACAGCGCCGGCCAGGTGATGCCGGGCTGGTCTTTGAGCAGGCGCAGCTCGATCTGGCGTCAGAATCCGTCGACGAGCGCTCAAGGACAGGGAGGCAGGAGACAGGATAGGACACCAGAAGCATTGCAAGAAGGGCACAAGGCCGTGGGATCATCCGATGATGCAAAGCAGAACGGGGCGGCCCCGCAACTGATAGGGGATTGGAATCGAGGGTGGACGGCGAAACGCATGGGGTAGGTCGGCATCTAGCACCGCTTCCCCTGGCACATGCACGCGAACGCGGAAGATAGCGAAGAGAGCGGGCGCCAGCAAGTCCTCGTGCTGCAGCTGGAGAGGAGTTTGGGGGTTCGTGGGAGGAAAAGGCGAGAAGCACAACGGAGGGACGGAGAGGCGGCGGCGAGCGCGATGAGCGGTGGTGTCGCGCGAGCTAGTGCCTGCCGATCGGCCTCGGCCCAGCTAGCGTAGGGACGGTGGCAATGTGCAATTCAAGAGCAGTCCGAGCACCGCCGAAAGTGCTGCAGATAGGTCGGACGGGACAGCTCCACTCACTTTGGTACTAAGAACGCGCTCCGAGCACTCGCCGGGGATGATTGCGCCGGCCAGCGGCCCCAGACTGAACTCCCTCGCCTCCGATCCAGGAATTGCTGGTAGCGACACGTCGATGTGGTGCGTGTGATAGCAGACGGAGACGGGTGTGCCAGCATATCCCTTGACGTAGAGGGAAACAGTGAGACTGCTGGGCGTCTGAAAAAAGTCGTGCCGCGGCGGCGGAGATAGCGCCGTCATGGTGATCAGATGCGGACGGGGTACGAGTTGGTTGGGTGTGAGGAGAGCCTACCCCTACGGCGGAGGCGATGAAAGGATGGCTCGGACTGATGGCCTGCGCTGCCGCTGCGACGACGAGGAGAGATGGAAGAAGGAGGAGTAGAGGAGGGAGGAGGAAACGAGAAGAGAGAGTGATGGAAGATGCAAGTGCAAGATGTCAAAGTGATGGTGCGGAGGTCAATAACGGGGGCAGATGCAGGCGGCGTGGGATTCGGAGCGGCCCGACCGGTCCAGACTTAGACTTTCGCCACCCATCAAGCCACTAAACAGGACGCCGCATCTCATTTCAGATCCATACCGAGTCTGATGGGAAAGGAAAGACGGCCGGACCAGCGAGCGGGCCAGGCCCGCACGTCTCTGTAACCGGTAAACGCGGCATGGTGGGGGAGACAGAGGCATGCTGAGTAACTGCGTCGCATTGCAACAACAAACAACCCCAGGATTCCTCCACTGGACGGCCGAAACGGCGGCGGTACGGGGCCTGGCTTCAGGACCGAGGTCTGCGGAGTCGTCGTCAGGTCGGGCACTTGGAATACAAGCTGGGAGATGGGAAACTGACAGGCATGGCATGGCATGGCATGGCAGGGCGTGCGTACGCAATACGCTTCTGGATCGCTCTTATCGCTGGGAAACGGCGTGACTCCGCATCGCATGTCGTCTTGTTTGCATTTGCGCGTGTGATAAGGCGCGGTGCTTCATTCCTCCTCATTCTTCCTAACACCAACGTACGCATGATTGACTTTGCGCACCTCGCGCAAGCGGGGCATTAGTCCGCAGACCAATACATGCCAAGATTCCAAGGAATCCTCCACTTGGCCAGCGCGGCGCGTGGCGCCGAAGCGTCTGGTCACAGCCTGAACTGACCCACGTACGACATCAGCATGGAAAGGCGCGCCCCCGCTGTTCCGGCACACGTCAGGAGAGTCATGTGTTGATCTTGCTGATCGACGACCCTCGCCTCAACTCAGCGTGCCGTCTCCGTGCCGATATCTCACACCCACGCTCACCGTCGTCCGCCACCCTCGTTCCCAGCACCACCCTCTTTCCCGACGCCCCTCGATCCGCCTTGCGCCCACGACAACCCTCCACATTTCAGTCGCGTGTCGATATTGGCAGTCCGCCATGCATTTCTAGGCCTAGATGCGGATAGAGTCTTTCGTCAGCTCGCCCACAACCTCGTAACTCACCCGCTTTGGCAAGCTTCTGAACGTCCTGCTCGACGCCCCAGACGTGAGCACGCAGGTCGAGGAGCTCGAGGTGGAGGCCATCCTAAGGTCAGCGCTGGCAAAGGGGTCGGAATCAAGCGGTGCGCTCGTAGTCCTCGATCGATTGTGACTTTCGTTCGCCTCTCCATCACACCCCTCTCTGACGGCCTTCCGGTTCGCTCTCTTAAAACCGGCCAGCTTCTTTCCTTTTCTCCAGCCAACATGTCCGCCTTGCCCAACGCGACTTACGTAGACCTTCTTCATCTCACCGCGGACCTTGCCCACGTCCTCCTTCTGCGGAACCGCGGCCTTGAGCGCCGCCAAGTCCTTCTCGACGGTCTGCAGGCGGTCAAGGTGCGAAGTGATCTTGGCAGTCGAGCCCTGCAGCTCATCGACGCTCGCCATCAAGAGCCCGGTCGCGATCTTGCTGTCCTGCTGAATGTAGTACACGCCGAGGGCAGTTGCTGCCGAAAAGCCGAGAAGCTGTTATTAGCAGGCGCGGGCTAAGGAAATGCAGTTCAGTTCTCCGAGAAAGGCGCTCGCATGACAGCAGGCGCCATCCCAGTTGTGAACTTACGAATCCGAAGATGCTGCTGTTAGCTCCGTCATGCAGCAAACTCACCCGCCACTACAGGAGCGAATCATAGTCATAGAACAGGCGCACAGTTACGCCAGGAAGGAAGCGTCAGCACCGAAACACATGGAGGAGGGAGGTGGTTGCTTGAGGTCGGGACCCACCGGAAACCGCCGACCGGCTTTTGCACGGGGACCTCGCTGACAACGCCCTGGACGTTCACGGCGGGGGGCGCGGTCTCGGCGAGGCGCCGGGCCGACGAGTGGATGGCGCGGCGCGTGCCGGCGGCGAACAGGCGAGCGGGGGCGGACATGTTGAGAGGTGGGTGGTTGCAAAACGGGCCAATGGAAGCGTCATCCTTGGCTCAATGTGGAGGTTTCGTCGAAGTCTCGGGATGCCTCGAACAGCGTTCCACCGAGGTTGAGCCATCGCAAGGCGATCCGATGCATTTGATACAGAGCAACAACGGGACGACTGCCAGGCTAGACCCTTGACTATGAATGCTTGGTTTGAAGAACTCAAGCCAGACGCTGACCGGGGCGCGGCGAGCGCTTGCCCCAGCACCGTCTCTTGTATTATCGTTCCGCCTGGCACATGCCCAGGGTTGCGATGACCTCGGTCCCCCCGTCGCTACTCTCCTAGATCAGCCATCTGCCTCCCTTCGGATCGTTGCAGTCCAACCGCTGCGAGGCGGGAGGGCAACCGGAGAAAAGTCACCCCTCCCTCGCCGCGATTCGAACGCACGAGCCATTGTATTTCCGCGAGTTCCGACATCTTGTGGCAAGCGGGTGAAGGGCGTGTCAGCGGGATCTAATATTCTGGCGACCACGCGTCGCGGTGGAGATGTTCGTTGACGTTCGCGACGCTCACCACCACATTCCCCTTCCACGCCATTCTTCAGTCCTCCTTCGCCGACAACGACCACAACAGTCACGCCGGCTACTTCAGGACGCCTTGACATCTTCTCGCACCACACTCCCCCGTTTGATCCGCGCGTGCGCGTAATCTAGTTCAACTGCGAGCTCCTTCTCTTCACCCACCCCCCACCCCTCAACCCAAAAGTCCACGATGGCGATGCCAGGAGGAATGCCCATGGTGGTTATGAGTACGTTTGCCAAGGAGATTATGAGATTGTCTGACCGAAGACACCGGGCCTGAGCGCCAGCAGGGCCGCAAGGCGCAGACGGCCAACATTGTCGCCGCCAAGGTGAGTTGATGACACTTGGACGGGCAGCTGATCCCAGACCGTCGCCGACGTGATCCGGACATGTCTCGGGCCCAAGGCCATGCTCAAGATGGTTCTTGACCCCATGGGTGGCATTTTGCTCACGAACGACGGCCACGCGATCCTGCGCGAGATCGATGTCGCGCACCCCGCCGCCAAGTCGATGATCGAGCTGTCGCGCACGCAGGACGAGGAGGTCGGTGACGGCACAACGTCGGTCATCATTATCGCCGGCGAGATCCTCGCATACTCGCTTCCCCTTCTCGAGCGCCACATCCACCCCGTCGTCATCATCCGGGCGTTCAAGGGCGCTCTTGAGGAGGCGCTGGAGACGATCAAGGCCGTTTCGGTGCCCGTTGACGTGTCGTCCGAGAAGGACATGCTTGCGATCATCAAGACGTCGATCGGCACCAAGTTCGTGTCCCGCTGGTCCGACCTCATGTGCCACCTCGCCCTTGACGCTGTCAAGACCGTGGCCGTCACCGCAGAGGCTGAGAACGGACTCGTGGGTGCGGGTGTGGGAGGCAAGGAGCTCAACATCAAGACGATCGACATTAAGCGCTACGCGCGTGTTGAGAAGGTGCCCGGTGGCGAGATCGAGGAGTCGCGCGTGCTCAAGGGTGTCATGGTCAACAAGGACGTGACGCACCCGAAGATGCGCAGGCGGATTGAGAACCCACGTATCATCCTACTTGACTGCCCCCTCGAGTACAAGAAGGGCGAGTCGCAGACCAACATCGAAATTTCCAAGGAGGAGGACTGGAACCGCATTCTCCAGATCGAGGAGGAGCAGATCAAGGCTATGTGCGACAAGATTGCCGAGTTCAAGCCCGACATTGTCTTCACTGAGAAGGGTGTGTCGGACCTGGCCCAGCACTACTTCCTCAAGGCCGACCCGCCCATCACCGCCATCCGCCGCGTGAGGAAATCGGACAACAACCGTATCGCGCGTGCGGTCGGCGCAACGATCGTCAACCGTGTCGAGGACATCCGCGACACCGACGTCGGCACAGGCTGCGGACTGTTCCACATTGAGAAGCTCGGCGACGAGTACTTCACCTTCTTGGAGGAGTGTGTCTCGCCCAAGGCGTGCACGATTCTGCTCCGCGGCCCATCCAAGGACATCCTCAACGAGATCGACCGCAACCTTGCGGACGCGATGAGCGTGGCGCGTAACGTCGTCTTCAACCCCATCCTTGCCCCTGGCGGTGGAGCAACCGAGATGGCCATCAGCGTCGCCCTCGAGAACAAGGCCAAGACGCTTCCGGGTGTCGCTGGCGCGCCCTACAAGGCCATTGCTGATGCGCTCGAGGTCATCCCCCGCACGCTCGTGCAGAACTGTGGTGGCAATGCGATCCGCGCTCTTACCGAGCTGCGCGCCAAGCACGCCGCCGGCGAGAACATGTATGGCATCGACGGCGACACGGGCAAGGTCGTCGACATGCGCAAGTACGGCCTGCTTGAGAGCGCAAGCGTCAAGATCCAGACTCTCAAGACGGCCATCGAAAGCGCAACGCTCCTCCTGCGCGTCGACGACATCGTCTCGGCCCGCAGGCCTGACCAGCAGCGCGGCGCGGTCCAGACTATGGGCGAGGGGCAGGCGGAGGACCTTCAGCCCGACGGACCGCAGATGTAAGCGGCGCGCAGATGTAGGCTGGGGAGATCATTGCATTGCTGGTATTCTCGTATGCAGGTATAGAGCGAAGCTGTCTGCGCCGATTCGACTCCCGAACTGATGAACGGCTGACCGTGCATCCTCCTACTCACTACCACCCCTTCCACGGCACCCAAACATCGACGACCTCGTCGCCCCCACCCGCCACGATATAGAACCACGGGTGGCAAGCGCACGCAAGACACGCGTGCTGCGGCACAATACGCACTTTCTCGCCGATTTCGATCTCGCGAGCCCCCTCACCCTTGACCAGAACGCCGTGCTCCTGGCTAACCCGCCCAAGACTCCACCCCTCATGCCCCTTGCTCACAACACGCCCGAACCCCGGCGTCGGCCCCTGGTCCTTACTGACCGCGAGCGCGCCGCAGTCGGTGAGGACCTCGCCGCGCTCGGCATACTTCCCCACAACGGTGGCGAGGACGGAGAGCGCGAGCCCGCCCTCGCGCACAAGGCCCGTGGCGGCCTGCTGCAAGTCGTTGAGGCAGTAGCAGCCGGCATGCAGCTCGAGGGTGCCGTTGAGCCCGCCGGGCGTGGCGGCGCCGAGGGCGGCGGCGTGCGCCGTCGGCGTCGCGCCGACACTCAGCACCCAGTCTCCGCCGAGGCCGAGCTCGCGCGCGCGCCCCGCCGCGTCGTTGACGCACGCAATCTCGCCCGCGTAGTACTCGCCCGCTTGGTCGAGCGAGCGCGCGGCGTACGAGTGCCCGAAGTCTGCCGTCAGCGCCTCGGCGAGAGGGCGAGCACGCACGGGAGTAGAACCCATACACCTCCACCGCCTTCTCGGCTTTGACGGCTTGCAGGAGCGCATCCATCTGCGCCGAGCGCGGCGGGGCGCCCGCGCGCCGCCCCCCGCCGTCGACTTTGATGAAGACGGACCACGGCGCCCGGCGGCCCAGCCGCTTCGCCGCCGCCGCGAGGTGTGCGATCTGCTCCGCGTTATCGACCATGACCCGGATCACGGTGCGGCCCGCCTTCTCCTGCGCGGCGTTCACGTCCTCCATCCGGTCAGAGGAGATGGGGAGGGAGTAGAGGATCTGCCGTCAACCCTGCCACGCGACGCCGTACGTCGTCCACCTCGATACCGGCCTCGAGCACACCCCACACCTCCGGCATGGTGGAGGTCACGAGCGAGCGCGCGCCGCCGGCTACCTGCAGGCGCGTGCCCTCTGGCGTCTTGTGGGCTGGTGTCAGCGGGGTCGAGGAGGGGAGTGGCGATGGCGGAGGAGGGGTCACGACGCCGACGTACTCTTGATGTGTGCACGGAAACGCAGTCCCAGCGCATCGACCTTAGCCCCCATCTGCGCACAGTTCTCCTTGAACGCGACGCGGTCAATAAGCAGCGCCGGGGTGCGCAACGACGACAGGGGGCGGCCAACAAACTCGTCTCGCAGCGCCGAGACAAGGGGAAGGCGCATGAGCTCCAGAGGTGTGAAGGACGAGGTGTTCGCCATGGCGTGCAGAGTCTTTAGAGTTGAGACGATTGTTACAATGCTTGAGCGAGCACTCGTGGTGGGTGGGCATGTGTCCATGGGCTGTCGGTGGAATGCCGCTGCCACCCGCCGCCCCACAGCTAAGAGATGATTTCAGCAAGTTGCCATGATCACCACACCGCCTCTAGTCACACTTGGATTGAGCTAGGTATCAACTTGACGCCCATCACTGGCGAGGAGAGCGCACAGGAGGCAAAAGCAACCTCAAACAGAAGTCAAAAATGATCACCGATCCCTGTGCGACTTGAACACACGACCGTCAGGACACTCCTAGAAGGAATTATTCCGAATTGGAATCTGACACTCTACCAACTGAGTTAAGGGATCTGTTGATGATCATGTTTGCAACACGAAACACGCGTATAAGTACGGCAATTGGGAAGCGTAGAATGTTTGCCCAGGAGAGTGGTGACTGCTGCGGAAGGTTCAGGCTCACGCAGAGAAGAGGTGTTGATGTCGATTTCCGGACGGCGAGTTGTTTCGCAAGGCTTCTTTGGACTCCCGTTTACATGGACATCGCCAAGCCTCCGCTCGTTCTCCTCTCGATGCGCGACTTCATGTTCTCATTGGCACCACTTGGAGTGTCGCTCTTCGCTCATCGGGATCTATCATGTGAATCAACAAGGATGAAGCTGCTCAGTCGCGTCGTGCATGAGTATCAGTGGCCGCGTGCCGTGAGGCTGAAGGAGAGAAGAAGGAGTCAGGGTGCATGCACCACACATGCACTAGGCCCACGCAACTTTGCATCTGCACTACTTCTTCTTCTTCTTCTTCCCGCCCTGCACGACGAGATCTCCCCCGACACCGGCCTCGCCACCCCCCTCTTGAATCTTAAGCCCCGCATCGAGGGTGAACATGAGGTCCCGTACCGTCTCATTCAACGAGTCGACCTCTGCTGCCTTCGCGTCGCGCGCAGCACGTACTGCCTCGAGGTCCTTCTGGAGCTTGGCGATGCGGCTCTGAAGACCACTAGACATTGACCTCTCCGAGCCGAGATTGTTCTGGAGGGAGCGCGAGAGGTCGAGGGCTTTCTCGGCCCTGCGCTCCGCCTTCTCCCGCGCGGCTTCGGCGTCAAGGCGTGCCCTCTCCGCAGCTTCACGCGCTTCTTCCGCGGATTTTGTGCGCGCCGCTGCCGCTTCCAGCTCTTCGAGGCGGGCGCGGGTAGCCGCTGCTTCCGACTCGTAGTGCTGCCGCATCGCCTCGAGCTGACTGCTCAAGAGGTAGGAGTACTCGAGCGTGATGGACTCGATCGTGCTCATCTTCTCCGCGTCGCCTTCAGAAGGTCCTTGCGAGCGTGCATGTCCCTCGCTCGACTGGCTGCGGGGCGATGAGTCATCTACATCAAGCGGGCGATTTAATGGGAGTCGCCGAGGGGGGCGCCCCGAATCCTGATGCGCCATGGCCGCAAGCGAGGACGCCGAGGGGAGCTCAACGAGCTTGCCGTCCATCCGAGACTGAATGAGGCGGTGAACATAGTTGTCGCCGCGGTAGTCCCACACGCGTTGAGTTTCGAGCTCCATTGCGAGCTGGTGCCCCGTGTCCTTCCAGTGCCGGCGAGCGTGGCCCTTCGAGTAGCGCCCGCAGCCTACTGAGCCGCATACGACACAGATCCATGAATCGTCAGTCGAGTCGCACATTCCGCAGCGTGCGAGTTCGACGTTCTCACTGCCGCCGCGCGGCCCGGGAGTTATCTGCTTCTGCGCGCTGGAGAGAAGCAGATGACTGACGCGGCAAACGGGGCAGCGTGAGTCCCCCCACTTTCTCAGGCAATCGCAGTCGAACGTATGTGCGCACGGCAGCGTCACGAGCCCAGTGACACTCGAATCGAGGCGCTCGAGACAGACTGGGCAAGAAGGAAGTTCGACTTTCCGATCCTTCGGCACACCCGAGAGAAGTTCGGGGAGTGCGGCAGCTCGCGACGCGTACACGGTTGGAGGGAAGGCGGGGATGGCGACGTCGGCGCGCTTGTCCTCGAGCCGATGGAGAACAAGGTGGTGTACGCGGATGGCGTGGCATGTCTCCCGCGTGTCGAGGGTTGAGAAGGCTCGACCTGTGAAGATTACCATAAAGTCCGAAGCTTGGCTCGACTCGCGGAACTTGAGGAGCACGATAGAGCGATTAGGGGTTGTTGCCTCGCGGATCATGCGCACGCCCTCCAGGCATGTAACCCAGCCCCCGAGAAATTCGAGAAGGTCGGCGGGACGCATCCAAGCGGGGACGGCGAGGATAGCGACTAGGCTTCCGTCCTCGCCCTCGGCATGCTCGCCAGCATAACCTTCCTGACGCTGAGAACTCTCGCCGTTCTGTCCCTCCAAGCGGGCAACAAGGGAGGCTGGCGGCGCGTGGCGGAACAGATGAACGACACCATTGCCGACATGCGTTATGCCCGATGACGTGCTTGCTGCGACGGGATTAGGACCTGGTATGTGTGCGAGGAGTGGTTGCAGACTGAGGGCGTCTGGTGTCTCGGGCACGTCGGAGGTTGGGCGTGACTCTCGTTTGCGGCGAGGTTTGGTGCGCGGTTTGGCGGGACTGCTGTGGGTACTGGGCATGGCGCTCGAAGATTGAGCGGAGCTGCCGTTACTCGGCAATGCGCCAGGAATAGGACGGGTCAAGGAGGAGTTGTGGGAGGAGGAAGAGGCTGGAGGGCTAACGACGCGATCGTTGTGACTCTTGTCGCGTGTAAAGTCGATCCAATCGACTGTGATGTCGCCCAGGCGCCAGTCTTGATCTGGCTGATCTGGAGTTTCGTTGTTGGGGTGGACGGCGATGATCAGCGAGTATATGTCGCTGGACATGGCGCGCTGGAAGCTCAAATGGCCATTCTATTCCCAGAGACTCTATAGATCGAGCAGTAGAGTGATATCGAGGACGAAAGTCGAGAAAGCGCGAACGGTGAGAGTGTGAGAGGAAGGTGGTTGCGATGTGTCTGTGCTGTGCTAAGCTGATCGCTGACGACGGCTCGAGAAGTTGGGTGGCAACGGAACTAAATAGCCCGGTGGAGGTGGTCCACACCCAACCTCATCTCGTCAATGGCAACACAATGCTCGTGTGAACATCCTCGCCTGAGCTTGCAGAGTCGCATAGAAGCGCAGGGGGACAAAGTTGGAGCATAGTGCAAGTGTTCGTGGACAATGTTCACCCTCGGGCCAATGGAGAGAGCAGGAGCTACGCAATGGATGCTATGAGCAATCGTTGGCGGTGGTCAACATCGCTACTCGCATGTGATACAGGCTGCCTGTGAGCGCTAATTCGCTAAGCCTTGTCTTGAGCACCGAGTGTGTATTGCATGGAGTGTGGGAGAAACAAGTGCTTCGCGCAAATCCAGCCAGAACCACTGCCGGTTTTGAACATCTCCCTCGTGTCCTGAAGACAAGATACTAGATATGCATACTATGACAACATGTGTTCTTACGGCTATACGGCTACAGGACTATTCAATGTCCATTGCGTCGTCGTTCTGCTCCCACTGCTGCGCGATGTCGTCGCCCCACTGATTTCCGCTCGGCTCGGTGGACATGTCCTCGTCATCGTCGACCTCTTCGAAACGCCCCGGCTCCTCATCCCACTGCTTGACGACATGCTCGGCAGGGGGAATGCCGAGGGGGCGATAGAGAACGAGTCCTCGCTCAGGTACAGCATTGTAAGCGGGGGTGAACTGGTCGCTCTGCGCCGCCATGAGATGCGTAAGGAGGGAGGGCGAGATCGTGAAGCCATCCGCGCCCGGCTGCGTGAGGTGTTTGTGCTCTTCGAAGGAGTATGGACGCCTTGGTCCTGGGTCGGGGCTCGGTGAGCGAGAGGAAGGCTCCGGGCTTGAGAGCGAGGTCACCACAATGCGATCCTTCTCCGGCTCATACCAGCCTGGACCGGAGGCGATATTGGGCGGGTCCATTGCCACGTCCTCATCAACATGGAATCTGTGACGCTTGGATGCATGTGGCCTTTCGTCGTCAAGCCGTAGATGCTTTCTTTTGAGGGGAGACTCGAACTCGACGGTCGGTGTGTCGTGGGCGTGAGGATCGCGAGCTGAGGCGTCGTGTGGATGCTCGATGCTCGTGGGCTGCATAGGGTGTTGTAGCCTACGCAGACGCTCTCGTTCGAGTGGGGGACGGAAAGTCACGTCACTTTCGTATTCTTCCTCGCTTGGAGAGGTGGAAGAGGAGGAGAGGCGGTGAGGGAACGTTGGTCGCCTGGCCGACGTCGGCGACGGATGTTTATCGGAAAGCACTTCAACGGCCACGTCGCCGTCCAGTGGTGGGCGGGTGGGCTCTAGTTCGTCCTCCGAGCTTTCGTTGCCCTGCGGGAACTGCTGTGCCTCGGGCCGCGGTGAGATCGACATTGTTGCGAATCCATTGTGGAGGTTTGGCCGACGACGCTTTTGTTCTGGTGGCGACCATTGCGATTCGGGCGAGGAGGCGCGACGCTTACGCGCGGCGAATGATGGACTTGCAGTGTAGGGTGCTGGCGTTGGAGCGAAGAGCGGTTGCTGATTGCTGAAGCCTTGGGCAGGCCAGGCCGATCCGCAATGTCCGCTCATGTCGTGCGAGCAATTGAGGGGTGGCGCCGGGCGCTCGTGGCCGACGCAGTCAGTAGTATGGTTTGAATGAAGGAAAGAGAAGGGAAGAGCAGAGGGGTGCGAGTTATGAGTGTGTCGATGGCATTGATGAGGATGAGAAAGGAGGATGGTGCAGCGACGGCAGTGTTACAGTTGACGACTACCAAGGCCTGGTCGACCGAGCTCAAGCTCAAGCTCCGCCTCTCTCCAAGTCTCCATCGCGTTCGAGAACACTCGCACTCCGCTCCTAATGTCCATTTGCTTCCGCTTGGATTACCCTCCCTCGCCACGCGGTCCACGTGGATTCAGGTGGAACGCGTGACGTCATTTAATCAAGTGCCCGGTTGATCGGGACGTGTCTGAGCTGAGCTTTGGAGGGGGAGGAAATATAGCGGAATCAAATTCAAGAGTAGGACACGTGAGGGCTGGCTCCGGGCTGTGTCGGACGGAGTGTTGTTGGCCGCTCGCTCGCCCAGTTGGCTGAGGCCTCCTGGGTGGGGTGGATGGATTGTCTCCTCCAAACGACCTCTCCTGTCTTTCTCTCGCCTCCTTCTTCCACTCCTCCTCCCCTCCCTCCTCGTCCTCATCCTCCTCGCCACTTCGCCTCCCATCTCTTTCTCTTTCGCTTTTGTTTAATCGCATCTCTCGCTGCAAGGTCACCATCGCCACAACCTCCCATCACCCTCCTGTCACCCCTTATCGCCAGCTCGGAGCGCACCAAAAAACCCAGTCGTGTGACGCCCCAAGCTCATCCACGAAATCTCATTTCCTCGCCGTTACGATGGTCGTCACCCCGAACGTGCACGCGCTCGACCCTCAGACGCCCATCTCTCCGCTCCTCAGCGCGCAGCGTACCCCTCAGAGCCCAGCGATGAGTGCGCAGGGCTCAGGCTCCATCCCCCGCCCGGTGCTCCGCAAGGGCTCGACGGGGAGCTTCTCCAAGCTCGCCGACTTTTGGCTGGACGGCTCCCCATCTGTGCCCGGCACCCCGCAAGAGGGCCTCTCCATTGTCAAGGGCATCCCGCACGTCGACCTCAGCATCGATGCTAGGTGAGCATTATTTCTCCCGATCTCCCAACGCCTTCGCCAAAAGTCTGTGGCGCAAAGTGATCGGCAAGATCCGCCGCCACCCGCATACCCGACCGCACCCCACTAACGTCCAGCCAGTGGCGCCACCCCGTCTTCAAGCAGAAGGTGCTCGGCATCCTGCGCCGTCTGAACGTGCCCCGCTGGACGCACCCGAGCCTCAAGGGGTCGAGCATTCATCTTCAGAAGGTGTCGGGCGCGCTCACCAACGCCGTCTTCTTTGTCTCGTTCAACCCCAACCCTGAGCCGACGAGCCCCAGCATGTCCCCCATGCTCACTCCCACGATGCCCCCGAGCGACCCGGACCGCCCTCCTCAGATTGTTCCGGGAGAGTTCCCCCAGACCTTGCTGCTCCGTGTATACGGCGTGTCGTCCGACCAGCTGATTTCGCGCGACGAGGAGCTGCGTATCCTGCACGTCCTGAGCGAGACCTACGGTCTCGGGCCACGGATGTACGGAACCTTCGGGAACGGGCGCGTTGAGCAGTTCTTCCCCTCGCGCGCCCTCGTGCCGGACGAGCTGCGCCAGCCGCTTATTGCGCGCGGTATCGCGCGCCGCATGCGCGAGCTCCACTCTGTCGACCTTCGCCTCCTCGGGTACAAGCAAGGCAAGGAGACCGAGCCGTACTGCTGGAAGTGTGTGAACGACTGGGTTGAGCCTGCCCAGGAGATCCTCTCGGCGCTCGAGGGCATTGGAGGGAAGTGGGAGGTGTGGGTCGCCCAGTACGGCCTGCACAAGTTCCGCGAGGAGCTCGAGGCCTACCGCAATTGGGTGACGGCGCAGCCTACCAAGGGCAAGGGCGTGGTGTTCTCTCACAACGACACGCAGTACGGCAATCTCCTGCTTCTGGATGCCGAGATTCCACCCGGTGTGCCCCCTCACCACAAGTACATTGTGATCGACTTTGAGTATGCCGCACCCAACTGCCGTGGCTACGACATCGCGAACCACTTCCACGAGTGGCGCGCCAACTACCACGACCCTGTGGCGCCGCACCTTCTCCACGGCCACGGCGACTACCCGACCCTCGAGCAGCGCGAGGACTGGTACCGCGCGTACTTGAGTGTGCAGATGTCGCAGGGCGAGGAGACGTTGTGCAAGCGTGCCGAGATTGCCCAGGAGCGCGTCGACGCCCTCGAGCGCGAAGTGCGCATCTGGAGCCCGGCATGCGCGGCCATGTGGAGCTTGTGGGGCATCATCTCGGCCGAGGAGCAGGTGCGCACGTACGTCGCCAACCCCGACGCGAAGGACGAGCTCGAGTTCGACTACCTCGAGTACGCGCTTGAGCGCCGCAAGATGTTCATCGACGAGGTCAAGACGCTTGGCGTGCCGCTTTAAGCGCTGCGGCGCGAGGGCAAAGATGGACGAGAGCCACGACGGGCTATTGACGGAACCCCTGCGCTCGCCTGGGACGGGCGGGCGCACACGACCGTGCACATCACTGTGCACATGCACGCTCAACGCGTGCCAAGCCTGTATCAAGCGTATCTTGTTCGGGTACCTAGACCTAGTGTCGCCATCACCTGGCGGCGTAATTTGTAGGCTGTGATCTCGGCGCATGTGTGATACACGCGTGCCTCACGGGCGTTGGGAGATCCATACACCAAAAACATTTATATAGATCGTACGACTGGTATGTATCATTCTGGGCACTGAAGATGGGCTGGGCGGAAGGAAGCGATGCTGTCAGTTCTGTGCAAGGTGACGAGCGTGCAGGGAGTGGAGGCTTTCGCCTCCTGCTCTATGAGCTGCGAGTCCATAACGACACGATACCTACGCACCTCTCTCCCCGTCGCTCGCTGCAGTAACCGAAAACAATGCTGCATGCAGAGCAACTAGTCTTATCTATACAACAGTCTACGCGGTCTGGAGGCGGGCGACGGCAGGGTTTTCGGCCTGGGCGCCGTTAGCAGCGAGCTTCTCGCGGCGGGTGATGGACGCGGCGTTGAGCTCGTCGAGGGTCTTGACGGTGGCCTCCCAGTCGATGCACGCGTCGGTGATGGAGACGCCGTACTTCATCTGGTCGCGGGGCTGGTCCGAGCTCTGCTTGCCCTCGTTAAGGTTGGACTCGATCATGACGCCCGTGATGCCAAGCTCGCCGGCAGCGACCTGCTTGGCGACCTCGGCGGCGACCTTGGGCTGATTCCGGTGGTCCTTGTTGCTGTTGCCGTGCGAGCAGTCGACCATGATGGACGCGTGGTCCTCGGGGTTCTTCTTCTTCATGGCGGCCAGTGCGGACTGGACGCTCGCCTCGTCAAAGTTGGGGCCGTGCGAGCCGCCGCGCAGGATGACGTGCACGTCACGGTTGCCCGACGTCTTGACGATGGCAGCCGAGCCCTGGCTGTTGATGCCGAGGAATCTGTGCGGGTGCGACGCCGACTGCATCGCGTCAATGGCGACGGTGACGCCGCCGTCGGTCCCGTTCTTGAAGCCGACGGGGAACGAGACACCGGACGCAAGCTCGCGGTGCAGCTGCGACTCGGTGGTGCGGGCCCCGATAGCACCCCACGTCACGAGGTCGCCGATGAACTGAGGAGAGATGGTGTCGAGGAGCTCACAGCCGACGGGCAAGCCCATCTCGAGGATAGCGCAGAGGAGCTTGCGCCCGATACGGAGACCCTTGTTGATCTGGAAGGTGTTGTCAAGGTCGGGGTCGTTAATCAGACCCTTCCAGCCAACGGTGGTGCGGGGCTTCTCGAAGTAGACGCGCATGACAACCTCGAGGCCGGGCCAGCGGCCCTCCTGCACGGCGCCGCGGAGGAGCTTGGCGTACTCGAGCGCCTGCTCGGGGTCGTGGATCGAGCATGGGCCCACGACAACGAGGAGGCGGTCGAGCGGGTCGCGGCCGCGGACAATCTGCGACGCAGTGCGGCGGGCCGCCGCGACCGTCTTGGCCGCCGTGGGAGGAATGGGGATCTCGTGACGGAGAAGGTCAGGCGAGATCAGCGGGTCGTACTGAAGTTAGCGGGGGAGCGGGGAGCGGGCTGGAAGCTGCAGCAGAGCTGGCGGAGTGAGTGCGCCCGTTGGCCAGCGGACGATGTCGGATGGCCTGGGTGGTGAAAAGTGTTCAGAGGGATGCCCTTTGAGTGGACCGCGTTGCCCGCCCGGCGGGCAAGAAAAGTTGGGAGTTCCGCCAGCTTCGAAACTCGGTCTACTCACGCCCGTGACCTTGTCGTCGTCGAGGGGGCGGGTGCGGTCGGGGGATGCGGCAGCGACGGGCATGATTGCGCTTTTTGGGAGTTGAGAGGAGTAAGTATGGAGAATGGAGAGATGACTAGTCGGAGGGAGTCGAGGGAGGATTCGTTTGCCGCTCCGAGTCGATATCTGGCCCTCCTTTTGTTAGAACGTGGTTGGACAGCGCGACTCGCTTTCCCCACGGGGGATCAGTCGGATTGGTTTTTTTTTTCTCGAACGTGACTAGTTCCAGATTCTGTAATGTCTCTGGAGATCTCAGATGCATCGAAGAGAAACCATAGGACGCGAGTGGCACAGCGAATATAAGACGGACCGAGTTGCAACGAGTATATGTAGATTACGCGTCAATAAACGTCTGGCAGTGGCGTGATACCGGCCCGGCAAGCTCCCGCACCCGTCTTGTTAACTTGCCGACTCCTCGGCAATGTGGCCCGCAGCAGGTGGGGGGTCGACATGATTGCGGGGGGGGGGGAGGGGCGAGGGCGTGAACAGCTGCGCGATAGCATATAGCAAACCACGGCCCGCATAGATTGCAGCACGCGTCCACTCCGGTTGATGCCCAGACCGAGGCGCAGCAAGTCTCGGCGAAGCGAACGCCCCTTCGACCCTGGCCCATGCCGGGCGCCGACCCACGCGGCGGACGATGGCTCGGCGCCGCGGGTGAGTCGGTCCGTTGCCACGCAGTCAAGGTCTACATCAGTCATGCACGGCGAGTTGACGCCGCGCCGTTCGCATGCGATCTCGGTTGCGTTCGACCCAACTCTGGCTCCGTGTAGGAATGAGAGATCGGAAAAGATCCTTCGGCTTACCGGCTCGGGCGTACCTCTTTCTCGGACGAGCTAGAGATGCTTGTACATGGAACGAGCTGTACTGCTGCTGGGCAGGGGAGCAATGCCAAGGCGCGCGAGGCGCCTCTGCTGATCGATGGGCTCATGGGCTCAGAACACGCAGACACGCAGACACGCAGACACGCGGGACACGCGGGGCGAGCGGGCCTAACCACATCGCCACGTACGGCTGCCCGGCTGATGGTCACCGGTACACCGATACCCAGGAAATAATTTCCAGTGGCAAAACGCGTCTACTATGCAGGCGGCTGTGCGGAAGCAGGGAGCAAGGAGACGAGAGCGAGATCGCGAAGAGAGATGCAGTGGACCCACGGTGGGCCCACGACCGGCGCAGGGTGGTGACGCAGGTGATCGATCAGGTGACGTTGCGCAGGGTGAGTACCGCGACGCCGCCTCGCCAGGCCGCCTCCCGCCAGATTTCATCAATCTTCGAGCAGCTTGGAGCTTGGGTGCGGTTAGAATCGACCGCGCGCACAACGCACGCACCAACGTATCGCTCATTTACTTCTTATACCCGGCCATCTCTCAATATCCTCGTCTCTCTCCTCAAGAAGCAGCAGGCATCATGAACAAGCAAGCTGCCGTCGAGCGCGGGCGTGCTCTCGCCCGCTCCTTTGTCGCCCCGAGTGGCTCGCTCTTCCCCTGGGTGCCCAAGCCCAGTACGTCTCCTCCTCATCCTCGTTGTTAGTCTAACACCCAGTCAAGCTCCTTTTCCTCCTCCTCGTCTTCCTCAACTCGTCTTCCTTCCCCTTCCTCTGGCACATCCGCGTCTGGGTGCACCCCATCAAGGCGTGGTTGGCGGCCAAGGTCCTTGGCCACAGGCGATACTGGATCGGCTGGCGGCGCAAGTATGAGGCTATGGGCGGGCTCGCGAACATGCGCGTCAAGAGCTGGCGCCGCGCTCTCTTCGACGACTGCGACTACAACCTTCATCTTTCCAACTCGGCGTATGCCAAGAGCAGCGACGCGAACAAGATGAAGTTCTGCATCGACGCGTTTGCCCCCTGCTTCGTTACCGGCATCCACATGGCCCTGGGAGCTAGCCACTGGCAGTACATGCGCGAGGTCCCCATGGGCAGCAACTACCTCATGGAGACGAGGATAGGAGGATGGGGCGACAAGTGGTGAGTCGATTGATGGTAGCAGGGCGTGGGCCGGCGTCGTATTAGGCTCTCACCTGCCGGATACCCGGGGCCCGCTGACACTCACATCCTACCGGTTCCCGCAGCCTAGGACAAACATGACTGACACCAGGATTCACTGCGTCACCGAGTTTGTCATCTACCCCGGCAAGAGCAAGAAGGCACGCAAGCCCGATGTGGCCGACAAGCCGACTGCGCTGCCGCACATCGACATCCCGAGCAGCGGCACTGACAGCGGGATCGACACGCCTGAGAACGGGTACGCGAACGGCTCGGCCAACGGGTCCGCCAACGGCGTCGCGCACAAGCCGACGACAGTCTCGCACGACGAGCTGATGAAGCGGCTCATGCTCAAGGCTCGCGAGCCGCGCGCCGACGGCGGCATCGTCACCTGCATCGCCGTCACCGACTACTGCTTCAAGCAGGGACGGATAACGGTCCCGCCCCGCATTGCCATGCACATGTCGCTCCTGAGCCCGAACGAGGAGCGCCGTGCCCACGCCCTCAAGCTGTTGACGGGGCCGGACGGCGGTGCGGCCTTCTGCCGCGGCGGCTGGAAGAACGACCCGCTTGCGGACGAGCTGGGCCGGGACGTCGGCCTCGGCGACGACGGGACGCAGGGGTGGGCGGAGGCGGCCAAGGGCCACATGGAGGGCGTGGGCGCTGCGCTGCTCCAGGTCGCGCTCGCGAGCCCATAGGCCGACTCAAGCCGTTGGTCCTCCTTGCTGGGCAGCATCTAGACTGCCCGGCCTCACATCCTTAGTCATAGCTCGCCCTAGTGAGTTAATCATATGCATCACACCCATTATACTACATATGTACACGTAGTTGCACTGCTGTTCTCGAACCAAGCATGTATGCATATTCTGCCGCTGTTGACGGAGCACATCCACACACACCTCCCACCCAGACGCTCAAACCGAGTTCACCTCCACTTGACCCCGACCCAAGCACGTGACCTCCCTGAGAATGACACAACGCCAAAGTCAGCCATCATCCTCACTCCTCTCCACACGCGCCATGGACGACTGGGAGACTGTGAGTATGCGCGTGCGCGCGCGCGCCTCGACTAGAGCGCGCTGCAGCACTCCGCCCAAGCTAACTCAAGGCCGAGCTCGAGCCGAAGCGCGCGCGCGCGCCGCCGAGCGCGCCGAGCGGAGCACCAGCACCTCCGACTACATCGGGCCCACCTCCCGCACATCCCGCACCCGCACCCGCGACGGAGCGACGGCAGCCCATCGTCCTCGCGCGCCGCCCCGCGGCCCCGGCATCACAGGCGCCCGCATCGGCGCCGGGGTCAGCGCCGGCGCCACCGCACGCGTCGCACCCCGTGCTCCAACATCCCCAGCCTGGCGCGCCCGCGCCAGACGCCGACGACGAGTGGTTCCGCGGCGCGCCGGCGTCCAACCGTCAGATCTGGGACAGCGCGTGAGTATTGCGATCCTGCTTCGAGCTCTGCGACTGGTCTTCGTCGCGAGCGAGTATTCCGCCACGAACGTTTTGCGCGCTCCAACGCCCCTCTTCTCACTGCCCCTCACCCTGCCCACATCCCCATCGCCCACATACTGCCTGCGCCCGCCCGATCTATTGTGTTTCTTCACTCCTGCCCCCCCCCCCCCTTAAGCTGACGCCAGTAATCGCGCCCCGCTCCCCGTCATGACGGCGCCCTCGGCCCCCCCGCCGCAACTCAAGATCCTGAAGCGCGACCCCCGCGCCGCGCCCGTCCTCGGGCAGCTCGAGCGGCACCGCGACGCCCAAGACCCTCGCGCAACGCGAGCAGGAGTACCGGCTCGCGCGCGAGCGTATCTTCGGGAAGGAGGAGGTGCCGAGTTCGTCTGCGTCCGCGTCGTCCGCGACCTCGGCGTCTGGGTCCGCCGCGGCGTCGTCGCCGAGCACGACTAGTGCGAGTGCGAGCGCGAGTGCGAGTGCTAGTGCGGGTGCGAGTGCTAGTGGGGGTGCTAGTGCGGGTGACGGCAGAGGTGGAGGTAATGGGAACGGCGGAGGGAACGGTGGAGGGAACGGTGGAGGGAACGGCGGAGGGGCAGGGGCAGGGAACGGCGGCGGAGACAGGAGAAGCGCGCGCGGAGGTAAGCGCTCGGGAGGGAGTACGCCGCGCACGCCGTCCGGGCGATCGACGCCGGCGGCGGACGAGCTCAGTCGTGCCGTGGCGCAGCTGTCGCTCGATCGGCGCGGCACGCCAGGCAGCGTGCCCCCCACTGCTGGGGGCGCTGGCGGGGGCGCTGGCGGGGGCGCTGGCGGGGGCGCTGGCGGGGGCGCTGTGGGTGGCGCTGGGGACGGCGGTGCCAGCGAGTTCGACCGCGGATTCGACAAGCTCGATGCGCGCCGCGGCCACTCGCCGTACGGATACACGGGGTATCAATACGGCGCGCAAAGCTACACCACCTACCAGCACCAGCACGCCGCCGGATACCGGTACACGGCGTATGAGGCGCAGACCTTCGGGCCGCGGTACGCGCAGCCCCCGCAGCAGCAGCAGACGTACTACCGCCCACAGGCGTACACGCAGCCGCCCGCCCAGTACCCCCACACCCAGGCGCCGCACACGTACAGCGCGCCGTACACTGCGCCGACGACTACCCCGCCTTCGCAGTCGAACTCGCAGGCGCATGCGCCAGCGCCACACTTGCCTCCCCAACCCTACACTCAGCACAGCGCGCCGTACACGTACACCTCGCCGCCGCCCACTTTGCCCGCGCGCCCCGCGCCGCCCTCCGTTCCACCAATACAGCCCCGGGGCGGCGGCGTGCTCCGTCAGCCGAGAGGTCCGGGGCAGGGAGGATTCGGACGATAGCTGGTAGCGATTGGGAGTATGCATAGATTCCTGAGATGGAGCGTGGGGTACCGTACAACAAGACGCAATGCATGCTATATTCCTTCCCCCGGTACACCCTCTAATAGAAGCCTAGTCGTCCATCTCGCCTACCAACTCAGCCGTCCGCTTCTCCGTCAGACTCGCCACGTCCTTGGCCTTCACGCCCTGCTTGAACCCGTGCTGCATCGCGATCAGCTTCTCAGCGCTCCACAGCCGGCTGGTCATGCCGCCGATGGCGGAAAAGAGATCGCCGACGCTCTCGCATGCGCAGATCTCGGCTTCGTTGAGCCTGAGCACGGCGAGCGCAACGCGGAAGAGCACGTCGTGACCCTCGACAAAGAGCACGTCCCAAACCCTAAACAGAGTTTCAACCGGGAGGCAGTCGGTGAAGAGGGAGAGGAACCAGCCAAAAGTGAGGGCGGTCAAGTCAACCTGGAGCGCGGAGAGGTGGGCTGCAATCTTGGGCAGGTGCGTCGACACCAGGTCGGATAGGACGAGCTGGTCGGCTCGGCTGCCCAGCAGTGAAGGGGCGAAGAAGTCGGGTGGAAGGAGGCGCTCTACTATACAGTGCAGCACCCAGAAGGCCTGCTCTTCGTCCTCGTACGTCAGTAGTAGCGTTGCAGCCAACATCTGTCGTCAGCGCACTCCATGCTGAAACTCACGTTCATGCCCTGACAATACCCGACCGCTGGGTTGTGCCACGAGTATGCTGTCAACACCCGCCGCAGCTTGGCAACTCCTGGCCCGTCGCCTCCAAAGAAGACGTTGCCCGGGAACGTTCTCCCCACGTCCTTCTCGATCTCAGCCATGACCATACTCTGATCGTCCTTGTGCACGGCAAGAATCTCCGCATACTCGCCCGGCACGAGCAGATTGCGCGCGCCACTGCACTCGGCCCATACATCGCCGCGGTACGGCATTGGGATACCCTTGCGCACGAGACGTAGGAAGGCGCGATACTCGTCTGCGCCTTTGGAGGTGCCGCTCAGCGCCGCGACCTGCGCCAGCGCGCCGCCTACGCCGACGTCCTGGTTGCCGCGGCGGCCGCGTGTGCGTTTCCGTAAGAACGCATCCCATTCTGCCGTGCGCGCGCGCTGCTGCTTGTCGTGCATGTCCGTGAGCTGGTCGAGCAAGGACGAGACGGTGAGGCGTGAGGCAGCCGCCGCGGCTGCCGCAGAGGCCGGAGTTGGGGCCGCTATGCCATCGGCCGTCGTGGAGGACGAGCCGCGCACGCTCACGCTCACCTGCTCCGCCGCCGCTATGGGCTTGCTTGGCGCCGGAGCATAGGAGCGTGTCCTCGACCTGGTCGGTGTACCGTCCGCCTTTCCATTTGGCGGCGTGCCACCCGGCGAGCGCTGAGGCGACAGTGACGCGGTTGACTTCGTATCGCTCTTCGTCGATGTCAATGCGGGCCTGCGTTGCGCACGCTCGGGCGTGTGGTCCATGATAGGAACGTTGAGGGAGGACGGGAGCGCGGCAGCACGCTTCACCTTTGCTGGTGGCGGCGGTGTCGGTTTGCGCGGCGCCTCGGGGATGTGGCCCGTCAGACTCATAGGCGCGGGAGTGCCCACCCGACTTGCGTCTTTCAACATGCTCGCGTGCTGAATGTCATCTGCTGTTAGTCCCGCCCTAGATAGTAATCTCACATATGAACCCGTACCGGTCCGTAAGCGGAGGCTGATCGCTCGTGAACCTCGTCGCAGTCGTCAACTTCGTCCTCGAGCTCTGGAAAAACGACCCGAGGTTCTGCCGTGACAGAAGAACTGTCGGCGGCCTCGTTTCGTCCGGCACGATACTGCTCAGCTCAACGCTCGGCGGTGGTGTTTCGGCGGACGGGGAGCCAGTGCCGGGGCTGTGGTCAAGAGATGGAAGCGCTTGGGCCATTGCTGTCGTCGGAAAAGGGCGGGAGGAGGCGCGGTGGAGCAGTGCGGGTCTGGGAGCAGGCCTGTCGCGCGTGTCGCCTAATCCGTCGATTGCCGCCTTGCCGTGCTTCAAAAGTGTCCTTCCAACGGCTACTGTTGCTGCCAATGCTTGGTCCCCGTAGCCGTGCTGGTCTACTGTGGGAGCTTGCTGGCTCCCGACAGACGCAGCGCGCGATCGTGCGCGCGTCCGGCTCGGCGGATCGCGAGACATGATGCCCGCGTCGCGCGCACCACTAACGAGAGCGTGTGCAAGCGAAGCAACTAGCGGGCCGCCCTCCTTGATAAGGATGGAAGCAGGGTCAGGTGTGAGGATACGCTGTCATCAGCATGGCCCTGGGGTTAGACATACTGTTGCCAGGAAGATCGCCCGGAAGGACGGCGTACTTCCCCCATCGCCGCGGCGCCACTCATCCTCTTCCTCGACGGCGCTAGGCGCAAGGCTGGCATTGCTCTTACGCCGCCGCCAACCCCACATGTTCATTCCCCACCGCCTGGCCGTTGGCGACGCGAGGTCGAGCCCGCTCGCGCTGGCGCCGCGCGGCCGGTCCAGTGTGAGGGTGCTGCGCGCGCTTTTGCTGCTCAGAATACTCGTGTGCGAGGGTGCCGGCGACTTTGGCCGAGCGTGGGGGATTGGCTCGGGTTGCGGCCGTGGCAAAGGCTCCGCCAGAGCGAGGGCGAGCGCCCCCCGTGCTGGAGATGTGAGGCTAGTGGACAAAGCATCGGCGAGTGAGTCGTGTATGCGCTGGCTGTCGGCCGACCGCTCCTCGCCCCTCAAACGTGCGTTCTCATCCTCCAGCCGCGCCACTACCTCGCGCAGCTCGCGCACAGCGCGGCTCAGCACTTTGACGGGATGGTCGCGCTGCCGTGCCGGCGGGGAAGGTGGGAAGAGACGCTCCTCCGCCTCCTCCTGCTCACGGTATGCCTCCCACCCACGTTCATAGGGTGAGAGGAAGGTGGCGAGCTCAGACTCGGGCATGTCCTCGAACCGCGTGTCGAGAAGGGCGAGCTCGTCACGCGCGAGAGAGTCCAGCGCGTGAAAAGAGCGCGCGCGCGCAGGTGAGTCGCGCACCCGCTCACGCTTGTTCGACGGGCGCGAGGGGCCGATGCCCAGCAGGTCGGCGTCTGGGGCATTGAAGTTGCCGCCTGTGGTGACACGCTCCAGACCCGGCGACGCTGGTGAGAGGTGAGAGTCGCCGGAGGAGATGCCGGTCGCTGGCGCGGACGCGCGCGCGCGCCTTCCTCCTGCGTCGCTCGCGCTCCGCGTGCCGCGCCGCCCGGCAGCCAGCGGGTGGTCATCGGGGATCAAGAGGTGCGGCCTGGACGGGGAGGACGTGGTCGTTGCCGGACGCGGCGTGGCCTCGGAAGGGGGCGAGGCCATCGCGCTTGAAATAGTCTTGAGGCCGTGGACGAGGAAGAGCGATGTTGTGAAGGTTGCCGATCGTCGCGATCACTCACCCCGCGTATCCGTCTGCCAGGATACCGAATCGCGTCATTGCCGCGTGGAAGACCCTAACGCTTGCGGCCATTACCGCTGCACAGGCAACTTGCACTGGTAACGATGGTAGGTTGTGGCGCTGCAAGCGAGCATCTGGAGCATGTAGCATGAAGCGCAGTTGACGAGCAGAGTGGCAGATCATCCATGCTGATGACTATGTGCACTATTACATATCTGCCTTTGCCCTCTACAACCCGGCCAGACGCGTAAGGTACCGCTCGACGACTCGCTTTCCATTCCGCAGGTTGAGAAGACGGATACGCTCATTGGCAAGGTGTCCCGCATCCGACGACTGGCCTAGAGGCAGATGAACGCAGGGCGCAGCAAACTCGCGCTCGAGCCAGCTCATGGTCGGTACTGTGCCGCCCTCGCGGATCTTGAGAGGGGCGACGCCCCAAACGTCCTTCACTGCGTCCTCCAGAGCGCGGAAGTACGGATTGTCCAAGCTTGCCAGCCACCACGCCGCAGCGTGCGTCACATTCACCTCCAGGTTGTTTGGCGAGTTGAGCTCGGCAAACTTGTCGCGGCAGTAGGTGGTGAGGCATTCGACAATATCGTCGATGTCTTGGTCGGGGACAATGCGCATCGCAATATCCGCCTGCACGCATCTTGAGATGACAGTCTTGTTTGGCGCGGACGTCGTCGAGATATTCGCGATCGAGAAGGTCGGCTGGCACCACACGCGCCTCAGCTCGTCGGCGTCGCGGCCAGACGCGCGGGCCACGTTCTTGAGCAGCTGCGCCTCCATCTCCGTTTTGGGTCGCACCTTGTCGTCTGCAATCAGCTTCGAACACACATTGATTAACTGCATCAACTCACAGAAGCCGGGCACGTTGACGCCGTTGGTGTCCGCCAAGCTCGACAGAAGCTGCACGAGGTCAAACATCGGCTCCTTGACCAATCCACCCTCCACACCGTTGTGCGCGTCTTCACCACCGCTCTGCACCATGAGTTGAGCATACACAACGCCACGCATGCCGTAGACGACACATGGGTCCTCCTCGTCAATCCACGTCGAGTTGGCCAAGAATACAACATCGATGTGCCCGATGCTGTCCTTGTGCTTGCGCACCGAGTTGGCGAACCCACGCGAGCCAGCTTCCTCTTCCCCCTCGACGATCATGACGAGGTCGACGTCAAGTTCCCGGCGCTGCTGCAGCGCCGCAGCTGCGCACGCAACCGCAAGGACTGGACCCTTGTTGTCACTCACACCACGACCATACAGGTACCCATTCCGCCCGTTGAGCTCCCATGGATCGCTTTCCCAGTCCTTTTCACCAGCAGGCTGCACGTCGTAGTGCCCATAGAACAGAACGCGCTTGCGAGGCTTGCCAGTGTCGCGCCCCTGGAAGGTCGCGAGCACGAGCGGGTTTTTCCCTGGGTCGCCAGACAGCATCTCGGAGCGAGCGCCAAGCTGCCCCAGTATCTTGTGCAGAAGGTGCGCCCCCTGCCTGCAGCTCTCGCGGTGCTTCTCGTCGGAGACGGTCGGGATCGCCACGAGCTTGGACAGTGCGTACAGCATGACGTCGGCATTGCTCTCAAGATCTACCTCGACGTCCGTATCGTGAATGGACTTTAGCGAGGTCCCCAGTGATGTCCAAATCTTGACAAACGAGTCGTTGCCAGCAGTGACAAGCTCGTACCCTGGGCCGGCGGCGGCGCGGACGACGGAGCATGCCAGCACAGAGTCGCCATGCGCGTTAAACGCGGCCGTGCAGTCGAATGCGCCGTTGATGCGAAGCACGCGCCCATCGGCAGCGCCGGTGTACACGTCGCTCCCATGGACTGCCATGGCCATGACATCCGACTCGTGCGCCTCGATAGTACGGATGCGCGCACCCGTCTCGAGATCCCACACGTCAATCTCGCCGTCCTGCAGCCCAGCATAGAGGAGCGAGTCGCGGTAGGCAAAGCTCAGAACGGCCCCGGTCAAGCCATTAAACTCGCGCACGAGGGTCAGGCCACCGCCGGGAGCGCACTCCCAGATCTTGATGTCCGAGTCACCGCTGCCACTCGCGAGCCAGCGCGCGCAGTCAGGTCGCTTGATCATCTCCAGCGCGTACACATACCCATAGTGGGCGTAGAATACGATTGAGTCGCAGTCAATTTCGAATTCGACCGCCTCGCGCTCGGCTTCCACCTCTCTCTCAACGGAGAGATACGTGGACCTCCCAGCGCATATCGGCTGCGCTGATGGCGTACGTGGTGTAGATGTCCCGCTGCGCACATCGGCAGGAGGTGTGTCAAAGAAGGAATGCGGTTTGTACCGCCCCGACCGCTGGCTCGGTGTGGATGCGCCATTGCTCTGCTGAATGCTCAAGCTTTGCGACACGGCCACGAGTGAGGGAACTCCTCCGTTTGCACTCTTTCCCAGGGGCTTGCCGAAATTGACCCACTCAATTGACGTGTTCTGGGCGCCAAAGTAGAGGGTGCCGCCTGCCCTGTCATCCCAAGCGAGCGAGTAAATGTCACCAGAAGTGTTGTCGCAAGGGTGTATGATATAGAGCGGCCGGAAAGTTTTGGTTGACCAGATCTGATCGTCAGCCAATCAAGAATATCTTTGACGATTGTTTACTCACGCGAACATCACCTGCACTGCTGGAAGACACGAGCCACCCCTTCTCCTTGACGATCAGAAGCGCAAGCACACTTCCCTCGTGCCCAAGCAGCCTGAACTGGGGCTGCAAGGAAGAGCGGGAGAAGACCGTAATCTCATTGTCACGGCTCTGGCATCCGGCGTAGACGTGCTTCTCGTCGGCAGCGAGACTGAGAACGCGGCCATTACCGACGCTCAAGATGTGACTTAGATGAGGGCTCGATCCCATCCTTTGACGTGTGAGCGAGTCACCTGTTGTCGAGAAGCGGGTGCGAAAGTAGAAAGTTGTGTGAGTGAGTTAAGACAATAGAAAGAGGAGATGGGGAAGGTGGGAGGAGGAGTCGAGGGGGGAAGCGGGAAGGGCGGATGGGAGGGTGGGAATGACAGAGGATGGAACCGAGGGGGGACGGAGGAGTGTTCGTGTGCGAGCACAGAGTCAATAGTGCGCGCCGCGGCCCAATCCAAGATTGATCGAGCGGTCGATGTCGTCGAGTTGGCGATGGCAGTAAAAGTTGAGCAGATATCACAACGCGCGCGTCGGTGGAAGGAATGTCCAGTGTCAGCAGGTTGTGTCGCCCGCATCGCCCGCAGCGAGTCAACTCACCGCGCCGCATTGTCTCTGGGATCGCGTCGTGGCCATTTACCGATGGCGACATTGTATAATCTGTATCGTGCACAGACACCGTTCGCGTGCTGCCGCGGCGCGTGGGAGAGCAATCAGTGATGAGGAGGTGACTTGCCCAATTTGGAGGTCGGTGCAGACGACGACGGCGGCTTTGATGAACGGACGAGTGGCCTAGGGAGGGAGGGCAAGAGTGTGAGAGGAGCAACTGAGCGTGGCGCTGTCTGTGAGTGTCTCACTTGATTGCTTGAGAATGATAGTGAATGTAAAGAAGAAGGAATAGTGAAAGAGGAGGAAGGAGTTGCGTAGCAGGATGGAGCGGCGGGCCAAAGCCAGATCGAGATCAAGGACTCGGGCAACATTTCAGGCACGATATCCGCTCGACAGAGGCAATCACGTCACCTGATCACGATTTTGTCGATCTCGACCCATTCCAGTCATGCACTCACTCATTACCCCTCTCATGCACTCACCGTTTCTCTTCGTAATCACCATGAGCCGCGCGCGTATACGCATAGTTGGTAGTAGGATAACAAGTAAACATTCATCGGCTCATCCCAAACGATACACTAGAACGACTCACTCCGAGTCTCTATCTCCTCATTCTTCTCACTCTGACATCCTCAAGCGTCACTAGGGTGGTCCATAGCTCCAGATCCTGGCGTGACAATCGCCAGAGCCAGAGGCAAGAAGGCCACCTGAGCGCGCGAGATCAATCGAGATGACCGAGTTCTTATGCCCCTGCAGCATGAACTGCGCCTGCCCGCTCAGGATGTCCCAAAACTCGATAGAGCGATCCTTTGAGCCCGAGACGACCCATCGTCCATCGGGTGAGATGGCCACCGACAGAACATAGTCTTTGTGCCCATTTAGCGTGGACGCGCATGTGCCCAATCCCTTTTCGACCTCCTTGGAGCCGGCGGGAGAGTGCTCCACGGCGCGCTTGGTCTGCGCAAGATCCCAGACCCGCAATGTGCGGTCCAGAGAGCCGGAGACGAGCGACTTGCCGTCGGGTGAGAACGCGACGCTGTACACCGAGTCCTTGTGTCCCTTGAGCCGCTCCACCTGCTGTCCCGTCTGGACGTTCCAGACGCGCACCATGGTGTCCAGCGAGCCGGCGGCGACAAGCTTCCCGTCCGGAGACACTGATAGTCAGCAATGCTTTCGCAAACCACTCCAGCGAGGGAACTTACGAGCAACAGACGTGATTCCGGCATCGATCGGGCCGTGCTCGTTGTGGACAAAGTCCTCGATACGCAGATCGAAAATGCACGCGCCCTTCTCAATGTCCCAAACACGTGCAGACTTGTCACCAGAACCCGAGACAAGGAAGCGTCCGTCTCTGCTAAAGTCGAGCGAGTAGATCTCCTGCATGTGTCCTTGGAGTAGATGACGGATGCGTTGCTGCTTGATGTCCCAAATCTACACGTCAGGAGGACGTTTTCATTGCAGCACTGTAGTCCAACTCACCCGAATCTGACGATCCTCCGCGCCAGTAGCAAGGAACTTGCCATCTGGGCTGAAGCAGATGCTGCGAATGTAAAGATCACCTGTGCGCGGTGCTGACTCGTCGAGCAGTACACACGTCTTGGCGCCAGTCTTCGTGTCGTAGATCTGAGCGGTGCGATTGCAACCCGTTGCGAGATACTTGCCGTCGTTTGAAAACTTTACACAGCAGACAACAGTATCGTGCCCTAGAGAGTGAACCAGCGACACATCCAGCTGCTTCTTGACCTTGGGCGACCAGATAGCGAACCAGTCGGAACCTTCCTTCTTCAACTCGCGCGAAACATTCTCGGGATCGAGGTCGGAGAGCAGAGGCGTGGGGCTACCCTGTGGTGGCACTGAGCGGGAGTCGCGGCGGTCGATGCCAGTCGAGAGGGGTCGTTGAATGGGAGGAGGGGGGTATGATGAGCGCGAGGACCCGACATCTCCTCCACCTCCGTTCGCCGGTGGTGCCAGAGGAGCGTAGCCATCGGGGCCACGAATATCCCTTTCGCGCTCGCGCTCGCGTTCACGTCGGTCGCGCTCCATCTCGCGATCGACATCGGCAGATGGCGCACGGTGGGGAGGGGACGTGGGCATGGGGCCGTTGGATGCGGCTGCGGCACGCAACATCTCGTTCTCTCGCCGAAGTCGCACAATCTCGGCCTCTTGTCTGGAAAATTAGTAAAAAAGGCTCACTGTGCCCCACGCCGGCGTGCTCACTCTTGACCTCGCTTGGTGTGCTGAGTCTCCAACTCATACAGCGCTTTCCGAATAGCGGTCAGCTCCTGGATCTGATGATTGACTGCAATGGTCAGCGGATGAGCAAGAAAGCAAGGTGGCTGTGCTGCACACTCACGTTGGCTTTCATATTCGTCGCGCTGAGCCTTCCAGCCAGCTGCCTCGGCAAGAGCATTGTCGTACTCGCCTTTGATCATATCAAAGGCCTCCATAAGGCGGGATGCCTGTGGGGGGACATTGGCGGGGGGTCCGCCTGTCTGGGCTGCGGCAGGAGGAAGCCGGTGATGCTGCAGTGGGACAGCAAGACAAGAGAGTTTGACCATTGTGGTAGGATGGGGAGAGAGGAGGGGGGGGGGGGGGCGATGTAGCACACGTGGATGTGGTGAACGAGGAAGGTGGTAAGGTGGTAGGTAATGTGACCGTGCGCGAGCGAGGTAGAAGAGAGGGGGGGGGGGGGGAGGGGGCGAGGCGCACAGGCGCAGGCGTGGACGTGTGGGCAAGGGATTGACGAACGCAAGTTGAGCGCATGAGCGACAGGAGGCGTGTGGTGAAGAGATCAAGGCGCAGCGGCGGCGGAGGTGACGAGCGGTGGGGACACACATGTCGCCAGGTAACAATGGGGCAAGGGGCGTGAAAGACAGGTGCGGGAGAAGGGCGTGAATGTCGAGATGAGAGAGAGTCGATGGTGTAGGCAAGGAAAGGAAGACGGGTGTCAGCAAACGTTGTCAATCGATGGAATGTGGAGGAGCAAAAGCGAGACAACTGGCGGCAATTCTAGCACATCAAGGGCTGGAGTGTGCGCATGCAAGACAGATGCGCGATTGTCGTGAGAAGGTGGAGGATTGGGAGGCAGAACTCATGAGAGAGGGAGTCGAAAGAGGAGGGGAGGTTTTGGGGGGAAATGATGGAACTCACGTTGTAAATACCGGGAGGCTGCATGATGAGGTGTGGTGTGGTGTGGTGTGGTGTATTTGGTGCGAGGTGGGGTTTGGTTGTTGAAGAGCAGAAGAGGAGATGAAAACAGAAGGAGGAGGAGAATGGGTGAGAAGCAAGGAGAGGGCCAAGAGGGGTTGTGCACAGAGGGCGAGGACCGAGTACAATCAAGTCTGGGCGGCGAGTTGCAGGATGGAGGCCGAGGTCGAGGGCTGAATGAGTAGATCAGTGGAATGGAGAGCCTTGACGACGAGGCTGGCGTGTCTCGGGTCTGTGGAAGTGTGCTTGTGCAAACCCGGAAAAAAGGATGGGAGGGGGCTGGAGCGCGAGGGGGAGGGTTTGTCGCAATCGATGCGAGCTCCGTGCGTCAAAGTTCGGGCGAGTCTGACGGAGTGAAGGGGATGATTGATGAAGCAAAAGGAAAAGAATGAGGTGTCGGCGGGTTAGAAGAAGGGGAGGGGGTGCGTGTTATTGTTGGCGGTGGATGAGGAGGGAGAGAGAGGATGGGTGGGTGGATGGATGGATGTAAGAAGAGGATGGATGGTGGAGTGGATGGTTGAGTGATTGAGAGAGAGAGCGGATGGAAGGAGAGAGGGTGGAAGCAAGGCGATGGAGGAGACGCAAGTGTGAGTGGTGTGTAGGTGTAATCGCCGGAGGGCCGAGGGAGGGGGGGGGGGGGGGGGGGGGAGGGGAGGAATGGTGACTCAAATCAGGCGAGGCCCGGGGGGGGGGGGGAGGAGTGTCTCACTCGGAGGCGGACCCAGCCGAGCGGCGGTGGCAGAGTGGGGGGGAAGAGGGAAGATTGTGAATTCGATGACCATGGCCGTGACCATGGAAGCCTTGCCGCACGGGCCACCGTAGCAACAACCACCATCCACCGTACTGTACACTCACTCCATCACGTCCTTGCCCAGCATGCCTCACGCTCCCAGCTCCCAGGCTGCAGTCTGCAGGCTGCAGGCGGCAGGTTGGTTTGGTGCCTGGGCTCCCAAGAGGGTACTCGGCCTCTTCGGCAACGGCTCTGTCTCACTTGATTATCACTTTGCCTTTTCAAGCTAGTACCCCCTCTCACCGGCCTCACCGCTGCGCGTTGTATTTGTTCTTTTACTCAATTACTCATCCTCTTGCCTCGCGCCATTAGCGCCCATTTGCCCTCCGCCCTTGGCGCTTGGACGCTTGATGCCGTTCCAATATTCTGCCTGCCCTTGCCCTTGCTGGTTGCGCCCCCACCACCCCACGCCCCCCGGCGCCACCATGTATACGCCCACCTCCCTCCAATTCCTCCAACGATCCAACTGCGATTGCGCCCCCAACCGTTCGACATGCCGAATCACGAGGGGCACTAGTATGCTATATTTTACAGTACAATTGTTCAAACGACTTTGGCAAACCCACCCATCTTGTCTCACCAGCTCTTCAATCTCCCCATCCATGCCATCCAGCTGTTCAACGCTCCAAACCAGAGGACCCAGATCGCCCATTCGTGAGTCAGGGCAAGCCAGGTCCGTGCCCCGGCATGACTCTGCCCGACCCTAGCCTCTCATGCTTTCAACCGTCCTGCCGTAATTTAGTTTCTCTCCAGCCTGCAGCCTGTCGCTGCTCGACGAGCTTGGACGCTCTCGCCCTGGCTGTTTTCACTGCACAGTCATGCATGACGCGAACCAATCAAATTGTGTCAACAATCAGAAAGTTTGGCAACACGCTCCGGGGTACCCCGCTTCCGATGCAAAAGATGGGAATGCATCCAATCCCTGAACGCCTCCGCACGTGTCAGGCGATCAAGGCACTGCAGACGTCAGGCAGAATTCTTCTGTAGTCAAACCCCAACGCATCCTTCTGCTCAAGTACTGTCGACGATGCCCGCTCATGTCAGTTCATCTGTAGATATCAGTGGCTACTATGCAGCTCTTCAGAAGGTCAGCTCTGTGACAGCAGATCGAGGAATCAAAGCTCGAGTGCAGAACATGTTATTCGGGTCTTACGCCGCGATCGAAGCCACACATGGCTCCCATGAACCCAATAATGACATCATTCTGGACACGGAGGCAGGCAGCTTAGGTAAAACCACGATGAGTGTCTTAGGTAAAGCCACACTCAACCCACGTGAGCACTTTGTTGACGATCACGTCCGTTCCCAGTCGAGGCAACGAGCCGCGATCCACCCAGGGATCCTGCCACAACAACAATCTCTGCTCGACGTCACCCAACCTCACTCTTCACACCATCACCATGTCCACCCACACCCCACCATTACAAGCAACCCACGTAACTCCTCCACACATCCAAATTCGACGGCGCCATGCTCCTGGCAGTGCAGGCCCCTCGACCCTCTCCCAGTCCTTCAGCCTCGGCCCGGCTGATGTCGACATCTCCGACACGAGCATCGGCACACCGACGCGCAGGAGAGTGACGGCCCTCTCAACCTCAGAACAGGGAAACATGGGGATGCACGGGCAGCTCTCTCCACGCGTGCGCTCAAACCTCGCCCGCTCGCCCGGCGCAACACTTGCACCCGGCAGCGAGCCGCGCACACGCTCGCGTTCTCGTCTCAGCGAGGTCTTCAGGCCGGTCCAAGACGAGGATATGGACGACAGCGACGCGTGGACGATGCTAGACTCGATGCGCATCTGGCGCTCCGACGCCATGACCCACCACCTGTACGAGACGGCCGCGTTCTGGGCCAACAAGATTCTGGATTGGACAGGTGAGCCCTTTGCTTGAGCTGGGCTGACCACAGGCGATGCCAACGACGCCTTCTGGCTCGCTCAGGCCTACTACCATATGCGCCACTTTGTGCGCGCCGAGCGCTTACTGACAGAGCCCCTTCCCCCACCCAGGGCACCCCTGCTCGACAAAGGCAAGCATAAGGCTTCCGGTGAACGCGACGGCCACGCGGATGAGGACGAACGCAAACCTCCTATTCGTGAACATCTTGCCTGCCGTCTTCTTGCCGCCCAGTGCTTGATGGAGCAGGAGGAGTACGAGGACGCCCTCGAGATGCTCGGAGTGCAGAGCTCGTTTGGCGAGACGGACGCCGCAGCAACCCGTCCATCAACGGACCAGGGCATCAAGGTGTTCTCGAGCATGTGCTACCTCCGCGGGTTGTTGCATTTGCGTTTGTCCTCACCTATCGAGGCCAAAGAGTCCTTCATGGAGGCCCTCGCGCTCGACGTCAAAAACTACGACGCATTCCGCGAGCTCATCTACGGCCAGATGATGAGGCCTGGAGAGGGTGGGTTGAAAGACTGTGCCCGGGCTGACATCAGAATGGGAGTTCATCAGCACGCTGGCGTACGGCTCGCAGCTCAGCGACGAGGAGGCGGCGTTTGTGCGTCTCATGTACATCTCCAAGCTGCGCAAGGAGTCTCACGTCAAAGAGATCTCGGCTGCAGGACGCGAACTTGCCGTCAAATACGGGCTGGGTGAGAACAGCGACGTGCTTGTCAGCATTGCGGAAGAGCTGTTCGCCAACTACAAGTGGGAGGACTGTTACGTTGTCACATCCAAGATCCTCAACAAGGTTCCTGGCCACTCGGAGGCCCTCACGCTGCAGCTGGCGTGCATGCACCACATCCCGCGCCTGCACTCGGCGATCTACGCGCTCGCCCACAGCTTGGTCAGGACAGAGCCGCACGAGGCAACGACATGGTGGGCTGTCGGCATGTGGTACTACTCTGGACAGCGATGGGCCGATGCTCGCCGTTACTTCAGCAAGGCCAACCTCATTGACCAGCGCTTTGGCCCAGCATGGATCACGTTCGCTCATTCTTATCGTCAAGAAGGGGAACATGACCAGGCTGTTACCGCGTACTCGACCGCCGCGCGCAATTTCCCTGGGTGAGCAAAGTCGAGTGATCCCGCTGATGAACCAGATCCCACTTGCCATACCTCTTTATCGGCATGTCGTACCTCCAGCTCTCGCACTCGGAGCTCGCTGAGGAGTATCTCGCCACGGCGGCGAGCTACAACTCAACCGACCCTTTGCTGCTGAACGAGCTAGGAGTGGCCGCGTACAACCGGGAGGACTACCTCTCCGCGATCGAGTACTTCCAAGCCGCCTTGCAAGGCGCCTCAAGGATGCAGGGCTCATCCGAGCCTTGGGCCGCGACACACAGCAACATGGGCCATGCGCTCCGCAATTTGGGCCGCTACGAGGAAGCGCGGTCGCACTACGCGTCCGCGATCCGCCTGAACCCCATCGACGCGACGGCCTACGCGAGCCAGGGCATGATCTCGCAGTTCCTCGGCGACGTGCGCGGCGCCATCAAACTGTACCACCAGGCCCTGGCCATCCTCCCGCAGGAGCCAGTCGCGACCATCCTCCTCGAAATGGCCCTCACGGAGCAGGTACGCACGCTGGACCCCACGACGCTCCCCGGCCTCCCTGCTGCCATCGTCGACAAGAACCTCGACCCCTTCAGTGTGCCGAAAGGCAACCCAGCGTTCGGGCCGCTGCCGATCGAGTTGGACCCGCTCACGCTCGAGGAGGCCGGCGACGCCAGCCGCATCTCCGCACAGGGAGGGAGCTCGCGTACTGTTACGCAGGGCGGGAGCGGGCGCACCGTTGTTCCCGCCGGCCGCGCCGATATGTCGGCCATGTCTATGTCCATGTCTCAGGCATCCTACCGCCACCATCACGCGAGCGTCGTCGACGAGTCAAGCGTGATGGACATTGAGGAGGACTAGTAGTATTATAGGCTTACCAGCATCTACATTGTATCCGACGCATTGCATGGAGTGTGATATTACATCGAGGACGTGCGCTGCAGGAATCTGGGGTGGCACTCACATGCACAAACAACGGCCACGTGAAACTGCTTCCGCCACCTCCACTCGCGACTTCACTTTGGAAGCTCGACTGCGATCATCCAGCGCCTTCCCATCCATCCCGCCTCACTCATCTCATCGCACCATGGACGTGGACGATACTAGCAACCAGGCGACTCCCCCCGACGCTGACACCGATGCGGCCGTTGCCGAGCTCGGCAGCGTGATCGAGCGACTGGGGAGCGAGCCCAACAACATCGACCTTCTCCGACGACAGATTGACCTGTTCTTGCAAGTCGGCATGGTCGATGAAGCTGTCGACGCAGCCAAGACGGCCTCGCAGCTCTCCTTCCTAGGCGAGGCGCTCTGGCGGCGCGTCCTCGACGCCAAGGTCACCTCCGTGAGCCCAGTGACATTGGACGCGCTCGTCGACATCCTCGACGTCTTCCAGACCGCGGAAGGCGAATACCTCTGTAAGCCCCGACACTCCCGAAGCACACCGTAGCTCATACCAGCACCATCTATACTCACGCAGCATGCGACTTTCCTCGTCAGCCTCGCCGAAGGCGCTGAAGGCGCGCAGAAGGGCGACGAGGAGGTGCGCGCGTACCTCCACGCCGAGACGCTGCGGGGCATGCTCCGCGACCTTGCGGAGCGGTCTAGCGGCGTCCTGAACGCTACTGGGGTTTGGCAAGCGTGGATAGACTGGGAGGTGTCGCTGCTCGAGCACCTGTCCGGCGCAGACAAGTGAGCGTCGCCGAGATGGTCGCTGACGGAAGGAAGGAGCAGATCCGGCATGTCGGGGACGTGTATCTCGAGCGCCTCAAGACGCCGCATACGGCTTGCAGCGAGACGGCGAGCGCTTACTCGACCTTCTGCAGCCAGTACTGTCCCGACGAGTACGAGGATCGGCTGGTACAAGCGACGGCGGCGAGCCAGGACGCCAAGTGGAAGCTGGAGCGGGAGAAGCGGCACGGGCGGACGCGCGCCGACTTTGAGGAGCAGCTCGTGAGCCGGCCGAACTTATGGCGCTGACAACAGGCCTTCACGGGCGATGTCGGGCAGCAGGCACAGGTGTTGCTGGCGTACGTTGACTGGGAGACGGACCCCGCCGCCAAGCGCAACAAGAAGGGCAAGGGGCCGCAGCAGGATGTCGGGCTGTGCCGCGCCGCGTTTGAGCGCTTGCTCGCCGTCTACGGAGACGCCGCCGCCTCAGCGACGGATGCGGTGTTCGCTGCGGCGGACGTGCCGGATATGGCGCAGCAGATGCGCGACACTGCGGCGGCGTACAAAGCGGCGGAGGCGTCTATCTGGTGCCGCTACTATGACTGGATGGTGAGAGCGTTCCTTGTGTAGCTGACGGTAGGTTGAGAATTCCAAATCGAGCGAAGAAGACAGCCCCGCCGCCGATGTCGCGGGACGCGCCGTGCGCGCATGTCCGGGCAGTGGCGAGGTCTGGAACCGTCAGCTGACTGCGTTCGTGAGTCTCACAGATTGTGCTTCAGCTGATCTCCAGGAGGAGTCGAACCATATCGCGGGTATCGATAAAGCTGTTGAGCGGGCGCAAGGCCTGATCATCGGCAACAAGCAGCCCGTGAGCTCTCTGGTGGAGCTCCTCGTCACCCACGCAGCGATCTTGCATAGGCGCTGCCGGGAACTCGAGGCCAATGCCGAACACCCCGTTTTCCTCAACCTCGTGGCCGCCTCGGACACGCTACTGAAGGGTAGGCTGCATACAACATGCTCTGGCTGACTTCAGCGTATCCTGACGGCGACTCCTCATTGAGGTTGGAAAAGTTCACGATCTCATGGGTGAGTATATCAAGCAACAGATCTGACATCAGGCCGAGGCTGCGGCGGTTGAATTGGTCCTGGACCTTATCGCGCTCCTCAGCACGCCGGCCAAGTCGCGCGATCCTTCCTACCAGTTTACTATCCTGTGTGCCGACACGCAGGCGCGCTACGGTGACGTTGACGGTGCACGCGAGCGATACAACAAGGCGATCCAGCGGCCCGACCTCGACTGGCCAGAAGCCGTGTACGAAGCTTTCATAACTTTCGAGAACGTACACGGCACGTTGGAAGCACTGCAGACAGCGAGGAAACATATTGCCACAGCGCAGAAGAAGCTCAACAGGCGGCGCGAACGCGAAGCACAGGCACAGCAGGCGGCGTATGCACAACAGCAGCAGCAGCAGCAGGCTGAGGCTGCTGCTTCTCAGGCTGTTTCTGAGCCTGTGGCTGCACCGGCGCAACCCATCGACGAGGCGATGGTAGTTGACCCCGCGCCTTCGACGGTGGAGGCGCCGGCGGCCGCCACCGCACCTGTGGCTGAGGTTGCTGCTCCACAAGACGACAAGGCGGCCGGCGAGGTTCAGATCAAGCGGTGCGCTATCATCTACGTCCCTTCAGCTGACACCACAGCGATCGCGAAAACAGCACAGTACTTGTGACTGGCCTGGGCCCAGACACGGCCGTGGCACGTGTCCAGTCCTTCTTCGAGGAGGTGAGCCTTTTCGTGTTGCAATGCAGCTCACAGCAGTCGGGAGAGGTTCGCGAGTGCACCATGACTGAGGAGGCGGGTGCAGCTATGGTCGAGTTCGTGTCTGCGGATACGGTGCCGGTAGCGTTGGCACGCGACGGCAAGAAGCTTGATGGCCACGTTATCCGTGTGTCGATGCTCTGGCGCTGCACCCTATGGGTAACCAACTTCCCCCGATCAGCCGACAACGACAGCCTCAAGCAGCTCTTTGGACAGGTCAGCAGCTTGGCAAGTCATCGCTGATAAGCAGTACGGCAAGATTCTTTCGATCCGCTGGCCGAGCCGCAAGTATGTTGACTCTCGCCGCTTCTGCTACATCACCATGGAGTCGCCGGCAGCTGCCCAGGAAGCTCTCGTTCTTCACAAGTTCCAGCCTGCAGGCGAGAGCTTCCCCATGTCAGTCCTCATCTCCGACCCAGCCAAGCGCACGAAGCGCACCGATTACTCGGACTGCACCTTGTTTGTCGGTGGCCTGCATCCGAAGTCGACAGAGGGCGAGGTGAGGCACCTGCTGGAGAAGTACGGCACAATCGTTAGTGTCAAGGTTCCATGGGACAAAGCCAAGAATCAGGCGAAGGGGATTGCCTTTGTCGAGATGCAGAACAAGGAGCAGGCCGAGGCGGCTCTTCAGGTGAACGGCGCCTTGCACCGCGGTAAGCACCTCAAGGTGGTAATCAGCGACCCACAGCACGCGGACAAAAGTCGAGGGTGAGTGCTCCCTCCTCAGCAACGCTGACTTGCAGGAAGATCAGCAGCACTCAGCAGGCGGCAGAGCGCCGCGAACGCACCGTGTACCTATTTGACATTCCGTCAGGGTCTCAAGAAGGCCTTCTGCAGCAGGAGCTGGAGAAGCACTACCCGGTACGGCGCGTCGAAATGTTCGCAAATAAAGGACAGGCGCGTGTCGAGCTCGAGTCCGCCAAGGACGCGGGTGCGCTCCTGCTTCGCTCTGAAATCGTGTTTAACGGCGCCACGCTCCGCGTGCAAGATCACCCGGAATCAAAGGCTGCCCCCCCGAAGCCGGCCGCGGCGATGGCCGCGTCCACCTCGAGGCCTGAGGCTGCGACGTCCTCGCTCTCTTTCGCGCCCCGCCCCCGCAAAGCGCACAAGGCGATGGGCCAGGCGTACCGCCCACCCAAAGCGGCGGCGGCTACGGCCGCAGCCGCCCCGACTGGCGGGTCACAGGACGCCTTCCGGGCGTTCATGAACACGACGAACGACGCGCGGAAGAAGGAGAACGAGGAGGCCAAGGCCAAGGCTGAAGCCGAGAAGGCGCAGCGCGAGGCAGAGCGCGCTGAGCGTGCCGAGGCCGACAGGAAGCGGGCGCTCGAGGACGGAGACGGAGAAGCGAGCGAGCCGAAGCGCCCGAAGAGAGAGGAGTAGGTAGTGTATGCGACGTTGCATTGGATAGAGCATGCTACAGTACCTATGAATATTGCTGGCTGTAGCGCGGGAGCTTCTTGTACACCTCGTACTGTAAGGTGATGATGCTCATGCGGCGTTTGGGCACGTGAAACCCTGCGAAATTGGGACATTGTGTGTCGACACAGACGACATTTGACCCGTCCTCGTTAATGCTCCTGCCCCGCGTTAACGCACACCCATCACACCGGGGCATGCGCGCCCCGCGTGCCCGTGCAGCCTCGTACGCCGCGACCGAGGGATAAAACTGCTGCGCCCACGGCTCTTCGTCTGATATCAGCGCCTCTCACATCGTGGCATACCCTTCGTCTCGACGGGAGTAGACCTCCCGCTCGTGCCAGAGTCCGAGTCAGACGGCGCAGTGAGGCGCGACTCGACGGAGTCGACCGATGCATGGGATTTGATGGACGCCCCGGATGCGCCGGCCGCGTCGGGCACCGAGAGCGTGTTGTCCACGTGTGTTTCCGAAATTGTGTCGAGGTCGCGGCACATGGTGCTAACGGAAAGGTCGAGTACGGAGACGGCCACGGGTGAAGCGGAGCACAAGGGCGTAGCAGGAGCCGCGGAGGCGGGGACGGGGGCGACGGAAACGGGGCCAACGGAAACGGGGGCGACAGAGAAAGGCAAAGCGAGGGCGGGGTAGACATCCCTGGCAGACGGGAGAGAGGACGTACGCTTGGGGACGGGGCGGCGAAGCGACGACGACCTGCGCGGGACGACTGGCAGGCGGATATTGGGGGCGGGGATGGGAAGCGAGCCGGGAGTGATGTCGGGGTTCTCGCCTTTGGGGTCCTCGGCGCGTGATAGGCGCGGGGGAGGGGGAGGGCACTCCTCCCCCGAGACGCGGGGAGTCGGGAACTCTGTGGAAGGATGGGGTGGGGACATCTTGGGCAGTGGAGAGATTTGATGGCATACTCGAGCCCGAGCCATTTATACTGACCGAGCGACATTGCGAGCGAGAGATACATGTGGTCCACTGGATTTGATCTGGGGGCAGGTAAACGAATCAGCCCGTTGCCGACATCCATGGGGTCGATGTGTCGACAGCAGGAAAGTCTAACAATTCAGCGAAATTCAGCATCATTTCTCAGCCAGCCAACCGCTCGCTCGTTCGCCCTCGCGCTCCCGCACCTAGCCCATCTTCGAATTGACAAACTATACGCAAACGCAATAGGGCACGAAGAGATTCTACAAACCGCGACGGGTGGATGGAGCTGCGGCGAGCAGCTGCTGGTAAACTTTGGCAGGCTGAAACATTTGCCACCATTCGACGCCACCATTTCGGGACAAAATGGCGGAACAGAATTCCTCCGCAGTAGATCAATGTATTTCATCGAGTCGAGGGACGATCAGGGCGATCGCGATGATGGAGGCGATGTGCACTCTGTGAATCTTACTCATGGTGCAAGGCTTGGGAGTCGTGCATTGTACAAGAACTCGGAAAAGGCTGTTTTGGCCGCCCTGCCTGGAACTGTAATGAATGAAGGCCATGCCTAGCCTCCACCACCACCACAATGAAAATCAGGCGCCTGCGTGTTGAAACCACACAATGACCCTTGTCTGTCTTGCATGGACGAGATGTCTGGGGAGTGTATGCGAGATTGGATACGGGCCGGACAGGCGGCGGCGGCGGATGCCGCGCCGCTTCAGCTTGTTGTGTGAGTCGGGAGGTTGACCATTTCATGTCGTAGGCCGTGCAACCAGCCACACACACCATTCACTCCGCATAACAGTTCAGACAATTCAGTGTCGGCCCCATTTTCTGGCTCGCTCCTTTCATTCAATGTTCACGACTCACCAGTGTGCAGGCGTTGCCAAGTCCTCGCACCCCTTCCCACCTCGCTGGCTGTCCGTTCCCAGCCGCCGATGTAAGTGCCATCCCGCCTACATAAGATGCATCTGTTCGCAAAATTACTCTCATCCCGTCTTCGCCTCTCAGCATCATGGACGACCTCCAGTACCGCCTACATCACATTGCGTCGCGCCTCCGTGTCTCGCGCGTCGTGCGCGACAACTCCCGCACCCCCGACTCCTTCTGGTACGAGCGCGACGACCGCCATTCCCGCCTCACCCTGGCCGACGTGCAGCTCGACATGCTTACATGCTACCAGCGTCGACTCGTCGCCCCTACTCCAGCACCCGCACCCTCATCCACACCTAACGCTGAGTGGTGGCACATGTGCCCCTCGCCCTGCGGCTCCATGCCCCGAAAGGTCAAGTGGGCCGATATGGCCCTGCACCGCGTCGCCTCCGCGCCGTTTGAGGAGCCTTGGACCTTGGACATCCTGGAGGAACTCCAGTACATCAGTGCCATGCTCGAGTATACGCGGCGGGTGGCGGTTGAGCGCCGCGGGGTCCTCGAATCGCTGAAGGAGACCATTGCTGGCCTGCCCGACCACGTCGCAGTTCAGTTCCGGACAGCTGCGGACAGCTGGGCGCCCCACGCCGCGCGCGTCCACTTCCAGGCTCGCTACGAGGCGATCCTTGCTCTCATCTACGGGGGACTCGTCGACGGCCCGTACAGCTATCGCAAGAAGACGGCGTGGCGCGTCCACCGCGCCATCACCCGCGGGCGTAAGATGGCCGCTGCCGTTCCGGCCAAGGAGGTGAGGGAGGCGATCGGCTCTCCGTTCACCGTAGGCAGGTATGCCCGCGCTGTGATGGATCAGACGCTGGACGTCGTCACATGCATCCTCGAGGGAAAGTCAGTGTCGAGCTTGGTGGGATCTGGCACGCGTGTTTTCTGGAACGGGAGCAAGTGGGAACGTCCATCGTGCTCTTGCGTCGACAACAGCCGTTGTCTCTTCAACACTGGATGTATGGCCTGCCGAGAGACCACGGACTGCGTCATTCCGCTGGCCAGCGAGCACTCCCCGTGCGACAATGACATGGCCACTTCGCAGGATGAATCTACGAGCACCACTTCGGCGAGCCAGCCCGACCAGACAGATACTATCCGCCATGTGGAGCGGACCAATCGCGAAGTGCATTTCACCATTCCTGCAGGCTGCCAGTCATTCACCGTCCGCTTGTAGATGGTGGGGTTAGCCCATAAGCAATAGCCCGTTCGATCCGTTTGTATTTGGCACAATGTATAACTCCGTCCTTCCATGCCCATGATCCCGTAGCGTTCCTGCTGTTGAAACTGCTGTAGTGAGCGACCCCGGCTGGCGGGGCACGGAAGACAAGGTACATGGCAGGACATCAAGGAGACAGTGCCTTCTACAATCTATGTCCACTTCACCTCGTGCACCAGCACGACGCGCGTACTCTCGCCCTGCCACCCCCGGTCGCCACTCGCCGTGATGAGGAAGCGTGACGTGGGGTCGATGACTGTTGTCAGTTCCTGCTCTTTCGCCCTCGGGACACTTACTCATGCTAGAAACAGTTCCACCGTGATGACCGGCAATGATGCGGAATGGTGGCCGCGAGCTCTTCTTCTTCGCTGGCTCTTCGGGCTCATAATATTCGACCGTGTTCCACAAACGGATGTTGTCGGTGCTAGCAGTCGCAACGTGCTTGCCGTCTGGGAAGGCGACAATGCAGGACACCGGACCTGAGTCAGAAGGGGTGCGTAGAGTGCGGAGGACGCTCGCGGATGTAGACGATGTTTTGCGCACATCCCAGATGTCGATTGTGCCATTGCGTCGGCCTGCCAAAACCTGGTTACCATCGCCGAGCCAGACAGCCTGCTGTTAGCCTCTTTACGCACAGTCTGCCTCACGCTCATGCACCATGGTGGTGCGCGATCGCCAGGTATCAGGCGGCCCACGGCGCCGCCTTCGCGTCGATCAAACAGCGTCACCTGGCCGTCCATGCTTGATGTAAGGAGAATGTCGTTCGACATCGCTTTGTATGATGTTGGCGTGAGGAGGGGGATGCTGGCCGCCGCCCCGGCTACGATCTTGGGTGTCGGCTTGACAGCAGGCCTTGGGGCCGGGGTTGGTGGAGCGGGCGTCACGCTTGAGCTTGGCGGCTTCGCCCCGGGGAGGGCGAGGCCCAGTGCTTGCAGTGCTGGTGTGGCGGGCTTGCTCTCGTTTTCACCATCTGCATCATCGTCGAACAAGGAGTCTGCGTCGTCGTCCTCACCCGCCGCATCTTTCTCCGACTCAGGAGGAGCCGAAGCCGGTTTGGCTTCAGTTTCCTTCACCTCGTCGCCGTCCTCCACCTTCTTCTCTGCCATGACAGCGTCCCCATCCGCATCGCGATCCGCCTTGAAGAAATCTGGCCCAACATTGACGCTCACGTGCGGGAGCGCATCACCGTTCGCGCCCTTATGCTCGGGCTCCTTATCAGTGTCCTGGGTAATCGGACGAAGAGAGAGTGAGGAGATCTGCGCGCCATGGGTAGGGTAAGAGCGCACAACCTGGCCCGAATTCAAATCCCATTCCTCGATGTCAGTTCAGCTTCAATGGATCCAAACTAACCTTGACTCCGCCGTCCCAGGAGCCTGATAGCAGCCCTCGTTCGCCGGGGAGAAGTTGAAGCGCGCTCACGACGTTCGTGTGGCCCTTGAGCGAGTGGATGAGGTGCCCTGGCCGATGCCGCAAAGAATAGAGGTTTATAGGACCACTCTGGCTCCCCGCCAACGCCCACAACGCATCGCCCTCACACGCGAGTGAGTACACGGGCTCGGTGCGCTTCGTTGGCGGTGTGCCTTCCTCGACCTCACACGACCACCATCCTCGACCCACGCCGGCCTTGTGTACGCCTTCTCCCAGGCCGACAATACCTCGCTGCTGCGCGGTCATTACCTGGCCACCGTTGACCGACGCCCAGAAGTCATATGCGCGCACATGCCCATCTTGCCCTCCCGTTAGGAGGTAAGAGAGACATGCTGAGGAGGCTATCGAGTGCACGGCGGTGGGCAGGGGGATTCCGACGATGGTCTCAATAGTGAGGTTTGATGGCGGCCATGGGGGTGGAGGGACGAAGATGGAGCGTCGGGCTTGATGTGGCGGCGTTGGCTGCTTTGTGGGTGAGCGCGGCGTGTCTTCTTTTGACTGCGGCCCGGATGCTGGTGTTAGATCGCGCATACGATACCAAGAACCCACGTTCAGCTGTTGGAGGAGCTTCTGTCGTTTGCTGAGTCTGCCCATCTTCCTCGTCTCCAGCTGCATCATCGTCTTCCTCGTCGTCGTCGTCATCATCGTCGTCATCCTCCTCCTCCTCATCTTCGTCGTCTTCATCATCGGCCTCTCCGTCTTCCTCCTCGTCACCTTCGGCATCGTCGTCGTCTTCTTCCATGTCCTGGTCTTCGTCGAATCTGGGTCAGCAGCGGTCAGCATCCACACCTACTGGTTGGCAGCATCGTCGCGCATCTCCTCCTGCTGTCAGCATGCGCCCCTAGCCATAAAAGCACGTACATCCTCGTCCTCGTCTTCATCTCCGAAGTGGTCGTCCTCTTCGTCCTCGCTGCGCATATCTTTGTTGTGATGAGTGGGGAATGGTGCGGGTCCAAATGTATATACCTCTCCTCCACCTTCCTCCACCCCTCCCGCCGGCGGCGAACCCAACCCACGACGTCGACGTCCCTCAGAGTACATCCACCTCCCTCTCTTTCTCTCACTCTCACTCTCATTCTCATTCTCCAACCATGTCCGGCACTGGCCCCCGCGAGGCCATCTTCCCCACGCGCATGAACTTGACCCTCACCAAGGGTCGGCTCAAGGGCGCGCAGACAGGCCACTCGCTGCTGGCCAAGAAGCGCGATGCGCTCACCACTCGCTTTCGTCAGATCCTCAAGAAGGTCGACGACGCCAAGCGCTCCATGGGCCGCGTGTTGCAACTCGCGTCCTTTTCTCTCGCTGAGGTAACGTACACCGCCGGTGACATCGGGTACCAGGTGCAGGAGAGTGTGCGCAAGGCGTCGTACACCGTCAAGGCGAAGCAAGAGAACGTGTCCGGTGTTGTGCTGCCCGCATTCGAAGGCGTCCGCAAGGAGGGCAGTGGTGAGTTGAGCAGGTGATGGTGCTGTCGGCGATGAACTCGAGCGGCTTTGGGCTTCGGCCGGGCCGGCGAGCGCCAATGTCCGCGATGCCATGCAGCGCACATCTATCCAGCGCTGACCACAGACTTCAACCTCACGGGTCTGTCGCGTGGTGGCCAGCAGATTCAGCGCAGTCGAGACACATACATCAAGGCCGTCGGTACGCTGGTGGAGCTCGCATCGCTGCAGACGGCTTTCACGATTCTGGACGAGGTCATTCGCGCGACCAACCGTCGCGTGAATGCGATTGAGCACGTCGTCATTCCTCGTCTCGAGAATACGATCAAGTACATCAACTCGGAGCTGGACGAGATGGACCGGTGAGTCGGTGTAGCGCAGCGTCATCAAGGGACGCAGTGAAGTGCTCAGTAAAGCCCGCCTGCCAGGGGGATGCTGGCAGCAGACGGAGGGACTGCCGCATAGTGGCCCAGTAGCTGACCGCAGTGAGGAGTTCTTCCGCCTGAAGAAGGTGCAGGGCAAGAAGAAGCGCGACGCAGTTACTGCCGAGGCCGAACGTGCACTGAAGAACGCGGACGTCCAGGAGGTGCACAAGGACGACGGGATTGGGGGCGGTGCGGCTGGGGGCGCCGATATGCTCGACGCCGACAAGGACGACGACGTTATTTTCTAGACTGTTATGCTATGTAGTTGTTCGTTCTGCGCGAGAGAAAAGGGCAGCCGTGTGCATTGTGACCTTGGAGGGCTACAACGGAGGAGACCTGCATGTGAGCTCGATGGTGAGAGGATCGGCAGGTGCACCGGAGCAGGGTGACGTGCAGTGCGTCATCGCTATTAGGGATTAGGCCCGGATACTGAAGCTCGTCCTAATCGCCTATTTGAGCACCCCAATAAAGCCGCACGGAGATGTCAACAAGGGACGCGACGAACATCTGCATCACCTCGTCACGATCCACACTCTGCGCGCAGAATGGCAGAAGAATCCTACTTTGAGCGCGAAAAGGCGCGCCTTTTGCAAGAGATCGCGACGGTACGCCTCCTTCCCAAAGCCCACAGACCCTCACCTCCTCCCCCTCTGCTCCGAATCAAGCGCTGACCGCAGGGCATGGAGGACCTGATCTCCACGACGAACGCGTACAACCGCAACATCGAGGAGGCGTACGGCGTCGGGCGCGAGTTCAAGACCGTCGCCGATCTGTGGGGCACGTTCGTGGCCGGCGCGACGGACCGGAATGTGTGTTTGCTTGATTGGCGACGAGCTGACGGCAGAACGAGCTGCACGACCAGGGTGTGCCCGGTACGGGTGGGACGACGTTTGGCGCAAGCACGCGGTGGTGAGTTCTACTCGGGCTTAACATCGCCGGCTGACGGCAGATCACGCCCATCACACCTTCACCTGCTCACACCCACTCACGCCCATGTACACTACTGCATGTGAGATTATGTATTTCTATCAAGGAGTGTTCGGTGATGTGGCGTCGACAACCGAGAGCAAGCCCGCGCGCACCGCCTACTCGGTCTTGGCGGCGAGCTGGCGCTCCTTCTTCTTGAGGGCGCGCTTGCGGATGTCCTTGTGCATCGAGTGGATGACGCTGACGGCGAGGCTTTCGCTCGCGTTGCCCGCCAAGCCGACGGCGTAGTCCATGACCGCGTGGGCGGGGTACGGGGTGCTCTCGTAGAGGCGACCCTGCGCGCCGCGGGCGGCGCCGATCGAGCCGAGGGTCGACTTGACAAACTTCTCGGCGGTGGGGACGGTGAGGCTCGGCTTGCGGATCTTGGACATGTTCGAGACCTGGCGTCAGCGTCCAGCATATCGGGAGACTCACCACAAACGCGGGGAACACCATGGTGCACACGACGCCCTTGCTCTGGACCTCGGCGGCGAGGGCCTGGTTCCACGTCTTGAGGCCGCCCTTGGTGCAGCTGTAGGCTGCGAGGAGGGGGGAGGGGATGCGGCCGGAGAGCGAGCCGATGGTCATGACGAGCGACTTGGGCGCATAGCCCGGCGTAGAGCGCACGACGAGGAGGGGCATGATGGCGCGTGTGAGCTGCAGCGTCCAGCTGATGTTGGTCTGGACGATGTTGTCGATCTCGGCGGGGTCGGTCTCGTGGAAGGCGACGGGCATCTCGTGGCTCGCACCGACGTTGTTGATCAGGATGCCGGTGTCAACCGTGCGCGCGACGGCAGCGACGCGCGCCACAGCCGCGTGCAGGTCCTTCGGGTCGGCGGCGTCGGCGACGACGGAGAGCGCGCGGATCTTGTGCGCCGACTCGAGCTCGCGCGCGAGCTCGTCCAGCGCGCTCTGGCGGCGGCCGACGAGGATGAGGCCGAAGCCGTCGGCCGCGAGCTGGCGCGCGAACTCGAGCCCGATGCCGGATGTGCAGCCAGTCACGATCGCGTACGTCGTCCCCTTGCTCGCCTTGAAGCGGTACAGCGGCACACCCTTGCCAGCCGTGATCGCGAAGAGGAAGCGCACCAGCGAACTGGCATAGGTCATGAGGGTGAGCGCACCGACGAAAGCGAGGAGGAATGTCGAGAGCGGCACCTCGAGAACTGCCATTAGATGAGAATATGGGACTGCGTACTGATCTCGTTGCCCAGAAAGCTGTATTTGTGGTACTCGGTCGGCATGATGATGGGTGGGGAGGAGGGAGATGGGGCCAGAGAAAGTTAAACGTGACGCGACGTGCCAGCGGGTGTGGGGATGTCCGAAATGGCCGTGTCACGTGATTCCCGCTTCACTGTCGGTCAACCCCAAGATGCGGCCGATGGAGCACAGGGGCCATAGATGCATACAGACGAACGAACGGTGATCCTATATTGCCTAGAGAATGCAAGCGGAAGAGAATGAGCTGGAGAGGGTGTGCTGTGCGTAATGCGTTGGGGTGTGATGTAGCAGAGTCGAGAGATCATGAGTCGTCCTCCGGCTTGAGCTTGCTCGGATCGATCGCGCCGTTGGTCATCTCCCTCCGCCGCAGGAGGCCGAGGATGAGTGACATGCCTTTGCGCGACTGCTATTAGCGATGCTCTCGGCCTCCTCTCCGCCTTGGCACTCACATGTTCCGTGTTGCCCTCGAACTTGCCAATGCCGTACGACTCGATCTTATTCCGCAGGATCTGCGACCACGTCCCGCCGAACTGCGACCTCACCTCGGCGGTAGTATGATGGAGCGTTGAACTGGCGTGAGCCCTCCATCCTCCACCTTCCTTCTGTAAGACTCACCCGCCAGGCCCAGCACACAGCTCGCCGCCCTCGATGACATGCATGAACTTCTTGAAGCTCAGATTCGCCTGCCACACCCGCAGCCGCGGCTGGCTCCTGTACGCCGCCAGCAGGTCCGCGCCCACGGGCTGCGTGGGTGGGCCGGCGGCCTCGGCGGCCTCGGGGTCGAGCCCCCAGCCCGGGGGGTCGACGACGCTCTCCTCGAGCACCCAGGCGTCGAGTCCGCGGCCGCCGGACGCCTTGGCGACGGGGAGGAATTTGGACGCCCATTGCGGCACGATGCCGCGCTTGAGGATCAGCCGCACCGTCTTGATCCGGCCTGTGTTGGGATCGACGGTGCGCTCGAGGACATCGACGGAGAGAACGTGACGCGCGAAGGGGTTTGGGTAGCGCAGGAAGAAGGCGAGGAGGGGTGTTGGCGGTGCCTCGGGGCTGGGGTTAGCGCATTGCCGCGAAAGAGAACAAGAGACGGACGGAAGCGGTGGGAGAGTAGGGCGGGGGCGGCGAGGGAAGGTGTGCGACAAAGGCGGAGTCATCGTCCACATCGCCGGCGTCCGGCTCCGAGCCTGCCGACACCGGGGACGACGAGGGAGATGGACACACCACTCACTAGGTATGCGTTTTGCGGTAGAACTGAACCATGGCTATCGATGTCCGCGGCGTGGCATGGGCGATCGGGCGAGGGAGATTGGAAGAGATTGAGAGTGACGAGCTGCTGGAACGGCTCGACCGAGCTTGTTTGCAGAGCATGGATCTCCCACCCACCACTACTTCCCACTTTTTGGTTCCGCACTCTCCACATCCAGCCTCCACCAGCCACTCGCCGCCCTTGAATACGTCACGCCAGTTCTATTGTTCTGTAACGTGCAAGCGCGACCATTCCCGCACGCCCTCGCCTCGTGGCAGCCTAGTGGAACACATGCATCGTGCGTCACTACAACAGACCACAGTCCCGACAAGAATCATGACAGCTCGTATTCCGCTATGGGTCAAAATGCACGAGCGCAACAGCCTCGGCCTCGGCGCGAGCACGCCCGCCAGCGCCCCCTCGGCCGCCGCCGGGTACGATGAGGGGGCCTCGCGTGCCTCGATCAGATGCGACTCGCTCCGCTCGGCCCCCGAGTTCCTATGTCCTCCCCATACCAATAGCGGCCATCGCGCCCATTGCGCGCTCGTCGGCCAGCACCTGGCTCCGCTCTTTGGGTTCGGTGACGAGCGAGATCTCATACAGCTCGTCGACGCTCTCGGTAACACTCGAAAGTTGCTCCTCGAGGAAGTCCATGACTGGCTTGCAGAGCGCGAGGTTGTACGGCTGTGCCTGGTACTGCTGGATTTCGCGAAGGATCTCGGCGGTGAGACCCCGCTTGAAGAAGTTGATAAGCATCGGCCGTTCCTTGTCCCCGCCGTTACTGCTGCTCGTTGACGCGACCAACGTGCTGCTCGTACTCGGGGCTATGCCGTTCGAGTTGACAGTCGAAATACTCGTCATGCTCGGCGCAACGCTGTTGCGCCCGATGGTGCCGTCCAGCCCAGACGAGGTCGAGCCTACGCGTGTCATCGCGCTCGTCATGCTCGCAGTACGACCCATACTGGTCGTCCGCACCACATTCCCGTTCGCATCGAGCAGCGGTGCTGGGACGTAGTCGCGGTTGCCGTCCTCGATGAAAACAAGCATGGAGAGGTAGAAGCCCAGGAATGGAACGCAGGGCGGGTTGATCGTCTTGAGCATCTCCTTGTGCTTCTGGAAATTGCGGGTCGAGCTCATGAGCGCCTCGAGCATCGCAAAGTCCCGCATCGTCTTCTCGCTCTGCGGCTCCCAAGACTTGCGCAGGCGCTGCACAGAACTGGCCGTAAGACCGGCACAAACAGCCGACATTGACGAGAAGTTGTTCAGGTCCTTGCACTCGACGCAGGTGCGCACGAGGTGCTTGATGACCGCCGCGCGCTGCTTGACATCCTTGTTCTGAACGATGATCTTCTGAATAAGAAGCGAGAGCGCGTTCGACGAGGTGATCGCGGCGGTGAGATTGGGGGCCGCAACGTCAGAGTCTTCCCTCTGCCACTTCTTGTTGAGGAACTCGGGCGGTCTAATCTTGACGAACTGACCGGACTCGAGAATGGTCAGCTGCCGCGCCAGCTCGAGCGGCTGGATGTCGAGCAGCGTCAACGGCTTGCCCGGCACAATGCGCGGCTGGATCGGTGGCTGCGGGGCCGGCCCGCCCATGACAATGCGGCTCTTGGCAGTGGCCTCACCACGTCGCTGATGTTAGCTGCGCCCTAATCCAATCACCCACCCTTCGGTCGACGAGCTGAAGAAGCTGTTTTGACAAAAGCTCGCTCCCGTTGGCCATGAGTGTCGTCGTCGCAAAGTCCTCGACCACGTCGAGTGCGTTACGGTCCTGCTCCTCAATGTAATGGTGCTCGAGCCACGTTTTAAGAGTGTTAGCGACACTGTCGTTAGCCGTGCCCAAGGCGTCAGACTCACCGAAGCCTTATCGGCGTCTGCTTGCGCAGCTTCCACTCCTTCATCTGCTCCTCGGTGAGATCGGCGGGCGCCTCGACGTGATAGCGCTCCAGGAGCAGCTCGACGAGGTCGTCCGTCGATACAAACGAGCGGTATGTAAGCAGGAAGGCCTGGAAGAAGGCCGTGTCGGAGCTCGTGTGGGGCGTGAGGCGCTCGATAAGCGCGCGGATCGTGCCGGCCTTGACAGTGCCCTTTTCTTCGTCGAACACAATGTCGCCAGGCGGATAGTCGGATGAGAGGTACCATGGTGGGGCGGCACGCATGGCAGCGGCTGGTGGTGCGGCCATCGGCGCCGCGGGCGGTGGAGACGAGAAGATCATAGACGAGCGGTCGTCCTTGATGCGCGAAAGCTTCTTGGACGGCTTTCCTTGGCTGACAGAGTCGGAGCGGCCTGTTCGCAGGAAGGACGGTACTGCCTTGAGGATCGATGAACGGTTTGAGCCGCGCATGCTTCCCGCCTCCGAGTCGGGCTGATCGCCGAGTGATGTCTTGCTCGATGACGGGCCCTGCGGCTTAACGAGACTTGTCTGGGATGCCGAAGCCGAGGGCTGCGACTGCCGCGATAGCCGTTTGTTGGCCTTGTCAGTAACTGAGCGCCGGTCATCGCCGTCCAGGAACTCCTGTTCTGCCGATCCTCCAGTAATGCGCGTGGCTCGGCTTTCAGTCGAGCCGCCTGACGCATTCCGTGTGTGCTGAGACTGTACCCGTGTGTGCGAAGGAGACTCCATTGACGTCGCGGACGCCCCGCGGGTATGTGCAGCGCTAAGCGTCTTCCTCGGCGATCGACCGCCTATTGAGCCCTTCACGACGCCCTGCTCCACCGACGCCGCCTGCTGCTGCGCCACAACGAGGAGCGAGGACAACGCACGGAAGACGGTGCTCACGGCCTGCCCAACGAGCTCGCGCGTGGGGAGCGACCCAGGCTCTTCGATGTTGAGGAAGATGTCGGCCGCGGCGGTATCTAGCGACATGCACGCATCGTCGAGGTCACGCAAAGACGAGCGCGCGCGCGCTACGAGCTCGGCATAATGCCGCGCATCCTCGGGGTGTTCCTCTTCCCCTGCGCTATCCTTGTCGCCGTCGAGGTCGGTGACGATGGCCACGTCGATGCGGGCGACAGCGTCGCGGAAGACCGATGAGGAGCGGATCAAGTCAAACACTGCACCACCTGCTTGTGCGGCTGCCGCACGAAGCGCAGCGTCAACCTCAGCCTTGAGCTTCTGCACCTCGACAACAACAACCTGGTCCAGGGGGCGAAGTTCGGGGTCGAACTGGGTGCCGAAGCCGAATCGTCCCGACATAAAGTCCCCGACATGCTCGGCGCCAAACCACGCCAAGAGCTGGCGTCCCACGGTCGACTCACGCTCGGCCTGGTCCATGCTCACAATAGCCGGAAATGCTTCAAGGGTTGCACGCATCTTGGCGGCGGCGCGCATGACATTGTCCCAAGGAGTGCGCGTCGTGGATCCATCTCGGCTCCCCTCCGTGGCAACGCGCACTGTGCTTGCGATAAGACCAAGGACACCCACAAGTGACATGTCGGTGCACCACTGCGGGCGCTGCGGGTCGTCGGAGAAGCCAGAGTCGTGGCCGCCGGGCGGTGGGATTGATGGGCCGACGTAGCCGAGGGCAAGGAAGAGTTGTCGCGTCGCGTCCACGACCGAGCGTTCGCACTCGTTGAGGGAGGCGCATGCCGCAGAGTCCTTTGCCAACGCCTGCTGCATGCCAACGTGCGCCCGCAAAGCCTCCTCCTTCTCCGTCTGTACGTCGGCGCCCGTCATTGCGGCCTCGTAGAGATTGTTGATATTGTTGCGCAGCTTATCGATGTAGTCGCTGAGCATGGGCTGTGGCGGGGCCTGGTAGAGCGGGGCAAGCGCGGTGCGTATCCGGTCCTCCCAGTCCACCTGCGAGTGACGCAGCGACGAGCGGCGTGGTGGGCGTGTGACGGAAAGAGTAGTCGAAGCAATCGTGCTGACACTAGGACGGCGTGCCGAGGCTGTCCCATCTTGCCCGCTGTCAGTGGTGGTCGCAGTGGTCGGAGTTTGAGGTGGGGGGGTCGCGACTCATCTCGCCCGTAACCTGGTTGATGTAGAACCAACTGCGGCCGTCGTCGGTGAGACGGGCAAGCCAGGGATATGGGAGGCGTGCTTGGCGTGTTGCGGGAATGCGAAAGTCGTCAGCCGAGGGCGGAGCAACAGCCGCCGAACGCGGGGCGCGGTCGTAGGAAGAGAGGCGATGAAGGTCTCGTGAATCGTGGTTGAGTGGGTGGACACGACCATTTCCTGGATCGTCTCGGGGCTGGCTGCTCGCCTGACTGGGCGGCCGTGACATGCCCAATTCATCGACACCTTCCGGGATGTACCACGCGTCTTCGCCCGTGGTTGTGTTATGGTAATAGACCTGCAAGAGTGGCGTCAGTTCCTGAGCTCGCACTGGCGCAATGGCCTCCTCTTTTCCCCCCTCCCCTCCAGGTCTCTGACGACTCACCTGTCCATCTGCAGTGAGGGTCGGCACCCAGGCGTCGCGGTGGCCCCGTGCATGTGATGCCTGCTGTAACGTTTCGTCTGGGTCGTCGTGACTTTGATCGTCGTCTCCGCTGCGACGTGCTCCTGCAGTGACAGCTGCTGGTCCAACGCGCCCCGTGCTCTGGTAGCTTGCACGCGACGATCGGCTCACACGACTGGACCGGCTTGCACGGCTCGCGAGACTATCAGTGCGGCGGCGTCGGTGCAGTAGTGCGTTGCGGTCATCGGGCATCATCTCGATATCGAGATAGTCGTCCAACGAGGTTGTCCCATCCATGGACCAATGGGTCCCTAAGAAGGCGCCAGGAGGGTTGTTCTCAACTTCCACGACGTCAGAAACGTTCTCGACGTTGGGAGTATGGAGGCTACCATCGGCGCCCATCTCGACATAGTCGCCATACTGGCTGTCGTCGTCTTGGTCGTAATCTTCAACATAGTTACTTGGAAACCATCCGCGGCTCTGGCCAAGCATACCGTCCCACCATCCGGAGGGAAGCAGGGTGAGCACCTCTATCACGTCGCCAGCACGAAAGCTGAGGGCCGACTCGTCGGCTGCGTCAAAGTCGTAGACGGCGCGGACGCGGTAACTCTCCCCCTCGCCGATACGGGAGATCTCGGTGTCGGGCGGCAACCCTAATGCTTCTGCAGACAGATCGGCATCGGCAGTCGAAGTGTATCCTCCGCGGTAGGGCTGGGAGTAGGTGTTTCGGTTAGGCTGGCGGTACTGAAAGGATGGCGCGGCGGCGCGACCGCGGCGGGGGTCGTCGTGGAATGTCGAGCCCGAGCCCGAGGAGGAGGTTTGCGATGTGAGGTGTGATGCGCCGCCGCTAGCACTGGCGCCACCGGGGTTTGATGAGGTTAGATCGACGATCCCCAGTGCGTCGAAGCCCGAGGATGGGGGCGACAGAATGGAAGTCGCCGAGATGTGTGAGTCGGGCGGAGGCATGATCATGGAGTGGGTGTAGATGGGAAGGGGGGTGAGAGGGGAGCGCAGGCGGGGGGAAGGACTCGGCTCAGGCTCCTGTGCGCTGGCGCCGGCCCGCTTTGAGATGGGGAGGTGATGTGGGTGGGGCCTGTGTCGTGGTGAGCAATGTTGCGTGTGTGTGTGTGTGTTGGTGTGATGGTAATGTGGATGATTCAGGCGGCGGAAGTCTCGCGAGCGATGAGAGGTGAGGGGTAAAGGGGGGAGGTAGTGAGGCTTCGCCAGGTGCAATGGTAGCTCGTAGCAGGGGCGCGATCGAGCAAGCAACGGGAGATGAGTGCGGTCGAGCCCACAACTGAGAGTGGTGTAGGTTGAGGGGACGAGGACGGTGAGGAGGGAGGACGAGGAGGGGAACGAGTGGAATGCTGGATGTGGGCGGAGGAGGGGGGGGGGGAGGGGAGGGTTAGAGAGGGTTCGCGATGTTGGAGGAACGTGCAGATGAACGATGGAAGAGGAGGAGGGGAGCGGGGGAGAATGGAAGGGATGAGGATGAGGATGAGGTTGAGGATGAGAACGAGGACGAGGACGAGGACGAGAGTGAGGAGGACGACGAGGAGGATGAGTGAGGAGGATGAGGAGCCAAGGACGAGGGGGTGAGGTGCCGCAACCAAGAAGGAAGGGGTGAGGGCCAGCCAGGTGGGTGGCCAGGTGAGCCAGGTGCAACCTACTGGCCAGGGTGGAGGCGCGAGCGCGCGGACACAAATCTGGGCCGGGCGGGGCGTAGGCGGCAGGCGTGCAGGCCAACGGCGTGACCTCAAGAGTTCTCTTGTCTTTTGGATCAAAGCTTGGACAATTTGGTCTCTGCACGCACTACTACGCTCCTACAGTCGCGTCGCGCGTCGTCGAGCAACCCCACCTTGTTACGCGCACAGGCAGTACGCAAGGGGAGGGAGTGGGTGGGGTGTGGGGCGGGGTAAGTGGGAGCGGGCCGTTGTGTCGGGAAAGATGCGTGACCAAGGCGTCACCGGGGTCTCAGCGAGTCTCAGCGAGTCTCAGCGAGTTTCAGCGAGTCTCAGATGGTGGTTAGCACGAGGTCGTTATCGTGGCGCGTGGAGGTGGGGGAGAGGGGAGCAACAGCGAGGGCTGTCGAGGTGGCGGGGATGGGACGGGCGGGGATGGTGTGCGGTGGGATGGGGGCCTCCTCGGATCCTTGGGTCAACTTTCAGGTGGCGGATTAGGGGCTCGAGGTGCGTCCGTAGGGGTGAGGGCCGAGGGCCGAGGGCCGAGGGAATCACCGACCGATGGCTATTGCGGCGTTCGGCGCTACGGCGGAGAGAGGCGTCGAGCGATGTCTGCTCGATTTGCTCAAAGGGACGTCCAGCGCCTCGGGTCGAGGGCGGAATGTAGAGCCCGTGCGGCCCTGTATGCCTGTAATGCGTGGTGCACCTGCGATGAGCCCTTGTGCTTGGACCGTTTGCAGCAAGGCAGTAGTCTCCCACGAGTGCACACGGCCAGCAGATGATTGATGAGCATTGTGCTTCTGGAAATACAGCAACGGTATATGTATGGGTGATTGAGATGAGGGCTGGTGGTGGCGTAGGAAGAACGTGCCGATTGAAGATACAATACCTAGACATCGCAGAGATCGTACTTGCATACGTAGACCAGACGACACATGCACATCTAATTAAAATAGCGTCGTGCTTCAGAGCTTTGGGTAACAGAGAGTCGTAACTGTTCTCTACTACTACTCTACAGGGCTGACGGGGCATTGCGGGAGGCGTCACAGCAAAGGTGAGGGAGAAGAGAGCAATTAGATCAAGCGCACCAGTTCTACCCATCGCAATCCCTCTCTCTCTTATCCTGCGTCCTATCATGCCTATATGTCCCCTCGCACCCAAAGACAAAAGACGCTTAGATACCAGCCCTACGCAACTTCACTGGTCTTACCCCGACTCGTCTCCCTCCATCCCTTCTCAATATCCCGCCATTCTCTCAACCGTTCTCCATACACACACAGCACTACTCATATACGGGGTAGTCTACGTACATGCGAGATGAGGGGACGAGAAGGGTGGGAGGGAAAGGGGAGGCAAGCCTCGCACCGTCCAGAGGCCTATAATGTACGACGCGTATTGATTGATAGTGCCCGGCCCGGCGCGTGCTTGCTGCTTGGATTGCAGACAGACGACGACATATGACAGAGGAGAGCGCTCGAGGAGAAGACGAGAAAAAGAAAACCAGAAACCTAGTGCACATGGGGTTGAGATGCGAGAATGGCCGGTCACCAGGATCGGCCAGAAACGAGGGGTGGGATAGATGTGAGGGCAGAAAGCCCAAGTGTTCGAGAAGCCTGATGGCGTATGCTTTGACGGTACTTGAAACAGTGCGAATTGATCATGCAAAGTAGTGCGTGTATATCCTTGACGAGGGGTGGACGGGCATCTCGAGTTTGAACGCGTTCAATTCCTGCTTGATTGCCATCGCCAACTCGGGAGTGAGGCCTGAATGTCAGAATTCGTCAAAGGAAGGTGGAGCTCACGGTTGCAGGTGGCAGGTTCAGAGCGGCGGTCGTAGGTGAGCGCGTCGTACGTGCTGTAGACGGCGCACTCGGGCGCCCACACAAGGCGACGGCGGGAGGGGGCAGACATTGCGCGCGCCTGCGGCTCAACGCCCTCACCGCGCGAAATGCCGGGCGCGGAGCCGCTGTGGACGGGATTTTTGTAGATGACAGGAGGCATGAGATCAAGGTCCGGGCTAGTGTCGAATGACGAGAAGTCGAGGTCAAACTTGGGCTCCTCCGCTGGCGGCGCGTGGGCGTTACCGTCAATGCGCTCCGGGTTCGGCGACGCCAGGTCGAGCGGGCCGCCGTGATGAGCCACGGGCTGCTCCGGCGGCGTGGTAGGAGCAGACTGCGCCTTCTGCTGCGTTTGCCTCTGCTGCTGGCTAGCCAGCTTCTCCAGGTCCTCATTCGACACGCAGACTTGACGTTAGCGTGAAGTGCCTCACATCACAGCGGTTGACTCACTTTTGAGAATGCCCTTCTTGGGCCGCGCGTTGGGATCAATGTTCGCCTTACCCCACAGAGCCTCAAAGTCGCGGTCCGCGGGGTCAGAGAGGGAAGTGAGTCTAAGATCTGAGGCGACGTTCTCGACGGTGTCGCCCTCGGAGGAGTCATCGCTGTCGTAGTCAGGCTGAGTGACAGCGAAGGCGTGGTGGACGACGCTCGGGGAGCGGGGCGTCACCTTGACCACGTTGGTGGGGCCCTTGGGGCCGGATGCAGCGTCCGCAGCTGCGGCTGCGGCAGCATATGAGGAATGGGTAGTTCTGGTTGTTGTGCTCGAATCCCATGTCGATACACCAGTGTGCCCGCCCATCTCATTGGCCTCGAGCTGCTTTTGACGGGCAGCCTCGCGCTCAAGCTCAGCCTTCCTCTCCGCATCCCTCTTCGCTTGCTCGGCGCGCGACCTGACCGTGTGCTGACGAGCGAGAGCGGCAGCTGGCGACAGACCAGAAAGTATGCGGTCGTCTTCTTCAGAGAGCCTGTTCAGGTCGCGGTCGAGCTCAGCATAGGCATGCGACACGGCGGCGGGCGACGCCTCGGACTTCTTGCCTCCCTTCTTCTTGAAGCTGAGAATACCTTGCTTCTCGGGGAGCGCGGCGTCCTCATCCTTCGGCTTGTCCTTAAAGATCTTTGAGATGCCCATGAGAGAGTTGCGGCGCGCAAGCTTCCCGAGGCTGCCCATTTTGCGGATCATCATCGATGCCGAAGACACGGTTGACGAGAGCGAGATGTTATCCGACGACTTGTTGCGCATGCGGAACAGGCCGCGACGCGACTTGCCCGTGGCACCGGTCGCGCCCGTGGCGATCGAGGCGTTTGTCTGCGTTGTGCGCTGCGTCTCGGCGAGACTGACATCAGAGCTCATGGCCTGCGTGTTGGCGAACGGAGCTGAAGGGGGCGCCAGCGGCACACTGCCGTTGGCTCTGGGGAGACGAGAGGTGCTCGACTGCTCAGCTCGTGACGGGGCGGACTGGGTCTGAGATGGAGGCGCGGGCTTGTCCTTGGCCGGGTCCGCCAGGGAAGGCTTAAAACGACCCTTGATACCCATGCCACCCGAACTCTTCTTTGGCTCGACGGGCGCAGCAGCCGCTGGAGGCTGCGCCGTCCGGGACAAGGGTGATGGGCGCGCAGCGTTGGTGGCGTTGGTCGCAATGGTACCGGTTGTAAGAGGGCTGGAGGAACCAGAGGTCGAGCGCGAGCGCGCGTGCGTTGTCGGAGGCGAGGCGGTGCGAGATGGATTCTGCTGCTGCTGCTGCTGCTGCTGCTGCTGATGGGCGGTGGGAGACGCCGATCCAGAGCGTGCACTTCCTTGGGAGCTGGCAGAGTCTCTTCGCTCGTTAATGCGGCGCCTCGGCGGCGCAAAGTCGTCCTCGGGTCCTTCAGTAGCAGAGGGGCCTCCAGCGCGCAACTGTGCACTGTCCGCACTCAGGTTGCGGCGGTGCTCGTCCGACGGAGATGGCGTGCCTCGCACTTGCACACCAGGGACTGGGTTCGACGTTGACCTCATGCCGGCACCAGCATTGCTGCTGATGCTAGCGCCGGTGCTGTCACTGCGGTGCCCTCGGTTGTTGGCGGGGCCGCGTTTGTAGGGATGGAAAGGCTGAGGCTGCGGGACGGCGCCCTTACCAGGAATGACGGTCGCGTTCGCTGGGGTGTTGGGGCCGGACGCGGTGCGGCGACGTGGAGGGTCAGCCATTGGTGGTCCATTGTCGTCGACGTCCTGGTTGTGATGGGTGGGCATGACTCCGGGACCTGCCATGTGACCGCCTGCGACCATTTGCTGGTACACGTGAGCCCAAGAAGCAAAGTCGGGGGTTTGCTGCTGTTGATACCCCGTTGCGCCGGGGAAGGCGGCGAAAGGCGGAGCGTAAAAGCCAGCTCCGGGATGGGCGAGACCTGGAGGCCAGTGTTGTGGGAGGTTGTGATGGTGAGGAGAGGGGAAATTGGGATAGTGTTGGGGGTAGGCGGCGCCTGGGGGAACGGAGGGGGATGATGGTGCTGGTGCGGATGGTGGAGCTGCTGCGGAGGAAGAAGGGCTAGGGGAAGTCAAGTTGGACGAGCCTGTGCGCGAGCGGGGCGCCTGAATGCTACTACTGGTGCTGGGCGAGGGGGCACGCTCAAAGCTCGAGGTGGCGAAGGGTGCAGAGGGCGATGATCGCGCGTGATCAAACGACGACGTGTGGTCCATGGAGGGACGGTGGACCGGAGATTGCATGAGCGTTGCTGCCATGCTTGTTCTGAGGTGAATCAGCGGGAAGGCCAGTCGACATTCAAAGGAAGGGATCTTCTAGGGCGCGCGGGCTTACAACAAAGAACAGAGAAAAGGGTTCAACCTCGTCGACTGTGCAATGACAACGAGGTCTTTGGTAGCGTCGACACACGCGCTGCTTGAAAGAAAACGAGTGTGATGCGGTGCGGGAGTGAAGAGAGGTGGAGTGCTTTGTGTGTGAGGACGGGGAATGAAGCTGTGCGTAGGGGGTGTGGGTGGAGTGAAGAGCGACGAGCGACACGACGGGCGAAGTGGGCGCAGCGGAGACTGCTGGCGCCGCAAGGTGGTGGGGAGGGATGACCGAAGGGACGGCGGAGGGAGGGACAAGGGGATCAGCCCGTCTCGGCGGTGCGTTGGAGGTGAATCCGGTGCGCACGCAGATGTCCGCCGCGGTCGCTGGAAGATCGGAAAGGGAAAGAATGAGAGGGGGAGAGAAGAGCGAGGGAGAATGGAGAAAGCGAACAACGAGACGACGAAGAATGGAAAAGATGAAGCAGAATCAGGATTGTCGATCGTACAACTGGTACAGTACACCGATGGGCGCCATCATGGCTTCCGCTGTCCACGTCGCATCTCCCCTTCCCGCCGTCGACATTGGCGACATGCGACATTCTCATGCTAGCGCGCGCCACGGGCCAGGGCCAGGACCCCCTCGCGCGCCGCCCTCCGTTCGACATGTCACGTCCATGGGCCCACAGCTCACAGGATCACAGGCCCACAAATTCACAAAGCCCACCCGAACAAACTTACAAAATGCAGTGCGCCGAGAGGGGAATGTACAGGTGCTGGCGGAAGCGGAGGCGTGAATGTGCGAGTGCAAGTGTCCTTTAACGGGGGGCGAGGCGGGGGTGGCGGTCACCGGAGGCGGCGGCGTCGCGTGAGTCGCGTGCGGGGCGCGTGCAGAGTGCCTGGTGAGGAGGAACCGGGGCGCTTGGGTGATGAGCGATGGGGGATGGTGGGGGGATGGTGGAGGGGGGGCTAATTTGTGAGCATGTGTGATGGAGAGGGTGGGTGAGAAGGGCGGAGGGCGCGGATGTGCCGGAGGCCGAGGCGCAGACCGAGGCGGAGCAGCAGGCGGAGTATGAGATTGTGTTCTGTGCAAGCTTGACGCGTGCGCTGATCCACAAACTGCGGCAAACAAGTCTGCGACGATGGGTCGATAGGCGCGATGGGGAGATGGGGGGGAGATGGGGGGACCAAGGAAGCAAGAGAGAAGCCGAAAGGCCGTGCGCCACGCTCGTCCGCCCATCGCGCGCGCGCGCCCACCTCCAACGGCATGGCGGCGGTGGCACGGCGGGCACCGGCAGCTCGGCAGTGGGCTCACTGGGACGCCACCAGACCGGGAAGACTGAATTGACCTAGGCAAGAGGCAGAGGCTTCGCGAATGCCAAGATACTCACATGGGATACAAGATTTTGATGTCCAGCCAGTGGATCAGTGGATCGAGATGTTTTGGAGGGGAAGTGGGACGGAGCAAGATGATGAGGAGGATGAGGAGGATGAGGATGCAATGGAGGATGCAATGGTTGCAAGGTGGCTGCGATGAGTGAGAGTGGTGGACTGCACATGGCCTGCCGGCTGCCGGGAAGGGCGGAACCCGCACAGTCGAGCGTCCCGCGCATGGCCGCGCATTTGGCCATCAGCCAGCAGGCCACCAGGCCACCAACTGCACCAAACTCGCATGTCGATCCCCCAGTTCAAGGCCCCAGGTATTCCGGGGTGTGGTTTACCTTACCCATGATCACTCTTGATGCAGAACAGCCTACGCAGCCCCATGCTCTCACCCACCCCGGACTCGTCTGCGAGCGCCCGCCAGGCTGCCAGAGCGCCAGGCTCCGGGCTGTGGCTCAGAAGGGGGCCATGGCGGTGCGGCACGCGCAGCCCCTGAAACAAAATGGTGGGTTTCACGTCATCCCCTGGTCCCTCAGCCTCCTCACGCCGGAATAAACAGCGGCCCACACGATCATGTGCCCTTCTTACATGCGGCGGGTTGCTTGGAGCAATTGGAGAGGAGACGGGGGGATGGCCACCGGAGAAAACAGTGCATCAGGTGCATGAGAGAACGTTCTCCAGCTATCTAGCTCTCTATAGAGCTATGCTGGTTGAGAATTCTAAGAGTGCCTCAGGGCGCCGGATTCTTGCTCGGCTCGTGCAGGGGCCGAAGTGACTACCTCTTGCACTATCGAATAAGATTAACAGAGGATGCGCAGCGGTTGAGTGCATTGTATTCGCCCAAACTTCGAGCTGTGAAGCTGGTTCAGGCGCAGACGCAGCCTAGCGTAGCTCAGTCCGTCAACAATATCCTCCAGCCGAGCATGCCGAGCCAAGTCAGCGAGGTCAGCGAGGCGCTTAGAAAAGGAGGGGGCTGGCTTGAGCATGAGGCAGACACGACATCTCAGAATATTGCGCAGCATTATTTTAGCTCACTTTTTTAGCTCCTTATTAAGTAGTAGTGAATTGTATCTGATGCTCGCTGCAGCTACAGTAATGCTCATGCTGCTGATGCTGATATCTCGGATGTCTCCGACGAAATAGAGTTTGACGCGCGGTGGAGGTCTCTTTTGATCGCGTTTGTTTGGGTATTGCGGACCTGGAAGTTGCAAGACTCGAGGTTGACCAGCCTGACGTGCTGCCCCAAGAAGGAATGGTAACGAGACAGGAATCGTAGGCAGGTTGTGCTGTACTGTAGTATACTCTGGACTTGACAATTGCAAGTAGCATAGGGATACCGATTATATACAACTTCTAGTCCTTGTTCCCGTCTCTCGTCGCCAGTGCCCGCCGCTCAGCACTCAGCTTCGCAAGCAGACTCGACGCCTTGCCTTGCGGCGTGCTCACATCGTGCCGCACAACGCTGGTTGCGCCCTCCTTCTCTCCCTCTCCAAAAAGGTCCCTCCCGTCAAATCCCCCCCGCCCCTCATCCTCTTCCACCACCTCGGGAGCAGCCCGTGACGCACTCAGCGATCGCTGTACACTCGCTGGGATGCCTGAAATGCGTCGAGCGTGCGCCGTTGCCGGCGTGTCTCTCCCAGGTCTTGTCGGCGTGGCCTCCTTCGCCAACGCATGGTGCAGCGGCGTGAGGATAGGGTCGAGGGGTCGACTCGGTGACGGGCGCATCTTGCGCGGGCTCGACTTTGACGAGTCGTACGACCGCTCCGTGTGCCGAGATGACGCTGGCGAGAGAGCTGCAGAGTGTGCCAACGGCGAGAGCGACGTAGGCGAACGCGCCATGCTTTCAGTCTCGTCACGGGATCCAGGAATGTTGAGGGCGTTGAGGGAAGGGGAGCCCTCCGTTGCAGTTTGATCCGCAGCCAACTCCTTGACAGGCGCTTTGAAGGTCGACGAAGCCAGCTGCGGCCCAGGCAGTGGAAACGTCTTGACCTCTTCCACCTTCTCCTTCCTCCGCACCTGACGCAGACGCGGCGCGGTCTCACCCAGCACGGCGGCCTTGGCGTTGGGCCGGCGGCCGGGCTTGAAGCTCTCCATCGGCGCCTTTAGCTTAACACGCTGCCTTTTGGAAGGTGGCAAAGCAGGCTCTGCACGGGCACGCGAAGCTGCAGTTGGCGCAAATAAACTGTGCGCTGGTCGAGAAGAGGACGCAGTGCGCGTTGGGGCACGAGAGGCCAAAGCTGAGGGCGCACGGAATGGTTTTGGTGGTTCCTTCACCTCCTTCTCCTTCGCTGCAACAGTCGCCGCCGCGCGAGCGGAAGCAGCGGCAGTCGGCTTGAGCAGATTCGAGGTAGCCTTGTTGGCGGGCTTGGGTTGCGTACCCGCGGCCGTTGCCGTGGACGTGCTGGACTGCGACAGCTTTGGCTGCGGCTCAGGTGGGGGGCTGACAGTTCTTGAGACCGCTCTCGAGGCCGGCCTCGACGGCCCGCGAGAATGGGGCTTGGAGCTAGGCGCAGAGGGGGCCTTCGGGGCTGTCGCCGACGTAGTGTGTGCCGGTGCTGCGGTCGCAGCAGGCTTGGCCTGCGACGCCTTGGTGGCCATCGCCAGGCGGGCAGGCGCAGGCGCAGCCTTGCCTTCGGCCGTGCCGAGCCTGGAGACAGGCTTAAAGGGCTTTTTATCTCCATGGCCTCGCGCAGCCCTCGAAGGTGGACCGAGACGACCCGAGGTATGTGTCGACTTGACAGGAGCGGTCGTGCTGCGCACGTGGCCACGAGAGCGAGTCGGCGCCATAACGGGCGGCTGCACGGGCTGGGCGGAGGCAACTGGAGCTGGAACAGAGGTCTCTGCGCCAACCTTTGGGTCTGAGGGGATGGACTCGGCAACACCGGAAGTAGTGTCTGTCGCTGAGGTGGTAGCACCCAGTGGGGCAATAGGCGCTTCCTCCGTGGCCTGCTGCAAGGGTTGCTCCTCGAGCTCCGTCAGGAGCTTCTTCTTTTCGAGCGAATCTTCGGCCTCAGACCGCTCTTCGTTAAGTACAGAAGGCGCGACTGGTATGACCTCCTTGAGATTGACATTGACCGGAGTGATTTTGGGCGAGGACGATGGAAGGGTAGAAGGAGCTACCGACATTGGCTCTGGTGCTGACGTGGCCGGCGGAGTCTGATTGGGCGTGAACGATTGTGCGACGTGGGCGCTGTGCGCGGGCGACTGGAGGGTAGCTGCTGTCATCGAGCTTGCTAAGGCGCAGATGTCCAAGGGCGGCTCGCTCCTGAGTTTCGAGGTCGAAGGTTGCTTGGACGGCTGAGACGCGGGTGACGCGTGAACAGGCTGGGGCGTCCGTGGAGTTGGCGCCTCTGCCGACGCAATAGTGATCGCGTGAACTGTCTCATCGGCGTCCTCCCCCTCGGCCTCTGATGTCTTTGGTTCCTCGTTGACCGTGACGATTGGAGCCACGTCCACCACCATTTCCGGGCGCATTTCCATCACGGTCTCGTCATTCTCCGACTCATCAGCATTAGCCTTGACGCCGTGGGCAGCACTCTTGATCGCGGCGTGCTCGACCTCATCATCCCCAAAGTCGAGCAGATCCGACCCGCCCGTGATTTCAGGCTTCAGCGCCGGAGGAAGAGCAGCCGGCGCCGGCGAGCCAAGGAGATCGCCCTGGAAGCCTGCGGCATCCTTTACGACGAGACCTTCAAGCAGCTGCGTAAATCCCTCGTGCACGATCTCATCCTCCTCACCCACGCCAGTTTGGATGGCCATAAGATCGTCGAAGACGCCGGCACCATTGCCAAAGACGAAGGGCGATATGTTCTGCGACATGTCGCCAAACGCAATGAGAGGCTGGGAAAAGCGTGGTGCGGCCTTTGATCTTGGGATAGGCGTGCTCTGAGCAAATGAGAGCTCGATGTCGCTTCCTTTACGCTTGAGGGAAAGGCTCGGGCTGTCATATGTAGCGGGCATAACGGTGCTAACCCTGCGGGGGAGGGGCGAGATGCGCCGTTGAGCGGCCGGTGTCGAGGACGATGAGCCAGTTACTTCCGCGGAGAGCGGGCTGGTCTTCTGTGGACGTGACTCGCCTGACGAGGGAGAGGTTGAGGAGCGCGGTGTCTTGCTAGGTGTTTCCGAGGGCGACGAGAAGCGGCCTATGAGCTGTGCGACGCTGCCCGGCGGGGGAGTGGCCTCTTTCAAGGGCTGCGAATGTTGCCGCCTTGGGGCGTGACCGGGCGTTTCGGCGGACGGACATATCGTCATATCGGCCAAGGACAGCTCCAGCAATGTCGGCATCTCCAAAGTATCGTTCCAGCCTGGGTGACGGTTGAGAGGCATCGCGAAGGACGGCGAGTCGGGGAGCTGCGCTCGTAGAGGCAGTGAGGGTTTCGGCACGACTGGTGAGTCCTCTGGGAGTGGAACAGCGGCCGCACGTGCCAAGTCCTGCTTGCTGGGAGACAGTCGATAGGCTGAGGGCGTTCCGCCGGCTTCGGCCTTCTTTTCCAACTCGCTCACACGTTCTTTGACACTTGCCTTGAAAGTGGAGAGGGGTTGAGACGATGACTCTGATATGGGCACGGCCGCCGATGCGGACGCGTACGTCATGCTCTCCGCCGAGACTGCTTGTCTAAGCGGACGCATGGCTGGTCGTGAGACAGAGGTGGACCGCGTCTGTCGAGGCTCATCCTGCGGTCGGTCACAGCTTGTGGAAGCAGTCCGTGATGGAGGTGGCATTCTTCTGGTGGAGTTCGACAGCTCTTCGGTTTTGGAGTATTGCCCAGGTCGGCTCGGCTTCGATAGCACTGGGTGCCGCGACGACTCAGACTTCCCCAAGCTTGAAGATGAGGACGTGTGGCTCAGGACCTTGTGAGAGGCTGAACGTGTAAGACCTGAGTGGCTTCCCTCTGCACCCGTGCCGGAGACGACGCGGGTGCGCTCTTCAGATGGCAGAGGTCGAGAGGCTGACCGGGTGCGAGACACGCCTACAGGCTGTGTCAGTGTAGCCGACGGATGGTGGCGAGATGACTCGGCCTCGGCATGAGCGGCCTGCAACCGTGGTCGCAGCCCTGGACGCGGCTTCGGCTTGGAGGGGCCACCATCCGCAGGGATATCGAGGTAGCGGCGAATAGTGGGCGTGAGTGGATTTGTGAAGCTGCGTATGTCAGCCACCATCTTCCGTCGGTTACTCACTCCTCGACACGCTCGGGCCACAACTCTGAAAACAAAGCCCACACACGCCGCGCCGTCTTGCGAACCTCTGCGTCGCGGTCAGTCGCCATCTTGCGTACGCACAACTCCAGGAGGTCGAGGTCCTTCGCCGACCAGCGGTGTGAGTCCCATTGCCCCATCGCGGACTCGATGCCCATGCCCGCTGCGCGCTTGCACTGGTCAGAGCGATCGTCCAGACCGTTGCTGAGGTGTATCAGGATGCTGGGGAGAGGACAGTGCTGGATAATGGTGGCGAGAACCTTCTCCGCACGCTTAAAGAACACCTTGTTAGGCCGAGCGAGAAGGCGCACAAGTGGAGGAAGGTATAAATGGACGAGGGGGAGGAAGTGTGATGCGAGACGAGGTGCCATTGTTTGCAGCAGGTCGGTCGATACGCCGGACAAACGTCCGCGGTCCGACATCATCTGCGGTCAGCCAGATCAATTTCACAACATACGCAGTCGACAATGCGCAAGCCGATGCCTTTGTTACCAACGCCGCGCACGTAGAGGTCGAGATGTTTGTACCCGCCTCCGCGAGTGACGCCCGCAAAGCGTATGATGGCCTTCTCCATCTTCTCCCATGTATCCTCGCGTTCGGGATGGTCAAGGACGGCTGAGAGCGCATCGAGCTCTGCCTGCAGAATCTGTGGATTTGAGCACTGGGGTCAGTGGCGTCGTCATTGTCACGCGTGAGACGTGCCACGTACTGGGATCTTGAGACCCGCCGCCTCTGCAGGCGGCATTATGAAGTGTTAGGGGAGCGCAGGTCGGATATGGGTTGTAAGAGAACGCAATTGTGAACAACAAGAGATTTGAGCGGGTGCAGGGTGTGAGATGCTGAGCAATGAGATGAGTTGGATGATGGAATGTCTCTTGTTGATGACTTGTCAGTCGCGTTCCAGGAACCTTCCCTCCCGCCTTGTTGACTTCTAGCGGAACCAAACTGAGCACCCTCCACCGCCCTCTGTTTGGTCCCCCCACCATTAGTTCGGCGCTCTCCGCCAGCGCTTCATGCGCAACCAAACATCTCCTTCTGTTCTCTTCTCATTTGATGTCAGTTGCGCACTGCGTCGTAATTGATGTGCGTACGCCAGCCTCCAAACCCATTGCTTAAATGAACGGGGGTCTGAGGACGAGCAGCTTTCGTAACTCCATGGCCTGGCGCCCATGTGTTCTCCACCATGTACTTTACTTCACTCCCCCTACCTGACACAGAAGAAGTGACGCTCCAACGCTCCAAACACGCCAAAAATCCCTGCTCATGCCTGCTCACCTGATGTGCTCACCTGATCACCTGCCACTATACGGTCAGTGCGGCGAGGGAAGCACAATCTCAGGATGTGTTGTCGAGGGCATGAAATGAGATGGTCCATGCCATGTCGCCCAGGGCTTACAACTCACCAGTCCGACGGCCTCCGACATCGGAACAGGCAGTATCGCTGCGCGATTCTATCTGATTGGCAGCGGACGTAGCCGGAGCCGGAGCAGGGAGAAGACAGCGCTCGGCTGCTTCCCAATTCCCCAACCGAGCGCTCTGACCTCCGCATGGCCGCATGGTGACATGCGGGACGCGGGGTCGGGGCGCGGCCTGATCGTCGCTGATCACCCAGAAGTGGTGAGCAGCAGCTGCACGCACACGAGGAGAAGGCCGACTACTGTGAGAGCGGGAGGCCGGAGGCCGGGGGGGCGGGGGGCCGGAGGGAAAGGTGGGTGTCGCCATTGCGAACACGCTCATCCGTCTCATCTGCCAATCTCGACGCGCCTCGTTCCGCGCTCTTGCCGATCCTTGATAGTCGCCAATCGCCAAACAAACTGGATCCGTCACGCCTCGCGCCTAGATAGATGAACCCTTGATATTCACTTTTGGTCAATTGGTCCATTGTTGTGGTCGCGCGCGCTCGCGGGCCGCGCGCAGTCGACCTGGCGCGGTTTCATGCGATCACACGACATTAATGGGGAAGGTTCTTTACGGTGTCGCCGTCGATCCACTGATCAGCTGCATGGGCCGCTCCGTAAATCCGTAAACGACTAACAAGTCTCCGCCGGCCGAGTCGCATGTCACATTCCTGGCTTGGTGGTCACCACGCTCGATTCGAGGGCTCCCATCCCGTGCCGTGGAGTCATGGGAGTCACCTCCATAGCTCCGTGTTAGTGGAGCACGAGGCACTGCATGCCACTCCTACATGACAACCGCGCGACAACGGAAACCATGCCCATTTTGGTATGTAAGTCGCCGACACGATTACGCTGCAGAGCTTAGCGTATCGGGACGTGTTAATTACTCTTGCACCTCATGCACCTAATACACCTCTCATGTTCGCCGTTGTTGTGCATGCTCGGTTACCGCCGGTACGCCACCGAGCAACGGGTCTGCGTTTCAAATGACGCATGACGCATGGCTTGAGAGTTGAGTGGGAGCAGGCTTCTCTCGATCTCTCATGCTTTTGTTCTTGGCTCTGCGATCTGAGTCCACACCTGCACCTGAGCGATTCTCAGTTGCAACGTATTAACGTGATGCACATGATCGTGCTGTCACATGCCCTCATGATCTCATGAGCTTGGCTAGCTTGGGGATCACCGTGGCTTTGGCAAGAGTAGGTCAAGGACAAGAATCGGCGTACCGGCGCCGTGAGTCTGGACTCTTGCGCATATCGAGCGATCTCCGGATCGCCGGGATCATCGCGGCCGGGCTAGAATCCGACCGGGTTAAGCATGCTCCAGCGCTTCAACGAACGACGCGCGTGTGACAAGGGCGGGCTCATGTCCGCTCCCCCGCGATTCCCCGTCGCGCTTGTCACTGCAGAACGGCATTGTCACTGGTGCCAGAAGGGCAGCAGGCACTCCGTTCGCCATGAGACCATGGCCCAATCCCAGCAGGTGTGTCAATCGCCCAGGGCACCTGCCCAATTAAGGGTCATGAACCCTGAGATTCCCCTCGTCATGGCGACCTGTCCCCCCGCGGCCAAGCCTAGGAACCACTCGATTAAGCGCGTCCTCCTCCCCTGCGCCGAGGCACAGTGCTTCTCAAGTCGCATGATCGCAAGTTGGATTGGCATTTGCTATCAGCTGCTCGGCCTGCTCCTTCGGATGTTCTAATCGGGCATGACTGCTAAACATCACATTGCGTAGATCGCTGACGCCGCGCTGGCGCCGGCGCCGGCGCCGGCGGAGGAAGCCACTGTCTCACCCAGCACGCCCAACAGTCAGTCATCCGATCATCCAGCGATTCATCCAGCGATTCGGCGAGTCTCTGCACTCGTATGAGGTGGTAGTCCGGCGGCAGTCACCGACTTGTCTGACACATGAGACACTGCCGGCGAATGCTTTACATCTTGGCACACAGATTCATGTTCCAATCGTCCATCCGATCCATCCTTAGCTCCGTGAGCCCGGATGTAACAGATGGACACACGCTAGTGGAGCTAGAGGAGCGAGCAATTCGACTGACGACTGGCGGCTGGCGAACTGGCGACAGAATCCGCTGACGTGCCATCAAAGTTGACAAAGCCGTTAGCTAGGAGGAAGGGTGATGAACGTTAGGGGATGATTGCGAGGTGAATGCAGAATGTTGAGTAATTGAGTAGAACGACGGAGAGGATGAATAGAAGCGATGAGTGAGTGGTGGAGATTGTGGAGCGGTCAGAGAGGTAATTGTCGGCGTTGCAAGCCGAGGGCGATAACGGGTCGGGGTACGGGGTGCCGCCGTTTGCAAAGACCAATCAGAATTCAGACCAAGTGATCACCCCGTCTGGTCTGGCTGGCTCATGGCTCAGTGTCTCTGCTGCCCCTGGCTTGTGATCCCTTGGTCCCTGCCCAGCTGCTCACCGAACCGTGAATGAACCAGCCATGCCAGCCAGTTGATGACAGGCCTAGCAGCTGGCAACAGGCAGCAGGCAGCAGGCAGCAGGCAGCGGGCAGTCGCCCATCGCCCAACGGCCAACGGCCAACGGCCCGACCCCGCCCATACCGCCCAAGCCGCCCATCCTCGCCTAGTCGTTATCCTCGACGTCTCTCTCATCCTATTCCTATTCCTCCTATTCCTCCAATCCTCAATCCTCAACACAACATCCATTCACTTCTATTCTCGTCTCCCATCCTCCTCCTCGTTTACAGCAACTCGCCTCCTCTCTCATCATCACATCTCTCCCGATTTCTCCACCTCGGCCCTCTTGCACTCCATCCAGCAGCTAGCAGTCGCGCCTAAGCTCCACGCCTCGTCCTCCGTCTACCCCTTGACTCCGTCCCCTCCATCCCCCCACTCTCCCACTCTCCTACCTTGGTTTGCAAGTGTACAGAACACACACTCCGCGACCACCCCTTCCCTCTTCAAAGATCCATCGCTACTTCCACTTCCACCACTGCATCCATCGGGCCAGAATCTAGGTCGTTATCAAAGACGCCCTCACCGCCCTCCTTGACCCTCCTTGATCCTTGAACTGCCGCAACAACACACTCTATACCTCCACTACTTCCCCCCCCCCCCCCACCCCCCACCAAGCCCCAAACCTCAGGCGACCCTCGTCCTATCATCACCCACATCTAACATCCCACATCCCATCCACCCACTCAATCATCATTTCGTTCCAGGTCAACTCTCCTCCTCTCTCTTGCATACGGACGCGTCGACCGTCGACCTCTCACTAATCGCCAAATCTCTGGTACTCTCATCTGCGCGCTAGATTGTTACATCTCCCCCAACGACTAGCTCGCAGCCGCTTCCTTCCTCCGCTTTCCTTGCCCCCCCCCCCCCCCCCCCTCCTCCTCTCCTCCACCCCCTTTATGGCATCTGCCGCCACCGCTTCTGTGAGTTTATATCTCCTTCTCTCATCGATATTCTCTTCGCGCATCGACCTCTTTTACCCCGTGCGCCTTGACGACATCTTGACGCCGAATACCCGTCGCTCGCTCGCTCGTGTGAACACTCTCTCCGGCCGACATTCATACCTTGCCACCAACACTATCATCATCATCAACACCATTGCAACCAACTCAGCCGGGGCTTCAGCCGCGACTCGTCATCATTCCTTCTTTGCCGCGGCCCAAGAGATCTCTCGCCCAACTACACATTTGCCATCCATCACACTCCCCATCCAGCGTTCCCCGCATTTCGCATAGCTGACCTAATGCAGCGCCCAGCAGCGCCACCGGTGGCCATGCCTGCCCAAGCTCATCCATCCTCTGCCCAGCTTTCGGCCTCTACAGGCCCCTCTTCCGTTGCCTCTGTAATGACAGAGGACGAGGAAGATCTCGAGGACTACCGTCCCGGTGGATATCACCCCATCAACATTGGTGACGACTTCAACAACGGTCGCTATGTAATCGTACGCAAGCTCGGATGGGGTCACTTCTCAACCGTTTGGCTGGCAAGAGATAACACGTACGTATGCCGTCTTCGTCTTCGTGGGCGCTCGCGTCTGCCTCTGCGCCTGATGAACTCACCGAGTTCTGCTAATCCGCCAGGACCAACCGTCACGTCGCTCTCAAGGTCGTCAAGTCGGACGGCCACTACACTGAGACTGCATTGGACGAAATCCAACTGCTCCAGCGGGTAACGACGTCGTCCGAGTCGCACCCCGGTCGCTCCCACGTTGTCGGACTTGTCGACGACTTTCGTCATAACGGCCCAAACGGCTCGCACGTCTGCATGGTTTTCGAGGTGCTTGGTGAGAACCTGCTAGGCCTTATCAAGCGGTATCAGCACCGCGGTGTTCCAACCCATATCGTGCGTCAGATAGCAAAACAGATCCTGTTAGGTCTCGACTACCTTCACACTGAATGTCGCATCATTCACACCGATCTCAAGCCCGAGAATGTCCTCATTTGCATCGAAGACGTCGAGTCGGTCGTGCAGGCAGAGCTGGCCTCATGTCCAGCTGCCGTGCCCACAAAGTTGGTCGGCGTACCGCCCAGCCAAGGGCGTGCTGGTAACCAAACTCCTCGCAAAGAGTCGTTGTTTATCGTTGGCTCGCAGCCGTTGCCAAGTCCCAGCTCGAGCTACTCTAGCAGCCCGATGCTCGACAAGTACGGTTTTGGGATGAGCAAGATCTCAGGCGCCGGTGCAGTCGGCCAGAGCGCGCCTGCAGGCCCACCCCGCGCCAATGCGACTGATGCAATTGGAGATGGCCTCGGCAATGTCAAGATCGAAGGCGAGAGCAGCGACCTAACCTGGAGCAAGACCAAGCCCGCACCTCCTAAAGTGCAACCCGGACCTTCGCTACTCTCCCAGCAGATAAATCAGCTCCCCGCAGACTCTCCTAACTCGAGCGCTCAGGCTAGCAGCAGTAGCGTCCCGAACAACGTCTCTAATGCCTCCAAGGACGACAAGGGCAAGGCTAAGGCTCATCCGCCTCCAACACAGACAGCGGCATCCGACACGGCGGCCAAGTTTGCTGCGGCGGCCAAGCCTCAGCCAACCCCGGCGCGTCCAGACCCCGCGCCGTCTGATGCCGGCAGTTCGTCTGGTGGGCATCTGAACAATCTTCAGCAGCTGGAAGCTCACCATATCCCAGCTGGAGAACAGAACGCACCCGTCGCTGGCGACCCTAACACACTTCCTCCTCCGTTCCCATATGACCCGAAGAGCTTGGAACGCATCACCGTCAAGATCGCCGATCTCGGTAACGCATGTTGGGTCGACCACCACTTTACGAACGACATCCAGACTCGCCAGTACCGATGCCCCGAAATCATCCTGGGCACCAGATGGGGCCCGAGCGTCGACATTTGGAGTGCCGCATGCTTGGTAAGCCGAAATTGATAAGGGCGTGCTTCTGACGCCTAGATCTTCGAGCTGCTCACTGGCGACTACCTATTTGACCCGCAGCCAGGAACAAAGTACGACAAGGACGACGACCATGTCGCGCAGATCATGGAGCTGCTCGGCGAGATGCCCAAATCTTTGGCGCTCTCGGGCAAGTACTCGCGCGACATGTTCAACCACCGGGGCGAACTCCGACACATCCAGCGCCTCCGATTCTGGCCGCTCTTGTCGGTGCTCAAAGAGAAATACCTCATGGAAGCTGAGGAGGCTGAGCTTCTGACTTCATTCATCCTCCCAATGCTCCACTACTACCCCGACAGTCGCGCACCTGCATCGGAGCTTGTCAAGCACGAGTGGCTGAAGGGTGTCGTCGTTGAGGGCGACCTCCAGATGGCGCGCCGCAACCATGAGCGCGAGGTCGAACGTCTACGCGCCATGGACCCCTCCCGCGAGCCCGTCCCGTTCCAGGAAATCATGGGTCTCGGCCCACCCGTGGCTGGAATGGTCGGCATGGGACGTATCTGAGCTGGGCACATTCCGGGTATTGGCCCCTCGCAGGGCACCGGGACATGGGAGGGGAGGGAGGGGACAGTTTTGGAGACGCGGAGGACGGTGGAGGAAGAAGGCTTGAGTAGTCGAATCCCTCGCGCATCGTGCCACAGCTGTTATAGCGCCCAGCACACAAACCATGGTCAACTTTATGCGCGCCGCGGTTCAATCCGAATGCGGCCTGCGAGTTCGCCTGTGGGGGTTGCGCCCGCATCAGCGAGCACTCCCACGACCCCACCACCACCGCCCTAGAGGCGGATACCTTGTTTCCTTGCGTTTCTCTCCTTTTTTCCATATAGAGCGGGCCGTATATTGCTATGCGGTTGTTATTGTTATGCTAAAGGGCAACGGGCTTAGGGCCATCACTGACCGCCACTGACAGGTGAGATCCGGTTCGTACTGCCAACCGAATTCGGATGTCAGCGAGATCTTGGGCTAAAGATATCGGAAACCCGGAAGACCAGTCGGACGCGCCAAGCAGGTACACGTCGTGGGTTGTCACCTGCGGATCGCCGATCGCGGAGAGGGACAGGCGGTGTTGGTGTCACACGGCCTTATCAGACGGACACGGCGTGGGCCGACGGGTGCCCTCGAGGCGTCAAGTCGTTCCCAGGCTCCTCCACGGGCGGGTGTCCGCTAGGCGCAGACTCGTCGCCAGCCGTCAGCTCATGATCTGACGATGTGGCATGTGACCATGAGCTTGGGGTGTGACTTCCCACGCCATTGCTCGGTTGATGAAAAGGGCAAAAGCCCCAGTTACGGTCCAGGATGATCACCAAAATGCATCTATAGTGTCCTTCCCCAGCTGCCTTGTAGGGCCTAGATCTCCTCGTCCTCCTCATCGTCCGACCAGTCCATCCCCATACCTAAATCTGCGCCCTCGCCTTCATGCGCATACGGGAGGGGAACCGCGCCTCGCGCTTCGCGCTGGCTCTCCGTGAGGCTGAGGTTGAAGGGGAGGTTGAGGTCGGCGTGGGTTGTGACCTTTGCGACGGATGCCGGCTTGAAGTCGACCATGGAGCCGAGGGGGACGACGCGGCTCCGGAACCCCTCGATAGAGCGCTGGATGCCCTTCGCACCTCCAGCCGCTTTGCGGAGGAGCACGCAGACTACGCTGTCGGGGGAAGGCGGGTCCATGTCCCGCAGAACAGGAAGGTCTGCCGCGCCGCGCGAGAGCGCCGAGTCGAGGAGGGGTGGGAGGGGATCGGGTGATGTGAGGAGATATGCTTCGATCGTGGATTGGACAATGCGGACGGGCAGTGGTGTGAGTAGCGCTAGAGAGGGGGAGAAGGAGGCGGAGATGACGTCGTCGAGGAGGGAGGAGGGGGGGAGGGGAAGGATCAGGCGTGATCCGGGCTTCGAGGTGGCGGCGATCAGCGCGCGCAGAGTGCGCCAGGCGCGAGGGTGGTCCTCAACAAGGACGTCGGGAGCATCGAGAAGGACCTGTGTTCCGGGTGCGAGCTCGGCGACTGCTGTCAGCTTGGGTTGATGGCGGGCTGGGAGACACTCACTAGCCTGCATGATCTCCGCTTCGACATCCCTTTCGCTGTATCCCGGTACAGCGCTCGACAGATCAACAACCCTTCCCGGGATAGAACCAAGAAGGGAGGGTGAGAGGAGGGTAATGGCCAGGACGGGGCTGATGTCAGATGTCGGTCTAGAGCGGCTTGACTGCTATCATTTACCCTTTGGATTGGGAGAGCATTGCGCGCACGAGCGGCCATGGTGGAGACGCGAGGGAGTGGCGCAAAACAACAAGATTTGCGGGCGCCGTTCCGTTTAGAACCTGTTCCAGCAGAGCCATGGCAGTTGATTAGAAGATGGGAGTGACGAAGTATGAGAGATTTTGTTGATAGAGCTCGAAGTTGGACAGTGAAGGTGGAGGTGCTCCAGAGAAGTGGGGCAGGAATTGAATGACGCGGACGCGCCGCGGTGGAGGTCCCGCGGCGGTGACTACTCCTATCCGCTCCTTATCCTCTTGGTCCTTCTCTCTACAAACACGATGCCCCGCAAGATCATCATTGATACCGAGTAAGCCATTCCGCCTTGTCGGAGCTAAGTGCAGCCCTGGCGTGGACGACGTCCTCGCCATTCTCCTGGCGTTGGCCTCGGTGAGTTCCTTCGATTCCGCGCTGATGGCAGCCCGAGGTCGAGGTTGCGCTGATCACGCTCGTGTTTGGTGAGTACCCCGCTCGGCACACCGGTCAGCGATGGGAACGGCGTGCTTTCACTTTCCGCGCTCTGCATCTGCATTCCTGCATTGCGTTGTGCTCTGCGTAACGGGCACTCCGGCCTCGCTTCTGTTCTCCATCTTGCCATCTTCAATCTTGCCACCCGTCCCGCGTCCATCCCGCGCTCGTACCTTCCTCTCCGCAGCCTCCACTCTACTGCACTGGCTCTGCTTGCCGTCTATCGCACCGCTAATCCCAGGTAACACACACGCTATTAACACTCGTGACAACTTGCTCAAGATGTACTATCAGCTCGCGCGGGAGCGTGAAGCTCACCCTGGCGCCAAGGAGCGCTACCCACTGGCCAACCGCACCGTGGTCGCAGTAGGGGAAGACGCACCTATAGGTGGCGAGAAACATGTGGCAACTTACTTTGTGAGTCAACTCTACTGATCCTACACTTGCCAGCTGCCCCTTCCTTCCTTACCGTGCCGCACGCCCTTCCGATACGCCCTCGCACAGACGCGCTTGGCTTACCACAGCATGGTCGTGATGGGCTCAGCAACATCTCTGAAACCAACCCCGAGTTCACGCCGCCCGCGGGCACTGAATACCCGCTCGAGATCAGCCAGAAGAGCGCTCGGGATGAGATTCTCCAGTTGCTTGCGTCTGAGCCGGAGGGAAGCGTCACGATTGTCGCTCTTGGTCCTTGTGAGTGCCTTTGCCACAAGTCTTTGCTAGCATACAAGCTAATCCAAGTAACGAATGTCGCCCATGCCTACCGCGCGGACAAGGCAACTTTCGCGCGCATCGGTGAAGTCGTGTGGATGGGTGGCGCCCTCGATGTGCCAGGAAACACCTCACCAGTAGCAGAGTTCAACTCCTTCGCCGACCCATATGCGTTCGACATGCTGCGCCTCGCAGCAAAGGCAGGCGAGTTCAGCTTTGTCTTTGCGCCACTCGACATCACAGCGCGGCACACTGTGCCCTTCCCTGACCTGCTGCATGAAGGCGGTACGCCGCTGGAGGCGTTCACCACAGCGTTTCTTCTTCGCGTTCGTGGGCTGCAGAAGCGCTTCGGTCTGCCGGACGCAATGGAAATGCACGACCCGGTGGCCGTATGGTACGCGGTTGAGAACGCGCCCGGCACCACGAGTGCGGAGTGGGAGGTGACAGGACGCGAGTTCGGCGTCGAGCGAAGTGGCGAGATCACGCGCGGGATGTGTGTGGTCGACCGCCGCGGAACTGGAGAGACGGAGGGGAAGAAGCGCACCGAGGATGAAGGGCTGCTCAACGACATTCCTATGCCCGCCACCAAAGCACAGGCATCCGAAACACACTTCCCCAAGCCCGAGGCGAACGTATCACCCAACGGCGAGGCGGAAGCTGAGGACGAGCCGGAGAAGTCGAAGGCGTTGCCTAAGGCAATTACCCGCACGCCAGGCAGCGCGGCCCTGCGTGTGAAGCTCTTGAGTCGCGTGTTCGGCGCGACCGTGTAGAGTATAGAATGCAATTTAATTACACACAGATGCGCTGTCGTTGCTAGTTGGCTGCTCGCCCCGCACTTGAGCATCACCCAGCCGCCTCTGTACCCCGCGCTCGAGCTCGCCTCTACTCTTTCGAGCGATACCCTGCCGTCAGTCCATTCACACTTCCATTCTGGTACTCGACGCACTCTTAACAGCCTTGATATACTCCCCAAACCTCTCCCGCACAGGGTACGGCCTGCCACCCCAGGCTCGTGCGAGTGCCCACGCATATTCTTGCGGGATGCGACGTACAAACTCGTACGGCATCCTCGCGGGGTCGAGAGTATCCTTGTCTTCCTTGGCGGCCGTGAGCGCCAGTTCTGCCTCCGGGGCCTCATAATGCCCGTCGCTCTTCCCGCGGTCCGCGAAGCGGAGCGCGGCAGATACGAGATCGGGCTCGTCAGCCGCGCACCCCGCCAACAGTGCAGCGGCGGGGTCGATGCTCGACGGGAGGAGGGTGTCGAGAACCAGGATAGCGCTGCGGCGCAGGACCGGGCAGTCGTACTTGTCGAGAAAGCGGAAGAGGGCGTTAAGCTGGTCGGCTTGGTGAAGGGTGGAGGAGAGGCGTGGGGAGCTCGAGTGGGCGGAGGCGGCGGAGGTGGGGGCGGGTTCTAAGTGAAGGCGAAGGTGGACTATTAGGTTTAGAAAGTTGCGGATGGTGGATGCGCTTTCTATGGACGTGTCGTCGAACTCGAGGTGTAGTGGACCGGAGGAAACGGCGTGCGCTTGTCGGAAGACACAACTGAGGTCAGCGGACGGCGGTGGCGAGCGCACCTCGCCGTGAAGAGATAGTAGGACGCGACTTTGAAGCGCACGCCATCTGCCGAGACAAGCGTCGCATCGCCGCTCGTCCATCCTGGGTCGTCTGTGACGTCCGTCATGATAAAATGGACGTCGGGGAGTGAGATGTGGATCGGTGATCGATGATGCCAAGGGAGGTCAAGATGGCTGGTGGAGGTGGAGGTCGGTGGAGGTGACCAACACCCGGAAGTCATTACGGAACGAGTGGCGAGGTTACACTGCTGCATGCACCATGCTCTAGAACACTTGTCGATGGTTAGACAAATCACCCAGCGTCGGGCCGCTCACCGCCGCAGCGGGCTCATACCCGTGCCGCCCCATCCGCCGCCGCCGCCGCCGCCGCCACTACCACCACCACCCCATTGATCACCACCACCACCATAGCCCCCATACTCGTACCCGTCACCGCCATTGACGTGCGGCTCGACAAAGCCCTCATCCTCCTCCTCATCCGCCCCTGTCTCCTCCTGTACGCTCTGAATGATCTGAGCGAGGTTGTCGACCATGATATCGCACGCCTGCTCGAACACACTCGTTACAGGGATCGAGCCAACGCTCTCCACGTTGTAGTAGTACGTCCCTGGAACGGCGTTGTAGTCAAACGGCTCGGAAGGGTCTGGCGCGGTCTCAAAGACGTGGTTCGAGGACAGCGGCCACTCGGCCTCGGCATCCGTCTCGAACCAGTAGTCCGTGTGCCGCAACTTGTTGTACGGATCGTACTCGAAGCCGACTGCAGACACGGGCTGCCACTTGGCATGGTGCTTCGAGATACCCTGAAGTCAGCTCAAAGGTGTCGAGTCATAGCAGCGATGCTCGAGACACACCTTGTACGCCTTGCAGACAACCTCGATCTCTTGACCGCGGCCGATGCGCGCAATTTGCACAGGGGTCGCCGTCGGGTCGCCCTTGCCGACGGGCTGTCCCAGATCCGGGTCGCGGTTCGCGATAATGTCGCGCTCCTCCTCGCCGAGCTCTGGTGGCGGACCGTAAGGGTTTTGTTGAGGCTTGAATTAGCGGGGCCGGCGCATGCGAGCTGGGATAGGATGGAGCCAAAATGGTTTGCCGCTTGCAGTAAGATGCTCTCACCGTCATCCAGCGGGTAGACTCAGACAGAATCATCACTCACCGTGTTTGGGCTTGGGATAATTTCCAGCATATCGCTTGTGATGGCCATGTACTGCCTGTACCCCGCGTTGGCGGCGGACACCTTAAGCCGCAGTGTCACCATGCAATAGTAGCAGCCCTCGTCGCAGTCACAGTCACGAGTGTATCGCAGGCCCTTGGCCGCGCCGCGAGAAATGAGCGGCACCAGGCCGAGACGGTGCGCCAACATCTCATCCGGAATGGGAGATGTATTTTGGTGAAACGCAACCTGGTCGATGGCTGGAGTCAGCGCGATTTCAGCGTGATGAATTGCAGTGGTCGATGAAGCCACGTCCAACGCTCTGGTAGAGAACGAAACCTGACGCGACAAGAAGAGTTTTAGCGCAACACAGCAATCAGCTGCGGATTTTGTTCGCGCCAGAGAGCTTACAGTGCGAGCGCTCCAGAGTAACGATGCGCCGTGAAGATGGCGCAATCGTCTCGACGTTTCTCGCTAAACCACCCCGAGCATCTGGCCCCCACTGCACACGCCTCTAGCTCCAGCTGTAGCCATACCCCAACATCCACTCACAGATCGTCGGGACGTCCGCCATCATTGTCCTCCTCAAGCTGTTGGCGTACGCCATATCGACCCCCGAGAGGTGAAAGACGAGCTCGTCGCGGTTCAGCGAGCGCACAAGCACGCGCGGCTGGTTCGTCGGCCCCGCGGGAACCGTAACGCTCGCCTCGCCTCCGTTGGGGGGTGCGCTGCCGTACCCGTTCATGATGGATGTGAATGGAGTAATGTCGAAGTGAGTGCTGAGCGGACGAGTTCTTTGTGAGCTGAGGAGTGCCTGGTTAGTCACGTGGGTGCCATGTGGATCCCGGACTCAAATACCGATCAATGTTTGGCTCCAATCGCCCACATACTCGCAGAGCGCAGCGCTGTACAACATGCATTCCTATGCTACCGTGTCGGGATGCCCCCGGGTAAGTCGCGCAGCATCATGACAACCAAATCTGTGCGCGCCTCCGCTAGCGAGAGCATGGTGAGGGCGTTCTGGAGATCGGCATAGTCGCCGGAGTCCTTGGCACTGAGATACAAGTTGGGATCTAATCCCCGCACGTCGGGCCGGTCCAACTTAGCCAACAGCGCAGAGCGCTTATCCCACTCCTTCTGCCGGCGCTGCACGAGATTTCCGGTGGTTTTGTAAACACCCGAAAGTAGGAAGCCGTATGCCTTGCGCAGATCAATGCCCCATAGGTGGAAATCAGCGCCGGGAAACTGGCCGCGGTTCTTCGCGGCCGTCTTTGGCACCTCCTGGATGTCGATCAGTGACAGCTTCTGTAGCTCGGAAAGAATGTGGCGCGCCTCGCGGAGAGGGATCATTGCACAGTCGCGCACCTGCTGTCAGCCCTGGCAGATTGTCTGACATACCATCGTTTCTGACGCATAGTGTGCCCGCGCCACCACGGCAAGGACACGCGCCGCCTTCTCGTCGATGCGCTCGCGCACGAGCTCGGTCAGAAGCGCTGCCTTGAGAGATGTGCATATGGCCTCAATCTCGACCCAGTAGCTTGGGTTTGAGTGGTCACTGTGAGAGAGGTAGCGAGTCGACGTGTTGTCTGAGGCGAGATCATCACCGCTCATGACAGCCAGGTACTGGCGAACAATCTCAGGGATGTTCTTCGACCCGCTGCCGGCCATGCCGGCCATAAGAAGCTTGTGTTTGTTCGTAGGGATGTTGGAAACGATGTTGTTCACACCAACGGCCTTCTCAGTGCGGATCTCTTTGGTCACGGTCTGCTCGTCCAAGGAAGCGGCCAGGGCGGCGCGCAGCACCTCTCCTGCGGCTTCGTTCCACCGGTCCGCCGCCGCCTTGATGAGCATCTCATTGCGGATAAGCACGTTGTACTTGTCGTAGTTGACACGTAGCGGCATGTCCTCCACCACATCCCACAGATCGTCCTCGTTCTGGTTGCGCTCCCTCTTCTTGCCCTTGACCTCCTTGAGCGCCTTCGCAGGGTTGCGGTGTTCCTTGCGCTCCTCGTCGATCTCGGATGCGGCCTGTTGCCGCATCTCTGTGAGAGTCCCTGCCGTGTGTAGCTTTGTCCCCGTCGCGGCCGACTTGTCTAGCCACTTGGCCTGGGGTCAGCAGTGCGCAAATGTCTGCTACTCACGCGGTACCGCCTCTCAATCTGATCTGATCGCAGGATAAGGAGCTCGGCGCAAGACGGTTCCAAATATCCTTTCCTCAGTAGCTGCACGACTAGCTTCCTAAGCACTAGAGCGTCTGTTGTTAGTGGACAGGCGCGAGTGCCAAGCTCACGATGCTTATCTGCTCCACACGCGTCCACAATTTGCGGAAAGGACAGCTTTCCGTAGACGAGCATCTGGCGCACGACCATCAGGGCCTGGAGTCAGCGCGATCCGCGGAACGGCTCACGTCCTCTCCAAAGTTGGATTCCGTGAGCGCGAGAATGCGCCCCCACCGCAAGCGCATTAGGCACTCAGCCGTGTCAAACTCGTACTGTTCTTCCTCGGGCACGGAGCGGCGGCTGCCACCAGCCGAGCCCACCAAGCTGTGCTGAATAAGGATCAACAGCGATGCATTGGTAGTCGGGCGCGGAAGGGCAGCGAGTCGGGCGATTGTCTCAACATTTGAGCGCCCGCGGTTCAGCAAAGTCGACGCTACACGCTGTGGTCAGCATGGCCTAGTGCGAGGTTACTTACGCAGACAACGTCGCCAAACGCGCCACGAACAATGTGCTCGCAAAGGCGCACGGCCTCCTTGCTGTTGGAGTTTACGCCGTCCATGCGCGCGCGCTTGAGGGCTGGATGGTGAGAAGCAGCTTTTGGAGTTGAGGAGCAAACACACCTCAAAATTCCATAGGTGGCAAATGACGACGTGCGGGGTCCAATTACAGCCAATCTGGTTCCGTTAATATCACTCATGTAGCTCGCACCATCCGCAATCTGACTGCGACAGACCTGTCCTTCCGTGTTGACACTTGTTCTTCTTCTTCATCCGCATGATCACCATGTCGCTCCCACCTCTTAACCCCGAAAAGTCCGCCTCGGGCATCATCGTCGACCCGCGTACTCTTGAGCGTGTCGTCCCTGCCTCGCGCCGGAAAGACGGGTCGTGAGTCACCTCTCGTCCCCGCTGATGTGAAGCGTGCGCAAGGAGCAGAAAATCCGCGACGGCTACGTTCCACAGGAGGATGTAGGCGCGTTCCGAGGGCGGAGACAGATCGAGGCCGATGCGCGCCGCGGCGCCGTACCCGGCGCCAACGGACGTGCGGGGGTGAAGAAGGTGGAAAACCCCTTCGCGGCCGACCCAGCGAGCAAGAGCAAAGCGGCGGTCAAAAATGACAAGCGCAAGACGAAGCGCGTCGAGCTGCGGTCGGGAAGAAATTGGGACAGCGAGGACAGTGAGGACGATGCCGAGGCTACGCGCAGGGCCATCGAGGCGTTGAGCGTCAAGGACACTGAGGCGTTCCCGCCTCTCTCGTCTTCGCCGAAGAAGGGCCCTTCCTCATCGCCCAAGAAAAACATATCTTCCTTGCCCGACAAACCACTGTCTTCCTCACCTCCTAAGCCTACAACATCAGCGTGGAAGCCCGTCCCCGCTCCGCTTTCGTCGTCAGCTCCGAGCGCCAGCGCGAGCACGAGCGCCCCTGTGCTTGCGCGTGTGCCCAACAGGCGGCAGCCATCGAGCACGTTCAACATGCAAACCCCCAACAGAAAGCCGCAGAAGCCGCACCCAATTCAGGGTGGTCGTATCGGGCCGTGCGGCCTTGCGCACCCGCCGCCCATCGAGCCGTCCCGCCCGCCCCGCCGCCAGGCCGCGTCCTCGTCCGTTGCGGACCGGGAGAGCACCTGGCGCCGCAACGCCGGATCGGAGCCCCCACGGCGGCAGCCGAGCGCGACCGAGCCGCGCGTCCGCCAGCCCGTGCGCATGCGTGAGGGCACTGGTGGCCCGCTCGCCGATCGAGTGCGGAGCTTGCTCATGCAAAATGCCTCGCCCGATCGCCCACGGCGCGCGTCCCCTCACACACCGAGCGAATCTCAGTAATATCTTCGAAACCCTCCAAATCCTGTGCGCGCGAGCCTCGCGCATCCGCCCCATATCGCATTCTCTTGGGCTTGACTGCCGCAAAGTGAGGCGAAGTTGTTGTCCATAGCTCTGCACCGCCCCTTCCGCTGTTGTGTTATAGCTATGCAAATGCTGCATTCAATGTATGCCTACACGATGTCTCTATGCCGCATCCTACCAGCGCTTGAAGTCGAGCACACCCCGGCGCATGACCGCGTCCCAGTTCTCGTCCCACGTCGACCACTCCTGCTCAACACCGGGTCGGGTGACCCGGCGCATAGGCGTAGAAGCGCCCGTTTGCTGGTGGAAGTATTGGTCCAAAGCCTCCAGCTTCGGCGCGTGGGGGAAGCCGGCGAGTACGTCCTGCTGTCAGTCAAGAGGGGCGATGCAACTCACAATGAGCTGATCCGCGAGCTGCTCGCTCGTGTTGAATACCCGGCCATTGACGCCGTCCTTTACAAGCTCGTCGATGCACGAGAATCCGCGTGCGAGAACGGGCACTCCGCATCCGAACATGTCCACGACCTTCATCGGCAGGTCACGCCCGGATGACGACTGGTGCATCGAAATGCCCAAGTCACCACATCCCAAAAGCAGTGGGTAATCACGCGCGCTGACGAACATGCACCGCACCGCGACGTCCGGCCACTTGCCAGAGTTCTCTCTTACCGCTACCTGCTCAACGAAGGGCTTCCGCAGAGCCCCTCGCCCAGTGATAATCATCAACACTCTGGGCAAGCTCTTGCCCTCGGGTGACGACTTGCGCTCCTGATATTTGTCGAGTGCCTCAAGGAGCAACCCAAAGTCCTCGTCAGCAGTCCATGAAGTTGACGAGACCAAGAACACTGGCCTATCCTCGCGCAGCTTGACGCCCGATGGCGTAAGCACGGTGAATGCGGTGTCGCGGATGTTCTTGCTTTCGAGCCAGGCGGGCAGCGGTGGAGCGATCACCGGCGTGAGACGACGGAACAGCTACAGTCAGTCGGCATTCTGGTGAGGTAGGCTCACATTCAGCAGGGTGATCACCTCTGTGCGGCGGAACTGAGACGGTGGGCGGTCATGTAGCACCGCAGTGCGCCCTTCGAGATGCCATTCCCGAGTGAGGTACTCTTCAAGGGCGCGAGTGACGAACAGGTGGCAGTACGCGCGCTTGCCGAACTTTCGCTCGAAGCTGAGGTTTAGCCGGGCCCCCAGATTGCACCCACCTTTCGGCCCACTTGACGATGCGGGACTTTGCCCCAAGACGGAGTGCTAGAATAGAGTATCCGGTGTTGTGCCAGTCAATGATGAGTTTTGAGCGAGTCGTTTCGGAGATGATCTGAGACAGGAGGAGCGTAGGGATGGACGGAGGGTTCTGAGTGAGATGCGGAGCTGGCATACCAACGTACCTGCACGAGGAAGATCTGAGTATTGCACGGGATGGCAAAGACGCAGAGGTACACGACCGACGCAATCTGGTAGAGGATTCGAATGGGGGCGCGAACAATCCATGGCAGCTTCATGATGAGCCTAGGTGGGTTCCAGAGATGCAGGAAGTGCACCCGTGGTGTCTCGAGAAGTGAGGGAATGGGCGCCGTGTCTAGCGTCAGTGCCGCTTACCAGTGGACCCACCTCCGTAGCCGACCATGTACGTGTCCCAGCCGGCCTTGGCTAAGCTCTCAGCATGGTACATCATGCGTGGGGAGCGACCGATGTCGCCGAGGACGAGCACTGTGGCCGTTTTGTGCTTCCAGGGTCTCTTTTCCACTTGGCGTGCGTAGAGGGCCATGCAACCCAGTGGGATGGAGACGATGCCCCCAAAGATGGCGAAGATGACCCATGAGTTTGGAAAGAGGCCACTCTCAAAGTAGGGCATGGCGTTGAGAAGAGGTGTGTTTAGAGCGAATACAAGAGATGGAAGATGAGAACGAGGTTGGATCAAGTGCGGCTTCGCTGGGCGCTTGGCCGTTTCCGGTCCTGGCGCGCGTCGGCACTTGTGTATCGTTCGACGTCATCGTCATTAGCCCTGAATTGTAATCTATTCTAATGTTATTATTCACCCAACCCCAGAATTCCTTATCGGTAGTACATTAAATGCTACCCCCGCTAACCTCCACGCCCCCGCAGCCGACCGTTGGAAGGTGCACAGCTGTGCCGAGCATCATCATCCCACCACACACACGCATTCCTCAACCACTCTCTCTCTTGCATCTACCACTCCGTCTCCCTCCCATTTCTGTCCACAACTGCCACCATGGCCCCTTCTGGCCTCCTCTCCACAGAGGACAAGGCAAAGGTCAAGAAGGCCATACCCACCTCAGGATCCACCAACAAGATCATCACAGCCGGCGTCGCTCGAGTCTACTATGCCAAGCCCGACTCGTCAACGTGAGAATCGCCCGCTGCCCCGCTTACTCCAGATGGAACTATGGCGGCGCGACCGGTGCGCTGGCGTTTGTAGCAGACAAGGCCAAGGGAGGCCTATGGTTCCGCATTGTGGACCTCTCCGTGAGCTGAACACATGATCGGACGAGCTGACTGTAGTCTAACAGTGGTGTGATTTGGGAACACGAGCTGCCAAACGAGATCGAGTACAACGCCGACAAGCCTTTCTTTCACACTTGGGCGTCTGAGGTAATCATAATGCTTGTTTCGAAGGCTGACGCACAGGACGCCATGATCGCCTTCGTCTTTGCCTCGGAGCATGAGGCGCACGAATTCTACAAGAAGGTCGCAAACCGATCCAAGTATGCGCACAAGGTCAACCGTAGAGAGGAAGCCGCTGGCGGTGAGAAGGAGAAGAAGTCGTTTGCGCAACGTATCAAGGGGCGCCTTGACAAGAGTCTTATCTCGGGGCCCAAGGATGGCTCATTCAAGCACGTTGCGCACATGGGCTTCGACTCAGAGAAGGGGTTCACGTCTACCGGTGTAGACCCAAGCTGGCAAATTCTACTCGAGCAGCTCACGATGCGCGGTGTGTCAGAGGCCGACATCAAGAACAACGAGAACTTCATCAAGGACTACGTCGAAAGTCAGGGCGGTATCGAGAATGTGAGTGTCGGCCTGAACTGTCGCTGGGAGGGGAGAAGGAAGCTAACCGAACAGGCGCTGGCGATGACGGCTGCCCAGCCCATTCCCGAACAGCCCAAGCCGAAGAGAGGACCGCCTCCCCCTCCGACCTCGCGGCGCAAGCCCGCGCCCGCGGCTCCGCCCCCGCGGGTGCCGCCCAACGAGCCCTCAGCACCGGCTGTTCCTCCTCCCCCCCCTCCTCCGCCACCTGCCCGACATGCTCCTATCCGCACCCCTTCTCCCCCGCCGCCTCCTCCCCCTCCAGCTCGGCACGCCGCGCCCGCCGCACCTCCCCCTCCCCCTCCCCCTCCTCCGCCCGGTCGATCCGCGCCAGCCGCACCTCCGCCTCCACCGCCTCCTCCCCCCGGCCGCTCAACGCCCTCCATTCCACCTCCTCCCCCGCCTCCTCCTGGACGCTCCGGGCCGCCCCCTCCGCCGCCGCCCCCTCCAGGCGGGCCAGTCGCCGCTCCGCCCCTCCCGAAGCCCGACGGAGGACGCTCGGCCCTTCTCGCGTCGATCCAGGGGCAGGGTGTTCACAAGCTCAAGAAGGTCGACGACTCGGAGAAGCGCATCTCACCGTTGGCCGCTGGTGGTGCCGCAGCCGCTGGGGTGGCTGGCGGTGTAGCGGTCGCGGCTGCCGCGTCACCATCTGAGGGCGGTGGCCTCGCGTCGTCACTCGCTGCTGCACTCGCGCAGCGTAAACAGGATCTGGGAGACTCGGACGACGAAGACGAGTCTGACAGCGACTGGGATTAATTGTATGACGAAGCGGATGTGAAGGAGTAGTCAGCACAGAAGGGCAGAAACTGATGACCCAAGAGGTACTAACGCGATCACGGCGGAGTCAACCTCACCATGCCTCGCGCGCCTGACGTGAATGCAGTATCCCGGCCGCCGTCACAAAGCAATCAAAGTCTGGTCCGAGGTCAGTGTTTTGCCCCTCAAGGAGGACCCCGCACCTCAACTGCGACAGCGAAAGAGGTCAGCGTCAGAGTGGTAGCCGGAATACAAAAGGGCGTGGCGGACGAGCCGCCCATAGTGCTGTTGAGTGCAACGCCGCAATTTGAAGTTTTGGTTGGTGTCACGACGTGGCAAGCAGGTGAGGCGTGGCAAGCAGGTGAGGCAAGGCAAGCAGGGGAACAAGGTGGCAGGCAGGCGGTTGCAGGCCTTACAGGCAGGCAAGGGTATAAGGCGGCAACTTGGCAGGTAGGCATATTGGGTAGGCACAGGCAGGCAAGGCAGTTGGGCAAGTAGAGAGGCGTGTTTCGCAGGTGTAACTCTTGGGCAGGCAGGGGGCAGGCAGGAGGGTAGATGTAGGCGGGCATTGCAGGTAGGCAGGCGGGCATATTGGGTAGGGGACTCGTGTTTAGCGGGCATGTGCAGGTATTAGGCAGAAGCAGGCAGGTATGTAGGCAGGCAGGGGTATTAGGCAGGCGAGCATATGGGCGGGCAGGTTGGTAGATGAGGTGATCACATGTGGGGGTTCTCGGGCAGGCAGGCAGGCAGGCATGAGGCACATGGCAAGCAGGCGTGTGTCAGCTTGTAGGCATGTAGGGAGGAAGGGGTGACTCACTTGGGCAGGGCATGTAATGTAGGCAGGCGGGCAGGGCATATAGGCAGGCGGGCGGGTGGGTAGGTGATTAGCCGGAGTAGGCAGGCGGCTTGAGTGAGGAGGGGGATCTCATTTTGCAGGCAGGGCAGAGCATTGTAGGCAGGGCAGGTAGGCGGATGGTGGGTAGGTGTAGCCGGGGTAGGCAGGCGGCTGATGGAAGGGAGGGATCTCATTTGGCAGGCAGGGCAGGCATTAGGCATTGGCAGGTAGGTAGGCAAGTAGGCGCAGGGGTGACTCAATTGGCAGGCAATGCAGGCATTTGGCAGGTGGGTCGGCAGGTAGGTAGGCAGGTGAGTAGGCAGGTTGGGTAGGCAGGCGGGGTAGTAGGCAGGTGGTTATGGTAGGCAGGCAGAGTAGCCGGGGTAGGCAGGCGGCATTTTGAAGGGGGGGGGGGGTAATCTCTGTTGGCAGGGCATGGTAGGCAGGCAAGGCAGGTAGGCGCAGGTAGGCGCAGGTTTGATGGCAGGTTTGATGGCAGGTTTGATGGGAGGTTTGATGGGAGGTTTGATGGTAGGTAGGCAAGGTAGGTGGTGAAGGTAGGCACGCAAGCAGGGCATTATTCACAGGGGGGTATCTCGGCCGGCCCAATCTCTGGGCCGGTGTCACCCTACGTGTCGGGTCAAGATATAACATACACTAATGTGGGCGAATGGCCTCTGGAGTTTCTATAACGCCGCATATGTGGCGTCCATAATACCAGAGTGGAGGTGGGCCGTGGCGTGGGTGGGGTGGGGGGTGGGGGATGGGTGTCAGTGTGCGAGTGTTGTCGCTGTGGATGCATGCATACATCGCCAGTTCGAGTGCTGTAGCACAGAGGTGAAGCGGACTACCTCAACTAAGCTTATTGTGCAACCGCATGGCCCCGCCATCTTGGCAAGCTTCCAATCGTGCAATGTGCAGTCCAGATGCGGAGTCAACCGGAAAGAACGTGGTGGACATAGGGTTCTTGAGGTTGTACCAACGAAATGTAATGCTGGCTTCATACCTCCTCCGATCCCATCACTCATTAGAGCCTCAAACTGGCGGATGGGCACAAGCTAACGTGCAGTAGCTTAAGTGATAACGCAATAAGCTGGTGTCGTAGAACGGTGTGCATACTGACGATGTTGAGCGGACGTGGACAAGAACGCCCTCCGATAGTGTCGCGCTCTCGAGGACGTCACAGACTCTATACCTGCTGCTCGTCTCCCAAGAGTCTGCTCGTGCACCTCCTCCCTCACGCACCGCATCTGATCCTCTGACATGCTCGCGCTCTCGCCGATTCCTACCAACGGCGTCACTGACAGCCCAACGTGGAAGGAGGGCGAATTCACCCTCGTTTCCTCGGACGGCGTACGCTGCCACACCAACCCGATCCACCTCAAGGCTGCGAGGTGCGCCGTCGATCCACCGCGATCTGATCACAGCCCACGGCTCCGCGACCTTGTGACAGCCAGCAGCGGCGGCGAGATCGTCCTCCGCGACGCGGACAGCACGACCCTCGACCACTTCCTCAGCGTGCTGGTGCACAAACGGCTGGCGAGCAGCGCCCTCGGATCGGGTGTCGACGTCATCGACCGCCTCCGCCGCCTCTTCGCCTTCCTGCGCGCGTACGGCTGCGACATCCCCCGCCGCACAGCCCTCACGAGCCTGCACCGCGACCGCCGCTTGCGCCCGTACCAGCGCTTCGCGGTCGGCGCGGGCGAGGGCGACCTCGACTTGTGCATCGAGGCGCTGGGCGCCACCGTCCTCGATCCCAACCTCGGCCGGAACCACGGCGACTGTGACGGCCGCTTCGACCTCGATCCGCGCAGCATGCCGTTCGCCGTCAGCCGCCGTATCCCGCCCGCGTTTTTGTGGGCGCTCACGCGGGCGTGGGACCAGTCGAATCCCAGCATCACGAGCAGGAGCGGATACCACGTCGACGAGCTGGTTGATCTCTTCGAGTCGTACTTCAAGATCGCCCAGCACGCACCGCCAGCCCCGGAGTATGAGGCGGTGGAGACTGCAGTGAAGCGTCACCGGGCTAGCATGCCGTTTTGAGTTGTCCAAGGATGTGTAAGTACACATCGAATTAGCTTGGCCTCGGCGAGTTACTGTAGGTGGTCCATACTGCTAAGCTTGTGAATCAGTGGGGTGAGAGAGTCAGTCGTCCTTTGGAGGGAAGTGATTTTGACTTTGTCAACGTCGCACAAGGCCAAGTGCGCTAGCCCTCCGACCCCCCGCGACTCAAGCATACCCTTGATGCACCCAAACAACATTGTACTGACCGAACCATGCTCCACATCTTGTAATTCCCCACACACACAGCTCCAGAACCGAGCCGCCCTTGTGATGCGCTGGCGTGTGCAACACGCGAGCGCACCATACACACGCCATCCCCTAAAGCTTCGCCTTGAGCCCTGTACCCTTGCGCGCGTCGCGATCGGCCTGGGCGCGATCGCGCAGCTGCCTGCGGAGAAGCTTGCCTGCTGCGCTCTTAGGAATCTGGTCGATGACAAACACGCCTCCTCCAAGACGCTTGTGGCGCGCGACGCGCGCGGCCACCCACTCCTGGATCTCCTGGTCGAACGCGGCGGCGTCGACCGCCTCGCGCACAGTCACGTACGCGGTAGGCAGCTCGGTCGCCTGCGACGCGTCGTACACGCCGACGACCGCGGCGTCCGCGATGCGCGGGTGCGTAAGCAGCAGCGCCTCGAGTTCGGCCGGCGGCACTTGGAAGCCCTTATACTTGATGAGCTCTTTGACGCGGTCCACGACGCGGAAGTATCCGTCGGGGGAGCGCACGACGACGTCGCCCGTCTTGAAGTAGTCGCCGGCCATGGTCGCCGCCGTCGCGGCGGCGTTGCGGTGGTAGCCCTTCATGACGGACGGCGAGCGGACCCAAAGCTCGCCGCGCTCGCCGGGGGGCACGTCGTGCCCGTCCGCGTCGACGATGCGTGCTTCAAACGTCGGGAGGAGGCGGCCGATCGAGCCCGGCGGCGCGGCGTCGACTTCGGCGCGCGTCAGCGCCGTGATTAGCGGCGACGTCTCGGAGAGCCCGTAGCATTGCGTCACGCGTACGGAGGGGAGGCGCTTCTCAAACGCCGCGATGAGGTCGGGGCCCAGCGGCGCCGCGGCCGAGCACACACTGCGCAAGCACGAGAGGTCGTATTTGTCGAGATTTGGCGAGTTGTACAGCGTAATCACGATGGGGGGGACGATGAGCCCGTGCTTGACGCGATACTTCTCGATCGCGCGCAGCGCGTTCGTCTCCTCGAAGCGCGGGAGGATGACGGCCGCCGCGCCAACCGACAGCGGCTGGAAGAGCGCGTTCGTCGTGCCGTAGATATGGCTCAGGGGGAGGTATGCGATCATCTTGTCGCCGGGCCCGAGGGGCTCGCACGCGACCGCGCACGCCTGCAGCTGGCTCGTGAGATTCCAGTGCGTCGTCTCGACGCCCTTGGGCAAGCCCGTCGTGCCGGACGAGTAACACATCCACGTCGTGGCGTCCGTCTGCGCGCCGGCGAACTTCTCGGCCTTGCCGCGCGCCCCGAAAAGCTCCGCCACGGCCCGGTAGCGCGTGGGGAACGGCTTGTTCTCCAGCGTGGAGAGGAGCACAACGTGCGTGTCGGGGAACGCGCGCTCCAGCAGCGGCCGTGTGCGGTTGAACTTGTCCACGAGGTCGGGCGCGACAAAAATGAACTTTGCGCCCGAATTGTTCAGCTGGTGCGCGAGCTCGGTGGGCTCGTACGCAAAGTTGGCGGGCGTGACCGCGATGCCGGCCGCGAGGCAGCCGTATGCCGCGCGCACCCACTCGAGCGAGTTCAGGCCCCAGATGCACGCCGTGTCGCCGCGCTGCATGCCCAGCGCGCGCAGGCCCGAGGCGAGACGCAGCGCCTCGTCTTCGAGCTCGGCGCGCGAAATCTCGCGCCCGTCGATGCCGTCGATGAATGCCGGGAGCGAGCTGTCGAAGACGGGCTCGGCGGGGAAGAGGTACTGGAACAGCCCGAGGCGCGGGAGCGCCGGCACGGCATGCTCGGACGTGTAGATCACTGGCGAGGACATGGGTGTCGTGGATCGGGTGGTGAAAAAGGAGAAGAGATTGAGTATCCCGACTTCTTTTGACTTTGACTTTGCCGAGCCATGGCGTGCGCTATCTAGACGGAGGATCAGCCTGCTCGGAGGATCGGACATGACCGCGACTCACCTGACGATGGCGTGCGAGGAGGGTCGCCAAGTAGCCACCTCCACGGGGCCCCGTGGGACCACTTGACCTACCGATGTGGCCCCAGTTGGACTGCACTTATGCATGGGCCATGGTGGCAAGATCGTTGCAAGCATGCGGAGACGTAGTGAGGAGGCCAGTTTACGGAATTCGTTGAGAAAACAATCACCTGGGTGGAGCTTTGAGATGGAGTTACACGGAGAAGCTGCCGCGCCTCGTCTCCATCATGGTTCATCGGCGAGGCTTGGCGGAGACGTGGGACTCGTCAACGAGGTGCTGTCTGAGAGCTCCCTAGATCGGGCTCATTGCAGGACTCATCTTCACGCACAAGCCATCGTCTCGTACGAGGGGAGTGATCTTGTGAAAGTGGCAAACACATAAGCCAAGGGTAGCGTTTCCTGCTGGCCGAACCAGTCCCCGCCGGGACGCCCAATGACAATATCTATTGGCCACGTACTGGGCACCTACCTGCTGTGTGTTGTTCGCCGAGACAAAGAGCGTATGGCTCTCAGCACCTATAATCAGAGAGCAGGTTACTCGGGGCCTGCAGTCGAGCTAGAGGCGCTGAACCTTAGACAGGAATCAACAATCTCCTTCGATAGCTCTTCCTGATATCTGCCAGACGCTGGTAAGTGCTTTTGATATGTGAGAAGTCTGTGAAATGTGAGAAGCTGCGAGGGCTAGAAAGGACCGGGAGACAGCAATCGAGCGGCGCTCCAGCACACACTCGCGCGTCTACCATCAGTCGCACCCAGCGTCCCTGATCCAGTGCTGTCTAGAGATGCATGCCTTTTATCTGGCTAGGGCGTGCCGCCAGCCTTGAGGCGCTCAACGCGCGCAGCGCGCAGCGCCACGGTGCCGACATACGCCGTGATGGCGCCCAGCACGATGAACGGGGGCAGGAGCTGATGTCAGCGTGATCTGGGCCGCCGCTCGCGTGCTGCTCACCTGATACAGCCGCAATCCGATCCAATAGCGGAGGATGAGCGCCTCGAGTGCGACGAGACACGCAAACCACGCGTACATCATCGTCGGGGGCGTCTTGACAGTGAAGCTGGGCCAGACCGCGCCGACGAGGGCGAGCAGCGTCATCCACGGGGCCATGACGGCGAACGCGCCGAGACTGGCCTTGATCACGGGGATCTCCTTCTCGTCGGGGCGGAACGTGTGCGTGATTTCGGGCTGGGGGGCGAACGCGATGCCGTTCCCGATCGTCGGCGCCGCGGGCTTCTCCAACAGCGACGACTCGGGGAGCGAGAGCGCGCCGAGCGTCGTCTTGTATCCCTCGCCGTTGTGCGAGAGGACAAGCGACGCCTCGAGCGCGCCAGAGGTGTGCGCGAGCTGCGACGGGATCTTGGACGTGTCCTGCCGTCAGTCATGACCTTCCTCCGCTTCACGCACCATGTAGTATGTCGTCTTGCCCGTCGGCTTGGCGCCCAGCTGGAGGGTTACTGGAGCCGCCTCATCATCCTGCGTATCCCGGAACACGATGAAGGCCTGCTGCGGGGCCACGCCGGAGCCGCCGTCCGTCACGGTGAAGGTAAGCTTGAGGGTTGCGGCGGGAGAGAGGGCCACCGGCTCGGACCACTTGCCATTTTCGATGCTGGCGTGAGCGGTGTTCGGGGACAGCGGGGAGAACGGCTAGGAGGGTATAGCATATGTCATCAGGCCGCAAGGTATCTAGCCTGCTTCCCGTAACTGCAGCAGCTCGCCGAAGACCAAACATCCCGCCGCGCCGGAACCGGCATCACGCCCAACTCACGCATACGCCTTCTCGGCGCCGTTATTTCCCGTGACAACGGCGCGCGCGCCGCTGATGTCGAGCTTTGCGAGGGCAGAGGGGACCAAAAGCGCGAGCGCAAGTGCTCGGCGGAGTCCGCGCATGGTTGAAGGAGTGTGGGGTGAGGTGATGAGTGAGATTGTTGAGCGCCTAACCAGTTCGAGGTGAGTGTCATTCCAGGACAGTCCACCGACGTGTCGAAGTCTCGTGGAGGTCACGTGGCCTCGGCACCACCGTCATGACTCTCCCACGATGCCTCCATGACGCCTGACTTGCCCGACCGACCCACCCGCTCCTGCTAGATCCGGACGCCGCATGGAAGCTCCGGACTACCTCGCCTGATATCTTGAATGGGCGATATAATATCCGTCGACGCAGGCCAGGAACAGCGCTCTGAGCATGCGCAGCGCCTAACGACCCTACGCAGCGCACCAGCATCTGCATGCCGCCGGCGCGCCTGACGGATCGGTGTAATTATCTGATCTCGGCTGCCGCATTGTGTCGGCAACTCACCCATGCCGAAGTCTAGCGCTCAGACACATTATCCATTCCGCACCACAAAGGCTCATGCACGAGTGCATACCTAATCACATTCGCATGCTACAATGCTGCTCCCAACGCGTCGTACACCTCGACACACGATTGGGCCCTTGATAATGATTTTGATGTTTTAGAGTAGACTGCCGAACCCAAAGCGAAGCTCGCCTATCAGGGACTGCTTACCACGACATCGAGCCCTCAAGGATGGTCGAGAGCTGCTCGAGCTCCTCAGCCTGGTTCTCCTTGCCCGCGAGGCCTGGGGCGAGGTCGAGAACACGGCGCTGGGGGAGCATGCCCTTGGCGAGGGTCTCAATGTCCTGGGTGCCGTAGCCGACCTTGGAGAGACCACGGGGAACAGCGACGCTGTCAAGGAACTTGAAGATCTCCTCACGGAGGGCGGCGCCAAGGTCAGCGTCCTTGACGGCGGCGGCCTCGGCGGCGCGCTCCTTGCCCATGAAGATCTCGAGGGCAGTGCGGTGGCGGTCGGGCGAAGTGGGCGAGGTGAAGTTGAAGACGGCGGGGGCGGTCAGAGAGACAGCGACACCGTGGGGGATGAGGGGCACGTCCGGCGCGTACGAAGGGTGGAAGTACTGGTCCTTCTTGGGACGCGCCTTGTTGAGCGACGAGATGGGGTAAGAGCCAGCGTGCTTAATGGGATTAGCGGAATTCGGGTTTCGGCCAAGTCCGGCACATTGTATCACTTACGCAGAGGTGGACACCGGCGTTGCCGAAGCCGATACCGGCAGTCGACGACGCAAGAAGCATCTGAGTGCGAGCCTCCTCGTCGCCCGAGGGGTCCTTGAAGATGCGGGGGAGGTACTTGACAGTCTGCTCAAGAGCCCACTTGGAGAAGATGTCCGACACAGGGTTGGAGCCCTGGTAGGCGGGGCGCGCAATGGGGTTGGTCGGGCGCGGTGTGCGCTCCCAGTAAGGAATGGCGGTGTAAGACTCGAGCGAGTGGAAGAGCACGTCAAGACCGGCGGCGACGGCAACCTCACGGGGGCAGGTGGCGGTGTTGAGGGTGTCGACAATGCCGAGAGTGGGCTTGAGAGCACGCGAAGCGATACCAGTCTTGAACTTCTTGGAAGGAATGTCGAGAATGGCAGTGCCGGTCGTCTCGGAACCGGTACCGGCGGTGGTGGGGACGGCGACCATGGGGTGGAGGGTCTTGGCGATGGGCGTGCCCTTGCCGACAGGGGCGTTGATGAACTCGTACATGTCCTTGTCGGGGTAGCAGGTCATGAGGTTGGCAGCCTTGGCCGTGTCCATGGTCGAGCCACCACCAACGGCAAGGAAGTGGGTGGGGTTCTGGCCGCGGGACCACTCGATAGCCTCGAGCCACGAAGCCTCAGTGGGCTCGACGGCGACCTTGTCAAAGACGACAAACTTGTGGCCCTCCTTCTGCAGCGCCTGCTCGACCGTCTTCATGACGGGGAGCTTGGCGATGTTGGGGTCAGTGAACACGGCGATCTTGGCGTTGCCGCGCTCGCTGGCAGGCATCTTGTTGATGAGGTTGGTCATGTCCATGCCGACCTCACGAGTCGAGCCCGTGCCGAAGCGGAGGGTCGAGGCGGCCATCTAGCGGGGGTCAGCATGTCTGCTCAATGGTGCGGGGGTTAGGTGGACGGAGCAAGCAAGCGCAAGACGGGGGGGTCGGCTAAATAGGCGAGATACAGGTGGGTGCGCTGGGGCCACGCATTTCGGTGGAGCAGGCACGAGACTTGATGGCGACGAGAGTATGGGGGGTGGCGAGAACGAGCAGAATGAACTCACCTCGAAGGCGTAGTCGCCGTTGCTGTTGCCGGGACCGGGGAGGTCGACGGGAGTAGCCATGCCGCGCGAGTGCGAGTGCGAGGGGCCGCACGAGTGCGCCGCCGAGTGCGAGCGACCGCAGCCACGGCAGCCCGCCGAGGCGGTCGCGTTCATGAGGCGAACGATAGAAGCGCGAGTAGCCGGAGCGGGAGGCATGGTGAGATTTCTTTAGGTGGGGAGGAGGAGAGAGGTGAGAGAGAGGGGGGGGGGGGGGGTAATGGAGAGAGAAGGAGAGATGATGGGGGGAATGGCTGGGCACTTTTATAACGGCCGACAGATGCGCGGATGGTGGGCGTGGCACTCTGGCGCTCCGCATCTCGTTCTTGGGCAATCCCACCTGACCTAGCGAACCCTAGCGTCGTTCGCTCGCTCGCTCTTCGCCTCGAGCCTTCTCCTTGGCAAGTGAGGTTCTCTGCTTTGGGCTCAGACCCCAGAGGCTGGATCCTTGGGTGGTATGCATGCATAGGTAGTTGGGCGAGTGTGGGTGCGTCTACAAGCAGGTCGGAGGAGAACATTGGCACAGTGAGCGAGCGAGACGCCGCTGTGTAAGAGCTGTGGGGGGTGAAGGGTGAGGGGGGCCCGGAGAAGGACAAGATCCGGTTAAATGCCCTCGGCTCGAGGTCACAAGGCATCCAGGCACCTGCGCCGTGTACGGTGAATATCGTCTCGCCCAACACCGGACGGCAAGCTCCCCGGCCAAATCAGTTAGCCGGACCTTGTCCATCTCCGCCCCGCATTGCATTGCCCAATGCCGCCGGCCGCCTTGCCCCCGCCTTGCTCCCCCACCTCTCCCGCTTCCCATCGGTGCACTCAGACAAGCCAGTGTACAGGAGTGCCATACACCGGTTACTTGAGAGAGATGGCGCCGCATGGTCCACGTTCCTCTCCGCCTGGATCCGCGTCTCATCTCCCTCCGCGCGTCGCCTCCTTTGCGCGCCGTGCTCATTCCCTGGTTCGAATCGAACACCAACCGAGCCTTAAGACGGCGGAACATATAATGAGTTGGACCATGCGCAACGCACATGGCAAGCGCCTCCACGTGTAGTATATTTGGTTCCGTTCTTACAAGGCCAATGACGTGGTGTTATGCAAGGCCCAAGGGCCGCGAAGGCACGGTTGGCGGCACCGGAGCGCGGCAGTAGGAGTAGGATTATGGTGGAAGAGCAGAAGCAGACTCTAATTGAATCGATCGCGTCCCAAAGCCAAAGGTACAAAGCTGCAGAGATCACCAAGGAGAGGGGAGGATTCAAACGACGGGGCGCGGGCGAGGGGCGAGGGAAGAGGGGGACGAGGGGTCAAGGAACCCCCTTCGCCTCCTCATCATGCACTCACCCAAGTCCAAGTTCCCCTGCCGCTCTGCCCGAGGGCCTGGCCATCAACGTCAAAAGGGGGTGCACAACAGGAGAAGAGTCCAGCGAATATTGTGTACAGCATGCAATACATGCCGGCCTAATCCATCCTGTCCGTTGCCATGATCGCATGAACGCGTACTCTATCTGTAACGTCTCATCGTCTATCACCGTCATCACCTTCATCCATCTCGTCCTGATAGCTCTTTGCCTGTCCAGCTGTCCAACATTATTAATATCGTCCTTTGCCGTGACGCCACCGATCCACGGATCCTCGCGTCCCCTTGCATCCCTGCCAATCTCCCCCAGACGCCAAGGGTGGCTGCGTATTCGCCGTCTATTTTCATCCCACACTACGTACTGGATAGCATCCATCTCGCCCAGGCTCCACCTCACACACGCCCATCACGCCCCTCTCTGGATCTCTGGGTGCCTGCATCGGTCCACGCAGAGTGTCTAATCCCTAATCCCAAATCCCAAGAGGCCAAGAAGGTAATCAGAGGGCTAATCTGCACAGCTCATCCTTCGATCCTCCGACAGCGTCAGCCCAGCAGCTAGCAGCCTGCAGCCTGCAGCCTGCAATCCGCGCGCCTCACTCGCTCAAGTCCACCTCGTTCCACCAATTTCATCGTCCTCATCTCTCACATATCTCCCATCTCTTCTTTCATCTCTCCTCCCTCCTCACCCCTCCCTCCTTCCCTCTCTCTTTCTCTCTCTTTCTCTCTCTTCCTCTCTCGTTCTCTCCACCTCGGCACAGATGTCCGCCATCAGCGCGGCGCGCTCCCCCTCATACCATTCTCACAACGGACGCCTCTCCCCTACTCCCCCCGCGAGACCATCCTCCACCACCCCCAATGCTCCCTTGCTCTACTCTCCATCTCGCCAGAGCTCGACCTCCATAACCGCACCATACCAAGCTCCTCCCGCTGTTCATCCTGGGTGCGTCCTCTGCGGCCTCGTGTCATGCGCCGCTTCCCAAGCCATGGCCGGAGGGGGCTCCTTCGCTCCTTCAGCTCCTTCCTCCCCACGCGATGGCTTCGCGCCGCTCGCCCCGATCGCCCTTCCCATTCCAGTGCGCTCCGCCACCCCAGACCTACAGAGAGCTGGACCTTCCTCACAGCCATTTGGTGCCCGTCCCGCCTCCCCCTCTCCTCATCCCTCGACCTCCCCCCGCCTCGTTCCACGCCAACCACCACCCGAGATCATCATTGGGAATCACCGCATCATTTACCGTGACGACGACATCACCGTCTACCCCGCCGAAGGGAAGGAGGCCCTATGCGCTGACGGGCGTCATCTGATCATTGTACTCAACCGCCACCTCTTGAGCGTCTACGATCTTGTACGTACCCGAGCGTAAGCTGTGCTGATTGAGACAGGGACCGGCAGACATTCCCCTTCTCTCAAAAATCATTGTGACAGTGCAGAGTCTCCTGCTCGAGCGCGCTGCTTACTCGTCTGCGGATGCAGAGCGCGGCTTCACCGCCAAGGATATTCGTATCGGCTTCGTCAATGGCATGCCAGCAGATCCCGCTTTGCCCTATCCCCACCTTCACGCGCACGCCTTCCTCGGTCCCTTCGACCGCAAGCTGCCTGGCAGCACGATGTGGCGTCGCACTGTCGTGTTCAACTCGTTCAATTGGTGGAGCGCAGAGGATCTGCGTGCAGAGATTCGAGAGGAGTCGTCAAACTGCCGCGTCAAATCTGGGTATGAGCATCGGTGGGACTCGCCCATCGACAAGGTTCCGGACGCGGGCGCAATTGCGGTGCGCTCTTACACAGCAGTCAGTGCTAATACGCAGGGACTTCCAAACGCGCTTGAGCCCGACGCGTACGTTGACTCAGACTCGCTGTCGTCCGATTCGCCCACTGGAGTAGTTCGTAGCGACTCGGTAGCTACGCTTAAGCCACCAAGCGGTCGCCTTAGCAAGAAGGGCAACACGTCGAGTGGCGACTATGCGGCCGTTCGCACTAACTCCCACCCCCCGGCAAGCGGACGTATACTCGTCGGCCGCCAGAGCAGCGGGAGCACGACGAGCTCGAATCGCAATAGTACGAGTACGATCGGCTCGACCATCTAGACAAGCAAGGGAGGCCGACACGGATCTGCACTCGCTTGGCTGTAGATATTCCTCCAGGCCATCTGGACATAGCACGACATTTTCTCACGCCTGCATTGACCATATCACACACGTTTGTTCAGATAGATTGCATTTGTAAAGCATTATGATGAGCCTTACGCGCCACAGTGCGCGTCGCAGACCAGATCAAGGTCGCAGATGGGCAAAATGGGTTGGTTGCCATGGTCGCGCGTAAGCGAGGCCGCATACATCAGGGGCGCGCCTGTGGCCACCAGGGAGGGCGGGGAGCGTGTCTACAGGACAGAAGGCACGAGCAGTGTACAGTGTGCGGGGACCGGCGGAAGCAGCGGAGCAACCCCGAGCTCAGCAGGACAAGACAAGCAATTTCATGAAGATGAGTGCACGGTGAATTTTCTACTCTGAATAATGAACTGCGGATTGCAGACGGGGCGAAGGTGACTGTGCCGGGGAAGCGTGCCGGTCCGTGCGTCGTGTTTGGAAGCCGCTGGGTGGGTTCCCGCCGAAGCGTCACATCCTGGCCCGAAGAACTCAAGAGCTCAGAGCTCAGAGCTCAGTCTTGATCTGGCGCTGGTAGGCCTTGAGGCGCTCGACAACACGGTCCTCGAGCTCGAGTTGGGACGCGGTATTGCTGACATCAGTGTGTGCCATGGCCATCTCTCACTGCGACTTGTCGCTGAGTTTGCTGTTGTCAGGCCCATCCCGTCAGCCACTCACCGCATAGCATCCACGACCCACATCTCGCGCTGGATAACGTCCTGCTCGCGCTCCTCGAGCTCGTCGCTGCGCTGGCGCAGGCGCTGCCGCTCGGCGCGCCACTCGTCCTCGTCCTTGTCCTTCCGCTTCTCCCCCGCCCCAACGGACAGCGTCGCGGCGGGACAGGGCTGGGCACGCACCGCCTCGAGCTCAGCGAAGAGGCGCTCGCGCGCCAGCAGGCTGTTGGTGAGGGCTGCGAGGAGGGGGGCGTCGCCGTCGCCGGAGCGCAGCACCCAGACTTCGCGGTCGGGGAGAGGCGAGGCCGAGGACGGGGAGGACTGCGCGGTCCGCACGACTTGCGCGCCCGCGCCGAGGTCCTCTACGTTCCACCAGGTGTGGCCGCGCGAGTGCCAGAGCTGGAGGCCGCGCGAGAGGCGGAGCGTGTCGAGCGCAGTGGGGGAGGTGTCGGGCACCGCGAAGAGGGCCGCGAGGGGCGGCGGGAGAAGGCCAGATAGCTGGTTGATTAGGGTGAGGCGCTCTTGGACGAGAAGCTCCTGAGCCTGGGATTAGTTGGAGGAGGATGGGCAGAGTGGCGTGAGGATATGGCACTGTTGATACGGGACATGGGACTAGGATGAGGTCTCAGTGAGATCGACAAGCAGAAGGAGGCGTAATGATGAGAGGCGCAAAGGCGGTGGCTTGCTTGGGTGGGCACCCGGAGAAATCGAGGGAAGCCTACCAATGCAAAGTCATCCACGTAACGCGACGACGCATTCACCACGACTCACCCGCAGCTCCCGATGACGGCCGGTCACGGTGGGTAAAGAGCCCTTGGGCACGCCAAGGATGATGGCGAGTGTGCTGAGAGCGAGCGAAAGCCAGAGGAGTGCGTGTGGCTTCTCCAGCCCGTACCACTTCGTGCGGAGGACCGGCTTGGGCGCCGGCGCCAGCGGCGTCGTGGGGTTCGGGAGCGGCACAGTGACTGGCACGGTGGTGGTGTAGAACTTGTAGTCGCCCGTGTGAGGGCCTGGCTGCTCCTTGAACTTGTCGTCCATTTTGAGTGAATTGAGCGAGGGAGGATGAGTGAAGAAGAGAAGAGGGTGACGACGAAGGCGAAGCAAAGGCGTCGGACGTGTTTGAATGATCGGCGGTCAGTGCGTGGTGCGAAGCTGTCAGCCGCCATCCGCCAGCCGCCAGCCGTTACATCCAGTAGGTCGAGCTTTGATCGCTTGTTGCGCTGTGCGACCAAACATGTTGCTATTCTTGCTTTAGCCCACTAGCCTCCTCGGGTCCGTAGTGGCTCCCATGAGTGTTCATGTCGAGCAGATTGACTGCAGGTCCGCATTAGTCACCCGACCATCCGGTCAGTTCCCTCTCTGGTTCGATCTCCTCTCCTCTCCTTAGCGCAGCACAGCGTCAGCGTGTCGACCTCTCCAAGTCCCAAGGCGCTGCATATCCCCTCTCGTCCCCAGCCTACACCTTCGGCGCCTGCGCCTCGGGTGCAAGCATAATCTTCGGCATCGTCGTTGCGATAACACCCGAGAGAGCCATGCTGGTGTGAGCTTGGGCTGACAGCCTCGCAGCAGCTGCGGATGTGTGGACTAACCCAAGGGTCGCCAAAGGCGAGTTGGCGTCCTTTGGCGCACGAAGGGGCTCCTGCGTCACGTAGCTCTGCACGCCGAGCACTGCAGCGGTCCAGATAATCCTAGGGTTAGTGCGAGCGACGGACGACAGTCGGTAAATCAGAAGGGCTGGGGTGAGGAGCCGAAGAGGGACGAAAGGCGAGCGGAGCGAGCGTCGGGTTCCATTGACTGACATCCGTTACCGCCGTAATCTCTGATCTCGCCGGCCTTTGTCTCCGATCTCCATCCCTCTAATCCCACAATGCACCTCCCGGCGCCTCGCATGGCGCCGAGACGCCGCACCTGTAACTCACATGGGGTTACGCATGAACATGCCACCACCAGCCATCATCATGGTGGTGCTGCCGAAGAGCTCCTTCTTCTCGCTCCAGTCATCAGAGAATGGGAGGTGGTAGGGGTAGATCCTGGTGTCAGCGGCGTGCAACGTCAAGGGCGGCGCGGCGGGGATGTTTGCGGCACGATCGAGACGGGCGGGAGGGCCAGAGGGAAGGTGGTGGAGAGGACGCGCTTGACATCCTCTCAGATCTGGAGCGCGTGACAGGTACCGCTCGGGCTACTGCACCGCGCCGTCGCACTCACTTGTCGATCTTGGGGTCGGACTTGTCGAGCACTGGAGCGACGACCATGGTGAATGAGTGTGATGGAGAGAGCACGACTAGATTCGAGTTGGCGGTTATGGACGCATCGACCGTGTGGGCGTCAGGGCCGGACCGGCGCCGGGGTGGAGGCTTATCTGGCCCCACCTCATGCTGCATACCTGACCTCCAACCTCCAACGCATAGCGAGTAAAAATGTGGCATACTCTATCTAGTGACACGTCCTATTACTTGGCTGCCGTGAGGTCAGCCGGGAAGCCAGCGAAATCTTGCTGGTCCTGCACGGGCCTGCCATCGACCTTGAATTGGATACGAAGACGAAGACGGATTTGTGCGCCTGGCGGGGCGAGGATACGGAGCTGCTGAGTTTCAGTGCCACCGGCCGCGATGTCGGGCTTGGAGATGGCCTGCATCTGCAGCTGTTGCGTCTTGGGCACCGCGACCTGAAGATTTACGCCTTCCACGCGGTTGGTGGCCGTAAAGCGTGCAAGGATCTGCACGACACCTGGCTGTGCGCCCGTCTTAGGCGTCAGCGTGATCTTGAGCCCATTCTTGTCGTAGGCTGGGTATGACTGCAGTTGGGATGCCTGCGAACGCGGAGGAGAGGTCGCCTGCGGTGGCGGCGAGCGTGCAGGTGGTGAGCTTGCGGAAACGGATGGGGAAGGCGAGACGAGGTCGAATAGCGAACCTCCCGTGGACTGAGTAGGAGGCGGCGATCTGGAGGGAGGTGAGTTGGGCGGGGATGCGCCAAAGAGGGACATGATGTTCTGGTTCCGACTCTGTGGCTGGGATGGTGCTGGCGCAGCAGGGGCTGCCGGCTCCGAGCCCATGTCCGAGGATCCAAAGATATCAGCCAGAAGGTCCTGCGTAGACTGCAGCGACTGGCTCGGGTTCGCAGTCGGCGGCGTGGCATTACCGGAGCCCAGGTCATCGCCAATGAGGTCCACAACCGTGTCCTTGTCTGCTCGGGTGGTGCCAACTGTACGTCGCTCGCTAACGGTACCCATGATTGTCGCCCTAATCTCGGGAGGCGGCATACGCTCGAGGATGCCCTGCTTGAGATCGCCCGTGATAAGGAGGTTACCGAACTCAACACTGCGTTGCTGGATTTCCAGTTCAAGATTGCTGCTGTAGCCGGCTACGAGGGCGCTGACACGCTCTTGCTGGCTGTTGAGACCCACCTCGCTGAAGCGCTCAGTGAGCTTGGCCAACGCGGTCAGGACCCATTGCCGTACGAGTGTGTTGGCATAGGGCGAATTAAGGACCGTTTCGAAGAGATCGACGACTGCCTCGTCCGTGACCTGCTTTACCTCTTCGCCGTCGTCGACAGTGCCGCCCTGAAGAAGAACATCCCCGAACTCGCCAATAATCCAGATGGCCGCCATGGTAAGCGACTCCTGCGAGAGATCAGACGAGAGAGCAGAAAACAGGCGCTGAGCGGTGTAGAACTGAAGCTCGGGCGTGTGTGCGACGAGGCGAATGAACGCGGCCAGGATCTCATCGCGCACGTAGTTACCCGCGGTCTTGAGCACACGCAACGTAGTATCAATGTGCCAGCGCTTGTTGGGCGCGTATCGTTCCGCCGCAAGCCAGATCTGCGTCGTGAGGCTCGACTTGAACTCGTTATCTGCCACCTCGAGGAAGGCAAGCAGTTCGCGGGTCATGACACGCACGTTCCCCTCGTTAATGAGCGCATATGAAAGCTCAAGCGCACGGCGGCGAATGGAGATATCGCCGTCGCGCAGACAGTCAAGGATGGTATTCCTGTGGCGCTGCACAGCGTTGGTGTCGATGCCTACCACCTTATTGAGCGTGTTGAGCGCGACGTAACGAATGTTGTTGTCTCTGTTGGTAAGGAACTTGCCGAGAATGTTGATTGCCATGACGCGCAAGCCACTGTCCGCTTCGATCTCCAGAACAGTAAGAACTGTCTCGTACAAGATCGAGTTGCCGACATTCTTTGATGCGTCCGTATTCGTGGCGACCTGGTGTCAGCTTGCGCCACAGCCAGGTGGAAGCTCACCTGCGCGAGGATGTCGTTCATAATGTCGGAAGCTTCGACGTCGCCCCGCCCAAGAATACGCAACAGACGCAGCACCTTGACCTGCAGGAAGGGATCACTGATACCGCCAACGTCGTGGTCTGGGCTGAAGCCTGTGGTAACAAGTGACTTAAGGTGCTTAACAAGCAGGGGCGTCGCGGCCCGGAACTGAGCGGCAACCTCGTCGTCAAGGTCGCACATTTCAGTCACGAGGGTGATGCCAGCAAGAAGCACGCCGTGATTGCGATCCTGGAGCAAGTGCTTTGCGCGCTCGGTAAAGTGGTCCATGAGATCCGGCACACGACGGATGATGCGGAGCGCGCACAGGGCTGCCTTCTTGCGGATATACGTGTTTGTGCTGCCCAGCAGCTTCTCGATCTCATTGCAGAGATCGCGCGACATCTCCTCGGATGAGATGTTGGCGAATGTGCAGAGCGCGAGTCCAACGGCGTACATATTCGAGTGGTTCATATCACTGGCGTGAGCGCCATTCCAGGGTTCACAACGCCGGCGACACGAGATGATGCGTTATCCCGCGAAAGATTAGCACTCACTTCTTGAGCGAGTTGGTCACTAGCGTCAGAACCTCCTGGTTCTCGTCCAGCAACAGCATAATGCCGAGGTATCCAAGGCGCTTGTCGGAGAATCGAGGCGAGGCAACGAGCTTCAAGCATTCAATCTGTCCGAAATGCGCTGGATACCCAAGCATGTGAATATACAGGAGCTTGGCGATGTTGTTGTGTCGCATAAAGGAGTCCTCTTCCTTGAAAGATGTCTATCATTAGCGCGGCATTGAGGTAGGAAGAGCGCTGCACCGATGACGGGCCTGGGGCGTGGCAATGCTTCGCTTGCAGGCCCCGAAGCTCATAGCACCGACACCGCAGCTCGATGCAGACTCACTCGAATCGCGGCCGACTCCTTCTGAATCACCGACCGCTCATCCGCCAGTGTCTGTCGTCAGCGGTTGTTCATGGACAGGTATACCTTGCACGAGCGGATCGCCTTGATGAGCGCTGGCGTCAGTCGTGCATTGGGTGCGCTGGGATCAAGAGGTCGGTAAGCCGAGCTCACACTTGAGGTTGTAATGCCCGCTCATGCTGGGCGATGATGTGGGCGATGAGAAGGAAAGGAGATGTGGATCTGTCGACGCGCACAGCGAAGGTGGAAGGCGGCCTGGGCGGGGCATGCACCTCCACGCGACCCCGTGGCACTCGGACTGCTTTGGTCCCGCTCACGTGGATTGGCATCTCCACTTCCTAATCATCTCACAATGTAAGTATCTCAATTCTTTGTACCCAATCCACTGTGACGGTCTGAGATCCTAACGCCTTGCAGTGTCCACTTGAGCTCGTGTCTGCCATCACTTCGCATTAGATTGGCAGCGCGGCAGATGGTGCCCAGCAGTCAGTCAATTGAGAACCATACATGATTGTCGTACTCTGCACACTGAACACAGTGCGGAGTGGTTTAGTCGTGGGAACCTGGGCAGCCTATCGACGTTGGTCGAAGGCGGTTGGCTGTAAATTGGCGGTTGGGCGCATCTTCTGACGCCCCCCCTGCCATTCAGCACGAGTTCAAGTTGCCAGCTTGCCCCTATACCCCTAATGCACTTGACTGTTTGACGCCTACATCCTGACGGGTACTTCCACACAGCGCAACCTCTTCTCCGACCGCCTTGGCCTGCACTCCGTGGACGAGGCCAGAGCCGGTTTCGTAGTCCTAGTCTTGAAGGTGCTGTTTTGCAGATTCACAGGGCAAGTATCGCCTCCCAACATGCGTCGGGACCTGCACAACCATAAACTTCTGACAATGATCCTCGTCCACGACCACGCAGAGGATCACCGGTATTAAACGCAACGGTCTCCCCGACCTCCGCGCGCTCTGCACCACAGTTCCAGTACAACTAACAGCACACTGCCGACCTTAGGTCTTCGGCCGCCTCGCCTCGGCTCACCGTCCATCATCAAACACCCCACTGCAACCTCGGGTCCGTTGTTACTGTCCATTCTTTTGCATGAGTGCGCTACAACGTGGGGACGGCGGCTCGCGGCTCGGAGAACACAAGTCCCGAACTAGCTAAAACTATCCACTACCACCATCCACGCCATCAGATTGTAGCAATCCCGCCACCCACTCTTAAACCTCGTCTGACACATCCGGTTTCGCAGGCCGTGCGTGGCACAGCATAATTACACGCTACGACGACGCGTGTGCGCGGCCTGAGAACAGTCGTTCCAAGTAGCATTTTATGGACAATATTGGAAACGGCAGTTCAAGTAGCATTTTATTTACTACATGCCCTCCACCGAGTCCTCCACCACACACCTCCACCACCAGAACCCCCACGGACGTGTCGCCGACACTCATAACCATCTCTGCATCCTAACAGTTACGAGGACGTGCGTGCGCGCCCTGAGAACGAGCAGTTTCAAGTACCATTCGTGGACAACATGGCGGAGTGGTCTAACGCGGCAGACTTGAATTTATTACAATCAACATCTGTTCTCTTCGGAGGCGCAGGTTCGAACCCTGCTGTTGTCGAATCTTTTGCGGCGGGCAACAGGAAAGGCTCTCCCGGGGCGTCATCCGGGGTCCACCTGCCCCTGTTGTGTCAGCGGATTCCGCCAGGGCAGGCCAGCTTCCGCGATCGCGATCGTCCACCCGCGTTAATCTTCGGCCGCTTCGGATCACTACCCTCTCCCCATCTCTCTCTCTGCATTGCCCATTCTCTTTTCCTCCTCTCACTGCTCACAATGGGCTCCCCCCTCACTGTCTTTCTCACCACCTACAACACTGGTCTCCAGGGCAGCCGCGCGCAGGAGCAGGACTTGAGCTCGTGGCTCATTCCTCAGCTGCACAAGGCCGCTGCCGAAGCCGCCACCCCCGACATCTACGCCATCGCAGTGCAGGAGCTCCTTCCGCTGCACCTCGCTAGTGCGTTAACTCTCCGGCATAGCTGATAGTAGTGGCCGGTCTGTCCCGCCCCGTGCTCATCGCACTGACGGAGCGCATCGAGGCTCTCCTCTCTGCCCATGCTACCTCCACATCCCCCGGCAAGGTGAAGGAGAGATACACCCTCGTATCGCGCGAATGCCGGGTGGGTACTGCGCTATGGGTCTTTGCGCGCGAGAGCACAACCGCTGGGAGAATTGGCAAGGTCCTCCGCACCAGCGTGGGGCTATGGCGACTCGGCATGGGCAACAAGGCGGCGGTCGGCGTGCGCATGCCCATCAAGCGAGGGAAGGATGGCGGCTGGGAGGTCCTCACGTATGTCTCTCATAAAGCTGACCAATGGGCTGCCGCTTTGGCTCGGAGGGCTCGCTTTCCGTTGCAGCGCTCACGCCAGCTTCATCTCAGCTCACCTCGAGGCCCACGACCACAACATTAAGGCCCGCAATGAGCAATACAACACGATCCTTTCCTCCCTCGTCTTCCGTGGCGGGGATCCGCTCTATCGCTTGCAGCCCTTCCAGCCGCACCACACCTCCCATCTCTTCCTCATGGGCGACCTCAACTACCGCCTCGAGCGTCTGCCGGGCCACTACCCCCGAGAGACTGGCGATCTGGTACAGCTGGAGCGTGAGCGCGCCACCCTTGCGTCCCTCGACACGCTCAAGCGCGAGCAGGCCGCTGGCCGCGCTTTTGGTGGCATGCGCGAGGGTGACCTCACGCGCTTCGCGCCCACATACAAGCGCGTTGTGGGGCAGGTGGAGGGATACTCTGAGTGCGTACTTCATGATCAGGCACTTCCATGACGCTCCACATGCACACACGCACGCTGCACTCAAAGCTAATGCCAGGAAACGTATCCCGGGCTGGACCGACCGTATCCTTATCGCGTCGTACTCCGACCCGCCCTCCCTGTACGCCCCCGACGCTGTTCCCGGCATTGCGCCAGATTATACTACCCAAATCCTTCAGTTCACCTCCTCGCCCGAGATCACCATCTCCGATCACAAGCCTGTCCACGCGCTCGTTGTGCTCCCACCTGTCGCGCATAATGCCTTGAACCCCATCCGCGCTCCCATGCTCGCGCCGCCGCCGCCACCCTCGCGCCCTCGCCCTATCCCGCGCACAGAGGAGGACTTGTTCTTCTGGTGGATTGTCGGAAGCATCCTCGACCGCGCGGTCGGTCTTCCGTGGTCCATTCTCGTGCTCCTCGGCTTTGGAAACCAAAAGGCGGGGATGGGCGTGAGCGCGTTCCTGGCCATGTTCTGGGGTGTGTGGTGGAGCGGCCTCGTCGGAGGCTATTTCTCTAGCTAGATCATACATGCTCATCTGAGTGAATACAGGTTTTTACATACAATGTGAATGGTTGTTCGATGAGACGGTATACACTGGCCTCACTGGCCCCCTACACTGCGTCGCTTCCGGTACACACGCCGATGGGCCCCTCAGTCCAGCGCACTCCACCAACCGTCGCGAGAATCAAGAGATGTCCAAGCACAACGCTGCTGAGAACGTACCCCCACGCCCACCCCCGACGGAGTGTGCGTGCCTCAACAACGAAGGTGCTGACGGTGGAGAGACACCCGCAGAACCCATCCTGTAGCGCGTGCAGCGCGTCGCACGCCACCACGCCGGCGGGGCGGCGCATGCCAGCATACGCTCCGCCAATGAGGAGAGTTGCAGCCGCGTTCGCGATGAACGTGCCCAGCGGGAAGCGCCCATCGACGCGCTTCCCCGAGTTCAGTCTCGACAGTCCATATCGCAGCATGGCGCCGGGTGGGGACAAGAGAAGCGCAAAGACCGCGTGACGCCGCCAGTACGTCGGCGCAGCGAAGTACATTGCCAGCGCTGCGGCATACGAGGCTGCAGCGAGGAGCAACATCAGGCCGTCGACCACGGGCGTTGGCGAAAGGCGGCACGGCTTGCCGAGAAGCCGGGGGCGCGGTAACGATGGGAGGAAGGAGGAGACTTGGTGACCAAGCACTACTCCGGCGTACGAAATACCGAAGGTTGCAAGCGAGTACGCAACGCCATTCACAGTCTGCCTTCAGCTAGCACAGGCCACCTCAGCTCACCTTGCTGAACCCGCCCGCAGGCGTATCCGCAAACGCCTCAAACCCCTCGAGCATCCAAGACGAGAACGTTGTGGTAGAGCCCGCGATGCCTGCTATCAGCTAATGCGGGGTGGGGGCCATCGTACCGGTCGTCACGAAGGTCGTAAGCGGTGGATATCTGCATTAGCTCCATCCAAACTGGCAGGCTCACATCCATGCGACTTCGGGCTTGCGTGCGGTGCCAAGCCCCATAACCCCACAGCCGACTCCCTGTGCCCATGCGAGTGGGAAGATCACGCTCCCATTGTCTATTGTTAGCTCCGTTCGCCGCGAGCAAGACGACATACAATCACCGATCGCATTGAAGCCCAGGCGGATGAGCGTGCCCAGCATTGAGGCGAGAACAAGGGTCGCGTAGTGCGCGCCAGCGCGGAGCGCACCATACTCTGTTGGTGGACCGGCAGGCGTAAGGGTTGTCATCCCGTCATGAGGAATGGAGAGATGCGAAGAGGTGGAGGTTAAAATCGCTGGGTTTGTTGTTGTGGCTGAGAATAGCCGGAATGCTAAATGGTTCCGACTCTCTACAGGACCACGACACCACAACAACGGTGCAACCCAATGTTGACATATCAGGATTCTCACATGCTCACAAGACATTGTTTGGCTAATACATGCTCACTTCTGATCTATTTCGGCGCCCTACAAACGTGTTGATCTCTCGTTTACCCCTCCCTCTACTCCTGCGAAAGCTGCTTGTGTGTACACCTTGCGAACTCTCCTACGTCCTCTCCACAGCTCTGTGTCCTTCCGTGGTGCGCGTCTCCACTCCCGCATGCTCGTAGAACTCGTGCTCGTCCTTGTGGTAGGAGTGGAGATCAGCGCTCATCTGCGGTGCGAGAGAGTGGCGGCGCAAGTCGGACTCGATGTGCACGGCGTCGGCGCCCTCAAGATCCTTGACCCAGATTGAGTACTTGCCGTGCTGGTTGCAGCGGTGAACCCACATGACGGCGCCATAGATCATCAGCGGAACAAATCCAGTCATGGGTACGAGGTATGAGATATGAGTGGTCGCACGGTCCGCGAGTGCGGCCTGTGCTGACGGGTACCATGCACCACCGCTGACACCGGCTGCAGTGAGAGCACCGCCAATGACGGCATACGGGCCGAGGTTTGAAGAGGCGAGGGCGAAGATGACAGGGTAGCAATGACTCTCGAACAGAAATACCACAAAAAGGCAAGCAATCCCGCCAGCGCCCGGGATGACCGAGGTGAGGATCGAGAAGAGGACGAGCATAACGCCATGCACGAAGAGAGAAAACGCAGGGTCGATCCAGCGGAGGTAGACGACGGCGATAAAACGGCCGACAGTAAACGTTGCCTGGCAAGCTGCGAAGAGATTTGACGCGGTCGAGGCACTAATGGGCTTGCTCAGGCCGGGCTGGTGGATAAAATAGAAGATGGCCATTGAGGCGACCGCGACTTGTCCGCCGACATAGCAGAACTCTGCGAAGATGCCCCACGTTGTGTGGTGTTTCTTGAAGAAGCCCTTCCAACCACCGCGCTTGAGCTTCTCCAAGTCCTCGTTCGACACCGCCTGCCGCACTTCTGGGAGCTTGATGAAAACGAGTGAGAAATTGAGGAGCGTCGCAAAGCATGCCATTGCAAGGTAGACGTACTGCACCGTTCCGAGCTCTGTCGCATTCTTGCCCTTGAAGAAGGCGTGTGATGCGATGAGCGGTCCCACGACAGTCGCGATCCCGTTGAAGCCCTGCGCTAACGTGAGGCGGAGCGCCGCATATCGCGGGGGCCCAAGCAGAGTGACTACTGTCAGCTAATACACGGTACTGGGCTCACTGTAGGTGTTGGCTGCGACCTCGAGCGTCGCGAGACCCGAGCCAGCTACGAAGGTAAACGCGACAAACATGCCGTACTGCCTATACTTGGCACTCGGCCAGAATAGCACGGCGCCAGTTGCGAAGATGCCGAGCCCGACATGAATTCCAGTTTTGTAGCCGTACCTGCGCATGAACAGGCCCATTGGCGGCGCAACGACGAGGTACGAGACAAAGTATGCGAATTGGAGCATGGTCGTCTCAGTCTTGCTCTTGAGCTGGAATACAGTCAGGAAGTGCTGGTTGAGCACGTCGAGCAAGCCGTAGCTGAACCCCCAGAGGACTAGGTTAGTACGTTTCGCCGGAGATCTTACAGAACAAAGACGACACGAGCGCAAAGCTCGTGTAGAGCTGCATGCGGCTCAGGTCCGTATAGTCGTGTACTGGCTTGGTCATGGCAGTGGGGATGCGTCGTCTGAGCCTCGAGTTCCAGCGCCTTTATGGGACGCTGTGAGGATGTGTGAGTCGCCGCCCGGCGTCTTGTAGCCCCATTCACTCCCTCGGCTCTGCAAAGCATGTGTCCTCACCGAATGGAAGAGCATGTGGGCAAAACGCAAGGAACTACCATATGGTTGCGGGGAACCAGCGGGGCTCGGCGATATGGTGCGGGGCGGCGAAGACATGGCGCACGGACTGGCGGAAGATTGACGTCACGGGATATCCGGCGATCAGGCCGATCGGCACATTGATATGCCGTGCCCTTGAGATTGCAGAAGGTATGTATGTACACTCTGTCGTGTAACTCGTTCCTTGCCCTTGTGCCGCGTGCCAGTAGAGGTCTGGGACGGATGGAACGGGCGAGCGGGGTATATGGGCGGAGGAGAGGAGGCAGACGACGTGAGGAGACTTGAAGCCGATGAATGGTGGCAGGTCAGTGGCGACGGTGACTTGGGAAGTGGAGTTCAAGGAGGGGTGCCGATGGGTACCTTGATGTGTGGCTGGGTCGGCCGGCCGAGGTCGTTTCTTTGGCAATCTCAGCTCAAGCGGGTCAGCTCATCGCTCTAAGGCGGGCAGCCGACGGGGACAGCTATCGTCTTGAGATTGTTGAGGATAGTGAATATTGGAAGGCGACTCGACAATGGGATAGTCGTAGGCGTGCACAGATGGATCGTTGAAGATTAACAACCTACTGACGTCTGAAGTAGACATGGGCTGTCTCCCTTCCGCACTCTCTCTCTCAAGACCACTTTCAGTCGGCGGCGCTTGGAGACGAGCGATGGGCTGCTCGCTGAATGCCGAAGAACGGTGAGCGCTCGGCCAGTGAGCGGCATGCTTGCGTGCTTGATGAGCAACGAGAGAGCCGAGTCACTGAAACCCGTGGATCAATCCATTAGTATCGGCATCTCCCGAACTAATGCCAATACAGTTGCTAAGAAATCGGTAAGAAGTCTGCTTATCGGCATCTTGGCGAAGCAAGCGATCGCGGGTGACCGGAGTGGGCAAGATGACGATCTGCACACCGTTCTCTCTCACCAGCGTCCTTTTGTCTAGCCTACTCACAACTCTATCGCTTCGCTGAGCTTCTCATCGATAGTCATTCAGCGTCCTCCATCGCCTCCCCACCTCCCTTGACTACCATGACGGCCGACATCACGCCTCTCGACGTCTGCGTTGTGCTCCAGGAGCTTCCGGCCAGCGACCTCGCAAAGGTGAAGGCAGCTTTCAAGGAGGTGCACTACCACCCGGACTTTGTGATGCCGCCCGAGCTCCTGCCGCGTGTCCAGTTCCTCTACACAGCATGGCAGGGCCTGCCGGGCGACCTCACAGTCCACGACATGCCGCAGCTGCGGCACGTCCAGCTGCCGACGGCGGGGGTGGACACGGCGCTGCGCCTTTCCTCTGGCATCCGGGAGCTCCGCGACCAAGGCGACAAAGCCAAGGTCACTTTCGCGAATGCGTCCGGCACGCACGCGCTGTCTATCCCGCCCTGGATTGTCGCCATGACCGTCAACCTTTTCCACCAGTTCCAGGTTGTGCTGACAGTGGCCCGCGAGAAGCAGGAATGGCGCAAGGACTATGGTATCGACCTGCGCGGGCAGTACTACACCTCGCGCAATCTGTACGGCCGTACCGCCGGACTGATTGGGTACGGAGCTATCGGACGCGAGACGGCTCGTCTCCTCAAGGCCTTCGGGATGCGGATCATCGCCGCGAACACGAAGGGCACGCGCGCCAGCGACCCCGAGTACGTTATTCCCGGAACGGGGGACCCCGACAGCTCGATCCCCGAGAGAATGTACAAGACATCGGAACCGGCATCGCTCGATGAGTTCTTGGCCGAGTGCGACGTCCTTATCACATGTGTGCCGAGCACGCCGCTGACTCGCTGGCTACTCAACCGCGACCGCCTAAAGCTACTCAAGAAGGACGCGATCTTCATTAACGTCGGACGAGGCGACATCGTCAAGTCTGGTGAGTGGTGCGCGACGCGTTCCTACGTAGACGTCATGCGAGAATAATCTTGCGCAGCTAACAACAGAGGACCTCCTTGCCGCATTGAATGACGAGGAACACGGTCTCTTCGGCGCAGCGATCGACGTCACAGACCCCGAGCCACTCCCCACCGGTCACCCGCTCTTCACGCACCCCCGCTGCATCGTCTCCCCGCATCTGACGGGCAACGCCGAGGGCGAGTTCGAGATCGCGACGGACATCTGCGTCGCCAACGCCCAACGCATTCGCGAAGGAAAGCGGCCGTTCAACCTCGTCGACCTGACAAAGGGATACTAGATCACCACGACTGCAAGCTGAGAGACGTGGCTGAATCTCCCCCCAGCTCGGTGTCATAGGATGCTTAAGATGCCTGCAAGCAGACTCTATGTGAGCTATTAAGCACGGCGTTTGCCAAATGACATCTTGCTGGTCTGGACGCGCATGGCCAGCCCAGTGGCGATGAGCGGGATGCCGATGCAGTACGCGGCGATGCGGAGGGGCGCAGGGCGCGTCTGCGACCAGGGCGTGAGCATGCCGCCCACGAACGCGGCGAAGAGCGCGGACGCGGTGAAGAAGTATCCCGACAGGCTGGGGTCAGCGCTGTTCGCTCTGTCATTGTCTCGTCCTGTCGTCGTCACCCCCGCTCAATCCCCTTGTAGAGCACCCATTCGCCCTCACTCACCGGTGCCACTTGTAAAGCCACAGCCCGTGCTTGCCCGCGAGGAGAGCGATGCCGCCAAGGACCGCCTGCCCTATCATCCAGAGGAGGACGACATATCCCGCGGCGCCGTGCGGCGAGGCGCCGTGCTCTGCGCCGTTGGCCTCCTTGTCTGGTGGTCAGCGTCTTCGGGCTCTAAGCCTCATCTCTTATCCCATCCCCTACAACGATAAGCCCTTCTGAGAGCCCCCTCTAGCGCACTTGCTGTTATTGTAAGAGCCCTCCAGCCGAAGAAATCATCTTCCCCCTTCCTTTCTCCGTCCGGCATCTGGCCTCACGCTACCCCGTCTCTGCCACCCCGAGCCTCCTTCCACTCACTGTAGTACATGGACGTAACCCCGCCGCAGAGCAGCAAGGTTGCGAAGCCGAGGACGTGCTTGTGCACGTCGATGCGCTTCTGGCGCGCGTCGGGCGGCGGCGTGGGCGGTTGCACGACGGAGATGCCGATCGCCACGAGGACGAGTGAGAGCGAGTTCAGCGACGGGTGCCACGCAAAGAGCTTGGGGACCGGCGAGGTGAGGATGAGCGTTATGGTCGAGAGGCCGAGGAGCGACGTGCCGGCCTGGGGTCAGCGTTGGCAGACATCGGGCGGGCGACTCGGCGGCGCAACGCCGCCGCTGGTGTCTAGCCCAGACCTAGTCCACTGGCAGTCGCAGCAATACAGGAGAGTGGAGCACGCTGGGAGTGACTCACAAGCACAAGTGCCATGCCGGTCTTGTCGCGCTGAGTTTGGACCATGCTTGCAAGTCTGAACGATGGGTCTTCAGGTTCAGAGGATGGCAAGGTGCCGTTGTTATATGCTGGCTGAGAGTGGAGGAGGGGGTCGCTTGCGCGTTGTGCCATCTTGTGCACGGACGCCTTGAGTTGTGCAACGAAGAGCGAGGCGAAGAAGTACTGACGTCCTGGTGAGAGTGTCACAGACTGGTGCTGGACCGATCGGTACATGGCATGCCGTCATCGGCGGACGTATCACGTTGCACGTATTGAGCAATTCAATTCATATCTTTCCTGAATCTGCTCTCTCGAGTACACGCGTCATGCAGCTGACATCGAGCGGTGTGGTGCGGGTCAACTCCGCGACAAGGCGGGCGCTCCGCAATGCCGTGGAATGCATGGGGACTAGAAGAGGTCCATGGCGTTCTGGCCCGGCGCACGGACAGCGCGCACCCGCCCCTCGAAGCTGAACATGTCACCTTCGTATGCCACGAAACCGAGGTCGACCTCATCGCCCCCAGCGGCTCCGAGGCCGTCGTTCAGGCCAAGGACCTCGACGAGATTTGCGCTCACGAGATCAATGGCATCCTGACGCGAGAATGTCGTGGGTGCGAACGCGTACGCCATCGCGCTCTCAAATCGGGTGAGGCGCGCGTCGCAAGTCTCCGCGATGCCTAGACCGACCTTGACGCCTCGTGAGTGCAGGTAAGCCGGGAGGGTGAGGTTGCTAAGAGGTGGACCAGGAAGAATTCGGCGCTGGTCCCACAGCACTGGGAAAGATCGGGGCGGGGAAACAACGACGCCGATGTTCTCAGCGGCTAACTCATCGGCCAGCATCCACGCCTCATGGCCTTCGTGGATCGTGAGGCGCATACTTGGCAGCGTGCGCTTGAGACGGATGAGGGCGGCGATTGCATCCGCCGAGGTGACGGAGACGACGAGGCGGAGCTCGCCAGCCGCAACCTTCGCAAACGCAGCCGCGACCTCATCCTTGCCCACCTCGCCATGGAGCAGGCGACGTAGGACGCCAATCGACGTCGCGACACCAAGGCTCGACTCGCCGTGCGGGTCGTCAAACTGCCTCAGCGTAATGTGCAGCGCCGCGGCGTGATTGGTGATTGCGCCCTGTTCCAGCGCGTGCCGCGCTGCAAGGGAGAAGGAATATGACATGCCCTTTAGGAAATCACCCGTGGTGGGACATGACACGCCGGTGGTAATACCCTCGCGGAGAGCCATGAGCTCGTCCTTTCCGCCAAATTGCGCACCGTCGGCAGCATGAACAAGCAGCCCTGAGAGGATCTTATTATCGTCGAGAATGCCGGGCGGGTTGCCAGTCTGTGTCGTCTCCTCAGCCGTAATTTCAGTGAGACCTAGCTCGGAGCCGAATGAGATGAGGCCAGGCGCGAGCGATCCGCCCTTGAGGTCGATGGTATTGTACTCGCCCGCAGCAGCAATGCACTCCTTGCCAGCGCAAGTAATTTTGCCGTTCTCCACGATCACGGTGCCGGGCTCGCCGCTACCCAGCGTCTTCACGCCGGAAAGGTAAAGTGCACTAACGCCCTGGAAGACAATGTTGGCCGAGCGGTGCTTCGGGCGAAGGTCGGGGTCACCACGCGCCAACACAGCCTCAGCGGCCTCCTTGTCGTAATCGCCCTTGGGCGTGATCTTTTGCGCGGCCGCAGGCTTGCGAACGACATGAGGGTGGATGATTTGCGGAATGCCGTCAATGTACGTCTGCTTGGGAGTAGCCCCAACTGCGAGCGGGAAGCTGTCCCAGACGACGAGGTCTGCGTCGTATCCAGGGCGGACATAACCCAGGCGGTGGTCAAGTCCAGCAACCGTAGCGGATGTGGTGGTAACAGCGGCTAGGGCGCGGTTCCACTCGAGACCAAAAGCGTGCGCCTGTGCGGCTCTATCGTTAACAACTCCCGGGGCGTTCGGGGTAGGAGCTTGGTTGTGACGCACTCGTAAATCAGGAAGCGGCTGTCAAGAACTGGGTGGTCAGACTTCATGACTACCTTGATGCCCGCCTCATCGAGAACCTTGGCGGCGTATGGTGTGCCACGGTATGCCTCGCGTTTATACCGGGCGTTGTTGGCGAAGATTGCGGCAGCGGGCGGAACTTTGCCCCATGCCTGGCGGAGGAGACCCGGGACGAGGTATGCCTCTGCCTGTCAGCTGGGTTCTTCACGATGCACTTTACCGTGGGCATGATGGAACGCAGCGATGGGGAATTGAAACTCGTTCGAGACGCGCACGAGATCGTTCAGGTCGACCGTCTCGTAACAGTGAATGTTGACTTTGACATGACCGCGGATGATGTCAGCCATGACCTCCCCTGTGGTCAGCTCGCATGTCCTTCGTCTTGCTCGCAGCCAGCCTGTCAGCAAACCACTCACACTCGAGCGAGTCCGGGAACGGCTCCTTCTGCTTCTTGGGCGCGGCGCACCACGCGTCCTGCTTATCTTTGAGTTTCTTGCCCTCGGCATAGGCTCGGCGGAAGTCATACGCAGCGTCCATCCGCGCGTTGTGGTACCACGCCTTGGCGTTCTCACCACACGCATGCTTAATGTGGCGCCACGCGCGGGTGCGTTGCCACTCGCCGTGCCGGATAACGTAAGGCGGCTCGACTTGCATGCTCTGCGGCGTGTTCTCATCCGTCCAGCGCGGCTTGAACGTGAACGCCTGTCCGCCAATGTTCCCTGCAGATCCAGGGAGCACGAGCATGGTCGTGATGCCGCCGGCGATACTCAGATTGAAAGCCGCGTCGTGCGTGTTGAAACCGTCCAGGCTGCGGAGCCACGGCTGGATTGGCGCTTTGAAGCTGTTCGTCTCGTCGCTGCCCTGCAGGTCGGGTACGGAGTTGACGCCCATGTGGGAGTGCACGTCGACAATACCAGGAGTAACCCAGGCCCCGTCGAGCTCGACGGTCTCAACCTTGTGACCGTTCCTGACAGCCTCGACCATTTCTTCCTCGAAGTCCTTCTTGCCCTCCTTGCTGATCTTGCGAATGACACCGCCCTCGAGCCACACGTCCGCGCCGTGCAGCACCTCGGTGCCGTCCTTCTCGCCCGTCCACAGCGTCGCGTTCTTGAGCAACACAGGCGAGGTGCCCCTAACGTACCGGTCGGAATGCTTGCGTGCGGCTGTCGCGATCTCTGGAGCCGGCGCGTGGTTAAGATGCGCGCAGCGCTTCATACCCTCATGTACGAAGGGGGGAAGAGCCTCTGGTTCTCCCGGCCAGGGGAAGCCTAAGTCGTCTTTGACTATCGTCATGAGCGTGTCGGAGGTGAGCATGAACAAGACTGCGGCGGCAACGGCCAGCGGGAGGATGAGGCGCGAGCGGCGGGTGGGCCTGCGGTCCTTGCGCCCGTCGTCGTCTGCAACAAGCGGTGCCTTCTCAACATCAGGACGAGCATCCCGACGCTTCACGAGACGGGACATGATGGTTGAGAGATGATGAAGAGGAGAGAGGGAGGAAGGGAGGAAGGAGGAATGTGATTTCGGCCGAGCCCGTGGTGACCGCGAGGGTCACTAGCCCGCGTCGGATCGTCAATTGTGACGAGTCACATGCTCCCGTCCGCTGTTCTGATCTCGGCACTGCATGGTTGCGTGTTCAGTGACTCAATGGGCCGGCGTGCTGCTGCCTATCAAGGTAGAGGTGCATGGACGATAAGTGCTGTCAGTGACAGACCGTGCAATCGGTGTCTTGATGGCTGATCAACGTCATCCAATCCGGAGCGGAATGGCGGAATGCCCACTTGACCAGGCGAGCCATGTTGGCGGATCGCCGGATTGTTGAGCATGGTACTCCGCGAGCGCCTCTTGCTTCTGAAGAAATCGTAATCATAAAAACAGATACAAACACTACAAAACATATCACAGATCACAGGCCCCGCACCATGCGTCGCACCTCGGCACCTCCAGCAGGCTCGCGAGCCGCCATCTCGTCCTCGGTGACAATACGCTTGCCCAATGTGCGCTTCTTCTTGGCTTGAGCGGGAGTGGCGGGCTTCATAAGATCTTCGTCCTCGTTGTACGTGACCTGGCGCCTACTCTCGCGGAGAGGAGCGGGCTTGGCTGGCGCCTGGACCTTCACTGGGCTTCGCCTCGAGGCGCGACGCGCAGGCTCAGACTCCGCTGACACGCTCGAAGCGAAGGACGCATCAAAGTCGTCGTCTTCTTCATCAGAGCCGCCCTCCGACTCGTCCTCATCATCGTAGCCGTCGCCAGAGACGTCCTCCTCCCCCTCCTCGGAGTCGGCGCTCGTGCACATGCTCACCATGGAGGTGTCTTCGACGGTCCCCTCCTCATCTGAAGAGTTGAGTTCCTCGTCAGAGTCGATTTCGCCAGAGTGCTCCGCCTGAGCCCCCGTTGGCGTCGTCGCTGTCGGCGTAGGCGTCTCGTCGGTTGGTGTAATGGGGCGGAGCTCGATCGGCTCCTCCTCTTCCGAGTCGTTGCCATCCTCCATCTCGGTGTCGCTGCCCGCTGCGTTGCTAAGCATCGAGCGGCCCTCGACGGGCTCCTCTTCTTCCGATTCGGATTCGGTGACGCCCCCCTCGTCGTCCTCATCGACAGAACCGCTCACGTCCCCCGAATTGTGGAATATCATAGAAATCTCTTCTTCGACCTCTCTCTCCGAGGTCGAGCCGTCGTTCGGCTTCCGAATCGGAGCGCTGAGGAAGGGATCGGAGAGGAAGTCCTATGGTTAGATGCGCAACCTTTGTATAGCTCACCATTGTGAGATCTCCGTCTGTGGACGACTCGAAGCTCTCATCGACCGACGAGTCTCCCACATCGCCCATGGTGCGCTGAACTATGTCGAGCTTCATGTCCGCCTTGAGCTCGGCAGCGGCCGCCTAACGTCAGGTTAAATTTCTGTTCCAGCTTACCGCCGCCTGGAGCCGCTTCTCGTACTCGGCATGAATCCGCCTGATTGTGTTTTGAAGGTCGCGTGAGACCTCCTCACGAATATCAACCTCGAGCTGCGCATTGCGCATTTCACTCTCAAACAGCTGTGTCTTGAGCTCGCGCAGCTGCTCGAAGAGGTACTCGACGAGGAGGTCTTGCTCGTCATCGCTCTCGTCCTCAGCGTCTTCTTCCACAACCTCAAGCTCCTCCTCGATCATCTTGATTTGCTCAGGTTCAGGGGCCGGGGAAGGCGCCTGTGGAGGAGATGGTGCAGGCCGCGTGTGAGTGCGAGTCGAACGTGTGCTGGCGCTCACAGCCGCTGTAGCCCCGCGTGCAGAAGGCCGAGAGCCGGCTACACGAGCGCTAGAGGTACGCGTGGGAATCACCGGAGGAGCTGAAGCTGCCGGTGTCGGCGGCGCCTCTGATACCAAGGCCTCCGGCAGTTTGGCCACGACGGGCACCATGACCTTGATTCTTTGTCCGCCGCCCATAGCTGAGCGGAAGGCACTGAGGTGGCTTGAGATCTGGCGCTTAAGAGCAGGAATCGTCGTCTTGTGCGTCGCAGTTGTCTGGATCTCGCGTGCGATGGCGGAGAAACGCATGACATGTGAGTTCTCGTCAAAGCCAGTGTCGTAGGGGTTGACGTGGATCATCATGACAGCCCGGCCGTCACCGACGAAGAAGTTCTGGAAGATTTCAGTGAGTTTCGAGTGGCGGAAGGGTACAATGGCTAGCTTCTTCCGGGCACCTGGTGGGCACGGAGCAGCGATGCGCTGCTGGTTGGCTCTAAGAACCTCGAGACACTGGCCCAGCACCATGAGTGACTTGTTAATATTACCAGCCTCCTTGAGACGATCGCCAGTGGTTGCCGTGTTGCGCGTGCGCTCGGAGCCGGCGAGATCGACGATTGCGAGGCGTGATACGGAAGCAGAGTCAGGGTCCTCCGGAGCGCCATTGTGCACGCGCACAACCTTAATAGTGAAGATTCCGTGGCTCCGGCTTGACTCGCGGTTGGCCATCGTCCCAAACACCTGACGAGCGCCCTGGCCGCAGCGGAAGACAGCCAGTGCCTCCTCGCGAGTGCGAACGCGAATCTCGTGGGCGCCGCAGATGTACTTGCCATTCCCATCGGGATCGTTCTTGAGAACAAGAGCTCTGCGCTTGAGGATGCCGGCGCCTCCGTTGGCCAGAGCGGCGAGACTCATGGACGAGTTGATGTGCCCGGACAGGCCTATGGTGCTCATGTTTCGCGGCATTGCCGACGACCGAGGCAATGCTGAAGCTCGAGGAGTGGCAGAAGGAACCTTAGGCCGCGTCGAGGGCAGGACTGCATCCAGGAGGTCAAAGATCTGCCAAGTCAGTTCATCCGTGGTAAAGAAGCCCACCTTGTCGTTGTAAACCTCGACATAGGACACAAACACAGCGTAGGAGAAGTTGCGGTCAACCTTCACGCCTTATGTCAGCCAAGTCGATCCCAGGAAGACATACTGTCGTTGAGGCGAGCCTCGGGCTCGAACGGGAGGCTGTGAAGGTCGATACCGTCGTCCTCATCGGTAAGGACGACATTAGCCAGGCCCTGACACTTGAGCTGATCGTCAGCGCAGCCCTTCATCAGACGTACGTTCTCCTTGCTTTCCAACCCCTTGATGGAATTGAACACTACGTCGACTGAGCGAGGGAGAAGGCCGCGCTCCTCGAGCTTCGAGCTGTCCCCGCCTTGAATAGTATAACTAGAATAAGCGTGTGTGATGGCTGTGAAAGGTATCATGTCGGAGCAGCATAAGGAGACAAACTCACGTCTTGCCACTGTTGCTCACACCATAAGCAAACAGCAGACCATTTTCGCCCTGCAGCAGCTTCTCAACCAGCGGCTTGGTCGTTTCATTGAAGAAGTTATTCTGCTCCGTGTCGGGCCCAAACACACGGTTGAACGAGTACAGCTGACTCGGTTTGGGCATATGCAGACGGCTTTCCACCGGAGGGCGCATGAGAACACTTGTGCCATCTTGCACTTCAAGGTATGGCGTGCCGCTCTCAGCCTCAAGTTGAGGTCGGATGCGGAGGTACGCCTGGAGCTGCTCGGTGTATGTATCCGCTGCCTTCTTAGTCTGGCGTTAGCGGTAGACTACGCGGGTGGGTAGGACTCACTTCTTTCTCCTGCTTGTCCTTCTCTTGCTTCTCCTTGAGCTTGTCCGAGACCTTGCGGAGGCCTTCCTTGCCCTTGGCGAGGAAGCCGGGCTTGCCTAAGCCAGCCGGTGAGGGCGCCGCTGTGCCCTGTTGAGAGCGAAGACGAGTAACACGACCCGTGGGTATCGCTGAAGCCTGAGTTTGACGCGTTCGTGTTGACGCTCGTGGTGCTGACATGGTGGAAGAGTGTGGGTTGGGAGGAAGCGGAATGTTGATGCGCGACTGTTTTGTTTGGACCCAACCCCCGTGTGATGACCTCCTGATTACGGACGGATCCAGATTCCCACGTGGGATCCCTTATCTGTAATGCAACCCAAGCAGTATACCTTTACTCATACTTCCAATTGACAACCAATATATTAGTGGCAGCCCGCACTTCATCTCTTCCCTTGATCTGCGACCGGATACAACGTTGAGGTAAACGGTTTAGCCTTGTAGACTGCTCATCCAGGCCACCCCAGAGCGGCATAAGGATGGCAAGCAGTAGATTTCAACGCTGCATATCCGGCCGCACAGTTTTCATTGACACCAGGTTTTACTGCGCTGTCGGGTAGCTTGTTCCCAGGGTTAAGCGGACTGCATCCCGAACCCACAAACTGCAGCCCATGCTTGTTGCATGAGGTGTGCTTATACCTAAGCTCTGAAGATGGAGAGAGACCTCCCATGACGGGCTGAGAGTGATGTGATTGCCCCGCCGGCACGGCACAAGTTCTCACCGGTATTCAGTAGCGTGTTTGTTCATTGGCCTTACATGAGCGTGGGCTATAATTGAGGCAGCTCATACTTTAGATTGGGTCCTCCGTATCATGCAGCACCATATGCCTGCTCATCTACCCGTGCATGTCTCATAAGTTAAGCTGTTGAGGCGCTTCTCCCGGAGGACATTCAGAAATCATTCGCGATGCTATTATCAGCAGGTAGAAGCGTGAAGCGTGTTTGCTTTCGAGGCGCACAAAATGGGAGGTCCGGATAAATTGGAAAGAGTCAATGTTGGTGGACGCGTAACTGGGCGGACGCGTCTCAGTCACGCGTCCAGCTTACGGTCATCATCATCCAGAATCTCCTCTCGACATCTTCCACTCTCCGTTCACCATCTCACGTCCCCTTTCATCCTAATACGACTCTCCGCCACTCCTCCGCTCTCCCAACATGTCGTTCCGAGGCCGTGGGCGAGGCCGCGGCTTCGGCGGCTCCAAGGGCAACACGCGCTTTACCGGCAAGCGTAGTGGCCGCGGCGGCGCTGCCAGCGGAGGAGCTGACCGCCCAGCCCCTGTGCGTCAGGACGACGGAACAGCCCTTCTTGAGCGCTTTGAGGAGGTCAAGGTCGCCGACGAGATCGACGACAAGCTCGGCTTCTGGCGCTTCGAGAGTAACCTTGCGGGAGGCGAGTCCAAAGACGGATGGCTGGTCAACATGCACCAGACGCTTGTCAAGTCGGACTTGCATTCTAGCGGGCTATCAGCGGTCGACTACTACTTCATTGAAGACGACGGGGGGATGTTCAAGGCGACGATCCCTTTTGAGCCGTACTTCTATGTCACATGTCGAGTGAGGGAAGGACCACGGGGCCAGCTGACGCCAGGTAGGGACGGAGGGCATAGTCGACGAGTGGCTCATGAAGAGGTTCGAAGGCCTAGTCGTCCGTGTCGAGCGAGAAAAGAAATGGGACCTCAATTTGGTGAGCTTTGTCTGACTACGGCGCACGCGCTGACAACAGCCTAATCACCTCCTCAGCGCACCACCGATCTTCCTCAAGCTCTTCTTTCGCAACACACAGGACTTTCAAGCTGTCCGACGAGAATTACTGCCGCTTGCGACCGCGAATGCGTCTAAGTTCACAGCCGTGGATGCGTACGCAGACGTTGTCGGTGCGGAGGCTGCCCAGACGGGAGCCGGCGGCAATGACGAGGAGGAAGGCGGTGGACCTGCGTGGGGAGAAGACGAGGACGCGCGGAAACGCAAAGAAAAGGAGCCTGCCGATTGCATTATCGAGGTCCGCGAGCACGACATCGCGTTCCACCTCCGCGTCGCCATCGATCTCAACCTCCGCGTTGGTCTGTGGTACAATGTATCCTCGAGCATGGGCATCATCAAGATGGAGCGGCTGACTGACCGTGTCAGGCGTGCTGAGCCCGTCGTCATGGCATACGATATTGAGACGACGAAGCAGCCGCTCAAGTTTCCAGACCAGCAGACGGACCAGATCATGATGATCTCGTACATGATCGATGGGCAGGGCTATCTGATCACTAATCGGGAGATTGTCGGCGACGACATCGACGATTTCGAGTACACTCCAAAACCGGAGTACGAGGGCGAGTTCACCATCTTTAACGAGCCCGATGAGGTAAGAAGGTATGACGCGTTGTGACTAATGTCAGGCCGCAACCATCAGGCGGTGGTTTGAGCACATCCGCGACGCGAAGCCGACCGTCATGGTGACATACAACGGCGACAGCTTCGACTTTCCATTTGTGGATGCGCGTGCCAAGATTCACGGCATCAGCATGTACAGCGAGATCGGCTTCCGTCCAGACAACGAGGGCGAGTACAAGTGCACGGCGTGCATGCACATGGACTGCTTCCGGTGAGAACCACGCTGGGTCGTCGCTCATGTACAGATGGGTCAAGCGTGATTCTTACCTCCCACAAGGGAGTCAAGGCTTGAAAGCTGTCACGACCGCTAAGCTCGGTTACAACCCTATCGAGCTCGACCCAGAGTTGATGACACCGTACGCCATCGAGCAGCCGCAAAAGCTTGCCGAGTACTCGGTGTCCGACGCCGTCGCCACCTATTACCTTTACATGAAATACGTCAACCCGTTCATCTTCTCGCTGTGCAACATTATCCCGCTCAATCCGGACGAGGTGTTGCGAAAGGGGACAGGAACATTGTGCGAGACACTTCTGATGGTGAGCGCCAGCGAGTTGGTATGGAGTTGACGGCAGGTTGAAGCCTTCGACGCCGGAATTATGATGCCAAATCGTCACGAGGATCCACACGGTGTCACTTACGAGGGACATCTACTGGCTTCTGAGACCTACGTCGGCGGACATGTCGAGGCTCTTGAGGCCGGTGTGTTCCGCTCTGACATCCCGACTCATTTCAAGGTCGTCCCCACCGCCATGCAGCAGCTTCTCGACCAGCTCGATGATGCGCTCAAGTTCGCTTTGGAGGAGGAGGGCAAGATTCAGCTGGAGGATGTGGAAAACTATGAGGAAGTCAAAGCCGAGATCGCGGCCAAGCTCGAGCTGATTCGCGACGAACCCAATCGTCTCGACCCACCATTGATCTACCACTTGGATGTCGCAGCCATGTACCCCAACATCATGTTGTCCAATCGTCTTCAGCCCGACTCGGTCAAGGACGAGGCTGCATGCGCGGTGTGTGACTACAACCGGCCCGACAAGGTGTGCGACCGCCGCCTAGAATGGGCATGGCGAGGCGAATACTTCCCAGCCAAGCGTGACGAGGTCAACATGGTACGCTACGCGCTTGAGCAGGAGTTCTTCCCACCAAAATTCCCCAACGCGCCAAAGCGTCGATTCGTCGACCTGCCCGCAGCCGAGCAGTCGGCGCTTATCCACAAGCGTCTTGGCGATTACTCGCGAAAAGTGTATAAGAAGACACACGAGACGAAGGTCGTCACCAAGACGGCAATCATTTGCCAGCGAGAGAACTCCTTCTACATTGACACAGTACGCGCGTTTCGTGACCGTCGTTACGAGTACAAGGGGCTCCACAAAACGTGGAAGAAGAATCTCGATAAGGCAGTCGACGAGGGTGGCGCGCTCCAAGCTGTTGACGAGGCCAAGAAAATGATTGTGCTGTACGACTCACTGCAGCTTGCACACAAGTGCATTCTCAACTCCTTTTACGGCTACGTCATGCGCAAGGGTGCGCGCTGGTATTCTATGGAGATGGCCGGCATCACATGCCTGACTGGCGCCACAATCATTCAGATGGCGCGCCAGATCGTTGAGCAGATTGGGCGTCCGCTTGAGCTCGACACTGACGGTATCTGGTGCATGCTTCCGGGCGCCTTCCCAGAGGACTTCAAGTTCAAGTTGAAGGGCGGCAAAAAGTTCGGCATTCAGTACCCGTGTACGATGTTGAACCACCTCGTTCACCAGCGCTTCACAAATCATCAATATCACGAGTTGGTTGACAAGAGTACCGGGAAGTATGAGGTGCGCAAGGAGAACTCGATCTTTTTCGAGCTAGATGGCCCGTACAAGGCCATGATCTTGCCGTCGTCCAAGGAGGAGGACAAATTGCTGAAGAAGCGCTACGCCGTGTTTAACTTTGACGGCTCCCTCGCTGAGCTGAAGGGATTCGAAGTCAAGCGTCGTGGCGAGCTGCAGCTCATCAAGATTTTCCAGTCGCAAATCTTCGACAAGTTCTTGCTCGGAACAACGACCGAGGAGTGCTACAAGGCTGTCGCTGCCGTCGCCGACCAGTGGCTCGACATTCTCCAAAGCAAAGCGTCGAGTCTGCACGACGGGGAGCTCGTCGATCTAATTGCTGAAAACCGCTCCATGTCCAAGACCCTCGCTGAGTACGCTGGGCAGAAGTCCACATCCATCAGCACAGCTCGCCGTCTTGCCGAGTTCCTGGGCGAACAAATGGTGAAGGACAAGGGCCTGTCATGTCGATTCATTATCTCGGCCAAGCCAAACGGTGCGCCAGTTACAGAGCGTGCCATTCCGGTCGCGATCTTTGACGCGGACCCAGCGGTCAAAAAGCATTTTCTCCGCAAGTGGCTCAAGGATAACAGCATGACCGACTTTGACATGCGCCAGATTCTTGACTGGGGGTACTACACGGAGCGTCTCGGATCGGTTATTCAGAAACTCATCACCATCCCGGCCGCTCTTCAGAAAGTACCAAACCCCGTCCCGCGTATCCGTCACCCAGACTGGCTGTTCAAGCGAGTTGCCGCGCGCGAGGATAAATTCCAGCAGCACAAGCTTACGGACATGTTTGCCAAGATGCGCGCGACTGCTCCGGACATGGAGGATTTCGGCAAGGGGGAGTCCATCAACAAGCCCAAGGTCGCTGTGGTAAAGCGCAACAAGAAGGCGAAGTCGCCGGAACCCGTGCCAGACCCATTGGAGGATTATTCCGGCTACATTCGCGTTATGCGTAAGGTGTGGCGCAAACAGCGTGAGGAGCGCAACCGCGTGCGAAAGCGAGGAGGTCAGCGTCTCGATGGCACCGTGTCATCCTTGATCAGGACGCAGTCTTCGACACTCGCGACGCGGCAGTGGGACATCCTCCAGATCGCGCCAACATCGCGGCCTGGAGAGTTCCGTCTCTGGCTCGCTATCGACAATACGTTCCAGAGCGTGCGGTTGCGCGTTCAGCGCGAATTCTACCTTAACTTCAAACAGCGCCCAGGAACAGATACCTTTTCAGACCGTTATGAGGCGCTGCAGGTGGCCCGCGTTCTACCACGCGGACAGACGCCGCGCCACCTCTTCCGCCTCCAAGTGGAGGAGGGGCTCTTTGTCGAGGGCGAGTCACACTTCTCAAGCCTGATCAATAGCCCCAACGTCGACGGCGCGTTCGAGCTGCAGGTCCCGCTCATTGTACGGGCGCTCTTAGGCCTTGGAACGGCGTGCGCCCTCAGGTCCGCGTCACTCGGCGGCCTAAACCGTGGTCTCGATAAGGGCTTCGACCTCTCAGAGCTCGAGCGCCCGGCAGCCAGCGTCATTCGTCATAAGTACCTCAACGGCGGCCTGAACTTGCGCTATTACTTCCTATTCCATGCGACCATTCAGTCGCACCATCTGATCGCGCTGTTCCCTCCCCGCGGACCAGCGAAGATCTACGTCGTCGATGGAGCGCGCAACCGCCAGCAACTGCCCAACCCCGCACGTTGGTACGCGGAGCGCATCGACAAGGTATCCAGGGGTGGGGCTTTCCAGTATCCGGACGAGCTGGACACGGACATCAATTATTATCCAACTGAGGCGGGAGCGATGCGTCATCTCGTCAAGGACCTGCAAGCGATCCGTGGCGGGATGAACGTCCTTGCACTTTGCTCCTCCTTTGACCATGGGTACTACCAGGCACGCCATGCTGTCTTCTCCGAGTTCCCTGTGATCACCGTCCGCCCTCTGAAGGAGGAGGAGGCGGGGCTCATGTGGCAGGTCAACACTGCTCGACGCATGATTGTGCAGTATCTGCGTCTGTCGTCGTGGATTGCGAGCCAACTTGAGATTGCCGCGCACTACGATGTGCCGCTCGGGAACTTGGGTGCCGATCCACCAGTTTTCCTCGCGGATCTCGAGTTTGCGCGCCGTCTCAAGCAGCAGGACACGCTCTTGTGGTGGTCGCCATCGCCGCGACCCGATCTCGGCGGTGCGGAGGAGGACACCAATGGCGCTGACGAGCCAACTGCCCCACAGATCTCGACGCGTGGGTGCTACTCGTCCGTGGTGCTGGAGCTCGAGATTGCCGATATGGCCATCAACGCCGTTCTGCAGTCAGCGCTAGTCAACGAGATGGAAGGGAGTGGGTCGGGCTCAATGGCATTCGGCGCCGCTTCTCATAACCTTGACGAGTACGCGCAGGGAACAAACAGTGGAAGCGTAACGCTGGGCGATGCGGTGCTCTCAATTCAGACGTTCACTATACTCAAGTCAATGGTGCGCAGCTGGTTCCTCGACAAGGCGCGCGCCCACATTCGCGGCGCGGCACACTCGCCCGCGGACATCGTCGTGGACCAGTTCTGGCGATGGATCAGCTCGAGTTCGAGCTGCATGTTTGAGCCAGCGCTGTACCGCTTCTTACACGGGCTGATGCGCAAGACGCTACTCCAGCTCCTCGCAGAGTTCAAGCGCTTGGGAACGACGGTGGTCTACGCGGACCTCAACAAGGTGTTCCTGCTCACTTCCAAGCCGGACGCGGGCAGCGCCTTCGCCTTTGCTAAATATCTTGTGACGGCGGCCAACTCGCACGACCTGTTCCGGCATATAGTCATCGACGTGGTGCACTACTGGAACTTCCTCGCCTGGATGGACGTTGCCAACTTTGGTGGCGTCCGTGTGACACCGCAGATCGCAGCGGCGTCTCAGGCGCCAACGAAGGAGGACGAACTCCAGGTCAGCATGGACTGGAACATATGCGCGTTCCTCCCGACAGAGGTGCAGGTCTGCTTTGAGCGGCGCATCGGCGAGTTCATTTGCGAGGTGTACAAGGCCAAGCTGGCAGCGAACAATGGACGCGGCCCCTTGCGTCCGGTGCACACGCTCAACATGGACGCAGGGGACGCAGCTGCGGTGAATCCTGCGAAGGAGAAGGAGCGCATGGCCGCCGCCAAGGTTATCAGCACCAAGCTGACGCGCAAACTGCTCGAAGACGTGGCGCGCTTCAAACGACAACAGGCGGCCGCGCATGCGAACGGTGACAACGACGTCCTGGCCTTCCCCGATCTTCCTGGCGCAAAGCGACGTGGCCGCGACAACGCGGCTCTTGAATTCGTAAAGGCTGTGTGTGAGGTCCTCGCCCTATCCACCGACAACAGCGAGGCCGTCATCGTGCTCCGCCGCAACCTTCTCCAGCTGGTCGAGGTGCGTGAGTTTGCGCCTGAGGCCACTTTCCGCAACCCTGGCGAGAGTTTGGTCGTGCCCATGATCCCGTGCGGGCGCTGCAATGCGATCCGTGATGTCGACCTCGGCCGCGATCCGGACTGCCTCCCGTCTGTCGACCTGCGCACGGGGGAGAAGCACCCCGCGCCAAGGAAGATGTGGGCTTGTGCGCGCTGCGGCAACCCATACGACCGCTTCCAGATCGAGCACCCTCTTATCGATATGGTATCGCGCCTCATCGCGGCGTGGCAGACACAAGACGTGCAGTGCTTGAAGTGTGGAGAGGACGCGAGCTCCAACCTCGCCCCAACACACCGGTGTGGCGGGTCGTTCCGCCCATCCTTGAACCGTGGCGACGTAGGGGCGCGGTTGAGAATGATCGACGCTGTGGCAAAGTACCACGGTCTCGAGATGACGGCCGAGTATGTCGGTCAGGTGTTGGCGCGGTGGTGATAGATGTGTACACTGTATTAGACTCATTTTGCATGCATGTTTTCAACTAGTACATGGTTACATCTGATGCTGGGTATGGTTATCTGACGCGGTGCGCACATTACTGCTCTTCCCACCTCTGGATCGGCACGAGCGTGGTCATCCCCGTCCGGCTTGGGAGAACCTTAACACCCTGTGCTGCGTTGGCAATGTACGTCTCACACACAATGCCACCGCCGTTCACGAGTTGCACCGACACGGGCGGGAGGGCGAGCGACCCATGGCGTACGGGGACGAGGACAATGCTTTGCCGCTGAGGAGATGCCGGGTCGGCTACGTACACGCCGCGCTTCTTGCCCGCTATCGCCCAGTCCTCGGCATTTGCCGTGAGCTCGTAAGACACAATCATCTCAGACGGCGGTTCGCCGAGCCACGCAAGCGAAGTGGAGAGCTCGAGGTCGAACGCGAGTGCGCGGCCTTCGTAGATCGCCATCGGGGCGCCGGACAGCGTGAGCGTCACCGTCGTCAGGAGGCGGCGGAGCGGTATTTCGACGGGCACGCGCAGCGTTCTCCACTGCGGCACCGAGGGCTGCAGCGCCGAGATAAATGCGTCCACGGTGCGCTGCGGAAGATCTGAGACACTTTGGCGCCAACGATCGTCGAAGATGTCTCGCACATCTGACGAGAGGAGGTATGGCTGCAGCCACGCAGGGCGGTCTTCGATGTGATTCCGCACGGCGCGGCCGAGCTTGGCGCAGGAATCGGGCAGCGCGTCCAGCGCCGCTTGGGATAGAAGGTCGACTTCTTCCGTCACGGTCTGGTACTTGATGAGAAGGCCAACGGCCTGGCCCGACGATACTCTGCCGCTGGGGCGCACCTTGAAGAGACAGGACATGGGTTGCGTCGGCGTCACGAGCTGGGGTCAGTTTCCACATTGATTTAATCATACAAGTGGTTCGTCCCACTTTGGACGGCAAGGCTCTATGGAGAACGGGTCACGCGTCTTCAGTTCGACGGAGCCGACGCGCACGTATTCCCGCCCGTCCGAGGCGATCGTGAAGCTTGACACTAGAACATCCGGTCTGAAGAAATCCTGCACGTTCACGAGGATCGGCAGCCCGACATCGATCGTTTGCTGGTCGATGTACGTGCACACGCGGCCACCCGAGGTCTCGTATTGCACCACAATCTGGGTCTTCGCAAGGTCGCCTCTCGGCAGCCCCGCAAAGGGGACGCTGATCGTAACGATCTCGTCGGCCGCCAGGTCTCCAATTCCGATGCTCTGCGAGGAGAGGTCGAGTTCTGAATCGAGTGAGCTCCGCCCTAAACAACTCTGTCTGAACTCACGTCGCCCTTCACAGCTCGCGTGCTCCAGCATGAAGCCCACCTCCTCCATCTGTGACGCAACCACAAGTCTCGCCGCCGCGACCGCCTGCTTCCCGGCGTGTACTTCGAGGGCAACCTTCTTCTCCTGATCCAAGTCGACTGATGTCAGCGAGTCCATGGAAAGTCGCACTCAGCGTAGGCATGCGCAACACGGTCCGCAGCCCCAGAAGGTTCCGGTGCACCGGGACGATGAGCTGATTCTTGGGGAACGCAGCGATGAACGAGATCGCACCGAACGTGACGACAGTCTGACGCAGAGTGACTGGACCGGCGATGGATGTCTGCCATCAGCAAAGAATATTTACCCGACTCACTGAGCAGTAAAACTTGACGACCTGCTTCCCCGGCTTGAATTCCATTGGGTCCGTCGCGTAAGTAATGTTCTCAAATATGTCTGAGTCGAACTCCAGCGCGGCCTTGTCGACAGCCATGTTGACTGGCAGCGTGTTTTCTACCTCGACATTGAGGTACGTCAAACTGACATCTTGATCGAGCTCGGCAGCGTGGTCTAGTATCCTCATCTTGAAGATATTGGCGTTTGGCACCTGTCGCCTTTCCGTCAGGACTCGCAGTGCGGCTGTAGTGGCTTCAAGCTGAGCCGTTTCGCCCTCCGCCGCGGTGGTCACCGCGCAAGCGTTAAGATACTCGAGTGCCCAGGCGACCCATTGCGCATTCTGCTCTTTCCCCAGCTTGGCATGACACATCAGCGCACCTTCAAGCGCAAACTTGGTCACACGGTCCCACACATGTAGCTCCAAGCAATCCTTGGCGAGCGAGCGGTAGTATTCGAACGCTGGGTCATAATGTTCTGCGTACAGCGCGAGCGCAGCAAGTCCAGTCTTGATCCGGATCATTGAGTTGACCTTTCCACAAGACTGATACGCTTGTAGCGCTTGCCTTGAGTAGTCCTCATACAGGTTGAAGAAAACCTCCTCGTTTTTAATAGCGTCCATGAACGTCTGGTTCGACAGCGCCGGTCTAGGTGACGCCGGGTCCGCGTCTGGGTTCACGATGCTACCTGTCTCGGAGGCAGCATATAACTTCTCATCATCGGCCTCCGAAACATCTGCCGCCGCCTTGTAAGGATAACGGTCCGGCAGCTTTCCCGTCGCCACACCGATGCGCTCGACCTGTATCCGCGCGACATCGAGTAGCTCTGAGCGCGCCGACTCGTACGCTATCAACCCAGAGTAGTCGCCGCTCGGACGGTCGAGGCGGGACCACTCGTCGCAGCGCGCCACGAGGTCCATGCACGCAGTGAATGTCCAGCTCTCAATGAAGAACTCGGGTAGGTCGCCCTGTCGTCAGGTTCTCCCCAGCACAAAACCCCACCTTGGCCTCGCGCAAGCGTCTTGCCAAGCTCGCGACAAACCACTGCCCGCGCTTGGCGATTTCTGTGATGCGCCCAATCTTCCCGAGCAGCTGGCATTGGCGGGCAAACACGTATACCCTGAAGTCGAAGACAGTGATGTTGCTCTGGATGAGCAAGTCTCGGTATGGTTTCGCGTCTGTATCGAGAATGGGGAGCGAGTCGTCTCGCGGGCCAGTTCCACCGAGGGCGCCAAACCAGCTCAGATTCTGCTCCTTTTGCACCTGAAGGAATGCCGCCTCAAGCTCCTCGTAGATTACCAGCGCGTCCTCGTACAGATTGACGCCCTCGAACGAGTTGGCCAGACTTTCCTTCAGAAGGAACCAAGTGCAGAAGTTCCAGCCGACGGTGACGCGCTGCGCCTCGCCTCGCTTGACCTCCTCCTCTCGCTCGACCACCGCACTGTCGAACGCAATCAACAAGCTCTCTTTGAGCTTGTTAACGACATCCGGCCACGCGGCCGGGTCTGTTGTGCCCGCTGGCGGGAGATTGATCTGCGCGCAGCTGATGTCAGATAAGGACAAGAGGGTGCGGACGCACATGTCTCGCTTGTTGTGGTTGAAATCAGCCTTTAGTTTGGCGATGATCCCCTTGTCGCGCCCGAATACATTCTTCGAGCTCGGCGCAGCGCCGGTCGCTGTCGGTGCGTTCACCAGCACAATCACAGAAGTGTGTCCGTTCTTCCTGGACTGAAGCAGCGCAAGCCAGTCCTTGATGAATGATCGCGTGTTATTCTTATACACATTGTCGTCCTAGGGTTAGCAAGAAGTAAAGGGAGTAGTGGGGGCTGGAGTGGTGCATGTGTGATCAGAGTACGAAGTGGAGGAGAGAGCTCACATCACAGGATACGAAGCAGACGTTCACAAGCGGCGTGTCAAGCACACTGGCCGACACCGTCCCTTTGGCCGGCGCAACATCGCCGAGCTCAATGAACTTGATATCGACCTCCTGGATCGTACGGAGTGCCGGCCGCGTGCTGCTCTTCCAGTGAAGGTTACGCAGCGGAAACTGCTCCTCAAGCCCAGCGACGGCATTTCGCAGGTCCTGGTTCCCTGAGGGGTAGAAGGTATATGTGACCAGGACCTCTTTCTTGAGCATGTCGGTCGTTAAGAGATGAGATGGGCGGCAATTCGAGACACGTCGGGGTTGGACGCGTCATGAATGACCGTGGGAAAGTGCGGCCAACCTCCACTCCGGAGATCAGCGATCTTCAGAAAGTCGGAACGTCGGAAAGTTGCATCTCGACAACAGCGACATGCGTGCACCGCTGAGGCGCTTGCCTTTGAACGGTCCACGGGCGTTGGGTCTTCGTCATTGCTCTACGAGCTCCAAGGCCCCGACGACACCTGCATCTGAGGCCCAAGCCAACGCATCCGAACCTCGTCTCCGCTTCGCTCCTTCCCCGACTGGGTTTCTGCACCTCGGCGGTCTCCGCACTGCACTCTTCAACTACCTCCTAGCGCGCAAATGGGGGGGAAGGCTTCTTCTTCGTATTGAGGACACAGACCAGTCGCGTTTGGTGCCAGGGGCCGTGGACGCGCTGCGGCGTACCTTCGACTGGGCTGGCATCGAGTATGACGAAGGTGCGTAGCCGAGCGGCGCTGAGGCGACCATGACGTGCGCGAGCAGTGAATACGGACGGCTTAGGCGTTGAAGGAGGAGCTTATGAGAGCGGAGTTGCTGACGCCAGGCCCAGGGATAGGCGGGTACGGTCCATACGTTCAGAGCGAAAGGCTGGATCTGTACCGTGAGGCTGCAGAGAAGCTCATTGAGACGGACAACGCCTACGAGTGCTTTTGCACGCCGGATGAGCTTGCAGCTATCCGCGTTTCGTTGGCGAAGAAGGGACGCCTGGGATATGACGGGAGGTGTCGGCATCTTTCCCGAGACGATGTACGGACACGGAAAGAGGCAGGGCATCCGTACACGATTCGTTTCAAGGTACGGGACTGTGATGACCAGTGGTCGCACGAGCAAGCTAACTTTCCAGTCCAAGCAGGAGAAAGAGACGCTCCCTGACGATCTCGTGTTTGGCGCCGCGCAGCCGAACGTCACGGGCACAGGTGCTGACGACTTCATCATGATGAAGACCGACGGGTGGCCGACATATCACCTTGCCAGTGTGGTGGACGACCACGCCATGCGGATCTCGCACGTGCTGCGAGGGGAGGAGTGGCTGCCAAGCGTGACCAAGCATCACCAGCTGTACCGCGCATTTGGATGGTCGCCACCCGCGTTCGCGCATCTCCCGCTACTGGTGAATGCGGATGGCACGAAACTGTCCAAACGCACCGGCGACGTCCATGTAGAGCGGTACGCGGAAAGGGGATACGAGCCAGAAGCGATGCTGAATTTCCTCGCATTGCTGGGGTGGGACTACCATTCAGCCAAGCGGGAAGGGGCTATGAAGGAGCTCGAGGAAGTGTTTTCACTTACTGAGCTAGTCGACGCGTTCGACGTGGGAGGTATCACGCACCGCCGCGCCGCTGTGTCTCTGTCCAAGCTCGACTACATCAACCGCATGACTCTGCGGCGGAAGGCTACCTCGCCAGCTCCGAAGGAGGAGGGACGGGCCTCGCTTGTGGCGCGCTTCCACGCTGACTTGCGGGCCGAGCCAACTCTTGCCGCGTCTCCCCTCGTTGAGGACACAGAATACGTTGGCCGTGTCTTCGACATGGAGCTCGAGCGTGTCACGAGGCTCAACGAGATGCCGGACGCCGCCGCGGTTTACTTCCTTGACCCGGACTACGCTGCAGAGGGGCCACGGGCGATGAAGGCGAAGCTGAAGCAGGACGCTTACAGTGAGCTTCCCATTGTGTCATTGCTGACATCAGCCGACTCCGTGTCGACCGTCATCGAGCAGCTGGAGGGCAGAGGCGAGCTCACAACTCAGGGCGCATGGGACGCGATCCACGCCACGTTTAACAAACTGGCGTACAAGAAGAAGGAGATCACCATGAGCCTGCGGCACGCGCTCACCGGCCGTCCACAAGGTCCGACCGTTGCGGAGATCATGTCGGTGCTGGGGCGGGAACGGTCACTCGCGCGCCTCCGCACGGCCCTGGCAGAGTAGATAATCATACATACATCATGCACACCAATTTCCTCTCGCTCACAACTGGCACCCTACTTGCGCCGCTTCTTCGTGTTCGCGCCCTTGCCCTTGTTGGCGTGGTACCCGAAGGCCTTGACCGGCCGCTGCTTGTCGAGGCCCTTCTCTTTGGCCTTTGCGATGCGGAACTCAGCCTTAGCTCGGAGCTCAGTCTTCTTGACCTGCGTCGCGGACATGTTGCGCCCTGCGTCGGCATCCGCCTTCTCCTCCTCTGCACGGGCGAGATGTGTACCGACCGTAAGCGCCACGCGCTCGTCAAGCGATGGCGGGAGGGGCGGGAGTGGTGTGTCGTCAAGAGGTGGGGGGTAAAGCTCGGGCGATATTGCGTCAGAGACTGGGCCGGAAGCCTGCGCGAGTGGCTCCGCCACCTCAACCTCATCTTCAATCTCCGGGATCTCAATGACCTGCCGCCCAATCGCCCCCATCTCGCTCACCGTCACCCCGCTATCAACCACCCGGGCCCCATGTTTTGCGACGTACGCCGCTTCGAGCCCGTCCACGTCATCGAGGGTCCACCGGCCCAGCCGCCCCTCCCGGAACTGCTTGAGGAGGAACGTGAGCGCGGCATCGGTGTCGCGTTCTCCGCCCTTACGGAGCGCGCCGAGGCGGAACGCCAGCGCGTCGAGAAACTCAGCGAGGTTCTGCGTTGGCGCGATAGATCCGGGCAACTTGGCGGTGTAGCTCTCGTCTGAGGTCAGCTCCCCCTTCTCGAGAAGTACTCACGCTGGAACTCGTCGGGCGTCAGCTCTTGCTCGGCCGCCAACCGCAGGTTTAGCCGATACAAGAGGTAATCCGCTACGACTTCTGGCTCGAACAGGCCCTCCTTCAGGCCGGCGGTCAGCGCGAGCTTCAGCCCGCGCTCGACACCCGCCACCCCGTGGCCCATGTACGGGACCATGACGCCGGGCGTGTCGAACACGTACACAGGCGGCTTCTCGTACACGCGCACGGTGCCCGTGAGGCGACGGGTGACGCCGGGCATCGCGCCTGTCGTAAACGCTTTGCCCTTGCGCACGCCTACGCGACGCAGCGCGTTTAGCAGCGACGACTTGCCCACGTTCGGCATGCCGACCACCAAGACTTTCAGGTCCGTCGCGGCCTCGCCGGCGGAGCGCGCGCGCGCCGCTGCCTGTCGTAGAAGCGTACGCACGTCCGCGTCCACGCGCGAGTCGACGAATTGTACGCGTTGCCGCGCTTGCTCCCACATCGTGTGGGTAAGGGGCTGGTGTCAGCGATGTAGAAATAATGGATGGAGGTCGGAGAGGCAGCTCACCTTCTCATACCGCTCCTCTGCGAGATCGCGCTTCGTATACACCACAATCTTTTCCTTTCCTTTGCCTCGCCTGTCTGGTCCAGCTCCAGAGTGTCCCCAGACGCGCTCGAGCATGGCGTCAAATGCCGGGTTGACCGATGTGAGCGGAAGGCGGGCGTCGCGTGCTTCAAAGACCAGGTCCACCTCATCAAGGAGCGCGGGAAGCTCGCGCAGCGAACGCGCCATGTGTCCCGCAAACCATGATGGCGCCTTTGAGGGAAAAGGGAACGCTGTGCGCACCAGCATTGATGATGGTCCAAAGGTGGAAAGACAGCGAGATTGCGTTTCGACTTTTTGGACCTCCACCTCCACCTCCACATCGCCCACACCCGTCACAACAAGTATCTCCTACTTCCTTGACCAAAGATGTCGGCAACGTATGCAGGAGGGGTCTGTTCATCTATCGGCACTCATAATACCGCCAGTTGTCAGGCACCTCCCACTAGCCCCCTCTGTGCCTTCATTACTCGCATAATCTACAGCGTCTCAGCTACTTGAAACCTAACAACCAATGACTCCGTTTTTAGGCGTTGTACGTGCTCGACGAGACATCACCCGAGGTAGCGGTCCACTTGACGTGGATGTCCTCACCAGCCTTCATGTGGTCGTTCTCCTTGCCTGGCATCACGCGGAAGGTGTGGGCGCCAAAGAAGTCACGCTGGGCCTGGATGAGGTTGGCCGGGACAACAGCCGAGCGGTAGCCGTCGAAGAACGAGAGCGCGGTCCCGTGGGCAGGGATGGGAACACCCCAGAGGGTGGCCTGGGCGTTGACGCGGCGCCAGGCGGGCTGAGCCTTCTCAAGGGCCTTCTGGAAGAAGGGCGCGAAGAGGAGCGACTCGAGCTTGGGGTTGCTGCGGTACGACTCGGTAATGTCGGAGAGGAAGACCGACTTGATAATGCACCCGGACCGCCAGACGGCGGCGATGGAGGCGTTGTTGAGGTCCCAGCCCTCGTTGATGGCGGCCTCGCGCATGAGGATGAAGCCCTGGGCGTAAGAGATGATCTTGGAGGCGTACAGAGCCTGCTCGAGGTCGTCGATGAACTGCTTCTTGTCGCCCTGGAACGGCTCCGGGGCAGGGCCCTTGATAACCTTGGAAGCGGCGACACGCTCGTCCTTGATCGCCGAGAGGCAGCGGGCAAAGACGGCCTCGCCAATGAGAGTCACGGGCATGCCACGGTCAAGGGCGTCGATGGCAGTCCACTTGCCGGTACCCTTCTGGCCAGCCTTGTCGAGGATCTTGTCAACAATGGGCTCGCCGTCCGTGTCCTTGAAGTGGAGGATGTCGCGGGTGATCTCGATGAGGAACGACTTGAGGACACCCTTCTCCCAGCGGGCAAAGATCTCGGCAATCTCATCGTGGCCGAGACCGAGACCGCGGCGGAGAATGTCGTACGCCTCGGCGATGAGCTGCATGTCTCCGTACTCGATGCCGTTGTGAACCATCTTGACGTAGTGGCCCGAACCGCCGTCACCGATCCACTCGCAGCATGGCTCGCCGTTGACCTGAGCCGAGGTCTTCTGGAAGATCTCCTTGACGTGGGGCCACGCCGCGGACGAACCGCCGGGCATGAGCGAGGGGCCGTTGCGGGCACCTTCCTCGCCACCCGAGACACCCATGCCGATGTAGAGCAGACCCTTGGACTCCAGCTCCTTGACGCGGCGAGTGGTGTCGGGGAAGTGCGAGTTACCGCCGTCAATAATGATGTCGCCCTTCTCGAGGTGAGGCTCGAGGAGCTTGATGAAGTCGTCGACAGCCTGACCGGCCTTGACGAGAAGTACGATGCGGCGGGGACGCTTGAGCTTGGAGCAGAGCTCCTCGATCGAGTGGGCGCCGATGATCTGGGTGCCCTGGGCCTCGTGCTCCAGGAAGTGGTCCACCTTGGAGACGGTACTGATTGTTAGTGAGGGTTCCTCTTGAAGGTACTGGCTGGGCAGGCACTCACCGGTTGAAGGCGCAGACCTTGAACCCCTTGTCGTTCATGTTGAGGATCAGGTTCTGGCCCTACGTATGGTTAGTAGCGGAACGGGGTCGCTCGGGTCCAACTTACCATGACAGCCAGGCCGATGAGGCCGATGTCAGCACTACGGGCGTCAGCGTCTGTAATCCAGTGAGAGAGCAGGTGAAAGCTGGATATGGAAGGAAGGTGCTTGCTGCTCGGGACGTCTGGCAACGTGTGCAGATGATTTACTGGGTGCGATGACGTGGGAACGGGTATATGGGGAGGGAGGACATGAGGGTGTCTCGGAGCGGATATGAACTTACAGCTGAGAGTCGTTGGACATTTTGAGTTTTGAGATGGAGAGATGAAAGGGAGAGGGAGTAAGAGAGAAAGAGAGAGAGAGAGAGTAAGTGAAATGAGATGAGATGAGAGAGAGAAGAGTTAAGAAGACTGTGGACGAGGAGGGTTGGGGAGGAGGATGGGGATGGATTGGGGGTGAGGGGCGGGGGGAAGGGTGAGTGGTCCGGTGTCCGGCAGAGGGGCCGGGCAGTCGGGGGAGGATGCTGGCTGGCGGGTACGGCCGTGCGGACTGTTGCATTCGACGCTGCTGAACCCAGGGTGAGGCGTGGAGGGCTGACCGATGATGCACACCATTACACCATTCCAATTCCATATCATCTTCCACCTAACCTCTCTTTACCTTCTTCAGGGATATTGCGAGTTATGCGGCCAGGCGACGCAGCCAATGCCGCAAGGAACCCCACTCCAGGTCCATAATCGGACTCTCAAGCTCCGCTCCGCTTTAGGCGTGCCGCTTCTCTTGTCAGCATGCCCAGGCCCAGACGTTGCTCAAGTTCAGTGCCATAGCCATACCGGTCACCGAGGCCGTCATCGGCTGACAAGCCCTTGTATGCCTACCTGTGTGTCCTGCTTGTGCAGGTAACGTACCAGTGGACACGTATCTCCACCTGATTGCTTTAAGCGCCTGAGCCAGACTACTCTTCTATTCATTCTGTCCTGCTCGATCCTCGAATCTCTCTTCCTGCAGTGGCAGCCGTGTATCATCTCAGCTTGCGCGAGCATGCGAGATGCATCCCGGCTGGGTCTTGGTCGGCCCCGGCGGTCCGATCCCCCGCCATATCGATAACCGCGATGATTGGCCGAGGCCCATTGCCGCACCCTCGGACCGGTGATCCGGTTTCCAGCAAGATCAAAAGGTCCGGTCCATCATCTCCGGGTCGATTTGAGTACGAAGTGGAATGGGGGTCGTTGGCTATGTTGATGTCTGCGTCCTGCACGACATGAGCGACTGAAGAGTCTCTCTTAATTGCTGTCTGCGAGTTGCGAAGGCTGCTTTGCAGATACCTGAATGTATTCAGTCCAAGGGTGGGAACGAATGACAATCGGTGATCGGTGAGCGGAACAACCGACCCACGTTCGGCGCGTGACAAGCTCTCCCACGGGTGTATTGCTTTGGTGGACGTGGGCCTGGGAATCTCAAAGTGCGGCATGTGAGAACCGTTGAGGGAGCGAGGAAGGTGCGTCATGCGTCATTCACCGAGGAACGTGAGGAATCGGCATCGTCCACACTCACCCAAGGTCCACAGCGTCACAACACCCCCCGTGTCAGCTGCCTTCATTTCATCCAACCACACTCTTCCCATCACACATTCTAGCTAACCATGGGTGTAGAGCAGACCGGTAACACCATCGTCCTCAAGCATGTCTCGGTGCGTCTACTCTACTGGACGAGCAAGAGTGAGAGTATGCTGATGGCAGGGTGCCAGTGCCGAAATCTAGTATGCCGAGGCGCGACGCTTCAAGCTAACTTACAGTCTGCACGGAGCTACGGTTACCTCGTGGAAGGTAAACGGGCGCGAGCATATGTTCCTTTCCAAGAAGGCCGTTCTCGACGGCTCGGCGGCTGTGAGTAACACTCATTTGCCCATGTTCCCCACTGATATCTAGATTCGAGGCGGCGTCCCCGTCGTCTTCGTGAGAGCTCACGCATCTTGCGTCCTGGCCAACTAACTCCAGCCCATTTTTGGCCCCCCGCCTTCCTCGCCCCCTGAGTACGCGGCCCTCAAGAACCATGGATTTGCGCGCACGCAGATGTGGAAGCTCGACCAGATCCTGCTCGACCGCGACGAGGGCGTATCCGTGCGCCTCGTGGCTCCGCCCCCTCCCCAGTCCTTCCCCTACCACTATGACCTGAGCTACGTTGTGACTCTCGCGGCACACCAGATTAGCTGCGACATCCATGTCGTTAACCGAGACTCGGAGGCGTTCCGCTTCCAGGCCCTGCTGCACAACTATCTCGCCGTGCCGGACGTCTCGCAGATTTCTATCTCTGGGATCAACGCCGGCGTGCGCTACAAGGACAAGGTGCTCGGCGGGTCGGAGCACCAGGCCGCCGGCGGCCCGTTGACCATCACATCCGAGGTTGACCGGTAACTAATACAGCTACTGTGATAAGCTGACACCAGCGTTTACGCCAAAGTGCCCGGGCAGGAGGTTCGCGTCGATGACGGCCAGGGGGGCGGCTACAAGGTCCGCTTCCGCGGCTTTGAAGAGTGCGTCTCTGTTTTCCCCCCGAGGAGGAGCTAACTCCAGCTGTGTTATCTGGAACCCAGCTGAGGAGACGGGAAGCAAGATTGGAGACATGGAGGAAGGCGGATGGGTGAGCTCAGCGCTGCTGGACGGATGCTAACTCCAGAACCGCTACGTCTGCGTTGAGCCCGGATTTGTTAGCGAATTCAAGTCGCTCGAACCTGGACAGAAGTTCCTCGGCCAAGAGACCATCACCCTTATCGAGCCTCCTCGGCTGTAACCTGATCACGGGCCATTGGAGGGGTTAACAAGACTTCCCAGAGTGACATGGAGGTAGTACCAAGGTCGAGTCCGTGCTGTAGCTTGCAAATGAATTGTCTCGAAAGGATTGTCTCCCGCATATTGACGGAGTACTGGAGACTGAGCCTTCCAGATGCCTGCTGAGACACGTGCCGAGCCGTGCTCGCCCCGGGAGATAAACAACGGATCTGCACTGCCAGAGAACGCTCTGAAACCACAATGCGATGGCAAGGTATCGATGGAGCCGATGTATCGCTGGTTGCTATTTAGATGTTAATTATGAGACTGGCGGGGTACCAAAGTGACGTCTTGGTGGTGAAATGTTCCAGGCGGTTCCACTTGGAGATCGACCCCCGCAATTGGTCCCGGGGTGTGGTGGAGGTGTTCTCAACATCCAACACCACCTCGTCACCGTCTTCCCCTCTCACAACTGCACCAAAACTTACGACCAGCTTGAACAAAAATGTCCGCCCCCAAGCCCCTTCACCCCGAGGTTCTCTACGCCGAGCGCTCGTCTGCGACTGAGCCGGAGAAGGTAGGTCTTGACGCGGCCTGAGTGTGGCCGAACTACTATCCGGATCGCTAAGTGTCGATCTCCCCTATCCTCTCAGAGGCAGTCCGACTAACAGCCAGAACATCATCTACTTGACTTTCAATGTGCCCAACATTCAGGGCGAGCCCAACCTTGACATCACTGAGGATCAGATTTCGTTCTCCGCTTCGTCGGGAAAGTGAGCTCTCGCGGTTGTAAACTTCAAGGAAGGCAACTGACGACAGCCCCGAGAAGGGTATCCCCGTGAAGGAGTGGAGCTGTGACCTTGACCTCTACGCCAAGATTGTTCCTTCTGTGAGTGAAGTGTTGTTTGGCTGACTCGCCGACCTACGCGCTGACAGCCGCAGGAGACCAAGAAGCAGCTCAACTCTCGCCACCTCATGCTCGTGCTCCGCAAAAAGGAGGCCCAGGCCGAGTACTGGCCGCGCCTGACCAAGGAGAAGCCGAACCGTAACTGGATCAAGACCGACTTCTCCAAGTGGGTCGACGAGGACGAGCAGGACGGCGAGGAGGAGGTCGACACCGGTGGCATGGGCGGCATGGACATGGCCTCCATGATGGGCGGTGGCGGCATGCCCGGTATGGGTGGCATGGGCGGCATGCCCGGCATGGGCGGTATGGGTGGCATGGGTGGCGGTCCCGGTGGCATGGACATGGCCTCTCTTCTCGGCGGGATGGGCGGCGGTGCCGGCGGCGCGGGTGGCATGGACTTTGTGAGTGCAGATCGACAATGCCGAGCAAATCTGACCCCAGGCCAAGATGATGGAGCAGATGGGCGGCGCCGGTGGTATGCCCAACTTTGACGACGAGGACCTGGAGGATGTTGATGATGCTACCCCGGACAAGGCAGAGGGCAAGGACGCTGGCAAGGACGCCGGCAAGAAGGCCGACGCTGCGGTGAGTCACCCTTAAACATGCGGCGCTGACAGAAAGGTTGAGGATGTTGAGTAAGAAGTAGCATGTTTTCGATACAGCATGTAGTCTTTCCTGTTATGTATCACTGGATAGCAGGTGTGTGTTACCAATTGCTTGGGATTGGCCTCAAGGATAAAGAAATGCGGAGTTCGCGATCGAACACGGACGGGAGGAGTGGCCGCACGGTCTGGATTTCCTCTATGTCGTCATAGCCGCTGGCTGATCTAGCGACATCACGATGAAATTGGACGCAGCACGAGGTCTCTCCACTCTCATTCTCTTCTTGTGTTTCCCCATCGTCCTTTCCGGCACTGCACTCGGCAAGATGGCCCCTCTTCTAGAAGTCCGCAATTTGACGCTGCGGCGCGACGACGGCTCCGGCTCGGCGATCTTGAGTGTGCGTTTGTCCCTCCTCTCCTCCCGCGCCGATCTAACACCAGAATATCTCTCTGGAAGTGAAGGAAGGCGAGGTCGTGATAATCCAAGGCGAGAGTGGATGCGGGTATGCGCCTCCCCCGTCTCCGCTAACAGCAGCAAGACGACGCTGCTGAAGTGCATCGCCGAGCTGAACGTGTATCAGAAAGGCGAGGTGCTGCTGCGCGGCAAGTCGAGCAGAGAATACGGCATCCCGAACTATCGCACGCGCGTGCAGTATGTGCCGCAGCGGCCATCGCTGCTTCCCGGCACGCCGCTGCAGTTCCTCGAGCAGGCGCGGGGCTTCTCGGCGCGCAAGACGCGCTGTGCGGAGCTCAAGAAGGAAGGGCGCACCGAGCCGGACGCACTGGCGCTCGCGGAGGAGTGGGGCGTGCAGCGCGTGTTGTGGACGAGGGAGTGGGGGACACTCAGCGGCGGAGAGAGCCAGCGCATCGCGCTCGCGATTGCCCTTGGGTTGGCCGGGGCCGATATCTTGCTTCTTGATGGTGAGTTGAGGTTGGAGAGCGGTAAAGAGAAGGCTAATATTAGAACCTACATCGGCACTTGACCCCGAGAGCGCCGCTGCGGTCGAGAAGACGCTTGTTTCCATGCTGCCCGCTGCGCCGATCAGCGCGCCCAAGGTGAGGCTGAGCGAGAGCCCGTTGACGGAAGGGAAGCAATACTCCGCGCAAGGGCACGGGGCCTAAGGCTCTGCTGTGGATCACGCATGCGCCAGAGCAGGCGCAGCGCGTCGGCACGCGCACGGTCGATCTCACGCGCCACTAAGCCTTCCCAGGCGATCAGGAGTCCAGAGACCAGCAGGTAGACTAATGGGTATCTATGCATCTGTATCCCCCAGCGCACTACTTGCGCTTCTTCCGTGGCCCCTCCTCCTCGTCGGCCTTGCGTTTCAAGCTCGACTCGTCCTCGCCCTCGCCGTCTGCCTTGCGCGCCTTGCGCGCGTCACGCTTCGCCTTCTCCTGCTCCTTGCGCAGCTTCTTCAGCTCACGCGCAGAGAGTTTGCTCTCGTCAATCGCGGGCGTCTCTGGCGCTGCAGGCGCTGTCTTCTGCGTTTCGGCACCGGCCGCGGTCTTCGGGGTGTGCGGCGTGCGTGGCGTGCGTGCCGTGCGTTTGGGCATGACCAGGATGTCGGGAGACGGGCTGCGGCGCGCGGTTTCTGGCAGCGCCTGCGGCTTGCTTGGGTCATCCAAGAGCGACCCCGTAAGGCTGAGCATCTGGTTGGTGACGTGCAACCTGAAGTCAGCCACTTACTCGCTCCACACTCCCCGCATCACCACGGATCAACTCACCCAATAACGGTGAACGCGACTCGCTCACCGCCCTCGCCCAGGACCTTGTCCCCCTCCTTCCACCTCCCGACTTCGTGCACGCCCTCGTCCTCCTCGTCGCTCGAGTAATCCTCCTCGGCCAGGTCGGCGTGCTCGAACTCGTACTTGTCGCGCGGGATGTGCTGGAGGGGGATGGAGACGTTGAACGTCTTGGCGAACAGGAGCGAAAGATGGGATGGGGAGGAGAGCGAGTGGGTGCCGTCTGCCATTAGCGTCTCTCACTTGACGATGGGCTAGCCGCAACAAACTCACACAGCACTTGCCCCACCACAGGCGCCCAGATGATCGAGTGGAATGACACCTCGCACACGCCGTACGGGCACTCGTTGACAATCTTGACCGTGTCGTCCATCACCTCGTGGTTCCAGTGCGCGAGGAGCACGCCGCCCATCTGCGATACGTATCTAGGGTCAGCTTCAAGTGGAGCAACCTTGAATGGGTAGGCACACGACATGAAGAACCGGCAGGCAGCGGGCTCGAGGAAAGACACAGTGAGCCGCCCGCCAGCGACGTCGCGGAGAGAAACTGTACTCACCGCATGAGCATCCCGTCCAGTGTCTCCGTCACGCCGGCGAGCCAGTCGGCCGCGTACTTCGGCGGCACACTCAAGCGCATGCGCTGCACCCGGTGCTCGAAGGGGCCCTCGACATGCTGCGTCTGGCGCTCCTTCTTATGCTCCTTCTTGCTCCGCCGCTCCTTCTTCTTATGCTTGGAGCTGCTGGCCTCGGCGTTGAGCGACATGGTCGGTGGATGGGAGATTGGGACATCCAAACAGAGTCACCGTCCAAAAAGTTGCAGGTGGCCAATTCAGGCACCACCATTATGTGCCTCCTGGGCCTTGGGTATACTCTGGGCTGAAAGGTATGCTCCGAGACAGGCTTCCGTCCTTCGTCGTTGCCGCTCGCCAGCGCATGCAGCGTGCTAGCTTAGTGAAGCCTCCTGTACTTGAACAGACTGACGGGGACGGCTCTGAATCGCCCTATGCCCGCCGTGAAATACAATGCATATGATGTGCGCGCGACCGATCGCGCATGCAAGAGGCTAGAGGAGTGCTTCCTTCTTCTCGTCTCCTACGACCTCTACGCCGCCTTGGGCGTAGCCTGCTCCTTCTTCGCCGCCTTCTCAGCCACCGCACGCTGAACTGCTCCCGTAGATCCCGGCGCGGGCTGAGGGGACCACCGGTGCTGCCACTTGTGCGGGGTGGTGAGGATGCCAGCCTGCCGTCAGTAACGCTCCATTTCCATTGTCTTCGGCACTCTGCGAGGCCGCCAGCCCCCGCAAGCGGAGCAGCAGCACACTCACCCGCTCCAAAAGCTTCACGACCGTCAGCGTCGGCTGCGCGCCGACTGCCAACCAGTACTTTATCCGCTCGACGTTCCACTCAATGCGCTTCTCCTTAGCGATCGCGACCTTGTCGTTGCCAAACACGTGAGCGGGTGGTGGCATCTTGGCGTTCTCGATGGGGATACGGGGGATAGGGTCGTACTCGCCCAGCTTCTCGAGAGGGCGAGCATCGCGGCGCTTGCTTGAGTTGATCGCAACAATGTGGAACACTGGCGCGCGCTTCTGCCCGTGGCGGGCGAGGCGGATGCGGACTGGCATGGTCTAGAACGGCGAGGGGGTGAGGAAGTGAAAGGTCGCCAAGCACAGGGGTTTGTCGCTGGCAGGAGAGTTGCGGTCGACGCCGAGGATGTTGCCGAGATCGTTGAGCGAGCGAGATCAGTCGGCCTCGCGGACTGACTTTTCCCGTCTCACCATGAACCTCCGCCTTGTGGACGACCTGATTTCGGTAAAATCCATGTCATTATTGATTTTCGGAACCAAATCCACGCGACGCGTCGCCTCCACTTCCCCTTCCCATCTCCGGCGCGCACGACCGATTGCCTTCGTCATCTTCCTTAGGCTCCTTCCTCCCATCACTATTGCCCATCGTCTTCTGCTCGTATACGAGCAGAGACACGACAATTCGCCATGACTACCAGACAGGCCCTCACGGCCATGCTACCCTCCCTCCAGGACAAGGTAGGCAGCCGCGCAAGCTCGCTGACGCTCAGTTCAAGTCCACAGACCTCGACCTTCGGTAAGGTATCCCTCGGGTGGGCTGACGCCAGTGTCATTGGCCTCACAGATCTTAATAAGGAGCTGGAACGGATTATTGCGCTCAACAACGCTAGCTCCCGACAGAGCGGCAAAGGCCCCGAACCTTACGCTGCTGAGGCGGCCGAGAAGACGCTCACCGAGAGTGTCCTCGCCCTGCTGTATGACGAGATTTCAGAGGTCAAGAACGCGGCGGTGCGCTCGTGAGTGCTTACTGCGCCCCATTCTTTGCTCCACTCATCTTCACTTCCCCAATCCTTCTCTACACCCTTCGCCTGTCCCTCGACGCGCCCCTGACCTCTCAGCCTCGCCAACATGGCCTCCCGCGCGCGTCCCACGTACCTGCGCCAGATCATAACCACCTTGACCGACGGCATCGACCAGACAGGTGCACGGGAAGTTAACGAGGAGAACCGAGACATCTCCTGCATGGGTGAGCTTGCTCCGTCGACGTGAAAGCTTACACAAGCTCTCAAATCCGTGGTGGCGAGCATGTCGACTGACGGCGAGGCAACGGTCCTCTGTTTGAGCACGGTTCTCACGACGATCCGCAATAACGTCACGCATGTGAGTGGGACGTGTTTCCCATCTTAAGAGCAGAGTGCTCATATTTAAGGCCAATGCCAACCCCCAACTCGCGTCGGAATTGCTCCAGATTCTCACGGACGTGTACCAGCGGTTTCCGCTGGCGATCGCTCAGTCCAAGGAGCTGCAGGCACTCTCGGTCGAATTGCTGAAGGAGGTGTTCACATATCCCAAACTGTCGGTGCGGAAGCGCGCTGTTCCGCCTCTCGCTGCGTTCATCTCTGTATGCCCCGGCCAGTTTGACGCGTTCAAGGACGACATGAGCAAGGGTTTCACAAAGGGGGGCGCCTCCGCCAAGGCTTGGGTTGCGGCTGTGTCGGGATTGGCGAAGACACCCTCATCTCCGGAGGTTGGCGCACTTGTCGCCAACAACGGCCTCGCCGATATCATCATGGAGCAGACGGATAATTTGGAGGACACCGAGGCGGTGGAGGGTGCTCTCACCGTATGTAACCACATACCGCCTGTCGATCGAAGCTAACAACTGGCCTTGGAAGTTCTTCTTTCACGTTGCCCCAAGGAAATGTCGGGCTCGGTTTCCCCGATCCTCAACCGCTGCATGGAGCTGGTCAAGTACGATCCTAACTACGTTGATTTTGACGACGACGAAGACGTCGATATGGACGACGACGCATTTGACGACGATGAGGACGAGTTTGACCAGGGAGAATATACCGACGACGAGGACGACTCGTGGAAGGTCCGCCGTGGTGCCGCCAAGGTCCTCGAAGCTCTAATCAACACGCGCTCAGACCTCCTTGCCGAGTTCTATCGGATCGTGGCCTTACCTCTCATTGCTCGCTTCAATGAACGTGAGGAGAGTGTGCGTCTGGAGGTCCTGGAGGCGTTTGAGGCACTTCTCCGCCAAACCGTCAATACTCGTCCCAATGACCGTTACGGCAGTGCCCCAAACAAGCGCAAGCGTCCCAGCAACGACGGGATGGATCAGGATGGCGAGAAGTGAGTGATTCGAGCGCTGGTACCGCTCCGACATGCGCTGACGACCAGCTCACCCGTTGTTGCTCTACAGGAAATCCGTCCTCAGCTTGTCAAGGCTACTCTCAAGCAGGCCAGCGCAAAGACTGTAAACGCTCGCCAGCAGAGTTTCATTCTCCTTCGTGGGCTTGTCGAGGCACTGGAAGGCGGGTTGGACAATGAGGCAGACGCCATTTGCAACAGCTCCGCAGCCGCCCTGCGCTCCTCGGACAGTACAACTTCCTCCTTCACCATCGCCGTCCTCACCTTCCTCACTTCCTTCTTCAATCACCACGTTGGCCGGAGCTATGCCTCTCATCTTGACGAGCTCACCAAGCTAGTGGTCCGTTGCATGCGGGATAAACAGCAGCGCGTCAATTTCGAGGCCTTTGCCGCCGCTTCGGCCCTCGCCGGCAGCATCCGCCCTCTTCACCGCGGTGCCGCATCTCCGCTCCGCCAAGGCTTTGACGGCCCGGTCAAGGAAATTTTCAGGGCGACGACCAGCGTGCTCGGGGACAACTCAGTTGACGGCGACGTGCGCGAGAGGGCTTTAATTACCCTGGGTGACCTTCTGCTACATGAAGGTGATGCCCTGTCGGACCGCCTCGGCGAGGCCCTTCCACTCATCTCGGCTCGTCTCGACAGCGAGAACACTGCTGCGACCGCCGTCGAAGTGGCTGGCCAGGTCGCCGCCTGCCCCCTCTGCTCAGGCCCCGCATTCAATCAGTGGCTCTTGGACATCCTCAGTAGAGTCATTCTCTACATCCGTCGTAACAAGAATTCAGTGTCGAAGGTCAACGAGTTTACCACGATCCAGAGCATTCTCCTGCGCCTCGGCGGCAGCCTTCCTGAGGGGGTTGCTTCAGACGTTATTGTCGAGCTCACTCCATTCCTCGACCAGGCATCCGCTCTGGAGATTATCGCCAACGTCCTCGCCAGCCAACCCGCCACCCGTGCAACTGTTGAGAAGCACGTCCTCCCGCATATTATGGTCGCCATCAAAACCGCCAACACCGCCGCAACCATTGATGCTCTTGTCCAGTTCTTTGGGGCCTATGTGGACGGTGATGTGGACTGCTCGCTTCGCTTAGTGCCCCAGCTCGTCCTCAATGTTGCCCAGGACAAAACCCTGGCTGGGGCTTCGCTGGGGACCACTGCTGCGTTCTCGACCACTGCCAAGTGCATCGGCACGGTGGTGTATCACAGCGAGCGCAACCTCGCGGGTATCCTTGTGACGTTTGAGAACTCCTTGAAGTCCTCGCGTGCACTCCCGACAGATGTCTACCTAGCGCTGCTGAGTATTGGAGAGATTGGCCGCCTCAACGACCTCACCGTGAACGCCGAGCTGCTGCAGCGCATCATTCGCTTCTTCAGGCATGACAACGAGGATATCCGGAGTGCTGCTGCCTTTGCGGCAGGTAACATGGCCGTTGGCGCCCCTGACACCTACCTCCCTGTACTCGTGCGCGATATTGAGGTGGTCCAGGACCAGGCAATTCGCCTCCTGCTTCTCTACTCGCTCAAGGAGGTCATCATGCACTCCTCCACCGGCCAGCTGGAGAAGTTGGCTGATTACTTCTGGAATCCTCTGTTTGGCCAAGAGACGGCGCAGGACTACGACGGTATCAGAAACATCAAGGCGGCGTGCATTGGAAAACTTACGATTGCGGACTCGGCTCGCTTCGTCCCTCAGCTTCAGGTAAGATGCAGGACAGGAGATGGTTAACATTCAGAACATGCTTAGCGGCGACGCTCAGCAGCGAGCGCTGCTTGCGGCGTCACTGCGCTACACTTTCATCGACACGTCAGCAGCGTACACTGAGATGATCGCTCCTCTCGTTGGCGACTTCTTGTCGTTGATGAATGACGCGGAACCCGTAGTCCGTCGTTTGGCTGTCGCTGCGCTCAACGCCGCTGCTCAAAACAAGCCAAGCCTCATCTCGGACAAGCTCAGCACGCTTCAGCCCTTCCTGTACAAGGAAACGGAGATCAAAGAGGAGCTGCAGCGTTATGTCCAGATGGGTCCTTGGAAGGGTAAGTCATAGCATACGTCCTACGGCTGACCGCAGTGCTGGAGGACGATGGACTAGAGAACCGCAAGACGGCGTACGAAACAATGTACACCCTCCTCGCGACTTGTTTCGCGAAAATTGACCTGCCTTCTTTCACCGACCGGGTGCTGGCGGCGCTCCGCGATGTGAACGAGATCAAGGTACTAGGCCTTATGCTGTTGCTCCGTTTGGCGGAGTTGGCGCCGGCCATCGTCAAGCCGCACCTCGACGGCGTTGTTGAAGCACTGCGCGCGATCATGAAGGATCTTGAGGTCAAGGAGGACACCATCAAGCAGGACCTTCAGCGCAAGGGTGCGTTACTGAAGGAATGCGGCTGACGTGCAGAGGAGATCCAGCGCTCGACAATGCGCACCATTACCCCGCTTTTCCACATGACCTCGGCTGCGCAGGCGCCGGCTTTCCATGCCTACGTCGCATCGCTTCTCAAGAGCGACCAGTGGAAGGAGTTCCGAGAGTACCAGGGCTAATTATATGTCGTTTGTCCAGTGGACAAGTTTCTTCGTGGCCATCTCCAATCCGGCTCATAACGCAAGTATATATGTTAATAGATGAATGGAGCATGTTGCATGTGATATGGGAGCATGTTGCATGTGATATGCACCGGATTGACTTCTGCGGAGATAGGCACAAGTCCGCGACGCGTCTAAGTCCAGTCAACCTCAATATCACTTCCTTGCCAACCTCCACTTGTGCGCTCCACACGCGCCGAGTATCACACAACACGTCAATAACCTCAATCCTCATGCCAATGAGTGACAAAGGTAAGCCCATCAAGTTTTGGGGACTGATGAGAGATATTGTCGTTCTTTCCGATGGCTCAGATGACGGTATCATCTGCGTGTCCTCGTCGAGTGCAGTGATACACACCGAGTCGACGATCACAGCCGTGCTGGTGGACGACGACTCGGATACTTCAGATGACGATCTTGTCGCGGCTCTTTCGCGAGTTACTGCTACGAAGTCTTTCTCGTCCACTACCACCGTGAACGCGATCTCCGGTCCGTCAACATCCCGCTCACGTGCCCCCAAACGCAAGCAAACATCGTCGCTCCCGGCATTCACATCGGTACGCCAGCGACCGGCAAAGGTGGGTGGTGGAAAGGCGAAGAAGTTGACGACAGGCTTCGAGATCAGCCCTCGTCATAGTTGACGAGAACCAGCCTGGTCCATCCCGCCGCGAGGAGGAACTTACTCAGCTCGATGCGCCCCGAGGTAAGGCGGAGGATACTCAGCCTGGCCCGTCTCGCCCCCGACCCCCCCGCCCATCTCGTCCAGCAAAGGCTGATAACGCGGCTTGTGGTTTTTTTGAGGGGATTGAGGAAGAAACACCAGCAGAGATGGCCGCGCGGAAAGAGGCCGAGAGGAAGCGCGTCGCGGATGAACGTGCAGCGGCCAAAGAAGCGCAGAAGGCTCAGCAGAAATATGACCGCGACGCTGCTAAGGCGGCCAAGGAGGCGGAGAAGTCGTACCAGAAGAAGCTGGCCGATGCCAATCGAGTGAGCTGATCACAGCAAGCCTGGCTGACGACAGTTACGAACGTCCAAGGTCGAGGCGCTACGGGAGATTGAGTTGCATCTGGCGTATGACCTGTCGTTACCTTCGTCGCCTATCGCGGGTGCGTTGCCGGAGGTCAAATTCCGTTTTGAGGACAACCGATCCTCCCTGCACTACATGACCGAGGAGGAAACCGTTGCGCCCGGCACGATCCGATTCCTGCGCCGCGTCAAGGCCGTGTGGGACGCCACGACGAAGAGGTTTACCCCACTGGACGCCGAGCGCCTCGAGTGGGAGCCTACGCTTGTCATGGTGACAAGCGTGGATGGGATCGTGGACCGCCTCGCTGAGAGCGAGGACATGTTCATGGAGTGGCTGAGCGACATCCGGCTGGCCGTCGCGAACAGACCCAACGAGCAGGTGTTTCTGCTTGTGAAAGGGTTAGCCAAGTACCACTCCAAGACAGCGTCGATTGTGAACCGTACTCACCGCGAGAATGTGAGCGCCGCGCTGCACGATACTAATGCGCGCCCCGCGCGCCCCGCGGTGGGTCGCCGCGTCACCAAAGATATGGTGGACAAATCTCTCCTGCGCGCCCAGGTCGAGCAGCACGTGTTCGTCGTCCTCGTCGAAGAGACGGAGGAAATCGAGGACTGGCTGTTCAACCTCGCGGCAGACGTCGCGTTCCGCCCCTACAAGAAGCTCACGAAGAGCCATCTTGCCTTCGCGCCGCCGGAGGGGCAGAAGAAGGGCACAGAGCCTGGCGAAGTGCTCGAGCTCATGCTTCAGGAGGTGCCGGGCCTCACAACCTCCGCCGCACTCGGCGTATCCCGCAACTACCCCTCGCTAAGGAGTCTGATGGAGGCGTACGAGGACGACGGGGACGGCGCAACTCTCCTTGCCGGCTCCTCGGTGGGCAATCTCGCGAATGGGGTGGCCACGCGCCGCACCCTCGGTCCGGTGAGGGGTGATGGTGATGAAAGCTGACTTTAGGCGCTGAGCAAGAAAGTGTACGAGATCCTTCGCGGTGACGATCCGCTCGCGCTCCTCTGAGCCGCGACTTCCAGTGTGTACTGTATTCTATAGCTTAGTGGTGTAACATAAATAATGCATAGGTATCATCTCTAATGGCAGGCAGCAGCAACCCACGATGGCCTCCCTCCTCCGCGGCCAAGCTACTCTACTCGGCCTTGATCTTCTTCTTCTTCTTGGGCGACTCCCCTTCCGACTTGCGCTTCTTGCCCTCCTTCTCCACCTTGACCGCGTTCTTCTCCTTATCCTTCTTGCCCTCCTTCTCCTTTCTGGCCTTCTTCTCCTTCTGTGACGACGTGGGTTGGGACAGAGATTTCGGCGCGTCCTCCTCGGCGTGCACCACTGCCGCCTGTGTCGGCGAAGCCGTCGCGGCGACTGCCCCGCCATCCCGTGCCTTCGCCTTTTCGCTGGGCCCAGGCGTGTCGAACCCGTACGCGCGGTTGCGGAACTTGAGCTTTTCTTCGGGCTGTGTCCGCTGGACCTTGGGCGGAGGCGTGTACGCCGTCCCCTGGGCCTTGTCGTCGGTGGGCGCGAGGATAAGGCGGCGCGAAATCATCCCCGGTGCTGAGGTCAGCTACTGCGCAGGTGTATGCGTCGGGGCTGCTCGCTATTATCCGTGTCCTGTCTTCTCGCCCCCTGCGGTTGACTGGCGGCCACGAGCCGCCTGGCCACAGAAACAGAGGCGTGCCCCTCTATCTCCTGTCTCGCTCGGCTGGCACCCGAACTCCCCTTCCATGGTTCGCACTTCCACCTGCCACCCTCGCCGAACATAACTCACCCCTCATCAGCTTCCCTCCAGCCTTCATGTTCGGCACGAGCAGTCTCATGCCCGCCATCTCGGCACCGATGCCGTCTCCGTCCTCCGCAGTCTGGAGAGTGTATGACCCGCTGCTCCGCTCCAGCCGTCCGCGCACGCCCTTCTTGCTCGGCCGTTCGAGGGCGAGCGAGGACAGACGCGACACCTTGAACTGGGGTCAGCTTCTCGCCTTGATGAACGCCGTCAACACTAATCGCGAGGCACGTAAGACGGGAGGGAGTGACATGGTCCGTCGTCCCGGCCATACACTCCTCGCCATCTCCTATTGCACTCCGTCTGCGCAGTCCGCTCGCACTCACGTCCGCCGGCACCCGAATGGCCCACAGCTCCACGCCCTTCTTCGTGAGCGCATCGTACTCGAATGGGCTGTCCTTGAAGCTCGTCGACACCGCGACGGGGTCCATACCGATCGGCGGCTGGTATCGCGGCAAGGCGGCGCCTCTGCGCGCAGCCTTGGCTGGGCGGGGTGTCTCGACGACGGCCTCGTCAATGTCGTTGCTGTCCACGCTTTCCGAGTCCGACGCCTCGGATGCCGACGCGGAATTCATGGCGGTCTTCGCCTTCTTCGGGGACGCAGCGCGTTTGGAGGGCCCGGCCTTGGCTGCCATTGTAGGATGGAGAGGGATGCGAACGAGGATGACCTCCATCTCGCGACAAAATGTTGACCCAGGCACGAAGATTGTGGCAGGTCTCCCACGGTGCATGCATCACTCGTGGGCAGAGATCGCCGCTCAGAGCTGATCATCTTCACATATCTTGTGACACGCCGAGAGATAATGTCGGCGCAGGAGCGAAACGCACACTAACTTATATCAAAGTCGAATTAACATCAACATGCATCAACCAGCTATCAGCTGCAAAGGCCAAGGACCATACGCTTCGGCTCACCTGACCATTTCGGTGAGAGCAACAAAGCGTGAACATGACCGTAACGTGAATGTCTATAGAGATTACATGATAACACAGCACGAGTTTTGCTAAAGGTCAACACTGTCCACGCCGAACAAAGCTTACCTTCTTGGCCGTCTTGTAGAACATTTTGCTCTGCGAGGAGAGCGCATTTGACCTCTCGACGAGGTTGTCCAGCTTCTCACCGCGCTCCAAAACAGATTCGATGGTTTTGTGCTAAGGGTTAGGCCTAACCCGCATGCACCTCTCGTCCAAAGACAGCGTTTACGCACCAGAACAATCTTCGTCTCGTCCAACTCTGCCTGCACCTTCATGATGGTGTCGGCCTGCTTGGGGTCCTGGTACTTCGCCAAGTACGATGCGAGGGTGCCCTCCAGCTTACCCTTCTGGGCAGGTGGGAGGCCGCCCTGGGCATTCTGCGATGGGTTGCCGCCAAACGCAGATGCGGACGCGGCCGCAAGGGAAGGTGCTGCAGAAGGGTTGGGGAGCTGCTGGAGAAGACCAGCGTTCTCGTCCAGAAGCTTTGTGAGCAGCGAGAAGGCGGGGCGATACGGGTACTCGAGGTCGGTAATCATGACCGCTGGACATTAGCGGCGCCTCAACGAAGCGGTGCGGTAGAAGACGGGGCGGCACTGCATCGAGATCTTGAGCAAAGCAAGCCCCGACCCGCACCGGCCCCTTGCGACTCACCGGCCAAGCTGAGGCCACCAGGCGTGCGGCTCGCATTGCGGAAGACGTGCGCCTTGTAGTTGTTCTCTTCTACCGATGACGGCTGGTTAGGCGGCGTGCGCTCAGCAACGGTCTACGAGCGTCAGTCTCGCGTGATCGGCGACTCCACAACTGCCAACACCTATCGTTTGAGTGGAACAGGGACGCACCTTTGTAAAGAAGTTCATGAACTCGCCCACACTACCACGCTGGTAGAAGGAAAAGGAGCTGAGATCCTGGGACGAGCCGAGGACCGTGGCCTGGGCAGGGGTGGCCGAGGTTACGGAGAGGAGAGCGAGGGCGTAGACCTTCATGATGCGAGCGGTGAGGGCGGGGGGGGGGGGGGCCTGGTGATCAGGAAGAAGAGTGTGCGCAATGTAGACGGCGAAGTTGGGGCGGTGAGTGAGTCTGGGATGATATGTTGATGAAGACGCAAGTTGAGAGATGGCAGAGAGATGGAGACAGAGAAGAAGGAGATGGTGACGATAGGATGGGGTGCATGATGGCCCTCCACAGGGGCCAGGTGGCAGAAGGAGAGGTGGCGCGAGGCAGGCCAGGGCGCTGGGTAGGTCATCATGCGCTGCCCCTGGATTAGGTGGATTCCTGCAACAAGTTCTCCACGGAGGCTTATCACTGCGGATGACGTGTTGTTTGTCTCCCAGACCTACTCTTGGAGTGGGGCAGTTGTCAAACCACGGCTGTGGTTGGCCCGGATTGACCGACCGACATGAAGCAGTGACGCACGTCTCGCGTCGTCGCAGTCCTCGCCCACCCAGCGCTCTCACCGTACGGCCCGCCCGCACTGATCCTTTCTCGCTGGTGGCTCCAAAGCATTTACGGCGGCAGTCGCATCCCCTCCGTATCTCCGTCCATATCGCACTCGTAAACATCCAACCTCCTCTCACATCTTTCTTCGCCCCTCCGTCCTCCATCTTGCTTTCTCCCTCGTCTCTGACTCCCATCAACAGTCGTACCCCCGAGCGTACCGTCTAGCCTTGCTCGGCACCATCTTTCGACGCCCCAGCACCCCGTCCCCCACCGAGTGCACCCCTTCTTCCTCTTTTTAACTCCATCTCCACCTGTCCACATCTCTCTCGCACAAAACCTTCTTGGCCTACGTCGGCACCATGAGCGACGCTCTACCAGAGGACACCTGGAGCAAGGAGTTCCAAACTGCCAACGCTAGGCCCCTCCTCAACTCGCTCCAGAAGCGTCTTCAAGCATCCACCACCCATGTCCATGCTCTCGCCGAGTTGTATCGCGAGCGCGCTCTGATCGAGCAGGACTACGCCACAAAACTCAGCAAATTGGCGCGATCCGCCGAGCAAGGTCAGCTCCTCGGCAAGGGCGGCACGCAGTGGGACCAGCATGGCGGCGAGGCCAAGTTGTGGGATGCTGTTCTTGGAGACATCCAGGAGGTGCGTCGCGTGCCAGTCTTTCACTGACATCATCAGACGGCATCGTCGCACTCGACGCTCGCAGCCACGCTCAAGTCCGACTTTGAAGGCCCGGTCCGCGACCTCCCAAACAAGATCTTGCCGTGGCGCAGTATTCATGACAAGGAGGCCAATATCGACCGCCTGCTCAAAGACAACGAGAAGGTTAACGCTAAGCTTCAAAAGGCGCTCAGCAAGAACTCGAACAAGGTCGGCGACCTCGAAGCGGATCTCAGCACCTCAACCCATCAGATTTCAATGCAAATGCCGGTCCTGTTCTGCGCGTACCAGCGCCTGGACGAGGAACGTCTCCGCGGGCTCAAAGAGGTTGTTGTGCGCTGGGCGACAGCTCGCGGCGACATGGCTGCGCGGGACGGCCAGCGTGCAGAGCAGACTGCCGCGCAGCTCCTGAGCTGGGAGCCACAGGACGAGGTCGTGGCCATCGGGGTGCGACTGGGCTCCCAAGCGGGGGGCCGCGGGTCCTCGCGCCCCCGAGAGACTTCTGTGCCTCCAGAGGCAGAGACACGTATGGAGTTGTCCCAACACGCCGCTGACGCCGCAGCTCGCGTCTCAATGCAGACAACTGGCACGGGCGCCTCTGACTTCACCCCGCGTATGCAAAGAGCCAACGGCTCGACGTCTAATGTCTCGTCCCATGGGGCGAGCCATGAACAGTCTCAGACCAAGGGGGGCACGTTCGGTGGTCTGAAGTCCATGTTGTCCAGAAAGGCCACTGTCGCTGGGCGTCAGCGCAGTGGCAGTGAGGCGACCTCGGTACGCAGCACTCGTCGACCTACTGGGGACGGCTTTGAGCCTGTTGGAGATGGCCACAGTGAGCGGAATCTCTCCACGCCCGTGCGCGAGAAGCCCGAACCCATACCCGAGCGACCCGCAAGCAAGCGCGAGCCCAGTGGCACGAGAGTATCGGTATGCTTTGGGGCGAGTGACGCAGCTAATCGAGAACAGGCGCCACAAGTCGATGCTGAGGGCTACACCATCGCCCCCGCGGACCGGCATAAGCCGCTGTGGGATGAGCCAAATGAGAGCATCCCCTCCTCCTCGTCTCGTGGTATGGCCGCGGGCGCAGCTGGTGCTGCCGGCGTCGCACTGCCGTCCGCCCTCTTTGCAAGCCAGCGAAGTTCCTCCCCGGGAATGATGCAGGACAACCAGAGTACCAGCTCATCGTCGATCGGCGAAACCCCCCGCCTTAACCTCGCCATGGCACCCGCTCCAATCAAGGAAAGCGAGGACGAGCGTCAAGCAGCTCTTGCCAAGATGCAGCAGACACTCAGCCTGCAGCCCCAGCCACCTGCCCGACGATCGACCATTGCCCGAGGCCGCCGCGAGGCTCGCCACACGATGCAGGCAACGGCCGCGGACGCGATGCCGCTTCCCCCAGCACATATGGCTGCGCTCGCTCGTATGGGCGAGGAAGAGCACCTTGCTGATGACGGATTCGCCCCTCGCGGTGACGTCTCAAGAAGACGCTCGGCCTCTGTTGTCTCCAGCTCGTCACGCAACCCCTTCGACTCTCCTGGTCTTGGAGCCCCATCTCCAGGCCTCGAGGCGCCGTCTTCTACGCTGGAACGTGCTCCTTCCCCACAGGGTAGGATGCAGCCCCCCGCTGTCGTGGGCGGAGCTGCCGTTGCTGGTCTGGCCGCCGGAGCTGGAGCGGCAGTCCTTGGTACACACTCGCAGTCCAATGGTACATCTGCGCTCCCCACTGCGAACGCCGCCGCCCCTTCGCCCCCTACCGCGCCACCTGTACCGCTCTCACCTACAGCCTCACTTGCAGGCGCAAGCCAGGCACCCACGATGCCAGCTCGACCCTCTGTTTCCACCTCGTCCGCCATTCCGGGCTTGAACGCCTCCATCACAGAGACGGTACACGCCTTGATTCGTCAGAACCAGGTCGTACAAACCATGGTGAACGGTGAGATCCGCCTCTCGTTGGCTGCCACGCGTGATCAGCCCCTCCCGCCACCCGGGTCTAAAATCCACATCCGTCTCACCGAGTTCGAGAACCTTGAGTCCATCTCGCCCAACCCCGCCTTCCTCGCGCAGGTACCCGATGCGCCGGGCGAGTACTACCTCAACACGGATGCAGTGGCACACGCCACTGCCCAGGCAGAGGATGGCAGCCCCCGTGGGCCCGTATTATTTCAGTACCAGGCGCTCGAGCGACCGGACATCGCGCCGCTCACGATCAAGCCTGCGTTCCAGGTTAAAGCGGGTGAGACGCGCATGATCCTGCACTATCGTGTCACGCCCGGCGCTGGTCTCGCCGATCTTAATCTCGCCGTCACGTTCCCTCGCGAGCCAGAAGTAACGACCACCCAGTCAAAGCCTGTCAGCGGAACATGGTCCGACTCGCCGGACGGAAAGGCTATCACCTACCGCGTTCTGCCCGGAGAAGGAGTGGATAACAAGATTATTGCGCGCTTTATCACCAGCGGTGCCCTCGCCCCCGTTAATGTCGACGCGCACTTTGCATGCCCTGGCCGTGTCCTGTCTGGCATCGGCCTGGAAACCGTCGAAGACGGTCAGTCCGCGCCCGGGTGGACGTTTGCTGGCGTTCACCGGGCCACGATGTCGGGCAAGTACGGTGGAGAGCCAAGCGTCAACCCCTAATTTTTGTGGATATCTAGATTATTTGGAGGTCTTTATGCAGTTCTTGTCTGTGACATCTTCATATTCGACCATATACAACACGACGCTCTCCGTTTCTCATCTCCAGGTCTACTGTCCCCCACGGAGCTCCTTGTTGACCTGCTTGAGGCGCTGCTCCCACAGGTCAACCTCGACATTGAGCACGCGCTCGAGGCGCTCGATCTCCTTGTCAACCTCGAGCTTCTCCTCAGCTGTGCTTGATGCAAGCTTGGTGAGCTGCCAGCCCTGTGAGGCGAGAGGAGTCGATGGCGTGCCAATTGCGTCGCGCAGGTTGACGGACGACAGCGAGGGAGCGAGCGTGGGCTCGCCGAGTCGCAGGTGACGATTGTGGTACTTGAGCAGCGAGGCGCGGGTGCTGCGAGTCAGTCCGGTTTCCGCTGCCTAGCTCACGAGATTGTGATAAGAGTGATGCCTATCGACTTGGCGTGCTCGTACATGAGCCCCTCGACGTCAGTAGACACCGCAGACGTGCACTCGTCAAGCACGGCGAACTTTGGCCGGTGATAGCTGTTGTCAGTCGAACTAAACAGGCTGCAGCTTACAAAAGACGGGCCATGCCCATGCGCTGCTTCTCGCCGCCCGAAAGCACGTCCTTCCACTCCTTGCGTGTCTCCCACCCGCCTTCGCGCGCGGGAAGGTAGGCGAGGTGGACGTGCTCGAGGATGTTCATGAGCTCGGCGTCTGTCCGGCCTCGTGCCTTCATCTCGGCGTACGTGTGTGGGCTGCGTAAGTTTATTCCCCGCATCAAAAGATCGGCGATTGACGTACTAGATGACCCTGTGGCGTTAGCCGGGAATGGTACCTCGAACTCACTGATCACGGAGGCTGCCAATGGAAAGGTACGCCTTCTGAGGCAGGAAAAAGATACCGCCTTCGCCCTGCTCTGGGCGCTCAAGGAGGCCCGACCAAGTAGGCCACAACTCGCCCACAACGCGCGCAATCGAGGTCTTGCCCGATCCGCTTGACGTCAGTTGGCTTCCGTGATAGGACATACTTGGCGCCGGTGATCAACGTGTGCTCGCCCTTCTCAACGCGGAGATCGAGGCGGTGGATAAGCTCCTCGCCACCACGCTCGGCGCCAGCGGCGCCGCCAGCTGGTGCCACAATTGGCACGCCCTTGAGAAGAACGTGGTTCCGGCCCACGACTACTGACCCCCTAACATTGCCGAGATCGTAGAATGGCTGGAGTTAGCATACCTGTCCCTGCAGTTGTACCAACCATGTTAGGAGGCAGCGATGCCGGGCGAGGGTTTTTCGGGTAATCGTTGTTGTCCAACGCGTGTAGCGAGGCCAGGAGCGAGTACACGCGGCTGGTGTAGCCGGAAAGCTCAGCCAGCTCCTTGCCCGAGTACATGAGGCGACCGCCAGCGTCACCGAGCGACAGCAGCAGGCGGCGATTGGAGACGTAGCCTGCGATAAGCCAAGTCATCTGGTCTGCACTCACTCTCAGTACGCGACGCAATGTCGTTATCCTCGCTGTGCTTAGTATTTTCCGAAACACCGGTGACATGCCGAGCGACGGGGAAGAAAACCGGAATGGACATGAGGCAGTACCCCACTGCTGACCAACAGTACTTAATGACGAAGTCCTCCGTCATGCTAAAGTCAGCGACATAATCGCATGGCAGCTCACCCGTAGGGAATGCGGGCTTTGAAGATGGTGTGAATGTGCTTGGACAGCTTCTGGTAAGTCGTCCACAGGATGCCTAGCTCGCGCTTGCCTCCATCGTAGAAGCTGGACTGTGAGCTTCAATCATGCAGGATTAGGACTCACGCAATCTCCTCGGAGTCGCGGCCGACACGGCCCAGCCCAGTCCGGTACTCGCCCTCGATGCGTGCCTCGGTCGTTGCCATACGGCCAAATGCGGGCGTGGCCTTCTTGAGAACCCATGCGGTGAAATAGTATTGCAAGAAGATACCTGCTGTCCCGGCGGGGCCGAGAGATGCTGCGAGCTGTGAGGTGAAAATGACCATGTCAAGGAATGGCTTGCCCATGTTGCCACTGATGGTCAGCTCTTTCCGGACGTCAGACATACTAGAGCGCAGCGAGGGTCTCGCAAAACCGTGCGAGATCGGTGGTAATGAGTCTAAGCCGTCAGCAAGGCAATAGGTTCACTCATACTGGTCAGCACCACCCGCAGCGGCATCGGCAGCCTCTCCCTTCTCCTTCTGGTCCCCTTTCCGGCCAGTCTGCTTCTCGCCGTCCGCGACCTTCGTAGTAGGCGAGTTGGCCGTCACACCCAGCCCAAGACCAAACTTGTAGTAGTTGAGGTTTTGATTACTGTAGTCAGCTCTGTCATAACGCATGTCTCACAGATAAATGTCGTGGATGTAGCGAGTGAGGTTAGTACGGAATGCCAAGGCGATCTTGTGCTCGAGATAGCGAATCTGGCGTCAGTCTACTCGTAGATCGATCTCACCATCGAGTTCGTGTACGTGCTAGGCAACGCAAGGACAAACCACCAGCCCAGGCCGCGCAGGAAGCCCTTGCCGTTTGCGGATACCTGTCGTCAGATCGGTGAGGGCTTGTGAAAAGGCGTACCAAATCGCGGACGATGCGCCCATCTAGGCGCGCGACCAGCACACTGAGATACGTGCGTGCAACAAGGAAGAACGTGTGCAGCAGCAGTAGGAATGCCTCCTTGCCCGTTTTACTGCGATTAGTGATGGTCAATCTCGGAATCACCTCGGAAATGCTACTGCGAGGACTGCGCGAAGCATCTGCCAGAAGCGTTTGTTTACGCCGAGTTTCTCGCCGGCCTTGAGAGGCGGGAACAGGGCGCGGTTCGCCTCATATGTCTCTGCAGGAGTGGGCGTAATCCGCACCTTGGATATACGGCCGCGGTGAGGTATGAGGAGGGTGCGCGAGCCGGACGGATCAGTAATATACTGCGGTTAGTGGAGAAGGTCGTGTGAGCGCACGAGGTCGACAAGCTTCTTCTCCAGCGCGGGCGTGTTGCTACCGTCAGCACTGTTGACATTAGTATCTTACAGAGGTGTTTCTCGCTCGCGCCGTCGCTGCTCGTTGAAGCGCGCCTTGCGGGCATCGCGCCATGCCTTCAGTGTTACGACGTCGCGGGCGGACGAGGCGGACGGGAGTTGCGACGTGCGGAGTACGGCGATGGCGACCGCCAGAAGAATGTAGAGGCGCCGTCTGTGCGCCTGCGGAAAGGACTGTGAGGGCAGGCTGGTCACACTCATGATGGATGATGGAGACGTCGAGATGAGACCGCGACCGGTTAACACCACTTCGCCGGGCCGCATCAATGACGGCAGCGGCAACAAGGGGCGACATGCCCGCCCCGCTGTCGCTGCGACGTGGGGCCCATTTTCACCACGTGGTTGGAAGATACGAAATCGCCAGGATCTCGGCATGACACGACTTTCGATTCTTTTGTCAACATCAACCCCATCAAGCATCATGGCCGACAGGGAAACAACGCCCACCGCCTCGGTTGCCAGCGGCGCCAAGTACCGCGGAGCCGTCGTTGAAGTGAGCTTGAAGCGAGATGCGCACCCTAACCGCAGGACCTGCAGCTGCCCCCGGCGTTCTGCCTGCCGAAGGACGCGCCTCTCTCTTTCGCGCTCGAGGCTGCATACGAGCGCGACTTTGACCAGCTCCCGTACGCTTTTGGATCGCTAACGCTTGACAAAGCGTGACTGACTTGGCAGCGTCCTGAACTCGAACCGCCGACCGATCGGATATCTGAACGTGCCGGCCATCAAGCGCAAGTTTGAGGCTGGCGAGACGCGCGAGACGGACATTATCTGTGAGTGCTGTGCATTGGGAGGGGACGAAACGCAGATGTGGATAGTGGTCCATGCGAGATCGAGCGAGACCAGCTGCGCTCGGACGCGTCACGATCTGCGTGAAACTCGCCTCGTCACTGGGCTCGGACGCGTCTCTCCTGTGCTATTAGATCAGGCTGTGGATCAAACGCGTCTCCTCCATTTGTTCAGCCTGATAGTCTAACGGCAGCCTCGCACATGACACACTTCCCCACGACGTCGCGCCGTCACCCATACTCTGTCATCACCCCTGACACACCGCTCGAGACGCTCGAGAGCTTCTTCCTGACCAACGGTACCGACTTCGCCCTAGGTGAGCCTTTGACGAGTTGGAAAGAGTTGTAGAACCATCTGACAGCAGTGACGGACGCCGAGCGGAACTGGGTTTTGGCTGTCGCGACCAAGGACGACTTGCAGGAGTTTGTCAAGCGCCGAGGGGGAGGCATCTAAGCTCTGCTCCTGGGTCACTGGGCCGACGGGACGCCTTTTCCGTCTACCAGGCATGTCGTAGGTTGTCATGGATTGTGTAATAGCACACGCATGAGGGTCTGGTGCGTATTGCGTATTGCGGAAGTGATGATATCGAAGAGCTGAGGCACGGAGAAATAATCCCCTTGAGAGCCTGCGTTATTCATACATCTAATCGTCAGGCTGGCTGATAAAAGTGTGCGCGCACACAGACTGCTTCACTACTTGTCGTGAAATTCGTCCTGCTCGATGACTGTTCAGTCCTGAATCCTGCCACTGCTCTTCTTGCCAGAATGAGTTTAAGCGATCTACGAGCGGAAAGCGTCTAACGAGCTAGAATCCCAGCCCTAACACAATCGTGAGTTCAAGCCGCGCAAGCTGACTACCTCAATTCTGCCGCATGTTGGCCGCAGGCGTCGTTGAACGCCTCCTAGCAGGAGAGCGAATAGTTAGCAAAGACAGTGTGGGCTGCTGATCGCCGAGATCTGAGCCCAACACCGCCACCCAAGCGTTAGCACGTGACACATCGCGCCTCAAGGCCAGCTGTTCACATGAGTTCTAGCTGAACAAACGACGCCCTCACCACCCGGCTATGGCATGTGGCTTTCATTCCGTGATCATTGCTGACAAGAGAGGCTGGCACAACCTCAAGCCCGCTCTCCTCAACTGATCCAGCTAGCGATGAGAGGCTGCCAACGCCTCCAGCGCCACTGACAGTCGCAAGCCGGCTCGGCATCAACAAGCTGCTTGGGGGCACCCTCTCGAAGCGAGCCCCGCGGTGCCCCAAGACAGTCCTTATTGTGCTAAGCGTTGAGTTGTTGCCGCGCTTGAAAGCCGAGTGTGTGCGGCAAGAAGCGAAGTGGAATGTGGCTCACCTCGCTTGCAACGTTTGCTGAATGACTGTGGCTGCTTAAGCTGTCGACATTCCTCCCACGCCAACGCGGCGCAAGCCTCGACTGAATAAGCCACCTTGCACCTTGAGACGGACCTCGGGTGCGATGCTTTGAGACTGCGCGACGGAGCGTTTGATCGCCGGATCGCCAGCCGGCGCGGTCAGAGGACGATCAGCGATCAGCGATCAGCGATCAGGGGAAGGGCAGCCGTTTGTCTCATTCCGTGAGATCGTGAATCGTGAGACACTCGGTACTAGACTGATCGCCCATCGCTGATCACCGAGTACCTCTTCCGCGCGCTTCGGTCCGCGACTTGGTATGTGGCGCTGATTGCACCGAGTATCGGCGTTCAATATCGTCAATGTGCAACCGAGCCCGGAGGTTGGAGGTTTGTAGGCGGCAACACCACAAGCAACGTCCCAGCTATTCGACTGAGCAGCGCCTGCTCCCGCCATCAGGCTATCTCTGACGGGTTCAGATACAGACCAGGCACTGTCATCGCTGTCATAGAATCAGTGAGTGACGGTAACGGTCGTAGCTCTCCCATGACTCACTTGACATCATAAGGGCTCTTTAACGCTATAGCGTGTTGGAGTCCCGAGAAACTCCACATACATATAATCGTTAGCCCCATAAGAGCCATTGAGCGGGCCTGAGGCGGGCCTGAAGCGGGCCGGCGGCAACGAGGAATGTCTAGTGTCACTTCCCACATTTACGGGCTCCACCGCTAATCGACAACTCTATCATCGAAACGCGCGCAAGATGCCGAGTTGGGCAACGGCTACAGTCCGGGAATGCGGGAAGCGACGTCACACCGCTGTCATCACAAGACTCCCACAATCCCGCACGCTCCGCATGCCCACAAGATTCGCGGCACCTCGGTCTAGTGCTCGGTGAGATGCTCCACATACCGATTTCATCATGAGCATGGGCGCACTCGCGCATGCAAGCAAGGTCCGATGATCTACAGGGGTTGGCCGTGGATCTGCGGGCTCCCGCATCCTCCGAGTGCCGAGGCAATCTGAGATTGATGTCGATGATGCAAATGATGCAGCTGACGTCTTGAGTGCAGATGTGGTGGAGAGGCGGGAAACGTAGTAGTCGTGGCCCAGAAGAGGCCTCTTGTCCAGAGCGGTCCGGCCCAAACCCGCGGGGCTAGGAAGGCCAGATCGGATCGGGCCGTGGCGATAATATGATCTAGATTACGATTAGTAGTAATCGGACGCAGTCAAGTCTCAATCGGTCCGATAACTGAGAGTACAGTAGTAGTGATTGCAGTTAGCGAGCCATAGCGAGCGGAGGACGCCCGCCGTTTATGTGAACAGCGGCGTCGTGGACACAATCTGATCTGATCCCCGGATCCCCGGGCGGCGTTCGAAGCTTCAGCCTGATCAGCCACCTCAGCCACCCATGTGCGTCTTCTTAGGGGCTTGAAGGGTCAGGGGAAGGCTAACCCCGCTTCGCTTCTAGCTTGTAGCTGGCAATAGTTGGGGAGTAAAGGGGGGAGGGGTGCTGGAGCTGGAGATGGATTGCTGGAGCGAACTGGAGCGCACTGGAGCGTGCTGGAGCGACGAAGCATTGGACGGGAGGGAGGGAAGTGGAGAACAACTTGCTTCCCTGCAGAACAACGTTCAAGTCCCTCAGAGCAAGGGGCTGAAGGGGGAGCACTGCATCTGGTGCTGCGGGTCAGGAGATGGATGCGTCTGGGCGGCATGGGCGGCGGCGTGGACGGGCCGGGACATGGATCGCGTGCATCCAGCATATGGTCCGGGGGTCCGAAGACCAAGTGCGCACGTGTGCCTGGGCCCATACGGGTGGCGCTTTGGGCCGAACCGATTAAAGCCCTAATTACACAGTAAGCGCAAGCCTCGAGGCCAAGAGACCAAAGGGTCTGTGCGCTGAGGGGTGTGAGGGTGGTGTGCGTGTCAGCTGCTTTGGGTAAGGATGAGAGGATTAAGGGGAGATTCGCTCGTGCGACACCCGGGGTTGGACGGGGTTAATGGGGGCTAATGGGAGATTTGGCGGTGGATTAGCCACTTCCTATGCTTCCTAATGCTATCTCCCCCCGATCCCTCGGAGATTGCTCCACACCTCCATAGTTGAACTCGAACTCACGGCAGCACTCCCTATCTCCTCCTGAAGCCTGAAGGGTATTTCGGGGATAGGGATCACCCCAAGAGACACACGACTCCACGGCTCCGTTATGCAGGGTGTCTAGGGCCGAAGGGCAACAGGAAAGGCTAACCAAAGCCAACCAGGTGACTCCTGATGGAAACTGGCTGAACTGAAGCGCGCGCAAGGCATCAGAGCTGAGCCGAGGATGGGGTGTGTGGACGGCGTGCAGGCGGCATGCCAGGCGATCCACAGATTCCACCGATCCACCTCGTCCACTCGCTGATCGCTGATATACTCACTCCCAACAGCCTGCACACGACCACCCACTCTCTTCACACAACTTAACTACACACCGCCTGTCAGCTTTCATCTCCATCTCCATCCTCATCACTCATCTCATTTCACTCCATCGCCGCTCGTCTCAAAAGGCGGCCGTCTTCCACAAATACACCAACTGCGGCAACTCCTTGGTCATCACTCACTGCTCCCCCTCCCTCTCACGACATGCAGTCAACCCAGTCTTCCCCCACCGGCTCCTCTCTTCTCCACCTCTGCAGACCACCTCAGCTCAAGTCCTCCCCATCCAACAGGGCCAATCTTGAAGTGGTCGTCTGCGATGACATGCCTACTGAGCCCGCTGTAAAGTCCGTCTGCTGTAAGTCGCTGCTTTCTCAGTCTCTCGCGCACACCTGGCACCGCTGACGCCGCAGCCTCCCCGACCTCGGGCTTCTTCCCCCGTCCAGCTCCCCCTACCATGAAGCTCGACACGATGGTTGGTCTCCCCCGGCCATTCCCTCTGCGTCGCGCCACATCCGACATCGGCTGCACCTCATCCGTGACTTCCTCGGCGAGCACCTCTCTTGAGCACGTTGCTTGCACCGCCGGTCTCAGGTCGTCTGACCCAACCGCTCTTGTAGCCAAGCCTCGTAGCGAATGGCAGGTGAGTGGCTTTACTAACTCGACAAGCTCGCATGCTGACATCCAGCGTGACGAAGACACTGCTCTTTGCAGCCACCCCTTCTGCTCAACCATGTTTTCCCAGACAGCCCTCCCCATTGGCCCTCGCCGGCACCACTGTCGTCTCTGCGGCCTCATCTTCTGTGGCCAGCACTCGACCGGCCGCCTCCCTCTCGAAACAAAGTCCTCGAAGGGCGAGACGGTTGTCCGCACCCTCCGTGTCTGTGACGGTTGCTGCGCAAGCACTGAGGACGATGCCCGCCGCCCGAGCGAGACCGCGCCGAGCCTCACCAGCTCCTTTGCCTCTGCATTTGACGACGAGCTCCTTGCAAGCCCTCAGCTCTTCCCCACTCGCTCCATCCACCGCTCCAAGTCGCAGTCGGCCATGGACGAGCTCGAGCCACGCCTTGCGCCCATCGAGGAGTGGATGGACCGCTCTGGCATTCTCTCTCTGTATCCCCTCGCCGTCATGCCTTCCCACTCGAAGCGTCCTGCCTCCCGTACGACCCAGCCGGCCGTTGGTCCGCTCTTCGCGCCGACGTTGAGCGAACGCCGCACCGCCCGCGAGAAGCAGCTCCAGCGACAGAGTCGGCGGCGCATGTGGGTCTCGACTCCTGTAACGAGCGACGTCGAATCCAATGACGAGGGCGACTCATCGAGCTGGTCCCTGCGTAACAGCGAGAGTGGCACGCGCACCCCACAAGAGCGTGAGGTCAAGCACGAGTGGTCGACCTTCTAAGTCGCTCCACCAGCCTGACAACCAAACACTACTACTACATATCCATAACCGTATAGACTACCCATAGACCCAGTATCCAGTACCCCACTTGTTGTTGTTTATAACCTCTATGTGAACACTTAGCCTCTTGCCCCTTTGTTGCAACCGTCTGGACGTGCACTGTGTCTCGCTCGCCTTTGGAATAATGGTTATGGAATGAGGAGTCCGACCGTTCCGAGGAGGAGAGCGGAAACAAACCCCGTCGGGAGTCACCGGCATTCCGCCTCATCAGGGCAGAAGTGGAGGTCGACCACCCTGATCCGCAATGATGAAGCCGGCAATCCAGGCACGATCCACCTGAAATGGGTGAGTCAACTCAACGCGCTTGTGCGTCACTCACACAGGTGTAGTATCAGCAACGGTATTCTCATCATCAACATAACTCCTTTCTCTCGCCGTCATTCACTGATTTGCTTTTGACCTGCCCCTCCCGGCAATGGCAGGCCTTTTCCGTAAGCTAGTATAGTTCTCCCAGCACTGACCACAGATGGCCACCTTCTCGAGTTTCCCCGTATCAGGGTGGATTGCTTCACCCCACCGCCCCCTGCTCACCGGCCTCGGTGGACACTTCCAGACCCGTTCGACCCCAAGCTACCTTGCATCCCGGCTCCCAATGCGCAATACTACCTCTTGACTCATGTGCACTCGGATCATCTAGTCGGTCTCACCAACGATTTTACTGGCAACATCATCTGTTCCCCTGACACCAAGCGCATGCTCCTGCGCCTCGAGGCCGAGAAGGATCGCGAACATCTCCGCAACGGAGTGCGGGAAGTAAAACGACGCAAGTATGAGGGTCTAGCTGCGCGAAGCCAAATCATCGTGCGTAAAGAGGATGGCCACCTCTGATCAGATCAGGAGACTTTGGATTATGGGCAGAGCAAAGTGGTGCATATCCCGGAACCCGTCACGATCACTCTCTTGGATGCCAACCACTGCCCTGGGTCCGCCATGTGCGTTTTAACAGTCGGATTCAGCTGACAGCGGAGGTTCCTTGTCCAGAATAGCACTAAGGCTATTTTGCATACTGGAGATGTACGCGCAGACCTCACCTTTCGACAGGCACTGCGCCGCTGCCCTCAACTTCAAGCATTTTTCCCGTCGGCCCCCAAGCATCCTGCATCCGACGACTTCCCAGCAACCCGTCAACTCGACCGCATCTACCTGGACACCAGTGCCTTGTAAGCTGCCCGGACTGGTTTACGCTGACGAGTAGCATGGGTACTGGAGACATGCCACAAAAGGTGAGTTCCAATAGCTGCAATGATTGACGTTAGGAACCTGTCATTGATGCTCTAGTTACGCAGATGAGCCTCTACCCGGAGGACACAGTGTTCTTTATCAACGCCTGGTGCTTTGGGTGGGAAGAGGTTGTCATGGAGGTCGCTCGACATTTCAACCAGCCGGTTCGTGTTCAGCATGCCGTATGGACACATCTGACTGTCAGGTGCACGCCGACCGTTATAAGCGCAGCATCTATGGCGCCGTGCAAAGCAACCCCTTCCTGCTGAACTGCACCACTGACGACCCCAGAGCTACACGCTTCCATGTTTGCGATCGTTTTGGCCGCTGTGAAATGGCTAGGAACAGGGATGTTGTACAGGTCGTTCTGGTCGAAGCAAAATCCACTGCATGGGAGCTGCAAAACCAGCAGCGTCTCAATGAGCTCAACAACGCAGCGCTGGGGGAAGGCAAATGGCCTATGCAGATCGCAAGTCGAGATCAAAACCTCAGCTGACCCTCAGGAGGTTCCCATCGCGCGTCACTCGCCATTGCCAGAGCTACAGGAGCTTGTCAAGATGTTCAAACCGGCAGCAGTCTCGCCTAACACCCTTGTTCCTCAACACAACGGTCTCGACTACTTGCTTTTCGCCGATCTTCTCAGGGTGGCCGTCAGCAATGAGACGTACGACAAGATGCTAGCAGAGCGTGACCTCTACTTTGCGACGTCGACCCGCTTCGGACGGGCCTGGCTTGCACGGACGCAGGGCTTCCAAGCAGAGCTCTTGGCACTTGTGCTGGCCGACTCGCAGAATACAATGGCTTCGTGGTCAAACCTCGACGATGGTCTTGCAATGCCACAGCGCGACAATCGCGGCGCGTGGGTCCTTGATCAGGCCATGCGGATTGCTGGATCCAGCGTCCAGACGCCCTCTCCCTCAAACATGAGGTCTCAAGGCACCCCTGCTAACGCTGCCCGTGGCTTTCACCACGTCCAGAAACCTGTCCGCACTAGTCCGAGTTCCAGCCCGACGCTCCCTACAGGGTCGCCCCGTGTCAAGAAGGAGGCAACTGCACTTCCGCCTCCTGGAACTTCCGCTAACGGCGACGCCGCTCCGAGCACACCGTCGCCATCTCGCAACGCGAGGCCGGCCACCTCCTCCGCACGGGTATCGCTCTGCAGCTCAAACGGGGTTATTAGGCCTGAGGCATCACTCGGGGCTGCTTCCTCCCGTATGTCTGCCGGAGAGACGAGGGTGTGCGAAGCAGCATCCGCCGCAGAGAAGGTGGGCGCTTCCACCCCGCCGGCTGGTCGTCATTTCAAGACGGAATCGTCGCGGACTTCCAAGTCCCAGCCATCGCGAAGCACAGCTCGCCCCGCCTCGCGCGGGCTCAAGCGCGAGCGGCGCGAGTCAAGCTACCGCGTAAACATCGCTCATCTCGGCGACTTGGCCAGTGCTCGCAGATGTGGCACATGATTGCTCCAGTATATGCGGTTCGTTATCCTCCCCGTTTCCATGTTCACTTGTATCACATTTGCTTCAAGCTTCTGCGCGTGTGTCCCAGCACTGCAGCCCCTGTAGCCAGTCAACAGAACTCGTCCCCATCCCCTGTATCCTCCCTCGCATGTACATTTCACTCAGAGCGATTCGAGGAGGCTCCCTCATCTTTATGTGGCATTCCCGCTGCTGGAACGCAGTGTTGTAAGCGAAGCATGTAACCAGTGTGCACTATCCCGCGTTCTTATATTATGCATTATCGCACAAGTATCGCACTGCTCTATGGCCTCCTGAGGCGCGTACTCTCCCGCTGGAATATTAAAAGGTTTCGGACGCAGCAAATGTCATCTCTGCGTCTGCTCATGGGCATACTCCTCGCGAGGGTAGGGCACGTAGTCCGTCTTGCTGCACAGCTCCTCGAAGCGGGCGTTGAAAATGGTCTCGTCGATTGTGTCCTGGGCCAAGAGGCGGTGGACGTGGACATGGCGCTCCTGCCCAAAGCGGCGGATACGGCCGATTGCCTGAGTCTCGGTCGATTTGTAGCTGTACAAGGTATTGGTGAAGAGCGGTCCTAGGAAGATGACATGGTTCGCCACGGTAAGGTTGGAACCTGCCGCCGAAGAATCGTTGAGCTTTAGGAGTAGCACGCGCGCCGCGTCCTTTCCTCCATTCTGGAACTTGCTGAGTGTGTTCGAGCGAGTTGTGCTCGCGCCTGTGAGTTGCGCGTGGGAGATGTTTCCGTGAGTGAGGGCCTCGGAAAGCTTGGGCACGAGATCGTCCCATTGGCAGAAGACGAGGATGCGCTCCTTCTTCGGAATCTTCTTGATGAGGTTGACAAGGTGGAGAAGCTTGGCGCCGTACCGGCCAGATGAGAGCTCCCCTTCGATCCCCAGCGACGACACCTTGACAATGTTGGTGTGGCGGACGGGGGCGTGACAGTCCGCGCCCATCACGCATCGTTGATCATTCACATTCTTTACCATACACTCGTAGCAGGCGACGTGTCCGCAGCACGAGAGGAGGGCCATCGGCACATTCTTTTGATTCTCCGGGTAGTGTCCGCATGCGGAGGCCTTCAGCACCTCGATCGCTTCGTTGCCATTGTGCTGAAGTTTGCGCACGACCTCAAAGAACCGGAGAGAGCGCACCCGAGCAACAAGCTCCTTGGAGAGGCGGCGCAGCAGATGAGTCTGCTCGCGAAGCTCCCACTTGAAGTCGGCGAGCTTGAATTTGGCAGGAATGGTTGGAATTATGCCGTTCTCTGGTACGTCTGGAATTGCATCCGACTGGACCCAGCATTGGCGGAGGATTTTGATGAGGCGCTCGGCGGCCTCAGCATCCCCGTGGTGTTTGGTCTTGTCGCGCGATGAGAATACCCAGTCGCGGAATGGCTGCGCCTCTCCCTTTTCGAAGCCACCTTTCTTGCGGATAGCCGCCTGCATCCCGACAGCAAGGTTGATGGTTCGGCGGAGGTCCTCTTCGCATCCTTGTAATTGCTGGCGACGCGCATTGGAAATGTGCTCGCAAGCTTCTCGCGCAGACTTGGCGTCCCGCTTCTTATCCGTCAAGTCCAGGGTAAAGTGGCAGCACCGCTTGAGAAGAGCTTCCTCTGCGGTCTTCGAGTCTGCAAGGGCTTCCTCAAGACGAGCATTGCGATCGCCCTGCGTGACATCCTTGAGCTTGGTCTCCTTGCGCCTGTCATCAGTATGACGCTTTCCTGGAACACCTACGCCTGCATCTCAAGAGCCTGAAGGTGGTGCTCTAGCTCCAGATAGACAGCACCTTCAGAAGCCGGTAGCTTGAATGTGTGGATGTGTTCCACTGTCGGAATGTCGTCGATCTCCGCCAAGTTTTGGCGGACGAACTTATTGAGGAATTCCTGGGCGAGGTCATCACGACGCCTATGCCATGCGGCTGAGTGGGTTTCCCGGAAGGCGTGGAACCGCTCCGCCGCAGTTTGCTCCTTCGCGCGAGCTTTCCGGTGTGCCGAGCCTCCTTCGGTGTCGCTTGAGACACCGAGGTGAATGCCCATGAACGTCGCAACGCTCCGGATTGACGGGAAGTCTTGGACTGGGGGAGTTCCGGAGAGCACCCACTTGTAGCACGAATGCAGGCGGAGGATGGCAGGAAGAGCGCGATCCTTAAGATATGTGAATTCGTCGGCAATGACTCGTCGGAAACTAGTCTTAGCACTAGATTGATGTGCTCACTTACCGGAACATGTGGAAGACTGGGCATGTCATGAGGTTGAAGTCCTTCCTGACCCTTGAGCTATTGAGCGACTCGGGCCCACTCGCCTGGCGGAACGTCGGCTTGGGCATGGAAATGTCGAAATCATCCTCTTCACCATCATCACCTTTAGCCTTCTTCTTGACTGGCAAGTCGTCGTACTTGTCGCGGTATGCAGCACCCTTAAGCCGCTTTCCGAAATTGGCAGCCTTCATCTGCTCCTTCTTGCGCTCCACCTCCTGCTCTGCAGCGTCATGAAGCTCCTCCATCTTATCGTGTGCGGCACCGGCACCGGCGGTCTGGAGAATCGCTGTCTGGTCCAGCAGTGCTTTCAGGGCTGAGTCAAGCCTATCAGCGAAAAATCGGCCACCGTTCGCTTCGTGCAGCCACTCTAGCGGTTGAGCGGAAAGGTACTCGAAGCGCTCCCAGTACAACTCGGTGTCGAAAAGCTCAGCCGCAACAACGATAAGGTCGGCTTTGCGGAGGTCGGCAATGCTCTTTGATTGGAGCGACTTCATAGATTGGATGACGACGACGTTGAAGAGATTGCCGGTAAAGCGCTCTATCTCACTGGGCCACTGCTTGCTGAGGTGTCCGGGAACAACAATTAGCGTGGCCTTGAGGTCGATCAAATGCTCCGGCGCAGGCTCTGGGGCGGGATCACCCTTTGTTTCAGCAGCCAAAGCCAGCGAGATGATAGTCTTTCCGTAGCCAACTTCATCAGCGATGACCCCGCCACGGACCATAACTGGGCGCTCCGCTTTGCCTTCGGCTCGCCAGCCGAGCGACGGCAGAAGTGCCTCGGAAATCTCTTCCTCCACGAACGTGTGATGTTTGCCCTCAGCGCGCTCCTGCTCGAGCATCCACCACAATGAACGCAGCTGCTCGGGACGAAGTGGCAACTCGAAATTTTTCGGTTGCGAATGCTCGGGGTCGCGTTTGTTAGACGGCATCGAGAAGACACGCGGTTTCTCGGGCACATCGGTGGCTTGTCCAGGCGTCAGTCGCCATGAAAGTCTGACCTTTCCCTTCGCGTCGCTGCGTGGCAAGCGGGAGAGAGCGCGGTGGGCCAGGGAGACAATGTTCAGGCCAATGCGGAAAGATCCGACCTCGTCCATGTGCCGCAGCTGTACATCAAAGGGTGACGGGCGATTCTTCAGAGCCTACTGCGTCAGTGCAGGAGGGGTCCCTCGACTCACCATCTCGTACCGTGCTGCCTCGAGGGGGTCCTCGAAGGCGGTAATGGTGGCCTTGGTCTTGCGTCCGTTCTTTGCCAGTTTGCCGGCCTGCTTGATCCAGTGGATTGTGGGTGGCAGCGGCGCACAGGTTGGGCATTCAGATCCGGAAATCTGGCCATTAGTGCTGCTCCCGCAGAGTCCACTCACCTCCACGTCTCTGAGATGGTTCCAAGATGTAAAGCGGTCCAAGGACGGGAGTCGTTCGGTGATCCAAGCCAGGTTGGAGAAGGTGGCATTGCCGTTATGGAGTAGGTCGACCTGAGTCCACTCTTCGGACTTCCACATGGCCTCCGCCCTGTCAGACTTCAAGGGAACATCGACAGATAAAATGGCGACAGACTGCTCGCACGAGTCGGAGGCTGCGCAAACCGCCCGTGCGGAGACGGGGATGGCGTACGTGGCGTCGTCGCGGTGAGCGGCGTTGTCGTTTACTACAATGTCCTTGCCGCCGACAGCTGTGAGGCGGGCTGCAGAACACCAAATCCAACCACCATCCACAGTCATCTTGATCGACTCAGATGGCTTGTCTGACTCACGCCATTCCGGCGAGAGTGACGCAATGATATCGCGCTCTGACGTGTAGTCGAGACGCTCATTTGATGTCGAGAACACGTATCTGTCGTCCTTAGGATCGCCACACCTAGTTGGGTCGAGGAAAAAGTACAAAGAAGGCTGATCATTATCGGAGGTCTTGACATGGAGGGAGTTCTGAGCTTGGCCACACAAAGGAAGTAGCGTGTACGTTCCCGACAGGCCACGGTCCAGGGCGCGAGTGGCTTCTGGGGGAACGTCAAGGGTAAGCTGGCTCCAGCGTGTTTTACCAGCGAATTGTCCTCGCAAACCGAGGCCGGCCTCCCAGGTCGGAACGAGGTCCCCACTGCCACTCATCTGGACGGTGAAGATCTGCTGCGTTGGAACACACAGTTCCCATTTGCCGCTCAGCACATCCTGGCTGGATTTGTCCAGACGCATACGAGCGACTGCATGGCGGAGAAGAGCTCGGAGTCTGCTGTTGACGGGCTCAGAAGCGGGCGCCTTGACAGTGAGACGCCACTCCGGGGCCGAGTTGCGGAGCCAGCATTCGAGTATGGCGCTCGGAGCCTCGTAGATGGCGGTCCACGTGTTCTGTCGCTTCAGGTATCGGAAGCGGAATTCCATGTCGACGACGGCTTGCGAAACAGCATCACTCCATAGCTCCCAGTCGGACTGCTCCACTTCGCCCTTCCCGTTGGCCTGCGCTTCTACACGGAGCTTCTCGAGCGACGAGGGGTTGATGCCGGCGATCTGGACACGCATTGGTAACAACTCCTTGAACTGCTGCTCAAACGCAGAAGGTTCAACGCGGTGGGTATCGCAAGGTGCGTAGACGTGCTCGGGGCGACCGCCGCAGCCGGTGCAGGAGCGATATCCGCATGCCCCGCACTGCATGATCGGCTTCTCTGCTGTGCCAAACTGGCCCTCACAGACACAATGCCTCGAACTGCGTTCCGCCTGGAGGAGGACTTCAGCAATAGACGCGGTCGATACCTTGGCAAGATCCAAGTCATGCGACTCCAGCACATCCTCGCCGATAACTCGATCGGCCGGTGCCGGCAGTAAGGCATCTGCCCGTCTCTGCTCTTCAGCGCTCTCCATGGCATCCTCGCCCTCCGGGATAGTTCTCAGCGCGACATGAAATGCCGCCAGCATGGACGCGCCGACGACCGTGGTGGTCATCGCGTTGCCGGCGAGATCGGCCAGTTGATCCTCGGTCTCACTCGTGAGGAGAAGTTCACGAACGGGAATTCCTTGAAGTGCGAGTGCCTCACGACCAGTGACAGGGCCGCCACGATTCGTAACCCAAGGGATCATGTTGGGAGTCAAGCATGGGGCGAGTGCCGTCTTGGAGTATCCGGCTTGACGATCGACGTTTTGGCTTACGTTCCAGATGATTGCCTTGAAGCCCGAGTCAATCCCTTCCTTGGCCACGCGAAGTGTCGAAATATCCAACAGGTCAACAACGCGCTCTGTTTGGGCCAACAACCAATCGTTCCAGGTCCAGTCGAGGCCCTTGCACACGCCGGCTTCCTTCCATGCTGTGAGAGGTCGAAGAACCCCCAGCTCCTCGTCGGCACGAGCACGCGCATGGCGCGATTCACATCGCCCCCAGTCTGTTGGTTTGCGCGCGGTGCCGTCCTTGTAGTAGCGCTCCGCCGCGAGGTCAAGGCGGGCACGGTGGATGTGAGCGTCGTCGGTTGGAAGCAGGAAAGCTTCGAAAGGTGATGACCATGGACGCTTCAGGTCCTTGACGGTCTCCATCCATTTCTCGGGGAGATGGGTCGGGCCAGCTTTGGTCATAGGGGTCGCCAACAAGTAGATACGTGTGCGAGTATGTGGAATGTAGTACTCCTTGGTATCCATACTGCGATTAGATGGAACTGTTCTCAAGGTCAGAAGCTCACCGAGTGTAGTTGGCGTCGTAGTTGATCTCGGCAAAGTATTCCACAACCTTGTCCCATGGAGCACTACAGACGTTCTCCAGGATCACAATGGGCGGCTGATGCTTCTTCACCCATTGCAGCATTCCGCGGAAAGTGCGGCCAGACTCGCCATTGGCATCAATGCCTTGTTTCTCGTTGTTTAGTCCCGAGTAGTCCACACATGATGTGCCAGCGATTAAAATCTATCTGTCAGCACTGTATAGGCAATGCTTCGTACGTCGATGTTTCCTGGCACTTTCCTGAGGGATCCATAAGCGGTGTGCGCTCGATCTTTACCGAGTTCCGTGACGTCCCGGAAAAGGATGGGAGGGGCAAAGTTACGCTCAATGTAGGCCTGCTTGAAGGGCTCGATTTCACAGGAAAAAACATGTTCGAAACCGAGGGTCACGCCATGCTGCTGCTTGACAGACTTCGCGATCATGCCAAGTGCAAGTAACGGCGATTCGGTGCCCCTGGCGTCAGCTACATCGCTAAAATCACAATTCACGAGCACATGGTGGCGACACGGAGCTTGCGGCCGTTCAGACGCTTAACTAGTTCAGTTATCTGAGGTAGCTGTTCGCGTCAGTGTGCCCTTCTCACTCCAAGACTCACCCGCGAGGTCAGGTGATCAAAGATGGCTTCGATGTCGTTGATAGGAGGGAGATCGTCGGCCAAGGTCATAGCCTTTACTGCACCGGAGGAACCCTTGGGGCGAAGAGGTAGAACACCGCTTTTGAAGGCGCCCAGTTTGACAGGTGCTTTCTTCGGACCTTTGACTCGCACTCCCCAGCCCCCGTTCTTGGCTCGCGCAGCTGGCTCTGATTGTGTCAGCGTATCGCCGGACGCATGTGCTTACTGTCGTCAACCGCGTTGTCATCGTCCTCCGAGACCAGTTCCGCTTCTGGTTCGTCCTCGGGCTCCTCAGGATCCGATTCGAAGCTCTCGTCCCCGGAGCCATCTGAAACAGCGATGAACTCATCCTCAGATTCCACGCTGGGTGCCCTTGACGGGACTGCTGCATAGTTCTCTTTCTCACTGTCGGACTCGTAAGGAACGGCGGCCTTCTTCTTCGCTTTGGGTTTGGACGCGTTGCCCTTGTTGGCGTGCTTAGCAAGCAACGGTTTACTGAGGACTTTAGAGGAAAGCTTCGCGGAGGTGGGCCTCCGCTTGTTTACGCTGTTCTGAGAGGCTGTGGAGGATTTGGATGGTCTGCCGCCCACCATCAAGGCGAAGATGGTGCGCTGAGTGGGCCGCGGCTTGCGGGGGTACTTCTTGTAAAACGCGAGGACGGGTGGATCATCGTTCTCGAATTGGTCACCTTGGGTCCAGGACCGCTCCTCGACGGGATACCCCTTCCAGTGGATGAGATACTCGAACATCGGCGTGTTGCCGTAGGTTCGCCACCGGCTATCAACGATGTAGTCAACCTCATACTCCTCATCCTCGAGCTCTGGTACCTCCTCGTCACTGTCGAGGTCGGACTTGTTGTCAGCGACAGCAAGGCGTCAACTCACCCGCTTGCGTTTGTTGTCTTTCGTGCTCGGTTGTAATGGAAGCACGTCTTCGTCCGATTCATCGCTGGAGTCGATGATGGCCTTGCGAGGAACGCGAGCGGATGCTCTCCGCTGCGTAGTCATGTCGGTTTGTGATTAATGTTGGTGAGATGGTTGATGAAAGGATGAAGGGAGACACGGCGGTGGGCCACCCATGTGATTGGGTTATTTGCGGACGCGTCGCGTGAAGTCATACACGCCGGTGGAGGTCATTCAACATTGCCTCCGCTGCGGAGACGCGTCGAGACCCTGAGGATATCTATCTAGCCACCACCTGAAAGAACGTGAGGTGCACCATCGCTTGCTATATTGGTGTGATGCATCACCAACGCTAGAACGATAGTAGCCCACGTTGCCCCTCATGACTGAGGGATATGAGAGGACACCTGGAGCGTACAGAAGGATGATCACGCTCCGGTTCCCACAGACAAATAAAGCAGTTTCACCCTCCTCGGACCGACATTTTTAACATTGCCTCGACCTCCCCAGATTGACAATTGCCTTGTCAGCTCTCTCCGCTCAGGCAAGTCACGATCGGGCCAAACGGAGGAGATTGATAATGTCTTGCATGATCGTCTCAGGTCGCCAACACTAATCTAGCTCATCCTCTCTGTTGACCGACTCCAACTCCCCATTCAACCCAGCACGTTGCAAAGCTCTGCGAAGGGCGACGGAGCGCTCGTCGACCTCATCCAGGAGCAGAAGAAGCTGTGCAATCTCGTCCTTGGGTGTCGCGGCTGCCCGACGATCGAGGACATACTTCACTGCTTCAGCGACGTCGTTCTCGTACCCAAATCGTTGAAGGCGCTTTTCCTTGTGCTTGGACTCGGGTTGCGCGACGTAGGTGTATACGTTGGAAGCGACAAGGACGGCGATAAGCGCAGCCATAAATGATGCCTTGCTGATAGGCGAGTCGCTGAGGAGATCACTGATGGTATTGTAGGCGGTGCCGATGCCGGAAGCGATCGAGGTGAAACCGCTCAGTACAGAGTCAAGAGCACCCTGTAGCTGCCAGTAGTCGGCGTCTTGTCGTGCACGTCGGTTCTTGGCAGCAAATTCCTGCGCTTCTGTTTTGATACTTGTTGTTCCACCCTTGGAAGCCTCTTCCTGGACCTCTTCAGCGTCCTCAGCACCAGCAACGGTGAACTCGGTTGGGTGCTCCTTCATGTACGCTCTCATACCGTTGGCGAGATCATCGTGATACTGCTTCTGGCCATCGATCGCCGACTTCTCGATGATGCCTACGCGTCAATCAAAACGGCCGACTTACTACTCACCCTTTACCCAGGACTTTCCGGTCCACTCGACTTCGGTGGTCACAACAACGCGTGTGGACCCTGGACCGGCCCAGGTGAGACACGTGCGCGTCTTTACACTGAAGACGCCCCCACTGGGGACATCAGGTGTTCGCGTGGTGGTGATCATTGAGATGTATTCGTCATAATCGCAGTGGTCTTGCATGTCGACGATGTGGCACTTCGTCTGCTTAGGCCCAATAGAGCCATTCAGAGGCTTAATGTAGGAAGTAGAGCGATTGAGCTTGCCTCCCTCGTCGGGCCGCCAGTCAGATGACTCAATGTCTGTAGGTGAGCCAAGGTCAATCACTCATCGCAAGCGTATCCAAGCCACACCTTTTAACTTCTGGTTGTCAGATAAGAAGCAGCGGTACCACCCGCTGTTGAACATGAGGTTGTAGACTTTGTCTGGAGAGCTCGGGAAGGTGGTGTCGAGGGCAAGCTCTGTGTAGTGTTGTCCCGTCTTGCTGCACAGACACTCCGTCGATGAATGAGTCGCGGCGGGCGCAGGCGAAGTACCTTCGGTAACAGAGGCCGGGCGAGAGGTGCCATTCGGAACTGCGTTTGGCATTTCTGCACCCGGATGGGCGATTCGCCAAATGTTCATGAGTACATCAAAGGTAGAGTCGCGAGAAATGAGTGAGGCAAATGTGTACTGCGGTCAGCCTGGCCTACTGGACAACAAGTATGCACCTTTTCCTTGCTGGTAGTTACCCCGATCGCGTTGGGAATGACTAACGCAGTCATTTTCTTTTCAATGGTCTGCACTTCCGCGAAGGGAATGACCACATCGGTGATCCACCCGAACAGGTTGGAGTGGAAGCAAATGTGGTTTTCTGAGACGTATAGCCTGCCGTGAACGAGAATGTCTTTTGCCAAAGCACAGCCGTAGTCTTCTGATCAGCGTTGACACACAAAGTGAACCTGCCTTCAATCAAATAGTCGCCCTCGTCCACGGTGGGAAAGAGCCCATGAAACTCGGCATTGCGGCGGTTGCTCGCCACCGCGAACCCGGTCACGGGAAGGTGATCGATCCCATCATCCTCGCTAACATTCTCGCTGTCGTCCTCGGAGCCGTAGCCGTCATCACTGTCATAGTCCTGGGTGCTCAAGAGATACGGGGACCTGCCTACCGAGACGGCTCTTTGGGAAGATGCGCCTTCTGCAGGCTGTAATCCGCTCTTGGCAAGCGCGGCAGCGATAGTGTTGCCTTGGGATATCGCAGATGATGTAGAGGCGCGTCGTGAGCGGCGCCCCTTTTTCTTCTTGCGGCTCTCGGTCGCTGGGGGCGAGTGGATACGCTCGGCAACTCGCTGCACTATTGAGTCTCTGTGAGCTTTGCGACCTTCTCTCGCGAGCTCATGCGCCTGGTCCGTGTCGAGGGCTTCAGACATGGCTGCCTCGAGGCCGACGGCGTGGGCGCTAACCACGTCTGTCGGGCTGTCGCAGTAGGCGTCCGAGACGACAAGACGTGGTGTGTCGACGGGCACGGTGGGTACGCGGTCCGTGGTATTGGCAAGAATGGGAGCAAGGGGCCTTGCTGTGGAAGTGAGGCCGGGCTTGGAAGGCGAGGGAGCTAGCTTGGGCGAAGCGAGAGAGGGGGCTTCTGGATTATGTTCTGCCGAGTCTGAAGAGTGTGTCAAGACACGAGTGGGCTTCCTCGAGCGAAGTAGCGGCATGGATGGTTATGGGCCTCGAGCGAGGGAGGAGGTCCAGGAGGGGATGGCGGGGGGCGGGGAAGGGGGAAGGCTCGGACGAGTGGGTGTTGGCGTCATCACTTTACTCATGGGCCGCGGCTCGCAGACCTCTGTGATGACAGCGCGGCCGATCAGGGACAACACCTTGAGTATTGAATAGTGGACATTAGTCCTGTGGCCCTCGGCCCTAATGGCCTAATGGGCTAATGGGTCTGGTCGGGTGGCAACTACCTTTGACCACGTGGACAACGGTTTGTTACGTCAACAGGACCCGATCCATGCAACAGGTTCCTCGTCGTCCAACGACATTCGCTGCAGCGCGGCCTGCAGGAGATTGACAGCGACCGTGGGTCAAACTCTGCGGAAAACGGCACTCTTCATTTTCTATCGCGCTTGCGTAGCTCGAGAGATCGCGAGAGATGATCGCCTCCTTGCTGTCCCCAAAACGCTATCGACTTCGTGCTTATTGACTACGGCACCGCGATCAAAAGTGTGTGGGGCATTGTGACTCACGCCGTCATGGGGGCGTACCCTACTGCGCGAGCCAAAGTAGCACCCAACTATTGCTCTGAGATAGCCTTGAACCCTACGAGTCAACCTTGCTTAAGGAGGATAAGCAAGGGTCCGTAGGCGGCCTCTGTAGATAGAAATTAGTTGAAGAGAAAAAACGAGGCGTGGAGATGAACAAAGACTCATTGGCGGGACATTGCGGAGCGTCACCGTGGGAAACTTAGATGCCAGAGTCATTAAAGCAGTCGCGCCAAGACATAAGTACTTCTGATTAGAAAACACAATATGCACACATAATGAGGGACAATGCTAACTCTGCATCGCTATTCAACACCATGCTTTCGATACAAGCTACTCCTTTGCAAGGGACTTGCCGCTCATCTCCGCGGGCTGAGGAAGACCCATGATGGAAAGAATCGTGGGAGCGACATCCGCGAGCGCGCCATGCTCCTCCGTCACCTGCAAAGTGCCCTTCTCACCAGTAACGATGAACGGTACACGGTCTTGGGTCAGTCATGTAGACACCAAAAGCTTACTCGTGGTATGAGCGGTGTGGGGGTTACCAGTCTCCAGGTCGATCATCTGCTCGGCATTACCATGGTCGGCGGTGATGCAGAACACGTAGCCGGCCTCCTCGCATGCGTCATAGATAGTTCCAACGGCCTTGTCGGTCGCAGTGATGGCCTCAACAGCGGCGTCGTAGACACCGGTGTGACCGACCTGAGATATCAGTACATAATCAGCAGCGACCACTCACCATGTCGGGAGGAGCAAAGTTGCACATGACAAACTCATACTCGCCCGTCTTCACGATCTCAGCAACCTTGTCGGCAACGGCCTGAACGCTCATCTCCGGCTTCTTGTCGTAGGTGGCAACCTTGGGGGAGGGGATCATCACGCGTTCCTCCCCGGCGTACTGCTTCTCAACACCGCCGTTGAAGAAGAAGGTGACATGGGCATACTTTTCAGTCTCTGGTGGTCAGCCAGACTCTGGGAGTGCCACCCACCGGCAATGTGGTTTTGCTTAACGCCCTGCTTGCCGAGCCACTCAGCAAGAACGTTGTCCATGGAGACAGGGGGGAAGGCGACAGGGAGCGTCCATGCCGGGTTGTAGCGCGACATGGTCGTGACGCTCTGGACGTCAGTGACGGCGCCCCATCATGACATACCAGATTCTTGGGGATTTCGACGTCAATAGGCTTGTCGTCGTCAAAGGCCAGCAGTGAGGCAATCTCGCGCATTCGGTCCGAACGGTAGTTGAAGGTGAAGATGGTGTCGTTGTCTGTTGGTTGAGCAAGGTCCATACGTCCAGGTTCTCTCACCGTGGAGGCGGGTCGACTGATCCCCGAAGATGAGGGGCTTGATGAACTCATCGGTCTCGTTTCTGGCGTAGCAGTCCTCGATAGCCTTAACGGGATCGTCTGACTTAGTACCGACGCCCTGAACTAGAGCGTCGACGGCGATCTTGACTCGGTCCCAACGCTTGTCACGATCCATGGCGTAGTAGCGGCCGACAAACGTGACGAGCTCGCCAACGCCGATCTCCTTGATACCATCGAGGAGCTGCTGGACGTACTTATCAGCCGACTTGGGGGCAGTGTCGCGGCCATCGCCAAAAGCATGGATGTATACGTGCTTGACGCCCTGCTCCTTAGCGGCACGAAGGAGGGCGAGAAGATGAGTGATGTGCGAGTGCACGCCGCCATCTGACAGGAGACCCATAGTGTGCAGGCGACCGTTGTTTTCCTTGGCGCGCTTCAGGCACTCAACCACTGCGGGCTGGTTCTTAAACTCGTCCTTTTTGATCGACTGGTCAATGCGGACAATGTCTTGCCAGACGATGCGACCAGCTCCAATGTTCAGGTGACCGACCTCGGAGTTGCCCATGAGGCCTTCCTTGAGACCGACTGCGAGGCCCGACGCCTCAAGCTCAACGAAGTTGTGCTTGTCACGGATCTTGTCCATGTTGGTGGTGTCACCGTGGAAGATGGCATTGCCCTTCTCGTTCTCGGAAAGTCCCCAGCCATCGTGGACGCTGTACAGGTCAGTGCTATTGGTGACGAAAGACGAACAGCAGGCAGACCTTGTCTGGATGTCAGCGGAGCCGGGGTTTAAGCTTACGCTTCACAGTGGTCTTCTGCTTCTTCGAGTCGTGCTGAGGGTCTTCGGCGGGACGAGCGGCCATTTCGTTGATGTGAAGGAGAGAGAATGTGTGGTGGAAGTGTTCAGATATCCCATGATGAGGACACAGGTCATTAGGTAGACGCGATTGGGGCATGGTACGCGCGGGCGAACCTCTCCGACGTCACAGGGCGAGGCTGTCCGCTCCAGCTCTTTATTCCATCCGCCCTCTATGTGGTTCTGCGAGCCCGCTGGCGGCATGGCAGTTCATTGCGCGCCTGCCGTCCGTCAATTCCGTCAATCGACCGCGACCCGTGAGGCCGCGAGGCCGTTGCGAGTTCTAACATGTGCACAGCGTGTGGCCTGGGGAGGTCTTGGTTCTCACTGTTCACTCTTGCTCTGCCAGCTGCCAGGAACAGGCCTGCTACGCTTGCCGGCTGCGATAGCTGCGATCAGGTGTGTAGGTAGAATAGCACTCGTCTTCCGTTAATCTGTTGACATGCGTCGGCTACGTATGATCATGCTCGCAGTAACCGCAGGAAGAGTCGTCTGAAAACTCACAATCGTTTCTAAACTGCGTCCGCAACCGTAAGCGACATTTGCCGGAAGGAGCATCGAGCTGGAGCGGGCAAGTGCAGACAATAGAGGGTTGCATGGGCTCCGCAGCGCCAATGATACAAAGCTGTGAGGAGATTGCAGCCGCGCTACCCGTACTATTCGATGGTCAACGAGAATTCGACAGCTACCAACGGCGGCGTGATCAATGGATCGATGATCGGATAGCAGCGGTACCGCTGCTCGCTGATCGCTGATCGCTGAAGGTATCAATGGGGGCGGAAGTATTTGCTGTACCGCCACTCAGCCTCTGCTGATCTGCGGCCTGCGGGAGCCAGCCCATGAGTAGACCCTGACCACCTTGGCCTTCCTACCCTGCGTCTATGCAGCTTAGCCACCCCTTTTACGGCGCGACAGCTGTCATTCTACCCTGCGCCCCCTGCCAACCCCTCTCGCTCCCCTTGGCCCATCCACCGCACCGCACCGCTTGCCCGCGCACCTAACAGTTCACGTTTCTGGGTTCAACTCATCTCTTCATCTCACATCCCTTCATTCTCACCACGGCGAGCTGGCTCGGCCACGACCTTCTTCCACGTCTATCTCCCCGTCAAGCATTTCCCAGTTCACGCGCGCAACTATCCTCTCATCGACGACCAGATCACTCTCGCCTCCTGCTGCCTCCACTCCCTTCATCCATTCCCCTCGTTCCATCCTCTCCTCGCCCAACATGTCTTTGAAGACGGCGCCCTTCAAGTTTGGGTCGTTCGACTGGGTCTGCGAGCGCGCATCGCTCATCGTCTGCCCCATGTTGGGTGAGACTGGCATCGAGCCCACTTGCTATGCTCGCAATGTGCAGCTCGGACGCCAGATCATCTTCCAGCCAGGTTTGTCTCCCTCCTGCGAGCTGTACACCCAAGCTGACTCTTCGCAGCGACATGCTTTGTCCACATTGCCGCGCTGGGCATGACGCTCATTATGCTCTTCCACATTCGATCCAAGTACACGGCGGTAGGCCGCAAGGAGATCGTCCTCTTCTTCTACATTTACATGTTCGTTGAGCTCTTGGCCATCTTCCTCGACTCGACCGTCATTCCCACTCACCATGTTGTTTACCCTTGGTTCGCAGCAGTATACGCCGGTGCTGTTGGGGCTCTTTACTGGTGCATCCTCGTTAATGGGTTTGTCGGCTTCCAGCTGTATGAGGACGGCACGCCTATGAGCCTTTGGGTAAGTGATAGAGATCGCGGAGTGGCTTCACGACGGCTGTGCTGATTCCCTCCAGTCGCTGCGCCTGAGCTGCCTGGGCGTGGGCGGCATCTGCTTCGTTATTGCTGCCGGCACGTTCCAGAAGTGGGGTTCGCTCAACTATAACAATCCGATCGGTCTCTTCATCACCTATCTTGTCTACCCCTTGATCGCGGCAGTCGTCTACATCGTTTCTCAACTGATTTTGGTGGTGCGAACTCTCGACGATCGTTGGGTCATCGGTGACATTATCTTCGGCGTGGCGTTTTACGTCATTGGCTGTGTCTTGCTCGTCGCGTTCAGCATTACCATCTGTGATGCCGTCTCCCACTACATCGATGGCGTTTTCTTCTTCCAGCTTTGCATGCTGTTCACTGTGATGATGATCTACAAGTACTGGGACTGTGAGTTGGCCCTCGTGATCAAGCTGATCATCAGCCATTACCAAAGAGGACCTCGAGTTCTCCGTTGGCTCGAAGGTCGCGGTCTGGGAGGTCAAGGACCCTCTGCTTGCAGTTAGTCTGCTCAAGTCCGTCTGCTAACCACAGCCCAACCCAGAGTACATGGAGGATGATGGCCAGTCGGCCTATGGCGGCGCCGGCGGTTCGCTCGTTGGCGGCTATGGCGGCAATGCCATGTACGGCAACTACAACCAGGGTTACTCAAAGTCCCCGTCTTACGACCAGTTCAATGGCGGCCACAACTCGCACTACTAGACAAGATCTGACTCACGATCTCCCCTGTACCGGACATTACGTATGCAGTGTTTATGCGATTCACCTGTGAGAGTCGACTGATTGCCCTGCTGCCTAGCAGCTACGGCAGCGCCATTCCTACCTTGATTTTGCTTCTGACAGAGCGAAGCCGAAGAACTGCGCGCAAACTCATCCGCCCCACCGACACTACTGCTCAGTCATAGCCTGGAGAAACAGTATTTTACTGGTACCCGGAGGGGGGGTAGGGTAAACGAGACAGATTTAGAACGTAATGGTGCGCCGAAACTCGCATGCTAAGACGAACTCGAGGAGAGGTTCAGCCCATAGCGTTTGTCTAGCGGCACTTGCCGAGGCATCAAGGCAAGCGCTGAACGACAGGGTGTTCCACCTGTCGCTCGCAGATTCCACTTTTTTACGTCCTCGCAGTTCATTTCCACAATTCCGCCTTTGTCAAACGAAATTGACACTAGATTGTCGATCGTGACAAGAGGTTGACAGAATACGAGGCTCTTCTGGGCTGTCTATCGCTCTAAACTGATCTGAAAAGGCGCTGACACATGATAGTGGGCTGCCCTCACCTCATACCCTTTCGATCGCCTGGTGAAGCAACCGTGGAAACTGACACGATAGCGCTGCAGCCCTCTGCGGGTTCCGCCGTATCTGGCCACGGGGCGCTCCCCCTTGAACAGCTTACATCTTCTCCCAAGCTACCACACTGGTAGCAGCAAGCTGATGTTGGCTGAATTCGCCTTGACATCAAGGGTTGGAGCATGTCATCTTTTCAGTCATCCTCTCACCTTTTGACTTCCACTAGAGGTAGAGCAGGCACATGGTGTGTAACCGTCATTCTCAAATGAGAGATTATCGATCAGTGCTGCCATCGACACTGCCCATGACAACGAAACTCTACTACACAGATGGTTAATCTGAAAGGGAGAGCCCGCATGTCCAGGCATGTCCAGTTCAAGAGCCTCCCAGTGGTTCTTTCAAAGAGCAGTCGTTCCTCGGCAAGCGGGTCGGGAGCGCCTAGTTGTTTTAAGTACGGGCAATGGCCGTTACAACAACAATGAAAGTACACCTCGGGGCTTCGCTCTTGAAAACTCCAGTGTCGAGTGGGCTCTCCCCGGCGGTTAAAGGCCTACTCAGCGCCACGGCCTCGGTGCTGACCAAGTCGGCTTCGTTCTCAACCGTTCACCTCGTCTTTGCCTACCTGACTCGTGACGAAGCCGGTTGGGGACAAGGCTGGGAAACCTGAACGTCACGCCCATGTATTCAGTCTTTGGAAACTCTCTTCCACATTCATATCGCCATCACATTGTCACTTCCCAATCTATCAGTCTAGTATTATCAGCGGAGGCCTTTGATTCGCGGTGCCAACCTTAGATGCAGTAACTGCAAATCTCTACCCCGATTTGAACTCTCAAGTCGCATGAGTAGCTGCAGAAGAAGGTACAGAGTTAACGAATCGGCAACGCTTTCTTTGGCAGGGTGATCGGATGCTTGGCTGGCTTGCGGTATCTCCCGTGCTGTCTGAAAGGACGTTACCATTAGCATAATCAGGCTTGCGTACGGCACACCTCAGATTCTGTGCAGGGATGGAACAAGGACCACTGCCACTCTCGAGGTCGGCCAGCCGTACGACCAGATTGTAATCGAGCGACCACCTCGTGGAGCTGTGCGCGCGCTTCGGTGACGAGTCGGCCCCTCAGGTCTCAAACCATCGACGAGGCAGAGAGGAAGACCTAAATCTTCGTGGGGGCTACGAGGCAACCAAACTTGACAGTGACTTGCTTCAAGTTGGACGCTCAGTGTCCAGCACCTGGTCACTCCCTTTCGCGCGCTGCATGGGCAACAATCTCCATGCGTGATGTGGGCTCATTAGCATCTACGTCGAGGTCTCAGGTGACTAAGGATGAGCTGTTCAGGCCAATTCTGAAATGGAGGTGACGACTGTTGCGAATGTCTTGGACCCGCTTTGTCTCATGCATGGTCCAAGCTCCCCCATATTGGATGCGAGTCACAGCAACATAGCGTGGAGGCTGCGCTGAAGGTCTGCGGTAGGAGGCAGATAGGTGTAGTCTGCAGATCTGCAGATGTGGTGGGTAACGGGAAGTAATGGAACTGGCCTGGTTCCTAGATCCTAGATGCGCCAGCGTGATGGGTGGTTAGCGGATGGCGGAAGCACAAAGAGGCTCTGCGCCGAGCATGCCGACGATCCGACGTAGATCTAAAGGGCTCACCTCGAAGAGTCATTTATCGATGGTGCCTGGCGAATCCGTTTGGCACTCAGTCCAATAGGAGGTGGGATTGTCGCTCGGCATGCCCTCCCACATGTGACATGTGCGGAAGTGGGGGGAGACGTCGTTGCTTTGATCGGCTATAAAACGAAGACATCCCTCTTCACAAGTGTCGTGAAGTGCTTTAGCATATCCTGTCTCCTCCTTGTCCCACGTATCTCGACACCTCACCATGGTCCTCGTCTTCTCGCTTCTGGCGTCAGCCTTGATGGCGTCGGTGACTTATGCTCACTTCACGCTGGACTACCCTGTAAGATTGGTCCCCTGTTTTATTCTCTATTCACTACTGACTAACGCTCAGCTCACCCGTGGTTTCGACGAAGACAAGGAGCCCGAGTTTTGTGGCGGTTTTAATACGGCAAGCGCCCAGCGCCAGCCTGTTCCTCTGAACGGAGCGGCTATCTGGATCAATTCCCATCACCAGTTGGCAACCGTAGATGCGTTTCTGTCCACGCAACCTGATCCGAAGACGTGGGATGATTTCAACTCGACCATTAACGGCACTTCATCCATCATGATGGCATCGGACTTCTTCCAGGTACGTCTGAGGGAGTAGAGCAGCAACTGAGACACAGGTGGCTGAGGGTGTCGCCTGCTGGAATATCAACTTCGCCACCTTGCCGTACAATCTCACCAACGGCTCCCAGATCACCCTTCAGATCCAGTATAACGGGGTATGTCCCTTTGGCGATTGGGTCAAGGATTAACTAACAACGGCAGGGTGACAGCCCCCTGTACCAGTGCACAGACTTGGTCTTGCTGTCGAATTACACGGTGCCCTCGAACTACACGTGCTCGGAAGACGCCGCCGCGGAGTTCACGAGGACCCGGAGCAGTGGTCCTTCAGCAACCTCCCAGGCAGCTTCAGTCTCTTCTGCCGCATCCACTGGACAGAGTAGCAGTGCCTCTAAGGTTACTTCCTCTGTGGGCATGCTCGCAGTAGCTGCTGCCGCTCTCGCTGCAGTTATGTAGGCCATCTTACGTCTCAATCCAAGTGTATTGATGCGAAAGTGGTTATTGGAGCGGACGTGTTTGTCCAATGCAGACAGAATGTCTTACAACTGCCCAGACAGGGTGAGGGTCTAAATGCGGCATGATTTACGTCAGCGACCTGCGTCAATGCTAAAACGGGCCTTTCAAAACACGTGCTTTTCACTAGGAGGATACAATTAGGAGTCTTCAAATCTTCCTTCTGTAAGTCAGTTGGCTGGTCAGTACTGCCTGGAGCATCGTGCTTCACGGATTGAGGAGGACTGATAGTGGTTCGCTGCTCAGACGGATAGATTTAGGACTGGAGGGGCAGGTGATGGGAGAATGCATCGAATGGACGACTCTATTGTTACGCGCACTCGTACGGGTAGATCCGAAGAAGTTCACGTCTGTATGGCTTACCGCCGCTGTGACTCCAATGCAGCGTACTAGACCAGCTGTAGTGATCATGTATGCAAACAAAATGCGAGCGCCATCACTATTCGGCTCGGACGGAAGTGGGCTCGGCTTAAGTACACTCCCATACCCGGCCCACTTTCGGTTTCTGAACATCCGTTTACCGGTCCACCATAAAAATACAACCACCCACCTCCGCTCCATCACACTACTGTGGCCACCTTCACTTCAATCAACTCTACAACCGCGATGGGCATCTCCATGAACGATAGCCTCGAAGTTATCCCGACGCCTTCGCGGCTTTTGGGTTTGGAGTGCTTCAAGGCCGGCAATCTGTGGACACCCCCGGGCAATCGCGGCGTGTTCGGAGGACAGGTTATTGCCCAGGCTCTCATGGCCGCAATCAAAACTGTTGAGGGGCTAGAGCTGCATTCTACACACGCATATTTCCTGCTGCCGTGCGACTCGCGGAAGTCAGTCACGTATGCCGTTGAACGGCTACGAGAAGGCAAGAGCTACTCGACTCGACTTGTGCACGCGATCCAGAACTCGGAGACAATCTTCACTCTCACGGCGTCGTTCTCGCGACCTCCAGACCCTACAGGAGGCAAGCGTTGGCAGCGCGACTTCCCGGAGAACGTACGGAGCTATGAGGAGTCATACGAGGACCGTTGGGCGGACCACATCAACAACATGAGTGACTTCGGGCTCAAGTAAGTCAAGCCAGGAGCTCTCCGACGGCAACTGACTATGAAAGAGTCGCAGACACGGAGGAGAACAAGGCCGCTTTCCTCGCTAGCAACGATCGCGTGATGACTGCCGTTAGCGGGCGGCCCCAGGATGGCCCCTACTTCTCGCAACGTGCGATCTGGCTTTCCCCTCACCTCGATGGGCGACCCATGACGCCTAACGAGGTTCGCGCCATGATCGGCTACATGACCGACTCGCAGGCGATTGCGACACCGGGCCGGACAATCGGGCTGAGCGCCACTTCCAACCCCCGACTCGGCATGGTTGCTACAATCGATCACACGATTCATTTTTACCCCCTCCCACCTGACTACGATGGCTCCCAACCTCTCCTGCATATAATGGAGGCTCAAGTTGTCGACCTTGCGTCTGGCCGCGGACAGATGGTCGGCCGGGTTTACACGCAGAGCGGAGTGCTCATTGCCACGACTAGCCAGGAGGGAGTTGTGAGGGCCCGGAAAGAAGGTGTCAAGCCGCGAAGGGAGGCCGCCAGGCTGTAGGGAGTCGTTTATGTCGATTTCCTATGTTCTGTCGTTATGGTGAATTGAGCAGTGCGCGTTGGAGCATAGTAGCCTTGCTTGAGGACCATGTGGTGTGTGACCTGTGGCCTTGAGTTGTGACGATTGTGGTGCTGTGCTCATCGATGCGAGAGCAGTTTCGCAGCGTGTCCGGGCGTAATGTCACCCTAGGCTCTCACCTCGCTAACGCCTGCGGTTGATGTGGTCATTGCTGGGGCGTGCTAAGCATTCGCGACCTTCGGTTTGCAGCAGGCTCACTCGAGGTGGAGGAGCATTGACGATGTTGCCCACCCAGGCCAGCTGGCGCATCCCACATCCCCGCACGATCCTTGTTGACATCCTCCAACCAGCTGCGTTAACCACACCAAAGATTACTCAATCTGGGGCTTTTGAGCTGTCTACGTCTGAACAGGTCATGTGGACTTCAATACGTTTGCAAACAGTAGTGATCTCCTCGGTGACAGGAGATCAAAGTCACGCCAGGACGACAAAGAGTCTGTTTACATAATTGAGTTGTGCATGAAGTCTGAAAGCACTGTTGATGTTCGAGTTGGATAAAGCGACGGATTTGAGCATTGAACACCCTGTACAATTGCACCACCCTTGAAACTTGGAGCATGGCGTCGTTTGTTTGTCAATACGAGTTTCTGGAACTCCCTTGGGCCGCGACATGTCCTTTGCACAACTGCCCCACTTTGACACAATTCCAAGGTAAGGGGGCTTCTCTTCATTGCATAAGCCGGCAGGCCTGGACGCTTCCTGCGTGAGGTTCCCGCGCATTCTCCTAATGTCGCCCACATGATCAAACAGTAATTGTAGAGGCGTTACACGCAGACCGCTGCCCTGACAGTGGTCAACAATGAATGACCCCTTTGAGCGATACTGCCTGCTACCTGGTTCTCACGTGAACATGCTCGAGAGTTATCACGTGTAGGACTATGCACACGTCAGACAAATCGCCTCATATTGTACGATATGATGTTCACAACTTGTTGACAACGGTGAACCCGTCTTGTTGAACCAAACAGTTATGTTGGTGACAAAAAGTGAACGGTTGCGTGGATAAGTTGGCGCAATGCATATCCTTGGTGCAATAGTCAGGCTGGATAACCGCTCCTCAAAGTTACTACATCTTGGCAACGGAAGCAGGGTTCCTGGCCATTCCCACGGCCCCTGGCTGTTCTGAGAGAAAGGATGCAGTTTGATACGACACTGTCTCAGCTCATAAAGACGTGGACGTCATGTCGATGACAATCACCATCCCAAAACATTTCACATCATGATAGTCAAAGTAAGCCTGGTCATGCTACACAGCGAAGGAGTTTACTGTGATCCAGTTCCCTATAGCTGTAGGCCCAAAACATCCTGTTGGAACACCAGAACTCGTAGATCGGCAATGTCGAGAATATTCCATTGAAGCATGTTGTGGCCCGTAAACGATACTGTTCGATAGATCACTCCAGACATAACGGACTAGAATGCATCCTTGAGTCAACATGTATCACTGTTCACGTCTTTGGGCAGGATCTGCAATGTCTTGACATCGGCTCAAATGACCTCATGTCAAAGTGTAGGTATATGCCGCCAGGCTGCCACTGGAGGCGGTCGAGAGTGTTGCGCCTTGAGTGACTGCTTCCATGATACTTGGAATGGGCCCTTGGCGATTGCGGGAGGAACTGTTGATATGCATAGTAGGGAATGCTTGCACGACTGTTTCGGAGTGGGTATTCTTTCAATCAAGCGCTACACATTTGTTGAGGGAGGACCTGTCGTAGGTACAAAAATGTGAGAAGAGAGAATAGTAACGATCACTCAATGCTACCTGCATGAGGCGAGCTTTGTCGCTGTTCCCGCAATGCGCTACCCAAAGGCTGAGCTGCGATTCCGGCTTCGGGCGAGGACTTGCAGACCATATAATCACCTCGTGTGGGTAGACGGGGAAGGTCTCTTGTTGGCGCTGTTTCCTGTGCTTCCATGCGAGCCAACCGGTCTCGGCCCGCAACAACGATGTGTACATCACATGACCTGCTGTCGTAATATCTTCGCTAAACCTCCCAATCGGTTGGTCGGTCAGGTATGTGGAAAAGTACGCCGCAAGTCATCCATCGGTTACAGGAAAGTAAAAAACGATTCACAACTTCATGCGTGATTGAGACATGACACTGCTTGTGCACTCCATCGCATGTTTAGTTTGAGGTGAACCAGCTGAGATATCATTGCAATCGTGGTCGACTTCAGTAGTCCTTTTCAATAATGAACGTCATTGATCCGTACCATCGAAAGATTCCAAATCTGTGCATCCGTTACAATGGATAAGTCAAGGAAACTTCGTGGACAAAATACATCCATGAAGCCTCAGGAGGTATCAAGAGAATGTTCCTAAACAATCTGCACAATCATAAATGCTTAACAAAGGCGCAAACCACCATAATTGTGTGGGTATGTCTTCTGGCTATCGCTCCATGTATGCTTCCAAAGTCTCTATAGCTGTAATGTTTACGCTCATATAATGCTTAAAAGAGGGAGGTGCTAATTCTCACACAGTGAGGAAGATTCGGGCAATGCATCGGTTCGGGCAATGACCCTTGTGCAGGATGTGTGTATTCAATGTATCACCACGCATCTATCGATTAATGACTCTCAGTACTGGATGGGACTATTCTGTGAAGTCGACCGGGCGGACCCGACAGGACAATACTACATGTATCAGCTCACAAAATTACTACTTCTGGCATTGTGAAAATTGTGGGCACACAAATATACCCAATGAAGCAGTCTGCAGGTGAGGCTTTGAGCACCTGTCGATAGATTTGAGACTCATAATCCAAGGACGCCAGCTGTCTCTACCGACTGAGTCAGGGATTAATGGACGCATGCGACGACTACGTTCAGCCAAACTCCAAAGTGCAATTCAAGCAATTCAAGTGAAACATTCCGTTTCCACAGGGTGGTATTCGGATCATCTCAGTCTGGCTCGCATTTGGGAACGTCGATCATGTATCTGGAGCAAGGTTGAGTACACAAGGTGATGGTCAGAGAGCACTTCCATGTTCACAGGCCGAAAGACGTCTCGATGCGCTGGGGATCTGCTTGACTTATTTATTATTTTGGAGACCAAATTGGTCGACAACTCTTCTGAGCCTTCCCATCCACAGGACCTGCAAAATGCTCGCTTGTGCGTTAGCTATTGATAGCTGGGCTCCACATCTGCATCAGGCCGCCCATTTCACGTATTACAATGATGTCTGAAAGGGGTTGAATCGGTCCTCCGTTTCCGTGCAGCGATAAAGTGCTAGCTAGTGAGTGCTATTAGGAACAGACTGGCCAGCCTGGCATGCCCGACGATTCGAATGACATAGCTGTGGAAAGTACACTCATGAATGCGCAAAACAGCTAAAGTGCGCACCCGCCGCCGTAGCACCAAGCGCCTTCTCGGAGGCCACAACCGATGGGAGTCGCTCTGATGGTTCAAAGGCGCCTCCTCGTGCACTCGGCGGGCGGATTGATGATCAATTTGGCGCGGAGATTGGTGCGTGGGGATGCAGGGGAAGGGCGAGGCTCAGGTCACTCTCTAGTCAAAGACAGATCGTAGGAGCACGTTGTATTTACGCGTTAGTGTTCACATGGACAAGGGTGATAAGATCACGAAAGGTCGGTGTGCACCTAAACTGTCGAAACAGAAGTTGCCGATGAGTATGCCCGGCCCCCTTACATTGCCACGCCCACCAACTTACATCAACCGAATGACGCTGAATGATGCATGTTGGAGGGCAGACCCGTTGGCAATGCCTCTCTCACTTTGCTCACCGCTTCTAGTTTGAGGACGCACTTCACATTGGCTATCATCGCTGATGGTTCCGGAGTGATGATAGCAAGCCTTGAACAGTTTTGGAGGGGACGAGAGAGACGCGCCAGACATGCTACACGACAAGATTGATGAACCTTGCTCAGCTGCGGCCCACTATACATTGCACACCGTCTTCATCACTTCCTGTACTTTGCTTACAACCGTCAGACCCATTCCTAAAGGGTTTCCCCTATAAGGTTGCATTTGCTGGTGCCCGGTGTCCTTCTATGCATGCTTCGAGGGACATTTGTACGAGGCAAGTCGCACAGCTGGGACTGTTGTATGCTTCATTGCATCTTCTATTGCACAAGAACATGTCCTCGATGAAACATATCGGTCGCGACCTGGATGAAATATCGAGGTGCTTGGTCGTCAGTAAAAGCCATAATAGAGTTGTAAGAAACGTTGGTGTCCCAAATGTACAAGTGGGTGATGACTACTCGGGTCACGTCCAACACTGTTCCAGATACCCATCAGTTGAGGCCACAGTATGGTAGCCCCACACGCCATTTCGAAGTTACCTTCAACGGCGAGAGTCATCTAGCACACTGATTCGTCGCAAATGTATGGTAAGGCTCCAAGCGTGTGAAATAGGCAAATGTTAGGCCAAATCACTTGGTATAGTAAACATTCCAGTCAATGGGTTTATTGGTGAACAAGCACGCAATAATCGGCGGCCACGGTGTTTTCCCTCCACTTGGTGTTCGACATTAGCCGTGGCACTATGTATATGGGCTGCACCTCGTGCATTACATGCATAGCCCTAGATTGCTGACTGCCGTCGCGTACACACATGCAGCTTCCTGCCACCCGTCCACAACACTCAACAATCCGTTTCTATTCTCGGAATGCTCATCAAAAGTCTTTTGCTCTTGTGAATAGTTTCGTCCGGTGCTGGAATTCGACTCGATGTCTATACCTCGCGCCTAGCCTTTGCACAATCCAGTGCAAAGAGCGACACACTTTCCTTGCCGAGACATCTTCGCGCCGAATACATCAGGAATTGGGTTACTGTACCGTCCAAGTTATCGAAGCAGCTGTGCATAATGACTCGTGTCAACATTATCGCTCGATTGTGTTCAACAATAAACCGCACCCTCCTCTTCAAGGAGATATGTGAACCGTATTATTGTCTGGGGTGCACGGGTAAACCGACTAGTGGATGCCATGGTATAGCGATTTGTCAACTCTGCAAACATGCACTATCGATTCGCTATGCCTGGCATGGACAGCAGCATAAGACTCTGCTGTCCGTCAACCGTTCCGATCGCTGGCGGCAACCTATCGGGGATCATCCAGCTGATATACAGGCTCAGAGACTGAAACTGCATCATAGCATTTGGGTCCACCCAACGACTAACATGGTTCAGGACGCTGTTGTGTTGCCGGCAGTGCAAAGATACTATGTGCAAAGGTAGCGTGCTAAGGTACTACGTCCTAAAGTATTACATGCAAAAGTATTACTTGCAAAAGTACTACGTGCGAAAGTACTACGTGCAACAGTACTACGTGCAAAAGTGCTACTTGCAAAAGTACTACGTGGACTTATGTATGAGGGTGTTGAGGAAGGACAAGGAGTCGCCACCCAAGTTTAGGACAAGACAGAGGTATTATTGATGGGGAAGAGTAAGGAGTATGATTGAAGATGGGACACTGACGTTACTATCTGCACGCTCAGGAAGAATACACCAGCCCCATTGAATGCTTCGAACACCGAGTACTGAGTTCTCGTGACGTCCGCCTGGATGCATCGTCGTCGCGCATTACCGGCATCATTACTAGAGCAGACATAAAACGAGACATCCAACGAACTCTTGATATCCGGTAAACACCAGGGACCTAAGTACTGATGGTGGTGAAGTGACTAGGGAGAAACATACTGACGGCGAAGTGATACATGTCGCACTGAGAGCGATGGAGGAACGACAACTGACCGAGGATGCGTCCATGGGGCGCATGTCCGGTGGACAGCGAGAGTATGCAAGAATGGCAGTCTGAGTGCTGTGGCAATGGCCTCAGAATGTAAGTGTGTAAAGAGACCTCTGGCTGGGGCTCGCACGCTAGTTAGTTTGAAGGTGACCGACCAGCTCTTGGTTGGTTCGGTATCTCGAGACGGCGAGGATGATATGCAAGATAGCACTTAAGGCCTACAGCATCAGCAAGATGTAGCTACCCAGCATGAGAAGATGGTGGTATGGACGAGCAGACGCAGAAGAGTCCATCGGAGACTAATGGATGGCGGTGGTGAAGTGTGGAAAGGAGGTGGTCCGGAGTCCATTTGTCGCGGGGACCGAGTGGTGGCGGGTGACGCCTCCACATTACGCCGGAATGTGCAGAGCTGACGGTGCCATGCTAGCTTAGAGGATGCTTGGCACCGGCCTCGCGCAGACAGCGGCATAGTTGATGTCGAATGATGGTCAGAATACGCCGATGGCAAGGCCTTCCGCCATTGCTTGCCCTATCTCCGCACAACGAGCGAGATCCTCTGGCTCGATCTTCTTGGTAGCGTAAATGCGTTCAGGCGTCTGGGCGTGGGTACAGACAATGATACCTGGAGTGATCATCCTCAATCGCCATCCCTTAGCAACGCGGTCTAGCTGCCGCAAGGCGTTCTCTCCGTCGCTCCCGGCGCAGATCATCGCAGCGTAAGGTCGCCCGTTGGCCTTGCCTAGAACAGGATAATAGGAGCGGTCGATAAAGGCCTTGAATACGCCCGCAATGGCCGCAAGATTCTCAGGCGTAGCGAAGATGTAGCCGGATGCATTAAGGACATCGTCGGGGCCGGCGTCCTCCGCCTTCACCAGACGAGTATGAACGCCTTCAGCGCTCTGCGCCGCTTCGTAGGCAGCTTGAGCCATCTGCCGAGTGCCGTCTGTCATACTGTAGTAAACAATGAGTAGAGTCTTCGTGGTGCTCTCGTGGACGTTCGCCGGAGCCGCGGTGTGCTGCAACCGTGGCTTCAGGACGTGTGCTGGACGAGGGGGTGGTATTTTGCCAGGCGCGAACCTTGACTGCGTGAGAGATGGGCGGAGACCGTAGGCCCATGGCAGTGGAGGAGACCCAGACCACACCGTCCGGAGGTGCTTGTGAGCCCGTATGTAAGGCCGCATGGACATGGCCGTTGAGGTTGCTGTCCCATGACGGTTGCGTGAGCATTCACGAGGCATGAGGCAACCACCCGAAAGCCGGTTCAGCGGATGCAAAACAAACCGGGGCCCCATGTCACGTGGATCTACCTCACATTTTCTGTCGCGCACTTGAATTTGGTCTTGCACTGACAACCATTCATCAACAACAAGCATGCCGTCCGCCGCGAAGTCGCGCGGCCCCAGCAAACGGCCTCTCGGGTTTCGCTCGCGTAGCTCTCACGAGTATGAGGAAGAGGAGGAACTCGAGGCTCGTCTTTTCGGCACTCGCAAGCACCGGAAGACTCAGTTCGATCACGACGTCGCAGAGGCTGGTCTGGGGTGGATGCGGGACAATGAGGTGGGATGATCTGCGATGTGGATGACGCTCATTATAAAGCTATTCACGGTGGACCTACCTACAGTCAGCCGTGACGATAACGTCTCCGAGGACGAGTTCGATGATGGACCTAAGATCGAGTTCATGGAGAAGCCTGAGGGCGATCACCCAGAATCAGACCCACGAGATGAGTCTCATGAGCTTTGGCACGACCCAGCGGATGATGCCCTGTCTGTCTCGCTGAAAGGCTCAAAGCGTATGAGGAAGCTTGCACGTGGTCAGAAGGACGTGGACCACGTCAATGGGAGCCAGCTGCAATCTAAGCTGAGGGAGCAGTAGGTTGCAGCACTGTTCTCGAAGCTGACCACTGGTTTGAGCGCCTTCATCCCAAGCCTGACTGGGCTTCGCGACGCCTCGAAAGCAAGATGCCAACCATGCAGCGCCTGCTAGCCTCGACAGCATCGTTCATCAGCACCGACGCCTTTGGCGATCAGCGTCCTTCTCTGCCGACGACAACAATCGACATTCAGAGACTGCGCAATGCTAACGCCGCTGTCCCCAGTGAAGAAGGTTCAAGCAGCGCACTCACTGGCACAGTTGATCTGGCATGGCATCCCTCTGCCAAAATGCCGGTCTTGGCAACAGCTGGCACCGACCGCCGGGTGCGATTCTTCAACGTTTGTCAAAGACATTTAGTGATGCTGACCACCCCTCAGATCGACGGTCACACCAACGCCCCCCTCCTTACCCTTCACATTCCGTCCCTTCCTCTCTCTCGCATTTCTTTCCATCCGTCTGGGACATCCCTTCTTATCACCGGAACGCGACCATTCTATTACACGTATGACCTTGCCTCTCAGACGATCACCCGCTCTCCTCGAAATCTCTTTGGCTCCGCGCCTACCCCAACTAGTCCACAGTCGCTGGAACGGACGCGGTTTTCGCCCGACGGAACTCTTCTCGCTGTGGCTGGCCGGCGTGGTGCCGTCAGCATCGTGGAGTGGAGCCATGGCGGTAGCACTGGTGTTGTTGTGGCCGAGCTCAAGAGTGGCCGCGGCGGATCCGTCGCAGACCTTGCTTGGAGCGACGACAGCTCCGAACTGAGCGTGCTGGGGGGCCGTGATGGAGCAGAGGTGGAGGTCTGGAATGTGACGGAGAGGAAGATTGTGCGACGCTGGAAGGATGACCGAGCGTACGGCGGCATGCTCATGCGCCAACATCGTTCGGAGTACACCGCTCTGGGGTGAGGCTTAACGAGAGGTGTCAAACTGACCAGGCAGATCTTCTACCGGCATCGTCAATCTCTATCGGTCAGCATCATTGACGTCGATTGGGATCAACGAAAACAGCAGGATCGAACCTTACAAGTCATTGGAGCATTTGACAACGCCAATCTCGACTATGGCTTTCCATCCTTCTGGGGAATTGTTCGCCACGGCGTCCTCAGCGAAGCAGAAGCAGCTCAAGCTCGTGAGGCGTGGGCCGTGACCGATGCTTACCCCAGTACCACCTGCCGACCGGGACCGCGTTCTCTAACTGGCCAACTCAGAACACCCCGCTTGGGCGCGTTAACTCGATTGGATTCTCGTCTGGAGGCGAGTACATGGCTGCGGCCAACACGAAAGGTGTCGTTCTTCTTTGGAATCTCAAGCACTTCGCAAATTAGATCAGAATTCGTAGTGCTGTATATGTTATGACGTTGAGTCCTACATCAGTCAGCGTGGTGTAGGTCTGATGATATGTGCATCATTTCGCCCTGTAACCCAGCCATACAACCTGATTATTCGGATGTCTGGTCTGGTTCTATGTCTCCACTTCGTTATACTATCGATCACGCGGGGTAGAGGGCGGGCAGGTGGCGCGAGATGACCAGGCGCTGAATCTGCGAAGTACCCTCGTCTGGAGTCGTCAGTGAAAGGCATGAGATAATCTGGGTAGGGGACGACTTACACAGCTCGAAAATCTTGGAGTCACTGGACTGTTAGCTTGGTACAAGCTAAGACGACATACCGGTAGAGCTTCTCCATGGGCATCTCAGTGTTGAAGCCAATGCCGCCGAAGACTATTGTGAGTATCCCCATGCTGTACGAAGCTCACCCTGCACACCCATGCTGGCGTTCTCAACAGCGGCCCGGCTTGCGTAGAGCTTAGCCATGGAAGCGTAGTAGCCTGGGTTAGTCTCTCCCGGCGGTCACAACGCACTGTTGCGCTGGCCAGCATCCTTGACCCAGGCTGACTTCCACACGAGCGCGCGTGCAGCCTCGGCGTTGACGGCCATGTCCGCCAGCATGAAAGCGACGCCCTGGTGGTCGATAATGGCCTTGCCCATGGTCTAGCATGTGAGTACTCTGAGGACAAGTTCCGCTTACCTTGCGCTCCTGGGCATACTTGGTCGCCTCCTCGAGGGCACGCTGAGCGAGACCGACAGCGCCAGCGGCTACAAGAGGACGAGTGATGTCGAACGCCTTCATGGCCACTGTCCCATTAGCCATGGACTCTGCGCCCGCTGCACTCACGCTTGAAGCCCTCGCCCACGGCACCGATGACGTTCTCCTGAGGAACGACAACATCCTGGAAGGTCACCATACGTGTGTCAGAGCAGCGCTGGCCCATGTTAATCTCCTTGCGGCCGGGAGTGATGCCCGGGGTGTCGGCATCGACAACAAATCCGGTCAGACCCTTGACACCGGCGGAAGGGTCGGTGACTGCGAGGACAAACTAGCGTCAGATGCTGTCCTCCCAACCACAACGTCGGCGACTCACGAACCAGTTGGCGTGACCCGAGTTGGTGCTGTGCCAGTTAGTGATTCGTTGGGTCACTTGAATTTGCCGGAGGACTACTTACATCCTGGAGTTAGCTTGATTGTGTTGCACATGATCGGTGAACTTACCACATCTTAGTACCATTAATGACAAACTTGTCGCCCTCCTTAACAGCCTTAGTCTTGATGCCGGCGACGTCAGAGCCGGCTCCAGGCTCAGTCTGACACTTAGCACGCCTCCGGGACACTGGACTCACAACAGCGTACGAGGCAACGAGTGGTGTCTCGCCCATGCGACCAAGGTACTTCATCTTCAGCTCATGAGAGGCGCCGACAATGAGCGGGGCCTCCGCCAGGCCGTTCGCTGTTACATTAGCTTTTCGCTGATGGCCTAGACTAACCCTCGATGGCAGTCTGGACACCCGTGCAGCCAAAGCCAAGGTTCTCCGAGACAATCGCGCACTCAACCATGCCAAGGCCAGCGCCACCGTACTCCTCGGGAACGTGAGTGTTCATAAGACCCGCGGCGTGAGCCTCTTTGAGAATCGCCCAAGGGTACTCCTGCCGGTCAGGAGAGAGCTGATGTGGACATCTCACCATGGTGCGATCGAGCTCAGCAGCAGCGGGCACGATCTTCTCCTGGGCAAACGTGCGAGACAGCTCTTAGGAAGGTCAGCTACTGGCCAAATTTTCCACACGGGGCTAACAAACCATCGATGGCGCGCTGATCATCGTTCAGGCCGAAGCTGACAGCTGGAAGTCAGCACCCACTCATGTTCTCACACGTACGGCCCGAGGCGCTGGACGTAGCGTAGTGACGAGCAGCGTTAGCTGTAGAGGCGAGGCGGCCACCAACGCGCTGGAGAGCAACACGGGGGAACATGTTTCGATGCAGGGAGGATCAAGTGAACTGGGAATCAAGTGGGAGCGCGGACGATGGGGAAGAGGCGGAACGGATTAAAGTTGTCGACGCCTTTTCGGTCGTGGAGGAGTGCCGGGAGTACACCGAGTGCTGGTTTGTACGGAAATGCGGGGCGCACCGACGCGGGTGAGTGATCGATGTGACGACACCGGCCGCCGCGCCCATCTGGGCCCGTCCGAATCTCACCCCGTGGCGCACCGGCTAATATAAACCCTCGCGAACCGGATATCGCGAGGAACCAGTTCAATCCTCGTCGTCCTCCCCACTCTTGCAGAAATGCTCTGTGCTCCGTCTCGAACTGGTACTTCAGAAGAGCAGAGAGTCTCACCACCTGTTTCTGCTAGACTCGGGTCATGCATCTGCAGTCGACGGCATGCCAGCACCCATCACAGCATGCTAGTCCTGACTGTAGTCGTGGAGTATTAGGAGGAACTGGAGTATCTGGAGTATCTGCATGGACATGTTGCCGATTGAGCCGCGGCCGCAAGTACGAGCAAGAATGCCCACCCACCGGCCTGCCGATCTACAGACGATGGTTGAGCGCCACACATGCATCCAAGCACAGGATTTCAGGCTTTCCTGACCTTGGCACGCACGCACGGCAAGGACGGGAGCTCATGCAGCTCATGCAGCTCATGCAGCTCAGCTGCTCGTTGGATCGTAGGCAGTCGATCATTGACAGCTGTAAACAGGAAGGGCAAGACCGCCGCAGTGACAGGCGGGCAGGTGGCGATCGCATGTCATTACGTAAATGTTGACGCGTGGTGGAGGTTGACGACGCGTGACTGGTCAAGTTCATCATTTCCAGATGTTTGTCATCTCCCCCGATCCACCATAACTCTCGCCCCATCCTCACCATGACCTCTCAGCCTCTGTTAAAGAAGCGGAGGCTCGAGCCCGCGGGATCTTCAAACCTGGAACAGAAGAGCTTCACAGAAGTCCTAGAACAATTGGACGCTGAAGATGACGGAGGTAGGTTGGGTCCTCATGCGGACTTGCTCACCCGCAGGTTCCATAGAGACATCGGCAGCCTGGCCGCGCCCAGTGGCCCCAAGCATTGACGAACGCAAGGACACTATCAGTACGTGTCCCACTTGGCGAGTCCGTCTATAACAGCAGTCTTTCAACAGATAGAGGTCGCTGAATCAAGTCATCCCAAGCATGGTCCCACACTGCGTCTGTTCGGCACCACGAATGCTGGCAATTCAGTCCTGGCACACGTCCATGGCTTCCGACCTTACTTTTACGTTGCCGCGCCCAGTGGGTTTCTGCCGGCCGATTGTCAGGCCTTCAAGGACACTCTCAATGTAAGTCGCTCGGCTCAGTCCTCCTCTCCTTGTTGACCTGAAGGCCGCGGTACAGATGGGAGGCCCCGCCGTTGTCCACTGTCTCACTGTCAATCGCAAGTCACTGTGGAGCTACCGCGGAGACGACAATGTTCCTTTCATCAAGATCATGTGTTCGGAACCTAAAGCGATTCCCAAAGTAAAAGATAAGTTTCTTCCCTCTTCCTCACGCTCATCATGCACGTCTCTTCGAACGCGGCCAAGTGGATTACAAGGGCCTGTTTCCACAGGAAGTTTTGACGTACGAGAGTAACATCGCATTTACGCTGCGGTTCATGATTGACACAAAGGTGAGCCGCCAGTGGAGCAAGGGTTAACTGAAGATTGTTGGCATGAACTGGGTCGAGGCGCCCGCCACAACGTATGAGATGTTGTCAGGTTATGACAAGCGATCTCACTGCCAACTCGAGCTTACCATTCAGTAAGCCCACCTCCGATGTCAATTCTGACAGACAGTTACAAAGACCTCATCTCGCATGCTCCGGAGGGAGAGTGGCTCCCTATCGCTCCACTCCGTGTACTCAGTTTCGATATTGAATGCGCGGGCCGCAAAGGCATCTTCCCTGAGGCCAACATTGACCCCGTCATCCAGATTGCTGCAATGGTGACAAGACATGGTGCGTTGTGATGCCATTATCCATGCTGACCGCGAAGGGGAGACAAAACCCTTCATCCGGAATGTGTTCACTCTCAACACGTGCGCTCACATCGTGGGATCACAAGTGCTAGAGTTCCGCGAGGAGAGGGAGCTTCTCTTGGAGTGGTCCAAGTTTGTCCAGGCGGTGGACCCGGACATGATCATCGGGTACAACTCCGCCAACTTCGACCTCCCTTATCTCCTTGATCGAGCCAAGGCTTTGAAGATTCCAAACTTTGCATATTTGGGCCGCCTGCAAGGTAGGCAGGGAGATGGACTTACGCTGACTCACAAGGTGTCCGGTCGGAAGTGCGTGACACGCACTTTTCCTCGAAGGCTTTTGGGCAACGGGACTCGAAGGCCGTCAACATCGATGGACGCCTCCAAATGGACATTCTCCAAGTCATTCAACGCGATCACAAGCTCCGCAGCTACACACTCAACGCCGTCTGCGCACATTTCCTTGGAGAGCAGAAGGAGGACGTGCACCACTCGATCATCACTGAGCTTCAAAACGGTACGGCCGACTCCCGCCGTCGACTTGCCGTGTACTGCTTGAAGGTGAGGCGTAGTACGAAGCTCGGCGTTGACCTCAGGATGCCTACCTACCTCAGCGTCTACTCGACCGTCTCATGTGTTTGGTCAACTACACCGAATTGGCGCGCGTGACAGGTATCCCCTTCAACGATGTTCTCACACGAGGCCAGCAGATCCGTGTCATCTCGCAGCTCTACCGCAGCGCAGGGGAAGAGGGATACCTTATCCCGGCTATGAGGAGTGAGGGGACGGACGAACAATATGAGGGAGCGACCGTCATTGAGCCGAGCAAGGGGTACTATGACACTCCCATCGCTACGCTCGACTTTGCCTCGCTATACCCCTCCATCATGATGGCGCACAACTTGTGTTACACGACACTACTGGACAAGGGAACAATCGAGCGCCTGAAACTCGTGGAGGGAGAGGATTATGTACAGACACCGAACAATGGTGAGAGCCGTTCATGGTGCATGAGGCTGATCTCTAGACTTTTTCGTTATGGCAAGTCGTCGGAAGGGACTACTGCCTCACGTTCTCGAGAATCTCCTTGCGGCGCGAAAGCGTGCAAAAGCCGATTTGAAAGTGGAAAAAGATCCCTTCAAACGTGCGGTTCTAGACGGCCGTCAATTGGCGCTGAAGGTGAGCAAACTCGCACGCAAGCGCAGCACTCACACTACAGATCAGTGCAAACTCTGTATACGGCTTTACAGGCGCTACCGTTGGCAAACTGCCGTGTCTGGCCATTTCAACCTCCGTAACAGCCTATGGTCGACAGATGATTGAGTTAACCAAGCAAGAGGTTGAGAAAGAGTACTGCATCAGGAATGGCTATGACCACGATGCACGAGTCATCTATGGAGACACGGATTCCGTCATGGTCAAGTTTGGATGCCCCGACCTGCCCACGGCCATGCGTCTGGGCGCGGAGGCGGCAGAACTGGTCTCCACCAAGTTCAAGAAGCCCATCAAACTCGAGTTCGAGAAGGTTTACTTCCCTTATCTCCTCATCAGCAAGAAGCGATACGCCGGTCTGTACTGGACACGCCCAGAGAAGTACGATAAGATGGACGCGAAGGGAATTGAGGTAAGACCCACTTCCCTATCTGATGCGCAATCAAATTAATCAGCAGACGGTCCGACGTGACAATTGTCGTTTGGTTTCGACCATGATCGAGACCTGTTTGCTCAAAATGCTAATTGACCGCGACGTGAAGGGTGCTGAGGAGTGAGCAGACGTGCGGACACAGCTGTTAACACCCCAGATACGTCAAGCAGACTATTGCTGATCTGCTTCAAAACAAGATTGACATGTCACAGCTTGTCATCACCAAGGCGCTTGCAAAGACAGGTATGATCGCCCCATTATGGCTTCCTGACCCCCCTAGATTACGCCGGCAAGCAGGCCCACGTCGAGCTTGCAGAGCGTATGAAGAAGCGTGATGCAGGCTCTGCTCCGTCTCTTGGAGACCGAGTCGCCTATGTGATTGTCAAGGGCATCAAGGGTGAGCTCGTGAATGACCAGGCTGCTCTAATTTGCTAGGCGCCGCCGCGTACGAAAAGTCTGAGGACCCACTTTACGTTCTGGAGAACAACGTGCCGATTGACACGCGCTACTATCTGGAGAATCAGCTCGCCAAACCGCTCATGCGCATCTTTGAACCCATTCTCGGGGAGAAGGCCAACAGCCTCTGTGAGTCGCACTTTGGCGCCGCTGACGCCGAGTGGCCGGTGAGCACACCCGCAGTATCCAGATTGCAACGCCCACTGTGGGTGGCCTCATGAAGTTTGCGGTTAAGACGGCTACCTGTCTTGGCTGTCGTACGCCGCTGAAGGGAAAGAAGGGTGGGTCCATACGCTTACTGATCCGGCTAAGCAAACAGAGAGCGCCGTGTGTGTCAATTGCCGTCGTCATCTGCCAGATCTGTATGCGAAGCAGGTAGCCACAACGTCGGCACTGCAACTCGACTTTGCTCGCCTGTGGACACAGTGCCAGCGCTGCCAGGGTTCACTGCATCAGGACGTTATCTGCACCTCAGCGGATTGCCCGATCTACTACCGCCGCACTGCTCGGCAGAAGGAAGTCACTGCAGCGGTTGCACAGCTCGATCGTTTTGAGGGGGAGACTGAGTGGTAGCGAACAATCACTAAGTGAGGAGCTATGGGCTATGGGCCACAGCAAGCAACGTAGAAACGCTGTTACGCGGGCGTGCCGACTAGACTGGAACGCATCCTCCCATGTATGTAAGATGTATGCATATGAGACCTCTACACCATAGGAAAGCTCTCAAATCCTGACCGGCCGAACCGCACCCAACCAGTGTTGCCCGAGTCATTCACCGCCACGATGAACGCGCGATCCCCGTTCCGCATCTCCGCCATGGGATTTGAATGTTGCCTTTCCATCGGCGCCTTGACTCGCAGCCAAGGCACAATGCGATGGAACCACGATGCCGGGGCTTCCTCCTCCTCCACGCGCTGCAAATGTGGCCGGCGGTTTTCATACTGCGGCCCCACACGGCGGGGTGGGCCCTTGGGCTCGTCGGGGAGACAATGGAACACCTCATTAAGCTGCCACAGGGTCGGCATGGGAGTGTTGCGTGATCTGCAAGTCAGTGAAGAGTAGGGCAAGACACCCACTCAACAGCAGCGATCGCGTAGTCAGGTCGCTGGTTTGCCAGGCCAGCGGGGCTTCCACGATCCCACTTCGCTTTACTCCAGGATGTGACGGGTTTCCAGACGTGGAAGAAGGGGAGGTACGGGTTATCCACCAGGGAAGAGTACTGCGAATTGCCTGCTGCGCAGGACAACCTTGAGGGTACTGGGTGGGTGTGTCCTGCCGGGATGAAGCGGATGTGTGTAAAGATGGAAGCTGGATGTCAGTTGGCATGACAGGAGAATATACTCACAGTAAGTCTGACCTGACCACGAGCCAAGGATCGTGGCGCGCAGAGGGTTACTGCTAAATACTCTACCCAGTGCGAGTCCGACGCCGGTGACTCCTCCACGAAGGGATGGGAGGTGCGCTCGCGCGGCAGCGAGCAGACGGGACACAGCGCCACATAGGCGCGCCCACAGCCCAGCGATCTTCGCAACCACACCAGTCTTCACCGGCTCCTCGACCGGCAGGAAGTGGGCAGGGATGAATCGCCGTGTCCGCTGCACCGTGTACCCCAGACGCTTGAGATAGGCATACGCTTGATACCGCTGCCACGAGAGGCCCTCCATGCCCATGAATGCGCTGAAGCACTCAAGCACACTCATCTCGACCGCGCCGCGGACCCCGAACTCCTCCTCGCTCCACGTCCCGAGATCAGGCTCTTCTTGAGTCGGCGACATCCCATTCCAAATCTGCAGACTGCCACGCTCGGCGAGATACAGTGCCTCCTCTGGAAGAAGTTCGATACGGCCTTTTCCTCCGCCGGCCGGGCGGACGGTGATGCCGAGTGTGTCCAAGACGTGGCCGCGCGAGATGATGAGCTGCGGAAATGGTGAAGCTGGCGTAATAAGAGCGTGCGAGAGAGACTTGCTCGCCACACCGCGCACGCCTTGCAGCGCGTCGAAGAGCGCTTGCCGGCTGTTCTGAAGCATCATCTCTTGCAGGTTCACCGTCTCTGCGAGCGGCTCGAAGTCTTTTTCGCCACGCTTCGGGATGTTGATCTTGGGACGCGCGATGGCCGGGTCATCCTGCAGCTCCTGTGGGACGCGTTGAATCTTGCTGCTGTCAGCTGAAGTGCGCGGAGCGACATACTCAGCGAAGCCGCGAATGAACTGCACGTCCATGTGACCCTCGTCATCCTCGTCGTCACCCTCCTGCTGAGGATGAGCCGTGGGTGGTGGTGCCCCTGCCATGTTGAGTGTCAGACGACGTTGGACCAGGGTGGCGGTAGTAGGAGTCAAGAGAAGTGTGTGAACGACAACCAAAGAGCGGGGTCGAGCGGACTGAATTCAAAATGTTGGTGTGGAGTCCCCGCACCTGATCAGCTGAAGTCATGCCACGCGCCGACTAGGTACTAGGTCTCTGTTTATGTTGCATATGCATTGTCTATGATGAATCAAATTGTTCCGACAACCTCACACTGAGGCAGAGAGGGATATGGTCACAGTTACCATCAAGGCAACACTATTTCAAACGAGATCTGGCCAAAGACACCATCTAACATTAAAGGAAGCCCTTGTAGCTCGTGTCATCGCGATCATCCGAGTTGAGACGAGCCCACTCAAGACACAGGCTAACTGTCAGTGACACGTTCACTTCTTAGCAGCCAGCAAACTCACCGGTAGACGTAGATCTCCATGTCAATCTTACGCCCGACGGAGAACATCCATTCCCGTCCGGCTTTCGCGATCTTGCGCAGTTCGGCGTCGCCATCTAACTTGCGGGTGTGAAGGCCGGATGACTGGAACTGGTCACGGGTAGTGTTGGCGGCGTTGAGCATCGACACGGAGGGGCCGGAGAAGTACGCGTAGATGTTGTAGATCTCGTTGTACATTTGGGACACGGGAATGTAGTGCAGCCAGGGCTGAATCCAGTCAGACATAAACTCGGAGTACACAGTTGACTTCAGGACAGCACTCTCGGATTTGAGCTAGACGATCAGCGTCTCTTCTTGTAGACTGTGACTCACCAGAGCAAAGAGACGAGCGGAGTAACCCATGCCATCAAGGTCGATCAGATATTTGTGACGCCAATTTTCGCCCAGAGGAACAGCGTCAGCAAAACGGTGATCCTTGCGCATCGCGTCGCAGCCGCCGTTGGGGTACTGCGTGCAGCCCACAGCCTTTGTGAAGGCGACGTCCATCATTTCGTCGTTCAGGTCACCAACGGCAACCTGCGCCGAGATGAAGTTATCCGTGCCGGGAGGGTCCGCGAACACGATGGTGCGGTTCACGCGCGAGTGGTCGGAGGTCATCTTGATGAAGCTATCCGTCAGCGCAAACAGAAACATTAACTCACCGGTGACGCTGGTACTGGGCGAGGAAACCAGGAGGATTCGAGCCTCCACCGGTGGTAGCACCGCGCCAGAAGATGTCGTCAACCTTCTCCTCCCATGGGATCTCCATGTCATCCACGTCCTTGATGATCATGTTGACGGGGTCCCAACCGTAGGTGTATCGCTTGGTTGAGGAGAAGTAGTAGTGGGACGGGATGAGAATGTCAGAGTATCCCACACCCTTTGCAGGGGAGAACATGGGGTAGAGAGCGTGGATAGTGCGCCAGTCCGAGAAGAAATGACCCTGGTTGTAGTGGGCCCAAGGATGGTCACAAAAGTCAAACTTGTCGTCGACGTCCGATGCGAACTCGAAGTCTTCGTCCACAGAGTCGGTCGTGATACCTGCGTTGGCAAGACGCGAGATGGGAACCTGCCCCTCCTTCAGCTGAGCGCGAAGAGAGCCGAAAAGGCGACGCGCCTGTGATGTTGGTGCGCAGGTGCGGCGGTAGGACTCCCAAACATTGCCGTCCCCCCTCCAGTCTGCCACAAACTCGCCCCCAAGAACGTGCTTGATGCCTTCTAGAACGAGTTAGTAACGACGAGAATTGAGACTCACTGCTTGCATCCTTGGTGAGATTCTGGTAGAGGCGCTCCTCCCATGGGACAAGGATACGTCCTTCAGCCTTTCCGTTGATAGGGAAGTCCATGTCCGGCAGGTGTTTCTGGAATTTCTCGAGCATGACACGGAAGCCCTTCGCACGTGCATCGGCCTCAGAGTTCTGGAAACCGTTATTGACGTCAATGGTGCGTGCGGTGCCGTTTTGAACGCGGACAAGGTCGACGGAAGGAAGGTAACCAACATCGATGCAGCGCTGTCGCAGGTCCTTGCCAGTCAACTGCCAGAAAGGTTCAAGATCGCTGAACAGCTGGTCATATTCGTCGATCATTACCGCCTTGTGCTCCTTGGCAAACTCAAACCACCTGTCGAAGCCAGCGGGCGGGTCGCGCTTATAACGGCGGCGGTACTCGCGGACGGCCTCGCTAAGCGTCTTAGACTGACGCTTGACTTTGTTGTCGAAAGCGTCACGAGCGTCTGCCATGAGCTTCGGGATGGGGTGGTGAATCGGCGGCCGTGGCGCCCGCGCCTTAGCGCGCAGGAATTTTGAGCGAAGGACGGAAGACGACGCAGTAGTCCATCGGTGAGGGCTGGCGAGGTTTGAGGAGGGGAAGATGAAGTTGAGGAGGAAGAGGAAAGTGAAGAAAGCGCCAGCGACAGCAGCGATGCGCCCTCGCGGGGAGAGATCCCTGACGACCGCGCGCACCATGTTGCCGGGCAATGGTGATGGGTTGAGGAGGAGTGATGAGCAAAAGCAGTCGGTGATGTGAAGACTTGAGAAATGTGAGTGAGACTGGGAGGGTTGAAGCTTGAGGAGGCGGGGCCGGGAACGTGGACAACGAGGGGAGGAGGGAGACAGTTGCGAAGGGAGATCAGGCAGGGACCGAGTAGTCACGTGACTTGGGCAGAAACTCAGAGGTCGGGAGGCCATTCCAACGGAGTCGAACCCTGAACTTGAACTCAACACCTCAATTCATCAATTCGACTGTCCGTTGCCACTTCCACGTGGAAAACATGCGTAGACCACGCGAAGCCATGACGTTGACCTTCAACGTCCTCTGAACCTTCTCTTCCAACTGCACTCTCTGCTTTACCTCTGCACACCATCTCGCAGGGTATGCCGGACATCCCCTCGCCCAGCGAAGAGCCAACACCCTTTGATGCTCGCCTCTTTGAGCCTCCACCATGGGTAAAGGAGCGCTTCGGCAGCGTGCCACCTCCAGCGAAGCCTGCAAGCACAGCCGATAGCACAGACGAACACTTCGAGTCTGCAAGCGAAGGTGACCTGGGAATTGAGGAAGACATTGAAGGGTTGACACGCTTCTCGACCGATGAGTTGAGGGTGAGATTCCAACTGGGTCTCGTCGGTCGCTGACGAACAGAAGCTGCTCACGCGTGCGACCACGCTAAAGGAAGCTGGAAACAAGCACTTCCTCGCCCAACCTCGGCGCCTGGAGGAGGCGGGCGATTCGTACACGAGCGCGCTCGACTTTCTCCCCGACCTTCCTCCCCCACGTCCCTTCCAAGCCGCACCCGAGGCTCACAGCGGGCTGCAGGAAGTGACGGAGGCGGAGGCAGAAGCAATCGAAGCCGAAAACGCGCGCGAGAAGGACACGGAGCGGGAGGAGATAGAGCAGAGCATCCGCGAGTGCACGAAGGCTGTGTATGGTAATCTAGGGGCCGTTTACGTGGCGCAGGAAGAGTGGAAGAAGGCCGTGGAAGTGTGCACCAAGGGTAAGGATGCGGCTTGAGGGGAAAGCAGTACGCTCACACCAGCTATCAAGATGGACCCGGGTTATCTTAAGGCTGTCCATCGGCGAGCGGTGGCCAACGACAAGCTGGGGACGTGGTCCTCGCTGACAAGTGCTCAGGAAGGTGAGTTTGCTCGGCGCGTTGAAGCTGACCTCAAGACTACAGTACTCTTGTCTCTAGCCTCCCTCCCTCGTCGCCACAGCTCCGCGAGGCGAAGCGCGCCCTTGCAACGCTACCTGGTCGCATCGCGGTGCAGCAGGAGAAGGAGAAGGACGAAATGTTGGGCAAGCTCAAGGATCTTGGCAACAGCTTGCTGGGCAAGTTTGGGCTGAGCACCGACATGTTCAAGTTTGATGAGCAGCCAGGTGGCGGTTATAATCTGCGCTTTGAACAATGATGGGATGGCCGATCCCTCATTCTGTGTGTAACTATGATACATCGTGATATGCTCAAGATGCTCTATCGCCTGTCTCCGCCGTATACTAATGAGCCAATGCCGTATCGGATGCCGAACGCAACGGCGCTACCGGCAACCTGTACTGCCCCCACACAAAGGCAAAGAGTGGGTTCGCGCAACGGCCCCAACCTCACGAGAAGAACGTTGATGAGAGTAAGGTTTGTGGCCGACGTGAGGTCGCCTTCCTTCGGTTGGGAATCGGACAAGCTCGGGCCGTCCTTGGGAACACTTGGTGCGCCCGCGCGCTCAAGCCTTGTCAAGCCAAGTACTTGGAAAACCTCCAAGATCACTCGGCCCAGCAATGAAGGACGCTTCTTGAAAATCGCCTTGGATGGCTCCAGCAGCCCAGTCTCAGGGTTGAAGCTAAACTGGTCAGTATAGAAACCTGCGTCCTGCTCACTGTGGTAACCGATGGCGAGGACAAGGTACCAGATGGAAGAGTTGAGGGCATGACAACACGAAATTGAATATCTGAGGAAGGAAGAACAACAGCATTGTCTTGGAAAAGTGCCCCTGTATAGCCACTGCCGAGAACGCCATACCCGTAAAGTAGCACAATGTATCACCAGGAAACGCCCGGGCTGGATACCTTGCCGTCAGCTGAGGCCCACACAATGGCTCACCAGTTGTGCCACAGAAAGCCGGCACAGACGCCAATGAGAGGAATCATGAAGTAGAGGCTCATGAGGTGACGGGTGACGACCTGTCCAACGGCCCATGGCAACATACGTCCTCCTGCGGGGTTCTCAATGCCGAGAAACTCAAGAAGCCACTCAGGCCAAATGGGCAAGAAGAGCAGGTCATTAAGCGTAACGGACATCGCAATAATAAGCGGTTGAATGACCTCGACGCCATTAATTCCGGCCAGAATGTTAATGGAGTTGGTCGTGAATGTTGGGAGAAGGACGAGGTACAAGTAGTAGAAGATGTCTTGGCGTCAGGAGAGGACAAGGTGAGGAGTTACGTACGGAGGTCAATCACTGGTGCGCCGATCCAGCCCGGTAGTCCGAGGGAGCGCAACAGCTTGCCGACACATTCTGGGAGAACGACCCACGTCCAGCCGCCCGTGGCGTAGTAGACAAGAAGCGTCGGTACAGCTGCTATGAGAGGAATTGGAAGCTTGTGTCGCCATCGAATGTCGAACAGATCATCAATAAACCCAAGCATTGTTGCAGTGAGAAGCGAAAGCAACGACGTCAAGTAGAACGTAAGCTTCGGTCAGCTGTACGTAGAGTTCTGCACCTCACCTCTCCAGTTGGGAACTTCTCGCGCCCTACGCCATTGTTGGACGACACTTGAAAGATGTGCGAGAAAGGGAAAGGGATGAAAAGCATCATGAGGAGGAGATATAGCGACGCGCATGGCAGTCCGAGACATTCGGGGCTGTTGTTAGGCGCCGCAACCTGAAAGCAAACTCACACCCAGGGCCCCGATGTCCTCCCACCAGGCTTGAGCAGGTCACGTCCCTTGATGTTCTTCGCAAGGAAAGCCGGTGTCACCTTCGGGATAACCAGAAGCGTCCCCACTAGCGCGAGCAACGAAAAGCCGATGTTGGCCTGGAGGGCAGGAAAGGTCGGTTGCGGCGGGAAGGGAAAGTATTCCGTGAGGCCGAAGACGGGGATGAGAGGGTGAACAATGAGCGTGAGGGCGATGGGAACGAGCGTGCTAAGGAGAAGAACTGGAAGCGGCCTGCCCTGCTGGGCAGTTTGCTCGGACATGGCAGAGAGTGTGCGCTCGATGTGGACACAGACGGAGGGCGAGATGTTGACGCGAAACCGAAGTCCAGAGGTGGAGGTCGTGGAGGGAGATGTGGTGGAGGGCGACGCGTCGCGTGTGCGACACGTGATCATTATATCACCACTATATCTTGGGCAGTCACTTCGACGGGCATGGCCGACGTCGGCCCTTTCGCCGGTTGAACCGGGTCCGAGTCAACCATGTACCCGCCAGGTCGCACGTTCTGAGTCGTACACTTGACCATCATCTCAATCAAACGCGATGATCACAATCACTATAGTGGGTCGCACAAGGCTCGCGGGAATGGCCACCAGCTGACGGCAGGTTCGTCATGGCGAGTCGACCGGTACGTGTCCGCCCGAACTAGCTGACGAGAGACAACCTCCGCCCAGTGTGGGCTGGCTGGGCCGATGCACCGCTGTCAAACCACGGTGAGGCAGGCGGAGGACAACGCTGACGACAGGCATGAACGTAGGGCCTCACATCTTCCCTCACTGATCGTCAGCAAGCCAAGGCTGTCGGCGCCTCGTTCGCTGACATTCCTATCGACGCAGTCTTCGCTTCCCCGCTGAAGCGTGCGCACTGGACCGTCAGTACACCTTTGGACCGGCTGACGGCAGGGCCAGCAGATCCAGCTTCAGAACAAGTCTGACCCTCCGCTGACTGTCTCACCGTTGCTGCGCGAGCAAGGTTTCGGTGTCGGTAAGTGGAATGCCAGGACTCTCTGACCTGCAGCCGAGGGCCACTTCTTTGCTGGCGACGACGTGAAGTACGTGCGCCACCCAGGACGCACGTTCAAGTTCCCCGAGGGTGAGAACCTCGGCGACGTGCGCAATCGCGCGAACGAGGCGTACGTTGCCTGCTGGGTGAAGCTCATAGCAGTATCAGGCTGTTCGTCGAGGATGCGCTGCGCGAGTCGTATGGTGCCACTCCGGACTCCAAGCATCTCGTTTTCGTGGCGCACGGCATTTTCAACTATGAGTTCCTTAGCGCCTTCCTGACCCGTCGACCGGAGGGCATCGACTCGCACTGGGCTTACAAGGGTGAGCTCTGCGGCAGAATGTAAGAATGTATGACTGACACCAGGCATGACGAACGTGAGCGACTGACGTGGCACCCGGACGCAACTGACATCCAGACCGGTTGGACGCGACTGCATGTCGGATACGCCGTGAGTCTGCCAGAGCGAGAGTTGCTTACGCAAGGGCGAGGCGACCGGTCAGCCGCTTGATTACGACAACCTCCCTGGGCTGCCGCCTCTCACCGTGGAAATCTTGGCAACGGATGTAACAACCCACCTCGAGGGCGTAGAGCGGCAGGGCGGCGGCATCGGGTCATCAGGCTTCGACGAGAAGCAGCAGGAGATCCGGGCCTTCTTCAGCGGCGCCCACGCCGCCGAGTAGAGTAATGCGAATGCAGCTAGCGTCTATTCGTCGAAGTCCTCCTCGCCCGCGAGGATGCCCTCCAACCTGCGAGCGTTGAAGTCGCGCCGCAGCGCTGCAATGACGTTGTCCAGTCCGTCGCCGTCCATAATCTCCCTCAAGCCAGTCAGATTCAGACCGATGCGATGGTCACTCAATCGGTCCTGCTCGTCAGATAAGCCCGCGACCTACTCACCTGTGGGAAGTTGTACGTGCGGACTTTATCACCACGGTCGGCGCCCTTGACCTGGCTCCGTCGGCTGGCACGTTTCGCCTCGATCTCCTCCTGGTGCTTGCGTTCACTCAAACGCGCGCGGAGCACGTCCCAAGCCCACGCCCGATTCTGGTGCTGGCTGCGCGAGTCCTGCATCGACACGGTGATGCCGGTGGGGATGTGGGTGAGCCTCACCGCCGACTCAGTCTTATTGACGTGTTGGCCGCCGGCGCCACGCGACCTCATGACTTCGGATTTGACGTCTTTGGGGTCGACAAGGGGCGCTTCCGGAGCATCCGGGTAAATGGGCATGACAACGATCGTGATCGTGCTGGTGTGCACGCGCCCCTGCGTCTCCGTTTGTGGTACTCGCTGCACCCGGTGTACACCTTTCTCCCACCGCAAGAGCCCGTAGACCTCGCTATCAGAGTAGGGCGCAGGCTCCATCTTGATGGTCATCTCTCGGACGCCACGGCCGTTAGGTCCCTCCGTCTGGCTCAAGACTTCAATCTTCCATCCACGCTTCTCCGCGAAGCGGGTGTACATCCTCGCCATCTCCTCGGCGAACAGCGCGGCCTCGGACCCTCCCACGCCCGCGTTCAACGACATCATGAGCGCCAGAGGGTCGGTCTCGGATGGCGGCAGGAGGAGGTCGGGAAGCTGCCCGACGGCGGCGTTGAGATGCTCGGAGAGCTCATCGACTTCCATCTGGAACATTTCGCGCAGCGATTCGTCGGGGTCAGATAGGTGCGGCTGGATGTCATGAAGCGCCTGTCGTCAGCCTGGCCGTTGTCGCTCTTACCTTCCGTGCAGTGAGGTAGTTGGTGTATACTTCTGCTAAGGGCCCTATCTCCTTCTGCACCTTGGCGCGTTGTCGGCTCTCGTCGACTGTCAAGTCATCTTTTGGCTTCCGTCAGTCTGCACTGGTAGTCGCTCACCTCTTGTGCTGCGTTGAAGAGAGCAACCTTGGCTGCGGCTGCCTCAAGGATCTTGGCATTCGCCTTCTCGTCTTCGGTAAACCAAGTCTGAGGAGGAGGTGTTGTTAAGCATCGTCGGGGTAACGCTAACCCGCCAAGTCTCCCCTGGGAGCGGAGCAGACAGCGGAGGGCACGGCCGCTGTGGAGGAGCATCAAGATGGTGATGGTTCGGGAACGGAAAGCGAGCAACGGACTTTTGCGAAGTGGAGGTTCGCAAACCGGATACACCTCGGATGATACATCACGTGATCAAGAGAGGTGGTGCATGCTGCGAGCGATGGCGTCCACTGAAAGTGAATAAGTACCCGTACGCACATCTAGGCAAAGGTCTGTGCAGTTGGAGTTGGAGCTCAGCCTTGCCTGCGCGGGCTTCACATTGACCCGCAGCATATCGCCTTCTACCATTGGATCCGCAAAACCTCGGCCGCTCTGAGAGGGGGAGCGCAGAGCTGCAGAGTTCCCGAGCCATAAAGATGCTGGAGATCGCGCGTGCGCACCCCATGATCAACCGCCTGCACCATTCTATCCGTCCGTCAAACCATGCGCGCTCCCAGGTGGAATTCAGTCACTTCACATTCTGGCGCTTCACGCTCAAAGGCTGCTTCACGTCAGTACCATTACAATTCTGTCACGACGCGTCAATCAGTTAAGGATATATACCGCCTTGCTGCAACGCCAGCTGGAGTGACGATTAAGGGCAAAAGTACCATAACGCCGCGTCTCGGTCGCGTCTCGGTCGCGGATGGAGGAACAGTCAGTGAGAAGCATAATGTTGCGTCTCGGCCGGGTCTGGACGACCATCAGTAACCACCTAAGGTCGCGTCTCTCTCGCGTTTGGAGGGGCAGGAGGCGCGATGTGATTAAGACGTGATCTCATCGCCTTCAACAACTGGAGGAGGAGGCACTGAAGTTTCACTCTCGTTTGAACCAAACTCGGGGTCAAGAAACCCGGGGTCCAGTCAATGAAATGGTCATCTTTGGCCCTTCGGCCCGCGTCGCGAGTCTCATCCTTGGACCTAGTTGGAGTGATGAGTTGCGACGGAAGTGCGGTCAAAGAAGAGCAAAAGAACGATAAGGTTGTCGGCCTTTGAGGGAGACGCGTCAGAATACGAAGGGGTGAACCGAGACTGTCGGGATTGGTATCAGCTTGGCGCGTTGCGGTGTCAAAACAGGCTCTCATCGCTTGTCCAGACTTGGCTAGCATGTCTGGAACCCAAACGACGTCAGCGCCTGTTTGAGGTCTGGCCACGTCAAACGATGGTGCCTTGATCGAAACGCGTGCTCTTGCGCGTCTTGGCTGGTGTTTTGCAGTCCTGTCTGGCAGGACGTTGTAAAGACATGGGAGCGAAACAGGACACGACTGGTCCATGGCCCTCTTGCCCTCTGGCCTTCGGCGCGCGGGGTGTTTCATACCAGCCAACATTGCGTATTCAGTCTGCATTACTGTGGCGCAGAGGCGTTTGCTCCCGGTAATAAGGAGTGTCGAGTTGATGGAAGAGCGCCACCTGCCGCTCTGGGCATTCTGGGCAGGATCGTCGTCTGAGGATCAGAGGCTTGGCAGATCGCACACGAGTTTGATCGTCTTTGTCCGTCCATTCGTGCCCCTCCGCACGGACAGAGGAATAGGGTTCGGCGCGACCTACTGCAGGATGGACGTCTACTGTACAAAGACAGACGGATGCAATGCATGACTGCCCAGCTCGTCTACTGCGTGAGCATGCACCTACTCTCAGTGAGAGTGCGAAGCAGACCTGCGTGTGGACGTCGCGCCGAATTGCTTGAGCAGTTGCAGTCCACAGCATCTCATCAGCCAACGTCGGCCGCGACGCGTCGGGGGCAGCCGTTCCCTGCAACCTCCCTGATCCCTGAGGCCTGCGGTCTGCTGCGCTGCTGAGTCGCGCGGAAGTACATTTTCGGGAGCTGTCGAGCAGACTTCAGGGAGGGGAGACCCTGAACCCCTGCGGATATGAAGCACGGGCCCCTTCGGTCCTTTGGGCCTCGGGGGAGTTTGCCAGTCGCGTCTTTGTGCCTGCCCTGCCACGCTGCCACACTCCCCTCCTCTCGTGGGCGAGACCTTGCTTTCCACCACCCTTGGCCTTGGGTCTTTGGGGGATCCAGCCCGTCGCGACCCTCGGCTAGACTCACCGGAGCTGCATGAGCAGTGCACAGGCGTGACAGGGCACACAACGTGGGCAGCAAACTTGTCGCTCTGCTGCAGCTCCCTCTCCGCTCACCTCAGCAGGCCTTGCCCGGTCTGACGGCACACCAAGTCAGTCGGTCAAGTCCCTGCATCCGTTCCGGCAGTGTCGGCAACGGCAGCGGGCGCGTCGGCCACCCCTGTGTACCCTGCGGGCTGCCCCTTCACAACCTCGTAAAGTCACGTTGGCGCTGCCGTGGCGCCGTCTGAGCTCCTGCAACCTCTCTCCAGAGTCAGACATGTCAACGACACCCTTTGCTTCCCGGCCCTCACTCCCCCCGCCTTTCCATCCAGTGACTGCCGCCAGTCCTCGAGGATACTAGTAACACTGCCTCGCTCGCGCTTTCTCTTTCTCTTCATCCTTCAACATCGTTCGTAAGCAAGCGTTCAAGTGAGACCATCTCGCTCGAAGCCAGTCACTCGTTAAATCCTCAACACTCTTGTCAACGACCCCCCTCTTCTCTACCTAGACTCCCCGCAGCTCCAGACCTGGTGTCGAAGCTGCTCTCCACTTTTCCTGCCTTTATCCATCTTCTTTCACTCTAAACATGCGTTTCAACACTGGTATCGCCTTTGGCGTGCTCTACGCCCTCGCCACGGCCGGCCAGGTGGCTGCCGACAGCTCGCGCTGGTCCTTCCGCCGCGGTGCCGTCGCGAAGCGCGGCGACGAGGCTGCGGCCTACGGCACCGAGGCCGCTTCCCCCTCTGGTGAGGCCCCTGCCTCCGAGACCTCGGCCGCTGCGCCCGATGCCTCGTCCGCTGTCAACGGCACCTACATCAATGAGGACGGCGTCGAGTGCGACGAGGAGGGCAACCCCATTACCAACGGCACCACCCCCACTGGTGAGGGTGAGGGTGGCAATGCCACTTCGCCTCTCCCGACCCCGGAGGCCAACGCGACCGCCCCCATCGGTAACGAGACTGCCCCGGCCGGCAACGAGACCGCTCCCCAGGCCAACGCGACTTCGCCTGTCCCCACCCCCAGCGGCAACGTCACCGTTCCCACTGGCAACTCGACTTCCAACGGCACTGCTGAGGACGACGAGGACTGCGACGAGTACGAGGACGAGGACGGCGCCAACTCGACCTCCCCCACGCCCGGCGCTGGCAGCAACACTACCACTCCCAGCGGCAGCGGCTCGTCGACTTCGCCCATCCCCACCACCGGCAGCGAGGATGACGAGGACCTCCCTTGGTGCGACGAGATTGAGGAGGAGACCCCTGGTTCGGGCTCCGCCACTGCCCCCAGCGGCTCGTCTCCCAGCGGCTCGCCCAGCACCGGCTCTTCGCCTAGCGGCTCGCCTAACGCTGGCTCGTCGCCCAGCGGCTCGCCCAACACTGGTTCGGCGAACCCGGCTTCGCCCAGCTCTGGCTCGACCAACTCCGGCATGCCCGACACCGGCTCGTTCCCTAAGAACGACGGCCCCGGCGACTCGGGCTCGTCCAACTCGCCGACTTCGCCTGCTCCTCAGGGCCCCGCCGCTCCTGCTGAGTCGTGCGACGGCGCCACTGTCACCGTCACTGTCACCGTCACCGCCCCTGGCGCCGGCGCCACTGGCGGCTCGAACTCGCCTGCCGGTTCGAACACGCCCGCGCCTGCTGGCTCTAACTCTGGCTCGAACTCCGGTTCTAACTCTGGCACTCCCTCGGGCTCCAGCCCCGCCTCGCCTTCCGGCTCCACTTCGGGCTCAAACCCGTCCGCTGGTGGCTCGACCAACTCGCCCTCGCCCTCGCCCTCGGGCGATGACGAGTACGACGAGGACTGCGAGGACGAGGAGACTGGCACTGAGACCTCGCCCGTGACCCCCACGCCTGATGAGGACGAGGAGGACTGCGAGGACGAGGAGGAGGCTGCCCCCAGCGCCAACGCCACCGCCGCTGCCTCCCCCAGCCCTTCCAACGCCGGTAACGCCACTGCGCCTATCGTGTCGGGTATTGCCAACGCCACTGCCCCCGTTGCGTCGGACGCCGCCAATGCCACCGCCCCTGTCGAGTCGGCCGCTGCCAACGCGACCGAGAGCGCGGCCGCGGCTCCATCGGCTGACGGCGAGTGGGCACAGGAGGCTCCCGTCTACCGCCGCTGGAAGCACTGGCGTGGCTAAGGCCCATGCCCCCTCATAAACTTTCCTTCGTCCTCCATGAGTCTCCCATGGACCTTTTTCACGCTATACATACCTGCTGAGCGCCGGTCGCGATGCATGCCCTCATGATTTGATGCAGAGTAGAATGACTTTGGAACTTGTGTATACATGTTTGCGGTACAACGTGTTAAGCGGGGCGTGGTCAAGGGGTGACAGTTATCCGCATGCGCTTCGGCAAGAGTCGACGGTGTCTGAGTATAAGCGCTGGAAGGAAGGCAAAAACGCACCACCACCGCGGAGGTCATTCATGGACATGAAGCGGCTGTTCCCACCACCCCCGCCGCCATTTCCGCCGTCACCACCGCCACGCCCCCAACTGCCGCCCAAAACGCTGCCTCCGCGAGGAGGAGCAGCTTGTCCGTTGGCAGGCTGCTGGCCTCGAGGTGCAGTGGGCCCGGGATTGGGGTTGACTATGGGCTGCAGTGTCAGAGCATCAGACGATTACACGTACGGCGACGAGTGTCTCGACGAAGAGGTACGCGATGGTCGCGTAGTCGCTAATGGTGTCGTATACGCGCTTACTTATAGGCGGGGTCGTCAGCTGACCCGTTGAGGAAACGTATGTTGGCTGAGGAGGAGCCATGATGTAGGAAAGAAGGATGTCTACTCGAGATGAGGTGGATGGAGTGGAATGACAAGAGACGATTAGCGTGGGATCCAATCGAGGGTGCGTCCATAAGGTGGCGACGGGAGCAAATCGGCTCGGCTGTGTGCCGATCACACTGACTTGTAAACAAACAAAACCATGCACGCCCCGGCCTTGGTCTTAGCGACAACCACTACGCTTCGCTCCAGAACGCCCTCAATATCAAAGCTCTGGTGCGAATGGTAAAACCCGTACGCTTGCATTTGTCGACGATCGGCTGACACAGATCCCCCGCAAACTGGTTGTGGTCGGCGACGGCGGTTGCGGCAAGGTACGGCCCCCTCCCCTCTGTAACCGCAGCTGACCCAGTCTTCGCTCTTAACCGTCTTCACGAAGGGTACGTCCTTGTTTTGGACATGCTAACGTGTTGAGGCTTCTTCCCCACCAACTAGTGAGCTTGAAATATTGCGACGCTGACCCGCAGTGAGCCGACAGGTACGCATTGCGCCGATCCCTAACGGCATGTTGACGGCAGTGTTCGAGAACTACATCGAGACCGTAGATGTTGACGGGCAACCGGTCGAGTTGAGCCTGTGGGACACTGCTGGTGCGTGACATGTCTTGCAAAGCTTACACTAGGACAAGAGGACTTTGACCGCTTGCGCTCGCTGTCCTACCTCGACACACATGTGGTGCTTGTTTGTTTCTCAGTGAGCTCGGTGTCAAGAGTTAAGCTGACCTTAGGTGGACGACCCCGTGTCTCTGGAAAATGTCGAGGAAAAGTGGGGACCAGAGGTGAACAAGCATTGTCCGGGCGTCAAGATTATATTGACCGGTAAGCTCCAGAGCTCGCCTACGCTGACAACAGCGCTCAAGTGTGACCTACGAGACAATGAGAAAGGAGACGCACAAGTGTCTCATGACGATGGCCTTGCGGCCGCCCGTAAGCTCAAGGCGAGCAGGTATCTTGGTGAGTGCTTCGCCCTACGTCGTCCCTGCTAACCCAGAATGCTCGGCAAAGGCCAACCGCGGCGTGCAGGAGACGATTATCGAAGCTGCAAGATTGTCTCTCAGCTCGCGCGCAAAGGGCGCCCCACGTCGCTCCCTGCCCAGTTGCTGTGTCATTTCCTGATCGCTATTCTTCATAGTGGATTGTCTTAATTCGAGGGTTGTAGACATGCATACATGATGTTTTACGCTGTCGTGGACGGCGGATCGTAGTTCATTATCGCTGTGTCACATGTGGTGGTCGTGCGACATATCGTGTGGGCGAGGTTGCTGGTTCAGGGGAACCAAATACTGGGAGTGGGCGAGCCAAGGCACATCACATTCCTTTACACTCCTATCACGATTTGACCGTCTGTAATATTCGTTGGTTCTCACTTTTGCTGGCACTTTGACCCACTCCCGACTCAGCTTCAAGCTTCCATCTCGCTTCCGCCCCGACGACCTGTGCACTCTGTGCACCGCTCAGTCCAACCCCTTCGCTACATCGACTCGCCCCGGGCTGCCGGCTGCATGATTTCATGCCAGACACCGTTGCCAACTCGGACTCTGCAGCATGCTACGCTACCGCAGTTGACGCCTCTCCCTCGCGCACCGTTCAGCGCGCCCGAGGAGATTCGCACCTCCCACGCACAAGGAGACCCTCACCAGAAACAGGAGGCCTCGCAAGGTTCATGGCCAACCGCCTGCGCGCCCTCACGCGCCTGCGCGTCCTCGGCGTAGGCGCCGTCTGGACAATCGCCGCCTGGCTCATCTGCCGACTGCTCGGCTCCGCGAAATCGCCTGGTCTACTGTCGTCGGACTTCCCCTCAGCCTCTCAGAGGCCAGGTGATGCCCTCGACTCTCGCGACCCCCGATACCGCGCGCTCGTTACCCTACCGCCCTCACCCGCCCCTTTCCCCTTGCTGCGCCCAACGCGGTCACTTCCTATTCATTGCCTTGAGAGCTGGTTCCTCGACGGCACCACCAGCTGCGGAAAGCACGACGCAGGTCCCGAGGTGAAGCTCGATGCGACGTGGACATGGGTCAACGGGTCTGATGGACGGTGGCGCAGTGAGATGGAGTACTGGCGCGGCGAGGCCGGCATCTACAGCCCTGACCAGCACTTCCGGTACGTTGTCGCTTTCAGCGAAGTGCCTCGCTGCCAACTAACGGCAGCGATTACAATGAGCTCGTATACTCGATGCGCTCGGTGCTCAAGGCGCTCCAAGGTCACCTTCGGACGTTTCATCTCGTGGTGTACGACTACGCGTTCGACGTGACGCATGACACAGCCCGACTTACGCCTACCGTGCTCTCGCCGCGTGATACATTGCGTGTTGCACAGACACCCACTTGGCTGGACTTCTCGCAGCTTAACGCCAGCGCGAAGGGTCCGAATATCCAGTACGCCGTGCACTCGGAGATCTTCCACCTGCCGACGGTTGCGCAGGACGCCGTTAAGGTCGAGGTGGTTGACGAGGCGGAGTGGAGGAGCAAGTCGCTCCCATCATACAACTCCAAGTCGATCGAGAGTCGTCTCGGCTGGCTTCCCGGGCTTGCTGAGACGTCAATCGCGCTGAACGATGATTTCTTTGTTTTGCGCCCTCACTCTGTGAGTGGCGGGTGAACTACGCTGACATGACCTAGGTCGCTGACTTCCACTCACCACTGTACGGGGATGTTTTCCGCTTCGATGACAGCGTGAGTCACGGGCGTTTCTATGCAGCTGATATCAGTTCTATCAGCAACCTCGGCCTGTCTTGGACAAGAAACTGTTCAACGACGCTGGGGAAACGGGCGGGCTGGTTCACGCCAACTACTTCCTCTCAAAGAGGTACCCGCGCCGGCGTCGCCCGTACATCCTGCATGGCCCGCGCGTCATGTCGCGCAACATGCACCACGAAGCGAGCATTATGTTCAAGGACGCTCTTACCGGCAGCTCGTCGCGACGGTTCCGCGAGCTGAAAGATGGGCCACCCGACATACAGATCATGTTCTTGATGACTGCGCTTAAGGTAGAGCGCTGGCGTGAGGCGCTGCTGTGGACTTATGTCGTCGCCAACCTTGGTGGCGTGGAGGGATTGTGGGGTAACTCTGCGCGGCAGGAGATTAGGGAGTTCTTCGACATCCACGAGGACGAGGACGACATTGAGGGCATTGAGGTGGAGCGTGGCGAGCGCTGGACCACGAACAGGATGAGGATCGACAAGACGTTCGATCAGATGGGGTGGCATTCACCTATGCGCGTGAAGTACCTGTTCTGTGCGGGCTATGTTAGCGACGCTGACATCAGCATCGCTCGACGGCCACATGCCGCCCATCGTCGAGCCGGGACGTGAACCCAGTTCGAATGACAAGTGAGTCACCTTGCGGTAGCGGCGCCAGTGCTGACGCCAGGTGCAACTTGGACCTCAACAAGTGCTTTGGGTCCTTCTGGAGTGAGAAGACCGACATCCCTGCCGCGGATATGTTTAAGCGCCTCACCTTTGAGGAGCCACAGTGTGGCGATTGCTGTGAGCACAGCAACTCTCGACGCTGACATCAGTGATCATGGCGCTCGTCTCATCGTCTGGGCCTCTTGGCCTATCATCGTTCTTCCCGCCCGCAGACGCAATCTACGTTCGACCGCGCGGCAAAGCGCCGCCGCATCTCGCGCCCCCACACCTGCCCCTCACACCGACCTGGGAGGAGGCTGATTTCTCCCTTGCATCCGTCATGTCCACCACGTCGATGCCCCGAGAAAAGGTCAACCTGCGACACTACACAATGCGTCTTCTCTCGCGCTACATATACGTCTCGGGTAAGACCGACGCACAGTTTTTCGAGCTCAAGAACCCGAAGCAGGCCAATGAAACTCTGCGAGAGGTCGACCGCCGGCCGAACACAGCCATGCTCGGCCTCAACGACAACGTGGAGGATGGGGTGGGTGAGGTCAAGGCGCTGCTGGGTGAATGGTTAGAGAAACGCTGGCCGCAGCCTGCACCGTGGGAGCGGACTTTCCGGGGTTAGTAGACAACCGTACCTTCATCGTTTGGATATGGCACAATGTCCGACGCCTTGGTCGTTTGCGAACTGCAAGTGCTGGCAGTTAAGAGACGTCAGATCATCTCGTGTCGAGACCACCACGAGACGAGGTGGCCCGGAGAGTAGCACTGTTCTTGGGGCCGCTGGTCTCGCTCAGTTGTTGGCCTCGGCAGGTTGTTCAGGACGTACACTGAGGCGATCATTCGAGAGGAGGACCGCCGATCACTCATATCCCCAGTAGCGGCGAGGAGACGGATGTAGAGGGCCCGCTGCATCGTGGAATTGTGCTGCTCCTTCCTTCCGCGGTTCTCAATACCGGTTAGGCAACACACAGCTGATCAGCGTGGCGGGTCGGGGAGGGTGGCAAAGGAAGGACACGCGCTGGCACTCACCGGCGTTGTGATGAGCGACACCGCACCTCGGAGTGACTTTCCATTCAGACCAGTGGCTCGCCATTAAATGACAGCGCAGCCCTGCTGACCTCCGTCTACCTGCTCATCGCGAAAAGCGAGCAAGGTCTGTCCGTCGTCGGATTGTGGGTCAAGTTGGTCAAGATATGTGGGCACTGTAGCAAATGCAAGTATCTCCACCCTGTTGTCTGCAACCGTGACCATTACTGGGGCAGTCCATTCCGGTACCAGGGAATACAATCAGCAGTCGATTGACAGAAACAGTGGCGTTGTGTTTGGTTTATCTGCCGCGAGGGCGGTCATTTACTTAGCACGGCTTGCACCGTTGCACGAACACCGACCAACCAACAAGACAATTATGTTACGTAGCGTGTGTCACGAGTCGTGATCGCATCTGATTTTGATTACGCCGCGACTACGATTATGCTCAGACGAGGGGGAGGAGAGATTTACTGAGCTTGAAGAGCAGTCGCTGCCACCGGGAGCGACGTGATGTCGGTTTAATCCCCAACGATGATATGTATCCATCTGTAACGAGGTGCACGCGTACCTGCAACCAGTTCACAAGAACGAGACAACTTTCAAAGGATATCAGATAAAATTAATGCTAACGGAGGATACCCAGCCCGACTTGAGTTAACGTAACAATGTCGACGGCTACTGATTTCAAAGGTAGCACGGTTGACACCACGACAACAAGCGCGAACACCCACAGCGGTGCACGATGTCTCCCTCACAAACTCGGCGCCACAGCAAAGTCACTCACTGCCCACAATGACGTGCCGCCCGATATCAGCGATCTGACGCTGCAGCCATCTGTTAGTAGAAAGCTGGGACATATGGTCACCCCTGTGAGAAGCCGCGTTGGCTGAGAATATCCCAATGTCAGACAGGGGTGCTGTGTTGCACGACAGCGGAATTCATCTACAGTGCACGAGCACTATCTGCACAGCCTGCAGGCGACCAGCTCCTCTCGAAACCCACGGGCAAGCATTGTCTATCCCTTGAGAATGGGTGCAGGGAATCTTGCAATCAGGCAACTAGGAGGAACAGACACCGACAACGGCCGGCAATGTTGGACAACCAGCGAAAGTGGCACCTCCCATTCCAATACTGTGTTTGCAACCGGCTCGTACGCTGTGCTTCCAGAATGTACATCCGGCAGTAAGCGGACCGTCAGCTGCGCGTGAGTTTGCGGAATGCAAGATGGAGCAGCGCAGGCACTCCCGCAATAGTATTGAACGCGGCGCGACGCGTCCGCGACAATGGTCGTGATGGTGACGGTGGCGGTGGCGCAATTTATAGCACCGACGCACTTCAACGCCACGAACACAAGTGTATCTCTAGCGGCGTCGTACACCCACTCGGCGGCGAGATTGACGCAAACCTATGACGCAAGGTTAAGTTGGGCCGGCGTGTACCTGCAAACGCGTGCCTCCTGGGTGCCTGCGGGATATGCGTCGGCACTCGGACCTTGGGCCTCGTCCATTTTCCGGCGGACGGGACGCGACGCGCTGCAACGGTGAGAGCGCGCAGCCTGCCACTGCATTCCGCAACGTACGAGCGGGTTGCTGAGTTCGGAGGGGGCCTGGGGCCTTGGAGCAGACCGGAATGTGGCCGGAGAGTTCGGAGCCACGATCAACAGACGAGATTGACGGTGGGATAAGGAGCGGCGTGCCGCACGACATGAAAGGAGTCGCAAATGTAATGAGAGTCGTCGTGGGATGGCGTGCCGTCGTCACTCCATCATTGCCGCGAACTCATGAAGTCAACCTTTCGTCTTTGTGTCACAACTCCTCCGCACCGCAATGGCCGCACAACCCACATGCCAAGCTGGATGGACTCTGGGCTGCAGCTTAATGTGAAGCATCCCACGGAACCCAGGCAGCAGCACCGGGCTCCGCATGCCAAGTGTCTGGGCGCAGCAGGGCAGAGCGGATGAACCTCCGGCATTGCGCTCAAACATCGCGGTAATCAGGGAACGAGACAAGGACAGACTCGTATGCAGCATGCAGCATGGCGGACGTATTCAGTACAGACCGGCTGTATACAGAGGGAGAAGGGTTTATGTGAATGCGAGATTGAAGAAATAAGAGGGCGAAGGGATCTACGGAGCCTTGTCTGGGGCCGCCGCGACAAGTCGCGTTTAGCAGTCGTTGCGGTTGACTGGAGTCAGCACAATACGCGTCGGCCGTCAGATACTCACACCACTTGCCCATCTTCCAGCCCTCCTTGCCTTGGAGCCAGCCGTTGAGCATCTGGTGCATGTAGTCAAGGTTGGGCTGAGCCCAGCAGCGGCCCTCGTTCTTCATGTTGTAGACCTCGCCAGCAGTGACACCGATGCGCCAGCCGTTGTAGGCGCCAAGACCTGCGAGGACGCTGCCGTTGTGCTCGTCAATGCGCTTGCGAAGGTACTCGGCGCCGCGGCGAACGTTGAAGTCAACGTCCTGGCAGTTACCGTTAGGCGCACCGTCGCAGTTGGGGCCGAGGAGCTGCATGAGGCCCTGCTCTCCAATACCGCCGACGAGCCAAGGCCGGCACGTCGACTCCTGAAGAGCGATGGAGGCCAGCATGATGGGAGGAATGCCAAACTCGCCACCGTAGCGGTAGAATTGGTCGAAGTACTGGGTGCAGGGCGCGAAGATGCCATCGCCATTCAGGTCGATGTACTTGAGCTGGTCGAGGGTGATGTGAGGCGGGGCCCAACCGGCGCCGTCGAGACCGCAGTCGAGCCACCACTGCTCGCCGTTGGGTGCCTCGGGAGACGACGGGCAGGGGCCGCAGGTGCTGGATTTTAGCTCAAGTTTCTGATCCCCTCTTACCCGTCGATCTGCAGGAGGCCACTGTTGTTGGGCGTGACCTCAGTGGGAGCGGGCTAGAAGTCAGCAGGACCAGGTGGAATCACTCACCGTCTCAGGCGCAGCCGAAGACTCAGTGGGCTTCCACTCTCCTTCGTGCTCGGGGGCAGAAGCGGGCTGCTCAGGCTGAGCGGCGTTGGGGTCCTGCCACTCGCTCTGAGTGGGCTGGGCAGCGGGCGGCTCAGCAGGCGGCTCAGTGGGCTGCTCAGCAGGCTGCTCCGCGGGCGCCTGCCAGTCGTCGCCGTCAGCGGCAGCAACAACGGCTTCAGGAGCCTCAGTCTCCTCGTGGGCAGGCGCGGGCCGGGGACGGCACGAGCCGTTCGCTCCGCGCTTGCGCGAGCCGGCGCCGCGGCGGGCAGGAGGGGCGCCGACACTGGCGGGGTTGCGGGCCTGGACGCGCGAGCGGCGGGCAGCAGCGGCGTGGGGCTGAACGTGGCGCGGTTCATGGGCGCCAAGCGCGAGGGCCGGGAGGAGACCGAACAGTGTGAGGAATTGGAGAGCGACCATGATCAGAGCGAGGAGGGTCGGAAAGAGGGAGAGAGTAAGCTGGAAGCGTAAACGAGTTGGTCGAGAAAGGAGTGTGGGGTGGTCGGATGTCGTTGAACGCTGAATCAAAGTCGTAAGTGTACAGGAGGAGGTGAGTGCAGACACGACCAACGTTATAAGCTCGCGCCAAGCAGGCCGCGATGGTTGGACCTCTAATGGTCCCAGCGTCCCGCGTGACGGTGAGATGGGCCATGGAGGGGTGCCAAGGGGGAGTCCGAGCCCTGCCCTGCAGATGGTGCATGGTCGACAGGAGAAGTCAGGAAGTCAACCACTGAAATCGGGGGGTGGGTATGCCCAACAGTAAGGACAGACGCGTCAGTCAAGGATGTGAGCGCGATTCCGAAGCGTCAGTAGCCCTCTGGGCGCAAGGTTAGAAGTGAGGAACAGCACGCGATGCCTGAATGCCGAGCCGGCTGTTTGGGTCGATCTTGCAAGAGTAACCTGATAGTACCCACTAAACGTGCGTGTTGAAGAGTGCCAAGTCGACTTCAAGGGGCAGCGGGACAGCATCTGCGTGCCAGGTTGCGGAATACATTGAGGCTTATTCGAGCAACCCTGATGAGACAGGCGTTCCGACGATGATGAATCAAAAACATCACGTGATTTGAACGTGGAGGATCTCTCCCCAACACGCGATCCCCACGTGGATTGCTCATCTGGCTCCGCTGGCTCTCAGTCAACCTCCACATGACGTTTGTCCGTTCCACTGCAGCCATCCCAGGACGTCTCTTTACGATCTCTACATCAATAAGACTCGACAGTCCGAGTCGAACAAGTTGCTCACCATGGAGCAAGCCGCGCGGACTACGTTCGAGATCAACAACAGCATTGCCGTTCGTACATGTCACTTCGACGACGTGGCTAATCACTTCAGACAGTCGACCCGGCTGAGCTCGTCTTTCTTTACAGTGCGGAGGAAGAACGTCAGCTGGAGGATCAAGCGCCATGGGCTACAGAGTTAGTCGTCCTCGGTATAGCGCTTAGAGACGCCCTGACACCAGCCCCCACTACTTTCAGACCGTCAAGATCTCGGCGGTCGCACTGATTAAAATGGTACAAGTCTGTTATCAGCACCGCTGACGGCGAGGCAATTCATGCACGCTCCGGAGGTCAGTACGAGATTATGGGCGTCATGTACGGCCGCGTCCGAGACCGCGCGTTCTGGATCACCGATGCGGTGGCTCTACCCGTACAGGGTACCGAGACTCGTGTCAATGCGGGTAACGAGGTGAGTGTGCAGCTTGCACCTCTCCTGTACTGCTTTCATTGACACCAGGCGATGGAGTACATGGTCGAATTTCATTCCGCGCGCAACGCCGCGGGTCAAACCGAGAATCAGCGCGGCTGGTATCACTCGTGAGCTACGTTGATGATAGAATGCGCTAACCCCAGGCACCCTGGATATGGGTGTTGGCTTTCGGGAATCGATGTCGACACGCAGATGACCAACCAAACTCACCAAGACCCGTATCTCGCCGTCGTTGTAAGAAGCGTCCGAGGCATGACTAACACTTTGATTGACCCAAACCGTACGGTGTCCGCTGGCAAGGTTGAGATCGGGGCATTCCGCACATACCCCCTCGGCTACACTCCGCCATCAGGGGGCTCGTCCGAGTACCAATCGATTCCTCTTGACAAGATTGAGGACTTTGGCGCTCACGCCAATGCATACTACCCTCTTAAGGTAGAGATTTACAAGTCAAAAACGGATGAGAAGCTGCTCGACCTTCTGTGGAATAAGTACTGGGTTGAGACCCTCAGCCAGAATCGTATTCTTTCAGTGTGTATTGATGACGCGCTCTTGGTTAACGAAAGAATCGCGCCTACACCACATCTCAAGTCAAAGATCTTAATGCCAAGCTGCGCGCAGCTGAAGCCAAGGTCGGCGAGTCGACAGCGGAGCTCAGACTGAAGGCATCGCCTCCTGGGGCAGAGGAGGGAGGCAAGGAAGACTTCCATGGCCTTGAGATTAAGCCATCGGTACTTGGCGACCCAGTAAAGGACAGGTGGGTCTAAAATGGGTTCCAACCACTAATCTCAGTCACCGCATCGCCAACGAGGCCAAAAATGCCATGACGGCGAATGTGATCAAGGCCAAACTCTTCAACGAGGGCGTCGACAAGGCCCTTTCGCCTGCAGAGGCTCGAGACGCTGCCAGAGGGCTGCGGAGCGATGCCTAGACGTTGCTTGACAGTTGTTTTCATTTATACACGATGATCCCCACTGTGCATGTATTAGTTGTGGGACGTAGGTACGTAGGACTCGTTGGTGGAATGTCGAGTTTGGTGCAGGGTGGAGGGGCTGCGATCGGATTGAATTGTGGGGCACCTATGATGGGAAGCGGTCCGTGCAGTGCGGTGGCCAAAGAGGGGACAGCGGGTTCAGGGTATACCACGTGGGGTCGACGGTGTTCGTCGCGCGTCGACCACGACCACCAGGCCATGCATGGTCGCCAGACATCCCTCGTTCTCCTCTATTGACCTCTCTCATTCTCTCATTCTCATCGCACTCTTTAACTCTTCTCCGCCTTCAAAACATTCGCAGCCGTCACCTTGTTGGCCTAGCTGCTCTTCAGTGCCGACTCACTCTTCCCGCTGTATAGGCCGTGGGCGCTTCTGAACGCCGGTAGGAGTGAATCGACCGCCGCACCTCCTTACCTCGCTTCCTCCACCCTTTCCCACTTCACATTCACACATCATGGGAGTCCGTAGTCTTGATGGTGAGTCGTGCGCTAGCTCGGTTGCTGACTGCTGTCTACCTCCGCGAACGGAGACTTACGTCCTCTGCGCCATTGAGTGCGCTTGCCAACACGCGACTCGGCATCGACGTCAACTATTACGTGCGCACGTTGCTTTCGGACCCAGACCAGCGCGAGCCGCTCATTGCTTCGACCGGTGGCCTGCCGCTTTCGCTGGCCAACCGAATTGAAAGCGATCTCCGTCAACTGGACAAGCACAACATTAAGCCCGTGTTCGTCTTCCCTGGCCTTCCTTTGGCCCAGCGTCCACCTCCCAAGGGCCAGAGCCCCCAAGCAGACCGAGAGAATGCCGTCAAAAACGAGGCATGGGCGTATTACGAAGATGGACAGGTTGATCGCGCCGTGATTGCCTTGACGCAGGTCCGCAACGGCATGTGGGTCGACACGCAGGACGTTGTCCGCCTTCTTCTCCGCGCATTCAAGCATCGGTTTGTTGAATATGTCATGGCCCCCTACCTTCCCGGTGCACAGGTATGTCGCGTCGCAGTGCACGACTCACATTAGCTTGCATACTTGCTTAAGCATCCTAAGGGCTATATTCACGCCATCTGGTCCGATTCCGAGGCGTTGCTGTGGCCTGTTGATCGGGTCATCGCCTCGATCGACTGGTCCGGCTCGTTCACCTACTACGACAAGCCTCGCATTCTCGCAGACATGAACTTCAGCTACGACCAGTTCCTGGACCTCGGTCTGCTGGCAGGCTGCAGCTTGAGCCGCTCCTTCCCACTCATCGCTGAAAGCTTCTCCATGAGAGCGGCGATGGACTACCTACGGGCAGGCAAGTCTGGACTTGGCGTGTGCCAGGGATGGGCAGTTCAGCTCAAGGGGACCGGCTACCTCGAAAGCTTTATGCGTGCGCGCCTAGCCATCAAGTTCTCTCTAGTCCTGACAACGGACGGGAACTGCCTACCTCTTCCGCTCGTGATTCCTCCTCCGGGCCAAAACGTTACACCCGCCGACGTTCCATCTGACCTGGACGAGATTTTCTCGCCTCGTCTCCCTGATGAGCTTTACTTCCTTCTGTGTCGAGGCATGGTTTCCGCGCAGCTCGTAGGCTACCTCGCATCGGGCATAATCGATGAGCGCCAGCCGCTCGCCGACTCCCCGGAATACCGCCGTTTCATCAAAGACATCATCACTGAAGGTGCTACGTCACCGCGCTGCACAACTCTTGCGCTCCTCATCAATCCCCTCCACCCCCAGTGGGCGCAAAGGCGGATCGTGAGTCCCATTCCCCGGGACGTCCACACTGACACCCCAGTCTGCGCACTACTACTTTGACCCGCCCTACGCTCCTCACCAAGGAGCTACTGTCCCTACTAACGACCCTTTGACGCAGTCTCTCGTTGAAAAGTGCTCGACTTGGATGGTCCCGCATCATGTGCTCGGAGACGAGCTACGACGCCAATCCGTGAGTTCCTTCCTGACTCGCTGACTCATAGTCCTCTACCATCGATCTTAAGCTTTGCATCGGCACGCTCGAGAAGGAGGAGACAATCGCAGCGACCAAAAAGGAGAAGGGGTCGAAAACCTTGGAGAGGAAGGACGAGGTTGTTGCTAACATCATTTGGCGACTCCTCGACGTGCGAGGGTAAGTTGAAGTGCTTAGCAGGATCGCTGACATTTTCAGCTTCGTCAATAGCAATCACCACCAGTCGCCTATTGGAAAGGCCTTCCATGCCGCATGCCAGGCAGCACGCGTAACGGACAAACTGCAAGAGCCCATTTACATTATCTTGGAGCTTCTGAGGGCTGGCGTCGTTCACGGCAACCGATTTGGTGGCCCTTCGGCGCCAGCTCTGTCCGGAGGCCCAGGCTTCGGATCAGAGGAAGAGCAGGCGCACACCCTTCTCTTCATGCGCGTTCTTAGTGTGGTTCCTTTGAACTTCCGCGTAGGTGGCTTCGTGGTATGTCCGCTAACATTGACAGTCCGAGCAATGGTCTGGACCGCTGTCGCGCGAGCTGTTGGTATTCAACTCATTTGTTAAGGCAACAACCAAGGCCTTGCGACAGCTGTTGGAAGCACTAAACGTGCACATCCTTCTCTCAGGACACGCGCGCCGCACACGCGATGACTACCTGGATATGTGCATCAGTGCGTGCTCAACTCCCCCTCTCACTGACAACCTAAGGCTTGCCCTTCCAGAGCGACATCAACACCGGCTTTGGTATCCTGGCTAAGACGTATCTCGACGCTGCGATTCATTACAACGAGGGCGACATAACTCCTGACAGTGCAAACTTCCAGAACGCTAAGCGGATGGCACTGGAGTTCGTGGACGAGGCCTTCACTGGTGTCAAGAATCCAACAAACGAGGTCGAGCGTGGATTCCGTTTCTGGGATGCTGTGAGTTGACGACGAGTGACTGCAGCAACGTTGCTGACCACACCAGATCATGGTAGCTATTCGCACGGCCAATCAGGAACAGGGGCCCAACCCGTCGGTGGCCAACACGGCCATCCAGCCGAACGTAATCGAGGAGTTCGAGCGCGCGGACAAGTGGCTGCGGCCATTCCGGCCCTAAATGGAGATAGGGACGGAGGCACGTGACGAGGCGCATCGCAGAGAGGCATGCATCGAGTCTGTGAACACGTCGCGCGTTGAGAAGAATGGTGAGAACGGCGCTCTACTGATTGCAGCAAGGGAGTGGGACATCTGCCGTCGGATCGGTGCCTTCTCGAGCAAGGTGACGTGAACATCGGCACGTCCGCACGGGTGCGCGTGGGCCTGTTGTTACGAGAAAGTGACTGCATATGACTGACCCGAGAAGGGCCCTCGTGAACAAAGGAGTGATGTTGGGGGGGTGGGGGGGGGGGGGGGGGGCTTATGGGCGGAGCCTGAACTCACGTTGTGCAGGCGAGGAGTTCTGACGTATCAAGAAGCCATCGCACCATGGGAAGTTGTCGGTGATGCGTGACCCGTCGTTAGTAGAGCTGCTTTGGTGTCACGAATTGTGAAGCAAAGCTGAGTTGGAGAAGAATACATAACGGCAAGGCGATGGTCACACGTCGCAAGCGCGACGCGCGTACGCGTTCTGTGGCGTCTGTGGAATCCGTGGCGGGACGTTATCTTTGATGTAACGCAGCCGCCCGACACTTTGTCTCAACCGACAGCCTTCTTCTTCTTGGACGTTGGGGGATTCGGAGCAATAATATCTAGTGTGTCTGTACGTCAACAACTGATGGAGGGGTGCTAGTCGAGGGTAACAAGTGTGCGTGGGTGCGTGACAAGGGCAAGAGGCATGAAGGAATGCCAGCGCTGGGGGCAAGCGTGACAAGTTGCAAAGATATGAGGGAGCAGCGATCAGCCTTCTTGGGGACCTTGGGGACGGGTGCAGTTATCCGCCGATGGGTGTCCCAAGCTGCAACAAAGGCTCTGATGATGCAGACGGCGACGGCCGAAAAAAAAAAAAAACAGAGGTTGCGGCTCCATCCAGGTAGGAGTGACAGGCACCGCCTGGGATCCCTGGCGTGTTGGCGGCGAGCGGTCTACGGGGACGCTTGGCCGCACGTATCCCTACGGCTGCGATTGCGATTGACCCAACGGACCCAACGATCCCTAGTGAGCTGATAACATTACGGATGCTTTTGATTCGGCCCGGAACGGCGTTAATGAGTTCCTGGATAGTTGCAGTCCAGTTTGTCGAACTCCAAAGTGAGACGGTGCGAACGGACATCGCCGCTCGCCAAAGCCGTCCTCACCGGCTCCCTAGATCAATTATGAGCACCACTTGATGTCTTTGCGGCATATCTACGGTGCGCCACCGCCATCGACGATCAGCGGCGGTCCAGAGCGACCGGGGCTCGCGGTGGTGGCGCCGGTCGGGCCGAGCTCTGGATGTATGTCTACAGCCACAGATCCCACAGCGGCAGGCAGGCGTGCGCCTGGAAAAATGGCGGTTGAAATTTACGCAGGCGGCGTCGTTGGCTGCGGAAGGTGTTGGCTGGATTCGGACGGCCGTAATTGAACCCTGGAGAATTAAGACCCTCTGGTAATCGAGTGCGGGGGATCGCCGTCGGCGCCAAAGTGGCGGTCATGGCGGGCCGCGGATTGGCTCCCGACACCGGTTCGCCGATCCGCCGACCATTACCCCGACTGCATCGGGAGATCTACGCAGCACCCTCAATGCACCGGTGGCCGTACTTGTCAGCAGAACACGACACGTCTGCATGCAAGAAAAAAGGAAGATGTTCGTGCAGCAGCGGGTCAGAAATTCTACGCGAGCGACGGGACTGCAGGTTCCGGTGATCGGCGGCAGTGCCACATTGGTGGAGCCGCACACCACCCTGGCCAGCTGCCAGCCCCGGTGTACGCACCTGTGTGCCACGCTGACATGCTGGCATGCTGGCATGCTGGCATGCGATGCGGCCAAGCGGCGCAACACGTCAACAAGCTCGTCGGCTTCGGCCCAGGCACTGAACCCACTGTCGCGCGAACACATTTGGATGCAAGCACCAAGCGTTGTTCAAGTCAGGTGGCATGCCGGCAGTTTTCTGAAGCTAACCGGCTCAGCAGCCGGTTCCTAGGCACTTTCAGTGCCAATACGGCACCTCACGGCATTTCTGTAGGTACAACTGCGGTGACGTGAACGATGGCCATGATTTAGTGGCAAACCTCGCGTGTCATACGCATCTGCACAGCTCGGTTTAGCGTGTGAAGATTGCGGAGTAAGCGTGCGCGTCGTGAGCAGTACCGGTATGCACCGGGCGCGCACCGCGGACTCGGGCACATGCATCCATAGATCTTGGCGACCGTACAGCCGGGCCCGTTCCGGCATGGGAGCATCCGCCAATTCAATCTTTGGTAATGTCCGCCCTCCCCCACTCGAGTCTTTGGTGCTATGACGATGACGACGAGGGGGTTAGCACGCGGACGCAAGGCGGGGGCAAGCGACGTGTCGACGCGCGCTGGCTTTGGTGGAGCCGTTGAACCGAGGATTGTGCGTGCACGAGTGATCAGAGACACCGGCCGTTCGGGACCCGCCATCGCATCTATGTGGCATGTAGAGACGCTGAAGGCATGCGGGCATTATCACTTGCATAATAGTCAATTCAGCGGATCAGCGGGCTGCCCCGCCTCCGTCAAGTCTGTTCATTAAGAGTTTCAGCGAGTTTAGCAGAGCAATCCGCACGCCATGAGCGGCGCAGGGTCGAATACCGGAGACGCTCCGGCCATTGACATTGCGGTCGATACGACGAGAAGGAGTGGGTCCGTTGGTTTGAACACATGAGCTCGTGGCAAATTGCCCGCGCCCTGTCCACCGCCACCACACTCACACGCTTCGTGGCGTCAGTGTACGCAAAAGACATTCAGGGACAATGGGCAGTGGCGACCGCGTGCAAGGGCAAAGGGCAGGAGCATCGTGCCGTGGCCGCCGATGCTCATGCTCAGCCTCTGATCCTCTGGGCCTGAAGCGCTCAAGTTGGCTCTGGAGAGACCTCGGATGGGTACCCAGCATCAGCTCAGGCAGAAAGTGCCTGCAAGCGAGGCACCATTCCTACCCTCGGCAGATGCCGTACATGCCGTGTGGCGGCCTTGAGTGGCCCAGCCGACCTGAGGGTCTGCCTCAGCCACATGAAGCCTCGCCGCGCACGCGAGAGTCCTGATGTGCGCGGACCATAGGAGGCGCCCATGAGGCGCTACCCAGAGTGCGGCCGAATTGAGCAACGGGGACAGAGTAATGAACACTTTGCCGACCGCAGCGCCCGGCTGGGGGGGCGTGATGCATGCTTTGCATTCCCCCACCCACCTGATCGTCGGCTGCCGCCCTCACTGTGACCCTCCACCCTGGGCACTGCCTGCTTGGCACCTGTGCGCGAGTGTGAGTGTAGTCCCTTGGCACGGCGCGTGTCTGGGCGCCCGCTGTCTTGTCATCTGACGAGGGGACGCGAAGGAGGTACTGTCCTAGTAGGCAAGCCCGCCCCGCTTTAATGTGGCCGTTCGCGGGGGGGGGGGGGGGGAGAGGGGGGAGCGGTGGGCATGGTTTGCGGGGCGTACGGTAGTTACATAGCGCGGCAAGACCGCGCGTGCGCGCGTCGCAAGTGCATGTGTAAAGGTGGCGGAAGCGGATCTGGTTTCCGTTAGGCTTCGGTGGTCTAAGCTCGCGGAGGCGGCTCCGTGGTGCCATCATCACGCGCTGCACGCGCTGCATGAGTGCGTGAGTGCCACGAGAAGCGGGCGGTGATTGGTCAATTTGCCGGACCGAGTTGTTGGGATCAACCTTGGGAGAATGCAAGATGACGGCGAGCGCGCTGCTTTGGCGTCCAATTCCAGGGAGATACAATGCAAGGAGGTGCGGAAGGCGGTAGGGCTCGGCACATCTTGGGAGGAGGGCGGAGAGCGAGCAGAGAGAGCAGAGAGAGGATTGCAGAGAGAAGTGGCACAGACAAGTGGCAGTGGCAGCTGGGCGTGACAAGAGTCAACAGACAGACACTCTGTCAAAGGGTTTCCCCTGAGTCGGAATTCAGGAGTGGCTTCAGGAATGAGGCAACCTTGGGTGATCACGCTGATCCCCTGACAGTCAGTGCGCTCCTGTGGCTCTTGTCAGCTGTGGCTCTCACCTCAGCAGGATTAACATGGATGAACTACGCACTCCTCTCCCTTAACCTCTCCTCCATCCCTGCTCGATTGAGTAACTTCACACTCGGCTTATGTGACGTAAGTGCCGAGGGCCCGTTCCGTCTGCGCCGCTGCCGTAATGTGCGCGCCTTGAACTGAACGCTACAGTGGTTGTGGGGTACGTATTCCATCAGCTAGAATTCAGGACAAGCCGGAGTAAGCGGAGCAAAATCCTGGTGGTGACCTGCGCATGTCTCAGCCACTCAGCCGGCTTCCGCTCGGCTCCCTGTACCTCGTCAGTAGCCCGTCGATCGCACATCCATCTTGGGCCCTCTTGGGCCCTCGACCCTCCCTTCGTGGCTCTCATATCGAGCCGCCAAATGCTGCCTCTACTCAGTCCAAGTCTCTCCTCCGTTCCTCCGCCCATCCGCCGGCCGCCCACCCTTCAGGTCTCGGTCTCAAGGCAAGAGGCTTGGGAGCTCAGGCGAGCAGGCGAGCAGGCGAGCAGGCGATCCCCCAGTGAGCCAAGACCAAGGGATCACCACCGACCGCCCAACCCCGACCACCGACAAGACCTGCCGCCTCCTCCTCATCACCACCCTCGTCCATCCTCCTCCTCCTTCGTTCTCATCTTCTATATCAACCTCTCCTTTCTCTTCCTCTCTGCCTTTCTCCCGTACTCCTCCTCTCCTCCTCCGTTCCCTCTCCTTCTATCCATTCTTACTTGTTCACATCGCTCGCCTTTTTGTTTATTTTCTTCGCTGTCTACCACCTCCTCTCAACCTCTACCTCTCTTCAACCTCCTCCACTTTCCCCTTGTGCATCAACACTGAACGCTTTCGTCAACTGGAATCAACCTCTCGTCACCGCGCCCGTGCTCAATTTCTGCCGCACAGACACCACGGTACTACCACTCCTACACCACCACCGCCACTTGACATTCCCCTCGACGCCATGCAGAACCAGATGGACAAGCAGCCACTTGGTGGCAGCCCGACTTCGGTCCACTCGTCGCCCCTCAACCCCAACTCGTTCAACATCATGCCGGGCTCTGAGGCTTCTACTCGCAGGCAACGCATTGCCATGGCGTGCCAGTACTGCCGTCATCGGTACGTTTATCTCTTGCTTTACCATCGATGCAGTCACTGACCCTCTCAGCAAGATCAAGTGCTGCGGCTCTAGCCCTTGCGCCAACTGCACCCGTGCCCGCCGCTCCTGCGACTACTCGCCCGTCCCCGAGGAGGTGAACCGGGCCACCCGCGAGAAGAAGGCCGCCGCTAAGGCCGCGAAGCAGTACGCTCATGCCCGCGCCGCTCCATACTTTGTCGACCAGTCCATCTACTCGATGCCCTACCTCGCCGGACCAGGCCCTATCCGTGGCACTCATGTCCCTCCTCGCCGGTCTTACTCGACCCCAGTCACCTTCTCTCCCTACTCGCCCGTGCCACACGGTGCTCCCATGACCTCGCCTGCGCACTTTGAGAGCCCATGGTTCTCGGGTCCGCCTGTGCCGGTCATCAATGTCTCGCCCATGGTCCCTGTGATGCCCGTGGCGCCCGACCACACCCCCATGATGGACGGCGGTGAGGACCCGAACATCTACACGACCTACGCCACGGCTCCCGTTTCGCCTACTGAGTCGTCGGCGAGCACCTCGTACCCAATGCCGGTCACTCCCGTCAGGAAACCCATCCTCAACACTCCCCCTCACACACCGTCGCAGGCCTACTTCCAGCCGACGCCCAATCTCCTGACCTACACTCCCCAGCCCTTCCCCTTCTCGCCGTCTCCGCTCGCCCAGTCAGCCTTCTCCACTTCCCCAACACTGTGCCCTGGCCTCCCTGTGCCACCACAGAAGGCTCACGCGCCACAGCCCCTCGTCGGTCTCGGCATTGGGCTCGCTGGCAACGAGGAGAATGCCTACGCCGCTCCCTCGAACGACTACCTCTCGGCCGGGAACACCTGGACTCAGCCCGACCCCAACTACTTCTAAGCCGTCTTGGACTTTAAACCTGTTTGCCTCTTTGGACCTCATAGATGGGAAGACCGACCGTGCCGGAACACCTTCCTCTAGACATTGATTTGGACCTTTTCCCCATTTTTCTCTCGTTTGCGCCTCTCGACTCGACTCCTCGGCAGCAATGGACTCAATGGACCTCGAACAATAGCCGATTCCCCTACATATTGGTGTACCTATAGTACCTCTCCGCTCTCGGTGGACAGTATTTTTGTTGTGCGAGCGATGCACATGGATAGCATTTGCTTGGCTTGACTGTGGGCGGCGGGCTTAGAACAACAACTAACATCAGCAGTACTGCTGCTCCGTTGGACAGTTCATGGATAGTCCGTACTCCACACACATTCGACCTGACCTCCCCGCGTCTTGCCAGCCCCAACTCTGAATCTTGATTCGGCTTGTCGCTCTAATCGGTCTATTGCTACATGAACTCGGGCTCGGTAGACGGGCCGAGTGGGGCCGGTGATTGGAACTGGAGAGGGACGCGAACGACAATGGTGTTGAGAGGGGTGGGGCGTCCAGGGCGTCGTGACTCTCCTTGGAAGTGTGACGGGACGCTAGTGTCTCTTGCAGCTCCTCCCAGGGCGTGTTGCAGCCATGTGTCAAGATCAATTGTGTCTGAAGCACACGGGGCGGAGGGGAACGGGCCAGGACATGCATCAGGTGTTGTGGAGCTCAAACCAAGTCGAAATCAAGATGGACGTAGCGGGGCCAAGCGGACTATCCATCGCGCCGCCTCGCTTTTGCCAGCATACCAGGCTAGCGTGCACATGATCCGGCCCAGTCCGCTACAGACGTTGGAGCTTGCATGATTCGGCGTGCGATCGGCGATCAGAGTGGGCCTAGTCGTCCCGACACTTGCGACACGGGGCAGATGTAGAGCGGCGATTGCAACGTCGGCAGAGAGCCGGTCCGGGCTTGCAGCTGCGAGCCTCGAGCGGGACGTCTAGGAAGTGGGCGGTGTGAGCGAGGTGGACGAGGATGGAGGGCACACTGGCACTCGCTCCGCCCCGGTGGCGCACGGCTGTCAGCATTCCCTCGTCCCCGCACGTTTGGAGCCTGTCCGTGTCCATGCAGAGCTTCTAGATGCGTACATACGAATACGCTAGTAACGATGCGTGTCGGACGGTCGATCAGGAGCCAAAGCGAGGCGGCAGGGGTTAGCTTGAGTGGCGCTCGGTTAGGCAGGGTTGGCCACGAGACGTGGCTGTGGCGCTGCGTGAGTACGTGAGCCGATTGTATGTACCAGGTGCGGGCCAGGTGTTGAGGCGTAAGGTGGCGCATCAGGTGTCCCGCACATCACTGTGGCGGCCACGTTCATCACGTCGGTGCTCGCCGCCTTGTTCGCCTGGTCGACCCCGCACCACAAGTCGTCGTCGACACGAGCAGACCCGAAACCGCCATCAACATCATCACATTCACCATCTATTCCCAATCCACAAGTTGCTCAGGCTTCAGGTTCAGGATTTACAGACACCGCCAGAGATCTGATCTGACGATTTAGCGAGTATGACCCGATCTAAGACTTCCGCGTGCGTCCGCGCCCACCGCGTCTAGGCCTGATCTCGACCGAAGAGAACTTTCCTCACGCTGTTCCGCTCGCAGCCATCGATCGTACACCGTACTACGTATCGAGCCCTGCGTGCAACGTCATGTCCCCACGCGCGTGCATACGGCAGTCCACGCATCCACGCACGCTCCGGGGTTCCGACCCAGTCTTTCGGCTCACAATGTGAGATCTCCGGGTGAGCGCGTGCGATGCTTGGTGTGACACCTGCAGCTGCGGAGCACCTCAGAAAATCACGAAGACGCAGTGCGTCACGTGCCCTCACGTTCTTGAGCCCCACTTCTTCACACTTGAGCATCCAGAAAGCCACAGCCACAGCACTAAATTAGACTCACTGCAGCACACCCGCAGCACACCCAAGTGTGCGAACACGCAGGCCATCTGATGCCCGCCTCACCGCGACCCCGCGTGCCCCGGAATTCGGAGAGCTGCACACGCAACACATTGTGCGTCCACTTCCGCACATCTTGAGGCGTTCCGCCTCCGAGCAGAATTTGTGGGCGAGCTCCAGTCTCCCCATGTGCCACCGCGTCACCGTCGGGATGCACTAGCGTGAGTGCGCGACGCCGCATACCGCGTTTCCTCTACCCTACTAGTTATTCGCGTCCCAGTTTTTCATGTCCCGCAGCGCGTACTTGGCCGCGTATTGCTACATGTCGCTCCTCCGGTGACCGCCAAAGCTGATTGCAAGCGAATGTACGCACGGGCCTCTTTCACCTTCGCTCGTCCCACGACTCCGTCCCCCACCTCTGCCAGTCTTTCCCCCTCTCCGCCCTCCTCCCCACACTCTCTCATCGTCTTGTGTGTGCGCGCGCACTCTATCACACACGATTCATGCTGCCAACAATGCTTGCGCGACGTGAATCGCTCATACTAGACATCTAAAAACCCTAAAGACACACTCTAGCTGGTCTCCTTGGGCGGTGCGACGGCGCGCTTACAGCTGCGTGTCAGCATAACCGTTCATCCGTGTCAGGCTCCAGGGCCACTTACCAGACTGTCCATCCGCCCAAAGATTTCAAGGACCGTGGCGACGACCTCAAAGCACAGCTCCTCCTGGTCCTCGGCAGCGCCACCCGAGCCTGCCCCGCCGGCGTTCTCGGCAATCTCTTTCCGGACTTCGCGCACCAGCTCCTGCACGCTCTCGCGGCCGATGCCGCTCCCGCCCTCGCGACGGCGCGTGCTGCCGCTGCCGACCTGCACGGGCCCGGCTTCGGACGATGTGCCGATCCCAAAGGGCCACGTCGAGAATTCCGCGAGGATCTCGTCGCAACGCACGAAGGCCGCCTCGCGCGCATCATATGACAGACGCTGCAGCGCGTTCTCGAGCACTGACGAGGCGTAGGCTGTTGTCAGGCGACGTCATGGGCTCGGCAACTTACCAGCGCAGACCAGCGACACGGCGCGCATGTAGCGGTACTTGACATTCTCCTTCTGAAGGGCCTGAGGTGGGATCGCGGCGGTGCGCGCGGTGAGGAGCGCGAGACACCGGCGCACAACGTCTTCCTTGGCGTTCATGTCTGCGATGGGGTGCGTCGCCATGTCAAACAACAAAAAGTTGCGCTTCTCCGTTCGCAAGACACCTTTGTCAACCAGCCCCTTGGCGAGACGCTCGCGGACCTGCTTGAGCTGGTACCCAATCTTCATGACGTTCCACGTTTCGCCTAGAGGAAGTGAGCACATAGCTACCGCGACGCGTCGCAGTCTGATAATTACGTACCACTCATCAAGTCCACCCACGCGCCAGCGCCGTACTTTTCACTGCTCTTGATCATCTTGAGCGCCTCGTCAAGAATAGTCTCTCCCGTCTGCCTCTCATCGATGACCTCGATGAGGCGGTCCGCGAGCGCGAGTCCGCGGCGGGAAGGGTCGCGCACCATTGCTATCCGCCGGCGCAGCGCGAGTTCAATGAGGATGCACCCGCGCAGCGCATATGAGATATTGTCGTTCCAGAACGAGAGATAGCCCTGGTCGTCAGCAGTGTTGTTAGTCTGCGCGCACCGCCTTGTCCTTGAGGCCGAGGAGGAGCACTTCCTCCATGAGGGTGAGGCGGGGCGCGCCCTTAGTTTCGCTCTCGTCGTTGAGGTCGCGTGGATCGTACGCGATCTTGCCGCGGCCTCCTTCGACAGCTGACCCGCTCATCTGTTGAGACTTGGGGCGCGATGGGGGCGCCGAGTCGCCAGCCGAAGACGGCGCGGCGGACGAGGCCCCTGCGCCACGGCGACGCGTGAGGCCCTCAGACATGGCTGGTCAAGAGGAGGGGGGAGGGGGAGGATAAAGACGGAGCGGCCTGGAGGAGAGGGAAGGCGCGAGCGGATGCGAGTATAAAGGAGAGTGTGGGTTGAGTTGCAGATGTGTTGACAAGAGTTGGATGGTTGACGAGTGGGGTGGATCGGGTGGTGAGCGTGGAAGGGACGGCAGCGGCAGTGCTGCTCGAGTTGGTGCTGGGCATACTGGGTCTGTGCGGGGCTTGCCCTCGCATGCCTCACACTTGCTCCCGGCTCAACACCCTGACTCGTGCCTCGCGGCTCTCTTTCCATTACAAACACCACGTGTCCTAGGTAATGCCAATCATGCTTCCTAACGACTGGGGCTAATGCAACGGCACTAGCCCCGAACCGCCGTCCTTGTGGCACATGGCACTCACCACCGAAGTCCGGTGGAGGTCCATCAGCTCAATAGTACATCATTCCAATCGATACTCTCCGTCACACCGGCACGCTGCCTCGTTGTGCACCATGTCCAACCTGTGAGTGGCTTGCAGTGCAGTTGAAGAGTGATTCACTGACCTACGTAGCTACTCTACTGAGGTACGCAGCACTCGCGCACCACCTCATTGTCGATGCTAACCTCCAGCCAACGCCAACGGGGAAGGTCATTGTTGACACCACTGCAGGCGAGATCGAGGTAAGGTAGACGCTTTGATTATAGGTTGACATCAAGATTGAGCTTTGGGGTAAGGAGAATCCCAAGGCCGTCCGCAATTTCGTCCAGCTCGCCATGGAAGGTGAGGATGCAGCTGGCATAGTTGCAGCCGGAGCTCACGCCAGGCTACTACGACGGTGTCATCTTCCATCGCGTTGTCAAGGGGTTCATCGTGCAGACCGGCGACCCGACAGGTACGGGGAAAGCCGGTGAGAGCATCTATGGCGAGCCATTTGAGGACGAGATCCACAGCCGCTTGAAGTTCAATCGGTAGGTTGTGGCGTCTGACAGCGTCTGACGCGCAGGCGTGGATTGGTAGGCATGGCCAACAATGGCAAGCGGCATACGAACAACTCGCAGTGGTTCATTACGCTGGATCGGGCCGACGAGCTCAACGGCAAGCACACACTCTTCGGGCGCATCCAAGGACCGACTTATTACAGTACGAAGAACGGAATAAAGCTGAACTCACAATAGATGTCCTCAACATTGGGAATCTCGATGTCGACGCTGAAGAAAAGCCGCTGGTGCCCCCAAAGATTAAGGGGATTCGCATTATCGAGAACCCATTTGATGACATCGTGCCGCGCATTACTGCCGCCGAGAAGCGGGCTCAGCACCAGGCTCGGCTTGAGGCCAAGGCAGAAATGGAGAAGAAGGAGAAGCGAGCCCGAGCCAAGAAGTGAGTCGTGAATAGTCTGGTCGCCTAACCGCTTTCAGGAACACTGGGCTGCTGTCTTTTGGCGAGGCGGAAGAGCTGGACGCGGCTGCTGTGACAGTCAAGAAGAAGGACATGGGCCGGCGCGATCGTAGGTAATTGGTGGCGAGCATCAATTTGACACCAGTCGTCGCGTCATCAAGCTCCAGTAAGGAGAAAAAGTCGAAGAAGCCTATGCCCGACCTGTCCGACGAACCCACCGAAGTGGCTGAGGAGCAACCGAAGACCAAAGTGGAGAGAGAGCGCAAGGCGGTCGATCTCAAGGCAATTCGTGAGCAGCACGAGCGCGAACGATCCGGTAAAAGGTGAGTTTATCGAGATTATGCCAGCTCACTTCAGCTCGTCGAGGAAAGAGGACATTGAGCGGATGCAGGAGGACCTGCGAGCGATGAAGAAGCGCATGGGGCAGGATTCGGACACTGACTCGGAGGACGAGGAAGAACGGCGTAAGCGGCGGCGAGGCCCATCGGCCCTCGAACAGGAGCTCTCAAAGTACAAGCACGCGCGTGGACGGGCAGCGCGGGAAAAGTGGAATGCCAAAGACAAGCGGTCAAAGGACGATGACTTGTTGCGGGACTTGGGCATGTTCAGCAAGAAAGTTATGGAGGCCGAGGTGGACGAAGAGCCGATGGATGATGACGCGGGCGACGGGGAGGCGGCGCTCGAGGTGGACGACGATGTGGGGTGGCTGCGGCATTCACTCAAGTTTGCACACGAGATCTCGGACGAGACGCGTCGCGCCGAGGACGAGTACGAAGTAAGTTTCCGCACGTGGACTGAGTCTGGAGCGCGAAGCTTACGAGAACAGGTAATTGATCCTCGAGCCAAGGCACGGGCAGTGGCAGCGGAGGAGGAGCGGGCGAACAAGGCGAAGAAGCGCCGCGACTAGTCCGAGCATGTATTCGGCCGGACTATGCGGCATGGTGTGGTGTGGGCAAGCGCTGGATTGTGTTCTGCAAGATGGCGAGACGGTCGCGTTTCGGGAATGCACTTTGGATCGCTAATCGCTGATGTCAAGGGTGCCTATGTGCCTGGAAGGTAATGCTTAATTCTCCTCCACGTGGGAGTATTTGGTTCCGAGCTTGGGTTGGATGGGTGATGAACGGAGACGCGGAGATGGGACCCTGAGCTCGGGCGTGGGGGGGGGATCGTGCCATGTGTAGATTGTTTCGGTGCGCGGTGGGACGATGGATGGCACGATCAATTCCCATTCCTGGGTGGAGGCGGTGGAGGCGCGCAGTCCGTCGTCGTCCCACTGCACTCGCTCTCTCATCCTCCTCTTGCCATCTCTCATCCTCCGTTCCTCTTTTCCTCCATCCTTTCGTAGCTCTCCCACCTCCCATCTCCCATCTCCCGCTCGCCCCGTCGCCCACTCCGCGCGCACACTCCCAACTACGCCCCCCCCCCCCCCGGCGTCTCCCCCTCCACAGCGTACGGCGTTTGACTGCGACTGCCACGGCGTACGGTCTCTCATCAGTCTTCCTCTCTTCTCATTACACATCTTCTCAACCTCAAACTCAACTCTACTACATCCAGTTCACACTCTCTCTTTCTCTCTTTAACCCTTCACATCAATAGTCACCATGTCTGCGGTTCTACCGTCCGACATATTCAACTTTGAGGAGGGCGACGACAACCCCCAAACTTCACCCACCGCCACTCTGTTTCCCCCAGCCCTCTCCTTCCCAGGCTTCGACGAGTCCTACCTCTCCCCCACCTCCAACACCAACACGCTCTCGCCGCGTTCCTCGGGCCTGTCTCACCCCTCTCTCTCACCACCTGCCACATCGGACAGTCCCAATTCGAACCTGTCATTCGCCACCGACGAGTATCTTCTCAACTCCAACTTCCCAGCGGATGAGCTAGACATGCTCATATTCCCAGAGGACACTAAGCAGGAGCTCGACGCGCTGTCCATGACATACCAGCACATCGCGCCCGTTCAGGTGCCGCAGTACCTCAAGCCGGCGATACAACTCGACGTCAAGCCGCAGCAGCAACAGATGAGCGCGCCACCACCTATGCCTATGGGCGCCATCCAGCCCCCGTCGGCGCTCACCTTTGATGGCAACCTCCAGCAGTGGCGCATCGGCATCCCGCAGGACCCCATTGCTCAGCAGTGGTTTATGCAGCAGCATAATGTCATGTCGCAGCCCCCCATGCAGCACCTCCACTCTCCCCCGCAGCCGCAGGGACAGCTGCACCACCAACAGCTGTTCCACCAACACCACCAGCACCAGCTGCATCTTCAGCAGCAGCAGGTGCAGCAAGTTAAGCGTGAGTTAGATCGGGTCCCGCGCAGCTGACGCCCAGTTGAGATGCAGCAGTCGCAAGCGCCGCCGCCGCAGCAGTCAACGCAGCAGCAGCAACAGCAGCAATCACAGCAGCAGCAGCAACAGCAATCGCAGCCTCAACCCATTGGGCAGCCCATGCCTCCTCAGCAGTTGTCGTCTCAACCGCAATCCCTGTCCGAGTCGACATCCATGCCTTCCCTCCCTTTGCCCCCTCCCCGCCGCAGCGCCCCCAACGCACCGATCAACAAACCACCTTCTTCCTCGCCTCCAGCAAATGTTGGCAAACATAACAAGACCGAGAGGCGCTATCGACAGAAGGTGCAGCAGGCCCAGGCCGATCTTCGCGACGCAGTCCCCGCACTCCGCGTTCTGTACGGCACGTCGAACGAGGAACAGAAGAAGACAGATGTCCGCGCCCCCGATGGCACTGTGGATGGCCTTGGCGAGGTGACTCGCCCCAATGCCAGTGCAAAGGCCACTATCCTCATTGGTGCTCGCATGTACATCGAGCTCCTGCAACGTCGCACCGCGATGCTGCAGCGCAAGGTTGCCGAGCTGGAGACGTGGCGTGCCGTCGTTAGCGGCCAGGCTGAGCTCGACGCCTGGCGCCAGGACTTCGATAACCGTGAAGCCGTCATATCTGCTCAGCAGGCTGCGGCAGCCCAGGCTGCTGCCTCGCTCAACGACTCGGACGATGTCGAGTCAGAAGAAGACGAGGACGAGGCCCCGACACGCAAGCGTGCCCGCACGACGAAGAAGAAGTCTGTCGACTCGAAGATGGGCACGACCGGGATGCGTGCTTTCGCCGCCTTTGCCGTATCATTCTCTCTCTTCCCTTCGGCTTCCAAGATGTTTAGCCCCCACCCGAGCACGACTATGGGGTCGCCTGTCTCGTATGCTGGCGAAATGTCTCGCGGGCAGGTGATTGGAAGACTTCCTCTCATCACTGCCGAGCACAGCTCTCGACTGCTTGCTAGAGCTCTGCCTGCTGCTCTCGTACCTGGTCCGCACACGCTCGTCGACTGGTCTGTTCGCATATTCATCACCATTGGTCTTCTTGTCATCCTCGGTCCGTTCATTGAGCGCGTCGGTAAGCGTTACCAGGACAAGGGTACCGGCGCCGGCAACGTCGTTCGCTTCTTCCTCGACATCTTCCGCCTTTACTTCGGCGCACCGGTTGAGGTCACCGCCGAATGGACCAGCTTGGCAGCGCGTATCGTCGGTGGCATTGTGGACCCTCCTCCTCTTGTGCGCTGGCATGTTGCCGTCCGCCTTCGCATGTCGTCGCGGGACCCGTACTGCCTCGCGCTGCTGGCTCTCATGACGCGCGACGGTCAAGGGGCCGAGCACTTGTGGGCAGAGGCGCGCACTTTGTGCGAGACGGAAACCCCTCTCGGCGCCGTCCTGGCTTTGCCCCTGGACGAGGCCTCACGCTGCCTCGAGCTCGTCCCGCCCACATTTGCACCTATCGCTGCGATCGCCGAGCAGATCAATCTTATCCTTCTGTACGACCTCTACACACGCTTCTTCAGTCACCTCGTGACCGCCACTGGAGGCGCAACGGCTCTTCCACCAATGCTCGCCAACGTGCAGAAGAGTGGAATGGCTGGCGACCTCAAGTCGCTCGACCGCGAGATCAAGAGCATCCTTCAAAGCGCCCCCCGGCACAGTACAACAAGTTCGCTTGCACTTGTGCTACTCGGCCTCTGGGGACTGTTCTCAGGTTACTCCTCGCCCGCGTCCCTCGTGTCCGCTCTGGCAGAGGAGGAGCTTCGTGGCGGTGGTCCCCGGCTCAAGTGTGTGTCAGCCATGCTTGAGCTGCTCTACCCCGGTAGCTCGTTCCCGCAGCGCTCGACAGGCGCCGCTGTCAGCGTCAACGCGGAGGCGATCGACAACCTTGCGATGACTTGCATCGGCTTTGTTGACCTGCTCTTCTCGTCGTCGCGCTACAACTCGGCCGCCAAGAGCATTGACCGCCTCGAGGCCAACTACCGCGTGCAGAAGGAGGCTGCCCGTCTCCGTCTTGTGCTCACGCAGGCCAACTTTGTCGGCCTGGACGAGGAGGAGGAGGACACTTCGATTCGTTCCTTTGACAGTGCAAGACAGAAGCTGGTCGCTGTGTTGTCGGCTGTGGGCCGCCGGGCCGCCGGCCGGAGTGCGATCAACGATGACGATTCGGGCCTGGAGGACGAGATGGGTGAGTGGTAGGCGATCAGTGACGAGTAATAGAGTTTGTTTGTACAGAGTAATGTAGCGGTGAGAACTTGTGCCAGGAAGGGCGGGGTGAATGTTAGGACATCTAGCAGGTGCGGGGATGGGGTATGGTGAGATAGTGAGTTGACACCGCCGTTCATCTCTGGAGATGCAACGCCGCCGGGAGTCGGACTTGTGTGAAGATGATGAGGCGGTGGAGCCAATACTTTAGGATGAGAGGCAAAAGGAGTGGGGAAGGGGGGGGCCCGAGGACCATAGAGCCCCAGCTAGCAGGGCTCCAGGTCCCCGGTCAAGCGGAGTCGGGAGGAAGGGGGGTGGGGGGGCAGCCACAGAGGCCGAGAGCGGAGTCGAGCCGGCCCGAAGGCCGGTGACAACCAGCGAGATGCGACAAGGTCAATCATACACTAATGTGGGCGAACGGACTCTGGAGTTTCTATAACGCCGCATATGTGGCCTCTCAGGGCTCAATTGGGTCACGTGTGACCCCTGGCGGAGTGGAATTCGGCGGAGTAGAGGCGGGAGGTGGATACGATGGCGGCGGCGAGTCGAGTGGTGAGCTGCGAGGTGGACGGCCCCACCGAGCACAGATGGGAGTGGGTGGGCGTGGGGTGAGGAGGTGGGAGGCGCGCGGACGTCAGGGCATTTGGGTCCGATGGCGGTCGTCATGGCTTGGCGGAACGGTGTTATAAAAACGAGATGTCGAGCTATCGGGCTCGCGAGCGGTCTGGCAAGCTATTGATAATGGAGCGTGAGCAGCTCGCTGGCAGCTACGCCATCAACACACGCATGCCGCGTCCTCCTAGGTCACGCCTGATCCCTTGAGTGATCAGTCGATGTGTACCAACATGCTGCTAGAGTATGCCTCCAGCCCAACGCGCTGCTCATACCGCCCATGTGCTAGAGATGAAGCTGGCAGTCAGTCGCAGCCTCAGCACCCAGCTGGCCACACCTCACTTGTGCGAACGTGTCCGTCGTCCTCGGTGGCGCGCGTCGGAGGCCCGTGCCCGTTTCAAGATGCAGTGGAACGAGGTGTACAAAGGCGACACGGACAAGGCGAGTACCGAGGCGTCGAGGCGTTTCGGCCACGCACGGCCTGCCCGCCATGCCCGCGCACCGGTCCAGGCGTGTGTTCACATGCTCGATGGCACTACACGCCCCGTGGTCGGTGATTGCGAAGGCGGTGACCAAACATGTCACACACCAAACACCTCCATTTGAGCGACGTACACAATGCATATTACAGCCTGGCAGCTCGCCGAAACCCGACACCATGCACACTCTGGACGCGCACTCAGACGGCGCTTTCGGCTGGCTCCGAAGGCGACTTGCTCTTCTTGGACTGCAGCGGCGTGTGCTCGTGAATGGCTGAGGCCAGCTCGGTAGCGACCTTCGGAGATGCGGTCTGAGGTCAGTTATATCTGGAATTGCACACAACAGCGCCACATGCACACCGCTGCCACGAGCACTGCAGCCACGGCGTTGACTCACTCTAATAGTCACAAAGCGGCGCTCGCCCGCCTCAAAGATCGTCATGCGGACATGCTTGCCGTCCTCTAAGCACGACATGCCGACGTACAACGCCGTGTTGAGGATGACGCGAAGTACACCGTCCGCGCGCATGACGAGGCGCGCACAACTCCTGTCATCTCGCCGCCGGTTGAGCTTGAGCAGGCCAACGCCGCGCTCCTTCCACGCCCCCTCACCCTCCATCATAAACAGCTTCGCGCGTGTCTGGTACATCGTCTCCTCCTCCTCCTCTCCCGTAGGCACTGGAGTCAGCGTGACCTGCCCTGAAACCCACCGTCCTGTCGATCCAGCTGTGGCTTCTTCTCTTCGGCTGCATCGTCGGCTCCCTTCTCCTTGAGAATGTCGCCAAACGACGAACTCTCTGCCTTGGCCTCGCTCTTCTTGGCCGCGAACGGTGAGAACGCTGACGAGTAGCTGCCAAATCCCGAGCTGGCGAATGCCGCCGGCTTCTTGTCAAGCGCGTTCGGTTCGGTCTTCTTCGCGGCAGTCCCAAACGCAGATGTCCCAGCCATCGCTGCGAACGGGCTCGGCTTGGCAGAGAACGAGCCGAAAGTCGCCTGTGGCTTCTTGGGCTCGGCGGCCGCAGCGGTCTCGGCAGATTTGGGCGGCGAATGGGTTGGGGTTGGCTGCAATCAGCATGTACTTTGGACCTCACAAACTCACAGATGTGGATTTGCGCTTCTTCTCCTCAGTCTCCTCGGTGGGCTCGTCAGCCTTGCGCTTGAGCGAGGGCGCATCCTCCGAAGTCGTCTCCGGCGTCCCACTGGTTCCGGTGGCCTCGGCCTCAGCCTCATCCCCAGAGGCCTCGGCCTTGTCGACCTTGACCCAGTCTCCCTCCTCGCTTCGCTTCTCCTCACCCTCACCCTCGGCCGGAGTCGAGATAATCTTATCCTCGTCCTTATCGGTGTCTGACGCGGCACGCTCGACGCGCTCGCCCTCTTTCCATGTCATTTCCTGAACCTTGCGGCGCACCTCGCCAACCGTGCGTCCCTCCTTGCTCGGCGCTTTCTCCTCGTCTATTTCGGACTGCGTCTCCTGCGTCTCGGGCGTCTCCTCGAGCCTGTTCTTCTTCGCGGCGATGTATGCGGCGCTGGCTGCTTCGCTTGCGGTGTGGTCCTGCACATTAGTTTCAGCTTTGTGGCGGCGCACGGTGGCGATGAGGTGGGGGGAGGAGGGATGCGGGAAGGCCGGCCGAGCGGCGGAGAAGGGAGAGAACGAGCGGAATACGCACCACGGATCCCTCGCGCCCGCGCTTCAGCGACACGGGTTCTGGGGTTAGCGTTGCCTGGGCTGCGACCATACCGCGGTGCGTGAGCCGATCGGTTGCCTCATTGTCGGAGGCGATACTGTCTGCGGGCGGCATCGAGAGGAGGGATTCGGGAGGTGAGGTCGAAGCCGGGTGCCAGAGGGATGTGTATGCTTTGTATCTGGAGAATGGGTGATGGGTGATGGAGCGGTTGTTGTTGCGGACTGGAGACGAGTGATGGAGCGCCAGCAGCCAGGCAGCATCAGGGGACGAGCTGCGAGCGGTGGTGGGGTGCGGCACGCCTACGGAATGGGTGGCGATGACGGTGGAAATACTCCCGCGCCTAACCTGGTGGTCGCCGTCACCACCGTCACCGTCACACCGCGACCGGCTTCGCCTCGTCCCCATTGCCCCATTCCTCTCCATCTCCGGCTCCGTCTCCAGTCCAGCACCAGCATGGGCTACACCTACTCCTACCTCTCGGGGTTGCTCCTGACCGTGGCCACCACGTACGGCCTGTACCTCCTCCTCACAGGTGCGTGTCCGCCGCCAGCTCCCCCACCCTCACGCTCTCACATGTGCATCGCCAGCTAACCCGAAGGCCAGGGTGAGCGCTTCAACCCCGGGCAGTTCCTCGCCGAGTCGAGCCCTCTCGCTTGGGCAGCCACAGGCATCGGACTGTGTATCGGCCTCAGCGTGTTTGGTGCTGGATGGTGCGTAGCCAACCGGCTGGAGGTTGGACCTGTTGCTAACCGCAGGGGTATTTACATTACTGGCGCGAGTATTCTTGGCGGTGGTGTGCGTGCACCTCGCATTAGGACGAAGAACCTCATCTCGTGAGCATCTAGAGGTGTGGTCGTGGAGTCTGAGCTTACCACCGCGCGCCCGGCACCTTGTGATCTTGGCTCTACTCCTACGCACTCTCCTCCGCGCGCATGTTCGTCCAGCATTATCTTCTGCGAGGTCGTCGCCATCTACGTGAGTATTGGGAAGCTTGGGAAGCCGCCTGCCTCGAAATGAGAGGTGCCCACGCTCAGCACTAACCCCAGGGCGTCATCATGGCCATCGTCTTCTCCTCCCGCCTCAACAGCGACATCAAGGACATCCACACGTCGAGCAACTACTACACGGGCTTCTCCTTGTTCTGGGGCGGCCTCATTGTCGGCCTGTGCAACCTGTTCTGCGGCGTCTCAGTGGGCATCACAGGCTCCACAGCCGCTATCGCGGATGCCACCGATGCCCAGCTCTTCGTCAAGATCCTCGTCATCGAGATCTTCGGCTCCGTCCTCGGTCTCTTCGGCCTCATCGTCGGCCTGCTTGTCTCGGGCAAGGCTGAGGAGTTTGCGTAAAAATAGAAGAACATGCATTATCATCAAGTAGACGTCTAGAGGTATTTTCGTGCCGAGGCGCGCACCTTGGCTTCGAAGAGGGGGTTGCGGATCGGTGTGTTGACGGTGTGGAAGGGGTTGAGGGCGGCCTGGGATTAGCGCGGTATACAGCGGTAGCCTGGAGCACGAGTGCGTGAGATCAGAAAGGTTAAGAGGAGCAGTTGCGGTCCGCGTCAGATCGTGTTCTCTGGGGAGCGGGCACGGCTAATCCCACACCTCAACGGCGCCGCGATGCCTGTGCAGGCCGAGGACCGCCCCCTCAACCGACTTTTGCGCCGCGCACATGTCTCCCACTCTCCCCTTCCTCCTCGCCTCGCAACGCCCACGCACCTTGACATAAGTCTCCCACACGTCTCCGAAGAACAGCCGGATCCCATCGTCGTTCTTCGTGTCGTGCAACAACACAAGCTTGACTGAGATCAGCGCGTCCTCCTTCGGACGCACCATTCGTCGCCAAAAACGCAGACACCATCCACTCATTATGCTTGTCCACGTTCTTGAGGTATCTGGGGTGAGCTGGCTTCCGCACACCGCCGCCCGCCGGCAGGAGTGACCAGATGTAGCGTGTGGCGAGCGCTGCGCGCAACTCACAAACTCCCCGTCCCTTCCGCCACCTCTTCGACCGTGTCGAGCGCCGCATGCGCGATCATCTGGAGGAGATGCCGCTCGCCGCCGGGACCCGTGACGAGGCCGAGGTTGAGCCCCGACGGCGTTGGCGTCGCCTCTGTGCCGTTGAAGCTTGACCAACTGAAGCTCGCCGACGTCGCGCTGCTGGGGGCAGCGGGCTTGCTGCTGTTGAAGGTTAGTTCGAAGAGCGGGGTGTCGAGCGGCGAGACTATTGCCAAATAGAAGGACATGGCGGATGGGTGGTGAGGCGAGAGATTGACGCGTCAACATTGGATTGAAGCATCGAGGTGGAGGTCGGTGGAGGTCGCCGATTGACCGCCGACATGTCCTCTCCATGAGCACTGGAAGCCGCATCGCGCGCACACTTACTGAATCACCGATCCCATGCATCCCAAAAGTTCATTACTAGGGTGGACAAGATGCTGGGTACTAAGTACAATCACATGATCTAGGTAAGGGAAGGAGGCCGCTCGGCGAGTATTGTCTCGTCGCCCGCCTCATCGTCGTCTGCAAGCGTCTCAAAGATGGACGACGGCTTGTTCTCTGGTGTCGCAAATGCCTCGTCGTTGGACTCGTCGCTCGCGAGCTCAATCTCCACTCGGCTCGCCCGGCCGCTGTTGGAGGAGATGGACATGTGGTCGCTTCGCTCGCTGTCGCGCTCTCCATCTCGTTCACTGCGCTCACTAGCTTGTGTATGCACGCTCAATCGCTGGCTTGAGCGGTGGGAGCTTATGCTCGCACGCTTGAGCGGCGTGCTCAAGTCAATGATGAGCTGCTCGCTCGTAGGCCTTGATCGGGGCTCCTCTTCTTCCTCCTCGGGCAACTTGCCCAGCATTGAGCCATTGGAACCGCGCGCCGTCATTGGCGTCGGGGAGGCGGGCGAGCGCCTCACAACAGGCTCTCTTGTACCGAGGTCTTCGATACCGGTAGTGGACAAGTTGGTAATCATCTGCTGGGCCAGCGAGCCAAAGTCGACGTTGTCATCCTGGCTGTTTGGCAGCATGAACTGGCTAAAGTCCACGTTGGCAGGGAGCGGAGATGGAGGCGGCGCAGGTTGCCGCCGCTCACGCCGGATGCGCGGCGTGCCCTCCAGCTTGAGACGCTGGAGGCGCGTGTCCATGAGGTTCGTCTCATTCGACGACGCGCCGGTGGGTTGAGGCGTAAGCGCAGCGCGGGCTGCCGCTCGGCGCTCTCGCAACGCAATCTCCTCCGCCCGGGCACGGTTTTGCTGCCGACAGAACTTGTAGGACGACGTGAACGTCCGGAAGATGCCAAAGAAGTCCTGGCTCTGCATCGGGCGCCCGTGCTCATCGCCTTCGCCGTAGTAGTTCTCCACGTCGCGCAGGCCCTTCTCGGCATTGACAATGTCATCGCGCAGGCTCTGAAGGTCCTCCTCGGCACTTGCCGAGAAGCGGAACATCTTGCGTGCGTAGCCGTCCGTCGAGTCCTGGAAGTTGTCCTCAAGAGAGGCCCGGATCGCGCGGATCTCCGCAAGCATGGACTTGGACTGCGCCTGCATGTCGGAAAAGTTGACGCGGTTCGCCTCGGATGGCTTGGCCAGCTCGTCGAGGAAGCCATTGAGCTCAGGGAAGTGCGTCGATACCGTGCGCTCAAGGAAGTGCAACAAGTTCTGCCCATTCGTCGATTTGGTGTCCACAAGCTTGTTAATGGAGCCAATCTTGAAACCGTACGCGCCACCCGCAAAGTTGGTGCCGTTGAGGTAGTTGCCCATCGTGAGGATGACGTTCAGCAGCTGGTGGAACAGCGTGGCGTTGCGGAGGTCGTGACACGCGACAACCAGGAGGTCGAGACTCTGCTGCAGGAGGTCAATGTTGCCCTGGAATCTGACGAGGAAGAGCATGCCCTTGACGCGGTCAGCCAAATGAGGCACCTGGATGAGGCGGACCATGAGCCGGTCGGCCGGGTGCAGGCGCTCGAGCTCGGCCGGCGAGTCGGCAGAGTGCGTAAGAAGCTTGCCGCGCTGAAGTCAGCCAGTGGAAAACAATTATAACAAACCTCGTCATCATTAGGAAGCACGCCCTGCAGTTCGTGCAGGAACGTCTCGGAGCACAACTCGCTGTTGAAGTTGGCAATGGCCTCGCTGAGCCTCTCGGGTTCCTTGAAGTTCTTCGCGCTGCTGCCGGCCATGAGAATCTCGATACGCTTGCGCAGGTCGGGTGACAGGACACTGAGCAACTCAGTCTCCTTCTTCTTCTTCACCGCATCGTAGAGGATTTCCTTGGCCTTGAACTCGTTCTCGATATCGGACCAGAGGTTGGCGGCCTTCATGCGTTGCACGAGCTCCTCTTCGGCGGAGAGCTGCTCAGGAGCGGCCCAGACCGTGTTGCCGAGCTGGCCCTTTGCAACCTTGTCCCATTGCAGCTGCTTCATCCTTCCAGACGCCATGTTTGGCACATGCTTGCGCGAGTCGTTAACGCCGTGGAACAGCGCGTTGAGAGGAGCACCGGGTGCGCGAGAGATCGTGCCCATAGAGCCGGGAGGAGGTGGCGGTGGAGGGGCCGAGACCTTCTTTGGCGTGCCGCCAGTCTTGGCGAGGTTGACGCCTCCACGGATACCGGCCAGCAAACCAGCCATACCAGGTGGGCCAGCTGGCCGCCCTGGCATTCCACCGGGAGGAGGTGGTGGCGGCGGTGGTGGTGGCGCTGGTGGCGCGTTGCTGCTGGGGTCTGGCAGTCTGGCAGCCAGCTCGGCAAGCAAGGGTGGCCCACGAGCAGGCGGGGGAGGAGGAGGCGGGGGTGGAGGTGGTGGGGGCGGAGGCGGGGGAGGAGGTGGTGGTGGTGGAGGTGGAGGAGGGGGAGTGGCTCCTGCAGGCGTGAAGCCGGTGACCTTAACTGTAGCCTGGCCCGCATCATCGCCTGATGACTCTGCTTCCAGGCGTGCTTGCTCGGCCGCATGTGCGGCAACCGCGCGGTGCTCGTCGGACTCGTCGACTGTTGGCATCGGCGGCAGAGTGTTGGGCATGTAGTCGTCGGGCTCGCTGGATCCACCCCGCACGCTTCGCGCGCGAGTGAGGACCTGGGACGCGAAGGACTCGTGAGATGGCGAAGTGCCAGCACGGGCGATGGTAGGCAAAGGCGCAAGACCGCCCGAGAAGGTCGTTCTTGGAGATAAAGGCGACCGTGGAGACTCGTCCAACTCGTCCAGCACCTCACCCGACGCTGGGACGCTGAACCCTCCAGTCGCAAAGTTGAGCCCGCCACGCGAGATGGACGCCTTGCGACGGGCTGCGAGTGAGTCTGCTTGGGCGCGGACCGCGGAGAACGTGGACGGATCGGCCCGGACGGCCTGAGCGAGTATGGTCGCGCCTTCCCCGCGCAGAGCCGCTGCCATCTCCGGGTCGCTGCGAGCAGCTGCCAGTACGATGGGCTCAGCGCGTACGGCCTGGGCGAGAATCGACTGGCCTTCGCCTCGCAGAGCCCTTGCCATCTCCGGGTCGGCGCGGACAGCGCGCGCCAGCGGGGAGTCGCCCTCACCACGGAGCGCGCCGGGGTCGGGACGGCGAATAGCAATGCTGATGGAGGAGGAGCGGACAGGTGTGGGCTCGGCGCGAATTGCTTGAGCCAAGGGCGTGTCGCCCTTGCCCTGCAGCTCTGACCCCAGACCGGGGAATGAGCGCACCGCCCTTGCCAGAGAAGAGTCGCTTTCGCTGAGGAGCGCTGAGTGATCGTGGACAGAGACCGACGTTGTGGATGAGGCGGCAGTCGACTGGTCCGCCGATGAGGTGCTGGATTCAGCAGTGGATGCCACGGTCGAAGCCACGGTAGGCGTGGCTGACACTCGGACAGCCTTTGCGAGGGGGGTGTCGCCCTTCCCACGCAGCCCGGCAACCAGCTCTTGGTCTGCTGGAGCAGCCGTTGCAATATCGGGGTTGGCGCGGACAGCTTGAGCAAGAGGAGAGTCGCCCTTTCCGCGCAGGGCAGCCTGGAGCTCGGGGTCGGTCTGGACGGCAGCAGCGACGGCGGGATCGGCGCGGACAGCGGCGGACACTGCCGGATCGGCCCTCACAGCCTGGGCAAGAGCAGAATTGCCCTCCCCGCGCAAGGCCGTCGCCAGCTCGATGTTCTGCGGGGCGGCACGCGTCGTGAACGGAATGCGTACGGCCTGAGCAAGCGGCGAGTCGCCCTTGCCGCGCAGGGCAGCACCCAGCGCCGGGTCTGCGCGGACGGCGCGGGCGAGTGGAGACTCGCCCTCGCCACGTAGCGCCTTCGCGTCGACGTGCACTGGAGTTGCGACGCTCGGGTCGCGACGAACAGCTTCAGCGAGCGGCGACGTGCCCTCCCCACGTAAAGCGGCAGCCAACTCGGGGTCGGCGCGAACGGCTGCAGAGATGGCTGATTCGGCCCGCACTGCAGCAGAGACTGTGGGATCGGCCCGCACGGCGCGAGCAAGGCTCGAGTCACCCTCTCCCCGCAGCGCGGCGGCAAGCTCGGGGTTGGGCCGGACGGTGTTGGACATTTTGGAGTCTCGTGGTGATGGCACCGGGTCGTCCAGAGTGAAGGACCCAGAGCCTGTTTCGGCGAGCGACGCGGCAACGGCAGGGTCCACACGAAGAGCAGCGACAACGGCGGGGTCCTGGCGGAGGGCAGCAGCGACGGCTGGGTCTGCGCGGTACACCTTGGAGAGCATTGGGTCGGCCTGCAGCGCGAGCAAGAAGTCGGGCGCGTCCTCGTCCAAGTTGACGACATTGGACATGGACGCGCGGCCACTCAATGGAGCCGACACGCTGCGCTGCTGACCTTGCAGCGCGCCGTACCGTATCTCCTCGAGGAAGCGAGGCGGAATTGAGGCCTTCTTCGAGTTGGTTCTTAGTATAGACTTCTCCCGGACAGGAGGAGCATTTGGTGCCCCACCCCGACGGTGGCCGTCGCCGCGCGTGCTCCGGAAACCGGCGCTCGAGAGACGCATGGGAGCCACCCGGTCCACACCACGGACCAACGAGTCCTCGATGTGCGAGCGCACACGCTCCTCCTCAGCGTCCATGAACTGCGTGCCAGACATTGCGGTCTGGTTGGACAACGACTTGCCGTGAGACGACCGCCTCCGGTTCTCGAAGAAGCGCGGGTCTGAGGTCTGGAAGCGTTCCTCATGGGCTTGGAACACCTCGCCGTCCTCGTAGTCTTCGCCTATGTCGTCGCCAAAGGAGCTCTCGGTCTCGACAGTGCCAATAGTCGTCATGGTGTTGGACCGTGTCGGCCTTTTGCGGCTGCCACCGCCCTCGAGCTTGCGGATGGTCTTCTTGCGCTCCCATTGCTCGCGCAGGTCGTGGATGAGCTTATGACGGTCGATGGGGCCGTCGGTCATCGCCTGTACTTGGTCAAGGTGGTTGGTCTCGCGAAGCATGTTGAACAGTTCCTGGATGTAGAGCTCCAACTCGGCGATGCGCGTTTCGTAGTCGGCCTTCTCGCGTTTCCTTGTGTCCTCAGAGCTCTCCCAAGCAGCACGTGCGCTGCTGAGCTTCTTCTGGAGATCGGCAATCTGTTTCCTCAGACGGTCAACGAGACTCTGGTTGCCCTCGGCCATCTCATCCAGGAGGTCCTGCTTCTCGCGTTTGAGCCCGGCCAAGTCAGACTTGAGCTGCTTGTTCTCAGCCTCGACTCTTTCGAGCTGCTGCTGGTCCACAAATTTGCCCATGAGCTGCGAGACCGAGATGCCAAAGGCGCGCGAGAAGTCCTGATTAAGATCGGGTGAGTCGTGCATGACTATGCTCTGGATGAGCTGGTCAATGAGCTGGAAAAAGCGGGTACGCTCATCGCCCTCCTCCTTAATGAGGAGCATGTGACGGAAGGTGTTGAGCAGGTACGCGCTCGCTTTGGAACCCTTGGTCTTCTCCAAAAGGGCGCGCACCATCTCCTCTGGGTTCTTCATCGTCTCAACCTGCGCCACAGCTTGTTCTTCGAGGAACTCTTTCCGGTCGGCCTCCTCCTCGTCGTAGAATTGCTCGATGTGCTTCAGAAGCCTCGGCTCCCGCCAGTCCTTGATCGTCTCGAGTAGAGCCCCTACATTGGCGACGTCGAGCTGACTGCGGATAGACATCCGCGTGCGGAGGTCGGATGCGGACACGAGTCCCGAGATCAGGAATACGATGATTTCCTGTGGTGTCAGCACGAGAGCAAGCTGGTACACGTACAAAGTACTCGACAAGTTGCTGGTTGTCCATGCCCTTGACAAGCGGACCTTGTCCAACTGTGCTGCCCATGCGGCCCCTACTGAGGGCGAACTCCTCATTCAGGCGTATGAACCGCTCGAACTTGGACAACTTCTTCGACACGCCCACTTGCTGATTGTACTGCGCCTGTAGCTGCTCAAAGGCTCGCAGCACAATTGACAAGCCGACGCGGTCGCTGCTGCCAATGTCGAGGTAGGCAAAGTCAACGAGGATCTCTCCTGCGACCTTGCGACACGACGGATGAGCAGATACAAGGGATTGCCCGATGGCGTAGATGACCTGGGGTTTGTTGATGGCTTCATCTTGGCCGAACTAGAGGGTCAGCGAGCGGAACAAGCCGGTGAACCCACCTTGTTGTTCATAGCCGTTCGCAGGCACTTGAGCAGCTCGAGTTCCATGTCCACATCAGGCCCAGCTTTGCTTCGTCGATGTGTCAATGTATTGAGGTAGTTGGACATGACGACGAGGCCCTTCAAGTCCATGAACTCCTGGATCCAACTATATTGTCAATACGAGCCCCACAGATAGACACTCACTTGAGCGGGAAGGTGCGCAGGCTGACGCCGAGTGTCACCAAATCCTGGTGAGTGAGCTGGTTGTCGAGGACCTTGCGGATGAACCACTCGGGGCTGTCTCGGGATATGGTCGCCTCCACTGGCTTCTTCCCTCGCCCAGTCTTAAAGCCTTCCACCTGCAGCTGCTTTTGCTGCTTCTTTCTCCTCTCCCACTGCTGGCGCGCTTCCGCCTCGACCATTTGCCACTTGGTGCTGATTGACAATGTTGAAGTCGCACGAGCGCCCGCCGAGATCGTCTGAGTAGACGTTCGCTGTGCGCCTCGAGACTTGGCCGTCCTTGACGACAGCGACGGCGCTGGCGAGCCCATGAGATCGTGGTCGAGGTCACGGTTGCGGACGAGCTCCAAGAATCGCTGCTCCACTTCCTCGTCTGACGGCCGAGGGAAGCTGAACTCGTCTGTCAGCTTGGTTGTAGAGTGGGAGGCGATGGAAGGTGTGTAAATGGAACGTGTGTAGGTCGAGGAAGCGTAAGTGGATGGTGCATATGTTGAGGGGGCGGGAGAGGTCGTTGTGCGGGGTTGCGATTGAGAAGCAGCACGCGAGTTTGAGGCCGCGGCGTAAGCCAACGAGGACGAAGTCGAGTAAGAGGCAGGAGGGTGAGTGGAGGGCCCCTGCGACGACGAGGCGTAAGGTGGTGGAGTACTGGAGGATGCGTGCTGAGGTGGGGGAGGGGTGTACGACGCAGGTAGCGGGGGAGGTGTGCTGTGGGCTGTTGTATACCCTTGGATGTATGCCGAGGGCGGTCCGGACAGCGGTGTGGAGTTGCCTGTTGGGATGGCGCGACTGCCGTTGGGCAAGCGCTCGGGCTGGGGCTGCGTAATGCGATTGATTGAGGGGTATCTCCCCAGCTCGTCGTTGGGGCGCTGCAAGGTGCTGGTGCTCATGGTTGACGACACGGAGCGGATTGACATGTTGTCCGAAGCCTTGCGCGGGGACAAAGACGCGTTGGACGCTTGGTGCTTGAGACTCGCGGCGTGGAGACGGCTGGGCGAGTGCGCGCCAAACTCGCGGCTAATGTCGAGGCTCGAGGTGGAAGCGTTGTCATGTTGGGGTGCTGGGGTAATGCTCACGTCGACAGCATGTGGGCCATGAGGGCCAGAGCTAGGCATCGCGCGTGAGGGATGCTGGTCATAGGGCTTTGACTGGGAGAGGTCGGTCGGCGAGGTGGCGTGCGAGGCAGTGGACGAGCCGGAGGTGCGCGTGCTCCCTCGCGACTTGCCCTTGTCGCCGCGCGAGCCCTTGCCGGATAATGTCGCGGTGAAGAAGTTGGACATTGCGGCGTGCGAGCGCTACGCGCCGCGCCTTGTTGTGGTGGTGCAAAGGTGATGAAAGAGGACTGATGGAAAGAGACGGTGATAGCGCTGAGGAGGGGGAGGAAGAGGAGGTACTGTAGGAGCGCGGGTAATTCCAAGGGCAGTGAGATCGGAGGAGAGGGGGGGGGGGGACGCCAGTGTGTCGAGGAGGGAGATCTGAGATTAGGTGGACGCTGCGATAAAAGTAGAGAGGGAGAGCGTCGCGAAGAGAGATGTGGAGAGAGAGAGAGTGAGGATATGTATAATAAATGAGGAGGAGTAGTTGGAAGAATGACAGGAGAGTGATCAAGCGGGGTGGAGGGTGTGTCGTGTAGCGTGTCTCGAAAGATGCAGGTGAGACATCAACCCCGCGTCCTGGTCCTACTCCGTGTCCTGATTTCCGCCATCGACCAGTCTCCAGTTCTCTCTCCTGCTTTTCAGATGGCTATGGCCAGCTGCTTTAGCTCTAAGCAGTCAAGCCTTGGGAATGCCGTATCTCTATGCGTATCGGATGGACCTAGGACAGCTAGGAGGTAATGTAGAGGAGAGCTAGTGGGGGTCGAGCGGAGAGGAGAGGGACGCAGATGCACAATGTCGGGAGGGAGCACGCGCAGTGCTTTCCCCGTCGAGAGCTCAGGGGCAAGGGCGAGGCAAAGGGTACGACTTGCCTGGAATCGGACGCTTCAGGTCCCACCCGACCACCAAAGATTGCCACTGCGGGTGGCGGCGATCCCGTCGACTCTCTCTGCAGTTCTGGTCGCGGCTGTGGCGGCTGTGGCGGCTCGAGATTTGTGAGGGGACAACGCAACAAGGGAGGACTCGAGTGGCGTTGGGCCAAAGAGCACCTGGGGGAGGAGGAGGGAATGCGTATTTCACTGTGAGAGGTGGAAGAGCGCGCTATACGTACATCGAGGCGTCGAGACGCGCCAGAAAAAGGAGAGGGAGCTAGAAATTACGAGAGATGAGGGCACAGCAAGTGACCACCACCATAGCACACTCTAATCAGATGACTCTAATGGACATTAGGCAGTGTGCCATTAATGCTCAACCTCCGACATAAGCCCCCGATATAACCTCCACATCTACTCCACTCGACATCACTCACTGCTCGCGTTCATCTCGTCCGATCATCATCCATTGACCTACCTTCATCGACTCAATTAATGAACGACTACGACCGCGAGCTTGCAGGCGCCTGGGGTGCCCCGCCAACAGTCGCCCCCTCCTCTGAACCCACCGTGCAGTCCGCCCTCGCCAAAGAGAAGGCGCTCAAAGAAATCATCTCCCTTCGCGACGGGCTCCGCGGCCTCCTCGTCCGCATTACCGAGGTCGAGGGCGAGACCGACAAGCTCAAGAAGGACAACGACTTTTTGGGAACATACATTGACAATCTGTGAGTCGCTCTGCGTGCTCTGAGGGCCCGTTGTGCACACAAGGAAGGCAATCAGCTTTGGCTTGTCGAAGATTCAGAGCGAAGAGAGGCGAAGTGGAAGAAGGCGTGGAAGCGGTAGTCCGAGCGTCAGGGGACGCAGCCGAGCAAGTGGTGCCATGTTTAAAGTCACGCCGATGGCCGATGGAGCAACGGTCCGTGCGGAGCGCGGGGCGCAGTGGCTTGTTGTTGGCATGCTGAGCCGCTGGCCTGCGACCCGAGCGGGGCGTAGGGATGGCGAGGCGCCGAGGGGGTGGTGGGGCTGAGCCGATGGCATGTTGTGCGAGCTGAAGGCTGGGCATTCGAGTTGAGCTAACAGCAGCACGAGAAACACTGTTGTCGCGGCTGGGCATAAGCGATGAGCGCACATCATGCCTCCCCGACATGTCGCCACGCAGACGGACGGGAAGGCGTCGCCGTCTCTGTTCTCGGGGGTCCGCGCATCCGTGCACACTACGCATCAACATCACCAGAGGTCTGTGTGTGATTTGCTAGTGCCCCGACCTCTTGCCACGTGTGGCGGTCTTCCTCTTCTTGACCATGATCTGCCCCGGTCATTCATCACCGCGGCTCAGCATATAATTACAGCACTGCATGTACGTCTGGCTAGCATATAGGACGAGAAGCTCGAGCCAATGTGGATGATGCGTGGCGGAAGCCCCGTGGCAGCTTCGTCGACAGACGTAGAATGGCCAAATATGCATGGATAACTACACAACTGCGCTATCGTCGGTCTATTCGTCAGCCACCTCCTCAGCCTCCTTGAGGTCGATCTTGGCGACAAACACGCCATTCTTCGCCCCGTCCAAAGTCAGCCACCGCCCGAGGCGCGGCTCCTTTCCAATAGCGGCGGCGAGAACCACACCGTCCTCCAAGGAGAGGATCTGGAGATCATTGACGAAGCCGTCGACCGCGACCTCACCCGCCGGCTTGAACGTGCGCAAGTTGTCGTCGATGGCCCAGAAGCGTATCCGCCCGTCCCACGAGCCGCTCACAACGATGTTGGTCCCGCGAATCGCCGCGAGTGCCGTAATCCAGCGTGGAGTCGGGGGGACAGTAGACGGGAACATGTTGCGTCCCTCAACGTCGACGCCGTGTGCGAGGTGGTGCGTGAACTGCGGCTTCTTCTTGCCCGTGCTCCAGAACGCCAGCGTGCCACTATCGCCGCCTGAGACAAAGTGAGAGTCATCAAGCGCGCAGACGACGTCCACGCTGCCCTCAAAGTACTCGCGGCCGTCGGAACGCGTCTTCCCGCCGCTGCGGAGCACGAGCTGCACCTCCTCCTCGACCTTCCACCAACGGCAGGTGCGGTCGCGCGAGCCGGCAGTCACGCACACGGTCGGCTTAAGCGCCGACACGGAGGTGATCGAGTCCTGGTGTCCGAAGAACGTGTCGAGCGCACTCAGCGTCGAAAGGGAGTGGAGGGTGAGGTGCCGGCCGAGCGAGGCGGAGAGGACGTGTGCGGAGGGATTGGAGAGGGGCGGAATCACGACCGACTGCCGTCAGATACGCCGAGAGTGTACTCACGCTGACCGCGTCCTTGTGGCCCCGCATGCCGGCGGCCCATCGTGGCTCGTCGCCAGACACATCCCACACGCCCACGACCTTGTCTGTCCCGCCGGAAACTACCCACTTCCCGTCCTCGCTCGCCGCGACGCACAGCACCGCGCCCTTGTGCCCCCCGCCCTCGGCGCGGAGCGCCGAATGCGCGAGCGTATCCCGGTCAAAGCGGAGAACGGCGCCGTTTTTCATCGAAGCATACATCGGCCCGGCGGCAGTCATCGCGATCCCCGTCGGCGGGTGCTGCGTGCTCTTGAAGCGCGTGCTGCTCGCCTCCGCAGCAGAGTAGAAACGGTGAATGCGCCCCTCCGCCTCGTCCTGTTGTCAGCGCGTCTCCTCCCCAACAACTCACCACCTCCTGCCGCAACCGGCTGGCGATCAGCTCCCTGTCGATCTCTTCGGCGTCGTAGTCCCCCGTCTCGCGCTGCGCCGCCACCTCCGCCCGGACCTTTTCGAGGTATCCCCGCGCGAGGCGCACACGCTTCTCCGCCGCCGTCTCGTTGGCATCGACAAAGTCCGCGTCGTCGAGCGTGTGCGGCGCCCGGTCCTTCTGGAAGTCCATGTCTTCGATCGCCTCCAGCCCGCCCTCGTCGCCAGACGACAGCTCCTCGTCCCGAGCAGCCTGCACCCGCTCCTTCGAGGCGCGGGGGAGGCGGGACGGGCCCGAGTCTCCGCCGCCACCGCCACCTCGAGATGGGCGCTTGCGCTTCTTGTTCGACTGGAAGAAGGGGTCGACCATGGTATTGTGTTGTCACTCGAAATACAGGATGCTGGGTGAATGTCGCTGGTGGTCGTGAACTTTTGACCAGGCACGATGCCCCGCACTTGCATGCCACGTGAATGTTAGGCGTGCAAGACTTCTGTTGTCCTGACAGGCCCCATTAGGCCCGCGGATGACGCGTGGCCAGAAGTTGGTGCCAGCGATGCAGCACATCACCGCAGCTCCCTCGTCAGTGAGCCGCCCCTTCCTTCCCCCGAGCCCTCCTTCCCTCAACGTGACGGCACCACGTAGATGCTGCGTGAAGAACTCATCTCTCTCTCATCTTTACAACCCATCTCCCGGCCCTCCCTCCCCTCCCCCTCCCCCTCCCCCTCTCCCCCTCCTCTTCCAGCCCACACCCCACGTCCGGCAGCATGAAGCTCAAGGACATCTCGCGCACGGCGACGTTCGCGTGGGACCCCTCCTCTGCTTCCGAGCCCCTCATCGTCACTGGTGCCGTCGCGGGCGCTCTCGACGAGTCATTCTCCAACGACTCGCAGCTCGAAATCTGGGCGCCCAAGCTCTATGAGCGTGACGGCGCCGAGTCCCAGGGCTACAGCCTCGGCGGACAAGGCGCGGGCCCAAAGGGCAGCGTCACCGTCTCGAGCCGGTGAGTCGCCAGACCCTGCCCAGCTCACACCAGCTTCAACAGACTTGCGTGGTCGCAGCCGGAGGCGGGCGCTAGCGGGCGCGGCATTATTGCCGCCGGTCTCGAGACGGGCGAGGTCAACCTCTACGACCCCGTCAAGATCTTCGAGGGCGGCGATGCGCTCATCTACAAGAACGACAAGCACACCGGCCCCGTTCGCGGCTTGCACTGGAACCCGCTCAAGAAGAACCTCCTCCTCTCGGGTGGCGTCAATGCTGAGGTATGTCAGGAGGTGTACCCATTCTCACGATAGCTCTACATCCACAACCTGGAGAGCCTGGGTGACCCGATCCCTCCTGGCCCAGTGTCGACCAAGCTCGGCGAGATCACGTCGCTGGCTTGGAACCCCAGCGTCGCGAGCGTCTTTGCCGCTTCGTCGTCGTCCGGTTTCACTTCGATCTGGGATCTGCGTCACAGCAAGGAGATCGCTGCCCTCCAGTACGGCGGAGGGGCCGCTAAGGGCGACCACACTTCTGGCCGTGCCGGCACGCAGATCGGCAAGCGCCGTGGCATGAGCGACCTCTGCTGGCACCCCGAGCAGGCGACGCGCCTCGTTACTGCGTCGGAGGACGACGAGTCGCCAATCGTCATGATGTGGGACCTCCGCAACACGCGTGCCCCCGAGCGCATCCTCTCGGGCCACACCAAGGGTGTTCTTTCCGTCGCTTGGTGCAAGCAGGACGCCGACCTGCTCGCCTCGTGTGGCAAGGATAACCGCACCATCCTGTGGAACCCGCAGTCCGGCGAGATCGTCGGAGAACTCGCTCCCACCACCGACTGGTCGTTTGAAACCGCCTGGTGCCCCAGCAACCCGAACCTGCTTGCGGTCGCATCGTTTGACGGCCACATTGGTATCAACTCGCTCCAGTCGACTGGCCCCAAGGATCCCGAGGAGAACAAGCTCGCCGCCGATGCCTCGGCTGATGACATCTTCGCCAACCTTGGCACAACGAGCACCTCGGACGATAAGACCAACGCTCAGTCGCTCACCAAGGCGCCTAAGTGGATGTACCGCCCGTGCTCTGCCTCTTGGGGGTACGGCGGCGTTCTTGCTTCCGTCTCTAACCTCCCCTCCGCTGCTGGCAAGCACCAGAGCAGCGTTGTTCACCTGCGCCATGTCGTGACCGAGGAGAGCATTATCGACCGCGCCAAGAGCCTTGACGAGATCGCTGGCAACAAGGAGAAGCTTTCAGAGTTTTCCTCCTCCAAGGCTGAGAACCCGTCGTGGAAGGCGCTCCAGTCGCTATTCCAGGCCAACTCGCGTGACGAGTTGGTCAGCCTCCTCGGCTTCTCGAAGGAGAACGTCGCTCGCCAGGTCGACGAACTCGTCAAGAAGCTTGTCCCGACCATAGTCGAGGAGCCGCCTGAGCCGAGCAAGGACGACACAACCCCAAAGTCAGAAAGCAAGGACCCGCTCGAGTCTGGTGACCACACGCCCGAGGCCAAGTCTTCCAGGGCTCTCTTTGCTGGCGATGACCGCCCCATGACCCCAGCCGATGTTGGCGGCGACACCGACTTCTTCTCGTCAATGGCGACCAGCTCCCTGCGCAACCCCCAGCTTGACTCGATCATCCCACACCTCAACCAGCCCACTGATTCCTCGGTGGCTGCCACCGTTGGGTCTGGCCCCTCGTCGGTGCGCTCAGAGTCGATCAAGGAGAACGTCTTCCGCATCTACCCCGCAGGCGAGTCGGACACTGACCGCCTGATCACGCAGGCCCTTGTCCTCGGAGACTTCTCCTCGGCTGTCAACCTCTGCCTTGCCTCGGAGCGGTTCGCGGATGCCCTCCTCCTTGCCGTGCGCGGTGGCCCCGAGCTCCTCCAGTCGACTCAGAAGGCGTACTTCACCCGTCGCACGCTGGCTCACCCCTTCCTCCGTGTGTACCAGTCGATTGTCACCGAGGACCTCGCGGACATCGTCCAGAACGCCGACCTCGCCGAGTGGAAGGTCGCCTTCGTTGTCCTCTGCACATACGCCAAGGAGGCTGACTTTGCCAACCTTGCCGACCAGCTCGGCCGCCGTCTCCAGTTCAAGTGGCAGCTGCTCACCGGCTCGGACAGCCCCGAGGCTAAGGCTGAGGCCAAGGCCGCGCGCCTGGACGCCACGCTCTGCTACCTCGCAGCGCGCAACCTCGAGCACGTGGTTAGCATCTGGATAAACGAGATGCAGGAGGAGGAGGCCAGTATCGACGCTCCCCGTTACTCGGCCCACGCCAATGCCCTCCAGTCGTTCATTGAGAAGGTCATTGCTTTCCAAGCCGCAACTGGCTACATTGACAAGGACGTTACCGCCAAGGTCCCACCCGAGGAGGCCGGGGCAAGGTCATACGCTTTGGCCGGGCTCTACGACCGCTTCTACGAATACGCGGACCTGCTTGCGACGCAGGGCCTCGTCGACGTCGCGGCCAAGTACATCAAGATGACACCCAAGGACTACCGCGGCTCGGACGGGCACCAGTTCGACAAGGCCCGCAGCCGTGTCTTTACCGCTGCTGGCATCTCTGACAGCGCCGCGGTATCGACCTCCACTGCCTTTGGCCGGCAGCCCGCCACCGCCGGGCCGAGCTCTGGCTCGCGACACAAGCCCTCGGCGTCAATCAGCAGCCGCTACCCCTCTGCCCCGGGCTTCCAGCCCAATGCTTACGCCTCCTCTTCGCCGTACGCTGCCCAATCGTCCCCGTACACCCAGCCCAGCGGACCGTACGGCGCCTCAGCTCCTGCCCGTGGTCCCTCGCCTTCTGTCCCGACCGGCCCCTATGCCCCGCCCCCGACTTCTGGCCCCTACGCTCCACCTCCCTCCTCGCAGCCTGCCGGCCCGTACGGTCCAGCTACGACGTCTGCGCCCTCAAACCCCTACGCCCCGCCGCCGGGAGTCGGTGGCTCGAGCCAGTTCAACGCTCAGCCTTCCGCCTACGGAGCTGGTCCAAACAGCTTCCAACCGGCCTCGAACATGGGCTCTAACGGGTACGACCAGTCGCAGGTGTACAACCCTTACGGCGGATCGAACTACAACGCGCCCGCGCCTTCTGCACCTCCACTGGGCCCCCCTCCTCGCGCCACCGAGCACAAGGAGCCCATCGTTCCTGCTTCTCAGCGTCGCGACATTCCAGGGTGGAACGACGCGCCCTCGCTTGCCGCGCCCAAGCGTGATCGGGGCTCGGCGTCTTCGACCCCCAAGCCGCAGCCCATTACCTCGCCCTTCCCGATGTCGGAGCAGGCGCCATCAGGCCCCTTCCCACCCACGAGCTCGACCCCGCCGCCGCGTGCGCCCCCAGGCGGGCCGCCTGGCGTTCTTCCTCCTCCGCCAAAGGGCGGCCCCCGGCCCCCGTCGGCTGCGAAGAGCCCCGCCCAGGCGCCGTACGGCCTGCCTCCTCAGCAGCAGTTCGGTGCACCAATGTCGCCACCCCAGCAGCAGCAGTTTGGTGCGCCCATGTCGCCGCCCCAGCAGCACGCGCCCTCGTACGCTCCTCCGCCCAAGGCCGGTCCGCCTCCACCTCGCAGTGCGCCCCGTGCTGGTCCTCCCCCTGTTGTCCTCGCAGGCCCCCCTCCACGGGCACTCTCGCCCTTGGGGCCCGGTAACCGTGCCGCGGAGCAGCGGCCACAGCCGCTCGGCACGTTCTCCCCGCCTCCCATGGCAGGTCCGCCTCCATCCGGCGTGCGTGCCGGTCCTCCTCCGCCAGGACGTGCAGGCCCGCGTCCACCATCGCACACGCCCACACCCCCCAACCCTCCCTCCCCCGTGAAGGCGTCGCACCGTGAGTTTCCGTTTCCATCTTGCATACTCTAGCTAATCCCAGCCCCCGGTGACCGCTCGCACATGGGCGACAAGGAAAAGCAGGTGTTCGAGGCGCTGTCTGCCGAGTTTGCGCGCATCAAGCAGGTCAACCCCAACGCATCTGGCACCGTCAAGAAGGTGATCGAGGACACGGAACGCCGCCTCAACATCCTGTACGACGAGCTGAACAATGACCGCATCCCCGACCACACGGTGGACCGGATCAGCCAAATCACGCAGGCGATCAAGGGCGGTGACGCGGGCAGCGCCATGCACATGCACACCGACTTGTTGACGAGCGCGACCACCGAAGTCGCGCATTGGGCGCCCGGCATCAAGCAGCTTATCCGCCTCGGCCTCACGGCAAAGGTATGAAACGAATGAATGCACGTGGTAATGTTGGCGGGGATTTCTGTGGTGATCGTGGTGATGTCAGAGGTACTGCTTATCTCACGGGAAAAGCAAAGCGTCTCTAGGACCCGCAGTTGCTGCGTGCAAAGTCTTGCACACCAGGCTGGGGTTGTTTGGTTCCATTGAGGTGGTTGAGGCGGGCTGGAGTTGACCGTCTTGGTGCACCTTTCCTCGGCCTCCGCAATTCAGGAGTACTGATCAGGTGGTCCACGATAGAACGACGCCGGGTGCACTCTGTGATCAGCTCCGTATGGCGCGTATGGGTTCGCATCGCGCATGGGCGACGCATCTCCAATCAATCTTTAAACACACAACGTGATCCTCCATTCAGACCGTTCCGCATTTTAGCAGCACTCGTGTCCCTTCGACCCTCCAGTTCCAGACTTTCGGACACTGCCGAAGATGCTCTGATAATCGTTCGTGACACGCCAGATCCCAGATGTTGGCAAGACTCGCTAGTCGCTATGTGCTCCGCATGGACCATCTGCGAGAGAGGAATTGGGCGCAGTGGCGTGCCCGAGTTTCCCTCTCCTCGCGTCGTGTCGAGTCGAGAGATTTGCGGCTCAGCACGCCATTCAGAAGATAAGTCGAGCGCGCGACAGGCCAACTCTAAAGGGCGCAAGCTTAGATACTCGTGCTTGTGGAGGGGCGCAGGCCAATAGAGTATGAAATTCGGGCACAGGACTTTGGAGCCTCAGCAAGAGTATGACGCTCGTCGTTTGTCGGAGTTTCCGCCCAGCCCGGGTGACGGCCAAACTCGCCTATTCCAAGCAATATGTGCAGTCAAGTTCAACTGCTCAAGCGCGCTCGAGCTTGTACAATCGCCGAATTGGCTGTGAGTTGTGCGGCGTTATCAACATCAACGCGCTCAAAGCGGGCAGCGAGCGCCACGCCCGCCAGTGCCTGCCAGCACGTGTTCCACAGCCGCAGACGGCGTAACCAGTCATGATGCATGCAAAATTAATATGGCGGCGACATCCGATGCCCCAGCCTATTGGGCATTAGGTGGATTAAGAGACTACGGTCCGAGAGGCCGGCGTCAGTGGCTGATGTTTGCGACAGGGAGCCCGGAGCGCCGGACTTGACCTCTGGCCTCTGCGCCCTGTGATCGGTGGGAATGGGCGCTGGGCGCGCTGGGAGGCTAGGGCGATACGGCACGCGATGCAGAGTTGCAAGAGTTTCGCACCTCGGAGTTACATGGTCAGATGGATATCGGAGGTGGCCGTTAAGGTCCGAGGCCAAGTGACGAAGTGAGACATTCATGAGAGCTAGTAGGAGGCAAGGAGGAAGGATTGGCAGGTGCTAAGAGGCCCGAGACGGTGATGATTCCATCATTCCCATTCCCCCCCGGCTCCAATTCCTCACTTCTCCTCCTCCGCCGCCCCTCCACTATTCCCCAGGCCGCACGCCCTCGCCCTCGCCGCCCCGTCCGCCGTCATCCTCCGCACATCACTCATCACTCTCATCACTCGACATCTTGCATCCGCACCTTCTCTTTCTTCTCCTAGATCAGTGTACACCTTCCATCAACTGTCACCCATCACCCATCCGTCTCACTGTGACTTGCGTGTCTCGCATCCCACCTCGGCGATCCAGAGTCCTACCTTTCTCATTCCCGAACCCGACACTGTCTCCTCTGAGCAGGCGACACCCCGGTCGTCCTAATGTCGCAGCCCCCCGCATCCAAGGGGTATCCACCACTACCCAAAGGCGTCCCGCAGCTACCACCCTTCCCCCAGCTCCTCCACTTGAGGGATTCGCCCTCGTCGCGCTCCGCAAGATCGTACTCTGAAGGCCCGGCCGAAGACGACGCATCGCAAGTCATCATGAGCGGCGAAGAAGAGGAGTCGGAAGAGACGCCAGGCCCCAAGGAGGTCAAGAAGGAGAAGAAGCCGCACGCTACCCGACGCCGGGTGGTGCAGAGCTGCTCCGAATGTCGAAGGCGGTTAGTCGCCGTGTCCTGAGTTTGAGTTTTCCAGCTGACCAGTCCAGAAAGATCAAGTGCGACAAAAAGTGAGTGCAAGTGTAGAGAGACGGTGATTGCGGGGAAGGTGCTGACAGTACAGGTTCCCGTGTGGTGCGTCCGACGTTGACTGGAGCCTCTTCGTGGCGACTGACTTTTACAGGGCCATGCATATTGCGACAAGACCAGGCGCGCTGCCATGAGGTTGGCACTGTAAGTGTTTGCAGGCCGTTCATGGGATTGAGGCTGACGTTCAGGCCGAGAAACAGCTCGTCGCATCGTGAGCGACAACTCCACCACCCGCGCTGACATGCAGGTCCAACTATGCCACAACACAAGATCTTGCAAACCTCGCTCACCGTGTCGATGCTCTGGAGGCGGCTCTGGTCAAGTCGGGCTCGATTGTGCCCTCCGACCTCGAAAGCTTCCTCACACAGATCCGCTCGAAGGTTCAGACCACCCAGGCTGTCGATCGCCCAGATTCTGGGAGGGCGTCGGCCGGCCTCGACGACGACGACGACAATGTCAGCGACACGGAGGGCGCAGCCCTCACACTCGAGCACTTGGCGTTTGGCAGGTCGCGTGTTGACGGCTCTCATTCGTTGCCGGTGCTCGGCGGTCGCAAGGAGTCGACCATCAGCAGGCCAGGCCAAGGCTACCACCTCACACGCTCTGGTCTCACCGCAGGTGAAGCAGGGTTGCAGCCTTTCGGCTCGACGGCCGCGTCGTACGACCTCCAGCCGGTCCGCAATGAGGAGGAGCGCCGCGCACGCATCCTGGCCCTCTCTGAGACCTTGGCGCCCATTGATGTCTTCGACATGTGCTACAAGAGAACCGATGTCATCCTCAGCGCTCTCACCCGCGTCCTGCCCTCCAAGGAGCGTGGCGAACTCCTCGTCAACGCCTTCCTTCTCCGTGTCGACTGGCTCCACCGTGTGCTGCACGTGCCAACCTTCCTCAGCCAATGCCGCGACCTCTGGGCCCTGCCTCAAGAACGCGTCGTCTATGAGATCTCAATGCCCTTCCTCGCCATTTACCTCGTGGTCATCACCGTGAGTGCAGGGTAGTGGACTGTTGCTAATGAGCAGCTTGGCCTCCATTTCATGGACTCGGCCGAGGCGGGCAAACACTTCACAGCCGAGGAAGTGCAAGGTCTCTCGGACATATGGTACGCTGCCGCGCGATCGGCGCAATGGGCCAGCGACTTTATCGGGACCCACACCCTCGAGAACCTCCAAGCGACGATTCTCATGACTGTTCTGATGGTGAGTCGACCTTGGAGGGAACAGCTAACGAGTAGAACAATCGCGATCGCGCCGACGCGGCCTGGGCTCTCCTCGGTGCTGCCATCAAGACGGCTCAGGGCCTCGGCATCTCGCGCCTCGGAGCAGAGCAGCAGAGTGTCGATGGGCGCCCGCTGCCAATGTGGAAGGGCCGCTGGGAAAGCCTCATCCAGCGTGAAGTTGGCCGCCGCATTTGGTGGCAGCTTGTGTTCCTTGACTGGTCGCTCGCCCCGAGTTACAACTACGCGAGCAGCATCCAGCCTGACCAGAGTGAGTGACGCTGCTGGCTCCGCCACCGCGTACACAAGCTGACCCGTGCAGTCAAGACGGCCCTCCCTGCCAATATCGAGGACGAGGACCTCGTCGATGGCCAGCCGCTCTGCCCGCAGCCACTCAATGTGCGCACGCGCATGTCGTTCCAGCTCGCAAAGCTCAAGTTTGCCGAGATCAGCCAGCGCCAGATATGGCAGGCGAACAACAACAATCACCCGCCGTACTCATTCATCCTCAGTGTCGATCGCGAGCTGCGCAAAGCCATGCTCGAGCTCCCAGCCTTTTTCCAGCCCGACGGCTCGGCGTCCATCCCTCAGGATGTGTCACTTGACCCGAAAAAGCTGGTCGAGCACTACGAGAAGATTACGCTCAGCCTCGCGATCCACTCTCGCATGCTGCGGTTGCACCGCCCGTGGCTTTCGCGCGGCTACGAGGACGAGCGCTTCGCGTACTCGAAGGAGCAGTGCATCCGTGCGGCGCGCGCATCGCTGCGCATGATGTCGGACGACAGCGGCGTTGCGCGCTTCCTTGAGAAGTGGTGGATCCCCCTCTTCTACGTCACTGTGTCGGGCATGGTCGTTATAATTGACTTGCTCAAAACGACTCGCCGCGACATGAAGACCAAGGCGTATGAGGAGAAGGTTGCGGAGGTCAAGGGCGCGCTCAACCAGATGCGCCAGATTGAGTCCTCGGTGCCGGCTCGGGCCGCCGTCAAGGTCATGGACTTCTTGATGAGTGAGTTGAGTGGGTGAGCAGCTACTGACTTTCAGGCGAGGTTGAAGAGAGGCGGCGCCCAACCGGCTCTCTCATCGGTCAGAAGCGCAAGGCTACGCACGATGGCGATGGCACCGGCGACGACGAAGAGCACAATCTTCAGCGTGTGGTGAAGCGCCTTATTCGTCAGGCGCAACTGGAGACGGACAGCCCCGTGTCCAACGGTGCCAACTCGAATACGTCCTTCGTGTCACCTTCCTCCGACAACCTGAACAACGCGAGCCCAAGCAAGATGGACGTGACGTCTGAGCGCCCTGTGTTTGGCGCGTACCCCATGCCCTCCTCGCAGACCAACATCCCCCAGGTTGCCCAGCAGGGCATGGGCGAGGGGACACCAGCGCAGGCAATGTTCCAAGGGCAGCTTGGCATGCCGAGCCAGATGCAGGGCGGTTTCAACTTCAATGTTGACCCCAACAGCGGGAACGCGGGGCAGTTTGGCAGCTTGCCGAACCCCAACTTTCAGCCTGGTAGTCAACTCGACCCAGCCGTCGAGTCGATGCTGGCGTCCTACTTCCCGCCGCCGCAGACCAACAACAACTCTGGCGAGCTTGGGCCAGCTGGCGCATCGCAGGTTCCCGACGACTTCTTGAGTCGGGTGTTCAGCTTCTCGTGGGACAACAACAACAGCAGCAGCAGCAGCAGCCAGAACCAGGGCCAGCAGTCTAGCCAGCAGCAAACGCCGATGACAGCGTCGACCAACTCGACGCCAGGTCAGCAGCAGCAGCAGCAGATGAATCTCGGCAACGGGTCAGCACCAGGCGTGCCACAGCCTCGTCGGCAGGACTCGATCCCGGGCTATGGCGCGTTCGATTGGCAGACGCACAGTTGGATGGCGTAGAGAAGCGTTATAGGCACTCTGTTATAGTTTTTGCTGTAACTTATTAGCGGGCTGTATGAATGCATAGTGAGAAGTGTGCTTGTGATACAGTGCTATGTGCCGAGCCCCAAACATATCAATCGCTGTCGTATGAGACGTGGAATACGAGCATATCGCGTGTGCCACGCCGCACGACTGCGAGGTGCTTGTCAACAAGGTTGGTTTGCACAATCTCCTGACGGGGATCTGTGACGGGGGTCTCGTTGATGTGGATGCCCGTGTTACGAGGCTTGATGAGGCGGGTGGCCTCACTGCGGCTCCCGACAAGGCCGTACATGGCGACGAGCTTGGACACCGGCACGCCGCGGATCTCGCTGCGCTTGACGCGGATGAGACGCGGGTCGCCCTCGAGCGCTTCGAGCACCTCAGCCGTCTTGAGCGCCCGGGGTTCTTTAGCGTACAAAATAGCCTGGGCGGCGTGTGCCTTCCGCACCGCCTCGGGGCCATGCACGAGCTCGGTGACTTCGTCCGCGAGGAGTGCCTGCGCCGCGCGCGCGCGCGGCGTGCGCTCGTGCTCGGCCATGACGGCGTCGATGCGCTCGCGCGGCACAAGCGTCAGCAGGCTGAGATACTTGCGCACGTCGGCGTCCGGGGCGCGGTAGAAGAACTGGTAGAAGTCGTTGATGCTCGTGCGCCCGCTGTCGAGCCACACGGCGTTGCCGGCCGACTTGCCGAACTTCTCCCCCGACGCCGTGGTCAAAAGGGGGATGGTGAGGCCGTACGCGGGCGGCGCCTCCGACCGCGCGGCTTCGACGGCCTCCGCCGCGGCCCCCGCGCTGGCCTTGGCCGCTTCGCGCGCCGCGCGCCGCGCCGCCGCCGCAGAGACATTAGCCTCCTCCTTCGCGGCGCGCGCCGCCGCGCGCCGCTCGCTCTGCGTCATCTGCGCTTCGGCATCCTGCCTCTCCCGCGCGGCCTGGGCCGCCGCCGCCGCCGCCGCTTCGGCCGCAGCCTGCGCGCGCACGCGGTGGATCAAGTCGATGCCCGCGACGATGTTGCCCCACTGGTCCGACCCGCCGAGCTGCAGCCGGCAGTCGTGTGTGCGGTACAGCGTCGCGAAGTCGTGCGCCTGCAGCAGCTGGTAGCTGAACTCGGTGAAGGAGATGCCCGTGTCGCTGTCGAGGCGGCTCTTGACCGAGTCGCGCGAGAGCATCGTGTTCACGCGTGCGAACTTGCCCACGTCGCGCAGGAACTCGAGAAAGCCCACGCCGCGGAACCAGTCGTAGTTGTTCACGACGCGCACATCGCCGTCCCCGGGAGAAAAGCCGCGCTTCGAGGCGTACGCCGTGCCCCGCTCGAAGAAGCGGTGGACTTGCGCCGTGATACCCGCCACGTTTGTGGCGAGGTCGGCTTCGGAGAGCGCGTTGCGCTCCGTCGAGCGGCCGGAGGGGTCGCCGATCATCCCGGTTGCGCCGCCGATCTGGGTTAGCTGGAACCTGCTGGAGCCTTACTAGGGCAAGCGGCCGATGTCCACGCGCACGCAGATGCAATAAGCCCATGAGCGGAAGGAGGTTGCCGACGTGCAGCGACGACGCAGAGGGGTCGATCCCCGCGTACACCGTGGTCGGAGTCTCGAGCTGCTTGCGGAGGTCCGGACTAGCGTGAGCGGAAGCGTCCGGCGTCAAGAACACATTCCCGTCCAACTCATGTCATGCACGACTGGCATCACTCAACACCCACCTCGTGATGGCCTGCACAAAGCCCCGCGCCTCCAGCTCGTCAAGCACGTTAGCGCGCGTTGACTGTGTGCGCACGCCAACCGCCCGCAGCGGCGTCGCCCGCAGGCGAGTAAAAGCGCGGAGCATTGTGGTGGAAAGTCAAGAATGGAGAAGCATTAAGTGGAGGTCGGAGATGATCGCCAGATCCGACTTTTTGGTCCCGCTCTTCCATCAATCCTCAACACATGTGGTGAGTGGCAAAAGGGAACGTTTCCTATTCGTTGTGAGTTTCGAACTCACGACCTTTCGCGTGTGAAGCGAACGCTCTCCCACTGAGCTAAACGAACGACTTGTTGCTGAGTTGATGTTGGCGTCCTCCACTAGTATCCCGCAATGCGCATCTCAGATAGCTATTCTGGGGCTTTCATAGCTCTGGTATGCCTCTGCATGCGCCGCATAAGGTGATGCATAGGTAGTGCTCTAGCGAGGCGGTAGTGCCGAAAGTGCCCTTTATCAAGCGATGATGGCCTCTCCGTCTGCCGCCACACCCGTCGATCAGCTAGACCCTCCTCATGTTTCTCAAACTGCTCTCTCGAGCGCAGTTCACAATCGCAGCTGGTTACGCTTCACCCTCAAACATGGTCCGTGTGAAAGTCAACTAGATATCATTCACGGGATCGATGCATTGCCAGATGTCTGATAGTGAGAGGGTGTCGGTAGACATCAGCGCAGCTAGACGTCCTCCTGCCGCATCCATCTCGCAGCCTCCAGCGCCCAACTGAGCGGCAGTCCTGCTATGATGTTGTCTCCAAGCCTGCTGTTATGCATCGACCATACCCCGAGCACCGCAGGACAGAGGGTGTCAATATCCACAGCCCGGCGTGCTGCCGTAGGGTTCGCACCGGATTTTGCCCAGCCATTGCCCCACAATCCGAGGTTGGTACCTGCGACGGGTCCAACGACGAGATGACTGTATCTTCGTCAACTGCAGCGTGCCGTGTCCCGCGACTGTGTCCAATGCGAACGTGGCTCCGGTGCTGGGGATTCAGGTCTCAGGTCATCTGTCCCTCTAGATGACGAGAGCGGATGCGAGAAGGAGCTCAGCAGAATGCGAACCGCTTGGGTACGCGGGTGTCACTTGCTCCCTGCTCGTGCCTCAAGGCGATCGCCAGTCCAGTCACTCTAACTCAGCTTGTGGCTTCGAAGCCATCGCCATCCGGGGACGGAGGTTATGTTCTGTAGATGTAGATGAGTATGTATCTGGATGATGTATAAGAACGGCTAATGTTGTGAAGCTTAACGTGGCTCGGCGCATTCCGTGGCGGCTGACGTCCACCACCCACGGTGGAATGATGACGGTGCCGAGTTGCAGTGATCGACGCCAAGCGCAGATAACTCTTCGCGGTGTCTATGCTTATTACAGCGTAGCGTGGCCGCGCACTCGACTGCTCCCCGATATACCCCGTTGCACCGTGCATTCTTCTGCTGCTGTATATACATCTATCCAGGCGCTGATATGCTCACTTCGACGCACCCATGGCGGCGAGGGCGGCGTTCTTCTGCTGCTCGTACTCCTTCCAGGCGGGGAGGTTGCTGATGGTCTCCCACCAAGCCTTGACGTGCGGGAGCGAGCCGTCCGTGAGGCTGGGGACCACGCCGAGCTGGGCGACGATGGCGCCGTAGCTGAGGTGGAAGAGGTCGGCGAGTGTCAGCTTGTCGCCGCCGACGAACTTCTGCTTGGACAGAAGACGCTCGTAGCCCTGCAGCTTCTTGGTGAGGTCAGCGATGTGCTTCTCGACACGCTTCTGGTCGGTCCTGGGGTCAGCCGTTTTCCAGGAGAAACATGGAGGGAAAGCGTACGCACTCGAAACCAAACATCTTGGCGAAGACGAGCTCGAAGGCGAGACCAGACGCCGCAGGGTCGAAATTGCTCTGCTCGATGGAGCAACCCTGCTCGAAGCGCGCGTACGCCTCAACGTCGCTCTGCTTGGGCACGAGGTCCGAGCCGGACTTAACGGCGATGTACTTGGCGATGGCGCGGGACTCGAACACGAGGAAGCCGGTGTCGTCGTCGACGAGGTAGGGCATCTGGTTGAACGGCTGCTTCTGCGCCCACTCAGGTCCGTGGATCGAGGCGAACTCATGCGACTCGAGCTTGACATCGGCGCCCATGGTTCCAGCCGAGACGATAACGCGAGCGGCGCACTGCGGTCAGCGAGGTGCCTGCTGTCCTGGAAAGGGAGAGAGGCAGAGACGTACAGTGGAAAGGATGTGACCGTGAAGAGTGTACGACATAGTGGGTGAGTGAGAGGCAGAAGCGTAGTGAGTAGAGATGAGATGTTCAGAGTTAATATATGAGAGGTGGGCCAACGTGTACGGCGTGGGCCGCGGGACGGGCCAGGAGGCAGACTGGAGGCGGGGCATAACCGGTGAGGTACTCGAGTCTGGAATAATCGCAGCTAAGCAGGCGCGTCATGCCGAACATGAGGTATGCCTGTAGATCACCCACTTCCGTCGGAATCCAGGCAAAACCCGGCCGCGACCCAATCACTGTCAGCTAACAAACGTGGCACAAGTCCGTCGCTGACACATGCTCTGCTCAACACGTTGCGCTGCAACATACTACACGGGCTGATCGCTTCGCTTGCTGCGGAGGGGCGGTCCACATGACTTCTGTTCCCAAAATGGATATCTATCTCTATCTCCAGCGGCATGGTTCTGTTGAAAGCCTCGAGGGCGTCTCGGAATGCAGACTGGTGTGTAAGGACTGTGATAATCAAGCGTCCATCGTACTAAGATCGGCTTGCTCCAGTCTTCCATTGCTCGGCTTGATGGCCAGCCATTTTCGGGCCGCAGGCACCGTGCTGCAGGCGCCAGCGTCGATCTGTTCTGGCCCTATGGAAGCTTCAGTGCAGGTGCACATGACGAGCATGGTGACGACGAGGAGCACGGCGTTGCACATCCATGGTTGCCCGTTACGCACGCTGACTGCTGTGTTGCCCAGCCCTTAGCTCCGAACTGCACAATCGCCTCTCGCGTGCAGCCTCCACACACTTCCGCAACACAACTTCGATCCGCTCCCGTGGGAGAATGCGTGCATCCAAATGTATGACACAGGGCCCAGCGCCCCCTGCGCGGGCCCGCCCGCCTGCCGACCAGTCTACCAGAACAAAATTACTTCTTGCCCTTGGTGGCGACGGTGCGGGCACCAACACGACGACCGGTCGTCTTGGTGTGCTGGCCACGGACACGGAGACCCCAGTGGTGACGGAGACCACGGTGCGAGCGGATCTTCTTGAGGCGCTCGAGGTCGTCACGCAGCTTCTGGTCGATCTGGTTGGACAGGACGTGCGAGTTCTTGCCGTCGACGAGGTCACGCTGACGGTTAAGGAACCAGGTGGGGATCTTGAACTGGGCGGGGTTCTGCATGATGGTGACAATGCGCTCAAGCTCGTCCGAGTTCAGCTCGCCGGCACGCTTGTTGAGGTCGACGTCGGCCCTGGAGGTTAGCGAGCACAGAGAGGCAGACGCACTTCTTGATGACCAGGTTGGAGTAACGGCGACCAACACCCTTGATCTCAGTAAGGGCGAACATGACCTTGCCACCACCCTGTCTGTCAGCGCAAGTTGAGACGAAATGCAGAGCGTGCGGGTGGGATTGACTGGGTACTCGAGAGGCGATGCGACAGTAGCCAAGATGGCGCGCACAAGTGCGTCCGCTTAACCGCGTCGCGAACGCTATTCACTCGAGTTGCAGGGTCTTCTCGGCGCGACGACAAATTGCCACCACAACGCGAGCCAGCCTCTCAAGTCCGCCCAGTCTTCCTACTCGCACGCTGCCCGATAATGACCTACCTTAACGTTGGTGTTAAGGAGACGGAGGATGTGCTGAATGTTAGCGATGCTCTCACCGGAGTCGTCTTCCCCGCCTTCCTCTTTACGGCCTCCCTCCCAGACATCCTCCCTCATCCACCAGCAAATCATCCTGGGTCCAGCTTGATTGCTGGAGCCTCTAGCCGCAGCGCGCGCTATCACGAGGACAGCGTTGCGCGCAGATCGGTGCGCGAAGATCCAAGGCCGGACCGCGAAGTATTTCGAGGCCACAGACGCCCCCTCCAAATTCTCTCCACCACCTCCATCCACTCCTCGATCGCGACGGCGCGCGCGCGACTAACCTGGAACTGCTGGTGGGCCTCGGGGGGAGCTGTTGTCAGCGCCGCCTGCACGCATACCCACCGAAGGTCGACATGTTGGGCGTCGTTTTTGATGGACAAGAGTGGAACACGGCGCTGCTCTCAACGACCACCCTCCCAGCGGACGAGTTGGCCGTCACGTGATGCACGCACGTGGAATATAACTCGTCGATTAAGTGGCAAATTTGTGCTCATCGGCCGCTTGTCTAATCGCCGAAACTTTCGTGCATTCTCGATTGTCCTCACAGCAGCCAATGAAATTGAGTCGTCAACTCGGGCGAATTCTGGATCCGTTGGCTGCCTCGGTGCGATCAGTTCGGCGGCGAGACGACCACCTCTTCATCCCTCAACAAAAGACCTTCACCCGCCCACCATGTGCGTATCGCAGCCCCGACGTCGACAGCGCGCGCGCCGACACCGACCACGACGTCTGCGTCGACTCGAAGCGCGCGCTGCTGGCGTTGGAGGAAGGCCCGGGATAGACGTTTGAAGTGTGACAAACGTCTGTCCCGTGCAGAAGTGAGAGCTGTGCTGACGCTATAGGGTCAACATCCCGAAGTACGTTTGCGCGCGCGACTCGCGACCGCGAAGATGAAGATGAAGCGGCGAGCGGCTGGAGCTGGCTGGGCGGAGATGTCGGGAGGTTGTCCAGAAGGATTTGTGGTCGGAGGGAGAACCGGATCCCTATCGGCCGGCAGAGATGTGCGCGGCCATCGAAGGATACTGCGCGCGTGCAGTCTCCGATGGTTGCGCCGCCTGCGACGTGTGGGCTTCCACCCTCGTTTGCGTGAGGACAGAAATGTCCATGCGCAGATGTTCTCCGATCTCTCCAATATCCCACGGCAGACCCCGCTCCCTCACTCCACCTCCTGCACCGCTCGACCGACACCTCGGAGCTAGAACTAACCCCAGGACCCGCCGCACCTTCTGCAAGGGCAAGACCTGCAAGAAGCACACCCCCCACAAGGTCACCCAGTACAAGAAGGGCAAGGACTCGCTCGCCGCCCAGGGCAAGCGTCGTTACGACCGGAAGCAGAGCGGTTACGGTGGTCAGACCAAGCCCGTCTTCCACAAGAAGGCCAAGACCACCAAGAAGGTCGTCCTCCGCCTCGAGTGCACCTCGTGCAAGACCAAGCACCAGATCTCGCTCAAGCGCTGCAAGCACTTCGAGCTTGGCGGTGACAAGAAGCAGGTGAGTATTTCACAGGCTGGAAATGAGCTGGCACTGACATTCAGCGTGGTGCCGCCATCTCCTTCTAAGCGCTATGTCTGCACGGCGTGCGTAGGGCGCGCTCGTCTAGATTTGGGAGCTGGGAGTGGATGATGTATTCTACTATCGCGGATGGGCTGGGACGAGGGTGGCGTGGAGTGTGGCCTAGATGGTGGCGACGGGCTCGCGCTCATATCAGGCTGCATATCTGTCTGTCCCGTTTGGGAGGAGATTGGCAGGAGGCGAAGGCTGACGACAGCGTGGCTGACAGTTGTGGCTGAGTCTGGGAGTGGGATCGCTTAAGTCGGGACATGTCCGAAGCGCTGCCCGTGCGATACTGGGCTCTACTCCTGTGTACGCGTTGCAGTACAGCAGAGTTGGTTGGTGCGAACAACTCATCCCCTCCATGCTTGTTGGCGTGTCTCCTTTACGTCTTAACACGTGCCACCGCTGGGCGCAAATGCTGCCACCAACTAAAAGTCAATCTATCACATGCAACAAACCCAATCTAGTATACAGAGTCTAGCCCAGCAACAGCTGCCGGCCCACCTTGCCCTCTAGCCCGTCCAGGATTCTGACCACGGCATGTATGACGGCGCCGGCATCGACGTCGACGACGGCGTGGTGCTGGGGTCCGCGCTTGCCGTTCGGATGCTCGCTCCACATGCGCGGGGTGAGCTCGCGGTTGCCCTGTATCGCGATGTGCTTGAAGCCGAGCGTGTTGGCGAGCAACGCAAAGTCGTTGGCGAAGCCGTCCTCCTCGAACAGCTCCACCACCGCATTGCCCTTGCCCGCGCGCATCCACGCCATCTGCAGCATGTCCTCGGCGTTGAGCCCGATCATGACGTTGGCGCGCGAGAGGAGCGCCACCTTCTGCCGCCGCGTCATGCTTTGGATGCGCGCGACGTGTACCTCGGCCCGGCCGGTGAGCTCGCGCAGGCCCTTGATCAGCGCCTCGCTCGACTCAGGGGAGACCATAGGCTCCGAGTTCCTGTCGAGATACACGACGACGGGGAGCTGGAATCGCCCGACGCGCAGCAGGTCTCCTGTGGCGCGGGCCATCGCCGTTGAAAATGGGTCCCAGAAGTTGGCGGGCGCGTCCATCTGTGGCACGTTGGCGTTCATTCTCCCCCAACGCGCGACATCGCCCGAAGCTGAGTGTGCAGCGGCTGTTATCAGCGGACATTCCGACATGATCTCTGTCTGTCTCGTCGCGCTCAACTCACATCGGTCCACGATAACCACCTGCTCGAAGACATACGCGACGTCTCCGCGGGCCCGGTCGTCCCACGTGAGCTTGTCCTCGACGATAATGGTAGGGAACATGGTGCGGATCAGCCAGGAGTCTGATATCAGCTAGGCAGAGGGCAGTACCCACTCAAGCCGCGGTGGTCACGCCAAGACGGGTCAGCTCCGCATCGGGGGAAGAAGATGCGCTGTGGCAGCTCGTTTGGGAGGCCAGCAGCTGCGCGCGCCGAGGCGACAGCCCTCGCCGCGGGCGCCAGTAGATCGCAGACGAAGTGGTGGTTATGCGCAATTAGGCCCCCTGGGGTTAGTACGTTCGTGCTGTGCTGGTGTTCTCATTCGGCCCTGCCTCTGGATACTCTCGCCCGGTGGGAAGCCGGTGACAGCGACGAGCAGGACCAGTAGCGCCGTTCCTAGCGGGCTCGCAACTCACTCTCCCCGGGTGGGTCGTTGAAGAGATATGTGATCCCAGGAATACGGATTGCGCGCTCGCCAAACTCAGCGCGGACCAGGTCCGCCCCGGCGCTCGTCGCCCAAAGGTCCGGACCAGCGGGGATACGCTCAACCCCATCGAAGTCGCTCAGGATGCCCCGCGGCTTGGGCAGCTTGTCGGCAGCCTCCTTCGTCTCGACGGCGGCAACGAGCGTGCCTCCAGAGAGGAACAGGTTCGACCAGACAGTGTAGCCTTCAATGCCTGATGTCAGCGCCCTTGTCCGCTGAGCTCTCATCGCTTAATGGTACACCTCCGCCCGATCTTCCTCGGTGACTGCTCATTATGCCCCCCGTCGCGTACGGGATTCAGAGATCGAGTCCTCCATCTGTAACTCACCGCCATCATACCTCGTCCACGGGATGCTTGTCTCGAGGTCGACCCAAGCCTCAGCTGGCCGCCCGAAGCGGAAGAATCTGTCGATGCTCGGCCGCTGGCGCGCGGGACGCGGCGAGTGCGGGATGACCATGAGGATCACAAGCACAGCGGCGCAGAGGAGCGCGCACCGCAGCGCGAAGCGTGGCAGGCCCGCGAAGCGTGGGGAGCTCATTGCGATGAGGATGCGGATGGAGTAGTTGCAGGAGCAGTTACAAAATGTGGTCCGTGCTGGTGCTCGTTGTGCATAGTGGCGCGGAGGTGGATCCGCACGCCGCCCGGCGCGCAGAGAGAGAAGGGCGATCCAGGCCAGAGGGCAAGTGGACCTGATAGTAAATTGTGGCGTTGAATTGCCCTAAGCGCCGCTCTACCTGCCCAACTTAATGCAGTCTGAATGGCGACTGCTGCCCTTGCCGAGGCTCCGATGCTTGGATGGCTGAATGAGATTGCACTCTGAGTCTCCGAGCGCCCGGTGAGCATGCAGAGCCGGTGTACACGAGCATGGTCACAAGATGACCAGCAGTATCGCCTGCCGGCCTCATGCATCCGCTTCTGCCGGCTTCCCACATTCCCCCTTCCGCCAGGCACAACCGCTCCCATATCTCGCCACTTCTCAGAAGCTAGTATGCTTGAACGTGCCTGGCGCGGCATGCGGGTATCGCGGTTTTACTTGTCATCGTCGTCGTCGTCGTCGTCGTCAAGGAAATCCATGACGGCAGCCATCGCGCCAGACGCCGAAACTCTTCGGTCCGGCTCAGCGTGTCCGCGTCTGGGACGCTCGGCACCGCGGCTTGCTTCGAACTCCTTCACATCATCTGCGGTGAGTGAAGTCGCAGGAGGAGGACGGAGCAGACGACCCACTGAGCTCCTGTGCCAACTCGCGTCGTTCCTTGAGCGACTTGGCCTTGCCCATCGTCGGTTTGCCCTTCATGCCGAGCGAATGCAGGATACTCTTCAAGTGATTGATCTGGGATGAAGGCTAAAGTCAGCTGCTGCCTCCGCGGAACAGCTGCCGCCTTACGGTTGGGCAGTCCGCAAACTCCTTCGTCCTTAGGTCAGCTTGCAGTCACGCCAGTTACACACCATTGCTTGCGCACGCCGCACGCAACGACAATGCGCTTGAGGTCGGCTATCTGCGCCTCGTCGGGCGACAGCTGCTGTGAGCGACTTGTCGCGACCCTCAAAGGAACGGGCGCTCGCGTGTGGGGCGTCTTATGTTGGAAGACGGAGGCATACTCACTCCCTCATTCGGATCCTTCTTGCCCTTCGCCTTCGTCGCTGTCTTCTTAGGCGCGCTTCCTGCTTTCCCCTTCTGCTTCGGCGGCTCGTCGTACACGCTCGACATAGACGAGGCCGGCGAGGGAGACTGATGTTAGCTCAGTCACAGCGAAGAAGCCTAGGCACACACCGTGGACAACTTGCGTTTGGCTGGCGCAGCTTCGTCGTCGGAGTCCTCAATCACCTCCACGCTTTTGGCTGACGGCTTGCCCTGCTTCAGCGGCGTGGATGTGCGCGATCGCCCTGTGCTGGCCGAGGCGCCGCGAGACGCAACTTTGCTGGATCGTGCGCGTTTGCGCGGCGGCTCTTCGTCATCGTCGAACGGGTCGAAGCTGTCGCTCTTGCTGTCCTCAGACTCAGACGGGGCTTTGAGCTTAGTCTCCCTCCGTCGGCCCTTCCTTGGCGGCTCCTCCTCAACCTCTTCATTGTCCTCTAGCTGCTCCTCCGAAACCTCCTCGTTCGATGACTGCTCCTCATTCTCCCCGAGCGCGGCCTTGAACCATTCAGCTCAACACACAGAAGTGCTTACCAATGCCTTCATCACTGCCTCCTTAATGATCTTCTTCCCCTCACTGTCGACTTCCGTGAGATTGAGGCGTTTGAGGACGTCGGCGCGCGCCACTGCCATGGTGTACTCATTACGATCGAGGGCGCCGCTCTTATCAGCAGCCCTGACGGAAGCGCGCGCGACTTGTGGGAGCTTTGCGCGTTTAGATGCGTCCATGATGTGTGGTGTGTGGAGAGAGTGACGCGACTTGTTTCGGCGTTGCAAGCGAGACCGCGAGACGCAGACGAGGAACCAAACAAGGTCCACTTCCAATTACGAAGGGTATTAGTATTGTTCAAATGTGGAAAAAGCCATTAGAAAGGATAGGCCCACCGTAAAGATCGGCACCTAATTATAGGCACCAGTAGGCGCGCCGATCGACTCCGTCTTGTCGACGAAATGTCGAGGCCGAGCCACATTGGCATCTCACAACAACGAATATGGCACTCCCAACGGTCGACGAGGTGCAGACGGCCATTTTGAAGGCGCTCGATGCGTCGCCATCGGGCACGCTCGACGACTCGCGCAAGCTCTCTGTGGGCGGGGCCGCGCTCTCCTCCCAGGAGGCGCAGGCTGTCGTCAAGTCGGCGCTTGACTCGCTGTTGAGCAAGGAGGTGGGTGGCGCGGAGCGCGCGGCCGTCCGTCTAGAAGGCCAGCATTGCTTTAATATGTTTACTGGGCATCGAGCTTACTTCAGATGGTCGACTACAAGCAGATTACGACGAACGTGTACGGACTCACGGAAGAAGGGTCGCAGATTGCCGCGAGCGGCTCGCACGAGTTCCGTGTGTGGCAGGCGTGTCCTGCCGAGGGAGCAGGCGAGCCGGCGACCGTGCCGGAGCTGAAGGTAAGCTGCCGACTCGTTTACTCGCGGCGTGCGCGGAGACGTGCACGTGGCCCGAGCGCGACTCTATCCCGGCTCCGAGCCCCTCGCCTCGCGACTGGATTTCTGACGCCAGAAACTCCTCGGCGACGACACGGTCAAGGTCGGCCAGGGCCGCGCGTTCAAGAACAAGTGGATTGCGAAGGCTGGGGCCGGCTTTGTGCGTGCGGCCTCGGCGCCCGTGGACGAGACGGCGGAGCAGCTGCGCGGCGTGCAGGCAAGCGGCGGGGCGGAGGACAAGATCCTCAAGGAGCTGCAGAAGCGCAAGCTTGTAGTTGCGCGGAAACAGCTCCACTTTTCAGCGACTAAGGGGAGCAAGTTTGCGACCGAGGTCAAGACGCTCGAGACGGATCTGTCGAGCGACATGGTCGCGTCCGGCAAGTGGAAGGACGCCGAGTTCAAGCCGTACAACTTTGCCGCGCAGGGGCAGGCGACAGAGGGCGGCGCGCTCCACCCACTCCTCAAGGTGCGCGAGGAGTTCCGGCAGATCTTCTTCGACCTCGGCTTCACCGAGATGCCAACCAACCACTTCGTCGAGAGCGCGTTCTGGAACTTTGACGCCATGTTCGTGCCCCAACAGCACCCTGCGCGTGAGCTGCAGGACACTTTCTACGTTAAGGGTGAGCATTTCTCCGCCCGGAGAGACGTCGGCCAGGAGAGGTGGTCGCAGAGGAGGGGCGTTAGATGAATCGAGCTGCTCGCTGACTCTCAGACCCCGCCAAGGCCTTTATCCCCGACGAGCCATACTACGAGCGCGTAGCCAAGACGCACGAGGTTGGAGGCTACGGATCGATTGGGTACCGTGCACCGTTCTCGCGTGCCGAGAGCGAGCGTCTCCTGCTGCGCACGCACACGACCGCCGTCTCGACCGACATGCTGTACCGATTGGCGAACCAGCCGGGTGGCTTCAAGCCAGCCAAGCTGTTCAGTATCGACCGCGTGTTCCGCAACGAAGCGACGGACGCGACGCATCTCGCCGAGTTCCACCAGGTCGAGGGTGTCGTCGCCGACTACGACATCACGCTCGGCCACCTCATCGGCTTCATGCAGGAGTTCTTCGCCAAGACGGGCAACCACAAGCTGCGCTTCAAGCCCGCGTATAACCCGTACACCGAGCCGTCGATGGAGGTCTTCTCGTGGCACGAGGGCCTCGGCAAGTGGATCGAGATCGCCAACTCGGGCGTGTTCCGCCCAGAGATGCTCGAGCCCATGGGCCTGCCCAAGGGCGTGCGTGTGCTTGGCTGGGGCATGTCGCTTGAGCGCCCCACCATGATCAAGTACAAGATCTCGGACATCCGTACTCTTGTCGGCCACAAGACCGACCTCCTCGGCGTCAAGTCGGCCGCAGCCGTCCGCCTCGACAAGGGCGACGAGTAGAGTAGACACCGGCTAGAGCACCTCTGCATATGCGATCCTGAGCCTTCATACTACTTCCTATGCGTTCTATGGGCGGATAGACTCGCCCTTTACAATCTTGTGCAACATCTCGAGCACGTCGAGGATTGTGCTCGCCGACCATGCCTGCGTGTTGCACGAGTCGCGGCAGTACGCGCCCCCTGGTTGTCAGTTTGCTCAGTGGGAGCAATAGCTCACCATGGTTACACAGCTCGGGCAGACCGCGCCACGGGTCCTTCTCAATGTGCTCGCGTAGCCTGAGCAGAACACTCGCGACGTGGTGCAGGTTCTCCTCCTTACTCTTGAACCCAGCCTCTTCACGCAGGTCCTCGTCCTCGTGGCCGAATCTTAGCATGAGCCAAGCAGACAGGAACCAGCCAAGCGGGAAGCCCCACTCGGGGCCCTGGTGGTAGTTCCATCCCTTAGCGACACTCATGTCGGTGCTGTCGTTCTGGTTGTCGTAGTCGGGGCGGTACTGCATGTCGCTAGGGTCGAGGGTCTTCATGCCGAGCGGCCCACGGATAGTGCGATCCGCCAGGCGCAGCGCTGCGAGCTGGCGCAGCGGCGTGAACAGCTCGGGCGCGACCACCATTGGCAGCGTGAAGTTGCAGCGCAGCTGGTAGTCGCTGAACTCGCGGTCCTTGGGCGTGCCGTACACGTCCTTGTACATGCCGCGACGGTTAACGAGTGACGAGTTGATGACAAAGTCCTTGTCCTCGGCGGGATCAAGCGGCACCCAGTAGTGCTTCTCGAACGACGCCTGGATGAGGTCTGCCCACTCCTTGTACGTGACCAGGCGCTTATCCCCCTTGACTGAAAGTCAGCTCCTGCATGGCCAGTTCGACCCACCAGTTGCCTCAACCCCCTTGAACGGGAACTGGCCCTTGCGGCTGAGCCCGTCAAGCCAGGTGAGTGTGGACTTCAGAAGACCAGTGATCTCGATCGGCGCGCCGTCGCGCGGAGTGGCGGGCAAGCCCTTGTTGCCCGCTTTCTCCGATGAACCCATCTTGTCCATCCAGGTACCGCAGTTGAAGCGGTTGCCGCCGTAGATGAATCCAGTCTCCCAGTCGGTCCAGATCTTCTGGTTGAAGCCTTCGTCTCTCATATCCATGTCCAGGTTGGGCCCGGCCTGACGTTAGCGGACTTACAGGTACAATCACACTCACGTTGTGCTCGCGGAACTCGATGCCCTCGGCGTGGCGCTGCAGAATCTCCTGGATGACCTCAGCAATGGTGCTACTCCAGGAGAACGCCTTCGGGTCGTCCCACGGAACCCAGGAGTCATCAGCCGGGAAACGGCGCTTAATCGATTCCTTGAGGATTGACAGACCGTCAGGCGCCATCTTGGTGTAGTCCTGGATGTTCTGAATCATCCACCCTGGTCGTCAGTGCACTTCAACACTTTCAGCTCACAAGGCGAGTCGCGCGAGTTGTAGCGCGGGTTGCGCGTAGAGTCGAGAAGATTGGGAATGAGACCGTGCTTGAGCGTCGTGCTGAAGGCGAGGATGTGCTCACGCGCAGCCTCGAACATGCCCGTGGTCAGGAAAAGACCGCGCAGGGAAATGAAGACGTCGCGGCCCCAGCAGCGAGCCCAGCCTGCCGTGAAGTGCGGCAGACCGGCGGCAAGGCTGGCGACAGGCTTGCTGGGATTGATGCTCGCTGACTTCACGAGGCCGTACATCTGCACGGAACAGAGCGCGAGGTTCCTCGTAAGCTCGTGACCCGAAATGATGAATTCGGACTGCTGCTCAAGTACTGCGCGGCACGCCGCCTTGTAGCCCTCGTAAATGACGAGCGCGAAGTACTTGGGCCGCATGAACGAGGGCACAGTCTGCTTGATGACCTCCCAACGCTCCTTGAGCCAGGCAGCGGGCTTGGCCAGTCGAGGAAGAGTGTCAATCTCCCTGGTAAGGCGGTTGTGGACATAGTCCAGCGCCCATGTGCCCTGGCGGAGATGCTCACAGAGCGGGTGTCCCAGGTCGTTGTGAGCAATGATCTGACGCAGCGGCGCCATCCATCCCTCGAATCCACAGTAAACGAGTTTACCGTAGTTGGGAATGTCGTACACGCCGTCCCCTCCAGTTGCGTCCCTCTCCTCGCCGTCTGCACGGTAGAGCAGGACATTGAGGTCGACCAGATCAACATCGGCAAAGGCTTGATCAACGCCCTCACGACACTTCTCATCAAGACCTGGTGACATGCCGTTCATCGCGGTCTCGAAGACCATGACGCTTCCCGGGTCGAATGAATCTGGCACAACGACCTCAGTGTAGTGACCATTCTCGTCGGAGCCCTCGCGCATGGTCACGTCCTCTGCGAGAATCTCGGTGAGAGTCGAAGGGATGCCGTAGTGAACCTTTGGGTCATCCTTCCACTCATCGCGACGAGTGTGGATCGAAGCACCAAAGATAAACTTGGCCTGAGTGCGCGCAAGTCGGAAGGGGTTGATATACCCGCGTCCCTTGGCGCCGGGGAAGGCAGTGTGGGCGACCACCAGGTAGCCCTTGTGAGTGGTGGGGTGAACGCGGTGGACCATGATGTAATCGCCCTCCTCGTGGACATGGCCCTCCTCGAATCCTTCAATCATCATCTGGGTGTGGAGGTGGTTCAGAATGCGCTTGACGCGCCCAATGCCCTGCTCGTCGGCGGGACCCGAGACGCAGTACATGCGCGTGTCAGTGACCAGGTTTAGAAGCTTGGGGTAGAGGTCGTCAAAGCCCTTATTCGATCCGAGCGCGGCTCTGGTGAAGCAGACGAGGGCACCCGTGGAAAGAGCGTCCTCGGCAGTGCGCTTGTCGGCTGGAGACTCGTTGTCGTGCGTGACATCGTAAAACACGGCATGTGGGTGAGAGCCCGGGAGAGGCGTCACAATGCAAGGGCGAGAGGCAGAGCCACCAAGCCCCTTGATCTCGCCGGGGCTCGATAGAACGGCGGAGTCCATGGAGCCAATGGGCTTACCGACGCCGAAGCGGTAGAGCCTGCACGTTAGCTGAATTATGGCCCGATGCTCACAGTCTGGCAAACTCCTTCGTGTTTCCGCCGTTGTAGGCTTCACGGACAAGACTGTTGAGACCCAGCTCGCGCACGAACTTGAGGTCCATTTCCTCGCTACCAGTGAACAGCTCAGCCATGACGTAGAGGTTCGGGTTGATTCTGCGACCAGCGTCAATCATGTGCACACCGACGTGCAGGGGGGTCGAGTGGCAGTTGTCGAGGCGGAAGCCGTCAAATGTCGTCGCAAGCATCTCGCAGTAGTCAGTCATGTGCTGCCACAGCCATGGGTTGTCCTCGGGCCCCTTGCCATAGCGCAGCTTGACGCAGTCACCCCAGACGATGACCTCGCGGCGGAGGTATGCCTTCGATGGGTACTCAGCGAAGTTCTTGAGCGGGTCGGCAGCCCACATCCAGCCGTTGTTTGCCACCGTGAGAGCAGCGGCTGGGTGGTTGGTCCCCTTCTTCTGCTTGATGCGGGTGAAATACGGCTCAATGATGGGGTTTCTGGCATCAGCTAACGGACAAGGGCGAGGCTCACTTCTTGTTGATCTCGCCGAGCTTAGGCCCGCCCTCTTCGAGGCGAGTAAAGCGCAAGCGTCCCAGGATCTGGTCCTTGGCGGCGGCCACGTCGTCGTTGAACTCCTTGTAGAGGTCGACGTTGATCACGTCGAGAATCTTGCCCCATTCTTGCGCCTGGATGTGGGCGAGGTGAGGGAAGGCGGCGTCCACGAAGCCCGCAGCCTCCTCCACGTCCACATGAGTGCAGTGCGGCGCCGAGTACGCGCGATAGTTCTTGACGAAGCCCGGGGTCTCGACTGCGATCTTCGCAAGCTCGACGGTCGTCTTCCCTGTCAACGGCTCGCCGCGCCACGGCTTGATCTTTCTAGCGGCGAGGGTGTCACCAATAGCCCTAACGGATGCTGGGACATCGATGGTGTAGTACTGCCACAGGTTGAGCTTGTCAATGGTCTCCTTAATCCCCTTGCCCAGAGTGGCCAAGTCAGCCTCGCTCTTGACGACTGTCGGGAGGCCAAGAGGCTTGAGGTTGTCAGTGAGCTCGAACATTGCGTCCTCAAGCACAACAGCGGGCGCGAGATGCGGCGTGTTGTGTGGCGAGTACCCAGCCTCAGGGTGATCCTGGAGCCATGCCGAGTCGTGGGCTGTGTGGTTGAGCACGACATCAGTGATGGCGCCAAGTCCGTACTTGTCGCGTGCGTAGCGCATTGTGTCACAGATCTCAGCATAGCCACCGTCCTTGGCCTTGGGGTCTCTAAGCAAGGTGGGGTCGAACGCGAGCTGGTCGAAGATCGAGTAGGGGCTGCCCGAGTCGCCTCGAACGTGCAGAGGCGTGTAGTGGATCATGTTGTACCCGCGCCTGCTCGCCTCGGCGAGGTGCTTGTCCCACTCGTTGACCTTGCCCTGCCACTTCGCAATGATCGACAGAATCGTGAGGCCATCAATGGGTATCGTGATGGTCTTCTTCTCGACCTTCCCCGAGCTCGTGTCAGCGAGGACATCGCCCTCGAGATTGAACGGCGTGCGCGCCGGCAGCGAGATGATGGGGTCGACGTTGAAGTATCCGCGTCTCCCCGTGACCCGCTCGCCATCCGCTCCGTCATACTCGACATAATAGCAGAACGCGCCCGGCGCTGAAATAGGAAGATCGATGGTGATAGGTCTGCATCAGCTGGCTCATCGCTCTTGCTCACTTTGAGAGATCCGAGGGAAGCTTGCGCTCGGAGAACTTGCCTCGCTTGAACGCGCCCCCATCCATGGGAAAGTCACTCTTGAGCACACCGTTTCCATTGCGCATAATCGACGTGCCCGGGTGGATCGAGAAGCGAAGCACATAGGGCGTGGTTGGGGCAGGCAAGCGGATGTACTGACGTCAGGCGAGCACGGACAGTGCGACTCACTGACTTGCCCTCACCGGGGCCGCCGTCATCTTCGAGCACGAGCTCCCAGACCTGGACGGGGGCACCGTCGTGCGCGCCGGAGAAGAAGGCGATGGCCTCGTCCTGTGGCGTCTTGGGAGTCTTGGGGGTGAGCGGACCAGCGTTGTGGGGGCGCGCATCGCCGTTGCCGCCATTGGCCGGCATGGCGAGCGGGACGGGGCGCGGCTTGCCCTTTGCGACAGGCATGGTTGTGTCTGCGCAGAGGATGGGGTGGAAGAGGGAGGAGGGGAGGGGGGCAAGGCCAGAATGCTGGCGATGCAGCGTACGTATATGAGGAGTACGTGAGTGGAAGAGAGAGGAACGTGAGATCGAGCGAAGAAGGGGGGAAGAAGATGTGTGGTGGTGGATGTTCAACACGTCGAGTCCTGAGTGATGAGTGTTCATGGACGTCATTCGCGTCCCCGTGGCGCACGGTCATGGGCGCGTCAGGCGTACCGGCGTCGGCTCGTCAGGTTCAGTGGCCGGACCCCGCACACCGCTCATTCGCCCCTGTTCGCCGAAGGCTGGAACTTGGTCGCCGAGCCTGGGTCTCATTCCGAGCCGGCGGCAACCCACGTGTATAGTGACGTGGAGTTGTTTGGGTCCTTTCCGCTGATACTGAATGCACCTATAATTGATTCCGTGTCCGATCACACTACAGTCGCCTCACACATCAGCATCTCGCTTTCTCATCCCTTCTTATCTTTATCCCATTGACGCTGTGATCATCTATAGGAGGTCCACCCGTTCCATCCATGTCATTTCTAGTCTCACAGACGTCGATCTGGCGGCGCGGACGCCTCTTTGAGAGCGTGTGTCATATGGATGTGTCGCTGTGCATGTCTTCCACATCCGACTGTACGTCGCGATTTCAAACCGGACATGTGCGGTGGCCTTCCTGCTCTCGAAAGTGCCTACTCTGGTCCTCTGATACTCTGACCGGTGCTTCCAGCGCGCGATCGCGCGCGAGGCAGCTTCCTGCTCTGCGCTCAATGTGCTGTTGGCTGCATTGGCTGATGGGGGCATGCGAGCTCACGTGAGAATAACGTGCAGATGCACCCATCGACTATGCTTAACAGCTTTAAGCACTATGGAGTTCAGAGGTAAGTCCTCGCCTATCAATCTCCCCCTCTGTCGTTCGCAGAGCGACCGCGATTTGGGCGCTACAGACCTGGAATCGCTACGGTGGAGCGGCGCCCTTCCTGCGGCCGGGACAAAATGATTGGTGATAGATCGATAGAGTGCAGTGAGAACTGATTCGTGGGGCAAACGGTAACGGATTGGAAACGATGGCTAGTTGGAAGCAACATGTCTCCTGACGACGCTGTCCACGCCAGATTCCCAAAGCCACCGCTGCGCTCCACTCGGCGGAATGTTGCTGTTCGCACCGGAAGCCTAACTGGGTTCGCGTCCCGTGGTCCCGAGGTCCCATGACCGCGTTCGTGCGCTATGCTATGGTCTTGGGTCTCCGGTCACGGCCGAGTCCAATCGGGTCCGTTGTCGCAGCGGCATTCGCAGTCACGGGCTGTACTCATCTCCATCGCCTTTGTGGTTGACTAGGCACCGCCTGTGTATTGGTTTACCCTAATGGAATGCGTCACCAATCCTCCAAGTCCACCGCGGACGGACCGGACAAGCCAGCTGGTGCGACATGCGAGGAACCCGGACTGAAGCGTTAACAAGCCAACAGTATGCACGCCTGCCCCCGCGATTCCCCGCGGCACGAGGATTGTGCGATTGTGCAGTCATCCATGACTACTCGTTGCGCCTCAACGCCGGAGTGTTGGAATGCACGGACCCATGCTCGCCCCCGCGGTCGAAGCTTTGGGCTATGGCGATCGTGGGGATCGTGGGGATCGGGATGGGATCAGAGGTCTGTGCGGTGGTTGTGCTTCTTGGATGCGAGGGCACAAGGAACGCGAGATCGCAAGTACCTTCGGCTGCATCGGTTGTCGGCTGGGCAGGCTGGGCAGGCTGGGCATTCACTGAATGGACTGAGCCATCCTAGAACGCAACAGCCTCAGCTGGCAGCCGGGTGGCGACATGGATGCATCATCGCCACCTCCCGCTGAGTGCCTGAGCTAACAGCTTATTACACAGCGTGGATGACACTGGAAAGTGCCACACCATGACATGCGCAAATCCCGCTTTCGCCGATCGCCGGCATTGTGGCAGGTAGCAGGTGGGTGCCTTGGGCCTCGCAGCTTGGCAGTGGCATCCCTTTGTTTCCCCCAATTTGGTCCCTGAGCCTTGTTTGCCTTTGAGTGGCAGGCCGTGGTGGGTGATTGGCATGATTGGAAATGATGCGGGAGTATTTTCAATGATGGGGGGAAACGAGTCATGGGCGAATCACGCACACAGTGCCCAATCATCCAGGGTCCCGGACTCACCGTCCTTTGGGCCCTTCCCCATTTACGCCTGCGAACCTCGGGCGCTGCCCCTCCGGTCAACAGGGATTAATACTTAACCCCTTCACAACACAGCCGTACACCTCACACATCCCCCTTCCCCCGGCCTCGCGGCCCCCACTCGACTCACACAACGCCACCGTAGCCACCCACCCAGCATTTCCCTCCATAAAGAACTAGCACCCCCTCCCCCCCTGGGTTACGTTCTTCTTCATCATCCATCCATACCATCATCATTCATCATCTCTCCTCCATCCATCTCCTCATCCTTCTCCTCATCGACATTTTACCTCGCATTTAATCTCGACACCCATCCGTGGACGAAGCAACACGACCACCCAAGACCCATGGTCAGCGCTTGGATCAACTATCCCCCACCCTCTGATCGCCTCGTCGCCAGAGATTAAGGACGTTTTTTTTATCCCGGCTACTGTACTCGTGACAACCTCCAAGACCTCTGGTCATTGTCGGCCACGAGTGCCCGCCACTGCGCTTTGCAACAATACTTCTTCAAGGTGAGGTCACACACTTAGACCTTCCCTTTCCTCGGTTTCTTCACACAGCGTCCCGTGACTCATCGAGCACACGAGCGAAACAACGAGCGACGGCAATACAATTCAGCTGAGTATTTTCTTCTCTTCTAGCCGTCGAGACAAACCCAGGAAAATCCGGGTAGGATCGCCTTCCCCCGCTTGGCTGCATCGCAAACATAGCGAATGGTTCTTGGACGCCGGTGTCTCCTCTCGCCGCCCCGCATCTGCGGGAACGGATGATGTGGCACTGGCCGACTGGGCCGTTCGTGCGCGCGCGAATAATGCGAGTCAGGTAGTGGCGTCGGGATTCTCGCCCTTTTGACATCAAGGACAGAGGTTCATCAAGAATCGGAGACACAACCACCGCCCATCAAATCTCCTTGGCAACGAGCCCGCTCGCACGCCTTGCGAGGATCCAGCAAGTTCCTCGAACTCGAAGCCCTCCGTGGTCTGGATCTATCGTAAGGGTACGCAGCGGTTGTGATTACAGTTGGAGCATGTTGTTGACACTACAACTATTACCCTCCTTGAAATCTTCTCTCCGAACTCCTCTTGCATTCTTCTTTTCCTCCTCTCCCCGAACCTCTTTATTCTTCCTTCCTCTCTTTTTCCACATCCCTTCGTACTTCTCTCGCTACACCCAACAGCCAATTGGTCTCTACGAGAACTGCCTGGCGGTTGACGCAATGCCCACCTCTCACGTACGCTCCGGCGTGCGCGAGGGGTGGGCTTTTTTGCGTTGGGTGCGCACAGGTCCTGTTTGCAACCGTGCATCCTGTTTGATTGCCATGTCGCCGTTACCCCTGTCTCTGCACTTGCAAATGACAGGGGAAGGCGCCGTGGCCACCAAACACGACGCGGAAGTCGCAGAAGGCTGTGCCATGCCGATCGAATTCGCCACTCAAATTTGCTTCCGCTTGGCTCCACCCCACAACTCGTCAGCGTTCCCGCGCGCGCGCTGATCGGATCCGTCTGCGCTAAATCGTGGAGCATCTGCGGACTCGGCGCCTGCATTCTACCAATTTTCATTACATGCATGCGCACCCGGCGATAAATATATTATATCTATTATATTAGGGGGACGGTCATTTGAATTGGGTCGGCCGCAAATGGGTGCCTGAGGCACTGCCCCACTCAACTTTCACTCCGCCACCCCTCATTATCGCCACTCATGTGACATACATGGATGCCATCGAGGTGGTCATGGTGCGTAACGTGCATGCATCAGGTGGTGTACTCGACGCTGATGTGGCCCGAACAGCTCCCACTCTCGCCATCACGGCGCTTGCTTCCCTGTAGGGCATACTGAGGAGAGGCGATCGGTGAAGCGTTGTGGCGGTGCCACGAGTGGCCATGGCGTGGGGCAGGAGGCGTGATGGTCGGCCCCAGAGAGGGTAAGCGACTAATGCGTACCCACACTCCCAATGACTGGAGAAAAAGAAGTGAGGAACGAGCAATATGATGCGCAGGAGCGGGGAGCTGTAACAGCACAATCGCGGTGGAACCAGCTGCTGTCCCCGGCCGCAGTTCGGATCAAGCAGACGTTATCGCGGTCAGAATTCTCGTACCGTGTATTTTCCCTTCAAGATGGCGTGTAGCTAGCCGCCCGACCTGCGCCCATAATGTCGCGCCCACTTCAGCGCCATGACCTCGTCGACACCAACGGTCACGTGATCCGGCCTCCGCCGACGACTACCGGATCACCGGCACCAAGTTGACCGATCTCGACGTTCTGGTTACCGACATGCCGCGATCTCGTCGCGCTCTTGCCTCACGTCAGCGTCCCCCGCAGCCCACTTGCCGGCTCTGGTCGTCGGACATCTATTTGCCGTGTTGCCGTGTTGCCGGGCCGTTCTGCCATCGTGAACGATCGCTTCTTCCTTAAACATGTCTTGGACGAAGCGTCTCAACTCACACCTCTCACCTCGCTTCACATCATGACAGGCCAGGACATCACTATCTACGAGTCGGACTTCCCCAACCCCTTCCTCCCGGAGATCGGGCTGTTCGACTTCATCTTCCCCACGCCCGAGATGGGGGTGCCCAATACGGTGCGCGAAGACGTGGTGTCGTTCATCGAGGGCCACACGGGGCGCGAGCTGCGGCGCGGCGAACTGCGCGAGTCTGCGCTGCGCCTCAAAAGCGGGCTGAATGCTCTCGGCATCAGGCGTGGCGACACGGCCTGTATCTGGGGCCTGAACAGCATCGAGTGGATCACAGCCGCGTACGGCCTCATCGCTGCCGGAGTGACCGTGAGCCCGGCGAACGCAAGCTACGACGTGCACGAGATCGCGCACCAGCTCAACGACTCGGGCTCGTGCGCCATCTTCGTGTCGCCCGACAACCTCGCCGCGCTGCTCAAGGCACGCGCGCAACTCAAGACTCCTATCCCCGACGAACGCATATTCATCCTCGCGCAAGAGGACGCACAGGGCTTCAAGTCGCTGTACGCACACCTCGGCGCCCCCTCCGAGCCCGAGCACTTTGACGGCCTCGAGTCCCGCGCCACCGCTGTCCTCTGCTACTCTTCCGGCACGACGGGCCTGCCCAAGGGCGTCATGACGACGCACTACAACCTCACCAGCCAAGTGCTTGCGACCAAGCCGCTGTGGCCCGCCACAGACCCCGAGAACCACGCGGTGCTCGGCTTCCTCCCCATCTCGCACATTTACGGGTGGATCGCGCTCCTCGTCCACCCCGTAACGGTCGGTATCAAAACGGTGATCCTGCCGCGGTGGGACGAGACGCACTTCCTCTCCTGCGTGCAGAAATACCGCATCACGCACTCGTTCCTCGTGCCCCCCATCGTGCTGCTCCTCGTGCACTCGAAAAACGTCCCAAACTACGACTTGAGCTCGCTCGTCTCCGTGTCGTGCGGCGCCGCCCCGCTCTCCGGCGACCTCATCGCCGCCTTCAAAGCCCGTTTCCCGAATTGCACCATCTCTCAGTCGTACGGCATGACCGAGACGAGCCCCGGCATCTTCCTCGCGCCGGAGGAGGACGCGCGGCGCGGCCACCTCGGCATCGGGCGCTTGTGCGCGACGTTCCAAGCCCGCCTCGTGCGCGAGGACGGGAGCGACGCGCCGCGCGGCGAGCGCGGCGAGCTCTGGGTCCGCGGGCCCTGCGTCATGAAGGGGTACCACGCGAACCCCGCCGCGACCGCCGCGACGATGGAGCGTGGCGGGTGGCTGCGCACGGGCGACGTCCTCGTGCGCGGCGACGACGGGCTCTGGTCCGTCGTGGACCGCGTCAAGGAGCTCATCAAGTACAAGGGCTTCCAGGTCGCGCCGGCTGAGCTTGAAGGTCTCCTGCTGCAGCACCCGCGCGTCATCGACGCCGGCGTGGTTGGCGTGCAGGACGACACGCGACCGAGCTGCCGCGCGGATACATTGTCGCAGCGGAGGGCGTCACGGACACCGAGGCGCTCGCGCGCGACGTCCAGGCTTGGATTGCGGCGCGTGTCGCGCACCATAAGGCCCTGCGCGGCGGCGTCGTTGTCGTTGATGTTATTCCGAAGAGTCCCTCGGGCAAAATTCTGCGTAACATACTCCGCGAGCGTGCCAAGAAGGAGTTTAAGCCGGCGGCGCAGGGCAAGTTGTAATGGGCGGGCATGGGTGGCGGTAGTATAGATGAAAATGCATACATGCGGTCACGACGGGAGGTGGGGGTGGTACGGTCTCATATGACATTGAGGGAGGTCGGTAGGGATGCCTTGGTGACAGTAGGTCGCGAAGACGAGGGCGTCATTGACGACAAGGAGCTACATGTCTATAACGGCTGAATGGCAAGCCCGAGGAGATCACCATCATACCTCTGTGTGTCGTCGATGAGAAGCCCGTACGAGCTACTGTACGTCTGGAGTGTGCTCAGCTAACACATGAACATCGTTGCGTAAGAGTCGTGAGCAAATTACACACATCTAACGATGGGCCGCCATGCTCGGCGCCAAAGCCCGTGCCAGTCGTCCTCCACAACGCCTGGCCACAGTGTCTGCCATGCAATCCCATCCCTCTACCGCTCTAATCTCATCTACGCATCCGCAACCACGCGCCACACCTTGATGCTCCCGTCGTCGCCCGCGCTCGCGAGGATCCCCGTACCCTTGCCATCCTCGCGCACATTCCACCCGAGGCCATTCACGTCCGCGACGCCATGCGCCTCACGCGCGCCGGCGATGGGGACGAGCCTGCCGCCCGCGATTTCCCAAACAATAATGCGCCCGTCGGCGCCGCCGCTGGCCAACAGTCCCTCGGTGCCCGGCCCGGGCCCCCAAGCGAGCGAGAACACGGCGCCAGCGTGCGCGGCCGTGTGGCTCACCTCGCGCATCTCCATCCCCGTTGCGACCTCCATCTCGCCGATCTCCTCCGCTTCAGCTTGAGCGCGGGGCACGCGCTCCCACAGCCGCACGCCGCCTTGGTCGCCGCCCGAGGCGAGGAACTTGCCGTCCGGAGACCAGGCGAGGGACCACACCGTCTCGGGCTCGCGCAGAGGCGGGACGTCGAGCGCCTCCGCCTCCTTCTCGGGCGGGGTGGGGGAGAGCGCCTCTCGCAACGACGGGGAAGCGGTGGATGGGAGTTCGAGAGGTGAGGGGGCGAGGGCGGGCTGCAGCCGCTGGATCAATGTCCAGTCGCTATCGGGGTCGTCGAACATCAGGTGGATGTTGGAGTCGTATGAAGCCGAGGCGAGAAGCTGGAGTTAGAGGGCGTGTTCGTACACGGCTGTCAGGTAGCTGCCAAGTACTCACCTCGTCATGCGGATGCCACGAAACGGCCTTGACGTCCGCCCCGTGATCCATCATCACTGCAATGCACTCAAAGTCCGCGTCGGGCTGGACTGCATGTCAGCGCTGGCTCGCGTCGCACTCACCCTCCCACACCCAGACGGAGCGATCGCGCGAGCAACTCGCGAGCAGCCCGCCGTCCGCGCTGAACCCGACACTCTTGCACTCGTTCTCGTGGCCCTCAAGCGTGGTCACGCACTCCCACTCGCCCTCGTCCTCTTCCTCCCACACACCGACGGTCGAGTCAAAGCTAGCCGTGGCGAGGGTCCGCCCTCCTGGCGCCCACGCAATGCTGCGCACCGTGCGCTTATGCCCTGTCGGGATGGCGGTCGCGAGGGTGAATGTCGGCATGGGAGAGGTAGGGGACGCGAGGGAGCTGACGTCGGTCGAGTCGGATGGCAGAGAGTACGTGTAGAGCCGCACGGTGCGGTCGGTGCTGCACGACGCGAGGAGGGCGCGTGAGGGGTTGAAGGCAACCGCCCAGGCCGGGTCGGCGTGCCCCGGCACTTCGGCGACGGGCTGGAGAGCAGGCATGATGGCTACTTGTCATCTTATCGATTGCTTGCGTTGGCCGAAATCAGGTGGTGGAGGCGGGACCAAATTCCGGCGCCATTCCGGGGCCTCCACACACACTCCGCTGGTCGCTCCGAAGGCATCGGCGCCGTGTCAGCTTGGCATATTGGCATCGCACTCATCATGGGAGAGACAGAAGAGCGCACCGCCATCCCCGTGACCTGCTTTACCGGCTTCCTGGGTGAGTGCGTGTGGCGGCATGGCTAACGGCAGGCGCGGTGGGTGACATTCCTCCACTTCCTCCGGCAGAAGATGTCGAGCTGACGCGCAGGGCAAGACGACGACGATCCTCGGGCTGCTGGGCCAGCTGCCGAAGGACTACAAGGTGGGCTCGGAGTGTTCGGTTGCAAGCTGACGGCAGGTCGTGCTGCTCAAGAACGAGTACGGAGACGTCGAGGGTGGGTTTCCGTACCTTCACACCGCACCGCTCTCCGCCCCACCCGCTGACTCCAGTCGACTCGTTGCTCGCGCAGCAGAGCAACATTACTGGTGTATCGGAAATCTTGAACGGGTGTTTATGCTGCACAATGGTTGGGCTGGTGGAGAACGCCCTCATTGAGATCCGGGACAAGTTCAAACCCGACCGCATCATTATCGAATCGAGGTGGGTGCTCGGGCGTTGTGGGCTCGCTTGATGTCGGATGGCTCGTTTTTCTGCCGCTTTGAAGCGACCGCGCTGACTCCAGCGGCTCCGCCTTCCCCGCCACCCTCGCACTGCAGATTCGCTCACTCGAGCCGCAGGGCTTCAAGCTTGACGGCGTAGTGACAGTCATCGACTGCGTCAACTTTCGAGGGTACGAGGACGACTCGCCGAGCGCCAAACTACAGGCGCAGTACACGGACCTGCACATTTTGAGCAAGCACGAAGAGGTGTCAGAGCGGGAATTCGACATCCTCCTCGATCGCTTGGGTGATCTGACGGACTCGACACCACACGTCAAGATCAGCCGCGAGAAGCCGCTCACGCCGGAACTCGTGTTTGGGCTTGACAGCACGCTGTTCCTCAAGGGCAGCGAGGAAGCCGATACTTGGGCGGCAATTGGGGGCGAGGGGGCGCACATTGACGAAGTTCAGACCAAGTCGGTGTGGCGGGGCGGGCGAAGGCCAGGAAAGCATGAGCACGCGGATGGCAAGGAGTGCGGGAGTTGCCAAGAGGAGGGGGAGGTGGGCGAGGTGCAGCCCCTGCCGCGAGAGGAGCTCGCCGCTCAGCTCAAGAAGTTTGAACACATCCCAGAGATCTATCGCAGTGAGTCTTGCCGTTGGCTATTCCTGGCCGCTTGGCTGACCTGCAGTCAAGGGCATCGTGCGCTTCCCGTCCGCCGCCGGCGGGTACGAGTCGCACGTGCTCAACTGGGCGTTTGGCAAGTACGAGCTGACGCGCATGCCGGCGCTGGACGACGTGCCGGACCTGGCTGGTGTGAGCTTGCGCTTGACAGTCATGGGCGAGCGCGGCGAGGTCGCGCGTCCCGCGCGCATGCTCGCTGAGGGCCTCGGGGCGCAAGTCGCATAGCCGCCGGCCATGTATGTATTCCATATCGCACCATGCATGCATATCCAAGCTCGCAAGTTCAAAAGCCGTACGGCCTATGGCTCATCGGAGGTGGAAGTTGAGGTTGATGGGTGCCTGGCATCTGGGGCGGAATGACCTCACATCAGATTCCAGCATCACGACCGCTGTCGTTTGATCGTCTCATTCCACCGTGGGTCCCGCACTAATCTTGTTCTCCTCGTTCCACCATGCCACTCGTTGTGATGCGTGAGACGGCTGGATGTTGCTTGCTGTCACTCATATGCAGCGATGCTCAGCGAGGACAACGCCTTCTTGCAATCAGTTGCAGCTTGAGCACTCAGGTCACGTCTGTCAATCTTACCGCGCCCACACCATGCTCATCTCTCTCCTCATCGCACCGCTGCTTGCCCTCCGGGCGATGGCTGCACCCAATCCCGACCTGATGGACCTATGGCCGACGCGGCTCGTTCCAACGGGCACCGAACCCACAACCATGACCTACACCTTCGCCTTCCCCTTCCCCACTACCGTAACGCGGGTATGGAACGCGGGCGTCGTAGCAGCACCCACACCGACGGGCGGCGTGACGTCCGGCACAGCGCTGGCCGCCAACGCGGCCGCGGCCACCGGGGGCGGCGGACTCCCTTTCAACCCGCTCGACCCGAACGCGATGAGCGGCATCCTCGCCGCCGCATTCCGGCAGCAGGCGGATGCGTTGCTCGCCGAAGTCAAGAAGCAGACGATAACGATCGTGTGTGCCATACTGTTTGGTACGCTGGGCGGGCTCGCGTTGATTGCTGGGGTGAGATGAGGGATGAGGGAGCGAGAGAAGGGAGCAAAGCTGACTTCAGCTCGTGTGGTGTTGCCGCCGCCGCCGCAAGAATAAGCGCGCCAGACGCGCGCCGGCGCACGTCCGCCTTGACTCGGCCAGCGACGTCGCTGTTGAGAAGGGTCCCCGTACCGCTGTCTAGATTGTGTGGGATGGATGCATGGAAGCGGCGGATAGTGGGAAGCTAGGGGGAGGGACCGGATAGCGGAAGCAAGTTGGAGCCAAGAGCCGGCCGATTTGCCCGAAGGCTCATGCCCACCAAGCTCCAAACCCATGCGCCCAGGTGGTCAGATGCCCACCCAGAGTGATCTCATGATAGTCCAGGACCAGATGTGGAGGTTGTCCACCACCTCTCAACGCCTGCTCGCCATCACTTGACTACTCAATACCACCGCTCAACCTCCCACCACTGCTTCCTCCACCACCCCACAGCCGGGACTATAATCCGAATTTCGCCCCCCCCACCTACCCACCTCCACCACGCCACATATGCGGCGTTATAGAAACTCCAGAGGCTCTTCGCCCACATTAGTGTACTCTTTAACCTGTCGCAACACGCTGGGTGGCACCGGCCCAGCTGGTCTGGGTCGGCGAGCAACCCCGTGACTTCCCCGGTCACGTGTATCTCCCAGCACTATCTAAAGCCATTTGATTATATCAACAATACCTTCAACAACCGACAACCAGCAAGACGACAACCCAGCAAGACCGACAACCCAACCCATCTATCGCACCCATCTACAAAATCTGCCAAACACCTACCCCGCTACAACAACCAACCAAACCAACCAAACCAACCAAACCAACCAAACCAACCAAACCAACCAAACCAACCAAACAAACCAAACAAACCAACCAACCAACCAACCAAACAACCAAACAACCGAACCACCAAACCAAATCAAGACCGGCCGGTCGCTGAGACACCCCCACCCTCCCAAGTCTTAAAGACTCAGTCCGAACAACTTGACAATTTTTTTATCGCTCTACTGAATTGTGCATCACCGCGCCTTCGTCGGCGAGAAGAGTCATCCCACCATGCTGCACCAACTGCAGTTGTTCGATGCATGGCGCTCATGCTAACACGCCGATCGCGGCACCAATCGCTTGCATCACCAGGCCACCCATGCTTGTCGTGACGACAACGTTGCCTACTTGCTTTTATGCATAGGCGTTGCCAATCTGGATGCATGCATACAATAGTGATCACGATCAGCATGCAGCTGCTGCATGCTAGTGGCCGGCCCTTTCGGGTGATCAGATGCAGTCAGTACCTGCCGGCCTGGCCCTAGATTCACCATGACGTTCCGCACACAACCTCCGCTCGCAGTGGCATGTGACCACCCAGCCTCCTCCCATGCCTCCCTCTCACCTCTCTCCGCCAAGTCTCCTCCCCTCCATCCACGTCGTGCATCCACACCCCTCGCCATGCTCGTCGCCCTCCTCTTCACCCTCCTCCTCCCCCTCATCCTCCTCGTTCGCGCCGCGCCGCAATCGCCCCCCGCCCTCCCCTCCCTCCCCTCGCCCGCCTCCCTCCCCCCGCCCCGCTCCACCTTCCTCCCCGAAGGCCCCACCACCGTCGTCTACACCTGGACATACCCGTACACGCAGACCAAGACGGTAGTGTACGGCGGGCCGGGGTGGACGACATACCTCGACTACACGACGGTGGACGGCGTGCGGGTCGTGCACACCGTGGTTGCGCCGACGCGCGAGGCCGCGGCCAGCGCCGTACCAGAGGACGGGAAGGATGCCGGTGCGGGGGATGACGCGGAGAAAGGGAGCTGTCTGTGGATCGTGCTCGTCGTGGCCATCGTCGGCATGCTGCTGCTCGGTGGACTGGTGAGTTGCACCGCGGAGGAGGCTGACGATAGGCTGCGTGGCTCCTCCTTCGTAGGCGCAAGGCGCGGCGTGTCGAAGCTGTACTCGTTAAGAAGTCGCCGAGTATCGCCAGCAGCGATGCCGAATCGACATACTCTAAGGACAAGGAAGAGGCGTAGGGTGTTTGCGAGGAAGCTAGATGAGGTGAAGGAGACGCGGAGGTCTCAAGAGGTGAAATGGTACAGGCTGGACAGTGAGGAACGAGGGAGGCCCGCGGACCGACACAAGACTCGATCGTTGTAAGATGCGAATGCAGCAGATTCTCGTCAGTTGACTCACATCCGTGTCCCAGTGCCGATCAGCAAGCTGCTAGAATGTTGCATATGCCACGACGTTGTATCTCTACATGCCTCCCCTCTAAATCGCCTGGTAGTCCCTGTCGTCAGCTCTGGATCTCACATAGCTCCACGCCTGCACTCACAGAGTCGTCTCGTGCTTCTTGGCGTCGCTGATCTTGCGGACAGCCTTCATGAGGTCCTCCTGCACGATCGCGTCGCGGTCCTCGCGAATCGCAAACATACCCGCCTCTGTACAGATGTTGCGCAGGTCAGCGCCGTTGAACCCGTCCGAGAGCTTGACGACAGCCTCGTAGTCAATGTCTCCACTCTTGTTGATGCCCTTGGCGTGGATCTTGAGAATCTCCAACCGGCCCTGCTCGTTCGGCAGAGGGATCTCGATCTTGCGGTCGAGACGGCCAGGACGGAGAAGCGCAGGGTCGAGTGTGTCGGGTCGGTTCGTCGCCATGATCAACTTGGTGCGGCCCAGGCTGTCGAAACCGTCCATCTGGTTGAGCAGCTCCATGAGCGTGCGCTGGATCTCGCGGTCGGCTGACGTGCCTTCCGAGAAACGGCGACCGCCGATGGCGTCGATTTCGTCCATGAAGATGATGCACGGCTCGTGCTCGCGCGCGTATGCGAACATCTCCCGGACCAGACGCGCCGACTCGCCAATGTACTTGTCGACAATCTAGGGTTAGAAGTGTTTCGGACAGAATACAGCAGCCTGGCATCCACGATGACGCCAATCACCCAACTCACAGCTGAAGAGACGATCTTGAGGAAGTTGGTGTTGAGGGTCGCAGCGACGGCACGCGCAAGAAGCGTCTTGCCTGTCCCTGGTGGACCGTAAAGCAGCACACCCTTGGGGGGCTTGATACCGACACGGTCAAACAGTTCGGGGTTCATGAGGGGCAGCTCAATGACCTCGCGAAGCTCGCGCACCTGGTCTCCGAGACCACCAATACCCGCAAACGACACGCTTCCCGGGTCCTCGAGAGACATGCTGTACACCATGGGGTCGACCTCGCGTGGGAGAATGCGCATGATCGTCAATGTCGTCATGTCAAGCGAGACGCGGACGCCTGACTTGAGCTGCCGAGTCAGCGCCGAACACGCGGACTTAAGGGAAGGGTGCAACTCTCACCTTCTCGACAGGAAGAGTAGGGCGGTAAGACACAACGTAGCGCGGTCCAGACGACGCCTTGATGATGACTGCTGTCAGCTCCACGGCAACCTCGTAGACATACACCGTCCATCGCCGAGCGGCTTCAACACCTCGCCGATGATCTGTCCCACGCTTTGCAGCGCCTTCATGTCGTCCTCGGTCTTGTCAAAGTCGGCCTCGAGTGCGCGAATATTCATGCGGATCTTCTTGACATTCTCGCTGAAGTTGCGGTGCTCGCGCACCTTCTGTTCCATTAGCTGGGACGACATGAGCACCCACATGGCGATACGCCTTAAGGGCGTCAACCTTTGCCTTGTCAAAGGTCTGGGTGGACGATGATGCCTCTACAGACGCCATGGTTGCTGGAGGAGATGGATTGTTGATGGAGGTGGATGGCAGCGTCATGCAGCTGGCAGCTGGACTGATCTCAACGCGCGTCCTCACAATTCTTATACGCTCCCCCATTTTAGGCATCACGCGATGCTCACGCGACTGAACTTCGTTGCGACCTCCACTTTAAATTTCCGTCCCCCGTGACCACTATGAACGTGTGGATTGGGCCTCTGGCTGCAACAACAATTTCCGCGAGTCAATGCTAGCGCGCTCACTCGTACGCGCATCAACTCGCACACATCTACTTCACATCCATCGTCCAACACTACGCGCCATGTCCACTATCCCCTCGCCAACCGGCTCCCCCGCCCCAAAGAAGGTGCGCGCCGACGGCGAGCCGTCGCTCAACGGATCGTCGGCGGCCGACGGAACCGCCCCCGGCGTCCCCCAGGCCGGCGCGGCGCTCGTGAAGCCACTCAAGCCACAGCATAAGCCGCAGCAAGGCAAGGCGAAGCGCAAGCGCAACAAGCGTTTCCTCCCCGACCCATACTCCCACGGCGACATTCTCGCGCACGACATTGCGGATTTCCTGGGCAAGGAGTATGTGGAGGGCGTGTTGAAGCGCGGCGACGAGAGCGAGTGGGCGGCGCCGGAGGGATTGGAGCTGCAGACGGTCTACGAATTGAGGGTTGGGGCATTGGGCCGCAATGGTGAGTGCCGTGAGGGCGTGGGCAGAGGTGACACTCGCTTGGCTCATGCGCACGATGCCTGACCGCAGGCGACAGCATTTCTCTCGTGGAGAAAGACGGCAAGCGGTGGGCTATTGTCGCGCCTATGGCGCACCCCGGCGACTTGATCCGCGCCAAGGTGTGGAAGCACGACCGGTTCCACTCGGTGGCGGACTACGTCGAGACGCTCGAGTACTGTGACGACCTGCGTGGTGGCGAGGGCGACCGCCGCAAGTTCCCCGGGGCGGGGTGCAAGTACTTTGGGCTGTGGTGAGTGTGCAAGCTGCACGCGGGCAAGCGTGCAGACGTGCTTAGACGCGCGCTGGGCCTCAACCAGCTGTTTGAGGCACGACGCTAACATCAGTGGTGGTTGCCAGCTGCAGGACGTGCCGTACGCGCTCCAGCTGGAGCACAAGAAGCGGACCGTTGACCTCGCGTACCAACGCTACTCTGGTTTGGATGGTGCAAAGGTGCCCGCGATTTTGGACACGATCGGGTCGCCAAAGCAGTGGGCGTACCGCACGAAGATCACACCACACTTCGATGCCATGCCCAAGGCCGTGCGCGCAGCCGTGACCGAGGAGGATGCCGCAAACACTGCTTGGATCCCCAAGATCGGATTCAACACAATCGGCGGCGGGCGCGTCGCGGATATTGAGGAATGCGTGATTGCTACGGACGTGCTTAACGCCAAGCTCACGGAGGAGCGCCAGCGTGTCAGGGAGTATGTTGTGCTCTAACTGGAGGGGGCCATAAGCTGACATCAGAACCATTGCGACGTTTAAGCGCGGCGCGACGCTCCTTCTGCGCGACTCGTTGCCGCCTCCTGAGCCCCTTCCTACTGCCGAGCACCCCTTCGACCCCTCCACCCCCATCGACATCCCGCACGTCGCGATCACCAACCACAAGGCGCAGGTGTACGAGCGCGTTGGCGACTTCCTGTTCTCCTTTGCTGCAGGCTCCTTCTTCCAGAACAACAACTCGATCCTCATCCCGCTCACCGACTACGTCAAGGCGGCCATCTTCCCGCCCGGCATGACATCGAAGCGCCCCACGCACCTCGTCGACACATACTGCGGCTCCGGGCTGTTCGGGATCACGCTGAGTCCCGAGTTCGAGCGCGTCGCCGGCGTAGAAATCAGCCAGGACTCGATCACGGCGGCCAAGGCCAATGCCGAGATGAACGGGCTCGGGGACAAGACGACGTGGCTGTGCGGCAAAGCCGAGGACATCTTCGGCGGGCTGGCTGAGGCGGGCTTTGCGGGCAGCCACTCGTGCGTCGTCATCGACCCCCCACGCAAGGGCTGCGACACGCCGTTCCTCGAGCAGCTCCTCGAGTTCCGCCCCCTGACAGCCGTGTATGTGTCGTGCAATGTGCACACGCAGGCGCGCGACATCGGGTGGTTCGTCAGCGAGAGCGAGAAGCGCGGTGAAGGCAAGTGGCGCTATGTGCTGGAAAGCCTGCGCGGCTTCGACCTCTTCCCGCAGACAGCGCATGTGGAGAGTGTGGGTGTGTTGCGGCTCGTCGAGGAGACGTAGTGAGCGGGCCCAAGCAGCGAGGAAGTGGGAGGTACCGGCGTTGGCGCCGGCGCCATTGATGTAATACAGAATTTGGATGTAGAGCCTTGGTTTCCATCTGCTTGCCTTCTGTTGACGAAGATGCAAGAGCACAACCACTGCCCGTTATGATTTCGTTGCGCGATGCCCCGAGCGGAAGTGTGATCGGCGATCGCCGACTCGGCGTTGGCGGCATTGATTACCGTCGACAGCCCACTCACAATCTCCTCTTGTCTCAACTCTAGCACTAGTCATCTCACCCAGGATGATCGCCCTAGTCGCGCGCCGCGCGCTCTCCACTCCGCTCGCCCGGCCCCTCTCAGCGCGCTACTCATCTACCGCCTCGACGCTGCTGGTGGAGGACCGCGGCCCGACGCGCCTCATCACCCTCAACCGGCCGCAGCAGCTGAACGCGCTAACGCCGGCAGACCTGGACGCGTTCATCGCGGCGGTCGAAGAAGCGCCGGCGGCGATCCGCGCGATTGCGGTGACGGGCGCCGGCCGCGCCTTCTGCGCGGGGATGAACACGACAGCCTTCTCGGGCCTGGACACGGGCGCGGCGAAAGCGCTGATCTCGCGTGTCGGGCGTGCCGTCGGCGCGCTCCGCCTCTCGCCGAAAGTCACCGCCGTCCTCATCAACGGATACTGCCTCGGCGCAGCGTTCGAGATGGCGCTCGCGGCGGACTTGCGCATCGCGTACCCCGGCGTCCGCGTCGGCTTGCCCGAGACCAAAGTCGGCATTCCGAGCGTCGTGGACGCCGCGCTGCTCCGCCACCACGTCGGGCTGAGTATGGCGAAGGAGATGCTGCTTCTCGGCGAGATATATTCCGTCGAGGAGCTCGGGGCGCGCTTCGTCAATGTCTATGCCGAGGAGGGCGCGCTCGTGGACACGGGCGAAGAGGTTTTGGGTAAAGTCGCAGAGCTTACACCCGTCGTCATGGCCGCGCAGAAGGAGCTTAATGAGGCGTGGATGAACGAGAGCCATGTCGACGGCATCAAGCGGAGTATTGATGTGTTTGCGCGCGTCTTCGCGGATCCTAGTACGCACGAGGCGGTGGAGAAGTACAATGTTAGAAGGAAGAAGTAGTGTGAGCACGTGAGTGGTGCCGGCGACGGTGGAGCTGACGCCAGACTGTGAGCTGCGGATTTGCGGACTTGCGGATCAGCGGAGACGACTTTAGATGCGGCATGTACGCGCTGTTCGTCTACAGCATGTAGCCTTTGCCATGTACAGAGTCCAGCGCGCGGCGCGGCGCGAGAGTGGAGGCGGGGTACGCTCCCGATTACACGCTCACATGCTGCTCATGGATCACTATAATGCCTTACGATACACCCAGCCATAGATCTCCGAGTCTCCTGTCTATCGTACATATGTACACACGTGACCGCTGTGCTAGCGCGTCTCCACAACAATGACCACGACCAGCACAGTGATCGCGACGACAATGACGCCGCTTGCGCCTCCGATAATAACCCACTGCCGTCAGCGCGCTCAGGAATGGATAGTACCTTCTTGCGATACCATGGTTCCAGAGGGCGACCTCGGCGTCGGCTTCGGAATGATGGCGGGGCTGGGGTCAGTCTGAGGCTGTCGACACACTCTCCCTCCCCGCTCTTGCTACCACTGAAAGCGCTGCGTCCTCCTTAAAAGCCCGCCTCCCCACGCTCTCCGAGTCGCCTTCCCGCAAAGCTGCCATTGTCGCTTTTGCTTCTGCTTCGTTCTTCCCCAACGCCGTCACTCACATTCGTCTATCCCCGCGATGTTCTCCTCAAGCACATTCTGCACGCTTTCAACGGCCGCGCGCGCCTCATTCGCCTTGCTGGTATGCCCTCCTTGCGAGGATGAGTAGTTGTGGCCGTCGTCGGTCTCGGCACGCGTCACACTGATCATTGGGATGGAGAATGAGGGACGCAACTTGATCTCTGGCTCGGTCGCGGTGAGTGGGCCTGGGTAGCGTGTGATTTTGGGTGAAGGAGCGAGAGTCGACTTGAGGTCATCGCGAGACTCGGAACCTGGAAAGTAGGGACTATGGTGAGCCCTGCTTGAAGCGTGTGCACAGTGAGGAGGCCAGAGGATACTCACGATGGGTGGCGGTTCAGCATGGCAAAAGAGCCAGTCTGAGCGAGAGAGAGATGAGTAAAGTAAAGGAGTGTGGGGAGGGAGTGTGGAAGAGGCTGGAGAGGGCGGCGCGAGGCGAATAACGCGCAGACAAAGACGGGCGGGAGGTTACTGTAACGTGAGAATTGAGAAGATGACGATGAGAAGAGCGTCGAGCAAGCTGGAATGGGAGTGATGGCCGCCTCGGAGTGCGCGGTGTGGCGGTCTACGGGGCTGCGGGGTCAGTCATGCGTGGTTTAATCGTGGTATGCGGCTGTGCTTTGGTCACGTCTGATGAACCTCTTCATGTTCGCCTCCCCCACAGTCCACGGCCCACTGTCCTGCCCCCCCCCCCCCCCCCATCCCCCGGGGCCACGCGCTGCTCAACTCGGGTTGCTTTTTTCGGCCCCGTCTCATCCGACACTACCTGCCGCACGCGCCGCCTTGTGGAGACCCGACGCCATTGATTGCGGGCCAAAAATGGCACGCCCGCCATAAATTCAGATCTCCTCACGAGCATTTATTACGCGTCTCACGGCCCCCCGCGCCCGCGCGCGTGTCGATCCCTGGCTGTTCAAGGTATTGAGGTTGAAGAGAACGCGGTCTGTGCGTTCGGACTGCGGAATAGCAAGCGGAGAGGTGGACCACCTCCACCTCGAACATATCGCCGGCTTCTCCGAGGCTGTGGCGATTCCAGTGCTCATGTCAAGGGGCCCAGCGAGGTGGAGGCCCCGACCCTGAAACGCCAGCGTCACCGCACACGCGACGACTGTGCTCGTCGCTGAAACCGGCTTCCACCTCGACACATCTCGCTTCTTCACCACCACTTCTCCGCTCCTCCTCCCTCCCTCCCCATCCCCTTCCTAATCCTCTCCCGCGAACCCCCGCTCTAGACCTCGGCGGGCTTCTCAAAAGCGCTCCTCTTCGTCCTCTTTCCCCTCTACCCCGCCGACAGCTCGTGCCTCGCGCTCGTTCCACGTCGGCATCCCACTCGCGCACCGCGCACACACACCGCAGGCAGACGCAATGGCAGACGTCAAGCCGATCAACGTACGCCTTGCCCGTTAAGCAGCGCTGACCCCAGTTCACCGAGCATGTCCAGGTTAGCTACCCGGCCGTGCCGATCGCCGAGACACCGCTAATCCCAGCTCACCGCGCTGGGCATCCAGCCCCAGAGCATCTCGTTCCAGACGCTAACGCTCGAGTCGGACCACTTCATCTGCGTGTAAGTGCACAGGCGGCTCTCTCCTTCCCTCGCATCAAGCTAACTCGCAGCCGAGAGAATGTGAACGACACGAACCAGGTCGTTATCGTCGACCTCGCAGATGCCAACAATGTCATGCGCAGGCCAAGTACGTCACGCGCAGCACGCCGGACTCGCTGATTTCAGTTACCGCCGACTCCGCGATCATGCACCCCAAGGAGAAGATCATTGCGCTCAAGGGTAGGCGCCAGCGCTGGCTGTAACTGACGCGCAGCCGGTCGCCAGCTCCAGGTGTTCAACCTTGCGACCAAGACGAAGCTTGGCTCGTACGTCATGAACGAGGACGTGTCGTTCTGGACATGGATCACCGACTCGACCCTCGGCATGGTCACTGACCAGCACGTTTACCACTGGGACGTCATCAACGGCCAGGCGCAGCCGAAGAAGGTAACTCAAAACTGGGCTGGCCGAGCTAACGCCAGATCTTTGACCGCCACGCCTCCCTCAACGGTAACCAGATCATCAACTATCGCGTATCCACCGATGGCCAGTGGCTTATCCTCATCGGCATTTCGTCCAACCCCGCTGCGGGTCAGCCTGGGTCAAATGCATTCAAGATCAAGGGCGCTATGCAGCTCTACTCGATCGAGCGCGGCGTCTCGCAGCCCATCGAGGGCCATGCCGCTGCCTTCACTCAGCTCAAGCTGGATGGAGCTAGCAGCCCGAGCAAGCTCTTCTGCTTCGCTGTCCGTACCGGTACTGGCGCCAAGCTGCATGTTGTTGAGATTGGTCACCAGGCGCCCAACCCGCCCTTCCCGAAGAAGGCCGTCGACGTCTTCTTCCCTCCCGAGGCCACAAATGACTTCCCCGTCGCGATGCAGGTCTCTGAGAAGCACGGCATCATCTATCTCGTCACCAAGTTTGGATTTATCCACTTGTACGAGGTTGAGACTGGCCAGTGCATCTACATGAACCGCATCTCGGGCGACACCATCTTCACAACTGCCCCTTACGAGCAGATGAACGGCATCATCGGCGTCAACCGCAAGGGCCAGGTTCTTAGCGTCAGCGTCGACGAGGACACGCTCGTCCCCTACGTTCAGCGTAAGTTCCAGGCCGCCACGAGTCTTTGAACTGACGCCAGGCTCGCTGAACAACCCTGAGCTGGCGATCAAGCTCGCGACACGCGCTGGTCTCCCGGGTGCGGACAACATGATCATGGAGCAGTACCAGCGGTACCTCCAGAACGGACAGTACGGCGACGCCGCCAAGATTGCTGCCAACTCGCCCCGCGGTATCTTGCGTACCCCCCAGACCATCGAGACCTTCAAGAAGCTCTTCGCCCAGCCTGGCACTCTCTCGCCGATTCTCCAGTACTTCGGCATCCTCCTCGAGAAGGGCGAGCTCAATAAGCACGAGTCGCTTGAGCTCACGCGCCCCGTCATCCAGCAGGGCAAGAAACAGCTCCTCGAGAAGTGGCTCAAGGAGAACAAGCTTGAGTGCAGCGAGGAGCTTGGTGACATGGTTCGCCAGGTCGACATGCAGCTCGCGCTCTCGGTTTACCTCCGCGCCAACGTGCCCAACAAGGTTGTTGCTTGCTTCGCCGAGCTCGGCCAGTTCGACAAGATTGTTCTCTACTCGAAGAAGGTCGGCTACACGCCTGATTACGTCTCGCTGCTCCAGCACCTTGTCCGCATCAACCCGGACAAGGCCACCGAGTTTGCCACGCAGCTCGTCAACGACGAGGACGCCTCCAAGGTCGACCTCGACCGTGTTGTCGACATCTTCATGGGCCAGAACATGATCCAGCAGGCCACCTCGTTCCTCCTGGACGCCCTCAAGGACAACAAGCCCGAGCAGGGCCACCTCCAGACTCGTCTCCTCGAGATGAACCTTGTCAACGCCCCTCAGGTTGCCGACGCCATCCTCGGTAACGAAATGTTCACTCACTACGACCGCCCGCGCATCGCCAACCTCGCTGAGAAGGCTGGCCTCATGCAGCGCGCCCTCGAGCACTACGAGGACATTAACGACATCAAGCGTGTCGTTGTGCACACCAATCTCTTCAAGCCCGAGTGGCTCGTCGACTACTTTGGCCGCCTCACTGTCGAGCAGTCGTTCGAGAGCATGCGCGAGATGCTCAAGACTAACATCCGCCAGAACCTGCCCATTGTGGTTCAGATCGCCACCAAGTACTCGGACCTCCTCGGCCCCGTCAAGCTCATCGAGATGTTCGAGCAGTTTAAGAGCTCTGAGGGTCTCTACTACTACCTGGGCTCGATTGTCAACCTCTCGGAGGACCCCGAGGTTCACTTCAAGTACATCCAGGCCGCCACCCGCACTGGCCAGATCCGCGAGGTCGAGCGCATCTGCCGCGAGTCCAACTACTACAACCCTGAGAAGGTCAAGAACTACCTCAAGGAGGCCAAGCTTTCGGACCAGCTCCCTCTTATCATTGTGTGCGACCGCTTCGACTTTGTCCACGACCTTGTCCTTTACCTCTACCAGAACGGGCTCACAAACTTCATTGAGATCTACGTGCAGCGCGTCAATGCCGCTCGTACGCCCCAGGTCATTGGCGGTCTCCTTGACGTCGACTGCGATGAGTCGACGATCAAGAACCTGCTGATGTCGGTCACTGGCGAGTTCCCCGTCGACGAGCTTGTCGAGGAGGTCGAGAAGCGCAACCGCCTCAAGCTCATTCTCCCATGGTTGAACCAGAAGGTCGAGCAGGGCTCGACTGACCATGCCGTCTACAACGCTGTGGCTAAGATCGCCATCGACTCTAACAACAACCCCGAGAAGTTCCTCAAGGAGAACAACCTCTACGACCCTGCTATCATCGGCAAGTACTGCGAGAAGCGCGACCCGTACCTCGCCTACATTGCCTACGCCAAGGGTCTCTGTGACGATGAGCTCATCCACGTCACGAACGAGAACCAGATGTACAAGCACCAGGCTCGCTACCTTGTCAAGCGTCGTGATGTTGACCTCTGGACCCAGGTCCTCAATCCTGAGAGCATGCACCGCCGCGCTCTCGTCGACCAGGTCGTTGCCACTGCCATCCCGGAGTGCACCGACCCTGATGATGTTTCGGTCACCGTCAAGGCTTTCATGCACATGGAGCTCCACGGCCCCCTTCTCGAGCTTCTCGAGAAGATCATCCTCGAGGACTCGCCCTTCAGCGACAACAAGTCGCTCCAGAGCCTCATGTTCCTCACGGCCATCCGCAACGACCGCGGCAAGGTCATGGGCTACATCAACAAGCTCGAGGGCTACGACGTCGACACTATTGCCCGCGTCGCAACCGAGTCTGGTCTCTACGAGGAGGCGTTCACGATCTACTCGAAGCACAGCATGCACGCCGAGGCCATGAACGTCCTTGTCGAGCACATGGTCTCGATCGACCGCGGCTACGCCTACGCTAACAAGATCAACGAGCCCGCTGTGTGGAGCCGCCTCGCCAAGGCGCAGCTCGACGGTCTTCGTATCAAGGACTCCATCGACTCGTACATCAAGGCTGAGGACCCGTCCAACTTTGAGGAGGTTATTGAGATCTCCAACCGTGCTGGCAAGCACGAGGACCTCATCCGCTTCCTCCAGATGGCCCGCAAGACGGCCCGTGAGCCCAAGATCGACACTGAGCTCGCGTACGCGTACGCCAAGACGGACCGTCTTCACGACATGGAGGAGTTCCTCTCGATGACGAATGTGGCCGACGTCCTCCAGGTCGGAGAGAAGTGCTTTGACGATGGCCTCTACCAGGCGTCTAAGCTTCTCTTTTCGTCCATTTCCAACTGGGCTCGTCTTGCTACCACTCTCATCTACCTTGGCGAGAACCAGTCTGCCGTCGACGCTGCCCGCAAGGCCGGCAACACGCAGGTATGGAAGCAGGTCAACGCGGCGTGTGTGGACAAGAAGGAGTTCCGTCTCGCGCAAATCTGTGGTCTCAACCTCATCGTCCACGCTGAGGAGCTCAACTCGCTTCTTGACCTCTACCAACGCAACGGCTACTTTGACGAGGCCATCTCGCTCATGGAGGCTGGTCTTGGTCTCGAGCGCGCCCACATGGGCATGTTTACGGAGCTTGCTGTGCTGTACGCTAAGTACCGGCCTGAGAAGCTCATGGAGCACCTCAAGCTCTTCTGGCAGCGTCTCAACATCCCGAAGGTCATCCGCGCGACGGAGCAGGCGGCGCTCTGGCCCGAGCTCGTCTACCTCTACATCGTGTACGACGAGCCTGACAATGCTGCTCTCGCGATGATGGAGCGTCTTGGCGAGTGGGACCACGACCAGTTCAAGAAGGTCATCGTCAAGGTCGCCAACATGGAGATTGCGTACAAGGCGGTGTCGTTCTACCTTGCCCGCCAGCCAATGCTTCTTCCCGACTTGCTCTCCGCCATGACCGCCCGTCTTGACCACGCCCGTGTCATCAAGATTCTGCAGAACGAGGACAACCTCCCACTTGCCAAGCAGTACCTCATCGCGACGCAGAAGCTTAACCTCGCCGTCGTCAACGAGGCGTACAACGAGTTGCTGATTGAGGAGGAGGATCACGTCACTTTGAGGAGTTCGCTGCAGGAGTACGACCAGTACGATGCCCTCAAGCTGGCGAAGCGACTGGAGAAGCACGAGTTGCTCGAGTTCAGGCGCATCGCAGCATTGATTTACCGTCAGACCTCAAAGGTGAGCTTATATGCATATCGACAGAGAGCTAACATCAGTGGGAAGAGTCGCTGTCGATCTCGAAGGCAGACCGCTTGTGGCGGGATGCTCTCGAGACGGCCGCAGCGAGCAAGGACTCTGCGGTTGTTGAGGAGCTTTGCGCGTACTTCATTGGTATTGGCAACAAGGATGCGTTCGCAGCGGCAACCTACGTGTGCTACGAGTTTGTGCGGCCCGACTTCGTGGAGGAGATGACCTGGAGGTATGGCTTGGGCGACTACACCCGCCCGTACGCCCTCCAGCAGGTGAGTTGAACGATGCGTGTCGGAACTGACCCTAGTCCCGAGACACGTCGAACAAGATCGCCAACCTCGAGAGGGAGCTCAAGGAGCTCAAGGCGAAGGCGAAGAAGGACGAGCCCGCTGAGGAGGAGTCCACGAACATCATGGGCGGCCTCGGTGGTCGGCTGCTGATCGGAGGTCCAGGGTGAGTTTCGCAATACGCAACCGCCAATCAGTATGCTAATGCGCAGACCTCAAGGCGGCGGCGGATTTGGGGGGATGAACGGGGGCATGATGGGCCAGCCGACGGGTATGGGCATGATGCCCAACCCCACTGGCTTTTACTAGATTTTGACTGCCCGCGTTACCTTATCCTTCCCTTATCATGATCATATAGACCCATTATGAAATGAATAGCGACACCGCGCGCCTTGAGCGCCGCGAGCAACACCAAGCCAGCAGGCAGCAGACGGATAGGTACGGCCGTATCGCGCAACCTCTTCTCCGTCGAACAGGCAGTATCGCGGCCGGAGCTCGACAGAAGCGGACCATGCACTCTGTGCCTCATTGTTCGTTGGCCGTTGCCCGCCTGCCCGCTCGCCGCGTGGATCTGTGCACAGACAGGGTGGTGCGAAATTGACCGATATGCCGAGGACGGGCAGCGGGCAAAGCCCCACCTTTGTCCACAACCGACCTCGGTGGACATATGTTCGCGCGGTTTTCCTTCAGCCGCGCATTCTCGCTCTCTCACACTCTCACCAACTCACACTGTAACGCGCTGCAATGGCTTCCGTCCGTGGTCCTACGCCTCCGAGCGTTGTTGTCGTCGGCGGTGGTGGTGAGTCTATACTCGCGAGTCAGACTATACCCCTCAGTTCAGTGGGCCTCTACCTCGCTGGCCCCTGCCCCTTGGCCTACTTTCTAGCTCCCGTCCATCTGGGGGCCCCTTTTTCTCACACCTGCTGACACCAGTCATTGGCCTCACCGCCGCCCTTCTCCTCGCCCGTCGCGGGTATGCCGTCGAAGTCGTCGCGAGAAACCTGCCCGGCGATAGCCTCGACCAGGCCTGGGCGAGCCCGTGGGCTGGTGCGAACTGGTGTCCTTTTGGCGTGGACCCGCGCGTGTGCAAGTGGGAGGCTGAGACACTGTGAGTTTTCACGGGGTGGGAGAGTGCGAGAGTGTGGCGAAATGGGTGGGGACTTGAGGTGGCGGGTGCACAGCGCCATACGCCACCGGGCTACAGCACGGGCGTGCTGCGCTGAGGAGGCCGATAGTGGGGGCTCCGGAGAGCGAGGGAACTCAAACGCGTGCAAAGCCTCGCATATGGCCGCTGACATCAGCGAACAGCTGCGTACGCTGATCCCTTCGGGCCTGGCCATGCCGTTGCCGATCACGCGCTTCGCGTCCTCCGAGGCCGGCCTGCACAACCACTGGTACGCGGGCGTCGCGGACAACTACACACGTCTGGGCCCTGAGTCGTGTCCGCCCGGCTGCGTGGGTGTGACGTTCACTTCGGTGTCTGTGAACAGCCCGCACTACCTCGAGTGGCTGGGGGCGCAGTGCACCGCGCTGGGCGTGAAGTTGCGCCGCGCGACGCTCAAGGCGCTCCGCGACGCCGTCCGCCCCGACACGCGCGCGGTCATCAATGCTACGGGGCTTGGCGCTGGCGAGCTGGAGGACGTGAGGGACGAGTTTGTCGAGCCTATCCGCGGGCAGATCGTCGTCGTGCGTGCGCCGGTGAAGCGCTGCGTGATGGACGCCACGATGAACCACCCCACGCGCAGCACGTACATCATCCCCCGGCCCAACTCTGGCGGACAGGTCATCTGCGGCGGCTGCTATGAGGTGAATTTACCAGCCCACACTTGGGACGCAACGCCCGTTCCAGTGTGCCCATCGCTATGCCCTTCACGAAACGCATGCTAACCCCCAGGTCGGCTCAACTGTACGCGAACCCGACCCGGCCATGACCCGCTCCATTCTCGAGCACTGCCTTGCGCGCATCCCCGAGCTGAGCAAGGACGGCACGGTCGAGGGCATCGAGATCATCCGCGAGTGTGTCGGCTTCCGCCCATCACGCCGGGGAGGGCCGCGCCTCGAGCGCGAGGACAAGACCTTCGGCGGCTCGCGTCGCGTGCCCGTCGTTCACGCCTATGGAATCGGGCCCGCTGGCTACCAGGCGAGCTGGGGGATGGCGGGCGAGGCCGTCAAGCTCGTGGGTGATGCGCTCATTGAGGGAATCGTGGTCGAGGCTCCACGCGCGAAGCTGTAGGTTAGGCATGGGACCATACATATGCTATCTATATACTCCATCGTAAACCAAAACGGAGAGGACTGGGACGGCTGGACGGACTGGCGAGTACGGCGTTACGAGACGCTAACAAAACACGGATGACAACGTTGAGGCCTGGAACTTGATCGAATTGCACAGGGAGGCTGGGGCTATGATGGAGGACAGCGTGGGGAGTTGGAAGAGGCAAAGAGAGTCGCACTCCACAACCGTCTGTCGCCAACGTTGGCTTCCAGGAGGCTCAGCTCAGTTATCTTGGGATGCGCGAGAATGTCGGAGAGGATGCGCCACACTTTCACGACGCCATCCTGCACGCACTTGCGGTCATCGGGAAAGACGCGCGGGAGGACGATATCGTCGAAGCGGTCAGGATCGAAGTGCCAGAGTGCATTGCTGACGACCTCGCGCACGTCCTTGCCCGTGCTTTCAGCGAAGGATGTTATGAACATCACGACGTTCCTGCGGGTGACGTTGTTAAGCTCCATACCGTTGGACATGCCCCACTTGGAGGGAGCGGATGGGCGAGTGGGCCAAGGGATGTCAGGGACCCCGAGAGTAGGGACCACAGGCTTCGTGTAGAGGACGAGAGGATTGTCCGAGGAGTTGTAGCGATGGGCATTGTCGTAGTGAAAGTATTCGTCGTCTTCGTAAAGGTCACCGCCGTGAAAGTATTCGTCGTTGTTGTCGCCGCGATACAGGTCATCGCCGTAGTCCTCTTCGCTGTAGAGGTCCTGGCAGCGCTGAAACCATCTGCAGTAGTCATCCGTCGCCATCATCTTGAAAAGGCCGCGTGTTGGCGGGCGCGCTAAGCGATGAAGTGGCAAAGGTGCCCGCCTCGTGGCGGGCGGACCCGACAATTGTTTCCTCGGAGGGAGACATGTGTTCGCTGACTGGACCTCGTTAGGAACATTGCTGGGCGAAGACAAGAGATCCCCCAGGGCCGCGGTGTTCTTTGTCGAGAAGACATAGTATGATGAAAAGCGAGGAGGTGTCGCCGACACAGGGCCTGGGCAGTGGCGCTTGGACGGTCGTTCTTGACAAGAACTGCGGGAGAGGTCGGGTAACTTGCCGAGACGGGAGTCGGATAGCGGAGAGGATGCAGGCGAAATGAACGTGGCCACAGGAATAGGTAAGGCCGTCGTGTAGGTGAAGTAGTCCTCGCTGCTGTCTGGTGTAGGAGACGAGCTCAAGTCCATCGCCCTCGCTGGGCGCTTGACATTCCGGGGGCCAATGTCGCCCATGTTGCTCCGGCTGACTGCTCAACCTGGAGCTGGAGGACCTGGATCAGCTACTCCTCAGGGAAGGTAGTACCAGTTACGAGGCAGGGGCCGCGTACTCAATGGGCAGAGGCCAGAACTGCTGGAGGATGGGTTAAGGGCGTAGGACGAGGAGAAGGGAGAGGCAAAGGAGAACGAGGGCGTTGACAAAGGTGTAGGATGAACAAGAAAGCGGCGAGGACGGGGAATGAGGAGGAAGAATGAGCAAGTGAGTGAAGATGAAAGTAACGGCCACGCTGATTCCGCAGCTGTGCACTTTGAAGCTGCAGCGGTCAGAACGATGAGTGGCGAGGAAGGTGGCGAGTCTCACCCAACGAGTTCGCCCCATCATCGCAAGAGCTGCAACATCTTCAGACGTCTATTCAATCAATTTGACATGTACAGGCCGCGAGGGGTGACGGTGACAAAGGCGCAGGCCGCTGTGGACAACGCAAGGTAACACTGGAGCAGTATGCGCAAGCTGAGGCCTTATAAAGGCCTGGTATTATTGAGGTGGCTGGTTTGGATTGAGATACATCCGTTGACGAACGTGCCGCGCGGTCCGATCCATCAGGGCCTACGTGGCCGATAGAAGGTCGGTGAGAACGCGCGCGATGGCCTCAACGCCCTCGCGTACACGCTCGCGCTCACTTTCCTTCACGCGCGGCAGCACGCGCGAGTGGAAGCGGTCGGAGTGAAACAAACGGATTGCCTCGCGGAGCACCTTCCGGCGGTCTCCACCCTCGTCATCGGCCAGCGCGAAGAGGAAGCGCCTCACGTTATCCGTTGTAAGGTCCTCGGAATTGAGCACGATGCTATATCCTCGTCCCTTGGCGGCCGCTACGGGCCAAGGGATGTCCGCGAAGCCGAGCTCCACGCTGACGACTTCGTTGTCGAAAAGTGCCGTACATCGCTTCCGCCAGCGCGCGCGCTCGGCCCTCTGCTCCAGTCCCTCTTCGCGTCTCAATGCGGCTGCCTCGGCAGCGGCATCCTGCGCTTCTCTTGCGGCCTTCTCCGCGTGAGCCCGGCGGCGGCGCTTCGCTTCTCTTTCCTCTCTCTCCTCCTCGATTCGCTGCGCGCGGTACGCGGCCTCCTCCGCCTCGCGACGCGCCGTGCCACGCCGCCTGTCCTCTTCTACGTCTTGAGCTCGCTGCGCAGTGCGAAATTGTTCCCTCACGTAGGCGCGGTACGCTTCGGGTCCCATGCTTCCCATCGGCGGCGGCCCTTCAAAGACATCGCGAACGTGCGACGTCCGATCTCCGAAAACAGAGGAGAACAACCCAGATATGCCCCCCAGCCCGCTCGAACTTGAGAATCCGGGAAGAGCCGAGCCAAATGAGATGTCTCCGAACAGCCCGCCATCCTCGAAGGCCTCGTCCATGTCGTCGATGTACTCACGCCGCCGGCGAGCCGCGTCGTCACGCTTTCGTTTACGGTCGTAAGGCAAGCCGTTTGCGCGAGCAACTCGCTCGCGCTCCTTCTCAACACGTCGGCGCTCCTGGTCGTAAATTTTAGATGCGATCTCGGCGGCAGTGCTTTTGCTGGGCGTCAGTACGTGTGTCGATGTGAGTGGCAACTGAACAATGCAGCCAAGGTATGCCTCCAGCTGCGGATACGACCAGACGGCTGATGGAGACAGAGCTCACAGTTTAATCCTTGAGGCCCGGGGAATGTCGTAGTCACCCGACATCATGTCTGCGAGTGATGAAGTGATGAGAGGAGGTACATGGATTGCGCCTAACTCTTCGATGATGCTGGACGGTGGAGGTGCGAAAGTGGAGGTCCAAATTTGATTCCGTATATGTGGGGTCCCCACATGTCCTATATCACAGTCGAACCGTCGTCGTCCCCTTCATGATCACTTGCCAAGTTTCTGCCAAGTTTCTGGAGGCCGGGGTCGTAGGGGATGGGGTGGACTTCTCTTTTACATTTTTCTGCACATTCGTCGATGCAGTACACGATCCGGCATGGCACTAACCGACCGAGACACGACGGGTGACAGTGTGTGAAGGGGGCTGCGAGGCGCCACTGGTAAACTGATCTACTTGCTCTTACCGATAACTGCGATCTGATAGATAATAGATTGAGTGGCGCTCCAGGTGTTGAGTCACTCCTTTTTGGCACTGGTGGCGGAGGAGGGATCGACAGGGTGGCCTTTGAGTTGGAGTTTTTACCGTTCAGCAGACGGGGTCCCCTCGCGCCATACTCTATACCAGGAGGCGCTTCGGTTACAACACATCCAACAGGTCCAGATCATCAGGCTTCTGCCGTCGGCTTCCCCATATGGTATAATCTTCGATCAGCACACACACGTTCCATTCGGTGGTGTAGTGAAACCTTGCCCCGTTGCTGCGAAAACATGATATGGCTCCTGCTGTGGCCCGTGCACGTCACTGCGTTAATTATCACCATCGGAGTCCCAGTGAGAATTGCTGGAAGACACGGCCAAACTGAGATTTGGGACGTCCGCTTGGGGAGAAGGGGGGAGAACGACCTCGATCTTCCCCTCATTCTCATCGGACCAGTATGAGAGTATCGCGTGTTGAGCTGATAATCATGGAGAAATTACAGTACAGTTGAGTGCAGCTTGCTACCGCCTTGGTTCTTAAGGTTACTGACGAACCCCATTCAAATAAGGACAGTGGCGTTTACCGTCATCATGGACAGGAGAGCCCTGTACATCTGCCTACCTCTGTACTCTCCAGGCCAGGCCTTGCAAGGTGCTAGTCAATGGGCCCCATCAAATCCCAGTAGCTCTTCCGTGAGGGCAGAGACGGTCGGAGAACCGCAACGAGATAAGAGGCCGCAGAAACTATTGGGACGCGGGAAACACATGCTCGTCAGGTACATAATACTCCATGCCATCACCTCCGCTGCTTCAGGACAGTGACCCGCTCTGGCGCCCGGCACGAAGCACCAGCACCTACAGTTTGGAGAGGTCTTCCCATCATGTGAAAAATAAAACAGAGCTCAACGCTGAAGAGGACAGATTTAGGTGATATGACGGCGCATGAGGCGTACCCAGCCGAGCTTGTAACCACGAGACATACCTGCGCGTTTTCCTCTTCTCCTTGAGTCCCACTTATTATTCTATCTCCAATCGAGTGGTGAGGGCGGTTCCAGGCCTAGAACTCGATCGTCAGGACTGCTAGGACTGGGAGGTATGCGAACGGACACGTGCAGCGACTGTCTGTTCCGTCGACGTCTGGACTCAAGATATTGTTTGCGGGTTTCCCGAATTAATCTCCCCGCCTGCTCGCGGAAAGCGCGGATGTGGATACAAACGGGCGATATCTGCCGCGGAGACCCTCACTGGCCGTGGAGCGGCGTGACCGCCGTGCAATGAATATTGAGGTGAGTAGTGTTGTGGCTACTCCCAGAGCTCATGTTCAGCCGAGGTCTTCCAAGTGGAAGCAGTGTCTTGCGTAAAGTGTCTCTCGAAGATTAATCAGGCGTTACCTTCGCGCGGGATTAAAGCCTGGAAGAGTCCAACGGCATCACAGCCCACATGAGGTATGCTGGAAAAGGTAAGACCGAGGCCGAAGCTAAGCTATGCACTGGTCTGCCGGCATCCACCCGTCGTATGCCGAAACTTGCGGCTGTCCACATGCCTCATGCGACGATGACCAAACAATTCACTTGATTGGGCTCTGAGACACGCAGGGACGATCTTCCGTGCTGATTTAGGCAACCCCGGCGATCACTCCTCTCACGCCAGCTCCCATGCGTTCCTCCGAACGGCCCCAACATCCATTCCTCCGAGTCGGGTAAAATGCTCCCTTACAGCTGCGACATGCGACACCAGCCGCGGAAGCGCAGCATAGCACGACGAGAGAGTCCCGGCTGAGGATGAGCGGTAAAAGTGTGGCAGCGAAATCGCAACCAGCAGCATGACGTGCGTGGCTTTTGCCATGCCACAGCCTTGGCCGTCGCCGAGCAAACGGGGAAGTAAAGCCATGTGTCCATCTTCTGAACTACGCTTACGCTCGGTCGCCGGGCCCGACACGGGGAGGTGGCTGCGGCGTGACGGTCCGTCACGCCCGGAGCCCGAAACCGGTTCACCAGGTCGAGGGCCTTGTTCAGTGACTTTGTTGGGCCCTACGGGCGGGCGCCGTGATTCAGGAGGTTGCCTTCGGCCACTGACAAGAGCGCATACGTCCGAGGCGTTTTTCCGGAGGGGACCCGGAGCAGGCCATTTCTGCCTAGTGCCCTCCGAGGCGGCGCTCTCGAGCTGCGTGGCAACTCATATAATATTGGAATGTGTTCATTTGGGCGGTCATTGGGCGGTCCTATGCTGCCGAGCCGCGCGCGTAAGCAATCGGATTTTGGCAGAGAGAACGGCAGGCACCCTCCCAAGGTGTCGGACGAGCGTCGTCCGTCTCGACTGCAGTTCCAGTAAACGCGTTGGGTTGGCTCTTCTGACGCTTCGAAATTGTGCGACCATGTCAATAGGTGCGCCGAAGGAGCCTGTTCCTGCTATGGACTCGTGCCTGGGCCTGTGTCACAGTCACTAACTCTGTCATACACGAACAAGCCCAAGACACAGCCTTTTCGGCGCGGCCACAACACGTTAGCCTTCTACGGAAGCACACAGCTGACGTATTGGGAGCTTTAAGGCAGAGTCCCTTCGCCATGCCATCATGCCGTTGTGCTAGTTTGGTCATGCCTGTTTGTGCCCGAGAATGCAGACTGGAATAGATTAGCAAACTACCCACTCATCGGCCTGTTGCTCGGCTTGGAATATGACGGCATGGGGGGCCAAGAAGTTGAACCAGTAGAGCTTATCAAGAGGTTGTGACGTTCTGATTTTTCCCTGGGGCAAGTAACCTGCCAGGGCGTACCCAGCACTTCAATGCCACGTCACCCCACCTACCAATGCACTCGCCCCTCCATGTTCCGAAAATCATCACTCCTCGCACGGCATCGGTCACTCGCCGGTAAATTTTTTCGTTTGCTGTGAAGGGGAGAAAGTGTGACGTTGCCGAGGTCGAGAAAGGATGTAACAAGGAGGAAATATCAGCAGGGAGAGTGGAGGCCCTCCAGGCACCACCGTACGCCGGGCAGGCTGATGAGGGAAGCGGGAAGAATTAAGCTTGACCAGCACGGATAACGTACATATCACCAGAGACAGTTTGGGTTCCCAGTCAGGGTTGTGGGACCTGTCTCGGGGAGCAGGGTGCTCAATCTTCGCAGCTGGACAACTTGGTCTTGAGTATCCATGTCACATGTCACATGGGGAGTCATATGGGCCAGATTCCTTGCGTGACGAGTACATGCCGACAAGGTCTGTTCCTGCATGGGTATGGGGTATCTTTTTTTTGGTCACGCTGTTTCGTACAGCCTTGTGAGCACATGAAGGGCGCCCAGCGGTCGCTCGGAGCAGTCGCTCGGAGCACCTTGTCAGTACGGTAAACGTGAGCAGATGGTGATATGTGCCAAGAACATGGCCCCCTCCGGCTGTGGCGTATAACTGCTAAACAACGTTGATGGGAGTGACGAGATAGTCATGGATAGACGGGGATGTACGGCATCAGTGACTACCTCTTGCTAGTCGCATGTGAACAGCTTCGGACAGGTTCGAAATGGATATTAGCTCGGGCACCGGTTACGAAGATGTCACCGCAAACGTCTCGAGCATACTTTCTCCCACGATACTGTAGATGACCTCGATGACACTGTGCCTGTCTCGTACAGGTTCATTGAGCTGGTAACGCTCCGGAGCGCTGCAAGAGGATGAGATACAATCGTTGTGGCATCAACTGAGACCGAGACATCAGCGACGAGCTTTACCGGTGTTTTCCCGATGTATTGCTAGCAAGTCAACGCGTAGCTCGCGGGGTTGCCGGATAGCGCTACTACCTCGGCCCCCCTGTGTGCGTGCGAGGAATGCACCGAAGATGGCGGTGTTTGCGAAACCTGTCAGAGCATAGAGTTTAGGCCGTGTGAGACAGACGGCCGAACACGCTTGCGCGTTAAGTCGCGTCTCGTTGAATTGAGTGGCTGCTCAGCGCGTCGGATTTCCTGAATTGTGTATGGGGATCCCGACATACGGGGTGGCGAGGGCCGGGCTATGGTTTAGAAGGCGGATTCCACGGCCACGGACAAGGTTTGGTGGAAGTGTAGCGGCAGTGTGCGGCAGCTGTTCCATTGAGGTACCGGGTTTGGTGATCGATCAACATCCGTCCAGTGCGGCAGACTCCGGCGCCAATGGTGTGCTCAACAGGAACTGTGATTAGTGCACCGTTGTAGAGAAGTAGTGGTAGCTTTACTGGCTTGTGCACTCAAAGGGCATGTCTCACGGCCTCACGGCATCGTTCCGATAGATGCTCTGCCTTGGCGGGGGCCGATCGAAGCTATCATCGATTACACTACTTCGTTTACCATGGACGCTGCCTCCGCGTTCTGATCAGCGGAGGTTACCCGACGAGATGCATTCTTTGCTCGGTAACTATGTAGTTGCTCTTGGCGCTGTCAAGCGCTACTCGGCGCCCTTTTTGACCGCGGTTAGGGCCTCGCGCAGCTTGTTGCGAAGCTGTGTGACATGTGGCTCCTCGTCACCCGATGGAGGCGGCTGCAGGGTTAACGTGCAGATCATGGGTTGACCGGCGTTGATGGGCAGGATCGGCAGGATCGGCGTGGGGCGCAAGTGACCGTGCGTGCCAGGAGCAGACTACTAGCCGGCTGGCATACTTCGGACAGGCATGTGGAGGTCGGAGGGTGCTCCCCTCCAGCTCCTACCGGTTTTTGGCGCGCAGTCTCTCAGAGGAGGTAAGGAGCGTGCCTGTGCAACCAACGCTACTGGGTATGCCTGTGGCAACAGAGGAACGTGCTTTAACCGGGGACTCATCAAGTCATCATCAGCGCGGCGTAGACATTCGTCGATGATGCAAACTGCCAGGGCCCGAAGCTCGCGGGATTGCTGGACGGGTTGTAGTGGCGTTCTCGAAAATGCGGGGTCCGACACTGGTAGCTCGGGAGAACCACCTGCGCACTCCCATTCGTGCCTACACCAGCTTGCGACTCAGCGGGGCTCTCCCGAGTTGAGCCCGCAGCACATAGCACATGGTACATGAGCCACTCCGGCTCCCCAGCCCTGCAGGCGCGCGCGCACGTATGGCCGCGCCCGCACCAGCACCGCTGTCGGCCACTTCGGCGCCCCCGACTAGCCCCTCCCGTGGCTTTTCCGAACGCACGTCCAGTCGCCCGCGTCGACGTCATGATCGCCGCGCCCGGCTTGGCCTGCTGGGACACCCTGCGCTGCCTCACCCGTCTCGAGCACACGCCGGTCGTCTGAGTACCCACCAGTTGATCGAGGAGATACCTGTCATGTCAGCCTACAGGACCAGACACTTAACGGCCTGGACAGGGAAGTGGTCGGAGGCGGCGTCGTCGCAATCTCTGGATAAAGGCGAGCCCCACAGTCACAAGCTCAAAGTGATCATGGGGACATTTCCCGGCATGCGGTGTCTGTGCGGGACGTACTCGATGTCATCGATAGTCTGTCGGAAGGCGTATCGTGAGGGAGGGAGACGGATGCAACGAACCCACACATAGGAGAAGGGCCGCGTTGTCGTGTCAGTTCATGGCGCGCTTTGCATGTAGAGCGCAGCACCCACAAGGACCACAGGGATACGGTTCATCGTAAAGTGGTTTGACCTAGGCTTTGAGGATTGTGGATCGTCGTGGCGAGGAGGGATTGATGGGCGGGTCGAATCGGCAGAGCAAAATGAATGTTGTGGATGACGATCACACTGTGGTGTCGGCGGGTGTCCCGAAACCCGCTGACCTGCAGCGGTAAGGCGGCATTTACCGCAGCCTACCGTGGCTGCCGTCCTCAGATGGTCTACCGTGTTTCCCGCGCGGTCACAAGCATCCGAGGCTCATCACCGGATGCATCGTGCTAGACTGCGATCGGGGCAAAGAGCGTTGAATGAGCACATGAATGGGCTGCGCCGGTCAGCGTATGTCTTTTCCGCTGCGCATGTGGCTCGGGCATCGCGGTGCCACTCAGGTTGCCGCTGCGGCCATGTTTCACACGGCCATGATCTCCCGCCGCCGTCCGATACATGCGCGAGGTCCCGCTAATTGCCCGCCCTCATTCTCGACGCCTGGTGCAGCCTTTGCACAATCACCACACCACTAAGTGCCGCAATACCGTTAAACAGCGTGGTCCCAAGGGATGCATGAACGTGAATATGCGTGTCTATCGTGATGACGAAGAGTCCGGTTCTATAATGCAGTGTCTACAACAACAGGTCCCCAAGATGTGATCCTTTCAAGATCCTCGTGATGCCCTCAAGCCCGACCCGATGACGCACGCTGAGTGGCGCTGAGCAGTACGGAGTGTATTTATGTACCGTCATGCGACACGCCGGGGCGCAATGATAGCTTGGGCTTGCCGGAGGCCAAGCTTGCGCCACGAGGGCGACACATCCCCCGACCCAGTCAGGTACGTGTCGTCGGGGAAAGGATGGGCCGCACTGCGGCGAGCGAGGTTGGATGCGGTAACCGTAGGGTCCTGGTAAAGCTCGGGTGTCTCGCTGGCAAGTGACGAGCACGACGAGCAAGTGCTGGTTTCCGAATCGCGGCGCGGAACCAGCCCCGGAGCCTCCTCATCGAGATGGAGGCGAGCAAAGTGCGTGAGGGGAGATGGGTGGCGTGAAAGAGGACGAGGGGCAGCCTCGAGAGCGCGGCGAGCTCGTGCGTAGGCGAGGGCCGCCATCGAAGCCTGCGAGTGGGGCAAGTGCTGGTGGTGGTAGTAGCCGTGCGACTCCACGAAGTAGTCGCCAGGAGAGTCACCCTGCTTAGGAGGTGTTGGCATGTACGAGGTCGAGGCGACAGTGGGAGGAGGGTGAGGATATGGGTGGGCACGGTGACGGCGGAGAGCGTCCGACGAGTGCGACCGTGGTGCGGATGCTGGTGCTGGGAGGAGCGGGAGGCGGGGTGATGACGGGATGTGGCCAGAGAAATTCTGCTTGGTTGGGGGAGTGAGGGGAGGCGAGATGGGGTTGCGGCTGGAGGCGCCAGATGACGACGAGGCGGCGGGGTAGACGTTGGCCTGATGAATCTGAGCGGCCGAGCGAGCGGCGTTGAGACGGTTCTGGACCGCCCAGAAGGGGGTGAGATGGGCGATAAGCGACGGCTCGTCGACCTCGAGGTTGTAATCGAGAATATAGAGCAGCTGCTTCTCCATGAGGTTGACCTCGGCCAAAGCGAAGAAACGCGCATAGCGTTGCCAGTGCATGTTCTTAGGGCTCGAGTCGTTAAGATACTTGGCAGCGCAGATGAGTACAGCCAGGAAAACGCGGTGGCGGGTGCACTTCATACCATGAGCGACTGGCGGGAGGCGCTCCTTGAGGCGGGCCAGGTAGACAAGGACAACGGCGAGGGTCGGCATCTGGACGTTTGACTGGGCAACGAGACCTCGAATAAAGTCGGCCAGCGAAGGGAGAGACTCGCTGGTGTCCTTAGGAGGAAGGGGAGCCTCCCACCATCGTGGGGCGGTTGCACCAGAGGTCGACTGAGCCGATGGGATGGGATTCGAGCGGGAGTGTCCGGCGACTGAGGTCGGGGAGCGAGGCGAGGCTGGTGGTGATGGAAGCTCATCTTCGATGCGGATGACCTGCTCGCAGCGCTGAGCAATGTAGTCTGTGCGCGTTAGACTGATGATCGACGGCGTGTGTGCTCGGGCGTGTGTGTGTGTGTGTGTGTGACACCCCGGCCCGTGCACTACTCACCATAGAACTCTTGTGGCGCCGGGGTCTTGAGGGTGTGGACGACGTGAGCGTTGTGCTCGGAGAGCGGGAGAAGAGACGCGGGGTGGGTAGGGTTGCGAGACATGGCGGGCAAGATGATTTAGATGGGTGTTGATAATGTCCAGATGATTGTCCGTGAGCGTTCGTATCCTTCGCCCAGCCAGTAGGTCGAAGCGGGCTTTCTACGTCGAGAGGGGGAGAGAGGATGTGGTTGCAGGCGAGGTGATGTAGGCGGGTATGTGAAGCAGAACAGCAAGAAAATGGCGAGCGTAGGAGTCAGTTGATGTAGTTGTTCGAGACAAAGATGAGAAGGGGGTATGAGGTCGGATGGGTTTGCTTGGTGTGGGAGGAGGAGGGGGGGGGGTTTGATCGACCAGAGTGTGAGAGATGTCTTTAAAGGCAGCATGGGCGTGTCTGGGTGTCGATCGAGACCGGAGCGTACACCGGCTGCGGATCCAGTGAAGTCTGCACTGGGCAGGAGAATGGCGTGCGGCGTCCGGTATGAGGAGACATGAGCAGAGGTAGACGGAGGACGAGCAGCTGAACAGCTGAGGCAGAAGACGGCCACTAGGGTCTGAAGGCAATGGAGTGGGAGGGAGTGCTGGCTGCGCACTCCCGTCCTCGAGTTGCCTGTTCCCTGTTGGTGCCAGAGGTTGGATTCCCCCTGCTGGCCCTACTGGCACCTTTCCCTGATCAAGACGGACCTGGCGACTCTGCCGACCTGAGCCAGGACCCAGCAGTGCCGCGAACCCGGAGCTAGCATTTACCGTGTAAACTTTGTCTTGGAGCCCTGCACGGCCAGCACTCTGTGCGCTGATTGCGCTCGCGAGCTCTGCTCACCCCAAACCCTGCTAGACAATGTAGTCCCTTAGTGACGCCCCGACGCCACCGTTACGGGAACAGCTATGCCCGGCTCATAGCCACCACCACGGGACGAGACGCCACCTGACAGTCCCACTCACCCGATGACGCCGACCTCACAACGTACAACCCAGCTCACAGCGGCACAGCCACCTCTCCCTCGTCCCCGTCCGCGCGCCGAGGGGGCGTACTATGTATCTGCCAGGTCCACCGGACCCCGGAGACCCATCTCTCTTCTGCTTTGGCACCGCACAATCTCAACAAGATCTCCATCCCAGCCCGCCGCGGCGCTTTCCCCATCTCCCCAGCTTCAGATCCATTCATCGTCCGCGTGGTACAGCGCAAGACACGGGACGGATGATGAGCTCTTGTTAGACGGATGGTCGGTCAACAAAGACCTGGGCCCTATGGCCGCTTCCGCTCGACCCGCGGACTCGTACCTACGATGAGAGCAGCATCTGATCTAATGAGGCCGGCAGGAATGTGGGCCAGAGAGCAAAGAGCATGTGCATGCACCGTTGTATGCGGGGGAGTCGTATGCGAGAGATTGGTTCCCTACGGACTTGCATAATCCTCATGTAAGTACCGCCGTCTCGGAGCACGCCCGATACGCTCGGCCAGTTGGAGACCGTCACAACCACCCCAGAGAGTCTCTTGGGCAGGGGTCCTGCCGTTACGGCTTGACTCCAGCGTGCCGGAAGCTCAAGCTCTGGTGCCTGGTTACAGTTGGAGTTTTCCTGTTCTTCCAAAAGAATACCCGATGCCATCGTCAGCAGTGTGCACGTTGGGGGTGTGAGAGTCCTGCTGCCCCCGCACGTTGGACCTCGGGAGGCTTCTGGAAAGCTGCGAATACATTTTGAATGCGGAGCGGGGAGGCTGGCTATCTTTTGCGGCGTGTTGAAGAACGACAGATGCTTGCTTTGGCTCATGGTGCGAATCAATTCAATCCGGCTTGCCACTTGGGGTCGAGCAATTCAGAGGAGGCGCCCCGCTAGTAATGGCTGGAATTCGGCGCGTCCGCCTCTCAGCCTCACGGGGACGAAACAACACAACATCCCACCGTGAGTGTCAGTCTCTGATCCCAAAGCCGTCTACGGGATCATTGTGGCACTTTCGGTCCTATTGCTAGTTCTGCCTACACTTGGTGCAGCACACGGGCGTGTGTCGGGTCCGCCTCAGGCCCGCTGCCCATTAATCATCGAGCTCGGCATTGAGCATGCACGAATTTGGCTCAAAATACACCTCCGCCCCGGTTGTCCGAGCCTTTGGTGAGTCTAGTGAGTGGTGCCTTGATTGAACCAGCCGCGGCTTGAGTCACGGCTGTTCGGCGCGTCGGATTTGGCAGTTCCGCCGCCAAGAGTTTTGCATCCGATTCCGCGCAGGCTGCCAGTCATCAGTGCACTTTATCCACAGTGGTTGGCCGCTTTACCTCCCAACCCCTGATGGTTATCGTCAAGCGCAAGCACAAGCTCCATCCTGGGACCTGGATGTTCATGTCGGCGTCTTGGCGCTACCTCGCCTCCATATTTCGAGTTACCTTGTTGTCACTCTGAAGGAGGTGTCCACCATGCATGCTTTGTCAATGCAGACGCCTCTTCAACTTGCAGAGCTCGCCCTTTGGGACTCTGCCTAAGTCCTACTCTCGCACGTACCGACGCGCCTCAAGCACCCTTCGCACACCCTTGGAATGTGCCGCGCTTGGAATTGTCACAGCGTCGTTCCCTCCAGACCCTCCTGAGAGACCGGCATGTTCGTTCATGATTTTCCTAATGCATCCCTCAAGCGCAGACAATTCTGAGTCGGAGGGGGGGCCGCCGGGGGAGGGGGGGGGGGGGGGGGGGGGGGAAGGGGGGGAGCAGGGTTCGCCAAGGATAATGGGATGCACCATTCTAGACGGGGCGCACCCTATGACACACATCCTCAACCTGCAGAGCGCATTCCCGCAGAGCGCATGGATCTCGATTTCCGCCGAGGGTTGCACGCAGGCGCATGAGCGCCGCTTGATCTGTTGCCGATCCCGTGGCGGCTGAGAACTCTGGTCTCTCTGATCAGTGCCGCCAGTGTTGCGGCCGGCCAATAGGCAAGACCGCGCTTGGACGCGTCTTCGCGCTGTCGGTGCCGTGCACGGCATCCCGTGCGTTTTCGCACCGCCAGACCCCAGTGCACCTCAGGCCTAGGCCAAACATGACGCAAGCCCCTCCTGTCTATAACTTGTTCCGATGTCGTCGGGCTCCATTGCGCCAAAGCGCCTGTCAGATGTCCTTGTGCACCCGCTTGGCGAGTCGACAAGACAACGCAGCGGGACATGTTCCCATTCTCTTGGCGCGCGGCGTATGAGAGCTTCGCATCGATAACCAGCCCCTTGGACTGGATGCTTGCTTCCCATCGCTCATCGCAGAAGAATACGTAGGATCCGGTGCCTTCCTCTCATCCGCGACCCAGAACTTTTAGCATGCACGACGCCTGATTCGCATTTGGAATCGAAATAGCTTCCGACACTCGCTTACACGCGAACTGAACCACTTGTGCATGCCACGGCGGCCGTCTGGAAGTTCGGTTCGGTGAACCTCCGAAGTCGAAGGCGTGCATACAAGCCCCCATGCTAGAGTGACCGATCGATTAATCAACAAGTCGCATGTTCGGCATGCCTCCAGCTCGTCACCATTTGTGGCAGTCGGGAACAAGCAAGAGCTGATAGAGTCCAACGCAAGCGGGGTAGCCGAGATTTGAAGTTGTCGACCACGTAAAAATCCCAACGACGGCGCGTCCTGCTCCCCGTGTACCGAAGTTGGCGACATCGTCGCTAGCAAATACACTACCGAAAGCGCATGCATTTGCCCCTCTTCAGCTCACTTGCGTCAGCGGAACTCATCGAACCCATCAGACGCCACCACAGAGATAAGTTCGGAGCTCATCGAACCCAACAGCCGCCACCACAGAGATCAGTTCCCTGGGTTAAGCCGCGCACAGTGGCAAGTTTCAATACAAATGCCTCGTATGTCGCAACCGCACGTACCCTCAACGACGACGACGACAACCATGCCGGCTTCTGCATTCTAGGACGGTCTGCACCCTCGCTTCTCTCGGGACTCGGGCTGCCTTAGCATACAGGGACGGTGGTTCCAGCTGATTTCCTTGGTTTCTTAAGCGAGAACGAGTGCCATCCATCTTCCCCACCTGACCCCGGCATGTCGGCAGCGTCACCCGAATTTGCTCTCTCTGTGGCTCGGCACCCTTAGACGTCCCGCATACCATAGATCCCCCACCCTCACCTCGTTTTGTGGACTTCGACGACAAAGGTTCTCTTTACCTCTTCTGCGCAAGCAGGTCCACAAGAACAAACTGGTGCGAGAAGCGAGGAATGGGGCGAAAGCTTTCACATTTGACCGATCTGCCTGTCCTGCTCTGAGCAGATATCCTTGATCACACTGGTCGTTGCGGATCCGTTGTGCGCGTTCAGCCTTGTGTGAGCGCTTTGGGTAGAATGGCCCGACAAGCGCTCCTGCCACGCCGACAGTGTTGTCCAGGGGCCGACAAACAACAAGTTGATTCCTGCATGTACATCGCATGGGCTTTTTTCTGTGGCGCAACTTCTCCCCGGGAGAGAGGGAGGGGGTGGGGGGGCCGCGCGAGCAGCCTGTCAACTTCCCGAGCCTCCCAGCCTCTAATCTCCTATCACTGAGCATCCATCGCCTAGCTACACCCTCGTCTGATACGCGGGACGTATTGCCATTGGAGTCATTTACCACAGCCCCCGCCGTTTCGAGGCCGCTTCACGGCACCACAAGCCATATCGGCGCGCCTTGCAAGCGCCGCATGGCGTCAGCGCTCCGTTGGTGACCAGGTAATCTCACCGTTACCCGATGCAGGAGAGTGTGCGGCGGCAGGTGGAGCGCGAGTGGAGCTTGGCTCGGCACTTCGCTGGATTCATGCCGATCTAGGGCTCGTCAACCTCGCCACAGATGAGACACTCGGCCTCCACCTCGACATTCAGGCTATGCCGAGGGGAGCGTGAGGCGCAAACACATTCCCATCATGCTTACTCCAGACGCTAGCGTCTGAGCTTGGCGCCGCGGGGCGCGGGACATGTGGGATGGTCAACCGCTCCCGCCTACCACCCCATTCTATCGCATGGCGTCAAGAGCCCGAATCTGAAGGGGTACGTTTGCCGCAACGAGATGTTGGTGGAACTACCGGGGCATCAGTCCTGACGCGAGCGTGTGCTTCGCAACAGCTCGCAGTTCCACAAAATGTACGACTGTACATGCCCGAAATATTTAGCTCGGCCGTAAGCAAGCCACCCGGGGCGGAGCGAAACCCGACATGCTGGGAAACCTTGTGTGTACGGCATTGATGTCGTACATACTGCAACTGACGTGCATCATGTTCGCACCTGCCCAGACGAACCCCCTATCTTGATCCGCGGTAGTAACCACAGCCTCAGTCATCTCAGTCGCCGGGTCGGCCATCGACCACCGGTAGTCACTGTTGCTGCGAGCTCATCGGCCTGCCTGCCTTCGCACCGTGCACGCCACCACCAACCCGCGCCGCCTCGTAACGTCACGTTACCGGAGACAAGGTCAATTGTCACGATGTCATAGGTCCTACTTGGTTCTCTCATTCTCCGAGGCCCTGAAGAGACCGTGTTCTGCGCCCAGCCACAAGCACGGCGTGGGATATACCTGCCATCGGCCGGCTCCAGTGATGACATCGGGTACATTTGAATGAGCCCCTAGGCGGATGCCGTGAGAGGCGCTCCAGGAATTGAGACGTCGTGGCCCACGGCGGAAGGTGGGTGAGGCGTTGCGGATGCAGTCGTCAGGTGCATCCCGTGGACTGGAACGAGGCGGGCGCTTTGACGACACGAGGGCAGGATGGGCCAAAAGACGCACGACTCCCGTCCGTAGAGCTCTAGAACCAAATCCAAATCCCTTACCCTCAGCCACGGGACATACCAGTGGTCATGCGACGTCGTTTCTGGGCCGCAGACGAGGGTTGGGGAGCCCAAGTTTGCGGGATGCCGGCATCATCGTCAAGCATCCCACCTCAGCCTGCGTGTTTCCACCTTCACTCGCATTGTAAATTTTGTCCGAAGTATTCCTCGTGGTGAAAGCGTCGGAGGTTATCCATGTACGACGCTTGTGCACCATGTGGGTCGGGGTTGTCTCGTGATAGATGAGAACGTCGGAGTCCGGCCAGTACAGTTTAGCAGCGGCTGCTGTCGGTCGTGCGCTTGTCTACTCCAGCGCCTCGGCCTCAAACACCAATCACCGCTTTGCGACGTCCACGAGTCTGTGCCTTCCGTCTCAATGCCCACCGCTCTCCGTATTCCGGCCCGCTTGTATTCCCAGCTCTCCGGTGTTCACTTTCGGGCGTGTCACAGTGCGACGGCACCTGCGCAGCCTACCGCATTCCACGTGCCGGTCAGCTCCGAGCCCTGTCGGCACCCCTCTTAACCTGGTACCCAGATCTGTTCGAAACGCCACCCCTCACATCGAGGGATGTGAGGCAGCGCGAGCCCAGACCCGACCCGTGCCACCGTCACCAAACAGACTATCCCAGCCAGTGGGTTGCCAACTGAATTGCATGAAGGGGCCTGGCAGGCAGACTCCGGGAGGGACTCGGTCAAGCTAGCCACTGATATGTCGCTGGCTGCCGCTGCAAATAGGCTAAACCACCCGGCGAAGGGTTACATCCTGTCGGCGACCCCTGGGGACGTGCACGGAAACGTCATATCCTTAGATTCATGACTCTGAGGGCGTCCGAGGAGGCGAAGGATATTATTCCCCGCCTGCAGAATGAGCTCAACCCCACTGTGATCGAGAGCAGCATCCGATTTGGAGCAGCCTCGTGGCATTTTAGATCTCAGCGGGACGTCCACCGCTTAATCGCTCATACTCACACTCCGTACAGCACCATCCACGCGCGTCTTGTCGATACGAGCCGTGGATCTGAAACGGACGTTCGATCAAACGATTACAGAGCCGACGGACACTTGGGCTTACGGCACGCTCGGACCAGACGTCGGGAATACCACATTAGTTATGAGTAACAGATCTGAACCCGACAAGGAGAGTACCAACTCGATCGCTGATGTCGACGTGCCGGTGCCACCCGGGAACAGGAACCGATTCACTACAATGTGTGAATCATCGCCCGAGACCGGATCCACCAGATCTCGCACGAGGAGTGGTGGCACATGCGAGCCTCGGGAAGAGCGTCCGTCAGGAGGTGCGGCTGACCGTTTGCCAAGTTTATTGAGCGGAGATGATCGAGAAGCACATAGATCTCTCTAGCTTGCATGCTCGCGTACATCGGCAAATAGTGCACCTGGTGTCGCAACATTTGCTCTGTCCGATGTGGCGGAGTTCACTGACCTTGCGAGTGCAAGACCATGCTTTGGCCTCTCACACCATCCCATCTGCAGCGCGCGTTCCACAGCTTTGGTATGGTTTACAATCGAACGGCCCTTTGCAAGCCCGGTCACGGCGAACGCCTTGTCTCTTCCACGCGTGGTTACTAACCTGTGAACGTCGGCGGCCCTTACTTCCGCGGATCACCATCTGAGACCGCGATGATCATCGCCCTGGGTGGTGTCTTGTATCCCGGTATTCTGTGTACAATCGACACGGGATAGATGCCCGGCGCCGTTTGCGCCGAGATCGCCACCTTCGCCGCTTCCGCATTCCTCATTTCAACAGCCGCGGTGGATGTTCGTCGACCCCGGGAGCCGATTGAAGGCTGCCGCGGCTGAGACAATGGCTGTGGATCCCGCGTCATTTTCACTTGATGGCCCAGGAGAAGCTAACTCATACACGGTTTGCCAGATGCGGCTGGCATCGAGGCACCAGGTGAAACAATGTCGAAGCTGGCGACATTCCACCAACTCGGCCTTTACTGCCTGTAGTCCATCCGATAAGGGAAGGCAGTCTAACTCAGACGCACGTCGTGTCTAGACCGCCAAGATAGGGCACCATTCAGCTGGAGGCTACTCGAAACGAGGCGCCTGGAGAGCGCCACTCCGAGCTCTCCCTCGGTTCGCCGGTGCCGCCGGCTCCGGCGCGACGCTCGCCAGCATCAAGCACGCCATGGACGTGTGAATGGTCGCCGTAATCTCTACTGATGTCAAGATGGACCGAGTCACAGCCAAGCTCCTGCCACCTCGCTCGTTTCATCACTTCGCGTTCACGTGTATTGGAGAGCTCCGCCCCGCCTCCCGCCCCGCCTCAATTGACTGTCTCCCCACTCGGACGCGGGAGCTCTGTGGCATGTGGGGGGATGAACACTTCATGTTGTTCGTTGAGAGTGGGGGAAGGTTGACCACTGTGATCGAGCGAGAGGAGAAAGGCTACAAGTCAGTGCAACCGGATTGCGCACACTGGCAGGCATATGCAGTGGCCCGCCCATAATGGGAAAGAGATTGATGCTTTCCACGGCGCGCAGCTAAGTTAGGTCTGAGCCGATCGTGCGGAGGTGGCAGTGTGGCAGGATCACTGACCAAGGAAGGGCGCACAATGCCAATGTGGCACTTCTCACATCATCAACAGCCACGAGCGATCCGCACAGCATGAACACACTCCATGGCCCATTCGCTTACGTCAGGATAAACCAGGGCGAACTCCAACACTTCAGCTCGATCTAGCCAAGTCACCTCCCTACATCCAGCAGCCCTCGTGGCGCGTAACTCCTGGGTAAGGTTGTTTTCACTCGCCGGACCCATTGATGACTATTCATCGCCCGGTCGCCGTTCTACTTGAGTGGAGCCCTTCCACGATACGTACTCCCAAGAGCTGCGTACTTACTGACCCTTCGAGGCTCCCTCACCAACATCCTCGAACAATGCACCGCTGATCACTGGCTGACGACATCCCAACTCACTGCAGACGCCCAGTTCCTGACGCGCTTCTCGCGGGACTCCAAGTTTTGAACTTAACCCGCGTGACGCAAGGTTGAGGGCTGAACTTTGATTCCTGGCTCGAGGCGGACGAATTCTGCTCCGTCTAAGCTCGCGACTCCCTCCCTCTATTCCCGGTCCGCAGGATGATCTACCTCGGATCAACCTTGTTGGTGTTGATGCGTGCGGCCGAATTATCGCGCGCTTGGCTGCGATGGAAGATGTTCTGAATCGCCGCTGTCGTCATTGCCGGGGATGTGAAAGGGATGGACGCATGTGCGTGTTACTAACCGAGTGGTCTGTATGCAACTTCACCGGCTGTACTGCGCTAAGAGCACCACAGACATTCAGCCACTTGCAGTGCTTCGCAACTGGGAGCCGAGTGGGCGCCCATGGGGCCGACCATGCAGAGAGCCTTACAACTTCACCAATCTGCGCCACCTGGCTGGCCACCGGCGCTTCGGAACACCAAAACGTCGATCAACAGTCCACCCAGCGCGATCCAGCGGGTGATCGGGGGTTCCTGCCGCCACTGGCGTCACTGGTGACCCAGAAATCCATCTCTAAGTCCGCTTGGCGCTCCGAGCCTCCTGGCCCGAAGGCCCTTGTCAGGAGCCCCGCCTGGCGACGCGCAGGATTCCAGCTCTGGCGACAATTGGACGCGACAATTAGAGTTGCGTCCACTGCGGCAGGGCGTTCCAGTTGCTTGTTGCACAATTGATGGCTGGACGTCGTCACGCGAACCTCTCTACTCTGCAGCACACGAGGGTGCGAGTGGGGGACGCGGAGCAGCCCCGCCAGTTTCCCGTGCAGGAGGCGCGGGCTTCGCTGCGCGGGAGCGGACCGGCGCGGCAGGAAGCCCGTCTTCCCTTCGTCACACTACACCATGTGAGATGGCCCGCATGACGGAGGCTGCGTAAACCAGTCGCTGTGGAAGCACATGTCATCCGCAGTCAGTCGGCGCGTGCCCCGCTGGCATGTGACCGCCGGAGTTGATGCTTCCGAACGCCGAGAGCAGCAATCAAGCTCACTCCGTGTCGGCTGTCCCGACTCCGAGTTTTCCGCGGCCAGAAGTTAAGAAGGATCTCGACCATGTCTAGGTCGCGGCTTCGGAGAGGAGCTACGAACGTTGTTTGGCCGGTGGGGGTGAGTAGGGCCGGCAAAGGGCAGATCAGCCGCCAACTCTAATCTCGTGATCCAGGTACCGAGTGAGCCAGACGGGTGCCTGGGCTGTTCCTCGTAAGAGAAGCCGATTATCAGCCAAACTCAGCAGACGCGGGTTGTCTCATAACAGATCTGCCAAGTCAGCACGATCGAGGTGAGCAACGTCGGCCGTATGAGGCCCTGCTGCGTCTGCAGCATCCGGAGACGGTGAGGCATGGGGTGATCGTCGATCGCGGAGAGTACAAAGTCACGTCGATCCCCCATCTGGTCCTGTCGATCCGGGGACACGGTGTGTGCCTGCCTACCTTCTCTCTGCCTGTTCGGGAGCAACGACGTGCCAAGGCGGCCTCGGAAGTGACGAGCGCGGGGGGGCATTTGTGCTGAACTTGGTACACAATGTCGTCTGACCAGCACGTGCGTTCGTCAGCTGTCCGGGTCTCGACTTGCCGGTGTGCCGTCTACTGTGTTGAGCACTCTTGTGGCGGTACCGTGCCGCTAATGGTGGCGGGCGTAGCTTGTCGGAAGAGGATTGGCTGCCGAGAGTGGCAAAGGCGCCCTGGGCGAAGTGGCACGAGGCTTGCGAAGGACTCTCGTATAGCAATAATCCTGGATGTTGAGACAAGAGCTCAGCAGTCCCGCAGTGCACACGCCGAGGGTGCACGGGCAGCGGAGCCGCTTCCTGCGCATGGGGGCCGGAGTGCACAGCAGGACGTCAGAATCTATATTACGAGCAGGCCAGGAGCCTCCTAGCAGCAGGTTTGCGACGGGGACAGAGTGCAGAGGGTGCTGTGATGGAAGATAGCTTTGGCCCCCGTTTGCACAAACCTGGCAGATATGGGCCCTCGCCGAGAAGCCAAGCAGCGTCATTTGAAAGCAGCCAGGCAGCCGGATGCCCACGAATTCGTACCAGCAAAGCGGCTGAAATTAACGTTACTCTCGTCGGTTTCACCAGCTCAGACTCTGTCTTTCAGCTCAGTCGCAATACGTCGCCGACCATGACATGTAATGGTAAATTCCTGTGCCAATTCGACGTTTTTACCTTGCCCGGGTCCGACATTGCAAGGGGGGTGAGTGAGTCTTCAAGAATCACCGTGCCACGTTCAACGCGCCTACCAACTTCATCCCTTTGTCGTATCCCACTACGATTGCAGTCACTGGCGCTTCGGCAGTCGATATGACATCGATATCGACAGCCATAGGCCACCGCGAAGCTGCTGGCCTTCGCGTCGTCGGCCGTTCACTAAGTGGGGCGACTGGACATTCAGGACAACGCATGAATTTCTGGAAGCTCGGAACGGAACAGATGTCCCGCTGACGGTAGGCCACAGGTGTTGCAGAATAACGGCTCGGCGAAGCCCATTGACGCAGAGCACGCCGCACTGTCCCCACTCCGCATTCTAGCTCAGGCCGTGCGTTCCACTCGGCCTCGGCCGCAACGCGGCCGCGATCCAACACTGTCGGGCAGCAACTATACCTCCTCCCTCACGAGACGAAGTGGCTGCTGCCTTGCCGCTTAGGTGATCAGTCGTTTGCCTGCAAAAGGGATAGACTAATCAAGTGTAGCAGTCACGAGTGTGCGCTGGGCCTCATCAACAACAGCCTGCTGGCGCCGCGCATTACTACAACGCCCTCGCCTGTCTTTCAGTCGGTGCAATGGCTGCGCTGGAGTGGGTCGACGCAGGAGCTCTTCATCTCGTCGCGACTAGCCGCGGCGTCACACCCGGAGATGCGGCCGCACCGTGTCCGTTCGACCTGCAGCGCACTCCAGATGGAACGTACATGTCAGCAGGCACGCTGCACCTCTGCATTCCTCCCTCTCGCCCCTGTGCGGACTACCGCTCACTATTCTTACATTCCCATAAGTGGCGGTGATCCGCCGAGCCGATCCGCCGATCCGCCGATCTCGATCCCCGCCACACCGCCTCCCCGATCGTTCCACTATTCCAACTCGGCCAGTTGCTGACCCACGCCAGCTCCTGCATTGTCTAACGACTCCTGCGTCCCGTGTCGGTCAATTGCTGACTCAGCGTCTCGCGCTGGCCGTCTATCTCGCTCACATGCTGACCGGCCTTCGCCGTGCTGACCCGCCTTTGCCCTGCTAACGCTCCTCGCTCACATCCTGACCCGCCTTCGCCGAGTAGCCTTCGCGTGTCACCGCATCCTACTAAACTAGTGCAGGAACCTGGCCTGCGGGACACTCGCATCCACCCCGGGCGGAACATGGCCTACGGCAGTGATCCCGCCGGACAGCATGCTCCGCTGGACACCATGCCTCATCCGGTCTGGCTCGGGAGACGGAGGAGGGAGGCGGAGGCGGAGGCGGAGGGGACGGAGGAGCCGACGGACTCGACGGGTGGTCTGGCCGCTGGAACTTGCCGTAAATCAGTCCCGGCGACTATGAGACGTGCGTGCCGTAGATGTGAGACAGACGCGATCGGCTCGATCGGGAATCTGATCGATTCCCGGACGGGTCGCCGCGTGGGGTGCCCGTGAGGGAATCTATGAGATGCGAACGTGTAAGAGAAGATCTCATGAACTTGCGACAGTGTTCCACGGGATGGTGTGCTTAGGCCAGGTCTGTATGGCTAGCGCTTGGAACGATCATCCCCCTCCTCACCATCCTCCCTGACAAAGCGGCTGACACATGTACTCATCACATACAGAACAACAGGGGCGGTACAGGCGTGAATATGTAGAGCGCGCTGCAAGCAATGTCGCAGAGGCAGGGTGTAGAAAGCGGTGGTAGGTTAGGGGTCGACACGGGTGAGAGAGTTGGCCGTCGACAACATGGTAGGTAGGCAGAGCACGAAGGTGTCCAGGCAGTGATAGGTGTGGGGGTTGTGGGGGTGTCTGCTAGTCGCAAAAGGAGGACGCGCCTCAAAGGTGATGAGAAGCGGACACGGACATCTCAGAACTCGCGTGGGGGCACCATGTCAGTGGGAAATTCGAGCCACAACTTGAGCGCCGCCTCCTTGCCGCCGACACACAGCCTCCTCGCGTTGAACATCAAGGCAAGGTCACGGCGGCACATGGGACAGGTCGAAACGTTGGGCGTCTTGATCCATGTCTATTATCAGCGAGAGCACGAGAACAAACTCACGTCCATGCAGGTGACGTGGTACATGTGGTTGCAGGGGGTGACGCTGACCCTATGGTTGGGCTCGTACTGCTGTCAGCTGGGTCGGCGCACCCACTCACGTCCTCCTGGCAGATGGCGCAGCATTCGTCCTTCTCGCCATCCACCTTGGCGACCGACCAGCTACTGCGAACGAGAACGGCGGTCATAAAGTTGCGCCGGCTGAGCGCGGGGAACATGGAGGTGGCGCGGGCTATGCGCATGAGCAGCAGCGTTCGAGCCTCGGGCGTCATCTCTGGGCGCAGGCGGTAGTCTTCCGGGCTGTTGACGGTGTTTGATGCCAGGTAGGCCAACGGATCCTGTTCAACAAGAGCGCACGCGATGACGCGGCAAGCGCGGTCCTCCGGGTTCATGGCAGCGCCGACTATCCGCGAAAAAAGGGGCTCTTGCTCGTGCGCGCCATAGGCGTTGCCAGAACTGGCCAGCTGCTGAGTACGCGCGATCCGGGCCTCCCGATCTTGGCGTGCGAGAGTCAGGCCCGAGGGACCGGCAACTGGTGGGATGGGGTGAGAGGATGTCTGCAGGTAGCGATTCAACGGCTGACGCCTGATGGGATCGCCTCCATCGGCCCGCAGCGGATTCAACGCCGTCTGCATTCCAGGCGTGGTGGGGAACTCTGAAGGTCTCAACACGCCGTCGGCATCAAATGCGGTATCCTCGATCGTCGAAGGATCGAAAGTGAATCCGCCCTCATCGACATACCGTCGGCGGAGTAGTGGGTGAGGGGAGGCAATTGCCAGAGGGTCGTAGGGGTTAACGTGACGCGCGGGTGCCCCACGATGGTGGGAAGGCCTCGGCGGAAGGGCATCAACTGGCTGCCTTGCACGCTCGTCCGTCGCCTGACCAGCACGGTAGGGCACATGACCGGCCAACAATAGAGGCCGAAGACCGCTGGACGGTGGCGCCCCCGCAACGTCAGGCTCGGGCTCGGAAGTGCGTCCAAATTGCTCATCATTCTCCCTACGCAATTGCTCGAAGCGTGCCAACTGAACAGCGCGGCGACGTGCCAGCGTCATTGGAGGAGGGATGGCGCTGCGAGTGGTCCCGCCTGCCACGGCCGTGGAGGCGACTGAGGCGTCCATGTGATGCTGCATGAGCGTATTGGGAGGAGACGAAGTCCTCGGGTCCGGACGGGCCTGAACCAGCTCAGACAATCGCCCGTGAGAGTGCGAACGAATCTGCCCCAAGGCCATGAAGTATGACTCCATGTCCAAGCTTGACTGTATGTCGGGGCGGATCCCAGGTGAGGCCCGAGGTCGCTCCCGGGCGATGGGAGTAGGCGGTCGAGCCCTGTCCGGGGGATTGTTCGTAAACGGCGGAAACGTGCCCTGTGCTGCGGGAGTGTCGCTGCGGGGCGGTCGTGTTCTGTCTAGGCGGGTGTCTGTAGGAGGTGGGTATCGTGCCAGGGGAGATGGAACATGAGAGTCGGGGCGAGCGGGTCGGCCAGACTGAGAACCCGCTGTTAATGCTGAGAGACGTTGAGTGCTCCCAGAGCCAGGGGGAAGGGCAATGGAGTGCTGGGCGACGCCATTGCGCCAATCGCGCACGGCGTTGTTGCGCTCTCGCCTGGGAGGAGGGGACAGCGCCCGGAAACCCCGCAAACTCTGCCACTCGATGGGCGCCGCGCTGGGAGGTTGGTTTAGCAACGGCGCTGGGCCTGGGGAGACGGCATGAGATGCCGCGGCTGCACGTGTCGTTCTCAGCGGAGCCGCGATCCCCAAGCGAGCGGACCTGTAAGCATCTTGCGGAAGCATCTCAGCTGAGGGGCGGACCATCGCGCGCCGCCGCGCCCGTCGAAGCAAGGCATTCACGCTGCCGGGGGATTCGCCGGCTTCGGACTCGTCAGAGCTAGAGGTGGGCCAGTCGAAACGGTCCCGGGAGACATCAGCCGTCTGGGCCTCAAAGTCCAGGGCGCTCAAGACTCTTGCAGAAGCGACACGAGGTGGGTCAGGCTGAGGGGACCCAGAGGGCGGGAAAGCAGGGATATTAGGGAACTCTCGAGACTCGCGCGCGCGCATGTTGCGCAGCGCGGGTGGCACCGCCGGAGCGGACGCGGGAGGTGCCGAGGGCCCGGCGGCGAAGCGCGCAAAGTCTGATGTGTTTGGCTGCCTTCCATGCACACGGTCATTCCAGCCAGAGACGTTGTTCAGCTCGCTTCTGCTTATGGGTCCCATCTCAGAGAGAAGACCCCACTCGTCGGGCCTGTCGGCGAGGCGTTCAGGCGCACGGGGGTCCGGTTGCGGCTGTGGCATGGGGTAGCCGAGGATTGAAAGATCACTGAACGCCTCTTCTTGCTCGAGCCCGCGTGGGAAGGCAGGGGATCGTGCGACGGCGGGTTGCCGAATTGTAGGGAGTGTTCGGTTATCGGCGTGTGCAGGGAAGTGTTGCTGAATGTCGTCGTAGTCCTCAAAGGCATGCACCGCTCCCGACGAGCTCGCCTCGGCTTCGGGCGGCTGGTGTTGCATGGCCGATGTGAGTGAATGGCGGCGGTCCCATACCTGAGACGCGGAGTTGTGCAATAGGATGGTTGAGGAAGGTTGGGAAGCGGAAGCGACCGACTGTGACCGTGTATGGGCCTGTGCCGAGGTCGACTGCACGGGGGCATGTGACGTGGTGGCGTGCCGGAAGCTGGTGGGCCAAGGGGCAGTCGGAGGCATAGCTCCATCCGCGGCAGCATTGGCACTGGGGGTTGCATGGGTGGGGGATGAGGCGGTGGTGGGGTACGTCGTAGAGTGGCGCTTAGCGATGCGGTCTTGAGCGGAGGGACTTGAGCGCTTTGCGGGGGTGCTTTGGACGGGAGGACAGGTCCATGATGAGGAGACGTCGGGCTGGGCGTGTGAGGAACTTTGCTGGGACGAGGGGACCACGGGTGTGGGCTGCATGACCTCGCCGCCGCCCGCGGAGGAGGAAGGCTGCGACATGGTGGTGGCGCGGGAGTGGATGAGATGTAGGCGAGTTGCGCTCACCACTCGCAGTCGGCGGAAGGGGTGTTCAGGTCACTTGGATGAACGGTGAACGATGAACGATGGGTGATTGACAGGTGACGAAGGGAGAGTTGAAGAGAGAGAAAGAGAGAGAGAGAGAGAGAGAGAGAGAGAAAAGAGGCGACGGCGATGTTTACATAGGGGGGGGGGGGGGGGAGGGGGTGGAGTGGGAGGAGGCTGGTCGAGATCGAGGATTGAGGAAGAATGTGTCAAATGTTGTGTGCCCTGCGCACCGGCTCGTTGAGGGGGGAGTGGTGGCTGCGTCGTCAGTTTGCGATGGTGGGACTAATGTGCTCGCCAGCGTCTGCACTGCGCGCACTGGTGATGACTCACATGATGGCCGCTTGTCACGACGCTGCCGCTTGTGGATTGGATGGGTGGATGGTGGGCGATGGTCCATCAAAGGTGCTCGAGATGCCTCCGGGCAAGGGTGTGTGAAGAGATGAATTGCGGCGTGTTGTAAACGATGCCCGCGTGGTCGCTGTCTTGGCTGTCGCCGCACTCGCCGTGCCGCCCTATCGCTGTCGCAGAGTTCCCGGCTGCAGGATCGCAGTGCGGTCGCAAAGCCGAGTGATCACGCTCGCTATAGCTCGCTACGTCGCTACGATGGTCCAAGTGTGGAGTGCAGAATGTCGAGTGGCGCGGCGGGATCTTGAACTCGAGCGGTCGAGGCACAAAGCTCGCCAAATGGACAATGACGGAATGCATGACCCCTCCCTCGCACCCAACGACCTGTGCGGTGGCACGCGGCACCGTCCGCCGAAGCCGCGTAGCCGTCGTCCGCCGTATCCCCCTTGCCCGCCGCCAAGCCGCTTAGGTGCCGCATTGGGTCTGCATCGGGTGCTGGATACGGGCGTGAGCGTTGCGGTGTACAGCGGGTGTGCATGGTGCGTAGGACGGACAGCATGCAGAGCGTGTGCCCCGCGCCATGCTCGTCGTCGCCGAGTGTCGTCCGCGCACGCCGCAGGCCGGAGGCCGAGGCTTCCCCGCCACCGGTGCCGGGTGTCGGTGTTGACTCTCTCCCACCCCTGTGACGCATATGCCCGATTGACCCGGCCCATCGCCGAGGTGTTCCCGAGTGCGATCTGGATCTGGTCAGCAGGCTCAGCAGCCAGCAGCCAGCAGGCTCATCGATCATCAACCGCGGCAGTACTGCTAGTACTGGGCGAACAAGTCGGCGGCGATCTGCGGGTCCGCAAGTCGCAGATCAGCAGCTCTGTTCGGGCCGGTCAGCCGGGCCGGTGTTGCGCGAGGCACGAGAATGCATGGGTGCGGAAGCCACGGCCACGCCTGGCGCACCATGCCATTGGAGGAAGCACGAACCCCGCCCTTTTCCGGAGATTAGTGCGCATGCGCGCATGCATTGATTTTTCGTACTGCTCGCAAACAAAAAAAAACCATTTCATCGCTCGAGCGATGCAGAAAACCGGTCTGGACGGCGCAGGCATGCCTCCACATCTCCCTTATATGGCGCAGGTTCGGCATGCATCCATCCAGCGTGACGAACTGTGAGACGAGCGGTAAAATGCTCGGGGCGAGTCCACTTGCCACCGTCCAGTCAGGTACATAAGTCTGCGGTTCGAACCCGAGTGTCGCCCAGATGTATCCTGCCGTTCTCGTGTCCGATCTTGAATTGTCTTGTCTGGTCTTGTCTAAATCCTTCACGCTTAGCCGGGGGGCACACATGGTCCTTGGGTTCGTCCGCTGTGCCATCCCCCGCGCGGAGAAGAAGGTGCGCGCTTGCCTCCGCGGAGGCTTTTGTTATTGTGTGCATGCTCTTACTGCCGCCTCACGACCCGCCCCCACTGCGCGCGCACGAAGCGCCCGGCCCCCTCGCGGTTGCTCTTCGCATACCCTGGCCCGGCGGGGCCGCGCTCATACACGCCCGCATCGAGCGCGGCGCCGACGACGGCGGGGTCGGAGCGCGCCGCGTCTTCCGCTTTGACGCGCGCAGCGGCCCACTCGCCCGCGGAGCGCGACAGCGCCGGGCTGCCCGCGATGGCGGTGCGCGCGGCCTGTGCGAGCGACAGCGTATTGTACGCCGACTCGAGCGTGCGCGTGAGCCGCGCGTTGTTCAGGTCCGCAGGCGACGGGCGTACCGGCAGCAGGACGTACGCGGCCGTAATCGCGAGCTGGACGAGTGCGCGCGCCTTGTCGAGCGCGGGCGAGAGCTGCTGTCAGCACGGTTTCGGCACGGTTTCGGCACGGTTTCGGCACGGTTTCGGCACCTCGGCCCCTGCGCCTCTGCGACTCACATGCGTCAGATGACCATGCACAACACGCATCTCGACGTACCACCGCGCGCCGAACTCTGCGGCGGCGGCGGCGGCGACGACCCATCCGAGCGTGTTGCGCCACTTGTTCGCGCGCATCCGGCTGCCCGCCCCGCCGACGGCGTCCCACCCCACCACGCCGAGGACGAGGGCTTGCAGCACATACGGGCCGAGGACGCGGGGCGCGGCGGCGAGCGCAAAGTCGCCGCGCTGGCGGCACCACGCGCAGTGGAAGAAGACGGCGTGGCCCCAGCGCGAGTATGCGATGCGGCCGTCGACGGTGCCGAGGCGCGCGAGGAAGAGCTCGACGAGCGGGTCGACTTGGGTCCACCCGTCTGTGGGTTGGCCGAGGTCGCGCAGGACCAGCGGGCGCAGAATGTCGGACGGCGTGAGGAGGTCCAGGGAGGCGAAGGCGTCGTAGGGCGGAGACAGGAGGACGAGGGCCGCGTACGCTGCGTGCAGGAGGAGGAGGAGCCATAAAAGGCGCGGGCGCGGGGGCGGCGCCGCGTCGGCGGGCGGTGGAGAGAGGAGCGCGGTCAGGCGCCGCGCGAGGCCGGGGCCGAAGATCAGCGCCAGCGTCACTAGCGGGCCCTGGTACACTTTGAGAGTGGCCCACAGCGACGTGAGGGCTTCCATGGTGAAAGTGGTGGGTTGACGATGTAAACGTCAACACACTTTCTGGAAGTACGTGTCGCGATATTGCGACTGCGGGATGGGTGGCGGGAACGCGTCGGGATCATTTCCGCGCGGGACCCCAGGTTCACGTGGCGGGTGTTGCGAGAGTGCGAGTATCATGCAACATGCTGCAGAAGTGGATCGTATGAGCGACCAGAACACAAGCACCAGCAGATCAGTAGAAGGGCACTGCCTCCGATTCCCCCGTCTTCCAACACCAAATACCTCGCGTGCATCTGCACTTCCAAGCCAGCACTCCTCCACCCATTACCCCACAAGCCCATCACCCTCCCAACCCCCAAACCCAACCCCCTACCAGATTATGAAGGAATTCTATCGTGATATGGCTAGATGCGGCCACCCGCGCCGCTCGGGCCGTTCTTCGTGGGCACAGGGCTCATCATGCGCAGGTGGTCCGACTGTTCGTTGACCTCGAATGTCGTCTGGTGTCAGTAAAGGAAGGATCCTCTCCACTTACCACCTGCGGCAGATACGCCCCCGCGCCAAGATCAAGAGTCCAGAGGTCGTCAAAGACGGCTACACCGTTGTAGCCGCCAGAAATGAAGATGCGCGCATCGTGCAGGACCGCGACGTGATAGCCCCGCCCAGGAGGCGGCACACCCTTTGGCACCTTGGACTCCCACGCCAGTGTTGTTAGGTTGAATAACAACACGTCCTGTGCGTACGTCTGGCCGTTGTGCCCGCCGATAACGAAGAGATACGAGCCAACCTGCGTTGCCGTGTGCGACAGCCGATTGTGCTTGACCTCGGTAGGCACAAGTGTCCAAGTCATGGTTTCTGTCGTCAGCGACGTCCAACAACAGCATGTCCGTACTCACGCAGGTTCAGCACATGCACATCGGCAAAGCTCGCGTGCCCATCGCTTCCGCCAAAGACAATCATCTTGTCGCCAACCAAATTGGCCGTGTGGTAGCCCTTCTTCTGTGGAACATCCCCACGCGTGCGCCACTCTTGCCACGTCAGGCGACTTGGATCGCTCACGTCCAACGCCCAAACGTCGTTGAGCGCAGCTTGACCGTTGCCACCGCCGAAAACGACAAGGAAGTGTCTGTACAGCACGGTCGTGTGCGCACGACGCGGAGGAGGAAGGCTGGCTTTGGGCGTCACGATATGTGGCTTGGAGAAACGATGTGTAATGGTGTCAAACACCCACACATCATTCGAGTACGTCGGGCCATCGCCTCCACCGAATATGTACAGCTGGTCGCCAACCAGGGTCGTCGTGTGCGCACGTAATGGTGGCAGAGCCTGGCCGTGTGTCTCGATCGTGCTCCATTGCAATGACTCTGTGTCAAAGCTGGCGACGCCGCGCCAGCACGAGCGTGCGTCCACACCGCCCAAGAACCAGATGCGGTCGCCGACAAGCGTGCCTGTGTGCGCGCGCAGAGCCTGCCCTGGTGGCCTGCCGTGAGCGGGCACGGGCGAAAAGTACATCGACGACGCTGGTGCGCGCGCAACTTTTGCAGCAGGCAATATGGGCGCAAGAAGGAGATCGCCGTCGTCCGAGGTCGTCTTGGTCGCGTCACCGCGCTCGCGGGCTTTTGGTGGCCGTCGAACGCGTGTCCCGCCCTCGGATGGCTGGCGCGAGCGCTTCCCTCCATCCTCTGCCGAGTCCGGGTCGTCCTTGTCGCCTCCGCGCCGGTCACTTCTACCGGCGGCAAGCGCCTGTGTGGAAACGGAAGGCTTGCGACTTCCAGATGTGCTGGGTCTACGCGTTCCTGTTGCCGCCGACGAGGAGGAGGGCAAGACGACCGCACCGCTGCTGTTGTCGGCAGGGACGGCTGGCGACTGGCTGCCATTGATACCCAAGGAATTCATGCTGACAGGTGGCTGAAGGCTAGAGGTCGTTAGGTTCATGGCCGAGGCAAAGGCCGCCTGCGAGTTGCCGAGAGTAAAGTCGCGGTATCTGTTGGCGGAACGCGCAGGAACAGCAGGAGCCGCGCCGGGAGTGCCGCCTGGCGCGGAGGAACCAGCCTGCGACGGGGTGCTCCCTGCCGGAGTACTGGAGGGGACGGGAGATGAAGGGGAGGTCGCAGCCGAGTCTTGTGGAAGCTGTGGAGGAGGAGGAGGAGGAGGAGGAGGAGGAGGAGGAGGGGGAGGAGGACGTGTCTGAGCGAGGTGGGCGGGGTAGGTGATGGGTTCGAGATCAAAGCCGGCAACTGGAGAAGACCCTATGGCAGGGAGGGTCGATGCAGGCATGGGCGTACGCTGGGGCACCTTCGCTGAGTAAGGGTAAGGGGAGATAGGGGATGAAGGGAGTGCCCCGTAAAAGCCACTTGTTGAGGCGCTGTTAGGGATCGACGATGACAGTTCGAGACCAGCGCCGATGACGGGCGAAGTTGATGCAGAAGCGGACGCGCTGCGGGGCTGTTGATGTTGATATTGATGTTGGTGCTGCTGGTGCAGCTGCAATGGCTGGGAGAGAGGGCTCGCCGCCGAGGACTGGGCTGTGAGGATGGGTGGGGAGGATGTGTCTTCGGTAATGGAAGAAATCGACGTGCCAAAGAGGGCCGAGCTGAGCGAGCTGTCGTCTACGACGACGCGTGCAAGGGAGGGAAAAGCCGAGTTGTTCGAGTTGCGAGACAGGGTCTCCGAGTCTTGTGGTGGCGGAGACGAGTTCTTCTCGGCGCGCCGAAATGGGGAACGCGTGAGGGTTGGCAGGCGTCGGAAGGTGGATGAGCCCGGCAGGGAAGCGCGCTGTCGGCCTAAAAGTAGATAACGCCGTTAATAAAGGGAGTGGCGTCGACACAGCCGGAGTTGGGATAGGGGAGGAAAAGTGGATCGGTGGATGGGATGGATGTGGGATGTGAGAGAGAGGGGAGGAAAAGATGTCAAGAGAGAAAGAGGAGATTCGACGCGCAGAGGAGAGTAGAGTGTGGAGGAGGACGTGGCGCGTGGCGCGAGAAGGAGGCGTGCGTGTTGTCAGTTCACGACGAGGTAGTAGTGAGTTGGGAGATGGATGAGGAGGAGAAGGAGAGAACGACGAAGAGAACGACGAAGAGGACGACGACGACGACGACGACGACGACGACGAGTGGTGGTGGTGGTTGTTGAAACGGACAAAGGCGGGTGAGGAGGGAAGGGGGACCGAGGGGAATGGGAGGGAGATGAGAGGGATGCAAAGGGCAGCGAGGTGGCAGATTGCGACGCGGGATTGCAGAGGGAAGGTTGGTGGGGGGGGGGGGGGGTTTGGTGATCGATCGGTTGGTTGGGAGGCAGGGTTGTCGTGTCACACCGTACGCCATCCACAGTAGTCCGGAGTCCGTAGCCCGTAGCCCGTAGCCCGTGTAGCCCGCACCCCGTACACCGTTCCGTAACCAGTCCACAGTCACCGAGACGCGACCAGTCATCACCGAGGGAATGTGTCGTAGCCAGTAGTCATTCATCCGAGTGGCATGCAAAAAGAAAACGCGTCACAGTCAGCATCAGACTCGGATGGATTCAATCTCGCTCCAGCAGCCACAGCATGCAGTGGGTCCGAGCGCGTTGCACGCGCACGCGCACGCACACGCACACGCGCCGCGGCTCGGCCATCACCTTCGCGCACGCGCGCGCGTCCGCATGCTGCGCGCTGATCTGCACCGCTCTCACGATCACTGGGAGGACAAGCACGCACCATTCGCTTCCATTGTGCGGTCGGACCGCTGCTACGCGTCCGCCCTATGGTTGGGTGGCGCGGGGATGCGGCGCGTGCGCTGTACCGAAGAGGGCGGGGGTGGGCGTAGGGGCGGGCGGGCGTGGAGAAGGGAGTGGCCGGAGGGGAAGGGGGAGGAGGGGAAACGATTGGAAGGATGTCGCAGTGGATGGGTGGCCGGGGTGGGATGGATGGATTAGTGGATGAAAGAATGGATGATGGATGGAGGATGGAGGAGGATGGAGGAGGATGGAGGATGCAATGGCAGCAACGGGGATGGCGGCGGAACTGTGGACGCCAGCCAGGCTGGAGCGCTCGAGGCGCAGGCGCAGGCGCAGGCGTGGGCTTTGGCTTGCGGAGGGCGTTCGCGTGCCGAGAGTTGAGTGGCGCGGCGAGTCTCTAGATTGTAGCCAAGTTGGCTTGGGTCTGCTGCGGGGAGGGGGGTGGGCGGCGCGGCAATGGCGGCGGGCGGAACGAGGCGGCGGCGCGGCGTGGAGGCTGACGTGCATCGGCGGCTACAAGCTATACGGAAACCTTGAGGTGTGGGAGAATGCTGGCATCGCTCTGGTCGCTCTGGTCGCTCTGGTCGACGGCGTCACAGTGCCCTGCGTTTGATCTCTCTTTCTCCTGCTCATTCTCTGACACGACACACGACGCGTCTCGTCCGATCATCGTCCCGGAAGTCTCACTCCATCCCGGTAGATTACATTTGCTTGCACGTCTGCCACGTCTGGTGACACCTTGTTACGTTGTGCGACCACTCGACTGTCTTGCTCCATCCAGATCAGACCTCCAGTCCACAAAGAGCTACAGAGGCATTACCTCTCACACGGAATGAATACAGAGTATATTGGCCCAATTATTCATATGGCCAGGAAACTAGGACAATAACCTGATACACCGTGCCCTGTCCTGAACCAAACCCCTGCCAAATCTCCCCTACATGTCCTGAATCTGGTCAACTTTTCGTCAGATCCCTACCCGTCCCTGTTTCGGGGGATGGATGGTGCTGTAGCCAAAAGATGCGGGATCAATTGTGACAGCGTCTTCCACTTCCCACCTCCACCTCCACTCTCCTCGGAATCTTCACCTCTCATCGTTCATCCTCCACATCGTCCTCCACCTGCACAACTCATCCTCTGTCTCTTTCCTACAACCTTGCGCCGTAATTGGCGTCGACATGCAACCTCTCTCCCGTCCCCATCCCCATCCCCACTCAAGCACCTCCTCCCACCTCGCAACCGAAACAGCCCTCCTCCAAGTCCTCTACACCCGCTCGAAACACCAGCACCGCTCCCAGATCTTCCTTGCGCGTCTCCACCGTGTCCTCCGGCTATCCAAGCGTGTCATCGCGTCTCTATATCTCGCCAACAATCCACCCCACGCCTCGTCCTCGTCCTCGACACAAGATTTGTACGGCACCACACGGCGGCTCCTGCCAAATGTATGTACCTCGCTCGCAGCTCCCCGCTGCCTCCTCGTCTCTCCGGTCCACCATTCTCCTTGCTTTCCGCTTCCTCTTACTCTCAATCGATCCCTCCTTACCTTCCTTCCCTCCCCTCCTCCTCCCGCTCTCCGCTCTAGCCTCCCCGCACCGCCCCCCTCCCCACGTCTCCTACGCTAACACCAGTTCTGCACCTCCCTCCTCCACGCCGCAGGACACTCCACCGCCATCCTCGAGCTGAACCACTTCGCCCCGCTCCACACCACCCTTTTATCAGCCTACGCCCGCCTCCTCTCCGTCTCCCTCGCGCTCGGTGCAGCACTGGGGCTGAGCCAAGCTGCGTTACTCCTTTCCGAGGCCGAACGTAGGAAGGCCTCACCCAAGGCTCCCGTAGCGGCGTCCGACGAGCCTGCCGGAGAAGACGAGGTCGGGGAGGTCATTGCGCGGCCTGCGCCTGCGCGGCCGACGTCGCCAAAGCCACCAAGGGAGCTGGTGGAGGCCGATGTCGCTGCCGAGCCCAGGAAGCGAAAAGCGCGGCTTGAAAATGGAATGGACGAGATCTTCGGCAAGACGAAGAAGAGGACTAAAGCCAAAGTCAAAGACAAGGGACGTGAGGGGACTGGTGAGGGCAAGGGTGACGAAGGAGGAGCGAACAAGACCGACCCATCAAAGACATCTGGCAAGAAGCCTAAGAAGGAATCGACCGAAAGGCAAGTCGACAAGGCCCCTGCCGATCCCTCCGCCGACCCCGCCGACCCCGCCGACCCCGCCGACCCCGCCGACCCCGCCCCAAAGCCCAAGAAGCCCAAGGCCATCGACGCACCCAAGCGCAAATCCAACAAGGACAAACCCAAGAAGCCCAAGGCAAAGGGCAGAAGCACAATGGATGCAATCTTTGGGTTCTAATATACAACTTGTACAACAATACTTGACGACATGCTAGTCTGTAGGGCAACTCTTTCGCTTACACCCTCTCCGTCCCCTCCTCCCCCGCCTCCTCGTCCTCCCCAACCCCAACCCCCACCTCATCCCACACACCCAATATCTCCGTCGCGCCCGGCCGCCCCTCCGGCGCCGGCTCCATCATCGCGCGCAGCACATCACGCACCGCATCCGGCACGCGCGCGGCGCCCTCGGTCCCTGCGCCGAGGAAGAACATGGCCGGCGCGCCGTCGGCATATCCCGCCGCCGCGAGGGGCGGGGACACGGCTTCAGGCTGCGCATTCGTGTCGGGGCCATGCACGTGGCGCAGCGGGGAGCGGATACTGGACGCGCGCGAGACGGGCGAGCGCGGTGGGCTCGGGTGCTCGCTCAGCAGGCGGTCCACGCCGTTGTGCCGCCCATGGTGCCATGCCGCCCAGAGGCGTACGCCCGCGGGCGAGTCTTCTGCGCTCCGGCCTGCGTCGGTCGAGGCAACGATCGACTCGGCCGAGCCCACGCGCTTCAATGGCGTCGACGGGATGTCGACGGACAGACTTGGCGTGTGGCTGTGCGGCACGCGCAGCGAACCGCCGCGGCGTACCTCTGCGCCCGCGCCGGCACCGGTGCCCGGCAGCGGGTCAGCGCGCCATGCGGAGGGGTAGGGCGAGGCGGTGGCGGAGAAAAAGCCTTGCGTGCCGACACGCGCGAGGCGGTCGCGCTCGAGCCACTGCCACAGCCCGCCGTTGCGCACGTAGTGCATCATCTCGACAGGGCGGGCACCGCGGTAGGGCTCGCGACCCGTAAGGCACTGGTATAGCGTGGCGCCGAGGGCGAAGATGTCGACGGGGAAGGAGAAGGGCGCGGTGGGGTCGACGAGCTCGGGAGGCGAGAAGGGGAGCGTGCCCAGGCCCACACCGTCTGTCGGTGGATGTTCGGGATGGATGAGAAGCGACGAACCAAAGTCCGAAAGACGCAGGTGGAGGTCGGTCGTGAGCTGCCGTCAGTGACTCACCCCGAAACGGGCGATGATCCCCGTTTTTGACTCACCAGGAGATTGCTCGGCTTGACGTCGGCATGCACTACGCCCTTGCCGTGCACCCACTCCAGGGCGGAGGCTGCCTCACGCGCCCAGCGCCCCCAGAGCTGCGGCCCGACGAGGCCGGGGCTCGTGCGTAAGAGGCGGTCGAGCGTGCCGAGCGGAGCATGCTCCACGACCAGGACGAGGCGCGATGGATCGGGGAGTGGAGGTACCTCCTCGGCGCCGCGCCCGCCGGCATAGATTGTCGAAGCTCTGAGCCGGCGCGGCGGCGAGTCCGTGTTCATGACATTCATCTCGCGCTGGAGGGCACGCGATTCGTTCATGACGTGCACGTGTGGGTTGTCGCCTGCGCCGAGCGACGCCGTGTCATCCTTGACCGCGATAAGCTTGATGACGTACACCTGACCGCGGCCCTTGCCCGTCCCGAGGCGGTTGAGGAAGAAGGCCTCACGCAGGCCCATAGTCTGGCTCTCGCGGTCGGGCGCCAGACGCTTCGCGGCGCAGAGCTTCCACCCAGTCTCGCCGTTGTTGGCGCGCGTGGGGCTGAGGGACGTGGGAGACATCGGTCGCTTCTTGAACGACGCTAGGTAGACTGTGGCGTACCGCCCCTCGCCGAGGAGGTAGCCCGGCTCGGCGAAGAGGCGGAGCTGCACGTCGTCCGTGGCGGTTGGCGAAGGCGGAACCCACTGCGGCGCGAGTGAGGGACTCTGATGGAGCGGGCTGAGGTTGGGCGGCGATACGGACAAATGGGAGGGGGCGCTCGTGTGCGAGTTGGTGTGCGCGTGACCAGGGGCGAAAGAGGGTGAGCTCGGCGATGTGGCGCCGCCGCGGCGGCGGAGACTTGCAGCCCGGCTAAGCGCTAGGGGGCTCGGGGGAGTGGATATGTTGGCCAGCGCAGGTGGCGGTATGGGCACACCGGAGGAGGCGAAAAACGAGCTCGTCTTGGATGCAGCCGCCACGGGCTGAGGCGGGCTTGGGGGCGATGGCGGCCGGGAGGCGGGGTTCGTAATGGGATCTCCAAAGTGCGCAAGAGGCGCATACTTGGTCTCAGCCGGTGTGCGGGGCGAGTCGGCGGGTGAGAGCTCGACGGATGCAGCGGTGAGGCTCGAGGTACGCGGGGGCGTAGTGTCAAGCTCGAGAGGTTCGCGCATCGCGGCCTTGCTCTTGGCCGCTGCGAGTCTGCGCGCGAGCAGCGCGCCACTGGGGTATTCGGGGCTGCCGGGTGGTGAGACGGGGGGTGCGCCAATTGGAGGTGGAGGCAGAGGGCCGGGAGCGTGAGAAGTGGCGTTGGCGTCAATGTGTGATGGATGAGATGGGGAGGTGTGGGAGTGTGCGATGTGGGGAGGTGACGGCGAGTCGAGCGTGAGGTTGGCCAAGCGGCGCGGGGTGAGGCTGTGAGGCGTCGGCTTCGGATTCCATGTTGACGAGTAGTCGTTACGCGGCAGCGGCGGCGGGGGGAGGGAGGGGCTCCAAGTAGTGCTGAAGAGGTCGTTGCTGGGTAATGGTGGTGGTGGTGGCGGGGCTGGGCTCCAGTTTGTGCTGAAGAGATCGTTACTGCGCAATGGAGGTGGAGGTGGGGTAGGGGAGGATGGGAGGTATGCGGCGAAGAGGTCGTTGCGGGATCCCGAGCGACTTGGGGTGGGGGATGGGCCTGCGCCGCCGAAGGGACGGGCGGGCTGCGCGCCGGGTGGGACTAGCATTGGTCAAGCTGGAATAATGGGTCTGCGAGACTTGAGGTGTCTGGAAGAGAGAAGGGGGGGAGGAGGGATAGGGGTGCGAGTGGGAGGCCTATTATGGCCAAGGAGAGAGTCCAGTGGCCAGGCTAGATGTGCCGAGGATATGCAGCGACGCGGTCGCAGCGGAGGGTGATGACGACAGAGAGGTGGCAAAAGCTTTCGTGTCGGACGTTGGAGCGGGGCGAGGAGATAATGTCTTGTGGGCTAATTATGGATGAGTGGGAGGGAGGTGGGCGGGATAAATGAGCGGATCGGCTGATCGATGACAATGGATGCCGAGGTGACTTTGTGAGTGTGGGGATTGCGATGGAGAGCGATGGGGGAGAGAGAGATGGAGAGGACAAGGATGAATATGTGGGACACAGAGAGAGAGAGAGAGAGAGAGAGAGAGAGGGAGTGAGTGAGTGAGTAAGGACGAGGAGGAGGACGAGGAGGATGAGAATGAGAGAGGACGAGAACGAGTCGACTGCGCGCCGACTGCGGTTGGGGGGAGGGAGGGAGGGAGGGGCAAGGAACGCCAGGGCGCGAGAGGAGAGGATGCTCGGGGAATACGCCGCACGCCACTCCTTTTGGCCTCTTCCATTCAGTTGATCAGTATTCGGCTCCAGTCGCGACGCGTCGAGGAGAGTCTGTTCTGTTCTGGGCAGTAGTGCGATGCCATCTCATGCACGAGTGTCTGTGCGGGGCGGCGGTTCATAATCAAGAGCTGACTGCTGACCGCCGAGTTCGGAGGAGGAGAGGTCGAGTGCGAGGTGCAAGCTACGGAAACAAGCGAGTCGAGATGGACATGGGCCTTCCAGGAGACAGGAGACAGCGGGGAGACGCGCGCTGGGGGGAAAGGCAGGGATTGCAAGACTCGGTGATTCCAGCGTTTACCCCCGTTCAAAGAATGGTCTCGGCCAACACGCCGTCCCTCAACATTCCAGGCACCTCCCACCCCCCACGCTTGTTTACGTCGTTCGTCCTCGACACGTGATCATTTCATCTTCAACTTCACCCCCCAACCGATATGGATTGCATGAACCGTTGCTGGCTACCTGCCTAGCTGCCTGGTAGTTGGACCATCAGACCGTCCCCGTGTCCTTTGAAACACGCCCCAAGTGACCCAAGACCCCACGGGCCTTGCGTCACAAGCCACGCGCCACTATGACTGACGCAACAGTTGCCCATCCCCCTTACCACTTGAGCTGGCGCCCAAACTTGTCCGCAGCCTCCACGAGCAGCTTGGTGATACCAGGCTCGTGCGCAGAGTGACCAGCGTCATCAACAATCTTCAGGTCGCAGCCCTCGCCCCATGCCCGCTTCAGGTCATATGCCGACCGCGCCTGCGTGTCAGAATGTGTGTACGGTACACGCGCGAGGGCGTATGAGCAGCTGTAGCTGCCAAGGAAGCAAGAGGGGAATGCGTGAGAGGTGAGAGCAGCCCAACCGAGCAAAGTGTAATGAGAGCCAAGAAAACGGATGTGACGTGGTTGGGTCGCTAGGCACAAGGAGGCGTCTCCCCATGTCGTCTCCCCACGTCACAACATGACAACCACGGATTTGGGCGATAGCGACGGCAAAGTGCTCACAGCAGCTTCCAAGTCCAGGTTCCCAAGTAGGGGGAAGCATGATAGCGAGACAAATCCTCAGCTGCAGGGGCCAAGGCGGCAGTCTGCATGCGTTGCGAGACGACGCGCGCGCGCTGACTGGCATCCTGCAAGCACTGGTCATGACAGACAACGGGGCGCGTACACTGCCGCGACACGATGCGAGGTCATGCACGGAGGGCGTCTGCCAGCTGGTTCCAACGAAGGCTTGGCAGGAGGCGCGCCCTCGAGAGTCGTAATTGTTCGGCACAAGCAGCGCCCTCAAGTCAAAGCCCATGTCTGGCCCAACGGATCTCGGTTCGCTCTGTGCCGATGCCGCATCCTTCAGCGCCCCGGCACACTAGTGCCCAGCGCCCCATGCTTACTCTTCCCAACCGACCAGCAATCCTCACTCACCGGGCAGACACAGTCGTAACGGCCCTGGACAACAACACAAGGGAGGTGGCGGCTGGCGTCAGAAATAAACCAGACACGTGCTGGTCAGTCACCACCCACATCTTGTCCAGCTGCTCCTTCTTGATCAGGTGGCCCTCGGGGAAGAAGCCCGCGTTGACAAAGTAGTGGCACTCAATGGTGGCGAATGCACTGTCATCAGCATTGCTCCCTCAGCAGTGTCCATGACAACTCACCGCGCCCACTTGGCGTTGTTGTCGGCCAGCGCAACCATCGCCGGGTCCTGGAACAGCTTGCTCGTGCTCTCCTCCCACGTGGCCCACGCCTTGGCGGCAGCAAGCGACTTCTTCTCGTCCGGATCCGTCATCTGCTTGTAGTACGCCGAGATGATGTCGTGGCGCTCGTCCTCGGGGATCTGCGTGAGGTAGGGCTCCCACGCCTCGGGCCAGATGTCTGCTGTCAGCTGTATCCATGCGCTGACTCACGGCTCGCGCCGTCCTGGTAGAACCACTCCAGCTCGGAGCGGCGCAGGAGGAAGATGCCGCGCAGGATCAGCGCCACACAGCGGTCCGGGTGCGTCTGGGCGTACGCGAGCGAGAGCGTCGAGCCCCTGTTGTTAGAGCGCGGGTTGGTGGGCTACTCACCAGGAGCCGCCGAAGACGAGCCACTTCTCGATGCCGAGCTCCTTGCGGACACGCTCGATGTCGGCGACTGCTGTCAGACTATGCAAGCAAGGAGGTTGGCTGATCCGGACGCGAGGCAGTGAGAAGCACAGAGGCAAAGGCTCCAGAAAGGTACCTTCCCTCGCACGCATCCTTTCACCACTGCGCGTACGGTCAACACGCACCAAGATCCCACGTCGTGTTCTCGCGCAGTTCGGCGGTGCTACGTCAGCTCTCCATGGTCTATAAGCTTACGGCTCGGACCTGCCGGCGCCGCGCTGGTCCATAAGCACGACACGGTACACCTCGGGGTTGAAGTAGATCGTGTCTGACGAGGACGTGCCGCCGCCGGGCCCGCCGTGGCTGTGGTCAGCTCGTCATCCGTACGAGGGAAAGGCTTGACGCGTACAGAAAGATGACTGGCGTCAGCTACGTCCTGCCTACGTCCCGCCCACCGACTCACCCGGCTTGCCCTTCGGATTGCCCGCCTGCCAGTAGCTGCCGTGAGTGATTCGCCTCACACGTCAACGCAGACGTACTGGATAGTGTGGATGTCCGAGACCTTCATGGTGCGGTCGTCGAACGCGTGCTGCGGCGCATACTGGAATGGGGGGGAGGTGGTGACGCCGCTCATGGTGCGGCTGAGGCGTCGGAGTGCGGTGGCGAACAACGTGGAGGAGATGAAGGTGGAAGGATGGGCGAGAGCGAGAATGACAGACCGGTGAGCGGCCACGGCAGCTGTCCGGCTGACACGGTCGGCCTTTCGGTACGTGCCGGGGAATGTGATGTCACAGCCGCGTAGAATCCGAGAGGGAGTCGAACCACGGCCCTCCACTTACCTCCACCACTTCCTCCACCTCCGTCCAGCGGTCCACCAAGTCCTCATAACTCATGGCGTGGAGCAGATACACGCTCCCGATCCTCGCGGCCTCCGCCGTGATCCAGGTCGCGCTGGTCGCGTACGCAGCCTACGTCGACGCGCACCCCGAGCGATTCGGTGGCCTGCGGTACACGGACGTGGACTGGCGCGTCGTGCTCGACGGGCTGCGCGCAACCTTCCGCCCAAAGTCCTACGCCGAGGGACCGCTCGGCCCCGCCCTCGCCCTCGGGTCGCCATACGACCGCGCCACGTTCCGGTACACGCCGCTACTCGTGCTCGTGCTCGCGCCTGCAGCGCTTGCGCCTGCTCTCGGCCGCCTCGTCCTCGTGGCGCTGACCCTCGCCCTCCCACCGATCCTGCTCAGTGCCGGCGCGGAAGAGTGGAAGGTCCATGCGCTGTGGACGCTCAACCCCGTCGTGCTGAACATCACAACGCGCGGCAGCCCCGAAGCCCTCCCCTGCTTCTTGACGGCTGCACTCGCGCTCGCCCTCCGCCGCGCCGGGTTGGGAAGGCGCGCAAGCGCGAGCGCAAGCCCAAGCGCCAGAGGAAGGTGGGAGGCGGCCGCCGCCGTCATCCTCGCCCTTGCAGCAAGCTACAAAATCTACCCCGTCATCTACGTGCCGGCGATCTGGTCCGCTCTCGCGCGGAGACACGGCTGGTTCGGCGCCGCCGTGTGGCGCTTCGGTGCGATCGCAGCCGCCACCGCCCTCGCCATTAACGGCGCGTTGTGGCTTGTGTGCGTCCTCTCCCATACTCAGCTGACGGAAGATGGGGCGAGCCCTTCCTTGAACACACGTTCCGGTACCACCTTGCCCGCCTCGATCACAGGCACAATTTCAGCCCGTATTTCCTCCCGATCTACTTCGCGCGCACGCTGCCCAGCGACGGCGGCGCCCTCCTCCGCGCGCTGAGGCATCCGCTGGCCAGTTTCTTGCCCCAGTTCAGCCTCGTCCTCGGCGCCGGTTTCGCGCTTACCCCGCGCCTCGGAGTTGAGAGCGCCATGTTCTTCCAGACGGCCCTCTTTGTTGTGTTCAACAAGGTCTGCACCAGTCAGGTGAGTTATGAAGTGGAGGCCGTCCAGTCACTGGTTTGGGTCTTTTGACGAATGCCCTGGGCGTTCTGGTCAGCCGCAGCCACGCCTCAGTTCTCAGCATTACAAAACACTTGCTCACCCCAGTACTTCCTCTGGCCGCTGCCACTCGTGCCCCTCCTCACTTTCCCTTCGTTGACATGGCCCCGCCTCGGCGCTGCTCTCGCTGCCTGGGTTGCAGGACAAGCGCTCTGGTTGAGCCAAGCGTACCGTCTTGAACTGCTCGGCGAGAGCGTGTGGGTGCGCGTGTGGGCGGCGGGCCTTGTGCTGTTCGCCGCGAGTGTGTGGGGCTTGGGCGTGTTGTTGGCCGGGACCAGGGAGGTTGGACCGGCGGAGAAACCGGCAGTGTTGGCAACGGACAAGAGCAAGGCAGAACACAAGCATTGATAGACACTAGATTCATCGTACAACATGCATCTACGCACAGGCACACACACTACGCGAGCACGCCCTCCTCGTCCCCGTCCTCACCTACGCGGAGTAAATGGTCAAGCCCGCCGGCTACCATGTCCAGCCAACGGCGCAGCTCGTCGACCGTGGTCTCGAGCTCGGTGGTGGCTGCGCCCACATCGTCCAGCCGCGGGAGGTCCAGTGGACGCGGCCCGTTGAGCTGCACCAACCCGGGGCTTGGCAGCATGGACGGCAGACTCGTCGAGCTCTGGTTGAGCGGCGACGCAAGCAGCGCCGGTGTGCTCATGCTCGTCATACCCATGCCCAGCCCGCCAAAGCCCGCTCCGAAACCCGCGCTGCTGAACCCCGCATTGAACCCGTTGCTGAATCCGGCTGCACTCATAAAACTCGAGTTGGATGTGTCGCCGGCCCCGAGCGGGCTGGGTAGCGCCACAAACGGCTTCGGCGCCGTCAGCGTGCTTGGTGAAGGCGGGAGGAGGTCGGCGCTCTCGGGCACCGCGGGCGAGAGCTTGAGCAGGTCGCGTAGCCCAACCTGCGAGTCGTCTATCCTGCTTCCGGAGCGCGAACGCATCATCGCAACACCCTTACTGGGTACGCCCAGACCGGGGATTTTGGTAGGCGACGCCGGTACCTCAGCCGCGAGCTGCGCCTGCGCCTGCGCGTGCGTCTCCTTCGCCGCCCGCCCCTCCATGACTGTAGCCGAGGCCTGGCGCATCATTGGCGGCCGAGCGAACGGCGGCGCAGGCTGGTCCAAAGGACTCAACTCCTCTGCGCTGGGTTTCGCGAATTGTGGTTTGGGGAGTGGTGGCGCCGGAGCAGGCTTAGCGCCGGCCATGAGCGGGAACTGGAAGCCTCTCAGCGCCGCGTCTGAGCCTGAAGGACGACGGCGTTGTGCTGCAGAGGAAGGCTCGGGCGTCGTACCCATCCGCATAGTGGGCGCGGATGAGAATGTATCAACACTGGGTTTGGGGCGCGCCAACGGCGTGGCCTGCGCACTCCCACTGTCTGCCGTGGGGTTGGACGGGTTCGTCACGATGAAGAGGTGGCGTGGCTTGCGACTCTGTCTCACCGTGCCGCCCGCGTCCGATCCTTCGAGCTCCTCTGGTTCCTCTGTCATCGGACTGGGCGAGGGCGCCGGAACGAAGCTTTGAAACGGGTCGGCAGTGTTGTCGTCCTGGAAGAGGCGGCGCAAGCTCTCAGGGGGCGCAATTCCTGGCTCGTCGGCTACCTCTAGCATGCTCATTCGTGAGCGGACTGTGAAGCTCCAGTCATCACCATCAACCGAAGCGGCGTCGTCGTCAATCTGGGCACCCACCCCAGGCGCCAGAGACATGCGCTGTCCTCCGCCCGCCTTCCACGCCTGAAAGCGGACCATCAACTCCGTGAGAGTCGTTAGCGGGGTCTTTGCTTGCTGCCGGATCCACTTGGTCTTGCTGAGATCCTCCGCGCTCAGACGGTCCGCGGGCTCTTCATTCAGGCAGGCGACGGCAAAGTCGCGCATCTCCTTGCTCCATGTGCCGCCATCGAGACGAGGGGCGCGCAGCTTCTTGTCACCAAGAATCTTGACGGCGTGCGCCGGCGGCTGGCCGTGCATCGGCGGCTCGCCATGCGCCATTTCCAGCAGCGTAATGCCTAGACTCCAGATGTCGGCTTTGACATCGTAGAGTCGGCCTTGCGTTACAACTTCTGGCGCCATCCAATATGGTGTGCCCACGAAAGTCGAGCGCTTTGAGGTGTTGCTTGCGAGGAGCGCCGCGACGCCAAAGTCGCACAGCAGGATACGTGGTGGCTGTGTCGTCATAAGAATGTTGGCGGCTATCGTCAGCTCCGGAACCAATCTTCACCCCACCCTTGATGTCTCGATGGATTACACCGTTCTTGTGCAGAAACGTGAGCGCAACCAGCACCTCGCGCATGATCAGGGCGATGTGCAACTCCTTGAGCGGCTGGGCTCTTGACTGCCGTGAGCTTGTGCTTGACATTCTCCCTCACCAAAGTCCGGATACTCCCTCCCTCAGCGTATTCCATGATGATCCAGACCTTTGGCCCTTCCATCATGCTACCGTAGTACTTGGTGAAGTTGGGCATGGCGCCTGCGCCGCCGGACCCCGCCGCGAAACTTCCCATGAGCTGCTGCAGCAGCGACACCTCCTTCTGGATATCGCTAACGTCGTCGTCTCCTGTGTCGAGGTTGATGATCTTGAGGGCAACGATGTGTCCAGTCTCCTTGTGCCGGCCCTGGTACACGGCGCCGTAGCCGCCCTTGCCCACCATCTCGAGTTTCTGCGGTCAGCACCTGACGCAGCAAGTCGTACCTCGTAGATCTCGTCTGGGCGCGCATCCTTGGGCTGCCGCGCCAGCGCGGCTAGGTACGCCGGCTCTGAGGGCGCAAGCACCGTGAGAGGCGCGACCATCGTCAGGATGCGAGGAGGCAATGAAGGAGAGATGGCGCAGTACAGCTAGCTCAGCAGCTGGCCTGGCCTGTTTCCTGTCTTGTGAAACTGGAGAGAGAATGAGAGAGGGAGGTGTTGAGGTGGGAGAGGTGATGGAGAAGGAAGGTCAATTGAACAGCGGGATAGTGCGCCATCACAAGCGGTTTGTATTAGTCGGCTATTAGACCACTTCCAAGAGATTAGTTCACGGCTGATCACTCTCATTACATAACAGCACGTGACTATCTCGAAAAGTTGGGAGTCGCCACCAACTCTGTTTGTGTTCTGTTCTGCACAAATCATACCCGCACACCCTCGCCTCGTCCTCTCCCAAGCTGACTTTCCTGCGCTCGGTACTCCGAGCGCTACGCATAAAGCCTCCAGCAAACGCGATGGCGACGGCGACAACCCCGGCGGCGGCGGCCGAGCGTGTGTATCCGCTCACGGCGCCACCGACACCTAAGCACGAGAAGCTCGGCGGCTACGATTTCTACCGCTCAATCGGGAGTCCCAAGAATGTCCTCGCCCCGATGGTTGAGCAGAGCGAGCTGGTGAGTTGCAACTCGCGATTTGCGGCTTGCGTCGCGCAGCCGCCAACCCCGGAGTGGCTAACATCAGCCATGGAGGCTCCTCTCCAAGGCGCCGCTGCCGCCCGACCTTGCCGGCCCGATCGAGACCATCACCACGCCGCAGGGCAAGGAAATCAAGCGCTTCGTTGGCGGTGTGCATTTGAGCTACACACCCATGGTGCATGCTAAAGTGTTCCTCAAGACCAAGGGCGTCAAGGACCCGGTCTTCAACATCCAGAATGGTGAGGAGGGCTGCGGCGACGACCTCGCCGGTATTGAAGGTGGTGACCGGCCACTCTTCGTACAGGTAAGCCTGAATCTGAGACTCGGACTGATGCAGTTCTGCGCCAATGACCCCGACGTGCTTCTCGCCGCCGCGAAGAAGGTTGAGGACCGATGCGACGCCGTCGACATCAACTTTGGGTGTCCGCAGGGCATTGCTCGCAAGGGGCACTACGGCTCGTTCCTACAGGACGAGTGGGAGCTCATCTCGCGCCTGATCAGCACACTACACGAGAACCTCAAAGTTCCCGTGACAGCCAAGTTTCGCATCTTCCCCAACGTGGAGAAGACGGTCGCGTACGCGAAGATGATCGAGGCGGCAGGCGCCCAGATCCTGACATGCCACGGGCGCACGCGTGAGATGAAGGGCCAGGCGACGGGTCTAGCCGACTGGGACCAGATCAAGGCCGTGAAGGCCGCGGTCAAGGTGCCTGTGTTCGCGAACGGCAACATCCTGTACGGCGACGACGCGACGCGCTGCATGGAGTACACGGGCGTCGACGGGGTCATGAGCGCCGAGGGCAACCTGTCCAACCCCGCGCTCTTCATGCCGCCAAACCACGATCTCGCATACCCCAACATCCTTCTCCTCGCCCGGCGCTACCTCGACATCAGCGAGCAGCTCAAGACGCCGACGAGTGGCAACGCCATGAAGAGCCATATGTTCCGCGTCCTCCGCCCCATTCTAGACCAGCACGACGACCTCCGTGACCTCCTTTCCCGCACAGGTCTCACAGATGGCAAGGTGACCGAGTACCGCAAGGCGCTGGATGTCATCGAGGCGCGCATGGGCGCCGACGGCTCCAAGCTCGGCATGCCTGCCACGCCGATTGGCGAGGGCGGCTACCGCGAGCTGCCGACGTGGGTCGCGCAGCCGTATATCCGCAAAGTTCCCGAGTCGGCAAAGGTGCCCACGGATCCGGCGTACGCGGGCAGCGCGGCGGTGAGCGCTGTGCCGAGCCGCGCACCATCGCCCGTCAATGTCGCGCCGCCCGCCAAACCTTGTATCGGCCAGCCGTGTGGTGGCAGCGCAGCGGCGCGCTGTCCCACTGGCGCGTGCGTTATTCACTGCCGCGCCATCAGAGCGGCAGAGCAGGGTCCAATGAGCGTCACAGAGGCGTTGGACTCTGCCCTCCGCGGTGGACTTGTGGGCATGGGCTGCGAATTCCATGAGGCCAAGTTTGCTGCACGGAACAAACGGAAGAAGGAGAAGAATGCGATGCGCCAGAACCACAAGAAGTGGAAGCGCGGCGTGGAGCGCGAGGAGCGCCGGCGGAGCCAGAGCCTTGAGCGTGAGGCGGAGCCTCAGGCCATTGAGGCATAGAGTCGCTCTTGAGCATCACCACCACATATCATTAGCACCGCACCGCTCACGAAATAGAATGCTAGAATGCATGTACTTGTAGTGTATGATGCTAGTCGGTCTTCCAGGGCTTGACGCTCTCTGCGTCGTCGTCAGGGTCGAGCAGCAGCTCGAGACTCCAGACAGCGAGGAAGAGGGCAATGTTGACCCACCGCCACCACGTTTGTGACCCTGCGTCGAGCACTGGTGTCAGCTATATCCTTGCTTCGGGCTTACAGAGAAGATGGGTGTACACGGCGATGAGGATGGCGCGGCGGTAGCTCAGAACAATGGTGGTGATGCGCATGTTCTGCTATTAGCATGCCTCAAAAAACAAGCTCACGGTGGGCTCCTCGCCAAGGCTTCGGCCGTCCCAGAAGTTCGGGGAGGCGTCGGATCCATCCTCCCACCCTCGTCGAATCATGGGGACGATGCGCGCCGCGAAGTGCAGGACTACCACGCGGTAGATGAGCGAGAGGAGAAGGTGCGGAGGCAGCGCGCCAGCCACGGCCCATATGCTGTCCAGCGCAGATCCGATGGCGTAGTGCGCCAACGCGTTGACAGAGGGCGCGGAGACGGACTTGGGCACGGCCCAGTCATGAGAGAGCCAGCCGGTGCCGAATTGACGGGGTCTAGCGTCAGCGTCGCCAATGGAAGCGTCGTAGGAGGGTGCATAATTGACCCCGACGATCGCCCGAGGTATCGGTCAGCCCATCTTCAAAACTCACTCCATGGCACTCTCCACGCCCGACAGCCAGGCCGAGTATGCAACGTAAAGGAGCACAAACGCCGTCTCAATCACGTTCGTCCGTCGCAACGTGAATCCCGTGACACTCAGGAAAACGGTCGTGGCCAGCGCAACGCCGAGGAGAAACGCGGGGAACGCATGGTCCGGGAACGCGTACACCAGCAGCCAGAGGGCGCCAGAGTACACGAGCGATGAGAAGACGAGGCCCACGAGGCCGCGCCATTCGAAGCCTTCCTCCTTGTCGTCATCGGCCGTCCAGCCCTTGCCGATGCGGCCCGTGATCTGGATGACGAGGAGGGTCGACACTCCTTCGATGAGCGTGAAAAGCGGCGAGACCCAGCGCAGCACGCTCGCGTAGAGGTAGGGCAGGACGTTGACGAGGACGTGGCCGAAGCGGCTATTTTCAGGGGGTGAGAGGTAGTAGTAGAAGGTGAGGAGGACGCAGAGGCCGCTGATGAGCGGTGAGAGGAAGCTCAGCACCGTGATGAGCGGGGCAAACACGGTGTTTTTGAGGAGCAAGCGGAGCGTGCTGTAACCGAAGTGGTGGAGAGTGAAGAGCAGGGAGAGGAGGAGGAATGATGGCGGGCCTGTGGTCAGTCTGGAGACGGACGCGAGACGCACCGAGGAGGTCGAGCGCCATAGGCAGGGCAAAGAGCACCTGCGCAAAGGTGGCGAGGCCGCCGAGGTAGGAGAATGCGCCGGCGAACATGCCAGGAGAGCGACGGTGTCGCGAGCGCAGATGGACGGAGCTGATGGAGATGGCGAGGTGAGGGGATGACGCGTTGGGCGAGGAGTAATTGTTGTCGTTTTGGCGATCAGATGCCGGTGGTTTGTTGTGGGGAAGGTGGGGCGGCGACGGGGTGGGCCGACCGAGCGCGTCCAATAATTCCCGGCTGACATCTCATCGTGTCTTTTGTTTTGACACACTCCTCATCGACACTGCAACCACCATGCTTCTCCCTCGAGCGCCGATGGCATCTCGCGCCCGTCTCGTGTGCTCGGCGCTGCGCACAGCGCCCCGCGTCTCCCCGATTATCGTTCAGGGCCGCGCTGCGTCCTCATTCGAAGGTCCCAAGGTCAAGAAGGAGGTGACGGCCGACACGACGCGGCGCAATGCGCTTATTGCGGCGGTGCTTATCGCTGCCTCGGCGGGCGTGTGGTACTGGGAGACGCGTCAGATGGGCGTGTACCCGGCCACGACGCGGCGGGACGAGTTCACCGTCGTCGTCGGGAGGGGAAACAACCGGCAGAGCGTGACATTCGAGCGCAAGACCAACGCCGAGATGGAGGAGATGCTGCATGAACACGAGACCAGCGAGGTTCCTGCGCGTATTGGAAACCCCGTCGCGAGGTGGGACACTAACTTTGTCGCCTCCAACGAGCCGTGCGAGGACCGTAGCGCCGCCGACATCGTTCCCCGTGGCAAGGAAGGGGAGACGGGCCAGCGCGACCTCGCCTTCTTCTCTGTCATTGACGGACACGCCGGCGCAGCGACATCCGAGCTCCTTTCGCGTACACTCCACCCTACCCTCGCTCTGGGTTTGGCCGGCCTCCAGGCTGGCATGGTGCCCGGTCGCTCGTGGTATGGCCAGATCTATGACCTGTTCACGTGGGCCAAGACGTGGAGTCCAATCAACATCGCAAAGAGTCTCGAAGCCTCGTGAGTGGCGTCGACTACTTTCCTTCTGCCGTCCCGGCATATCGGCTGACGGCAGGTTCGTCAAGCTTGACGACAACATCTCGGCTGGGCCTATCCGCGCGCTCCCGGACATGCTCACCGACCAGTCGGAGGAGGCGCGTGAGAAGTTTGCTGCACTTGCTGCGCCTGCTGCGGCCGGGGCTGTGGTTGGCACGGCGCTGGTTGACGCCGAGAACGACGGTCTCTACGTCGCTGTCACAGGCGACTGCCGTGCAGTGGCCGGCTGGTATGGGCCAAATGGGTGGCGCTCCGACACGCTCAGCGAGGACCAGATGGGCGATAACCCGAAGGAAGTGGCCCGGTGAGCTTCCAAAGGAAACGGAGCTGACGGCAGAATGCGTGCCGAGCACCCACCTTACGAAGGCGACACGGTGATCCGCAACGGGCGCGTGCAGGGTGGCCTGCAGCCAACGCGCGCCTTCGGTGACGCTGTGTACAAGTGGACAACAGTGCAGGGCGAGGCGGTGAACGCGCTCATCAAGGACGCAGGGGAGAAGCCTCGGAGTATCCGGCCGTGGAACTTCACGCCGCCATACGTCACGGCTCGGCCCGAGGTCGAGTACCGCCCGCTCAAGGGGGCAAACGGCGAGAAGCTGCGCTTCGTCGTGCTGGCTACTGATGGCTGTGGGTAGCATTGTAGGCAGAGCTGACGGCAGTATGGGACCGGATCACGTCTGAGGAGGCTACACTGTTGATGGCCGCCTATCTGAACAACAAGAAGCGCAACGATGTCAACAAGGCCAAGCTGGCACAGGAGATTCCAGTGGCGACGACTGAGCCCCGCCCCTTCCCCGTGCAGGACCTGCCTGGGTCTGGGAAGCGCGACCAGGGGCAGTGGGTATTCGAAGGCGACTCGAACGCAGCCACGCATCTGATCCGCAACGCTCTCGGCGGCGGCGACCGCAAGCTGCGCGGCGAGCTTCTCTCCTTGAATGGCAAGGTCGCTCGCTACTTCCGCGATGACATGACTGTGACGTGAGTAGCTGCTTTGAACGAGCTGACGGCAGTGTAATCTTCTTCGAGGAGTAGAGACGTAGACGTTGTAGTAGAGTCCAGTCCAGTCCATAGTCGCATAAGCATGGTTGAGCACATTTCTACTCGTTATCCGCACAGACTCTCCGGAGCGGATGTATTTGGCCTCCACCGAGATCCACCAACACCATCCGCCTTCCCGTCCACGCGATCCCTCATCCGCACGTATCACCATGGACGACCTCCTCGACCTCTCCTGGTCCGAGCAGCCCAAGAAGCCGGTTAACAGCGCCGGCATGGGCTCGGCGTTCGACATGCTGTCCCGCCCGCAGGGAAACTACTACTCGGGCTCGACAACCCCCGCTGCTGCCTCCAAGCCAGCCTCCAACGCTGGCTCGTCTGCCAACCTCGCCGGCATGCGGGGCACGCCAAGTCTGCGCACCGCTGCTTCCCCTCGCCCTCCACCCTCTGGTTCCGACGCTTTCTCAGATCTCCTCGGCGGCGCGTCCTCGGGAGGCGCCGGCAAGACTCTCAGCATGGCTGAGCGGCAAGCGCAGCTCGCCGCGCAGAAGGCCAAGGAAGCGGAGGAGGAGCGGAGCCGATGGGGCGACGGCGCGTTCTGGGACCAGCTAGGCGGTGGAGCTGCCACGACCTCCGCACCCGCAGCGCAGACGCCCATTGCTGCACCGCAGCCCGCCAAGCCGATGAATCTCGGCCCGGCGCTCCAACCCTCCTCCTCCGCGTCGTCGCGTCCGGGCTCGGCTAGACCTACGTCAGCAACATCTGCAACCAGCGCGAAGAAGAACGCGGGGAGCTTTTGGGACATGGACAGCGCGCTCGGGCAGCCCGGAAAGCCAGAGCCCAAGTCGCCACCAGCAGGCGGCAAGGGCTCGTTTTGGAACATGGAGAGCGGGTTGGGCTCCCAGAAGAAATCGCCCTCTCCACCAGCGAAGAGCGACAAGTACTGGGAAGACGATTTGCTCAATGGCGCCAAGGCTACCAAGGTTCCGTCCAAGAGCGCGAAGGACGAGATCTCGTGGGACGATGACGACGGACTCCTGGGCTCGGGCTCGGGATCGAGGTCCAAGCCTGTTGCCGGGCCAGCCGACCCATGGGACTTTGACGCGCTCTCCTCCAATGTATCCCCAGCTCATGCATCGAAGGACTACGGAGGCGACGACGACGACCTGCTTGGCGAGCTGGGGCGGCCTGTGCGTAAGCCCAGCGTAAGTCCTCCCCACACCCAACTCGTCGTCCTCCGTCCCACACCGCTATGCTGTGCTGACACCAGCCCCGCGTCGAGCCGCAGGATTCGCGATCCCCCTCACGGCCAACCTCGCGGCCCGCATCGCGCCCTAGCCCTGCACGCCCCAGCTCGCCTCCTCCCCATGTCATCGGCCAGATCGTCGAGATGGGCTTCCCGCCAGACCAGGCGCGCGCAGCGCTGGCGGCCACCGCCTCGGGCGAGGACGTACAGGCGGCGATCGAGAGGCTTGTCGCAAGCCGGGGAGGCACCCCAGCCGCGCGCGACACTCGAGACGAGGAGGACGAGTGGGATCGTGAGCGCCGCGCTGCTCGGCGTTACGAAGACGAGGAGCGGGAGCGGGAGGCTGCGCGCAAGGCGCGACACGCGGCACGACGCAAGGGGCCCAGCCGCGAAGCAGTGCGTCCCCGCGCAGAGGACTATGGGGGGTCGAGTGGCACGGACGACCTCGCCAGGCAAGCGGAGCAGGTTGTTGCGCAGGCGCAGGAGTTTGGCGCGACTATGCTCACCAAGGGCTGGTCGTTCTTGAACACGCAGAAGGAGAAGGCGTTGAAGGTGTACGAGGAGCAGAAGAAGGCGTATGACGCGAGCCATGCCCAAGAGGGACGCGGCAAGGCTCCTGCTCGTGCGCCGGACGGGCGACCCCGGTGGATGGTCGAGGCTGAGGAGGCTGAGCGAGGCGGTCTGCCGCCAAGCCACGAGTTTGGGGACGCGTCCTTGGGCTTCAAGGACTCGGACGATGAGGACGCTCCTAGGCTCAAGCAGCAGCAGGCAAAGCGCCCCGAAGCGCGGCCTGACAATCGGCGGCAGCGCTCCGACGCCCCTCCGCCACCAAGCAACGCCGACCGCATTTCCAACCTTCTCGGCGGTGAGCCGAAGAGCTACGTCTCGCCGCACCGACACCCGAAGAGCCGGGCGTCACCTGCGCCCCGTGCCTCGCCTGCACCGCGTGTGATGACGCCTGCGCGCCCACCCTCGCCGCTGAAAGAGCGGACGCTAGTTTCGGCGCCAGCGAACGCGCTCTCTACAGCAGCGCAGCACAAGACAGTCGGCAACGAGCACTTCAAGCTCGGCCGCTTCGCCGAGGCCGAGGGCGCGTACACGCGTGCCATCGCGGCGCTGCCCGCGGGTCATTTACACCTCGTCCCGCTGCACAACAACCGCGCTGCGACGTGGCTTAAGCTGGGCGAGCCGGCGCGAGCGGCGGCCGATTGCGGTGTGGTCATCGAGCTTATTGGTGCAGGATACCACCCTGCCAAAGAGGCGCCGTTGCCCGCGACGCCCGATGCGGGCGTGACGCTAGGCGACGCGCTCGTGAAGGCCACGGCGAAGCGGGCGCAGGCGCACGAGATGGCCGAGAAGTGGAAGCTTGCGCTGGACGACTGGGAGCGCGTGCTGGGCTACGACGCGGCGCTGGGTGGCGCATCGCTGAAGGCACAGGCGAGCGACGGCGTCCGGCGATCCAAGAGCATGCTTGGGCCAGCCGACCGGGGCGAGAGCGGGAGCGCGAAGCCGACGCCGCGCGCAACGCCCAAGCCGAAACCCCAATCGCGGCCCGTCGACGTCGGCAGGTCGGCAGCGGTGAGCGAGCTGCGTGCGGCGGCCGCCGCCGCCGAGGCCGAGGACGAGCAGCGGCTGGCGCTCAAGGACGGCGTGGATGCCAAGCTTGCTGCGTGGCGTACGGGCAAGGAGACGAACATCCGCGCGCTGCTCGCGTCGCTCGATCTCGTGCTCTGGCCTGAGGTCGTGCTCAAGGTCGGCATGCATGAACTCGTGACCGACAAGCAGGTCAAGATCAAGTACATGAAGGTCATTGCGCGCCTGCATCCCGACAAGGTCAAGGGCGCGAGCGTCGAGCAGCGCATGATGGCCAACGGGGTGTTCGGGACGCTGAGCGAGGCGTGAGTCCGCCGGTGGGAGGAGCTGACACCAGATGGGCCGCGTTCAATGCGTAAGGCTAGATGATAGATGCATTAATCACGATCTCGGTGCACGAGGGCCTGCGGACGCTGTGTACTGATGCACGGGTCATCACTCACGCCGACAGGGGGGATTACGGACGAACAAATGGCGCTGGCAGAATTTCAATCTGACCACTGCCTCCCTGTGACCACGCTCACAGGCTATGCATACGACGGGCTCTAACAAGACATGCTATACACTGGCACACGCTACTCCAAGCGCCGGCTTTTGGTGCCCCGCGCTTCCGCAGCTTTCGTCACATGCGAGCGCGTGCGGCTTGAGGGCGACTGCTGCTGCGCCGTCAAGCGCGCTGTCGTAGCACGCGTCAGGCGCCCATGGCCGACGGCCTCGGCGCGCGGCGTAGTGTCCCGGTCACCCCGTGCACCACCCGGCGCCTTGGCCGGGGTTCTTCTGTTTGCGGCGGTTGAGGGCGACACCCTCTTCGGCGTCGCCTTCTTCCCCGACTTCTTTGGCGGCGACGGTTTCTTCTTCGGAGTCGCGGTCGCCTTCGCTGCCTCGGGAGGCGGCGACAGAGAACCGGACGAGAACGGGTTCTCATTGCTGCTGAGCGGGAGCTTGCGCTTCGTCCCGATCGTCACAGCCGACGAGTCCAGGTCCATGGGCGCGTGCTTGGGTGACGAGCCGTGGATGTTCCCCGGCGTGGGCGTCGCGTCTCTCATCTCGACAGTTCCGTTTGTGCGAAAAGGGGGCGATTCCGTCGCCTCGGCGCGACTTTGAAGCAATTCGTCGACTTTGGCAGTGGTGAGTCTAAGGTTCTCCATTGGCTGCGAGAAGCTCTCAGTGCTGGACACACTGGAAGCTTTCTTGATCTCGCCCACGCTCACAACCATGTCCGCACCCGGGGTCGGAACCATGCTCGCAACCATGGCTGCGCTGCCAAAGTTGGTCGCACTCATAGTCGCTGGACGTGTCCAGTCGGAGCGTACGGCATCGGCGTCCATCTCCATGTTCTCGCCGCCGTCGCTTGTTCCCCCGAATTCAGAACCGAACTCCTGGATATTCCACATGGAGTCGCCGAAGAGTGCTTGCGACTGTGATGGCTCGCTAGGAAGTGATGACGGGCCAGACAGCCACTCGTGCAAGAGGGCTTGGTCCATTGTCATGCGCTTAGTCGGATCTGGCTCCAGTAGGCGCTCGATGAAGTCTTGTCCGGCTGACGAGATGTTGTACCGTTCCAGCTCCGTGCGGTCGAATTCGAGTGTAGCACGGGCTTTGATGCGATCGGCGATGGAGAGCTCGCTATTGTCGTCGAAAGGCAGGTTCTTGGTGAGCATGGCGTAGACGATGACGCCGATAGACCACGAGTCGCAAACGTTCTCGTACCCTGGAGACACCGTAGACTGCATGACCACCTCCGGTGCGAGGTACTGTGGCGTGCCGACGAGCGACTTGAGCATAGTCTTGTCCTCAACCGTGATCATCTTGGCGAGCCCGAAGTCAGCAATTTTGATGAGTCGTTCCGTGCTCTCGTTCTTGCTTGTCACTAAGATGTTCTCTGGTTTCAAGTCGCGGTGCGTAACACCCTTCTCGTGCTGCGGTCAGGTTTGTTACGCGTGCAAGCTCACGCAAAAGGCCATCGCTCGACAAATCTGGAAGGTCAGATCGGTGGCTTCTTCTTCCGCTGTAATGTTAGTGATATCGACAGCTGAGGCGCTCACGTATTGGGCAAGGAGACATGTCGCTGTCCTTGTAGTTCATGATGTAGCTCAGTAAGTCGCCACCGTCGACGTATTCTAGTACCAATGCAATATGCTGGGGATCCTCGTACCACTCGACCAAGCGGCAAACATTCTCCTGCAGGTCAGTATGATGATGTGATGACAACTCACGTGGACAAGACTGGTGCAGATGCTGATTTCTCGCTCGAAGAGCTTGAGAGTCTTGGGGTCATAGTTGAATCGGTGTTTGGTGATCAACTTGATCGCACGCATGTCACCAGTTTCGGGGTCGACTGCCTTCTTGACTTCGGCGAACGTTCCCTTACCCAGTCTGTTTGGTCAGCACTTCTGTAGCGGTTGGTTTGCCATCCCACTCACTGTTCCAGGAACTGGTATCGCTGATACACCTCACCGACCTTACCTTCCTCGCGTTTCGTATTGCGAGTGCCAACAGAGCGGAAGATGTATCGCACGTCGTGCGAGTCAATGGACTCTTTATGGCCAAGGGAGATCTCGTCACCATGCTGAAGCAGTCGGCGCTTCCCCTTCGTCAAGCGTGTCCCGTTCACCTGCGCGTCAGCCAAAGTGTAGTGTGTGCGATCGGCTTGGCTGACATCAAGGGTCGCCTACGCCTGGAGCGTTGTCTGCGCTCCAGTGTGGCGCAGCCGAACAGCAGTCTTTGTTGCCTCATCTCCCGGTCCCGAAATGAACAACGGACGAGGGTATTCTTGACAGAGCCCGACCTCCATGCCTCACAATCTTGCCAACTCACGAAAGTGCCGTTGCTGCTGCCAGAATCCTCAAGCCACACATCGGGCGCTTCCTCGCGGAAGCGCAATTCGTGAAGAAGGTCGTCCTCCCCCATGCCCATACGCGCGCTCTTGAGCTCCTTTATGCCAAGGGATATCGTGCAGTGGTTGTTGGATACACGCTTCTCTTTCAAATGGACATCGCTTGCGGGGTGACGTCCAATCTTGAGGAGTGTCTTGGACCAAGACAGCTTGATAATGGAGTGATCGGAGTTGATAGGGATGAATACAGCCCCTGCTATCAGTATTCATTCATTTGTTCGAAGAAGCCGAGCAGTCTCGATTAGAGCGGTGACTCGCTGCCAAGTGCACCGTCAGCGAGACCGCGCGCATCGGACAGCTGCTCCAACTGGCAGGTTCAAACGCCGTTGGCTCTATAGGTGCAGTGCGTAAAGAACTCACAATACTTGCGCCTTGGCTCAATCTGAGAGTTCTCTGGCTGCGTGTTGCGTTGAGAAGCCCGAAAGGGCTGAGAGAGCTGTGTTGGTTCGAAGTAGTCGTCATAATTGCCGTCTTGTGACTCGGGGACAGGCGCCATCATGAACCGTGCGGTGACGCCGGCGTTGGAAGCCGGGTGATGGTGGGTGAGGGTCGGAGGCGTGGAAGCCAGCGGAGATCGTGATCGAGTGACGAGGCAGCAGGCGGAGGAAGGACAAAGCTAAAGGCAGACGACGGAATGCGGGAGTGAGACGCCAGAAACACACTCAAAGCGACCCGCGCGCTGGGCGATCTTGGACAATCTGACGAGCAGACGGGGAGTCAGAGGCGAGACGTGGATGCGCGGACTGTGGAGATTGACGAGGTTTTGTTGGCGCGTGTGGGGAATGAGGAGATTGCCACCTTTTGGAGTGTGGGGAGAGTGGAGAGGAGTGGATGAGCAGTCAAACGAGGATGGCCACTCGTTATATAGCTTGACCGAGGGGGGAGGGACGATGGGAGAGGAGTGCAAGACGACGAGTGATGAAGAAGAAGGAGAAAGGAGGATGCAAGATGGTGTTGTTAACGTTGTTGTCGCGTCCCGCACACGTTTCGCACCCCACCACCCCCCGATCCACCGTCAGGAAGCATGTGCTTCCCTCCACTCCGCGCGATCTCGCCCAGGGATCAGACGCGTCGCACTGGGTCACCAGGTGAGTCACGTGACAGTCGCGCGAGAATGGCGTGGCTCGTGACGGAGGCATCCGACTTCGCCACCCGACTTCTCCGGTCGTCATCCATCCCGTCGTCACTCCTGCTGCGCCTGCCACCATCTTCTCACCCATCGCCACGGCAACAGTGCACGTCCAGCTCAATCTCTTGCGTCCAACCACCCCACAGCTCGCCTCAAGAGGACACTCCTTCATCTTTGCGGAACCGCCATGTCCGCCGAACCCAAGGCACCAGCTATCGCGACCGAAGCTTCTCCCAAGCCCTCGTCGGAGGAGGCGACGCCGGTCGCCTCAACGATCGACGTAAAAGAGTCCGAGGCAACGGCGCCAACCGCCGCCGGCACTGCCTCTTCCGCGGCGTCTCAGGCTGCCGAAGCAGCCGCAGCGGCGAGCGCGAGCCTGCAGAATGCAGCCAGCACTGCGCGGGCGCGGGCCCAGCAGCACGGCTTCTACCAGGGCAACATTGAGGAGGAGTTGGGCCAGGTCGTCAAGTCGCTCGGTAGCTTCTGGGGAGGTTTTAAGGCGAAGGTGCGTGGGACTCTGCACAGGCCGCTGACGCGCAGTCTGCGTCCACGTTCACTTCGCTCAAGGCCGATGCCGAGAAGGGACTCGCGCAGGTCCAGAACGACCTGAAGCAGCTGCAGGAGGCCAAGGTCGAGGTCGGGGTCAAGGAGAAGGAGGAGTGGGAGAAGGAGCAGGAGGAGGAGCGGAAGAAGAAGGCGGAGCGCGAGGCCAAAGAGGCTGAGGAGCGCGAGCGCGAGGCAGCGTCAAAGGAGAAGGGCAAGGGACGAGCTCTGCCCGAAGACGAGACGCCGGCCGGGGAGCCGACGTCGCCCACGTCGGCGTTCTTCTCGCGTCTGACGAACAGCACAACATCTCTCCAGGCGACACTGCAGAGCACGCTGGCCTCGACGCTCGCCGCGGCCAAAGCGAACCCCGCGCTCAACAACCCGACACAGCTGAGAGACCAGCTGGCGGAGAACCTGCGTCTCTCCAGCGCGCGAGAGAACCTCACTCTGTCGCTGCGGCAGGCCGAGTCGCTCGCTGAAGAGTACTTGAAGAAGGGCGGGGAGTGGGCGCGCAACGCGGAGCAGGCAGCGGAGAAGTGGGTGGAGGAGAACGTCAAGGTTGTGCCGCCCGAGGGCGTGGGCGCCTCGTTGGCGATGGGCGCCTGGGATGCCGGCGAGCTGTACTCGTTCTCGACGATGGTGCCGGAGAAGTCGGAGGCGCCGCCAGCTGAGGGCGGGCGCACGCCGCGCGCGTCGCTGTCTTCGGCTGCCGTCGCGGGCTCACGCAAGGAAGCGCTGCTCCGCCGTCTGCGCGAGGACAAGGATCTTCTCCTCCTTGACCCCGGGGCTGAGGCTGAGACGCAGCAGCGCCGTGACGAGTTCGCGGCGTGGGTGCGCGACGTGTGGCCTACGGCGCAGACCGCGGGACGCGAGGCCGAGGTTGGCAACGTCGGTGGCATCCGTATGGCGCTCGTCCCCGAACACCTGACGGACGAGCAGTTCTGGCAGCGCTACCTGTTTCACATGGACATGATTGAGGCGGCGGACAAGAAGCGCAAGGCGCTGCTTGAGGGTAAGCGTGGATATGGCCCTGCGGCACAGCAGCTAACAGCAGCCTCGACGGCGGAGAATGATGCGGACGACTTCAACTGGGACGACGACGAGGAAGAGGAGGAGCCCGCAAAGGCCGCCAAGCCCCAGTCGCCAGCGCCATCTGCGCCCTCGTCGGCCGCGACGCCCAAGCCGCCCCCGGCGTCGAAGAGCAGCGCCGCGACGTCGCCGCGCGACAGCGAGGAGAGTTACGACGTCGTGCGCACCAGCACGGCCGCGCCGACGGAGGACTCGGACTCGGACTGGGAGTAGACTGTATGTAGACTGTATGGAGCTGTCACGCGAAAGGGTAGATTGCGGGCGTGGCTTGGCGACACTCCAGGTGGCCGGCTGGGATAAGCCGGTATCTCTCACGCCGCGCTCGAGCTCTGTAATCTGGCCTCCACCGCGCTCGTTGCGATGGAGGCTCCGCCGCGCTCGATACCACGACACTGGGCGTTACGCACGCACAAGAAGCCGCGAAGCGAGGCGTGCTTCTGAGCGCAACGCCGCCTTGGGCAGGCATATATACACGCCCGTATGCAGATCCCCCCAGCATGGCGCAAGGTGATGATGGCAAGTGCAAGTGGCAACTGGCAAGGCAAAGATGTGCGGGCCGCAAGCCACGGCCAAGATGAAGATGACCAGAGCAGAGAATCGAGACCGGAGCAAGTCTAGAGCGTCAGTCGCAGCTCCCATTGCATCGCCTCAAGGCCTCGAGATTGCCCCGTTTCACTTTACACACGGTCTCTCTGCACATCGTCGGCCGCTCCGCCTAGTCTCAGTTGCCTCAAGCCCATCCACCCGGGGCACCTCCAAGATCCGACGGCTCCCCAGCATCCAACCAGGTGGGGCGCCCAATCGCCCGCCCCTCTCTATCACATACTCATTCAGCCGGACCTCGACACCGCGATCTGAGGTCCCCGCATACGCCGCGGTCGTCGTGATGCCCACAGCGCCACTGTGCGCCGCTTCGATCGCAGCCGCTGACGACAATGAAATGCGATGAAACGCTCAGGAGGGCGAGCCGAGAGTCGAGGACCAGGCGCAGGAACAAAAGCGCTCTGGATTGCTCAGTGCGGGCCGGGGATCTGTGCGCGTCACGGCGGCCCCGCCGCTCAGCCCTCCGGCGTTGATGGGCATGGTACATAGTACCGGTGGGTGTGTGGTGAAGGCGGAGATCGACTGGCATGCGCCGAGCCTGGCATATGTGACACGGAGCGGGGCGGCGTTCGGTGTGCGGAACGTCAGCGAAAGAAGAGTTGGTGGCTGCTGGTAATAGAACTCGCGCCCTCGGCGCTGTCGTCTCGTGCGCGCCCCGACCTCGTGGTTCGCAGTTCGTTGCATGGCTCGCACCGCGCCCAAGGCCTTGATCAGAACTGTGCGCGAGCTTGGGCGATGGGGTTGACTGAGGCATGCATGAACATGGACGGCATGAGTGACGGCCGCGCATGGCCGACTTGGGCCGTCGCAGATGGCCGAAATCAGTCGCGTCGACGCGTCCCACCTCCGCCTCCATCAGCAAAGTGCGATCATGTCCGAAGTCAGAAGCACCAACTCCGCTCATCAATTCTCACCCATCTCATCACATCCGTTCATCCCCCCGCCCCCAGCTCCGCAGCTGCGGCCTTCGGGGCATGCGGCATGCACCCATGCGCGGCCTTCCTGATGGCCTGGTGGAGAGCTCGTCGTCCTTTACCTTCTCGCTCGCCCCTCCACGTCGAACGGGACCGTGCGCCGCCACCCTTCTCCCCCCTCTCATCTCCTCTGCTCGCTCTCCTCGCTCTCTTTGCTCACTCTCCACTCATCTCTCTCTCTCCTGACGCCATTCATCTCATCGCGCTCGTCTTTCTCCCCCTCTCTCATACTCCTCTTACCCCTCGCAGCCCTACACTCACCCCCCACGCTCGCACCTACAGACGCTTTGGCATCCAGCTCCTCTAGCTCCCCATCACCCCCGTCAATTCCACACACACGCCATCTGCCCCGCAGGAGCCGCTTCGTACGACCCTCTCAGTGGCTAGCTCTCTCACTGCTCCCAACAACGACGAGCGCACGAGCATTCTCCCCGCCGACTTTTTATCCAGCAGCGACAACGTCCTGCTCCTCCTCACCCCACACTCACTCGCTTTCTAGCACCAACACCTCTTTTCCCAAACAGTGAGCCTACCTTCCCTCACCCCTCACCCAGATGCGTCGCGCAGCAGTCGTCATCGCCGTCGCGTGTGCTTGCGCAACCGCCATGAGACCCGCGCCATCGCTGACAGAAGAAACTATGGCCACTGATCTCTTCTCGCTCCGTGAGAAGTTCTTTACTCTCCGCACCACCAAGGAGGAGGCTACCAAGCGCGCCGAGGACGCCGAGGAGAAGGTGAAGGCGCTCGAGGCCGAGCTCGCCGCCGTGCAGGCCGCGAGCTCTTCCGCTGCCGACGACTCCAAGCGCGCCGACGATGCCGAGGCCAAGGCCAAGGCCCTTGAGGGCGAGCTCTTTGCCATCAAGCAGGAGCTTGACCTGCTGAAGGACAAGGTGCGTTATCGCATGTCGGACGAGGGATCGGCCAATGCGCGCCAACCCTTAGCGTTACTGTCACAATGACAGAAGGAAGGCTGACAGCACAGGTCGCCGGCCTCGAGAAGGAGCGCGCCGCCGCCGTCGAGGAAGCCAAGAAGGCCCACCAGGAGGCTGAGGCCGCCACCAAGGAGGCCGACAACGCACACAAAGAGGCCGAGGCTGCGCACAAGGAGGCCAAGGCTGCGCACGACGAAGCCACCGCCGCTCACCAGGAGGCCGAGGCCGCGCAGAAGAAGGCAGTCGCCGCTCACGACGCCGACGAGCAGGCCAAGGCTGCCGCTATTGCTGAGGCTGCCGCTGCCAAGGAGGCTGTTGCCGCCGCCGAGAAGCGCGCCACTGAGGCCGAGGCTGCTGCCGCTGCCGCCGCTGCGGGTGTCGCCGAGGCTGCCAAGGCCAAGGAGACTGCCGCTGCTGCCGAGCTTGAGGCTGCTGCCGCTGCCGCTAAGAAGGAGCTCGCCGCTGCCGTCTCCGAGAAGGAGGCCGCCGTTGCCGAGGCCAAGGCTGCCAAGGAGGCCGTTGCTGCCGCCGAGAAGAAGGCTGCCGACGTCGAGGCTGCTTCCAAGGCCGCTGCCGAGGAGGCCGCCGCTGCCTCCAAGAAGGCTTCTGAGGAGGCTGCCGCCGCCTCTGCCAAGGCCGTCGAGGATGCCAAGGCCGAAGCCGCGGCCGCCACTAAGCGTGCTACCGACGCCGAGGCCGCATCTGCTGCAGCCGCCGAGTCCGTCAAGGAGGCCGCTGCCGCCAAGGAGGCTGCCGCTGCCGCTGCCGCCCAGGTCGAGGCCGCCAAGAAGGAGGCTGCTGAGGCCAAGGCCGCGCTCGAGGCTGCTCAGAAGGAAGCAAAGGCTGCGCAGGAGGCGCTCGCTTCCGCCAAGGAGGGCAGCGCCGCGGCCAAGGAGGCCGAGGCTGCTTCGCAGGAGGCCGAGATCCAGAAGCGCATCGACGCCGCCGTTGCCGACTGGAACCAGAAGCACCAGGAGCTGCACGCCGAGTATGAGACGATGAAGAAGCAGCAGGCCGAGTTCCTCGCCGAGGCCACCAAGTGGTAATATGTTAGTAGACCCCACCTTACACTTTTACATTTCTACACTACGGAGTCAGTAGTTGTATGCACATCAGTCACATTCCGGAGCAGCGTGTGTGTGGATGCGTCGGTGTCACAACATGTCATAATGAATTGTAGAAATACAGTAGTGGTGGTGGTAAAGTCCTCGGCCCGCATAGCATGTGGCAATGTGGGCAATGCGCGATAAGCAAGAGCATTTAGAAGGAGAAGATGCCGGCGCCGCGCCGCTTCGACCCGCCGAGCGGGTGCATGACGACGGCGGCGACGAAGAGGCCGACGGTGAGGCCGATGGCGACACTGACGAGCTGGCCGGCGACCTTGAAGCCGGTCGACCACTGAGTGACGCTTCCCGCGCCCGTGTCGTTGGCAAAGTTGAACAAGCCACCCTCTTTGAGACCCGAGGGGAGCTGCATAAGAATACCGGTGACCATGACGGGGAAGCTGGCGCCGTTGCTGAGTCTTCCGTAGAGGTTCCCGAGGATGCCGATACAGAACGAGCCGATGGCAGAGACAATGTCCGAGCGGCCCGGGAAGGCCCGGCCGGCGAAGTAGTTGGTCACCCAGCCGGCGCAGGCGAACGCGACCATGATCGGCAGCTCGCGGCCTGAGCGGCGCAGCGGCTGCTGGAGGTTGAGCGAGAGGAAGAGGGCGAATGTCGGCACCGTCAAGAAGTACCAGTACGGGCTGGGCGCGGAGAGGTACCATGGCTGGCCTTCGTACCGCATCGCGGAGCAGGTGTTGTTGGTGGCGTTCTCGACCTGGAGGCCGCGGATTTTGACGTATACCTCGGAGCCGATGGAGATGCCAAAGCCGAGGAAGAGGGAGTAGATGACGCTGTATCCCATGCGCACGGCGCCGGCGGTGATGTTGCGCGAGGCGAGCTCGAGCGCGCCGGAGAGCACGATGAAGCCGGGGAGGATGAGCACGATCCCGCCGCTCACGAGCGCCGTGTAGCAGAAGTAGTGGGTGGACGCGAGGACGGCGGCGAGGAAGCTGATGACGGTCGCGATGACGATCTCGAAGACGCCCCCGAAGAGGTCGTTCTTCAGCGCGATCAGCTGCACTGCTTGCAGGAGCATGCCGAGCGGCGCGGCCATGAGTGCGTCGAGGAACGAGCCGAAGTACGACGTGATCACGATAATGCCGGAGCAGAAGCCGGCGATGAGGATCATCTGCCATGCGTTGTAGCATGGGCGCGTGGTCATGAGGCGGTCGAGCTCGCGCCCCGCGTCCTCCACGCTCATCTTGTCGTGCACCACCGCCCAGTAGATGTTGTGCGTCGTCAGCAGCTTGCCAAGGTCGACCGTGCCGGCCTGCTTCATGAACTTGGTCTCGGACGTGTGCGTTGAGTCGTCGGCGAACGAGCTGGCGTCAGCGCTGTTGTTGGGGGCGGCTTACATCATGACGATGTTGGGCAGGTAGACGACCTGGACGGAGATGTCGAGCACGCGCGCCGTCGCCTGGATCTGCGTTTCGAGGCGGTGCGTCGGGCTCCCAAACATCATGAGCGCGCGCGCGAGTTTCATGATAAACTGTTGGCGATAGAGGATCGCCGCCACATGCTGGATTATGTACACTTCCTGCTTCTTGCGCGCCTCTTTCGCCTTCTTGCGGCGCTTCTTCTCGCTCTCCCACTCGCGCCGCCGGCGCTCGTCCTCGGCCTGCTCGGGCGTCGAGGGCCGCTCCTTGCGCGCGGCAAGGATGGGTGCGCGCGGCCGCCGCCGCTTCATCTCGACGAGGTTGTCGCTCGACGCAGCGCGCTCGTCGACACTCGACGGGTGCGTGCGCGGCGACTCGTGTCCCAGCGGACTGGACGGGCGGGACATGACGAAACTCGCGCGCGGCGACGGCAGCGGGCTCTCCTTCAACGAGTACCGGTTGAGGTGGTACCCCCGCTTCGTGGCGGCGGGTACGAGGGTCGAGGACGCCGGGGCGGCGGGGGCCGCCATCGTCGCCGTGTTCGCGACGAGGGCGCCGAAGACGCCCGCGCCAGAGCGCGCCTGCCGAGGCCGGTCGTCGCGCAGGTCGTTTACGACACGCAGGAGCGACTGCGCGGACTTGTTGCGCCGCATCTCGTCTGGCGTGCCTGTGCGCGGCGGGGTGCCGCTCGTCGAGCGCCGCCACGGACTCTTGGAGCGCTTGCGCCCCTCCTTGCGCCCGCGCTCGGGCGACTCGCGGTCGGGCGACGGCGGGCGCGAGTTTGCCGGCGTGGACGCCGCTGACGCCGGCATGCTGTCCAGCTGGCGCTGTGTGCTGTACAGCGCAAGCAGGGAGGACAGCACCGATGTGCCTCCTGGCAGTTGTGGCATCCCAAGCTGTGGCTGGGGCGGTGCCAGGGGTGGGTTGGCTGAGGTGCGCGGCTCATTGCCTTCAGCGTGCTCGCCGACCGTGGGCAGCTTGTCGAGGTCTTCGAGCTTCTCGTGCTCCCCGTCTCTCCCTTTGCGCGTCACCGATCCGCTGCGCACGCGGCGGCGCAGCGAAGACCACCGCCCCCGCTTGCCGGTGTGCTCGCCCACCAACGCTGCGGCGTCATCCTCCGGCCTATAGGTCGGCAGGCCGTCCGTCTCGCCGAGCTGGACGTGCTGGCTGACGTGATCCGCCCCCTCAGGCTTGAGCAGCCGGTGGATCGTCATCTCCTCCCCCGCCGGTGTATCCCCTGGATCAGCGTCGACGCGGTAGCCGTAGTCGTCGAGACCTTGGAGGGCACGGTTTACAGCGCCCAGGTCCGGGGTACGCTTCTGCCCGCGCCCGGGCGCCGCGTGCTCGTGCCCGTGCTCGTGTCCGCGCTCTTGCTCGGGTTCGTGCAGTGTGTCGCTGTCCTTCTCGGCCATGTCAACAACATGCCCCGTGTCCCACTGCACGCGGCGCCGCGGCGTGTCTTCGGCGCCCATGTGCGCAGGAGGGGGCTCGCGCGGTGGCTCAAACGGGTTGTCCGCGATCATGGTATCGTGTATGTTGAGATGTAAACATGAGGATTTGCGTTGGAAGCATCAGGCTGGTGCGGTGAGTCATGTGGAGCGGCGGTGGTGGCTGTGGTCTGGGCCTAAGGGTCAAGCGAGCTGCGCGTTGGCGGGGAGTCGATTAGAAATTTCTAGTTTGGGGCAATAGTAGTGCAATTATGTCACGGATTAGGGACGGAGTGGTGGCGGAGAAGTACGGCAGTCGGCACTAAGCGAGGACGGCAGCGGGAGGGGTACAGAGGGCAGATGAGTAGTCGTCTCGGTCGGAACTGTTCCAGTGGATCCGAAGCAATGTGATCTGCAAGCTTCGAGAAGACGGAGAACAGTGCGGCTCCGATGTACAGGCGGACAGATTGCAGATTCGCCACCGAAGGAATCCTGATATCACTCGGCATGCTCGGCAGGCAAGGATTGCTGGAACACACAGAGCCACGTGAACATTACGTAAATATCGCGTGGTCGAGAACGGTACCAGATTGATCCCGGATACAAGAGGGGGGGTATCTTAATGCCCATAGCCGTAACTGGGGGGGAGCGTGTGATTTCTCCATTGGTAAGGAGGGAGGGTCGTATAGCTTATGACCGTGGGCATGAGCGTGTGTGACTTCTTTCTGCTCCCGCTCTCATGAACACATAAGCCACCGTCTCCGCAACTCCATCCTCACTTCGCACTTCACACAACATCACAACTCAAACACCCAAACACATCCACTCACCTTCATCATCCACCCACCACCCACACTCTGATCTTGTGATTTTTGTGCACTTGTCACCTCGCCATTCGTACCCCCACGATGGTCGACACCGTTGACAAGACTTTCGCGACCGCGCTGGACACCCCAGCGCCCGCGCTCGCCGATCCCACTCACAACCGAACACCTCCCTCCAGCACAGCCAAGCTCGCTGCTATCTCTCGCGTGTCCAGCACCCCAAGCCCACGCGTCTCGCACCTCGAGATGCGCCGCACCGTCTCGTCTCGGAGTCCGTTCCGCGAGCCAGCTCTGGAGGCCTGGAGCGGCCTTCCCAAGACCCAGAGCGACGCCGGCTCCTGCCATCGCTCAGCCCACGCTTCTCCCAGCTCGCCCTTGACTGCCTCGTCTCAGGAAGTTCAGCCCGTCGCCGAGCCCACTTCCTCTCGCAAGGAGTCCGCCTCTTGCGGTCTTCCCCACCCGACCAACATCACCGGCTCGAACAGTACGAGCCAGGACCCTCAACCCCCCCGCCCCGAGTCGTCACTTCGCTCCTGGCTGAAGTGGGGCAAGGAGCCCAGCTTCCTCGAAGAGATTGGCGATGAAACTTACGACGATCTCGATGCTGCCGTTGCATTCAAGGCCATGAAGTTCCCCGCGCCGCTGCTGTATGGTACGGACGACAGCCTTGACGAGTCCCAGTCCCTCAAGTCGCCCAGCGACCACTCCCGCTCACCCGTCGTCATCGCCTCGATGGAGGAGCGTGTGTGCTCTAAGCCGTCCATCCCTCCTCCTCGTGTCGTCAAGCGCCTCTCAAGCAAGGAGTCGACGTGGGTGCCGGGGGACGCATGTCCTCAGACTGAGACCGTGGACGACTGTGAAAACCTGCACAGCCCTAATCACGTGGGCAATGTGAACGACAATGCCCCGCAGGGCAAGGCTCACGGCTCTTCAGGAGTGGTAAACACTTCTCTGGGCTGGGGCATCCCCTCTATTCCGTGGGACGGAGTGGACGCGAGCCGCCTCGCTTGGATCGAGCCCGACCTCCTCGACGCTGGCAGCTTCCGTCTGACGCCGCCGCGCACCCGGCCATCCGCCCGCGCCATCTTTGACGAGAAGGAGACCTCCTTGTCGCTCGAGAGGAAGGCGTACCTGCAGGGAAGCTTGCTGGGCGACGGGCTGAACAACTTCGAGGAGCAGCTCGCTGAACTCTCTGACTGGGAGGACAGCATGATCTCGTCTCCTCCGGCCACCAAGGCCTCGCCCGCGAACAAGCTGGACAACGCTGCCAGCAAGGACACGCTTAGCCGCGCTCGCCGTCAGCGTGGGTCGAGCGACAACGCCGACACCACCATCGAGTTCAAGGCGAACGGAAGCTTGCTTGGCGATGGCCTGGGCAGCTTTGAGGAGCAACTCGCCGACCTCTCTGACTGGGAGGACAGCCTCACCTCATCTCCTCCCGCTGAGAAGACGTCTCCCAAGACCAAGACGGACAGCCCCGCAAACAAGCCCAGCCCAAGCCGCATTCGCCGCTGTCGCGCAGCGAGGGACGAGGACACTACCATCGAGTTTAAGGCCCACGTCCACGGAAGCCTGCTGGAGGACGGGATCACCAACTTCGAGGACCAGCTTGCAGAGCTCTCTGACGAAAGCATTCTGTGGCACCTTCCGCCCCGGTATGTTCCACCCGACATGAACGACGAATCTGCGCGTGCACTCGCTGCGGCGGAGGCCGCAGCTGTGGTTGCTATCAAGCGCTACATTGCTATGCTCAACCGTCACCAGGACGCTACGGGCACAACCGGCTCGCAGCGCTCAGAGAGCCCCGCGTCAGGCCTCACGCGCACCAGCAGCGGAAGTTCGACTGCGCGTGAGTGTTCCAACTCGAGCGACAGCGCCCGGACAGTCAGCTCTTGCAGCACTGGCGTCCAGCGGTCGAACAGTGGTGGTGCGCTTCAGAGCGAGCGCTCCTCCTTCGGCGCCCAGAAGCTCGAGAGCATGCGTCCCGTTCAGCGGTCCAAGAGCAGTGGAACGCTCCCGCGGGAGCAGGCCTCCTCGGGGACCCAGAAGTCCAACTGCACCCGCCCCGCCCAGTCCGGCGCCCGCCCCGCTTCGGGTGTTCAGTGCACCAACAGCGGTCGCGTTCTGTCCCGCGGAGTGCCGGCCTCCTCCAGCGGCCGGAGCGTGGCGTCCAAGACCGCACCGCGCCGTGACTTGCCCGATGTGCCACTTTCGATGCGTGCGAGGGTGCAGGAGCGCCGGGGCATCGCCCCCTCCACCTCGTCCGAGGACAGGTGGGCCAACGCAGTTGAGCGCGACCCTAAGCCCGTGGCCACCGCGCCGGCCGCTGCGCCGCGCGGCATGACCTCAAGCGCCAGCACCCGCCGCTTGAACCCTGGCCCGGGCCTTACCCGCACCAACACCGTGCGCTCGATCGGGGATGCCACCGGCCCCGCTGGCGCGGCCGCGCGCCCCCTCGCGCGCACCAGCAGCGTGCGCCAGTCACTGGGCGTCGGAGCGGCCACTGAGGCCCGTGCGCGCGCCTTAGCCCCTGCTTCGACGACCCGCACTGCGGTGCAGCGCGCCGCGGACGCACGCAGCATGCCGCCTCCGCCAGTCCCTAACCGCGCCGTGCAGCGCACCAGCCTCGCTCCCGCCGCGAAGGTCCGCGCGCCCATCCCGTCGCCCCCGAAGCCGGCGACGGCGCCCCGCACTTCGTTGGCTGCCCGCCAGTCGCTCGCGCCCCGCCAGCCTCTGGCAGCGCGTCAGTCGCTCGCCCCAACTATCCCTAAGTCGTCTTCCCGCCCGTCGCTCGCTGCGGCCGCGGTTATCCCGAAGACCAACTCGCGCTTGTCGCTCGCTGCGGCCGCGACAACCGCCAAGCCGGCTCCCCGCACGTCCCTTGCGCCCGCCGCCCGCGTTCCGGGCGCTCTCCCACGCTCGAGCTCGCGGCCCTCGCTCGCCCCGGGCACTGCGGCCCCCAAGCCGGCCGCGCGCCAATCGCTTGCGCCGAGCACCACTCTCCCCAAGCCGGCTCCGCGCCACTCGCTTGCGCCCGCGAGCCGCGCCTCCCTCGCCCCGTCGGCGAGCCGCACCTCGCTCGCGCCGCGTCCCGGCGTCCGCGTGAAGGCGTCGGCGCCGCCGACCCTCGAGCGCATCCCCGCCGGCGCGACCGGCATGCGCTCCTCGCGCCCCTCCACCCTGGCGCCCGCTGCGGCGGGCCGAGCGCGCGCTGCCAGGGCGGTGTAACTTGTCTCGTGTTGTGAACTGTACGAAGTTGTTGATTGTCTATTGGGTTGTGTCTATTGAGTTGTGTGCAGAATACCTTAGCATAATGTTCCAGTATATCCAGTATGTCATTGTTGTTTCTCCCGGGTGCGATGTGGCGAGCGAACATGAGGCGACTTAGGATCATCGCTCATCTCTGATGATCGACGGCCGAAATCCGATTGCCGATCACGATCTGCGATCTGCGTCCCGATCGTCCCGACCTCGGTGACAGCCCGAGCGACGGATGACGTCGACACGGCACGAAAACAGTCGGCGGGATACTACAGCGTGGACTTGCGGTCGCGCTCATCGTTCTCACCGATTCTCGCTCTACACTCGCGCTCGACACTCGTGCATCGCATCGCGACCACACCCCCGTACCTCCATCCTCGTTCTCCGTCACGCGCGGCGACGTCCTCATCAATCCCTACTTCGCCAGCACTCACTCGTCACTCCACCCTCGCCCCGCTCTCCCAATCTCATGCCAATCCTCCGCAAACTCTTCGGCGCGGGCCTCGCCGGCGCCGCCGGCGCAGGCAGCTACATCGCCTACCTGACACACAAGTACCCGCTGGCCGGCCCGTCCGCCTACCACCTGACGCCTGAAATGCTCGCGTCGTACCTGGACGGACAAGGGCGCGCAGACGTCGTGTATGCGCGGGTACGCAACCCGTCCGCGGCACAAGCGGCGAACGCGCGAGACGCGGGGGTGCGCGCGTTCTTCTCGTGCTGGGCGCTGCAGCTCGAAGGCGCGCTCTTCGGACACGAGGGCATCGCGTCGCCGCTGCCGCTCGGCGCGGACCCGGCGTGGGCGGGCGAGAGCTATCTCCACGGATTTTTCCGGACGCTGCACAAGAGCCCCGAGAGCGTCGTGCTCTTCTTCAGCTTCCCGGGGCGCGGCGCGCCCGTGCTCCGCCACGCGACGAAAGGCCGCATCCCTCAGGGCACGCAGGTCGTGTCCGCCCTCCAGCATCCGGATGGGAGCGGGGACCTCGAGATCGCGTACGGGTGCGCGCAGTACCGCGAGCCGTACGGCGTCGAGGACGGCCCGGTTATGAGCTTCCTCCACCACACGTATATGCGGTATCTTATCGAGCGGATGCGCGCGAATATGCAGCGCGAGGCGAATGCTGCCAAGTAGGGGTCACATAATCCCAGAATGCATACAGATCTAGTCCCACCGAGTCTGGTGTTAGCTGGCGGCAGAAATGAGGACCCACCTCAGGATGCGCCTTGAACTCCTCGTACGCCTGGCGATTGAAGAACGAGAGCTCGGTCTCGTTTTCTGGTGTCAGCGGCCACAGGATATGACAACTTTTGCTCATGACTCGGCGTGTAGCGCGCCACAGCATCGAGAACGCGCTGTCGCTGCGCCCGTCCCACGCGCACTCCAGAACTCACCACACCCAGCGTCCGCTAGAGTCTGGTCCATATCACTCAAGATCCACTCGTCGTGGTCGAGGTTGATGATAAGGTTCTGGGTCTTGTGCCCATGCGCCACCGTGTACTTCTTGATCGTGTCGAGCGACACGGTGCGGTAGTGCTTGAAGCCGACTTGGGATGCGACGGCTGGTGTCAGGTGGTTATCAGGGAGAGGAAGACGGGGACGAAGACTCACCCTCACGACACTTGTCCATCAGCTGCCCGACCGTGGTCGTCGTCAAGTCGATGTCGCGGAGGACGAGGTTCTTGGCTGTGCGGAAGGGAAAGTTCTTGATGATGCGCACGGTGAGGACGGCCGAGGTGAGGGGGCGGAGCTCGGTGACAAGGGAGGTTGGGGAGGTCATGGTGGGGGTGGGAGGGGGGGGGGGGAGCGCCGGAGGGGCAAACGGGGAGGGGAGGAGGAGTGAAGAGGGATAAGTGAAAGTGAGAATAGAGTATGGAGTCGACGAATGAGAGGGATGAGAACGAGCGCAGAGGACGGAGCGCGAGAACCGTGACGACGATGAGGGATGTGCTGAACTTCGGTTGAGTGGCAAAAGCTCGAAATTTAGGCCCCGACCTGCATGTCAGGCACACACGCGACTCTCTCCAATCCTCCTTCCCAATTGCTGCATACACATAACAGCGTCCGTACAAACTACAAGCCCTGGCGGACATGAATGAAAGGTAATGGAATGACAACGGCTGGTATCGCGGATGCTCGGAAATCTATTCAGCCTTGAGGTGGCCGACCATGGCGGGCGGCCCGTGCCCGTTCATGTCGCGGCCATACGCGTCCATCTCGGCCACCTTCTCGTCGACTGTGCCGTAGTTGGCCGGGGGCGCGGTGACGGGGCCGAGCATCGCCTCCTTCTCGCTCAGCGCCTTCTCGTCGCTCACGACCGGGTGCGTTTCAGGGTTGACGACGGCGTTGTCGAACAGTGCTGGCCGCGAGGAGATCGTTGGTGATGTCTGGATCGCAATGGCGTGCGCCTCGCTGTCGTGCCGCTGCGCGATCACCGTAGGGTCGCGCCCAAATGAGGCTGGCGCACAGGCCGGCGGGTTCATCGCGCCCACAGGCGACCCGGCGCACTCTGGTGGTGGCTCGAGGCCCTGCGGGCGCAGCTTTACATCGCCGCCACGCATCACACTCTGGAGGAAGTCGAAGAAGCGCTGCCCATATACGTCTGGCTGGACGCACGAGATCGTAACGGGGTTCTCGGTTACGCTCTTCCACGCGTGCTCGACGCGCTTGCCGAAGTTGTAGGGCGTGCAGATGTCGATGATGCCCAGGTAATAGATAATGTCCATGGGCATGTTCTGCTCGTCGGTTGCCTGCATGCCGCCCTCGTCCTGGTAAAAGATGAAGTGGCGGCGGTCGGGCGCGCCTTCCTCAGGCAGACGCATATTCACGCTCGCATCGAGCATGCTCTTCGGGTCGGACCGCGTAACAGCGCGGCGCACGCTGTGCGCCTCGGCGTGGCTCTTGACAGCGCTTGGCTTGCGGTTCACAACCGCCGACTTGGAGGTGTCCGGGTTGAACACGCGGAGCTTGGTCAGACGCAGATTGTCGCGGTTACCGCGCTCCATATTGTGGATGCCCACGAGCAGCGAGTAGTCCATGACGTTGATGCGTCTAAGGAACTCCATGTCGCGGCGCAGCTGCTCCGTGAACAGTGCGCGCTTCTCGGGACCAAACTCGAATGTGCGGCCTCTGTTCACCCAGTTGATGTCTTTGAGCACCGCGCGTGGGTTCATCTTCGCCTTGTCCTCGGGGTATTCGCGTCCAAAGGCCGAGCCCTTGAGGTCGTACGTCTCGTGGATGTCGCGGTGCGGCGGGAACAGATTGTTCATGATGACGAAGTGGATTTTGCGACCACGGGGCATCTTGACACGGTGCAGGCCGTAGAAGCGCGACAGCAGCGTATGCGGGTTCGCACGCACATGCTCGTGGTAGTCCTTGAGGATCGAGCGCAGGAAGTTGTGCTCGCGGTGCGAGATCGTCTTGATGATGAATCGGTAGTCGCGCGAGTAGTAGAAGAACGAGCCCGACTTGCCCGGCGACCCTATCTCGGACAGGATGTACTTGGCTGTGAGAGACAAGAGGTAGTCGGCGGGGTCGAGATGGAAATGGTCGTCACGCAGCTCGCGGAATACCCATGGCGCATAGTCCTTGAACTTGAAGTCGTACTTTGCCGAGGGCGTGAGCTCGTTGCCCAGCATGTCAAACGAGTACTTGTGGCGCGCGAGGTAGTCTTCAGCAGTGAGGGGCCGGCGGATCTTGGCCTGGCAACGGGACACAGCGACACGGATACCCGTGAGCATGTTGTACATGAGCACATAGTTTCGGTGGCCCTCGCCGACGAGATTGCCGACGAGCACCTTGGTCTCCTCTGTTTCACGGCGCTTGACAGCCGTTTTGACTTCAACGGGGGTGCTGGCGGATGGAGCGGGCTGGGGAAGCTCTGGGGCGGGGGTGGGAAGCGGGGATGTAACGAGCAGGCTCATCTTCTTCTGTCTACGCTCCAACCTCTCTCGACGGATGACGTCCGCTTGCGCGAGGATGTCTGGAGCCAAGTTGAAGTCGTCATACTTGCCAATAGACGACGATGGGCCATGGCCAGAAATTGAGACTGAATGTGTCAACGGCCGGCCGGAGAGTGGTGAAGGCGAAGCCGTGGTGGGGTTGGTATTGCGGCGCTGCATGCCTGGCCGGGCAGATCCGGGGGACGACGAAGTAGGTGACTCGGACAAGACACCAGCAGAGAATACAGTGTCGGTGGGAGGCGCGCGGCGGAGGTGGTCGTCACTGGTCTCGATGGCAGGGAGTGCGCGGCGCTGGGCGCGCAATTCTGGGGATGAGGCCGGGGGAATGACGGCGGGGGACACCATGAGCGCACCTGTCGGCATGGGCACAGGCATGGACATTGGCGCGGGGGAAGGAGAGGGCGACATGTCACGCTGAGGCGCCAGTCTCCCGCTGCGTACCATGGAGAGTGATCCTGCGCGGCTTGATGTCGAGCCGTTAGACACGCGACGCTGGCTGGTCACACCGAGGTAAGGAGCAGAAGGAGGACGTTCTCGGCTTGTTGCTCGAAGCGAGGAACCTCCGGGGGTGGCTTGCGCCACGTCTTTCAGCTCGCGGTTGGCTTCCTCCACCCCAGCCATACCGCTATCTGGCAGCCCACTGGCATGGAACGCTGAAGGCGGCGGCGTGTCGACGAGAGCGTGCTTGGACTCGCCAGCTTCAGTGACGGGCATCAACGATGCGGTAGCGCGCTCGGGCGTCCCTGGTCGAGCCTCGTAGTGTGGGTTCGGCGGAGGAAGATCAATGGTTCCTTCCGTCACGGCAATGCTTGGCGCATAGTCCGTGCCGACGTCGTCGCCACCCACGTCGCTTAATGGAGGGCTGGGAGGTGGGCCTTGCATGACTGGGGAACGGCGTTGAGGAGACATGTTGAGGTTGGGAGCAAGACGCGCAGCCGCAGTCTTAGGGAGTGGTGGGACAGGAGGTGGAGGGGAAGAGGAACGAGCTGCGTCGTCGCCGCGCCGGAATACTTGCGAGACCTTTTTGATGATTCGACGGGGCCCGTTGTCATTGTTCGCGCTGGGTGATGGAGAGCGTTGTGGGGGTGGAGAGTGGGAGAGAGTGGATGCGAATTGTGGGCCTGGAGGGGAGTGGGAGCGGGCGCGCACGCTCTGGAAGTCGTCGTCGCTGTCCGCGTCCGAATCTTCGTCCGACGTGTCCGAGTCCTCCTCGTCGTCGCTGTTGGCCTCACCGGTGGCCAGGCGCTGCAGATGCGGCGGAAGGGGAGGGAAGAGCTCGTCTGATCCGCCGTGATGCAATAGGTACTGGGGGTTTATGCGCGGAGGCGAGCTCGCACCTGTGTGTTAGTTGAGCGCATTGATGAGAAGCCGACAGGGAGCGCCGTTCGCGATCAATACTTACGCGCCGCAGATGGAGACACCCAGCCGCCATTTTCTGCGTGATGGTCATCGCGTGTTGAATGGGATGGAGACGCGGGCGCCGGCACGGGCACGGGCGCGGACGGGGCGTGCACCGCCATGGACTGAGGCGTGTGTGGATGAGGCGGGGGCGGAGGGGCGGATGGGCGAGCAGTGATGGCGCGAGGAGCGAAGAGGGGAGGAAAGGGGGTTCGCTGTTGGTGTGTACGTCGAGGGCGAGGACGAGCGATAGATGAGAATGAGTGAGGATGATTGCAGAATCGAGTTGAGGTGTTGCAGCGAGGTGTTGGTGGATTGTGGGTGGCCAGACGGCCAGGGTAACGAGGGGACGGCGGCGGCGGGGGGAGACGGCAAAGGGGCCAGACCCAGGGTTATCGACTGCGCAAATTGGTTAAACAAAACTAGTCTATTGCGCGGGCCCTCGGCCAAGCAGTGTCGAATTCAATGCGAAACAAGAGGCGTTGAGGTGATAAAGAGCCAACGAGAAGGGAGATGCAGCGAGTGGATGTGTCGTGGAGACGTCGAGAGGGAGTATGGTCGTGAGAGCGATACGGGGGCATGGATGAGCGTGGCTGGTAGAGATGACTGAGACGACTGGGCGGCTGGGCGGCTGGGAAGCCGCTGCCGGTCCGTGTCACGCGTCTTGTTCGCTTCCTATTCGCGTCATGGCCTTCATTAGCGGCACAAATCAATTCCTAATAACTCATTACACTTGGGTGTCAGCCATGTGGCAACCATATGGTTTGATACCGCCCTGATTCGTTACTCACTCTCCACCTCCACTTTCTTGACATCACTCTTCTGGATTCTTCAGCACTCGGCCACTCATGCGCTGCTCCTCCGTCTCCCGCCTCGCGCTGGCCGCCGGCCCCCGCGCCGCGCCGCAGCCCCTCCGCTCCGTGCTCGAGATCACGGGGCCGGACGCGAAAAAGTTCCTCAACGGGCAGATGTGCAAGAACGTCGATGCGCTCGGCGGCGGCTATTCCGGGTTTTTGAACGCTAGCGTGCGCCCCCCCCTCCCCCCGCGAACGAGCTGACAGCAGGGCCGCGTCCTCCACACCGTCTTCTGCATCCCCTCCAAGCCCAACACATATCTCATCTCGCACGAGAGCGGGCCGGGGCACATCGCGCCGCTCGCCACGCTCCTCCCCCCCTTCCGCCTACGGTCCAAGATCAAGATCCGCGACGTCACGGACGAGTGGGACGTGTGGAGTGCGTGGGGGGGCGAGGCGCCGGCGCCGGCGCCCACGAGCACATGGCGCTTCGGGAGCGGGGGCGCCGCAGAGCGGATTTGGAGCTGGGAAGGGGAGATGGCGCCGCTTGGGCTCGCCGACGCCGAGGTCGGGTGCTGGGACTTACGGGCCGGCTTCGGGCCAGCAGGTATGGGGAGGCAGGTGTTCGTGCCGAAGGGCGGCAAGCCGTCGCTGCTGTCGAGCCACGACCTGGCAAGCACGGACGAGTACAACCTCCGCCGCATGGTGCTGGGCGTGCCGGAAGGCAGCGCGGAAGTGATCCCGGGCTCGGCGCTGCCGCTCGAGAGCGACATGGACATCCACGGCGGCGTGGACGTGCGCAAGGGCTGCTACCTCGGCCAGGAGCTCACGGTGCGGACCTACCACACGGGTGCGACACGGAAGCGTATTTTGCCAGTGTACTTGTATCCGCTGGAGGCGGGGCCTGGGGCGCTGTCTTCGTCGGCGCTCACCGTGGATGACGTGAGCTCCCTCCCCGCTCTGCCCCCGCTCAAGGGTGGTGCGCAGCGCGTCGACATCATGTATACGCCTCCGGCAGGGGCAGCGAGCAAGAAGTCGCGGAGCGCCGGCAAGCTCCTGGCGCTGTCGGACGCGGCGCCGGGCGTCGGGCTCGGCCTCGTGCGCCTCGAGTGGGCCGGGCGGACATGGGACGGCGAGGGGACGCTGAGTGTGGAGGTAGACGGCGCGAAGTACGGCGTGTGGGTGGGTAAAGGGGAGGCGTATGCTGCGGCGCTGGCAGCGACGCCGCCGCCGCGGGTGCACGACGACGAGGAGGACATGGCGCATGTCGGACCCTAGGCGGGGTTTGGAGAAGCCACTGCATCAGAAGCATATGCATGACATTTCGCGGCGTTGTAAGGGGTGGCTGCCACAAATCTCAGAACCTCCACCCGGTGCCCCGCCGAACTTTGTCAACTTTCCAAACTCGACATCACACCTTTCGCCACTTTGCGCATGTCCGACCCCGCCGCATCAAAGCTCGCCCGCGAAGAGGGCAACGCGCACTTCCGGCGGGGCCGCTGGGCCGACGCGGCCGCAGCATACGGGCGCGCGATCGCAGCGGACGAAAACGACGCGCTGCCGCGCGCGAACCGCGCCATGGCGTGGCTGAAGCTCGAGCGGTGGGTGCATCGAGCTCCATGGAGGCTTGCATGGAGTTGCCGCGACCTGCTCGCGGTGGATGAGATGTCTATGCGTCGCCTGCTCAGCTGTCTGCCGCTGACGCCAGATACGCCGCCGCGGCCGCGGACGCAACCGCCGCGCTCTCGATCGACCCGGCCCACCTGAAAGCGCGGTACCGGCGCGCACTGGCCCGGCGGGGGCTGGGCGACCTCGACGGCGCCGTGGCGGACCTCAGCGCGGTGCTTGCGCGCGGGGACAACCCGGCGGCGCGGGAGGAGCTGGGCGAGATCCACGCCGAGATCGTGCGGGCGGGGCGGGCGCAAGCGGCGGGGAGGGTCAAGGCGGAGGCGGAGGCTGAGGCGGGAGCTGAGGCGAGAGAAGTGGAGGCGGACAAGGTTCGGGTGGAGGACGCGGCTCGGGAGGACGCGGCTCGGGCGGAGCACAAGCCTGAGGCGGAGCACGAGCCTGAGGCGGAGCACAAGCCCGCCGAGGACAAGGCGGAGGCTCGAGCGAGTCCAGCGCCCCGAGCGGCGTCTGCGGCGAGCTTCGCGGCGCTGCGCGGGAAACGCGACGCGCGCCCGGCGTACGCTTTGCAGGCGGGCCTAACGGCCGTATCCACGAAGATGACGCCAAGGGGACAGTCCGCGCAGTCGCAGTCCGCGCCGGCCGGACCGACCTCCGTATCTCCCTCCTCGGCCTCGGCCCCGCCTCCCGCCGCGACACCTCCGCCCGCCTCGGCCCCGCCTCCCGCCGCGACACCGCCGCCCTCGGCCTCGCCCCCCTCAGCGCCCTCCACCTCCCCTCTGCCACCAAATCCCACCTCGACCGCCCCCGGCGCCGGCCTCGCCCTCCTGCGCGCGCTCCGCCCCCTCTCCCCATCGCAGCGATACGCCTATCTCCGCGCATACCCCGCGGGGGTCGTGCCCCGCATCCTCGCACCGACACTCGACCCCGAGGCGCTGGGGATGGTGCTGGGCGCGTTGTGTGCGGGCTCGAGTGGCGTGGGCGCGGGTGCGGACGGAGGAGGAGGGGAAGCAAAGTGGATCTACGAGATCATGGCGGGCCTGCGCCGCACCCCGCGCTGGCAGATCAACGCGGCGATGTTGAGCCGCGCCGAGCGGGCGGAGGGCGAGCGCGCGTGGGCGGCCGTGGGCGAGGGTGCGTATTGGTAGATCGCAGATCGTGGTCGTAGATCGTGGATTGTAGATCGATGGAGTGGGGCAGGAGAGGTACACGGATTCTGGCGAGAGGAGGGGATCCTGTCTGCAGCTCTGCGATCTGCCGTCTGCGCAATCTGCCTTCTGGCTCAAGGCTTCAAATGCGTGTGGACGTTGCGCAGAGCGGTCGCCAACCCCGCCTTCGCCGCCTTCGCCGCGCGTCCACCCCCCCCCCCGCCCTTGCCCTGCTCCCTGACAGGTCCAGCTCCAGCCACCGGCCACGAACAAAGTTCAGGAGACAGAGGATCAGGACGCACACGATCAGGACGCAGGACGCAGGACGCCGATCAGGACGATCAGGACGATCGGGCGACGGCATGCCCCCGGCCCTCCATTTGCATCCCTGCCAGTTCCCACGTTATCACCATGCTTATCGACCAGGGCGACGCTATCAAGATGCCGAGTGCTCCATCTCATGCCATGCCTCATCCCCTCCGCTTCACTCACCGACACGCCCTGACTGACGGCCGACTGCTCACAACTCAGATAACGACGCGCCAGGGGTCACAGGCTGATAGTGCCTTGCCTCCATCCAACCCAAATCCGCGGAATAATGCATGCCAGTTCTGAAAAAGCTTGCACAACTGGGGGTATCAGGTGTCGTTATTCACGTGTGACAGCCGTTCAAGTGTTCATGGGCGTCCAATCTACGTCTTGCTACGTCTTGCTGTAGTTGGTGTAGGTGTAGGTGTAGGTGGGTAGCTAGGTGGTGTGTATGAGCGGGAATCGATGATGGTCTTTGTGGATTTTAATGCAGAGAGGACTCTATTTGACGAGCGGAAGGAAGAAAAAGACCCAAAAGAAACACGGGGTGACAGCTTGCACGCGTGGATGCTGGCCAAAAGCTTGTCATCCGCATGGGAATCGTGCTCGTGGCGGTATAGCAAGTGGTGGCCAACTTGTTGCGGTACGAAAGCAATGGAGGGAGGTGCGGTGGTGGTGTGTGGATAGTGTGAGGTATGTGCGGTGGTGGATGTGGCGGTGGATGTGGATGGATGACGCTTGTGAGACAGTTCTTTACGGAGTGGCAGTAGTAATAATGAGAAGGCGGAGGGATATGCGGTCATATTCAATTGTTGTGACCTACAGAAAGCGTCAGTCTCCAGCAGAAGCGACTGAAGAGAAAAGAAAAACAAAAAAACTCACCCTTGACGTCGGCGGTTGTAGCAGAGGCGCGAGACGGTACGCTGTGGCCGTAACCGTAGCCACCGCCGTTCGAGTATGCGTACGACGGCACGCCAGCCGAGGCCGACTGTGCCGACGAGACGCTCGAAGGATCAACGACTCCCGCGGAGACATTGTTAGCCTGCGAAGTCGTTAGGCGACGGCGGGACACAGAGCTAGGAGAAGGCTCACGGGGAGCTGCGCCATTTCCACGGTAGCGCGGATCGAGGTCATCACCAGGAGTCGACGACTGCGTCCGGGGTGGGTAACCGTTGCTCATCTGCGGCTGCGTGGCGTAACCGCCAGCAGTCATCATCGAGTAAGAACCCGACTCACGCGAGTACGGCACCGCCCCGTTCTGCATGCCTGGGTACATGTGTTGCTGCGTGTGGTCAGGAGCGACCCCCTGCGAGTAGTACTGCGAGTGAGCGCCGTAAGGCGACGGCATGGTGCCGGGCGCGTAGCGGTAGCCCTGGCCGTACTGGCTCGCGCCGGGGTAGGCGGCGTAAGCGGGCGAGAAGGGCTGCGAGTAAAACTGCTGGTGGTGGGCGGCGGGCATTGACGATGCAGCAGAGTGACCGTTCACTGGCGACGCCACGCGGCTCGACTGCGCAGACTGGGCGGCGGCACCAGGCACAACACCAGGCGGGGGAAGGGGATAGCCAGACGGGTACCCGTACTGGTTGGGGTCGTGCATGTAGCCTCCGTATGGAGCCGACGCCTGCGTGGGAGTCTGGTACGGGGACTGGCCGTGAGTAACAGATGACCCGGCCGACGAGCTGGGGGTGCCAGCATTTGAGCCTTTGGACTTGCGAGGCTGGCGGCTGTTGGACGACTTGAGGCCGGCGGCCATCATCGCGGCGGCAACAGCCTGACGCGCTGCAGTTCCGGACCCACGACGCAGAGTGGGCGAAAGATGAGTGCGGTAGTGCTGCTGCAAGTTGTCCTGACGGCTGGTACGCGTCTCACAGCCTGGGTAGGGACATTTGAACGCCTTGATACCAGTGTGGATGCGCTGGTGACGCTGGAGGTGACCGCCAGTGGTGAAACCACGCTGACAGATGGGGCAGACATGAGGCTTTGGTTTGCCTTCAGCCGGCCCGGTAGCGCCGTTCTTGCCCTTTGTGGGCGGGGGCGGGGGAGGGCCTTGGGCAGGCGCGCCGTTAGCCCCGTCACCGGCTGGGACAGCCGATGGGGGTTGGTGGTCTGCGTCGTAGCCTCTGTTTGCGTCGTTTGGGGGCATGCCGAGCTGATGGGGAGGTCCTCCGACGGGCTGGCCGTAGTTGGACATTGGGTGGTGGGGGTTAAGGGCTGGTGGAAAAGGGCGGGACGGGTAGTCGCTAACTAGGAGCGATGAGTCTGTAGGGAGTGGGTGCGTTCAAGATGAGACGAGACGAGATAAAAATGGGACGTAAACGAAGACGGAGATGATGGTGACGAGCAACAGTGGTTAGGACAGGGGGGGGGGAGGCCGGAGGTACGGAGATGGGAGGAGGAAAGTCGATGAGGGAAATCAAAGGTGGATGGATGGTGGAGAGAGGGAGGGGCGCGTTAGGTGAGGGAAGGTGGGAGAGAGGGATTGGGTGGAATCAAGGTCGGGTGGTTGAAAAAAATGGGCCCGCCAATTAGAGGGTTGTTACCACCACACGGCCACAAGGGGTAAGCGCGGGCGGATGACCAAGGCCGATTCGGATCAAGTACCGCAGAGTTGCCGGTGTCGACGTGGATCCGTACAATGCAGTGATGGCAATGATATGCGTTGGATGCAAGTGACGGATTAAGAATGCAGGATGCAGGACAAGGATTGAGATGGAGGTGGAAAGAGATGACCGAGGCGTGAGGGAGAGGGAGAGGGAACAGTGACGACAAAAGGGTAACGGGAGCGAGGGCCAGAAGGGGACACCGGAGTTGTGTATAGTTGGAAGGATGGGGGTGACGGAGTGTATGAAATCGTTATAAATCGGGCGTCAGCCTACTGCAATTTCGGGGGCGAGACGAAGAGTGGGCATAATATATCAATTGGATGCGAGAAGACAACAACGCATAACGCGCCGCCACGAGCGGCTCTGTGCTCGCCACCATTGCCGCGGCTGTCGACAACAATGCCAACATCGGCAGCGCGAGGAGGGAGGGGGCTTGAACAAGCTTTGAAAAGGAAGGACGCGCCTGGCAGACAGCTCCCCCATCTGCCACGTCGTGCGAGTGGCGAGACTAGGAGGGACCTTCCTTGTCCGGTTGTCCCCGTCCCGCGTCGAGCGGTGGTAGCGCTGCTGGCAAACGACCACCGACACTGCTGCTCGCTGTCGCCGAGGCGGCGCGGCGCGTTGATGACAGGGGCCGAAGAGTGCGCCGTGGTGAAGTGAGGTGGCTCAGGTCCGCGGTCCAGGGCTAGGCCCCTAGATCCGCGTCCAGGTTGTCTCAACACATTAGGGAAAGATAAGATGCACGGATGGAGGATGGGCCATCGACGGCCGCCGATGCCGCCGGACTGGCGAGCATGCGTGCCGTGGTCGCGAGGGAAGGACGTACCAGGGGATGGAGTGGCAAAGGTTGATGAGTCAATTGTAAAAGCTGCGCCGAGCTGGGCGGGACCGGGAGCTTTGGAGATGGGATTGGATTTGGGGGATTGGATTAGCGGCCTTAGTTTGCAAGATGTGAATTGAGGGAGGGATGTGGGGAGTGCGATGAGGAGAATGTAGGAGATGGCAGGAGAGAGAGAGAGAGAGCAAGATGATAGCAGTGATTGAGATGGTGGTGGTGGTGAGTGGTGGTGAGTGGTGGGGGGGAGGAGGAGGAGAAGGAGGAAGGGCGATGACTCGGAGCGCGTTGCGGGGCAAAGTTTAGCGGCAGTGGCCGTGTGGCATGTGTTGAGTGGATTTGGGTGGGTTTGGGTGGACGGGGGTGGACGTGGGTGATGTGTGGGCGTTGTGGGCGGTGTGGACTGCGGCGGGATGAATTCACCCAGGCAGCAGGCAGGCAGCGGGCAGTAAGCAGCCAGTCACCTGTACTGTACAACGTGAGAGGATCCAGACGAGAGACAAGGGGACGAGGAGAGAGATCTCGCGGTAGAGTGCGGCTATCCACCGGGGGGGGGCGGGGGGAAAGGAGAGGCGGGGGAGGAGCACGCGCGTGCCAGCGTAAGAGAAGGCTCTCGGCATGCGTCGTTGGAGGACTGCTAGGCGATCAGACTCCGGCGTCAGAGCAGAGGAAGCGCTCAGAGGATCAAAGGCGAGGGCCAGGTGTGAGGCGCGCGGCGTTCGAGTTGGAGCTGGGCGGCCATGCGCGGGCTCAGAGATGACGGACGACCTTCCTCAGTGTGGTCGGATGGAGCTTGTGATATGCCCAATTCGGTCAACGCAGCAGGCACGCCTTTTCAGGGATGGCCATACCTCGTTGCGCGAACAGAGGGGCGCACTCGGGACTCGGGCCTTGGGCGTCCACCGGTTGAACCCTGCATGCGATCGGGCTTTCGCTTGATATATTGACCCTGGTAAATCGAGGGTGCTCACGGGTGCAAGTGGCTCCCTTCTTGCCGTCGCCCTTTGCGGCCTTTGGCTCATCTGGCTGGGTCGCGTGTTGGCACAGGGAGCATGAGGGCCCTCCCTTGGCTCTTCCCCTACACTTTGCCCTGGTCCCCCTGCCCACCGTTTTGGAGCCTCTGGTCCCTGTGCGCCCTGCAGTTGCAGGTCCCAAGGCCCCAACAAGAGCCAAGTATCGGCGTCCTCCGACTCCGCCTCCGCAGCATCTTTTCCTTCACTGAACAAATCCTACTCTCTCTCTCTCCTCACCTCCGATCTCTTCGATCTCTTCAACCTCCCCGTGTCATGGTGTCAGATGCAATCTCCCATACGCACATGTCATATGTGACGCGCGCGCCTTCTTCGCAGACCATGTGTCGTGCCTTCATACCTCAAACTCTGCATGACATCCCATCCTCCGCTTCCAACCAAACTCAACCACACCACCACCACCACCAGTAGTCGCCATGAGCCACTAGTAGTCGGTGTGAATGTGCCTCCATTCCACACCGTGACTGTAACACGCCTCCACGCCCGTGCCCAAGCTAAAGCCCAAGCCCAAGCCCACGCCGTAGTCTTGCTGACCTCACCAACACCATCCTCACTCTTACCATATCACCCAACTTCGTACGCCGCGGGCGCCGGGCATACCGCTCCCCTGGCCGCCGAACCGTCTTAGCCCCGTATCTCAGGGCGCCACTATTCATCCCTTCGGATGATCCCTAGACACCGGCGGAAGCCCTTCTCTGGCCACACCCCAAGCTCCAGCTGAGCCAAACCCAACCAGCCTCGGAAATTCCGCATCGTGGAGCGCGGAGCGAATGCCCGTGTTCTGCAGCTCTGCAGATTCGGCACCTGCTGCCGCGTTCCAGCCATGCCCCCCCTCAGCCATGCTCTGCTCGCGGGCTTGAAGAGCTCAAGGCCTCAAGGAGCGCGCTCGGACGCGGACCACGTCTCACCCGAAGCATTGTGCCTGTGACTCGCCAGCTTCCCAAGGCCCCCTAATTCTTCCCTGAGGCGAGCCCGTCGGCCACAGGGTACAAAGGGCCGCAAGGGAAGCCAGACGCGCTTGATTTGAATTGTAGAATCAGGCCGCCTGCCCTCCTCATCTCACGGGGCACGCTCAATGCCCTTTGCAGTTCCATTCTCCCACCTCAGTTCTCCATTTCTCTCCGAACGCACACGGCGGCACGCTTCCATCCGCCCCTTCTGTGCTTCCCCCGCAGCCGCTGCACACCACCGCCTCCATCTCCAACGCTTCAGTCGCCGGCCCTATCACGCTGCTGACGCAGCGGCACGGCTCCGCCCCGATCCCCATGTGGTAGACGGCTCAAGCACGTCGTCAGCCCTCCGCATGACGCATGCGTGCCAACTCGCGACGTCAGCGCATCAGCGCCAACTGCGGTTGGCCGATGTACGCCGTGTCGTGTGGCATGCGCGCTCGTGTCATGCCCACAAACCACAAGACAAGACGCAAGACAAAAGCTCTTGTGCCAAACGCCTCCTCGCGCCCTCGCTCCATTCCGAGGTTCCGAGGCTCGAGCGCCACTGCCCCCGTCCGCACAGACCCACGCCATCCTCGTTCCACCCACTCACAACCGCATCCTGTCCCCGGCCCACCCGATGCCAAGAGGCGAAGCGAGAGGACAGGCGAGGTCATAGCCGCGGTGAGCGGCGAGCATGCGGGCGAGCATATGCGACAAGCGGTTGCCTCCATGCAAAAAGTGGAAATCAGAGGCGTCAGCTCTTGCATTAAAGATGTGGATGGAAGAATGCGCACCATTCTTCTGTCCGAAGCGGTAATTGAAACGTAAACAAGCTTGTGTCTCCTGAACACGGGGTTGTCCAGGTCGCGTCGCGTTGAAGGATCGTAGGGTGCAGTGATGAAAGGATCCCAGGGTGAGAGGCTGGCGCCGACGGGTCAACCTGCCGACGGTTTCGGTGTGCAGTTTGGCGGCATCAAGACTGGCGCCGTCGACTTCGGCATGCCCTCCCGAAATTTACAGCTTATCTCTCCAAACGCTGGAGATAGAGTTCATCATATCTTTGCCACATGGCAGCGTCAAGGTTTGTCACGTAGCTGCGTACGTCGGGTTGTGAGCTTCATCGCAGGCGCCCTCCGACGACGGGTCGCCTCCATTGCTCGGCTCCCTGTGAGCGCGTTATCAGCTTCTCGAAGTTTCATGTTTGCTCGTCAGCTTTCTGATCGTCGGATCGCCATCACATCCCTGGTCGTAGGGAGTGGGTGATGGCCTGATAGGGTTGATGCAGATCAGGTGTGCGTCGCCGAGATCTGAGATAAGCAAAGCCTGCAGGATCGAGGGACCGTGATGAGGGTGAGTCGAGTTGGGCGGGAGGGCGTGTGTTGGCGGGGAGGGCTCTTGACAGTGTGTGGTCAGAGGCAGTCAGGGCCTCGGCCTGGATGGTAGCAGCAACGAGCAATGCGATTAGGATGGAGTCAGCCTACAACCTCGAGATGTGTAAAGCGTTGCGTAAGTGGGTCAGGATGCACGCGTGTTGACGAGGGGAGTTGATAGATAGCCGCCACCTGTTCAAGCGAAAGGCAACTACTCTTGTTGAGACAGCAGCATGACGAGATTGGACGAGTACGGCATGACAATGTCGGCCCCTTGTGGCCCTGCGCGATAAGACTCGGCGTCTTGATGTCGACGAGTGATGGACGACGAGTGATGGGGCTTGTCCAGGTGGCTCAGAGCGATTTGAAGCCCCTTGGGCTTTGGGCTCCTCGTGTCCTCGGGGTCTAATAATGGCTTTGCGGCCTGAGTCCGACGCGCCGATGAGATGTGGGTGGAGTGTCGATCTTTCAGGGTTGTTGAGGAACGTGTGGGCGTGTATGTGTGTATTGGGTATAATGGGATCGCCAGCGACGTCGGCGTACCTGTGATGGGGCGCTAGGGTCCGAGGGACGATAGGCCGGAGCATTCTGCAGGCTTCGAGCCGAGGTACTGTACGTAGATGCCAAGCGCGTGGCACTCTTGCTTGGGAATTGGGTGCTAGGGCGCTCCATACACAGTACGACTGTGAGACATGAGGCCCCACCACCTGTCGAATTGATCACGAGTTAGGTGACCTAAAACGGTCAACACAGCTGCAATCAGAAACGAAGGAGTGTTGGGGGATGAGAATCGAGTGTGGCGACGCGTCCAAGATGTAGGAGCGAGACAAGGAGAGGGGAAGGAAGGTGCGGCTGAAGCGCCAGCACGTCTAGCTGGAGGGAGGAGACAGTCAATTCCGCCATATCGGTGGGATACAGAGTGCAGCAGAGGTCGTCTCTGGCCTGGAGGCTAGAGGTGAACAGTAGCTGGGGAAGGGAGCAAAAGTGGTGACGATTTATTGTTGCGCTTGAGCATGCTGATTGTCAGTCCAGCCAGGATCGATGAGAGTACCCGCGGCATTATCTCCACCCAAGTTGACGGATGGCGCGGAGGGCGACTGTGAGATTGCGGTGAGGAACGAGTGTCAGAGGATGGACATATATCAGAGTGGAGGGGTGGGAGGGTGATCGTCATGACCGGTCAGTGCGAGGAGGTGCCGAGAGCAGGTGTAGATGGCAGAATGGTGGATGTGAACAGCCTCGCGGTGCTGTAGCTCACCAGCAGTGCAATGAAAGAGGTAATGGACAAATGCAGTCAAGTTGCGCCTTCAATAGAAGAGAGGGAACGACTGGGAGAATGGGAGAAAGAGAGAACGAGAGGAAGAGGATGAAGAGGAAATATGGCGAGATGCTCGTGCCGGGGGGGGGGGGGGGGGGGGTGAACAGGGCGGACTTGTCCCATCAAGCCGCCTTCCTTCCTCCCCATTGTTACTGCTGTCATGCCCGTTGCGAGGGCTCGAGATCTCCTAGGTTTATGAACACACAGCACACCCAGAGGGGAAACGCGCTGGGCGAGCATATTCCCACAGCGAGGGTTTCCTTTCACCGTTGTTCTATGAAGTTGCCCACAGTCAGCCGGACGTCAGGATACTTGTGCCCGATGGTCACCAGGTACTTGATATGCTTGGAAGGGTTTGTTGCTTTGGAACTGTGAGCTCAATCAGCTTTCGCGTGCATTGCACGACCCACGACGGGCGGCGATTGCATGGGGCGCAGTGATATTGATATTGAGAAGGGAGAGGTTCAATGGAAAAGGCGGGAGACAAGTGATCAGTCCAACTCTACAAACTGAACACCCCGGGCTTCCCCACTGCTGGTTGGTCCCGCACTAATTAGAGAATGGAAGGCCAACACGGAGTACACGAGATGCGAACGCGCATGGCGGCACTGGCATACATGATACCCATCTCCTCTTCCACATTTGGGATTCTCCGCTGGCTCCCAGCCCATCAATACAGCATACATGCACGAACAAATACAACGTGAACGAGTCTACTCTTCGCCCTCCTCGTCCTCAGTGTCATCCTGCGACCCGTGATGTGTGAAGTCGTACAGAGATTGCGGCAAAAACTCGCTGACGTCCGGCAAGACCAAATCCTCGAAAATAGCCGACTCAGATAATGCAGCCGCACGGGGTGGACCGTTGTCTGGGGCGCTGGCGCCTTCGGTTCCACCTCCGCCCGCGCTTCCGCCTGTGTCCCCTGCTCCTTCCCCTTCCCCCTCCCCTCCCGCACTCCCGGCGCCGCTCGAGACGGGCATGCCCGCTTGGTCGAACACAATGCCAAACCGCCTTCCGTCATTAAGGCGCCGGCGGGCGCGGCGTAAGGGAGGGCTCTCCTCGCGCGCCCGGCGCTGGCTCCCATACTCTTGGAGCCAGCTCATGCTCTCTCCAGAAGGCTCGGGGGAGTTTGACCGCCGCCTGGTTCGCCTCGGATATCCGTGGGTGGTGAAGGCGCGCGGGAACGACACGGACCCCGCGGCATTCAAACTCCCACGCACTCCGAAAGAGTGGAAGACCGGCTCGTCTCCCTCTAGCTCCCCCACTCCTTCTCCCTCTCTGGCCGTCTCCCGATCCCTAGCGCCCACTCGAGGGGTGCCGGGCTGGAGACGCTGAGGCGGCTCGTCGTAGATGAACATGGGCGCAGGCGTGGCCTCACGTTCGCCGGTGCGCGCCTCCCGCCTCGCATGTGTCGACCAGTACGGGTCTGGCAGGGCAATCCACTCTTCCCAAGAGCGGGTGGCGTCCCGTGCACGCGAGTTGCGAATAAGATTCGACGCGGTTTCCGCGATGCGGCGCGGTGATGCCGAGGCAGAAGCCAGACGCTGTACCGCGATGTGCTGCTGTCAGAAAATTCCCCGGGGCGGAGGGAAGGAAAGTATAGAGGCGAACTTACGTTTACGAAGCCCTCCCAGGCGGCAATGACTACCTCGTCGCCCTGTGCCGCAGCGTCAATGATGCTTTGGAGGCGCAGGTCTTGTCCGCGGGCATGGATGCAGATTGGTTCGCGCGAGAGAGCTTCACGGCTGGCGTGAGTGACGGAGGCCAGAAAGGTGGGTTGAGAAGGAAGATGGTAGACCACTAAGGCAGGGGGGTCTGAATGGAGTACTATGGAGTGTGTGCTGCGACGAATACCCACTGGATTGCGCGCAACACATCCATGGCGCGTCGGTCCGCCTCGCGCGGGACTGGCTTGCCCATCGCCGGAATTGATGCCCCGCTCGCAGTCGCTCAGCTCGTCTCGACTGTATTTCAAAGGCGTCGCGGCCAGCGCGTATGCTTGCTGGAAGGGCAAGCGTTCTGGTTTTGGAGTGCGGTGTCCAGACCGTGGAAGAGTTGTAGGGTGGGTGTTTGTGACGCTCCGTCCGTTCCCGCGCGAAGTAAAGGTCGCGTGGGTGGCAACGGGAGCAAATGCAACCCCGTGATCATTACCACGACATCCACAATCAATAACTTCTGATTTGGACACCGATCCACAGACCACCGAACTCGCCATGCCGAAGATCCGCACAAGCCGTACCAAGCCGCCTCCCGAGGGGTTTGAGGACATTCAGTGAGGGCTGGGCTGGACTATCTGACCGCAGGGATGTACTCGAGGAGTACGAGAAGAAGATGCGTGACGCGGAGACCGAGAGCCACGAGGGCAAGCGCAAGGTTGAAGCTGTGTGGTGAGTTCTGCTGGTGATCCGTAGCACGGTAACGGAGCCAAGCGGTCTCTTAGAGGGCGGTTAAAGGATCGCGTGCTGCCGCGCTGCATATCCTAGTAGAGAGCTAAACGCAGGCCGATCATGCGCATCTCGCACGCCCGATCGCGGTACATCTACGACTTGTACTACAAGCGCGAGCTCATCAGCCGACAGCTGTACGACTGGCTTCTAAAGCAGGGCTATGCGGACGCCAAGTGAGTGCTTTAGATGACTTTAGTCGGGACCTGCGCTGACCGCAGCTTGATAGCCAAGTGGAAGAAGTGGGTTGTCGAGGAGCCATAGTAAGATGCTGACCACCTCCTTACTTATCCTTCAACAATCGTGCGTGTTCTGACTTCCCGCGGTGCATCCTTTCTTTCTCAAACTTCTCTGCCCGCTCCGCGTGTCCACTGCGCGCTGTTCCCCACCTGACGATGATCGTACTCCTACATCACTCCAATCTGCAGGCAAGGATACGAGCGCCTCTGCTGCGTCAGGTGCGTCCAGGTCAAGGATAGCAACTTCCAGGGCTCGACCTGCATCTGCCGCGTCCCCAAAGCCAGCCTCAAGAAGGGCATTGTCGTCGAGTGCCCTAACTGCGGTGAGCTCACTACTTTGGCGCGTTCTCCGCATCGCAAGCTAACCCCAGGCTGCCGTGGCTGCGCCTCGGGCGACTAGTGTGTCATACCCATGCTCCGTACTATATGCATGTAGTTTTAGTGTGTGCGCGGCGAGGCTTCTGAACACGCCGAGCATGGTCCCGAACTCGATTGTCAGGCCTTACGTTCGCTCTCCGACACTGGTTCGAACGGCGTCGCTGTGACGCGCTTCTGAAACGCCGGAAGGCCGGATGATCGGGCTACTTGCCGACGCGCGCTGTGTATCTCCACCACATTCCACTCACTTCACCATGGAGCCGACGACCCCCGTCAAGCCCGCCGACATCCTCGCGCGTCTGCCGGGAGCCTTTGATGCGGCGCACAAGGCAGGCGACCTCATTTTCTTTGACAGCAGCGTGCGGACAGTGCACGGCGAGTTTCCCGTGAGTCCGCTTCCCACCTTCGACCAGCTTCCTCGAGTTGTGCTCTCGAGGGGAGTGTCTGCTCGCCATTGTGGCACGGCCATAGTCGGGCTATGGAGCGACTAACCCCAGTTTGAGGTGCGCACAGCACCTGCGCTCGGCGAGAAGAAGAAGGCTGCCGAGGCCCAGGAAGGACCGGAAGGCCCGGAGACAAAGCGGAAGCGCGTCGATGCCCCCGAGCGCCCGTCGCCCTTCCGCCCGCCCTACGTTCCGGGACTTTACGTGGGCAGCGTGGCCGGCGTCGACGGCGAGGTGAACCAGAGTGTGCTGGTGAGTCTACGAGCGCTAGCGAGGCTGCTTCTCCTGCCTGCGTGCGCTGCAGTGACACTCTAACACCAGCTCAACAAGTTCGCCATTCTGCCGCAGCACTTCCTCCTCTGTCCCGTTGAGGAGGAACCGCAGTCACTCCCGCCGACCCCAGGACAGCTGGCGCAGGCGTACGCCTTCCTCCTCGCGGCGAGCCGCGAGCGCCGCGATCTCCTCGCATTCTACAATGGCGGACCGGGTGCTGGGGCGAGCCAGCGCTGGCGCCACATCCAGTTCGTTGAGGCGCGCCCGCCCGTCGAGAGCTGGGTGCGGAGCATGGTGTTTGAGAGGCCAGGTGAGTGCATATAGTCACTTGGGTTTGCGCGGAGACAGGCTCGAGGACACACGACGGATCCCGCTGGCGCAGCGCTGACTCCAGATCGCGCAGTCATCCACCCCACCCTGCCATACCTGCATATCGTGCACCCACTCCCGCCCTCGCACAACCTTCCCTCGCCAATGAGCGCCGACGACCTCGTCGAGCTCGCAGACCGCCTCGCGCCAGCCCTCATGCGCTCCTTCGACCTTGCGTTCGACGCGCTGCGTCGCGCCGGCGGCGACCGCTCGCAGGGCTGGAACCTCCTCATGACGCTGTGAGTCCCTCTGTCCTCCACGGAGGGCGTTGCGACTCCTCTGCCGCTTCGCTCATGCACCCCCTCCTTACATGCTGACCCCAGCGAACACCTCCACCTCATCCCGCGCTCGTCACCGACGTACGTCTCTGAGACGCTTGCGATCGACATCAACTCGCTTGGCTACGCGGGTATGCTGCTGGTCAAGAGCGAGGCGGAAGATGCGGCACTCGACAGCGTTGCGAAGGCTGAGGGCGGGCTCGTGGGCATCATTGCGCGCTGCGGCATCCCGCGCGAGTTTGGCGAGCAGGCCCTCGAGGCCGACGCGACGCAGCACGGCGGCGCAGGCGCCGCATTCGATGGCCTGTGAGACTGCGCGCGGGCGAGGCTCATCGCAGCGAGGCAAAAGCCGCCGCAAAGCCCAGAATGTAGATCGAGGCATCGCTGTTGGTACTGCTGTGCGCCAAGCTATCCACGACCATGCAAGTCATCTATCTCCTGCATTGCTAATCCGTACATTCTATCATCTGATCTACTACAAGTTGGACTCGCGGATGAGCGAGGAGGCCAGCTTGAACGCTGGTGCCGGGTCCTGCCGCGCCATCTCGGAGAGTGTGAGCAGCTTCTTGACGCCCACGTTGAAGTCGGGGCGCCCCTGCTCGCCGAAGCGTGCCTCGCGCAGCATGCTCATGCATTTCTGCAGCTCCGAGTGGTCAAACATCTTGATCTCCTTGAGGACGTGCTCAACCGCGTCGAGTGACGTCAGTGGGGACACAGGGATGTCCGTGTCGAAGGCATCCTGCACGCCCATGTCGGCAAGGATGGACCGGTTGCTCGTCGTCGCGAGGATAAGCAGGCGGCGGCCCTTGGGTGGGCGCTTGCCAAACAGCACGACGAGCGCCTGCAGAACACCGTTGGAGAAGCGGGGCCCGATCGGGTTCCAGTCAAGCAAGCGCTCGATGTTGTCGACGACGATTACAGATGATGGCGACTTGTACGCGTCCGAGAACACCTTGTGCAGATGTGCGATCTTCTGTGCCTCTCCGTAGCCAACCATCTGCTCCGGCGAGATGAGCTTGATGAAGGGGAAGTCGGACTGCATCGCAATGGTCGCTGCGAGCGCAGTCTTGCCTGAACCGGTCGGGCCGTGAAGGAGCGCAGCAATGAGGGGGGTGCGCTCCGAGTGCCGCACCTGCTGCACCAGCAGCGAGCCGTCATTGAGGATTTCGTTGATCGACTTCGAGTAGTGGATCATTCCCATCGTCACGACCTGCTGCAGCTCCTCCTCGCTCACGCCGAACGCAGGCTGCACCTCGTCGAGCGCGTGCATGAAATCAGCACGCATGATCTTGAGGTTCTCGACGTCATCAAAGGCCGCGACGGACCCGACCTTGACGTGACGGTTGAACGCGAACGAAGTTGCGCTCTTGACGAGGCCGTTGAGTTCGGCGCCGGAGAAGTTCTTGGTGTGTGCGGCGAGTTCGGCAAGGTCGACGTCATGCCCCATCACACCGTTGTCACGCATCTTGGCAGTGTGGATGTTGAGAATCTGGAGGCGGCCGTGCTCGTCTGGCAGCGAGATCTCGATGTGCACCTCGAGACGCCCTGGGCGGAGGAGCGCCTCGTCGATCATATCCATGCGGTTTGTCATGCCGATGATGAGAACGTTGTTGAGTTGGTCCACGCCGTCCATCTTGGAGAGCAGCTGGTTGACAACCGAGTCGCCGACACCGGTGCCAGAGTTGGTCGAGCCACGCTGCTTGCAAATGGCGTCAAGCTCGTCGAAGATGATGATGTGCAGGCCTGACTCATCGCCCTTCTCCTTCTGCTCCTTCTCGGCGTCCGCAAACAGTTTGCGAATGTTCTCCTCAGACTGGCCCACAAACTTGTTCAGAATTTCGGGGCCGTTCACGACCTTGGGCTCGCGCGCATTGAGCATCTTGCCGATCTGGCGTGCCATAAGAGTCTTACCCGTACCGGGCGGGCCGTAGAGGAGAATACCCTTGACGTGCTGGATGCCGAGCTTATCAACAAGCGCCGGAGGGAAGATGCGAGATGCGAACGCGCGGCGGAAGATAGCGCTGAACTCGGTGTCCAGACCACCAATCCCCATGTCCTCGAACTTGAAGTTGGGTGCAAGAATCGCGTTTTGTGAGCGCATCTTGGAGCTACTCTTGAGCTTCATGTTGGACGCAGGGTCCTTCGACCACAAGATCTCGGAGCCCTCCATGACTATGCCGGTCGCGCCCTCTTGCCCGTCGAGGGTCGAGACGTTGCGCACAAGCGCCTTGAGCTGGTGTCCACGGTAGTCGAATACCAAGCTTTGAAGGGGCGTCAGAGGCATGTTCGGGAATGCATTGATGAACGCGGCCGACATGTCTTCGGCATCGAACAAGTCAGCAGTCTCCTTGCGCTTGACCAAGAAGCCGACTTCGAGCTCGACATCGGACGCAAAGTCGCCGCTGCCAGGGTAGTACGGTTCGCAGTCGACCGTCTCACCAACAGCGGACAGCCCGATCCACTGCCGCTGAATCTTGGATGGGCCGAGATGCCGGGGCGGAAGCGTCCCAGTGTTGTCCCGAATAATCGAAAGGATGTACTTGCCCCGAAGGATCACACACTCGACATCCTGGGGAAAGTCGGCCGGATTGACAACCAACCGGTTGGTCAGCGCCAATGGGTCAGACGGGCAAGGTGCGATGCCGAAACTGCGATTAGTTCCATCAAAGATGTGACTTCAGCCACTCACGTTCCACGTCCGCTGCCGCCGCTTGACTGCTGGCCATACTGCTGACGAGGTGCGGGGGATGAGGGGAGCGGCCGCTGCTGAGGCGGTGCTGGTGCGCGGTACTCGGACTTCTCTTCGGGGTACCCGTACTGGTCGTGGCGGGGTGGTGGTGCTGAAGGAGTATATCCACCCTGGCTACCACCACCATAACCTCCGTGCCGGCCACTCTGCTGGCCGTACCCGGCCTGCTGGCCATACTGCTGGCCGCCGTATCCACCCTGGCCGCCGCCCAGCCCGGAGGGCGGTGCTGGTGAGCGGGAGGGTGGGAGAGACGCGCTCGAGCCCGCCTCGGAGGGTACACGATCGTATGGCCCGCCGGCGCCGGCTCTGCGCGCCGCGGGTGCGCTGGGGTCGTTGCGTTTGAAGAAAGACATGATAAGCGAGAGATGAAGGACCGAGATGACCCCGACGTGGATCATAAGGTCGTGGTGGAGGTGGCGACGTGGGGCCGGACATCTGTCGTTCTCCATCCACGGGACCAAATCTTTCCACCAACACCTCCACTCTTCTGGACCACGGCATGAGACTTCTGACACATCAACAACACGGCCGCTGCCATGTCGAATCCGACGGACGACGAGCTGCGCGCAGCCGTGCGTGAGGCGCGCGAAGCACACCCTGACTTGGGCGTCCTCAAGCTACTGGTGGCAGTCAAGGAGAAAGGCGTCACCGTGAGCGAGAAGCGTTTCCGCAAGGTGCTGTCCGAGGTCGGCGGAACCGTGGCGGGCGGCGCCGCCGTTGCCGCCTCCAAGCCGGCGAAGAAGAAGAAGGGCAAGAAAAGCCGTCGCGTCGGCGACCACCTCGAGCCCGAGACGCATTTGGACGCCACACTCGACATTAAGGCTATCGCACCAAAGGTCAAGGCTGCCATGTTCGGCGGCGCACGCGGGAAGGGCCTGGTTGCGGCTGAGGAGCTGCAGATGGGCGAGATGATCTGGCGCGAGGAGCCGTTCATGGCGTGTGCGAGCCCGTGAGTATTCAAATGGGACGGGACGGCTCTGACTTCAGTGCTCTTCATCAGATGCTCAGCGCCAACCAGATGTGCAATCATTGTCTCGCGGCATGGGACCGCCTTCCTCGCACTGTCGCCGCGTGCCCGAAGTGTCCGGCCGCTTTCTGCTCCCGTCTGTGTCTGCAGCGGGCGCAAGAGTCGTCCCACCACCCCCTTCTGTGCGAGGGCACCAACCCCGCGGCCGCACCGCTGAATGAGTTCATCCAAGGCCGCGAGTGGCGCTCCCTTGGCATCGTGGCCCGCATCCTGGCGCGGTTCCTCGGCACGCGCGCGTGGGAGGGACCCGACGCCGCCAAGGCCTACGATGCACGTATCTTCTCCTTCGCCCGTGTGAACATGGAGGAGCGCGAGCGTGACAACCCCGCTTTCGTCGCCGAGTCCGGCACCATCACCGCTCTTTGGGGCATGGCACACCAGTTGCTCCTCAGCGCACTGCATCCTCAGACTGAGCTCGAACAGGCTCGCCTTGCGAAGATCCTGCGTAAGGGCGGACGGCAAGTCACCCCGTTAACCGACGAGGAAGAGCAGCGCTGGTTCTCGTACCACGCGTTCCTCGAGCTACTGGGAATGGTCAACATCAACCTTGAGGACTCCGGCGGTCTCTACGCTCTGCACGCGCATCTGAATCACTCGTGCGAGCCAAACGTGCAGGTGAGTGCGAGGCAAGGCTCGACTGTCGAGTCGCAGCCTTCACAGGCTGTAGCCTATCGATAGCCCAGAGCTGATGCCAGGTCCGCAACCTACCGAAGGGCTGGACGCCGCCCGACTCTCTCCCCGCTCCTCTACCGGAGCGCATGCAGCGCGGCACGCACAAGCTGACCCTGCTGGCGCGCGAGACCATCCCGGAAGGCAAGGAGCTCACCATCTCCTACGTGCCGCTGGACATGCCGCGCAGCGAGCGACAGAAAGCGCTTCGCATGGGCTACGGGTTCTGGTGCGATTGCGTGCGGTGTGAGCGCGAGAACCCTTCGAAGCAGGGCAAGACAAACGGAGGCGAGGAGACGCACAAGAATGACGTCGTCGGGAGCATCGCTACCGGCGTGCGAAGCCTTACCGTGGGCCAGTAGTTGTAATCCAGCATCAATACCATGCATATATTTCGAACCTGTGCTCCCGCCCTACCTCCTACGCTTGCCCGCTCGCCCCGCATCATCCGCCTTTCTCTTGGCGCTCCGCGCCGCCTTCGCCTCGTCCTTCTCCTGCTTGCGCAACCTTTCCTCCTCCGCTGCCACCAGTCTTCCCATCACGCCCAACACTCGCTTTTCGCCCAGCCTCACAACAGCGGCATCTCGCTGACGTCCCGGTGGGCCAGCGATGATCGCGAGGTCCTCCTCGAGGGTGGTGACATGCTTGGCGCGCCTGGCGGCGATAGCTTTGCCGATGATGTTGGAGGAGGTGACATCTAGCGTTGGCCGGGGGAGCTTGCCCTTGCTCTGAGCGCGCGTCCACTCCGCATCACTAGATAGAAGGCGGGCAAAGGCGATGAAGGCGGGCGGGAGGGCATCCTCCTCGTCGGGGTAGCCGAGGGAGAAGACGTCTTCCTGCCCCTCCTCCAGCCACCACTCTACCCGCTGCTCCAGACCTGACCCAGCTGCAGCGGCCAGTACGAGATCGCCCGGAACTTCGACGTCGTCCCCCGCGTTGCCGAAAGGGTGGCCGCCGAGCTCCCCAGGCGTGAGAAGGGAGAGGATGGAGTCGGGTAGCGGTAGGTCGTCAACATGACCGTACTTGCGCAGAAGCTCCGAGTTCGGTGGCGACGCGTACGTGTTGTACTGAAGTCAGCGTGTCGCCATCTCGTCCCTTGCATTGCGGAACTCACGATCTGCTCGCCTGCTGCGATATCCTTCGTCGTGATCATAGTGTATCCCTCCCCGAACTCAGTGTTCTCCACCACCCCTTCTGCGTCATCATCGTCGCCACCGTCGGCAAACAGACGCGCGTTGTCCATCTCGTACGCGGCATTCAGCATATCCGCCATCGGCACCATCACGGCGATCTCGTCCTCTTCCTCCTCGTCCCCGTCTTCGTCGGTGCCGGGCGGTGGGCCGCCTGCGCGTGTGCGCGGCACTGTGAACGAGCGGGAGAGGATTCGCGATCCCTGCACGTGGAACGAGTGCAGGGTAAAGTGCTCCGAGGGGGGGAATACAGCAGGGTGGGATCTCATAAGCGGTTCGAGTGTAGTGGAGTATAGTTCGTGTGCCGATGCCTTGCCGATACGGTCTGGGATCAGCGACTGGCCGGTCTGTGAGTTGCGGAGGGATTGCAGTTTGCTGCCAGCCTAGAAGGCGAAACCCCAACCACTTACCCTCAATGTCCGTCCCCTTTAGCCCTTCCAACTCCTCGTCACTCCACCACATCGGAGCGCCAAACTCGGAGGGCATCGTCTTGAGATATCCGGCCCACTTCGATCGGTCTCCCAAACTGCTTTCGTACATCATGGCCAGGATAAGCGGTGCCCACCCCTTGTCTGCAAGTGACTCCCACGCCTCCTTCCCTCCGTCAGCAGCGAGGGCGGGGCCGAGAGCGCTCGTCCATGGCGTCAGGAGGTAGGATAGAGGGAGGTGGAACAGCGGCGTGCCCGCCGCGATTGGCCTTGTGGCAATGGCGCCCGCGCCCATGCCTGGAATTGAAGCGAGTGTGAAGGCATCGGAGCACCAGGCGCCGGATGCGGACATGGAGGCAAGAAGCGGATCGTAGGCCATGCTGTGAGATGTGTGTTGGATCATGGAAATTTCTGTCAACAGACCTGGAAGAGGTGACCGAGAAAGTGGAGGTGGAGGTGGAGGCTTTACCACGTGTCATGGAATGCTTGTGGCATTGTGGCGAACGGGCACGACAAAGAGTTGAAACCGTCGCAGCACTTTGAAGGCGCTGGCGCTGCCGAGTTCTGTTAAGGTCAGTACTGGGAGCTTGCATTACCGGGATTACTTTCACACCCAGGAGCACCCCGCTTAACTAGCTTTCTGACTTTCCCCCGCACTGCTTCTGGCGGCATCCTTTCCACTCCCGAAGGCGCATTCTAGGCAGTGTCAGCGGTGCCAGGTGATTGCCAGTATCAGGACTGCATGTGCCGAGGTACTTTTGACGTCTCTACGTGTCTTTTTGCCCTCCTTCTTGGTCTTCGAGCTGCCGTCCCTCCCGTCTCCCTCGTGACCACAATCCTCGTAACCACACACATGCATCGCCGAGACCCCCCGGTCCAGGCCGCGCAGCCCACACTGACATTGCCCTTCTCACGCCGTCATCCCCATTCACACCGCTCTCGCACCCACCTCGTCTATTTCACTTGGCGAACCCGTCCTCTACACATCCGTCGTCGCAGTCTTCCACAGTCTCGCGCTCCCACGTCCCACCTCCAATGGTTACTCGGCTGAGCCGCCGTCGGCCGTCGGTGTGTTTTCACACGGTTGCACTGGCGCATTGCTCCACAGTCGCACACTTGCACATTCGCACGTTCGCACCTGTGTCGACGGGTCGCCCCATCGCCAGACCGCCGACTCGTTGCACCGCCCGTCCCGTGGGTCATCGAGACTTAAAAGAGCTCACCTCCGCTCACCGATTCCTCAATGCAATCCCCCCTCCCAGTGCCCGACCTACCGACTGGAATCCCCTCCCCTCCCTTCTTCCCCCTCCCATCCCCTCCGCCCTGCCCCCCGCCCATTGCCTGACCTATCGAGAATCCCCTCCCCTCCCCTTTTCCCCTCTCCCATTCCTTCCGCCCTGCCTCCCGCCCAACACGTCTGACTTACTGACCGCCCGCCTTCCGACCCCTGAGTTCCCAGCTGCTCACTTGCCATTCCGCCAAATGCCTTCGCCTTACCATTTTCTGTCACCTCTTCAACTCCCGGACACTGGGTGACGCGCCCCAGTGGTGGAGCGGATGTGATATCCGGCCAACTCAGTCTCCCATTTCAGTCGTCCCTACACTACTCTGCCCTTGATTTTCATAGCTACTCTGTTTGGTTGACTCTTACTTGACTACAGGTTCGACAAGCTCCCCTTTTCACGCCCAAGGTCCCCAATCCTCTTGCCAATTCGCCACCCACCACACCGACATGAAAGCGACTCTAATACGTTCCTCTTCTCACGACCACTCGCCCTTTTCCTCTATGAATCGCAGTTCGACTCGACGGATACGACGAACCCATCTCACCTTTTGATCTCCGGCAATCTTCTCAACGACAATCTTTGCCTGCAAGTAGATAGAACGTGAGTGACCCGTCGACTTCTGTCTCACCCCAGCTCTGGTCGCAGTCTCCCCTCGTCGGCCCTCCCGCCCACTCCCTTCTCTCGGTTCTCCCCTTATACCGCCGTTTCTCTATATCTCTCTCCAGCTATCAAGCACCCTCAACGACACTGTCACCACCCTGCCGCTCTCCACCTCGATGCTCATCCGAAGAGTCTAAACTCGGACACTTCCCCAGTTTTGAAACTCCTTTTTTCATAGTTTATTTCCCGCCCGCCACTTCCTCGCCCGCTCCCTCGCCCGCTCCTCCCCCCCTTTTCCCACTCCCCCTTTGTTTACCCCCTTCTTGTCCTGTGATGAGCAACGCGAGGCAATGCGCACTTTATAAGTGACGCCAAGGGTGAGGCCATGTGGCCACGTGGCCGATGAAACCTGCCTGCGATATTCTGAGGACGGTCTGTGGATCCGTAAATTACATTTGTTGTATACAATTGAATGTACTGTACATATGTCGAGATGTCGTCATATCGTAGTCATGGCCTGCAGATGCACGCGACTTACCCAATGTCTTCTTTCGGCGTCATAATCTCACGGGCCTCATGAGTCATGGACCATGGATCACGCACTGCATGCAAAACGCCTCATGTCGATCATGTCCCACGGCCGAAGGATCGCGCGATCGCGCAGTCACCAAGCCACACCATCGGCTCACCTGTCATTCACTTCTATTACTGGAAATTTGTTCACTTTTCGAAATGCCGAGAGTACTGCTGCCTCCATGATCCACGAAACACACTAATGCCCACACCGCCTTCCTCCGGCGATCCGGCGACCCGGCGATCCGGCAAATGCTTGCTCCCCTCCACGTTGACATAGACTGGCTGCCCCACCGTCACAGCCTGTGTGATTATGGCCACCAATGTCCACTCCATGGCCTACTTGACCGAGTCTCTCCTCGGTATCCTTCACCGTCACGGTTCGATCCAGCTATTGACGAAGGAGGTACGCAAAATACGTACGATGGTTGCCCACCCTATCATTCTGGCCGGCGTTCAACCCGGCTCGGCGGCGTCTCCAAACCAGGCACGTCCACACCCATTCCTCTCTCTCGCCTCCTCCCCCCCCTTCCCCCAACACAGCACGTACACACGCATACATACAAACAGACGTCCGAACACACAACGAAGGAAGCATTCGAACATGTTGATGATCGACGATCTTCCACGCCAACGAGGTTGCCATTCAATCCAACAACAAGTGAAGAAGAGCTGTTGATGGTTCCCGGGCCGGGACATAACGGAAGTGACGAAAATCTGGTATACTTACCTTGCTTGCTCGGTTAAATGGCCCTCACCCTGCCATCCGAGAGGCTTGCTCCTCGACCATTGCACGGCGACTCACAGTCCTAGTGGAGGGGCTTGCCTTGTGCTGGCTTCGGCTGGTTCACTCGTTCAATATTTGGCTCTGCCTGTCTCCCCTTCGGGGGTAGCGGGCTACCATTTTTGCTTTTGCGAGTCCGAGAGTCTGACTGCAGAGCTGTCTCAGCACACCGGCGCTCGTCAGCTGCGAGCAGCCTTCCCGCGGGCGCTCCGGGCGCAGGCGATCGGATCGTGCCCCTTGTATCACCGCCCATTCTCCCTCAACACCGGGCGTACCGCATCGGGCGTCCACCGAAGCTGCACCGCATCGGGCTGAATCTCTGTCATGCACCACATTACGGCAGGTCCAGATGGGGTCGCTGCATGGCAGGGATGTATAGGCGGGTGTGATACTCTCTGGATGCTCGTCTGATGGCCTGCGGCGCTCGACTGCTCGAGTAGGTGTTACGCGTCAGCGGCCGGCGAGCGGTAGTGGGGCTCTGTATGCATCTACATAGCACACTTGTGCACCCGCGAGGATCTGTCCGGCAAGGAGGGGGGCGGGGGGGGGGGGGGGGGAAGGGGGGGCAAGGGGTGTAGGCGCCGTACGCCTGGAGAGGCAGCGAGCAGCGCACTCCCGAGAAGGCTGCCAGCGACGGGTCGCAGGTGAAGGCAGTCAGCGCTGAGCGGAAAGTACGTCCGGTGAGTGGTTACGGCCAAGAAGGCGTTTCACACAGGTGCTGGATCTAGTTTCTATGCATCTACGATGTGCTCCCAACAGCTTCCAACTGCATGAGGTTCTGCCGCCTCCGCTCCGACCCACGTACCGCGCAATCGCGCGGGCACGCTGGAGGACTGGCTGCCCCCGGAACTCCAATGCCACCGCAGTCTGTCGTTGCATCTACCCGCTACACCTCCCCGCCTATCCAGGCGAACACGAGAAAGCCGACGCCCCACGGGCCAACGGACGCAACGCGCCATACGACGCGCCCGGCCGCCCGCGCAACAACACGCAGCGGCCCCGTGGCCTTGGCTTCGGCCTTGTGCTTCGCTGCCAGCGGCGCCTCGTCGCGGTGCATAAAGCCATGCAAACCGTGCGTTTGCCACACATACTTGACTGGATGGAGGTACCGGGAGGGCACGGCCTTGCCTGCAGCTTGGAGGCGAATGCGCTCAGCCTTGGCAGTGCTTGCGTAGCGCTGACAGGCGCGGAACGGGCGGCCAGATATCTCGGCAAAATGTGCTGCAACAACGCCGCCGGTCACGATCGTAAGGGCCTGTGCGAGTCGCGCCGATGTCGGTGTCTGCGAGGGAGGGGCAGCAGCGGCAGCGCGCAGCTCAGCTGCCTCGTCTTCTGCGTCACGCGCGCTGCCGTCGACTGGCCCACCGGCGCGCCGGCTCATAACGCTCTTCACGCGCAGGCCAACACGGCGTGTGATGTCAAACGTCGCGAAGAATACACTGTAGCTCGCTCTGCATGTCAGCAGCAACCAGGTGTCAGACATACGCATCGCGGGCAACAGCCCATCGCCAGCCGGTCCACCATTGCCGCGACTTGTGCCACGTGTCGTGAGCGAAGAAGGTGCGGAGAGCCTCAACAGGCGAGGAAGGTGCGGGGCCAAGCACCTGCACAGACTGGGGGGTAGGCAAGTGCAGGAATCGGGCCGCAGCAGCTGTCAAAGACTGAGCGGACTGCTGGATCAAGCTGCACCGTCAGCGCCACCTCGAATGAAGCAGTGAGCCACTTACCGAACGACATTCTCGATAGGCGTGAACGCCGCACCTTGAATGACTCCGGCGCCGGCACCGGCGATGGCGGAGAGCAAGGTGGGATGCTTGGGAATGATCTTGGGCCCACGGAGGATAGTCTCCAATGTGATCTCCTCTTCGTCCGGCGTGCCCTCAACCTTGTCGCCATAGTCGCCGTCAATGTCTCCGAGCGGGTCGCGCAGGCGGGTAAAGTTGATAAGATCGTCCTCGTCTTCTGGGTCGCATTCGGCGCCGCGCTGAAAGTACGGTAACCTTGCGAGCGACAAGGAAAAGAACGAGTGCGACGAGAAGAGAAGGAAGCCGAGAGTCGTGTTGACGAGGAGCGGTGGGAGAAGGGAGACTGCGAGAATCATGGGCTGAGAGTCAGCGCATGTCCGCATCGCTCACCCACCCCGCCCTTGAGCTTGAGGATGCCGCGCACAAACGTCGGCGAGAGGTTCTGGTCAGCGCTCTCGGCGAGCCTTCGTAGCCCGGCCCATGTATCCACTGCTATTAGCTTGCATCCTTGCGCCAGTCAGCCGGCAGCTCACGTCGATTTGGCCTAAACAGCTTGGACGGTCGGCGAAACATGAAGCCTGCGGTCAGATCGCACCTTCCTTCCTTTCCTCGACGCACCGATGAACAGCAGCAGCGAGCGCGTGAACGCCGCACCTGCGCTCGTAGCCTTGTTCGGCTGCGAGATGGCTACCTCTTCACCCTGCTTATGCACGAGCGACGCCGTTGCTGGCCCATAATCGAGTGGGGCATTGGGGTAGGCGGTGAGTGCGGCTGCCTTGCCTGGCAGTCCGGGGGTCGCGCTACTGAGAGATCGTCCAGAAGGGGAAAAGGCTGGTTGACGCCGCGAGTCGGCTCGTGGTGTCGCGGTGGTCGTCATGAGCTAGGCATGGTTGGGTTGGGGGATGAGCGCGAATGCGAGTGCGACGATGAAGTGATGGACGAGAGGGAGGAAGGAGCTGAAAGTACTGAAGGGTGCACTTCATGGACAAGTTGAGAGGAGTGATTTCGGCAGCCAAAGGTTCCGTGCCGTTTCCAGGCACCTGATGAATGACGCGCCCAGCCGGCATCACTCCATCACCACCGCCTGCGAATTCTGCGAACGCCTCGAGGGTGCGACAATGCTCTGGCCAGCATTGCAACACAAGCAAAGATGAGGGATAATCAATAGAGAGGAAGAGCGTTTACAGATGCTATTGTGGCTACTCATGTCATGCCGTGTTGGTTGTGACTGGGAGCAGGGCGGGTTGAGCGATCGACGGGGTCTCTGATGCCGAGGTGCCGCGAGGTGGCTACTGGTGTACTGGTCTCGATAGTTCAGGATCATAGGCACCGGCGGAGGTGCACCATCGCAGCTTGATTGCTTCAGCCCTCTCCATCGGTTAGGTTAAGTCATTGCGTGGAGCGCAGAGCAGTCACTGCGACTCCTCAATCCTCGATCCACAAGGCGCGAGAGGCGCGAGGGACGGGGTACGCAACCCAGGGGAATGGGGCAGTGTCAGGTGAGGGCATGCGGGTAACGGAGGTGTCTCAGAACTCAGCGCCCACTTGTCCTTGCGACGATGAATTGCCCTCCCGCAGCTGGCACACTATCGCAAGATCGCAAGCACATCTCTGCGTTCAACGCGGTTGATGGAAGGATGCATGAGCTTGATGGCCCAGGCGAAAGACCGAGCCCTGAAGCCTAAACTGTACCAAGGCACAATGCGCATGAGTATCTGCAACACCTGCGACGCCTCTGTCTTGTGCTGCAATCCTCCTGCCCTCTGCCCGTCATCGCCCACCTCGCGGTTGGGGACAAGCGTTGAAGGGTGTTCGCGATCGATGTCACAGGCGTGAGTGGGGTCTTTTGAATGAACCGAGGCTGAGGAGCGCGTCTCCTTCTTGGTCTCAGACGCCTTTGTGGTGCGAGGATAGGGCGAGGAGCGAGGTTGTGATGCATGTGGAAGCGACGGTTGCAACACCTTAACCCTGGCGCGAAAGCGAAATGTCAAGGCTGCCGGCGCACTGCTGCAGCGGCATCTCGGCTGGAGAAATGGAGTGCAGTCCCAAGACTTGGGCTGTGCATGGTCTGTGGCTGCAGGTCGTGGCGGGTTGGCGGCGGCGTTCGAAGACCTCAGACCTCGCAGATGCCGGATGCAGACGTCGACGCAGCGCTCACAAGGCCACTGCCCGCATCTCACGCACTCATGCGATCTGCCGCGAATGGGATTTCGGATATCTAGGGTATTCCGAGTGCATCTGGCAATCTGGGCCTGACGTGGCGCGTGCGACTAACACCCTGGACTGGGGCCAGATTGCGGCCCACGGCCCGGCCTTGGTCTCTCCGTGCTCCGCTGGCTGCCGGGCACTGCCAGCCATCAGGCTGCCACCACTGTCTAGCCGCCTTGCCGTTGCCTTGTCGCTTCCGCCATGCGTGCCGTATGCTCATCCTCGCCGCCCGTCTGTCCTTCTCCAGGCTCTGCATGCGCTGGGAGTTCTGGAACGGGGCACGAGCCGTGCACTCATGGGATCATGGGATTTTGGGAGCGAGAATGCCAAGCGGGAGACCGGTGGTCGACAGTTTCATCCTGTCAGGTCCCACTCAACCGGGTCCTGAAAGAAAGTGTGGTCGAGATCCCGAGCCCAAGACTCGAGCTGGTCGACCCGATACTCGTCAAGAGCAGTGAACGCATGATCCAAGAGCATGCAGTGGAAAGGCGCCACATCCCAGCGCCCCAGCACCCAGGACCGGACTGGGAGCTGGGCGTCATTGCTTGAATCACCGCGGGTTGCCCTTGGCCGGTGGGTCAGGCTGGTCAGGCTCAAGGCAACGATGAATGCTCTGACGATGCCGCACGACACGACGTTCGCCGTACCGCCGTCCCTCAGCAGATTGGGCGGCGGCGGTCCCATCTGGCCAGCTGGCCATCTGCCCATCTGCCCATCTGCCCATTGCCACCCAATCTGGGGGGTCGGTCCAGGGTCCAACCCAACCAAAATGGGCGCAGATCATCTCTTGTCGCGGCCCGTCGCGCCGTCGCGCCTGTTCCCCTCGATCCCTCGCCTCTTTCGCCACTCCTGCCGCTCCTGCCCCGAGCCCCTTTCGGCCCAACGGTCAACGGGCCTACCGCGTGCGGCCTCTGCAGCTTCGCAGCGCGCTTGGCCTTGCCTTGGCCTCGATAGCTTCACAACTGCGCTTCGCCGCGGCTCTGCCAATGCGCGGCAAGGCCCATCTGAAGCTTGGAGCAAGGAGCAAGGGACGTGAGTCCCATGGGATCCATGGATTCAAGGGACAGAACGAGAACTGCCAGTTCTCCTCTACTCGCATCCTCAACCTCTTCACCATGATTCTCTAGTTCTCCAATGGATCCAATCCCGACCAACTCTTTCCTGCTCCTGGCGCTCCACCATCTTGCGCCGCTCTTCCCCACCTTGGTCACCTTTACCCGCTGTATGCATTCGTGTTCATCGCTGCATTGCTTCCTTTGTCGCTGCTCTCACACCTCAGCCGGGCTCCCTCCAGCCGAGCCTCCGGCCTTCTGCCTGCTGAGCTGCTAAGACTACCTGTCCCAGACCGCATCAACGCATTATTCGTAGCCATGAATCCTCCGTTCCCGTACCTAACTCACGTACCAAAGCCGCACGACCGCAATCTACCCCCGGCCCCCCGGATGTCGACTGATTTCCTGCCTACCAGAAATCCCTACCGCCCTCCGGTCCCTCCGCGCCCTCCGGCGCCTCGGTACGGCAGGCATGGATGCCAACCACGGTACAAAGTGGAAGACGAGGATGTGTGGCTTGGAGTCAACTGGCTTCCCCTGGCCCATCAACACGCTCAGGCTATGCAGCCGATGCAGGCAGCCTCACCGCCCTCGCCCTCAACCCTCTCAATCCTCTCACGCCTCTCGCGCGATCTCGTGGCCTCTCGCTATTGCGCGCTGCGTAACACCCCATGCACCCCACCCAAACCCTCCCCTTTCCCGATCTTCCTCTGCTGCCGGGCGATATTGGGCTACCGACGCGGGGTGACCACGCAACATACACCTTGCATCACCTCCGTACCTCCAGCCTCCTGCAGCTCCTCCCGAGCTGCCGACCGGCTGACGGCGCACTGCACCTAACACAAAGATCAAAGGGCCGTGCGTCGTGTCCCTCACACTTTCCTCCTTCCCTCTCCTCCCTTCTATCCCTCTACTCGATGCAGTTGCCCCGCAGGCCACATCACCTCGCTCCCTCTCCTCTCAGGCCACCCAGGCCAGCCGTCAGCGGGCTAGCCTCTCATTATGCCCCATTCTCACTCTTCCTCTCTTTCTCTCTCTTGCTCCCACCCTCCCCCCTCCCCACTTCTTGTCACTGCACCATCACTCGCTTTCATTTCACTCATCCCACCTCGACCAGTCTCCTCGCCACACCATCATGACCCGACCTTCGAAACTCGCCTTCATGACCAGACTCACCCTACAGCTCACAACTCGCAGGTAGCGGCAACCTCTCACACACGCACTGCAGTCGACAGCACACCCATCCTTCCCTCGACCAATTCCATCTCCTCTCCGCTCCTTTCCCCATGGTCCGCATGGCTGCTTGGTAAATCGCACTGTCTACGGTTCCAGCAGCAACCACGTCCGCTCTAGTGGCACCGTGCTGTCTCTCATCCACACAGCCTGCGCGAGAATCCCAAGCAGGACTGAATGCCGAGTGCATCTCGAACAGGTGACTTTCTCAAGCAAGTCATCCCCGTAGCGCTTGTAGCTGGTGCTTTCTCGGTGGTCGGCCGGCTAGGCCACCACGCATTGCGGTCACTCTCACTGTTGTCAGAGCACGCCCATCGACATCTCACGGTCATCAAAGTGGAGGCCATGCCGCGGAGTTCAACTCCTCTCCGCCACTGCCCCTTTCCAAATAATGGCCACATATTACGGGAATAGCGGCGTCACATTGATTGGCAATCGACCCGGAGGCAATTTGGGATTGGTGGTGGGAATCGGAGACGGGCAGGGACTGATTAGGCAATGCCTGGCTTGGTATGTGTGGGGCGTTTGGTGGAATGGCGGTGACGATGACGCGCAATGGGGGCGATGGCTTGTTGTCTGTGGGGTGCAAGAGCCTCGCGCCCCAGGGATAGAGTGGCGAACGGAATTGGAATAGGGTCAGGAGAACGGACAGAGTTTGCCGCAGAGGCTATGGCAAACGCTCAGGTCTCTTCATGCTTTTGGCGATTTCAGAGGCATTCGGGGAGGATGGCGCGTCAATGTTTGCCTGCTGCGGTGTGGTGGATGTGACATTGCTCCCGCGTTAACCCTCGGTCCTCGGGTGTGGGTCTTCCCTTTGCTCGCACCTTTTCCCCCCGTCCTTTGACGTTGCTTCCTTTCCCCCACTGCGCTGCCACCGTCCACCATCCACGTCCACCTACCAAACACCCACACACACCACCCAAGCGCGCCCCCCGCCCCGCCCCCCATCAGCCCTTTCACCTCACCCCCCCTCTCCCTCCTCGTCCTCCTCGCTCCTCTTCCTCCTCCGTCATTCTTCCCTCGTCTCTCCTCTTGTCCCTCTGTTTAGTCTTCCTCCCACGTCAAGACGCGTTTGCACGCGCCCCTCTTGTTGCTCCTCCTCCCCCTTGCTCCTCCTTCTCCTCCCTTCACCCACACCTACTCAGCCTCAAGCATAGCACCACCGCGTTACCCCCGCGCCCCCGTCGCAAACTGATTGCCTTGGCCGTCTCCCTTGTACGTACCATCCGCTCCACAACACACACATCACCTCGCCAGCCGCCGCCGCCGCCCTCCTCTCCTTCTCTCCTCCCTCCGCTTTTCCCTACTTGCCTCCTTCCACCACGTCTCTCCGACATCCAGTCCTGGAACCAAACAATCTGATCAGGCAGCAAAGGACGCCCACTGCCGCCCCGACCCACTCCTCGATCCTTTCTGGACAGAGAACACTAAGCGGTGAGTCGTGATCAGCCTCTATGCGGTCGGATGCACAAGGATGCTGACCCCGGTGACTCCCACCCTCGTACATCCGTTCCCCTGCCTTCCCCCACACCCATCCACTTCCATCCGCCTCCATCCCACCCCTCCATGCCGACGACGATGGCGACGACGACTCTCAATGCTACCCACCTCAACAATGGCAATGACATACAATCTGGCCTGGCTCATATCACTTGACTGACGTGTCTGGTCACTTCTCTTCCACCACCTGACCCTTGCCACCCACCATTCCTACAGTGGTCATATAAGGCCTCGCTTCATGCAGACGCAGACAACAACGGCTGTTCACCCAGGACATCCAGGACAGCCTTGGTCCAACGTGAGTATTTATCAGCATGTCTAGCATCTAACAAGAAGTCGGTCCACAACAAGATGTACCCCAATAGTAGTGCTCAGCGTAACACCGCAAGCCCCCGCGCTTACGAGGCGGGTGCTGCAGGAGCCCAGGCCAGTGACGACCAGTACAACTACCAGACTGCCGGTTTTGGCGGCCTCAGCGGTTACAATTACCAAAGCCAGATGGGGTGAGTGGACATTCCGTCGTTTGGGCAAACATGCGAACACAACGGCCCAATTGGCCAATCAACCATCCTCCACCCTCCGTGGCTAACTTTGACAGCATGTACAACACCTCGCCCCAGCTTCCCTCAGGGTCTCGGCGCACATCAAACCCAAAGGCCAGCCCAACTCAGCCAGCGTCTGCCACAGCCGCTACCTCGCCATCGGCCTACTACCCGCGAACTCAGCAAGCCGATGTGACGCAGTCGCCCTATCAGCAGAGCTCCCAGCCGCCCATCTCTCAACAGTACGGCGGCTACTACCCCTACCATGAGCAGTACGGTCAGCACCCCGGTCACCAGTGGCAGCAGTCATACAACGCCCAGTCCAACTTCAACCAGCAGAGGCAGTCCTCGTCTGGCACTATGCCGGCGAGTGCTGCCACGGGCACGACTGACCCTTCGCAGTCGTCCCGGCAGTCTGGCGGGTCGTTTGACTACTCGACGTCCCAGGGCCAGCAGCAGTACCCGAGCTGGGACCCCTCTCGTCAGGCGCAGGGTCATCAGTGGCCTCAGCAGGCATCGGCTCAGCAGACCTCTCAGCAACAGCAGGCCTCTCAACAGAGTGGCTCGCAGCAGCGCGGCAGCAGCAGTTCCGGCCAGCAGGCCAGTGTCGTCAATCCCAGCCCCTGGCAGGGTTACGGCTCGGGCGCACACCAGCCGTTCCCTCCCCCGCCGCAGCCTGTGACTCACCTGGGTGGCCAGATGCCCCCCGGCCAGTACGGTGCCGGGTGGGGGCAGCAGTGGCAGGGTCAGCCTGGTTACGGTGGCTACCCACCTCAGCCACCGGCGGCGGCTGCAGCACCCCCCACCACGGTGCCTCCCGCTGCTACTACGACTGCCCCGCCTCCCGCTGCCGCCGCCGCTTCGGCCCCTGCTCCCGCTACCAAAGGCAAGAAGAGCAAGAAGACGGAGGAAGCCGCCGCTGCCGCCGCTGCTGCGGCCGCCACTTCTCCTGTTCTCGGCAAGCGCTCCTCTGATGATGGTAACGACGAGCCTGAGAAGAAGCCGAAGATAAAGAAGGGCAAGAAAGAAGAAACCAAGGCTGCGCCCAAGCCTCCTTCCAAGTCGCACCTCAAACCTCCTCGGCAGGCGCCCTCGGCCTGGCAGCTCTTCTTTGCTGACGAGCTTAACAAGGCCAAGGCTGCCGCTGCGGCCGAGGCTGGTTCGACGCCAGGCGGTACTCCCATCCATCCCAAGCTGAATGTCGCTCAGATCGCCAAGGACGCTGGTGTCGCGTACGCCAGTTTGTCCGAGGATCGCAAAGCTTACTACGCCCGCAAAGTCGAGGAGGGCAAGGTGCAGTACCAGAAGGACCTGGCTGCATGGCAGGCTACCCTCACCCCTGAAGACATCAAGACCGAGAACGCTTTCCGCGCACAGCAGCGAAAAGATGGCAAGTCGCGTAAGGGCAACCTCAAAGATCCGAATGCGCCCAAGAAGCCTCTGTCGGCTTACTTCTTGTTCCTCAAAGGTATCCGCGAGAATGACGACCTGCGCAAGTCTGTGTGGGCCGACGAGGCTGAAACGACGCGTCAGAGCGTGCTTGCTGCCGAGAGGTGGCGTGGCCTTTCTGACGACGAGAAGAGGGTAAGTGCTACAGCTAATCATTCCTGGGTCCCTCTCACGACGAACAGCCCTACTTGCAGCAGGCCGAGAAAGACAAGCAAGAATACGAAGCGCTGCGCAAGATTTACGAAGACGATGCGGCTGCCCGCCAGCGTGGCGAGGCTCAAAGCGACCGCCCGATCTTCAAAGAGATTGAATCAGCCGTGATCAATCCCCCCAAGTCTCTGTTGGAACCGCGTAAGGAGGGCGACTTCCCTACTGGGTCTGACGCGCCCAAGGTTAATAAAGACGGTGCTGGCACCGCGGCGAATTCGACCAAGACTACGAGCAAGATACAGAAGAAGAAGAAGAAGGACGATGATTTCTCGACGATACCCACGACGACGATCAACCCGGCGTCGACGACTTTCACCGTTGCGCTCGAGTCGACGCCCGAGCGCGATACCAACCCCCTCGCCACATCTGGAGGCGGGTTCGACCCTACTATCGAGATGGACGAGTTTCGCGGATTTGAGGACATGGAGTTGACAGGTCTGGAGGCAATGACTGGCCACGGTGAGGCGGCGGAGGGGTGGGATCACTTGGGTTACATGGATGGGGCAGAGGGTGGCGACGTTGAAGCGGCTTCGGCTGCTGTTGCCGCTGCTGCTGCCGCAGTTGAGCGCAAGGCTAAGGCCTAGTGACGATGTGTTGCCATGGACGATGCCATGTTGTGTTGTATCCCTTGTGAGTTGTTTCCCTCCCCCTCGGTCTTCCTTCCTATAGTCTGTACCACTAGATAAACGACATGTGATGAGGACTATATTAACGTGGGGGCAGTCGCAAGTTGAGTCCTGCGTCCAAGTGAAGATGCCATCGGCTACAATCTATCACAACTCACGCACGCCCCGCTCGACGCGCTCGCCGGGGATGGCCTCAGCCTCATCCATCTGCCTCCCCAGCGCGCCCTCCATCCGCCTGAGGGCCGCGACCAGCAGCCTGCGCTCCTCCGCATCCTCCATCCCGAGGGCGCCCGCAATCTCCTCTGGCGGGGTAGCACCCAGCGCAGCGCGCAACTCTCCCCCGCGCTCAACAGGCCTGGGCACGCCGCGCTCCCCCCCGAAGAGCGGGGTAAACGCCCACGCCCTCGAGACCGCAAGCGCATCCACCGCCTCCCGTAACCCATCCACCTCCGGCGCATGCAGCAATCTCAACTGCGCTCCAAGCGCAACCAATACGGGGTGGTGCAGCGCATACGCCATCGTAAAGAGCAGGGGATGTGTGGATTCTGCATCAGCCCTCCCCTCTCGAACACTCACCTGCCACATCCCCTGCCGCTGCGAGCGCCGCGCTCGCCTCGACGGCCAAGCCGACGTTTGCGCGCCAGTGCGGGCGCGCGTCGCGCGCGAGCTGCGCCGCCTCGGGGATACGGCCGGCGAGGACGGCGGCGCGGATCGCCGTGGTCGTGAGTTCGCGCGGCGGTTTGGAGACCGCTAGGAGGTCGGACAGAGCGCGCGCTGCTTCTTCCTTTACGGAGGGGTCGGGCGCGGGGGTGGAGGAGGAGGGAGAGGAAGGGGAAGGGGAAGGAGACAAGAAGGAGGGCACGAGGGCGCGGTACGTCGCGGCGTACTCGACATGTTGCCGGTCCTTCTTCGAGGCGCCGGCGTGGTCTGTCGTGAGGAACCACTGGGGTTAGATGGCCGAGAGTGAAGTACAGGGAAAGAGGGCACGGAAAAGGAATGAGGAAAGCGTGGGGGTGTGGGAGTGTGTGACAAGTAACACTCACCCCGCGCTCAGTGTATGCGTGCTCGGGCTTGTACTCTGTCCTGCTCCGCACCACAGCCGCCGCGATGCGGCGCGCGCGCGCGTCCCCCTTGCTCTCGGCCGGGGCCGGCGAAGGCGCCGACGAGCGCGGCGACGGCGGCGCAGGCGTGCCCCCCGTCGATGTCGCGGCCGAGTGGATGCCTGGAAGATCGGGGGTGTCCATGATGGCGAGAGTTGAGTGAAGAGGGGAGGTGAGTACCAACATTTTGTGACCTCCGCTTTGGACTGGTTCCGTTGCGGATTCGAAGTGCGGCACCTTTGGCCTCCGACGCCGGGTCGAAGCGCAGCCATTTTCTGGCTACGGCACAGATTCGAAGCGCGGCACTTGCTGTCTCCGACTCTGATTCGAAGAGAGGTCGTGTCGCACTCCGACACCGATTCGAAGCGCGGCTCTCGTTCAGAGTCGAGGCGCAGAAACGCCCTTGTCAAGTGGGGCAGGATGATTTGCCCACGCGCACGTCACGTGGACGGGTCCGTGATACGCTTGAACTTGCACAAACCACCAAGAAGTTGTTGACATCACTCTCTCAGTACCATGGCCGCGCCGATGGCTTTCCCGGTCCTCCCAGCCAGCGACATTGCGCAGGTCGCAGCCGTGAGTCGGCGCTCTCACTCGCGCGCTCTCCCCTCTTTTCCAGCTTTACACGCAACCTTCATGCGCGGTCTCCGCACCACCTCGCTCATGCTGCTGTGCCTGCCTCCACCTATTCACTGCCCCTGCGTGCAGCCCCCCATCTCGCCTCAACTCGCTCGCTCCCGCGGCTTAACACTGCTAACCCATAACACTGCTAACCCCAGACCATCCTCCACTTGTTCGACCCCTCGACCTCTGCCCAGCCCTCCCTCGCGAAGTCTCTCCAGCAGCAGCTGCAGGACGTGCAGTCCCGCACCGAAGCATGGGGGCTGATCTCGGGCCTTGCGAAACATGAAGACGCTAATGTCCGCTTCTTCAGCGCGCACACTGCTCAGGTCAAGATCTCGCGAGATTGGTGAGTACCGCGACTTACCGCAACTCCGAGGCGCCGGCGCTATCATGCTGACCTCACCCGCCGCGGCTAACGTCTACCGCGCTCCATCCTCGCGTCCTCCTCATGCTAACGCCAGGGACTCTCTCCCCACCGAGATGCAGCCTGCGCTTCTCGCGCTCATCCTCGACACTCTCGCTGAGGCAGTCTCGCCTACCAACGCAACAACCCACCAGCCTGGTAACGCCATAGTCGTGCGCAAGCTGTTCGGGTGTGTGAGTCATTCAAAGCACCGTTCGCGACGCGCGCTGACGTTCAGCTCGCTTCTCTCATCCTTCGCCTCCCGTTCTACCGCTTTCCCGATCCCATAACTACCGTGCTTCAGACTCTGTCGAGCGCGCTTGCCAGAGCCACGGCGTTGCCCCCCTCAGCGCCTGTGTCAGGGTACTCGACGCCAGTGCCGGGCACAGGATCGGCAAGTGATGGCATGCGCCAGCGCATGCGGCTGTGGGCGCTGGAGTGGTGCGGGATCTGCGTGGAGGAGATCTCGCGTGCGGGGTTGAGCGAGCAAAAGCGGTGAGTCACCATAGGTGCTAAGGATGGGGGGTCAGATTGCGCGAGCAGCATACTCTCGCCGTTAGGTGTGGCTACGCATGCCCATGAACTGCCTTCAGTAGACCCCTCTGTCAACTGTTGAAATTACCCGCCCCCCGCGCCCCCCCCCCCCCCACCTCTGCGCGTGCGCTGACGACAGAACTGCCCTTCGACGCCACATTGACACTGACCTCCCCGCTGTGATGGCGACCATTACCGAGAGCATGACCGGCGAAGCGCTCCAGTCCCCCGCCGATCGTATTCGCGCCGCCGAGGCCGCGTGCAAGTGCGCCGACAGCTGGATTAACTACGGCATCGGGGCAGACGAAATGTCGGCTTTGCTTCCACACATATTCGCCCTGCTCCCACTCCCCGCTGCATCCGGTACCATTGCGGAAGTCCTGTCCGAGTCGATCTTCAAATTCGGCAAGGGGTCAAAGATTCTCACCGAGCCGTTGCTCGCCTGGGTCATTGGACCCAATGGCCAAGGACTGCTTGGCTCGGCCGAGGGTGAGCCCTCTGATGCGGTCATCGAATTCACAAAGATGCTCTGCGCCCTCGTTGAGCATTCATCGGACTGGCTGGTGGCGCGATTGCAACAGCCGGACGTCCAGGCGTTTTTCGCCACAATCCTGCGGATCACCGGCTGGGATGGCGTGGGCGGTGTCGACGAGAACGTCTCTGAACTCACCCTTCCCATCTACCCGCTCATCCAAGAAGCGATAATGGAATCGGACGTGTTCGCTGAACCGCACGAAACCTCTGCGTCGTGGGCTGTCGCAAAGCAGTTCTTCCGTGAGCTCGTCCTTGTCACAAGACGCAAGGTGCGCTGGCCTGGATCGGGCGAGGAAGCATCGTTGGGCGGTCTCGACCGCGAGGACCGCGATGCTTTCGACACGTGGCGCCGGGACGCTGGCGAAGTCATCGTGGGCGCCTATTACATTCTCCGAGAGGACATGCTGTCGTCTTTGACGGAGACAGTATGCGAGCAGGTTGCCACCCAGGCACCCTGGCAGGATGTCGAGGCGACGCTCCACTGCATTCGGTATTCGGGTGAGGGTGTACCGCTCGGCGAGGAGACGTCGCTACCTCTCATCTTCTCAAAACAGCTCATTGATGGTCTCTCCAACCGTCCACACGCAGGTCTCGGCGAGGAGCGCCTGCGCCTGACGTTTGTGTGCCTTATCCGCGCCTACGAAGAATGGTTCAAGTACCATCCTGATCACCTGTGGCCGGTCCTTTCCTACCTCGTTCCCTCACTCACGTCCTCGCGGCTGGTGTCCCCATCGGCCGCCGACTCGCTCAAAGCGCTGTGCGACATCTGCCGGTCAAAGCTGGTCCAGCATATCGGTGCATTCTCAGAACTGCACGGCAAGATCGGCGACCTGGGCCCCGAAGAACAGACCAAGGTTATCGAGGGAATTACGAGCGTCATCCAGGCATTGGCTCCAGCTGACGCGATCGGCCCCGTCCAGGGCATCATGGGCCCGATCGTCGACCGTATGACTCAGGCAGTTGCGACTCGGGAGCCTGCCAGTCTCGTGCAAGCGATGAACGCTCTCACAGCGTGCTTCAAAGGCCTCTCGCCCTCCGACGACGAGATTTTCGACGTAGACTACGACGACCAGGCGAAACAGACGGCTATTGCGACAGCACGCTCAGACCCGGCAATGGTCGCGCTCCGTCAGCGCGCAGAGCAGGCGTTTACCGCCGTGGTACAGGTGTGGAACGGCGACGCCGAAGTGGCAGACGCGATTTCGAGCCTCCTCAAGCAAGCGACCATCTCGGCGTCTGAGACGCTCATTTCACTCTCCCCCCTTCCCCTTCTCACGCTGGTGTGCGCGGCATGCGAGCAGGCACCATCCGCTCTCTGGATGAGCCTCGCCAGCACGCTGACGCTTCGTATCGGCACAGCTACTTCAGAGCTGCAGCTGAAGACGAACAAGACGTCGGCCGAGGACCAGCGCAAGCTCGAAGAGGACTCTGAGCGGTGGCAGGTGGTGGGAGACGCGGCGAACCGCCTCGCCGTTGTCGCGGGGCGGATGCTCGGTCCGGATGGGGCAATCCGCGACAATCCCGACGTGGTGGAGAGCTGGTTCAAGTTTTGCCACGCGCTGGCTTCCCGCTTCCCGGGCGTTCTTCTTCGTCTGCCCGAGCCCGTGATCGATGCCTACATGTCGCTGGGCATCATGGGCCTGGCCGCCCAAGAGCGATTCAGCCTTAAGGGTGCGGCCGAATTCTTCGTCGCCCTCTTCGCCAACACCCGCTATCCGTCGCCACTGGAGGAGCCCTCGGAGCGCCTGGTTAAGCTCTATGGCCCGCGTCTTCTCCGTGCCCTTTTGCTCAGTGCGGGAGCTGAGGGCCCTCGCTCCGTCATCCCTAACCTCGCCCAGCTCCTCGCCTCTCTCGTCACCCGTTCGCAGGGATCCGACATGGCCGCCTGGCTCGATGCTATCCTTGCAGAGCCCGGCTTCCCCGACCCGCGTGCGACGCCGGAGGCAAAGGCTCGCCTGAAGGGCGTCGTCCTGCGAACCCGGTTAGCGTCCAAGCTAAGGGAGGCGCTGCACGAGTTTGCACTTGTAGCCCGCGGCCTCGCCAACACGACATACGGCAACGCGACAGCACAGTCGCTCGCGTAACATATACTGTATGCATTGCATCATCTCACCCTTTAGATAATGTTGCTCTCCCTCAACGCGCGACACAGCACGGTGGTCATGCGCCGCGTCCGTTCGATCCCTGTCCAGCCCTCCACCGCCTCTCCGTCCCACACAAGCACCTTCTCGACGCCCTCCACGTTGTCCGGTATGCAGCCGCGCAGGAACTCCTCGAGCACAGCGCGGTTGGCAGCGCTCGGCGCCACGCCCTCCCACTCAGCCTCGAGGAAGATGCTGGGCGCAGCATTGGGCAGGATGTGCACGCTCAGAGTGAGCGGCGGCTGAGGGTGGCTGGGCGGCGGGAACGCGAGCGTGCTAATCACCAAAGAGCTGCCTTGCAGCGGAGAGGGGCCGGCGGCTTGGCCCGTCGTGCTCGCGCCCGCACGCCCCTGTTTTGTGAGGCCCAGCACGAAGGGCGAGAGCAGGTTGTGCAGCGTCGGCATGACGGACGTTGCGGGCTTGACAGCCAGAGTTTTGAAGCGCTTTCTTTCGCGCGGCGGGGAAGGAAGTCGGGGAGCTGAGGGAGCGGGGGCGGATACGGGAGGAGCCGAGGGGGTAGGATCGGGAGGGGCGGGCGCGCCATTCTTCGGCGCGTCGATTATCTCAAACCCATCCTCTTCAAGGACGTCCTTGATCTCTATCGGTTCGGGTTCCTTCTTGTCCTCTTTCTTTACCTCAAACTCTTCGTCTTTCATCTCGACGTCCCCATCCTTTGTCTCCTTCTCCTCAGCCTTGGCGCTCGAGCCTGTGGTCGCGCCCGCCCCACCCTTCGACTCCGTCTTCACCCCTCTGTCCTCGAGGAAGAGGTAGGTGCAGTCGTCCCGTGCCCCGGTCGGCACCGGCACGTCGCGCACCGGCGGGATGGGCTGCGAGTAAGTGACGGTCGTGAGGATGCGTGTCGCAGACCCATCGCCGTCGGGGAAGGAGGCGCGGAAGGTGCGGAACTGGATCGAAGAGCGGAGGGGGTGGGTAATCTGCCATTAGATGAGAGTTTGGGAGGACCATGCGCGGGTAGGCGACGGAGCTGCAACTAGCGGCAGACATGGAAATCATGGCAGGGCATGTACTGGCGTCTACCACGCGGATGAAGCCAGGTTACTGGCAAGGTGGCGAGACCGCGGCGTGGTGCGAAGAAGACTCACATTGTAATGCTCCAGCACGCGGGACAGGACAAGGTCGCTTGTGCTCGTGCGACCGGGAGCTGCAGGCGTCCATTGCATCAATCTGGCGTCAGCTCCGATTGCGGATGGGCTCTCACATAGAATACCCCATGCTGGTCGAAGGTAACAAGGGGTGGACGATAGCGCGCAGTGGCCGGTCGCTGCTTGTGTGATGAAGGAACTCAGGATTGGAGGACACTCGAAATGTTGTCACAACAACATTCACCTCCACTCTCATTCCCGGGTTGCGAACACAACCGTTTCAGCTTGCGCACACAACTGGAGACGACGATACAGCACACAGCGCCGAAACGGGGTAGAGAGACGGAGATACGTGTCGTGAGCGAAAGTACTGCGGCCCAGCCCAGAGCTCTGCGGCACAGTACGCGATCACGCTCGCCTTGTTTTTCTCTGCGCGCAAACAACGCCCATCACATCGTTCGCAACAGGCCTCCTCCATAACCCCTTCACCACCCTCAGAATTTTTCCTTGTCGCTCTGTTCTACTGTTTGCAACCTTTGATCTCTCGACACCATGAAGGTCACTATTAAGGCCCTCCGCCCCGTCGCCGTATGGAAGTGGGACACGTCCAACGAACCACACAAGCTCTACCACTACGGCAATGGCGGCGTAATGGACGACGAGGATGAGGACGAGGAGTGCGGCATCTGCCGGCTCTCCTTCGAGTCCTGTTGTCCAGCATGCAAGATGCCCGGCGACGACTGTCCGCTCAGTGAGCACTCCTCTGTGTTGAAGCCCCATCTGCCTTGATCGCTGACGGACCAGTCTGGGGCACATGCACGCACGTCTTCCACATGCACTGCCTGCTACAGTGGCTCGAAACGGAGCAGAGCAAGGAGCAGTGCCCGCTCGATCGTCGCAAGTGGGGTGAGTCAACCATACATGCCTTATCTCTTGGCTTGCAATCGCTGACAGCAGAAACGGCCGACCGCAAGCCAGACCGTCTGCCCACGACCGTGGATGGGGCACCCGTTGCAACGCTTGCGCCTGGGCCCATCGTTGTGGACGACGACGACTCGCTGGACGAGGAGATGCGCAACAGGCTGGACGAGGCGTACGAGGATGGTACCATGCAAGCCTTCACGCGTTCGCCTTAACGGGTGCGCCACAGCGCGTCGCAAGTGGTGCAGGACTCGCGGAAGGCTTTACAAGATCACAAGACGCGAGCTCGGTGTTGTTCATTTCGACGCCACCGTGCACCAGCACCCCACCTCTCATGGTCTGTACTATATCATGCATGGATACCTGTTTCCTACACGCTGTGTGAAGAGGTTGCACCACATACCGACGCGCGCGCGTGAGTGATGACGATTCGGTCAATTGCCACCGCCAAGGATCCCAAGGAACCCAGCGCAGCCGGAGTTGCATCGCCTCGCGCCGTACTTTAGCATTTCCACTTCGTCCACCCACCCACACACCCATGGCCTCCGTCCCCCAAATCAATACGACGGCGGCCACGCCGCCCGCTGGCTCCCCGAGCCGGCTGGAGGACGACCCCTTAGGAAGGATGAGCGAGGAAGTTGGACTAGCGACGATGATGGAGGAGTTGCCCCCACCAGTAAGTCGACGCGTTGCGCCTGGGCGAGCAATTCACTCGGGAGCTTGGGTGCACGCTCAGCAAACTGCTTTCACGAAACTGCACGGCCCTCTGTGCTCCTTTTACATTGTGGTTCAGCTAATGGCAGCCAACAATACACGCTCTCGCGCAACAGGGTGACATCGCTGGCCTCGAGGCGCTCCTCGCCGAGCACCCGGACACGGACCTCAGCGCGCGCGATGCTCAAGACGTCTTTCCACTTCATTGGGCGGCTATCAACGCGCACGTCGCAGCATGTCGCTGGCTCTTGGATCATGGAGCGGATGTTGACGCTGTCGGCGGCGAGCTTAAGGCTACCCCGCTGCAGTGGGCCGCGCGGTGAGCTCAATGGGGGGCGCGCTGATCCCAGAAATGGACACCTCTATGTGATGCACCTACTCCTGACACATGGCGCCGACCCGAACATACGCGACGGACAGGGATTCAACACGCTGCATCTAGTGACGCACAGTAGTGCAGTCATGCCGCTGCTGTACATGGTGAGTCCGCCCTCCCTCCATCTCCACTTCGTCCTGGCCAATGTTTCCTGTCTCATGGCCTTTCTTTCCGCTGCCATCTTTGTAGATGTCCTCCGCTAACACCAGCTTCAGCAACCTGTCGCCGTCGACGAGGCCGACAGTGACGGACACACCGCGCTGATGTGGGCTGCGTACCAGGGCGACGGACTCAGCGTAGAGCTTCTCCTCGCACACGGCGCTTCCGTGACGACTCGCGACCACGCTGGCCTCTCTCCCCTCCACTGGGCGGTAGTTAAAGGCTCGGTAGTGTGCATCAAACACCTCCTGCTGGCCGGCGCGGATTTCAATGCGCGCGAGGAGCAGGGCAAGACGCCGCGGGATATGGCCGACGAGCTCAAGGCGTCTGCGCCGCTCAGTCGCGCGCTCCAGGACGCGAATTTCAATGAGTACGGCCAGCGCGTGCAAGCGAGCTTCAGTCCACGCGTCACCATGGGCATCATCTTTGCGTTCCCCCTTGTCGTGCTGTCGATTTCGTTCAGCGCATTCGGCATTCTCGAGTGGTACTTCGCCTGGCCGTTGTTCCTCGCCCTGTTTGCGGCAATGCAGATTGTGAGTTGTTGCGCACACCCTCCTTCTCGATGGCATTGCTCATTCAGACAACCGTCAAAGTTCTCCTCGCGGACAAGCCCATGGCCGACCGTGTCGTGACGTCGCCATACTTCGCGGCGATCATTAGCGCTTCCCTCGTAATCGTGGCGTACGCGTGGCTTACCCGACTGGTCATTGGCGCTCCGGGCCACCTCGTCAGCCAGGCGCTCTTCCTTGCCTCCCTCCTTGGGTGCGTCTTCACATTCGTGAAAGCCATTCGCACCGACCCCGGCTACGTCCCACGCGTCGATGCGGAGGAGATGAAGGAGCAGATCGAAGAGCTCACCGACCAAGGTCGGCTCAACGGCACAAACTGGTGCATCTTCTGCATGGTGCGCAAGCCCCTCAGGTCCAAGCACTGCCGACAGTGCAACCGATGTGTGGGGAGGTTTGACCACCATTGCCCATGGATCTGGAACTGTGGTGAGTTCGACTGGGTCGAAGGCGCCACACAAGGCTGAGTGTCCCTACGGGCTCTGCCCTCTCAACGACGTGCACTTACATCAGTCGGCTTCAACAATCATCGCTACTTCCTCCTCTTCGTTCTGACCCTCATAATGGGCGTTATCTTTTTCGACCGGCTAGCGTACTTCTACATTATCGAGAACGCGCCACCCGCAACGCCCGGTGAGGGTCTCACGCTCTGCAACATCTCCGAAACAATGTGCCGAGGAGCGGCGCTTGACGGTTTCCTCCTCGCGTGCGCGGCCTGGGCTACGCTTCAGCTGAGCTGGACGTTCATCCTCGGCTGCTCCCAGCTCTGGCAAGTCGCACGGCAGATGAGCACATATGAGGTCTCCAACCTCGGCCGATACGGGTACATGGGCGGGCGTGGAGGCACTTCTCTGCGCGACCAGAGCGGGGCGGTGCGCGGCAGCACCGTCTTCGTGCCAATGCCTGATACCGAGGCTGACTTCTCGCACCTTCCGCCGCCCCCGGGTGGTGGAGGACATCCTCACGCTCATCAACACCATCGGTGCGGTGCCCTTGGGCGCATCTGCTCGGCCCTCGGCGCTGCAATCACCGGTCCAGTCTTCCGACTCGTAGGCCTCGATCAGTTTACCAAGGGCCGCGCTGTGAGCGGAATGGCACGCGCCGGGCGCGATCAAAACCCCTTCGACCTAGGCGTTGTCAAGAACTGCTCTGACTTCTGGTGCGGCGCTCCTGGCGTCGACTATATGCACCTGTACGAGGTGCCGCCCGAAGGGTGGCCCGCTTATCGCCGCAAATTGGCGGCGGGGGGCAGGGGGTATGTGCCAGTTGCGCGCGAGGAGGTATAGAGGGCGTATGCAGGTTTTGAGGTCGCACTCACAAACTGTGCGGTCACCACAAGAAGCACTTGCTGTTGACAAGCCACTCATGGACCAGCCCCACCTTACTGATCGCAGACCGCAAGCAGGGTGTTGCGCCGGCACGCTTCATGCAACTATCGATTCCTCTCCCTCCCACGTTTTCGCCATAAGCCACGGGAGTAGCAGGAGCAAACACCAGCCTCGCCTGCTGCCTCGACCAGTTTGGCGTGAGGGGATGGCACGGTGCGAGCGGGCGAGGAATGGCGCTGCCCAGCACCTTAAAGTCCGTTATCAACATTTACTAACCCTCTTACCTTTTCCAACCTCTCCTCCTGTCCAGCTTTCCACCGCCGAACAACGAGGCACGTCAGGTCCTTTCCATGGAGACCCACTACCATGTCCTCGGCGTCACCTCCATGGCGACGCCGGCGGAGAGTGAGATCCACGTCGGATAGCCATGTTGGCTGCGTCCCACCATCACACATCTCTAGTACTAACCCTAGTTGCTCGCGCATACAAATCACTAGCGCTCATTAACCACCCCGACAAGGCGACAGGCTCAATTGTGGCTTTCCAGCGCATCGGTGAGGCGAACGCCACCATCTCCGACCCTACCAAGCGGGCGACGTATGACGCGCGACAAGGCCTTTGGGCTCGCCCCAGCGCCGACGGTAATAGCGACGCAGAGTATTGGAGGATATACGAAGAAGTACAATCGGCGTTGTCGCTTTCCAGCCACATTATAAACCCTCCTGGGGCCTACAACTCATGGGCCTGCGACACGCCTCCGCCATGTTCCGATTTTTGTGACCCTCGGTTTTACCGTTCGGATTTCGCTGCCCGGCGGTTCCCACAAAACGCCTGACCCCAGCCAGCGCATGTGTTCACAGCTGGACCGGCAACCAACTTTGAGACGGCCTCATCAAGCGCCTCCCGAGCCAACCAGCGTCGCGCTTCAAGCAGCGTCTGAAGCAGCTCCTTGAGCAACGGCTCAAGCATGCCCCCCGAGGCGTTGCAAAGAGAGCAAGATCGACGCGGGTCTCCCTTCCGCCCAACCTGCACTCGCCCGGCTCTTCCGCAGCAGCAGTCAACTGCCGAGCCCTTGCGCAGCAGCAACTTGTACTCCCACGGCCACCCTTACCACCACCAATACCAGAGCCACAGGGCGCGCGAGGACGACGCGCCCTTGCGAGGATATTACAAGCACAGCCAGCCCATGCAGCCCAGCCAACATTGGCACGGCTGCAGCCATGCCAATGTGGATTGCAGTACACCCCGCCCGCATCCTTTTTCAGCCGACAATACCGGTTCCATGGGCTATTCCTACACCCCCTCAGCCCGTGTACGTCTCCTCTCCTCCTCCAGTCATACCCGGTGCCATACCCGTCTCGCTCCACGTGAAGGCCGTGGCGCCGCATGGGTCCTCTTTGACACTCGTCCTAGACGCCCCACACCTACATTGCCAGACCAAGGTGCCTATCTCCTCCAACTTCTCGAGGAAGGGATTCCGGTGCGGCTTCAGACCATCGTGAAGCCTTCTGCACATGAGGCAAACCGAGACCGCGCTTGACTGGCTCAGCCGCTTTGCGCTCTTCATGTTATTCAACGAACGCGCAGATTGTCCTTCTGCGGATGCTGTTGTAATTCCGCGAGAACGAAGCTGATGTAATTTCCGACCTGCGTCAAGATGAATCTGCCAGCCCATTGATCAACTTCTGGGCAGCTTGTTCAGGAGGGCAATGCCTGGGCTACACATCTTTCTGTCCCAACGATTGAAATCTGACCATGACTAGCCCCAGCCAAACCATACGAGACTCCTCTCCGTAAAGCCCGGCTGGAGGCTTCCTCGTCACGCCTCCTCGGTAAACATGTATTTGTCCAGTCGTCAGTCGAGCCCTTGCCCAGTCAGTCATACAGATACATGGTTGACCTCGGATCGAGCCTGAGCGACCTCACCGCTGCAACACAACCCTAGTTGGAGTTCTGTCCTGTCCGCAACGAAGCCTCCGTGAGCTCGATGACCTGGTGTCAGCGTGTACGAGAGTGAAGCCTTCTTGGGCGCCCACCTTCTGAATGTCGGGGCGCTGCTGGGGGTCCACAACCAGCATCGCGTCGATGAGCTTTGTCACTCGATCAGAGTAGCCGCCCGGGTGTCGGTAGCGTCCGGACATGACGGCCATGGCGAGAGACGAGCCATCGGTCTCGAATGGGCTGAAGCCGTACGCCACGGCATACAGCGTACATCCCAGACTCCAGATGTCGACCTTCTCGTCAAGCGTTTTGCCCGTCTTGACGTCAAACAGTTCCGGTGCGCGGTAAGGCATCGTGCTGTGTTCGGCGGCAATATCTTGTTCGAGCAGCGCCTGCTGGCGATTAGAGATGGGGATGCGAGCTCTGGATGTAAGCGGAGGCAATAACAACTCCAGGAGGGAGTGGGTTGAAGAGGCAAGTTGGGAGACGCGTGTGAGAGGAGCTACTCACTTGATCGTCGACCCAAAGTCCATGAGAATGGGCGTATCATCGTCGGCGAGCATCACATTCCCCGGCTTGATGTCGCGATGAGCGTATGGCACGAGCTCGCCCTCTTGCCCCGGCTCGTCCTCTGGAGCGTCGAAAACAAGCTCAGGTTGGTTAAGAAGTGGCTCGTCGTCGCGCGTCGGAGGGTATGTTGCCGTGACATTCGGTAGGCGGTATTGGTGCATGGCACGGACGGCGAGACAGGTGCCGTGGAAGATGCGGAGAAGGCGGTCCTCGTCAATCCGGTTTCCAGTCACCCCGTTCTGCGTCATCAAGTCCTGCAGGTTGCCTTTGGGGTAGTAGGGAAGGAATCTGGTGTGAGCGTGGGAGCGACATGAGGAGCGGTGCGGAACGCCGAGCGACCCTCGGCGGCGGATGCCAGATTGGCAAGGGGTTGCGCACTCACAGATAGATGATTTTACCGTCGCCGCTCTCGTCCTGCTGCACTGCCGAGTCCAGGAGCTTGATGATGTTTGGATGACGGAAGCGGCGCATCATCTCGACCTCCCGCATTGCCTGCTGCACACCCTCCTGACCTGTGGTAACGAGCATCTTCTTGAGGGCGAACAGCTGCCCCAGGCTCGTGTCGTGTATAAGGTACACGAAGGAGAAACCTCCCTCGCCTAGCAGCTTGTCAACCTTGTACTGCCTCCCGTTGATCTTGAGTGTCGCATCGCTGAGGTTAGCACCGGCGATGAACGGAAGCCCGCGGGTGTTGGAGGGAAGGTAGTCGGGTTTCCGAGACTTACGGACGGCAAATGCACTGCTATCAGCAAGCCCTAACGCAGCAGACGCACCTGTGTCACAGTCATGAGCGCATCCTGCGCGTAGAACTTCACGCGGTCAAGCGCGATGAGAAGGTTGTCGTTCATGGTGGATGTGGAAAGATGAGAGCTCGGCGCGTCCTGTTGCGGTGAGGCGCCAACAAGGCGGTGTGGGGTCCCCGGTGGTCCCTGCCCAACTCGATTATTTGCTGAGTTCGACTGTGGCCTCTTCCAACTTCTGCATGCTCTCCAACCGTCTAGCACGACCACTCCGCCGCTTCTACATGGCCTCCGCCCGTCCCGTTATTGCCGCAGGCGCCATCCGCCTCTCCGACACCGAGGACAAGTTCGTGACTCTCCTCGACGAGTTCTCGCGTGGCTACAACCCCCCAATCGAGTGCCGCATTGCGGGCGGCTGGGTGCGGGACAAGGTGAGCGCTGCATCTCTCTCTGTCTCTCTCTCTCTCTCTCTCTCTTCGTTGTCTTACTTTGGGCTTCTGCTGAAGCCAGATCCTTGATCTTCCCTCTCATGACCTCGATGTTGCGCTGTCCACGACGAGCGGGTATGCGTTCGCTGAGGCATTCGTCGCCTTCCTCCATGAGCACGGCGTGACCACAGGCAGCGTGGGGCGCGTCGCTGCAAACCCCGAGCAGAGCAAGCACCTTGAAACGGGAACTACAAGAGTGCTGGGTTTAGAGTGCGACTTTGTTGGCTTGCGCAGTGAAACGTACACCGACTCTCGCATCCCGGACCAGGTCAAGCTCGGAACGCCGCTCGAGGACGCCTTGAGGCGTGACCTGACGGTCAACAGCTTGTTCTTCAATGTCCACTCGCGCGAGGTCGAGGATTGGACGCGACATGGCCTGTCTGATTTGACGAAGCGCATCGCGCGCACTCCGCTTCCTCCGAAGCAGACATTCCTCGATGACCCCCTCCGTGTCCTTAGGTGCATCCGCTTCGCGTCCCGCTTTGACCTCGCCATTGAGCCCGACGTGAGCGCAGCCATAATGGAGGGCGATATTAAGGCTGCTCTTAAGACCAAGGTGTCCAAGGAACGCGTTGGTATTGAGACGACCAAGATGCTTCAGAAGGCCCCACTGCGCGCCATGGAGCTCATTGACGAGCTCGGCCTCCACTCCAGCATCTTTGTGGTGCCGGATCAGAACATCCAGCCGCCGCATGACCGCGGAGAAGGTTTGAAGGCCACTCAAATCCTCGCCGCTGTACTTGAGCGCGAGGGACGGTGGAAGGGCAGCGAGGCACTGTGGCTCGCGGCGGCCGTTTGCCCCTTCCGGGGCGCGATCGCCGCCGAGAAGAAGAAGGATTCGCCTGCAGCAGCAGTGGTGGTCTCAGAAGGTCTTAAGGTGAGACGAGACGAGTTTGGTAGCTAATGACAGCTGTCTAACGAGCTCAAGCTCGGTGTGTCGAACCTGTTCGAGGCGGCCTCGCTCTTGGATCCCAAGGTCCAAGGACGCGCGCGCATTGGCACGACGCTTCAGCTCCCCGCCGTGAAGCCCTGGGAGAGCAGCATTGTCTGGGCTGTGGTCGACCGCATCTTGCCCACTTGGGAAGGAACATGGGGCGCAGAACAGGACGCGATTCTCGTGGAATGGACCACATTCTACGACAAAATTGTAGCCCTCGGACTGCCGGAGAGTATCAAGCAGCCCCCACTGGTCAACGTGGGTTACAATCCATTGGGTTGGGCGCTCACACCAGGGCAAGGAGCTGCAGGCCATCCTGAGTCTGCCACCAGGCCAGCTTATCCAGGTCATTCTCAAGGCCATCAACTGGTGGCAGCTGGACCATCCTGAGAAGACGAAGGAAGATGCAGCGGCGTGGGTCGCGGAGCAGTGGGCGGGCGAGGCTCGGGCCAAGTGGGAGGCGGATATCCCTCCCCACATTCCAAAGGCGAAGAAGAAGGGCGCGGAGAAGAAACAGCAGCAGCAGAAGCAGCAGACTCAGAAGAGGCCATAGGGGGGCGCGGCGCGCGGCTCTCCCAGTGCCAAGCGCCAATGCGTACGATAGACTCTACATAGTACATATATACACTTTACAAGCGATCACCAAACGAGATTGTGAAGGGTCGCAATTCTGGCGGAGCGTCCAACCCAGAAGTCACCAGTGACAGGCAAGTCACCGATTTCGATGTCCTCGCCGACCCCTAGATCCGCACGCACATCCACCACTCCGCCAATGCCGGCGCTCGCGCCGCCCTTGAAGATGACTTTGCTCACGAAGGCGCGGAAGATGCTCTCCCGGCCCTCAAGCACGTCAAGGGGCACATTCTCAAACGGCGCGCGCACTACCAGCGCGTCGGGGGTGGCGGGGTCGTCGGAGCGCACCGTCGTGGAGTGGAGGAAGTGGGATGGGTGAATGCGAGCGAAGGCTCCCTGCGGCGGATTGCGGGGGTCGGGCCGGTCATCGGATATGGCCGGACCATCGTAGATGAGGACATCCGGTTGAATAGCGGAGACGTTGAGATCCACACCCTCGAGGCCGTCGGGCAACTGCACAAGCGCGACAACGGTGCCGCTGGCCTCTATGGCATCGCCGCCGCCAAGCTTCATGCCCTCCACTGTGACAGACCGGACAATCTGTGGTGCAGGGTGCGGCGCTGGGAACTTGAGGTTCAAAGAGAGGCTGGGGAGGGTCTGGAGAACGAACTGTGGTGGTGAGGGGCCTTTGTACCGCCGTGGCATGTCGTGAAGGCCGCGCACAGTGATAGGAGAGTCCTGGCCGTGCAGGAAGCGCCGGAGGAATTTACCCAGCGCATCAGAGCTGCTCGTGGCCATAATGTCGCCCTCGAGCGACAGCTCGATCCTCTCCTTTGACACGCTGGCGGTGTTTGCCACGACTTCAGCCATACGCGCGCCCTCGTACTCAATCGCGAAGGGCAAGGGAAACGGGATGTCGGCGACTCCAGGGTTGGGCAACGCCGCCAGAGCGATGATACGAAGTCCGTCCCTGTTGGTGAAGGTGTAGTTGTGCAATGTCACGAGTTTACTTAGGTCGAGCTTCTTGCCAGGCTGAGGAAAATTGGGGAGCGCCGGCACTGGCATCAGAGCGTGAACGAGCGGGGCACTGGTTCAGCGCCATCTAGATACCACTCACCGTCGAACTTGATGGGAAAGGCAAGGTCCGCTTGAGTGAATGTGAAGCCTAGAAGTCGGGCCTGAGCCTCCGGCACACCCAAGATCACCTCGGCGTCGCCAGCAGCCCATGCCTTCTGGACCCAACCCCAGATCTCACCGACCGACGCTATCGGTGCCCCAACCGCCTCCACAGAGAGCGGGCGAAGTTCATCCCCGCGCACGAGGGGCACAAGGATGTCGCCCGGGAACGTGATGTTGAGTAAGGGCAAACCGCCGCCGCGCGGGTATACCTGTAGCTGCGGAATAGTGACTCGCACGGTGTCCGGGAGGGGCACGGCGTGTGCGGCGCCGCGCCTGAGGCCCTGCCACCAACTACTTCCGCGGCGACCATCCAGAGCGAGAGCGGAATCGATGTCCAGCCCACCTGAGAGTGTGACGTTGACGCGCACGCCCTCGTCACTGACATTCTGAATGTGGAGCGTGGGAGTACCGTACTTGAAGCTGTCGGGGAGGTCTTGGATCTCACGCTCGGAAGGTACGAAAGAGGCGGCGAGGATGGCGATGAAACCCACACTTGCGAGAAGTGCTAGCAAGGCGACGTAAACCCCCAAACGACGAGGTCGGGGTGGAGCCTGAACACATGCGGGAGGCAGAGAGGAGGACGAAGATGAGGAGGGGTCACCAAGAAGTGGGGAGCGCTCGGTGGGCGGGGCGGCGCGGGCCTTGCCCTTATCCTTGGCAGTGGGCATCGTCGAGCTGCGAGAAGGGGAGGTAGATGTGAAGTGGGTGGCAAACGCGGGTCTGGGAGGTGCTCTCAGCGCATCCAATACAGCGTCGTCGTCGGCGAAACGTACGGAAAGATAGCGCTTCCCGTTAAGACAAGGGAGATGTCGCAAGGCAGTAGATTGAATGAGAGACAGTGGAGAAGTGATGAGAAGACTCGAGTTCGAGTGGCGTGGAGATCGCATTCTCAGGGGTGGATGGGTGATGAGCTTTCGGCTGGATTTGTGTTGGTTTCCAGTTCCGTGCCTCCGACTAACAACTCAAATCACCAACAACCTCCGTGACGTCTGTCTGTGCGCCATGTTCGACCGACCCACCTCCCTCCCCGAGGGCAGGGTGGCCACACTCGGTAAGTCCATGGTCCCATGGGCTATGAGAGCGGCAGAGTGCCTGACCGCTGACTGGAGGTATGCTAATCATCGACCACTTCGCTGTCTGCGACGAGGACGGCCGAGAGGTGCCCGTGGACGAGCCAACAGTGAGACACCAGTCGGTCGGCACGCGGAAGGGTAGAGTTAGAACTGACACTAGCTCGGTGGCGGCGGCTTGTACGCGACCGTGGCTGCGCGACAATTCCTCCCCCCCGCTAACGTGGGGTTCATTGCAGATGTTGGGCCTGACTTCCCGGCCTCCTTCCGGTCGCAGCTGGAACGGCTTGGGGAGATGGTGTCATTTCGCCCGAGAGACGTCACAACGCGTGCGCTCAACATCTATTCCGGAGCCAGGGTTGGGTATGCCGGAGAGTGGGCAGGCTGATGCCAGGGAGGGGACGCAGAGCTTTCGATACCTTGTCCCCCGTAAGCAGATCACGCCGCGCGACTTCCTGCCACCTTGTCCAGTAGGAGGCGTGCGTTGGCTTCACGTTGTGTGTGATACGCAGCGTGCGGGGGCAATCTTGGATGAGATCCAAGGCATAGGGGTCGGGTGGAGGACAGCATGGGAGCCGCTAGTCCGCGTAAGCTGCTCCATCCAGCTCAGGCTTACGCCAGACAAACGCAGATTTAGACGAATACGCCGCACTGGCAGCCCGCTTCGATATCTTCAGGTGCGTATACGTGCTATGAGGCTGATGTAGTCCAAACCATCTCGAGCTCGCGACTATCCTGGGCCGGGACGATGGGGTGGAAGTTAACGCCGCTGCCTTTCGCGCTCGATGCTCCACCCCGATCGTAGTACGTGCGGGTGCTGACGGTGCGTATGCTCTCTCCTACGAGTGGAGCGGCAGGGTCCCCGCGTTTTGGCGAGATGGAAGCCGCATTCTCGATGTCACGGGCGGGGGCAACGCGTTCATGGGTGGTCTCCTTGCGGGATTACTGCTCACGAACGATATGCGAGCTGGTGCGTCACAGCAGCGACTGAGCTGAGCACAGGCTGTATCTATGGCTCCACGGCCGCATCTTTCGCCATTGAGCAACGAGGAATTCCTCAGTTGTCAACAGAACATGGCGAGGAGCTGTGGAATGGCGACGACGCTTGGGCGCGGCTCAAGGAAATGGCGCGGCGGACGGAGCTGCTCGAGATAGAATCGTCCAACTGACACTCTTCTTGCGTCTCTACGCCTGCTCATCTCAGCATCTCATCGTCCACTTCTGACACATCTCACCTCATGCAATGCATCAACCCCAGCTTGACTCTTGTCGAAATCATCAACTGCATCCAAAGAACGAAAAGAGTCCATACAGATTGCAACATACACGAATACACAACACCTAAGCTCCAACCTTTTTCGGCTTGAGACCCGACGGCTTGGTGACAAGTGTCTGGCGTGAGCAACAGACGTACAGAAGGCGCACCTTGTGAATGTGCGGGAGTACTCCGCCACCGGCGATGGTAGCGCGAATGAGAAGGTCGAGCTCCTCGTCGCCGCGGATTGCGAGCTGCAGGTGACGCGGAGTGATACGCTTTACGCGCAGATCCTTGGCCGCATTGCCTGGGATCAGTGTCTATCCTCTTTTCCCTACGACGTCCCACCCCGTCTGTGACAGGGCTAGTGGAGACGCACCAGCAAGCTCTAGTACTTCGGCGGTGAGGTACTCCATGATAGCGGCAACATAGACTGCAGCTTTCGCGCCGACGCGCACATTGTTGGCGTTCTTGTTGCGGAGGAACCTAAAGTCAGGCGCGTCAGTGCGCTTCGTACCTGTGGATACGGCCGACAGGGAACTGTGGGGGTTAGGGCGCGCGCGAGATGGGGGTAAGGGCGTACCTGGAGGCCGGCCTTAGAAGAGCGAGTAGTGAGCACTTTTGCCTCGGAGGATGTCTTGGCCTTGCCGCCCTTTCCGCCTGTGGTCTTGGATGACATTGCTGAGTTGATGAACGGATGGATTGGATGGAAGTGTCGCTATTAGGGGTAGAGTGGGATCGAGTTGGCGACTGCCGAGACGTGGTTGTTTTGATCCAACCCGCGTCTGGGGTGTATTTGCTCCCGTTCACTCAATTGCTTCACGTGGCTATTACCTAACCTCCCTCCACCGTCATCGATTTGCCTCCGTCCCACAACCGCTTCACTCCTCGTCGCTGCTCACCACAACTTTGTCCACCAAGCCCAAACAAACCTCGCCCGCTTCATCCATTTCACCACGTCCTCTTCCACACCATGTCGCGGCTCCCACTCGCGCAGTGGGATCCCTCCCTTTTCACAGAACTCCTCCATCTTCTCACCTTAGTCGCATCCCGCCCCTCCACTTCTGTCCTGCGCCGCTTCTTCGACAAGCTCGATGAAGCTCGCCCATGGATACTCGCCCTCACGGCTCTCCCCAGCCCCAACAATGAGGACAAGGAGTTCATTGGAAAGAGGTCCATTTCAACGTCTGATGGGGTCGAGGTCCGCGTCACCGACGAACTCCTCGTCACGACAAACACTGTTGCAGACAGTCTCAACCTCTCCCACCTCCTTTCTGCCATGCTCGCCCTCCATGCGGTCCAGCAGCGCCCACGGTTCCCCGAACGCTCCGATCCAGAAATTGCTGTCTACTTGCTGCACGAGTACCTGCAGAGCATGCTCGACTTTGTCGTGGATCTTCTCAAACTCACTCATGGCGAGGACGCTGAGCAGGGGGAGGCATTTGACGACTTGCGCGGCTGGGTCGAAGACCTGCTATCGGAACGGGGCACTCACGGATTTTTGCCGGACGTGGCCATCGACCAGGTTGATGTGCTCCAAGGACGTCTCGACAGCGTTGTGCGTACACAGGCGTCGGGCGCGCAGTTCGAGCTCCTCAATTTCCGCGCCTCAAGCTTGCGTCGAGAGCAGAACCGTCTCGCCGGCATCGTCGCTACCCTTGGTCTGAGCGGCCTTCTCAAAACGTCGCAAGTGGTCAAGATTATCAAGTGGTTGAAGAAGTCGCGACCAGATGCTGTCGTTGGCACTATGCTCGCCGCCTTCTTTGCCGCTACGCCGCCATTGGAAGAGGCCCAGGGCACCCCCCAGAACGATACGGTGCAGGCATACGCGGGTGTGTCAAAATTCATGCTTGTGATGTGCAACATCATTGTGAGCTAAACTCGAAGGAAGGACGCTGACGCCCAGTTCAGCGAAAAGGACTGGCAGAGCGCTGAGGTGCACGATGCAGCCAAGGTACAGTGGGCTGTGTTCTACACAAGTGCTCTCAAGTTTGAGCCGTCGTTGCCGCAAACGGTAGGACTGGACGAGAGCGGCGCGGAGCGGCATCTTCAGGAGGCTGTGAATGGGGAGGCGTTCAAGTTCCTTACCAATCTCGTTGCGCATCTCGAGGAGGAACCTGAGGACCCCACCACCGCACTCGCGACGCGATCAGATCCCGACAACAACGCCTTTATCTACTCTCAATTGCAGAGGCTGGTGGGCTGGCTGGCGAAGCGGCGCCACTTCCTCCGCGGACTCAAAAACAAGGAGGAGGACGTCGGGGTCGTGCGGCGATCATCAGGAAGCCCGCCAGCCCAAAACTTCCAGTCGTTCCTCACCCTGATGGCAGCAGTATACCAGCACTTGCCACAAGATAGCGCAACGGCGCTGTGGGACGAATCGACATTCACGGGCGTCGTGCTGGACTTGCGTACGCCATACCCTTCCGATGCGTTCTGGGACGTTTTGTGTGCCATCTCAAAAGGTCCTGAGTGCGCGAGCAAGTGCTACGAGAAGCTCAAGGACACGAGCTTGTCGTGGAACGCCTTGTTCAAGTTCTACCAGCATTACATTGATCTCATGCCGCCGCTGTACGGTACGCTCAAGACTACACACCAAACATCGATCGAGGGTATGAGCCACGACGAGTATCTGGCCGCCGATGGGTGGACAAGGCTGCTGGCGATTGTCGTGCGCGACTCAACGATCGCGCGCGGGTCTCTCCTTCAGTCTAAGCCGTACCCTCTCCAGACCCTCTTCGACATTGTCAACTGCGATATTGCTACCGATCTCAAGGCTGTGGTGTTCGACGCGATCAACGCGTTCGTCCAGCGACGTGGTGATTCGGCCGATGATGATGTGGTCTCGCGCGCCGTTGAAAACTACGAGCGCGTGACTTTTGCTGACCCCACACTGGACGTCCGCGAGGGTAGTCGCGTGCCCCAGCCCATCGGCTGGATCCAGCGCATGGAGCTCGCTGAGCAGGATCAGGGCATGTACCCGCTCACGCGCGCGTACATTAGCTTCCTCACCACCCTCATGCCCTCGGAGAAGGGGCGCGTGAACGGCGCCTTGCGTCGTGGCGCCATGTACGTGATTGACCGTGTGCTGCTCGGCTCTAGACCCCAGGCGTCGACTGCCGAGCACTGGTCCAACTATCAGGTCATCATGGCCTTTTTCGAGAAGGCGCTGCAGACCTTCGACCTCACGGACCTGCTTTCCCCGGCGCGTGGCACGGCCACTGCTTTGTCCGAGCAGCCGGGCTTCCTTATTCTCCTGCGCCTTCTGAGTGAACCTTCAGTGTTCGCCCCTCTTGGCGACATTATCGATGGCGCCGTGCCCATGGCACCCAACAGGCCACGCATCGCCAACGAGTGCCTCCTCCGCGTACTCCGCATCTTCTACCGCATTCTCGACATCCAGCTTGTTTTCAGCGACGTGCTTCTCCTCACCTTGCAGTCGACCGCCGGCTTCAAGCGCCCGCTGGGCTTCCAGTCGCTCGACCACCTGCTGCTGAACCGTCTCTCGAACGTAATTCACATTGCCCTCTCGGTCGCGGACCGGGACAACAGCGTCGCCTTTGTTTCCCTCAAGATCATCGCAGCGCTGGCTCAGTCTCCTGTCTTTTCGAGTGCGGACATGTTCCATGGCGTTTACGCAAAGGTTATGAACCGCCTTGCAGGTGTCATCGACTCGTCTGACGAATCCATTCGCATCGCACAGGCCTTCTCGTCGAAGCTAGCGGAGGAAGGTGAGGACATCTCCCCGGACTACGTCGCCCTCGAGTCGAAGGCGGTGCTCCGCGGCGAGGACTCTGACCACCTTCCTATCCTCATCCGAACCGCGATTTTGGACATGCTTGTGGACAACACGGCAGACGCTACGAGCCCTAATATTGCGCACTTCCTCCTGGGTTTCGACTTCCGCGCCCGTGAGCTCGGCCTGCATGATCCTCGCGCTCCAGGATCGCGTCGCTCCTGTCTCCAGGTCATCCTGGAGCAGCTTAACGAAAGGCCGCCCATGATTCAACTGCACCCCGTCCTTGCTGCTAAGAGCGCGCAACTCATTCACCAGCTCTTCGCCCACCCCGTCACAGGGCCGTGCACCATGGCCTACACTGAGTCATACGAGGGCTTCCCAGCGCGGCAGCTGGGCGCCCTACCGCGGACGTGTCCCGCAGTTTCCGCCGACGTTGTGGGCATGGGCATCGCATCTACGTCCACTGACCAGGTTGAAACTTCAGCTGACGTCCTCGTGGCGTACCTGAACTACCAGAGATTCATACTTGCTTGCGTCGGCATCCAGTCATTTGCATTTGAGGGCCACGGCGCATCGTCTGAGTTCATCTCTCATCAGCTCTTTGCGGATGATGACGAGGAGGAAGTGGACAAGCGCCCGCCCCTTCTCATCGACCTTGTGTCCAACATTGCCATCAGGTTCGATGAGACCGACGCCGACGCCCAACAAGACAAGACGCTCGAGTTTTACTATAACTTCAACTTCGACCAGTATAAACAACCTGGAACAGATTTGTTCGACCTCGATGTACTCGCCCGCGCGCTCAAGTCGAACCGCCGCCAGCTTGAGCGCCAGGGCGCCGTGATCCAGGGTACCTCCGCCGACGCAATGGCTAAGGAGGCACAGTACATTCTTGCGCGCTTGGCCTTCAAGAACCGCCAGAATCAGATCTTCGTTGCAAAGGGCGACTTCCTGCAGGCATGGAACGAGACACTCAAGGTGGCGCTGGCGTTGCTCTTCCACTATGTCGCAGAGGACAGGCAAGAGGTCCTGCTCTTCGAACTGCTCAACTCCGTGCTGGACAGAATGAGCGCTGACGTGCCGCCTGGGGTGCTCGACCTGCTCTCAGAAGCTGTTCTGATGTCTGTCAACACGCTCATGACCGCTCTATCGACGCTTGAGGCCTCAAACCTTCCGCTGGACCAGATGTCGACGGTACTCACCAAGATCATCGACGCGCTCCTCAAGCCGGGCACGACTGAGATTGTGCGCGGCAACCTCTACGCTGCCATCAGCCAGTACCTCCAGCTCGTGCCCTTGGACGGACCGCTTCGTCGCTCGGCGATCACCGTCTTGGCCGCCCGTAGGGACCGGTTCGTCCCCCTGCTGTGCCGCGACGCGATGGACATGCGGGATGTCTGGAAGACTGAGTGCTTCTCCCTCCTCGCGAGCGTCGTCGCCTTCGGGGACAACCACCTTCTTACCCCTGTGGTGAGCGGCCGGTTCCTCGCCCAGTTCGTCCGCTCTATCAAGGACCGCGAGCTCCAGCTCCAGGAATGCCTTGTGCCCGACCCCGACGGACTGCACACCTTCTGGGTATACGAGGCCAACGTTGCTTTCCTCACGGCGTACGCTGGCTCGGCAAAGGGTGCAAGTGACCTTGTCGACGCCGGCGTGTTTGAGACATTCGCCACGTGTAGTTTCATGGGTGTCTCGCCATTCAACGACGATGTGCTCTGTGGGTTTAGGGAGCCGGATGGTCAGTTGACAGCAGCTATCGTGTCCAATGCCGAGGCCGTTGAGCGTCAGCACCGCGTTCTCATCACCGCTCTGCAGCTTCTCGTGCGCGTGCTGGCGCACCCGTCGCGCGTCGGGCAAAAGAACGCGTTGTCCTTCCTCAGTGCGCATCGCGACTCGTTCCTCATCCTTTTGCGCGAGAACCAGGCGTACATTACGCCCACTGGCATTGACGAGAGCCGCCTCATCGTGGCGCTCTTCACATCAGTTGTGCCGAAGGTGTCGCCAGAGGAACTTCGGAGCTCCTCCGGTTTCGGCGCCTTCCACCACGCCGTCCTTTCCCTGGCAGCCAAATTCCTCGAGCCAACATGGGCCGACAACCTCCGCGAGGACGCTGCCGATGCTAAGGACAGGGTTCTGAACCTGAACCAAGTGATTATTGCCTACCTTGTCGCCACGACAACAGGGCTCAAGGCCGGGTCACCCGCTTCGCCTGGTCCAGTCTTCGTTGTGGACGCCGCCCGCTCAAACGGCGCTGTGCGTATCGGCTCTGCCCCATCCCTTTCGGCGGCGGTGGAGTATGTCGCGGAGCTGGCAGAGACAGTGCAGGACGTCTCCAATGCGTACGACGACATTGCAGACAAGCTCGAGGCCGGCGAGGACATCGATGTGGCCAGCCTAGGCGCTACAAGTGTCGAAGGTCTACAGGCTAGTTTTGCTGCGAAGACCAAAGCCATTTTCAGTAAGCTCTCGCTCGTCCGCTGTAGCTGACCTCCAGACATGATCGAGTCCCTCCTTCTCCTTATCTGGCGCCACATGATGTACTACACGGCCGACGCTGGAGGGGAGGGCATACGTCCGACCACGCTAAGTCTGAGCTTCTCCTCCGTGGGTATGAGTAGCGCCGCGCCAGGAGCTGTGAGCATGCGCGCCCTCGAACGCGTTGCCGCGTCGCTGCGCGGCGTGCTGGACCGCCTCGATGACGTCGACATCACCAACCGCAAGGGCGACGCGTATTACGCCATGCTGGTCCGCCGGTTGCGAGAGTTGTGTGGAGGTCTTAGCGAGTAGAAGCCAGGATATAGTGTAAACGGGTCTTGCGGCAGGCGGCCGACGAGACAGGTCATAGATGTGTAGCAACGTATGAGCATGCAATTGCAGTGGACTAGTAAGGACCTTCAGATTGGTAGGTGAGGACCGGTGTACGTATATCCCTCCATTGACTTGGACGTGCGGACAGATTGATCCCGCTCCAGTGCCTGAGGGTCGCTGTCCTGGACGCGTTGGGCGATCAAGCATAAGCATCCCGCGCCGTCCATCATCGCTCATCTCGACACTCAACATTCTCCCCCCACCTCTCCACGCTCCCTCTCCCCACTCTCCTTCCTACTCAACTGTTATCCCTGTCCACATAGCCCGCCATGGGCGAACGCGAAGATGAGCGCGCACTGAATCTCGCTTTCCAGACGTTGCTCGACGGCACGCGCGAGGCGACCGAGCAGCGCGTGGAGCTCACCGCGCTCCGGAAGCTGTGTTCCAGAGGTACGTGGCTCTGCGCGCTCGTTGTTTGATCCTTCAACTTCGTCTTCGCCTGCCTATCAGACTGTTCCCCGCTTGCTGGAGCTTGGTGCTGGGACTGGTTATCGCCTACTACTTTGCCAGTTCCAGAAGCCAAGTTGGCGAGCGCCTGACATCAGTCGCCCCGGATTTGTCTAGCGCCTGTATCGTCCGTTCCGCCGCACAGCAGTGCACTCTTTTGTTTTTCGCAGCTCCTTCCTCTCGCGACCTCGGCTTGCTACACCTCGGTCCGATTCTGCGCTACTGAAGACATCGCACCTCCTGTAGTCGGCTTGTAGCCCGCTAACCCCACAGGTATCCCCTCTCAACCCGCTTTCGTCCGCCCGCTAGCCTACTCGCTCGTTCTAGGTGTTCTACCACCCGAAAAGCGCGCATGGAAGCGGACACGCCGCGCCCAGCGCGAGAAATACTACGTGAGCTTGCATATGCCGGAGCTAATCTTAGAATCTCGTTCGCGCGGTCATGCAGGAGCTGGATGCTGCGCCATCGGTAGGTCCCCGACTGCCTTCCTATGATCCACACCGCATACCGACATTCCACGATCGCTTGTGAGGCATGAGCGCTTTCGCGCGCTCACTTACGCCGCTGTCATCGGCTTGTCTGTGATGACCGTCTGCACGATTGCCGCGCTCAAGCGTACAGCTCTCCGGTTCCATGGGCTGCTGGTCTCGCAGCTGCTGACGTACAGCCCACCGATCCACCTGCACCGGTAGACGCACTGCTACTCCGCATCGCGCAGGACCTCGAACGCCAGGCGCCAGACATTGTGCCTCTGCGGGCACGAACGCTTCCTCCTCGCTCCTCTCCTCTTGCACCCGTGCGCGATGACGGTGCTATAACCGAAGAGGAGGATTCGACTTCCGAAGAGGAGGGCACGGGCGCACGCAACGAGGACGTGAACCGCCGGGAGCGCGAGCGGCGCAGAAGGCCCCGCCCACCACCTCTTCTTTGCCGACGCGTCTTGTTTGCGCGCCTGGACCGCATCATCGCAGCCAAAAATGGCATTCCAGACAAGAGCAAACAGGAGGAGGCGAGGAAAGACTCCGAGCCACTGTTGTCGCCAAAGATTGTCCTTTCACCGGACGCTGAACACCCTCCCGCCAAGGATCACACGCCTTCGCTCTCCCTCACCATTCCCGCGGATGCCGAAGGCGCACATCCGCCCTCGCCCATCACGCTCCTCTCGCCGCAAGCTGTGCGCGACGCCTCACGCATCGCTGACCCCGCACAGGGCGACACGCACATTGAGGCCATCACGCGTCTCTTGTTCGTCTTCACTCGCTCCAACCCCGGTTGGACGTATGCGCCGTCGTTCATCGACATTGTGATTCCACTGTACTTGATTTATGGCGAACTCATCGAGCGCCACAGAGGCGATCCGGTGCATGGCAGCTACGCCGAGGAAGAGACGTTCTGGGCGTTCACCGCCATCATGGGTGAGCTCGGCGACGTCGTTTCCTCTGGCCCTGATGGCAACATCAACCTCGCTATGCAGCGCCTCGGGCGGCGCATGCGCTGGGCCGACGAGCCGCTGTGGACAACGCTTTGCAGCCGCAACCTTGACCCTGCACAGCCGCTATACACTTACCAGTGGCTCACGGGGCTCATGACGCACGATCGCGCCAACCTCCTCAACACCTGGGACTACCTGTTCTCGCAACCACCGACAACGCCCGAGATGCGGTCCAAGCTGGACACCCTCATCGACCTCTGTGTTGCCGTTATGTGCATGCTTAAGCAGCGTATTTACTGCCCGCCGGCGCCGTCGCCGCGTAGGCGCAAGACGCTGTGGAACGAGCCGGAGAATATTGTCGCGCCGTCCGTCATCGATGAGGAAGATCCGGAGACGTCGTTCGTGCGCGTTCTTCAGCTGTTCCGCAGCTATAAGCTCAGTGAGCTTGGCGGGACGCCTCATCTCCTCTTCACGGCCTTTGAGCTTCACCAGGAACGTCTGACCGCGATCATGGAGGGTACGGACCCCGATGCGGCCGGCTGGGCTGAGGAGCGCGACAAAGCAGCGGGGAAGAGCAGCTGGGCGACCGCCAAACTGCGCGCCGCAGCTCAAGGCGCGTGGTCGTCTTACTCTCAGTACACGTCTCAACTCTCACAGTCGAGCACCGCTGATTCTCTGGCGCGGGCCTCGGCCAGCGCCAAGGCCGCCTCGCAGGCCGCCATCAGCAATGCCCCCGCAGGACCAAACTGGAAGGGACTGAGTGCTGCGGCGAGCTCTGCCGCCGGGCGATGGCTAAAGCGAGCTCCTCGTGATGATGAGTCGATAGATGGGGAGGAGTTTGAGCACTTCTCCTCACTTCCTTCGACACCAGGTCATCCTCGCTCGCCTATCTATGGGCCTCTCTCGCCCGACAAGCGTAGCAGTCTCCCCAACCCTCCGCCGAGGAAGAGGAGCGATAGTAACGCGTCCAGCTCTGCCCTATCCGTGACAAGCCTGCACGACAAACTTTCCGGCCTGGCGCTCACAATCGGCGCGACAAAGGAGAAGGTCGAGCCTCCAAAGAAGGATGGCCATCTTGCAGCAGGGCCCCGGCCACTCCTTCTCTCGAGCTCAGTACGACGTGCAAGCAACTCGGGCGGGCAATCAGGCGGGCGATCACCTAACGGCCGATCGCGAGCGAGCAGCCCGCTGCCAGGTCACAGAGTGCCGTCAGGTGGCCGATCACCGAACGGCCGTTTGAGCGAGCCACTGCCAGGCTTGTCGACGCCTCCACCACACGGCGTGCACGGTGGCCTGTACCGGATAGGCAGCCGGAACCGCAAGCCATCCTCGCCGACCAAGAGCAGCTCAGACGGTCATCGCAACTCTGTGACGAGCTATGGGAGTGACTCGGATCGCACGCGCGACAGTGTCGCCTCGACCCCCTATGAAAGTGACGCTTCGAGGACCTCCAGCGCTGAATGGCACTCGGCCATCGCCTCGACACCTAAGGCGGCGCATGCACGTCTTGAATACGCCAAGCCGCCAGCGTCCTCACACGCCTTGTCCAGGGCGACCTCTGCACCTCCACCGCCTCCAGAGCCTGAACCAGAGCCAGAGCCGGCAGAGCCTGTCAGCATTCCGACGCCCGCAATCGGTCATCTCACTGAGGAGGACTATGAGCACGTGTACGAACCAGCTGAGGACAGCTTTATTCTGCTGGATGCATTGGAGCAGGACGCCCTCGCGATCCGGAAAGCAAAGCCGGCACTTTGTGTCGAGATCGGTTCCGGGTCGGGCATCGCATCGACCTTCATGGCCTCAATGCTTGGTCCTTCGAGCACCTGCATTATCTCAACTGACATCAACAAGTACGCTGCGGATGTGACGCTGCGCACTGGTGCTGCAAACGATGTGCCCCTTAACCCGGTCCTCTGCAACCTACTCGACCCACTCGCGAAGCGTCTCGCCGGCGAGATCGACCTGTTCATCTTCAACCCGCCCTACGTTGAGACTGAGGAAGCGGAGATGACTGCCACCCAGGCGGGTCGCGACATCGGCGGCGCCTGGGCCGGCGGCAACTTCGGCATGGCCGTGACGAATCTCGTCCTTGAGAAGCTTCCCGTAAGTGTTTTCTCCCTCCATTTCCAAATCACAAAGAAAGTGCGAGAGCTCACTCTAGACGCTCCTCGCTCCAGGAGGAAGATTCTACCTGGTCGCAGTCGCGCAAAACAAACCTGACGAGATCAATGCTCGCATGCGCGCCGCCGGGCTCGAGTGCAAGACAATCATCAAGCGCCGCGCGGGCCGCGAGCTACTGAGCGTCCTGCGCATGACGCGGCCAGCGACGAGTAGTATTCGGGCGCCTGTGGCGCAGCAACCTGTGCCCGAGCTCAAGGACAAGGTCGACGACGAGTATGGCGGTCTGCTCGATGCGTACGTGTAGTGTAGATGTAGTGTTAGTGCATACAAGCATAGGTCAGGGCATGCGGAACAGAGGACAAGCGTGAGTGTGGAGTGAGAGGGCGCATGGAGAGGAGACCAAGCCACAGCTGCTCTCTACTGGAGCGATATACACCGCCGCACCTGACGCATGAGAGAATGTTGGTTATAGAGGAGCTGCGAGGCAACTGCACAAGCGAGGCGAGGCACCTCCACCACCATAACACCACCATAACGGCAGGCTAGGATAAGTTCCGCACGTCGATCGCGGGCTCCCTGACGTAGCCAGCTCAGCAGCTCAGCACTTGACCTCGCTTCCACACCATCTCTCATCGTGAGCTGCTGCAGACGAGCCATCTAACCCAGACCATGGCTCAGGCTCCGCCCACCTCGGGCCTCCACCAACTGAGCACTGTCCTGTGAGTTAGCCTGTCTTCGTGGGCTGACGGACAGCAAGCGCCTCGAGGGTGCGTATGACGTTGGCCAGCGCCGGGTAGCGGAGAGGCTGGCAGGAGGGTGAACGCAGCGGCGATGGCTGGTTACGAGCATGTGGATCGGAGTGATGGCAGTCGCCCCGCTGCTGTGAGCCTAGGCTTTCGGTATCGTCGACGTGCATACCACCCTCCCCACGCCACACACCTGCGCCCCCGCACGATGCCGTTCGGGACACTCCACGCCATCACATTCCCCCTCTGTCTCCTCATCCTGCTATCTTCTGCTTCAACTGACCGTAGCCGTCACCTCGCGCCTCGAGGATGTCGCAATGTCCCAGCAGAGCGTCGGCACCCTCCGGTCGCCGACGGGGACGGCGCACGAGTCGCTCGTCGGCACCGTCGCCGGGGGCGCGGTCGGCATGTCGCCCTCGCCATCACGCGGCGGGGCGGCTGCGACCCCACCACCTCCGCCCCCGCCTCCCCCACCTCCTCAGGAGGAGGAGGTGACCCCACCTGTCAAGGCATACGCCGATGAGGTTGGCGAGGCAGTCAAGGAGTTCGAGGCGAACGCGAAGAAGGTCGGCGGGCTGGTTGAGCAGGCTGTGAGTAGGCTCGAGGGCGTGCGACTCCGTTGCCCGCCCCGCCGGCTGGGGCTAGCCATCTCGCCTGGGAGTGCAACTGACGCCAGTCCGCCCTCATCCCGCCCCTCGTCGACGCGCAGTACGCCTACCTCAAGATGGCCTCTGCGCACTGCAAGCCGGCCGCAGCACCTGCAGCTCAGGGCCTTCTCAAGCCGCAGGCGGACGCGATCGGCGCCATCATCGAGGCCAAGGACAAGCTCGGCCGCACCAAGGACGGGCGCGAGTGGGGGGCGGCGCTCTCCGTCCTCGGCGAGGGTGCAGCGGCGTGGGGCTGGGTCCAGGTCGAGCCTGCACCGGCGCCGTTTGTGGGCGAGATGAAGAACTCGGCCCAGTTCTGGATCGACCGCGTCAACAAGCAGTTCAAGGAGACCAACCCTGACGCTGTTACATGGGCGCGCTCCTTCGGTGCAATCATCGAGGCGCTGCAGAAGTATGTCAAGAAGTGGCACACCACAGGTGTGGTGTGGAACCCCAAGGTGAGTCGGAGAGAGTGCACATATCACACAACGTTACCCGTGCGGCGCTCTGCAGTGCGATGTCCCCTTTGCTGACGACAGGGCGCCCCAGCCCCCGCCACAGTCCCCTCTGCTTCGTCGGCTCCTAACGGAGCCGCTGGCGCTCCCCCGCCCCCTCCACCACCGCCTGCAGCTGCCGCCGGCGCCACGCCAGCCAAGTCGAGCGGCGGTGGCCACTCCGCGCTCCTGGCCGACCTCAACCGCGGCTCGGGTGTGACTTCCGGCCTCCGCAAGGTCGACGCGTCGCAGCAGACGCACAAGAACCCGGAGCTGCGCACATCTGGCGCTGTGCCTGACCACACATCGCCAAAGAGACCAGGGCCGCCGCCTACCAAGCCCAAGCCCGCCTCATTCAGCAAGACGCCGCCTAAGAAGCCTGCACGCACCGAGCTTGAGGACGGCAACAAGTGGATTATCGAGAACCACGAGGACAACAAGCAGATTGTTATAGAGGAAACCGCGCTGCACCACACCGTGCACCTGTTTGGGTGCAAGAACAGCGTGGTGCGCATTGCGGGCAAGATCAATGCTGTGACGATGGTGAACTGCAAGAAGACGTCGCTGGTTGTTGACACGCTCGTCTCGTCGCTGAGCATCACCTCGTCGCCCTCGTTTGAGGTCCAGATTACGGGTCTCGTACCCACGATCCAGGTGGACTCCACCGACTCTGGGCAAGTGTACCTGTCCAAGGGGTGCATGGACACTGTTGAGATCATCACGGCCAAGACCTCGGCGATCAACATTTCCATCCCGACCAGCGACGACGGGGACTACGCCGAGCGGCCGATCCCCGAGCAGATGAAGAGCCGCGTCGTCAACGGCCGCCTTGTCACAGAGATCGTCGAGCACGCCGGTTAGGTTGTACAGAATGCATGCAATTACACAGCCCCCGCCGCGCGGTAAAGGCTGACCTTTTTGTCGTCGCCCGCGATGGCGAACTGCTTCCCTGCGGGCAGGGCGCCTTCGTACTCGCCCTGCCAGGCCACACCCCACACCTCAGCCTCGGCCGTGCTGGTGCTAACGCATGCACGCTGTCCCACATCCCAAAGCTTGACCATCTTGTCGGCGCCGCTATGGTCAGCGCAAGGCTCGTACACTTCACTTACCCAGATGCAAGGAGCTTCGAGTCGGGGCTGGCCGCGGTACTCAGCACCCAGCTCTGGTGTCCCTGCAGAATCGCAACAGCTCCCTCACCACGCGCGCCTTCTCCGCCGGCCCGCACGTCGTGGAGCACGATGCGCGCGTCGTCGCTGCCCGAGTACAACCACTGGCTGTCGGGGCTCCAGTCGAGGGTGCGCACACACAGCGCGTGCGCGGCGTAGCTCGCCACGACGGTCGACGTCGAGACGTCAAGCACGGCGACATGTCCACTCTCCATGCCGACAGCGAGCTGTCGCCCGTCGGGCGAGAACTTGGCCGTCATTCCAAACCGCCCCTTCTCGAGGGTAGCCGAGCTCTCCTCGCCGGCCAGCTTATCGGAGATGCGCCGGAGCGCGACCTTCGTCCCGCGCCCAGCCCACGCCCAGGCCTCGGCTTGAGGATGGAGTGCGGCCGCGTACGCTGGAACGTCTGTTGTCAGGCATACGTAGGAGAGGGGAGGGAAGGAGGCCCGATGAAAGGGAGAAGGAACACTCACCACTCTCGCGCCCTGTATCAAACCTGTCAACCCACTTGCCATCCTCCGCGAGGGCTACGGTACCGTCGAGACTCGAGGCAATGAAGCGCCCGTCCGCACTTCCGCTGATGCTCGATATGGCCAAAGGCAGCGCCTCGAGCTCGTTCAGCGGGAGTGCGAGGTCCGTAGGGTCGTGGATGCGGACAATGCCGTCGGCACCGCCAGAAACAAGGCGGGGGCCGAGCCAGGCAAGCGCCCAGAGCGCGTCGTTTTGGACTGCTGTCAGCGGTGTCCGCAGCTGAAGGGCAGGAGAGAGGAGGAGATGAGCTGGCGCAGAGCGAGAAGAGCGGAGACACACCTGGAGTCGTCTCCTGCGGAAGGTAGACGAGAGACTGGAGTTAGATCTGTTGAGTTGTGCAGCTGCGCGCTCACCATCGGTGTGACGAGATTGTTGTGGACTGTGGACGAGGAAGATGGGTTCGATCGCGTTGTTGCTGGACATTGTGAGCATCGACCGTGGGAGAGCTGGGCTGGGCCGGCGGTAATGCGTCATAGGTCGAGGCCAAGCTGACATCTCTCTGCCATCCTCTGATTCTTCAGCTCGCTTTCGCTCTTGCTCCCTCTCTCGCTCTCTTCATCACTCTCTGCATCTCCTGATATCCTATCATGCCGTGGCAGAAGACCTTGTGAGTCCAGCTTGCAAAAGAGGAGCTGACGCCAGCCGCCTTCCGTACCAGACCAAAGGCATGCACCTCGTCACGCGCGAGGTCGTGCGCGAGTGTGAGGAAGGCCTGCGCGGTGTCGACGTCGGCATCTTCACACTAAACTGCATGCACACGAGTGCAGGACTGACTGTGGGTGACTTCTCTTCCTTCCTGCACAATCGAGGGGAGGCCGCTAGCGGGAAGCACAGCTGCGAGCAACTAACACCAGGTGAACGAGAACGCCGACCCGTGAGCTATACTCACGGTAGCCAATCTGACCCCAGCTCGGTGCGCACCGGTGAGCCTACTTTGACTAGCTGAACTGACGGCAGATATGGACATGGCGTGAGCTCCGAAGGTGACCTCCGGGCTGACAGCAGTCTGGACAAGATCGTGCCAGAGTCGTTCCCGTGGGAGCACACTGACGAGGGACCGGAGTACGTCTAGCGGCGAGATGCTGCCAAGCTGACTTTAGCGACTCAGTGTCGCACCTGAAGACGTCGCTCGTCGGCAACTCCATCACTCTCCCCATCTCGAAAGGCAAGCTCGTGCTTGGGACGTGGCAGGGGTGAGCTAAAAGTGTCAACCAGGCTGACAGCAGCATCTACCTCGCGGAGTTCCGCTACAGTGGGAATGGATGGGCAGGAAAGGGCGAGGGACGCAAGGTTGTCGCTACTATCTTGTGAGTTGAATTACTTCAGTAGTTGACAGGAGGCCGTAGACACTTTAACCGAGCACAAAGATCGCGCCGGCTGCATACCTGCCGACGCAGCTTGTCCCAGCCTGTCCCTCTACAGCATCTACATCTAGACTCTATGCACTATGCAAGACGCATCTTGGCGATCGGGAGACGGTAACCCGGGAGCTCCCAGTACTTTCGCCTAACGCCACGCCACACCTCCTCGGCCAGACTCTGAGGGATTGGCACGTCGTGCCATGTCGTCTCGAGGCCCACGTCGTCCATGTGGAGCTCGGCGAGCGAAGATGAGACGGCGTAGATTGTAGGGTCTGGTGTCAGCTCCATCACGCCTGCGCCTCACTAGTCGCGCCGAGGCCGTTCCAGAACGAGAAGATGCCATGCTCAGCCTCGAGGATGTCGGGCAGCACCTCGAAGAACGCCTTGAGGTCTGGTGTCAGTGCTCGATCTCTCTCTACCCTCGCTTCTCCGCCCCAATACACACCTTCGTATCCCTCCGCGAACGTGTCGACGAAAATGGCGTCGAAGCCCATCCCCCCACTCGCCTCAATCAACTCGCCCATCCGCTCCCCCACGAAGTCCTGCCACCGCCCCTCGAGCACCTTGACACCGGGCCACTCATACACGCCCTTGCTCTTCATGTACGCGAGGACCTGGGGATGCGCCTCGATGATGACGTGATGCATCGGCCGCGTGGCCTGGAAGAGGCGGTCGACGATGCCAAGCCCAAACCCGACATTGAGGACGCTCATGCCGTCCCCTCCCTTCTCGACGGCGCACACATGATCCGTCATAAGGCGGACGTGTTCGCGCACTAGCGTCAGCGCGCCCCTACACCGACGCACTCAACGGCTCCTCCCAGCCCATCATAACCCCGTTCCCGTCGGCGTCGAGCACGCGCTCCCGCCCGTCCTCCCCCACATCCCACGTAAGCTTGCTGGCGAGGAAGGCGAGGTTGTCCCCCGCGCTCGTCTTGTCCTCTGCGCGCAGCGTCATCGCGCCTGTCCCCGCCGCCGCCCCCTTCATGGCATGCACGAGCATTTCGGAGCGCACGCCCTCGTTCCGCACCGCCTCCCACCCCTCTTGGTCGTTGAGCGAGAGACACACCTCGCCCGCCGTGCGCCCCCACCGGTCCACGGCATTCCACACCGCCCCGCCGCGCAACAGCGCGCGCAGGAGCGCAGGCTCGCGCCGCTCCGCCGCGTAGTGCAGCGCCGACCACCCCAGCGCCTCGTCTTGGTACCATGCCGGGGCGCCGCGGTCGAGCAGGGCGAGGATGTCCGCGAGGGGCGAGGACTGCGCGGCCGCAAGGAGCGCGTGCGCGAGCGCGAGCGCTTCGGGAGGGAAGGCGTCGCTCATGGTCAGTGATGGAGAGGATAGATGGAGTAGTGGACCGAGCGGATGAGCTTGGGCGCGAAACAATTTCTGAACCGTGCCTGGAGATGAGGCAGACAGGAGGTATGGGCCCCGGCGTACGCCGCCGGCGTGCCGTGTGTTGCTTCCGGCAAGAAAACGGCTGCTGCATCAACGTAGAGGCAATGCGTCCTGCTGAGAACAGGAGTAAGACGTCGCTAGGCGGTCGCCATGATGGATCCGGGAGCGGGCGAGCGAGCAGCCCTCCTGAAGAGTATCCTGTACCCCCCTCCCCCCCCCCGCCCCCCCGCACCACCACCTTGCGTTAAGTCATGCATCCGAGTCTACGGGCGTGGCCGAACCTGTCGGCCTCTCATGGTGCCTGTCTACTTCATCATGTCGATCCAGCGAGCTGTGCACGAGTACCCCTCAAAGTCAAAGTTGTCCTTCGGGTCGCACCAGCACTTGCCGCGCGAGTGGAACTCGCCCTGCGGGCAGTGCTGGAATGGCTCGTGGCGATAGCCTGGTGTCAGCGTTGCAGGCGCAGGTGCTGCAGTTCCGCCGGCTTGGCGCTCGCCTCCGCCTTGACAACCACCCCGCCCTCGCCTCCACTCACCGATGTCCTGGAACCAGTGGATCTCGTTCCGGTCGAGGAAGAGGGCCGCCGCGATCGAGTGTACCGGCGCATCGCCCCAGCGCTCGTAGTAGAAGCCGCCGGCCTTTTCGAGGTGGTTGAAGTAGGCCATGTAGGCGTCCGAGCGCCAGAAGTTGAGGTCTCCGATCTCAAAGTTGGACCAGAAGTGGCACAGGTTGTAGCTCTCGCCGCCGTTGTCCGAGATCCACGACAGCGCGTTGTTCTTGTGGATGTATTGGGGGTTCTCCTGGATAAACTTCTTGGTCTCGGACCACAGCGTGGGGATCGTGAGCTCGTACTCGTACAGCGAGAGCGTCCAGCCGTCTGCTGTCAGCATTGCGCGTGCGCGCGACTACGCACACTTGTACCCGTTGTCCTGCATGGTGAGGAAGGGGTCGTACGCGATGTCGCAGAAGAACTGGACGTCGGGCTCGACGCGCCAGTAGTAGTCGTAGTCGGCGAGCAGGGGGTGGCGGAAGAAGAAGCCCGAGTTGAAGCGGCACATGTTGCGGTATGGCACGCTGAAGCCGTAGATGACCTGCTTGTGAGCTAAGTACGCCGCGGAGTACCCACCTTGTTGCGGATCATCTCCTCGCGGCCAGCCTTGGCGCGCTCCTCGTCGATCCACGACGGCTGGTGCCAATGGTCGCTCTCGATCTTGCCGTAGTGCGCCTTGGTCCCGATGACATTTTGCGTGAGCTCCTTGAAAGTGTCGTCAAAGTCGTCGTCGTTGAGGAACACATAGTCGTACTTGGCCCAGTAGTTGAACCGATCCTCCATCTGCTTGACGCTCTGCATGACACCCGTCAGGTCAGAGTTGCGCGCCAAGATCACGAAAACGGCCTTGGCTTTGCGCCGGTTGTCCATCTTGTCCTTGGCGGCACGCAGGTCCTCTGTGCTCGGGATGGGGGCGACTGTGCCCGCTTCCGGGCCAGATGCGAGCGATGAGCTGAGATGGGCTGGTTCATCCCGCCATCCACTTGGAAGGAGCCCGAAGCTGGTCTTGTCTCTATATGTGGGGTGGATGCTTGCGAGGAGATGGAAAAGGAACTGGGATTAGGCCCACAGGGGCAAAAAACGCACGAGAACGCCGACGGCGGCACCGATGTACCGCAGTCGTGGCACCGACAACATTGTTGCGGAGGATCGCGTCTGTTGTCAGCGGAAAACAGGAGCTGCGGAAATGGGAAGGAGCGCGCAACATCGAACAACGGCGCGTCTCGCACTTTGTCCGCTGTGCATGGCTGCTTCATGGTCGCGTCTAGGCCACGAGACTTGGCGCCATTGATCGTAGGCAGCGACATGAGTGCACACCGTCTTGTGAATGCTCGCCGAGGTATCGGATACGGCGCCGCGCAACGCGACGCAGATGGCGCACTCACAAGCTACGCGGGAGCCGGGGCGAGTGGGGGCAAGCGCGGTTCCGGCGGAGTGTATGAACGTCGAGAGGGCTGAGTGGGGGAGAATGGGAGCGTGCTCGAGGACAATATGAACAGAGTGAGACGCGGAGATGAGGGTGGTCGAACGTGATGTGGTGGCGTTGCGTGGCCTAATCGCGTCGCGTGGCACCTCAAATTGTGTTTCCTTAACTCTAAGCGACTTTGCTTTTCGACTGCGCCTTATTAGTCTGCGGTGGCTGTGCCGTCTGTGCGACTGCGTGGTCGGAAGTGATCAGTCGAAATGGAGTTGAGGTAGAGGTTCAGAGAAGCCATAGAGATGCCAACTGATGTGTCTGGTGTAAGGATGGCGACGCCCGACCGAGATTGTGGGTGGTGGATGGAAATGACTAGTGCAAGGGGCGACCGTGTCATGTCATGACCTCGTCGTCGTGCCACATGACATCCATCTCCAGCACCAAGACCCATCGAGTGCTTCCGCATCCGTGACCAATGGCTCATAATATCCCCCCAACCCTTGCATGCCGCGCAGCAGCTGCGGAGCAGACATGCGCTCACCGCCTCTCTGGCCCCGCATGGCCGCGGCTTGCCTGCGCTCAACTGAGAAACTCTCCCACATCGGCGACCCGCCTCTGTGTCGTCACTGGGACCTCGGGGTGGAACGCTCACTGTGGCGTGGGAGTTGCCATCCGTGAGCCTGATCTAGCCTGATAGCAGCTTGGAACAGCGTGCAAGAGCGACACGCGGACATTGCGCTCGGCAGCGAACGGTGCCGTCAGTGGTCTGCATGCCGATGATGTGACAGCGTTGTCCGAAATAGGCTCCAGAGATAGTAGGCAAGCGATCTCGGAAGGCATGCGTGCACTTGACAAGCAACGTGCCGCACTCTCCCACGGTCCCCTCACACGACCACCATGGAGCGCGGCTCGGCGCGGCTTGAGGCTGAAACGTCTCCTGCAGGGTGACACCGAGACCACATCTGGCAGTCACGCATTCTCCATTTCTGTCCACCGCGCCGCCGCGCTCGCCTGCCAGTCTTCGCCCTCGTATTATGGGGTCGCGGGAGACGGTCCGGGTTCTCTCCACGCTTGATCTGGGTGCAGGGCACGCTTCTTCCGCTAATCTTGTACCCTTCACTTGGGCCGCTGGCTCTCTACTGGTCTCTGTGCGCATGTGCGCGCCAGCAGACACGACCACCGTGGCGCCGATCACTCGTCTTCGTGCTCGAGGCACTACACTGTACAGCCGTAATCTGCCGGCTGTCGGCATGGTGATCCTTGGCGGCAAAGTCGACGGCAGTAGATGGGGCAGGCTCAACGCGCTCAGCGATCGATGGAGCTCCAACGCGGGCGCGTCGTACGTGCGGGTCTCCGGACCCAGACCGGGCCCCTCGTCATCACATGGCATGCATGGGTCGTCCGCCGTAGTGGGCTCGCCAACGAAAGCAAACACGCACGAGGAACCGGTCACCGGGTCCTAGCGGGACCTTTCTACGGACCCTGGCCCCGTGTTCCGCGTCCATGCTCAGAGGCACTGCAGGGCGGCGAGTGAAGGCGGTGCAGGCGCGAGCGGGTGACATGATGGGCCCGAGCGGCTTGAGTGAGAGGGGGAGATGGTCAATGCGCTGGATTTTTGGTGTGAGAGCTCGCTGGCTAGCTGGCTGCTGGCTGCATGGCCTGCCGATACCACAGAAGTGCAGAGAGCGATCGAGCAATCCAGTGCTTCAGGTGGGGTTCCAGCTGCACATCTGCACAGACAGTGTCATGAACGGCGATCAGGCGCCAGGAGAGCGTCTGTCCGGCAGGCTGCGCACGATGGACATGTTTACGAGATGCGCTGACCGCGACTGACTTTGCATATGTAAGCGACACTGTGAGATGGACACGACACCCGAACCGAGTGGCTTTAGGTTTGAGTTGGAGTGCGGATGTCGGCCTGTCGGGTTCGCGGCCGAGGCGCGAGGAAATAGCAGCGTGAGGCGTTGCTGCAGGGTACAGCTGGCGCAGAGCTTCGACAGCTTTGCAGGCTTTGCAGGGTCGGAGGGGAGAGGAACAAGATCAACAAGAGGAGCAGAGAGTTTTGCCGTCTGCGCCGGCCAGCGGCCAGCGGCCAGACCATGCGCCGATGCCCAGATGCCAGATGCCCAGATGAAGCATGTAACATGCAACATGCCCATCCGTTTCCGCCGTTGTGGCTGCAATCGCCGCGATCGCCACAGACCGCTCGCCACTTGCTAATCTGCCGACAGTTCGCCACCGCCCACGCCCACTACACGCCACGGCGGCGCTCAGTCCGATTGGCCGAATGACGCGCCCGCTCAGGGATTCTGAGGCTGCGACTTCCGGAACGTGTGCGCGATTCCGGACTGTGCCGTACACTTGCCGGTGGGTGTGCCGCCTCCGCAGCTGCCGTGCACGATCTGGCAAGATTGCAGTTGGCGGATGGTGTGCCGCCTTCCGAACTTCCTGAGGAGGGTGCCTGTGGAAGGAGGAGAGCACAGAGGCCAGAGGGCACAGCGGGCTCAGAGGGCGCAGAAGTGGGCACGAGGGAGAAAAGGTCTCGACTACAGGGCTTTGTGTATGGTGTTTCAAAGTGCAAAGGTCTGTCCCGTCCATGCCATGCCGACGAATGCGAGCACCCAAAGAAAGGCCAAGCACAAGGGAGCGAGAGGGCAACGCACCCAAGACTCGAGATCGAGATTGCCGAAAGGAGTGGGCAGCGGAGGAGGCAAAGCCCGTAAAAGAACTATCGAGGAATCGAGGATGGATGAGGTACGCCGCCGGGTAAGGGATGGGATGGAGGGAGGGTCAGGATCGTGTGCCGCACGAAAAGGCTCAAGAACGCGCACTTGAGGCCTAAGACCCGAGGAGAGAGTCGCGACTGATTTGACGCTTCAGGCACCGAATGGACCGCGTCGACGCGCGCCTTGTACGCGCCGCGCGCCGCGAAGCAAAAGGGCGCAAAAGGGTGCATGGTGACCAAGGTGGGGGGGGTGGCAGTTGAAGAACCCTGTTGTTGTAAACAGGGTAAACACTCGGATGGCCCGACCACTCGTTGCACACGGTGACAAGCTCGATGTTTACTGGATGCGGTTGCAGGATGCATGCTTGCTACCATGCTGTCTTTGGCGTCCTGTACAGTAGGTTGATGGATGACAAAGGTCACGGGGGATGGAAAGCACTTATCGGGAGGCGGAATGAGTGATACCGCGATGCCGCGATGCATACGGCTTCTGGGACTGCGCTGAGGGTCCTTGCGGATGATGACTAGGCGCCGGGGGGCGTACCAACACGACTACTGTGGTTACAGTAATCGTCTGTTGCTTTTATTATCTTCTACAGTAGACTCCCTCCCACTTGCACCACCCAACCCACACTCGTTTACCCAAAGTCACTCCCTTTGCTCCCCTCGCCTCCGACACATCCCCCTGTCAACCCACCCGCCCTCGTCCCCCTCCCCCTCCCCCTCACCCGCCGCCCCGCACGACCCACCTGAACCCAACACCGCAGAGGCCTCGTCCCCCCCCCCCCTTCGCACCCCCCCTCACCCCCCTCATCCCCCTTGGTCTACCCCTCCCATCCCCCTTCTCCCGAACACATCCTCCTCTCATCCTCATTCTCTCCTCTCCTCTCCTCTCGTCTCGTCTTGCCATCCCACACTCTCTCTCCATCTTGGCAAGCAGCAAGCGGTCGCCACCAAGTTGTACGCTTTCCCCCCTACGAGCGCTACTCTTGCACGCCCTTGGCCACTCCCCCCCCCCCCCCCCCCCCCCCCCTTCTCTCTCTTCTCCTCCCCTTTCCCGCCCCGCAACGCTGCCTGCAATCCTCCTTCTTCAAGTCTCGGTGTAAGGCAACTGTGAGTTGACCATTGCATTGTTTCTCCTTCTACCATCTTCTTCATCCTCCTCCCTCCTCTCCTCTCTCTTTGCGATATCCTCGCTCCTCCTCCCCCTCCCCTCCTCCCCCCCTCCTCCTCCTTCCGTCCAGCTCCTTAACACGGTGCGGCGGTCTCATCCCGTGCAAACCTCTTCCCTCTCTCTCTTTCTTCCTCTCACACCCTCCTTGACGCCCGGAGCGTCGTCCTGCTCGGCCACCCTCGCACGCCGCCTGTCCATGGAGTGCTAACACGCCCAGCACCGCCCACCGAAGCCAACCACAGTCACTCCTTTCAACCTTCACTCTCTTTCACTGTTCGTCCTCCTTCTCGGCCTTTCCCCTGCCCCTCTCTTCTTCATCTCCTCTTCGAAACTTCTCATTCTTCCCTCCCCTCCCCTCCCCTCTCCCTCCTCTTCAACGTTTAAAGATGCCGCGCATCCCATCCCGCGAAGAGCCCTACCACTCTGTGGCCAAGTGCAACCGTCACTGGAAGACCAAGCGCGAATTTGTCACAAAGGCGGCAAACAAGGCCTCCCACGTGGACGGCAGCCACTACCTGCTCGTCTGTGTCACCCCCAAAGGCAACATTGAGGTGCACGCTAGTGAGCACTTTTACGACGACGCCAGTCAAACTCGTCTCGATGGTGTCATCAACTGGGAGGTCCTCCGCAGACGCGCAACTGTCATCCAGTCCAAGAACGAGGAGCGATGGACCGAGATTGAGCGTCAGGAGAAGCGTTTCGGCGTTGATGGCGAGGACGGCGATGACGACGCCGCCGACGACGACGACGACAGCAGTAACAAGGGTGCCGGCAGCCACCACGGCAGCACAGTCGACTTTGACCCTTCCCTCATGGATGGCACTGTTGACGCCGCGACTGCCCAGGGCCGTCACACCCCCGCCCCTGGACAGCACGTCTTCTCCGCCGCCAAGGCCTCCCCACCCCGCCGCATTGCCGCCATCACTATCACCCCCATGATGCTCGAGTCGGTTTACATTGAGCGTTTCACCCACCTCGGACAGTCGGTCTGCGCCAACATTCTCAAGGCCTGGATCAAGGTCGTCGAGCCCAAGAAGCAGACCAAGTACCCGTACAAGAATAAACGCGGGGACGAGGGTAAGCCTCCACCCTGGTGGCCCGTCGGTATGCGCCACATTGAGCCCGACCACCTTCACAAGGAGGAGCGCCCGCGTCTTTTGGCGAGCATTATCCAACAGGCCAGCCGCCCTCGCGCCGAGGGCTCTGCGGCCATTGCTGCGGCGACCGCCCCGGACCTCCGCGAGCTCACCATCTCTCGCCTGCACTTTGCCACCGCCGAGATTTCGTCTTCCATTCCTCCGCGCCAGCACTACGAGCTCCGCCAGATCTACCTCATCGCCAAGGAGGTCCGCAAGGCCAACGAGGACAAGATCCGTGAGCAGCGTGCCCACGGAATAGTCAAGATTGAGGACCGCAACGCCCACCTCTGGACTGAAATCACGGTCGACTTTTTTGAGAAGCCCCCTGTTGGTGGCGTGCACCCTGCCTCCAAGCGCCCGTACGACACTACCGGCATGGGTCTTGCCTTTGACCCCATGGCAGACAACAAGGAGAACGTTGACTTTGAGCGCCACATCAAGCGTGGCAAGCACATGACGAGCCCTCTCAATGATATGCACCACCAGCAGGTCCCGGCTCCTCTAACGACTCACCACAACGTCTATGCCGTGCCCTCGTATGGTGTGGAGCCGCACACCCCGCACACGCCCTATGGCGGTGGCTGGACCGTTGCCCCCATCACGATCCCACCCGTCCAGGCTGCTACCCCGACCTCTGCTCCGTCCACCGCTCACCTCACGAGTGCAGGTCACCAGGCCCAGCAGCAACAGGCATACTACCGTGCGGCTATGACCACCGAGATCTCACACAGCTACCCCGCCAGCAACGCCTCTTACACTCCCCCACAGTCGCAACAGACTCTGCACTCTGCTTCAGCCCCTACTCCCGCTTCGGCGGGCACTCCGGCGTACGGCAGCACGCAGAGCTACTCGTACCAGCTCAACTACTCGAGTTCGACTCCTGCGCCATCAGCGACTCTGTACACGGCCGGCTGCACGCCGCCCGGGTACGCCGCCTACGGCCCGTACGAGCAGCAGGCCTTTGTCAACGACATTCCTGGCCTCTCGGCGTAACCTCGTCAACCTCAAATGTACCATCTCGACCTGGCCGTCGCGCTGTCCTTAATCGCCGAGTCGATCTCATCTCAGCCCCTGCATCTCATGTCCTCCACCGCCACAGACACGCCCTCCCCCCCCCCCCTCCCCCCTGTGTTAATGCGCGCTTCGCCTGCCCACAATGTTGGGTACCTGGTGTACCCGTCTCTCTCTTATCTCTCAGTGTGGGTCTGGCTGGCGCTGCGCCGTAATGTAGTTTTCCCCGTTTTTAGTTTGTCGCCGTGCAGAGCATGTAGCGAAATTAGGTATCGGGGGTGGGGGGGGGGGGGGGAGGAATAAGAGCGCGCTGGTTGGAAAGGGGCAGTGGTTGGCGAATGGCGAGAGGGGGCTGACTCAGCGGTGTCCTCGTGGCTTTGGAGTGGTAGGAAGCAGCCCCGGCCTGCGCTTGCGATCTCGAGTCTGGGTGGGGGTTCTGGGTGCGGAAGGGCAATTGGTAGATGCGGGACTGTCCTGTCAGCCAAGTCGAGGTGAAGACCGCAGACATCTTGCCGAATGTTCGTCGCCCCTGCCCACACCAACCGCGGAAGCGACAGGCGTTGTCCTGTCCGAGCAGCTAACGAGAGCAAATGGTTTTTACTTTTTTCGAAACACCAACTCGGGAGCAAGAGTCTGGCCTCGTCCAGTTGGAGTAGCCCTCGAGAGCGAGAGCGGAGGGTCCAGACATTGAAAGTGCGGGAGCTACCGCTATTGCCGAGAATCTCTGGCACGCCACCCGCCACAATCCGAAGCGGAATGCGGCACCCATCATTCCACGTCGACCGCTCACCACAAAATGGTACTTGAGCGCCATATAATACCACGTTTATGCACCTGTTCGCGGACAGTCTCCGTCTTCCTCCGCTTCTCTGGGGATTGATGCGGCGCTGCTGGTGGACGGTGTGTAAGTGGGTGATATGCGGCCAGAGAGAGGCGGGTATGGTGGAATCGCGTCGGCAGTGGATATAGGGGACGCATGGCGATGGCCGTGCATGAATCCGGGCCGAGACTGGCGGCGCCAGTGGGAATTTGTAGGAGTGGTGTTTGGTGTGTCAGGAGCTGAAAGTTGTGGAGACTGATGCCTGCCGCCACAGCCGTCGTCTGCAGTACTGCCGTTAGCGCAGGCTGTATGTTTCGCTTCGCTTCGGATGCCAAAAGATGTCTAATGTGAAGAGTCGCGACCAGCAGTATCGCAGTTAACCCAGTACCGCCGGTGCGGGTATCACCACTATCCTATGTGGACCTCGGCCTCGCTTCCGGTCATACCGTTCTGCACTAGCTCACGCCTGCTCTCGTCGCACTATGTCGCTCATTGGCTTGAGAGTTTGCGATGTAGGTAGGAGTCAAACTGCGTTCTTAAAGGCTAAACCCACCTTGCGGCGTCATGGGTTGTCTCGCTCTCTCCGATAGCCGATTCTTGCGCTTGACAGTTACTTCTGGGACATCAACAGCGTCCTCCTCGGCCGCGGGTAACAGTGGGATGCTATGCCAGGCAGGATACGCCTCAGTCGGCTTAATAGTCAGGTTTGGGCGACGACGCTGGCTTGTTTGTGCCACAAGGAGAGGTGAAGATGGTTGAGAAGGGCAACGAGAAGTCGAGCCAAGACATCGTTTCACTGTAAGGCGCGCAAGCAAGGCAAGCAAGACAAGCCGGGACAGGAGATCTCCTCGCCCTATTCTTACGCCTGCGAGTCCCTCTCATGCCCTCTGCATGAAGGACAAGACGACACTGCATCCGATTAAGTCGGCGGCGTCGACCCAGGATCGGGGCAAGCGTCACCTCGCTCCAAGAGATCAAGAATGCGCCGCCGCCGACTCTGGACGCCCGATAAGCACTTCGGCTCAGCCACGCCGCCATCGGGGTTCGGCACATGTGCCTCGCCATCGTCTCACTACACCCGCTAGGCCCTCGCCTCGTAACTATCTCCACAGTGTACCTGTTAGGCGCCCGTCAGCATGCGTCAGTTAGTCCGTTGGCATGTTGCAGAACAGTAGCGAAGCGATGTTTCCGCCAGGGGAGAGGCAATAGAAGCCAGACAACGATGAAGCCGTTCATTGAGCAAGGCACCACGTCTTATCGTCGAGCGGCAGCCGCCACGCGCATGCCACTCGGCTCGCATGGTGTGGTGTGCCTTGCTCCTGCCGAATCTTGGCCCGATGCCCCGAGGCCCCGAAGCGTCGACTGCTCCTCTCGATCCAGGGCTGAGTGCATGCTTGGAGGCTATTCCACGGATGGTGCAGGCCGAGCCAGCGCCATGCCAGCCACGCAGGGCTGGCCGGAATGACAATGGGACCGAGGACGGCGGCGTGCGATCGCCGAGTCTTCTCTTCGGACCCGTGGCCGACGACACGCGTGGGAAGCGGCGTGGCCGATGCGCTCTGCCTCTCCCAACCTTGTTCTCCCCATACGTTGGCATCGGCAGCACGTTGCATGCGACGCGAGAGGCGGCGCGGCGCTGCGGGATGCGTGGAGACAAATTTCGGTGGCCTCGGGCAAAGTTGGATGGGCCGCCGAATGTGCCGTGCCTCGTTTCACGTTTATGTCTATCTCGCTGCAGTCGCCTCGCGACAGGGGATGCGGCGCCGTCATGCTGCTGCACTGGGAACGAATGAATTGTTTGGCCTAGCCAGAGCACGGGATGCAGTGGCGCCAATCTGCGGGACGGTGATGCGAGCCAGCGTCATGCGGCTGGCTGCTGGCTGGCTGCTGGCTGGCTGCTGGCTGCTGGCGGCTGGCGGCTGGCGGCTGGCGGCTGGCGGAGAGGTTGGTGGCGTGGCGGGCGGCAGGGCGTGGCAGGGCTCGATGAAAGGGAGATGAGCGGCGGGCAGAACGGCAGACGGCTAATGCGGCAGGCGGGACCCAGGCGACTGGGCCGCCCCTGAGCAATCTCGGCACCCACTTCTGCGTCCCTGCTAAACGCTGTCATACTCTGCAACAATTGAGGCGGATGAGACGTCAGGCGCGTCAGGAGCGCACTAGAGATTTCCCGCGCATGGCGTATGCAAGGTGCATCGGTGTGTACATAGATGCGGTAATGTCAGCTCGTCAGCGTACAAGGTTGGGTTGCAGTTCCGGCGGCAGGGTCGAGGCACGATCACTCACGTACCCGCCAAAACCCGTTACCTACCCTTTCCCGCTCACCTCACCTCGCCTCAACTGCTTTGTACCTCTGCCCTCGTCTCCTCGTCACACTTAAAAACTAACCCCCCCCCCCCCCCCCCAAGCTCTCGTGGACGGCGTCTTCGCATCACTCTTCTCTCGCTCACTTGCACTTGTGTTGTGCTCGCTATCGCTGTTCCATCACAGAACATTATACACATCAAACAGATCGACCGCCGATCAGCGCCTAACGAGCTTAACTGCTGGAACAATTCACTCGAGGCGCCACCGCCCCTGACTATCCACCCTCGTGAGTATTTATTCCGCTCATCCACATCAAGATCATTTCATCTCCCATGTCGCTACGCTAGCATCCCGCGGCGTAGTCATGGTGACATTGGCGCCTCGTCTACATGCCACCATGAAAGCACGACGCCTTTATGGCTACCTTGAATCTCTTGCTCGCTTGCTCTTCGCTTCAGCTCACACCCAGCTTGTCTCTTGTCTTCGTTTCACCGTCCCCAAGCCACCAGATCTGCCTATCATGTCCTCTGTAAGTCACCCTCATATCTCCCTCCTTGCGGTCCGTGCTGACACCCGACTCTCGCACTCGCCGACTATATCTTGTCTTTGTCTTGGCGACCTCGTCTTTTCCCATCTCTCATCTGCTCCCCTCCCAGCGTCCCCACGTCGACCCTCTTCTCGAGCCCAGGCGGCAGGTTGCCCTCCCCGACTCACCCCCCCTCACTCCTCCACAGTTCAAGGACCAGTTCGGCGTGTCTTCCGTGTCCTCTGTCCCCTCCGCTCCTTCCGCTACGCGCGCGTCTCGACCTGCGCCCGTCACTCTCTCAGACTACGACCGTGCTGAGCGCGGCCCCCTCAGCCCCGAGGACATCCCGCGCCAGGCGGGACACATCGGCCTCGGCCTCGGCTTTGACAACGTGTCCACAGCGTACATGGCGCCTAAAACCAACACGGCCGGCGACCTGCTGCGCGCCGTCAAAGGCGGCCCGCTGACGGGAATGTGGGTGCGCGTGCCCCGGCGAGTGCGCCCCATCCTGCTGGCCGCCACATCACTCGCCGCGATCATGCTCATCTTCATCTCGCGCTCCGTGGCTGCTCCCGCCGTGCCGCAGTACGCCCCCGCGGCCGGCTTCCGCCGCAACTACGACCTGTACTCGATCAACGACGAGGTGCCCGAGGTCGTGATCCACCGGCCGCCGCCGCCCGTGCCCAGCGCCAACGCCCTCGTCTTCGAGTCGCCGCGCGACGAGCTCCTGGCCCTGATCGGCTTCGTCACCGCCGCGACGGGCAACTCGCTCCCGGCGTCCGTGGACCCGTCCGAGACGATCGACATGGACGTGCTCGTCGGCTTCGACCCCGCGGCGCCGGACGCGGCCAACGACCTCGAGTTCCTCAAGGACGAAGTGATTGCACAGTACCCGCTCGTGCTGTTCGGCCGCATGCGCGACCCATGGCACCAGGAGCTGGTGCGCGCGCTGGACCAGTGGACGATCGTGCCCGCGCCCCTCATCGTCGAGGTCGACGAGCGCGGCGACATGGCGACGTTTGAGCCCGTGCTCGAGCGCCTCCTCGGCAGCGCCGAACCCCAGCTCGTGCTGGCAGGCACGTCGCTCGGGTCCGCGCAAGACTTGTTGGGCGGCGACATCGAGGAGCTGCGCGGCAAGCTGGTCGACTCGAAGCTCGTGAGCGTGTCCCCGGCCAAGAAGAAGAAGAAGCACGCAGCCCAGGTCGAGAAGGAGCGCAACCACCGCGTCCTCCGCCCACAGGGCATGGGCGAGTACTAGTCGCGGCGAGCACGCCGTATACTCGCTAAGTGCGGCTCCAGCTGCGGCTGAGGCTGAGGCCGAGACGTGAAGCAGAAGCTGGAGACCGCGATTCACATCAAGCGCGCTCGCCGCAGCTCCACCCCATGTCATGTTCACGATCACGACGCATAGACGCGCACCGCTGTTGTACCATACCATTAGACTGCATATGCACCGGTCCCGAGGCCCTGGTGGCGCACGCGCACGAACCGCCAGGCTCTACTGTACTGTCCTGGACGTCCTGAGGTGCGTCCGGACCGGACGCGAGCTTGCTCTCCCTCTTCCGGTGGAACGGGTGGTGAGCGCATGGGCGGACCTCGCCAGAAGCCGCATTGAGCATTGAGCGCTGAGCGGACAGCGGCCCGCTGGGCCGCGGGCTGTGCGTTGATGCGCTGATGCGCGCGCTGACGTCTGCCTCGGCGGTGGCCAGGCGGCGGGGCTGGCCATTGGCCATGCGATCAGCAAGCGAAGCAACAGCGACCAGCGCTCAATCAGCGAAGCATGCTTGATTCACATGAATGTGAAACGCACTGGATGCCAGCGACGATCGCGACTGAGACCGCCACACTCGGTGCGGCCGCGCCGGCGCCGGCGCCGGCATCAGCCCATCGGCCATCTCCGACGACGAAATCCTCGACTCGTGACCGACTCGGCACTCTTGCAGGATGTGAATGTCAGACGCGTCATGCATCGTTGAGGTGCTGACTCACGGCGCGATGGAGATGCCAACGCAGATTGCTGGCCACAGGACCAGACGTACGGATCACAGCCACCCAGCATACAACCACCTTCGCCGAGTGACGCCCTCCCCACGACAAGGCGCCGTGCTCATGCGCGTGCTCGCCGAACATCCTACGTCGTCATCTTCCCTTCATCATGGTCGAGCACATGGCGTGAGCCGCGACCCGCGGCGGGCTGACTCTGCTGATCGAGGGCGTTCCTCGTCCATCCTGACGGTCTGTCTGACCGGCTCGGGCGGCCCTGTGGGCTGCTCGGCTGTCTGCTTGTGTCCGGCGCTGAGCAGCGGGCTGCGGGGTCGGCTCGCCCTTGCTGGTCTCGCGTAGCGGCAAGCCATCAGCTGGGACATCGGACGAAAGTATGCCACGCGTTCGCGCTCTACATCTACGTGGGGGATTGGGGAACCGCTCGGCGGCGGCCTCGGCCCCGCTGACCGATGGCCGGGGCACCGACGTGGAGGACCATCCTTTTTCCTGTAGGTGGCCTGGGCTCTCGCACGTGTCTCGTGCGGCGGCGACGCTCGTCGGCATTTCGCGGCGGGTATGTATGCCGAGTCACGGCTTGGCGGGGAGGACGGCACGCTCGGAGGTGGTATCAAGGCTCGTGGGCACCGGCCCGCGTCGACGGTGTCGACGGTGTCGACTTGGACGCTCAGCGAGGCCGAGACGCTCGTGAATGCGCGGCCGCGAGGGACTCGCGATGAAGCGCCTCGCGGGGGGCGCGTACGACGAAGACGTGGAGGCAGGGCACGCGCGCAAAGCCCAAGCGCAGTGGACGCGCGAGCTGGCCATCCGCGAGGTGCGCTCGCCAACGGCGCTGTTCGTCAATTCGGTCGTATCCTCGTGGGCTGCGGTCAGCCCCTCTTCTACGACCGCAACAAGTGCGTATGTGCGACGCGGCTAATCCCAGCGGCCTGGGCATGTCAGTGAGTAGGCGCTTCTGTGAGGGGGCTTCTGTGCAGGGGGGGGGGGGGGGGGGGGGCGAGACGTGCGAAGCGGACGTGCAGACGACGCATGTCGCGTGATCGGATCCACCGTCGCTTGGCAGCGCATCGATCGTTTCGCCCTCGCTAGCTACAGTCTGTGCCCCTCGACCGTTTCGCCCTCTCTAGCTACAGTCTGTGCCCCTCGACCGTTTCGCCCTCGCTAGCTACCGTCTGTGCCGCACCCGTTCAAGTCAGACACATGGCCGGCATCGGCGCCGCCCTCGCCCTCAACGGAATATGGACGATCGTATGCCAGCTCGCTGGCGCGCGCGTACCAAGTCCTCACGGCCGGCTGGGTGGCGGTGTGGACGCTGCTCCCGCTCCTCCGGCCGCTCCTGACGGCCGTGGAGAGCCGACGCCGACGGGCTATATCCTGTGCAGCGGGGGTGGGTGCTGGCACTCGCAACGGTGGTGACGATGAACTCGTCCCTGCTCATGGGTAGTGTCAACGACAGCGCACCGGATCGCACAGCGCTTGGCGGCGTGAATGGGATCAGCACGGCTGTGGGATGTATGGCGCGCGTCGTGGGGCCTAGAGGAGAGACTGGAGAGACGGAACAGGCGAAAGTGGACGGCATCGACAACTACACCACGCGCCTGCTTTGCGGAAATGCGGAATCATGTCGTCGTCATTGCGGACTAGTCTGGCCGGCTAGCAACCAATCAGCGCTGACGTCGCAGCTCTTGGCCATATCCAATGTCATCGAATGTTCTTGGGGGCCGGTTGTGGTGGTGTTTATGGTCGGCATGTCGGCCGTCAACCTCGCTTCGGCCATGCCATGCGTATTTCGGACAAGCGAGCGTGACCGATGGTTCAAGTAAGCAGGCCAAGCAGGCGATTAGGCGATGCAGGTGATCAAGGTGATGTCAATCCCGAGAGAAAAAGTCAAGTGACGGGTGAGCCCCCGGCACAGGCACATGGATTTACCGAGGCAGGAACTCACGTGGTCTGCGCGGTCATGCGGCTGTGAAGCTGTCAAGCCATGGCTGGCGCGCGGATGCCGCCAGACTCGGAGCAGCCGGTGCTTGCCGCCCCGCCACCGACCATGCCCTGGGTGGGCCCATTTCAGTCGACTGCGCGGGCAAGCCGGCGCGAGCAAGACACGAGTGCACATACTGCAGTAGTGCACGAGGCCCAGATCGCCCAGATCGACCGCAGCCCATAGTCCCCATAGTCCCCATAGTCCCATGCGGGGTATCAATTGGGACAAATCTGCACTACTCTACTCCCTGGGAGAGCCTGGAAGAGTGGCTCGGCCAGCCTGGAGGCAATGCAGCGGATGCATGGTCCGCACCGCGTAGTTGTAGTTGCGTAGCATAAAAGCGATGCATGTGGGATTTCTGTGCAAGCGTGTGCGTGTTGGATCAAGTTGGAATAGCCATAGGGATGCGGGATGGCGGGCAAAGGAAATGAAAGCCGACCATTACCGGGTATGGAGGAGTGGGCCAGCCGCCAGGGGGCGGACCGCGAGTGGAGATGGAATTACCTTTTGTATGTCAAGGTAAGTTGACTCGTGACCACTCTAATCCCCCCCACTTATCCTATCGCCCCATCGTAGTAGACGAGGAGATTGTGTTTGGCCACTCTCGTCCTCGTCCTCGTCCTCTTTCTCTCTTTCTCTCTTTCTCTCTTTTCTCTTTACTCGTCGCAACCATCCTCCATCTTCATAAAGCCTCCTTGCAGCCTTCAGCCTTCAGCCTTCAGCCTCCAGCCTTCAGCCTACAGCCTGTGCACCCCCCCACACGCCCCTCCCCACATCCGCACGCGCCTTCGCGTCCATCCGCCCTTCAACTCCCTCTCTCCCACGACTCGCTGCCTCGCCTCATCCATCCTCGGTTAGCACATAACACCTATCCCGTCTCCGCGAACTCGCCAACCTCTAAACCATCCTCCAAGCCCGACTAGCGCGAACCGCGACCGCGAACCGTGAACAGGCTCCGCAAACCACCGCCTACACGCTACATTCCATCCACTTGCGCCCGACCAGAGTCTTACTTCCCCTAGTACACACACACACGTCCACTCTCCGTGCGACCTGCGATTCCGACACTCTTCGCGTTCTCCCGCGCGTCCTTGTCGTCGTCGTCGTCGTCGTCCTCGCCGCAGTGTCCCATTCGCGCCACTCGACCCACACGATCTTCTTACGCACACCCCGACTAACGCAACCGGCCGCATCTTGCCGGCTGCTTTGCGCCCCTCGTCGCCGGTGTCGCCCGGACCAGGCTCGCTGAGGTCCTCAAGGATCGTCAAGATCGATACATTCAGCGCAAAGACCACGAGAACCCCTGCCCTCCCTTCCCCCTCCTTTTCCCCCCGGGCCCCCCCCGCCTCCTTCGCGCCCCACATCGCGCGCATCGTCCTCGACAACTCCCAACAGAGCGTCATTCTCATCCACTTGGTCTCTTTGACGCTCTTCTCAATTCCCCACTCTTCACTCTTCACTCTTGCCTTCTTCTCCTTTCAATCCACAACCTATCTCCCGCACCCCGTCGCGCCTCTCCCCTACGCGACCAACTCTCATTCTCTACTCGACACTTGCGCGCGCCCATGCCTTTTGTCCCCAGGTCATAGCCCCCTGGGACACTGTCCATCACCAGCAAAAGCAGCAGCTTTTGACGACTCAAGTGGCAACATTAGCAGCAGCCGCCGCCGCCGCCGCCGCCGTCATACCCGGCGCGCATTCTACACCACCTTCCCCCTCCCCCACCTCTAAACCACCGTCACCAAGGCCAAGGCCCGCCGTGGCCTAGTGCCCACTCATCCTCAACCTCACACGCACCGCAGCCTACAGCTGCATCTCCATCCGACCTCTCCGTCGGCCCTGGACTATCAACCGTGTCGCCGAGCAAAATGACACGGTCCCCAATTCGCTCCGCCCCCGTGGGTCCCGGTCCACACATCCACGCTCATCCGGCGCCGCTCCCGACCCCTCCTCTCACGCTCCGCGGATCCTCACCTTCCCCATCGGAGCGTGCGGGCCGCAAGACTGCTCCACTCTTTACTCTCACACCCTCTGTCTTTCCCCCGTCCGACCTGCTGTCCGACGACGAGGACATCTCCAGCATTTGGAATGGTACGTCCGAACACTTCGGCCCGAGCTTTTCCTGTCCTTTTCTTGTCCCCCATGCCGAGGCGCGCGCCCCTTGCCTTTCATATGTCCACCTGACCTCGGACCATTCATCCCATTCCTCCGCTTGGGCTCCCCGGAAACGCGTACTGACCCTCACAGTTGTTTCCCGTGCCGCTGATGTGGTCAAGGACGGCGAGCGACTTGAAAACCTCGCTTGGAGGTGAGTCGCAAACGCGCATTGCGCCATCTGCGCGGCCCTATTTTGGGCGGCCCCGGACAAGTTTGGTTGATGTCTTTTGCTAACCGACCGTAGGCACTGGGGCGGCGCTCGAGTACGTCGTCGCTACTCATCATCGTCAACCGACACCACCACATCTGCATCGGTTCACACTCCGGTCGACCAGCCTACCCTGCATCACAGACAGAGCTTTGAGAGCAACCGCCGCTCCTTTGCCAACAAGCTCAAATTGCTGGTCGAACAAAACTCTTTCAAGGACTGGATAGAAGATGCGCGCGAGAACGCAATAGTCGTCGAGTCGCCGCGGCTCGCGCCTCACCTCGCCCTTCCCGGAACGCCCACACCCAACCTCGAAATTCGGTTAGTGGAGCCAACGCCTGTGCCCAGTCGCGTCGGTTCGCTGGGTGGTAGCGTCGGTGGAACCACTGCCTTCGCGAAGCATGTTGGGCAACCGCCCGTGCGCGAGGAGGAGATTGAGGAGGAGGTTGCCGCCACCACTGCGAGCGATTCCCCTGAGATCCAGAGGATACGCAAGCGCGGCGCCAGGGGCGGCTTTTTCATACACCAGAGTCCTGGCAAGGTGAGCGGAACCTCTGATGGATCGTCAGACACTTCTGCGACTCGAGCTCCGGTTCTCGCCCCTGTCTCTACCGAGCCGGAAGCAATCGCTCCTGCTGAGCAACCGCCAGCGCCAGCGCCCGAAGCAAACGGTGGGCCCAGTGACTCGTCTCAATGGAGAAGCTCGGCAGAATCATCGTCGGCCGTCGTCATGAAGAAGAAGGAGCCCCGTCGGCATGTGTCGATGGCCACGATGCGAGGCAGATTCCAAGCTGAGAAGAGAATCGCCGTGCAGGCCATCGCCGCTCGCAAGAAGTTGGAGCAGCAACAGCAGCAGCAGCAGCAGCAGCAGCAGCAGCAGCAGCAGCAGCAGACCGATCCCGATCATGGGGACGAGGATAATGACGACTCGGATTGGGAGGATGACGACGACGACGAGACAGCAGCCGGTAGCGCCAGAGTAACCGAAGTCGAGGACAACGAGGACGACTGGGAGGACGAGGTGTCATCTGCTGCCCCTTCAGCTGCGCCATCGCCCCGCAACGGCAAGATGAACAAGAAGGAGCGCGCGGCAGCCGCTGCCAGACTCGAGCTTGAGAAGGAAGCCCTGCGCAAGCGCACCATGTTTGCCAAAATGCAGATAGACCCGCCGGCTGTCAAGCAGCCCACCGAGGGTCTCCTCAGTCGTGTTTTCCGCACTGGCAAGAGCATGATCGACCTCACCGAAGCTGGAAGCAACGACGAGCATGCCGCATTCCGGCGGACCCCGACGCACGCCAACTTTGGCACCATGGCCCACTCACCTGGGGCCGCGGCAGCCCCCATGTTCCGATCCAACAGCGCGGTGGCGATGCCTGTGCAGACTGATGTGACAGTCACGGCGCGTTCGCACAGATCGGGGACTAGTGATGAGAGGCGCTCGCACCGGTCGGGCACCAGCGACCGGGTGCCCGATGATGTCGAGCTCGAGACCGATGACGAATCCGAGGACGACAACTACCTCGCTTCGTCACGAGTCCGTGCGCAGCTCGAGGCGCTTGAGGCCCGGCGCGCCGCACGGCGCGCAGCAGCCGCCGCTACCACGGCTGTTGCCCCTGCTCCACCTGTCAACAACGACTTGGCTAGACCTGTCCCCGCGCCCGTGTCAGCGGCTGCGCTGGGTTCCGCCATGGGCGAGTACGACGAGTACGGTGTTGCTCGGCCAATCTCTCCGACTTCGCGACGACGCATGATCATCGTGCGCGAGATGTCCGAGTCGCTTCGAAGGAGTGAGTGTAGACGAGTCGCCTCAGCTGACAAGCAGATATCATTCTTGAACGCGAGAAGTCGTCCGGTCCACCTCGACCACCTCCCCACAGGCGGCCCCCTCCGTCCGTTCACACCCACTCCTCCCGCGGGTCGGCCTTGAATCTCACTCAGCTTCGCGACCACGCACGCGAGAACGGAGTAGACGCATCTGGCTTCCAGCGCCACAGCGCCAACTATCAGGAAATGCGCCCGGAGAAGGCGTTGGAGCGCCACAACTCACAGCCCAACCTCACAGCATATGCTGAGCGGAGCCCGACAGCTGGCCAAGGTCAGCCTCCGCCGCGCCAGTCGAGCGTGTCGCCTACCGAGCCTAAGCGGCGGCACAACTTGCTTGGGCATGGGTTCCTGCGTCCCCTAACGCGCGCGGATACAGCAGGGATCAACAGAACGCAGTCCGCGGCGGCGCTGAACCTCGGCGTCACCTCGCCCACGTCTGAGCGGGCTGTGTCGCCGACTGCGAGCTCAGGCGCCACCCGCTCGTCCAACAGCGGGCACAACCCATACGCACATCTGCAGGCGCCGGCCATGGTGCGCTCGAGCACTGAGGGCGACCACCTCGAGCGTGAGCGTGTGCGCAAGCGCGAGCTTCAGCGGCGGCAGGAGCGCACCGATACCGGATATCGATTCCATGGGTGGTGAGGGGAGAAGACAAGAGCAGAGAGCAGAGAGAAGAGAAGTAAGGATAGCAGAACAGTAACCTAAGTGCAGCCACACCGAAACCAGCAGCATTCTCCCGACCCCAATCCATTCCCATCGCCTTATGACACTACTACGCCATTCCTCCCACTTCTGCATGGTCGCCCTCGGGTGCGCCGCTGTCGTGTATTTAGCATTAAGTTGTTGTGATTGCTATGCTACGCTTGATGAAGCGCGAGTGGGCGATGGTGCGATTGCTTCTACGTATCAGCAGACGAGCACGCGAGGCACGGGGCTGTCATGCACGTCGCGCTCCCACCTCACCTACGCTCAAACCCACGGTTCGTAACGACAATGCATCTCTATCGGGTGCTACAATTTCTAACACTTTGCGTCGGCACAGTAGTCCATCACTATCCAGTGGTTGCTGCTTGTTTCGGCGCTACAGGACGCGTCCGCCGTCCTCGCCGACCTTGAGGCCGCGCAGCTTCTCCAAAGTCTGCTCGTACGTCGGGCCCTGGCGGAGGACGCTGGACGGGCTGCGACGGAGCGCGGTGGCCTCGTGCGCTGCGCGCTCCTCGCGGCGCTTGAGCGCGGGCATGGGCGGCGTCTCGAGGCCGAAGTAGTCCCACGGCGGGACGAGGTTGGCAATACCGCGCCGCATGCCGGTGGTGAGGAACTGGAGGGCGATCTGGAGCGACGCGTTCGTCCACCCAAATCCTTCGCGGTTGATGTAGCGCACCGCCATGCCCTGGTTCCCGTACTCTGCTTCGACCATGTGCGAGAGCGCCGCAACGTCCCACTTCTCGACAACGATGCCGGAGAACGACGCAAAGCAGAGCGCAATCATGAACGCCCACCGGTAGCTCAGGCGGTTGGCCTCCTCCGAGAAGCCGTAGCGCTCGAGCCCGACCCACGCCATGACCTGGTGCGGCGCCCAGCCCGTCGGCCAGTCCCACTGGCGGTTCGGGCGATCGAGCCCGATCGGGCCGCGCGACTCCTCCGTGCCGGACAGCAGGCCGCCGGGCGCCTCGAGCTTCGGCAGCGTGACGTGCACGAGCCGCAGAGCTTGCTGCTCGTCCGCGCAGCCCGCCCACATCGGCCAGAACGTCGTCGCGGACAAGTACCGCTCCTGGCGCCCCTTCTTGCAGTTCCAGTCAAAGTAGGCGCCCTGCCCCTCGTTCCAGCAGTACTTGTCGATACGCTCCTTGCGCACGCGTGCGCGCTCGTACCACTCCGCAGCGGTCTGCTTGCGCGACGTCGACTTGTCGCGCGGCCCGTCAAACGCCTCGCGCGTCATCGGCCACGGCGAGAGGTCAAACTCGTCCTCGAGCTCCAGGTCCTCCTTGAACACAGCTGCGATCGCGTTCGCAATGTCGATCTCGTACTTGTACAGTAGCGAGTTGAGGTCGATCGTGGCGAGGTCCGCGCACTTGCCCTCGAAGCGGTACGTCGTGTCGTGCCCCGACTCGCGCACCCCGCGGTCATGCTGGAAGTACTCGTCGAGCTCGGGTTCCTTGATCGTGCCGTCGTTGTATGCCTCGATGAAGTCGTTGACCGAGAGCCTGTTCTTCTCGGCATACGGCTGCAGGATGTGCGTGAAGTGGGACGCCTCGGTCTCGGGGGGGATGCCCAAGCCCTTTGGTCGGTAGCGCGACAGACCGGTCTCGACGTGGAGCGCCGGCTCCGAGCACCAGTAGACGTGGTAGTCCTTGATCGCGGCCTGGATAGCGCGCTTAAGCCACGCAATGTTCTTCGGGTCGTTCTGGTCGATGTTGTTGAAGATCTGCAGCGCGAGGTCGGTCATGAATGGCGGCTGGGCGCGGCACAGGTAGTAGCTGCGGTTGCCGTTCAAGATCTTGTTGTAGTGCTTTATCTGGAAAATGAAGTGCTCCATGATCGACATGGCCAGGTCCAGGCGGCCGTCCACAAGAAGGCCCAAAGCAATGAAGTACTGATTGTCAGCTTCTCCGCTGAAAGATCGGTATATTACTCACGCTGTCCCAGTTGTACATCTCGTTGAACCGAGCGCCGGGGACAACGAAGGGTAGAGCCTCGAGCTTGCCTTCCTCGTTTTTCTTCATCGCAAGAGCGAGGATTCCCGGCCTCTCGTTGAGCGATTTGACGTACTCGGGGTCGTCGCAGTCCTTGGGGAGCTGCACGACCTCGAGCTTGAGGTGTGGCCGGTCGCGGGCGCTGACAGGTTAGTGGTAACCCCTCTTGTGCCACTCACATTCCCTGATAGTGCTCCAACATCTCGTCCTCGCCGTGGGGGATATAGATGATAGGGTGACTGATCCTGGAACGGTTCTTAGGGTCTGCCGCGGCGATCTCGATGCCCTGCTCATCGATACGTCGCGTGAGGTGGTTCCAGAACGAATTCTTGATCATCCGGCTGAGACGATCGACCGGGTTCTCTGCTAGCCGTGCCTCGTCGAGGACGATGAAGCGCCGGCCATAGTCGCGGGCTAGAGCAAGCTCAGCGAGAAGGTTCGTGAGCATGTAGTTGCCACGAACGTCCCAGGAGCGGTACGCGTTCGAGCTAGCGGTACCAAGAGAGATAAGCTTGGGGCCCGAGTCGTAGATGGAGATCTGACAGTTGTCATCTGTGTCCTCCTGCGCAAGAACGAGACGCATCGTTTCCTCAACGTCCACGAGGAAGCGGCGCGGCGCGCTTCCCTGCTCGTCGTGCGACAGGCGTCGGTTGCGCTGGATGTACTCGCCGTCCATCAACATCGGGCGCGACTTGGCACTCCATGTCGTGCCGGCATTGCTGAGAGTTCGCGTGCGCGAGTACATCTTGCGGGTGCCATAGTACTCGTCCGCCTCGGCGTTCACGGCAGGCAAGTCAAAAACCTTGTTGCCATGTGCAGGTGGTGTGTCCGAGCCTGTTGGCGAGGCGAGCTCGCCGTCGACCCACAGCACATTCTTGGGCTGGGGTGGCTGGTGTTAGCACGGCGATAAGGTGAACGGCGATACGCCGGGCGACAACGGGGGCGCCTAAGCCTGCTTGCACCAGACAGTGCCTTGCAAGGTGACAAGTGCGCAACATTTTCGCGAGGCGTGCGCTGCTGCACTCACTGGTGGTGGCCTCACGGTGGTAGCCATTGCGAGAGGAGGGATGGGGGAAGGGGTGGGAGTGGTGGAGCGGAGCGGAATGGGAGGCTTAATAGGCTAGCTTGTGAGTCAGTCGAGCGGAAGATGGGAGCACAAGGGAGAGATGGGAAGTGGAGTGAGGCGACAGCGGCTTCCAATAACGATCATGTGAAGAGAAGAGTGTAGATGTCCGTCGTCGACGGGTGCGGGTCTCTCGTCGCCACTCGGCGGTGGAGGTGGAGGGCACATTGAGGTAAGGGGGGCAGGGATTGAGGGTGCACCCTTCGACTTTCTATGACGAACTAGTTATTCGGCGTCGCGCTAATACCGGCTGATCCATGACGTTTGGACGCCCCCCCAGTCGCAGCTGCTGGCGTGCTAGTCGCCCGACGCGCTCCGACACCCATGCAAATGTCCCCATGTCCCACGAGTCTGCACTCACCTGTTCTGTTCTGAAGAAGAGTAAGAGTGATATCACAACGAGCCTACGTTGTTGTTGTTGAGGGTGGTCGTATACAGTCGACAAATTAACGTCGATCGCTGCACGTGGTAGGGGTTGAGTTATGGAACGCAACAGTCACGCAGCCAGCAGCGAGCAAACAGTGAACGGGTGGATGTGGAGTGGATTGGGGGAGGCGTGCAGAGTCGGGCAGCTTGGGATTGTGGATGGTCGCTGCAAGGGAGGATGAAGATGAGAGTGACTAGAAAAGAAGAGTCCAAAGTGGAGAGGGCAAGGAACTGGGGAGCTGATAAGAGGCTAGGGGAAGGAGGCCAGGAGGGGCGCCGAGGACGGAGCAGAGATTCTCTGTGATCTGTGAGTGAGAAAGAGCACGAGGATACGTAGGTGAGTGTGAGTGTGTGGGAGAATGAGAAGCAGAGAGGAGAAAGGAAAAGAGGAGATGAGGATGGATGGCGGCGAAGGCGTAATAATGAATGGGCCATGGGCCATGGGCCATGGGCTGCGGGCTGCGGGGAGAGCAGCTGCAGTGTGGACGCGGCGTTGATCCGAGTTTGGTCAAAGCTTCATCAGCTATTCAATGCATACCGGCATACCTTTACAGATTCCTCAAGATCTAGGCCGGCATGCAGGCACCGCGGAACAGCCGCCAGCGGCGGCACAGCCGTGCAGCTAGCGTACACATGCCGGACATGGGCATGGGCGGGAGTCTTTACAGATGCTTTGCATGCTCGCTACCGTAGCGAGCGCAGACGAGACATTAGGTGAGGAGCAGTTGCCGATCTCGAGCTCTCGAGTCCCAAGTTGCCCGCGTGTCCCTGAGATGTACCTCGGCGTCACCCCGAAGCCACCGACGTCGTCGTCATTTCTCCACTTGTGCTTCCTTGCCACCAGCTTCCAGCCTCAACGCACGTTGGGGGCGTACTCGAGTCGAGCTAATCGTCTACATCGTCTACTCATATCCTTCTTCATCTCTCGTTATCATGCCCCTCCACAACCCCCTCTGGTACGCCCTCTTTCTCATCCCCTCCTAGCGCATGGCGCAATCGCTCACAGCAGGGAGATCGCCGAGCCTTACCTCGTCGCTACAAAGCGATACACCGTCCCCGACCCCACGTACGGCCGCTATCTCCTTCCACACCATGCACCCACCGAGCGCCTCATGGCCACCCCCGGCGTGCGCCATACCTTCCGTCGCGCGTTTCTAAAGCCGTTCCACGATTGCAAGACCTGGCACGAGGCATACAACACTACAGAGATCGTGCATTCAGACCAAGTCAAGCTCGAGCAAGCCGAGGTCGAGCAAGGTGTCAAGCATGGCGGGCGCTGGCTCTTCTACTCGGTTTGGGAGATGGACGAGCCCGAGGGCGGATGGGAGTGCAGCGGCAAGGGGCGTGGGCGTGACCTCGTCCTCGTGCATGGTGAGTCCAGACGCCTTCGGCAAGCCGGCAGCTCGGCAGGGCGTTGGCTGCGCCGGAGGCTGAACAGTTGAGAGCACGTCGCTGATCACAGGGCTGAGTGATTACGGATTGCGATACTCGCCGCATGTGATCCACTTCCTCAAGGAAGGTTTCCGTGTCATCATGCCGGACTTGCCCTCAGTGCGTCGACGAGTCCGAACCACAACTAACGGCAGTACGGTCGCTCAACCGGTGTCAACTCCTACCTCCCCTCGCTCGACCTCCTCCCCGCCGCGCTGCACGTTGTGCTGACGGACGTGGTGACCTGGGATCTGAAGCAGGGCCGTAAGCAGCAGCAGGTCTTTCTCAGCGGCGCGTGAGTGGTCTGCACATCAGTGTAGCATGCATGCTGACAACAGATCGATGGGCGCATGGACTGTGTAAGCTTGACACATGCTGACATTGCTCACACCAGCCTCTTCTACGTGTACCGCTACCCACCGAGCGAGTCGGCCAAAGCCGTCGCTGAGGCGTCTTCGAGTGACAAGCCGGCTCCTCCCCGCCCACAGGTTGCAGGCGTGTTCGCCCTCTGCCCAATGGTGGAGGCGTCTCCCGAGTCGCGTCCGTCGGCGATCATCGAGTACATTGCAAAGAGCATCAAGTTCTTTGCGGGCTCTTTACCACTCGCGAAAGCCGTCCGCGGCAATGTGTCCGACGACCCGCGCGTGGAGGAGGACTTCTTCGCCGACCGTGAGCTTGAGCACAACGTAGATGTCTGAACTCAGCGCTGTGCTACCATGGCCTGCTACGCGTTGGGACGGGCCTGTCGCTGCTCGACGGCATGACCGAGCTCAATCAGAATGCAGAGAAGATCAACATTCGTAAGCTGGTTTCTCAGAGCCGAGCTAAACCCTCAGCCATCCGCCTTATTCACGGCACGTCAGACCGCGCGACGTCTCATGCTGCCACTGAGCGTTTGTTCCACCGCCTTCCTCACGAGGATAAGCAGTTCGAGTTGTATGAGGGATACGAGCATGGTGAGGATTCTGGTCTGAGGGTATCAAGGCTGACAACAGTCATGCTCAAGGTTGGTGTCGACGAGGCAGACGACGAGAAGCGCCAACGTGTGCTCCGAGACTGGACTGACTGGCTCCTCGCGCGCTGCGATTAGAATTTGAGATGGTGTATTACTGTGTGATAGATTTATAGAGTTTGCATGGTCGTCTCCGCTCTTTGCGGATTCGTGGGCGCGTTTGTTGCGAAGGCCGCGGAGGACGTCGTAGCATGCGAAGGCAGCGAGCGCGATGGCAGAGGGATGGGAACCAAACAAGAGGATTGTGCCACATGCACGGAGAGATGAATAACGCCGTCCACCATGGCTTGTGATGGGAGACGCGCTTTGACTTTTGGCCGCGCGTCCAAGGTGGCTCTGGTGGCTCTGGGCGGAAAGGGCCAAAGGGACACCCGGGGGGCGTGGGCGCAACAGGCACGGGTTGAGCGTGGGGTGGGAGCCTGTGGGAGCCTTGGGCCAAATGCCTGTACGCGTTCAGGGTACGCGTCTGTCCAACGAGCACAATACACCACACTTCATGCGCCTGGGGCGTACGCGGGTGCGCCCGTCCCTTCTCTGGCTTAGCCTCCGTCTCCACCCCTCGCTGAGCTAGCGCCAGCCAGCCAGCACAACACCTTCCTCCCTCACTCCTTGATTCCCCTCCTCCTCCTCCTCCAGACTCCATCGTCTACTTGCTCGACAGACTCTTCAGTCAGCTCCTCGCTCACGTCGCTTCGAGGTCACAGGTTTGTCCCATCTCCCTCTTCATCAAAGGTAAGCTCCTCATCACCACTCCTCTCCCCCACGCCACGTAATTTGAATCGCTCACGCCCTCCCCCTCCCCCTCCCCCCTCCCCTGCGCTACAATCTCGCACCCATCCCGTCCACCCAACTTATCCTGTCCTTTCCCATCAACACTTTCCACTTTCCTCCCATCGCCCTCCTCCTCCTCCTCCTCCTCCTCCTCCTCCAGCTAGAACACATCTAACCACTCATTAGAAACCACCATGCGTGAGGTCATCTCGGTAAGTTGTCTCCTGCCCTCGGCCACGGCGCGGACTGTGCGGTCGCCGCCGAAACACAGTTCTCGCCAGTGGCGCGGCGAATCGCGGGATCACGCTCACTCCATTCCAGATTCACGTCGGCCAGGCCGGTACGTACACTTACGCGGGCGCGTACACGCGCTGCATATAGGACACGCAAGCCCCGCAATCGCTAACTGCTAGGTGTCCAGATCGGTAACGCCTGTTGGGAGCTCTACACTATCGAGCATGGTCTGAGCGTACGTGGCGACGTGGCTTATGGGGCGCTTTGACTCACACGCAGCCCGATGGCCGCCTCATGGAGACCTCGGCCTCGCACAATGACGACGGCTTCTCGACCTTCTTCTCCGAGACGGGCAACGGCAAGCACGTTCCCCGCTCGCTCTACGTGAGTTTCCATTTGCCGCTCCCAGCTAGCGATAAGCCGATTAGAAGCGGCAAAGGTGGTGATGGAACGTAACACTGACTTTCCTTACAGGTCGACCTCGAGCCCAATGTCATTGACGAGGTCCGCACCGGCACCTACCGCAGCCTCTTCCACCCCGAGACTATGATCACGGGCAAGGAGGACGCCGCTAACAACTACGCCCGTGGTCACTACACCATCGGCAAGGAGCTTGTTGACTCGGTCCTCGAGCAGGTCCGTCGCCTCGCCGACAACTGCTCGGGTCTCCAGGGCTTCTTCGTCTTCCACTCGTTCGGCGGTGGTACCGGTTCGGGTTTCGGTGCCCTCCTCCTTGAGCGCCTCTCGACCGACTACGGCAAGAAGTCGAAGCTCGAGTTCTCGGTCTACCCCGCCCCCAAGATGTCGACTTCGGTTGTCGAGCCTTACAACTCGGTCCTTACCACCCACACTACTCTTGAGCACTCGGACTGCTCGTTCATGGTCGACAACGAGGCGTAGGTTTTCGCGGTTTTCATTTTGCGAGAGGATCACCCTAACACGCAGCATCTACGACATCTGCCGCCGCAACCTCGGCATCGCCTCGCCTTCGTTCACCAACCTTAACCGCCTCATCGCGCAGGTTGTCTCGTCGATCACCGCGTCGCTCCGCTTCGACGGCTCGCTCAACGTCGACCTTAACGAGTTCCAGACCAACCTCGTCCCCTTCCCTCGTATCCACTTCCCCCTCGCCACCTACGCCCCAGTCATCTCTGCGGACAAGGCCTTCCACGAGTCCAACTCGGTCGCCGAGATGACCATCTCGTGCTTCGAGTCCAACAACCAGATGGTCAAGTGCGACCCCCGCCAGGGCAAGTATATGGCCTGCTGCCTGCTCTACCGTGGCGACGTTGTCCCCAAGGATGTCAACGCTGCCGTCGCCAACGTACGCACCAAGCGCACTATCCAGTTCGTCGACTGGTGCCCGACCGGTTTCAAGCTCGGTATCTGCAACGAGCCCCCCGCTCTTGTCCCTGGCGGCGATCTCGCCAAGGTTTCGCGCTCGCTTTGCATGCTGTCCAACACGACGTCGATCGCCACCGCCTGGGCCCGTCTCGACAACAAGTTCGACCTGCTCTACTCCAAGCGTGCCTTCGTCCACTGGTATGTGGGCGAGGGTATGGAGGAGGGCGAGTTCAGGTGAGTTTTGTGTGGGGAGTGAGGGACATGGGGCACCGGATGGTATCCCAGTTCCCTCTCCCGCGCTTTATCCTTTGTGCTTACACTAACCCCCAAGCGAGGCGCGCGAGGACCTCGCTGCGCTCGAGAAGGACTACCAGGAGGTTGGCGAGGAGAGCATTGTGAGTTGGACTGGTAGCTGGTTTGCAGCTTGCCGAAAGGCCTACTCATTCGCAATCGCTAACGACCACAGGAGGACGAGGAGGACGAAGGCGAATACTGTTGAGTCGCCGCGATGAAAAGCGCTAACGTACAGAGTTCCGTTCGGCGAGGAGAGCTTGGAGTCTTTCGTAGCCGTCGTGGCCATAGTCGTGTAATTCTGCACCCGTATGGGTACTCTGGCGCTGCAGCCTTGTAGCAGCGAGTGGGCGGGGGGCAGGCAGGGAGAGACTAGTTACTGGCTTGCACTACGGAAGGGTGTCGATATTGCCTGCCAACTTGGGAGGAGTGGGGATAGCAATGTTCAATCAGGAGCCACGCCGAGCTCAGCGTAACGCGCATTGACGTGTAACGCGCTACATGACCTGAGGTGGGCATTGTGGACGGCATGGAAGGGTTGTGCGTCGGTCTGACAGGCGGGTGCAGGATCGCAACGTGCGCGCGTGCGCGATCGTGCGAGAGGGATCGCGGTATTGGTGTGGTAGACGTGGCCTGAGGGCGCAAGGGCAACGCCACCGCGGCAAGTCGTCGGTGAGCCAGGCACGGAAGACAGTCGCGCCGTCGCATTCCTTTTAGATGATCGCCCAATCACCCGGTTTGGCTGTTGGCTGCTGCATCTCATGCGCCTCGCTGAATACCTTGCCTAGGATGCGGTTGCAGGCGCTGCGAGCCTCGCGCCGACGATGCTACGTGCAGTCCGGCCCGCTCACCACACTCAACCTGGCCTGCCCTTCACTGCCTCAGACGCGCAGCGTACAATACATGATGGATACACACCTCGCTACGAGTCGGCGCTCCGCAGCCTACGCTATCCCGGGCAACACCTGGCCTATTCTCTCCGTCATCTCGTCGACGTCGCCCTCGGCGCCGCCGGTGACCTGCGCAAGCTGAGCGCGCAGGAGATCGTTCTCGCGCTCGCTGCGCGTGCGCCGCCCGCGCGCCGGCACGCCGGCGTACTTGTCGCGCATGCGCTCGTAGCGCGCGCGCTGTTCGCGCGAGACGCTCGGCCGCGTCTTCTGCGCGGCCGCGACAAAGTGGCCGGCACCCACGCGCATGGGGGGCAGGCGGGCGTCGCCCGTGTCGTTGTCGTTCTCGAACGCGCCCATGTCTTCGAGCGCGCCGCGGAGCGCGAGGCTCGCGGCTTCGCGCACGAGCGCAGCCACGTCGGCGCCCGAGAAGCCGTCGCACGCCTCGCTGGCCACGAGGCGCCCGATCGCGTCCCAGTCGCCCTCGGCGACGGGCGTGCGCGTCGTGTGCGTGCGCAAGATGTCGACGCGCTCACCCGCAGACGGGAGGTCCACGTACAACAGCTTGTCGAGGCGCCCGGGGCGCACCATCGCGGGGTCGATCATGTCGGGCCGGTTCGTCGCCCCGATCACGTACACGGCTTTGCGCGTGTCGAGGCCGTCGAGCTCGGTCAGGAGCGTGTTCACGACGCGCGCGGACGACTCGGACATCGAGTCGTCGCGCCGCGGCACGAGCGCGTCCAGCTCGTCAAAGAAGATGACACATGGCGCGGACGCGCGCGCGCGCGCAAACACTTGGCGCACAGCGCGCTCGCTCTCGCCCACGTACTTGTTCAAGAGTTCGGGGCCCTTCACCGAGATGAAGTTGCAGCGGCTCTCGTTCGCCACCGCTTTCGCGAGGAGTGTCTTGCCGCAGCCGGGAGGACCCCAGAGCAGCACGCCGGACGGCGCATCAATCCCCACAACGTTGAACATCTCCGGATGCCGGATCGGCTGCACCACCGCCATGTGCAGCTCGTCGCGCACTGTGCCGAGCGCGCCGATGTCGGCCCATGTCACGTCCGGCATTGTGGCGAAGCCCTCGCGCTTCGCCGACGGCTGCACGATCTTCAGCGCCGCCGTAAAGTCTTCCGGCACGATGGTGAGCGAGCTCAGCTGCTCGGGCTGGAGGGGGTTGGGGTGGCGCGTGAGGAACTTGGCGATCGGCGTAGCGAGAATCGCAGAGGGCAGGGACGCGAGCGGCCCGTCGTCCAGCACCATGCCCCCAATGTCGGGCTCGGCCGCCATGACCTCGAAGATGCGTTTGACGGCAACCACGCCGGCTTCGGTCGTGAGCGCGGTCAAGTCGGCGCCGACGTATCCCGGCGTGGCTTTCGCAAGCCACCGGATGTCGACGTCGCCGCTGAGCTGCAGCGACGAGCAAAGAACGCGTAGGATCTCCTCGCGCCCCTCGACGGACGGCACACCCATCTCGATCTCGTGGTCGAACCGCCCGGCGCGCCGCAGCGCCGGGTCCAGGCTGTCGGGCCGGTTCGTCGCCCCGATCATCACCACCGGCTTGTCCGACGCCGCCAGGTCGTCCATGCACGTGAGGAGCTGGGCGACGATGCGGCGCTCCATCTCGCGCTGTGCCGTCTCGCGCTTCGGCGTGATCGCATCCACCTCGTCCAAGAAGAGGATGCACGGCGCATGTTTCTGCCGTCAGCCACCCCGCCGAAGATCACGCACCTTGGCCTCGTCAAAGTGTTCGCGGAGCGCGCGCTCGCTCTCCCCGCTCATGCCGGAGACGATGCTCGGCGCAGACACCGTGATGAACGGCAACCCGAGGTCGCCCGCGAGGCATTTCACGAGCTGCGTCTTCCCGCCGCCCGGCACGCCGTGCAGCAGCACGCCGCGCGGCCGGGGCACCCCCGTGTGCGTGTAGATCTCGGGGTGCAGGAGCGGGAGCGCAACAATCTCCAGCAGCTGCGTGATCTGCTTGTTCAGCCCGCCGAGCTGCGCGAGCCGCGCATCCGGCGGCGCATACTTGTCGTCCTTGTCCTTGTCGCGCCGCAAGCGCCGGCGCTTCGGCGCCTCCGGCTCCTTGTCCGACGTGGGCTGCGACGCCGCCGGCGTCGTGTCCGAGTCGTTCAGCCCGATCTTGCGCGCACGCTTCTTCGGCGCAGCCGCCGCAGGCGCCACTTTCCACGCGGCCGTGAGGCTCTGGTTGAGGCTCGTGCCGGCGTTCATGGTTGTTGCGGAATGAGATGCTTCAGAACTTTCAGTAGCACCTCCACCGCGAGACAAACTTTTACACGTGGCGTTGCGATTTCGACCTCCGTATCATCGCCACCCAGAGGTAGAGGAAGTTGGATGCCGACCGTCAACAATACCTTCCAACCGTATACACTCGTCAACATGGACGAGGAAAGACCATCGTCGCCAGTCGCGAACGGCGCGTCGAGGAGCAAGAGCCCCGAAAAGCGGCCCGCGGAGGAGCAGGAGAAGCCGGCAAAGTAAGTGTCCTGCGTGTTGGCGGCGGAGCTGACGCCAGGCGCCAGCGTACTAGAGGAGAAGACCAGGCGCGCGGGCGGCGCATGTTCGGAAACATCTTGGGGACACTGCGCAAGTTTCAAGACGAGGACAAAACTGCGAAGCGCAGCGAGGCGGTGAGTGTTGCTGTGCCGGTCGGCGCGTGGCGCGGCGGCGCACAAGTTGCGAACTGCGAAGGCGAGGTGGAGGCGGACTGTATGAGTTGCTGCGGCTAACACCAGGCCAAGCGCCGCGAGGAAACTGCCGCGCGCATTGCCGAGAAGCTGCGGAGCGAGGCAAGCACGCAACAAGATCTCGCGAGTGCCGAGCGCGAGCTGCGTTCGCTGCGCCTGCAGACCGACAGTGCAGGATACCTTCTGGGGCACCGCGAGATTGCAGTGAGTACCGCGCCGTTCTCTTCCTTCCGCTTCTTCGCATGATTAGTCACTCTTGCTCCGTCTTTCTACCCACGCGCCTGTATCTCCCCCCGCTGACCCCAGATGCGCGCTCGTCACCGCTCTCTCCGCGCAGCCTCCGGCTACCTCTCCACCACCTCCACCCCCGGTACACACGACGGCGCACTCTTCCCTTCGTCGCCCGCGCCTATAGCACAACGCCGTGGTGGGCCCGCGACATCGCTCTACTTCCTCCCAAAGGAGTTGCTGCCACATCAGGAAGAACAGCTGAAGGCTCGGGAGGAGGAGATCAAGCGTACGATCGCCGAGGAGCAGGAACAATTGGAGCGCGATCAGCGCACGACGAAGACCAAGGCGGAGGAGAGTGAGCGGGTTATTGCTGACTTGGAGGAGAAGGTGCGCCGCTTGCGCGCGATGAAGGCCGGGCGGGGAGAGCCGTCCCCCCGGCGCGACAGTGAGCGGCAAAGTGAGCGGGTCAGAGAGCGCTCGCGGCCGCGGTCAAGGTCACGGTCTCGCTCTCGCTCTCGCTCCCGTTCGCGCAGTATGCGCTCTCGCTCCGCCTCGTACACCAACACGCGGCCATTAGATGACGAGATAGAGGTCGAGTACTGAGTCAGGCCGTAGAATGCTCCATGATACAATGTATACACTACCACTACCACTATGCGCCGCCGTACAACAGGCTCGCGGCGCCGCCGCCCGTCCCTGTCGCATCCTTGATCGTCATGCGGCGCAGCCGCTCGACCTCGACGGTGAGTTCGAGATTGTCGCGCTCCAGCCGCTCGGCGCGCTTGCGCACATTCTCCGCGACGTTGATGTGGAACGTCGGGTCAGGGATCTCGCGCGGCTTGTCGTCTTCCGAAGGCGTCACGGGGACACTGGGCGCGATAGCGACGCGGGTCTCCAGGCGTCTGGCTGTCAGCGCTGTCCCTGTCTCACCACCTCCCACCATCCTGCTCAACTCACCGTATCGTATCGCTCTGCTCGCGGCAAATCTTCTCGCGCGCCCGCAGCATCGCCTCGAGCTCGGCACAGCGCGCCTGGCTCGCAATCGCGGCCGCACGCGCCTCGCGCAGCGCAGCGACATCCTGGTCCCACAGCAGCTGCGCGTCCGTGAGCTGCTTCATGCGCGTCTCGTAGTCCTCGATGTGCCGGACCTTTGGGGCGAGCTCGAGCAGCTGCGCCTGGAGATTGAAGCGCTCGTTCTTGACGGTGCCGAGCTCGTCGCGCATCTCCTTGGCCGCGACCTGCGCCTCGGCCAGCTCGGTGCGCAGCGCCGTCGCCTCGGTCATCCAGTTTCTGCGCTCTTCGCGGAACCCTGACACCTTGTCGCGCAGCTGCTCCTGCCACTTGACGTGCTTTTGCTGCGCCTGTGTCGCTTCGGCGCGCTGCGTCGTCAGGTCGTGCGTAAGCGTCGCGATCGTCTTCGCCTGCTCTTTCAGCCGGTTGACAAAGTTGTGGATCTCGGCCTCGTCGGAATTGAACCGCAGCGAGTTGCGGTGCAGGCGCCCGATGTGGTGCACAAACTGCCGCCGCAGCCGGTCGTTGTACAGGCTCTCGAGGCGGAGCAGCTCGTTCTCGACCTTGAGCCGGCGGATGTCGTTCGTGTCCGAGCTGCTGCCCGCGACGGTCGGCTCGGCCTCTCTCGCCCCGTGTTCGAGAGGATCGAGGTCGACTTTCGGCAGGCGGAAGAACTCGAACATGGCATCGGCGTCCTCGCTGCCTCCCGCCATCAGGTGTGCCATTGAGATGAATTCCGAGGGGTCGTACCGCTCCCACCGTTTCTCGTCCGCCATCTCCTGTGATGACGTGTGCGTGATAACGCTGTGGTGCAGCATGAAATCGCTGATGAGGGGCACGCAGCGTGCCTGCAGCTGCCCCGGCTCCCACACTTCTTCCCACGGTACAGAGTAGATTGGCGCTACCTGCTTGACGGCAAAGTAGGCAGGCTGGTCGCGCATAAACGCGATGATATTGGACGGCCACGCGCCGTACAGTCCAACAAGGAGCAGCTGCACGACACGCTTCTCGGTGGGCGTTGGCACTGCAAGCTTCTCGTACTCAGTGGTCGAGAGGGTCCAATCCATCGATGCCGCTGGTGGCGGTGTAGTCGTCACTCCAACGGTCTGCTGCTTCCCGGCGTCGTAGAAGGGGCGGTCGCGCCAGCACATTGCGCGGCCAAGCACAACCATCAGCAGCGGGATGTACCGTCGGAGTTGGAGGAGGGAGAAGGGGAGCATGATGACGAGGGCTGACAGGCCCAAGCCAAAGAGGTGGTTGCTCGTGTCGAGAAGCAAGCTCTTGAGCATGATGGGGAAGAAGTCGTGACTTGCCAGCTGCGCCATGGGTGTAGATGCCGTCGGCGTGTCTGGTGTGTACGGCACGCTCAGCATGATGTACTGGACGATGTTGAGGATGCCGAGGCGAACTGATGGGTCAGAGTACAGATCTTTGCACACCTTGAGGAAGGTGTCAAAGTTGGCTGCGCCCCACGAGCCAACGACCTCGCGTGCGCGATCAGTGTTGGCATTCGCGGCGGCCTTGATCCAGGCATGCACATCGTATGTGCCAGTGCTGAGGCTGCGCGCGAGCTCGGCGACGACGGGAGCGAGCGCTGGCCCAGGATCACGCATCCACGCAATCTCGAGCTCCTCGAGCAGCTTGTGTGGCGGCAGCCGCGTAGAAACTTGCACGATAGCATTGCGCGCCTCGGGTGTGTCATTGACCCGGGCAAGGCTGTCGAGGGAAACGACGAGCTCGTCAACGTCACGCCCGCTCAGCTCGGGGAGCACGAAGTCTGACAGGTCCTGTGGGAACCCCTCGAGGCGCTGGAGGACTGGCGTTAGCGGGGTGAGAGCGGAGACGCACCTTCAGCAGCGGGGCTCATGGCTGCTGGTCCAGCTGCCTGTTGGGTTTCGTGTGAGTATCGTGATGGGGATGGGAGTGGACAAGTGCTATCTGGCGGCAGGCGGCCATCGCAGGTGCCAAGCGACAGATGAGGAACGGGGCGCGTCATTATCACGTGAGCGCGCGGAATCAAATGTAGTACGTTGATGGACTCGAGGGGATTTTGGTCATGTGACTGTTTTGGCTCCGCTTAACAGGGGATGTGCCTGACTCGTTCGTTCACATCGACTAATTGCCCGAAGATTTGACTTCTGGTGGCCTCCTGCAGCGCAAGAACCGTGTACTCTGCGCCACTGTTCTTCCAGATGCCGTGAACGCTAGGTCCCCACGTCCCCACAGGCCAACAGACCGTGGCCAAGAAGATGCATAGACGGGGCCGCTATTCGCTACCTCCCGAAAATCTGTTCACGCCGTCCACCCCTTCGGATAATGAGCTGGAGCTGGCTGGCCGCGGCCTGGAGTGGGGTGGGGACAGAGCGGGCCTGGCGGGGGGGGGGGGGATGGAAGTTTGGGATGAATCTCGGGGGTAGGTAGTTGCCTGATTTGGAAAGTGTGGCACTCGGGGTCGAGTAGCGTGGGTGGCACGAGGCGGGCGAGGAGAGAGGAGGCCCACAGGGTACAGGGTGGGGGGGGGAGAGGGAGGGAGGGAGAGGGAGGGAGAGACGCACAGTCGCCACAGATCGCTCGAGTGCAGACTCGGGGCAGGAAGAATTTGTGTTGACAGATTTGGAGGCGAATCGAATTGGAGCAGGAGGCAACTTGTAGAAATTGTAGATGAAATAGATTGAGATGGATGAGATGATAGACCGGGTAGATGATAGATAGATGCAGGTCGTGTGCGATCGTGTGCACTGCTGCTGCTATACGCACGTCGGGAATTGTCATGCACAGATTATTGTAATCAGCGGCTGCAGATTGTCACCATCCATCTCTCTCTCGAGAGCTACATCCACTTACCCACACATTCACATCCACCACCCAGCACCACCACCAAGGTTCCAACGACTACTCAGTCCACCCACCCTCGCATCCATCCTCGCTTCGCATCATCATCATCATCATCCCCACCACCACCACCACCACCATCCATCCCTCCTCATTAACTCTCATCCCGCCATCCTCCTCTTGCCACCACCGAGTACCTTGGTCAGCATCTCTCCACCTCGCCTCCCAACGCACTCGCCACCATTCTCGACAACTCATCATTCCTCACCTGCCCACCATCACCACCACCACCGCCACCTTCACCATCTGAACACACCACTCGCCACCCAACATGCAGCAGACACCAAGCTTCCTGCCCATCCCGGGCGGACACAAACCATCCCCTAATCGCCAGCCCAGCTTTGGCAGCGGTGGTATGGACACCTCGTCGCGTTGGGCCGACGGTGGTGGCATGATGATCTCGAGGTGAGTTGGATGGCTCTATTATTATTCAACTAGCTCACACTCAGTACACCACCGAACGCATCGCCCAGCTCGAACCCCCACAGCGGTTTCCATCCCGGATCGTACGGCGCGCCATTGTCGTTCTCAGCTCTCGCACTCGGCGCAGCGCAGCCTGGCAGCTCACCATACTCGTCCAGCATGGCCATGAGCATCTCACCCCCTCGATGGGGCGGCCCGGGCAGCTTGGGAGGTTTTGGGAGTGGCAGCTTTGTGGGCAGTGTCGGTGCGCTTGGCACGAGCTTTGGGCGGAATGCAGACAGCCGTCAGCGCGAGATTGAGGCGAGCTTCGTCAAGGACCTGACGTGCTGTGGGCGCCAGCTGTCGGGCCTCCACGAGTTGTTGGAACAGTGAGGGTTCTGCAGCCTGGGAAATAATAGCTGACGCCAGCTACGAAGAGGAACACGCCAACCTCGCACCTGATATGCGCATGGCCGCCATCAGTGCAGTGCAATCAAATAGCAACGGCACCAAGCGTAGCTTTACGCCCAACACGACGTCTGTGTCCGTGTCCATGAACCACAGCGATGTGCCTGTCCTCCCCGGTATGATGGACATGGACATGGATGAGCCCGTGCCCACGCCTACCGCCCTGTTCCCTCAAGCCAGCGTCAACCTCAACCTGGGTTCAACGACGACGCCAGCAACGAGCCCGTGGGCAGGCATCTTCCGCGGCGCCGCCAACATCCAGCCACCGGCATGTGTTCCTCCTAGCTTGTTGTCGTACGCGCCGCCGCCAGTGACACCTCCTCAGCCCGCTCAGCAGCAACAGCAGCAGGCCCAGACGCCAACAACGCCAACACAATCCCACGCGCAGCCCAAGCTCTCGCAGGCCGAGATCGAGGCGCGCGTCTTCAAGAAGGCGGTCAAGAAGGCTGAGCAGCGCGCCAGCAAGGAGGTGGGAGAGGATGACCCGGACGTGAGTCACAACTTGCTGGAATCCAGCTGACCACCAGGCTCCCACCGAGAAGCGGTTCCGTTGCCCAATAGAGGGTTGCGGGAAGGTGTACAAGCAGGCCAACGGGTTGAAGTACCACCTCACGCGGAGTATCAACTCTGGACACGGCAACGTTGCGGCGATGGGCGGGCTTCTGTCCCTGCTCAACGAAGACAAGGTGTAGCGCTACACGAGTGTACATTATGTTTGTACCGGGCACCGTCGTGGTTGTATAATGGGTGCGCCTGTCCTCTGCGTGTGATACTACTCCTGTATTAGTGGACAGTCGAGCTGGGGTCTGAGCCTTTTACATAGATATAGAGATGTATGCTCACTACTGATTACTCGAGGTGAGCTGTGCTGTGGATGGGGTGGGCACGGTGGGGTGCAGCCTGCATTGCTGTGGTGGTACAAATTTCCACAAACCTTCACATTCCGCCGTGACACCTCCACCTCCCACCGCTATTCGGCAAGCTGCCGAGGTCAACAATCCCCTTTCGCCCTACACGACCACACAGCAGCTAAGCGCTAAGCAGGTACAGAATGCATAAGAGTACAGAAGAGTACACGCTAGTCCTCGTCCATGTCGTCGCCCGACTCGTCACCGCCCTCCAGCTCAGCGCCCTGCACGAACCCAGAGCCCTTTGTCCACCTGGATCCGAGGTTGATGCGGAAGTCTGCCATCTGGACAGCGAGGAGCTTGAGAATACGGCACTTTTCCGAGCTGAGCTTCTCGCCCTTGCGGCACAGGACGTGGGGGTTCGCGAGGCTCGGCACGCCGCGCACAAGCTTGGTGTCGAGGCCGAGCTGGCGGAGCTGGGGGTCCATCGAGTGCGGGAAGGGGTCGCCATTGTTGTCCTCGCTCCACGGCGTGAGCAGCGGGCCCGCGGGCAGCGCAACGTCCATGCTCGCCTTGTGCCCCTGGCGCGCATACTCCTGCTTGTGCCACGTCTGGAACCACTCGAGCGTCTCGTCCACGGGATGCGACGTGCAAAACAGCCCCAGCTGGCCCGTCAAGCGCTGCCGTCAGCGCTATTTCGTGGTTTCTCACCTTGCCCAGCTCGCCGAGGCCCTCGGCGTACTCTGTCTCGGGGTCGGTGCCGAGCGCCTTGGCCATAACGCGCGTCTTGCCGAAGAAGAAGCGCCCCGTCCCGCGCCACTGCTGGCGCACCTCCTTGAGGCCTTCGTTGCGCATGTCGCCGACGCTGAAGAGCCACACGTGGTCGTACTCGTCGATGTTGAGGCGGATCTCGTTCACGAGTGCGACCTTGGACGCACGCGTCGTGCGCCCCGGCGTCTTGGTGAGGGTGGTCACGCGCTGGCGTTTCGACTTGGGCATCTCGGGTTGGTGGGTGGTGGTATGGTGCCACCGAAGAGATGGTGGACTTGAATTTTGAGACGGCTCGCGGAGGTTACGTAAGGTCACGCGGGAAGGTGGCAAAGTGCCACATGTGGGATGCCGCGGACAATGCGGTGCGGCGGGTGCGGCATGCAGCACACGCAGGCACAGGATGGTGTTTAGTGAGATCCCAATTCATACGACCACTGCGCGCCACCGTAGCTGCATAGTGGCTGGGGATTCTGCAATCGGTACACAGTGCGGAGCTGGGTGAGTCAGCGTAGGCTGTGCGGATAGCATGCACGGCGAGCAAGCGAGCAAGCGAGCAATTGAGCAGATGCAGCGGTTGCATTGACGCGTACGGGCACATGACATTTGAATAGGTCTAGGCAGACCGTGTCGAGTTGTTTACTGATACATTGAATTGAATAGAATGCAAGGAATAGTGAAAGCGTCGAGTCAGCCCATCTCCAGCCAATGAGAGACCGCCCTCAGCGGACGCGCATTACAACACCCCACATCCCCAGTCTACATAAAGCGACAGTGCATCCATCACTCATCTTCATCCCACAACTCTTTCCGTCCAACCTCACATCCGTCCACATCCACACCAACAACCATCTCGAGTCATCGCACCAATTCAATGTCTTCTCAGGCCCCCATTGCCACCGGCGACCTCGCCTCCCTCTCCCGCTCCAACCCTCCCCCGCCCTACCCGGGAGAGGGCTATGACTTCACCCCCACGCCCCAGAATGTCAATCGCCCCCGCCTCCCCGAGCCGCGCCGCAACCCCTACCTCCGCAGGCGTACGTGCACCCCCATCTGACCAGCAGCAGCTCATCCACAGTCCCCGAGGATGCCACTCTTGTCAAGTTCCAGACCATTGTCCGCGAGGGCAAGGAGATAATCATCGGTCGCATCAAGGTCCAGACTGTGAGCTGACGCGTCGGTAGACCTCTCTGACGCACAGCCCGAGAGAACCGGCGCCCAGCACGCCTTCATCCTGCGTCGCTACGACACGGATGCCGTCTCCCTCACTACCATGTTCAAGGTTGCCTTCCCTGGATCGACTGACGAGGAGGAGAGGCGCGAGATGGACTGGGTAAAGATCCTCCCCTTCCAAAGGCCAGACTGATGCCAGGTTCGTTCCTCGTACGACACTAGCGGTACCAACGGCTCGCGTGACTGCAACACTGTCCGCCTTGCTGGCCAGTGGTGAGTGATCTTTTATCCCAGAAGCGGTGGCAAACAAATGCGTTGTTGTGCGCACAGACCTTTGATTCCTTGCCATTTTCTCTCTCGTGTCTTATCAAGTATAGTCACTGACCGCTCAGGGTGAGTCGTCACCTCGCCATCCACCTGGCCCCGGCCTACAACCTCACGGAGCTTGTCATGGCTCTGTGCAAGGCTGCCCCCGACCCGAACATTTCGTACCGCAAGTCTCAGCGGTCGCAGGCGGCCGCCGATGAGCTCGCTCGCAGCCGTCAGTCCCACCAGCAGCTGACTGCTGCTCCTGCTGCTGGCACCTCGGCGCAGCCGGCTCAGCCGGCGCGCGTTGCGCCCAGCATGATGGCGGATGAAGTCAACGCGCCCGTGCCCAAGCGCCAGCGCCCCGCCGAGGCTGAGGACCGGCGCCGCCTCACGCTTGAGGCCACCACCACGGTTACTGCGCCTTACGGCCGCGTGGTTGACATCAATGCCGAGATTGAGTCGGCCAAGCAGCTTGTGCGTGACCTGCGCCGTGAGCTCCAGCTCCGTACCGCCGCGGGCGAGGAGCTTGAGGATCTCGGCGGCGCCGAGGACGAGAACTATGCGCGTGGCCGCAAGCGTGCGGCCAACGCTGATGCGGCGGTTGTTCCCGCCGGTGCTCCGTCGGGCACGGAGCGCGTTATCCGCAAGAACAAGCGTGTTGAGCGGGACACGGAGAATGTCAAGCAGATGGCGTTTGGCGCCATGCTGTTTGGCCTGGGCGCGGCTGCCGCCGTCTTCTTCCCGTCGCTCGCTGCTCAGTACATGTAGGTAAGAGTGTCCGTAGGGTTTGTGGGTAGGTAGTGTCTCTAGTGGTCTTGTGTTTCTCGGTAGATAGAACCCCCCGATAGCCTGTAGCCCGTAGCACCATATTTGGTAGTCGTCTGGGATCAGGTGAGTGCGGTGACGGTTTGTAGTAGTATATAGTGGTATATGGTATAGGATTTGGTTAGGTGGGTGTTGGTGGCGACGGCTGCGTGGCTGACAGTGGGACAGTCGTGATGAGTCTGTTGCTTGAGTATCAGATATCAGATACTGGAGATTGGAGAATGCCATCCAAGTCATATGTGCTTAGCACGCAGCATGTCAGTGACACATATCCACGTGTCAAATCACTACATGGCTACATGACAGACTGCAGAGCTGCAGACATACGAGAGTACCAAGGTTGGGTTCGGCGCCACCGCCTCGTCACCGCCGCCGCCCTCCGCCCTCCGGCGCTCTCCTCGACGCCGAAGAGGCTAACCTTGTCTCCAAGTACAGTATATCCCCCAATCTTGCCACTCCCAACTGTCCCCCGGCCCCCAACCCCCTCCCAAACCTCCCCCCTCCCCCCCCCCTCCCCACCCCCAACCTTCCAATACGCCGGACTCAGGGGTCGTCTCGCCCATCCAGCGTCGGCCGTTCCACTTCCCCTCCATGCCCTCCACCCTCCCCCTTCCACCATGCTCCCCCCCCCCCCCCCCCCACCCCAAAACATACCGTCGTCTGGGCAAGACGGGAGTAATACTCTATGAGCCGTCACGTCAGCCTGGCGAGGGTGGCCGACGCGCGATGTGATTCCCACTGCTTGGGCGTAGGAGGCATGAAACGTCTCCTGTCGTGGTCGTGTACAGCGGGCATGGGCATGAGGGCCTGGTAACTCGTGGCTGTTGCAACTGCCTGGAAACTGGCCTGTGCCTTTGACGAGCAAAGCTGCCCCTCTGCACTCACTTTACGACCTCCCACGCTGCTACGCTGCCCTTAGTACTACCTCAGAGACGAGACGTATGCCCGGCCGCCACGCGACGGACCTATCCTGGCGTGCGCCCAAGGATGCGGCGCCGCCGGCAGATCGCCCGCGCGGGCTGGGCGCGGGCGTGTGCGGGCTGCCACCCGTTCCTGGCCCTGTACCCCGCACCCCGCATGTCCGACGACCCTCTTTCTGCTTCTCGGTGCCCTCGGTGTTATCTGTTGGCCGTCAATGTACTGTACAGTACAGGACAGCATGCTGGCTGGCCGCTGGTACGGGGGTAAACCCTATTGCATACAAACACTGGGATAGTGGGCGAGACGAGTGTTTGGTCGAGACAGAGTAATACTGTCCAGAGGCACGGAGTGGAGGAGTGGAGGGATGAGGGAGGAGGGGGGAGGGAGGAGAGGAGAAGAAGGAAGAAGGGCGATCGGAGTCATCGCCACTGCCAATCATCTGCCACTGACGACTCCCCGAAAGGGACGGGCAGGCCTCTGCTCCTGCGCCTTGGATGCGCCTGTGGCTCCCCCGCCATGCCCGCCACTCGGCCACTCGGAGAGGGATTCCCTGGGTCAGCGGCCAGCAAGCGACAAGTTGTTGCTCGACTCTGTCCAGTCCTCATCATCACTCTCCTCGTCTCCGTCGACATCCTCTTGATCCAGTTCATCATCAGACACATTCAATATCATCTTGTCTTGTCTCACTCCGCCCCTCATCACGATCATCATCATCCCTCTCCGCCGCCCCTCCACGGCCTCGTCCTTCCTCACGCGCCACCCCACTCCACCACTCCACCTCCACCTCATCTCCCAACACTCCGCCGTCCCATCTCTTCTTCATCCTCTCTCTCTCTCTCTCCATCAACAACATCTCTCGCCCTGCCGTCAACTAACTCCCCCTCCCTCCTCCCTCCCCTCGCCCCCCTCCCCCCTTCCCCCTCCCCCTCCCCCTCCCCCTCCCCCCACCTCCCCCCCCCCAAAGCCCAGGGTACTCGCGTGCACGCGCCTACCTCCGGTCAGCGCTGCCCGCCTCCGCCTTGAACCCCGACATGACGATGCGAGCATCTAGACCAGTGTCCGTGACGTTGGGCACCCTGGCGACCTCCCCTCCTTCACCCTCCAGCTCCAGACACCCAGACCAGTTGACTTTCAACACCATGGCAAACCAGTTCTCCGTCCCAACACGCCAGCTCTCAAACTCGAGTATCCAGTCGCATCAATCTCTTCCACACCCTCACCCTCACTCTTCCCGGCACCATCATCTCCATCATCATCATCATCATCATCCTCACCACCACTCTTCCTCGCACTCGCACGGCCCCGCGGGATTCTCCAAGCCAATACCCATGGAAGCAAGCGCCAGCGCCAGCGGAATCCCACGCGAGAGCGTCAGTGTCGACCGCTCACGAGGTGGCGACCGCTGGCTCGACCGCGACCGTCGAGGCTCAGCGAGCGTGCCGCCGTCCGTGCCATCTTCTGCGTCTGGATCCAAGAATAGCAGTTTTATCGGCACGCCCAGACTCCTCTCTAGGCGTGGCTCGACGAGGGAAGGTCGTTCAATCGCCGGACACGCCGCCGCCGAGCTCAAGGGCAAGGGTAGAGAGGACGTCCAGTCCGAGGGTGGATCTCCAGAGGAAGAGGTGTAAGTCTTCTTTCCTCATGCGACAAAAGTAACCTTTTCGCTCACACGACAGCATCGAGACAGCCGAGCTGCGCCTTGACCGTGACCCTGGCACCGGTCGCAAGATGATCAACCAGTACCTTGTTCTTCACGAGATCGGCCACGGGACGCACGGCCGTGTCCGCTTGGGGCGCGACATGTCCGTCGACGTTCCTCCAGAAGAGCTCGAAGCCGACCTTGCCACCGGCAGCGGGCCTTTTTACGCTATCAAGATTGTTGAGCGCAACCCCAAGACGAAACGATTGGCTGGTTTGGGGCGTCAGCGCGCCCTCGCCCGCAGTGGCGGTGCCAGCGCCGCAAAGCTTGTTGCCGAGAACGAGTGCGTTTGCCCCTGCCTCCCTCCCGTGGGATCGTAAGCTGACGTGTATCAGGATCCGCAAGGAGATCGCAATTGCCAAGAAGCTCCATCACCCCAACGTCGTCCGAATGAAGGAGATCATTGACGACCCAGAGTCGAGCAAACTCTACATGATCTTTGAGTACTGCGACGGCGGCGAGGTCGAATGGAAGGCAGCCGACGGTGGGCCCGCCCTCACTCTGGCGCAAACACGGCAAATCTTCCGAGACACACTCCTCGGCCTTGAGTATCTCCACCACCAGGGTATCATCCACCGAGACATTAAGCCGAGTAACCTGCTCAAGTCGGGCGACAAATACAAGATTTCTGATTTTGGCTGCTCTCACTTTTCTGAGGCTCTCCTCTCCGCCTCGGCTGTTGGTGGCGAGGAGCACTATGTCGATGACATTGAGCTGGCCAAGACTGCCGGAAGTCCGGCATTCTTTGCGCCCGAGATGTGTTACACCGATATCCCTGAGGAGGAGCAGCAGCAGCAGCCCAAAGAAGTCCCCACGCTCAAAGTCCGCCCCCCATCCGGGACTGACGATGACCGCGGGCGCCCAGGCTCGTTCACAGTCCTCAGCAGAGACAAGGAGCTCACCCCCCGGCCACAGCCACAGCGTGCCATCTCCACTGCTTCCATTGTTTCCACTCGCAGACCACGACTCCCCATCACCAACGCCATTGACGTGTGGGCGCTTGGTGTCACGCTGTACTGCCTCTTGTTCGGCAAGACGCCCTTTGACGCCGCCAACGAGTACCTCCTCATGCAGGAGATCCCGATCGCAAAGTACAAAGTCCCTGCGCGACTCAGCCGCGATGGTCTTCCGACGGACGGCTCCAACATCGAAGCAAACGAAGTGTTAGACCTTCTGAGCCGATTGCTAGAAAAGGACGCGTCGAAGCGGATTTCGGTGGACGGAGCAAAGGTACGTCATAGTGACGAATTTTGATAAGGTTGCGGGAATTCAAGCTCACGCGTCAGCATCATGCTTTTTCGCTACGTGGCCTCCCAGACGCAGAGGCGTGGCTCGCCTCCACCGACCCCCATGCTGAGTCGTACGTCACGGTGACAAATGAAGAGGTTGCCGCGGCAGTCACGCGCGGGGGAAGCATTCGTGAGAAGTTCCGACGCGGAATCAACAGCATCTCACGAAGGCTCGGCTTTGGGCGGCACCGCAGCCAGAGCATCACAGACGCGAGTGATATCAACGGCGAGCACTCTGGGGGATCTGCCTCGGGCACAGATACGACGACTGCGACCCGGCGCGTCGCGTCTGACAATGGCACCATTCCCACGCAGAGCAATCTTGCAAGACGCCTGTCGATGCTGTCGCGGGATCGCAGCCGCGCAGAGTCGCCCAGACCTGGGCTCCTGGCTTCGCATCTCGAAAGAGAACGTAACACAAGCCCGTCGACACCAGTGCACCATGAGGAGTCTCATCTCCGATTGCCAGCGAGCAGCGAGGCCACGCCGCGCCTCATGCCATCGGCCACGTCACTGGACAAATACCGCAGTGACTCGTTCCGGACCGATTCGCCCACACGCCCTTCGCGTAGACAGTCGTCCGACGTGACGGCTGACCTGCGCCCGCGCACCGGATCCAACGCGTCCTCGTCCGCCGGTTCCGTCCTAGCTCTGGGTCGGAACATTTTCACACGCGGCGAGAGCATGAGCAAGCGCGGCTCGCAGCGCAGCGTTAGCGGCCTGCGCGACCGCGGCTACACGCACTCGTCGGAGGAAACGGACAACAACGTGTTTGTGGGCTCATTTGCGTCGTCCAACGGCGCATTCCCTCGCGCGCCGTCGTCCGAGTTTTTGCGCGGCCGCAGCTTTGATGAGCTCGGCAGACGCCAGAGCACCGACACCTTGGAGCCTTCCTCGCCGTCCAGCCCCAGCCACAGCGCGATCGGGCACATGAGCCCCGAACGCGTCGCGTGGCCGTCCTCCTTCCGCGGCGGGTCCGAGAGAGGCGGCCTCCCCGGCCGCCGCGGGTCGACGCTCAGCGAAGATATCCGCCCCGTGATGGAGGACGAGGAGGTCGATTGGGACGGGGGCATCCCCGACTCGGACGACGAGTCGTCTGATGGCCAGGACGGCCTGCCAAAGGGGCACGGGATCACGTCGGCGCCGGCCGACTGGAACCTGAGCGAGTGCATAGAGGCCCTAGAGCGCCGCGAGCGCCTGCGTCACTCGCCCGTGCGCACGCCCGCGCGCTCTCTCCTCCGGCCATCTGGTGGGATCGACTTCTCGACACTGCGCACGGGAAGCCCCCACCGCGTCCCCCCGTCCGCCTACACCCCTCTCGCCGCTAGCGTGCGCGCGCGCTCCCCCCTCACGCTCACGGAAGGCGTCGCCACACCGCACCAGGCACACACGCCTGGCACGGCGACCCCAGCCGCGCCGGCGACGCCCGACGCGTTCGCCGATGCGCCCGAGGACGACGACGGCATCGTGATAGCTGCGCGTGGGCGGCGCGGCTCCGCCCTCAGTCGCGGCAACTCTGTGCGCCGCGGCATCGCGTCGCCCGCGCCGCCACTCCCCGTGCCAGCGAGCGCTGTTGCCCAGCGCCTCGCGTCATAGACGATTTGCATCTTGCGTTGTATTGCATCTGTATAGCTACCATAGCGCTTGTAATGCCAGCTGTGCTGGGACCTGAGTTAATGAAGTGCGGAAGACAGCGAGGAATGCGGATCACACACGCAAACACTCCTCGTTCACCTGGATCAGCTGACCTTGATGACTGACTCCCAACGCCACCGCCGTCCCGTATGTCTCACAGGGTATAACATGGTTGTACAAACAGGGTATGGCTGTAACGAGTGTGTATCAAGACGTCTCAGGTGACTACCCTCGGCTGACCATGGCAAAGCGCGCGCGCCAATACCACCCGGGACGCGACCTGCTCCACTCACCCACGCGCCGCATCCACTCGGCCACGCGGCGGCGCGCCATGTCCACGCTGCGGCGCCACCACCACTGGACGCGCTCCCACGCGCTCTGCGGCGGCGAGGGCGCCCAGAGCCACTCGCCCGGCGGCGTAGGCACGTGCACGTTGAGGGGGCGGTACACGGCGCCGTGGGCGCTGCGGGAGTGGCCGCGCGGCGTGACGCGCGGGACGCGGCGCAGCGGCGACGGCCCGCGGGGCGGGTAGCCGTTGTCGAGGTCGGGGGCATCCGTGTCGCGCGCCATGGCGGCCACCGCGTCGTACAGCTGGCCGAGGATGCGGTAGACGCGGCCCGCGGGGGTCTCGGCGGCGTCGGCGGGTGGTGCAAGGGGCAGGGTAGGTGACGGAGGGGGGTCGGGCGACGCGCGGAGCGTGCTCTGGCCGCCATCGACGGGCGCGGAGTCCCCGGTGGTGGGGGGCGCGGGGAGGTCGCTCGGGTCGCGCGCTAGGTTTGCCTCGGGCGCTGGCTCAGCCGCGACTGTCAGTGACGGTACCGGTTTGCGCTGGATGCGACGCGTCGGGGTCTCGGCCGGCGCAGCGTGCGCAGCGGTATGCGGGAGTGGGGGTAGCGGCTTGAGGTGTACGTTTGGGATCGAGGTGTGGGCCGGCTTGGAGTCTGGTGCGGCAGCTGGCTGCAGTGGCTCGAGCTTGTGCGGTATCGTCGGAGCCGGCATAGTGACCAGAGCGGTCGGCGGCTGCGTGAACTTGTGCGACACCTCAAGAATCGCGTTGCGGATAGATTCCGGGGCGTCCACCGGCGAGGTGTCGCGCAGAGGCTTGAGTATGCCGCGGACGGGTTTGGGCAGCCCTTGTGCCGGAGGTGCGGGCACACTAGCAGCGGCCGCCTCTGTGCCCGCCGACTCGGTGGGCTGGTTCGGCGGCGTGACCACGGTGTCGTCAACTGGGCCGGTGTCACTCTCTGGCGTGTCGCTCGAGTCAACGTGCTGGTTCGTGATGTAGCGAACGTCTGGGTCCGAGATGAAGCGGACGTGGGCTTTGTGCGGCGTCGGCTTCTGGTCGTCGTTCACTAAAATATAGCCTGGCACCATCGAACCGGGGTATGCGTTCACATTGAAGGACTCGGGAGGGGGAGAGGGGGGTGGGTTGGGATCATTTGAAGCGTTCGCGACTGCAATAGTGACCTGAGGCTTTGCCTTGATTCGGCGAGTGAGGTTCTTGAGGCGACGACCCAAGCCCAAACAGCCCGTGGCGACCTCATCCGAGTGTGGGTCAGAGGCCGGCCTGCCCCGCTGCTGCTGCTGCTGCTTGAGTTGGTCCGTCTGCTGCTTGTGCAGTTGTTTGAGCTGGTCCCTTGCCGAGGATGACGAGCGGCGCTGCTCCTCCTCCTGTATCGCCGCGAGGAGGCTCGGGGTGAGTGACGGCGACGGCTTGCGGTGTCCAGGTCCGCGGAGAGAGACAGGCGAACTGAGGTCAGGATGGCGGGTGACTGGCCGAGGCGGAGATGGGTCTATGGGGAAGCTGTGGATAGAGACTTGCGTAGGCTGAGAGGGCGACGAAGGAGGAGGGGCCGGAGACGGAGTGGGCGGAGGAGGCGAAGGCGGCGAGGGACGCGGAATGGGCGGGAGCGGTCGTGTCGGGCGCGGAGGGCGGCGCGGCGTCGCCGGAAGCAACGTGCTGACTGAGGTGGTCGGGAGCGGGGCATGGGGAGTTGGAGAGACGGGTGAGTTTGGAGGCGCGGGCAACAGATACGTGGGCGAGGTGGGAGACACGGGCGAAACGGGAGACGCAGGCGCAGCAGGGAACGTTGGAGGTACTGGATACCCGAGTGGGGCGGGAGGGGCAGGTGCGTTGGGCGATGCTGGCGGGCCCGAACTAGGAGCGGCGAAGAAGTTCGAACGCACAGTTGCAGCCTGGGTCGGCGCGAGAGCTAGGATGGGCACCAGCGGCTCGATAGGGGATAGCGGCGCCAGTGGCGGGAGCTGAAACACCTCAACAACTGGAGTGCGGGGACCGCGGCGCCACATGCGGCGCTCTTGCACTTGCAGTCCGCGGTCGACGAGCTGGGCCACACCGCGCTGGTGGGTGAGCGGGCACCAGCCCGGTAGGTCGGGGAGGTCGGAGAGCTCCGCGAACCGAGTGCTGGTGTGCAAAGGTGGCGCCGTGTTAGCACGGATGGTCGCGTTAGGCGAGGACGCCTCGGGAGGGGAGCGAATGGACGATGGCGAGGACGTCTCCTCGCGTGAAACAGACTCCCTGCGCACAGAGTAGAGCGAGGACATCGGGCTGCCCTCGCGAACATCGCCTTCGCGGTGCAGGCCGGCGTCGTAGGCGCGGCGCGTCTCGCGGTCGAGGAGGAGGTTGAAGATCGCATCGCGAAGCTCAGAGCGCTCGACTGATGTTATGAGCGCTGCACGCTGCGTCACGCTGCCTGTCAAAGGGGAGTTGGACGTGCGGCGCTGGTCAACGTGCACTGCGTACAGGCGGCGTACTGGTGTCAGTGGAGATGGTGGGGGCGGGCTCACGCTCGGCATGCTCGATCTCGGGCCGCACTCCGAGGAAGGCGTACAGTGTCGTAGGGGTGATGGTTGATGTGGGGCGGATGGCACGGCGACCCGTAACGATCTCGTCCTCGACCGAACGGAGGCGCGCGAGGCGCGCCGACGAGATCGAGCGTGTGCTGCGTACGCTGCCTGTTGGCGAGGGGGGAGTGGGGGGCCGGGTCGGCGTGGATGGGAGGGAGAGGGAGGCTGAAGTAGGGGAAGAGGGGCCAGGGGGAGAGTGTCCGTCGCTGGAGGTCGCCATGGTGAGTAGTTGTGAGTGAGGAGTCATGGGTCAGCGCGCGCACCATATAGTCCTCCGGCACCATCACTCGCGCCTGCTCGCAACGTGCTGCACCCATCGCCATCATGTATTTGCTAGTGTGCGTGCGAAGTCCCCCACACGTCCGGTGACGGAGGAGGAGAAGGGGTACACGTTAGGGAGGCATCAGTTCGGCGCTGTCAAGAGGGGAGGGGAGGGGAGATGTCAGTGCAGTGTGGAGTGGAGGGAGAGTGTGATAGCTGGAGGGATGTGCAAGTGACCACCTACGACAGAGTGATCACCGAGGGCCAAAATCGCGTGCAGCAGTGGCAGGCGGTGAGGAGGTGATGTGGCTGTCGGTGCTATCAGGAAGCCCCCGCACATTGCCGCACCTCCGCACAGCCGCCCCGCACGCGTCACGGTGGCGGAAAAATCAGCGGACCGTTCGGCGTGCTCGATAACCCTGGCCCACAATCTCAGCTTCACGTCATCCCCCCCTCCTAGACTCTACTTCAACCATTCTCACGCTCCACCACTTCACACCAACACTGGAATGGACACGATCATGATGCAGATCTACTATAATTACAGACAATGCGTCTCGGCGCCCTCGCGCGCATGCAATTAGGGGGTCGAGTGATGGGATTCGGACGGTGCGGATCTAGAATTGCGGGGACTCGGCTAAGGCGGGACTTGGCGAAGCTGGAGGAGCTAGACGGTTGCGGGCGCGGGGGCTGGCGCGTCGACGGGCACCTTGCGCACGGTGTGGAGGGCGATGCGCTCGGCCTTGGTGAGATTGCCGCCCTGCTCGAGCATGTCGCGCCACGAGTGGTCGGCGGGCTGGACGGGCTTCTTACCCTGCGCGTTCACGCCGGCCATGACCGCCGACGCGATCAGCACGCCGACCGTCAGGCCCTGTGCGTACATACGCGCCTGCACCAGCTTCTGGGGGAACGTCTGGTACTTGTTGCGCGCGACGATGCCGAATGCAATGCCGAGCGACGCGACCCACGAGCCGCCGATGATGCCGTACTGGTGGCGATTGGCGAAGTCCTTGATCTTCTCGCCCGTGCTCATGGCCGCCCAGCGGGCCTCGGCCTCCTGCTTCTCGCGCGAGAGCTCGTCCCATGCCACGCCGCGCCACTGGGTCTCGGCGATGTAATGCTCGCCGGCCTTCTCGGCAAAGACGGTGCCCACGGGCACGACCATCATCATCGCGAGGAACGCCTTGCCCGGCAGAGGAAGGTTGCGGTACACGGGGTAACGGCGGGCGAGGGCCCAGTTGGTGGGGATGAAGGCGAGGGCGCCGAGTGCTGCGCCCTTGGTCGCCTGCTTGACCACATGGTTGAGGTAAGCCTTGTTCGAGGACTGGGGTTAGCGGGCGGAAGAGGATGAGGGAGAGGCGGGTGGCTCACGTCAAGATACTTGGTGTCGGAGGAGTCAGACATGGTGAGCGAGAGTGGGGGGGTGGCGTTGGCGATGTGAGAGGAGCGTGAGAATGGAGAGTTGGGACTCGATGAGGTTGCTGATGCAGTGGGAGATGGGAGATGGGAGATGTTGAGTGGAGCCCAAGTCTTTTAAGCAGCTGGATGATTCTGACGTACGTCGCGCGAGTTCTGCCAGGCTGCAGGCAGCAACCAGCGAGGAGCCCGCAATCCGCGACTTTGTCCGTCTTCGGAATTCCCCCGCCACGCCGCCAGGCCACCAGGCCGCCAGCTGCAAGGGAAAACCCTCAACGCCCGCCCGTGCCTGGAGACACCGCCGAGCCCGACCCCGAGGCGACTCTGCGCTCCGACTCCACCCGCCCTGTGCCTCTGCTGCTGCTGCCATACGACGCGCCTGCATGACTAACGCGCGCCGGGGGCTCCGGGGCAGACCCCGGTGTCCGGACCTGTGCGTGGGTTGCCTCGTACGCGCGCACTTGATCCGGGCCTGATTCCGAAGCCATGTCTGGAAATGACTAAACTCCCCTGGCGCCTATTGTCCACGTCCACCAAGTCAAATTGGGGAATGCAAGTCTTTTGTTCCACGCCGCCAATTGCCGCGCCCTGGGCCTACACATTCGGACTGCATGCTTCGCCCCGTTGCACGGTTGGAGCAGATCGCAGGATGATGCCGGCGGCACGGTGAATGATCTGGAACGCAACTTCTTATAGATTCGAATATGCCGAGCGACGAGCCGAGCCGAGGGATGCTCGTCGATCATCGAGTCGCCACCATAACGCATGGTCTTGGAACATACCAATCCCGCTGATCAACTACCCGTCTACATTCTACTAGAACACACTGCTTGTCCTTAACTGCTCAAGCTTTTTGAGCACCTCACCAACGTTGCGGTCCAGGTCCGCCGCGATCGCTTGCTGCTGTGGGTACGGGAGGAGGTTGAAGCTCTCGCACAGGTCGCCGTCAACCACACCCTTGACCGGCGCATAGTATCCGCGGTACGCGAGGTGGTCGCGCCCGACCAGCGACGTGTTGAGCGAGCGGATGTGCTGTAGCAAAAAGTGAGAGCGGAATTGCGGAGTGAAGATAACAGATCATGACGAAATCCGACACGGAGGAAATGTCAGCAGCTGATCATGTTTGGGGTTGAGTCACTCACCATCTCGAGCGTCGTCATGAACTCGACGTCGTCGTTGGATACAAACGGAACCAGCGCGCCGACTGCGCCCGAGATTGTGGTGTACATGACGACATCACGTCCTCCGGGCGCGACCGAGACCTTGGTGAGGCTGGTGTCAGCAGATGCAGATTTGCCCGTCGCCACCGCTGGTGCAAGGCGTGCCACCCGCTTAGCAACATAATCTACCACTCATCACCTCGTCACCCTCGCTGGATTGCTGGATCGCTCCAGTCCGATCTGACCGGCTGATAATTCCACCCGCACCACTCGCCCGTGACTAGGCGCCGTGCCTCTGTGCCTCGCCTCGGCCTCGGCGACTTCCACGGCGCGCCCATGCTATCTCTGCTACTCACCTGGTGACAATTGAGCCGACGTTGTAGTGCGCAATGAGGTCCGTCTTGTGCGCCGCGCCCATGAGGAAGCCCTTCTCGTGCAGGATGCCTGCGCCGGTCGGGTCGTCGTCGACCTTCTCCGACACGCGCTCCTCGAGGCGGTTGACGAACACGTTGCCAAACTTGTCGGCGGCAGCCACCGTGTCGTAGTCGACGCTGCATATGGCCGTGAGCCAGCGCGGCTGACTGTCGTCCGCGAAGATGAGGAGCTGGCGCGTCGGGATGGTGCGGTACACGCAGAAGAAGGCCGACTCCTGCGCGTCGCCAACGATAATGCGCGAGCCGAGGACGTGGATGCTCGCGATGCCGGTCGGGAAGCCGTTGTTCTCGCACTTGCGCAGCAGCGCCTTCTTGCCCATCTCGTACAGGCGCAGGCTCTTGCCGATGCCCGCGAGGAGGAAGCCCTGGAACGCGGCAACGGCGAGCGGGAGGTCGTCCGTCTTCGTCTTGTGCATGAACTCGAGGCGTTTGCCGTCGTCCTCTATCGAGTACACGCGCAGCCAACCTTCCGCGCAGGTCTTCGGCACGAGCGTCGTCCGCACGCCGGTGCCGACCACGAGCGATGGTCGCCCGCCCATGCGCTCAAAGTAGCACACAGCGAGCGAGAAGGCTGCCTCATCCTCGTCCAGCTCGATCGTCTGTAGCGTTGACACGGCCAGCGGGTCCATCACGCGGATGCACGATGCCCAGTGGCCTGGTCCGGCGCGTGGACGGCCAAACTCTGTGAACGGTAACTCCAGAACCTCCTTGTTCACTCGGTCGCCTGCCGCCTCCTTGGTGGCGACGATGCGCTCGATCGCCTTCGGGCCATATGTACGGTGGTCAGCCTCGATGCCGTAGAACACTGGTGCGTAAGGGTACGACACGAAGTGGCGGGGCGTGTATGACAAGGGCATGGAGTCCTGCTTAAGCTTGGTGCCCAGGCGGGGAATCGTGAAGATGCGCAGAGTGTTGCCCGAGATGCCGATGAGCCCGTCGGGGCACATGGCAGCACTGAGGTGGCAGGCGTACTCGAGTGTGTCGTAGATGAGGGGCTGGGTCTGTAGCAAGTCCTGGAAGGTGTACAGGAGCCATGTGCGCGATGAGAATGCCATGACGCATGGGCTGCCCTGCACGTTCGAGCGGACGATGCGAGGCGGCTTGGCGCCGATGAAGCGGAGGCGAGTGTCGGACAGCGAACCGTCGACGGGGTCGACGACTGTGCGGAGCAGCACACCGTTGACAAGACCGATCGTCATAAATGTTGTCGCGCGGTTCTTGTCGATCGATGTATCAAAGATCTCTGCAAGGCAGATGTCGCTCGGCGGCGCTGTCAACGCCTGCAGCGACAGCGTCTCAAACGTGCTATCCGGCTCGAGCGAGATGACGTGCACGGTCTGGTTGTCACACCCGACGGCGAGGAAGGCCGTGCGCTTCCGACCCTCGGGCACGTCGGCGATCGACACACACGTCGCGTTGCCCGGCAGGCTCTTCTTCTCCTGGTACTCGCTGAGCGAGCCTTCGTCGTCCAGCTCAAAGTATACGAGCTCGGCCGTGCTGAGCGCAATGACGACCTGGCGCGTGTTTGTTGTCGCGGACACAATCGTCGTTCCGGGAGGGCACGGCCACTCATCCACGCGGTCGGATGCGCGGATGTGGCGCAGACCGTACGGGTGGACCTGCAGCAGCCCGTTAGACCCGAGCTGCTGCACAGCGAGTGTTGGCCCGGAGCTAAGGAAGCCCGTGTCGTTCACCTCCTCGATGGTCTCCCCAATGGACAGCACCAGCGTACCGTTGGGGAACGAGAGCACGATGTACGAGTCGTACTCATCCTCCTCCGACAGCTTGAGTGTCCACACCGCGTTTGGCACGCCTGGCAACCCAGAGGACACGAGGACGTTGACGTCCAACCCATGCTTGAGAGACCGGAAGGTGCTGCGCGGACCGCGGCCGCATGCGGCGTAGATCTGCGGCGTGTCGCTGGCGCCACCGAGGAGGTTGACGACCTGTGCATCCAAGATAGGGTCGAGCGAGGTCTGCGTGTCGACCATAAGCAGGTTGACCAGTGGCCGGGGGTTGAAGAACGCGTACGGAAGCGGACCCTCGCCGACACCGTTGTCGCGGTAGTCTGTCGAGGACCACTCCTGCTCGTCGTCGTCGTCCGCCAAGCTCTGGAACTGGTAAAGGTTCTGGTCGCCAAACTCGCTCGCCACGAACAGATATCCTGACTTGAGGATACACAAGCTGGTCGCCACGGGCACCGTGTCAAAGTACTTGATCTTGAGCGCCTTGACATCCTCGCCCTCATGCTCGATCGTGACCTTGTACAGGTCGCCGTCCTCGCTCTGGACGAGGAAGAAGAATGCGCCACGGATCTTGTGCGTGATCGCGCTGACGATCATGAGGCCGCGGCTACTCTCGCCGCGCTGCGCAAGCGGATTCCTCCTCCGCGGGATCGGCACGCGGTGCGCCTCGGCGTCCATGTGCTGCCATGTGATATGGTCCTCGGCGCACACGAGGACGCCTGATGGCCCGTCGAATCGGTCCGTGTTGGCGTTCTGCCCGCCGGGCACCTGGACGAGGAGGTTGGCGCGGCGGTCGCACGGTTCGCTCCACTTGCGCACGACGTGGTTGAGACCGAGGTCGAGCTCGTAGAACGTAAGGTGCTTCTCTGTCCGCCGCATCGCCTCGCCTGTCGGGTCCTGGTCTGCGTCCGAGTAGTCGATCTCCAGCGCCGCAAACATCGGGTTGTCGTACCCCGTGTCCAAGGACACGAGCGAGGTCACAATCGTGTGCGCCTTGTGCGCCTCGAGCGGCGAGCCGGGAAACAGCTTGCCCTCGGCGTTCCGGTTCAAGATGTACACGAGCTTGGCCTTCTCCACCGCGCCGTACATGACCGCACGGCCTTTGGGGTCCGCAGCGAGGAACTGCCCCGGAATCGTTCGCCGACTCCCCGACTTGCCGTACACCTCCTGATACAAGCTCTCGAAGTGTGGGGTGGGGTGGATGACCAGCTCGATGATGGACAATCGTCCCGAGTCAGACGACAGCACAATGTAGTCCTTCGTCATCCCCGCCAAGCGGACCGCAGAGAGGTTGCGCACCGTTCCGAAGGCTTCGGAGCTGCAGATTGAATCCACTGCATGTCAGCGCTGGAAGGCTATGATGTGTCAGTATGACTTACAGACGCCAGTCGAAGGATTGAGCTTGAGGACCTCTAGCCGTGTCGAGCCGCGCACCACGATGATCTCCTGCCCCTTGCCGCTAAAGCTGCCGACAACGGCAGACGTCGCCGCCGAAGCGGGCTGAAGCGTGAGGTTTAGGAGGTGCATGACGAGCGAGTGGGCGGAAGGAAGGGGGAGGGTGGACGGAGGGGTGGAGGCGAATACAGAGACGCGCCGAGAGGAGGACGCGCTTCGTTAGGCCACAGGATGTTCGCTGTGGCAGGTAACGGAGGAGGTCAAATAGCCTGCTCGCGCGCGGCCTGTTTTGATGAGAAGATAGTGCCGGTCGAGCGGCGATGGGATGTCAACACGATCAACGGACGAGGGGTGTGATTGTTGATGACTTCGAGCCGGAAATCATGGCAAGTGACGGCCAGCACGAGGATTAGTTTTGCATTATTCTTCATTTTCTCCTTCTTCGGGTGCATGTATCCGGCTCCGTCCACTTCCATCCAACACGACCAGAGAAGTGCAACAACTAGCATTACACAAATCGTTAAACTCATTACTGTGCGCTTCTGCGCTAAACTACATCTTGACCGCTACCCAGGCGGCAAGCGAGATCCTTCCTCCGGTTGCAGGCGTCCGCGGCGCCTCCGGTTCCGTGTCCTCCTCGCTCGGGGGCTGGACTGCGCCCCACCGTGTGGGGTCAAGGGCGGTAAGCTTCTGGACGGCGCGCGCGCCTGTCCCAGAGCCCTGCAGTGCCTTCAGTCCTGTTCCCCTGTAGCTGAGGCAAGATCGTATCCAGGTGGGCGCGGCGTCGGCGATCGCGGGCGGCGGGCTCCGCGGCCCATATGGCGAAGGGCTGAAATAGTCGTCGTCCGACTGGCCCGCGGTCCACGTCATCTGGAAAAAGGGTCTAGTCGAGCCTTGAGCGAGCGCCGCCGTGGCTGGGAGGTGCATCTGAAGCGCAAGGACCGGGTTTTGGGGTATAAAGTCGGAGAGGAGCTGGGAAGCGAAACTGTTGGCGACCGCAGCAGGCGCGGAAGGGGGCGGCTCGCACGACATCTCGACGATCTGATGTCAGCGACATACCCCGGGAGCAGTCCCACCTCAAGCACGCCCCCAGGACGGAGAACGCGAACCGCCTCGTCTAGCAGCTCAGCCCAGTGCGTCTCGGGAACACCGAGGCCGACGAAGCGGATGTGCACCATGTCAAAAACGCCCGAGTCGTACGGGAAGTCCTCGAGGCTGAGGTCAGCTGCTTGCCCCACGAGGTCAGCTCACAAGTTGAACTGCTGGAAGGAGACGCGCGAGGCCACGCTTGCCCACACGCCCAACCCGTCGGCCTCGCCAGACACACTGGAGCGCGCTCTGGTCTCGGCGGCAGCGAGTGCTTGCAAATCAATATGGCAGGGGACAAGGTCGGCGCCGATGATCTTCGCGTCTCTCCACTGCAGCGCAGCAGAGACGGGCCACAGCCCGGAGCCCGTACCAAGCTGGTTTGTTAGCTTAATTCCAGGCGACTAATATTCCGTCCACTTACATCGAGGACCGTCGCCGGCTCGCCGTCCACAAAGGAGTGTCTACCGCCGGCGACCTCGTACATGGTCTCATGAAGGCGCGACTCGAGGTCGAGAACGTCACGCTCCCAGCCCAACTTGTACATTGTACGCGTCTCCTTGCCCTTGGTGTCGCACCACACGCGACGCACCCCTGTGGCGCCCTTGGCAAGCACATCGCGCCACCCGGCCCCATCCTTGTCGGCTCTGGAGGGCGCAGGCTTGCCGGACGACTCGGCATCTATGGCTATGGGGTCCCACGCGGCAAAGGGAGACGAGGCGAAAGGAAGCACCTCGTCTATGTTAGGATGTCGGAATGTGCGCGACATGTTGCGCTTGCCAGGTGAACCGAGACTGGGCCCGTATGGGCTGCGCGGCGTGACGGGCGAGAGGGGCGACTTGGCGCTCTGGGGCGAATTGGTGAGTGACGCCTCCCTCGACTGGTCGTTGTGAATGCTGTTCGTCGAGTTGCGAACATGGGAGAGCGTATGGTGACGCGCCGAGCCTGTGCGGTGCCCACTGTCGCTGCCCGCGTCGGAGGCGGTCGACGTGGAGGGCGCCACGCTGGGAGCGACGCTCGGAGCGCTGCTGGCAAAGGACGGCGTGTGGTGGCTGTAGCTAGGCTGGTAGGCGTACCGGCTGCCATTGTCCTCGTTGTAGGTAGATGAGCCGCAACTCGCTCTACGTGCAAAGCCGGGGTGCCTCGGAAGAGGTGGTGGCGTCTCCGGTTGTGGACTGCGGGCACGGCGAGAGCTGAGTGACGCTGGGTAGTTGCTCCTCTGAGGATGACGGCCGCCACCAGGTACAAACCCGACCGTGCTTGCCGCCGGCGCCACACTCGTGACCGCGGGTGTGTGTGTGCTCTTAACTGTTGATCGAACGGGATGCCTTCCACCTCCTGGTACGACTGGTGGCGCTCGCAGACTCTCGGCGGCCGCGTGCGCAGCCGCACTCACGTGCTTGCGCATGGTGCGCCAACTCGAGATGCCATTCCCGCCACGCAGGGTGGACATGCGCCGTCCGAGCTTGCTTCCGCTGTCGTCTTCAAGCATCCATCCTTCGCTGGCAAACTTGTGGTGCATGGCCCGAGCGTGTTCCTTACGCTCGTCCTGGGGAAGCTGGCGGGCAGATCCGTGTGTATGCTCGCCGTCGTGATTCCGTCGGGGGTCCTTGTCCTGAGGTTCATCACTTGGGGGCTGCGACTTTTGGTGCTGGTGGATATGCTCTGGGCGACGACGGCGAGACGAGTAACCTAACGTGTTGGAATGCGTGAGTCCGGAGAGACCAGAGAAGCCGAGCCTTGACTCGCGACGCCTGTCGTGGTGGTCGTCGCTGCCTTGACGCGCCATGGCAAAGGCAGTTCGTGCCTTGGGCAAAGGAAGGTGCGGAATGGAGGGGTTTGGGGAGGATGCTGGGGCGGCGTCGATAGCCACCCACCCGGCTGGTGGGTCTGGGGTGCGGGCGCGGCGCGGCGCTGGGTACAATGTCTCCATGGTGTGAGATGAAGGTAAGGTGGAGTGAGGAGTTGATGAGGCGAGCACTGGCTGGAGTGAAGTGAGGCTCGCCAAGGAATGTGTGTGTGGTGAGGTGAGGCTATTAGGATATCGTCTCGTGGTGGGGGTTGCCGCGTGTGCTGCAGTGTTGGTGGCGGCGGCGTACGCGGCGTGAGTAGAGTGATGAGTAAGAGCGTAGAGAGAGTGGGTAGAGTGGGTAGAGTGGGTGGAGTGGGTGGAGTGGGGGAGGTGATGTGTTGGGTAGTTGCGAGATCTTGAGAGGTCAAGGTGGGGAGTGTTAAGTCGAGAGCGAGCGACAGTTACATGAATCGGGTCAGATCACATCCACGATCCACGCCCTGTACTCCTGTATTTCCCTGCCTGCACTGCACCCCCTTGCTGGCGAGCTGGCTGCTGGAATGCACGAGCGGGAGGCAGCGAGGCAGGCGGCCAGGCAGCCAGGCAGCCAGGCAGAAGGTAGAAGACTCTCCAACTCTGAACGGAATCCACAGCGAGGTATGCAAAGATGTGAGGGATGGATAAAGGCCGTGAAGCGTACGGTGGCCTGTGCGTGGGAGGCTGTCATCTGACGCGACTGCGCGACCTCGCCACCTCGGCCACCTCGCGCGTCGGGGGGGTAAATGAATTGTATCAGACTGCCAAGGTTTGAGCGCGAGGAGAGAGCTCTTGATCGCTTTCAAGGGGACCACGCTGGCGTACGGGTATATACGCTCGTGGCGGCCTGTGCAGTGGCGGCTGCGACGACCAGGTCACCCAGCCTGCAGCCTGACCAGGTCCGTGCCACACTCTCTGCTCACCACGGCCGCCAGCCGCCAGCCGCCAGCCGCCAGCCACTGCGCCACAGCCGTGCCAATCTGAGCTCGACCCACATTGCTCCCCTTGCAGAACGGGTAAACTCTTCATATCATCCCACTTGGCCACCTATCTGCGCTGCACGAACGTTTGACATCTGACAAGCGAAACGAGGCGGAGACTCAGAACAGCTTGACTCTGAGTAGACAGCGTATACAGTCCGAAACGTGCATGCCGCAGTGATACACCCCCCTATCGGCGCCGTCGCCGAGGCCGCAGACGGCTATCGGCGGCTACGAAGCTACACAGCGGGGCGACCTCGAGAGGCGCATGGCGCTGCCGCGTGGCGCATCACCCGACTTACGCCCGCTCCCCCATCCATATCATTTGTGTCGTCGGCGCACGCAACACGCTCGCACCACGAGCCATCACGGTCCGTGCGTGCTCGCGGGCACCTTGGCTTCGCCGCGCCCGTGCGCTCGCATCCGAAGCAACCCCGGCCGGCCCTCGGCCCTCCCAAGGCCTCCAGCCAAGCCAAGATCTCGGTTCTGCGGGGGCGCATGGGCCGGGGCCGACGGGGTCCCACGGCGTGCTTGGGTACGCCGTACATTGGCCCTGCTCTTTCTCCTAGTTCCTGCTCATACACTCTCCTTGCACCGGGTCCCCTCGGCGCAGAGGCCTGTCCCGCTCTGCGGGGCTCGCCGGCACCGCGGCACGAGGACACGCCGGATACGCCGGGCAGCCCCTGCGCCCCGCGCTCGCCTCCATCTCGCCAATACGGAGCGGACCCCTGGCCGTGCTGTGGAATTCGATCGGACACGCCGCGCCCGTGCAGCAGGGCGCTCCCAGCGCAATTTGCTCCTCGCCCCGAGGCCTGCATCGGCGGTGACAGCGACCGGCGCTCACGTCATCTTGCGAGATGTTTCGAGTTTGTGCTGATTCTTCCTCTGCTGTCTCCTAGTCTGGGGAGGTCTGAAGCCACACCTGTTTGTGGGCGATCTTCTCTTGTCAGGTTCCAACTCCAATGCATGCCCGAAAGTGCACACCGGAAGAGAGTCGGAAGAACTCTTAGCCGTGGCCCAGTTCTGCCCAGATGTGAAGATCAGGTGCTCGGAGGGCTCGGAGGCAGTTGCGGCGCTTTGGCGGTCCGGTTGGTCGTGTGCTAGGTCCGTCGTGATGGTGGGATGGTTGGCGAGTGACCCGAGTCCTGGGGTGAGAGGGCAAGATCAATGAGGTCTGGGGCCGGTAGATCTGGACGACGAAGGGTACTGGAGAAACGACCTGCAACCAGAGGACGGAGCTGTCGACAACATAAGCTCGCCACATCCTCGGTCCCAGCTTCTTGGTCCATCACCCGGTTCCAGCATCTCGGTGCTTCAATTGCGAGGTACGCGAGGTACCAGGGATCGATAATCGACTCGTCACATGGTGGTGGCTAATGAGTCGGTTTCGTTCCATTCCATTCGGCGCATCCGTTCCTTCCGAGTGATGGGAGGCACGGTGGCGGCCCGCACGCCCGTACGTCCGATTACTAGGACCCAGCATCGATTGCCTGCAAAGGCTGGAGACCGCCACGTTGCCACGCCCTACGTCCTTTGCACGTGATCCATGTGTTTGCGAGTGCAAGTCGAGCGGCTGGCAAATTCGAGGAGCGATTCCGATGCTTGACTCGTCTTCGGCGTTCGTAGTGGTGGTCGTATCCACTCCAGCGGGAGGTTGATTGCGCAGGGTCAGAGACAAACGTCAGTCGCTCTTCCAGTAGAGCAGATGTTCATATCCGTTAGTCGGGCTTCCCTGCGCCTTGACGAAGCTGCTCCAGTTCAGCGGCATGCACCATGTATGGCTATGCGGAGCATGTCCCACCTCCTGGCCGTGTATCGCCGCGGTGAGCCTTAACGAGGCTAACAGTGACGCGTCGGAAATGCGACGGGCTTCCGACGTGTGTGCACGCCACCCGACTCCTATGGGCCATGCACCAAAATTAGACCAGCAGTGTATTCTTTGAGATCGGTGAATCGCTGGAATCGGGAGGACGGCATACGTTGTTGCTGTGAGCTGCGATGGGAACGGACAGACTGCGGGGCCGTAAGTGTTGGTGGCGGTGAGTGCGCCCTAACGGTGGGTGAGGCTTCGTGTATCTCTGTCAGGTGTGTTGTCACAGAAGGACATAGGCCGGCGCGGAGGGAAAAAAAAAAACCATGGGAGAGAGTCATTCTTTGCTGGATTGCAAGAGACGGAGCACTGGAGGTATAAAGAGCATGGTGGGCGTGTTTGTTGTTGTTTTGAAGTATTGAGGGCGTGTTGGAATGATACGATTCGAGGAATGTCAAGGGACAATTACAACTCGCTGCCGGCCAAGGGCGGCTTGGGCGTACCACGGGGCGTTGTGGCGCTGGGCGCGTCATGGAATTGGTCGACGCGCCATCCCCTGCGCCGCCATCTCTTCTACCTGGCCTACCTAGCCTCTTTCATCCTCTCCACCGCCCACCGGCCCCCGTCTCCCTTCTACTTGCCTCTTCGTCGCTGCCATCGATGGGGCGCGTGGGGCGACGCGTCCGGCCGACGCGCGCCGCGCCTCCCTCTCCTACTGTTGCAATACCCTGCCTAGACCTACCAACTGCTCAAATTTGATCCCAAAGCTCACCAATTCATCGACGATAGCCAGCTCACAACGCCCTGGCATGCACGGCCCCGGGCGGTGCCCATGCCATGGAACTGGCCACACACTGGAGAGGGGGAGGAGAAGGGTAGCAGGAGAAGGAGGCGGAGGGAGCGGGCGCGGGCGCGATCGTAGCTCCAATGCAGAGCGCAGTGCACCCGGCCGCAGGCCGCTGGCCGCCGTCCGCTCGCACCGCGCAAGGGATCACGCTGCCCAGATAAAGCCTGCCAGAGCATCTCCCCATCCCCATCGCACTCACTCTTGCACTGCACCTCTTGCATCTAGCATCTCAGTCTTCAGTCTCCCGTCTCCAAGTCCTTACACGTTCCTTCGACATGTTCGCCTTTGCTCTCCTCGCCCTCTCGGGCCTCGCTAACGCCCTTACCATGCACACGCCTGTAAGTATGCCGCGCGGTCCGTGAGCGGAGCTGCCTAGCTCCGGCGGAGTGATCTCGGCAGTCGAGTGGCACACGGGACTCTCAGTCCGCCAGCAGGCAACCATCGGCCGGTGGCTGAGGCGAGCGCTTGGCGTCGAGGAGGATTGCCGATCGCCGAGATGGACTTGACACCTTCGCACGCTCCATCTCATCTCGATCCTCCTCCACTTTCACGCCCCTCAGATCTGGCTTGCTCTTCTGGCTTGTCTTCTCGGACCTCGGACAATCGCTGACCTCAGGCCTCTCTCACCCAGTGCCAGCCCATCAAGCTGTCGTGGGAGACCGGTGTCCCCCCCTTCTACCTTTCCATCGTTCCCGGCGGCCAGACCAGCGCCCAGCCCCTCGTGGCGTTCCCCACCACCAACGCCATGTCGCAGACCTGGATGGTCAACCTCCCCGCCGGCACTTCGGTGTGAGTAGCTACGCTGCGTGAATAGCGTGGCCGCGTTATCGCGTGATTGCGTGAATGCAGTGGACCACGCTGGGACGTTCTGCCGGACGAAAGTGCGGCGCCCGTCGGCCCCTGTGCTCGAGCCCGGTTTCAGCCACCGCTACGCGCCACGGACCCTGGTCACAGGCTGACAGCAGCACCATCATGGTCACCGACAGCACCGGTGAGATGTCCGTCACCTCGCCCGTCTCGGTCATGGCTGGCTCGAATGCGGACTGCATGAAGGAGGACTCGTCGTCGTCGGCGTCGTCTGCCTCGGCGCCTGCCGTCTCTTCGCCCGCCGCGCCTGCCGCGTCCTCGCCTGCCCCGATCCCCGCCGCTTCGTCGCCCGTGCCCGTGCCCGCCGTGTCGTCGCCCTCCGCGCCCGCCGCCGCGGTTTCGCCCTCGGCCTCGGCCTCGCCCGCCTCCGCCGCCGCCGCCTCCGCCTCGCGCGCCGTCTCCTCGGCTGCCGTCACCCCCTCGGCCGCCGCTGCTGGGTCCGGTGCCGGCCGTGTTGCTGTCGGCGGCGCTGTCGCCGCCGTCGCGGGCATCGTCGCCCTCGCCGCCTTTTAAGTCTCCGTAGACAGCCTTTCGGAGGCGTATGGACTCTGGGTTGGAGTGGAGGGACATACACGCCACCCACGCCATGGCGCTAGACGCTGATAGATGAACACACGCTCCTTACTTCTAATCACGTCGACAGACTCTCTTAGTCTCCTATGATCCTATAGTGATGTCAGAGCTTCGAGCTTCAGCCACGAGCTGACGCGCCTGATCTGCAATCGGCGTTCACGTGGATCGCTAAGCATAGTTGGATCAGCGTCATTCGCCGGATCGCCGGTCCCAGAGCTTGGCTTGAACTGAACTTTCTCACTCATTAACCTACACCGTGTATGACTCAGACATATACTTCGCAGTTGCAAGACGCGCAGAGCTTGAGCTTGCCATGCTTCCGACATGGATAGCGTTCAGCGCGAGCTTTCTGGGCCAGGGTTGCTTCCCAACTGGAACACGCCAGTTTGGTGTCGTTATGATGCGGGTAGTAGGCCCTTCGAAATGGTGCTAGTGCTCACCCTTTGGTGCTAGATTCAGTGGCTGCCCGGGAGAGAGTGTCCGTAAAGGTACATTGACGGTCGTTGAGCGTGAGCTTATAATCGTTGTTGTAGGTGCAGCTCTGGAACAAGGACCTTTGAAGAGGGGTCTTGAAAAGGCTCTGCCCTTCGGTGGGCTACTCTGACCAATGAAGACTACATTTCTTGTGCACGGTATGGAGTCTTCCGCTCGACCAAGGACAGTTCCGCTCCCGCGCTCAGTACCATCGTCCTCCACCAGGAAACATCATCGTGAACCAGGCGACTGTGCTCCCGCCCTATCGTATATCCTAATGATCCGCGCTATTACGCGATCTGGCGATTAGAGATACGACATGACATGCTCCTCATTTAGCTCGGCTTTCGGGGGCCGGAGATAGCGAGGCAGGCGAGTGGGCAATTCCGTTTATCCGCCCTGGCATCGGTTATGACCGCCTACTTCGCCATACGGCCGCGCACATCGACCGGGTCCCCGCCGTCATCACTCGCGCTCGCTATACACAGCCAACCCGCCCGCCCTCCCAGCTCCGGACACGACCGAGTTATCATCTTCTTCCCCTTTAAGCACCTGCCTGTCCGTGTGCTTGCTCCTTTCCCCTCCGCCTCACCACCATGCTCGCTGGATTCCGCTCGCTCCGCGCCACGACGTCGCGCGCCGGCCTGTTGCGCGCGTCGCTGGCACTCCGGCCCTTCTCCGCCGTCGCACCTGGCGACGACAGGCCGCTCGCGGGCATCAAGGTCGTCGACTTGACCCGCGTGCTCGCGGGCCCCACTGCCACGATGATGCTCGTGAGTCCGCGCGACGTGCGGCGCTGACGATAGTCTGACCTCGGCGGTGAGATGCCCATGCCCACCGAGCCACACTGACCCCAGCCGACGTGATCAAGATCGAGTCGCCGAGCGGCGACGACACGCGTATCTGGTCCCCGCCTGAGGCTAAGCTCGTCGACGGCGCGCCGCGTCCAGACTTGCCCCCCGAGTCGGCGTACTTCATGTGTGCTAACCGGAACAAGCGCTCGTGAGTGTGGTCAAGTGGGGAGTGGTCGTGCGAGCGGTGCTCCAGTGCTCCAGCGCTCCATAGTGGTCCGGTACTGCAGGCGGAGCAGGCTTCGTCGCAGAGCTTGCAGTGCAGTCAGCGCGGTCGATGAACTCACACACAGCGTCGTTCTCAACCTGAAGAACAAGGAGGCGATGAAGGTCATGTATAAGCTCATCGAGGACGCCGATGTGTTTGTGGAGAACTACGTTCCCGGCAAGCTTGAGAAGTTTGGGTTGGGGTGGGAGCAGCTCAAGAAGATCAACCCCCGCTTGATCTACTGCTCGGTCACTGGTGAGTCGCGGGTGTGTCACCTCTCTTCGCTCTAGGCGCAGGCGGCGTGAGCGGCGTGAGGGGATGTAGGCGTTCAAATGTCCCAGCTGACACATAGGTTACGGCTCGACCGGGCCCTATGCATCAGCGCCCGGCTACGACGTCGTCATTGAGGCTGAAGCCGGTCTCATGCACATCACTGGCGAGAAGGAGGGTCCCCCCGTGAAGGTGAGTTGAGGAAGGTTGACCCCAGCTGATCCCAGGTCGGCGTCGCCGTCACCGACATTCTGACGGGCCACTACGCGACCTCGGGCATCCTCGCCGCCCTGCTGAAACGCGGCAAGACGGGCAAGGGCACCCGCGTCGAGACCTCGCTCTTCGAGTCGCAGATCGCAACGCTCGCCAACATTGGCTCCAACTACCTCATTGCCGGGCAGGAGGCTACGCGCTGGGGCACGTCGCACCCCTCGGTCGTCCCCTACCAGGTTTTCCCGACCAAGGACGGTTACATGATGATTGCGGGCGGCAACGACAGCCAGTTCCGGACGCTCTGTGGGCCCAACATCCTCAACAAGCCTGAATGGCTCGACGACGAGCGCTTCGCGACCAACGCGTCGCGCGTCACGAACCGCAAGATCCTCGTCGACGCCATCATCGAGGTGCTGAGCCACAAGAGCACGGCCGAGTGGACCGAGGTGATCCGAGGCAAGGGGTGAGTCAGTCGAGCACGCAAGTCTGATGCCAGTATCCCCTTTGCGCCCATCAACAACATCGGACAGACGTTCAACCACCCACAGGCGATCGCGCGCAAGGTCGTCGAGGAGGTCGAGCACCCGCGGGCGGGCAAGATTAAGATCGCGGCCGCGGCGGTCACTTACGACGGCGAGAAGCCCAAGATCTACCGCCCCCCTCCTTACCTTGGCCAGCACACGGCGGAGGTGCTCGAGGAGATTGGGTACAGCGCTGCCGAGATTGACGAGCTCAAGAGCGGAGGAGCAACAGTGTAAGAGCATAGACTGTCATCATGATTGCATGCAGGGTTGTGGACATTGGGCGGTATAGTGGCGAGGAAGGTAAGCTGACCGAGGGTGAGTGGACTGCAGAAGGAAGGTGGTCATGCTGGGAGTGGGTGGGCTACTACTTAACGACTGCCTTCCTCATCTTGACCTTGACTCCTCTCCATCTCTCATCTCCTCCAACACTCACCCAACACTCACCCGCTTCACTTTCGTTTGATCACCTTGCCACTCTTCTTCTCACTCTTTCAGTCCTCCTCTCATCTGCCTAGCATCCTTCGCCGTCATGTCTTCGCCGAGCCCGTGTCCGTCTCCGTCGCCCTCGCCGCACGGCTCTTATGTGAGTCACGCGCTCACGTTGGGTCACCATACCGGCCAGCTAATCCTCGCAGGAGTACAGCAGCTCGGCTCGACTCTCGTTGCAGCACACACCGCCCATGCGTCCTCGTAGACTCACCTCAGACGAGGGCATGGACATCGACGTGGACTTGTACCCCCCGTCCTCGGTGTGTATCCTCACCTTCCTTGCCGTCAACTATCACGCTGATGCCTAGCCTGCCAAGAGCTCGACCTCGTCACTCTCTGCGACTGCTGTCCCGTTCGCTCCCACCTTCGTCGACACGCAGAACGATCGCAACGCAACGCACGAGTACCTCACACACCTTGCCAAGGAGGCCCAAGCCCGCTATGCCGCTGACAAGCACCGCTCCGGGGAGAAGGACAATGGCGTCTCCGGAGCTACCGTCCTTCAGGTGTCCGACCTTCACTGGGTGGGCTTCTTGGGCCAGCAGCAAGTTGACACTAGTTTACCCAGGACGCCCACCTCATTGAGGTCGCCGCGGCGCTGGGCATCAAGCTCACATTCAAGGACGTCACCTTCCTCGAGCACAAATGCAACGGCAAGAGTAAGGGGTGGGTAGCCGGTTGCCACGAAGGCGGCTCACCGCAGCATCGCCTTCATCAACTGTCACACGACGACGCAGATGTTGCGTCTCTTGAGGTGGTTTGAGACTAAGTGAGTCCATCAGTACTGTTAGGCGGCTCACACGTCAGCGAGTTCCAGGGCAAAAAGATTTCCACCAGCATTTCGACCAACATGAATGGAAAGCCGTCTCTTCCTCCTCCCACTCACGACAAGGAGAACGGCGGGCTCGGCTACCGCCCCAACAACGACGGTCCTACTCGTGCTCCTCTCCCCTTCCTTCCCACGAACACACACGGCGGCGTCAACTTTAACCGCGTGCCCCTTCACCATCGCCAGCAGATGCAGCAGATGCAGCAAGCGGGCTTCCTCCAGGGCGGCTCATACGCCCGCGGGAACAACATGAACGGATACTCGACGTCGCAAAACGCCAAAAACGCCTACACCGCCGACCTTGTGCACAAGAAGGTCATGGGTGAGCGTGAGGTTGCATGATGGCTGCTGACGTGAAGCCCAGCCCAACCCCTTCTACACAGGTACGCTTTGACAGTTGCTGATCATTCACCACAGGTACCTGGCACAACCAGATCATCGCGCAGCCCATGGTGCGCACCATGCGTGCTTGACGATACCCAGCTCGAAGACACTGGTGGGCGCAGTATACGAGGCTCACCTGCCATATACCCGCTCTGAGCGCCAAGTTGTATGATAAGTAAGAACTCTTAGAATCATGGTCGCGATGTTCAGATGTTCTGGCCTTTTTGAAACGCACCTGTGCTAGTTGCGGTGGTTAGGGTGTCGATTGTTTACACGAGTGAGGCTGGATTGCAGCGCACTGGCACTGTATCGTCATCGCGTCTACTGGTCAGCTGTTGGAGGAAGTGAATCGCGCGCACCCTTCACTAATCGCCATGATTGGGCACGTGTCCCTCATTTTGCCAAGTGAGGCGCACTGCTACTGAATTTCTGAAGTCGATTCGACCGACCCCAACGGCGGACATTCCAAATAGAGTCCAACGACAGCCTCGGCTGGTGAGAGCCGACCCCGTCGGCTGTCGTCGCCATCGCTCTCACCCGAAACCTGAAACGTAAGCCGACATTCCACAAGTGTCCGTGGTCATGCCGTTGACGGGCCAGGTGGTGGGCCGGCCGCGTCCACAAAAATCATACTGTTGTCACCATGTGAATGAATAGCGGAATGTGTCGGCTCCATCGGGTCTGACGCTTCCCAGACACGGCTGCATGTGATACCCTGTAATTCATTAAGATGTGACTCCGGTTCCGGATCGGGCGGAGGCCATGACGGGATGGGATGAGACGCGCAGAGCCGGGAGGCGGTAAGCCCGACGTCGTTGACCGACTTCGACCGAGCCGTATTAGGTCATGGGCTTGTACATGAGCGGCTGAAGGGGGAAATGAGATGGGTCAGAGAGGGTGAGAGGGGCAAGGCGAACGGAAGAGGCGTGTGGTGGGCACACGCCGAGAGTGCATGAGCCACTATTGACACTGTCGTAATTAGGAAGGGATGTGAGTGACGGGCGAAGAATCGTGAGCAGAGAGGATGAATGACGGACGAAAAGGGTTGATGCTTGAGGAGGATTGCGTATCAGCATCGATCTTTCGGTCGGCGATATTACCTCGGTCATCTCATTAGGAAGCCGAGACCGTGTGGCCAATGACGTGCGCAACACTTGGCATTTTACGGATTGATTACTACTGACCGAACTGCTCCATCCATCGTCGCTTACGACTGCGGAAGCTACCGGCTGCCTTGCAGATTTTTTTCCCAGAATGCTGCTGTGCACCACCCATGAAGTGCGAACGTTGACAGCAGCTCCGTGACAGCAGCTCCGTGACACCCGGGGAGTATCATAAATGGGGTGGTACCGTTACCATGACGCCGGCCGGCGTGGACAGCATTCCGCATTGCTCCACTCTTTGCCGTCTCACATTCCGCGCACGTTACGGTTGGTGACTAGACTTGTGGCGTCGACGGCGAGTGTGGCGCCACACAGCGTGGCACTGAGTTGTGTGGCGGCGCGTTGAGGCACTGGACCATACGTACGCACGTCAGATCTGCCGTACTGCTCCCCATTACGGTGAGCGCCGAACGGGCAGCGGGCAGGGGACAGGTCCGACCATTGCTCGTTTGGAGCGGCAATCGACACTACGCCGAGCGACAACGGCAACAGCTCGGTCAGCTCGGCTCCTGGCGTCAGGCGACGACCTCGGCGCACGGAGGTTCCATACAGGTCAAGGAGATTACAATGCCCCTTCACACCCCTTGAGATGCTCCCGCCGTCGCAGCCCATCAAGAATTCCATATCCCCAGCGGCGCGCACATCAAGAGCGGGAAGCCACACGTCTGCATGCCACGGGAGAACTGCCTCAGCTGGTGGCGAGGTCAACCCAGGCTGGAGCAGATGGTTGGTAACGCCCTTACGGCAGGCGTGACGTTCCTCGAGGCACATGCCAGTGGATTGCAAGGAGTCGTCTGTGCCTCCAAATCTCCCACCTCACTGGGATCTGATCCACCAAACCGAGAAGCAGGAGCATCCATACTTCCGCTACCCCATACGGGAAATCCACGCGCCCGTAGCGTGCATGGGGCAGAAAGATGCTCATTCCGGGACGAATTCTCATCATCACGTCCTTGATGTTCCCACTACGCTGCCGTCAGCGTCCCCAGTCCCTTCGATCTGTACGGCACGCAAAGCCCAGCTAACGACCTCAAATGTGACCACGAAGAGTGAAGTTACAGCTGTTGGAGCACACTCCCTCGACATCGTCCCACCCCGAGGAACAGGACCGGAGAAATTTGTGCCACTTGGAACTCACCGGATGCTTTTTGGCAGAGACACAGCTAGCTCCAGCTGCCCACTTGCCTCTTGCAGTCTGCAGACTGATCTCGTTTTCTCCCGAGAGCGCGTGAGTGAGGGTGCCCGGTGTGGGGCGGAACCTGGGCCTCGTGCCTCTCTTGCCGACTCATGCTTCGTAACCACCACACCTGTCGGTCGATATGACCGATACCCCGCCCCGAGTAACATGACCCAGAGAAATGAGAGTTCACACCAGAAGCCGGATAAGCCTGACTAGGTGAGAAACTGTAACGTTTGTATGCTCGGTGGAGCTTTTGTCATCACAGCGCTCGGCGACACGTCAGCTTGGCGAGGTCGCACCCGAGGTAGTCTTCGGTCCAGTACTCTATGCCTCCTCACCCTGCATTGCTGATGTTCTGGCCTTCCTTTAACCTGGGAGTAGCAACGCACGCAAGCTTGCCAAGGTCACCGACACTTTGGTGGCGCAAAGCTTGCTTTTAATGTACTCCTGGTCACGCACAGATGCGAGCGGCAGAGCAATCCTATATTGTGACGGGTGACCCGAACTATTGGCAGAGGCACAGGGAGTTGCCACATGCCAGGCGGCGTGCGTGACCAGGCAGAGGTAACGGTTCGATAATGTTGACAGGAGAGTAGTATGCTGCCCATGCGGCGGTGCATTCTCCGGTATGCGGGTACAATCGTCCAGCAGAGGACTGGGGCTTCTGCGTATCTCTATGGAACCGAGGGGAAGAGGATCGCTACTAATGCTTGTATGGTAGGAGGAGGTCTATTGATGTCGTGTGGAAAGGGTGGAGAATATTCGTACAGATCCAATGTCCAAAATGGATACCCAATGTCTTGTGATTAAAATCGTTCGATGCTGCCGAGCGGGCGTGTATATGCGTTAAACGAGGACTTGTCTAGTTCGTCGAAGTGGCCGAGTACCACACGTTCGAGTCGTTGAGGGTCTGGTCTTGCGCTGGGGGTTGGCGAGGAGCGTACTGGCCTGGGACGGCGGGAGTCATGCCGAGCTGGGGCGAGAAGGTCGTGGCGGGCGATATGGGAGTGTATGGGTATTCGGCAGAGACAGACGTCGCTGGCTCGGCTGAATCAGGTGTAAATGCGAAGACGGGGGAACGGAGCTCAGTCGTGTTGTGGTAGTAGGTGGGGTCGGACGGTGGGCGCGAGCCGGTACCCGAAGCCGCACTTGGCTGACCAGACTGCCCCGGAACCGCAAGATACTCGGCGCCGACAGGGGTGGGAAGGTGCGGGATGACCGTCGATGAGGGGACTGAGTAGGCGACTGGCGTGCTCTCGCCAGTGCCGACCTGGTGGACGTCGGTGGAGCTGTAGCCCTTCTGCGGCCCTGGTGGGGGACCTGTGGCGAAGCTCGGTGCAGCCCCCGGCTGTTCCGGAAGGCTGTGGCGGCGGCTAGGCTTGCCTGGCGCAGGACCGGGCTTCGAGACAGTTGTGGTCGACGTTGATCCCAAGGTGGGGGTAGTTGAGGTTGAGCCAGTATTTGTCCCCATGCCACTGTTCGCGGGCTGGGGCTTGTTAGGGCCACGCTGGCGGACCGCGGTCGAAAACTCGCACACGAAGCGGCGTTTGGTACAACGGTTGCAGGGATTCCCGCCAAAGCACTAAATCACGTCAGCACAGGTTTCATCTCGGTTTCGGGATTGATGTTGAATGCGATCTGAGACATCGCAGATGGCCTGCACCAGCCCGCCCAAAAGTCTTGGTTCACCCGGACTCACCCTTGCCTTGCGGATGCGGCAGCGCTCACAAGCCTGCGCAGTGCGCGAGCGCTTCTTGATCTCAGGTGCCGGATTACCAGCGGCATCGAGCATAAGATGATGGCCCGGCTTAGCACCAAGCTGGCCGGGAACCACTCCGTACATGTGGTGGGCGTGGTGGTGGTGACCCATCTGAGGTCCGCCGTGAAATCCGAGGCCTTCAGTCATGTCATCCCGCGCCGACATTGGTCCGGTGCTGAAAACGTCCCCAGACGGGTCGCCACCAAGCAACGGGGAGGGGGCATAGAAAGATGGCATAGTGCCATCATTGCCGATCGCAGGTGAGAGAGCCAGCGCGTTGACGTTCATCGACCACTGGGGTGTCGGTGTCCCAGCCATCCCCGGGTATCCCCCACCAGCAATCAGAGGTGACCCAAACTGGGCAGATGTAGTGGTCGGCGGCGTGACGAGGCCAAACGCTGACATGTCCGGTTGCCCCAAATACATCTGCTGGTGGTGGTGCGGGTGCTGCATAGCATGCGGGTGGGGGTGATGTTGTGGTGGGGGGTAGTAGGCGCCTGCGGAGTGCGGTCCAGGCATGCCGGGGGCTGCAGTGTTGATCCGGTAGACATTGCGCGACGAGCTGGGCGCCACACCGTACTGCGAAGGGTACGGCTGGGTGGCCATCATGATATGACCTCCGGTTGAGGTAAGGGGGTATTCAAGACGAATTGTGCGGTCGAGAAATGTGTGGACAGTGACAGAAACTGGCGTGGCAATGCACAGCGACGGACGCGACGTGATGAGGGCAGGGTGAGATGACGAAAGGCGAAGGTGAATGTGGTGGGGGTGGCGGCGGCGCGGAAAGTGATGACAGATGTGGGGTGTGGAGAACAGGAAGTCGACGCGCTTGCGCTTCTTAGCCAAAATCGGTGAGAAGGAAGAGAGCGAGTCTGAGCCGTCGACTATGTAGAGTGGAAGAGAATGAGGGGCCTGGCAGCAGTGTGGAGTAGTTATACTCGCGACAACTGCTCGCGCCTGTGGCCTGCAGATGGAGCAGGTCCCTACGGAAACCCGGTGGTGTCGAAGCGGCTCGCGCCGGGAAGGTCGAGCGACTGGCTTCTGCAGCTACTATGCCCCCCCAAAGCCTTCCAAACTTCGTTGCTGAGCAAGAGAGGCCAACTCTGGCGGTCGAGGCTGAAGCATAGGTCGTGAATCCCTTGTCGGGGGAGGCGCGCTCCTCGGCTCCTCCTAGGTGGTCATCCCGGGGTAACCTGAGCACGCGGGCTGGTGTGGGACCCTTGGTGTGTCTCATCCTAAGCGTCATCGTTTGAGCTCGCTCGTTTCTTCAACTCTCGTGATTTCTTGTCCCTGGGCTCATGCATGCCGTTAGTATTGGCGTCCACAAGCGTGGTACAAGCCCTATGGCCTATGTGGGGTATTTGAGCCGAGCATCTGGCACGACATCCACCAGGAGGCTTCCCCTCATGCATGCCTCCTGTCGTGTCGTTTCTGTTTGCGCTGCAAGCCATTGTCCCCCTGGTCCCGTCGACGTCGACTTGCCACTTGGCTACACCTTCTTAACGCATCAGATTGCGTCCTTTTCTCCGGTGACTGACCCGCTGGCCGCTGGCCAGCTGCTTGGGTTCGGTGGCGTAGGTTGGAGGCACCGCGGGCAGGTAAAGCAAGGGGAAAGCGGGGGGGTTGTGGCGAGGGGCAGTTTCAACATGGATCACGCGCAGAAGGCCTGAGGGCAATGACCGCGCGCCACAACACCTTGCTTGGATGTGAAGAGCACGACAGCTTGCCTTGGCCGCCACCACAGAGCTTCCTTGCGCCCAGCCAACCCAGCCCAAACTCAACTCCCAACTTAGCCCAAGCATTGCAGAGGTTCTCTCCAATCGCTGGGCCTGGTACCCGCGTCGCGTGTCCCCTGCCAGCCAACTTTTTACAGTGTCAGATTCGAGCGCCACCTTTGACTTTGTCGTTCCCTGGCAAAGGGAACAGCACACAGCCTGGAGAAAGTAAAGTTGCGAAACGTAACTGGCGTACGGCATGATTGACGTCGAAAGAGAAATGGTGCCGTGGTGAGGTAGGCGGCAAATGAACTCTCAGGGGTGGAAGAGAATTAGAGCATAGGACAGTCAAAACTATGAGGGTACTCTCGCCCACCACAACTCCACTGCCGTACACAAACCTGATGCTGGGTGTCGATCTTGTGGCGCACAGACAAGTCTGCGCCACTACTCTGTGCGCTTGAACGCAATGAAAATGGTTGGCTCGCTTGCCGAAAGCCATCCTGCTTTGATCAACGTCAGGAACGTACGCACGGCCATACCTGCCCGGGGGCAACATGTTCCCCCGGATTAAGCAGTTTGACCAACTCGCTCACAAGCAACAGCCACGGCCGTTTCACATGGCAGCCGAACTGTGTGCCACACTGCCACTGAGTGCCAGCACCGCCGCCCCAAACGAACGAACGTTTCGAATCGTACCGCAACCCCGTCTGTCTCGCAACGCGTCTCGGAGTGCGTTGTGCTTTCTGTGAGGAAGGGGTTTGTCGGTGCGCGCTGTCACCAGTTCCCCTTGCTCGGGACAAGGACGCCAACCTTCGTCTCGAAATGTGTCTGGATCTTAGCGTCATAGACGGACACCGGTGGGGCTGCTCCCTGCGGAGATTGATACCATCTCAGTTGGCCGAGATGGGGATCTGTTCTGATAAAACGGGCTCCTCCCGCGAAGGGGGTGTCCTGTGGATGCGGGGTGTGGTTGTCACGCCTGATGCAGCTGACGTTGTTGCAGCATGTTTCGGCACCAGGCTTCGCAGCCAGGCACCTGCTTTGCACTTTATTCACTCGTAGCATTTCTTAGGACCTGGTGAGAACGAGGGGAAGTAGAGGGAGGTGGATGTTCGATTCGACAGGTCGCGGGAAGCGGCCCCTCTCGTCAGACTCCCACTCACCCATGGTGAAGGGCATCAACATCGACCAGAATGTGATCGTTCCTGTCGGGCGCTTGTCAAGCAGCAATGCCGTACCCCGCTTTGGAGTGCCCAAAGCGCCCTTGAGTCCGGTATACGTGCTTCATAGAGCACGACGGCCCTCGGAGATTGATTGGATGGTGTTCCTGAATGAGTCTCGAGGGGTTCATCAATGCAGTCGAGCTGGACCAGCTGGGCAGCTTAACCTCCGGGTCCGATGTTGTCATGGCAACCGCCCGAAGCCAAGGGCAATAAGTTGCTATCCTGACCAGGACTTGTCAATGCCTTAGCTGCCACGCGCCGAGATCAATGTCGATATCAATTCAGCAGCAATTTAGCAATCGACACGGCACGCGTATCGCCTGCAACCTCATCCAAGCAGCAAAAATTGACTGATCAACGAGACCTAACCGTCCTCATGCTGCTTGCACGAGCTGTCTGAAGGTGACGGAATGTTGGAGCGCGCTTTTGCTGACCTAATCACACGGGCCGAGTCGAGGCCCTCCCTGGCTACTCACCTTTCCCGCTCTATACCAGAATCTTGGTGCATCTTCTGAACGCGTTCGCTAATGCTTGCCCATATGTCTGATCATGTCTCTGAGCCTTCCCGCTTTATCGCTCAGAACACTTATCGATTACCCCACTCACCGAGACCCGCTTAATGCGCGACACTCGGAGACTTTGCTCGGTTCCAGCCATACCTCGGTTCCGAACTCTACCTCTCAGCTTGGTGGTTCCAAGACCCAGGCAGGGGAGTGTGTGACAGAAAATACAGACTGCCGCCGCAAAAGTCAGCCTAGTTCGGTAGGCATTTAGTCAATGCATGCCATTTGCGCTCGAAACGAGCGAGGGAACGGGCATGCTTCAGCTCAGCAAGCATCCAGGCACCACCTGCAGACTCGCACGTGAGGTAAAGATGAAAGACGGGACACAGGGACGGCAAGGTACCGGCGTCTGAATATGCTGCTTCCCGGGAGCTAGGTCCACCTGAGGTCGAGTGAGCAAACGCCCACGCAGATTGTGCCTGCTAAGCTCCACGTCCATGGCCACTTGCCAGTTTCGTCTGCGAGCTTGGAGACTTGCCGGGATGACTATTCTGCAACAGTGATTCCAGTGTTTGGCCATCCTACCCCTTGAAGTTATTCGGTGCTCACCACCTCAGAGCGTGGGTTCAGCGTACGTGACCAAGTCTCGTAAACCTGCCTTGCCATGCGTAAGCGGGACGTCAAGAGAAAGTCCATCGTCCTGTGTCATTGTTCTTTTGAGCTTGCCGGGACGATTTGTACGTGATAGCCACGGACCACGACATGTGGCATGCATCATTCTGAACGTGGCGACTGCGATTCCGATCAATGATGGACGGGCCGATATTTCATCGGTCGGTCACGCCCTCTCCTTAATGCGTATGCGCGCGCGGGCCCACAAATCACCTCGACGACCCGCACAACCTTGCCGCGAGGCCATCTGGGTGGTGCCATGGTGCCCCATAATGGCATGTGCTTGAAGCTAGCTTGATCGCGGTGACAGTCCACCTTGCTACGCTCTTGTGTAGTTGGGAACACCTCGATCGAGGGGTCTCAGTGAGCTACCGCGCGACAATCTGTAGACGTAAAGTACAGTATCACTCTGCAAGTGGCGACGTAGCCATGTAGTATGGTGGACTGAACTCTTCTGAGACGCTGAGAACTCGCTACATCGCGGGGTTTTACCTGATTACGCAGAGAAACTGTGCAGCAGGTCTCGATACAGGACGACCTAATGTAGAATATGGCGAGGATGCCTCTCCATTTCCAATGAACAGGACTAGCTCAACCCGACGTCCGAAGGTGCACTACCGGACGGCGACTGGTGGCGATGGTTACGCGTCAAAATGTCAAGGAAGCAGGAATATGCCCGCCACCAGAGTTTCTCTTCCGCCATTTCGGACCTTCGGCCCCCCGTTGCAGTCCGCACCCACTTCATCGCTGTCGCACCTGGTTACAGGCTCAATTCGTCGCGCATCCTCTGGAGTTGCGACGCCTTATTTATTCTACTGCTTATGGCGCCAGGGAGCAGTGGAGCGGCGATGGAAGCGTCGGCAGCATGTGCGACAGTCGCTAGGGCGGCTGTGAGGCACGATCGCGAGGTGTAGCTTGTGGCGCGCTACGTCAGGATTTGGAAGTGCAACTGACTCATCGGAGAGCGCTTCTGCCACAGAACGACAGGTTGCGGGGTGAGTATGCGGTAATGGGCGGCGGGTATATGCATGAGCGAGGGGTCCGGAGTTTCTTGACACACTTAGAAGTCTTGACTAGCTGTCAACATCGCTTCAAATGAAGGAGCAGGATAGGGATGGGGCTGAGCGTACTTATCGCTGGCTTCGCCGTGCACTTCAGCTCGTGCGACCACTCCGCCCTTTTACATCGCCCTATGTTTCGAATCGGCGCTGAAGTGCTTGCGGGGCCCGAAGGGTTAGCGGGGCCCTGCGTGCTCCCTCTCATGCGTGAGGTGGTGCTCAGGTGAGTCAGCTGTTGCCGACGTGTTGACTTCATAAGTGTCCCCCATGTCTGCTTCCCACTCGGCGTGCTTGAGGCTTCCCGTACTGCGGGGTCAGGCTGACAGCTGAGCGCACGGGGGGGAGGATCCAGTTCCAAGCCGAGAGGGAAGCTCACGATGTCAGTCCCAGTGGCAGTCATCCCATACACGCTCTCTCTCCGCTGGAGGTGACGACCTGGGCCCTTTCGATGCGACTTCGTCCCGTGATTTCGTCTCCCAGTTGCACACGGGAAGATCCTACCCCTACACTCTGCGCTGCTCCCGCAACGCCAGGAGAACAACCGCCGACCTGCATGCACCTCTGATGCATAGAAGTATTTACAGATACAGGGGACAAAGCGATGTGCCAAGCGGTCCGTCGCTGTGTGAACATCATGCCTGTGCAACAGGCGGCCGTGGAGGCTTGGCATCCCGCACCCATCCCATGCGCGTCGTGCCGACGGCGGGATCCAAAATCGCATCCGCGTCCCGCTACCTCTCACGGCGAAACACGTCCTCTACGCATGCACACGGAGATTGCGGCTTCGCACATGCGAGGGGGTGATCAGGTGGACTGCGTTCTCGTGTCTGGCACTGTGAACAACAAATCTACATGAGTTTCCGCTCTGGTGCCCCAGGTCCTCCGTCAGAGCTCCGCATCCCACTTGATCTCCGTACTTCCCCAATGCCGAAGGTGAATACTCACTGTCACACCTATTTCCTCCACTATTCCAAAAGCCAGATTAGGGTGAGCTCATGGGTTTTCCTGATGCCAGGGGAGTGAGTGTCGAAAATCGTTCAGAGGCGACTGGCCGACAAGCTCAATGCTAGGTAAGCCGATAGCTGTCTCAACATCGAGCCACGGTCAGCGGGAAGTCGAGACGCCAACATCGCGTGCAAAGTCGGAATATCATTATTGTACAGGACGGGCCTGCAAGTGGAGTTCCAGCAGTGTTCCCTCCTGCTCTCCCAGAGAGGCGGAGACTATGCAGCCCCGATACGGAACTACATCATGTGGCAGCAAACAGCAGCGAGCGAGCGGCCGGTGGCGACGGGCAACATCCGCCCACCTACCAGCCCTTCTGTGCGCTGGGCACCTCCTCTAAATCCTGTCGAAATACTGTCGAGGGACCCTCTCTTGATTCACTTTCATCGCATATCACATGAAGAATCACCCACCAGGTGCTTCTGCTCTGCCAACCGCCAGACGAGCGAGTTCTTGGTCTTAGAATGTTGTTTCAAAAGGTTCATTTTTTCACCAAGGAGTAATTCCTCTGTGGCTCCCCCCGCTGCGGCATCGCTTTGACCCCCAAGTCATCAGTGGTGTTGGGAGTGGTGTTGGGGCAGAATGTGGATCTTGAAGTCGCTTACACAGCTGCCCAGACCCGATGCCTCCAGTACCTCGCGCAGCTGGCAGAAGCGTCCCAGAAGGCGATTGATCTCCTTCACAAGCTGTGCAGGATTCCCCGTTGCAACAAGCCCCTTGCGCCCACAAACACAAATTTCGAGCATGGCTTTGTTGCCATGATCAAGCATAACGGGTACAAGGGTGTTGGTGCGCGGTCCACGAAGCAGGTTGTCCTCTCGTCGGTTCCCGAGCGCACGGGCAAACAGCAACTTCCCGTCTATCTGCAATTGAGATGTGTCACAGCAACCGCGGCATACCTTCTTCACGCACATGTCTGTCCTTTTACAGTGATTCTCCTCTTTCTTCTGAATTCGGTCCCATGTCGTATCCACATGTGCGTTCTTGCGACTTGAGAGGGCGAGAGACCCGCCCGCTGTTCCGACTGTAGTCGACCCGACGGTCGAAACGGCCTCACGCAGGCGCCTTGTTCCTCAAGTAGACGACACACTCGTAGATCCTCCACCACAACTTACATTATGGGCGTCAGGCCGCCACGCTTGGACTCTGCGATATATCTGCATACAATTAAAGTGGGCATCCGCCTCGAAGAGAGTCTCGGAACGGAAGCCTGATGCCGCATGGGACAGCCTATGTTCCGCGTTTGAACTGCGCATCCATGCTTTCGCGAAGGCTACCACTAGACATCCTTCATTCGCAACCCAGAAGCCTAGTGCCATCTGGGAGCATGAGCACAACCGCCCCCCTCTGCGCCCATACACTTGTAGCCCGCAAACTGTTGCGGTGAGGCCGCAATCCGCCCTCGCTGGCAACATCCTATATACCGGTCTTCCTTGTCCGCGACGGTGTCCGTAGAGCCACTCACCACTCCCCAACCCGTAAGGATGCAAGATGCATGGCGTCGGAGAATTGAAGTGCTGGAAACTGCTTGACACACTCCTTCACTGTGATCTTCTCGGTGATCAGTGACGTCCACTCCAGACCCGGAATACGCGCTCCCGGACCAACAATCCTGGCCGGCGCAGAATACATCATAGTTGATTGGTAGACTGATAGCCCGTCACTGGATATTTGATTCCCTAAGCGACCGACTTGTCGTCGCACACTGAGGGAATCGCACTACCATGTCCCAATTTGCGCTGGGAGGCTCCTCGTGTACGTGTGCCAGTGGCGCACGCTCGAACGAGTCGCACTCGATCGTCATCATTCCTGGCGCTCACGTCCGCGGCGCCCGCCACAGTGCCACACCAGGTCCTCGGCTTACGGCAGCGCAAGAAGGATCCGCGGCGAGGTACACCGAGAAGCCGTCGCTTACGACACGCAGCAGGGTAGGTGGGAATCAAGCGCCAAATACAGCAACTTGCGGGAATGCATCGCGACTGAGCTTGTGGGCGCAGATCGAGTCCCGGCCAGCGCGGCGCTCGGCGTGCCTTCCAAACGAAATGTTCCGAGAAGCGTCGGCCAGGCCGCCAATGAACTATCCACAGGCATGCATAGCAACGAAACGATCCCCGACGCCCTTGGGCGGAGTCTCGTCTCATCCCTCGAGATCCAGACTGCCGACCCCTTCCCCCACTCCCCCACCCACCTCGCCCCTTCACTCGCTCAAACGCACACTCAATTACCGCGCAGGCGTGCTGCCGGCAGCCAAGGTCGGGCGCTGTAAGGCGACTGGCGCTGGCGCACTGCTCTGCGCTGCGTTGTGTGGGCGAGCGGCGATTACTGCTCGCTAACGATAGGAGAGTCATGTTTTGTCGAGCCGTGCACGCGGACCTGTACGGCATTAGCCTCTGCTGAGCACGAAAAAGATCGCTTGGAAAATGGGGTGGATGGCACACGGCACTCACTCGATAGATGCACGTAACCTCACCGCCCCAGTTAGACAGGACACGGAAGGTGGTGATGCGCGTGCTGATTCCAAGGTCCACAAACTCCTTTGGTACCGGGAATGTCTGGGTCGGCGTGGCCGAGTTGATGTCATAGACAATTTTGGCGACGAGGATGTTCTCCTCTGTCTGCGGCATAGAGGTAAGTCTAGACTCGATCAGCAATTCCGCGTATAATGGGCCCTGGCAGACTTACTCGTCGCGCAGGGGCGAGTTCTCGAGGTACTGGCGGGCCTTGGTACGGTCTTCCTCGCCCTCGATGGTGACCCACTGTTCGGTTAGCGTTATAGCTTAGGCGATCGGCGATCGTTACTCACCACCTCGATGTCTTTAGGCGCTGACGAGATGTCCGACGCGAGCGCTTTGGCGACGTGGTCGATCGTGATCGAAGAAACGAGGACGTCGGGCTGTGAGAGAAGAACACCTAGGTCGCCGATCGATCCCTCGAACGCCCAGCACTGCCCAACCGTGGTGTCCGGGTGCAGCGCAACGTGTGGCGGACGCGCGTGCACAGCCCTCTTGCCCCAGAGGCGGCCAAAGAGGCCAGGCTCTTCTGTGAGCTGAAGAGTTGGCGATGTCGTCCCCTCAATCACGCGCGCACCGGCCGAATACAGTGCGTAGTCTACCATGCCGAGCTTGTCGTTGCTGTACCGAAGCAGGCTTGCGTCCACAATGCCCTGCACCATCTCCGTAACATCTTCCCCCTTGCTGTTCTTGAACTTGATGGCGGTCGGGGACTGATCCGTGTTTTCTTGAACAGACTTGATCTCACGCCAGAGCTCCTCGGTCTTCTCCTCAAGAAGACGAACGAAGTCCTCACGGCTGATGAGAATCTCGGCGGTGTGGGACGCCAGCATCTGCTCGACGCGTTCAGTAAGACGTTTGGCGTCACCCTGCCAATCATCGGACCAACGCTTAGACTCGGTCTCGACGCCTTGGTTGACAAGGTGACGAATCTCGTGCTCGAGCGATCCGGTACCGTACAGCAAGCGCTTCATGAAGACGGCGAAGAAGCTGTCGTCGATGTCCCAGCCACCATTTTTGGCGCGTCGGACAGGCATGACGGCGGGGAGGATCTTGCTCACGGCTTCGCGGAGGCTGCCGTCGTTGAGGGCGTTGGCCACGGTCGCTTCCAACGACTCCACACGGCGCTCCAGCTTGTCGACACGGCCGATGGTCGCTCCCAATTGTTCTTTCGTGCGGCGATTGCTCTCCAGGACGGACGCCTGCTGCTGCCGAACGTCAGATTGCACACTCTGCTCCGCCTCGAGGCGGGCGATGCGCGTGTCGAGGTTGCTCCACATGCGGCTACCAACGTGGGATGACTCCAGGGCGCCGAGACGGGTGGCGAGCTCATCAAAGTTGTCCGGTAGAGGTCGCTGTACCGGAGACGGGGCCGCCTCACGCCGCGAGGAGCCTGATAACAGATAAGCGAGCCAGACCGCTGCAAATGCGACGATCAATACGGCAGGGTGTTTACGGAGCCAGGCTAGCCCAATGCGGAATCGCTGTTTCCCGTCGCGTAGGAGCTGCTCTATCGGCCTGGGCTGCCGGAAGGCCTGAGGTAGGCTGTTGGAGCTGGTCTCCAATACCTGATAGTGGAGAGGGCTGCGCGGTGGGCCGGGAGAGGCGTCAGTCTGCTGGGCGGCAAAATCATCCTCCTCAGCTTGAGCGAAGTCGTCGTGCCCGACACCCTCGTCCTCTATACCTTCGTCCTCGGGAACGACAGACATTGTCGTCCTGCCCTTGCCATTGCGAGGGCGGAATGGTTGAGCGTCATCAAACTCCGTTGTCGTGGCGCGATTGCGCGCTCGCAACCCATTGCGAGCAGCTACGCCGACGGTGGGATCCGGGTTGTCGTCCGAGTCCTCGCTGTAATCGTCGTCTCCTCGTCGGTAGGGCGCGTTGTCGTCGCGCTTCATGCTCTTTCGCTTTGTGCGACGCTTCGCGCGCTGGCGGGCCGCCTCCGCCTCCTCGTGGTAGAGGCGATCTTCCGTTGTATACGAATATGAGTCGTCGCCCCCGGGCGTAGCTGGTGGATGGGCAGGCTGGGGTCCTAGGCTGCTAAAGCTCATGTGGCCATTGGTTGGTGGTGGCGGGGACATCGCCGGTGACAGTCGTGGAGACCGCGCTGGTGGGAGATATGAGCCGTTGCCCACAGAAGGTGATGCGGAGCGCTGTCGGTCTCCTGTCGGGACTTGTAGGTTGTTAGATGCGGATAGGTTGCGCTCTGGAGGTGGAGAAAGGACGCCGCGAGGATTGCGGCGAGACATGTCAACTTGCGTTGCTGGTATTAAGGGAGAGTTGCCGCGTTGCTGGATCTCGTGCACTTGGCGCGATGGTCCGTCTGAGTACATGTCGTGTTGGCCTTGACGAGCGCGAAGCATGGCGTTGGCCTCGCTGTGGATGTCAGTATATGTGGACAATGAGGAGATTTGAGTGATGGTGATGCGATGCTGGGTGGATGGCCGGCGCCATCCAAGGCGAGACCAAACAATGCGGAGACATGACGCGACATGACAGGCACGAGACAATGGCCACTCACTTGGACGACGTGCCTGTGGGCAGGTGGTGTGATGAGAACGCCTCGTGGCCGCTGTTCGTCAACACCCTGTTGAGCGCATGCATTGGAAACCCCCGCCGACATGAGTTGGCCAGGAGCGTGACCCCTCTCCCCATGATGATGGGCGTAACGGGGGCACCGACTCACCTGAGGCTCTGGCTGCGTCCGAACGCCGATGTCTGGAGATACGGCGAGCGGCCGCCTTGCGAATGAGTTCGTGAGTGAGACATGAGACGAGAGGTCGAGTTGGACGACGCGCTGGTGGAGGAATGTCCGTCCTCGTCAGAACGCGTCGGGGAGGGGAGATGGCGAGGCTGCTGGCTGGCAAACGCGAGCGCGCGGGTGAGGGAGAAAGGGGGCGGGATGAATGGCCCTTGGTCGAGCAGCTGCTCGTGTCGTTGTCGGGGGGAGATGGAACGCTTGCGCTCCAGGGGGTACGACGACGACAGGATGGATGATGATGATGAAGTGTTGTTGAAGAGGTGCGTGGCCTGTGCGGTTCTTTTGGGTCACGTTTGAGGGAGGGTCGTGAGGGACCGAGGGGTGGGGGTGGGGAAAACGCGCTCGGAGTGTGGAATGGCGGGTTGAGCGGGGTTGATAATGTTGCAGGGAGCGGGGGAAAGTGTGAGGATAGTAATGGGATATGGATGGATGATGAGCACCGCAAAGGCCATGTGGATTGAAGCCGATTGTGTTGATGGTGAGGGCTGCAAGAGCCCAAGAAGGAGGGCAGGCGCGCGGGTCAAGCTGGACCACGCGAGATTGGCTGAGCCCTTTCACCGTGCCACCGTACGCGTCTTATTGCTGTTTTGGGTGAAAGAGTCGAGCCAAGCTTGGCCTGCGCCACCCTGCAGCAAAATTGATGCTCTGCAGCCTGCAGCAAAGTTTGCCCACATGCATGCAATGCAACTACGGATGTCAACTCTTCTCCTTCACGGGCAGGAGCACATCTGCCCTCACTACGATGCACAGCTTCTCGTTCCGCTTTATGTTCATATGTCCGCGCCTGTCGGCTGTTTCATTCATTCCTACTGGGCGTCATTGTCCTATGGCCTATGGACCTCTGTGTCGCATGACCCTCGAGCGCACGGCCAAGCGTCCTCGGATGCTCATATGCTCATGAGCTCATGGGCTCATGAGCTCATGGGACCGCAATGTGCCTCAGGCTATAGCGCCCTCGCTGTCAACTGCAACGAGAATCGTTCTGGCGAGTTTTGCGGATCGTTGCAGACGTCTCGCCTCACAGATCAGTCCGCATGCTTCAAGATCAGAGACTCAGCTCCCAGACTCTGCAGAGGCGCTCCTCAGTTGCCATCTGATCTGATCTCTGCGCTGGCAATCCTGCGCTTCCACAGACTCCCACCCACTGACACGAACAAGCTTTCACCTCCCAGCCAGACTGATTCGCACTCTCTTACGCCCTCCACTCGCCCCTCCCACGCTCCCTCCACGCACCACATCAGCCGCAAGGTCATGATATACATACCCCAATGCAAACACGCACCATCGCGCAGCTCCTCCGCGCGGCCTCTGAGCGCGGCCGGGGCTGGCGACGGCTCCGCCGAGGTGTTTAACGGTACGACTTCTGGCGACGAGCACGGGCACCGCGACCGCCGAACTTCTTGGGCTCGCAACGGCGGGGGTCGGCGACGAGGAGGGTACGGTCGTAGGCGATGAGGGTCTTCTTGAGCTCAAGGGCCGAGGCGGCGTCCTCGTTCTTGGCGTAGAATGCGACGAGGCCCTTGGCGATGGCCTGGCGGAGAGCGTAGAGCTGCGAGACGTGGCCACCACCCTTGACGCGGAGGCGGATGTCGATGTTGGCGAACTTGTCCGAGCCGGCAACGAGGATGGGCTCGTAGACCTTGTAGCGGAGGAGAGCACTGGAGTCAGCAAGGCTCTCGCATGTCCGAATGCCCGTATGAGCTCCATGTCTGCCGCACATCTGCTAGAGGCGGCGCGCAGCTTAACGAGCCGTGTACTTCACATGCGCGCTGCACACAGACCCTCAACTGCTCGCCACCAAAAACTTTGACCCTCCGGACAACGACCTTCCCTCCCCGTCCCGCACGGCGCTTCACGCCATTCCGCCTCCACTATCTCTCCTCCTCGCAGTCCTCCTCGATCCAGCGATACTCACGGCTCGACGAGCGAGATGGGGGAGCCGTTAAGGCGGACGAGGCCGCGGCCGGGGGTGACGTGCGCCACCGCGGTGGCGGTCTTCTTCTTGCCGAAGCACTGGACGGCCGACATTTTCTGTTACGCGAACGGGACGAGCGGGGGAGCGAGGAAGCGCAGAGTTTCGCGGGGCGCGCAGATCCGGGGATGAGAGTTGGTGGGAGGGAGGTGGAAATGGGGACGCAGAGAGGGGTCAAAGGCGATTGTGAATGGGATTTCGGCGCGATTCGACGCGGAGGTTCGATAAGAGTCGATAGAGGAACGGAGGATGGGCGCAGGGGAAGTTGGTGTCGTCGAGAGGCTCGGTCAGCACCTGTACGTCGTCGGCGGCGGCGGACTCACGATCTTGCAGACGGGACACTCGACGACAGCAGCAGTGACCTCGAATCCACAGGCAGGGAGGGGGGCAGCGGTGCCAACCAGTGGTCCAGGCACGTCGGACATTCTAACGCCGACAATTTTGCACGATTTGCGGAAGCATATTCACGTGGGCAATCAGTTTCTGGTCGTGTGCCCTCAGTTCCCGAATTCCATAGCTAGCCCTCAGCCCTCAGCCCTCAGCCCCACAATGTCCCCAGATCATCGATGGACGCCACTTCGTTGGACTTGCTCCAAACTATGCCATGCCATATCTCCTCTACAACATCTACCGAGTGTCTCCATACAGCTTGACGCCTAATGCGCCGCCCGATATGCCGCTGTTGCCCGCAGAATGCGGCGCAGATGGCGCGGCGGACGGTCCACCAGACCCCGTCCCTGGCCCACTGCCCGCCGTCCCCATGTCAATGCTATTAAGACGTGACGCGGGCGGGCGCATCGGCTCCGTGGCCGACCGCATCGGACTTCCCCCGCCAAGCAGGCGGGAGCGCTCGTGCGGCTGGCCGTCCTCGACGTGTCGTCGCCGTCGAGGGATGGCGCCGTAAGACAAAGTGCGGCGGGGCCGGTCAAGCGGCGTGCGCGGAGGCGGTAATGGAGGCGCGCTCCCGTACAGCCATGCCTGCAGCATGATTGTGAGATCAAACAGCAAGGTGCCGCCCGAGCCGAGAAGGTAGGGCAACGAGCGGAGCAGGTAGTGCGAGTACTCGTCTGGCTTCACGGGCATGAGCAAGATGCTTGCTACGTAGAAAGTGTTGCCGAGAAATGCGAAGAGGAAAAGTAGGATCGATAGACCCTCAACACTCTTGCGCTGGAACTGGTGTTAGTGTCGATCGGTGATCGGCAAGCTCACATTCTTCCAGATCTGTGGCAGTCGCGAGGAAAGGTACAGCGTCGTACAGCACCATGCCGAGATGCGCCCAATTGCCTCCTGCCAGCTAATCGCAGGAGGCTTGGGGCGCTCCTTCCGACCCTTGCCGGGCTCGGACTCGGGTGCATCGAACCACAGAAGCTGTGTGGTTGTGGCTTCGGGGAAGGGAAAAGGGATTGGATGGACGTGGAGGGGGAACGATGGCGACGCTTGCGGCGGGGCCTGCTCAAAGCGTGTGACTACATGACCTGTCCCTGCTGGTGCAGCGAACATCCGCACTGTCGGAGTGGTGCGCCATGCCAAAAGGCCAAGACTCATGAACGCCACTGTAGCGGCGCGACGACCTGTTCCTCTTGCGGCACGCGCAGCGCTCTGACTGCGGCTGGTGGAGCGCCGCCCACGCCGTATCTCGACCATGCCCGACTCGGGGAGCTCGTCGAGGCGGTCCTCACCCTCATGTATGGGCGTCGCGGTCCCGCTTGTTGGTCCGCGTATCCGGGTTAGGCTGCGCCCACGGTGCAGCAGCGAGCCTGTGCTTTGGGTCATGCGATGGTACGCGCGGTCATCGTCGTCAGTCGACGCGGAATGCAGGCTCGTCTCGGAATGAAAACTGTCAAAGAGCCCGCCATCCTCTTGTGGTGCTGTAGCAGCGTGACGCATGCGCGGGCGTCCCGAGTTGGAACGGCGGAGAGATACGCGCTCGGCCGCACGCGCGACGTCTAGAGCAGCGGCGTACAATGCCTCGACCGAGTCGGAAGGGCCCGCATACACAGGGCTCTCCGTAATGGTATGGGGGTGGCCATGCTGAGGAACGACGATCTGGGCGCGCTTGCGCCCACGCCCGCTGGCAGCACGCCCTAGAGAGGCAGTCTGTGTTGCCGTTGGCGAAGTGGTTGGTGGATGAGAAGCGACATGACGAAGCGCTGTCGTCGAAGCAAGCGGAGAGGCAGGCTTGAGCACCGGCGCCGACTTCTTCGTGTAGTAGAAGTACTGGCACACGAGAGTTATGTCGACAAAGCAGAAGTATGTCGCGAGATAAGTCTGTTATCGCAAACACATCGCGAATCGAGGGCGGTGGCATGACCCGCGTCGGAATGTTCGCGCGTGTGGAGCGCACAGGCGCGAAGATACGAGCAAAGCCGAACGCACGATATGGGTGGCAAGTTGGACGGGGTAGAAGGTTGCGTCGAGATGTGGACCGTTGTGAGGTGGGCGGATAATCCGGGGTGGATAATTGGATCACGGTGTCGTATCGAGGAAGGCACGAGAGAGTTCAGTTCACGTTTCTCGCTAGAGTCAACAGCAGCACGCACCTGGAAAGGCAGCTGGTCGGTGAGGATGCAGCCGACGAGGTTGGTAAGATCGCCTGGGGATCAGCTTTGCCATTGCTGGGGGATGGGGTCCTGGGGCTCGAGTGACATACCAAAGAGCCAGGTAATGAGGAATGGAAAGCTGAGGCCATCGCACGACCCGAGCTGCCAGTTCTTGATGACTTGTCTAGGAGTTAGCGCGCGATCGGGCTGGTGACGCTAGTGGCCTGATGGAGACGGTTAGTGGAAAGGAGAAGGTTGTCTTAGCGCTACGGAGACGGTGCTGCGGAGTCGCCGAGGCAAGAGATACGCACGGTAGCTGAGCGCACAACCAGCAGCCGATGCTCGCATACCCGAGAGCGGTGGCGACAGCGCCAGCGTCGAGCAGGAGCATATCAGCGCATGAGCCGGGGGTAATGGGAAGAGAAACGAGTGAAGATGAGATGAAAGAGGAGTGGCGCGTTGAGTGATGTTGCAGGAGGGGAGGGGTATAGGGGTCGCGGGTATGCGGGGACGGGCGACGAGGGTCGGTCAGTTGTTCCACCCCACTCCCCACTGTGGCGCAGGTAGCGTGGCACATTTGATCCCGCTACCTCTCCAGCCGACTGCCGAGCAAGCGTCCCGATAAGGAGGTCTAATTGAGCGGCAATGACCGATACGTATATCCGCAACTTCCCCTTCCCGCCGGCGTCACCCTCACACTCTCAGCGGTCAACGGCTCAGAGCGGCAAACTCAACCCTCGGCGCTCAACAGTTCATCTCACCGACGTCCTAATGCCCACCTCTTTTTCTTTCATCTCACCATGAGCACCGAACGAGCACCGCTCCTCGTACCCGGCCCCGCGCCAGCGTACGGGTCGCAGGCGAGCTCGCGCTCCGAGACGCCCTCGGGCCACCGCAAGGAGCGGCGGCACCACAATCTCGCGGGACTTTCGGCGTGGCGGTTCCATGCTGCGTGCGCGTCGGTGTGGAGTGCAACGTTCCTCTCGGCATTCGACAGCACCGTAGTGGCCACGCTGCTCGGCGACATCTCGAGCGCGTTCTCGGCGTTTCACCTCGCCTCGTGGCTGGGTACAGCGTACCTTCTCTCCCTCGCCTGTTTCACCCCGGTGTACGGGCGACTGGCGGACGCCTTGGGGCGGCGAGACGCGCAGCTTGTCGCCCTCATCTTCTTCACCATCGGAACGGCCGCGTGCGCCGCCGCACCCTCCATGCTCACGCTGATCCTCGCTCGCGTCGTGGCTGGAATCGGCGGCGCCGGCCTGACCTCCGTTGGCTCCATTTTGCTCTCCGACCTCGTCGACCTCCGCCACCGCGGGCTATACCAGGGGCTGGCGAACATGGTCTTCGCGCTCGGGGCCAGCCTCGGCGGTCCGGTTGGTGGCTGGGCGGCTGATCAATTTGGGTGGCGCCTTGCCTTTGGCGCTCAGGTCCCGCTTCTCTTCGGCTCCATCCTCGCTGTCTGGTGGTTCGTGCCATCTGACCTAGGTGGCCGCGTCCGTGACGCCGATGACGAGCACCACAGCTTGACGTGGCAGCAGAAGCTCGCGCGCATCGACTACGCCGGCTCGGCCGCCCTCGGCGTGGCGGTGACAGCGCTCCTACTCTCCATGTCGTTGAAGACGTCCGGCTCGGGGGGAGTGGAGTACAACTGGTCAGATCCCTTGATCTGGGGCCTTCTCCTGGTCTTCGTGGCGTTCACAGGTGTCTTCCTTCTTATCGAGGCGAAGTGGGCGACGGAACCTGTCCTTCCGCTCTCCATGTTCCGGCGCGCCACCCCGGCCGCTATCGCCGTCGGCAACCTCGTCATGGCCATGTGCATCTTCTCGCTCCTATACAACGCGCCACTCTACTTCGTGGCAGTCAAGCTGCGCTCAGCGACGGTCGCCGGTGCCCACCTCCTGCCCTATTCGGCATTCATCGGCGCGGGTTCGCTCACCGTTGGCCTTGTCATGCGCGTGACAGGGAGGTACTACCCAGCCATGGTGGTCTCGGGCCTGATTGTGCTCTTCTCGTGCGGGATGATGCTCTCCTGGGGCGAAGGGACACCCGAGTGGCTCACATGGGTCGCACAGTTGCCCGCCGGGTTTGGGTACGCGGGCGTGCTCACGACAACGCTCGTGGCGCTCATGGCGGACATTGCGAAGGAGGGGACGGGCGAGATGTGAGTCCGAGCGTTCCCGCGATTTACCGTGTCCTCTGGTTGGAGTGACTGACCCCAGTGCCGTCGGTACCGCCATGACCTACATGGCGCGCACTATAGGACAGGTTCTCGGCGTGAGCTTCAGCTCGGCGATCCTGCAGTCTACGCTCGAAGATGACCTGAGCGCACATATCAGCGACCCGGATCTCGTCCGTCTCATCAGGCGGAGCACGGACGCTGTGCGGACCCTGCCGCCCACGCTCCGCGATATTGCTGTGTCAGCGTACGCGCACGGACTTAAGCGAATCTGGGTATTTAATCTCGCGCTCGCAGTCATAACCGTTATCGCGCTCTGTTGTGCAACGAACGAGGTCATGCCTGAGAGCAGGCCTCATGACGACGAAGAAGCGTAGAGGTGATCTAATTATCAAGGGTCTTACTTCATATTCTTGTTTGCATGCATCATTATTTCTGCACGATCTGCAGAGGTGTCGTAAATTGATTACTGAATTGCAATCGACCGTTCTCCTCCCCTCCTGGCTAGTCACCATCATGACATCGGACGCGACCGACGTCAACGGGTCACGTGGGTGGAAGACGATGCGGCGATCTCGCCGAGGCCTCCACTTGACATCTCCACCCACATCCAGGCCTTCCCTTCAGCGCTCATCCGGTCGCGAAGCAATATATATGCTGATACATCACCGCTGCCCACTTCTAAACTCACAGAGAACGCGTATTCTTGTCCTAATAACTCTATCCCAGCGCCTCACGCCACCACGTCCTCCTCCACAGCAGCCGCAGACGACGCCCGGGACGCGTCCACTGGCACGACGTCGTCCTTTGCACCCGGCGCTCGCCGCCTTTACCCGTCCACCTCGGCGCCGTACGGCCCCACGCCCTTACCACCGCCAGCAACAGCGAGCCCTTTGGTGCCCTCGACGGACCACTCGGACTCGCACCCCCACCCGCTCCCCTCGCAAGCCTACTGTCCGCCGAGCACGCTCCCGTACCGTCCGCGCGGGAGCATGACGCGCGTGGCGGCCGTCCAGGCGACGCCGGTGACCTACGACTTGCACAAAAGCCTGCATAAGCTGCGCAGCCTGGCGTTCGCGGCTCGCGAGAACGGCGCCGAGCTCGTTGTCTTCCCTGAGGCATTCCTCTCCGCGTACCCCCGCCACCTGAATTTCAGTGTGGGAAGCCGCAGCCCCGAAGCGCGAGAGTGGTTTGGGCGCTACGTCCGCTCGAGCGTCAAGGTTCCGCATGGCGCTGAGGGCCGTGACTGGCTTAGTAGCAGTACAGAACAGCCGCCAGGCGCCGAGTACTACGCGTTCCAGCAGCTCGCGCAGATCGCGCGCAAGTACACCCTCTACCTGAGCGTCGGAGTCGTCGAGTGCGCCAACGTCGGGAGCACGCTGTGGTGCACTAACCTCCTCTTCGGGCCCACGGGTATTCTCCTGTCCAAGCACCGCAAGATCCAGCCGACGGCTGCGGAACGTGTGGTATGGGCGCAAGGAGAGGCGCGCAACCCCGCAGGGGCGAAGCGGGACGCAGACGGCGAGCCGAAGGAGGACACGGACAACCTCCCCGTCGTAGAGACGGCGGTGGGCCGGATCGGTGCGCTCATCTGTTGGGAGAGTGAGTGCGCACCCGGCGGCGCTGACGCAGATTACATGCCCCTCGCGCGCTACCTCATGTACAAGAAGGGTGTGGAGGTGTACCTCGCCCCCACGGCGGATGGGCGCCCGACATGGCTGCCCACGATGCAGCACATTGCGATGGAGGGCCGCTGCTTCGTCGTCACGGCGAACCAGTATCATGCCGCATCGGATTTCCCGCACGACTACCCGCCCCTGCGGGACGAGGGCAGAGGAGATGCCAAGCTCCCCGAGATCTGGAGCCGGGGCGGGAGCGCGATCGTCGGCCCGCTCGGCGACGTGCTCGCCGGCCCGTTGTGGGACAAGGAGGGTATTCTCTACGCCGATGTGAGTGGGGCGTTAGGCGCGCTAATCCAGATCGACACGAACCAGCTCGATGGCGCCAAGCTCGACTTCGACCCCATCGGGCACTATGCCCGCGAGGGCCTGCTGCTTGGCCTGCTGAACGATGCGGGGCAGCAATAGGCGAAGATCAGAAGAGTCAGTTGTATGCAACATGCTGGGTTATCTCTCCATGCGCCGCTATTATGTGCCACTATATCATCGCTCCTGCCCGCTATTGGCATGTACAACAGACTTGGTCGGAGGCTGAGATCAGCGGGATGGGAAGAGTGAGCGGACACACAATCAGGCCATCAGGCCGCGGGGCCCTTGGGGCCACGCCACGCCGCGATGCGCGTCTTGACCTTGGCCAAGGCGGCGACGAAGAAGTTCTTGGTGCTGGTGAGAACTGGCATGGTGATGGCTTGGAATGGCTCGAGATGTGTGCGGTGAAGATTAGAGTGCCGTTGAGGGTGTGGTGAGTGGTGAGTAGTGAGGAGATAGAATTGTGTTGTTTATATGCGTCGTCTTGCGATCTTGCGGCAAGTCGCCACCTTCCTCGCCGCCATTATCGCACCACTGGCACCACCTGTAGATTCCGCATCACCATTCGCTCCGTCCGCACAACCCGCCCCCACCGATGTAGTGGGCTCACTGCTCCACTCCCCAACGCTATCAGCAGTGTCTTCCACTCTCCTGTCAACACCCCACGACTTCGAGTCAGTCGCCCCTCCGCGCCCGCCGCACAACTTCAGCATGTGCGCCACTGCCCGTGCAACCCCTCCACCATCCACTCCTAGATCCAGTCTTCCTCGCCACCAGCAAGTCAGGCGCGAAGGTAGCTGCACCGTGGCTGTGGCGTGGAGCTGGGGTGAGAAGGCCAGAAGGCCGTGAGCAGACACGAGGCAGGAAGCACATGGCCTAGTATACAACACTACGACTTCTCGGGGACGCCATACGAGCGCACCGGGAGGAACTTGATGCGGTGCTTGTTGAGGTATGGCCAAGGGGGGATGCAGGCCTGGGGTGAGTGTCCACGGAAGGAACGAGCGACTCACGGCCATGAGCAGCACAAAGCCGATGGTGAAGATCTCCAGGCCAACGAGGACGGACGACGTGACGAAGGAGGCACCGAAGCCGACGAGCTGGCGTCAGCTGGGGCGGAAGGAAGAATGGCGCGGTGGAGGCGAGCGCTAACGGCCAGCCAGCCCATCGCACCTCGCACCTCGAACCACTCTTTGCTCCACCAAGTGCGCCGCGATATGGATCGCACGAGGCCAAGACGCGACGAGTGACGCGTCGGGCGGCAACCCTCTTGATATTCACTCACCACTAGCAGACACAGAAACACTTGCGAATACCACTCGACGAGGTGCTGGCTGTACGGGTCCTGTGGTCAGCCCGGCCGCCGCGTCGCTTACAATGCCGCCTTCGAGGGCGCGCTGCACGGGCGCGGGAAGGTATTCCATTGCGAGTGAGTGCTCGAGTGATCGTGAGGAGAGGACGGAATGGACTGACGCTGGACATGCTCAGTGGAGGTCGTGGAGGATGGGCGGGAGTATTCGCACGTGGTGGCTCGGAACGGAGTCATCCCCCTTCGGGGTACAGGGGTGACGCCGCCCTGGTCAGCGTTTTCGTGACGACCGCGGGCGCGCGGCGCGGAGGGGTGGGTGGAGCAGGAGCAAGCCGAGCCAGCCAGTGACGTCACGTGCGTCACTTGGGCGGGGAGGAATGAATGCTCTCGAAACGCTGATCGCCGAAAGACGCAAGCCGACAGACACAAATGGCCTCCTCTCCTCCCCCCCTTCCACTCCGAGGAATATCATGTTCTGCTCTTTCTGCTCTTTATCCTACTGACTGCAACACAAGCGAGCGACGTCGCCGTCATTTCCCCCTCCTCTCTTCATTTTATTATTTCTTGCCCATCCTCCCTTTCTTGTTGCCACCTTTCCTTCTCCCATTTCATCCATCATCGTGACTTCCACCGCCCCACTCGAGCTCGGCCTCGTCGGCCTCCTTTCCCGCCCCGTGCTCAGTGCCGTGTACCCAGAAGTGGCGAATCAAGGCGATTTGCCTACGCCGCCGCGCACACCCAGGTCCGTCCCGCTAAAGGACGTCGACACCATACAGTCCGACGCGGACTCGCTCCGCTCCCCGACACCTTACTACACCCCCGCCGTATTTGACGACCGCGACTCATACGTGATGAAGGACGACCTGACGGCGCGCACCGCCAACCTTTCCATCTCGGACGCAGGCCACGGCAGAAATGACGACACACACTTTCCGCCCATGAAGTCGGTCTGGCCGACGTCAACGCACTCGCAGGCCACGACGTCCCCCGCCGCCTCGTACGCGACGTTCGACGTTGCCGATAGAACCTTTGACAAGGACCCCAGAGTTCTCAAAGCAGAGCATGCCAGAGTCTCCCCCGCAATCTACTTCCGCGAGTCGCCCCTCCGCGAGGTGCCCCCCGTTACGCAAGCGAACGGTACCTCTAACGGGGTGGCGACGGGCGCCGGAGCGGGCGCAGGCACCCTTGCCGCCGAACACGGTCATGTACACCCGAGCCCGTCGCCGGCGCAACGCTCGCTTGATGGCCAGATCGGCGATACAAGGCAGACAGACCTGGGCCCGGTCCAGTCGAACGACGTCGTCAATGCCCGATCTCCGATCGAGTCCAGTGGGGCTCAGCCTAATGTCCCACATTCCTTCGCCGGCGTCCCCATGCCGCAACAGTCAACCAAGGCCTCTCCCCAGTCCGATGACCATTCAACCCCTTTGGCATCCCAGTCGGCCATGCCTCAGAGCACTGTATCTGAGGCTCACCCTCAGTCCATTCCAAATGGTTTTTCTCAGAACGGTGCCCCGAGCGATCGGGGTCTTGCTCAACAGAACCTGGCCAACGACCACGACATGGCTAAGGCGGCTGGCGTCGGCGCAGGCACCGGACTGGCTGCGGCTGGTGCCGCGCGCATGCTAAACAGTCACTCGGAGCCACAGCAGCATGGCGACTACTTTGGCAACGCCCGTAGCCCCGAGCCATCGGCGCAAATGCCGCCACCGCGATCTCCCGTCTCTCACCGGCGAGCGCTGTCGCCGACGCAGCAGGCGTTCCCCCAGACCCAACAAGCCACCCAGCCCAACGGCGATGCAATTGCGGCCCCCGCGCCTGTCCCAGCCAGCGGCGGCACATTTAGACGCCTGAGCGGCCAGCACGTTGAAGGAGTCGGTTCGGGCAGACACGAGCGCTCAGTCTCCGAGACGACGAGAGCCAACACAGCCGCGAATGCGCAAACCCTTGAGCGCCCACAGATGGTCGACGCCCCCTCACGCTCATACATCAAGGCCACGCCGCCACCCGAGACGCGGTACGAGCGCCCGCTGGACGGGGTGCAGCGGCGCCTAAGCAACCAGAGCGCGCAGCGCGTTTCGCGCTCCTCCAGCACCAAGTTTGTCGAGCAGCCGCCCTCAAGTCCCGGAGGCCACGCTGCCTCGCCGGTCAACATGGGCGGCGCGGCGGCCGCAGGCGCAGCGGGCGGTATGGCGGGCGGCGCCCTCGCGAACCACGTGCGTGAGCCCCGCTCCGACCCGTATGCGCGCCCTATGAGCGCCCACGAGTTCGGCCACCGCTCGTCGACGCAGCAAGAGTCCGATGGGCCCTTTGGGCGCCAGCGCCCCACAAGCGCCATGGCTGGTGACGGCGTGCTGAGACGCGACGCCTCGATGCGGCGCGACGGCAGCCATGGGAGCATTGGTAGCCGCCAAGCGCTCTCGCCCTCGGCCTCGATGCGTGGCCACGGCCGGCTGCCCCCCATCGCCGACGAGGCGGGGTACGCGGGCGTCGGCGCGGGCTCTGGTCTCGCTGTTGGCGAGGTAGCGACCCTCGGGCGTCAGCACGAGATGCAGGGGCATGGCCTGGGCCGCGCGCTGCGCGACGAAGGCCCTGTGCCCTATGATCGGCCATACTCGCAATTCGGTCACAGACCGGAGCCAGGGATCGGGGATTGGCAGGCCCGGCGGGAGGAAGGCCGGCTCGCGCGCTCGGGCACGGCGCTGTCGCGCACGACAGTGGGCCGGTCGCGCTCGCGCCGCTCCGGCGCCTTTGGGCGCGGCGCAGGCCTCACGGTCGGCACGCAGCCCGAGGATGTGCTTGCGCGCGACGACATCCACGAGCGCACTGAGGTGGCGGAGCGCGTGCTCTCGCCCGCGACGCTCAGAAAGATCCAGGGCATGGAGAAGCGCGAGGGCCGCGCGTTCGCGAAGATGCTCAAGGCTGAGGGAAAGGAGCAGGCGCGCGCGGTCGAGGCCGCGCTCGTCGACCTCAAGCGCATGGCGAAGATGCAGAAGAGCGCGATCGACCACGAGCGCAAGGCGCAGCGCATCCTTGCCAAGTGGACGGGGCGGGAGCACCGCGCGCGCATGCGCTTCCTTAGGGAGAAGGAGCGATACGAGAAGGTCGAGGGCGAGCTGCGCAATGCCGAGAACGACTACGAGGAGCGCCGCGACCATGCCGCGGGGCTCACAGCGCAGATCGCCGAGAAGACGCAGGAGCTCGACGACCTGCGTGCGCAGAAGGCTGCGGACGACCGCGAGCGCGAGGTCAAGCTCCTCGCGATCAAGAATCCGGGGCACGTGTGATGTGTGTGTTGTCTTGTTATCGTGCTAAATAGGAGTAGAGTTGCCGTAGTAGCTTTGCCTGATGCCGTAGTCGTAACATACATAATATGTATCGCTTGAATATAGCTTGCGGGTGGCGATCAGTGTGTAAATGAAGCGAGGGGAGGGGAGATCGTCAAAAGATGTGAAGAGACAAAAGAGAAGACTATGACGCTTGTGTGGATTGAACACACGACCGAACGAATTGGGCTTAAGCTTCACTCGCTCGCTCTCCCACTGAGCTAAAGCGTCTTATCTTCTCCGAAAGCGGTTCGTCTTTGGTCCGTTTTGTCACACACAGCGATTTCTGCCGAACTTGGTTCGTAGCTTCAATACCCACACACTTGTTTGCTATGATTTATTACCGAACGGACCAATGACCATGTGCCACAAATACATCTGTCTCTATCTCATCTATGTCAACCAACCCCTGAAGTCCTTAAGCCTCGGCCTCGGCCTGCTTCGCATTGCGGGTGAACACCTTGATGACGTGGAGGGTCGCGTACAGCGTGATGGGAAGGACGAGGAACCACTGCCCAAAGTTGAGAGCGGCGGTGATGATGAGGGGCGTAGGGATAGCCTGGACGCCAAAGCTCAGCGCGACAGCGGCAGTCTCGATACCGCGCAGGAGCGACGAGTAACGGATCTGGTCGCCAGGCGAGTCAGAGAGGTTGGAAATGCACCAGTAAATGTAGTTCTCGACAAAGGTGGTGGCAATGCGCTCGAACATGTACACCCCAAAGCCGCGGCCGAAGCCCGAGTGGGACCAGTCGAGGCGGGGATTGGTGAAGCGGTACTCGTTCTGAATGATGACACTCCAGATCCATGTGGACGAGTTGAGGGCGACGAGGACGCCGAAGGTCACGAGGGCGCGGGTGCGGCGGTTGCGCGTCCATGGCAGGTCGACGAGAGAGCCGGCGAGCCAGGTGGAGAAGGAGCCGACGATGGCGGAGAGGAGCGAGGCGAGAGCGCGCGACCGCACGGTGAAGTACGTCGCGAGGAATGTGCCGGGGTACGCCTGGATCCAGCCGTAGTACCAGAAGAAGGGGGTGAGGAGGAGGATGGGGCGGGAGGTGGCGAGGCGCCACATCTCGCGCGCCTCCGTCTTCCAGTCGATGCCGCGCGGCGCCTCGATGCGCGAGCCGTCGTCGCGCACCACCTTCTCGGGGTTGGAGAGGAGGAGGCCGAAGAACAAGCCGAGGCACTGCAGCGCGATGAAGGCCAGGTACGTCTCGTAGCCCACCGAGCCGATGCGGTTCGCCTTGTAGTTGAGTGCGAGGTTGATCGCGCCGCCGACCATGTTGCCGGCGTTGCGGAACGTGAACCAGGTCGCGATGTAGCGTCCGCGCTTGTGCTGCTCGGGGTAGCCACAAGCGACGGCACCCTCAACACTCCAGAAGAAACCGGCGGAAATACCGCACGCCACAGCACCAAAGTAGACGAACCACTCGACGTCATATCTGTTGTTCACGTACAGTCCCGCTGCGTACAAGGGGTATCCGACCGAACCGAGGGCGAGGGTGAACTTGAACCCGATGGCGTTGGTGATCCATGGTCCGAGGAAGCAGGTGACGGTCATGAAACCGTAGAGGATTGCATTGGCACCGTTGATCAATTCTGGACGGGCACTTCCCGCCACACCCATGCCATTGAGGGCCACCCACTGAGGTTAGGTTTGTTATTGCTGCGTGAAACTCACAAGACCTGGTGCCGAGAACGAGCACAATCCGACGATGATGATCTGAAACAGTGTCGAGCGGTAGAAGCGCTCCAGCCGTGGCCGTGTGTCGGGCGTAAGGCTGTTGGAGCGCCCGCTCGACGTCTCCTCGACGCTCCCCTTGCCATCTTCAAACTGAGTGTGCTGCTCAACCTTGTCTGCCATTTCGCGAGTGTGAGTCTGTGGGAATGAGATGGGCAGGTCAGTGCGGCGCTGGGCCTTTAAGAATCTTCTTCAGTCGTGCACGTCACAACCGCGCATTACCAGTAACAGTCTTGGCGACATGGAGCACCCTTCTTTATCGTCTAGCGCGCCGCGATGATAGGGCAGTCGTGCCGTCGCTCACACACGACAAGACGTGATGGGTAGTCATGGTTAGATGGCAGGAGGAAATTGGCCGATACGAGGTGCCGAGAGCGTCTTAGTGCGTGCGTGCCTGAATCCGATGGTGAGACCTGCGCCGGAGATGATGCCATCGGTGCATGTTGCAACTCTTCCATGGCGTCCATCACGACATCACGTGCACATGCTGCTGTCGCCTGTCGTTTCGGCGCTCGTTGTTGGCTAATGACCGCCAAGACGGTCCTTCTTCCAGTAGGGTATATGTACAGATGCACAGAGTGGGGTAATTGAGATCCTCATGCATCATGGCCACCACCACTGCTACCCTTCCACCGACGCTTGTGGCGCCGGACAATTCCCAGGAACTGGCATTCGAGCCTTTTGCTCTCCCGGCCACCAACCAGCGTGAGCTCGGCGCCCCGCACCCTCCTGGAACCGTAACGCCGCTCGCGCTCCGTCCTTCGGCGCCGACGACGCTCGACGAGGCTGTGGCGCACATCCGCTCCCTCCAAACCAACAACACGCTCACCTCGCTGCTGGCGACGCACGGCGCGCTCCTGTTCCGCGGCCTGCCGATCAAGAACGCGCACGACTTCTCCGCGTTCGCACACGCCTTTGGCTTCGCGCCGCACGAGATTGTCGGCATCGTCGTCGAGCGCGGCCTCCTCGCGCCCAACGTGGCGCCAGCCAACGAGAGCCCGCCCCATGTCACAATCTACAACCACAACGAAAGCCCGCAGGTGCCGCATGCGCCCGGATACATCTTTTTTTACGGGCACCGCGCGCCTGCCGAGGGCGGCGAGACGCCCATCTCCTCCAGCGCCGAGCTGTATGTGCGTGCGCGCGCCGAGGTTCCGCAGCTCGTGGACGATCTCGAGCGCCTGGGCGTCCTCTCGACGGTGCGGTACCGCCCCGAGGCACAGTACCAGGGCGGGAGCACGCTGCGCGAGGCATTCGGCAAGGAGTGGGCCGACGGCGACAGCGACGAGGTCAAGCGCCAGAAGGTCGAAGACCAGATCCGGCGCTACGGCCGCGACGGGCACACGACGTGGACGTGGGCCGAGGACGGCGGGCTTGAGGTTCGCCACGTGATCCCCGTGCTGCGCCGGCAGGTCGGCACCAACCTCCCCGTCCTCTTTACGCAGCTCGCGAGCGTCTATGTACGCACGCTGGCTGGTGAGGCCACCAGCCGCATCACCACCGTCTCCTATGGCGACGGCACACCCATCCCCGCTGAGTACCTCGCCAAGCTAAAGGAGATCACGGACGACATCCGCGTCCTCCACCGCTGGCGGGAGGGCGATGTGCTTGTCTACGACAATGTGCTCGCGCAGCACGGGCGCGAGCCCTGGAAGGGCGAGCAGGCGGATCGCGTCGTGCTCGCCAGTCTGTTCGATGGCGCGATTCCGGGCCCGTACGGCGACAAGCCTTGGGAGCAGTTAGTGGCGCTGCGCGATTAGTTGTACATGCGGAATTTGTAGGGAGAGGGAACAGTTGTGTGTTAGAAGTCATGTATGTCACAAATAGGGATGGAAGTCACCGGCGTTTTGCAGATCAAACGTGCTCCATGAGACTTGAGACTGACAAGGTGTCGGGCGCATTTGCAAAAACGTAAGGAGGGTTTCTGGTGCGATAGCAATTGCGACTGCTGTTGAGAGGTCGGCCGATGAGTGAAAGCCAACACCGGGGCAAATGGTAGAGCTCCACCGCTGTTGCGCAACTCCGAAAGGCCGGTGTCGCAGGAAGTGCGGTTTGACGCCGCGACATCAGAGGTCGCTGATTCCCACGATCGTTATCTTACAATATTGTTGACGTTTCGTGCCCGGGCAGCTTAGCGGAGCCGGCGGACGAACATGTCATCGGGGCTGAGATCAGCTTACGGCTTGTTGCATGTCACGGTCAGAAGGTCGCCGCGACAGAGCTGCTTGGCGACTGTCATTAGCACGCCAGCCAACTGCGGAAACCAGCCTTGTCAATGCATTGCGCGCAGGGTATACACATGCAGGGTATGATCGCTCCTCCCCTCTCTACTCCTCCTCGACCACCTCGTAGTCAACACCAACATACTCCCCGCAGCCAGGGCACCCAACGACATCGACACCCGCCTCGAGCTCGTCGACAGTGACGACGTATTCTTGCCCACACCGGCACTCGAGCGTGAAGCGCTCAGGCTCTTCGGCACTCGGATGCGCCGTAAACGCCTCGAGTGAAACGTGCTCACGTATCCGTGGTCCTGAGGGCGGCGGCGGCGCTGCGTGGTTGCTCACGCGCTGTGCATCGAAAGCGGCGCGCCGTACGGGATCAGAAAGGACCGCACGCGCCTCGTTCACAAGCCGGATGTCGGTCTGTGCGGGTGCGGTGCGTGTTTTATCAGGGTGTGACTGGCGTCAGCGGTTGATAAGGCGCCACGTCGCGCCAGAAGTGCCGCATCGGGAGTCGGTAGCCTCATAGTCGACCAAAGGACCTTCAGAGAAACAACTCACTGCCAGCACGAGACGGCGCCATGCGCGCGTGATTTCGTCGTCCGGGGCGGTGGGGAGCACTCCCAGTACAGCATAGTAGTCTGGTTGCGCCATGTCCCCTTTTGTGGTGCGGTGCCGCACCGAAGACGAGCGGTGAGAGAGATGTAGTGAGTGATGTGACGCATCGTAGTTCGCTGAGCAAAAGGAGAGAGGTGGATACCGTTGGGTGGCAAATTGACGTCTATCTGTGCCTCCCATCTAAGTTTTGCTGTAGCAATCAAACAATCCTGCGTCGTCAACCTTCCACCCCTGCCCTCTCATCATCATCGTCTTTTGTTCCACAAACAAACTCAACTCCTCATCGTATCTTGCCATTCAACTAGATTCCAATCGCCTCTGTCATCATCAAAACAACGACTCTGACGCAAACACACGCTTCCCAAGCCATCTCCATATTCTCTGCGCCCGTCCCTCGTTTCTTCTCGTGTTTAGACGCAAGTTCGTCATTGACCGATCAACTCGCCACCCAACTCACCCCAGTCTTCCATCCCCTAGTCACCGTCAACCTTCCCAACCTTCTTATCCCGCGTTACTGTCGCACCATGACCAACGTTACCGACCCAACCGCCGCGCCCGCCAAGACGCCCACCACCAAGCGCACCCAGAAGACCCGTGTCCGCCGCAAGGCGCGCCGCCGTGACGGCGCCGATTCCGAGGAGGAGGGCGGCAGCGCCTCGGATGCCTCGGACGCTTCCGACTCAAAGGCTACCCCCGCTACGGCAGCCAAGCCCAAGCTCACTCCACTGTTTCCTGACGAGAACTCGACCACGCCAGCCGCGTGGGCTGACATGACCGACAAGGGTGAGGAGATCACATTCGACGACTTCAATCGCGGTGACCCTGCACGCCGCGGCATTGCAGTGCGCGGACGTGGGCGCGGCGGCAAGGTTGCGCGGGAGCCGCGCGAGATGACTGAGGAGCAGAAGAAGCGCGAGGAGGAGACGGCTGCCGCTCGCCGCGAGAAGCTCAAGGCCAAGCGCAAGGCGAAGAAGGAGGCCGAGAGGGCGAGCAAGAGTGCTGCCAAGGCGGATCCTGGCGCTGCCACCACCGCTGTGCCCGCTGCCGCCCCTGCAACGGTCAACGCGGAATCTTCGCTCGCCGCCTCGACGTCTGCGCTCAAACTCGATGACCCCCCCGCCGAATCGACTGCGCCCGCTGCCTCCGCTCCTTCCGTCTCTCCTGCTGATGGCACACCTCGCCCTGGCATTCCCCCTCGCACCAACCGGAACGCGTATACGCAGCGAGTGGCCGAAGACCCCAAGTTCACCCCGCGCGTCGGCAACTTCTGGATGCACGACCAGCGCCATTATGAGGCGGGAAGCGTGGGCGAGGGAAGCTTCGCCGGACTCCGCGGCATGTCTGACTTTTGGCGCGGACGTGGCGGCATGCGCGGCATGCCCCGCGGCGGCTTCCGTGGAGTGCCTCCTCCCCGAGGTCGCGGGCGTGGGCGGGGGTTCGCCTTTGTCCCCCCCGTGCGCCAGATGTCCCCGGCCCCTTCGCCTTCGTCGGCGTCGACCTCCGCGTCTGGTCCAGGCCCTGCGCCTTATAGAGGTAAGGCCGTCCCGCCTGCAACAGCCTCGAGTAGCGGCCACCGTATGGCCGAGATGGACAAGCTGGAGATGGAGCTCCAGAACAAGGCGCGTCACAATCGCGCTGGAGCGAACGAGGGCAAGTGGGGTCACGAGGGCTTCGAGGAGATTGCCGCCCATGAGGACCCCATGCGGCATAACCACATGATCCGCGGTCGCGGGCGTGGCCGTGGCCGGGGAGGCTTCATGCGCGGTGGTCCTCCCCTGCGCCCCATGCCTCCTGGAGTAGCACATCTACCGACCCCCGAGGCGTCTCCCGACCGCTCGGCGTCCAAGACGGAGCCTAGAACTGAGGCCCCCACGACGACTGGCCCCTCCTCTGAAACTCTCCTGGAGGATTCAGGCGCTGTGACGGTCAAGCTTCCGGGCGGCGCCAAGTCCGTGGACGTAGACCGCCCGCCCAGCCAGCCGACAGAGGCTCCTGAGCAGCCCAAGAGCCCCTTCCCGCCCGCCTTTACGCCCTCCAACCCCTCGCCGGTACCATACGTTGCGAGTGACAGCGGCTCTATCAGCAGCGGGTACGTTCCCACGGGGCCGATGATGCCGATGCACACGGGCGAGTACTACAACCATGCGCCGCCTTTCCGCGCGCCTGGACCAGGCTTCTATCCCCCGTACCGCCCGCAGAGCTTTACGCCTGAGCCGCACTTCGTCCCGGGGCAACAGCCCCGCGGATCCTTCTCCGGGCCTGCCCCATTCTACCCAGGCGCACCTGCGCACGCGCGCCCCGGTTCTCCGCTCAACCCTTATCAGGCGCCGTATGGGCAGGCGGCTTACTTTGTCCCTGCTCGTCCTACGCAGAAGGTGTCAATCCGTTCTCCGAGAGGCAGCACCGATGAGATCAAGAGCCCGGCCACCGAGCCCGAGGCCGTTGGCACGCCCGAGTTTGTGCACGCTCAGCCCTTCTACCAGCAGCAGGGGTACAACCCGTACGCCAACGGCGAGGTGTACTACCAGGGCTACTGGCCCGGGTATGAAGGCGGTAGTGAGTATGGATATGCGGAGCAGTACCATGGCCACCCGTATTAGAAATGGCGCAAGCCACCATAAACAAGTATAGTGTGTAGGATACGAGCATAGGCATGTGAAGAGTTGGAGAACTGGATGTGTGGGTGCAGGTGCGGAGACGGTGACCTTGGACTGAAACACGAGCGGGATCAAATAGCGTTGGGTGGCGACCTCCTCAACCCTGGAACGCGTCGAACCACGTCCATACCACCACCTCATTGACCATGGCAGCCACCCCGCCGCGCCGCCAACCGGCCGCGGGACCCAGCACGCCCGCCGTGCGCTCACCAGCACCGCCGCCGCCGGCTATCTCAAATGGCACCCAAGACCTGTGGACCGATATTTTGCGCAGCGCGGACCGCGCAAAGGCCCTGCCGCGCAAGAACATTGTGCTCCTCAGCGAGCGGCATCGCGGCCGCGCCCATCTCCTGGACAAGGTCGTCGGCAAGCGGCGCGCACGCCAACCCCTCGCGATTGGATATGACCTGCTCATGAGTGATGACCGGGACGATGGTGAGTGCGGCCGTGTCTCCTCGACCTTGGTCTCAACGTCCTCATCGCCCTCCTTCCCACCTTCCCGTCCCGTCCCCCCTCCTCCTTTCCTCTTCTGACCCACCGCTGACTGTTCCAACTGACACCAGACACGCCGCCCGTGAGCGTTGTATACCCTCCATCCTCGCATCCCAGTCTCCTGCGGCTTGTGGAAACAACCCTGCCTCCCCATCCCCTCCCTGTATGTCGGATCGCCGAGCGTGCTGACGCCAGAACACGGCCGTCGTCATCGTCCTGGACTGGAGCAAACCCAGCACCATGGTCCGCGAGCTCCTTGCCTGGCTAGGCTGGGTGGACGCGTGGGCTGCGCGTGCCGCGCAAGCAGATCCCTCTTCTGAAGTTGACGAGATGCATGAGCGGCGTGGGTGTCTCACCTTGCCTCCCCGCCCCACTAACCCCAGTGGAATCACATTTGCAACACTACACGGAGCCGGCGGCCGCGTCCGTCCCGCTGACCAACTACGGCGCGGTCCTTCCCCTCGGGCAGGGGAGTTTAACGCGGAACCCAGCGGGCGTGCCGATCTTGGTCGTGTGCACGCGCGCGGACCTGATGGATGCAGTCGGCGACGAGATGGGCATGAAGGGCGGCGGATGGGAGGAGCGCACCGACTGGATCCAGCAGGTCTTGCGCACCGTATGTCTAGCGTACGGCGCCGCGCTATTCTACACGGCGCCGACGCAGCCACACACGTACGCCTTTCTGCGCGAATATCTCTTTCACCGGCTGTACACCGTGCCGCCGCCGCTCGGGGCAGAGGGCGCGCCGGCGCCCCAGCGCTTCCCGTTCCCACACCGCGCGAACGTGCTGGACCGGGACGCGGTCATGGTCCCGGCCGGCTGGGACTCGTGGGGCAAGATCACGATTCTGCGGGAGCCATTTGACGCGGCGCGGGTCGCGCGCGCGTGGGACGCGAGCGCGGCGCGGCGCGACGACGACGAGGGCATCGAGGACCTGTGGGCGGCCATGATCCCGGACACGGAGCGGCCGGCGGCCGCGCACCCCGTCGCGGTGGGCCGTGACGAGCGAGGCGGAGCAGGCGTTCCTCGCGCGCCAGCTCGACGGGCTCGTCAAGAGCGATGCGAAGGGCGTGTTCCGCCGCGCGGCGGAGGCCGTCGACGAGCGCTACGGCGTCGTCGGGCCCATGGGGACCGGCGGGCTGTCGCTGCCAGGCGTGGAGCGGGCGATGGCGGAGATGGAGAGCGCGGCCGAGGATGTGGGAAGGCATGCGCGCAAGGTGTGTGAAGCTGAGGCGGGGCTGACTCCAGGACTCGAAGGCGGCGCCTGCGTCGCCAGACAGATCGACGGTGCAAAATGAGGCCCTGCACAATTTCGTAAGGCGTTGTGGGAGCACGCTGACATCTAGTTCCAGGGCCTGCTCGCGAAGAAGCAGGGCACGGCGTCGGCGACGCCGACGCCCACAAAGGCCGCGCCAAAGGCCGCAAAGTAGACACACGATCATTACACCGCATTGTGCATGTTGGTAGGCCCTGGCCGGGCGCAAGGCCCGGCGGGACGGCAAGTGTAGAGGCAGTAGAGTGCATATCATGCTAATGAATTTATGGCGCAATGTAGTACAGCGGAGATTTGCATATGTGCAGATGGTCGTGAGGTTGGTTGGCGGGAGCTTGGAGATTGATTGGAGCTGGAACTTGATGGGCGGAGCTGGACTATAGCTCGCGCCTGAATCGCGACGGGTATATGTTACTTCTACACGGTGGCTTCTACACGGTGTCTACACCTTCCACCTCCGGCCGATGTACGCGAGCCCGATTGCCGAAGCGGCACATCCGCCGGCGGCGACCCAGAAGCTCGCGTTAAAGCATCCGCGGCCATAGCACACGGTAGCATCGACGACGCTCTGCTTCGTGCTGCGGTCGGGGCTGGCAAGGAATGCGTAGAGGTACTGCTGTCAGGTGGCTCTGGCCTAGGGCCATGGGTACTCACGGAGAAGATGGCGCTGCCAAGGGCGGGGAAATAGGAGATCATGCCCCACGAAAGACCAAAGCTCGTGGCCCCGAAGTGGGTGGAGACGATGGCGGGGCTGAGGGTAAAGAGGGCGCCGTAGAGCGCACCGACGCCAAAGCTGAGCACCCAAAGCGCGGGTTCTGCCGCGAGCCACGCGGCGGCCCATGCAAAGACGAGGGCGAGGAGGGCTGCGCAGATCGCCGCGAACATCGAGCGGTGCATGATCACCGGCTTCTTCTGGACGAAGTAGTGCGTGGGCGCGTCGGGGTCGTCGCTGTGCGGCGCGGGTACGGCGACGGCAGCCGGTGCGAGGTGGTCCGCGAGCACGCCGGTGACGAGGCGCGAGAGCGTGGACGAGATGGAGAGGATGAAGACGTGTTTGTTGCGCAGCGAGAGCGCTTGGTCTGTTGCCTTGAATGTTAGTGCCGCGGGGTCAAAGAGGTGGAGGGTTTGGGCGGCGGCCTGGCGAAGGGCCGAGAGGCCGAATAGTGCTTCGGGCGGAAGGAGGGCGGTGACGATGTTCCCGAACGTTGCCATGACGGTCTCCGAGGGCCCGATGCAGCCGGTCATGACGGCACCGAAGGCCCAGAAGCCGGGGTTGCGGAGCAGACCGAGGGCCGTCCAGCGCGAGGCCTTGCCAAGCTCCTGCGCTTCGACGTCTTCGCGCGCAGCCTCAGGACCACCGATAAGCAGGGGGCTGCGCTCGTCCAGGTGCAGCGAGGCGGAGAGGTCCGCGTAGTCGTTGTACGCGTGGTCCCAGCCGTCTTCGCTGTCAGTGTCTACGTCGTCGTGCAGCACCGGCGGGTCGGGGGGGATGACGCGCATGAAGACGGCGGCGAAGAGATTTACGGCGGCGGACAGGAGGCCGAGGAAGGTGAGGTAGCGCACGGGGTCGAGCTCCCCGCCAACCTGGAAGACGGGGATCGAGGAGAACGAGGAGAGGAAGAGCGATGACAGGCCCATGCATGCCAGCGGGAGGGAGAGCGACAGTGTCGGGTGCGACGGGAAGCTGAGTGACGCTGGGTGAGTTTAGCATGGGGTGGGGACGCACCGGTGGTCAGGGCCGCAAAGTAGCTGCCGACGGTCGCGGCACCGACGAGGAAGAAGGAGGCGGTGAGGAGGAGGTAGGTGCCGGGCGCGGCGCCTTCGCCCTCGTCGAGCTGGACGATGGCTGCGAAGGAGCAGTATCCAGTCGCTGCGACCAAGGCGCTCATGAGCGAGCCAGCGCGCGGCCCGTGGCGATCGACAAGCGCGCCCATCGGCGCCGCGCAGAGGTAGACACCGAGGATCCCTCTGTGACGGAGCGCATGGACGAGTGAAGCGGCAGCGTAACGAGGTGTGAGGGTGGGGCAAGGCGTGCGTCAGCTCAGCCAGTTTTGCGAGGAACGCTCGCGAGCAGAGGCGCCGGAGAGCAGCATCGATGCGTGGCAGCTAGTGGCCATCAAAACCTACCCGACGACGATTGTCTGCGCCTCGGTGGTGCTGAGTCCGAGCCGTTGCTGGACGATAGGGCCGCTGTGGTCAGCGGGTGTAATCTTGGATGGTTGCAATTCAGCTCTGGGGATACGCGGCGGAGTGCATGCGCTTTTGCAAGCGCACACGCACGCAACGCGTGTGCATGTTGACACGATGCCGCCATCGCAATGAAGCACGTCGCCACCGCTGCGGCCGTACACATCGGCGGCGGCAAGATCGTCGGCATCGGCTCAACGCCAATCCATTGTCTTATCGGCGCTCGTCTCTTCCTTGCTCCAACCCCGAGCCTTCCACCTTCTCCGTCGCCTTATCCACGTCCGCTTCCGCCTCCGCCTCCTCCTTCCCCCACTGTCGCCCTCCCCTTCTGGTCACCCCGCTCCTTCCACCTCCCCCGCGCCACTCACTAAGTCGGCCAGCAATACACCCCGTTGGCCTGCACAGCACTCATGAGCACAGCGACACACATGAGCGCAACCCGCACGCCGCGCGTGCGCAGCCCACACAAGCTGCCGCAAGTGCGCCGGCGCTTCGCCTCAAGAATGGCATGCACATCGGGGGGAAGGAGCGAGTCGCGGCGCGTCGGGTTGGTGCCGTAGTCGAGGTGGCGGGAGCGCCGGCGCGCGGGGGTGGAGGGCGCGGGGTGCGGGCGGGCGGCGAAGTAGCTCCGCTCGCTGTCGTAAATGATTGTCGGGCTCGAGGGGGGAGAGAGGGAGGGGGAGGGGGAGGGGGAGGGGGAGGCCATGGTGGGTGGCGGCCGATGGAGAGATGGAGAAAGCGAGTGCCTCGATCGGCGTGTGCCGATGCGACATGCGACATGTATCACCCGACGATCGCGAGTCACGTGAGCCCGCCACGATGTCATGCGATCGGCACGCGACATTGCGGCGTCAGAGGATGCCCGGAGGCGGTCAGGTGATGTCGGCGCTGGAATCAGGCCTTGCGGCCATGCGTGTGGCGTGACATACGCACCCAGCCTGGCAGTCGCTCTCTCATCTGTCATCAGTTAGGGGCGGGATCGTATCTCCGCGTTTCTGCGTGGTCATCTGCGTTACGTGTGCGAGTGAGGTGAGCATGACGGGGGTGGTTGCTGAGGTGCTTTGAGGCGACAGCTGGCGAGTCTGGCAACGTCGTGTGCATGTCTGGCAGCGGCAACCAAGGAGTGGCCACGCGTGCATCCTTGATCACTTGAGCTTCAGCTGCGCACTTGCCACGACTTATGTGGCCATGTGGGCTCGTTGGATCGACGGCCCGACGTGGCCTGCGCTGTGCCATGGGCCACTGCATGCATTGCAACTGGTCATGCTGGTCAATGCACTGAAGATGGACATCAACCACGTTGACCCCAGTCATCATCCCTGCCCCAGCTGCCCCCAAACATGTCACACACCTCATCCACCTCATAGGTCATATACTTCCCCACAACTCGACCCCTCACCCCTCAACCTCTCCCCCCACTCCCATACATCTCTTCCGTATCCGCCGGAATATTCCAACCCTTCTCATCTCCTCCATCTTCTCCTTGCACCTCATCCTCCCGCATTCCATGCAAATCGGTATAACTGACGCGCGTCGCGCCGCGCGTCGCGTCGCAGGTGCCCTGATAGCTGCGCCTGGGAGCGCCAAGTGCTACACGCGGAGGCATTCCGCTGCTGCCAAGGCCGGGGCGGGGCGTGGGCCCGGGTCGTGCGGGGCAAGGGAAGTGTCACGCGAATTGCATGCGGGCCCGAAAGAGACGGGCGGCGGGCGAGGTGATTGAGCGAGAGGTGAGGCACAATACGGGAAACAGAGATGCAAACAAATGGTGATGTCAAGTTGCAGTGCTGGTGATGATGGACGTCATCGCTTCATAATCAATGCACCATGACGAACATTGAAGAAGAGCAGAAAGCGAGATGGGGGAGAAGAGGAGAAGAGCCGTTCTTTTGTTCTGCGGCGCATGCGATGAGGGCGATGAGATGCATGCGATGGGCCATGGGCCTGTGCAGCGTGCGGTGTGTGACGGGATGCAGGGGCGCCGCTTGACTGTCCATTGCGACGCGACATGTCATGCGCGGTGACTCTGGCTTGGGCTGGGCAGGGGAAGACCCGTCTGGCAGTCTTGGTGGCGTTAAGCATAGCGTCCTGGGGCGGTGGGACTGCCTCGAGCTGCCTCCTCCAACGCGGCGACAAACGCGGCGCGTCATGCACACTGGACTCTACCAGCAGCTAGTCAGCAGCCGTTCTGGACCAAACATGCACAAATCTGCAGAATAGAATTGCACTCCCCCACGCATGCCACGCATCGCGCACGAGTGCAGAGGAATGACTCATCGAGTAAAGGGGGACACACCGTGTAGCTTGGCAGGAATTCAGGGTCTGAAATGCTAAAGGAAGATAGACCCCCTTTTGCTACAGACCGGTCCCGATTCCGCGAATCCCTCCCTCTTGCGCCCTGGTTGCGCCCCTTGCCCGCGTCTGTGCCTGGGCTCTGGTACTGCAGGCTTCTCAGCCCTCTTTTAGCTTACTACTGCACTTATGCACTTAGCTAGCAGCTAGGAACACCCCCTTTCCCTCCCTCCCCTTGTCAGGCCCTCTTCTGACCCCCCTGAGAAGCGGCCCGGGCGGCGGCAAGGGGATGGCAGGCAGTGTAGAAAAGGAACAGCCGGGTGTCCGGGCGGATAGGGTTGGTTCCCCCGGAAGTGGCGCCTCGGGGATTGCTCCCGGGTACTGCACGAGAGCGCGTCGATTCAGGATTTGGACGGAAGACTTGGCGTTTGTTAATTCCTGAATTCCTGAGCAATGCCTGATGGAGTCAAAGCTCCCAAACATCCACACACAAGAAAGGAAAAACGGGGTGCTTGCCACCATCACCTTGGCTCGTTCATCTCTGCACGCACACACCTCGTCCATGTTTACTCGCTAATCTCCACTCCCCCCTCCCCATTCTTCTTGCCCTTCTCGACGACGCTCGACGCTCCTTTCTCGACGCTCGACACTCGACACTCGCTTCAACCCCTCCCTCGCTCGCTCATACCCCTCGCCCTCTTCCTCTTCTTCTTCTTCTTCGCTTCCCCCCCCCACCTATCATCCAAAGCCTTTGTGCATCCCATCCTCCTCTTCACGTTCCTTTTCGACCTCTCTTTACTCCTCCTTCGCGACAATGGTCCCCGCCTTCGCTGTGGCGGCCACCGCCGCCGTCCTCGCCGCCATCCCCGTCTCCGCTCAAGGCTGGCAGCTGGCTCTGCCTCCCCGCCCCAACGTCGCCTTTGACGAGACCTTTTACCCCAATGACGGAATCTTCCACCTCAAGTCGGACATGGTTACCAACTGCATCGGCAACCAGGGTGATGCCGGCTGCACCGCCGTCGGCTCGTACGGCGCCGCCCTCGGCCTCAACTTTATCGGCACTGCCGTCAAGGTGAACGGCGCCGCGTCCAACTCGAACTCTTCCGAGCCCCGCCCAGTCGGCTCCTTCTCTCTTTACGACGGCATGTGGCCCGTCTCTGGCGACCAGCAGGTCCATGTCGGCCAGGGCGTCCTCGCCGCCCGCCAGGGCCTCGAGGCCAAGCCGTACCGCGGCAGCATGAACATTTACTGGGCCTCGGACGTGTCCGTGTCCTCGGTCTCCGTCTCCACCGGCATGTACGTCAACGACCCCAACGCCAAGAGGGAGACGGTCCAGTTCGAGACCATCCCCGCCGTCCAGGGCTCGGGCCTGCACCCCTTCTACCAGCTCGACGGCTCCAAGTGGAAGGCGAACGGCAGCGGCAACGACTGTGAGTGACCCTCATCCTTCACAACTAACATTCAGCCTTCGCCGCCGGCTCTGGTAACGCAATGGTGCGCGTCACCGTGCCCCAGAACACGACGTACGTCAAGGTGCGCGGCCTGACCGGCCCCGACGCCGGGCCGCTCACCATGTCGCTCCGCACGCGCGAGGGCGCCACCAAGCCCGACCTCGCGTCCGGCAACGCGACTCTCGCGTCCCACCCCCAGCGCGAGTCGACGACCGGCTCGACACTCTTCGCCCTCCCCCTCGACCCCACCCAGACCTACTACTTTGAGATCCACGCCGACGAGGGCAACTTTTACCTGCGCGACATGAGCTTCTGGAGCTCGCTGCCGTGAGTTGTTCCGGGAGTTGGCTTGGCACTTTTCTCCGTGCCTTTCCGACCATCCCTCCCCCCACCCCACCCCACCCCACATCCACACCGCTGACAGACAGCAAGGGCGGCTCTGCCGGCGGCGCCGGCGGCGTCTTCAGCGCCGCGGGCACCATCGCGCCCAACCTCGCGGTCCTCGCCGCCGCGCTCGTGTACTCGCTTCTCTGATCCTTTCTGTGAACACTTTGGCTTATTTTCGTGCCCGGCAGCTGTGCTTGGTTGCTGGCCCATGTGTTAGATTCGATCTCTGGGGTTAGGGCTGGCCCTATGCATGGTTCATATTGTGTGGCATGGGAGGAAGGATGGGTTGGCAAGCGTGCGGCCGAGTGGGGAGCGTCACCGTGCGTTTGCTCGGCAGGGCGTCGGGATCTGAGGCGTTGTCAGCGCGCGGCGTGCAGCGCGCTTCAGGCGGGGAATGGATCGATGGAGTGGGGAATGGGGAATGAGCGGGCATGGGCGAGCGAGGGTGGGCGAGTGTGGGGTGAGGAGCGGAGTGAGGAGCGTGGGTGAGGTGAGCGTGAGCATGCGTAAGCGTGAGCGTGAGCGTGAGCGTGAGCATGCGTGAGCGTTAGGAATGGCGAAGAAACTAAGAGTGCCGGCATGATGCGGTGGGCGATCAACGAGGCCCAGGCCGACCGTGCATCAGTACAACGAACATACGAGCATGAGGACGTCCGAGTTATCCTTGACCCATCCTGGGACGGTGGATAGCGGCGTTGAGACTGTTCGTCACTCGGCTGGGTACTCGATCCACGGACGATCGTCTTTCCTTTTTGCTGCCAAGCTTCCAGCGATCCAGCAGCGAATCGAACGGTGGCCCAGCGACGGAACCAGACTCGTACACCTCCCGATCCCACCAGTCATTACCCCGATGACGTAGGGATCGGCGGGCCGCTGGGAAGTCGTCGCGGCCTCCATCATCTTGCCACGTCTCTCAGCAGCTCGCTTCACACTGGCGCCTTCCTCGTCGCTCTGATCCATCTCTCGACCTCTCGCCACTCGTCTTCACCACTGGTCACTTACCACTCGCCACATCGAGCTCGCCACAGAGTCCCAATCACACTCTCCAACCCCCATGTCCCAGCACATCGAGATGAAGCCCCTCGGCCCCGGCCCCGGCCCCGGCACCAGCCACGGGGGCAGCTTTCCGCCCCCGCCGCGCCGCGATGCCCCGCTCAGCAGGGGATACCGCGAGGCCGAGGAGCGCGCGCGCGCGCAAGCCAGTCCGGCGGAGGGCGCGATGGACGCGACGAGCTACTATGGTCTTGCGGCGGCGAGCTGGTGAGTCGTCGGGTAATCGCGAGCGAGCGAGGGAATGCGTGGGCCTCCTCCAGACCCCCACCAACCTCCGCTAACACCAGGTACACCCTCCTTTCCCTCCCACTCCTCCTCTTCCCGCGCCTTGTGCTCTTCTTCGCAGCCGAGGACCGCGCGACCCGCCTCTCGCACTCGTCGATGGGCATGGTCGTGCCCGGCGTCGACCGCGGCAGCATCAGCAGCTTCGAGCGCCCCGCGCGCCTCACGAACCTCGAAGCCCTCGCGCTGCGCTGCATGGGCGTGGGGCTGCTCGCACTCGCCGCCATCACCGTGTTCGTCGTCGTGCCCGCGTACAAGCCGCACGCGCCCGGCCGCAAGGCCGTGACGACCGTCCTCGCGCTGCTGGGCTGCGTCACCGCCGCTGTCGCGTACAATGCGCCACTCGGCGCGCTTGCTGTCGTCACGGGCGTCGGGAACGGGATCGTCGGCGCGTGGGGGTGGTATGCGATCATGTTTGGCGAAGACGAGTACAGGTTCGGCAAGTATCTCAAGGACGATAGCAGGCTCAAGAAGCTCTAGATGGATGTGTTGTGTGTTGGAAGGAGGGAGGGGCGTGGTATGGCACTGACGATCTGACGAGCTGACGCGGCGATGAACTGACACTACAACCTAACGCGTAGAACTGCGATCTGCGGATCTGCGGAACGCGCGACCGATGTGACGCAAGCCCCGCCATGGTTCTATCTTTGGGGCACACTCCACCGCGCGCGCAGCCGCAGTCATGCGACCCGTCCATCTACTTGACAGGTTGCCCGTTAGGGACCGACATCCAGAGATCCCCGAGAAAATAAAGAGGCGTCTGGGTGCGACCGAAGGTTCCATGTTGATACACCTTCCAGCATTGTTTGTTAGGGACATCCAATCCATATTCCCGCAAGAAGAAGAGGTTGGATGGGAACATGCTGGCACGCTAGCACCCCTCACCCGGGGATTTTGGAGCGAAAAGGCAGCAGCCAGCCCTATTCGAGGCAATAGCAATGGACAGGTGACTACGAGATCGGCCCAGCTCACTGGGACCTGACGGCGACATGAGTGTCCGCTGAAGGCGCTGTGTCCTACCGAGCGCGGCGCTGTCTCGAAATGCCAGCACCCTCAGCATAGCATGAGATGTTGCATCTGTCAAGTACCGCCAGCATATAGGGCAAATTCCGGGACGGCCGTCACGGCGTTCAGCTTCGTAGCTTCGTCAGGGGTCGCTGTTATACGCTGCCGGACGCGACAGTCGCATCGCAGGCGTCCCGCCATTGCCGCAGCCACGCTCCACCCATATCCGCCGACGTGCCACTGCTTCATACATAGCATAACATACGATCTCGGACGTAGATACTGATTACTGGCCAGGGAGGAGGTTCGGGTGGGCTGCCGGTGAGACTTGAGGAGCCTGGCCTGGGAGGAGGTTGGGGTGTGTGGGCTGCGGAACTTGCTGAGGGATCTGCTGCGGCACCTGCTGCGCGAACGTCTGCTGGGGAACCTGCTGAGGAACCTGCTGCGCGAACGCCTGCTGCGGCACCTGTTGCGGCACCTGCTGCTGGAACCCGGCCTCCGGCTGCGCCACCGCCCTCGGCGGCAGCTGCGGGGCCGTCTGCTGCACTGGCGAGACGTGCGGCGCCGTCGCGTCTGCGACCGGGTGTCTCGGGGGCGGCGCGTATCCCTGTCCGAGGGGGCTCTGCGCCGTCGCGGATCCCAGGCTGCCTGTGTCACCACCCACGCCTGTATCGATCGGGCGTGGCGGGAGGTTGGGCGCCACGCCAGCCTTCTCGCTGGGAAGCTCGCCCTTGCCCGCAACAGGGGAAACGGGAGAGACACTCGATCCGCGCGACGAGCGGCCGGCGAGCGAGCCCGCCGCTGCGCCTGCACCCGCCGCAGCCGGTAGCGAGCTCTGGCTCCCATTGTCGGTGAGCGCCGCGAGCCGCTGCTCCCGGCGCTCGGTGTTGACTCGCGCCGTCTCCTGCGTTCTCTCCAGCGTCACCTGCAGACGCTTGACTTCGTCCGCGAGCCGCGCGAGCTCGTCCTGCTTAACAGCCACCTCCTTGGCGAGCGTATCCTTCGTCGCGATCGCACTCTCGTGCTCTGCCATTAGCGCGATCATGGCCACACACACCATGCTGCAGCTTGATCAGCTCGGCGGCGAGCTTCTCCTCCCGCCGGATCGCCTTCTGGTGGTCCTCGACCGCGTCGTGCTCCGCCTTCTGCGCTTTGTGGTGCGCCTTGTGCGCCCGCTCCAGGTCTTTCAGCGCCTGCTTGACGGCTTTCTCGTCATTCTTCGCCTCTGGCGTCAGTAGGGACGGCGCGCAACGCACCCTTGTGCAGGAGCTTCTCCTCCTTCTCCTCCGGGGTGCTGCTGCTGAAGAGGCCCATGATGAGTGGGGAGGCAGCCAGCGAGGGCGAGACGTATATATGGCTTCGCATGGGTACATACGGCTGTCTGGCTGGCCTCTGACGTCAATTGCACATCCCGTGTTATGATTCGCCCTTCATTTCCCCTCTCGATCGATACCCCCGTACCGGTCCCGAGCACCTGTCCCATGGGGAGGGGTGCGTAGCATGCATCGCATGGAGCGTACACATGGAGGAGACAATGGGGTGTGGTGTGTCCGAGGTTCTGCCGATCTCGCCACTTTGGAAGCTTTGGACTGGGCTCGGCGTGATCGACTGCGGATCTCGGCGATCACTCGCACGTTGATTGCACGCCACTGCCCGGTGTCCGTGCGGGGAACTCCGGCCCCAGGCCGTCTTCCGACTCTAATCATAATCCTAATCCAGCATTACGGACACATAAGGTATGCGGAATCAAACCATCCCTCCATCCCTCTGTGCCCACTTTGCGAGAATTTGTCTCCGCCACTCTCGTCTGCAAACATCGCTCCTCCGCCCATCTCTTCCGCCCTCGCTGCATACGACAATCGCCTCCCCATCTCGTCCAGCTCGCTCGCCCGGCTCGTTATCGCCAGGACCGCAATGGACGCACAGGCTTCCGCTTCGGCTTCGCCCCAGAGCGGCATAGACCGCAGCGACGGGCCCCTGCGCATCAGCCAGCGCGCCTCCAACTCGTGTTCTTTCTGCACCAAGCGCAAGTGAGTCGTCCGTTCGTCCGTGCCCCACCCGTCCGCCCGTCCGCGGCCGCTGACGACAGAATCAAATGCAATAAGAAAATCCCCTGCGACAACTGCATCCGCCGCGGCCATCCGGAAGACTGCACGCGCGTACCGGCGATCGTGCGCGGGCGGCTCGTGAACGCGCCGAACGCGACGCAGCGCGCGCCGCTTACACCTGACGAAATACGCCTGCTGCGCGAGGGCCAGCTGCAGCGTGAGAACCTGGGTCTGCGCCGCCGCATCACCGAGCTTGAAGCGCGCCTGCGCCAGCTCGAGGGGCGCGCCGGCACGCCCTCCCACGCTGGGCCAGCTAGTGTCGGATCCACGAGCTCGCCGGGCGAGTCGCCCAGCACCGCGAACGCGTTCGCACACCTCCTGAATGCCGCGACCACGGCGCGGTCTGGCGCAGAGACGGAGCGCAGCCGCCAGGATGACCCCGACGTCCTCGAGCCGTTTGTGCATGTCATGGCTATGCCGCTGAACAAAAACGATCGGCCTAGCTCGCCAAACCCGCGCAGACAGCAGGACAATGCCACGCCGGGCCCGATCAGCTCCCTCCCCGATTTGCCCAGTCGTAAAATGATGGATCTGGCCCAGGCGGATCTGCTTACACTTACTCCGACGCCGCCACAGAGCATGGCTATCATCAGGGCCAGCCTCAAATATATGAGCTTCCTGCACTACTCGTGCCACATACCCTCTTTCATCGCCGAGCACGACGAGTGGATCCAGGCCGTGAGCGAAGATAGAGAGGGCGGCAAGGGCGACGCGTGGCTGTCTTATTGTGAGCGACGTAGTATGCTCCCGCTAACAGCAGACTTTGCCCTCCTATCCGTCGGCATGTACTTCTGCGGCGACCTCATGGCGCCGGAACTTAATCTCTCGGTGGACGAGACGGCATCTCTGTCGTCTTTCTGGTTCGATGTGTGTCTGGAGGCCCTTGACCGGTCCAAGTTCATGTCGACCAACCCGACGCTCGAGGCGCTGCAGACGATCGTCGTCCTCCCGATGGTATCGTACAACTTCGGCGCATCAGCATACACCGAGTCGCTTCTGCACGTTGGCCTCCGCCTCGCCCAGCTCCTCAAGCTGCACCTCCTCACCGCCGAGCCGGCGGACCACGACCATCTCCCTCGCGGCCTGATACAGCGCGAAGTAGGCCGCCGCGTCTGGCTTCTCCTGCGCCTCGGCGAAGGCCGTCCCGACTTCGTCAATACCGGTGGCCTGCGCCTGCCCCAAGGCCAGACGGCCGAGCCCTTCAACGCAAATCCCGAGGACTACACAGACACGAGCGTGAACGCGCGTCCCTTGACGCAGTTCACAGTCGTCACGCACCTGCTCTGCGCCGGGCGCCGCTACCGCATCTTCCGCCAGTTCTCTGAGGCCTTCGCGGAGGCCGGCAGCCTGCGCGACCAGTACGCGATCGCGCGCGCCGCCGACACCGAGCTGCAGAACAACTTCGCCGACTTCCCCTGTCTCCAGAACAGCGACAACGACACGTTTGAGGAACGCTTTGACCTCAACGGCCCGCACGACCACAGCCCCCACTCGCGCTACATCTGGTCCCTCCTCATGCCGGCCGGCACCATTCTCGTGTATCGCAGCTTCCTGGGCCGCGCCTACTCCGACGAGCGCTTTACCGAGGTCCGCGAGGTACGTTTGCATTCCTCCTCCTTTCGCTGACATCAGACATGTCTTGCCGCCGCGCGCGAAATTCTGAGGCAGCGCCGCCGCCGCGTGCCCCCCATGTTCCAGCGCACATGGTACGCTCCCCCACAACTTCGCTAACAGCAGGCCAATCGCGTCGTACACCGTCCTCGCGGGCGTCGTGCTCGCTACCGAGCTCGTGCACGGCGCCCCGAGCCCCGCGATGCACGCCAAGCTCGTGTCTGAGATCCAGGCGATCATCGACAGCCTGTGGCTGTGCGGCACGTCGTCGCTCGTTGTGCAGCGCGGCGTGCCGCTCCTCCGCCGTTTCATCGACTCGAGCGAGCCGGCTGAGTACGCCGGCGACACGAAGAGCGCCGCCAGCGTCAGCGACGCACCGATGGTGCCAGCCGCGCAGGAGTTGTGGCCCGGCCTGCCCCCCACCGGCACGGACACGCTCATGCATGCCGGCGAGGATGTGTGGTCCAATGCGCTCGTGGCGCTCGAGAACGACGAGGCGAGCGGGTGGTGGACGACGCTATTGTAGGCCGCGTGATAGATTCTTTGATTATTGGGTTTTGGGGTCATGCATTTGCATAAGTTCTCGCGTCAAGGGTATGAGAACGAGTACAAGAAGCGTGGCTCGGGTTGCTGTTACTCAACGAGAATGCGGTGACAAGAGGATACATCTGGCATATATCGGACAGGGCGTGTGCGGGGTAGAGGACATCACTCATACTCATGTCCGGATGCATCGGCGCCGGACTCTTGGCCCCGCCCCCGCATCGCCGACCCCGCCGACCCAGCCATCCCCGCGGTCCGTCGTGATCTCAGGCGACTTCGCTCTGCGGTCAAGAGCCAATTCAGCATGTGCTGTACATCTGCAAAGTGTTTCAGACGCGACGTTGCGCGCGAACTTTTCACCTCTGTGCATGCAAGGGTCGACGCGCGCAATAAGCGGTTTGGGCGGGCAGGATGGGCAAGATCCGGCGGCTGAGGCCGTGGAATTGCGGGCAGCCAACCGGGGCTCGGCACCTCCGACCTTTCTGCGGCACGCGGGTTCCAACTTCCCGACTCTATCTTTCGTCCTCTTCATCCACCACTCATCACCATGGCCGAGACCGCAGGCAAGCCGCTCCGTGAGTGTCCTGTGCACTAGTTGTGTTGGAGTAGCTTGCTCATCCCAGCCCTCCCCTTCCCCTACACCTTCACGGCAGGCGCCATTGCCGGTACGTTGTTCTATATTTGCCAAACTAACTTCAGGTGTCACCGAGTTGCTGGTACGTGTCTTTTCCTCCAACTCGCTCTCTGCACTCTGCACTCTGCACTCTGCACTCTGCACTCTGCACTCTGCACTCTGCACTCTGCACTCTGCACTCTGCACTCTGCACTACGCACTCTGCACTACGCACTCCGCATTCTGCACTGGGCTCTGCTCCCCGTTGCCGCAAGAAGTCACCCGAGTCGGGATGAGTGGGCGACAATGATGCGGAACGGGATTGGTGCGGAGAGGCGCTCAGGCGCAGAATGTCGAGGGAGGGCCTAATATCGCGCTATCGCGATCCTGGATGTTGCGTGCTGCCGCCGGGCTGGGATGGCTTGAGCGGCGCGCGGGCACGGTGTCGCGTGAGGTGGGCGAGTGGCGGAAGCAGCGCTCCGTCTCGGAGCTACCATGGCCTCGCTCGCTGCCTATGCGGCGCGAGGGTATCGGCCGGCTCGTGTGACTCTGCCCGCTTCTCCCGACTAGCTTCTGTCCACCCAAGCCTTGCTCCGCGAATGCCTCAACCCTCCCTCTGCGCCCTTTCATTTCTGGTCCCACCTCGCTCACCGCAGCTACTCTACCCCCTCGATGTCGTCAAGACGCGCCAGCAGCTCGACACGAGCAAGAACCCCGCCGGCATGGTGACCGTGTTCAAGAACATCGTCACGCAGGAGGGCCCGTCGCGCCTGTACCGCGGCATCATGTCCCCCCTGATGATGGAGGCGCCAAAGCGTGCGATCAAGTTCGGTGCCAACGGCTGGTGGGGCTCGCTCTTCACTAACAACGGCGAGAAGAAGATGACCCAGGGCCTGGCCACGCTCACCGGCTGCTGCGCGGGTGCTACGGAGTCGTTTGTCGTCACGCCGTTCGAGCTCGTCAAGATCCGTCTGCAGGACAAGGCGTCGGCCCACCTGTACAAGGGTCCTGGGGATGTTGTCAAGCAGGTTGTCCAGCAGAAGGGCGTGCTTGGGTGAGCGACCAGAATGGGCCGTGCCCGGCTCCGCGGACTCGCTAACCCCAGCCTCTACCAGGGCATGGAGCCCACTTTCTGGCGTCACTGGTGGTGGAACGGCGGCTACTTCGGCTCGATCTACTCGATCAAAGCCCTCCTCCCCAAAGCCACGAGCAAGAACGGCGAGATGATGAACAACCTTGCGGCCGGTACCGCCGGTGGCTTCGTCGGCACTGTCATCAACACGCCCTTCGACGTCGTCAAGTCGCGTCTCCAGCTGCACGCGACCGGCGAGTGGTGAGTGCCCGGTGGAATGAGCGTGCCACTGACCCCCAGGACCTACCCCGCACTTATCCGCATTGCGCGTGAGGAGGGCATGGGCGCGCTCTACAAGGGCTTCGCACCTAAGGTGCTCCGTCTCGCCCCCGGCGGCGGTGTCCTCCTTCTCGTCGTCGAGGCGCTCTCCAGCGTGTTCCGGAAGCACCTCGGCCCTCCCTACATCTAGAGCGATGGTAGACTTGCCCGCGCCCCGGCGCGGTTGTTGTCCAAAAGGCTACATGCCACTGTCATGGATCATGGTGCGACGAGTATATGTCTGAGGAAGCGCATCGTGGTGGTCGTGGCTCTTTCGGGACAAGTAGTCACCATACACGCCGAATTCTGGGCAGAAGTGGCAAGTCAGCTTAAGTCAGAGCATGATCCCGCGCGGCGAGGTGTTTCTCGTTTGCGGCATGCTGGGCTCCTGCCATTGCCCTCTTGTTGCAACGAAAGCAAGAGCGCCAATGCGAAGGGCGTACCGCTCTCCTTGTATGTTTGCGAAGTCTGCATAGCTGTAGTACGGACACTGTGGTCTACATAATCGGCAGCATGGTTGCCGATCTGTCGCAGCTATGTCGGGAGAACCGAAGTGACATTGGAACTTCGGCCTCTGGGAACGCACACCAAACCGCACGCCTTCCGTTGAATGAGGCCAGCTTTCCACGAATTCTTGTGCTCTTCATGTACACGCTCGACTTTCGCTAATTCCGTGAATGCCTTTCACACCCTCGAGATAGCGAGAAGGCTTCCGCACTGACGTTGCCCTACATTGTTTCCCACTGATCTGCACGTGCTGTGCCAGCCCACGCTCCTCACGCCGAGTCTCGGCCTACAGGCTAGCACTCGTGACCTTGCAATAGCACAGCACTCTCTCCAAACACTGCTCTGGCACCCAAACCGGCACAGGCTGTGTGTCCCACCTCCGGTCGCTGGCGTCGTGAGCGCTTACTGGTCCAATCCAAACTCCTATTGGGGGATGACTGCGACACAGCCATCGAGATCCGCTCTTCAAGTCTCGCGATATTCAAGCGTACGTCCCGAGCAGGCGCCCGTCCCAGTCGATTAGGCGCAGGCATTTCAAGGTACAGTTGTTCGGTCATGCCGCATGCCCGCATCATGTGACGCAATAGCGGTAGCTTGAAAGGTGTAATAAGCTTGGTGTCGACAAGGTCAGAATCCTCCGGCACCATGCTCACAATACTTGCTCTTCTCACTGTTGCGAGTGGGGCCGTCGTCGAGCGCGAGCCGCTTCGCATCGGCCTGTCTCGCCTACCGCTCAGCCTCGAGAAGCGCGGCGAGCCGTGAGCCACGCCCATGCGCCCTACTTATCGCAGACTTACGAGCACGAATTACGGCTCTACACTCCACATGAACATCTCCGTTGGGTGCGACCCACTCCTCCGTCCCTGTTGAACTGATGACAGCACCCCCGAGCAGAATCTCCTCGTCCCGATCGTGATCGGCGACTTCTCAGACATGCTTGTACTTGCCACGCCCGCTGTCGGTGATCCCAATCCCAATGCCGGCAATCGGACGCTTTTCGACCCATCGGCGTCGAGCACATTCGAGCTTGGCGGCGCCACCGTCTTTTACGGCCTCCGATCGCAGCCGTCCGTTGGCACGGCAGCGCAAGATACTGTAAGAGTTGGCCCTGTATCACTCCCAAAGCAGCCAATGCGTGGGTGCTTGGACGCGAGAAGTACTTACGGTAGTCATGGCCAATGTGACAGATTTCGATCAGGTGATGAACATCAAACGAGGCACGCTTGGTATGGCGGGCTTTTCTCCAACTTCTGGGTTCGGACTCGATCTTGCGGCGGCGGCTGGAGGAAATGAAATCGGTCTCTTCGTGACGCCAAGTTCGTCAAGGCTGGGAGCGTGGTCGTATGGTCTGAACGCCGGCGAAATGAGCTTGGGGTGGGTACATTTCTATAGTGAGGTTAACCACAGGGGTCTCAATCGCTACCTCTACACAGGAAACATATCCTACTGCGACGTCGTCAACCCGGAGAATTGGATTGTGGCCTTGGAAGGCTTGAAGGTGAATAACATCTCTGTGCCGGTGGTGCTGGATCCTCCGCCCGCAAAAGCCCCGACAGTATGGCTCGCCCCCGACTTCAACGGGATCTTCTTGAGAAAGACGCTGGCCGATCTCGTGTTTGCGCTGATCCCGGGATCGAGCTCCGTTTACGATGCTCCGCTCGAGGAGACGCGCTGGTATGCGCCTTGCGACACAACTGCAACTGTATCCCTCGTCCTCGGTGGACAGGAATACGCACTGCCCGCGAAGCGTTGGCTGACCGGTGAGGTGTTCGGCTCAAGCGGCTCCTGTGCGACACTCTTCCGGTCATACGTGCAGTCAGCAAACAGCTCAAGCATGCTGATTGGATTGCCTTTCGCTTCGACGGTCTACACTGTTCTGAAGTTCGGCACAACGCCTCAAATTGGATTCGCCCCGCTCTCTCCCGCCGCACTCGCACATGCTCCAGAACAGGCTGCCAACCCCGGCGACAAGCCCACCGGCGCTATCCCCAGTGGGAGGAGCAGCACAGCTTCTGCGGCTCCCGTATCCACAGGTGCCGGCGGCACACCTGTCCCATCTGACGGCACGAGGGCACGCGCGCTCCAGCTCAGCTGGCTGATTGCCGTCGCGTTGACACTCCATTTCCTATAACACAGGAGCAAATCATGCAGGTGTTCTTTAGGAAGCTCGCCGGCATCCCTGACCCGGCGCCGATACGCAATAGCGGCTCGGCCGAGGCCCTGGACCGTTTTGTGTTCACCATGGCCCAGCTTGCATGCAGACTAACGTGGTCATGCTCACCCTTCCGTACTTTGCAAGCACCGACGTTGAATAGACCCTCAAATCGTGTGACGTGATATTTCGGATATCGCCGCATATCCGCTAGATCCCGCACATGTTCCGCTGCCCACCGCCATTACGGCGTGTCGTCTACGATATACGACGCGTTGCGCTTCTAAATTGTTTGAACAGAGTAGTGGCTCTACTTTGACAACTCGCAACCTTATACTTCTCACCGCGTCTCACCACATCTTACCAACATGTCTTCTCCTCGAGTTGCGGTCGTCACAGGTGCCGGGTCCGGCTTCGGCGCTGGAATCGCGCGGCGGTTCGCCAAGGACGGTGTTGCGGTCGTCGTCGCTGATGTTGTGAGTAAGGAAGCGTGGTGGGTATGGGAGGAGCTGCAAGGAGGGCGGAATACACTTGCGAAAGGTGGAAGGCTCACACCAGGCCGAGGAGGGCGGCAACAAGGTCGCGCAGGGCATCATCTCAAGCGGCGGCCAGGCCATCTTTGTCAAGTGTGAGTGCGGGCGCAGCAAGATGTGTGAACACGACGGCTTTCAGAACACTACGTAGCTGACCTCAGGCGATGTGACGCAGCGCGAAGCGTGGGAGCATCTGCTCGCCGCGACGAGGGCAGCTTTCGGCGGTGTCAACTTCGTTATCAACAACGCCGGCGCAACGTACGCGTCCAAGCCTGTACTTGAGACGACGGAAGACGACTTTGACAAGGTCACCGCCGTGAACCTCAAGTCCATCTTCCACGCTGTGCACGTCATGGTCCCCGCGCTTCTGGAGACGCGCAAGGCGGGCGGCCCCGCTGCCGTCGTCAACGTAGCCTCGACTGCCGGGATCATGGGCCGCCCCGGCCTCACATGGTACTGCGGGAGCAAGGCTGCGGCTATCAGTGTGACCAAGAACCTCGCGATCGAGTTTGGGCCGAACCAAATTGTAAGTGGGCGGCGATGGGCACGTGGGGAGCTATGCTTGTTTCATGCTTCATGCTTCATGCTCCGTGCACCGCTTACACCAGCGCTTCAACGCCATCTGCCCCGTGTTTGGAAACACGGGTCTCAAGCACATGTTTGTGGGACAGGCGAGCGAGGAGCAGATCCTCAAGACGATTCCGCTCGGTCGCGCTTCGGAGCCCGAGGACATTGCGAACAGCACTGTCTTCCTGTGCTCGGACGAGGCGGCTTTCCTGACGGGTGTCGCCCTACCTGTGGATGGCGGGCGGTTGGCCTAGACTAGCGGAGTGGCGAGTGGAGGAGCAAAAGCAAAGCTGTCTCCGTGGACGACGGGTGGATAGAGTTCAGCAGAGTGGCGGATGCATGTCGGCGAAATGGGCCACACACAGCCAAGAGCTGCTACTGAATGCGTGAGCAGCGCTGACGATATACAGTGGCGCGCGCCAGAACTTGGTCAGGGCGCGGCGTTTGTCACCAGGGATGGCCCGGCCGCCGTCTGTTTCCCAACTCTGCAGATTATCAGAACTGCCCGAGTGAATGTAAGTGTCTGAAACTCCCCGTTAGTACACCCGCGTCCCGCCATTGCGACGCTCTTGATCTCTTGAAGTGGAGCTGGTGGACATGTGAGCTGGCGCATTTGAGAGCGCCAGTTTGCCAGAAGGCAGCTCCGGTGGTAGCCACGAGCATGTTCCAGCCAGGCTACGTTCCGCAGGAGGGTTGTGTTCAGGATTCTCAGATTGACAGAAACGAGCGCGGCCCGACGCCGACGTACCGAGTCGGATGCTTTCCGTCTCCGTGGGTGTCGCTGGTGGGTGAACGGAAGGTGGACAAGGGTGGATAGGGTGGTGGCTTGGACGCACGGAGGGTGTGAAGGGGTCGGCCGTTGCCGCTCCAGCGTAGTTCTGGCAGGCGACTGTCGCCACTGGTGATCTCTTGTCTGAGCTCAGCAAAATTCTGAAGTTTCACGCTGACTTGTTGCAGGTACGCAGGCCGGTGTTCCGCAGATCTGATCGCTGGATCTGACGGATCTGATGGCTGGAATGGAGGAGAATCACGCACCGACGATCGTGATCGTCATGGAACAGCAGTTCAGGCAAGCGATGCAGGGACGAGGGTGACGAGTTGAATGGTAGGCAGTAGAAGGGAGAGAGGTATGGGGGGGGGGGGTCTACGGCGGAATGTAAATCAGCCAGTGCGGTAGTCCTACCAGCCCAAAGTTGTGGAACCGGCGCGCCGAGCGCCGTGGCCCACAACCTCGGCACCTCCCGCCGAGCCCTTGGCGCCGCCGCCTTATGGCTGCCCTGCAGCTCATCCGCACTTTGCATACATCATCTCCTCCCCGGTGCGCAATCCTTCGATCTCGGCCGTCATGTGCCCAGCAGTACGTAACTGTTCCTAGGAGTTTTAAGATGTCACCTCTGCACCACAACTCAAATACTCGCAGCCTCCCAGCTCACCGTTGCCTGATGGGTTTACCAGCGTTGCGTACACTGCACTGAGCCAGCACCTTCCGATGTGCGAGACGAAGCGACGGACGTGCGAGATCGCGCACATCTCAAACAAGCGGCAGCGGTGCGATTCCAACTCCTCTTGCACCTCCCCGTCCACTCCACCACTTCCGACTCCCGCCCCCTCTCCGTTGAACGAGATGCCTCCAAGAGCACGCATATTTACCCTGCGCTCCACGCAAGGCGTGCTGGACTTCTCATCTTTCCCGCATATCCGGGACGCTGTGGTAGGCGCCGCACCGCGCGCATCCCTCATCGCGCTTCGCGCCGCCTCCCGCGGCTTGCGAGACATGTGCGACGCCCGCCTCGTGCGCCATATCATATTCACAGAGAACGGCGCCGAGACGCCGTGCGGCCGCATCCCTTCCGAGGACTGGTACGAGAGGCCTGAGGTCGCACGATGCGTCGCCGTCGCCGAGCTCGCAACCGTACCTACACGCCCGGCGGACGTAGACCCCGACATGTGTGTCTGCCCCGTCGGCGCACACACATGCGGCTCCGAAGCCCTTGCTCCCTTCCTCTCCAACCTCGAGCTCGTGCGCCTGAACAACGCAGGTGTCCAGGCCGACTATCCCATCCTCACGGCCCCACGCCTCTCAATGCACCTCGACGTCGTCCCCGACAGCCTGGCTGCGTGGGCCGCCGCCCCTGGCAAGATCGTGCGTACAGCGTGCGTGAGCGGCGCAGACACCGTGACCATGCTCGTGACCTATCACCCCGAACACGAGCTCAACCACTTTGGGTTCTACTACTGGCTCTCGTTTCCGCCAAATCTGAAACACCTCGTCATCCACTATCGGCCGCGCGTCGACTTGCCGCCCGCCCCGCACCCACGCCCCACGCCCGACGCACGCGAGCTCGAGCGCCCCACCCTTCTCCAGACGTTCGCCAACAGCCTGTGCCGAGGCACGCATGGCGGACTTAGATACTCGCTCGTCGGACTCGACCAGACGTGGTCGGGCATGTATCGAGCCCCGGAGCGGCGCGACGACCCCACACCGCTCAGCGCCGAGCTTTTTGCCGCGGCACGGGAGGAGGGTAAGCGCCTCCTTGGGTGGGACGATGAGATGGCCGATGCGTGCTTCGCCCGCGTCCGCTTTCCCACCCTCGAAGAGTACCGGGCCGAAATTAGCGACGATCTCTTCGCATGCGAGATGAGCGAGTGCTTCTAGCGCCGCCTCGCCCAACATCTGCATAACACACCGCATCTGACCTCTGGCATCTTCTCATCTGTATCGACTTTGCATGCACCACATACACGCTGGCGCGGGCTTCGAGGTGCAGACGAGGGGGGCTTAGACTCCGGCGTTGGAAGGTTCTGCAGGTTTGACAATTCCGCGGCCCGTAGCAGCCAGCAACTGACTCGAACATCAGTCACTGCAACTGTTAAACATGAAGCGAGCCATGGATCGCCAACAGGGAGGATCGGCGGCCGCATCGGCGACTTCCGTGACAGCCCGCATGAGGAAAACATGCAAGCGAACTCAGACGCCACATTCTAAGCTCGCGCCGGCGCTCAGACCTCGGGCGTCTTGGCCACCTAAATTTAAAGATAAACAGACGCGTGGTGCTAACGCCAATTCGGTCCCGAAGGGGTGGCAGCCCGACGGGGTGGCTGGCGAAAGCTCGCATTGGATCCGCACTTGACCGAAGCTGGTGGCGGTGGACGAAACGTCCTGGCATCGCAAGCCCTCTGCGCCGCCATCTGACATGGAACTGCTCAACGTCTATAAAAGCGTCAGTCTCATGAGGCAAAGTTGTCCGGTCCTGAAGGCGGTTCTTTTCTTCTTCTGTAGATTTGTATCAACGGTGGTACATATAGCCTCGCATTTTCATCAGCGACACCGGCCCCCGCTAGCCTTCCACTATCTTCCGATGCCTTTCTACGCACTTTGCGCGCACGATCATGGCGCCCGGTCTCGACGACGCAAAACAGTAGGATAAGCATATGTTGCGCGACCAAAGGCCCTTCCTCACAAGGGAGTTGGGTCTTGCATGCCGCCTCATTCTCATGCCGTGGCGGGGCTCGTGCATTTCTCGACGCGTCGCGTCTCACGTCGCAAACTCCAGATCCATATCTTACGGTCGCTTCCCCCACCCGCCTGCCCATCGGGTCCTCGTTCACATCGCCTTACTCTGCCTCCTCTGGCCGATAACGCCGCTCTACGCCGCTCACCAGTGAATTGCATCCCAAGCCGGCGGCCAGCTCGCCGGAACCTACATTCCGCGTTATGGCATAAGCATGTTCTGCGCGGCACGTCGGAACGTGCGGTACGGACCATACGTGTACGTCGAGTGGACCGGAGGTGGGAGTGGGGTACTGGGCACATTCAGCCTCTTTGTCCGGAGGAAAGTAGCGCCGGTCTCCGCGCCGTCTGGCACGTCTGGCAGGCGAGCCCGGTAAAGCGCACGGGAAAAGGGCGCAGGAATTGGAGGCCGTTGTGCCGAGAGCATGCCGAATTCTCGGTGCCCCAGCGGCCAGCGGGCATCAGGCATTATTCATCAGGGAGAGTAACCGGCCTGCGAGGTGGGCGAGATCGACATGGAAATAACGAGGAATGCGATGGTCGCTCGCTTGGACAGTGGGCAGCGCGCTGCAGAGGAAGAGGTCTTCACCACCCGAGTTGTCGTCTTGGAAGCTGACGCGAGTGCGACGCTTGTGCTGATGCTGCCACACGGAGGTGTGCGTGGGTGTGGCGGCGGAGGCAGTGAAGAAAATACTTTGACGTGCCTTGTGAAGTGCAGTGTGCCTGTAAAGAGATGAGAGAACCCTGAATTGGCCCGAGAGGACCCTGGGTTGTTTGGGAGAAATGGGTGGACAAGTGAGCTGCACGTGACCAAGATCCGACCGCACAAGGATCGACAGAGCGCACACAGAGTGGCCCCAGCGCGGAAGGATCTTCTCGTCGTCGCCACACTCGCTCTTGTCAGCCGACCTGGCATCGACTTTGTCTCCACTCTCACCCACTCTCACCCACTCTCACTCCTCCTCTCCGCTCCGTTCTCCTCGTTGTCCCGAGACCCTCCCGGCTCCACTCCCCCACCCGGCCCTCCCCACCTGTTCCTGCCATTACATCCCCCCGCATCGCTTCTCGTTGCATTCCTCTCCCTCCTCTCCTGCCCATTCTACATCCTACTCCCACAATCTCTGCCACGATTCCGTCTCCATCGCACCCTCCACCACCAACCTCCCATCTCATGCCGCCCGAGAGGAGCGTTCCTATCGGCACGCCGCGCGACACTGGTCGTCGGCAGTCGGTTGTCCGCAGCTCGCTCGAGCTCGTCTTCAGCTGTGCGTCACCATGCCGCAGCGCGCGCACGCCCCAGTGACTCACTGACACACAGACTCGCGCTCTCAGCAACGCTTCTTCGCTGGCCTCCCTTCCGCCCCATCCTTCGTCGACTCGCATTGGGGTGATGTCGCGACCGATGACGACGTAGACGAGGACCGCGAGTGGGACACGGAGGCGGGCGGCTCAGGCTCGCGCTCGGGCTACAGCTCCGCAGACGAGGCCGAGCCCGCTGTCGATAGCGCGAGCGAGACGTCGGCATTTTTCCCCGACGATCCCGTGCGCGCTGCCGCCGAGAGCCGCCGAGGATCCCCCACGGACCTCACGAGCATCCGCGAGCGGCGCAAAGAGGACGACGCGGCGCGCAGCTCGCGCGCCTTGCCCACCAAGCGCGGCGGCCTACTCCAGATGTACGGCACCACGCCGACCGTGCCCCTCAGCAGTTCGGTGACGTCGAGCAGCGGGTCTGGAAACAGCAACAGCGCCGGCGCGACGCCGCGCGCAGGCGCCAAGCCGCTGCCAGAGGATCCGCCGAGCCGGCGCGTCAGCGTACAGCGCGGAGTGGGCGTCGGGCACGCGCCGCCCTCCCACCACGCGCTCCCCAGTGAAACGACACCCCTCCTCCCTTCGCCGAGCAGGAAGAACTGGGCCCCCGAGCGCTTTTCAATCGTTAGCTCGCCTGCGCGCTCCCGCCGCTCCAGCATTGCCGGGCAACGCCGCGTCTCACGTCGCCCACCAGTGCACGTTGGTGAAAGCAGCGACGGCCAGACGGTGAGTTGTCGGTGGGTCATATCTAACGCTAGCTCTTCAATGCCACCGCTGTGCTTGTTGGTATCGGCCTCCTCTCCATGCCTCTCGCGTTCAGTTACGCCGGCTGGATCGGCGGCACTATCATGCTCGTCGGCTTCTCGTACATTACCTGCACGACGGCCAAGCTCCTCTCGCGCCTTATCTTCGCTGACCACTCGTTGGTTGGCTACACTGACATCGGCAAGGCGGCATTTGGCCCCGCGGCCGGCGGAGCCATCAACGTTCTGTAAGCACTGCGTGCGAACTCGCTGACGCCAGCTTCTGTCTCGAGCTGTTCGCGATCGGCGTCGCGCTCATGGTCCTTCTGGGCGATTCGCTGAACGCACTGTTCCCCTCCATCTCATCGGACATGTGGAAGGTTATCGGCCTGATCGTGATCCTCCCCACGACATTCCTGCCGCTCTGGCTCCTTTCGTTCCCCTCCGTTCTTTCGACCTTCTGCACCGTGCTGCTGATCGGCATCGTCGTCTTTGACGGGTTGTGGAAGACGAACGCGCCGGGATCTATCATTGATCCGATGCCGACGCACCTGGGCCCCGAGCTCGACGGCGCCAACTGGCTCGGCGGCGTGGGTCTCGTGCTCGCCGGATTCGGCGGCCACGCCGTCATCCCCAGCATTGCGCGGGATATGAAGCACCCAGAATCCGCCAACCGCGTGTTCAACATTGCGTTCACGATTGCAGGCGCCATCGCGTTTGCAGCCGGCGCGACAGGCTACCTCATGTTCGGCGACGAGGTGTCTGACCAGATCACGCGCGACCTGAAGAACCCGTTCTTCGGCTACCCCAAGATTCTCAACACGTTTGCCGTGTGGATGATTGTGTCCGCGCCGGTATCCAAGTTTGGCCTTTGCTCGTGAGTCACGATGATGGGTGAAGCTGACCACAGACGCCCGCTAAACATTGCCATTGAGGGGTTTCTGGGCCTCGCACCCAACCCCGCCGTGCACCCGCCGCGCGACCGCCGCCGCTCGGTGGTGGAGCAGGTGTCGTCGTCGCTCGGCACGAGCTTCGCGGCCGCCGGTGCCTCCGACTACCTAACGGATGACACGTACGATGACCGCCCCAAGTCGCCCGTGACGCCGCTGTACGACCCGAACGCAACGCGCCGCGGCGAGGGGTGGAAGGGCATTGCGCGCATCGCGAGCCGCACAGTCATCACCATCGGGTGCACGCTGACGGCGATCCTCTTGCCCGGTTTCGAAAAGGTCATGGCATTCCTTGGGTGAGTTGATGTGACGCGCGCGGCTAACCCTCAGCTCGTTCAGCAGTTTCCTCATCTGCATCATCCTCCCCCTCGGCTTCTACCTCCGCCTCAGCCCCAAGCTGCTCCAGCTCGACGTGACCGACTGGAACGTGCGCGTCACCCGCTGGATCCAAGTGGGTGTGATCGTGCTCAGCACGATCATGATGTGTCTCGGGACGGCGTGGGCGTTCCTTCCCGGCTCGGGGCGCGCTGGCGACGAGTAGTATCTTAGCATCGTTCGTATCCTTCTCGCGTAATCTTTTATGGTGGTCTCTGTATGGTGTTCCGATTTGACATGCGGCGGAGGTGATTTGAGGCTGGCGGATGGCCGGATGTAGCCGAGCAGCGGGCCGACGTACGCGACGTCATGTCGAAAAGTCGATCATCATTGCACTCACACTCACCATGCTCGGCCTCGCGCGCCTTCCATCTCGCGCGCCAATGCTGAGGCGGCACCTCGCGCGGAGCTTCTGCGCATCCGCCTTCCCCCGCAGCCGCCGCCCCATCTCCGTCCCCGTGGACACCCCCGTGCCCGACTGCTCGCCCTCCTCCGCGTCGCCGCTTGACCTTCCCCCGCCAGCCGGGTCCGACCCCCTTCCCCCGCCCCCGCACGAGCGCTCCATCGCCGCGCGCCGCAGTCTCCTCCTCTTCGCGCTCCCCATCCCGCCGTCCGCGTGGCCTAGCCACCTCGACTTCGCGAGCCCCCTCCTCGCGGAAGCCGGGAATGTGCTCAAGCGCGCCGGCGTGTCCGTGAACGCGGTCTATGACGGCGTGGGGAGCGGCTGCTTCCCCCCGCCCTCGAGGAAGCGGGATCCATATACGCCGTCTACGAACTCGGACGCCGACGACTCCGCCTCCAACTCGTCCACCGCCGCGCCAGCCGCCGAGACCTACCCCGCTCGCCTCCTCTATCCCGACGGACGCACGTTCCACTTCCCTGAGTTCAACGAGGCCACGCTCGACTCGCCCCAGCTGCGCCGCGCGCTCATGTATCGGCCGTCGGGCAGCGTAATGGGTGCTGGTGCGGACGAGGTTCCCGGCGAGAGCGAGATGCCGAAGGAGGTGCTGGTGTGCACGCATGGCGCGCGAGACTGCCGCTGTGCGGATTACGGCACGCCGCTCGTCGCGGCGCTCCGCGAGCTGGGCGTGGCGGTGCGCGAGATCGCCCATGTGGGCGGGCATAAGTGAGTGGTCCTCCTTCGAGGGCAATGTGGAGGAAGGAAAGCAGGGAGAAGGAAGGGCACTAACCCCAGATGGGCAGCCAACGCCCTCCTACTCCCGAGCATGGACATGCTCTCGAACCTGCGCGCGTCCGATGCGCCCGCGCTCGCGGCCTTTGTGCGATCCCGCGCCCCCACGGACGCGATGTGGGCACACTGGCGTGGGCGGATGGGGCTTACGGAGGAGCAGCAGGCGCGGGTCTGGGCGCGGATCCAGCGCAATTTCGCGCCTGCTACTCCTGGGGCTGCGGCTGCAGGCGAGCGCGTACCGCTAACGTTCCGGACGTATGAGGGCGAGATGCGGACTGTCGAGGGGCGTATGGGGGATTCGCTGTTGCACGTCGCGCACGAGAATGAGTTGCCGGCTATGGAGGGGACGTGTGGGGGAAATGCTGGTGAGTGGGGTAGAGCAAGGATGGCAGAGAGGAGAAAGAAGAGAGCAGAGGCAGAAGCAAGGTGCTGACATCAGAATGCGCTACGTGTCATGTCTACCTCGCCCCGCGACCGTCGCCGCCACCAGTGCCCGAACCGAGCGAGGACGAGCTCGATATGTTGGACTTTGCGCTGGACTACCGTGACGGACTGAGCCGGCTTGGGTGCCAGATCAAGGTCACGCCCGAGCTGGCGCGGTGGTGTGCCGAGGGGGGCGTGATTGATCTGCCCAGGTTCTAGCGGATCGCGGAGAGGGTAGACAGCGCGCATGGGAGACCGCGACACAGCGGCAGGATCACGCAGGAGCGCATGGCTTGTCCTCTCCAAGAGAGAGGCGGCCGGACAGGGAGAAGCGCCCCCCAGCCTGCATAATATACAATGCATGTATGCCCTAGTGTACATGAATCATGCGGCGTAGCGCGCAAGGTTGCGCACCTCCTCGAGAAGGTGCAGGAGTTTGTCCTCGTCAGCGTCGCCGTTGGCGTAGCGTTCCAAGCTGGTGTGAGCGGGAGAAGAGGTGGGGTGCAAAGGATTGACGGGGGGAAACAAGAGCGCGAAGAGCGACGAATAATGCTGATCTCCTGCAAAGAGGAGACGAAGGACTGTCCTGTCACCAGAGAGACCGACTCACCTCGGAATCAACGACACGGCCACTTCAACGTTCTCTGGGCGCAGGTGCATTATCTGCGCCACCTCGAATGTGTTAAGGAAATCTCCAGCCGTAGTCTGGAGCGTTCTGGTGTGAGCCCTTCATCTTCCCCCCTTCAAACCCCCTCTCGATGCGTTACTCACTGCCGCATGCTCTCTGCAACTCCCGGCTTGACATTGTTGAACTCCTTAACGTACTCGACAGTCTGCTTGTACACACTTTCGTCAGTGCGTCCCCTCCGCATCTCCCACTTGTTGTCTGGCGGAGGCGGAGCGCCTGTTCCGTGCCGCGACATCTCGAGCAGGCTCTGCACCTCGCCGATGGTGAGTGCCTCCCCGCCCGCAAATTCGCCGAACTGGAGCTTGGTCGCGTCCTCCTCCTGGTTCGCCTGGCGATGGCGCGCGCGCGGGCGTGCGGGCGCCGAAGCCGCGGTGAGCTGCTGCGGTGTGGGTTTTGTGTCGACCATTTGGGAGGGGAGGAAGGGGGTACTAAGGGTGAAGATGAGGCTGGTGGAGCCGCTGCAAGCACTCCCAGGGGCCTAGGTGGGGGAGAGTAGATTGGCCCTTCGATGGAGCAAATATTAGAGCTTGTTGGAGATGGATGAAGCGAGAAGGAGGAGATCGAGATGAACAACAAAGTTGGGTTTGGAATTGAGGATTGACGAGGTTATGAGGTAGAAGACGGAATGGAGACACACTTGGAGTTGGGTGAGAGCGGGAGCAAATGTGTACTGGTGACGGAGTGGAGGGCATGCCGAAAGTTAGTGCGAGCCGAGATTCGACCGGCTCTGCGCGGGCGCTCACCGCCGTCGCCCGCTCTCCCCGAGTACCTGCTGCTCGTGTGCGGACATGACTTTGCCAGTCTCCAGCCTTTCCCCCCGGTCCTCGGTGGTCGTCGTTTGCTCGCAGGCCACTCACCGCTTCTGCCACTCTCGGCCTCTTCAGCCACCCTCCAGCCACACCAGCCATTCATTCATACATATGCATGCATCCGACCCAGGCTCTCGGCCAGCGGTCCTCGATGCCCGTGGCCGGATTAGACAGTGGCCAAGGCCGATGCATTCCAAAGTACATTGCATGCTGCGCGCTGCGCGTTGCGCGTTGAAGCGGGCCGATTGATTTCGTCCACGGCATTGCACCTCAAACGAGCCCCGTAACTGGTAACCCCGGCCCCCTTCCCCCTCCTTCATCCCGACCACCACCATCTCTCTCGTCGTTTCTCCTCCTTCTCCTCATCTCATCATCATCCACTTGCATTGCTTCGTCTCATACCCCCCTCCTCTTCCATTCCCCCGAACACACGCTCCGCTTCCACGCATGCCTGCGCTCATGTTGAATCATCACTCGCCCGCCTGAAAGACCACCGCAGTCGTGCCGTCTCTCTGCCTCCACCGGACCTGGCGACCCGACAACACCACACCTAACCCCTTCCCGCTCCTCTCCGTTACCTCACCTCACCTCACTTTACCTCACAGCCTCCATCTATCCCCAAGGGCTACCATCCCTCCGTACCGGCCCCACTCTGGCGCAGTCGCGCGCAATGATGGCCCCTGCCTTGACAGGCTCGACCACCACGGCCACATCGTCACGCAGAAGCTCAACCTCATCCATATCCCTTCCCTTTGCGACTCCTCCCACATCCCCAAAGTCCGCCACCAGCCGCATCCCAAAGCCCTCCTCCTCTTCCTCTCTCAGCTCATCGGCAAGAGTATCCAGCGGTAAAGCACGTTCAAGATCAGTTTCCAACGGTGCCGGTAACGGTAGCCCAATAGCTTACCGTGCCGACCGGCTAGTGCTGCCCTCCGTGTCGCCCGCCCCTTCGTCATCTTCCACTCCCAACGGCCGTCGTCCATCGCTCCCCTCATCTCGTTCCGAGGGCAAAGATCGTCTGGTGGGCCCTAGCGGCGTCGCCGGCCCGAGCCACGTACCAGTACCGCGTGTACCGTCAACGGTGCAAGGCTTGGTTCTAGTTGGCAGTGCCGCGGCCACCAAGATTCCTGCCGCAGGGCCGTCTGGTTACTCGTCGTCGCCCACATACACAGCGCCGCCGGGCGCACGTGAGTGGAATCGTTCCTCTCCATCTCCGGCGGCGACCATGCAGCGCGTGACTTCGGCGGAAGGCTCGGCTCGAACTGCAATGTCGACCAATGCGTCGGGACCACGCCGTCAACGGTCAGCCTCGTCGTTACCTCGCCGCACAACTGCCTCGCCCCATATGCCGGTCCCCGGCCGCCTTCCATCGAACGCCACCCCCCTTCCTCGAGACGCCCCCACAATCGCCGTTTCACAAGCTTCTCCTGCACGGTCACATTCACGGCCGTCCTCCAACCCTTCTCACTCTTCCTCATCACCACACGCTGAGCAGGCGTCCTCATCGTCAACAACACCTCACCGAACACCTCGGCGGCAGCAGCGATCTCGTGGCTCAACGCCTCAGCCCTCTCACGCGTCGTCGTCTCCCTCTGGCAACGGAGGGAATGCTCGAAACATTCCTGGCGATCGCCCTCCTCACACTAAAGTTAACGGTGTCGGTTACCGCCAGAGTTCTACTCCTCGGTCATCTGCACCAGCAAGTCGCGCAACGTCACGCGAGTCGTCCCCATCCCGGTCGAAAGGCAGGCAGAGGTCGGCGCAAGGACAAGCGCACGCGTCGCTTCGGCGCCAGCGCGGCGAATCTGCCTCCGGGCCTTCATCCGGGCGAGGGTCTGCACAAGACGACGCACGCTTCGTGTCGCTGTCTACAACGCCCACTGCCTCCTCCTCACGGAGCCGCATCCCGCGGAGAGAGGACGCATCCCCGTCGCGACTGATGATGGCCTCTCGAGAAGTCACCGAGCCACCACCACGATTAACGGCCTCGTCACCCCCTTCACGCGTCACCTCTGACTCGCAAGGCTTTGGGACCGAATCTTCACACAATTATTCCACTCCTCCACCTCTATCCGGATTACCGCGGCGTGGTGGGTCGTCAGGCAGGCAATCGGGCCGACAGCCCAAAACGCCCCAACCTTCCCCCACCCCCAACTCCCCTATGCTTTCGACCGGTCCACCTCCTCCGCCTATGTCGAATCGCCGGCTGAGCGTTCCTCCACAGGCTCGACAACCAGCTGTCCCCAACTCGACCCCGCCAGTGCCTGCGAAAAGTCCACTGAGAGCCCTCAATGTCTCCGTATCCTCCAGCGCCGTTGCTTCAAAACGGCAGAGTCGCGCGGTGGTCGCTTCTGAGGCCCCCCTCACGTCACCGGTACCGCCCGTGCCTCCACTCCCAGATGGTCTGTGTCCTGCACCAGAATCATCTACACCGCTTGCGCATCCTGCCTCACCACGAGAAGAAGCATCTTCACCAACTGCGCTGGAGGATGTGCGAACACCGCGCCCGAGCGTTTCCGCACCGAGGACTGACGGCCCACAAGGGTCACCTCTGGCCGCGTTAGCTTCGCTGTCAGTTGCTGATAACGCCGTTTCTCTCAACTCCGGACCGCCTTCTGACTCTGGCGGCGACACCACGACAGGTAGCACCAACGGCGGCCTGACGATTCCACCAAGGGCATCATCGTTTGCCAGCTCCCCTGAGCAGCTGCCTTGGTCTCACTCGTCCAGAGATGCAGGGTCGGTGGCAGCCACGCACGGCCACTCAGACGATCACGCTCAAGGAGCCACAGCATTCCCAGAGCCATTGGCTGAGACAGCACGAGCGCTCGCACCTTATTCCTCGCTAGGAGATGCTCATGAGGTGCTCCTGGCTTCACCGGATCAAGCCAAAGCACGCCTGTCCGTGTCGACATCGTCGACCTCTGCACCGGTCACGCCCGCGCCCTCCATTCCAGGGAGATCGATGCAACTCGGCGATTCGCGTCCCACATCCGAAGTTGAAACTACATCATCCGGCGACTTCCCGTCGACCTACAGCCCCGATTCGGCTCCACCATCGGCTCCAGCGTCTTCCGTCAATCTGTGGGCTGTCGGCGCACGGTACGAGAGCCCAGCTGATGAGACGGGGCCGGCCATGCACGTCCGCGGCGCCAACGACCATCAGGAGACGCTGATAGATGGCGTGTTATGGGGCCAGAAGCGCAATTCCTCCCTTCAGCTACCACCGCCATCCAAGGGGGTGAGCTCTGAACGTGACCTGAGCTAATCTGCAGGATAACCCGACTACGCCTGTGACGAACACCTTCGTCGACAAGGACTTGCCGGCTACTCCTCGCACTCCAAGGACACCAAAGTCGCCAAAGACGCCAAAGACGCCGAAAACAGCCCAGCGTCCGGGCCAGCACCCCACAATGCGCTCGCCTTCCATGCCTCAGATAGGTGTCAAACGAACACAGAACGGAAAGGTTGTGGAGGTTGAGGCGCCTCTCGGCTCACCCAGCTTCCCGCGGTCGAACACCGGGCCCGTTGGTGTTGGTCTTCAGCCGCCTATGTTGTCCCCTCGGCCCCAAGATGGTTCAGCTCGGCCGCAGAGCATGCTCATTGCGTCGACTCCCGTCACCAGGTCCCCCTCGCCCCAGCACATGTCGCGCCGTAGCCATCTCTTGCGCGAGATTGCGCACACAGAGCGCACGCACGCCACGGATCTCGCCCTCATCCGTGACGCTTACATCGGGTCATTTTTCCGCCCCGATTCGGGTTTCCAGCTTGGATCCGAGGCCAGCACGCCGCCCATGGACTCGTCGCGTCACTCTAGACGCAGTTCGGCATACGGCTCGCCAATGGAGGAGCTAGGCAGGCGCATCAGCGCTCAGCAGAGTGACATGCCTCGGCGGACAAGCGGTCATGACGGCGGATTGCGTACCAGTGGCTACCAAGTTGATGGACCCATGCGCCGCACCAGTGGACATGAGCGGAGAGCCAGCGGGGCCGACTCTGCCTGGTCCAATACATGGAGCGGTATCATGTCGCCAGTCATCAAAAGCCCGCGCACAGACATGGGAGGCAGCTCAGTGGACTTGTCGTACTCTGCATCAGGAGCGGCGTCATCATCAACTTCGCTGCTACCCTCGCCAAAGGTTCCATCGACCCCATCATCCATGAGTGGGGTGGCCCGCTTCGGCGCCGGTATGGTTCGGCCGCTATCACAGGCGGACATCAAGACCATCTTCCTAAATATTGGGGCCATGGCTGCCGTCTCTGACACTCTTGCGACTGAGCTTGAGGCAGCTCTCGGCAATGCGGAAGATGAGACCGCCACACCGGGTGGAGGCAACGGCACGGATCGTGTGGGGGAGGTATTCCTCAAGACACTGCCTCGGCTTCGTCCTCTGTACACGTACTACTGCTCGCGGCAGGCACAGGCGAGCGCGCGCCTCCAGGAACTGCAAAACGATCCGTCGTACTCGGCGCATCTTCACGAGTGCTGGGCCAAAGTCAAGGCACACACCCATGCGTGGAATCTCGACTCGATGCTTATCAAGCCTGTCCAGCGCGTGACCAAGTATCCGTTGCTGTTCGAAGACCTGTTGTCGTGCACTACTCCAGCTCATCCAGACTATTTCGCTATCCGTCAGGCCGCTGAGGGGGCCAAGTCGCTCGCATTGGAGGTTGATGAAGCCAAGCGCCGCAAAGACGTTATTTCGAACGTCATGAATGGCCGTTCGAGCGTCATTGGCGGACGGTCGTCGTCGTCCGTCAACCTCGTGAAGGACCCGAAGCGTGCCGGGGGAGGTCGTCTGCTCGGGCGGTTTAAGAAAGACAAGGCGCCATCGGGGCACGACCAGAACGCGATTCTTCACATTACGCCGTACGCCCAGTCGCAGCTCAAAGACTTGGCTAAGCGCCTGTCCGACTGCGAGCGCAACGTGCGGAGGTTGCTTGTGGAGCTCCCGGACTGGTGTGAGGCCGCTAGGTTGCTCCTGCGCCAGAAGATGGAGATCAACATTTATTTTCTCAAGTGGTATGCTCTTGGGCGAAGAGTTACGAACGATGATAGAATCGAAAAGGTCGCTCGTTTCTCGGGTGTGCTGGACAACATCCTGACGGGGGCATGGGAGGAGCTGGTGAGCAGGCTGTTGGGAAGTCAAGCTAATCTCAGAACCAAACAGTGCGCAACTCCATCCTCGTCAACCTGGAGAAGCTCCGCGAGACAACCAAGAACCCGCTGGCAATCATCGCCAAGCTCGACGAGAAGTCGGACGTGTACTCGCGCTATGTTGCACACCGACAGGCGAAGAAGTCGATTGATAAGGTCTTGCTGCAGGAGGCAAACGAGTACGTCACAGTGCACTCGCAGTTGCTCGAGGAGCTGCCAGCGTTTCTGGAGGGATTTACGCGCATCTACGAGATGTCGCTGGGAGCGTTCGTCGGGGCGCAGAAGAAGTACTTTGAAACTCTGCGGGATACGCTCGCACTGTTCTCAGCGCAGTACCTCAGCGAGCCGATGGAGATGTCCATGGTCGGGAACACATACAAGGAGGTACGCATGGATGTGTCGACACCGCGCGGGATCCACAAGGCCTGGCTCGAGCGTCACAGGGAGCCGAACAATATTATGAAGAGCCTGCAGATTACCGGCGGCGACGGAGCGCGCGACGCGCAAATGCGGGCGAACAACCTCAACGCCGGTCACATGAGCCGAGCTAGCGGCGGAAGCAGCGGGAGCGCGCCTAGCTCTCGGCGCTTCACGGCATCCTCGCGACCGCCATCGCATCGGAAGATGCCCTCGTTTGATGCAAGATCATCGACTCTGCGCAACACCCCTACCGGCACCGCATCGCAGCACTCATCAATGGAGCCCCCGTCGAGCGCGTCCAACCCACGTCGGCGGTCTATTAGCTTGAACGTTGACACGCCGCCAGGCTCAACTGGACCGGAGCTGAGACCCGACTCTGGCTCGATCTTCGGGAGCTTGATCAGAAGAGCAAGCCACCGTGAACGACGGCGCGAGAGCAGTACCAGCCTTCTTGATTCGCGCAGTGGTAGTGTCAGCGGCAGCAGCAGCAACCCGAGCGCCCGCTCCACGATGATGATGAAGCGCCCGTCGCTGCGACGCGAAAAGAGTACCAGCGCGAGATCGTCGGCAGCTCAGTCGCACTCGGAGGAGAATGACCGGCTGTCGTTCGGGCTGCCGCGGATACCCACCACCAACGACAGGTTCCTCTTCGACAACCTGTCAATCGATAGCCGTAAGAATGAGCCGGTTTACGAATCGCCAGTCACGTATGAACGCCAGGACATCGGCCTCTCGGCGCTAGGTTTGGGGAACACCACGCCCCCCTCGGATGCGTACTACAACAAGCGGACCCCGCCCGACGGGTACTTTCTTCAGCCGCCGCGCGAGCCGCACAGCGAGGATGCGACGCCCGAGACATACACGACGCCGATGGGAATGGACGAGCCCGACGCCGGCGAGACATGGCGCAACGCGCGCGTCCTGTACTCGTGCTGCGCCGTTGCCGACTTTGACCCAATAGAGCTTGGAGACCTGCGTTTCAACGGCCTCCGCTTCCTCCCGCTGCTAGCGGGCGACATGGTCGACGTCTTCCACGAAATTGGCCGTGTAGCCGAACTGCGCGACTTCCCGTACTCACAGGCAGGGGTAGACAATGATGGTGCAGTTGTGAGTCCCGCCACCGGTGACGGTATCAGCTAACGGCAGATTGCACGCTCAGAGAATGGGCTTATTGGTGTGGCGATGTGCAGCTTCCTGGAGCCGCTGCGCTCGTAGCATGAAACCTTGTAGCATGTAGGACAGTGGAGATCAGCACTACATTTGTATGCGATACGCGATCGGTGATGTAGCAGATACGCAGATGCAGCGGGATGATTGAGAGACGATTGCGATGCCACTCGTCCAGCGTGGCTCAGAGCGGTGGCGTAGCGGGATCTAGCCGGAGGCGAGTTCAGCGTCCACGGCCGACATCAAACACGATGGAACGGGACACACATCCCTCGGTATTCACTCGTCCACTCAGAACATATGCAGTTCTTTCTGTTCTGCCTGTTCTCGTACTCAATGTCGCAAAAGCAATCGTGCTCGTCATCGGCGTAATCGTTTCCTCACTCGTGCGCCCCGCACGTCGCCACCCGATTTGCTTCCGCCTCTGAAACTCGCTGTCAAAGTTGACCGAACAGCCACCTCAAGTCTTCATCTTGTCTCTCTCCACGTCTGGACCATCGCCATCATCCCAGCCTTTCAGCTCAATCCAATGGGATCGGTCACATCAAGGATGGGTGCCGATCCCCGTACGTCGGAAAACCCCTCCCCCGCCGTCTCTGCTCCTTCGTCACGCCCCTCATCGCCCCATTCGAACAATGGACGAAATCCCCGCACACAGAATGTCCCACACATCCGACCCCCCCACGCCCAGGCCGTCGCCAGCGCCTCCCAAAAAGACATAAATGCACTCCGCGCCGCTGCGCTCAAGAGCCGCATCAAGAAGGCGCAGGCTGATGCTGCAGCAGCGCAAGCTAACATTGCAGCTCATCATCGCGCAGCGCACAACGCCGCGGCCGCAGCTGGATCTGAACGCGAAGAAGGCGAGATCAGCGACGGCACACCTCCCCCTGACACCATGCCTGTGGTGGTGCACACGCAGCCCGCGGAGATCTCTAGATCGACCGTCGTAACCTTGTCACCACGTCAGTCTTCGTCCAAGCCTCCCAGTGAGTTATCAACTTCCGGCCCCGCTGAAGGCAGTGTCCAAAGAAGAAGAGGCATTGTTCCTCGAAGAACTGCGCGACCTCGTCCACGTCCTCGAGGTAGATCCCAATCAGCTTGTTGCTGGCGGCGCGCCTCAGCACCTCGTCAGGCAGGTCGTGGAGGAATACGTTGCCAAGCAGAAGGAGCGAGACACGCGGGCTAAGAACAGCGCGAGGCCAGAGATATGGCAGGCGCGTTCACCACTCCGCGAGAACAGCGGAACACCAGGCATACCCGACGCGCTTTCGCGTGCCTCGCGCGCAAACTCGTCCCGCAACTCCAGTCCCGATGTCGAGGTCATCGTCCACACCACTGGCACCAATGGTGGCGGTGGCCCACTCAGTCCCAGCTCCGACAGCTCGATGGAGGCTATGGTGGAGCGGATGGTCCCTCCTCTTCCGTCACCCCGTCCCCAGCCTCCCCTCCAGCACCCTTTGCCGCCCATACCACCACCCGCCGCTCCTCCTACCAGCTGGCCCACTCCTCCGTTCTCATCTCTCCGTCCTCCCGTTCCACAAGCTGGCCCCCCTCGCTTCGCTGTCCCCATCGACACGTACCGCCCGAACCCTCGCCCATCCACCGTCGCAGCCTCACCTTCCGTCCCGCCCCCTATTGTGCAATCACAGCAAATCAACGCTAGACCAAAGGGCCGCAAGCGTCGCGACCTGGATAGCGCAGCGCTGGGGCCCGACACCCTTGACTATGGAGATGACGCGGCGGACGACGGCGGGCCGAGCAATGCGCGTTCTCCAAGGCCCGCAGTCGCTCCACCTGCACCACTGCCCAAGACAATCCTTTCGGCTCCTCCTGCGACAGAACCTATTCCAACAAAGTTCAAGCCTACACGCGTCCCATCGCCGCCATCGCCGCCATCGCCGCCATCGCCGCCATCGCCGCCATCGGTCCCTCCCCCTCCTATCCCTCCCCCACCCCCCACACGAGTGGATGAGCTCGCTGAGGCTCGTCGCCGCCTCTTGGACTCAATGCGTCGTAAGAAGACAGCCACTCCGAGCTCCGCGGCAGCCACACCCGCTCCCTCTACCGCGGCATCTGAACAGCGACAGACTGGACAAACCCCACAGCCGCCCATGGATGTGGACAGCGAAATGGAGGAAGGCGAGATAGAGGAAGCTGAGGAAGGCGAGGTTGCTGAGACTGCCCCATCGCTTAGCTTTCAGATGACGACGTTCTCGCAGGTGCCAATACTGCCACCAGCCGCAGAGCCGACCCGATTCTCGCCACTGGAAGACGGAACGATGGCTCCACCTTCCGTGCAAGCGCCCGTCCCCACTCGTGCCCCGTCTCGTGCTAACTCTCGTGGGGTGAAGCGCCCGCACGCCGAGGACCTCATGGACCAGCCGTCACGACCACCTAGCGCGTCGCGTCCTCGCCGCAAGATCTTTTGCGTTACGGCGCAGCGCCCCACTGCTCTGACACTGTCCCTTGACGACGGAAGCGACAGCGAATCCGAGGATGAACAACCCGCGCCTGTTGTAATCCCAGCCCCAATAGTGATGCCGCCAGATTGGGAGACGATACAGAAGGAAGAGGAAAAGGCGCGCGCAATTGCAGAGAAGGAGGAACACATTCGTCGCCTTCGAGCGCGCATCGCCGAGCTGGCGGAGAAGAAGAAGTCCTCGTCGGCGCAAGCCACGCCCACTGGTGCGCTGACCCCCACGACTGCGAGCAGTATCGCCGAATCGGCCATCAAGGGGACGATTGGCGACCCCGTCCAGTTGTCGGCGTCAACCCCATCGCCTGCCACGGACGAAGGGAGCCAAGGTTTGCATACCGCCGTTTGCTCGCTTACAATACAGACAATGGGATGGACGTAGACGAACCGGGTAAGTACGGACGCTCCGGCTCTGCGGGATGCTGACGCCCTTGCCACAGAGTCAAGTTTCAGTGTGGAGACAGGTAGCGTTACAACTTCTTCTGTTCTCATGCCAGCTGCAGACGAAGCGCCCGTGCCGAGCGTACGTTGAGCGAAGGCTTACAGCTAAAGGGGCAGACGTTCCGTCCCTACAAACCTCTTCTTACACAGTACCGCCAGCTGGCGTTCAGCCCACCACCTGACGCTGAGCCGACACTTTCCCTGGACTGGGCACGGATGTCGTCGATCGTACTAACCCACCGACTACAGCGAAGCCCCGACATTGAGCTGTGCCCCTTTGAAGCAGCTGGGGGCCGATGCACCGATAAGAAGTGCGAGCATGTGCACTTTGATCGAGCTGAACCAACTGGTGCGTCAATGCTTGCCTCTCATACCCGCTCGTCAACTGATCTTGGCCTGTAGACGACGACCTGATCGTCTACATCAGTCAGACTCTTGCCCCACAAAAGGGACTGAACGCAAAAGTTCAGGAGCTTGACCGAATCGCCATCATAAATGCGCTCAACGCGTCCCGGGCTGAGCTGTCCAACTCTGGCAAGATCACGGAGCTGCGCGGTAACAAGAAAGGCATGAAGAGGAAACGCTCCAAAGAGCTGGCGCTTCTGCTTGACTTGACCGCTCAACGCCTACGAGCCAGGTGAGAGTGATCTTTCAAGTGTAACCGATCACGTGGCCTTCGGAAGTTGCCCGTCTGTCAGTTCCATCTTCCCCCAATGTTTGTACTCTGGCACACTTTGTGCAAATACCATCCCCTCTGATGCAGCTGCTTGTGTTTGACTATGACGGCTTGGCATGCCGTGAGCAGCTGACAAGCTGCCGAGCGCGAGCCGATCTCTATTGCTTCTAAATTTGAGGCTGTGAATGTCATTAAATCTTGATCAGGTCCAGGAATGCATTAACAACACATTCACGCTTTGTCCGACAGCCGACCCGCCGGCGCTTCGCGGCCCGAGCGGAGTGAGACATCGATGACGATGCCACCCGCCTCCCCGCGAGCACCGCGACCTTCGCTCCCACCATCCGTCGGACTCAATTAATTACCAAATGCGCTACGCAGCGCCGCCAACATTCCGCTGCGAGATCCTTGTGCGCCGCCACGTAGGCACTAGCATACGGGGTCTGGCGAGCAGCCGCGGCTGCTCGCGAGTCGCCGGGCGCCTGCCGCCAGATCGCTCGCGGTCGCGGGTGCCGGCACGGCGTCGGTGCCGACGCCGGATGTTCGAGTTAGGGTAAGTGGATCTGCGCCGATGGCGTGATGAGGCTGGCGATCTGGCAAGGCGTGCAGGCTGACACGTCAATTGCGCCGCCTGACATTTCATTTTAGCATGTTTGTGCCATCAGCCAGGGAGCGGCAGGGAGCAATTGAGGCAAGGGTCGAAGGGCAGGATAAACCAAGTTCCGCTTCTCCCACGACGAGATCCGCACGCCGCTGCGCCTCCGCATTCAATTCAGCCTCGTCCACGTGCGCACGATCATGCTTACCGCCGTCAGCAGGCCGTCTGGCCGCCGTCGTGATCGCATTCATTAGGTGCGCCACGGCGTGTACGCCCGCGACATACAGGACATGCCAGGAATTTGGGCAGCTCTTGCTGCTCTCCAGCGTCCGCAGACCGCGCTCTGCGGCGATGCCGCGCGCGCACGCTCCAGCACTGTGCCTGCCGTGCCGCAGCGGAGAGCAGCAATGCAATCGCAGGCTAGCTTCCAATCGAGCCAGCTCGGCCTGCGCTTCGCTCCACTCAACCACATTCCGCAATTGCCTCCGGTGGATGCCGCCAAGGCCAGAACTACGTAGAGCCAGAGCCAGAGTGCCTGAGATTATGAGGATCATCCTCGTCCCTGTCCTGCGGCGACGCAGGCGGGACCGTGAATAGAGCTATTATCCATTGTTAGCACCATGCGTGGGGTATGCAGGCCACGTGGGCGGCATCCTTCGGGTGCGAGCGGGGGGTCTGCGTGGCTGCGGCATGCGCAGGCGGCACCCGTGATGCAGTGACGAGGCACTGTGGGCATGGCCAGGCATTGCAGGCAGCCAGCACGCTTGGCACATAGGCACCAGCGCTCAAACCGGCCCGTGCGGCCAGACAGGCATGGCCATAAAGGCCCCATGAGGATTGCGTGCCTCGCATGAACGTGCGAGTCGGAGGGTTGCATCCGCGGGCCAGCCGGGTCGGATGTACCTCTGACGCCGCAATGGGGTCCTGCGTTCGGCATGCAGCGTGCAGAGGAACAGACGTGCCGTGCAGGTATGCAAGTGAATGAACATCACGTGGCCCAGCGTCTCGGCGTCTCGGCGTCTGGCTTATGGGGCGTTGCTGTCGGAACGCACCATCTCTTGGCGCCCTCGTCCGCGGGTGGCAAGGGTGACCGCCAAGCCACGTCTCCGACCCGTCCGGAGAGAGGCGAGGCGTAGGGCAGCCCCGTAACTATGCAGCGTCGCGTCCGAAGAGCGACCTCTGAGAAAACGTCCAATTTTGGCTACTGCGCTGTGCTCAATCTTGCGTCCGATCACGGCCGCCGTCATGACCGCTCGCACTCATCCGGCTAACTTCTGAGCCTGGTCTGGCCAGTGGGCTATCTCCTTGCGCCCGATTCTGGCCTTGGCCTGTACTCGAGCACACAGCGATCGGCGAGCTAGCTGCCCATTTTCCGCTGATGAACGGAATGCCAACGTACCTGTATACCGCGGTCAGCGCGGACCACCGCGCCCACACGGGCGTGGCCTGGACTGTGGGTCATGGGGCGGAGAGGGTAGTGTCGAGACGTTGGGCCGCTCTTATCAGGCGGTTTAGATAGGCCCATCTTCTATCGCCAGTACCGATAGTGTGGCGGGCCTCACGTTGCGCCCAAGATGCGCCCGCCGTGATATGCAACCATGCGGATTTCTCGGGCTTACCAGTGGCAGGCGCTTGTTGAGCTGGAACGGTCGAACCGCAACGTAGTAACCAAGTCAAACACTTTCGCCGGTTCACTGCTTGGACGCTTTGTTGGTGAACAACCACGGCGGTTCTCCGTCGTCTCAACAGGAACAACACTGCCACGCTCCGCTCAATTCCCACCTCGCTTAGTAGCACGCAGAGAGTTTGTGGCAGCGACGCGGTATGCACAGATACCGAGGGGTGCGTGGCATTGTTCGGACGGCGTTTTGCGTCGATTGTGTGGTGTTTGTATGGTAAATGGGTAGGGTGGTCAGAAGGGCGTTGAACCGCGTGGGCGGAATTAGACATGAGTGGGGGTGTAGAAGACTGGAGGAGCCCACTCCGTGGCGTCAATCTGGTTTAAAATGCCCCAAGATCTGGATTATGAGACTAGCGAAAGGAGAGGACCTGCATGAGATCCATTTGGAGGACGCGTCGAGATCAGAAGGGGGGAGTGAGGAGTCCAGGATGAAGCACATTACCACTGACATTGGCGATTGAGATTCGGGATAGGTCCTGGACCCAAGACGCCCTGTCCAGCTCCACTCACGCGCATCACTCGGTCGAACTTACGAGTGACAATAAATGGAAGCATCGCGAAGACGAAAACATGTGGATGGTGGCGTAGAAGCTTGAGGGTTCGGCAACGCGGCAGGCAGGTAGGAAGCGACACTCCATCGTCGTTTAGCCGTGAGTAGTCACTCTCCCTATCCTCACCCTGATTCGGTGTTAACACTGTCATGTTTTTACCCCGCATGCATTGAGGGCCATCTCCCTGTGGGCGCCCGGGTTGCCAAATAGATCCACAGGCTTGATGGAGCAACGAAGCGCTGATAGGGGAGGTGCGAGGGTGGGGTTGTGGATTGGGGCACCAGTACCCGCAGCAATGAGTGGACGATGACTGGATAGCCGAGGCTAAATGAGAGTTGATTGCATGGATGATGTGGCGCTCGTTGTGTGTGGCGGGCTTTTCTCCGACGATCCCAGGAGGGTTTGACTTACGGTATCCGAGTTGCCATCCGAAGAAGGCGAGGCAGCAGCAGCGACGGGCGTGATCGGCCGCCGCCAAGCCTAACAGCAACATCCAGGCAGATGGTATCGCACGCTGTCGGACTGCACCCTTGTGACGCGCGAGAAACGCTTCACACGAGAGGGGGGTGCCCCTAGCGCTGTGCACGACATCATGTTGATCACGGGAGCCACAAGACGTGGGAAACCGCAAACCGGGTTCGGCCTTCCTTGGGTTTCGAGCTGCGCCTTGCACCAGTAGCATGCATGTGGTGCAGGGTGCCGAAGAAGCGGCAACGTTGTGTACACCGCCCCGGAAGTAGAGGGAGGTCGCGCATAAAGGAACGGCGGCGCCCGTCGTGGTTATGAGACGCCAGTCACCTGCGCCGATGGTGCCCCGATGTGCTTGCCCCGTGCCCGTATCGCGATTGTTTTGGGTTGGTTCTGGTAGAGCGCCCGGAAGGCGCGCGAGTCGGTCGCCGTTCCTCTCTGGTCTGTTACACTTGAGAGGCGCATCGCCGAGCTGCACGCGAGATCGGGCGGCGGCAGAACCAGTGGGGAGGGGAATAGGGCCGTGTTCCATGGCCGTCCAACTAGAAGATGGCACATGTAGAGCAGAGTGGAGCAGAGGAGCGGCGATGAGGGGCAGATGGGCGGCGGGGCGGAGGCGCGGAGGGACGGGGAAAGCAAAGTGTTGAACGTATGACCGAGAGACGATTGGCATGGATAGCGAGAGGAGTGGCATGAGTGGGGAGGGAGGTGCGAGGAATGTCGGAGGACTGGACAGTCGTGTCCTCGTCGAGCAGCTCGATAATGATGTTGTTAGATGGGATTACAATCGTCATTTCACTTTATCCCATCTTTCCTTCTTCCATCCATTATCCGTCCATTTTCATAAATACCCTTCCTTCCTTCCTCTCCTCCTCTCATCCTCTCACTCTCTCATCGTCGTCAACCTCCTCGCCGTTGTCGCCCTCCTCCTCTACGACTCTGCTCCTCTCACGATCACACACATCATCCAAATTACTGGTCACCTCCTTACTGCCATCACCGCGCGCGCCTTGGTGCCCCTCTTTTGTATCTCGCTTGGCCTCCACCCCCACCTCTCCTCCAACAAGCGGAAGCTTCCTCCTGTCAACCTGCCTCTTCACTTGAGCGCGTGTTCTGGTTATCTAGCTACTAGATTTCTTGACAACTTTTAACGTGTCCGTCTCCGCCGCTCACGCCTCCCCCCCATACCTACCGGTCCTCGTTACGACATCAGGCTGCGATTCGAGGCACCGAGTCATATTGGCACTTTCTTCTCCGTAGCCTGGCGTGAATCTCACTCCATTAGGCGGGCTCGCCTGGTCGACCAAGCACTGTCGGTCGGTCAAGCGTTCGAGACCAGCGTTCGAGGCCAGCGTTCGAGGCCAGCGTTTGAGGCCAGCGTTCGAGGCCAGCGTTCGAGGCCAGCGTTTGACTGCAGGAAGTCTGGGGACACTGCAAGGAGGGAAAGGCGCGTAAATCCGGTAGTGACACGCCCGAGGCCAATTGGACGCAAGGGGGAGACAAAAGGGGTCGACACCATCATCCAGGGTCACGCCTGCACACGCTCACGTTGACCAGTTCGAGATTGTCTGTGAATCAGTGTGTCCTCTTGGCCTGCAGTGGTACGGTGAGTCATGTCTCGACAACACTTGGCCTCCGGCGGCCATCACAACACCCTCCCTCATGCACATGCTGCGCACAAGACGTACCGGCTTCTGGGGTGCTCGTATGCCATTCCCCGCCACTCGCATCCATCATCACACCCGCGGTGTCTCATCACTCCGCTCTCCCTTCTCCTCATACCACCGCCCGCCACCGCCACCGCCACCACCGTCACATCCTCCCTCCAGCCCTGTCCATGTACATTATCAACTCCCCCTTCCTATTTCCTGCCTCTGCTCCACAACACGCATAAGCAGGTCTTGCCTGTGTTGTCCGCTCCATGTCGATGTGCACACACGTTTTCCACATCGTGTCCTTCCATAACCCGCCTCAGGCCTTCGCTAATCTTAGGTCGACCTGCAAGTTCCCTGATCCTCGTCACAGGACTTGCCATCGTTCAAGCTCGTCCGGGGGCTGGGGTTGTCACGGCTGTTCAGAAAACAAACTTGCGGAGGGGTGAGTCTGTCTGTGCGTGCATACAAGTCCTCGTTTCAGTGCCGCTGTACTGCCATCCCCACATCTCGTGCCGGCTATGTCCGCGCGAGGAATGGCCGATGGCGTTTCAAAATCAAAGGTGATCACAGTTCAAGGTCTTGTCCCTTGGGCCTTATGAGCTGGGGGCACCGAGTATGATCAATCACCACTGCACGATGCCAATCTGCCTGTGTTATCGCCCTCCCTCTCGCTCGCATCTTGTTCGGCAGCATATGCGCTATTCAGCCCGCCCATCACTGTGCAATCGTCAAATGCTAAACATTCCAGTGCGCTGTACCGCCCTCGCCAGGTAAATCCGCCAACTCCACTGTCGGCGGCGGCGTAGCTCCACGCCGAGACTGGAACCATCAATCAATCCCCAAGCGACCTAGCGCCGATATCACTTGACTGGCTACCGTCGGCTCAACAGCGTGGCATTCCTCATTTCGCGACTCGCAAGTGTAGCCAGCGCAGGACCTGCACTTCTGTCCAGCGCCGACGGACACCCGCACGACTTTACGCAAGCCGCACGTAGCAGAGGAACGAGGCTATCGTCATCACCAACTCCGAGGTTCGAGCGCCAGGGCACCAACCCTGAAGGTCCGCACCCAGGGCACCTTTCCCTGATCAATCTTCGGTCTCATTCCTCTGTCGTCGCGCTTAGTCGCTCTCTTCAACCGTTCGTCTCCTCGGCCGCCGACTCGTGCAGTCTTCCTGCTCGCCAGCGCGTCCGCGCTTCACAACGAGGCCGTCCTCGACGCTCAACCCGGCTCTTCATTGTAGTCATCAGCCGCTTCCCACCCACGACTGCAACGGTTCAGCCGGCCTCCTCCCCATTCCTCACTCTAAGCTCACCCTTTTAAATAGCTACCGTCGGCCCGATAGCTCGTGCACATCATCCGAGACCCAGACCTTCAAGCACGAGCCAATTACAACAATACTCTCGACCCGTGTTCCCACAATTACTTTCTCACACATTGGCGCCGAATTGTGCACTTTGTGAGTTTAGTTATTGAATGGGAAGAGATCCACTTGAGACGTGCAGGGGAGGCGAGGACACGCGTACTTACAGTGCGGAGTATTTAACAACGGGAGGCGGGCGAGGGGATCGGGGGAAGCGGGGGGAAAGCGGGGGCGATGTATCGCCAGAGCGTCAGGCCCCGTCCTCGTATTGATGGTCTGCAAGCCCAAAGCCACTCATCACCCGACACAAACACTCCCACATGTGTCTCACCTCATGCGCTGACATTAGGCTGCAGATCCGGCGCCAGACATTCCGCTTTTGCCGGCCAGCCAATCATCCCAACACACACTGCTTTCGATTCGACCGTCAAGGCCAGCGAGCTGGTCTTGCACGTTAGACAGCGGGACTAGTCCTGACAAGCGCGAGGTAGGCCGCCCTGCTGAACCTGCCGTTCAGAACCGACCGCGCGGAATTGACCACGCCCCCCAGCAGGTTGCCGCCTTGGAAGTCTCAGGGAAGTCTGCGCATCGCCGCCGAGCAGGCCGCCTCATCAAGGTCAACATGGCGCGCAGGTCAGACAAGGTCGCCGAAAGTCATGCATTGGCAGGTTCTGCAGCTGAGACCAACGCTCCAGACCTAAAGGCTGCACCCAACAGTCATCCAGCGGGAGAACATAACAAAACTCCGCGGTGGTCAACTGTTCAGCACGCATCCAACCACTTTCATCGTCACCCAAACTCTCCCTCCCCTGCCTATCTGCACGGAGATTCGCCTCGCAGAAGTGAAGCAGATCATCCGCCTGTAGCAGAACTGCATACTAGGATGCCCGACGACACGAGTCCGCCCAGTTATCGCTTCCATCAGGGCCAAAACCCACCCCACCCGTACTTCCATAGTCGTCAACCCTCGCATCATTACGCGTCACAACAAGCTCGACAGGGTTCCTACGCGACCTCCTCTGGCGACCGGTCCCGCTCCCGTGAATCCACCTCACCCACCGGTTCGCCCGACCACTCTCGATCTTCCCGGGCTGGAAGCCATGCAGCGGACCTAACGTCCGGTGGCGAGCACCGTGTTAGCCCAGCGGGGGCATCCGCTTCGACCGAAACTCTGTCTCCCAACCGCCGCCGGACTCGAGTCCTCATGACAAGAGTGCAGTCCGAAGCTCTCAACCGTCTTTGGGGCCTAGTAAGATCTGGCGACGAGTTTTCTAACATAGCAGACTATGTTCCCATCCACCAGCGAAAGAGAGACCTTGGCGCAGCAAATTGGATTGACCTCTCGTCAAGTGCAAGTCTGGTTCCAGGTGAGTTCCATGTGTGGCTTACTTTTATGCTCGTTGCTGACATGACTATCAGAATCAGCGCCAGAAGCGCCGTCGAGAGCGTGAGACCGATGATGCTGTTCATACGCAACTCCTTCCCGACTTGCTTGGGCACTCGATGGGATGGCCAACGTCTGCCATTCCCGTTCATCCTTCGCAGGCACGCATCACACGGATTTCTGCGTCGTACCCCCCGCCCCCACACGGTCCTCCTCCCAACTACCATCTAGCATCTCAGACGATGCTGCCGACGAGAGCTCTGACGCATCCACCTCTTTACCGCCACGAGCGACCGCCTGACGACTTTCAACGTGGACTGAGCGACTCGCAAATACCCCTTGCGGGGAGGCACATTACTTCTGATGTCCCCAGCGCTTGGCGTCATCCCTCGTCTCGCAGCGGTAGCTTTAGCGGCGCACACGCAGCGTTTAGAGGATACGACAGGAGCGATGAGTTTGTAGGAGCATCCGCAATCCACGAATCGCACATTGGTCCGCTTCGTCGACCTCGCTCAATGTCCACCTCCCAGCAACTCTACCGATGGGCATCTCAAGTGGACAACTCACCACCTTCGTCTCGGGATGCCATGTTGGGCTCAAGCATGCCGGCTCACTCGGCATATGCTCACGCAGACGGTCTTAGCACCGAGCAGTGGCCTCAAGACGACCGCTACGACCGCTACGTAGGCTCCACGAATCCAGGGATACGCGATCAGAGAGACTCAAACTCAGCTCCAGCTCGGGAGTCCCAGCTACCGCCTTCTTTGATGCCGATGGTTATTGACTCGCCTCGAGCGGGGCCCGAAGCGATCACTTTGCAGCCCCTCCACTTCCGCGCAAGTCAGGTAAACGAATCAATGGCTGCTTCCTCTCCCTTGTCCGACCGCGCCTTCAGCCCTCGCGCACGGCCACGGCCACATCGACGAGCGAGCAGCGATTGCGACGATGGCCAAGGATCATCTCAAATCAGCGTCGCAGATCTCATCAATTAATTCACTTCGCTCACCTGTGTCATGCGCTCACCCACACGCCACAGTCTTCACTGTACCACTTAACGCACGTGTCTCCATGATTCCGATTTCTCCAGGCGTTTTTGGTCATCCTTTATAGTCGACGTGAACTCGTTCGAGCGACATCGTTTTACCCAGCCTCAACGTTTTCAACCATCACGCACATCGGAGCAGTCTCTTCATCAAAAGTCTTTTGCTGAGGGGTTACTCAGTCCAAGCAAGACCAGATGTATCATAGTGTCACAATACACCTCTCTCCTTCCCCAGTGCTTGGGAAATATCCAGGAAAACCGCCGCTCTACTCTGATTACCTTCTCTCACTCTTACCCGCAGATCCGCCACCAGCTGACATTTGAAACGTATGGGCGCACGACTACGTTGGGTCCCGTCATAGATCCCTCGTCGTCACAGGGCCGGTATTCCTCGGCCTCTGCTCAATTAACTCCCGTGCTGCGAGCGAGCGATATCCGAGCCAGCTTCGCTGACGCTCCACTTGCCGGAAGAACGCGGGTCAACTTGTGCAAAGATTGCGGGAGCTTGCGCGTCGACGCGCTCGCGCCACACTCGGCACGCTGAGCTGCAGAATCAGTTGGTCGGTTCCTGACATTCCGAGCTGTAGACGTCACGAGCCAGCAAGCCCTGAAAATCTCTGCAAACCGACCCACCCACGATGTGCGGACAAATCTTAAATTTTGGTTCCACCGAGCGCTGTCTGTGCGTGCGACCGGGACGCGAGTGACCGCGCTCCAGACTTCCCGAATCCGCCGGGCCGATTGGCACTGTTGGCCGTTCATGCAATCTACTCGTGCTGTCCACGACAATGGTGCCGGTGCCGTCATCCGACCGCTCCCACGCCCGCAGCACAAGGCAGTCAGCGCATACCGCAGATAGGTGTGTCGTTACGTCGCATGAAGCTCAAGGTCTCAACAACAAGCGCACGAGTGCCCGGTCTTCTGATAACGGCATGTGGATGTAGCGCCCTGTTCGCAGGCACACTCGCCCTGCTGCTTAAACGCTTACTGGAGTCGTAATCTCCGAGCCTTTGCATGCCTTGTACCCCTGGGATCGGAGCAGAGATCGCAGAGATGGTCACGGATTGGCGAAGGCGACTTGACGCAAATCATCCTCCTTACCATGCGACGACAGGGGCTGGAGAATCTGGAACTGCCCGGATCAACCCAGCAAAAAGTACAATGACGCGGACAGCTGACAGCGGGCTCGGCTAGAAGCCCTTGCCTCGCCTCTCATGCATGGCTGCGACCGTCACGCACTTGAAGATCATCCCCAAGGAGCGCGCAACACTCTTGCGTAAACAAAGGTCAGCTGGTCAACGAGCGCTGTCCCTGCGTGCACAACCTTGCGTGCGTGAGTGCGTTCATCCGCGGGCGGGCGGCTGCGCATATGTCGGGTGCATGGTCTGCATCCCTAAAGCTGCCAATCAACACATCCTCCGCAGCGGGCGGCGGCTTCGCCGCACGCCATCTACCCCTCACGGCGGATTGGGGCCGCCTCCATCCTCCATACCTTGATTACCCCAGATCGGTCGGCGGAAATGATACAGCTCGAGTAGGGCGTCTCGACCAGCCCCAGCGCGCAGATTGAATCATAGTGTGGCCGCAAAGGTTGCCGCTGTGTGTTGACCGCGTGCTGGGCTCGATCCAATGCCGAGGATCCTCCCGCGACCGAAGACGATGCCGACGCGAGCGGACGCGCTACAGGCAGAGTATAGAAGAGCTGCGGGGTCCCACTGGCGATTCGGAACGAGACGTCCTTCTCGCGCTGGCTACCACACACAACAAAGCCTTCACTCGGGCGCGCGACATCCCAGTACCTAATGACACGATCTGTTCCGGCGGTCACCATCCAACCAGGGCGTATTTTGTCCTGTGCGGTCGGGTCGTCTTTGTCCCTGACGACGGGCGAAAGAGATGAAAATGTCTCGCCGACGAGCAGAGCCTCCACGGAAGGCAGATCGTCGCCGGAGGTGGAAGGCAGCCCACCACGTCCGCCGGCCAGTTCCGCGATAAGCTCGGACTTTGTCTGCAACACATCTCGACCGAGAGCGGGCGCCCGGGTGCCGGCCTGAGGCCGAGAGGTGCGTGTTTCGTACTCCTCAACCAACTTGCCTGTTTCGATGCCGTACGTCTCAACGAGCGGCGTTTCAGCTCCCATGGGATCGTCGGCGTTACGCTTGATGGACGCCATGATCCACCGCCCACGACCACGAGCTGGATGCAATGCTAAAGACGTGATCCCGCCTCGTGAGGACCAGCTCTTTACGAGCAGGCCAAACCGCAGATCCCATAAGCTCAGCGCGCCTGTCACCGTGCCGACCATGATCCAATGTGTAGTCGGGCAGATGGCAGTAATGGGTCCAAGCTGAAGGGGGTGCTGTAGCCGCTGTTTGAGCACCATTGTTCGGAGGTCTAACACCGCGATGACGCCCTTGCTTGTGATGATCAGCAGTGACGACTCTGGGTGTCAGCGAAAATGCAAAAATTTCCTGGATGCCTACCATGCAGATGCGCGATGTGGGTAATGTGCCCGTCTTCCTCGTCTGCTGCCCAGGTACGGATGCACTCGATGCTCTTGTACTTAACTGAGGATCCGGACGCGTGCACGTGAACGCGGAGGATATGAAGCGAACGATCGGACGCTGCGGCAGCGAGACAGTGTGTCTCTTCGATGCGGCACATCGCTGTAACACCCGCGTCCATGCGATACGTGAGCCGCGGACGCGCTGCGACCGTCCGCTCAAGGCGTGCACTGTCCCATACGAGAACGCACGTGTCCACGGACGCCGAAGCAAAGAAGAGCTGATCTGGCGACGTAACGAGAGCCGTGATTGCTCCACTGTGCTGCGGCAGGTGAGCAATCATGGTCGCGAACTGAGGCGACGAAGCCTTGATCCGTGGTCCACGCTTGCGTTGTCCGGGATGAACGCGTGGGCCAAAATCCAATCGCGGTTCTCGGTAGTTTTCCAGGTCGACGTGCTCCAAGAATGCACGAACACCTGGATCTGCACCATCATATGTACTGCCATATGGCGCCAGTGGGCGATGGGCTGGTGTCCCTGTGCCTATCGCTGGAGTGCTCCGGCCTGAGGGAAGGTCATCGTGCAGTGATGTTGTCCCAAGAACGGTCGCTGTCGTCGCCTTGACGGCTGGCTGCGCTTTTGAGTCGACCCGCACGTGGCGAGATGCTTTGTTCGTACCAGTCGCATCTACAGTTGATGAGATTCCAGACTCTGAAGGGCTGGCCACCTTCGGCACGTCTGCAGGACGATCTCGCTCTCGTTCCCGTTCTGGTAGAGTCTGGCTCAGCGGTTCAAGAGACGACAAGCGTTGCCGAATCTGGTCAAGAGGACTGTCGCTTCCACGGTTACTTTTATTAGCAAAGGAGGTTCGCCGACTCGGCGTGTCTGCCCCGCCCAGGTCAGGTCGGAGGCGCCTCAACTCATGGCGTGCATCAATGCCCACCGTGCGTTGGGAGATGAATACCGTCTGCGGCGTTACTCCCAATTCCGTCAGGGAGATCGCCTTGCCAGAGGTGAGCTCGGCTTCTGGAGGTGTGCTCCCTCCAGATGCTTGCCTCCTGTTATTAGTACAGCATTGACTAGATATCACTCACGCTCGGGCTGCATGTGCCTGCTTGAAGATAAAGTCTTTCAGAACGATGATTCTCTTTTCATCCTTGGGGGAAATACCTTTGTCCTTCAAGAGTCCTTGCATGGAGTCCGAGGAGCCCATGGTTGCGGCCTTGGTCAAGCTGGTCTTGGCGCTGGAGCGGGAAGCCGATAGGTTCCAGAACCCAGGAGGCGAATTCTGGAGTGCTGCAGCTTTCGCAGCCTGAAGCGTAGCGTACGATAACTGAGGTTAGCTGAGCCAGATGTCTCCAATCTCACTGGTGGCACCAGGGCGCTGAGGATGGAGTCCTCCTCGAGAGCGACAATGTCGGAGCGTAGAGCTGGTCGAATCGTTGGATACAGGATACACCAGACGTCTGACGGGGGGAGGTGATTCGCAGCCTTAGCGACGAAGCCAGCAGCGCCTTGGCGGGTCCAAATGTTGGGATGGTATAGGAATCCATGCACAGCGGAAAAGACATCCCAAAGGCGCATGCGCTGCAGCAGTCCCAGCGATGTCAACAGAGTGAGGGAGTGAATGACACGTGCGACAACGGCGTCCTCCGGATCTGTGGGTGTCAGAGGGCAGCGAAAGAGAGGACGTACCTGCTAGTGCCTGCAGCATGAGGGGTAGGACGTATTCGTCGATGGCCCTGATACCGATGAAGGCGCCGACGGAGACAATGCCGTCGAAGAAGGCGAGGCGGAGCTGCCAATCACGATCATTCAGGTAGGTCATGATATGGCTTAGCACCGTTTCACTGGAGCGCTGTCGACCAAAGAACAGACACAAGTCCGAAATGTCGGCCAGCACGCTTCGCTTAACGTTGCTGGAATTGTCGACCAGCAAGATCGAAGCGTGCTCACCAACGACGTACCGAATCTCGTTCAGCATGGCGCTATAGCTCGACTCGGGATTCTGTGGTGTGTCTGCGACGTCTGTGGGCTTGGCTGCCTCGCTGAGTTCCAGCATACGCACCGCCGCATCTGCGATGTGCACTAGCGCCCTTGCGTACGTTGCGCGTACAAAGATGTCAGAGTCTCGCAGAAGCCGTGCCATCTGCGGAAGGAGATACTCGTGGATAAAAGTGGAGTTGTGAGGTGTGATGGACGTGATAGACTCGACCTGAGGTGAGCGGGTGAGATGAAGCCGGGCTCGGGTCAGGAAGAACACTTACGACAATGACCAGTGTGCGACACGCCTCGGCTCTAACGATGGGAACTTCATCTGATAGAAGCTCGACAACGAATGGCACGATACGGTCGACCTTATCCTCATCCATCAAGTACGGGGACAGCTTGAGGAAGAGCTGCAGGCCATGAAGTCGTGAGCTCGGCGAGAGCGAGTTGCGGATGGACGAGGTCACAATGTTCAGAAGCAGCAAGGCTGGCCCATCTGTTGTTATTCATATATTCAACAGGTCACTCACTGTCGTTTGTGCTCTTATCTTCCAGATGCACTCGGATCGACTCCCACTGCTCAAGCATCCGATCAATCTTAGCCCCTGGCAAAATCGAGGAGCGCTGCAAGAAGTCTGCATCTTGCGACGGTGGCAGCTCGTTGAGCTCGGAGACGTAGTCTGTCAGGAAAGTGTAGAAGTACTCCGGGAAGATGGTGCCGCGATACGTTGTCAGAATGCGGTCGAATGTAGGGCGATCTGTAGGCTCGCGTGACAGCATCTGCGCGATCATCGCCTTGGGTCAGTTTCGTCAGTGCCCAACTCACCTTGACATTAGCGTCCTCAAGGTTATCCAGTATGCCTTCGAGCCCTAGCGAGCCGTTGCGGTACGCAAACAGCTCGGACAGGTTGAAGACTGTGCGCCCATCCGTCCAAGTCTCCGCGAGCACGCAACCGGCGGAGAAGACATCCATCTCCTCGGTCACGCGTGCGTCGCGCTTCCCCAGCGGCTCCGAGTCGCCAGACTCTTTGAGGCTCTGCGCTGCAGCCGCGCGCTCCTGCGCAATCGCTGAGTCAGACTCATAGAAGCGCTCGGGGGCAATGTAGCAGGTGCGTCGGGCCGACGTGTCAAAGAAGAAGGAGAAGTCTGAGGGGTCGTCGAGGGGAAGGTGGGTTGGTTTGAAGCTCGAAGAGAAGTCGGTGAGAAGGACAGTGAGGTCGGAAGTGATGAGGACATTGTCCGACTTGATATCGCCATGGGCGACCTGATGTCAGCCGATGAGTAAGGAGTGGCTCACCTTCTTGATGCGCGCGTCGCGCAGACATGTGAGCAGCTGGAACGCTACCCACTTCTTCTCTATGTCGGTGAGATATGGCTGAGTGCTAGTGTCAGAGTGGGGAGCATGTTGCGCGGGAGGAACACACCTGAGGCGATCATACAAGCTCGACCCGACCCATTGTCGGATGAGATAGCCCGCCTTCTCCGTCTCGATGAAGGTGGCATACATCAACACGTTTGGCATGTTTGATAATGCATCGCGCTCCTCTGAAAGTCAGTCCTGGCCCAAGTCTCCGAGCGTACTGTTCAGGCGCCGCTGGATCACGCGCAGCGTCATGGAGGGATCGGGCTTGATGAAGATCTTGAGCACAAGCGGTCCGTTCTTGTGCCGCGCGACGATGGACTTGAGAAAGCGCGACGATGACAAGCTGACATTAGCCTCTGCACATATATCCATTCAGTACACGCACCTCTTTTCGTACGAGATGTCGCTGCCCAACTCCGAGACATAGGAGTCCAGCGCGGTCGAGCTGGCGTCAGCTTGCTCTTGGACCAGTGAACTCACGCCCGCGCCATGGATGAGATGTTGCCCATGATACCGCGTGCACCCGACGGTGCTCAATGCGGAAATGCTTATGCAGAGGAGGGGAGGTCAAGAGATGAGATGAGTGACAGAGGAAGGGAGAGTCAGCAGCGATCGATGGCCATGACGTTCACTCCGGCGTACCTCCACCCACCTCCACAACACGCGGAACCAAATGCGCCAGACGCGATCCCATTCCACTGCGACTGAGCAATCAAGCGAGTCGTTGATGTCTTGTCATGCATACATGGTAGTTACAATTGGGAGTGCAGAGTGTTGAGGGTTTGAGACGTTGGAGACCTCAAGGCACCGCACCAAGAATGCTATTACGCGGCTGCAGCCATCTGCCCGTGTACAGGGTCAACCATGGTCTTGACAGCATCGACGAGAACCTCGGCGCCACGCTGCACGCCCCACAGGCTAACCTGGCGGAGACGCTTCTGGTTGGCACCCTCAGCGGCAACGTGGTGCGCAAGTGCCGAGTAAATCTGGTCCGAGATCTTCGTCATCAGGCCAGTCTCGAACAGTGTCCACGATCCGTCGAAGTCAGCGAGGTCAGCGGCGACCTGGCAGTGGATGGGGACGAGGGTGCGATTCGCATTGATGAACGCGACGATGGGACGGATAAGGGCATTGTTCGTCACGCTGAGGTCGTACGTGAAAACCGGCACAGCGGCCTTCAGATCGCGGAATCGCAAGTCGATGTCGATGGTGAGTTGACGTGGCTCCTCTAGCGGCATCGTATCCTCGGGAGCGCGCAATGGCGGACGCGCGAGGCGTGCTTGACCAGGAAGTAGAGAAGAAGGATTGCTCGCCTCAGCGGCAGCGAGAGTGTCGAGGATCTGAGAGTGATCGTCCATCTCGCCGGCCGCATCGTCACGGTACGGATGCTCGCCGTGGAGAGCGATGGTTGCGACGTTGCGACCAATCTCCTTGAAGATGGCCTGTACATCCACCTCGTCGTCCGGGTGAGCGGGGAATTTGATGTCGAGCACGGCGTCAAGCTTGCCCGACTGGATCCATGAGACTGGCCCCGAGTTACCAGACGCAAACTGCGCATGTTCGATGGGCAGGCCGTCGATGCGGAAGCGAGCCATCCGTTTGAACGAGTTCTCGCTGTCCGAGGCCATGCGGCCAAGCTTCTGTGGCATGTGCAAGCTGAACAAACAGTTGTCATATTGCCCCGTCATGGCCTCCGCACCAAGCATGTCGTAAAACAACCAGCGTTTCCGGAAGGGAGTGTATCGCGCGTTGAAGATGGACACGTTGAAAGGCCGCTGCCCGTTGGGTTGGTAGAAAGTGACCAGGAAGTCTTCGACTTGGAACGACTCCATCTCGAAGTCCCCGGGGTGAGACGGGTGCCGCCAGTCCTTGGGCGATAGGGGCTTGGAAGAGTCCCACCACACCGATCTCCGATCGACAACACCACGCACGCCCTTCACCTTGGCATCCTTGACAAGGCCCTTGCCGTCCAACCAGCGCTTAAAGCTAAGAGTGACTTCGATCTCGTCAAAGTTGAGGTCGAACATGGTGTAGTTGTCTTTCGGCGATGCCCGTTGCGGTGTGAGGAAGGTCGGGGTGAGGGATGAGGACAAGTAGGGTACCGGGGATGGCGGAACTGCCGTAGCGGCCTTCTTCCGCGCCCCGCTCTTCATGTCCGGGTCTTCGGGGTCCTGCGGACGGCGCGACACATAGACATTCTTAAAGCATATGGTCGATGTACCCCAGCGCGGGACGATGGCGGACTCGAAGCTAAGGATCAGCGCGACACTTGGCCCATGACGTACATGACAGTCACACCGGTCTCGGATGTCAGGTAGTCCGAGATGTATCGCGCGACGTATTCTTGGAGACTCAATGAGTTCAGCGTAGCGAAGACGGCGGAGACAAAGGTAGTTCTGGAGGTCAGCTTGACTTCTACCGATGACGCTTTTGACGCACGTGCCGATGAGAATCCAAAGTGCTGCAGGATTAGCTTGCGTGGCGGCGGAGATACTCACTGTTGCCAACGAGAAACCAGCTGAAGAAGGCACTGAGGTCGTCTGAATTGAACCTTCGCCAGCCACGGATGGTGAACCATTTGAGCCGGATGCGCAAGCGTTGCCACCAAGATGATGTCGCGTTCAGGAGCTCCTCCTTGGTGGGTCTCCGATGTGGGGCATCCGAGAGCTCGCTGGATGCTCGTATCAAGCGTCGGATGAATGGCGAGTACTCCTGGATGTTCCCCGGCGGCACGGGGACGGCTGGAAGAGAATGCTTTGGTTCAGGACAGTTGGGGCACTTGCCGTCCGCTGGCGTGTGCTTTGGCGCCGAACTCGAATTAAATCGCCGTGGGAACCTGCGCGGAATTGCGAGAGAATTTGATGGGGGATGCGAGGCTGTCGCTTGCTTGGTAAAGAAAGCGTGGATAGTGAGATAGCGCTCGGCCTGGGCGGATGGCTTTGACCGTTTTGGAAGCGGTGAACGCGAAGTACTTGCCCGGAGCGGGGTGGAGAGGAGGCTGGACCTGGCGAAGGCCGATGCGGCTTGCCGAGCTGCGTGCATGATGATGCTCGGCGTGGGTAGCGGGGTTCGACTCGAAGAGACTAGATAACCCTGTTGAAGGGCGTTTGGTGCGGACACCGAGGCTCTTCAGAGTTGAGTCGAGGGGGGATGGAGAGAAGAGAAATGAGAGATGATGGAGGTCGGAGGATGTCGAGGATGTCGAGGAAGCCGGAGATGACTTGGGACATGTGAGCGGCAAAACCCTTCGCATCTCTGACGTATCTTCCCTTCCGCCCTCCCTTTGACCAGGCCTTGCCAGGCACGTATCTAATTACGTGTCCTAAATTTTCCGCACTTGACACGGCTCCGGAGTGGCGACTTGATGCAAGCTGAATTTCAGTCAGCCAGATTCAGAGGTCGACCATCTCACTCGTACCTCCCCATTTTGTCAACAACCATGGAGTACGAACCAGACGCAGCTGGAAGGGAGTCCTACATTCTTTGTGCCGACTGTGGCACCGTCATTTCATCCGCCAACGGCGCAGGTCTCTGTAAGTGCAGCACTCCCCTTGGGCCTGGTCTCGTCTTGGTCAGCGACGCAGTGCAGCGCTGACAACCAGGCGTGGGATGTCTCCGCAACACCATCGACATTACTGAGGGTATCCCCAAGGAGGCGGTCATTAACTTCTGCCGTGGCTGCGAGCGCTTCCTCTCTCCACCCCAGACATGGGTCGCTGCCGCGCCCGAGTCGCGCGAGCTCATGGGTGAGTAGCAGCCGAGCCCTCCCAGCTTGATGACTAACGCCAGCTATCTGTCTGAAGAAGATTGCGCGGCCGCTGCAAAAGGTGCGCCTTATCGACGCATCTTTCATCTGGACTGAGCCGCACTCGCGCCGCATCAAGCTCAAGATCACGATCCAGAAGGAAGTGCTGGCCAACACGGTGTTGCAGCAGACTTTCGAGCTTACGCTCGTGGTGCACACGGGCCAGTGCCCGCAGTGCACGCGCTTGGCGGCTAAGAACACGTGGAAGGCGTCGGTGCAGGTCCGCCAAAAGGTGACGCACAAGCGTACCTTTTTGTTCTTGGAGCAGCTTATCCTCAAGCACGGCGCACACAAGGACACGATCAGCATCTCGGAGAAGCGCGATGGTCTCGACTTTTTCTACGCCGAGCGTAACCACGCGATCAAGATGTGCGAGTTCCTCGCCTCGGTCGTACCCGTGCGCGTCAAGGGCTCGGAGCAGCTTATCTCGAGTGACACGCACAGCAACACGGCAAACTACAAGTTCACGTACTCGGTCGAGATTGTACCTGTGTGCAAGGACGACCTTGTGTGTCTGCCCAAGTCTATTGCGAAGCAGTGGGGCAACATCTCGCCTTTGACGCTATGCTCGCGTGTCGGTAACACTCTCCACCTGATGGACCCCACGACGCTGCAGCAGACGGACGTGTCGGCGCCGGTGTACTGGCGCCAGCCGTTCAACTCGCTGTCTCAGGTGTCTGACCTGATCGAGTTTATCGTTCTGGATATTGAGCCGCTCGGGCCGCAGCGCGGCAAGTGGGTGCTGGCCGATGCGCAGGTGACGCGCTCGCAGCGCGGCGGTGCACACGAGTACGACGATGGGATGGGCGACGACGGCATCTACCACACCCGCACGCACCTCGGCGCCATCCTGCAGCCTGGTGACACCGTGCTTGGCTTCGATTTGACGAACGCCAACTTCAACAATGACGCCTTCGAATCGCTCGACGCCCACCGGATACCGAACATTATTCTTGTCAAGAAGACATACCCCAACCGCCGGAAAAAGAGCAAGCCCCGCAACTGGAAGCTCAAGTCGATGGCCAAGGAGGCAGAAGACGGCATCGAGCAGAGCGGGTTCGGGCGTGGTGCGCTCGGCCGCCGCGGTGGTGTCGACACGAAGAACGTCGAGCGAGACTATGAGCTCTTCCTCCGCGATCTCGAGGAGGACAAGGAGATGCGCCAGGCCATCAACCTGTACCGCGCCGAGGAGCCTGCTGCCGAGGACGAGGACGACGGCGACGTCGCCATGGGCAGCGGCGCCAAAGCTGGGTCCGGCATGCGCGGCGGCAAGCGCCGCGCGGGTGCTGTCGCGGCAGCGGCCGCCGGAATGGACGTCGAGGAGGAGAGCGTGGACGCGGACGGTGACGACGAGGATGAGGAGGAGGACTTCCCGGAGATCGAGCTCGACGAGCTGCTCGAGAACTTTGAAGAGCTTGACATGGGCGACGGCGACGAGGTGCTCTAAGCCTGCGAGAGCTGTCGCTATGTCTGCCTTCATCTTAGAGACTCGTCGGCCCGGCTGGGCCTCCACTCGCTCCTGCGGTTGGACTGTACACTATTGTTGCGTCGTTCGCGCCCGCCCAAGGGCCGCATGACATTGTTCATAGTTTTAAGGATCCAAAAGCTGTCCCAGCATGCACGAAGTGCGTCCATGAGCTGGTTCGCGGATGCCCATAAACGTCCGGTGTAATTTATCACAATGTTAGTCGCTGACCGGATCCTGCCATTGGACCTGCCGCAGGCCGCTGCACCCACCACTCCTTGTATGTGCTCTGCTTCATGGTCCACATTGGACACGACGACCGATCCGTATAGGACCCCCGCGCTGTGGAGGCTCTGCGCGACAGACACGCTGCCTCAAGAGCTCACCCCCACCTGCCATCCAGGTGTCGCCACACCCTCCAGTGCGATGTTGTGGACGGTGACAACGCCGCGTCGTGTGCTGATTTTCCAGTCATCTGGGCTATTCGCTGTCGTGGGGGCGCGACACATTCGGCCACTCATTGGTCAATGGACCAGGAGATACCTTTTATTAGGGTTGTCACCCATCTTCAATGTCTCACGCCCCCCAACAGTATCCACAGACTCCGTCAAACCTACTCTATACAACAACGCCCAGTCGCTCTCGTTCTCACGCCAAGTATGCAAAAGGAGACGTTTTCAAGCACCGAGGTGCTCGCACGCTGACCACTGACAGGATCGAACTGCCGACCTTTGCATAACAGGCTAATACGCTCGTCGTATTAGTACAATGCTCTAACCAGCTGAGCTAAGCGGCCTTGGGTGTTGTTATGAGGAGGTGCCTTGTCAACCCCGCGTCGTCTCCTTCGAGCCGCTGAAGCTTGAGATTTATGCATGCTCTGCTTGGAGACTATGGAGCGGCGAGCATGCCGGCGGGATGCAGAACAAAACAGTATCTATCCCAATTCATCCTCACTACATCAACGGTATCTCGACCCGCAGGTCCTTGATTTGGGAGCTGACACACCGACCATCTTTCACCACAGCCTGGAGATATTTGTGAGGGTGGTTGAGGATTGCCACGTCCTCGAGTGGGTTGGCCGAGAGGAGGAGGAAATCCGCAAACGCGCCCTTAGCCACAACGCCGACCTTACCTTCCAAGCCGAGCACTTTGGCGCCGTTGAACGTCGCTTGCCTCAGAACGACTGGCGAAGGGAGGACACGCTTGCGGAGCTCAAACTCGGACAACTGGAGTGGCTGCATGGAAGAGAACGCGTCGGTGCCGTAGGCGATGTTGACCCCGAGCTCGTGCGCCTTCTTGAGCGTGACAAAGCCCATCTCCTGCACGTGTGTGAGCTTCTCGCGCGACGCGGGCGGGATAATGGCGTCGTACGGCGGTCGGGAGAGGAGGTCGCACACAATCAGCGTAGGCGTGAGATGCACGCCCTTTTTGGCCATGAGCTTGAGCGTGTCTTCGTCGATGAGGTTGCCGTGCTCGATGCCGCCGATGCCGCCCTCAATCGCGTTCCGCGCACCCTCGGTGGTGAAGCAGTGCGCTGTCACGAGCCGGCCTCCCATCATGCGCACCGTGTCGCAGATCGCCCGGATCTCGGGCACCGTGAACTGTGCACTTTCCAGTCTGTCGGTTGGCGAAGCCACACCGCCGGACGCGCATATTTTTATGTGGTCCGCGCCCATCTGCATGATCTTGCGTGCCGTTTTGAGACACGCATCCACGCCGTCGGCGACAGCACTGAGCTGCGGCCCATGGCCCCACGGCGTGATCTGGCAGCACCCGATTTGGCTGTCCTGCGACGCCATGTCGCCGTGCCCGCCGGTTTGGGACATGATGGGCCCACCCTGCAGGATACGTGGGCCAGGAATAAGCCAGTCCGCCGTCGCATTCTTAAAGTGCCGGTTGGCCCCGCCCACATCACGTACGGTGGTGAAGCCACGCGAAAGCATCCCGCGGAGCACGTAGCCCGTCTTGAGCGCCGTGTCCGTCTCGCTCGTGCCGGTCAGTGACGATGCCGTCTGCCCTGGGGTGGCTGTGATGTGCGTGTGGCCTGGGGTTAGGTGGGCAGGGGAAGAGCGGGGGCGGCTTACAGTCAATCAGGCCGGGGCAGAGGTATAGTCCACTGGCGTTGATGGTGCTGTATCCTGCCTCCTGCATGTCCGCGTCTTTGGTCTTCTCGACACTCTCAATCACGCCCTTCCGGATGCGCACAGTCATGTTCTTCTGTACTTTGAGATGCTCGGTGCATATGACGTTGGCGCCTAGAGTCAGCGGAGCGGTGAAACGGCGCACCGACAAAGCTCATAGGCAACTGCTCGGGTCGAATCCACGGCGCGGCAAAGATGTCATAGTCTGGCGGTACCGGGTAGGGCACCCAGTGCGGGGGAGTCCACTCGTATGGGCCCTTGGGCGCGCGCTCAAGCATCTCAAAGTCATCAGCACGGCTCATGGTGAATGTGGGATCATCGGGAGTCATAGAGATGGATCGACGTAGTTAGCCAGCCCACCAGCCGTAGTTAGCCGGCCTAGGCCGACAGCCGCGGGTGACCGTGTAGCTCTGGATTTCAATTGAGATTGTAACATGTCACAAAGATGATTGGGTTTGGGCAATGCTCGGAAGGCAAGGTTGTGCGGACCGGTCGTCTGCTCATGATGCTGAGACGAGAAGCTGCGAACCCGAGCACCTGCAACGGTCAGACGGTGAGAAGGTGCCCTGCACTCCCCTCATGGCACCGCACTGACACGACGTGAGACATCGTAGCAACGGCATCATCGCTGGCAAGGAACAGACTGTCCACGTTTGGGTTACGATAAACGTTTGCGGTCGATGGCAGAATTATCGGGAGCGTTCCAGCAACTGCCAGTCTGTTAATCTATTGTGAACCGTCTGGCAATTTGGAGTCGGAACATTCCCAGACTTATCTGACCTTCGACCATAAGCGCGCCCAGCTGTGTCTGTATGATCATCCCAAAACATCAACCTCAACTGTCCCCCGCAGATGTGCGATATCACGCCGTTTCCGTCCAAATATCCTGCGACACGCCCACAGACTCCCAAGCATGGATAATAGCCCGGGACCCTTGCATAACGAGGTGGATATAACTGCACTACACGGTAGATATTGATATAGACGAGTCAGATAGTGGTCATCGCAGTGAGACGAGACCGATATTAAGGAGCAGGGACCCAACATCGAGCACGCAAGACTACGCTTCATCCTCCGAATCGTCAGCCTTCTGCAGCGCGGCGTTCATGTCAATTTCGCGAATGCCCATGGAGGAAAGCACGCCCACAGTGGACGCGATGATGGCGCACACAAACACAGCGTGCAGCGCCTTCTGATACGACGCAGTCGCGGCGGCCTGGAGCACGGGTGGGAGGTCGCGGATCGAACTGGACGACTCGCGGATGGCAGCGATGATCTTCTGCGCGTTCGGGCCGGTGATGCGCTGCTCGAGCTCGCGCTGGAGCACGGCCTGCGTGAGCGCGCCGGAGAGAGAGACGCCGAGGACTTGACCCGTCGTACGGAACATGTACGAGACTGGCGTCAGAAGCATCGAAAGATGAGCTCACGCGAGGTGGCGACTGCGACATGCTCACGCCCGATGTCGGCGATGAGAGCAACAATCGTAAGTGTCGTCACGGAGCCGAGGGAGAATGCCATGGGGCCAAAGCTCGTCCAGAGCCAGAACTCAGACGTATGCTCGTCCCACGTTGAGAGAAGGATCGCGCTAATGATCGAGAAGGCGCCGCAGAACACCGTGAGCCAATAGTACCGGCCTGTGGCGCGGACGACAAAGCCCACGGCGAGAGAACCAAGCGAGCCGAGAATCGAGTTGGGAATTAGGTGGATGCCGGCGTTGGAGGGCGACATGAGGCGCACGGCCATAAAGAACAGCGGGACAGAGTACATCTTGGGTGATCAGCGGACGCACATCAAGGGAGGACGTACCACGCCGAACGATAAGATAGAGATGGTGAAATTGTTGATGGCGACTGCGATCGGAGTGCGCTGCGACAGCAGCTCGACGGGGAGCACGGGCTCTGATGCGACGAACAACTCCACATGCAAGAAAATGCAGAAGAAGACGGCGGACGTGATGAACATGCCGATAATGAGATTGTCGCCCCACTTGTACGCGATCTCCGGGTCCGTCGACGAGGTGACGAGTGTGACGGCAAGTAGTGCCAGGCCGATGAAGATTGCGAGGGTGAAGCTTCCGAGCCAGTCAATGCGGCGGAGCTTCTGTCCGATCGTCTCGCGCACCTCGGGCGTGGCGGCACCGCTTGAGTTGGGCGAGCGCACACTATACCTCACCTTCCACCAGATCATGAGGCCGGCGAGCGCAAGCAGCGGGACCTGGAGGTAGAATGCCCAGCGCCAGCCGAGATGATCGTTGATGATGCCACCAAGCGGGGCGCCAAGGCCGGACCCCAAGCCGAACATGATGTTGCCGTAGCCTTGGAAGATGCCGCGGTAGCTGATGGGCACGAGGTCGCTCATGATCGTGCTGCCCACCGAGGTGAGGCCACCGCCGCCGATGCCTGCGATCGCGCGCGCAAAGATGAGGAACTTCATGCTGGGCGCGACAGCACACATGATGTTGCCGATGGAGAAAAAGGATAGCGAGATGAGCATCGATGGCTGTCGGCCTATGATGTTGCACAGGCGCCCATAGATGGGCGTGAAGCAGCAGACCGAGAGGAGGCTGGTGTGAGCGGTGATCATGGGGCGAGCACAGCGGGCCAGCAAGCTAAAGGCGCTGTCAAGCATATCAAGGGCGCAATTCCCCATCGCCAGCGTCACGTACTAGGCCGTACCGAGCCACGATGCGAGGTTCGTCGCGTTGAACGCAGACGAAATCGGTCCGAGCAGCGTCGCGACTGTCATCAGCTCCGCCTCATCACCACTCACCGATCGTGCCGTCGAAGGCGCTAAGGAAGGCGCACGACCACATCGAGATACACTGGCGTTAGGCTGCGCCCGAGAGGCAAGGGCGACGCACGAGCAACCAGAAGTCGGCCTGTGACAACCCGGCGAGGTTGTAGTGCTTGCTCGTGGTGTCGAGCACAGGCGCATAGTCCTCCGGCACATGTGTCGCATACTCGACAACGCTCTCGCGGCGGGGCTTGGAGCCGGCACTGCTCCCCGCTAGGAGCGGAGAGCGTTCTGTTGGGTGGCTGGGGCCGGGGCGAGCAGGGGACGGCATGGCTAGGTCAGCTAGTGGAAGTGGCCGGTCGGCGTTGGCCGGATGGCGAACAATCCGCCTCGAGTGTTGATCGTTAGAGGGGACAAGAAGAGACGAGCTGGCCTCGATATAGTAGTGAGCACGATGAGAGAGTGGGGGAGCGAGAGAGAACAGGTGACTACCGATCGGTGCAACAAAGTTAGGAACAGCAGACCAAGTCCGGTCTTATGATGCCCACCCTTCCACCACCGAGGCATACCGGTCATAGCCGCGGCATCGTCCAATGTCTTCTGACACCACCACGGTCCCCACTCTCATGCGTTGATCACAGCGCTCTAGAGGCAGCGCTCCCCACTCTGCAATGCATGGTCTGCGCATCTCTCTCCGCGAGTGGGCATGGCCCACTCCGCGGCGGGACTATTGAACCGTATATCCGACAGAACGACCTGATCACACCATCAGCCTACGGCAGCCCCGAGCGCCATGTATCGCCCACGGTGTTGAGGCCCCACGCCTGTGCGCTCGTGTCGTGCACCGTCGCGCGCCGCATGTCGCGCGCGTACTTGCCCTCATACGCGCCCGTACACGCGCGGTGCATGGCGCACGTATTGTCCCAGATCACGAGGTCGCCGGGCGCATGCCACTCGTGCACGTGCACGTACCGCGGCTGGGTGCAGTGCGCGAGGATGCGGTCGATCTCGGCGCGGCCCTCGGCGATCGGCAGGCTGTCGACGCGGTACGCGTGGTTCGCGATGTAGAGGTTCGTGCGGCCCGACGCCTCGTGTGTCTGCACGAGGCGGTGTTTTCCGAAGGGGTGGGATTCGGGGAGGAAGCGCGGCTCGTCGAGCAGCGGGTGCCCGGGGCTTGCGCGCCGGCGGCTGTGGAACTGAGAGTGCCAGAGGACATAGTCTTGGATCCGCGCTTTCACGTCGGGAGTTAGCTCGTCGTATGCGGTGCGCGTGTCTGCGAACTCGGTGTTGCCGCCGGTACCGGGAGGGGGTAGCTCGTGTGCTAGCAGCATCGACAGGCCGGCGCGGCGGGGGTTGAACGAGCTGTCGACGTGAAAGAGGGTATTGCCCTTGCCCATGATACCCCGCAGGGACTCAGGCTGGATGATGTTGCCGTCTGCGTCGACGTTTGATACGTCGAACAACTCGTCATACTTGAGTCGATTGATGCGGCCGAGCTTGTTGTAGGGCGTCACGTCGTCCAGTGGGCCAAAGAGGCGTGCGAGCGCGACATGTGTGTCGTCCGTTAGTGGCGTGTCACGGAACACCAAGACGCCGTACTTCGCCAGGCCGGATTTGAGCTCGTCTGCGAGCTCCTGATTGATGTTTGTCCAGTCGACGCCAGAGACCTCGGCGACGAAAGTGGCGTGTTGCGGCGTGTACGTGAGCTGTGGCTTTGTCATGAGCACGTATGTGTGTGTGTGGGAGGTGCCGAGAAGCATCTGTTCAGATGTGAGCCTGTTCATATAGCTTGAAGCGACGCAGACGGTATCTCACGGCAAGACGGTGAGGTCAGGTGGTATGCTGTCGGCGTTCTCCGGCACACAAACCCAGGTGTCGCATTTTGGTGCGGAAATGCGATATGTTCAGGCATATCTCGCATCTGGGCGTCTTGACGTTACCATACTCATTGCAGCTTGCCGCGTAGTCGAGAGAAATTCGAGATACAGAGGGAGGGATCAAGAAGGAGGGGTCAAGCGTGAGGTGTCGAATAGGAATGATTAATATTGTGAGAGGAGACAAACCGGCCTAAATGGGGCACAGGGTGTGCGCTCTCAAGCGAAAGTGAGGCTCGCAGTGGCAAGCAGTGAATCTAGGTTCGCCAGCGGAATGACCGATGGCTGCTGATGAAAATCAACCACACCAACGGCAAGCCAAGCTTGCTGGTGGCGGCCGCGGGTGACGGAGAGCCTGGAGCTGGATACAATGTCATTTCTGCCAATGATGTATATCCTGGGAACTGTATTAATTGACTGACTCTGAAGTGACATGGCACAGAGGCATGAGTGCAATGTGAAAAGAAGGCTGTCGGACGTTGAAGCGTGAACCAGCGTCACCGGGCCTCACCGGGCGACTGATCGCCTATCTCGTATCGATCGGCACTCCGACACCATGCGCGACTATGCCACAATTCATGACTTGATACACATCTCACGACCCATAAGCCGGCGGCCCGCCATGCGGCGCGACATGCGGGCCGCCAAAGTATCCTGGGGGCGCGTCCGGGCGCTCCTCGATCGCCATGCGCACACTGCCTACGCGGGAGCGCGCGACGCCGCCGATCGCCTCAGCCGCCTCGCTCGCATCAAAGCTCGGCGGGTGGTCGACCTCGACGTGCGGGCGCTGCGCGAACGGATCCATGAAGCGCGGATACTCTTCGCGCGTGAAGCCGCGCGAGGCGCCGCCGAAGCCCGGCAGCGCGGGCAGTGAGGGCTCGTCGATCCCCGGCGGCAGGTCGTCTTGGAGGTCTACGACGCGGCCGTGCGCCAGCCCCAGCTGCTCCATGAGCGCGGCGGGGTCGCTGGGCGCGCCGCCGAGGCCGAGGCGCGCGGCGATATCGCCCGCAACTGCCGCGTTCGCCGCCTCGTCTCCCGGCGGATCCATGATGCCGGGCACGCCAAAGGAGGCCGCCGCCGGAGGCGGCGCCATGCTGAACGTCTCGTAACCGTCGTACTGCTGTCAGATGTGTTAAATGACCAGCTCACCTCCGTCCAGCTGGCCAGCTCGCCGTGGAGGCTCGGCCGGCGAGCACTTGGGGAGGGCGCACACTCCTCAAATGCAACAGGCTGCAGGCGCTCGCTCTCGGGCGCATCGTGGAGGCGCGGCGCGGCGCCGGAACGCATTTGCGCCTCGCTTTCGTTGAAGCTCGGCAACCCGACCGGCTCCTCGCTCGTGTCGCTATCAGTGTCCGTGTCCATGTCCGCGCTGTGGCTGCCACTCGGCCCAGCTCCGTCGAAAGGAGGAGGTGCGTCGGGGTGCGCGTGCTCAACACGAGTCGTGCCTCCAGCGCCCACAACGTCTCGCCCCTTGCGGCGGTACGCTTCTCGCGCGGCTGCACTGTCGTCCTCGGGCGGAGGGGAGAGGACATCGTCACCGACAGTGCTCTCTCCCCCGATCCCTGGCGCCGGCGCCATTCCGCCCTCAATCACGACAGTAGCTGGCTCCCTCCACGCCGGTGGGCGAACAGTGATCTCTTGCTCAACCGTCCAGCCCTCGCCCGCACTTGAACTCTGAGCCTGCTCATACCGCTCGCCAAACCCAAGTGTGGCGCGCACGACAAAGTGGATGTCGTGGTATGTTGTGCGTGCCGAGATTTCCCCGCCTGTCGCCAGCATGCCCTGGTGGATCTGGGCGGTCGGGAGGGCAAACAGCACGCGCAGTGGTGGATGCTTTCCCACTGCGCCTGGGTAACGCAAGCTCTTGCCGCTGGCATGGACAGTGGTGGACACGGTGTTAACGCCACCTATTGCGCCGGCAGCGCTGCTCTGCGGCGGGGCCGCTACATTGACCACACGCACGAGCTCTACGCGCACGCGCCGCAGCGGACGTAGCACTTCGTTCGGGTCCGGCTGAGCCACAAGACCTGCAAGGCCCGTGCGCTCTCGCCTCGCTGGGCACACCTCAACGCCAATGTGCAGTGAATCGCCCAGTCGTGGAGTGGTGCAGCTCAGCACGAGGCGGACACTCACCCCTGCCCGCTCGAGACGCGCCACGGCGTCCTCGGACTCGGGGTCCTCGCCCACGTCGAGCTCAGGCGGCACACCCTCGACCCGCAGCTGTTCAGTGACGACCTCGCCTGTTGCGAGGGTAAGGTTGACGTCGACGAACCAGCGGATGGCGTTATCAGGCCCCAGGTCGAGGCCGCCGGGGAGAGGGGAACCATTGCGCAAGCTGGGTGGGAGCTCGAGTGCAAAGCGGTGCGAGAGAGGGAATGGGGGCGCTGCGGAAGAGGACGCGTTCGCGCCACTCGGCGGGTAGAGGGTTTGTGTCGGAAAGGATGCGAGGTCCATGTCTGGCATGCCTGTTGCGCGGTCCAGCAGGCGCGCGGTGACGGTCCTGCATGTCAGTGATGGTTGGGGAGGGCTGGGGTTGTGGTGTGGGAGGTAGAGAAAGGGCTGGCATAGGAGGTTGAGAGTACGAGTAGGAAGAGGAGGGGTTGAGGGGGGCGGAGGGTGGGATGATGGGGGGTGCGCTCTGGTGGACTAGGCGCACTGGTGGCTGCGCGCACCGTCGACCATGCGCTGCTGACACACCCACACTCACAGACTCTTGACCGCCTGGGAGCGGTCCTCACCAAGCCCCTTGACGTAGACCTCGCCTTGGATCGTGCGTCCCCAGAAGAAGGAGGGAGCCTCTGGGAGGGGCATGACGAGGATCTGGGGCTGGGTCGGGGCATAGGTTGGCGGTGGCGGGCCTGGTGGGGGATGGGAGGCGGGGTGGGGATGGAGTTGGAGTTGGGCGGCGAGGGTGGGCGAGAGCGGCGGGGGCGGGGGTGGTGGGTCGGGCATGCCGCTTGCTCGTGCTGAGGTGTCCATTGCGAGCAAGATGAGAGATGAGACGAGTAGAAGATGATGATGAGAGGAATGGATGAATCAACAGGGGATGCTGTGCGGGGAAAGAGCCACCCAAGGCGGAACCAACTTGACATGATCTCTGATGCATCCCGCGCGCTCACGCTCGCCTCGCTCTAATACATGCTACAAGAAATATTACGCCGTCCAAATGCTTACTTGATCGCCTTGAGGCGGTCCGTGTTCAGCTGCACCTTGATCTCCAGGTTGTCCGTCTTGTCCGTGATGCGGCCGATGCGCTGGTTCTGCTTGTCGACCTCGGTGCCCATCGCCGACGCGAGACCCTTGAGGCGGGACGCAATCTGGTGCGTCTCGTCCAGGTTCTCCGCAAGCTCGTCCTCGAGCTCGTCGTCCGACGCCGTCGCTTCAAACTGGTACCGCTTGCGCTCGGCTGCGCGTCGTGCCTGCTGTCCCGGCTCGAGTGCGCGCCCTCCCGCCCCCTGCCGAGCAGCAGAGTGCAACCGCGACCGCGTGTCCTGCATGTCCTTCATAGCCAGCATGCGGTCCTCGCGCTCCATCGCGTGCCGGTCAATGATCTTCTGCTCCTGCGCGAGCCGCTTGCCCTCCTGCGTGTCAGCGGCCTGTGCGCAGTCAGATTGGGGCGTACCTTGTTCCACACAATGGTGGGACGGAAAATGCTCTTGTTGAGCTGCTTGAGTTCTGACGCCTTGTCCTCGGCACGCTGCGAGTTGGCCTTGGCCATGTCAAGGTGGCGCTCCGAGTTGGCGAGCGACTCGGACTGGTCGGCCAGTCGCGCAATGGTGCCGTGCGCATTCTCTTCGGCCTCGCGCGCCAGGCGTAGGGCGTTCCGCGTCGACGCAAGCGAGTCCATCTTGGTCTCGCGCATGCCCTGCCGGATACCCTCGATCTCATCGTCCTCGTCAAAGTCCTCCTCCTGCTCGCGGCCCTCGTATCCGTACTTGCGCTGCTGCGTCTGTCGCTGGCCGCCGCCGTTGAAGCCGCCGAAGAGTGCTTCACGGTTGGCGTCGTTCTCGGGGTCTTGCGGAGGCTGGCCACGCTGGATACCGTAGATGCTGTTGGGGTCGGTGCCGGCAGCACGCGCCTTTTGTACGCCTGCGTAGGGGTCGCGGTGGCCGCTGGAGGCGTAGGGGTCCGGCCGTCCACCCCCGCCGAAGCCACCACCGCCACCACCACCGCCAGCAGCGTACGGGTCGTTGACAGCCTGGTGCTGGCCCGGGGTGGGCATGACGGGGGGGATCTCGGGGCCCTTGTTACGCTTAAAGAAACCCATGATGTTGAGTAGTGTTGTTTTGTGGGTTGAGTGGAGTGAGGTGAGAGTGTAGACGTGTAGGATGAGATGTGCGGGATGGTCTAGGTATGCGAGTGGCGATGAGGGCGTGGTGTAGCGAGAGTAGTATTCAGAAGCGAGGCGTGGGCGAGAGTGGGCTGCGTGAGTGTCGTGGAGTAGAAGTGCGTGCGAGAGGAGATGAGATGGAGAGATCAAGATGAAGAAAGAGATGGTGCTCGCGCGATGGCATCCAGCATGGCCAGGGCAGAGTGCACCGCAAGGACGAGGCAAGGTGGAGATTGAGGGGCCACCCGCCGATCGGACCGAGTGGCGAGGCGGTGTCAGCCTGGCATGTTGGTTACCACGTGGCACACAGTGGAGGCCAGAGCATTTGCGTCCTCACATCTCTTTGTCGATCGTTCAAAACCACCTCACTCCATCACCTACCATGGACATTGACGGCGGCCTACCCTGGGACGCAGACGACAGCGGGCCGACCGCTCCGCCTCCGCCCGCCCCGGCGCCGGACGACGTGGACATGCTCGACCGGCCGCTGGACGACTTTGTGCCGCGCGAGCGCGGTGGGCGCGCCCGCTCGCCCGTCCCCGAACATGTACAAGCCCTCATGGGCCGCATGGGCAAGGGCAAAGTATACCTTGCAGAGGAGACACCAGGGATTATCCACCACGACGCGGAGCGGCGGATCGCGCGCGACCCGCGCCTCACGCGCCTTGCGCTCGAGCTGGACCGGCAAGATCCTACCGAGTGGCTGGCGGCCGTGTCCGCCGGTGCGGGGAGCACGATACGGCCGAACGCGCTCTTCGTCTCCTCCGAGCTCATCAAGCACCTCAGCACCGCCAAGGTGTTTACGTGGGCGAGCGAGTTTGGCGTCGGCATCATGGGGATTGAGTGGCTCAACGACTCGACGCTCATCCTCCTCTTTCCGACGCCGGCCGCCGCCCTCCTCTCCCTCAGCATGCTGGCGAAAGCAGGATTCGACCCTACGGACGGCGACGATCCGCTCGAAGAGCGCGCGGCGCACGGCTTCCCCGCCTCGCTCCTCCCGCGCCGCTCGCCCACGCCCGAGCCCGACCGCCGCGTCGCGGATCTCGACGCCGAGCTCGAGGGTCTCGCGGAGGCGCGCGAGGCTGAGGACGGTACCGGTGGCGGTGGCGGTGACAGTGGCGGCGCGGGCGACCCCGACGCTCCCGTACGTAAAGGCCGCGGGGCGTTCCGCGCGTCGCGCGGCTCGGCGAACGGCGCCTTCGACCTCCCCCCGCTCGCGGGGCAGAGCACACCGCGCTTCGCGGAGGGTGTGGATCCCCACGCGCGCGTGACGGTGCGGTATGCGACGACCGACGACACGAAGCACAAGCGCGGGGCGGGCGAGTCGTCGTGGTATGCGAAACACGGGCGGGCCGCGGGCAAGGAGACGGCGGCGCGGCGCAGCGGCGGCGGGCGGTGGGAGGAGGCGCGCGACCTCAAGGACCGTGTCGGGACGCGTGGGGAGGGGCGCGAGTTTGCGCGGCGTATTGGCGCGCGCGAGGAGCGGGAGCGGGAGCGGGAGCGCGGTGGGCGGCGGTCGCGTGTCGAAGACCTCGATGCGGATTTGGAGTGGATGGCCCGGAGGCGCGAGGGCGAGGACGACGGGCGCGGTTACGGGCGCAGGTATGGCGAGCGGAAAGAGGGGGGAGGTGGACGGCGCGAGCGCGGCGAGAGGGCGCCCCGCCGTCCCCGTGCCAACCAGGACGACTTGGATCGTGGTGAGTACGCCATCATCTGTAAAGCGGAGCTGATGACAGAATTGGACGAGATGTTTGCGTCGCGCGGCGACGACTAGTGGTTTTATGTAGCATGCAACCAGTGTTCACCCTTGCAAGCAGGAAGAACGACGTATTAACATGATAAAAACTAAACAACAACCGGGTGTACAAAATACTGTACAAAATCAAGGTCATATTTACAACTCACTCGCGAGCGTGTACATCTCGCTGCCAACTTCGCGCGCCCACTGGGCACGGGAGACGAAACGGAGGCGGTCGCCGCTACTCTTGTCGGCCCACTGAGCAAACTTGCGGGACACGAGGGAGCGCAGTGCGTCCTTCATATCTCTGACGTCTTCAGGCCCACACTTGCGCTCGCTCCCGTCGTCTGCGCAGTCGGCGGGCCAGCTTTCTGCGCCTACGATCGTCCATGCGCTCCCTGATTTGGGAAGAAGTCGGGCAATGTGCGCCGCGAGACTCTCCAAAAGGCGATGTGGGTCACCGTCCTCCTCGAGCAGGCTGGGGCGCCGGGCAGCCTGCTCGGGGCTAGGGGGTGCGGCGATCGCCGGGCTGAGGGAGCGATTGCGATCGACCAGTGTGGCAACCTCAGCCTCCTCGTCGGCCGCATCAGCAAGGTCCTCCGTCTTGTCCTCGGGCGCCGCGGGGCTGATGATCACGACGGTGTTTTCCGTTCCGCATGAGAGGCCCTGCAGCGATTCTGTGCCGTCTGCGTCGAGAAGATGAGTGATCACATTCCGAGCGGCGGATGTGGTCAGTGGTGGCCGAGGGAAGGCCGGAGGCAAGCCCACCCCAGCGCGGGAGAAGACAACAACCGTGTCGCTGTTCAGCGTCCCGCTTGCACCGGGGTAAGCACGCGTGATAGGCGGAGGCGCGCTAAGCATGCGGCGGAGGATGGCAGCGTCTGCCTCGGGATAAATGTCGACGACTCGACACCTCCGTAACAGGCGTGAACGGCCAGGAAGGATGAATGTCACGTTGGCCGCTGGGGGAAGGTGTATGCCGGTGCACGCGGCGGCAACTGCCGAGGAGTAAGAGGACGGTTCATTAGAGCACACGGACTCGGCCTCCGACTCGGCATCGGTGTCGGAGTCAGGCCAGGGCGCGTCTTCGTCTTCGTCGTCCTCCTGACTTTGGCGGCGCGGCAGCCATATCGAGGCCGCGCCCTCCGCTGACGACTCAGCGGCGGCCTGGACAGCAAGCGGCGCCTTCTCCTTCGGCTTGGGTTTGGTGGGATCGAGCAGCGATGCGTCTTCGACGAGGGCGGCCCAGCATCTCGTACCTCCTGGCGGGGGAAGGACGCGAACCCCACCGCGCTGCACGGCCACATGGCGAAGAAGGATGGACTCGGCAATGCCGCGCATCTCGCGATTCACGCGGCGGAGCTTGCGCAGGTTCTGTGAGTCGCAGAAGAAGGCGATGCGCGTGAGGACGGCGAGGTGCGGCTTGCCCATGGTGGTGCGCGGAACGGGGAGAGGATCGGCGAAGCGAATTGTGCGGCATCTGACCGGGATTTTGGGTGTGACGGGTGAGAGCGTCTTGGTGATGGGGATAGGAGGAGAGTAAGGCTTGGTCTCGAGGATGCGGGCTGGAGGATAGAGGCGTGCGGCGTGCTCCTCTGGGACCTCGCCGATGCAGAGAGAGGCGAGGGACCATTTCTTGCGCGTCTTCGACGTGACGGCAGTTGAGGAGGGCATGGCGGGCGGGCAGGGGAAGGGTCGGGGAGTAGGAGAGATTATGGCGAGGAGAGGATAAGGGAGAAAAGCTGAAGAGAGGGGAGGTGGTTAACGAGGAATGAGAGGAGGAAGCGAGGGGCGATGGGAGAGGGCGGCGGCGCGGTGGTCGCGTGATGCCAGTGGGGCTTCGGGATGAGGAGATGATGTCGGGTCTGCGGGAGGAGAAGAGAGAAGATGTCGCGTGAGCTTGGGGGTATGGGCGAGCTCGTGAGCTGAGCGTTTGGTGATGCCAAGTGCGAGGTGATGGGGAGGAGCAACAAATAGGCTGTGTCAGTATATTGGCTCCCTCATTGCGTGTGATGGGTAGATGGTGATGGTGATGGTGATGGTGATGGCGATGGTGATGGAGAGAGATGGTGAAATGGGTGATGCCAAGAGACGAGACGATTTTCCCAGCAGCATGTGACCCGCGTGACCCCGTAGCGCAGTGCAGCATGTCCGCGTGCGCCGGCGCAAGAAGCGAAGCGGGAGTTGTTGACACGGCGCGTGCAATGTCCCCTCTTTGGCCCCGCAAAATCACGCAGCGGCCAGCGGCGTGCACCGCCCCGTCGCCGCCCAGTCCGCCCCAGGCCGCCCAGGCCGCCCAGGCTCACTGTCTGGGCGCTGCGGATCTTTTCGAGCCCCTCATTTGAGACTGATCTGTGCGTCATTACTTCCGTCCTCTTGGCGTTGCCGTGGCGTGGTGGGCAGCTGGCAGCGGCCAGCGCGGGTTTTCCGAACGTCGATCACCTCGATGCCGACAGCCCGAGCAAAGGCAGGAGCAGGAGTCTGCATGCTGCATGCAAGTGACTTTGAATGTCGCTCGAGGCACCTAGGAGTATCATTCATAGTGCCACATCGAGGACACTACACATGTCTCATCGGCCTTTGTCGGGTTGTAGCCCTCTGCGCCTCGGCGCGCGGGCGCCTCAGCCTGACCGGGCGTTAGGTTCTTGAGATTAAAAGCGAGGACTGCCTGAGGGCCACATGTGGACCGCTGTGGGGCATGTGGGCCATGAGCTATGCGCAGCCAGCGCCACCGACTCATCCGCTATCACAACCACTGCATACTGAATCTATTACAACTTCGTCACGGTCTCAGTCTGGACCTCGACCTCGGCGCTCTTCTTGTCCCTGTCCTCGTTCTCGAGGCTCGCGACGCTCCCGCTCTCAACGTCGGCAGCAGACCGCCCCGACTTGAGCGCAAAGATCTGGCGCCCGTCCAGCACCCATGTGTATGCGGCCCAGAGCGAAATGTAGATGAAGCAGGGGAGGACGATGAAGAAGCTCACGCGCGCGTTGTACGCATCCTTGATCGCGCCCTGCATGGGCGGGAAGACGGCACCACCCGAGACACCCATCACGATCAGGGCGGCACCGCGGCGCGTGTTGTGGCCCAGGCCGTGCGTCGCCAGTGTGAAGATGCAGGGGTACATGCCTAGTGTGAGCGAGGCGACTGGGAGAACAAGCGAGAGACTTACACGACTCGAAGAACATGATCATCATGAGGCACGCCACGCCACCCATGCCGTGGAGAGTGCCAATGAGGATAGTGAAGAGGGAGCAGACGATGGCGAACACGAAAAGGATGGCGGGAGCCGTGAAGACGGAGAGAAGGCCGGTGACGACGAAGCGACCGACAGTGAAGAGGATAAGCGCGTACGAAAGGAGCTGGGAGCCGCGGGCGTCCGAGATACCCGACGCGTCGTGGGTGTAGTAGAGGAAGAAAGCGCCAATCTGAGGTCAGCGTTGCCGCGCAGCCGTTTGTAGACGTACCGAAACCTGAGCTCCGACTGTGGCGTTAGCGCATTGTTCTGACGATTATTCTGGTTCTAACTCACCATAGAGGAACTGAGCGACGGCACCAGTCAGGCAGCGCGTCTCCTTCCAGATCGACTTCTGCTTGTGCTCTCCGCCAACAATAAGCTCCTCAAGCTGGCTCTCAGACACCTCGGGAAGCTTGGTGAAAAAGAACGCAACGGCGACGATCATTCCCATGCCAGAGACAGCGAGGTAGACCCACTGGACGCTCGTGAGGTCCTTGGACGTGGGGTCGGAGAAGAAGTACTTGGACGCGATGAGGGGACCGGTAAACGACGCGACACCGTTGAACGCCTGGGAGAACTGGAGACGCAGCGACGCGATCTCGATCGGCGGCATGACGGAGACGTACGAGTTGGCGGAAATTTCGAGGGATGCCAGGCCACACGCCGTCACAGCGGTGCAGACGACAAAGCCACCGAACACAGCGTTCTTGTTCGTGCTCGTCGCGGCCGACTTGGCGACAGGCCAGAACAGGATCGCGCCAAGAGAGTACAGGCACAGGCCCATGATGATGGTGAAACGGTACCCGCGGCGGCGGAGGACCTCGCCCGCCACGGGCGAGAAAGCAAAGTAGCCGATGCCGAAGTAAGCTGCCTGGAGACCGGTGGACTGTGTGGTGGTGATGCCAAGCGTATTCTGAAAGTGCTTGTTAAGCACGTCGAGCAGGCCGTAGGCGAAACCCCACAGGAAAAACAGCGAGGTGACGAGGATGAACGCCCACACTGGAGTTAGAGAGACGAGCCAGACACGAGGTGAGGTGACTAACAGTAGTGGCGCGGGAACAGGCCCGTCTTGAAGACGTTGCCCGTGGACACGGGACCGACGGCGCCGCCTGGCATGATGGATATGGGAGGTGGGGGAGGGGGGTGGTCGGCGATAGAGTAGTGTTAAGAGTAGTTGAGTAAAAAGATGACTGGCCTTGGCGGGATAAACCGGCTGGAGCAGAACCTGATGTCGCAGTCGCGATGTCGAGTGGAGGCGGGGCAGGATGATGCGATGCTGCAGCTCGGGGCCACGTCTTTATACCCCTGCATCTCCACTGTCCCCACGACGCGGAGCCCACATCCGGCGCGCCTCGCCTCGCCTGGCACTACTCGATGTTGTCCAGACTAGGCGGCGTGTAGCCCGGCTCGGCGCTGCTCCACATGATGTGATGGACATGTCCAGTAGCGCGCCATTCGTGGGTTGTGTCAGGGTTTAGGTTAGGAACTGTGCCTGGCACGGGGGTATGGCTAGGCTCACTTGTCCATCACCACTGCCGGCTAAGGGCGGCAAGGTGATATCGGCCGGAGACGTCGGCGGGGGGTCCGGGGTGGTATCAAGAGATTCGGGTGGTCGGATGCAGAGAGGAATGGAATGGGGACGGCCTGGAGATGGAATGGATGTGTTGCGGATTGTGGATGCGGCTGATGTCAGGCGCGAGGGTGGTCAAGTTGGCAGGAGCGGAGTGGCGCTGTTATTGATGGCCCAGGTTTGGTGAAGAGTAAAGGATTAAGCTTCGAACATAGGGTCTGTATTGGCTGCTCGATGCTCACTGTCTGATGTGACTCGCCTTCAAACTCATAGACCACACGTCTACTATTACAGCGCGCACGAGCATCTCGACGCGCATCGACATGTCCGTGCCATCGCCGACACGGACATGTGTTGTGCCTGCAGATCATCGCTTGTTCTTCCAGCTGGGGGTCGGGGATCTCGGGGGCACCACCGACATTTCCGACTTGAAGACGTTGCGTCATGTCATTGAAGGACGGCTATGGGTGGGAGGCATGGGAGGACGTACGAGTGGGAATCACGGGGCCACATCGCTCCGCCCGGAAAGACGGGTCGTTCCTGGCGCTGAGATCGCCGTACGTGCTGCTGCCAAGCAACCAGGCGGCCCGCTTGCCGCTGGCGTGAGAGACGAACAAAGGGTGGGCCCGAGCTTCTTCCGCGATCCGGGGATGACGAGTGACCGGCGGAAGGGCCGGTGCCTCCAGCAGACGGCTGTGGACGGCGGTCGAGTTGTTGTGGGCGATCAGTACAGAGTCAAGCGGTGTGGACGTCCGATAGTGGGGATCTACATGATGATCTGCGGTATGCCCACCAGCGTTCCGGAAGCTCGACTGTTAGGGCATGATGAAGCGCACGACGACCCGAGCTTTTCGGATGCTGGCTTGGCATTGGCTGTGGAAGGAGTGATGTGCGGCCTTGGTATGCGGTGTGAGGGCAAGACTTGACTGGACACTCGGAGCCGACTAGAGCGCCTTGGGGATGGCATGGAGGACACGCGCCGCCGCCCCAGACAATGACAACCTTGATGCATCGCGGAGGCGACATGACAACTACAGATCCGATGGGTATACTGAGTGAATGCGAGTGGCTTAGTGGACGATGTCCTCTGGACGTCAGCTCCTGCCTCGCATCTTTCCGTCGAGTTCTTCCTCTGTCTGCACTTACCCCAGTTGCGTCCCTTGGTCTTGTGAACAACCTCATCCGTGACCTCCTTCTTGGAGAAATAACCGGCTTGGATCTGATGTGAGCATTACTGGCGTAGATTGTTTCTGGGTCGCTCACCTTGGCGTCAATCTCGACGCGTCCATCCGCGGGAATGAGCTCGTCGGGGATCTCGTACCGGTTCTGCACCGTAATGCCCGACTTGATGATCGCATCGTACTTCATGTTGCTCATACTGATGAGGTTGGTAATGTGCTTGATGCCGAGCCAGTGCAGCACGTCTGGCATGAGCGCCTGGTGCCGCGCGTCCTTGACACCCGCGACGGCCGACGTGTTGTTGAAGTACTCGGCTGCACTGTCGCCACCGCGTTTGCGGCGGTTGTACACCACTGATGTCAGCGAAGTTGTGCGGCGCGTACTCACTGTACTTGACCACCTCGCCCAGGGCGCGACCTTCCTTTTGGAAGTAGACGACGACACCAACACCGCCGCGCTGAGCACACTTGATCGCCTCCGAGATACCGAAGATAAGGTAGGGGCGGCACGTGCAGATGTCCGAGCCGAAGACATCAGAGCCCGAGCACGAGTCGTGGGGACGGCACGTCACCTCGGTGTTGGGGTCACTGAGCTTGGCCGGGTCACCCATAATGTACACGGTCATGCCGCCAATTGGGGGAAGGAAGATCTTGATGTCCGGACGCGTGAGGAGCTCGGGGTACATGCCACCGGTGTCCTCGAAGAGGGCGCGGCGGAGGGTACTCTCATCAATGCCAAGGCGTTCGGCCACACCAGGGAGGTACCAGACGGGGTCGACGGCGGCCTTGAAGGTGTTGACCTCAACACCCTGGTCGACACCAGGGAAGGAAGGGAGCTCTGGACTCTTGATCACGATGTCGCCGTCGATGGGGAACTCGCCCTTGCGCGCGAGCACGTCCAGCTCCTCGATCTTGATGTGCGCCTTGGTCTGGGAAATCGTCGGGCGCACGTCCAGTCCCTCGCCATACTCCTTCCCCCAGATCTCCTGTACCATGGCGCCCCATGGGTCAAACGAGACGATCTTCCAGTCGCGCTCGTTACCGCCCTTCCCATCCCCAAACCAGCCAGGCTGCGGGGAGAGGACGAACGGAGGCTGCGTAAGCTGCTGCATCCTACCACTGCCGTGACTCACATGCGTGTTGCGCAGATCGGGGCGCCAGCTGGGAGAGAGCTGACCCATGGCGATCGACAGTGCACGGTAGATAGAGTAACTACCGGCGTGCGCGCCGATCGAATTACGCATGAGGAGATTCTTGGCGATACGCGAGCAGACGACGGGGCCGCGGTCAAGGGGCGAGGCTGGGGTGAGCAACTCGGTGTAAGGTGGTGTGTGAGGTGACTTACGACCAGCACCCCAGTTGATAGGAACGGGATTGATACCAGCCTGGCCTGGGTAGGCTACCGTTAGTTTACACTGCTCCAAGCGGTCGACGCACTCGTCAGAACCACACGCGATGGGTACAGGCCCTTCTTCTTTTCTGCCTTCTCCTCGACCTCTGCCTTATTCTCGCTCTTCCCATTCAGGGCGGTGAGTGACAGCGAGGTGCTGGCCGTCGGCGACGTGCCAAACACGCTGCTGGGGGTGGGCGAGGCGAGTGGCGCCACCACGGGGGGTGGCGATGCAGTACTCCGCGACGCAGAGCGGTACGCGCGAATTCCGCCGCCGAGAGGCGCGTTGATCCCCGCGGGACCGCACGGGATCTCCTCGACTCCGGGTGTGCCAGGGGCGCGGGAGGTGAGGGCGGCGACCTGTGGTCAGAGGGCGTTTGTTTGTGTGGGCTATGTCGGTGCTGCACAAGATACTAGGACTCCGCGTCGCCGGGGAAGGTCCAAGCTCATCTCTGGGCGGTGATGTGTAGTGATCCCCAGATCTACTGGATTCACGGGCCACGTCGCCGCCGGTGAGTCACCGCTGTCGTCGCCTCCGTTGTCGCCTCCGCACGACACATCCTTCCTCCCGTCCTCTCGAGGCCCACGACATACCTGCTCAGCTAGCGCCTCCTGCTTTGCATTAAGCTTCTGGAGCAGCTCGAGGACCTGGGACAGCTGCTGGTCCGACATGGTGAATGGGTGGCAAATGCGATGCGATAAGGTGGGGGGGGGGGGGGGGGATGAGGTGGGCAGGAGTGTGATCGGACTAGAAGATGAGAGAGAGAGAGAGAGAAAAAGAAAGAGAGAAGGAGAGGAAAAGGATACGAGGAGAGTGGAGATGAGTGAGTAGAACAAGATGAAGGATGAGGATGAGGAGCGACGTGACTGCTAGAGTTGTGGGGGAAGGTGCTGTTATCTCGGTACAGGAACGCTCGGGTCCCTCGTCCCGTGACGTCGCCTCGGCCATCCCCGTCCTAGCCGTCCTCCGTCTCCGCATATCGCACGTGTCGCGCCCAGCCCACATGCATGCTATCGCCTATCAGAACCTATCCGCAATTCCCGCAACACGCACTTCCCACTCGCCCACCTCGAGCCGCACCCGCTCGCCCACGCGCAGCCCGCCCCCCAGTGCGCGGATCGAGGGAATAGCGCCAGCCGCGCCGAACTCGTACTTCCGCACCCACCCGTTCTCATTATCGTCGCGGTACGCCGCGAAGGCGCCGTCTTCGTCGCGGGCTACACCGAGCGCCCATCGCCCGAAGTGGGCGACGAATGCGCGCGGCCCCGCCGCGTCCGCGTCCGCTGTGCTCTCGTGGGAGCCGTAGACGCCGTCCACGCGTTCCAAGACGGCATAGGGCCCGCTGGCAGCGAAGCGGCGCCAGATTTCCGCATACGCTTCGTGGCGCTCCGTCGCGGGGTTGTACATTCTCCCGGTTTCGCGCACGTCCGTCGCGTTCAAGACTGCAAAGGCGCCAGGCGAAGCGGGGGTGGGCGGCGGCCGGCGCGAGTCCAGCAGGTGCGTCCATACCAGGCGCGGGGTGGCTGGCGTCAGCTATACAGTGGAGGGATATGGCAGCCACGAGGGCTGGAACGTACCCTCCGTATGGCCCTCGCCATGGCTGATCACGCCGACGCTCGCCCACTCGATCTCGCCGGCTTGTGGGCCGCACGTGAATACCCGCAGGTCGAGGGCGATGCCGTCAAGCGTAAGCACGAGCGTGTCTGTGTCCTCGGACGGCGGGCGGTCGCCCCATGCAATGCTGAGACGTGTCGAGGCTCGCACAGGGGGTACGGCGTCCATCTTGAGACATGCATGCATCAGCAGTGCTGAAACGCATATATGTGTGGTGGCAGGCTGTCGGGTTAAGCGCCGGCGCTTAAGTATCCGGCGGTTAGACCCTGGCAGATAAGACGTCCATACAAGCAATGATTATGCTCTATGATACCGCAAGTTACAGAACTACGCACGCCCATACTTGCCCACCCAGAATGAGGGTGGGAGTTCGCCCACAAAGTCAGCGTACGGGCGCTCGGCGAGCACGATCTCGCCGTCGCCGAGCCAGTCTGCGCCCACAACAGCGCGGAAGCGATCCGTGGCGACCTTGACAAAGTCGGGGTCGTTGGCCGCGCTGGGCGTCTTGAGGACGCGGGAGAGGAGCATGTTCGGGGATGCGGGCGAGGGAAGGCTGCTCGGCGACGACGCCTCGAGCGCCTCGCGGGCTTCGCGCGCCCGCTTCTTCTTCAAGCTGCGCGAGCTCAGCGGCGTATCCGGCTCGCTGGGCGTCGCGCTCCCGCCGCGGATCTTGGTGTTTGCGACCAAGTCCAGGTCGAGGCGCACGGATGCGAGCCAATCGTTGCTCCAGATAATGAGGCGGGCGGCGCGGGGAGAGACGCGGCTCGGCTCCCAGGCAGCGCCGTGCGCGGCCGAGTGCAGGCCGCGCATGGTGTGGTTCAGCGACGAGAGCTGCTGGCTTGGTGGGAGGAGGCGGCGCGCGTCGAGGTGGAAGAACTGCAGCGCGTTGCCGGCGTGCACCAGTGCCAAGAGGGGGTGCGTGGGCGTGAACGCGATCGAGGCGGGCGGGGCGGAGAAAGACGGCAGCAGCGCGTGAAGCTGCAACGTGTCGAGGTTGAAAACCGTCACCTTGCCATCAAGGTCGGACGTTGCGAGCCACTGCGCATCGTCTGACGCCGTGAGAGCGGTGATCCACGCCGCAGGGCCCTTGGCGGGCGTCTCCTCGTCGCTCTCCATCTCTACGTCGTCGTCGACGGGCGCAGACTTGCGCGGCCGCGCCTTGCCGTTCTTGATAGAGCGGCCCCCCACGAGGGTGTGCTGCGGTGCGAAGGAGCGCACGACTTCCACGCCCTCCTCGTCGAGCTCAAGCACAACAGTATGCGCGCTGGCGGCGAGCGCCATGATCAAGCGGCGCGAGTCAGGCGTGAAGAGAAGGGCGGACGATCCGCAACCCTTCTGCATGAGACCCAGCTCAGCCAGCTCGGGCGCCGAAGCCAGATCCGAGACAAAGTCGCGCACCCTCACAGGCCGCAGTGTTGTGCCGACCACCACGAGACGGAACAGCTTGGTCTCGTAAAGGTCGGATACGGCGAGCCATTGGCCGTCCTGGCTCACTGCGTGGGAGATGAGGTTGGTGCGCAGGCGGAGATCCATCTCGAGGGCCTTCTCCCACCCGCGCTCGTCGTCGAGGATACGCCAAACGCCCACGCTGCGGTCCTTGCGCCCAGCAACTAACCGGGCGCTACGAGCGACCGCAATGTGCTGCGCGCCGCGCTGACCGCCGAACATTGATAGCCTTCGAGGGAATGCGTCCTCGAAGACGATGTGCTTGTTGCCCTGCCCGCCCTTCTCCTTGCCGAGCGGGTTACGGAGGCGCTGAGCGAGAAGGTCTGGTGCCGCAGCAGGTGTGAGGGTGGGGGCCATGTCCCAACCGCCGGAGGCGAGAATGGACGCAAGGTTGGGGTTGAGGGGAGGAGGGCGAAGTGGGCTGTCAGCAGCCAGCGGGAGGTACGGCGGGAAGACAGCGAGCGCGCGGACGTCGTGCGAGTGCAGGCGCTTCGTGGCGGTAAGAGCCCACTGCGACTTGCCGTTCCCCTGCGATACGGCAGAAAACTGGCAGACTTTCTGGTCAGGGCCAGAAGTGAACACGGTCCGGCCGCCCGGCCCGACAGTGAGGCACATGCCGTCGGCCTTGTGTGGCCGGAACGACTGGCGCTGCGCCATCGTCGCTGGGTCCCAAAAAGCGACAGTACCGAGCGAGTCGGACGTGACGAACGTCCCGTCCGGAAGTACGCCGACACCCCACACAACTGTGCCCTTGTGGCTACCCTTCTTGCCCTTCGCAATTTTCTCGACAACGGCGCGCCCCTTGATCTGCACGCGTCCACCGCCTCCGCCGCCCGATGGCAGCTCCCACCTCCGGAAGGACGAGTCGGAGTTGCCTGTGATAAGGTAGGTGTCGCGCCACCTCCACTCGCCATTGTCCTCCACGAGCTTCGGAAGTCCCCAAGCGACCGAGACCGTGCGCGTCCTTGATGGCAGTGCGTCGGAGCGGAGGAGGTGGGAAGGGGCGGGCTCGAGCACGGTAACGCTCCCGGGAAGGAGCGGTGGGGGAATGGAGACGAAATGGAGCGAGGGCGAGTTGGTGGTGAGACACAGCAGCTGCTGTGTTGGGGAGGCGCTAAGGCTCCACAGTGGCGGCGAGGGGATAGGGTACGTTTGCTTCTGTCAGCTGAGACGGCACAGTGACTCACCAGCACCCTGCCGGTCTCGAGGCAGCGCTCCGTGAGCTCGGTGGACTCGGAGCCGGCGACGAACAGGCGGAGGTCTTCAATGCGCGGAACGGTGTAAGGCTTGGAGTGGAAGTTCTCCGGGTCACGGAGGACGAGCGCCATGACCGAGATAGTAGGGTGGGTGAGAGTCGGCGGAAGTGTCTGCGATCAGCGGATGCTATTGTGCTCGCCTCACCTTATACAGGACCCAGTTGCCTAGAGAGCCCTCCTCGGAAGGAGAGTACTGCCAGATCTCTACTTCGCCGTTCTCACGCGCGACGACGAGCGCGCCCAGCTCGGAGCGGTCGGTTGCATCGCGCGCCTTGCCCTTGACACTTGCTGGGTCGCGCGGGACGGGGAGGGGCTGGGGCGGGAAGGCGAGGGCGACGATGGGGGAGGGGGTATGGTCGAAGAAACGGATACGGTGCAGCGGCAGAGTCTGCGTTGGTGCAGGCATGGTGTCGAGCTCGCTGTCGAGTGTTGTGCGAGTTGTGACAGCTGGAGATGTCCACAACTGTGTGCAAGCAGTTCAGAAATTCCAAGCAGAGGAGTGATATATTTACTTCCGTTGCCCGCCAGGCGCGCCAGGGTGGCGAAATTCAACTCCACGTCAGGTCAACCTCCACCAGATGACGGCAGGTGACCGTGGTGAAGTTGAGCTCCTCCAACTTGGATGTTCCAGCTCCAACCAACATGCCCCCCGCGCCGACAACGGCGCATAAGCGTCCATGGCCATCATCGACACCCCCGGCGCTTCTCATTGCTGTGGTTGATCTGCATCCGCTAGCATGGTCGCTCCTCTCGAACCTGCAGCCAATACCTTCCTCTCCAAGCCATGAGAAGGAGAAGGCGCCCATCGCTCCGTTGACTCTCGGCGAGTTCGCGACCAACCTCATGGTATTTCTCAATGCGCATTTGGCCAGCCGGTGGGGTAACGAGGTTGTGGTGTACGGTGCGACAGCAGGCAAGGCTGTACTCCTTTACCCGCAACCTGGGGAGCCATCTACGCCGCAGCCCAACTTCTACCAGCCGTTCCAGATGCTGGACTCACGCTTCGAGGAGCAGCTCAAGGCGGTTTTTGCTGCCGAGGAGGAGCGGCTAGCTGAGGTTGAAGGGAAGGGGTTGAACGGTAAGTTGCTTTGGGTTACGGGGGATTAGCTAACTTCAGACCCACCAGCTCTGGTATCGGCGTTGACGAAGGCGCTGTGCTATATCAACCGCCTCCGCCCTCCCGAGGTGCACTCGACGGGGATGGCGATCGTTGACGACGGCAAAAGCTCGAATCCTGAGCAACCGGAGTCCCGTATCCTCGTGCTAAATGCGACACCGGGTGGCGCTGAGGATGAGGCTGCGCTGAACGGCAAGACGGCCAAGGCGTCCGGCGGGAGCGGCGGGCAGCGCGGTTACGTCGGCCTAATGAACTGTGTCTTTGCGGCGCAGAAGGCGGTGGGGTAAACTGCCTACCAGAGCTGACCGCAGCACATCCCCATCGACGTCCTCACCCTCCCGCCGGAGAGCACCAAGACATCACCGCCCATCTTCCTGCAGCAGGCGGCCCACCTTACAGGTGGCATCTACTGGCGGTGGAACGGGCGCGGCGGGATCTTGCAGTACCTTCACGTGAGTCGCGTGCGAGCTCAGTCTGACCGCAGTCGCTATACCTTCCCCCGCCCTCGCTGCGGAAGCGGCCGTTCACCCAGCCGCCGCAGGACGCTGTCGACTTCCGCGCCGTGTGTTTCTGCCACCAGGATGTCGTCGATGTTGGTTTTGTGTGCAGCGTGTGTCTGAGCAGTGCGTCCGCTATGTTGCAGCGCTGATGGCAGTCTTCTGCCAGCCCAAGCCTGTGTGCCCGATGTGCAAGACCAAGTTTCCGCGCAACGCGTGGGGGACGCTCAAGGAGCTGGCGGCGAATGTGGAGCCAATCCCTCTGCCCAATACCGTGCCGGCGCCCTTACAGAAGAAGCAGCGGCCGGCCACGAACGGGGCGTCGAACGGGCCTCCCCCCGGCGCCGAGGTGATCGAGATTCTCTAGACTGTATACTAGATGTATGTGTAGCCGACATTGTAGGCGGGGTTCGTCCTCGCCTCCTTCCCACTGCCACCAAATGGCCACAGCCCTGCTCTGTATTGCTCGTATTGTGCTGCACGATGAAACGTAAACGTTTGTGCGGAAGGCTGGGCCAGCCACGTGGCGCCGTGGGCCACTCAGCGTGCCTTGCCGCCCTCGGCTTTGCTGGCCGCTGGCCACTGCGCCGATATTTTGAGATGGACCGTCGGCCTACCAGGCTCAGCATCATCGTCATCGCCTCGTCTTGGAATCGCCACTTGCAACAGCCACGGGTTATAACAGCTGAACAGAGGAGGAGATTGCTCTATCCCAGCCGTCACTCGACACACTACACTACACCACACTCTCACTCGCCACCCCTTCCTTCCTCATGCTCGGACTCCGCACTGCGCGCGTCGCCGCGCTCCGCGGCCTTCGGCCCGCGCGCCCTACCGCCCGCCCCCCCGCGCGCGCATACACGCCCCTCGCGCCGCGCCCGCGCCTCCCCACGCGCCTCGGGCGCCGCTTCAACTCGTCCCACCCGAACCCACACACCGCCGAGCAAGCGGCGCACCCCCCCAAATCCGCGTACCAGCGCTTCAAAGAGCTGACGAAGACGTACGGGTCCTACGCCGTGATCATGTATCTCGCGCTCTCGGCCGTGGACTTCAGCGTGGCGTTCGCGCTCGTGCACGCCGTCGGCGTCGAGCGCGTCGAGCCGTACACGCACCGCCTGGTGGCGTGGTACCGGGAGCTGCGGCACGGGGCGGCGGGCGCCGCGGCGCTGGAGCGCGCGGACGCGGCGCGCAAGGCGGCGGACGAGGCCGAGGCGGCCGCGGAAGAGGCTATTGCGGGCGAAAAGGGAGGGGAGAAGCGGTGGTGGAACAATAAGGCGTTGTGGGCTGAGGTCGCGCTCGCGTACTCGATCCACAAGGTCGGGTTTATGCCGGTGCGCGCGGGGCTGACGGTGGCGTGGACGCCCAAGGTTGTCAATTGGTTGCGGGCGCGCGGGTGGATCGGCACGGTGAGAGCATGAGAGAGGGAGAAGGACATGCTGATGCCAGGCCGGGGCGAAGCGGGCTATGCAGCAGGGCCAGGACCGGATGCGCGGCGCCATCCAGCAGGCGAAGAACGCGGCCAAGGACGCGACGCGCTAGCCACTGCCGGGCACATAGATGTAGTATACAACCGTAAGCCGCGGCACTCTGGTGCCGCGAACCCGATTACATGGTCCGACTAGAACTAGAGAATCACACAGTCCTTCTTCTTCTTCTTCTTTTCCTTGGGGTCGAGGGTGAGGTTGCGGTCGTGCGGCGTGAGCACGGCGCGGATCGCCTCGTCGAACACGCTCTTGAGCCCCTTCTGCGTCTTGCTCGACGCTTCGACGTAACGCACCGCCCCGATTTCCTTGGCCAGCTGCAGGCCCGCCGCGAAGCTGATTGGCGCAAACCGCCGCTCCTTGAGCCGCTGCACGCTCACGGGGTCGTCGCGGAGGTCGAGCTTGGTGCCGACCAGGATCATCGGGACGCCAGGCGCGTGGTGCCGCACTTCTGGGACCCATTTCTTCTGTCAGCTGCGTGTGGGAGGGCAAACTCACCGTTTTAACATTTTCGAAGCTCGGTGGACTCATCACTGAAAAGCACACCAAAAAGACGTCGGTTTGGGGATATGACAAAGGGCGCAGGCGGCTGGGTGTAAGTGACACGGCGCAAAGGGGTTGCACCTCACACCACGCGCACTCACTCGTAGTCTTCCTGCCCCGCTGTGTCCCACAACCCGAGCGAGATCGGTCGCCCATCCACAAGCACTGATGCCGAGTAGTTATCAAAGACCTGTGGTTAGTGTTCGGCCAGTGGCGGGGACAAGCGGCGCTGATCGCGCCGGAGAGGAAGCACCGACGCATTCCTTCTCCCATCGAAGCACTTTGGAAAGCGTTCACTCCGTTCCGATCACTCCTCCCCGCTCTGCATTATGAACGCACTGTGGGCACATATCTGTTGTCAGCATGCAATTGCGCGTGGCTCGGCAGTGCACTCACTCCCCCGGGAACGAGTTTGTTGTGTACGAGATGAGCAAACATGTCTGTGGTTAGTGGCCAAACAAACACAGGCCGCCGGGGTCGGCAGCTCGCTGCCTGTTGCGTGCGGGGTGACGCACCTTGCCGACTGCTCCGTCACCGACAACCACACCTACAGTCAGCCCTGTCAACCTGCCCACGATAAGGTTGTCACGCGGCGTGAAGCCGTGCGCCAGCGCTGTGTGTCTAATGACCAAATGTCCTACTAGTGCGCAAACTTGTACACAAGCTCGCAGCATTCCACACCGCTGCACCTCACTACGGCGCACGCTCTCGCCCAACGTACATTTGAGTGAATGGATGTTGTGGTTCATCCCTGCCCGTGCGCGTTATGGGTATTGGAGGGTGGGACCAGGTCGAGCGAGGAACGTCCGAGCGTGGAGGGGCGAGAAAGTGTGAGGGTGGGGGAAAGAGGGCGGGCAGGTGACGGCGCGACGGAGGCGGGAGGCGGGCAGGGTCAAGATGAAAGAGAGGGAGGGCAGTGTGGTGAGGCGACGAGGCGAAGGGATAAGAGACGGAGTGAACGGAGTGGACGGAGTGGGAGTGGTTGTTGTCATAAACAGCAATGTCGCGAGGTGGTTGCTGCCGGTTACCGCGCATTTGTTGGCTGCCGCATCTTGCTTGGCCCCTCGCTCCCCCCGCCGCCGCCCGACCGCCCCCGCACCTTGAAACGATCAAGCTGTTGCCATGCAGTAATGTTGCCATGGCTCCGTCTCAGCCCTAGCAGCAGCCCTCCGGCGTCTCCCACTCCAGCTCCCTGCTGGCATTGCCTCTGAGGTCATGAGCGCATGATCCCATGATGCCACGACCACGACTTGACCGGGTTCCTCAATCTTGTGAGGATTTGGCGGCCCGACGTTCCCTTCCCCCACTTTCCCTTCCCCTTGCTTGTTTGGGCTTTGCCCTGGGTAATCCTGCCCCAACGGGTAAATCGCCGAAACCCCGCCCTCTTAGCTCAATCTCTAATCATTCCTAATGTACAATAATAATCATCAACCAACTCGTTTCACCTTGACTTGACCATCACGTGCAGCTCTCAAACAGCTCGCGATCAACTCGACGCGTCAACCTTTCCACATCTCATCTCATGTCTTCTTCTCTCTCATTCAAACCTTTTGCCATCTCTTTGAAATATTACCTCTCGCCCGGCGCAGCCCGTTTCCCAAGCGCCCCGCGCCAACTCTGACCCATCCCTGGAGCGCGGAATGCCAGTTGAGGCTGACCGCGTATGCTTTCTCGTCATGCCGATCCACCCTGACAAGCTCATCTAGCCAACTCACCATCCACTAACACGTTCTGTTGCGTCTGACGCGTCAGCCATGTTCACAACACTGTCAACGTTGTCAACGACTGGCTTGTCTGCGACTAGGAGTGTCGTCGCAGTCCCATCACTGATGCCACGAATGACAACCCCACCATGGTCATCTTCCCGCCATCACAATGGAGGGACCGTGCGCTCGTGACATTACAATCTGACGCCCCCCAATCTCGACCGAGCCCGCTCGCACCGCGCTTGGATCTGGCGACAACCCTCAGCCCTAAACATTGACAAACATTGCTCACGACAAGCTCTCAACTCAGGCTTTCTCCGGTCTCCCTTCGCAAAGTTTCGTTGCTTACAACATAGAGACTCTCCTCGTCGTAAAAGCTCTCTCTCTCGTTCGTACGAGATCAATCACGGTGATCACCTCGTAGTGGCTTGGCTTGCGCCCACTTGAACAAGCACAACTAAGGCCGCACTCTCCGCCATGTTCCTCCCAATGCTCCTCTCCCCACTCCTACTCTACTTGCTGCCCGTCACGGCAGCAACCGACGACAAAGAACGTCTCGGCGCACTCCAAGCCACCCTCCCCCTCCGCTACTTCAATGGCCTAACTCTGGTCAACCCCGGCCTGGGCACGCCACCCCAAAACCTCCCGCTCGTCCTCTGTGCGTGATATCCCGGATGAGCTAACGACAGCGCCCGACGTAGGCCATCTCTCGATCGTCGGCCACTGCGGCACCTGCATCCATCGCGGGGGCGAGTACGACGTTGCTTCCTCGTCCACCGCCCGCGTACAAGACGACAGCTCATTCAACCTCACTCTTCCCGGCCGCGACGGTGATCCCGGTGATTCTCTGGCCTTGAGCGGCATGATTGTCAATGACCGGGTTCATGCCGACGGCCGTCCCCTCGAGCTGCCCGAGGGCGTGTGCAGCATCCACAAGATCATGTCTATCGTGAACACTACAAACGACCCCGCGGCATTGCCCGAGGGTTCGAGCGGGTACTGGGGTCTGGGTATCGACGAGGTGGGTTCCTGTCTCGACGGAGCTGACGGCTGTCCGACCTCAATGGCTCGCTCATTCCCTCTGCCTGTCCGCCCAACGGATCCGTAACCGTCGGCTTCGATCTAAAAAATAGCACCCCTGCCGGCGAGATGCACTGGGGCGGCCCGCCCCCCGACGCCTACGTGGGGCGCTTGTAAGCACATCCTCACCCCACAGAAGCTGACAACAGCAACTGGCTCCCCACATCGGAGGCAAACTGGGCCGTCGGTATCGAAGGCTTCCGAGTAAATCGCACAAAGATTAACGCCCCAAAGTCCTCCTACGTACGCTTCGCCCCGTCAAAGCTAACTCCAGGCCATCCTAGACCCAGGCCTGGATGGAATTTACGTCCCTAGCGCCATTGCGGAGCAAGTATACGGCGCACTCGGCGGAAAGCGCGACCATCTTCTCACGAACCGCTGGGTACGATTCTTGCGGGATCCGTGCTGATGCAGAATGTTCCATGCAACGCCTCGGCAGAGATCAAGGTCGTGCTCGGGGGCATCCCCTACGTTCTTGCGACCAGCTCGCTCATCGTCCCGCGCGACAGCCAGGGCTGGACGTGCTGGGGCTCGATGATGTCGTGGGCAAACGCATCTCTCCCGGAGACACACGGCGAGATCCGCCTCGGCGCACCCTTCCTTTCCGGAGTCTACATGTGCGCTTCCTTTCTTCCCGGCTAACCCCAGGGCGCTCTACTACCCCTGCTCTTCGGAGAAGCGCTACGTCGGCCTTGCCGCCAAGCCCGGCTCAGCGAACCCGTCGGACCCCTTCGTCCTCCCCAAGCCCGACCTCCGCGTCGTCGGCATCGTTCTAGGTGTTCTCCTCCCTCTTCTCCTCCTGCTTCTCGGTCTGTGTTTCCTCAAGAACCGCTGTTCGCCGCTGGGACTTCGTCAACGCTTCGAATACAACCAAGCCATGCAAGCCGAGGCGCAAGCGCACGCGCATGAGACGGCGACATCCAGCGCTAGTCACTCCAGCTCATCTTCGAGTCCCACCCGGCCCATGGCTGCGCTCCCAATCGTACCGGCTCCAGTTGTTCCCCCAGCCCCGTTATATTCCGTACCCGCCCCCGCCCCCGCTCCCATGCCGCTTCCCGTCTGCCCTCCCCCGGTCCCCTGCAAGACCGTCGCCATGTGCCCTCCGCCCTGTCCACCCCCCGTCTGCCCGCCCCCCGTCTGTCCCCCACCCGTCTGCACCTCCGTGCCCGTAACCTACGGCTTCTACACGCAATACTCGCTGCCCATCGCGCCCGTGGCTCCCATCGCCCCCGTCGTGCCGCTCATGCCCCTCCACTCGGCCCAGCCGTGGATGCACACTATCGTGTCGCAACACACAGGCGGCGCCGACTGCCTTGCGCACGAAACGCTTGGCGAAGCATGGCTCCGCCGCCGCAGATCAAGGTCGCGCTCGTGCGACCGGGAGCGGCTGTGCGAGCTTGAGTGCGAGGAGGGTGGGAAGAGCAAGCGGCGAGGCCGACGGCACAGGCGAAAGCACTCGTCGACGAGTTCGAGCTCTTCGTCTTCGGGCTAGCTATGGGGTCACGTAACAGAATATGAGCGGAAAGCAAAGTCGAGAGGATTTCGAGAAAGGACGGACTCATTCTGAGAAGCTGACCTCGTCCAGCCAGGCTGAAACGATGTCTGCTTTGAGCCCAGTTTTAGACCTAATCATGCATGACCTATCCAGCAGCCTTGCAGACCACGCCAAGTCCGTCTTTCTGTGCGACGACAAACAGCGCCCTGTCAACATTATTGTGTGTCAGGACGCGGCAGGACGATGACGCCGACATTCCCTTCCATATGCCAGGCACGTTGCGGAATTGCCACCAAGGGCCGCATTCCCCACACTCCGTCATCAACAACGTGCTCCTCTTCCTCTTCCTCGTTCTCCACCTCCCACTCCCCCGACCCCGATGGCCGACGAGACCACGCCCCTTCTCTCCCGCCGCCGCCGCGCGCCCCCCTTTTACGCGTATCCCGCCATCGTCGCCGGCCTCCTCCTGCTCTTCCTCCTCGCAGCCGTCGCGAGCGGATACAACCTCACCGGCGACGAGGACACGTGGGTGTCCAATCTCGGCGCGTACGCACCCTTCGTGTCCCTCCGCGTCTCTGGGCTGCCGACGGGATGTAGGATTGACCAGGTGACGGTGGTGAGTTCAGCGATTCAGAGGTCCCGCGATGCCCCTTGGCCGCTGCGCCCCCCCCCCCCCCCCCCCCCCCCTTCACCTTCCTTGCCCGCTCCCGGCGCCCACTTGCCCCGCTCACCACAGTTGCACCGCCATACCGGCCGCTATCCTACACCCGGCGCGTCCGAACGCTTGCGGGCGACACTAGCCAAGCTCGCCAACGCGACGGTGCCCGCACACGCGAGCGGGGCCGCCTTCCTCCGGGCGGCCGACTTTGAGATGCACGGATGGGAGTTTGGCGAGCTCACCGATCCTGGGCGACGTGCGTGAGTGGAGTTTTTACCGAGACGCGCTGACAAGAGCGCGTGGGACAGCGGGAAAGACCTCCGCCGCCGCTACGATCTTCCCCCCTTCACCCGCTCTGCGGGCGGCTCGCGCGTGCTCGAGAGCGCGCGGCTCTTCCTCCAAGGCCTGCAGGGCGCAGATTACGACCCGAAGGCGTGGCCTGCGATCGACCTCGTGATTCCGGAGGGGGACGACGCAAACAACACGCTGTGCGTGCATAACTGTGCCGCGCAGCGCACTGGGTCTGCGGGTGTAGGCGAGCGCGCCGACGTGCTCCACCTTCTCGCACCGGCGAGCGCGCGGCTTTCCAAGCTCCTTAGCATTGATTTGGAGCCGGAAGATATACCCAACATTGCGGGAATGTGCGGATTCGACACCGCACGCACGGGGGGATGGAGCGCGTGGTGCCATCTCCTGCATCCTGATGAGTGGGAGGCGGTGGGGTATGTCGCCGAAGTTGAGCGGTGGTATGCTTTCGGAGGCGGGAGTGTGAGTTGATCGACTGACGGCGCTGACGGCAGCCATACTCACGGACCATGGGCGTGAGCAGCTTACCTGTATGGAGCTGATGGCAGGCCGGCTGGGTCAACGAGCTCATAGCGCGCCTCACGGACTCGCCTGTGAGCGATAACACGTGTACCAACCGTACGCTTGACGCAAACCCCAAGACCTTCCCTCTCGGAAAGCGCCTTTTCATTGTCCGTTCTAGTCTTAATGCCCACTGACCGCAGGACTTTACGCACGATAATGAGATGGTCGCGATTCAAGCCGCTTTGGGAATCAAGCGGCACCTCCCCACGAGCACTGACAAGGTGCCGGAGCGCCAGTGGGTGCTCTCCTCGCTTGTCCCATTCGGCGCGCGGTGGAGTTTTGAGCGCGTCGTGTGTGGCAAGGAGAGATATCTGCGCATGCTCGTCAAGTAAGCTTGGCCATCACGCTATCTGACAGCAGTGACCGCATTGGTCGCATTGAGCGCCCCGAATGTGGCGGCACGCTCTGTCCAGTTGACGCGTTTGTCAAGTCCCAGAAGGACTCGCGGGATCGGGATTGGAGCCTGTGCGGCCTTGTTCACGGGCCAAGAGGTACGGCGACGGAGACCAGCTGGATGCTGTGATTAAAGATGTTTAGTTGTATAAATGTTGTACATGTCTAGAATGCAGGGTGCCTTCACCCTCCCACGGCTCTGACACCCCCGCCGTGACCACTCCCGCCTTCTCCCCTGTCATCCCTCTCTCCATGCCCCTCTTCCCCACCCTCCAGAGCCTCCAATGTGCGCCTCGCAACATCAAGAAAACTCTCGGGCATCCCCGCCAACTGGGCCGCCATGATCGCATGTGAGTCGTAGTTGATTCCTGGGCGCAGGCGATAGGCATACGCAAACGCCTCACCATCCCGCTCGACATCGGTACAAAAGAATGCGACGCCCCGCACGCCGCCGCCACTTTCAAGCATGCGCGCGAGCTCGTGATAATGCGTCGCAAACAGCGTCCTGCACCGCACATGCGTGAGGATGTAATCCAGTGTCGCATAAGCAATCGCCATGCCAGCGTGCAGCGTCGTGCCGCGCCCAATCTCGTCCATGATGACGAGGCTGCGCGGCGTCGCGGCGCGCAAAATCCCCGCCGTCTCGACCATCTCGAGCATAAACGTGCTGCGATCACGGAAGAGGTCGTCGCGCGCGCCGACGCGGCTGAACACGCGGTCCACGACGCCGACGCGCGCGCTGTCGGCCGGCACGAACGAGCCCGCTTGCGCGAGGATGGCGATGACCGCCGTCTGGCGCAGCAGCGTGCTCTTCCCACCCTGGTTCGGGCCCGTGATGAAGTGCATGTGCGCACCGGCGTCCATGTGCGTCGAGTTTGGCGTGAATGCGCGTGCTTGCGCCATGAGGCCGGCTTCGACGGACGGGTGGCGCCCATTCACGATCTGCAGCTCGCACGAGTCGTCCAGTGTCGGGCGGACGTAATTGAGGTCCTGGGCGGCCTGCGCGAAGCCCGCGGCCACGTCGAGCTCGTCTACCGCCTCGGCGTTGGCTTGGATCGTCGGCGCGCGCTCCACGACCATCGCGCGCAGCCGGTTGAGCGCACGCGCTTCCGCCACGCCCAGCTCGGCGTACGACTCCTCCAAGCGCGCACCGAGCGCCGACCATTCCTGTCGTCAGCGCGGACGCGAGGTAGCTTACGTTGTAAGCGTACGTTCGTGTGCTCTTGGCTTCGGCGACGGCGTGGAAGCGCTCTTTCGGCAGCACGTCCCGCCGCTTCGCGGTCACAACGTAGCCCCACCGCGCGCTCGTACCGAGCGTCAGAGACGCGCCGTACTCTTCCTGCAAGCGGGCTTCGAGTTTGGCCCGTTTTCGTGTCAGGCTTTGGATGCGCTTATGCAGCTCGCTGAGCTCGAGCGAGAAGCTGGCGTCAGCGCGCCCCCGCCACACCCACCTCGGCCGGAGCCACCACCGCGCCTGCGTCCGTCTGTCGAGCACCTCCTCTGCCGTGTCCTCCTCACCCGCCTCTTCCGCCTGTAGTCCCGGCAGTCGAGTTTCATCAATCGCTCCCTCAATGCCATCCGCGAGTTCCAGCAGCGGCGCGAACGCATCCACCAGCTCCTGCAGGCGTGCCACGCCCTCCGCTTGCCCCCCATCCTTCCGCCTCTTCCCCTCGATTACGATATCCACGCGCACGCGGTCCCGCAGGCGCTCCACGCCGCGCACCCAGCGCGCGACGTCCCACACGTCGCTCGCGTCGCCCCGCGACGCGCGGAAGCGCTGCACGATGCGCATGACGTCTCCCAGCGAGCGCAGCATGTCCCGGAGGTCGGTGCGCAGCGCCTCGCGCTCGTGCAGTGCCGCGACGAGCGCGAGGCGCGCGTTGATGACCGCGAGGCTTGTCGACGGGGCGGTCAGCGTGCGCTTCAACAGGCGGTGCCCCGAGTCCGTGACGGTGCGGCTGAGGACGCTCAACAGCGTGCCCTTTGCTGAGAGCGGGGAGGAATGCACGCCGACAAGGCCGCCGGGACGCAGCGCATGCCGGATCTCAAGGGCTTGAAGCGTCGCGGCGTCGATGTGCATTTGCGCGCCTTGCGACTCGCGGTTGAACTCGCCCTCGGCTGGCATCGCGGGCATGCGGTCGCGCAGCGCGTATTCCAGATGGTGGCGGAGGAGGGAGATGGCGTCGCGCTCGAGGTTTACAGGAGACGGAGGGGATGGAGATGTAGCGGGAGCCGCGGCGAAGGAGACGTGCACGCCCAACACGCGAAGGAGCTCGAGCAGCCCGCTGGGACCCGCCTCGCCCTCCTTCCATGCCTCGCGGAGAGAGTTGTCAAGCACGACTTCGCGGGGTGCAATGCGCGCCATCTCATCCTCGATGTCGGCGGTGCTTCCGGCCTTTGTGAAGAACTCGCCCGTAGACACGTCCGCATATGCGAGGTACAGCGGGCTCTTCTCCCCACCCTCTTCTGCGTTCACTGCGTCACCGAGGGAGATGGCAAGAAGGTATCTGCTCTCGTGCCCGCTCAACCAGCTCTCATCCAGCAGCGTGCCGGGCGTCACGACGCGCGCGACCTTGCGCCGGATATCAGCCACCGGCTGGGGATGCAGCGGGTCCTTCTCCTCCTCCACTAGCACCACTGTGTGCCCCATATCCTGAACGAGCAGCTTGAGGTACTTGTCAATTTGGTGGATCGGGAAGCCTGTGAACGGAAATGAGCCGGATTTGTACGTTTTGCTCGTGAGCTTGATGCCGAGGAGGGCGGCGACTTCGATCGCAGGCTCAAAGTACGACTGGGTGAGCTAGGACGGGGATGGGCGCACCTCGAAGAAGTTGCCTACTTGCGTGAGCAGGATGCAGTCTGGGAAACGCTTCCAGTTGTCGTATACGATGCGGGACAGCGCCGTGTCCGGCACCTGGCCGGCCTTGACGGCGCGTGCAAACTCGGCGTTCTCTGCCGCGACAGTATCAGTCTCCGCGTGTTCGCGTTTATGCGACAGAGAGCGGGAGGGCATCACTGCTGTCAGAGGCCGTCAGTAAAACTCCGCTGACCCACCCTCCCGATACCCTCGGCCCAGCTCGAGCAAGTCTTCGAGCGGGCCGACACTCTTGCCCTCCACATCGACTTTGAAGGCGGGAAGGTCGTCAAAATTGATCGTGGTCGACTTTTTCCTTGCTCGTCGCTTGGGCTTCTCGAGCGCAGCATCAGTTTTCCCTCGTGTAAGGCGAGGTGCGGTCGGAGCCAGTACCGCCCGGAGGCCGACGCGGTGAGCCGCGACCGGGCCCAGGCGGCGGAGCATGGGGCTTAGAGCAATCGTGCACCTGCTCGGGTCGGGTGTTCGTATCCTTCCCGCGATACTCTTCTATTTCTACTGTCAGCAACCAAAGGAATTCCCAGCTCACTGTCTGCACGGTCGGTCGGCGATGTTGGTGGTGGTGGAACTCGGCTCTCCATAAGTGGTGACCAACCTCCACTTTGCATCTGTTTCAGGCACGGCGATGTTGGTTGGTGGAATTGACGATGCTGAACGCGTTCTCCTTCTCCACGTCTCTCTTCCTCTCCATTGCTCTCCATTCTCACGCCCCGGCTCCCCCTCTCTTCTACTCCCACTCTCAACACTCACCTCTGCACGAACGGTATGAGCTCCGGGGACCGCTCCGCGAGCTCCTCGCTCTCCCCGCAGCCTGACAATGTTATCGTTGTCCGCGACACGCATCATGTCCTCGAGCCTCAGGCGCCGTTCGACTATGCGTCTCTCCGCGGCGAGACGAGCATTTGCATTGACCCAGGGTCATATACCTGGCGTGCTGGCTTCAGCGGGATGGACGCGCCGTACATCCACCGACCAAACATCGTTGCGCGGTATCGTGACCGCAAGAATGGGCGGAACATGATGCTTTTCGGGCACGATGTGGAGATTGACGCGAACAGTCGCTCGAACGGGAAGAGCATGTTTGACGGCGACCTGCTTGTGCACTCGGACCTTCTTGTGCGTCGCTGCGGGATTGGACTGACGAAAGGAAGCGGCGCTCGACTTCAGTTTCCTCACGCTCGGGATCGACACGCCCCAGATCGAGCAGCCTATCGTCATGACCGAGCGCCTTGCCAATCCGCTGTTTACACGAGCCAGTGAGAGGCCTTGTTCAGAGCCAAGCTGACTTCAGTGACTTCTGAGCTCCTGTTTGAGCTGTACAATGCTCCGGCCGTAACATACGGTATTGACTCGCTATTTGCCTTCTCCCGGCATGGGCATAGGGATGGCCTCTCCATCAATCTGGGGCATAGCGCCAGCACCGTCATCCCTGTAGTTGATGGGCGGGGGGACATCTCTAGAGCCAAGCGGATACCCTTCGGCGGGCAGCAGGCGTCGGAGCTGATGCAAAAGCTTGCGCAGCTCAAGTATCCTTCCTTCCCGCTCAAGGTCACGCCGTCGCAGTTCACTGTAGGTGTTTTTGGCTGATATGGCTAATTCCAGTTCATGTTCCACGAGACATGCTACTTCTCGTCAGATTATGAGTCAGAGCTTCGCTCGCTTTCGGATCCAGCGGCAATGTCGGCCATGACCAAGGTCATGCAGTTCCCATACCCGAAGCCGGACATTGTCGAGAAGACGGAAGAAGAGATTGCGGCACAGCTCGAGAGGAGGAAAGCGCAGGGACAGCGGTTGCAGGAGATGCAGGCTAAACTACGCGCCGAGAAGGTGAGCTTGTGGTCACATTGGATAAGCTGACACCAGCTTGCGGCAAAGGTGGCCGAGCTTGACGAGTACAAGGCTCTCATGGCGGAGAAGGGGACCATGAAGAAGGCCGATTTCCAGAAGCGCATATCGGACACAACCAACTTTGAGACGGAAGCGGAGCTCGAGGCGTGGATAAAGCGTACAGAGGTGGAGATCCGACGCAAGCAGCGGCGTGCCATGGGCGAGGAGCCCGAGCCGGAAGAGGAGCCGACGTTCCCGCTGGTCGACCGGCCGGACGAGGAGCTGACAGAGGAAGAAATCAAGGATAAGCGACGGCAGAAGCTCATGAAGGCTGGCTGGGAGGCGCGCGTCAAGGTCCGGGAGGAGAAGCAGCGAGAGAAGGAGCGGTTGGTGAGTGCTTCGTGTTGAGGGTAAAGCTGACATTCAGGAAGAGATTCAACGGCTGGATGACGAGGAGCGGGTCAACAACATTGCGAAATGGGCCGCTAGGCTGCGGGAGGAGCAGGAGGAAGTGATTGAGCGCATGCGCGAGAGGAAGAAGCGAAAGGCGCAGCTCGGCGACAGGAAGAGTGCTGCGGCCCAGAACCGAATGAAGTCGATCGCATCGCTAGCGGCGGATACGAATGGGGGGAAGAAGCGAAAGAAGGGCGAGGAGGGTGGGTTGTTCGTCACAGACGACGCTGACGGACAGAAAAGGACGATGGGTTTGGGCGCGACGACTCGGACTGGGCCGTCTACCGCGAGATTCAGGTGGAGGAGGATTCTGAGGCCGAGGAGGACGACATGGCTGCGCTTGAAACGCTCGAGGCCAAGCTGCTCAAGTACGACCCTGGGTTCACAGAAGACGACACGCTCGAGGGCAAGGTGCGCGCGAAGAATGCGCTGTTGAATGCCTTTGTGAGAGGTGGAAACGGCGGGCGGTACGATCCCGAGGACGTCAAGCAGTCGTACCAGATCCACTTGAATGTCGAGCGCATCCGGGTGCCCGAGACATGGTTTCAGCCAAGCATGTTTGGAATTGACAGCGCGGGCATTGGCGAGGTCGCGGGATGGTTGCTCAACGGGTTTGAAGACGACGTGCGGGCGCGGCTCATGCAGGTGGGTTTCACGAGTTTGCAGAACGTTGTGCTGACTCCAGTGCATCGTCGTGTCGGGCGGCTGCTCGCAGCTCCCCAACCTGATTCCTCGGATGCGCAACACGCTTACCCCGCTCCTGCCGTTCCGGCAGCCGCTCAAGATAGTGGGCTCGCTGGGTGCTGACCCGGCTTTGGAGGCGTGGCGGGGTATGGCAGCGTGGGCGGGGACGGAGGAGGCCAAGGCGGCGCGGATCACGCGGGCCGAGTATGACGAGTATGGGGCGGAGTGGCTCAAGGAGCATGCGTGGGGAAATGTTGCGCCGTGAGATGTTGCGGGGTGAGATGTATGTTGTGTTGGGGAGGTGGGCTGGTTTGTGCGCATGGGCGTGCTGGCTATGTTGTACTGTAGTTGCGCGTTCTAATGGCGACTGCCCCTATCATGCCTACCGTGCTGAATCTGCCGAGTTGCACAGACTACAGTAGCGGTGACTGCCACATAACAAGCTACCGCCGTGCCATGCGTGCCAGCGATGCATGAAAGTCAAGTCATCAACTCGAGAATACGAAGGTGGGTGGATATACAGTATAGGCATAGAGTTTTGTTTCAAATGTCGAGTCCAGGGGGTTACGAGCCACAGTGTGCGGTTGAACCATGAGCCGGAACGGGTGGGATCCCGAGAGCGAGAGCGAGAGCGAGAGCGAGAGCGAGAGAAAGAGAGTGACAACGAGTTGCTGGGGTTCCTTGTCCTCGAGAGCAAGAGCAACCATCCGCTTACATATGGCTCCCTACAGTGCCGTAATGGCGCCTGCCGTAATCGCGACGTGCACATGCCGCGGTGGTGGCAGTCCTGGACGATGGACTGGGCATCACCACTGCATCACTGCACCACTTCATCACTGCATCACTGACTCTGACTGGCATGCTGCACGCTGAATGTTGGCTGCTGCATGTAACGGCGACGCGTCAGCTGAGCGTCACGTACTGTAAGTGAATGGTGGCGGAGTAACGTTTGATGATTGAGAGCTGCGAGCTGCGAGCTGCGAGCTGCGAGACGCGTCAGGCGTCAGGCGTCAGGTGCTCGATCGTGCCGCCAGCCGCGAGTGCGCTTCAAGATGAAGAAAGAGACGATAAACGAGTCACTGTCGCTGACGACAACTCTTCTTGGCTGCTCTTATACTCTTTGTCCTGCACTACTCTGCACTCTGCACTCTGCACTCTGCACTCTCCACTATCCACTCTCCAACCTGACATGCCTGCCCCAGCTCGCGAACAATACCCGACACCGCCGCCGCAATGTTAACGCGACATGTTCCGGTAATAGCGGATGGCGGACGGACGCGTAGAGGCTGAGAGTAATAAATTGGACGACGACATGAATTGCAGTGACGAGCTAAAGTGCTGGCTCAGGAGAGAGTGAGGGTGAGAGCCCTGGATGGGGTCTGGACCCTGAGAGCAGCGAGACCATTTCCCATGTCGTCCCTCCCCCCTTGCTCGTCCTTCCTCGCTTGCACCGTCAGCTCGCTCTCTCTCTCTCACGCTCCATCTCCATCTCTCTCCTCGTCGTCGTCGTCGTCGTCGTCGTCTTGGTCGTCTTGGTCGTTAGTCCTTCATCCTCCCCCTCTCCTCGCCATCCTCCAATCCATCCACCCCATCCACTCATTCGCACGGCTCGGCCATATCCCACTGGCTCCACCCCCCACAGCCACAGCCCCCTCTCCCTGGCACAAGCTCTGCCTGTCGGACAGCCCCCCCTTCCTTCCCTCATCCCTCCCTCAACCCGCCGCCATCAATCTCTCATCCCTCCATCCCTCCATCCTTCGCCGCACCGAGTGCGAGACCTGCGCCGGCGCATAGGTCGTTCTTCAGCTTTGCTCCACTGTCTGTGACAGTAACGCCGGTGACGGTGACTGTGTCGCTGTTCTCGTTCCACTTATTCTCGCCTCCCGTCCATCTCCCCTCCCACTCTCCTCTCGAGGACTAGGTGCTCGTTCTCACCACCTCATCTGTGAGTTCTTTGGCCTTGTCAGGCCATCGTCTGTCGTCGACCCCGTAGCCCAGCGCCAGTCGGCCAGCTAGACCAGCCTGCGCTCGCACCCCCTCGGGCCCTGCAGTTCCTTCGCACCAACCCTTGTCTGGCCATATCTCGATGACTGCCTGGCGCACGCTCGGCCCAGTCCTCGGTGGCGGAGGCTGAGGCCATGGCTGCCCAAGAGCTGCCGAGGGCGACATTGTTCGCTCTCTCGAGCAAAACAATTCTTGTTGTCCACACCACACTCCTCGTCCTCTCACTCGCACTCGCACTCTTACTCTTACTCTCTCCACACACACAACTCTTTCACACAACTCCCTCCCCACCCCCCCACCCCCACTCCACACCACACCCTCTAACACCCAGCACTCCCCTCCTCCTTGAGCGCAACGATGAACGGCGGTCTCATCTTCGAGTCGTCTACCCACACCCCGCTTCCATCGGCCCCCGTCCTCAAGCAGGAGCTCATCACCGAGCACTACGCAATCACCGCAAAGCGCTCTTCCCAAAAGGACAAGTGCGTACCCACCCCCTCCGCACCTCTGACAGCCCAGGATGAAGCGTCCTGCCAACATCAATACATCCATCGCCCTAGGACCAATCCCACCCCAGCCTTCTTTCATCCCCACTTTGCCATCTGGACAACATCAGCAACAACAACAGCAGCAGCAGCAGCAGCAGTTTCAACAAGTCTACATAAGTGAGCCCAGCACCGGTCTCTACCAGCAACAGCAACAGCAGACGTTCTTTGCCCCCTGCCCTCCCTCCCAGCCCGTCCCTGGACCCTCCCGACAACCGAGCATTGCGGAAGCCTCCGCTGCACAATCAACTGGGCCACCTCCCGACGCTGCGTCGACCAGCGGACACTCGACACAGCGCTCCCTCGACTCGACCAGCTCCCAACACAAACGCAAGCGCAGCAACTCGTCGTCCCAGGCCGAGGAGCTGCGCACCCCGCGCAACAACGCCCAACAATCCCTGCCGTCAACCGTCCAGGGGCTTGCGACTGGCAAGTCCCACCTCCCTACTCCGCCCTCCACAGGCGACCACGTCTCGATGCCAACACAAATGACGCGGCTCTCACCGGAGACACAACCGGAACAGAGGCGCTCCGGCGTCTACGTGACTTCCACAGAAGCCGAAGGCAGGAAACTAGGCCTAGTGCGGACATCGACCGGAACGGAGAGCCGCGAGGCAGCCCGCGAGCAAGGCCCTCCGCGCACCAAGCAGGCCACAGTCTTGAACGTCGATTCATCTGGCGTCGCTACCGTTGGCAGTGGCGACGTGCTGCACACCGACGCCTCGTACATGGGCGATGTCCCCACGACGCCCAAACAACCGAGCCGAGAACTTGTCGAGGACGAGACCCCCCGCACCAAGAGCGACAAGGTCAAGCGCCGTCTCGAGTCATTCAAGACGACTTCCCGCCCAGCACAACCCATGTACTGTACACGCCTGGACATGGGCCCCGCCGGGCAGATCCGCGTTGCACTCCGCAAAGATATAGCGGTTGCCTTTATGGGCCTGGACAAGGTCGCAGCTGGCGACGCGACAGAGGAGACAAGTTCTGACGCCACCCGTGAGCCTGTCCGCCCAGACTGGCCGGACGAGTATGCGCCATGGAACCATGCCAGCGGGAGACGCACCAAGGCGGTGCGCCAGGACCGCGAGCGCATGGCGCTGCTGGAGCGATATTTTGAGAGCACAAGTGACGACGACGACGACCACGATGCCGCCGCACGGTTGCCGATTCCGACGGCGCGGCACCAGTCGCGGCCGTCGGGCGAGGGCCGATCGCTCCCGCCGTCACAGGACCCGACTGACGCCCGCGCTGCGCTCTGGTACGCCGTGAACAAGGTGCGGCGGCCGCAGCAGATGGCCCCGCCGCAGATGGTGCCGACCGGCGTGATCAGCTGCGTGTGCCGGAACAACGCGCCGTCAAACCAGATGGTGTCGTGCAGCAACTGCAAGAGCTGGCACCACGTCGCATGTGTAGGCCGCGACGAGGCGCTGGACCGCAACTGGGCATGTGAGACCTGCATGGCGCAAGCCCGCCGCGCCACGCTTTCCACGCCGTCGCAGCGCACTCCGCCGCAGTTGAGTACTGCCGAGCGCTCTATGTCGGCATTCCGCGGTAACCAGGCTCTGGCGCTCGCCCCCTCCCCCATGTTTGCGCCAGAGGCGGCCCGTGCTGCGGCTCACTCGGGAAGCATGGTCGACCGGACACCACGGACTCCCAACCGGAGACACGAGCGTGCACGTGTGCTGTCGTACGGGAACGAGTGGGGTGTCACTGGCGAGAACCCGAGCACGCCCTTGTTCCCGACCTTTGGCAACTTTTCCACTCCACGCCCAGACGACCCTGTGTTTGACGTAAACTCGACACCGTCACGACACCTCGACACGGACCCACGCATTGCAGGACAGTTCACGGGCAGCCTGTTCGCCATCACGCCGCTCATGGGCCGCTCGCGCAACGCCAACCCGCTCGTGGGCGACACGCCGATAGGCCACAACCGCGTCGTGTCGGGCGTACCGCCGGCGTTTGCGGACGGCATGACGAGACACGATTTTTTGCAGGGCCTGAGCGATCGGCGCGAACACGCCGAGACACCGAGCACGGTCAGCACGGTGCGCGGGCTGGGCGTGGGCGGCGGGCACGCGCAGCTGTCGCCGTCGCCGTTTACGCACAGACGGTCGTCGAGCAAGTCGAGCCATGTGCGGTCGGCGTCGCGCAGCGGGCTGGGGCTGGGGTTGCCGCTGAATGACGAGTGAGGAGATTGTAGTGCTTACTGTTGTGGCTATACCCGTGTATACGACCGTTTGTTAGGTGAGATGGAGAGATGGGACGTGTTGGGAGGGTTGGAGTAGGAGGAGGGGTGGGAGAAGGAGAGGGGAGAAGGAGAGGGGAGAAGGAGATGGAGGAGGGACGACTGACAAGTGAGATATAGGCATCTGGGGAGAGTGAGGAGACTGGAGGAAGAGGGGAGATGGGAGACAGGTGGAGGAGATGGATGAGAGCAAGCAAGGTGAGGGATGGCTGCGAGTGTGTTTGTGATCATGGGAGGATGGATGCTCGCCGTGGTTGACGTGGATCAATCAGTCCAAGTGGAGCGGACTGACGTGATGGTGAGTGGTGAAGGAGAACTGAGTGGAGATGGAGAGGGGTCGTCTGGGCTGGACAAACGATGGTGGATGACGACAGTGAAGAGATGGGAAGTGATGATGGGATGATGGGATGATGGATGATGAAAGAGAAGAGAAAGATTGAGAAATGGAGAAAACGGCTCTCGAGTGGGCGGCGCGTGCAAGATGGGTGATGGAACGAGCTGGACAAGCTGGACGCGCTGGACGCGTTGGACGCGTTGGACGCGTCGTCCCGTGGGTCGGTCACCACCCATTCAACCGCCACCGCCATTCCCAGAAGGGGATGGATGAATTCAGGCATCAGGCAAACGGCGATCCTGGCCTCGTGCACACCGCGCGTCGACTCTCAGCACGTGACTCCTGCCCCACGCCGTCACCACGTGCCGAATTCGGAAGGCGCACGGTGTGGGCATGCGAGCACGCCACTGGTCGTATTCGCGCGCGGACTCGACCTTCCCTGGCCCCCCCCCCCCCTTCAGCCGTCACCGTACTCCGTGCCTCGACTCACTTTCCAACGCTCTCTCGTTTCAACGTCGTCGCTGGTCATCGTCTTGATCGTCTTCATCGTCTCCATCTCTCCATCATCCCATCTACACACGACAACTAGAACACAAGACAATCCCCACGCTCCTCCCCTCCCCTCCCCTCTCCTCCCACCATGTCTTCCGTCGCCGAGCCATCCTCGCCCGGCGAGTCGTCCATGGCCACCTCCGTCTACGACTCAAACTCCGAGTACGACTTTGAGGCCCGCGCCCAAAAGTGGCACTTTGCTACTCAGGTCGTCGCTACAGACTCGAGCCAGAACCAGCACGGCGCCAGTGCTACCCCCATCTTCCAGACCGCAACCTTCAAGGGCATGGAGGGCCCCTACGACTACTCGCGCAGCGGCAACCCCACCCGTGGCGGTCTCGAGTCCCACCTCGCACGCCTCTACTCTGCTTCCTCGGCATTCGCCCTCTCCACCGGCATGACATGTCTCGACGTCATCCTCCGCCTCGTCAAGCCCGGAGAGACCGTCCTCGCCGGCGACGACCTGTACGGCGGCACCAACCGTCTCCTCACCTACCTCTCGTCCCATGGCGGCGTCGATGTCCGCCACGTCGACACCACCAAGGTCGAGGGCGTTCTTCCACACCTCGAGCCGGGGAACAAGGTCAAGATGGTTCTCCTCGAGTCGCCCACTAACCCCCTCCTCAAGATCGCAGACATTGCCGCCGTGTCCAAGGCCGTGCACCAAGCTGCCCCCAACGCCATCATTGTGGTCGACAACACCATGATGAGTCCCTACCTCCAGCGCCCGCTCGAGCTTGGCGCCGACATTGTTTACGATTCCGCGACAAAGTACCTTTCCGGCCACCACGACCTCATGGCCGGTATCATTGCCGTGCGCACCCCCGAGCACAGCAAGGAGGTCGCATGGCTCATCAACGCGATGGGCTCGGGTCTCGCACCATTCGACTCGTTCCTCCTCATGCGTGGTGTCAAGACTCTTGCCCTCCGCATGGACAAGCAGCAGGCCAACGCCCAGATTGTCGCAAACTACCTCCACGAGCTGGGTTTCCTCGTTCACTACCCTGGCCTCAAGAGCCACCCTAGCGCCGACATCCACTGGAAGCAGGCAACCGGTGCTGGGGCCGTCCTTTCGTTTGTCACCGGCGACAAGATGCTCTCCGAGCGCATCGTGTCAGGCACGCGTCTGTGGGGCGTCTCGGTGTCCTTTGGTGCCGTCAACTCTCTCATCTCCATGCCCTGTCTCATGTCTCACGCATCCATTTCCCCTGCCGTCCGCGCCGAGCGCGGCCTCCCCGAGAACCTCATCCGCCTCTGTGTCGGCATCGAGGACCCCCGCGACCTGCTCGAGGACCTCGAGACCGCGCTGATCGCCTCCGGTGCGATTGTTCCCTGCAACGATGACTCGCTCCTCTCCCACGACAAGCTCGATGCGCTGTACGCGACCGATGCGCCTGAATGGGGCGTCCAGCGTGCTCGCTTCTTCAAGCGCCCTCACGACTCAGATCTGGCCGAGGGCGTTTCGCGGGGCCTCACGCTAGGTGGCGAGGCCGCTACCGCCAAGGTCAAGACGCTCGACAGCGACATTGTTGTGTCTGCGCCAGGCAAGGTCATCCTGTTTGGCGAGCACGCGGTCGTGCACGGTGTGGTGGGTGACGAGCAGTGAAAAACAAAAACAGTCTTGATTCTGATACAATACATACATGCGCAACGTGAACTATACTTGCAAATTTCGCTTCCAACGCAACCACTCGACGATCTCCCATGATTCTCACAACAGACTGCTATTGCTACGTCGCTCAACCTCCGGTGTTACGGCGTCCTCTCGGGCCGCAACGATGGCAAGGTCGCCATTTCTGCGCCTGATCTCGAGGCTGAGCACGCGTGGGACATCTCCGAGCTGCCGTGGGCCAAGGTGCCCGTGCGCGAGGGCAGCACTGCCCCCGCTGCGCTTGACGAGGCCCTGCTGGCGGCGATTGAGGAGCTCGTGTCCAAGGATCACCCGACCAAGACGGGCTTCAGCGCCTCGGTCGCGTTCCTCTACGTGTACATGACCATGGCTGTGTCGGCGGACAATGCGTGAGTCTAAATCTCGATAGTACATTGTTTCTGACGCCAGGATTGCTGCTACGCTGACCGTGTCGGCCAACCTGCCGATTGGTGCTGGCCTCGGCTCCTCCGCCGCCTTCTCGGCATGCCTCGCCTCGTCGCTCCTCTTCGCCCACGCGCACGCGACGGCGCACTGTGCGCCTGACCCGGCGGCGATTGACCTCGTCGACTCGTGGGCCTTCCTCGCCGAAAAGGTCCTCCACGGCAACCCGTCGGGCATCGACAACGCCGTCGCGGTCCGCGGCGGCGCGGTGGCCTTCACGCGCGCCGTAGAAGGCAAAGAGGGGGGGCTGGACGCGATGGGCGGCTTCGCCTCCATCCGCCTGCTGCTGACGGACACACGCGTGCCGCGGGACACGAAGAGCCTCGTGGCGGGCGTCGGCGCGCTCAAAGCCGCGCAGCCCGCGCTCGTCGACCCGATCTTGGCCCGCATCCAAGCGATCTCGGAGGAAGCCTCGTCGCTCCTCACGGGCAACACCGCGCGCGCGACGCTCATCGCCCGCCTCAGCGCGCTCATGCGCGAAAACCACACGCATTTGCGCACGCTCGGCGTCTCGCACCCCTCCCTCGAAGCCGTGGTGGAGACGACGGCGCGCGCCGGCCTCGCCACAAAGCTCACGGGCGCAGGCGGCGGCGGGTGTGCCGTCACCCTCGTGCCGGACGAGTTTGGGAGTGCCGAGCTCGACGCGCTCACGCGCGAGCTGAGCGCGCTCGGCGCACGCCCGTATCTCACCACCCTCGGCGGCCCGGGGCTGTGCGTGCATGTCCTGCCTGCCGGGAGCGGCGGCGTCGGGCACTCGCTCAAGCGCGCGGGCAGCGACAACCTCCATTCGTGGAGCGAGGGGCTCGGCGGACAGTGGGTGCATGCGTAGGAGTAAAGTTGTAGAGATGATATTATTGCCTTTTGCAGCGATCGTGTGGGGGCGCGGCAAGTGGTCGTGTACATGAGAGCGCGGCGAATAATGAGGGTGGGATTGGTGATTGGAAAACGCATTCCGCACCCGGCAGCCGTTATCTCCGGAAACCGACCTCTTCGAACACTGGTGATAATCGCTTCGCTCATCTCATCCTCCATCTTCCCATCCTCCCATCCTCCCACGATGCTCGCGGCCCTCAGCACCAAACTGAAGCAGGACGACTTCACGTCTATTCCGGTAATGTGCGCACGCTCTCTCCTGCCCTTCCCCTCCTGCTCTCTCTCCTCCCCCTCCTCGCTCCTCCCCCTCCTCCCCTCCTCCCCTCCTCCCCTCCTCCCCTCCTCCCCTCTCCGCCTCCTCCCCCTCCCCGCCTCCTGCCCGCTTCCCCCTAACCCCAGCGACATGACGGACGCCGCACATCCCGACCCCGCGCGCCGCCGCGCTGTCGCAGCCGAGATCCGCGCCGCATGCCTCAACCAAGGCTTCTTCTATCGTGCTACATGTACGCAGCAGCGCTCACGCCAGTCAAGAACCACGGGGTTTCGCGGGACGTCGTAGACGCCGCTTTTGGCCAGTCGCATGCGTTCTTTGGTTTGGGAGAGGAGGTGAAGCGGTCGGTGAGTAGCCTCTGCATCTCCCGCTGGCTCAGCCTCCGTCACCCGCCTCTCCTCCCGCCCCACCACCTCCCCAACTCTCCTCACCACCCCACCCCCTCCCCCCATTAACTCCAGATCGACATATCCAAGTCGTCCAATTTTCGCGGGTTCATGGCGCTGCAGACCGAGTCGCATGACTCCACGGGCAAGGGGGATTACCATGAGGCATTCAATCTCGGCCTCGACCCGTCGCTTGCGCCAGACAGTATGGGCGTGGGGAGGGATAGCAAGCTGCAGCACGGGGAGAACCTCTGGCCCGAGGCTGAGATGTGGGACGGCGCAGCCCAGTTCGTGAGTCCTCCTCCTCCCTTCCTCTCCCTCTCTGACACACAGAAATCAGCCACGCTCGCATATTACTCCGCGATTCTCGCGCTCGGCCAACGCCTCTTCCCACTCATCGCGCTCGCGCTCGACCTCCCCGAAGACTTTTTCAGCGACAAGATTCAGCACCCGGCGGCGATTATGCGCCTGCTCTTCTATCCTGCGCTCGGCGCCGCCGAGCCCATCCCGGGTATCGGGGCACACACCGACTTTGAGTGCTTCACGATCTTGAAGCAGGACGACGTGCCCGCGCTCCAAGTCGCGAACCGCCGCGGCGAGTGGCTCGACGCGCCGTGTATCCCCGACACTTTTGTCGTGAATATCGGCGACCAGCTCGCGCGGTGGACGAGTGAGTGGCGCGGGGCAAGACTGTGCTGACGCCAGACGACATCTTCGTGTCTACGCGCCACCGCGTGCTAGCCACCCCCGATAGAGACCGGTACTCGATCCCGTTCTTCTTCGGGTGCGACCACGACGTGGTCATGCACCCGATTCCGACGTGTGTCAGCGCCGACCGGCCCAACCGGTACGAGGTGATGACGGCGGGAGACTATGTGCATCAGCGCTTGAGCGAGGTGTACGCGGCGGGGTTGAAGGGGCCGGAAGGGGCGGAGAAGGTTGAGGCGAAGTAGTCATGAGCAGAGTGCGATAAGGATGCACTTTGGTAATTATCTCGAGGCTGAATGAAATGCGCCCAGTTTGACTCTGGCGGCCTACACACCACCCAACATGGGCGACTCAGGACGTGTGGCGTCGTCAGCAGCTGAATGGATGGCCTGGTGCGTTTGCACCTGGGGCGTCTAGAAGGGCCTCGGCGCCAAGGGCTGCGCCGCTGCACCGCTGCGCCGCTCATGGCGTCGTACACAGCTACACACGCAAGAACAGACTTCTGATGTACTGTATATCCTCTGCCATGTCTACAAGGGCGTGTTCGTACACCAACCGTACCAACCCAAGTATGCAGCTCTCCTCGTTCCTGGCCCATGCATGCCACATGGCCTGATTGAGAGGTCGAAACGGCCAGGGGCGTGAGGCTAGCGCGTCCCGGCGGGGAGGAGGGAGCTGGGCCAGGTGCGCGGCGCCAGTGGACGGGGAGGTTGCACTCGAGCATCAAGCATCGAGCGTCGCGCGCTCGAGCAGAGCAGTCGCCCATGACATTGACTAACGGTCCAGCTGAAAAAGAGGCTCAGATTTCGTAATGCCCATCCCCGAGCTCAGGCACCTCCACCCTCCAGACCATCCACCGCACACGCCCCAAGTCAATCTTGCACTCGGTCTCGTCTCCGTCTTCCGTCCAGTTCTCGACGCGTCCAACTCGTCTCTTTCCACTCTCCCACTCCTTCTTGCTTCTGCAAGGCTAGCCTGCTCGGCATCAGGCCCTGACCCCCTCCTCCCGCCCATCGCCCCCACCGCCGACGCCGCCACCACCGCCGAAACCACCTCTCCCGGCCTCGAGCACACAATGGACAAGTTGTTCCGGTAAGCTCACGGACTTGCCCCGCTGACGCCAGCAAGCGCACCGCCGCAAAGACCGGGCGGAAGGGGCGCGCAAAGGCCGAGCCGCTGCCGCCCATGCCCGTCGCGCCGAGCCTCAACATTGACATCCGCAATTCGCTCATCATGCCCAGGTGAGTGCACGGCGAAGATGAGGAGAGCGCCCTCGAGCCCTTCAGTCCTCCCCCCTCTGTTCTCCTGTCATCCACATCACTATATACCTGCTTGCTGGCACCCCCCGCGCATCCGCACCGACAACCCGCCCGCCGACGCCTTCCCATTCCGCACCCAAGCACCCCCTGACGCCCAGCATGACCGAGCGCTTCTCGGTCCTCCTGCCGAGCATGACAGCCGCCCCAGAGAACTCCCTCCGCTCCCTGCTTGAGCAGCAGCGCGCACGCGGCCAAGGCCCTAGCTTGACACGCGAAGAAGAAGACATGCTGCTCGCCGAGCTGCAAGCGCAGAACCGCCCGCGCGCAGCATCCAACGTCAGCTCAGAGTGGGACGGGAACCCACCCCACTTCGACGCCGAGTGGATGCACGGCAACCACTCGCAGAGCGCGCTCCGCAGCTCGTCCTCCAACCCCTCGCTGTTCAGCGAGAGCTCGTCTCCGAACAAGGGCATGTCGCCGAGCTCGAGCGCGTACGGCCAGCCCCTCGGCGGGTCCATCATGGACCGCACGTTTACGCGCTCGTACGGCTTCACCGGCGCCGCCAGCTTTCGCGACAACAACTACCTGCGCTCAGTCGAGAAGGAAAAGGAAAAGAAGCGGGGGCACAGTGGCGACGATCATCCGACGTGGGAGGATCCGAACAAGTCGCCCTCATACCGCGGCAAGGCACTGCCTCCTGTTCCGCGACCGGACGCGTTCAAAGGCGCCGCAACCCTCCACCCGGACACGGCGCAGGCGTCCTCGCCGGCCCCCTCAGAGCGGACCGTCACCCCCACACCCAGCGTGCAGAGCCCAAGTGCAAACGCAAGCGCGGGTGCAGGCACGAGCACGTTGTCTCATGCAGCATGGAGGATTCCGAGACCGGAGGACCAGCCGCCAACCGTGCACGTGGAGGAGGCGGGCGACGAGCCGGTCGGGACGACGTCGACATTGCGCCAGCGGCCCGTCGACCCGCGGCGCGGACAGCGCCAGTCTTTGCTGATGAACATGAGTCCACAGCAGGCCAAGCGCATATCCGTCGCTCTGCTCGAGATTGAGACGCACCTGAGGCGATCGACAGTGATGGACGGCGCGCGTTGGGAGGACCACGGCGACGAACATCACGACGATGAAGAGGAGATGCTGGATGGAGATCACGACGAGGACGAGCAGCAGCGGCGCCCATCCGTGTCTTCGGCCGGCGGCTCTTCCGTGTTTCCATTCACGGCTTCGCCTGCGTCAACGTCGCAACAGGCCTTTAGCTCGTCGCAGACCGACATCACACGAGAGGAGTCGACCTCTCCTCCGCGTCCCGCCGACTCGCCCCGCTTCAACGTCCCTGCCCGAGTCGGTACCCCGCCGTCTGTTCCCGAACCACATCCTTCCCTCTCGCATCTCTCCTCTCCTCCGCGCTCGCACGCGGGCGGAATCGCCTCGCCACCTTCGCAGCCCGCCTCGCAGTTTGCGTCTCCCACCTCCCCGTCATCAGTGCAGCAGCTCAGCCGGATACAGACAGGCAGCACGAACTACGGCCACGCGCACAACAGCTCGATCGCGTCGACTTCGTACAGCGAAGACGACTACGCGCGGCCCGCACTCGTGCCCACCCGCCCACAGCCGGCGCGGTACACGCCGTCACCGGCGTTCGGCGCTTCATCCACTTACGTTCCCGGGCAGCCCCGCCCCGTCGGCGGCATGCGACACGCTTCGCTCTCATCCAAAGCCTCTACGACATCGCCGCCCAACTCGCAGTCTCCGGGCGCCGTCGACTCGCTCGCCAAGCGCCTCAACTACCCCGCCGTCCCCGGGGCGCGTTCCCAGATGCCCAGCCTTTCCCGCTCAATGTCGGAACAGAACAATGCGCTCTCACAAAACACCTCGCGCTCCCACACCCCAACGCTCAACCCAGCATCGCCAGAACATGTGCCGGCGCCCGGCGCGCTGGCGTCCAGGCATCAGGCGAGCCAGAGCCTCGGCGAGACATATGGCGGCTCGTGGCGCAATGGCTCATCACCCGCCCTCCACTCGCCCCCGTCGCAGGTCACGATCAACGAGGAGCCAGCGACACACCGCTCCGCGGCGCAGACTCCTTCGCTCCAGTCGAGGGAACAGTCACCGATCATGTCTAAAAAGAACTCGCCGACGACTCACTCGCCCAGCGTCAACAGCCTCAACTCACGCCGCGCCGAGTCCATCGTGTCCGTCAGCTCGACATGGACAGGGCCGAATACGGAGGACAATGTGTGGGACCGTGTGTTGAACGGCGCACACACGCCTCAGGCAGAGCCGCCGTCGACGGTAGAAGAGGAGACTGCGGAGCTCGAGCTGCTCAAGTCAATGAGCGGCATGGGCAAGGAGGAGCTGTCGCTCATCCAGAACCGCCTTGTCGAGAAGGCTAAGAGCGAGCGCGACCGCCTGCGCGCGGAAGGAGAAACGACGCCTGTCACCACACCCATCACGACGCACCCCAATCTCCTCCCCTCCACACCTCCAAGCTACTTGGCTTACCTGCCTACCGACGGCACAACCGAAGAGCCGCAGTCACCACTCGCAGCTCTCGCCATGCTCCCAGGCCACATCCCAGGCATGCCCCCTCAGCCCGTTGACCCGTCTGAGCTGCCGCAAGGCCCTCCCCCGCCTCGCCCGGCCCACCCATCTGACACCACCCGCACGCACGCCTCCACACCATCCCTGCCGCCGTCGCAGAACCAGTCACCGACCAAAGCCGGGCACGGCCGCGGCGACTCGAAGGCGCGCGTGTGGCTTGACGACGACCCCGAGGCCAAAAGAGACATCGAGAAGCGGATAGCGAATGCGACCTCGAGCCTGTTCCGAGCGCCGTCGCGCACGGCTCACAAGCGCTCCCTCTCCAAGAGCGCGCGCAAGCAGATCTCCTCGCCGACCCTCGTGTCGTACTCATCCACCGTCCCGACTGTGCCCATCGCCAACGTTGAGGACAGCTCACACAAACGCAACGGCTCGGCCGATAACAAGCCAAAGCACAAGCTCAGCCTCCGGTGGAAGCGCAAGGGCAAGAAGAGCGCAGACGGCACCCCGCCCCCGCCGTCGTCGCTGCCGACCAAGTTCGCCACGCCGAGCACCGCGCAGGGCTCGGCAGCCGACACGCCCGCAAGTGAAGCCTCCGCTACGCAGACGCTCAACAGCCCCACGCCGGCGCCGAGAAAGCGGAGCGACGCCGACCTCAACGGCTTCCGCTTCCCCAACACGCCGTCGTCCACCAGCGTTAACAGGGCGGTCCAGGAGCCGAGCACTGAAAAGCAAAGTAACGAGGCGACACGGGCGCCTCCGTCCACTCAGGCTTCGCACACCCCGACGCGCTCGCTGCCGACCGTCGCCCAGGTCGTCGAGTTGTCGAAGAAGACGCACAGGCCCACGGGATCAGAGGACACGGTCGCGATCGCCAAGTTCTTCGAGGCGGGACGCGCGGTCGGCCTGAGCGAGGCCCAACTGCAAGACATGCTGCAGCAGAATGCGTCTCTTAACCGCTCTGGCACATCGACGAGCTCGCCGTCGCACGAGGCCACTGCGCCGACGTCGTCGCAGTCGCCGCAGCCGGGCTCCCCGCCCGCTGGCACCGTGCACCTCGGCAACGGCGTCAAGCTGCAGCCGCCGTCTTCGCTCGCCAGAATGCCCACGCCGGTGGTCGACAAGACAGACGCGGCGAGCGTGCACTCTGTGCGCGCGTCGAGCGACGTTGCTGAGCCCGAGCAGCCCGTGGTCGTGCGCCACACCGTCATCATGGCCGAGGACATGGACGCGCAGATGCTGCCGCAGTCGAACTTCCTCCAGCCCCAGCGTCCAGAGAAGTCGCCGACGCGCTCCAACTCGATTCGGCGGAAACCCGTACAGATGACCGACGAAGACCGCGACCTGCTGAACCGGTCTCCCAAGTCGTCCTACGCCCCGAGTGCCTCGTCATACACGGCCTCGCACACAAGCTACGTCCCGACGCACCAGCGTCACCTCTCGAACGCGAGCTATGCAAGCCAAAGCCAGGCGCGCCGGAGCTTTGCGCACCAGCGCCACCAGTCCGGCCAGAGCTTCACCTCCCAGGGCCAGAACTACGCGTCCGAGTCGCAGCCCCGCCAGAGCATGGACGCGGCGCACCAGCGCACGCTGTCGCAGCAGAGCGCGGGCTCGGACTGGGCCCTCCCGCCCCGCCACTTCGACGGCGCGTACGACGGCATGCCCGACTCGGCGGGGTCCGTGCGCTCGTCTGCCCAGGGCAGCATATACGACTATTACGGCGGCGACGGCTTGAGTCCTGACCGCGCGGCCTTCCCCTCGTACCGCAACTCGGGGGTAGGGAGCGTCGGCCGCGCCAGCGGCTACGGGTATGGGTATGCGCCGTCGCGTGACTCGGGCATGGAACGGCCGTCGATGACACAGGAGCGGCCAAGCATGTCGATGGAACGGCCGAGCATGGCGATGGAGCGCCCAAGCATGGGTGTCAACCGCTCGTCGCAAGCCGTGGAGATCACGTGAGTTGCGCATAGGACCCGCTGACAACAGGGAATACTCTGACGGCCGCGTCGTCTGGAACCTCGTGAACGCGTTGCGCGACGACGCGCCGCGCCCCTCGCTCGACGTGGACCCGTTGCGCCCATTCGCCCGCGGTGCCGCGATGCGCGATTCGATCGCAGAGAGCGTCACCGAGTCGCTTATAGAAGAGGACTTGCCGTGGCGCGTCGGCCCCACCCCCACCCCGGCATTTATGCGCCGCCCCGACACGCGCGTGTACTACACGTCGTCGGCGGACGTCGCGGACCTGATCGACCAGCTGTCGTCGGACCTCGCGGGCGCCGCGCGCGGCCGCATCGACATCCGGCCCACCTCGCCCGGCGGCACGCATTACGACGAGTACCCGAGCATCGCGGGGCGGCTTGACGCGCCGCTCGAGCCGTACGCGCATGCGCCTGTGCAGGGGCATGTGGAGGGGCACGCGCAAGGGTACGCGCAAGGGCCAGGACAAGGGCAGGAGCAAGAGCATGTGCGAGGGCACGCGCAGGGGCTGCACGAAGCCGAGCCCGGCCAGTTCTCGAACGCGCCGAGCCCGCTCAACGTCCCGCCGAAGCGCGACGCCTCGCTGCTCGGCCCCGACGCGCAGCAGGCGCAGGCGGCACACGCCGCGTTCCAGAGCGGCATGGGCGGGAGCTGGACCGGGTCAGACGCCAGCGCGCACGGCGAGAGCGTCCAAGACCGCTTGCAGGCGCTCATGGACCGGCTGCGGAGCGCGCCGGGCGGCGTGGGGCGCGCGGCCGCGCGCCAGTAGATGCGGGGCGTGTATGTTTGTACTAGCATGAATAGTGTGAGGGTATGTCGGGTTTGTGGGGTGGGCGAGGCGTATGTAGATGAGGCGCAAATGGGGCGCGAGAATGAGCGAGGGCGATGGGCGCTTGCGCATCGCCTCTACGCAGACTGCCCACGATTGTTTGACCCTGTGTACGTGGGCGCATCGTACGGCAGCGTCGAATTGTGATTCTTGATGTAACACAATTGTAGCATTCCGGACTCCACATCAGTGAGCTGCATCGCTGACCTCCAGATAGATCACTCGGCACACTTGCCCACTCCCTAGCGAAGCAATATCCTTAACATCCCTTCCATAATCTATTATACATTCACGCCTCGACAAACGCGCGGAACGCCTCAGTGTCCTGCTTCGCCTGCCACTTGAACTCGACGCCGGCGCCCATGAAGATGACGTCGCCGCGGGCCACAGGGATCGAGCCCGAGCCCTCCCACTTGACGAGCGCCTCGCCGTTCGTGATGATGGCGATGCTCGGCCCGTCGATGGGACGGTGCGTAGTCAGCTCGTCCTTGGCGAGGTGCACCCGCAGGACCGAGAACTCCTCGATCGGGGGGTCGTAGATGAGCGTCGCGGGGTCACGGTTGAACTCAGTCGGCTGCAGCTTCTGCTTCTCTGCTGGCCCAGCCTCGTACGTGAGCATGTCGACGAGCGTCGGCACGTCCCGCAGCTTGGGAGTGAGGCCCGCGCGCACGACATTGTCAGATGTCGCCATGCACTCGATAATGTCTGGGGTTAGGCGTGGGGATCACGGTTGAAAGGAGGGCGCGCACTCACCTCCGTGAATGTATGCATGCGGCACGTTGGCGCCCAGGAAGACAGCTTGCCCCGTCTCCAGATCGATCACGTTAAGCAGGAACACACACAGCGTCCCAACGTCGGCAGGGTACTGCTCGTTGAGGGTGAGGACGAGCTCGCGTAGGGGCTCCTCAGACTCTGCCACTTTGCCCGACTTGTAGCGGTTGACGAGCTTCTCAATAGCGCCCTCGTACTGCTCCTTCTTGGCGTGCATGACGGCGGAGAAGACAGTTCTGATCGCATCCTTCTGGGCGTCGTTGGGGTCCTCGAATGGCCCCTGCGCTGCCTTGGCGACAGCATCGCCCGATGTCGAGAGGTTGAGCGACTTGGCCAGCTTGTCAATGGCGTCCTGAGGCACGACATCTCTCAACTCTGGAACGTTGACCAGGTGCTGCAACAGCACTGGAGGTGGGACAAAGTTGAGGAAGGCGCGGAACGGCGAGAGCGCGATTGCCATCTCGGGCTTGTGGTTGGGGTCTGCTGTCAGCGGGAGTAAGGAATATGCCACCGGGCGCCGCACTCCGTCGTACGAGCAGGGCGCAACTTGACACAGCTTGGGGCGGCTGGCGCGCAGGAAGCTGACACCACTCCAGCTGTCACTCACCCTTGTAGATATCAGGCTTCTGTTTGTAGAGCTGGCTCGCGAGCTTCTTGTCTGGGTGCGCCTGAATGCTAAGAGCGGTGCCGATGGAAAGCACCTTGAAGAGGAACGGCAGGGCTCCCTCTCTTGTGTCTGGGAACTTCTGCGCGACATTGTTACCAATGAGCTCGGGGTGCGCTGCCAGGTGTTCGCTCAACAAACCGGTGCCAGTGCGAGAAGGATTCGACGGGTGCGTGCCCATCCAGAGCTAGAGTCAGCACTGTCACCAACTTGAGAAGGGGTATGTCACCGCAGTGTATGTCACCGAGGTGTTTGGATCGCTTCTCGCAACGGGTGCTGAGAAGAAGGAGAAAGCTTACCTCGGCGTATGGCTTGTCCTGTTGGATTTGGAAGTCTGGGACAGACTCGAGGGCGAACTGGGCGGCGAGCGACGAGGAGCCGCGCTTACCCCAGTCGTACGAGTTGATGCCCGGGGCGATTTTGAAGGCGGAGGGAGGAGACATGGTGTGGGTGGTTGATGGTAGATGGTGGATGGGAGTGTGGAGTGTGGAGAGAAGAGGAGAGCGATGGAGATGGCGATGGAGATGGAGATGTGAGATGGGGCGAGTTGAGAGCCCAAGTGAAGAGGAGCGGAGATGAGAGTAGATGAGAAGAGATGAGAGATGATGAGGACGTCAGAGGCTTCAACGTGTCGTCGCGTTCCAAATGCCCCTTCCTTCCTTGACTCTCAAATGACGCCCTTCCCTGGATCCTTGATTACCCGCGTTTACTCCCGTCTCGGCCCTTCCCCTGCCGCCGGTATCGGTCTCCATCCATCTCCAGACCCTGAAACCTAACTCTCCATTTTCCCAGAGCTACGGTCGTCTCCGACCAAAGCACAGAGTCTGACACGCCCGCTCGGACTGCAGCTTGTGGCGGCTTGTCGCCTCCGCTTCCCTGCCAGTCGCGCTGTTTCGCTGCCACTTGCGGTTGGTCGCGAGAGGCGTCGACAGACAGCGCCGGGATGATGATCGGAGGCGAGGTGGCTGGCGGCGGGAGCACGGCCCGGCTCAAGGGAGCGAAGATCGCTCAGGCCTCAGGGTGCTCGTACTCTCATCTTGACAACAATGCACATCTCAGCGATCTCAGCGCAGAGTTGCCATAATCCGTAGCAAGAGGATATTACCTCGACACTGGTCCACCTACGCGCTGGGAACAGGACAGTCGACGAATCTGGCCAGTGGACGAACGAGGGTATCATCCACGCGCAGGCATCGGCCCGTTTGCGAGATCAGGCCGAAAGAATGAGCCGACTCCGTATCTCAATCAACCTGGCAAAGCTACGACAGGATCACGTTCGGGTCGAACCAAAACTCCTGCCCCGGCACAAGGTTGGCTAACGGGTCTGCGCCGTTTTGAAGCATCCCCATGAAGAACGCGTCCTGATAGTTAGCATCCTTCATTTCCCCTTCCGCCCAAACACAACATACCAGGTCCAGCGATGCGCCAGCATTGGCAGGGTTCTCAGGCGGCGGCACCTCGCTCGGCGGCAGCGCGTGCTCCTCCTCTGACGAGAGGAGCACCAGCTGCAGCCGCTGCATAAAGCGGCCCACATAACCCATGACCGTCTCCCCATCGCCGAGCGTCGCACTGTCGCAGCACTTGGAGAGGCGGCTGACATAGCCCGTCACAACGCGGCGTTGGTAGTGCGGGAGGCGCGAGAAGAGCTGATGTCAGCTCCGCATACCTTTCGGACTCACGTTGTACACCATTACGCCAAAGCTGGATATGTGAGTCGCGCTCGTATCTTGCAGATATCGCAGGGTATTCCGCATTCCCAGCGCCTCAGTTTGCAGCGTAAACAACTCTGCCAGGTGGAGCCAGTCGATGAGCATCGCATCGCGCTCGTACGGCGCACAGAGGTCCAACATGTGCCATTTGATCTTGAGCAGGTGATTCAGGTCGAACCATTTGAGGTAGACCTGCTCGAACTCGGTGATCTTGCCGGTGGCTAGGGTTGGCTAGGGCTCATGTGGACCAGGTCAAGCAATAGAGAACTCACCAGGATCCGGGGGGAACCATCGTTTCATATGCTGTTCAATCTGGGCATACAGCTCTGTGAGAATCGCCCACGCCAAGTCTTGCGACATCGTGGCGAGGTTGCGGCGATACTTGACCCACATCCTATAGGTTGAAGCGGAGGAAAAGGAGCACGCGTGACGCATGTCGCCGCACCCAAGGCATGCCGTCTCCTCGGCCCAGGGGAAAGCATCGGGGATCTCCTCAAGCTTGACCGTCGGCGGGAGCGAGTATACATCCGAGTAAAGCCTGTCAAATGCTGGTATGAGCTGGCGCGGGCAATGAACAACCCACAAGAAAGAGTATACCATGTCCGCTCTTGGTTGGCAACCTTGCGGGCCTCGAGCTCTGTCAGTGGCAGCGGCCCATTCCGCGGGATGTGCATGCCAAGTTGGTATCCCAAACGGATGCCAATCCCAAGTTTGACCCAGCTGCTGGCGTCGGTGGGATCTTTCCAGTACACAAGGAGGATGAGGCTCTGGATGAGACCAATGTCGCACTGACCTACGCCGACGGCGCGATCAATCACGGAGTTGGCGTGAGATAACAAGGCGCGGTAGAGGTGTTTGCGGAAGAACTTGGCCGAGATCGCCAGAAGGGAGGAAAGGAGAACAGGGCTCACGGAGCGTAAATACTGCAACGTGTAGAGGTAGGGGTCGAGGGTCGCCGTCATGGGGTTCAGATGTTGCATGTATCTGTTGTCAGTTTGTGCACATGCGTGCGAAAGCTCACAAAGTGAGGAGCGTCTCGGCCTCGTGTATGGTCACCAGGCCGAGGGTTACTTCTGTCAGCTCCCAGCATCTCGGACAGTTGGACCTACTAGGATTCTCGCCGTCGTCCACTTCCTGCGGCTGAAGTTCTGGTGGCGCGTCGCTTCCGTTTACATCTCGCGGTAGCTGTGGGTCGAGATACTCTCGAATGTCGGTGCGCTTGGACGCGCACGCGGCGACTGACGAAGACGACTCGGAGGGCGTGGAGAAGCGAACGCTCGACTCTGACATGACGTCGCGGTGGTGATGGGCAGGGCGATGCGCATGGCGTTGAAGGTGAGGTGGGCGGTCGTGAGGTTTGGGATGGGAACGGGAGCGAGGGAGGACAGAGGGATGTGGCAGCTGAGGAGGCGCGGGAGGAAGGTGGACAGCTTGCGGCTCGCGACGCGGCGGATTGCGATGCTCTGGCTGCGGTGGAGGGGGATGCGAGTCTCCACGGGGTGCAATGACCGGCTTCGGCGCCGGCGAGGGACGGACGGGCGAGGCTGCGGCAGAGTCTGTTCGCCGGCGTCGCTTGCGTTCGTAAACACACTCAAGGTTGAGCCTCTGACAGCGTTGGCAGGGTGAAACTTGGTCTTCGTTTCCCAGGCATCGCGTCTGCGTCAACACGTCCGCTGATAGGACTCACTTTGATTTTCCGGCACCCCATGCACGCGAGAAGGTGGCGCTGATGCCTCTTGCGGTGTGGCGGAAGCTCGCTGCCCGAGTACGAGTCAGCGTCGCCGTTGCTCGTGCCCGCGGCGTCCATTGTGGTTAGTGTAAATAGAAGAGGAAGATTCGGCGGGTTCCGCTTTCCTGACACGTCATTTGCGGATCACCCCCAGCCCGCCAACATCTGAGCGATAGCGCCGAGGAGGGAAGCGATGGCTACCGCCTACGTGCGAGCAGCTTGTGGGACCTGGCGATGCCAGAGGGAGTTGATAAGCCACCAAGACCGGTTGGTCAGCGCAAAGGCCGACATGTTGAGCGCTGCCGGAATGACGATCGGATGTCTGTGCACATGGGGTGAGGAAGACATGCCGCAGAGCGGTGTCAGCTACATCCTCATCACTTCCGTGGACCTCGGTCTGCAGCTTGTTGCCTGGCGCCCGGTCCTATCTTCGACATGCAGCGTACAGATCCGGATATGGAGCGGAACACGGCAAGCTCTCCGAGATTGCAGACGTTATCGGCGCTGCCGAACCTCGGCGTCGGTCTTGCACAAGACCGGTACGTCGATCCTCCGAAGGAAGTTTGAGGACCACGAAAACACGTGGAACTCACGTATTTTCCACGTGTTAATTCCCGAATTTCCGCGCCGTGGCGGAGCCTGCTGCGTTTTTGCTGTTCATTGTCCGCCGCCGTCAACGCCTCGACCGCTGCCGCCGTCAGCATCAACATCCACCTCCCCTTCACCTCCCCCCCACCACAAAAGACGCCAATATGACGTCCATGGCTGCCGCGATTGCGGCCTCGCTTCCGGCGCAGGTTGCGCCGACACCCGCCCCCGCCCCCGCCCCGGCCAAGGTTCCCGCGCGCATGGAGGGCTTCCTTGACGTTGAGGCTGCGCGCGAGGTCGAGAGCGTCAAGCTCAACTCGCTTGTGCGTCGCCGCTGGTCCCGGAGAATGCGAACTAACGCCTAGGCCTTCCTCAAGATCTCGAAGCACTCGACGGACACGCTGCCGCAGCCCCCTGCGCACTCGTTCCAGCAGGACAGGCAGGCGCCTCCTCACACCAATCTCTCGTCGCACCCCGACGCGATGGGCATCCTGCTTGGTCTTGATCTTGACGGTGTCATGGAGGTTGAGGACTGCTTCGCGCTCCCCGGCGGCGAGACCAGCCTCGGTGGTGAGTGTCGCATTGGGTGGCAAGAATCGAGGAGCTCAGAACTCGGAGTGCTCACACCAGCTGCCTCTTACTCCACTCGTCTGCTCAACCACCTCCGCGAGGTGCAGACTCCCGACTCGCCTGTCGGTGTTTACCTGTCGACGCACAACGGCGGCTTCATCACGCGTGGTGCCGTTGACCTTCTCGTGGCCGTGGAAAAGGCCGCCGGGCGCGGCAAGGCCATCCTTGTCATCCACGACGCGTCCAAGGCTGCCACGTCCGGTGACCTCAGCGTCAAGGCGTACAAGCTGAGCGAGGGCGCCCGCGCTGCTGCCAAGGACGGCAAGTGGGACGCAAGTGCGCTCCAGGAGAACAAGATCACCGCCTCCACCATGCTCACCTTCCTCCCCGTGACGATCACGAGCTCGTCGCTCGTGTCCGCGTTCCTCGCGACCCTCACAACCCCCGCGACCGAGACCCGCCCGACTCTCGCTGCCCCCGCCGTTCCCCTCCCGCCCACGTTCGCCCCCCTCGTCAACCCCCTGCCAACCACCCTCCCCGGCAACTTGAGCAACACGCTCGACGGTCTCCAGCTCTACTCGCACGAGGCCAACAACCTCGCGTTCATGAACCGCCAGCTGCAGCGTGAGAAGGCCAAGCACGAGAGCATGGTCAAAGACCGCGAGGAGGAGAACGCGCGCCGCCGCAAGGCCGGCCAGGCCGAGCTCCCAATCATCTCGTCTGAGTTCCGCTCCGCCACCAAGGAGCACTCGCGGTTGGAGATGCTGTGCCTCCAGGGCCAGGTCGACGGGCTCGCCAAGAGCATGGGCGCCGAGGCTGGCAAGGGCCTGGTGAGGTGTTACCTGTAGACTGCATGTAGATGCATAGTGGCTGTTGTTTCGTACCGCCGGAGAGCAGCGTGGATGGATCAGATGGCCATATGGCAGATGGCCTGATGGCAGATGGACAGGGACTGCATTGTTCGCGTGGTGCCCGGATGGCCGCCACTTGGTATAGCCGGTGGAGGTGGTCAGTTGGCAGTCACCTATACCCGAACGTGTCGCTGTTCTTTCCCCCCATCTCTCTCTCTCTTCTCTTCCCTTCATCCACTTTCCATCCTCGACATGGCGCCGTTCTGTAAGCTAGACCGTCTCCGCTTTCCTAACAGCAGTACAATGGGTCGGCCCCGTTATCGTCGCGGCGCACCTCCAGCTGATCAGGTACCTGGTGCGCACGCACTACAACGCCCTTCCCCTCGCAGCCCATAAACTCGAGGTTTACGCCTCTTTGGCTGCTGTGAGCGTGCTCTCGTCCGCGGCGTTCTCGTTCATTCCGCCCGCCAAGCGGCCCAAGGAGTCAATCCACCTCTTCTTTGCGGCCTACGCTGCCGCCTTCCCCGCGCTCGCGCGCAGTGGACGCTGGATCGCCGAGTTGGCTGGCGAACTGGGGCCTGAGTGGGGCGCCGTAGTTACCCAGGTGGTGCTGTGTGCACCTGTTGTTGCTTTGCTTTTCCCCGTGAGTCCACTGATCTGATGTCAATGGAGTTTGGTCGGCTGACAACAGTTCTGCACACCGCCTGTGACACGCCAGGGCGCCGCGCGGCCTTTCGTGGCGCTCTGCGCCGCTGCTATTCCCGTCAGCCTGCTCGCATGGGTTAGCGACATCATGGAGAACAACCTTTTCTTCGCTGGTGCGCTCGCTGACGAGCCGGAGCTTGGCGTAAGTTCTGGACGGTAGCTCGGCTAACGACAGATGCTCGGCATTTGCATGATGGTCAACGCTCTTTCCGTCATTTACCTCTGGATCCCCGAGCCGGACGCGCAGCCGGCCGGTGTGGTCGACTCGGGATTGAAGGGCCTGGACAAGACTGACAAGGACGAGAAGACGAAGGCGACTACGAAGCAGGACAAGAAGGCCGAGAAGGCCGAGAAGAAGGCCAAGAAGGCTCTTCAGGAGGCGAAGGACGCGCAGCCACCCACCGACCGGCCTGTGGCGCATGCGTACCCCACCCGCCGTCGTCCCTCTCCCCTCGCTCTTGGTCTTCGCGCTCTGCCCCTCTTGACGGCGTTCGCTGGCTTTGCGATGTACAAGCAGGCTCCATTTGCCGAGGACGGTGTGCGTATCCACAAGTCTGTGGCGAGCGTCACCGGCCGCATTGTCGTTGGTGACAACGTGGGACAGGGCTACCGCTTCCTTCGTAACGACAAGACACTCATCGGTGGCGTTTGGATTCGCGACAACAGCGACCCCACTGGCCTTAGCGCTGAGCTCGGTGACAGTGTCTTCGCTGCCATGCCGCTGCAGGAGATTGGCCTGTTGGCACGCACGCCGAAGAAGGACGACAAGGTCTTGGTTCTCGGCCTTGGCGCCGGAATCGGGGCTAGCTACTACAACAAGCGTGGGCTCGACGTTACTGTCGTCGAGGTGGACCCTGCTGTCGCGGACGCCGCCAAGGACTACTTTGGCCTCCCGGACGTCAACATTGAGGTTGAGGACGGCGCGCTCTGGGTGCACCACAAGGCGAACGAGAGCACGCGGTACGCGTACATCGTGCACGACGTATTCAGCGCGGGCGGCATGCCGGCGCACCTGTTCACGAAGGAGTTCTGGTCAGAAGCCCGCAGCCTGCTGACGGATGACGGTGTCATCGTCATGAACATTGCTGGGCCGGTACACGGCCCGCTGACGCGTCGGATTGTCGCGACGCTCGTCAGCGAGATCCCGCAGTGCCGCGCGTTCTCGGACGCGTTCAAGCAGTCGGCGAAGGACAGCAAGGTCAAGAACTTTGTGAGTTTCGCCAAAGAAGAAGCTGACGCCAGGTGTTTGTCTGCTCGCCTGCCGGTGTGCCCCAGTTCCGCAAGGCGACCAAAGCGGACACGCTGGGCTCGGCCAGCCGCGCAGACGTGTACGGCGCATTCGAGAAGAACGAGGTGCCCCTCGCCGAGTTCCTCAAGACGGAGAACGAGGCCGAGCTCGAGGAGAATGTGATCCTGCGCCGCGGCGAGAAGCGCGAGGGCAAGTGGGACATCGAGCTTGCGAATGATGTGTGGGAGAGCGTGCGCAGCCGTGAGTCGAGTTGTTGATATGACGGACTGACGCCAGTCATGCCACCCGCTCTTTGGGTCGCGTACTAATTGATGTCGGAGAACGGGGAGGAAAGAAGTGGAGTCGCGGAGTCGTGGAGTCGTGGAGAGCTGTTGTCGCAGATGCCATCTACCCCATAGTCCATTGCCAATGCACATAAAATACATCTCGTTACTCCGAGTCGCTCCCGCTCGCGTCTGAGCCCTGCGCGCCGAACCCGATCCCGCCCGCGGCATTGATCTCAGCAATAGCAGTCGCGACGGCACCCTTTCCGCGCCCGCGCTTCCTCTTCTTCTTCCTCCGCCCCTCGTCGTCTCCCGCCTCTTCCTTCTCCCTCTCCTCCTCCTCCTCCTTCTCCTCTGCTTTCCGCTTCTTCCCCACCTCGGGCTCCTTCACCTTTTTCTTCTTTACACTAAGCGGATTAGGTCCCTTGACTTTACGCCGCCGCCCCTCCTCCGGTGCGGCGCCGGCACCGAGGACATTCGCGCCGTCCACCACGCCGTCGAGGAGCTTGGCGCCCGCGCTCCGCTTCTCCTCCTCGGCGGCATTCTTCGCGCGCACCGTCGCCGTCGACGGCGGAGAGAGGACGAGCACCCCACGCGCGTTGTAGTGCATCACGGGCAGGCCGGGGGTGGTGCTGAGTTTCGCGATCAGCGGCTGGCTCTGCACTGCCAACACGTAGCGGTGCTTGTTCGTGTCGCCTGGGGGTCAGTGTGCGTCACATTAGCCGAAGCGGCCTATAGCCCGCCCACATCCGGCCTTGCCTCGCCTAGCCGAGTACTCACCAACCATGTCCTTCAAACAGTCCCCTGGTGCAACCGCTTCACGGTGGTTACACTTGCGGCGCTCGGCGCGCTTCGCCATGTCGACGACGTGCTGAAACTCTCTGCCTTTGCGATACAGCGCCTCGATGCAGCACTGCGTGATCACTGGTGTGAGCGGTGGTCGGGGCACAGAGGCCGAAGAAGTTCATGCTATACCTCCCCGCCCAGCCTTGCCTCTCTCCCTCACTCCACGTCTGCCCACTCACTCGGCTTCACCTCGCCCTGCACCGTCGTCCCGAGCATCTTCCACCAGTCGACGTCCTTCTGCTTGGCGGCCTCGAGGAGGAAGTCGTCGCCGAGCAAGACCTGGTACGGGGTGCGGAACCCGAATGTGCCGACATACAGCGCCATAACGCGCTTGTACGCCTTTGCGCGCTTTTGCCGCATGGTGTTGTTGGTGGGGGTGGTGTGTAGTGTGGTGTGGTGTGGTGAGGATGGTGATGATGCCGAGATGAGATGAGTGCAGGTAGTGGCCAACTTTTGCGGCACGTGACGAGATTAAGCGAGGTTCTTCCGGCCACTGAACAGTGGAGGGCGTGAGAACGAGATGGTTCTGGGGCGTGGACGAAGCCGAGTGAGATCTCAAGAGTAGTGCGTGGGCCGTGGGATACAGAGAGTAGTCGCGCTATGCGCGCCCAAGCATCGTAGCGCGTTCGACACGCCCTTGCCGCGCTACTCTACAGCACACAATCTACGGACGGCCCAGGCGGCCAACGGCCAGCGAGACACGTTAAACGTGTCTCGAAGGGCGGGATCTCGCCGCCCGGAATCAGCCACGAAGCCACTCAGCTGGTGGCCAAGTACAGTATTCCACAGGAGATCTGGGCTATGTAGCCTCTGTTACGATGTGACTGAGACTGACAAGCAGCAAGCTCGAGGGAGGAGTAGTGAATGGAGTGAGAGAGCCTCGACGGCCGAGCGGAAGTGTAATACCCACAGTTGTATGGGAGAATTAGGGACCCTGCTGTAACCCAGGGCGCCCGAGGGCCGAGGGCGGAGGGAGGGCGCAGCGTTGCCAAGGCACGGTCAGGTGGCAGGTGGCGGGCTCCCTTCTCCCAAGGGCCCTTGGCAGCGGCGCTGCGGTGTGGTGGCTTTGCTTCCACCTTCCTCGTCGCCGCCTCCTGTACACCTCGTGACTCTCTCACTCTCTCTCTCATCTCCATCTCTTCATTCACAACATCTTCATTCTCCTCAAGAGTCTCTCCCCCCACCCCCCTCCCACAGCCCTGTCTCGCCACGGCATCCGCCGACAATGGCCCCGGCGCTCATAATAGTCGCCGCGGCCGGCCTCGCCGCGATCGCATCCGCGCAGCAGCCAGGCTCATCATGGCAGTATCCCGTCTTCTTCAACTACACCATCGCCGACACCTCGGCCATGTGGTCCTACTTTCCCGCGCCCACTAACGACGACAACTCGCGCTATACCTGGAACGACACCTTTTCAGGCTCAAACTGGACAACGTACGAGTACGGGCAGGCCGGCATTGGCGAGTCGGGCAAGTTTGCCAATGGCTCGGCAAGTCCAAGCCTTTTCCTCAACTTTCCCCTCACGAGCTTTGATCTGCTCGGCGATGTGCGTGGGCTCAATTACTCAGAGTCCATCGCGCCGCTGCAGATGATCATCGACTCGCGTACTCCCATGAACTGCACTCCAACGCCGGGCGTCATCTGTTCCGCCACCAATCTCATCTGGGCCTTCCACAAGATCCAGGTCTCCCTTTACTCGGGGAACTGGACGGTGCGTGGCATTCGCGTTACAACAGGAGCAGCGATTAAGCAGTGAGTTCTGCGCCATTCTGCGGATCTGTCGGGCGTCTTGAGAGCGAGCACGCTGACCCCTTTAGTGAAAAGCTCCAAGACACAAAGATCGACATTGAGCCCTTCGTCTACGACAATGGCACACTCAACTCCTTCTACAACTTTACCGGCGACTGGAAGGTGTGGAACAAGCTCGGCGGCGGCGGTGAGTCACCCACGTCTAAATGCGCTGATGCACAGGCAACCAACAGCCTATTAACTTTACTTCGCTGGTGGGCGAGAACGGTGCCAGGGTCAACATGACCGTGCCGCCTCGTACGGCCTGGATTGTTATCAATGGCACAGTGCGCCCGGACAGCGACGAGTTCCGTCTTGACTGGGACCCGCTGCCGCCCCTCGCCGACTCGCAGATGCTCTTCTCCGCCTACAACTCGTGGCAAGCCCCGTCGATGCTGTATGCCGCGCCGCTTGACCCAGAGACCAACTACAGCGTTGGCATCACGACATACGAAAACTGGGACAACAACCCGGTAAATGGCACGTCGCTGGGTTTGACCAGCGTGACCTTTTACAACGAACGAGAGTGAGTGGCACGATCGCTGCTTGGGCCAGGGGCGTCGTCGCTTACTTGCAGCAAACCAATCATGCCAGGCCAGAAGGAGCCGGAAAAAAGCAACAAGACTGCACTTATCGGTGGCGTAGTCGGTGGTGTGGGCGGAGCTGCGATCATCATCGCGCTGTTGATATGGTGGTTGTGTGCACGGAAACGCAAGGACAAGAAGGGAAAGAGGCCGCAGCCTATGCCCAAGGAGGTGTCGTCATCCAACTTTGAGGTCGATGAGGACCCGTATATCGAGCTCAACGATCTGGGTGCGGCGCGTCCAGTGCCATATGTCACCCCTTCCCCCGCGCCCACTCCACCGGTTAACGGCGTGGCTGAGCCGGTGGCGAACGGAGGCAGCGCTCTGCGCAAGGCTGCGATGCTGGCCGCTGCATCCGGGTCAGGACACACCCCACTGCTTGGCAACGAGTCGGCTCCGCCACTATCTCCCATCGATCCGACCCCACAACACTCCACTCTCCCATCCCCCTCAGGCCTCCGGACGACACATACCTTGCCGAGCCCAGGTGGGATCTCGCCGATCTCACCAACATCAATGGCGCCTAGCCCTGGCGGGACACTGCTCCCAGGCGGAACGCTGCACCCTAGTGGGACGCTCCTCGCTGGCGGGACGATGGGTCCGCACCTGACAGGCATGACGGGTTTAACGGGCATGACGGGCATTGGCACGCATAATAACGAGCCAGTACACCCTATTGCGGCGGAACTCAAGCATGGGACCGCGCTGCAGCGGCAGCAAACGCAGCGGCAGGTTGCGCAGGAAGAGGACGGCGGTGCGGTGGACGAGTATGAGCTCGTTCCGCCAGTGTACAACCCGGCGTGGGCAGAACAGCGGCGTCCGACTCCTGCTCGAAGCGGATTCGGTGGACCCAATCTCGGCGCCGACCCAGACGGCGTGCCTCTCTCCCCCACCCATCGTGCTCCGCCTCCGGCGCTGTCGGTGATTACATCGGCGCCGTACATCTCGGTATCGAGCTCTGGGTCGCCCAGGACCACGCCGACGACAGCGACACCCACTCCGCACACGGCGCACGGCTCGCACATTCCCTCGCCCCTCTCCACGGTCTCGCATTCGTCACTGCACCACCCGCCGCTTTCGGCGACGTCGACGCACCCGCCATCCTCGCCGCTGGCCATGACCTCGCGCCTCGTGCCCAGTGACTACTCGCACGAGTCATACGACCGGCAGTCGAGCGAGTATGTGGGCTACGACTCGCCGCCAGACGGCTACCGCGACGAGCGATGAGGGCAGTATGGATTCTCGGCCGTTGTAATTTGTATCGAGCTTGGCTTGGCGCCGGCGCTAGGTTATTGGGACGGACATAATGGAATGCATCGTGTCCAGAGTAAGAGTATGAGAATGCGAGCTGCGGGAATCAAGCACGCGTAATGTCCAACGTAATGGCCCAGCGCGTCGGGATCAAATAACGTAAGGGATCGCGCGGGGACGCGTCTCGCCCTGGACCCGAGCTTGTGGCCTGCGCGCACCTTGTCCATCTCGACCTCGCCATCTCTGTGGACAACAACAATCTCTCTCTCACACCCTCGCCATCCTCCAACATGTACGCACCGTCACAGTCCCCGCTGACTCCAGGCCGCTCCCCATCGAGCGCTCACAGGGCAACGTAAGTCCTGACCACTGCTTCAGACAGTCGGGGTGGTGTTGAGGGGACTCCGCGCGCCGGTCATCTTCGCGGACCGCGGGGTCGTTCTCACGCTGGATGGCACGATGCCGTCTTCCTTGACTGGCATGTCGTCCATCGCATCGCATCTCCGCGCGCCTCATTGCCTCTAGAGCACACACCTCGCCGCCCCCCTCACCCCCCCACCTCGGCCCTCCCTACCGCCCGCGCATCGCCCCCTCCTCTTGCTCAACACCCCCCGCCCCTTCACTCCCACCCTCGTGCCCCACCCCAGTTCCCATCACTCTTCCTATCCCTCTCCTCCCCTCTTCCCTCTCCCACCCTTCCCCTGTCTGTCGTCTCGCTCACCCAAGGTCGCCTCCCTCGTGTCCCGCTTCCAGATCGCGGCGACGCGCGATGCCACTCCCCGTCGCCCAAGCTCGAGCTCAGGCCGCCGAGTAAGCGGCTGGGCCGAAAGCGACGACGCTCCCCCTTCCCACACTTCCCCTCCCCAAACTTCGCCCTCCAACACAACCCCCCACATTCCCTCGCAGCCCGAGTCGACGCTCGAGCTCTCTCCCAAGCCCGCTCCCCCGCCCCCTCCTGTCGTGAGCGTCGTGCCAGAGCCCGAGCTGGAGCCGGCAAAGCCTTCCGAGCCTACCTCCATCAAGAGCAGAGAGAAGGCAAAGGTCACAAAGGTTCGTCCCAAGGTCCTCAAGGAGGCGCCGAGTGAGAACCACGTCACGCCAAAGGCACACCACAAAGACCCCACGGATCACAAAGAGCACAATGACCATCCCAAGGACCTCAAGAACGCCAGGGGCTCCGAGCTGAAGGACCGCAACGGCAAGCCCCTCCCGCGGCCCAGCAAGCCGCCTGGCTCGGTGTCGCCGGCCCCGCCCCGCGCTCTGAAGCCTAGACAGAGCATGCCGAAGCTGAAGAGCCCAAACTTGGGCCCGTCCGAGCGTCCGCAGCCGCTCCCAAAGCAGCGTACCGGACCGCCCGTCGTCTCCCAGGCCACCGGTAGCAGCTCGGGTAGTGGGAGCAGCGGCAGCCCTGGCAAGCCCACGGCCAGCAGCTTGGCTAAGATGCGTCCACGCTCAAGTCTCGGTGCCACGTCCACCCCTGTTGTTAAGTCTCCCACGCCGACGGGACGGCGTCCGCGCCACTCGACCCCGGCGGCAGTCCCGGCTGTGGTAAAGACGCCGCCCTCTGCGCCCAGTGCGTCCACGTCTCGGCTGCTGCAGGGCACCGCGGCGAGCCGCGCTCGTGCAGCTGCTGTACAGGCGACGCAGACTCCCACCAAGCGGTCTTCCAGCGCTGGCCCGAAGAACGCTCCTCTCAAGAGCAGTACCAGCAGCAGCAAGAGCGCAGTCTCTCCTCCCTCCAAGCCTGCTACGACTACCCGCTCCCCGCCAGGTTCTGACGCAGGACGCAAAGTGCCGGCTCCCGTTGGTCGCTCGCCCATCGGCCGCATCGGTCTCGCTGGCGCGCGTGAGGCACCGCGCCCCGACGAGGTAGCAGTTGCGACCAAAGTGACGGCCGAGGTGGAGGCCCAACCCGAGAAGGAAGAGAAGGCATCTGAGACGGCGAAGAAGACGGTATCAAACGAAGAGAAGGACAGCGATCAGAAGAAGTCGGAAGAGGAGGAAGAGGAGAAGGAAGAGAGCGAGAAGGACGACAAGCCCGCCGAGTGATTGGTGCCGGTCAAAAGCCTCTAGATCTGTCATGCGACGACACCCAAGCTCCTCGCGCCTAATATACCCTTTCGAGCGCGACACGACCACGACTCTGCCACTGTGTGGCCACGATGTATCTAGCTTGTACACAGCGTTGCCACATTTTTCTGTGCTGAGAAGTTAGGGGTGGGGAGGGGGTGTCAGCCGCGGCTCTGTAATGGGAGGGGCATCGAGGTGCCGAGGTAGAGGCCGGCACCAGCGCCGTCCAGATGCAAGGGCTGAACAGTGCAGTGGTCGGTGAGGACGTAACGAACCCTGGTTTGGGTGGTCGGAACGTCGTCGTGACACAGTGACGAGCCCGTAGCACTGTTCAGAACTAGAAGTGAGGAGCGCTGTGGAAGTTTCTCAGAGCACACCCACCTGACAGCCCTGTTCAGAGACAACTCTGCTCTACGTCTCCAAAAGCTGCACTTGACTCTCTCCTCCCCAGCTCGTCAAACCTCAGGCCGCAATTAAGGCAAGATGCATAGAGTGCTGGGTTATACTGGGCAGGGTAGTAAGTGCTGGTTACGATACGGCGGTATAGATACACATATTGTTAGAGCCAGAGGAAGCGTTTCCACGCGTAGTCGACACGCGCGAGCACCGACACGAGCTTCTCGGCGTCCGCCACACTGCTGTCAGCTCAGCCCCGGATCTATGACATACCTGACGACATCTTTGTTCTCCACAAAGTCGTCCCCCACGTCCTGGACTCGCGCGCACTGGTCCCGGATACGCCGGACGATGCGCTCGACCGTCGCGGCGCACGTCTCGGTCGACTCCAGCCCGATGTCGTCGTCGTCTTCGTCATCGGACGCAGGACCGTTCCGGGCGGCGAATTCGCGCGGAAGAGCTTTGAATGCGAAGAACTCGTCTGCGTCCGGGTCCACGGCCGAGTGCTCCACCACCGCAGGTGGCGTCTTGGGCGTGCTCGTCGGCGTAGGTTCCTTCGACAGCCGCTTGAGCTTGGATGGCGTGCTCAGTAGCCCTTTAGGAGCCGGTGTCGCCACCTCCTTTGCCCGGATGGAGTAGATGCTGTACCGTGTGCCCTCGTCCGCAGGTGAGAAATGAATCACGAAGCCTGCGTTCTCGGTCGTGTCTCGCCCGGCCTCCTGCAGGGCTGACAAGATGTATGCGCCTGATGTCAGCTCGGGCAGCCGCGAGTGCTGACCCTTCTGGATTGAGGTGATGGACTTTAGCGGTATGCGTGTAAACTCGTTCACCTTCTCGAGTGTGTAGTTGAAGGAGACGACATAAAGGGCTTGTTTGGTCTGTCGTCAGCCTACGAGCACAACGGGTAAATTTACCAGAAGCAAGACCTTCTCCTCAAGTTTGAGCGAGACCTTGGTGTTCCGCTGGTCGGGCGAAAGGAGGGTCCACCCCGCAACGCGGTGTTCGCCTTCGCTCAGTACACGTGCAGAGCTCGTTTCGACTGCTGTCAGCTCCACAATGTTAAACAGGGCCTCACTGGCTGCGGCACGGATGCGCGACTGCTTAATGAGGGCAGACCGCTCGGTCGTCTGCAGATTCTGGAGGAACTCGTTAAACACGCCCAAGTTGCGGTGACCGAGCATGAAGGAGATGACGGTTTGGGCAAAGAAGTCGGTGACAGCGCCGTAGAACATGCGGCTGAGGGAACTGACGCCGTCATTGAGCTGGGGTTAGCTGAGAGGTCTGTAAAGAGGGCCTACCATGCCGGAAATGTCGCGCTTGCCGGTCCGCACAAAGTCACCCTTGAGCGCCGTGGTGTGCGCATAGCACATGCTAATCATATCGCCATTGTTGGCCCAAACTGATGTTAGCGCCGTCGTCACTCAGCGGCTTACTATCGTTGAACACGGGCTCGATGTTGCTGGTTGCCGGATCGACGACTACGCCGAGCTGCAGGAGCATCTGAGTGAGGACGTGGCGCGCCACTGCGGACTGCACTACATTCGTGCGATCCAGGCAATCGATACAGCTGGTTGTTTAGCTCGTACCAGGATTATTGACTCACTTGGTCCGGTACACGCCCTGCTGCTCACGCACAGCCTCGCCCTCCAATGACCAGAAGTAGCCCATGGTGTCAAAGTCAAGCTGGGTGATGAGGTCTGAGATGTTGGCCCAGTTCATGCCCTTGCAGTGCTCGTGGAAGTCAAAGGGAACGTAGGTAAGATCAGGGCGGGCGAGGTCGGCGACCAATTCCGTAAACCCGTTTGTAACGGCGGCCTCGCGCCCATGCTGCTCAGAGAGATTGACGATAGTCTGTGGTCAGCTGAGGATCGACGGACTTTGAGTGACGACTCACGACTGGACCGTAGCGTTGACGTAACTCGTCGAAGTGGAGGTTGGCCACAGAGAACGTCTGGTCAACGGGTAGGTCGAGCACTGGTGGAGGCTTCATGGACCACGGCGCCTGGCTCCACTTGAGCGGGATCGAGCCGCGGATCTGGACAAAGCTGAAAAGCGACACCTTGCCGCCAACGAGGGCGCGCACGAGCATTTCTGTCTCGACGAAGTTGGCGACATGACCCTCGTGGTCAATTCCGCGTCTTTGGTAGCGCAATCCAGCACGCTCCTTGCTCCGGCGCGAGATGAGGGCGATGCTGACAGGAATCGGCTGCGGAGCCTCCTCGTCCGCCGGTGTTGGAGGAAGTGGAATGGTGAATGTTGCGGCCTGCACCCAACCCTGGGAGATGGGGAGGATGTATGCGTGCAACCCAAGGTCGATAAAGTCGCGCAGGAGATGTTCATTCCAGAAGAATCGCCGATCATACCGCCTCCACAGGGGGAGATGCACGTCTGGCTCAACGATTTCACCCATCTCTGCCGCTGATGCTGTTGACCTGGCGGAGCGCGCGCCTGGCGACGTAGGGGGCGTATTTCCGGACCGCGGGAAGAAAGGCTTATCCGGAGTACCGCCTTCACCGAGCAGCTGCTCCAGCAAAGACGTTGAAGCCGTTCTGGACGAAAGGCGATGCCTCTTGTATTGTAGCGAGTGCGAGGAGTCAAACTCGAAGGAGTAATAGAACTCGCCTGAGCCCAGCTCTTGTTTCATTTGCCGCAGAATTTTGGATTCGAGGTCGCGACGCTGCGGGGCGTCAATCGGTGGGGCGGATGCCGGCGTTCCCGACAGCGATGGCCTGTCGCTCCCCACACTTCCAGTGGCTGAAAGAGAAGGCGAAGGGGGAACCTCCACTGGTGTGGATGAGCGGCTCTCGTTCCCTTCCAGAACCGCGTCCAGTGGCGGCTCGACCTTCACCTCGGGAAGCGCCGTCATCTCCTGCTCCTCACCTCTCTCCTCTTCGTCCTGTTCAGCTGCGGCCGCTGCGGCTGCCGCACTAGCTGGAGGCTTGGCCTTAGGCTTCCCCAATCGAGGCTTGAAGCGGCCCCAGCCCAGTGACAGGCGCCGCTTGACACGGGCCTCGGGAGTGTCTTCCTCAGGACGAGGCGGGAGTGGAATCGGTGTCTCGTCGGCCTCGGGAGCCTCAGACGATCTACGGGACAGGTCTCCCTCGACCTCGGAGTCGGATTCGGACGATGACTCATCCGTCGACGGGGCGGTGCCGAGCGCAGGCGACCACGGAAGGCGCCATCGCGTCTTGAGCTTGGGCCCTTTTGGTGCCCGTTTAGCCTTATGTCAGTCAGCAAGAAGAGAGCGCATGACGCACCATGATCCTCGCCAGATGTGCGATCTGGGACTTGGCGAGGTCGGGGACGAGGGGGACGAAGTGGACATCAGTGAGCGTGAAGATCTCATGGACGACCCTCTGCTCCTGCTGAAATGGGTCGTCGGCGGGGAAGAGTCGCGTTGGCTGCTTAGTCGGGGGAAGGAAGACGCAGAGGTATGCGGCTAGCGTCAGCTCGGTTAGTAGGTGACGTACCGTCCCATAAACGGACGATGCCGAGCACGCCGCCGATGTCGACGCCGTGGCCATCGCTGGATGGTGCAGAGTCACACGGTTCGACCTTGCCCTTGAGTCCCCATCTAATCAAGACAGCTGGGTCATCTGTCACAGGCGCGGAGCTTATGGGCTTGAGGAGGAGCCCATCTTCGGCGATGGCGAGAACGAGGCGGCGATGGATCGGTGTGGGGAGTGGAGGGACGCTGAGGCGGGCAGGCAGTTGGTTTGAGAGAGTGGAGATGGCGAGTCCCTTGAGCTGAGTATGAGGAGCTTTGCTCATGGTGAAAGAGAGTAGAGAGAAGATGGAGATGTTGTGATGGTCGACCGACTCCACCCCGTGCTTCCCGCCAAGGAGGACCTCCACTTTATTTATCCTGGCTCCATCGTCCCACAACAACATTAGTCCCTGACGCCACCCATCTCACACCCCGGTGAGGGTGACAGACCACATTCCACGTGTAATTCATCTCGTTAATCAATCAATCAATCGGCTCTTATCTCCTCCACTCGGCCACCTCGGCCCGTTATTAACCGTTAATGAGCCGCCCAGACATCGGCTTGTTGGCCCACCTCCATGCCCATGCGGTCAGCCGTCGTCAAGCGCAAGCTGACGGTCTCCCTCACCGCTGTAACAAGCGACTGTAATCTCAACTTCACACTCATCTCCATCTCGCACACATCATGACGCAACTCACAAGCAGCGGGGGTGGGTTGCACTATGCTTACACGCGCTGATCGCAGCTGCTGACACCGAGATCGCACATGTCAATGTCCAGAATGGCCGCGCATTCTCGCTCAATGCCTTCGGCATGAACTACGCCTTCCATGTCGACGCGAACGGCGAGCTCGTACACGACCACTTTGGCACGCCTGCGGAAGTGCAGCCGACTGAGGTTGGCCCAGAGCACATCTCGGGGTGGGCGACACGCTTGACGGACGAGAAGCGAGAGCTTCCCGACGTGGGCCGCGGCGATTTTCGTCTGCCAGCCATCCACATCCGAACCGGTGCGGGGCATACCGTCACCGAGTTCAAGTACACGGGCTACGAAGTGGTGAGGGGCAAGCCGGAATTGGAAGGGCTGCCCGCGACGTTTGGGGGCGAGCGAGACGTGGCGAGTGTCATCATCACGCTTGAAGACGAAGAGAGCGGGCTCGTAGCCACCCTCCGCTACTCTGTCTTCCCGGCACACAACGCCGTCACGAGGTCGTACACCATTACCAACAAGGGTGGTCAGGACGTCGAGATCAAGCGCGCAGCCAGCTTCACGCTCAATCTCGACGCGGGGGAGTGGGACATGGTCTACTTGACAGGCGACTGGGCGCGTGAGGCCAACCAAGTTCGCCGCCGCGTGGAAACAGGAACCCAAGGGTGATTAAAGCTCATGATTGACAGCTGACGCCAGGTTTCACAGCCTCTGCGGGTACTCGTCTCACTTTTTCAATCCCTTTGTAGCCCTCGTGTCGTCTGACACGACCGAGACGAGTGGGCCGGCGTATGGCCTTTCTTTCGTGTACTCGGGCTCTTTCGCCGTCGAGGTCGAGAAGTTTGTGTCGGACCGCGTGCGCGCCAACATCGGTCTCCACCCGCTTCACCTCGACTGGAAACTAGCTCCCGGGGAATCATTCACCGCGCCCGAGAGTGTTGCCGTGTTTTCGAACCACGGTCTTGGCGGGATGAGCAGATCCTTCCATCGTCTGTACCGCGATCACCTAAGCCGGTCAGAGTGGACCTACCGCCCGCGCCCCGTGCTCCTCAATTCGTGGGAGGGCATGTATTTCGACTTTGACGCCGAAAAGCTGTACACCAAGGCAAAGGACTGCGCGGACATCGGCATCAAGCTCTACGTCATGGACGACGGGTGGTTTGGGGTCAAGCACCCGCGGACGGGCGACCACGCCGGGCTCGGAGACTGGGTGCCGAACCCCGACCGCTTCCCCAACGGGCTCGACGACCTCGTGAGCCGCGCCACCTCTCTCTCCGTACACGGAAGCGACCAGAATCTCAAATTCGGCATCTGGGTCGAGCCAGAGATGGTCAACCCCCAGAGCGAACTATACGAGGCGCACCCAGACTGGGTCCTGCACGCCGGGCGACACAAGCGTACAGAGCAGCGCAACCAGCTCGTGCTGGATCTCTCGCGCCGCGACGTGCAGGACTACCTGATCGACGCGATCGGGTCGGTGCTCGCGTCCGCCAACATCTCCTTCGTGAAATGGGACAACAACCGCGCGATGCACGAGCTGCCCTCCCCCTCGACGGCGCACGCCTACATGCTCGGCCTGTACCGCGTGGTGGACAGCTTGACGCGCCGCTTCCCCCACATTCTGTGGGACGGGTGCGCGTCCGGCGGCGGGCGCTTCGACCCAGGTCTCCTCCACTACTGGCCGCAAAGCTGGACGAGCGACAACACGGACGGCCTCGACCGCCTGCACATCCAGTTCGGCACGTCGCTCGTCTACCCGCCCAGCAGCATGGGGGCGCACGTCTCCGCCGTCCCAAACCACCAAGTACAGCGGGTGACGCCGCTCGAGTTCCGCGCGCACGTGGCGATGATGGGCGGCTCGTTCGGCTTCGAGCTCGACCTGCAGGCGCTGGACGACGGCGAGCGCGCACGCGTCCGCGACATCATCGCGCTCTCCGAGAAGGTGTCGCCGTACGTCCTCGGCGGCGACTTGTATCGCCTCGCGGCGCCCGAAAGCAACTACCCCGCCGCGCTGTTTATGATGCCGGGCGGGGGAAGGGGCGTTCTCCTCGCGTTCTGCATGCAGGCGCGCATACACCGGTATGCGCCGCCGCTGTTCTTCGCGGGCCTCGATCGGATGGCAGCGTATGAGATCGACTGCAAGACCTACACCGGCACCGACCTCATGCACTCGGGCCTCAAGCTCCACTGGGACGCGCGCGACTACCAGAGCAAGGTGCTTTTTGTCAAGCGACTGCCGTACGACAATTAGAGTATACTTTAGGATCTTGGTCGATGTACGTTAGTATGCCGAGGAGTGAACTGTCGTGGCTATAGCACATCAGAGGGCGGGTGACGGTCGCTGTTCTGCATCGTGCAAACCACCGGTGCAGGACCTGGAAACCCGAGGAGATGGCCATCCTAGCGAACTGGGTCATGGGTGTCCACGCGTCGTACGCACTCGAGAGCGGCCGGGCCTGGCTTGGCAGCGTGAGGTAGGTGAGTGGCATTCCGCAAGCCGTCCCGCTTCAACCTCTATGGGAGTGCGTGGCCAGGTCTCGCAAGGCGCCATGGCAGCCGTGACTCATTCCACCCTTTCTAACCAATGTTTTAAAGTCGTAATACACCTCCTCGAGAAACCTGGACGGGAAGTGACTACTATACCGCAGCTGGCTCGCGCGTAGCTCCCAGAGCATTTCGGCTCGTTTGCACACACCGGGACGGGCAAATTAGTCTTCTCGGAACGCAAACATACTGCAAGGCACTCGTTTAGAGCTTGGCACACGGGCATCGGAGGGTTGTGTAGTCATGCAACGATACCCGCTGCCATTGCGGACAGGGCGGCATATTGTTGGGACGACAGGCGCCCTGGCCCGTAACACCGGTCGTCCTTCACCATTGTCGGTTCGTGTTCGCCGGACAGCCGTACAGTTGCGTGGCTTGAAGTGCCACATGCTGGCGTCCTGCTCAGCTCGTCTGTGCAAGGCTTACTGAGGCAACATCTGGTTTATACCACTTCCGTAACACCTGCCGCCACATTCCGGCTCCTCTCCCTTGTCGTGATTGCTGCGCAGTATTCTACATGCAAAAGGATGTACAACGAGTCGTGCTATAAGGTCCATGGGTGAGATGCGTTGTGATCATATCTCGAAACCGCCGGCGATTATCGAGCCCGGAAATCACCGAGCCCTCGAGTCTCACCAGCCGCCGGCGGGGGCGGGGGTTGTCGACCACACCTGGTTCTTGTTGACGTACGTGGTGGAGCACTTCCAGATCTCGACCGTGGCGCCCTCCTGCCCGTCAGCTGCGTTCTAAATTCAAGCGCAAAAACTCACCTCAGCCTTGCCGGACGCGTTGTCGAGGCACCAGTAGCCCTTCCACGCGATGGTGCCGGGCTTGGGCCCGGGTGCCCAGTGCGAGTGCGCGTCCGTGCAGATGGCACCCTTGACCTTGGCACCGTTCCGCTCCTGCTCGGGGAAGATGCACATGTTGTAGCCGCCCTCGGTCTGGCGGAGCTGGCCGCCAGCAAGCTCGAAGTTCTGGAGGCCGAGACCGCATCCGTCGCTGTTGTCAGCAGAGTCGAGATGGGAGGACTTACACGCTGCAGTAGCCGCTGTCCATGCCTGAGAGGCAGAAGTTGCCCGACACGCTGGGGTGGTAGCGGAGGAGAGTGGAGGGCGTGGGCGCCGCAGCGACGAGGGCGAGGGTGGCGAGGGCGATGGCAAGCATTGTTGGTGTTGGTGTGGGTGTGGGTGTTGTTTGAACTGTTGGAGTGGAAGTTGTTGGTTGTTGCTGGGAACAAGGGGTCAGTCGACGTCGCCTTTATATGCCTTCAGAGTTGTCCAGATGCCGTCCAAGTGTGCATGTGATAGAGGACGGAGAGCAGTGAATGTCACGGGACATGCACGGCGCGCGAACAAGACACAGCCGAGCCATGGCTGGATGAAACGGCGCGGGAGGTGGTTAACTCTGTTTAGGCCGTGTCCCTGCCCCGAGCATGGATACCCGGCGCGCGCACATCATCAGCCCTCGATTCCCGCAACAATGCACGCGATAACGAGAGTCCGAAGCTTCTGAGCTCTGCGCTACCTGCACACCAATAGCACCAGAGATGCAGCTGTCGACCCACGGTGTTGGATCGTGCCTACTCATTCCCGGTTACGACGGGCAGCGCCGCATGCACAGCCAGCTCGGCGATGCTCAAACGCATGCACACGCCAGACTCACGCTCAGCGCCACGGACTGGTTCCAGGTGCCTAGCCCGGGGTGCCTGCACGTTCGGCGCAGATTGGGGGACGATCTCGGACATTAGACTTTTAGGTGCGTGCACAACCTTGCGGGGCGCCTTCCGCGGTTTCGGTTGTTTTCAGAGTTTGCCAACCCTGCGATTCTGGCGCCACGGATCGTCGGCGGCGGCGTTAAATGCGGCGCTGGGCGCGCTTGGCGGCGACGCCGGCCGCGCGGCTTCGGAGGAGCCAGGGCCATGCGCTTTGGCGCACGGCTGCACGCCGCGGCGTGAGCTTGTGCTCCACGATCCTTCGATCCCTCATCTGTATCCATGCGGGCCACGTGCGTCGGCGCAGCGACGGCAGGTGGCTGACGCCGAGCTCCGTGATACGCTGGCGGCTCCGAAACGAGCAGGCGCGAGCGCCGCCGGGCCGATTCTTCGAGACAAGGCGAGACTGAAACAAGACGGCGTGCAACCAGTATCCAGGCGCGACACGTGCTGTGGCTTAATCCGACGCCGCTGATACGTCGGCGTCGCGAGCTCGACACGAGCCTATGTCGTCGGGTCTCGTGACGCCGAGGGGGCGGCTCGGAGTGCCGTGGCTGAACTGATTCTCTCCGGCATGCGCCCTCGACAACGGAGGTGGCTCGCGGTGAGGCGCACGTGATACGTGCTCACGCCGACACACGCCGATATCGAGACGGGGTCAGGTGTTGGCGAGAGCACAAGTGCACACCTTCGGCCTGGGCTTCAGTCGTCACTGTTGTGCAAGAATTGGAGCCAGCATGGGCGCCCGTGGGGAGGCGGCCTACAGATGATGATAACGAGAGCCTGCATCACCGTCGCGTTTTGCTTGGTGGGGGTGCAAATCGGATCGGCTCGTGACGGCAATCACCACGCTGACTAGCTCCGAGGTCAAGACTCGCCTACTCGGCTTCAATCATGTTTAGCTAGTTAGCGAGACAGACGCGTCAGAGGCGTCAGAAGGTAAGCTCGTCCTAGCTCGGGCATCGAGGTCTACACAACGGCAAATAACGGCATCCAGTGCTCCACGCAGACCACAATCATGTTCCGCATGTCTGCGTGCATGTTCCGCAGTGTATGCAGCCCGAAATCTGGATTTCTAACCCCTGGGCATTCATGCAAGTTTGACTCCCGGTGGTGGCGATCAGCAAGCTTCAAAACCGAGCTTAATGCCGCGAATATCCGTATTCCCAGACGACAAAGCGCGTATAACGACTTGGCGAGATAGACGGGCGGCGCAGGTGCGGTCTCCGATGTACACGGATCGCAGAGATAAGTATCTCGTGGCGTCAAAGTTGATGGAGCGGGGGTGGCGTCACGGATATCAATGCCGAATCCGATCGACGTTGTCTGGACTCGACGATTATCAGTCTGTGATAGCTGGGCATCGAGCCACGAGCCGGCGGCCGGTACGGTACATCAACGGCATGCGCCGCCGTCCTCTCCGCCTTGCGAGATGCAGACGGCTGATGAAGATATGGCAGCTGACACATCGGAGCGCCACACTCATGGCGTTGAAGATGAGCTTGAGTGTAGCGAGACTTGTGCTTGCAGCTCTTTGTCAGAATATCATGTGAGACCAAGTGAAGTTGTCAGCGGCAGATTAGAGTCGTGCGTGCACTTGGAAGCGATGTTTGCGGGGAAGAATCAGTCGACAGGCTCGAGTTCGCCTCAGTTGCATCACATCACTGGTGTGTCAATGTCAGCAAGCTGAATCTGATACCGTCTTCCGAGGAGGTGGAGAGTTGGCACATCTCCGTTGCTCCGATCCCATGCAGCCCACCGCCCCGAAGCGCGTGGGCTGCATGGGCCGTTTGCGCAGAGCTCAAAAGAACGACATCTCCATTGCAGAATGTAGGCTCCAAGCTCGCAAGGTGCTAGTTGTCATGGCTGGGCCCGTCCAGACTCCAGAAAATCACAATGGCGACTTGGAGGAAGCGCTACTCGAAGACCGGAGATTATGGTCAGTCGTCTCCGCAACATTTGCTCTGAGCACGGCCTGCAGAGTCCGTACGTCTTCGCCGCGCTCGGGCGCTTGCGTAAGCTGGGACTGCTGCTTCACGCCATCACAACACCTGTGCTCAGCCACATGGTTAGTCATTGATCACTCGGCGCATACAGCGGCGTATTGGCATCCGTCCCGATTGGTGGAGTGTCATCAACAGATGAGCAGTTGACCCGCATATGCCAAGACGGGCAGTTGAGCGTGCGACCGCCGCGCTTGTCGGAAGCCAGCCCACGAACACGACCGGTGGCCTCCACCGGGCCTCCACCGGAGCAACGAGCTGACTCCGCTCCGTTCCGGGTCAGCCCGCCCGCGTTACGGCCACCGCCCCACCGGCTACTCAAAATCCTCCTGCGTCAATGTTGACATCTCTCTCCCTCTCTTGGATCACTGCAGCCAAGCTTCCGATTACCCATCCGCCTCCCCACCTCCCTCCCACCTCTCCATCCACGACCCTCTCTCCCCATCGTTCACATCGCGCACACTGCATCGCGCACACGATCGGTGCAACCTACACTCTCTTCCTCCACCTCCACCCCGGCGGCGCATCGCATCTCATCGTCATCAGCCACTGGCCCCTCGAATCTTACCGCGCCCGCTTTTCTTCCCCACTCCTCCCACATACCCCACCATGGTCGCGTCATCAGACAAGACCGATGTCGAGCTTGCTGCTCCTAAGGCGCCCCGCGGCCCATGGGCGTATCTCAATGGCATTGTTGACAGCAAGAAGTCCAATCCCATCTCGCTGTACGCCTGCTTCTTGACCGGCTACACGAGTGCTCTCAGTTTCTCAGTAAGTTCAGAGCCGTAGAAGAGACCAATGCGATGGGATGTTTGGTTGACCCCAGGCTTGCTTCATCTGGTACGTGACTTAGGCGCCGGATGACGCCATCTCACCACCTTCGGTGTCGCCTCCACCGTGATTTTGGACTGTGGCGGTAGTGTCGCGTCTTGTTGCCCTTCTCAGACTCGACTTTTTCGCGGTTATGAGATACGCACGCGAAGAGACGGTGACACGAGCACCACACGCCAATACCTATGCTCCATTCTTCGGCTGCTCGCGTGACGCAAGTCCGTCGCTGACCCCAGGTGTGGCTTCCAGACCGGTAACGTCGCCCAGCTTGGCATTGCCGTCGCCCGTACCTTCGACCCAATCGGTGAACGGACATACCACTTTGACAAGCCCGATCAGCAGGCTCTCACCTCGGTCCTCGCCTTCCTCATCGGCACGACGCTTGGCCGCATCGGCGACCGCATCGGCGCCAAGAAGCGCACCTGGCTCGTGCTCGCGACCTTCATTCAATGCCTCTGCTGCCTCGCCGCCGCGCTCGCCGCTCACTACTCGGGTGAGGGGGCCTATGCCCAGTGAGTACTCTGAGTGGAGAAGTGTGGAGGTGGGCCGATGAGTACGGAACTGCCCACCAGCGACCCGAGTCGTCCTGCGGCTCTCCCAGCCTGCCATCCCATCTCCTTTTGTCCCGCTGCGCTCGCGCTGACCCAAGAAACCGCTGGGGCCCATCTTGGGCGACACCGCTGGGCATGGTCTGCCTCGCGTTCCTCTCCGCCTCCCTGGGCCTGCAGGGTATTATGGGCAAGCGCATCGGCTCGCCGATGAACACGACCGTCGTGCTCACGACCACCTGGGTCGAGATCTTCAACGACCCCCTGCTCCTGAGCTTCAAGAAGCAGACGGGGCGCGACGTTCGCATCGGTGGCGTGCTGTCGCTGCTGTTTGGGGCGTTCGTCAGCCGAGCGCTCACGAACGCGTGCGGTGGCGCAGCAGGCGCGATCGGCTGCCTCTGCGCGTTCCGCATGGTCCAACTCGTGTGGTGGATCTTCCTTCCATCGCCTCCCGAGGCTTAAGCGACATGGACGGGGATAGCTGGGCGGCCGGCGTGTGGACAGTATGAGTACGATAGAGGGGACATAGATTTGATCTAGAGTGCTAGATCGGACTTCTTGTTGTTGGAACCAGCATTTATAGACATGCATCAGCATTGCAAGTGGAGGGCAGGGGCCTGCGACATGTGTGGCGGGCAAGCTGAGAACAAGGCATGAAGTCGAGCGGCAGACCTTACGGCCGCCAATGCTGCAATGCTGACTGCATATAGGTTGGCCACCCAGCTCCCCTCCCTCTCACACTTAAATCATGGACTTGCTCACTTCTCTGCGCGACATACCAGCTGCCTCCGCTCCTCAGCCATACATGCATACAATATCTACACCTTGAGCTGCCCCGCCTTGTCCGCGACCTCATCGACCGCCTCGGCCTGCTCGTCGCGGGACGGCACCTCGTCGTCCGTCACCTCCCCGGCGGAGACACGCACCTCGTCGTCGTCGCCCTCGATCTTCCACACATATCCCTCGATCCATCCCGCGACCTCCTCCTTCCCCTCGCCGGCGAAGACGGCCTCGGCGAACGCGTCGCGCTTCGCGGCGTTCGTTTCCTGCCGTCAGCGCTTCCCAGATGAGAATGGGAGAGGAGAAGAGAGGTGGGAGTAGAGGAGAGACGAGAGGGAGAGAGGGGGAGGGGGGAGAGGCGGAAGGAGGAATAGGAGGAGCGGGGAAAGAAGGAGGAGGATGAAAGGCAAAAACACACCTTCAACACCTGGATGCCGCCGCCGCTCGCCTCGGGCACCTCCACGAGCGCTTGTACCGCCGCGACGTGGTTGTTGAGCACAGCCCAGTGGACGGCAGGCGAGCCCGCCTCGTTCTTCGCGGCGATGAGGGCCGGGAGGGCGGAGGCGGGGACATTGGAGAGGATGAGGTTGAGGACGTCTGGTGTCAGCGTATGCACCGGATATCGTTGGCTCTCGCAGAGCTTCAGCTAGCTCGCACAGCCGAGGGAGTGGAGGTGAACGGTGGTGCAGAGGCAATTCCCTCAGCTCGGGCCGGTGCTGGCTGTCCTCCCAGCGACCCGCACTCACCGACATGCCCGTTCCCGCAGGCCATGTGCAGCGCCGAGTTACCGCGGTCGTCCCGCGCAGCCGCGACTGCTTCCCAGCCGTGCGCGTCCGCGAACGCCTGTACGTCCTCGAGGTCGCCGTAGCGCGCGCTCAGCACCAGGTCTTCGAGCTCGTCCGGTGTTGGTGCCATGTTGTGGTGAGATGGGTTGAAATGTCAGGCCGAGCGAAAATATCTGCTGGGTGCTGGGTGGCAACTGTGCGTCAGGTCACGTGGTCTAATGGCCCGGTTGAGGTTCGCTTTCGCCCTCGCGACCTTGCACCTAATAAGCGACTCCGTCCACCGCCGCGCCGACTTGAATATAAATGCATTCCGACAGGGACGATGAGAGTGTGATGGGACTTGCTACGAGAATACAGGGTGCAGGGTGATGGGAAGATGGAAAACGGGCGTAGAATGGCAAGAAGGAAACGAACAGGCGGAAGGGCAAGCGAGAATTATACAATGCAGGTATGCGTAGTGTGGTGCTGGAGCTGTGAGGCATGATGCAGGAGTGACAGTCGTAACGTCAACATCGTCGTAACGTCGACATCTAGCGGATGAGGAATGAGCCGAGGCACTGCACCGCGGAGATGAGTGCGACAGTGTAGAAAGCTCTGGGGTAGCCGGCGGGGTTGCCACCGATCGCTGAACTCCAGATGGCGCCGCCGAGGGCGGGGCCAAAGAATCGCGCCATGGACACGGTCGACTGTGCTAGGCCGTTCGCCAGCCCGACAAGGTGGGGCGGCGTCATGGCGTTCTACTGTCAGCTCGAATTCCTGCACAAACTCACGATTAGAATCATGATCGCCGTGTATGCAAAAGTACCTCCGCAGTAGCGGAGCGCCGAGATCAGTGACATGGACGTCATGGTGATGAAGTTGCCCGGGCTCGTGGGTGACGCGATTGGGTGGAGAAGCGGCACCAGAAGGTATCCTGGAACGTAGAGCAGACATCCGAGACGGAACATCTGGAGCATGGAGAAGCGTCCCAGAGGCGGGCCGAGGCGCGGGAAGAGGTAGAACTGGTAGATAAGCTGGCCGACGCACATAATGGCGACGAAGACCGAGTAATTAGCTGGCGTGACACCAACACCACCGCTCTTGTAAGGAGTGATGATGAAGGAGAGGAAGATCTGTCCATGCGCCGAGTCGTGGCACGCCAGCAGGCCGTACTGGGCAATGACCAGAAGCGGAAGAAGCTTCCATCTCGATGCCGGCTTCTCAGCAACTTGCGTCGAAGAACTCGACGACGCCGTCGGAGACTGCTGCTGCTCATGAATAGCAGTAAGGGCGGGAACGCCGATGCGGCGCACGGTGCCAGTGGGTGAGAACAGGTCTGTCCCGTCCTCAGCAGACTCGTCGTAAGGCGTGATGCCGGGAGTGGATGAGAGACCCGTGTTGGAGAAAATGGCCGGAACAACGTTGGACGAGCCGCTGTGACGGCGAGACGACACACCGGATGGTCGACGGAAGCCAGCAGTTGTACTGGCTGTGCTAAACACGCGAGGCCTACCGTAGCGAAGCGACGCGGTGCGGGTGCGCGAGAAAGTGCCACGCGAGGGCGAGCCGAGCTGTGTCACAGGGGATGAAAAGCCCGACTGCAGGTTGTCCTCCGTGTCGGCAACAGACGACTCAGCGTCATCGAGATCCACCAAGTTGTTGTCCCGAGTATCATCGTCCTCATCCATGATATCCTCATCGTACTCATCATCGTCGTCGAACACAGCCGTGTCCTGGGCCACAGCGGCCGAAAGCCACAGGTCGTTGATGTTGAATGTGTTGTCTTCGTTGGCTAGCAGCAGCTTGGTAGCAAAGCTGACGTTCCGGTCCGCATCCTCAGCTCCCACTGAGCCACGGCCCTGCGCTGCTGAGAGCCTGCGTGCAGCCTCGATGGCGCGACGAGCAGCAAGAGTAGGGTGCTTGGAACGAATACCACCGTAACCGTATGCTGTGCCAATGCTTGCAATGCTTTCGTGGCGGGGCACTGTGCGCGGAACTGACTGGCCGTACTGCGGCACATGCGAGGTCGAATAGCCCGGAGTTTGTCCGTAAACCGAGCCACCGAAGGGAGTACCCTCATGCGCGGTGGGAGACAGGAGACCACCCGGATTGTTGATGCGCAATGCCTGAGACGAAGGTGGCCGAGCCGGACCTGGGGTCTCGCCGCGAGGGGGGGCGAGCGGCTCGTCCTTCTCCACTTCGAGCTGGATACGCTGGCCACCACGCACACCTCCGTCCCACGACAGAAAGCATGCGAGAACAGCTCCGATGAACATGATCGAGCCGCCCAGCAGCGTAGGCAAAAAGTAGGGCAGACGCTTGAATATGGCGATGCGTCCGAAGAAGGTGTTGGGCCAGTTGACAGCGGGGCTCTCAAACATGCCACCGATAACCTGTTGTCAGTTCGCTTAGGTGTGCGCATATTCACTGGTCCGACCACTCCACCAAGACCCCAGGAGAATCCGAGCATTGCGTATGCTCTAGTCGCATTCGTATCGTCCGTCAGGTCACGGATCGATCCTCGGAACTGGAGGAGTAAGCGTCGACACACCCCATGTGCTCGACCTACCACTCCGATAGCGCCTCCAAAGATGCCTTGAATAAGACGCACGCAGATAGCCTCCGGAAGCTACTGTCAGTGGGTGCGCCCAATGGCGTCATGTGTGTCACTCACAGACTGCGATGTGCCGAACATGAGTAGGGCAATGCCATTGCCGAGCATGCTCGCTACGAGGACAGCACGACGACCATGTCGGTCGGCAATGCTGCTCCATAGCAGCGAAGTGAAGAACTGCGTGATGTAGAAGACGGAGACGAGGTTGCCTTCGGGTCAGCGTGGTGGCAATGTCAGATTGCTCACCAGTCCAGAGACCGACAGTTGCTTCCAGATCGTCCTCCCGAGAGTGACCTTTGGCAAGAAAGAACTTTTCGACCATGTTTAGCATGAACGGCTGGGACAAGTTCGCCGAGAGAAGCTCTGAGAGCATGGCCTACATTGTCAGCGAATTGATGCAGCTGTTGATGGATGCTGAATCCCGGCCGGACATATAACGTGTAGCACCCTGGGTGACAAACAGCCAGTCACGGTGTACACATTCAACTGGCGGAAGAACAGACCCGAGTAGTGTCACGCCGAGATTTGTTGCGCGCAAACGATGAGATGCTAACTCACAATGCACAGAACGACCATGGGCAAGACGGGGAGAGGCGTCGAGTATGCTGGGCGGATGCCCGGTACCAGTGACGGCAGCTTGATGTCCTCATCTTCAAAGTGGTGGTGACTAGAGCGGCTGGCGGCGCGGCTGCGACGGTGCGTCTCGCGGAAAGTTGAGAAGCTGGGTCTAACTGAGCTTACGCGACGGGTGTGGTGGACGGGGGTGGCGAGTGCGTCGGCAGCGGCGTGGGCGCCAGCGCCCGACGCCGATGTGGAGGTCATCGGGTTGATTCGACCCGATGCAATGCCGAGGGCGGTTCGCTGGCCCCTAGCAGGTGTGGAAGAGGTTCGGCGAGAGGGCGAAGGAGATGGCGAAGGGGAGTGGGACGGAGTGGCGTCGGGGACTTCGAGAAGGGGACTGAGGGTGGATGACGGTTCGGGAGGCTGTGCTCTAGGAGGCGTATCTAGGCCGCCTTGATATGAGGGCAGCATGATGAATAGCCGTGCACGGGAGAGGTCGAGAAAGAGCCGAGACAGAGAGCAGAGAGGGTGAGAGATCGAGAGAGGATGAAAGAGGGAGATGTGGGAGATAGGAGATAGCAAATGGAGTGAGCGGTGGGTGGAGAGACGTGTTTGTTGTTGCCAGGGAAGGTTACGTGGGATTATTCCCGCACTTGGCGGCACGGGTGTGGAACCGACGCGGCTACTCCCCTTCGCACAGTTGCGAGAGTTTCCGCTTTCTTTTCTAGTCGTCTCTCTCAACGACGCCGCATGTGACAGCGTTGTACGGCGGCGGGATATCGAGTGACTTTAACTCATAAGCTTGTGGCCAACCACAGAAGTCTCGCGCCGAGGGAAGTCGCGCACGAGTACTAGTGGAGCAGGATAGCGGGGAATGTGAAGATGTGATGGTGTGATGGGCTTGATAGGCGTTGTGATCGATGTGAATGGTCTTCAGCGACGGGTGATGATCTCGTGCACGGCTTGCGCTCTTTCCAACAGCTCATCTTGACGCAGCACCCCTCTCAATCTCTCCATCACGACCGCGGTCATCCACTAAATCTCTCTCTCGTGTTGACATAGACTGGCTGTCACCCGCTGTGCTTCGACTTGGGCAGTCATGCTAGATCTCCCAGCCACCAAGTGTGCCTGAAGCTGCCCACTACTCAACGCGTCCGAACGGTGGCGTCGAGGCGTCGTGGCGTAGCTAGGGGATGGCGGTTGGGAGTGGAGTGATGGGAGATGGTGAGAAAGGACAATTGACGAGGAAGGAGTGATGAACTGCTTCGTTGCAGCCGGCTGGCTCGCTGGCTCTTGATAGAGTAGATTTACCCCAGGCCCCAGGTCGAGCTGGTCGACGGTGAGCAGTCACCCCCCTCCATCTCTTCATCTGATCATCCGTCTCTGGCCTTCAGTGTATCCTCTTGTAACTTCTTGATCTCTTGATTCGGTCTACTGCTCAGGAATCGGCCAGCAGCAAGCTAACTCCTCGCCGACGGCTGACGGACGAGTCCGACGGCGAGGCGCCAGCCACAGTGATTTGCTCGATTCTCAAGAAGCAGCCTATCGATCAATCAACTGTGTCTGCATCGCAACCTCATTCTTCGCCGTCCCTCTTAGTTGGCTACTTTACTCAACATTTCAACTACCATCATCCGCTCTCGGCTGCTCGGGTTTGTTTACAGCTCCGTCCTCACCCATCAGACGTCTCGAGTCTCGCCACCCACTCACTCTAATCTCACTCTGACGTCATCGCGACCTGTCATCAACCCGGGCAACCTGCAAAAGTTGAACGTGTGTGGTCGCGCGACCAACATCTTCATTCCTCCCCACCTGTCCTCGACGTGCGTCGTTTCTTCCGAGGCGCCCGCAGCTCCTACGCCCCGTCGTGGTCTCGTGACCTCTACCGTACACACGCTCCACGCCATCGTCGGACGACCTTGCACACACGCCCCCGGACCAGCATCGCGACGCTCGCACAGGCACCCACGTTCGTTGACATTCCGGGCGCCGAAGCCGGTCCGCAACAACAATATCCGACATCGACCCACCACAGGCCACGCACCCCCTCCACTTCGTCACGTCGACCCTTGGGCCGCCTGATCTCGGGTCCTCAAGTTTATTTTGACCTTTCATCCTCAACTTTCATCTGTCTTTCGTCGCAAACAGTCTGATCGACCATGGCAGTCCGGAGACGGACACGTGCGCCCCCAGCTCCTCTCCGATGGGAGGAGACGACCTCCATCGTCGACAAGTACTGGGGCGAAATGACGTCCGAGGCTATTCGCGAGCGCGTCGTGAGTATCGTCGCCAGCGGTACGGCTGACAACTTAGCTCGAAGCTGCCCCGCGCAATCCGCTACACACACATCGTGTCTTCAGGAAGCTCTACATTGCCTTCTTCTTCCTTTTTGGCTTCTTCGTCCTTGTCCCACTTTGGTTCCTATGGTACTGGCCCCGATTTACGCGCCCTAGACGATCCTGGACCGCCCAACGCTGCGTCCGAGTGGCGTGGAGTCGCCGCATTTGCGCAATCGTCGCCCGCTGTGAAATCGATTGGCTCGGAAGGGACCTGAGCGTGCAGCTGGTAAGTCCTCATCTCCTCGGTTCGCAGTAAGCGGTAGTGGGAGACGGGAGAGTGAAGCTCTCAGCTCATCGGTGGCTTGAGCGCGCGGCGCGTGCTGCAGAAACGGTCGATGGTGACCGCGTCCGTGGTGCGTTAGGCGCCGAGGAATGCTCTGTCGGTTTCTGATGGCCGGGTTCGAATGGCCGCCCGCCAAGCTTGCGGGGTATACGAACCATGGTGGCGCCTGAGCTCGGTCCGTGCGGCGCCCTGCCCGGAGCTGCGGTGAGCACCAACTATGGCTGACGCAATAGGATCCCTCGAGGCTCGTCCACTCGCACCCAGTCACCCTCGGCGTCCCGCCAGACTCGTGGCTGATTGGTTATGCCGCAGACATGATGGAGCAGTTGCACGCGACCCGCGGCAAGTGGCACCCCGACATGGTCCACAGACGGTCCTCGGCCTGGAGTAGATGGAACCCCGCACCTGCGCCGCACGGCTTCGCCCCGGTGTCGGCCTTTTGGTACTCCGGGCCGAAAGCCAGCAGGAAGAGCAAGCCCCTTCCTCGTCAGAGAGGCGAACCGGTGCTTCTGGCCTTCCACGGCGGCGGCTACATCTGCGGCTCTGCTGCGGAGACGGACGCCACATCGCTCATCTACCGGAACCTAGTGCAATACACTGCCGTCAAGCACGTCCTGAGCGTCGACTATCGTTTGGCCAACAAGTCCCCCTGGCCTCTTCCCCTGCTAGACGCCATCGCGGCATACTACCACCTTGTGGCAGTTGAAGGCATTGACGAGCGCGACATTCTCATTGGCGGGGATAGCGCAGGCGGGCACCTCGCGCTGGCGACGATGCGCTGGATCCGCGACGCTGGTCCGCAACTGGGCCTGCGCGGGCCCCGTGCTCTGATCCTCTTTTCACCCTGGTGCGATATCGGGTTCACCCACGTTTGGGGTGACAAGCTCATGAAGCACAACCAAAGCACGGACATCATCCACGACAGCTTCGGACCCTTTGCCTCGGGCTTGCTCACACGCGCCATGCCGCCCGGCTGCATCCACAAGGACGTGTACCTCTCTCCAGCCTCGCGCCTCATCGCTCCGACGGCAGGCACGTTCGCCGGCTTCCCGCCCATGTTCATTACGTACGGCGAGGTCGAACGCATCTCGCTCGAGATCACCGACTTGTTCCGCCGCGTCCAGCTTTCGCGCAGGACCATGCCCGCGGTGATCCCAGACGAGCTGTATCAAGCACCTGACGCAGTACACGACTTCATGATATTCCCCTGGTTTGCCGACGAGACCGCCGGCGTGCTCGAGCGTCTCGACGAGTGGCTCCGCGAGCTCTTGTCTCGCGACGACACCGAGGACGACGCGGTCAGCCTCAACCTCGGCCCGCACGGCGAGCTCCAGCCCCTTGCCATGATCTCGCCCGCTACCGAGCTGCCCCCGCCCCTCGCCCCGCTCACGGGCATGCGGCCTACTGCGGCGCAGTCGTCGCGCCCCTCACCTCACGTCAGTCCGTTTTCGCCTTTCTCGCCTCTCTCCCCGCTCCAGTCGCCCTACGTCCACGCCCTGTCTCCAGAGGAGAAGCAGCGCCGGCAGGAGAAGCGCGCCGCGCTCAGAGCCGCAAAGAGCCCCAGAATGGTGCCGGTGCGCGACACGCCGCGCCTCATGTACGCCGACATGCGCCACGAAGGCCTTCACTACTTGGACATTCCGCACCTCGATCTGGGCGGCAGCGGTGGATCTGGTGTGCCCATCGGCACCGCCGCCCTCGAGGAGGACGAGCTTCGGCTTGAGGCCGAAAAGGACGACAGCGAGACGTCCAGAGAAAGCGACAGCGCGTCGCGTCCGCCTTCGCGTCGCGCCAAGTCGACTCCCTCGCACCCCCGCTCTAAGATGTAGTCACGCAACCAAAGAACACACTGTAGTATACTGTACATATGCATGGCATCATCAACGCTGCATCGTCTGGACGCAGCTCGAGGTTCGTACAAGCTCAACCTCGCTCAACTTAATGAACCCAGCACGACGTTCTCAAAAAGACGCTCCTAGTGGCCATTGGTCTGCCCGTGTCCGTTGGTGTGGCTGTGGCCGTTGACGTCCGGCGCACCAAGTTTGCCGTCGCGACGCTTCGCCTCGCGGTCAGCCTCGCGCCGCTCAATCTCATCGTCAAGCTCAAGCGCTCTGGCCCACAGCGCTTGCGTGAGCTCCGCCTGGTGGTGAGAGAGGGCGAGAAGGCTGATGTTAGCATTCACGTGACGTGCCTCTCAGGCTAAACCTACCGAGCAATCTTCATGCGACGCTTAAGACGGCCCTCGGCGTCGTCGGTACCGCGACCTGCGCGGCGCTCCTCGACGAAGCGGTCCTGCACGGAAGAGGCGACCGATTCCGGGATGGTGAGTGCTGCAGCGTGTGCCGCGCCTCCATGCTCGGCCAGGTATTGCCTGAAGGTGGTGAGTTGCTCCTCGCTAACTGCTTCAACTGAGTCGGCCAGGGAGACAGGAAGAACTGCGTCACAGGGAAGTAGAGACTTGCCCTCCCCGCTGATCACTGCGCGCAGGGCACACTCAATCCGCACCCCGTCCATGTAAGGGTACTCGTAGTTGACGGTCTGGTGCTCAACCGCGTCCTTCAGCGCCTGAAGATTTCGCAGAGCAACTTCGTTGAGGGCACCGCCGGCACCCAGCCCATCCTCGTCGACGAGGAGAAGCGTGCCCGGAGCCAACTGGAGCAGACCAGGAGAGAGGGACGCGCCATCACTCTTCGGTCGGAATCGCTCAGCGTGCAGCAGGGGTAGGGTAAGATGGAGGTTAACTGCGGAGGGGGAGAGTGCTGCCAGGCGAGGGTGGAGCGTGTCGGAAGAGGGGCGTGGGCGCACTAGGTTGAGCGCAAACGTGCCCAATGGGGGGTGACCCGTTGGCCTGACGGCGGGGCGCGCAAGGAGTGCGAGGAGGAGCAATTCAGCGGCGTGCTCGTCAGGCGGTGAGAACACGCTTGCGAGGTAAGAAAGAAGATCGGCGCGCGCGGTCGATGCCGAGGGCCGAGATGCGCCCTCGATTGGAGAGACGGTAAGAGCGTGAATTGCCGGTGCGAGGGAAGGCTCGTCCTCATCGTCGTCGAGCGATGTTGGCATCGGTGCTGCGGACACCAATCCCACTACATCGTACGAGGAAGCTGGAGAGGGTGAGAAGTCTTCGTACACCTTCAGAAGGGCGCCGGTGTAGTCTGTCCCCTTTACGGTTGGGTGCTTGTCCTTCACTACCGCGTGCGATGCTTCCAAGGAGAGGCCTGCAAATGCCGCCGAAATGTCGGAGATGCTAGAAGCATGCTTCGCCCACTCTTGTTCTCCTGGAATTCTGTAGTTAGTTCACTGACGCGACAGCACCTCACTCAACAGCCCATCCGACCCAGCGCTCACGCAACTGGCTCCAGTCGCTGGCGTCGGCGCCAGGAGGAAGGTATACCTCTGCTGGGTAGCCGGTGTCTTGCAAGAGGGCACGAAAGCGGACAACGCTGAGTGGACGAGATTCCTTGCTAAATGGGGGGATCTGCGTCAGTTGTATCGCTTCAAGAACAGCTTACGATCTCGGGGCGCTCGAGTGCGTCATGTACATGTGCGAGGAGGGCGGCCTTCTGGTCAGGCGTCACTGCCGTCAGTTCCTGTCATAAAACACAGCTCACCCTCTCCGTCCGTCTCTCGGATGGCTATCCTAACAATCTCGTCAGCTGGGAGCATCTTGGTGATATATGCGGAAGAGTGATGGCAGTGGACGACGAACATTACCAACGCGTCCTTGATCCAGACGCGTCGAGACCGACATTATGCTTCCGCTTCACAGTGGAAGACCACGTGGATGGCGATGATTTGGTCCCGCGCCAGCACGTCAGTCCCACCAGCGACAACCAACTCTTGAGCTCCTCCACAGCCATCGCTACATCTACATTGCCCAACATGGTGAGCTGTTGCGCACTGCTTGAGCTGACAGCAGGCCGCCGCCCAAGTCTCCAAGGCCATCCCGGTCGAGACGCAGCATGAGGACATGATTGTGCGCCGTCCAAGCTAGCTCTACTGACGCTAGCATGACGCCCAGCTTGACTACTATGGCAAGCGGCTGGCGACGGCATCCTCAGACAAGACAATTCGCATTTTCAACACCGTCAAGGGCGAGGCGAAGGGCGAGCCCGTGGTGCTGAAGGGGTACGGCTCTGCATCGAGGCTGAAGCTGACTTAAGACACACCGCTCCCGTCTGGCAGGTGTCCTGGGCACACCCGTCCTTCGGGTCGATCCTTGCGTCGTGCTCGTACGATGGACGCGTGTTTATCTGGAAGGAGGTTGGCCAGGGTGCGGGCAAGAGCAGTGGCGGCGAGGTGCAGGACGGTTGGGAGCGGATTAAGGAGCACACACTCCACTCAGCGAGCGTGAACTCGATTGCGTGGGCGCCGTACGACCTCGGACCGATTCTGGCGTGCGCTAGCTCGGACGGCAAGATCTCCGTTCTGACTTTCCAGAGTGCGTCTCAGATGGCCCCTGTCTGACTTCGTCGTAACTAACGGCAGACGACGGCTCCACCGATGCTGTTATCTTCAACGCTCACGGCTCCGGCGCCAACGCGGTGTCCTGGGCACCCTCTGTTCTTGCCACTCCCTCCGTGCCCAAGCCGGGGCAGCCACAGCAGGCTGTAACTTCTGCCAAGCGCTTCGTCTCTGGCGGGAGCGACAACGCCATCCGCATCTGGGGCTTCGACGAGGCCGCCAAGAAGTGGGTCGAGGAGGAAGAGATTCAGGAGCACGACAACTGGGTGCGCGACGTTGCGTGGGCACCCAACATCGGTCTCCCCGGGATGTACATTGCAAGTGCAAGCGAGGTGCGTGATGTCGAATTCGCAGCTCCAACCTCAAATGCTCTCCCTCTCAGCTTAGCGACGGCTGAGTAACGTTCTGCACAAATGCTAACAACAGGACCGCACAGTCAAGATCCACACGCGCACCTCGCAGGATTCGGCGTGGCAGAGCACGGCACTTCTCCCGGGCGCACCGGCTTCATCCGACCCGCACTTCCCCGCCGCGGTGTGGCGCGTGTCGTGGAGCATTGCAGGCAACATCCTCGCGGTCAGCTGCGGCGACGGCAAGGTGAGCCTGTGGAAGGAGGGCGTTGGTAAGGGCTGGGAGTGTGTCAGCGACTTCTCCAGCTAGACATGGCGTATGTAATAGAATGCAGTATATGACAGAACATGGTACACGGTATGGTTGCGCTGTACAATCCTCCTCCTCTATCTAAGTATGCGTCTACCACTGCGAGAGGAACTCATCCGCCTGCGGTCAGCTTGGTCTTTACTGAACAACTTGCCTTGGCGGTTAGTGTTGCCCAAGGCGTCTGTGCGGTCCCATTGAGCACGAGCACGAAGTTCGAGATGTGCGGGGGGCGAACGGCGGGAATTGCAGCGTTGGGAGGCGGCACCTCTGGCTCCTCGAGACCGATAGGGCGAAGGAACAGGCGTCCAAGCTGGCATTAGCCTTCTAAACCATAGGATGTCATGACCTCCGGCGCCTTGCCACTCACCTCACACTCCACGCGCGGACTCTCGTCGTCCTCCCACTGACTCGCCAGCCCTAGGAGAAGCCGCAACCGCTCCGGCCCTTCGAGGTATGGTTCGTCGTCATCTTCCTCTTCGCTCCCTTCGTCGCTCCCCGAGCCGTCCTCCCCATCTTCCTCCTCTCCCTCGTCTCCATCATTTGCCTCGGAGACGGACTCGGTGTTGTTGGTTCCATTAGGCTCGCTCCCTTCGTCGTCGAGCGACGCCTGAGCAATGAGCTGCCCCGCGGGCGTGATTAGGAGCACTGTATGCGGCCCATCTTCGTCCAACAGGCCCGCCAGTAGGTTGTGGACGCGTATGGGCGAGACAAGCATGTTGATGTGGTAGCAAGACGCTCGATCTCGTCGTTGCGTCATGGCTGCTGAACCTTGCCACGCGCAAGTATCGCCGAATTTCCGGGTGGAGGCGTTGGTCGTTTTGGCCACTCAACCGCGTACTGTTGATCTTTCGACATCCCTCGGACAACGTCGCGCACGCCAGCGACACTCAAAACGCTCACCAAGCTCGAGCCAGTAACTGAGTTGACAGGCTACGCGCGGTTAGCGCTTGCAGCCTTCTTCACTTGCGCCTCTCATCTCCCACAACAACACTCCCGCCTTCGCGCACTCCCACGCTCGCACCGCCAGCAACATGGCCGACGACGAGGAGACGAATGGGGCCTACCCCAAGCTTGCCTCGTACACGGCTCCACAGGAGTTGCTTGATGAGCATGCGGCGATGGCCGAGGAGGATGGCGAGCCGGACGAGTTCCAGGAGCGCCGGAACGTCAAGCAGATTGCTCAGCGTCAGAGTGACTACCACTTGCGGCGCTTCCAACGGCGTGACGGCGTAGGCGAGGGCGAGGACGAGAGCTATGAGGACCGCATGCGGCGTGTCAATCTTGAGCGTGAGGAAGAGCGCGTGCGCAAGTTCAAGGAGCAGAAAGCGCGCGAGGAGGCAGAGCAGGGCGTCCAGCAGATCACCGAGGACGACAAGACGCCACCACGGGCGCTGCTGGAGGGCGATGCGACTCCACCAAGAGCGATCGCTGGCGGTGACACACCTCCCAGAAGGCAACGCTGGGATGACGACGACGTCAAGCCCGATGTCGAGCGGAAACGGTCGCGCTGGGACGAGACACCTGAGGAGGCCGATGTCAAGCCAAAGAAGCGACGGTCCCGCTGGGACCAGGCGCCAGCGGAGGAGGAAAAGCCCACTGCCCTCGCCGTGAAGGAGGAGAGGGTCGCTTCCTCTGCCGCGCCCCAGATGGTTGAGGACCGACGGTACCGCGCTATCACGGACGACGAGCTCAACTCGCTTTTGCCTGGCAAGGCAGATGGATACGAGATCGTGCCAGTTCCCGAGGATTACGTTCCGATGCCAGCTGTGCGTAAGATGGTCCCGGAAGACTCGCAGCACGCGGCGACGGGCTTCATGATGCAGGACGAGAGCGCTGCGGCGCGCGCCGTGCAAGCCGCGGGTGGATTCCAGGGGACAGGCGAGCAGACGGAGATCGAAGGCATCGGGACTCTGCAGTTCCTCAAGCCTGAGGACGCCCAGTATTTCGCCAAGGTGCTGGGCGAGGGTGGTAGCGAAGCCGATGACGTGCACTACACCCTTGACGACTTGAAGGAGCGCAAGATCATGCGCCTCCTGCTCAAGATCAAGAACGGCACACCACCAGTACGCAAAACGGCATTGCGCCAGATTACGGACAAGGCGCGCGAGTTTGGAGCCGGACCACTGTTCGACAAGATCCTGCCCCTACTAATGGAGCGCTCGCTCGAGGACCAGGAGCGCCACCTGCTCGTCAAGGTTATCGACCGCATCCTGTATAAGCTTGACGACCTTGTGCGACCCTACGTCCACAAGATTCTTGTGGTCATCGAGCCTCTCCTCATTGACGAGGACTACTATGCGCGCATGGAGGGCCGTGAGATCATCTCCAACCTCGCGAAGGCCGCGGGCCTGGCGCACATGATCTCCACGATGCGCCCCGATATCGACCATGTAGATGAGTACGTGCGCAACACGACTGCACGAGCATTCGCTGTTGTCGCGTCAGCGCTCGGCATTCCCGCCCTCCTTCCCTTCCTCAAGGCTGTTTGTCGCTCTAAGAAGAGTTGGCAGGCGCGCCACACCGGTATCCGCATCATCCAGCAGATCGCCATGCCTGGTATGATGGGTAACGGTGTCCTGCCGCACCTGCGCAACCTCGTCGACGCGATCGCGGACGGACTTCAAGATGAACAGCAGAAGGTGCGCACGATGACGGCCCTTGCATTGGCGCAGCTCGCAGAGTCCGCCGCGCCATACGGCATTGAGTCGTTTGACAACGTGCTCAAGCCCCTTTGGCTTGGCATCCGGCAGCACCGTGGCAAGACGATCGCCGCGTTCCTCAAGGCCATCGGTTACATCATTCCGCTCATGGACCCCGAGTACGCTGGCTACTACGTGAAGGAGTGTATGCCGATCCTCATCCGCGAGTTCCAGACGAGCGACGAGGAGATGCGCCGCATCGTCCTACAGGTGATCAAACAATGCGCGGGCACCGAAGGTGTGCAGCCTACTTTCATTCGGCAGGAGGTGCTGCCCGAGTTCTTCAAGGCCTTCTGGGTGCGCCGCATGGCGCTCGACCGCCGCAACTACAAGCAGCTGGTCGACACGACGGTCGAGCTCGCCACCAAGGCTGGTGTGTCCGAGATTGTTGGGCGCATTACAAACGACCTCAAGGACGAGAGCGAGCCGTATCGCAAGATGGTTATGGAAACGATCCAAAAGGTCGTGCAGGCCAACGGCGCAGCCGACATCGACGAGCGCATGGAGCAGCTGCTTATTGACGGCATCATTTTCTCCTTCCAGGAGCAGACGCTTGAAGACACCGTCATGTTGGACGGCTTTGCTGCGGTTGTTGGTGCACTTGGGGGGCGTGTCAAACCATATCTGCCCCAGATTGTGTCGATGATTCTGTGGCGCCTGACCAACAAGAGCGCCAAGGTGCGCATGCTGGCGGCCGACCTCACGACCAAGCTCGCGCCAATCATCAAGCAGAACGACGAGGACCAGCTGCTCAGCAAACTTGGTATCGTGCTCTTCGAGCAGCTTGGTGAGGAGTACCCGGATGCTCTGGGGTCCATCATCGCCGCCGAGGCGAGTATCGCCAACGTGGTGGGCATGACCCAGATGAACCCACCAGTGAAGGACCTCTTGCCGCGCATGACGCCCATTCTGCGTAACCGTCACGAGAAGGTTCAGGAGGCGACAATCAACCTCATCGGCCGCATTGCCGACCGTGGCGCTGAATTCGTCGCCGCCAAGGAGTGGATGCGCATCTGTTTCGAGCTGCTTGACCTGTTGAAGGCGCACAAGAAGGCGATCCGCCGTGCGGCCGTCAACTCGTTCGGCTACATCGCCAAGGCCATTGGCCCGCAGGATGTCCTTTCAGTCCTCCTCACCAACCTGAAGGTGCAGGAGCGCCAGTCGCGTGTGCTGTCTACCGTCGCCATCGCCATTGTGGCCGAGACATGTGGACCTTTCACGTGTATCCCGGCCATTTTGAACGAGTACCGCACGCCCGAGCTGAATGTGCGCAACGGTTGTTTGAAGGCGCTGGCCTACGTATTCCAGTACGTCGGCGAAATGAGCAAGGACTACATCCACTCGGTTATCGGGCTCCTCGAGGACTCCCTCACGGACCGCGACCACGTGCACCGCCAGACAGCGTGCGCGATCGTGAAGCACCTGACCATTGGTGTTGCCGGATTGGGGTACGAGGACGCCCTCACACATCTTCTCAACCTTGTGTGGCCGAACATTTTCGAGACCTCACCTCACGTCATCGGCGGCGTGATGGACGCCATTGAAGCTATGCGGATTGGTCTCGGACCGGGCGTCGTGCTCAGCTACGTCCTGCAGGGCCTGTACCACCCCGCGCGCCGCGTGCGCGAGGTGTACTGGCGCATGTACAATACGCTGGTCCTGGGGTCTGTGGACGCCATGGTCCCCTTCCTCCCTGCACTGGGGAGCTCGGCCGACCTGGCTACTGGGCAGGATTACACGCGGCACCATCTCCTCATGTGGATTTAGTGTTGGCAAGGCAGTAGTTACTTTAGACATGTATTATCAGAGGGCATGCATTCATCGACAATTGTCAATGTCGAGGTGAACTGATCTATCTGTACAGGTACAGCTGTCGTAAAATGCCGAGCGAGCTGCGCACGACGTCACTCTGCCCTTATCCGATCAACGCTCCCGATGATCCGACCTCCACCTCCACCCCCCTTGCGACTGCAACGTGCCGCGCTCGTGACACCCCGACTTCCATCTCTTTCACCCAACCTTGATCTTGGCTCCAACTCACATCACTCAACAGACGAATGGATGCTGGCCTCGATGCGCGACGCGCATGATGACGTCGACCCATGGGCCGACGCGGAGGAGGTCGACCTGGGCCACGACCAGCCACCAGCTCCACCTGTACGCCCATCACAATCTCAGCGAAAGGCCAAACCGTTCAAGACGACGCCCCTCACCTCTCTCCCCGCGAAACGCGACCTTGGAGATGGCGAGGGGCCGCGGCGGCGCTCGTCCTACGCCGCATCTGACGCATCGGAGCCGTACGCTGTCGCGTCCGGCTCGGCATACAGCGGCTCGCCATCGAGGAGCACTTCCCACCCCCTCGAGCTTGACATGCACCTCAAGACTCCACCAGAAAAGGGCAAGGGGCGCGCGCGCTCCTCATCTGGCCCCTCTCCCTTATCTCCTCTCGGAGCCTCCCTTTCCCCCCTCTCGGCGTCCACCTCGCCATCCATATCCGCGTCCCGGCAGCGCGCCCCCCAATCCCTCGCATTAGCCGGCCTGGGAGGACTTGGAGGCAACAGCTTGAGCGACTTCCGGGATGTTTCCCGTCCCGGCCTGGCACGCGCAACCTCTGAGACGGAACGCGCCGCTAGCGTCGGCAGCTGGTCCGCTACCAACTCTGATTTTGGCGAGGACGACAGCGAGCTTGTGGATGTTATTGTGCACGCCGTCGGCGGAGGCGAAAGCCTCGCCGGCATTGCGCTGCGGTATGGCATCGAGCTCTCCGTGCTCCGCAAGGCGAATAAGCTGTGGCCGAGCGATCCGTTGCTGCGCTCGCAGCTTTTCGTGCCCCTCGAGAGCTGCAAGGCGACCGCAGACTCATGGATCGAGCGGCACGAGGAGGAAGTGGTGCTTGTACGTCGCCGGAAGCGCCGAAGAGGGTCGGGAAGCGGAACGGCGTCGCCAACCAGTCCGCGCACGCTGAGCTCGGAACCCAGCACGCCGCGTGGCGAACCCCCACGTCTCCCTGATGCACCTGGCTCGCCCCGGCGGAGCGAGGAGCCCAAGACGAGGGAAGAGCTTGAGCGAATCCCCCTCGAGGTTGCGCGCATCTCCGCGTCGCAGCTCAGATTCTTCCCGCACCGGCCTAACCGCGGCCGATCAAGCCTCGAAGATCGACGCATGACTACCGATAACGCGCGCCGTCCCAGAGGCTTGTTTGCGGCGCTCACCCTCGCAGACAGCGACGACGAGTACGAGCCTCGCGCGCCGCACCGCGTTACCGTCCGCAGCGGGGCATACGCAGAGCCGCCCACCTCGCCGAAGAAGGAGGAGCGGAAGGAGAAGCCGAAGGAGAAGAGGAAGAACAAGGTCGTGCGTCTCCGTCCGCCGGTCGCACAACCGCCTCCCCCACCGAATGCTGGAATCGCCAGCCGCATCCAGAACTTCTTCTCTGTCCCTCCGCCTCCGACAAACCTCCCCGCGCCTGCCCTGCCGCCCGCAGAGCGAAGTAACGGTGAAGAGAGGGTACGGTCTCCCGAGCTTGTCGAGATGGATTCGGCGCCTCCGCGGCGGACGGACAAGAAGCGCGATTAGATATGTAGCCAACATGTAAATCCATTATCCTGACCTATTCGTCCACTCTCAAAGTGATCCGCGCCCCTGTGACCACCGGGCAGGAAATATGCTCGCAGACTCAGCGATCCCGCCACTTGCACCGTAACTGCTGCTGTCGCGGAGTTGCTCACAGCCCCTACAGCGCCAGTCCCACCTTGCACCTCCTCCGTCGACCTGCACGCCTCTCTGTTACTGCTCCTCGTCCCCGTCCATGGGATCAGGGATGGTGTAGCTAGGCTCGCCAAAGCTCCCGTCATCACCACGGATGCTGCAGTCAGCTGTGTCCAGAGCTCAAGCGAGCACCCGCGGGAGAAGCAAAGACCCTCACCTGATATACAGCCGCTTCCATCGCGCCCATCCCAAGCTCTTGATGCTCCCTTCGTCGCATACGCGGATACCCGTCGCGCCCTCGGTGTCACGGTCCTCCCACAGCTGGATGTCGTCGGCGCTGCTGGGTGGAGAGGAGGACAGCGCACTGCGCGCTAGTGTCGCGAGAGCGGGAACGAGCTGGGAACGCAAGCTCGCAAGTGTTCTGCTGTCAGCTCCGGTGTGCACGCAGCTCACGTCGCCTCGGGTACTGAGAGCAGCACAGTCGCGCGCTCGATGTGGAATGTGACGTGGTGGACGTCGGAGCGTTTCTGACATCAGCCTCGTGCGTGGTGGTCCACGTACCATTGCTGCGTTCAAGAAACTTGGTCTGATGAGACGAGTGGAATGATGGGACGCGCTCGTTGACATTACGCGAGGTGGAGGCCGCGGATATACTCCGGAAATATAGGGCGGTGCCTGATTTCGCTGGGAGCAATGGTACGCAGCTGCGCTGCATGAAGTCCTCGATTTCTCACCTTAAGACTCGTTGGAATGCTTCAAAGATGCCGTGCCCATATCACAGACGTTATCCAAAGGGTTTTATTGCACTTGAGGTGCTCTTTAGGCCCCGATGGTGGACGAGTATTACCCGGCGAAAAGCACTTCAATAGACGCCGCAGCCACACCTTCTAAAATGCCGGCGTCCTCTCACTCTGCTCCGCACACTGCACACGAACGTCTAGCTGCTTAACCTGTGATATTGCGCTTGTGTTACTAATTTATATCTGTAACTCTAAATCTCGACGACTCCCTCATAATTCTGACGACGATTGGGCGACTGGACGAAGGGATTGGCTGTGTAAAGGACCTACGCGCTGCTTGCCTCTGGAAGTCTCTCGTCGGGCAGCTCATCCTCCTCTTCTTCAATGTCCTTGCCATCAAGCTCATCTTCTTCTGCGATGTCTCCACATACGCCACGGAGAAGGAATTCGCCCAAGCCTTCTCTGTCGGCCTTGCGCTTAGAGCTTGTCTGCTTCTTCTTGCAATCCGAGCAGGGATCTAGTATGCGGGCTGCAGCATTCATGCACAGCTCACGGATACTTCCTGTGCGGCCGGGAGTAAGCTGATTGACGAGCTGCTTCTTCTTGAGGCCGAGCTGGGGTAAGAGAGGGTGTGGGGAGAGACGTACTTCGTCAGCAAGGTCCGCAAGGCTGAGGCTCTTGTAGCCCGCTGTAATAAGGCGGTCGACGAAGATCAGACGCTTTTCAAGCGTCCACTGGCCGGCTTGAGAGCGCTTGGGCGGAGCTACACGAGCTGTAGGAAGAAGAGTGGCAAAGCTCGCTCGTCGGCTGCTCTTGCTGCTGCTCAAGGTGCCGGGAAGATCAAACTTAGGATCCTCGGGGCCACCGGGCTCGGGGGTCGCGGTGCTCGTCTTCGTGGGAGCGTCTGCACGAGACAGCTTTGGGGTGAAGTGGACGTCGAGGCCAACGTGAGCTGCAAGTGCTTGGATCTGCGTGGTCACCTGATCTGAGGCAACATTCGGCATGTTCCCACCAGGGGCCGGGGTGGTAGTAAGGATAGGCGAGCACGAAACACTTGGCGTCATGCTCCGGGTCAGTTGGGGAGTGGGTGCGTTCGAAGGGGGAGTGGCGAAGGGGTGGGCACGAACAGGCGACGGACTCGAAGTCATCCGCGGCGCTGATAGAGAGTGGCTGCTCAACGGCGTTTGGCCAGGAGTCGGAAGATACGTTGGCCGCTCGAACGCGCCCGCATGGGAGTTCCCCAGATTCATATTGGGACGGCGAGGCTGTAGAGGCCCTGGTAGAGGAAGCCCTGCAGATCCCGGATCGGTCGCCCATGTTGGAGCCGATGGTAGGTTGGTCGGGGGCCGCAACGCGTTGAGGTGGACGCCTCCACGCGGGAATGACTCCGACATACCCTCGCTGCCTGAGCTTCCTTCAGCTCCATTTGCGCAAGGGTACTGGTAAGGTTTGAGATGGCTCAACGGGGGCAGACTCATCTCCGACTGTCGAGCGAGGTAGTCAGGGCGGCGGAAAGTAGGCGTAGTAGGGCTCATGTCGCTCTCGGCGTCGTGTACCCAGCTGTATGATCCGTTCCGGCTGGGCCCCTGGTCGAATCGATTGCTCTGGGAGGGGGCAGGGTAGGAGTACTTTCTCTGGTAGCTTTGGCTGCTTTGACCTTGACTATTGTTGTTGGAGAAGAGAGAACCAGTAGGGCTGGGAGTGGCGGGCATTGACTCAAAGCGGGAGGGCTTGTGGTGGCGAAGTGGCACCGGTGTGCGTGCCCCGCCACGGGCGTGGGACGTACGGATGGGGCCTATGTGTGATGGCAGCTGAGATTCGCAGCCCTCTTTGCGATGCGGCAGAGACATGCTCGACGAAGGTGATCCAGACAATGACGCCTGAGACGGACGAGGAAGCGAATGAGGGCTGAAGGTACTGCTGAATCCTCGGGCAAAGGTGGGAGAGGTGTCAACGGTGATGCGGTTGCCGTTTTGGCGGGCGATACTGAATTCGCGCATGGCTGTGTAGTGGTCGTATTTCGGTGATGAATTGCCCCTGGATGACGGGATGGAAGACGGGTGCTGCGTTGCTGAGGCCTCCGTCAAACGCGAGTGCTGGACGATGGAGGAGCTTCGAGGAGCGCCTGAAACTGCGTGGTTCACGTTGAAGCCGGGAGAGGTGGGGGGGAGATGGGAGCCAAAGGGAGGGCTTGGGGAAGACGAGAGACTGGCTGCTGAAGAGACGACGTTTGAGTCGGTGGAAGAGACGAGGTTCGAGATGGCGGAGGAGATATCATCCCTCAAGGGGGTGGGCGAGTTGGTGTCGAGCCCGTTGAGAGAACGGCTCTTCCCCGCGTGTCTGGGCACATGGTGCGAGCGTGGTACGGAGCAGACACTGCGACTGCCGGATGCGGTGTTTTGCCTGTCTCGGAGCAAGCTCGCCGGCGCGAAGTCGTTGCGAGAAGGCGCCGCCGCCGCCTCCGCCTGCCGTCCGAGGTCCGGGGAGTCGTTCACGAGCGACGAGACGGGGAGACCCAGGCGATGAACCACTCTGGTGCCAGCTGTCGTGGTGGCGGCAGTGGTGGCTTGTTCTCGGTGCTTACGCTGCTTCTTGCTCGGCGGCAAGGACGATGCAGAGACGGGAGAGGTGGAGCGCGTCGTTGTCATGGCAGATTGAGTTTGTCAGGGTTGGGTGGTAGTAAGTCATGTACATGCTCGCGCTCCTTTATCTTGCATGGCATAGTAGCAACGATGACTCTCACACGTACCCCTGTTCTCGCACCAAGGAGAGAGTGCCAGCAAGTCATCATTAACAGGTGGGGGCGAGCTGGCTCCCAGAGAGCTTTCACCCACACACACGCCACCCATCTCACGCCACCACTTGCCGGCGCAGGCGCCATGTATGGGAGCTATCCATCCACCAGTGCTAGAGCTTGACTCTCATTAGACAGGTGTGCCGTAATGAGTCTCAGCGGGTGCTTCGCGTCGGAGTTGCGGTGCAAAGGGGGTGAGAGGTGGAAGGCGGCATCCCGATAAGTCGGCGAAGCGGCCGTGCACTTGGCGCACGCCGAGGCACGCGCTGTGAGGGTGACTTGCCTTGGTCCAGTGGCGCGCGCTGGACAAGGGAATTTGCCACCGCGGAACCAGGTCAAAGGCTTGAAAGCTGTCAGGGGATGGAAACAGAAGCAGAGATACATGGCTTCATGTCGCATATGGTGTGAGATCGGGAGAGGTGTTTTCGTGTTGGTAACGCGAAGTCGGATTGTGGCGCTTCACACGTGCTCAGCGCGCACTCGAGCCTAAACCATTACCCTAAAAACTGCCTCCAAAATCCTAGCTGTTCGACACTGAAGGGATCCCATCGATAAATCGATATCATATGAATTGGGACGCATTAGAGAACTTTGTCAACCGGGTGCGCCATAGATGTGTGCTACACGCAATCTGATGTGCTCTCATGCTCGTTCAAGTCTTGAATAGCGTGTTGTGAAAGATATACAGTCTCACATATCCCGCGCCCTGATCACTTGCATGTCTTCATTATGTCAACCATTATACACGGTCCACCATCATCTCCCTCGGAACCAACAGCATCCGAAACAACTCGCTAACTGCCACAATGGAAACCCAGGTCTGCTCCTTTCGCCCCTTCATCGCTCCGTTCCGAATGTAGCTTCCTTCATTTCCGTGTTACCATTGTCTTGCTCCTGCGTCCCTCATAGTATGTATTGGAAGCCTCAGGATCGCTACAACTCCAGAGACATAGGGTGCCTATACAGCCCAAGCCTGTGAGGTACAGTCACGCCATTGCTCCCCAGCCCTCACGCCCCTTGCTCTGTGATCACACGAAGATTGAACTAATGACTTCCATGACGGCGATGCTCTTTGAGTGTCGCGACCTGTCCCCTTTTTAAACAGAAGGTGTGCAGCTCAATCCGAGACAACAGGCATTTCAAGTCCTGGTTGGACTCAGCCTTGCCCAGACTGGTCCAAACTTCCAGTCAGGTGATATCGAGCAATGCTTTAGCTGACGCTTTCGTTGGTCAAGTCACCAGACATCATTGCCCCCTTCTGGGGGCGTACCGCCTGCAGTCTTCGCCTCTCCGTGGCCTTTAGCTCTCATTGAATGTTGCGATACTCGAAACTTGCATGCGGAAGAATATGACAGTGCTGGAAGCGTCCTAACTCGCTTGACGCCCGTTCATCTGCAGACCCATGACGCTGGGAAAATTCCTTGTGGTCCCTACATCCGACATGAAATCGAAGGAGGGTCAGCAGTTTGCATCGATTATTGAAAGGAACAGAAGGAAATTGCCACCCTGAGATAGCACTCAGGCGAGTGAGTCAATCACTCGGACCAGGGGGATCGGCGCACGGTGACCTGAAACGACAAACGACGTGGATCGTCTTTAGATCCGATGCGCGATTGTTTTATATTCAGGGAACCCAACGAACATATGCGTGCATCGAACCTCCTCGCCGATGTTGCGCTTCCTGCGCGGTTAGAAAACTGCGTTGGAGTGTGCTAAAACAACCGAGTTTAGCGGAACTGGCATCTGATTGAGGGCGAGGCGCCCCGAGTTCGCGTCGCCCAGAGATATTCTGCAGGGAGCGGACTGCTTTCGCCGCTGAGGTATTACCTCACCGGAGTTGAGAGATGCCTCTTCCGCATACCGAAAGCCGGGAGCGACGTGTTTGCGGCGTCGCGGACTTAGATGATGGCGGCTGGCAGCCACTGCCGTGGAATGGAATCCACTGCAAGGCTCCTGCTGCAGCCATGGCGTACTCACTCGCCCCCATGTGCTCCAGTGGAGCTAGCGGGGAGATCTACGCGATCTTTGCGACACATCGCGAAGGCTCATTAAGATCGCCGAAGCATGCGCCCACTTCTAGGGCGGAGGCTGTCTAGGTTTATGCGGGGCCAGTGGCCAGTGCCAAGGCGGGGCCGAGGTTAGCGAGCGTGGCTCTGTGGATCTCTGGGAACTGTGAGGTAAGGTAGTGACCAGCATGACCAGCGATCAGTGCTTGCGCCACCGCAAACACTAAAATGCACCAAGGAAAGTTAGGATACGCCTCTCCGTTATCCGTGATCGCCAAGAGCGGCGGACTTCCCGGTTTCTTGAGCGGTAATGCCCTATATGCTCACGCCCTTACGCCACTGCACGGGCACCTCTTTCGGGTGCACATGGGGCGGAAAGGGAGCGAGAGGTGGCGAGGTGATGTTCACGTGAGAACAAAGCCCGTTGAACAACTGAGAAGTAATCCGGACGCTGCCTCAAGCACCAGACCAGACAGGTGACCGTGGCAGAACAAACAGGGCGGGGCGGCAGTAACTCTCGCCCACCTGAGCGAAGTCTCGCACCGATTAGTCGCCATGCTCCGACCCTGCGCAGAGCACGCTGCTGCACCTTTCTGCATCCGAGCTCTACGACGCACCTCCCTTTTTCGCGCGCACAAGTTCGATGGCCATGCGACGGATGTTAGAGCGACCGTTCTTTAGCTGGTCTACGACCTGGCTTTTGTTGACGCCGAGCTGGCGTCAGCCAGATCCCGTGGGTCATCAGCGTCTCTCAGGATACCTCGAGATGTACTGTCTCGTCATCCCACGAACGCACCTTGCTGGCCACAGCGTCCATGTCCATGGCCTTTCCCGCCGCCTCGAACACGGCCTCCACCAGCGATGCGCTGCGCTCCGCATCCCACATAGTCTTGCTGCCGGAGCCGCCGCTACTCGTCCCGCCGTTCGCTCTGGCCGTTTTCCGCGCCTTGGGCTCCTTTTTGACCTTGGCCTTCTTTGGGACCGGGGAGGGACTGCGCTCGGGTTCGTACTCGCCAGCCTCAGGGGTGCGGGCGTCCGGTGTGTAGTCGTCTGAGTCGTCGTGCTCGCGCTTGACCATAGTAGATGTAGTGATTGGGTTGGTGAGTGGTGTGAAGTAACAAAGACTGGTGATGCTGCAATGTATGTGTGGTGCATGCTCATCGGCAGTTAAACGTTGCGCCCCTCGCCCCATGTCCTTCCTGTCCAGTGGTGAACCGCAAAATTCATAGATGATCCCAAGCTGCGCTAGACGTCACAGAGATACTCCTTCCTGCTCCTACATGCCCGGCCACCGTCATGCTCCGCCGCCGCCCTTCTTTGCGCGCACGAGATCGATCGCGAGTTTACGCAGATTGTTGCGATTTTTGACGAGCTGGTCGCCGACCGACTGCTTGCTCACGCCCAGCTTAGGTCAGCGAGCAACGAGTTACGTGCCTGTGCTGCCATAGCATCCTTGTCAATGCTCTTAGCTGCGGCGTCGAAAACGGCCTCGAGAAGAGTGAGAGTTCGCGCGGTGTCCCACCCTTTGCTCTTGCCACCTCTATTGGCGCTACCAACTCCTTTGGCCGTGTTGATAGCGCGCGACTTCTTGGGAGGGGCGGGTTCGGGGCTCGGCGAACGGGGAGGGGTAACGGACTCAGAGCGCTCGCGCTTGACCATGATATGCTGCAGCAAGCTGTCTTGTGAGAAGAGAGGATAAGAGAGGTGAGAAACAGGGACGCGAGCAGTCCATTCCACGAAGCTTAGCGAGCACGAGGTCAGCTGGCTCTCGCGCCGATTGACACGGCGGTTGCGAGAGGATGCATTGCGCCCTCCCCGACGTACCTAGTGACATTATTAGCTCTGTCTACTCCGGCTCCTCAAATTGCCCTTCCGGGTCCATGCGCGCCGTGAGTTGTGCGTACGCTGCTAAGAGCTGTTCACGCGGGATGTCAAACGCTTCTCGGAACGGCCCGAGACGTTTGAGAAGCTTGCGGTCCGTCTCCTTGTCCATATCTTGCGGAGCGATTTGCACGATCTTCTCCCATTGCTTACGCCCCTTGTCGAACTCGTTCCGTAGGCACAGCCGGAATGTGTAGTCTGCCGTCAGCTCCTTTCGCATTTCCACGGCACGACTCACTTCGCCCACCCGTTGTCTGGATGCACTTGTAGATCCGCTCATCGCCCGTTTTTGGATCATGCCGCACCTGCGCGTCAAGGATATCGAGGCCAGTCAGCTCCTCGTACAGGCGCACAGAGAGGCTGTGGACCTCGTTCACGATAGGCTTCGCAGGCGGCTCGGCCGAGCGGCGCATGTGGGCAGCGGACTCCTGCAGTTTGCGCGAGTGTGCGACCTCCTCCTGGTACTCGCGCTGAAGTGCAGCAACTATCGTAAGCACAGCTGATGTTATGTGGCTCACTCTCTCCATCCTTCGTCTTGACGACATCGCGCAGCTTGTGCACCTCGTCCCGCAGTGCACGTTGATCCATGCGTTCAAGCTTTGCGTCGAACGTTGGCGGAGCAGCTGCTGCCTCAGCCCGTGCAAGCGCTTCCTGTGAAGCGGCAAGTGCTTCCTCCAGCGACTTGACTTTCGCGGTTTGTTTCTCGTAAAGCGCTTCTTGGCTCTGAATGACCGCGGTTTGCGCTTTTCGTCAGCTTCTGTTGAGGCTTTGCTCACCCTTGGCCCTGGCCTCTGCAGACTCCTTGAACTTGACCAGCAGCGCTTCAGCTCCGGAGACGCGCAAGCTGGACAGCTCATCGAACTGTTTTGCGAAAGTGTCGCGTTCTTTCTCCAATTGTTCGCACTTGGCTTGCAACTGCTAGGTCAGTGCCAACTGGGCGGAGCTGACGTGAGTTGGACTCACTCGCTGAAGATCGTCGCCGTTTCGGGTGGACTTCGAGAGCGCCTGAATGACATTTGGAGACGTTCTTGATTGGACCTGCTCCTCGACGTCCATCGCACCGTCGGCCACCATCTCGGAAAGAGCCCTCTCCTTTTTGGTGCTCTTCGGTGGTCGCCCGCCCCTCTTAACAGCCTTCACGGGTTCATCTTCAATCATGTCTACAGGTGAGCAGCGGCATACAGCTTTACTTGCTGTCAAAGTCGTCCTCAAGACCGCTCGAGATCTTGGTGGCGATGACTTTCGGTGGCGCATTCTCCTTTCCGCGTTTGCTGGAGGGAGCTTTCGGTGGCATTACAAGGGTTGAGGAAAGAGGGGGTCGAGAGTGTGGGATCAATTCCTTTGGTATCACGGCGACGCTAGAGTGGGGATGGTTGTAGGATCGGTCTGTTGAATGACAACTAGCTGGTGTACAGATGCGTTATCGAGTTTGTCATCACTGACTGGTTGGTCTCGTTTGTTTGTTTGTCCCAAAAGACAGCCGCGCGGCAACACTATTATGACCTCCCACTTAACCACATTTCCCCGTGGGGCATAGGTTGACGTCAACCCCGACGTCCTCACCACCTCCCTCCGGCCGAGATGCAATGCAGCTCATCTTCCCTCTGCATCGCTCACCTCAGCGTCCAGCTCAATCATGGAACCGCCGCCACGTCCTTCGCTGCCCTCAGGTAGCTCGGCTTCATTATCTGGCTTCCAGTCCGCGTCTTCGCTCCCTCGCTCGTCTCATGCCCCGTCTCTCAGCTCTAATCGCAACGCGTCTGGCAACCTTCCTCCGACTCCCAAGCAGGCCGTGCCGCCCCCGACCGAGGTGGACAAGGGAGCGAACGTATTGGGAACCGTCGCGTCTGCCTCTTCTAAGCCCGTGAACAGGCCCGCTGCGAGCAAGAATGCGATCGTGTACAGCGTACTTCAGGTGAGGAGGGGCTTATTAAACATGTTGACACTTTAGCGACGAAACCCGATCCTTCCTCTTATCCGCAACGTGGGGCTTGAGATCGGGGATATCGTGGTCGACTACCAGGTCGGGGCGCATAACGGCGTGCTCTTCTTGAGGCGAGTTCCGCAGCGTTGAGCATCAACTGACACCTAGCCTGAAGTATCATCGCCTGCACCCAGAGTACATCCACACCCGTATTGAGAAGATGAGAAACGCCTACAACCTTCGCATTTTGTTGGTTCTGTGTGACATTGTACGTACTATACGCTTGAGTCAAACGGCAGCTGATACTAGAACGAGCATCAGCAGCCCCTTCGCGAACTTAGCAAGGTCGCGGTCATCAACGAAATGACGATTCTGGTGGCGTTCTCGTGGGTGGGTTTATGGTCTTTGCTAATTGAACCAGAAGCGAGGAGGCGGCACAGTATTTGACAACACTCAAAGCCTATGAACATAAGTCGGCGGACACGCTGAAGGAAAAGGTGCATCAGACCTACCCTTCACAGCTAGAACACGTCCTTACAAGTGGCCGCAAGGTCAACAAGTCGAATGCAGAGGCCATCGCAGCTCAGTTCGGGGTGAGCTGTTTCACTTTTGAGCTGACGTTAGTCGTTCCACAACATCGTCAGGCAATCCAACCACTCACTCAGCGCCGTCAAAGGTCTGGGCAAGGTCAAAATTGTCTCCCTCCTCGACGCATTCAACAAGCCCTTCGTGGCAGGCCAGGGAGCGACCTCGCAAACACGTATGGCGGTCACCACCCTGACGCAAAACGCGGAGTCCGAAGCTGTAGTCACGACAAAAGCCCCAGTGGACAATGGTATCCAACCCGCCCAATCTCCAGACTTCCGGCCGCTAACCCCGCCGACGCCCACGCGGCCGCGAGACCAAGGGCCAAGCCGGTCACCAAGTTTAGAGCCAGATGATTCTACGCGTCAGCAGAGCGATAGTGTGTGGCACGACCCACTCGACGACGACGACGACGACGACGACGAGACGGAGGATGTGCGTATTTCGAAGCGACAGCGCGTGTGACCTTGCAGTGAGTCGCAACGGTTGTCTTCATTGTGGCTCCGACGAGGATGGCCACTTGCCATTCATTTGGATATCCGATCGCCACAACAAGCGTAACCATCGCCGCAATGCGCACGACACGTGCGTTGGCCAGTGCCTCAACCGATCGCACATCATGGTGGTCTCACAACCTGATCTTGATGACGATATCCAGTACGCGTAGTCAAGCTTACTGGCATGAGTATATCCGAGCTGTCACCTTGTGTTGTGTGAAGGCATTCAAGCCCGGGTACCCCAGGCTGCTTCCCTGACAAGGGGTAGGGTATGTGACTGCATGGCAGAGTGCACGGGGAGTGGCTTGAGTGGCTGTAGCGCTTGGGGGAGGGCAGTACCTGCTTGCAGGTGCACACACGACAGTGGGCCTGACCCTTCGACTGCCATCTTGAGCTGAAATGAGGCATGTGGTGGCGGTATGCGTACACTGCACCCTGTTTGCTCACTCGGAGCGAGCAGCGAGCAACACCTGGACTGCAGCTGAGGAATGCCAGCTCAACCAGCAGTGTGGGGTGCCAGTGGCGCCCGCAGCCGCAACGTGCCTTTGTAAGATTAATGAGATGCTCCACTTCCATTCCACAGCAAGGTATGCTGGTCTCGACATCCACCTTCTTGTGCAGCGGGACATCTGACCCAACGGCCAATCTCCGATTATTTGTCACTCACGACACTTTACCAAGATCAGAGCGGACCCGACAGCCACATCCTGCCGTGGGCCCCTCTGTGAGCACCTAATCCTTACCCGACCTCATAGCCGATGTCGACTCGCCCGACATTTGAACCTCTTGACATACTACTAACTGCGCACGTCCTCTGCGCGCTCCCTCTCGCCGCCCCGTTCTAGCTACAAGCGGCTGGGCGTATCTCTCGTCTCCACAAGCAACAAGCCGCTGCCGTCCTTGGTCAGCAGGAATTTTCAAATTGCGGTATCGAGTCCAGGCCGCAGTGGCAGCGCCACCGCCACCGCCACTGCCACAGCGACCGCCACCGCCGTGCTGCGTCTTGCCGGCTTTTGCCCTGTGCTTAGTGCAGTTGCAGACAGGCACGGCGATCTCAATCATGGAATGCAGGTTGATATCCACTTCTCTACATTCACTGGGCAGCAGATCGGGGTTGCGGGGAGGGGCGGACTTGTTCGGCAGGCGCTGCGACTCAACTGGAGACAGGTCACGGACCTGTGGGCCGACGCCCAACAGGAGTTCCGCAGCGTCTGCCGTCGTCTGATCTCTGGGCAGCTTTCCGACGCGGGAGCGACCTGGAAAAGCAATGACCTCGTGAGCGGATAGTCATCACTACCGCGGCCAGCACAAGCTTCTGTTTGCAAGACTGCAGAAGTGTGCGGCGGCAACCTCCGTCATTTAGCCGGCTGTCAGGCTCTGTCGTGGGCTCGCCACTGGTCGTGCACCACGGACAGCGAGCCTAGCGAGATGCGGGAACCTCACAGCTGCCGTGCCGAACACCGCCTCTGACGCTCCCAGTACCTAGCTCGCCAACATGAACGGCCCCGCAAGGCCGACTCGAGATCCGCCACCACATCTCGGACCTCGCCCAACCTGTTGGTACCCCCGAACTGCTGACCGCCGGCGACCCCGGCAAACTGGCTCCTAACGCTATGAATGCAACCCCGATCAGGTCCGGAAGCAGGCACTACGCGCACCCTGCACCACACATCCTCCACGTCGCGTTGCAGTAACGGCATTCCTTGTTCCCCTTTCGCATTGCATTCTTCCCCATGGGTTTGCGGTTTGAAGAAGCACGTCGCTGCTCGACTTCCTATGAGAAGCCAGCGGGGAAATGGCGAGCGGCCGGCGCGCTGCCTACTTATCTATCGTGTCCTAGATACCTGGTACGCAGCTCCGTTGCCTGCTCAGCTGTTCAGGTAGGGTATAGATATGTGACCTCAGATCAGGCGGGATGCAGGGGATGCCACGGTTGTGGTGAAGATCGCCTTGCAGCAGATCTCTCGACCCCTGTCGCTCGGTCTCGCGTTCCCTGGCCGGTTTCAGCCATGCAGCCACGCCGCACACCACACATTATCGAAAGAAGCGAATGGCAGAGTGTACCACAACGCCGGAACGGGGGGCGGTATGCCGGCGTCGCTGCTGCAGAGCAGGCGCGTTTTGCATGAACAAAGGACGCGTTCAGGCACACGCCGCGGCACGCCCAGGCTCTAGGCACTGACGAAGCGGACAGAGCGAACAGAGCACTACTCTGAGGAGGAATATCCGGCTCAGCAGGGCAGAGGCAACTGCTGTATGGCCTGCGGGCTTGCCTGCGTGCAGGTTGGCGTCCTGCTGTTTCTCTCTCTCGTCTGCAGTAGACGATGCAGCGGTCCATGGGAATGGCCGCCTCGCCGCTCGCGTCCCGGACGCCAAGCCGGTGATGCCGCTCAAGACCTCGCCTGACGGGCACGCCTCGAACGGGCCGCCCAGCCCCCACCACGCCCCACCACGCCACCCAGTCAGTAGCCTGTTGCTGCTGATAATGCTCTGGGGCACCAACCAGAAAACTGGAACTGCAGTTCTCGGCATGTTCCCCGGACAGGGTATGGTAATGAGGTGGCGGATCAACGGATCCGACCCGTAGCAGCTTCGAACATGAACCACGAACTGCATACCGCACGCTTTGCTGGATCTGAGGATCGTGTGTACCATCAGCCAGAGCGAGATCAGTTCCACTCGTGGCCATGGGCGTGCCCCAGCTGTCCCCCCTTCTAGAGGCCAGAGGCTCAAGGCGAGAGACACTTGCCGCGTGCTCGCGCTTGGCAACTGTCCTGGATGCGGCAATGGCGGCGGCCTATGCGCTGAGCCTGGCGTCGCGCTCGAGCAGCACGGTATGTCATGGGACAGGCGGCTGAGGCCAGCAATCCAACATGCTCAGGCAGAGTGCGGTGACGCTCAGCGCATTGTAGCAGGAGGCCAGACTCTTCCAGACGCAGCATCGACAAGATTAAGACGCGGATCAGCTGCATCCATCTTGCGCCCTCTCTTCAACTCCATCTACACTCATCTCCCGACAAGCCTCACCCATCTGCTGCGGCAAGTGCGACAGAATTTCGCTTCCAGTGCAAGGAGTGTGTACCACGCTCCCATGGAACGCAATGAACGCTAACGTGGTGCAGCACTCCATCTTCACTACATCCCCGCGATTGGTCGTACACTGACCACCCCACCGGCGCCACTAGCCCTCACTCCGCACCCCGCAGCCTTCTCTTACCATCGATTCACCGGCCCTTTCCAATGCAAGCGCGCCGATGGTCTCACGACCAGTATGCCCCGGCGTACGTCCAGGGTGATATGGACGTCGATCGGCTCGAGGAGGTAATGGGAGGCATGGGAGGGTGGGGTGGCGCTTGGTCGTTGATCAGCCCTGGAATCAACAGCCAACTGCCCGATGATCCCGGTGAGGGCGGCTGGAGTGGGACTCGCTTCAACACCCAGAGTGTGTCCGCCACTTCCTCAACGTCAGGCCTTGGTATGGTGGGCCTCGGTCTCGGGCTTGCTCTGGACCAGAATGGGTGTGGTGTTGGTGTTGATGGGAGTGTGGGTGTTGAAGATCGTTTTGCCGCGTGGTCGTTTCCCACACCACCACCTTCGCGACGACTTTGTTTCGCTCCAACCTGCGACCCACCGCCACCACCTGCCACTGCCGATCCCCAGACTCATCCTCCTCCTCCTCTCCAACAAATCTCTCTACATCCCCAACACCAACCCTCCAACACTACCACCCTAAATCGTCCACGCACAGCACCTGCCTTTAGCGGACTCACCCGAGCCTCAGCACCGTGGGCACCCCTCGGCCCCTCCCAGCAAACGCTATTGCGTGCCACTCCTGCGTTTGCCTTCGCCGTACCTGAGTTGGTCGTGGAGGAGCTCCCCGACACCTGGTCAACTCAAACGTGCCCCCCTACATATGCAGTGATCAATTCGCCAGAGGTCACGTACCCCCTTCAAGCCCAAGTCCACCCTACCGCTCTCCCAACTCCGACCAACGCAATTGACTCCTGGCTTTACACTCCCCCTGCTACGCAACAGTCAGCGCGTACCACCCAATTTGCTCCCGCACCACTGGCGGCGCTTCCGAACGCACCGATGGCGGACTCCGCATCTGCCCCAGACCACTCTATTCCTTCGTCATTGCAAGGAGTCGCAGCCACAGAGGAGTCGAGCTCAGGATCGCAAACAGGCGCATCCTTCCCCGTGCCGATGACTTCACCGGTGCTGTCGGATTCTCTGTCGTCGCCGAGAATTGAGACACCACGCGACTTGTGCCAGCTCCCCGATGGTGTTTATGAGCTGGACGCCGCCGGACCCACCGCCCAAACAGAGCCAGTTGGCACAGACATACAGTGAGTGTCGTGTTTCGGTTTCCAGAAGAGGGTTCTGCACGTTCGAAGGCCCGTGGGGTGGGTGTTGCATGTGCGTGTACAGATTCTGGCGAGTAGGCGAGCGAGAGGGGCGCTCTCGAGGGCAGCAAGGGCGGTGAGGGCGCTACCAAGGTGGTGCGCAAAGCGTGTGGGAGCGTGTCAGTCTGCGAAATGTGCGAAAGGTGCGGTGTGTGTCGTGTGCCAGGGGATTGAGGAATGCCACGCGGTTGAAGCCGAATGTGGCGCAATTCTTTGAGTTGGTAAGCCAACTTGCGATGTCGCGCCAACAACACCATCCTGTTGCACCTCATGGATCAACGGCGGTTTCTTGTACGACAGGCTTGATCGGATGGTGAATGCGCAGACGCACGTTGGACAATGGTCGTGCACTTCCGAGCCGGGATCATACCGAGGGGCGCTAGAAGTATTGTGTGTGTGTGCTGCGCCAGCGCCCTCTTCCACCGCTTTTCCGCTCTCACGCACATCCCATTCCAAATGGATACTAGCACACAGCTCTCGACCGTGCACTTGGATCCGTCGTTATGCCGGCTGCCTTCCACCGTCTGCTGGTCGTTTGAGGGCACGAGGGGCAATGAGGCAAAAGAGAGGGTTTGAGAGGCCGCGGGGCACGTTGCCCCCCACTAAATCAAAGCCAGGCATACCTCTTCATGCTCCTCTGGTGCTGCTATCGGCATTTGAGGAATGGATCGGCCGAGGCTGGCTTCTTCTGCCTCGAGGAGATTCTACGAGTAGGAGTGGTGCGCAACGCGAGAGCAGCAGGTTGCTGTGCTCGTGGTGGGTCTGGTGGGAGGCCAAGAGTCGCCACCGCCACTCGAGAACACAGATGTGGGGGACAGAACACACAGTGCACGTACTCTCGTACGCTCATAGGCCGTAGAGCTCCCAGGCAACTGCCCATGAGCACGAGACGATTGGTCGTGGGAACCTCACCAGCGGGGCTGACGATCAGGAGGAAATGCTCGCTTCCTGTGCGCCGCCTCGATTCGCCCCACGGGTCCAGACAGACATCATCACTCTCGACTGTCACATCGGCCTCAACTTGCATCATTACCAACCACCTGGGCACCGGTAACGACGAGCTCTCTGTGCCCACCCACACGCCCAGCAACATAAACACAATTACCCACACGCCCACATCCTTTGGGCAACTCTCTCTATCTCTGTCCCCATCCACTCACCAGCAACATCAGCAACAACTGGTGCGCCGATCAATGGGCACCTCGCCAGAGCACACCTCGACGTTCGACGCTACCTCAAACCCTCTTGCGACGCAAGTGACCATGTCCGCCACCACAGCCTACCAGCCCTCGCCCGTCACACCCAACAACGCCCTTATTGCCGCACCCAGCTCAAGCAACAACACATCCCCACTTATCCCCTCGCTCAATACGGCCGCTGCACACTCAGTGTATCCCATGGTCTCCCAATCTGGTGCGCCCGGCAACTCCTCTGGCAATTTTGCCACCGGCAACAATGGCTCTTCGCAGCCTTCGCAAGGATCGTCGCTCCCTCCCATGGTTGTTACCGAGCCGGGCATCGCGGCTACCACCTTCTACGGGGCGCCAGCTGCTCGCCCGTATCCCACTCAGACGGCCATGTACCCCCAGCCGCAGGCTCATGCCTACCACCACCAGTCAAACCAAGGTCAGCATCAGTCCCAGTACACTGTCCAGACAAACAACGGCCCGCATCAAGCATACAATGACAGCCAGTACGCCTCGCCGACTTATACCTCCTCCACAGCCGGATACCCTCAGCCGACCACCCCCGTACACCCTTCCTACGCTGCTGGCTACGGCCATGGTCGTTCCGACAGCATGGGGTCGTGGCACGCCCCCTCTGAAACCTACGATTACGTTCGCCACACCAGCATTTCCAGTAGTGCAGAGGGTGGGCGTGCTAGCGGCAAGGGCGAGCCTTTCCTGATGGCCGACGAGGAGGAGCTCCCACGTCCGGCTCCCTCGTACGCAGCACTCATTGGTGAGGCTCTATTGCTTGCGGACCCTCCGCACCAGCTATATGTTTCGGAAATTTCCGACTCCATCAAGGCTCGGTACCCTTGTGAGTTTAGGTGTGGCACATTCACGTGCCTTTCGATTCGTTCTATCTGACCTTCTCAGTCTACCGCCAGTTCCCATCGAAGATTTACAATGGCGTCCGACACCAAACATCGATGTGCAAAGCCTTTGTCAAAATCCCCCGTCCCTTTGGGGACCAGTCGGGGGGTGCTCGGAAGTGGGCCATCCGCGCCGGCTGTCAGACCTGGTTCCGCGACGGTGACTACCACCCACCCATCTCGCCGCCCTCCACGACGCACAACAAGAACCGTGGTGGTAAGAAACGCTCGACGGGCAACAGCAAGCAGCTCGCCATCGGACACGACGCCCTGAGCCCCAATCTGTCGTCTGTCAACGGGCCGTCGGATGGCCCCCCCTGGGACCCCGTCCGTCACCCCCTGCCTTGGCTGGCACGCTTCCGCGCCAGCCGCCTCGGACCTCAGCAGCAGGTGCAAGAGCAGCAGCTTATTCCTCGCGCGCAACCTGCTCCGCCTCAGACCAATTATGGTCTGATTCCCTCCCAGTACGCCCAGCAGCCTTCGGCTTACGCAATGACGCCCACGTACACGCACCAGCAGCAGTACTACGGTGGCGGCAGCGGCGACTGGGGTGCGTACCAGCATTCTGCCGCACACTACTATGCTTCCCCGAGCGAGCACGGTGGCAACTGGCGCCCGCCATCCTCAAACTTCAATATCAACGAGGCCCCGTTTCCTCGCTCTCGCCCCGCCATGCTGAACTCGGACGAAGCTACGCGCGAAGACGCCCACCCACACTCACGAGGTCACCTGTCGCCTCACCCTGAGGGCGAGTATCAATTTAACGACGGTCAGTATCCCAAGCGCGAGACGAGCACCCCTCTTTCGTCGCCGCCTCCTGGGGCCGACACGAGCGACGCTTGAGCACCGTCCGGCCTCTCGCCGTCGCGACAATCTCCCAACCCCAAGTAACCCACTGTACATAGCATCTGAAGTCAATTGTCCCGGCTCGATGGCCTCGCGACCTCATCTCCTCATCTCCCCATCAATCCATCCCTACCTCAATCAGTTGATCCATCGCTCCGAGGGACTTGTATGTATGTAACACCTCACTATCCCGCCCCTCGAACCCGCTCCGCAATCAAGCGAGCCCTATTCAAAGTCGGTCATCTCAAGGTCAACTAGCTTCGTGCTGTCACCGTCTACCGCCGCAAGTCACTATTCGTTCGCCCGCCCGGGTTTCCGGTCTCTTCTGGATGGCGTGGTTGTATTTAGCATGCACTGGTCGTGATATTACGGTGGCGGCGAATCCAGGGTGACATGAAACATGTGGCGTTCACTTTGATCTACAGTACTTCTCCATGGACCTGCCCAGTCAGCCGATTATGATGAGTGTCGGACATCGGGACGCCCTCTCGATGGCCACTTGTCACAAGTTGCGTGTACAATTTACAGCACAGTGGCACAACGGTTCCATCCCGAATTGACACAGATACAGACACACGGGCAGCCGGGTGCGTACGAAATACGGAAGGTGTTGCAGTTACCAGATTTCCACGTCACAGCCTTTCCGAGATCTTGAATGGCTTCTCTGAAGGCTGTTCGTACGCTGCCACTCAAGGCCGGAGGCTCGAGGCGCCGCACTGCCTCAGGCCACCCGGAGCCCAAGAATCCTGCCTCCAGGCGATTCATGCACTCCGCGGCTGTCAATCACCAGCCATCAACAAAATTTCAGTGGGACATCTGTCACCGCGCCGTGCTCTCCAAGCCGGGGAGGGGGAGACGTAGCCATCATGACGCTCGGAATGATCGGATGTTGAAAGTGGCGTCTCCGGCTTCCCGAGTCTTCCGTGGCGTGGCGGTGCGCTTGGCAGGAACAGAAGCTTCACTGCGAGCTGCTTCTCGTGCCACCGACGACGACGACGACGGACAGTGGTGACAAGCTTGTGAAACGCGCAGCATAGACTCGCGGTCACGCAGAATACAGCGCACAGAGAGACGGATCTACACCTTGGCCGGTATCGATGCGCTTGGATGTGGGGCGTCGCGCAATCAAAGCACTGACTGTAGCTGGAGTCCTCCCTCCCCAATCATCCGCCTTCGGTCGCTTCTTCGCTTCTCTACCATAATATTCTCATTTCTTCTGGTTCCATCCCGCTCCCTCTGACGATTCGTTCATCTACTCGCCTCATTTCTCCCCGACGTGCGCCTAAAGAGGTCGACGCGCTCCTTCCCTCCCCTCCAAGTCCTCTTGAAGGGGAACAGATTTCCACTCCCATCAAACCCCAGACCGAGGCCAAGGTGCCGGCCTCGAGGACTGAGTACACTGTCTCGTACATCGACGAGAAAAAGTTTGAGCGGGCCAAGGGCATGGTCTTCCACGCCTGCTCGCCACTTTTTCCACTCCTGTTCGCCACCTTGTCCTGGTTGCCACGGCCACCTCCACCCTCCAACGTTTGAGAGCAGTGGGCCGCCCCATCCTCGGGACGCACTCGAAGGAGTTGGTCGAGTGGGTCGCCGATCTCCTGAAGTTGAGCGGAGCGTGGAGCAAGTGGGCCCCGAGCAGCAGTCGGACATTGAGTATTGGGAGAAGCAGCGTTACGACAAGACTCCCAACCATCTCCGTGGCGACCCTTAACTTTTCTGAGCCTTCAAGGACGTGTAGTACGATCCGTCTTCGGATATACTGTGAAATAGAAGCAAATTACTCCGAAACCACGCCAAATCATGTGTAGGATACAGGGACCAGTGATGACCGCTCAACTCATGGTAATGCGGCGACGATAGGACCACCAGGTAGCCAGAAGCACAGTATCTATGCAAATATGCATGCAGTACAGGACATTCTACAGCATCGCGCAGCAGATTCTAGAAGCGTAGATAGCAAATTTCCAATAGAGCTGAAGTCAGTCGTGTTCCACGAGTTCTGCAGACTTGACTCACGGAATCCAAGCATGAGGCCGGCCCAAAAGATGATGTTTCCGAGCGTGCGATTGCGCTTGACGGCCGGCAGGCGGGAGATCATGATCATGGGCAGCTGTATCATCTGGTGTAAGCGTGAGTGTGCCAAGAGTGCCCGGGCAAGCCCGGGAGACCGGGCAGCCGATGCCGTGAGATGCTCACCTGCATAAGGAAGAGGTAGGGACGGATCTTCTTGCTGACGACGGCCATGACGAGCTCGTGGCACAGGGCAGAGAGGAGGAAGGTGAAGAATGTGGCGCCCCACCGGCCGAGGCGGAGTCCATGACGGCTGGAGGCGTAGACGTGCCGGAGAAGGAAAGTGTGCACCGGCTTGTTCCACTTGCGCGAGAACTCGTCCCAGGATGTCGAGTTCCACCAGTCTTGGTAGAATTCGCGGTCCGCAAAGTACGACAATTCGGCGAACCCTGTGCACACGCACTCGAAGATGATGTAGAAGATCAGAAGGAAATTAATGATCATGGGAATGGCGAGTTGGGCAAAAGTCTGAATAAGATTGTCTCCAGGTTTGGGCGAGTACGGCATAATGTAATGCTCGGTGACGGTGTAAATGAGGCTGAAAGTGCCAAAGGTCGCGAACACCTTCTCGAGGACAAACAGCGGGCGCATTGTGCTGGTCCGCGGGTATTCGAGCTGGTATACCAGGGTAGGGAAGAACATGAATTCGATGAAGTGCTTGTAGGTGACGTTCTGAGGCCAGACGAGACCGCGCTCACCGTTTGAGCACAGCTCGTCGCTCATCTCGTCAATATTGCGCGCGAGCAGAGCAATCTTCGGGTCCGAGCTCCACGCGAGGAGTGTCGGGACACGTTTAGCATGCGGGCTAGTCGTGTGGGCCGGTTCGAGCGATGTGCCGCGCGGCAAGCCAGACTGAGGAGCAGGGAGCGCATCCGTGGCAGGCTTGGTCGAGCGCAGGCGGCGGCGCACCTCGTTGTTCTTCTTCGCAACCTCCCCGTTCTGGCCGAGGCGCGCAATAGTCTCCGAGACGACCGTGCCGTCTTCGCCCGTCACAGTGATCTGGGGGGGAGTGGGTGTCCGAGTTGCAGGCTCGCTGACTTGTGGCGCTGATGCCTCGCGCGCCTCAAGCTCAGCCTTGTGCTCCGCAGCCTCGGCGAGCGCGCCTTCATGTCCACCCGGCAGGGAGTTGAGGTATTCGTGCAACGTGTGCTTCTCCTTCTGCAGACGGGCATGAACAGTCGCGAGCATGCCGTTGTGTGACATGTACGAGTGCATCTTCATCATGCTTGACAAGGCGTCTGTGGTCAGTCCGGGCAGGGCTCTGATAGACTCACGCAGAACGAGGAAGCCAGCCTGAACCCAGTACCAATTGCGCGCATATCCCCACACAATGGCAATGCCGAGGAAGGTGGTCTGGAACAAGTGCTGGATGATGAGACCGGTGTAGTAGTAGTTGAAGTAGCCCTTCTGAAGGCATTTGACGAACGGTACGCAGAGAAGCATGGAAGTGACCATGATCAGGTCGGCGAACGCAAGCGCAACACCATCAGCGGTGATGAGGTGGGCAAAGTTGGGAGACAAGATTGTGCGATTGAGCTCCCATGACTCGATGCACGTGCGCAGGAAGAGGAGGGCAAGGCCTGATGGGTGAAGGTGCGTGGTGAGAGCGAGGCATGGAAGGATGAGAAGGACGCGGAGGGTGATGGATGTGAGAGGGTGAGGGGGGCGTCAAGAAGGAGGGCGTAGGGGGGGACGACGCGTCGGCAGCGCGTAAGCATTGGCGCGGGTCAGCTATGGCTACGCCGCATGCCGCTGAGGAGAACTCACCGATCCAGAAGAGGGTGAAGAAGCCGCGAAACTCGTCGGATTGTGATTTTGTGTTTTCGCGGTTGAAAGATGAGAAGCGGGGCGTGAACTGAAGCAAGGCCTTGATCTCTTTGCCTGCGGAGACGTATGGACGGACGACGACGGTCCCGGTCGGCGTCGCGAAGACGGCGTCCTCGCAGGGAGCGATGGGCCTTCCGCTGACCATATCAGGCGAGGAAGGGTGAGGCGGCTGTTGCTTGGGTGCGTAGTGTTTATTCAACTCTTCCTTGAGCTGAGCGTCGAGGTTGAGGTTGAAGTCTGGATCGTCGAGGTCGAGCTTGCCTGGCTTTGACAGAGGGTGGGGTTGTGGCTGAGCAAGATGGGGATGTGGGGGAAGCGAGTGTGGGGAAGAGGTGTCCGCGTCGAGAGGCGTTTGCTTCCGGTGTAAAGAACGTCGAGATGAGCGAGATGATCGTGAAGATGAAGAGGGTGGCGATGAGAAGGTGGAGGAGGCAGAGGGATTATCAAGTTGAGGATGCGCTGTTGACGTAGCTTGCGAGGTGGTGTGCGTCGCCCCGGGGCCGAGCTCGGATGCGCGGACTTGTCTGGATGCACTGGGTGTCAGTGCTCGGGTATGCTCGGGCTGTGCTTCGCTCTGCTCGCTCATGGTCCGGAAGAGGTCCGTGACGGCCGGCGGCCGGTGTGAGGTGGAGCGGGGTACTCACCGAGTGGCAACCATGTCGGCGGAGGAGTGTTGGGTGGCGAGTAGAAGGTTGTGAAGTAGGGTTGACTGACGACTGACGTTTGTTATGAACATGTCTACTTGCTTGGCAATCGCGGCATTCTCCCCTTCCCCTTTCCACCAGGTACTGCAGGTACACACTCATCCTTGGGCGCTGATACGTTACGGCCCTCATTTGATGGGGGGCTTGGAGTGGCACCGGAGACATGCGCCGGGCTGAGCCGAGTGTGTGCGTCACCGTTGGCCACAGTCATGCGCTTGGGAGGCCGCACCGCTTTGTCCTTGCTCTCCAAACTTCATCATACGATCATAAGGCCGAGGTGGAGAGCAAGGTCGGGCGCCGAGACGCCGGACCAGCTCTGGCGGCCCAGTGCTGCGGAAGCTGGTCACCTGCACAGAGTCAGGGCAACTTCGGTGCTCACATGTCCATTGCCTCATTTGCTTCCGTCTCCGCTCTTGGCTCGAATTGACGCAACCTCCACCTCCACACGAGCCCACTCCGACCGCCGCTTGTCCCTGCATCTTTGCACTCTGCGTCATCGCCGCGCTCTCAACTTCTTTGTGTCCTCCAGCCTCCGCCTACAGCCGCGCCAACGCCGCTGCCTCGCTGAGCCACTCGCCGGATACCTTCGACCTCTATTCTCCCCCATCCCCCTGCATTGCCATGCCACGAAACTATCTCCTCTCACGTACACTCGACCCGCTCCTCGGCGTCTTCACCGGCTTCCTCGCCTACTACTTGCACGAGACGAATCCGCGCACGGCCGCGCCGCCAGGGCACACGCTCAAGGATCTCGTGAGCTGGCAGATCGCCGAGAACAAGCGGCGAGGGGAGGCTGCGACGGCAGCAAGCGCTGCGGCGGACAGCGCCGAGCTCGAGGCGGTGCGGCGTGAGCTGGACAACGCCGACTCGGTCGACAAGGTGGTGCAGGCGGTCAAGAGCGGGCCAGATGCCGCTGCTGCTGTCGCGCGCACAACGCTGAAAGAGGAGAGCAAGATGGCCGACAAGGCTGTGTAAGGTGGGTTTGAGGCTGTCACGTGAGAGCCGGTCGTGTGAGACACGGAAACAGCGCTGACCGCTCCAGACCGACATTGCATGTATATAATATTCATATTGGAGTCGAGGATATTGGCGGATTGATTGATGCCGAGCCGTATGGCGCGCGCGGGGAGGACTCGGCGTCGACAGAGCTGACTGGATTGGACTGATCATGCGGAGGAGCAGGCTGGCTGTCTCTCGGCTTCAACCGAGACTGAACTCCTGACAGCAGCCAGTCGAGAAGCTTTTACGGTGGAGCAGTACATACGATGGCAGTATGTACTGCGGGCGAAGGACACAGGGACTCCCAGATACCAATGCTCGTCAATACCCCTCCATGATGTGCGCCGCGCGATCGGCCTTTCCCCGCCAGCTGATCGGTGCTCTGACGGGCGGAGCGTCCCAGTGAGCCATGGGCGATCAGGCGAGAAAGCGCTCACAACTTCCAATGGACTACGTCGTTGCACTGTCCGTCAGCGGTTGACTTGCCGGAGGCTGAGGAGCGACGGCGCCGTTTGCGTTCGGATCGACCTGGGCTGCCGTCTGGTGGAGGACTGACCCCCGGGGCGACCACTGAGCGTGGCGAGTCAACCCTCGCGATCAATATCCGGGACACAGCCGCACCATCCAAGTCTTCCGGGGTGGTAGGAGCCAAGTGTGTTTTCTGAGTACCAGCCTCTGACTCCGATTCGCGTGAATCAGTCTGAGAGAGAAGGTTTCACCACGGACAGCACCCCGACCAGCTGGCGTAGGTTCTCGCTGGCAGGGAGACCTCCGTGCCGCTCTGCGCTCGTCAGTACGCCTGCCCAGAACATGCAGAACAACTAGGATAAGGCACATCAGTCGACTGACGGGTCAGGCCAAGATACTCGCCCTGCCGACCAGCTCATATCGACGCCAACCTCTTGTAGATGAGTGCAAGTCCACCCCTTCAGCTGATGCGGGTTTTGTGACACTGACCTCACACCCGGCTTACCGCGGCTCCACCTGGGCAATATCTGTAACAGCGGGCGATGCCTTTGCGGTGATTCAACTTGTGATCCGCGAAGTGCTGCTTGACATACATGGCATTTGCGTTGGAAGTGTAAAGCGTATTGTTGAATTCTGTTCGGAGTCTAGCCATCATTCATCCTAATCCGGAATCGGACTTCGGGGGACCAACTCTTGACGAGCGCAAGTAGAGTCAGGCTCGCGCATCTAAGAGCTCGTGAGATGATGTGTTCCAGACCGGAGCTCGACCCTCTGCATTTCCCCAATTCTCCACATTTTCCATATTCTGGAATTCTGGAACACGCAACCTTCCCCACCTGGCCACCTAGTCTTGCCAACGAGGCACGCACTTTGCGTACCCTTGTCGATCTTGTCGCTGCCTCCGCATATGTATCTCCAAAACGCGAAGCACCTCAATTAACTAGGCACGCTCAAACTCAGAGCGGCTGTCACCCCACCCCGCCCAGCCGATCCGCCGATCGCCGAGCGTCGCGCAATGCTCTGCTCTCGACTCCTCCATCCACCACCCCCCCGCGACCCACCCCTTGAAACAAACAGGCGGAGTCTGCGCCAAAACCTTGTCGCGTTGCGGAACTGCGGATCTGCCTGCGATTTTGTCCCGCGCCTGCACGCAGCACGCAGCACGCAGCAGCCCCGTCTGTTCGAGGTTCCAGCACTCACGGCCCCTTGTGTTCGAGCGGGGGAGGAATGTCTGCGCATCCCTGAGGAGAGCAGACACGTGGGTGAGCGTGTGAGTGTGGACTGCGGGCCTGCGGGTGCCGTTTGCCGGTGCGGGATGCAACGTGCGTACTCCTCGGATCCTCGGGCCTCGGGCTCGGGGCTGCTCGCCGAGGACAGAGCTCGGCGTGGGGACGGGAGATGTGGCTGATGGCTGAGCTCTGGCTGGGGCCTGAAAACAGATTAAACAGAGTTGGTTGGCAACGAGCAACGCGAGTGGGCAGGTACGCGCGCGCGCGCGCGTGTGCAGCAGGAAGAGCTCAACAGTAGAGGCCACGCGTCTATATCGAGGCCGCGAAGCGCCACGAAAGAAGGATGTGCAGCGCCGCATCGCGCATCGTGCAGATCGTGTCCGTGGATCCGATTTGTGTGTATCACAAACGGATCAGGGTCAACTCGCGGCTCTCAGCCGCCGGCATCGGATGCCTTTCCTCGTTTCCCTGCACGCATGCACTCGTCCTTGCTCGCTTCCAGTTTGTCTAATTGTCTGGCTACCTGCTCCCCGATCATCACCATGGAGCCTCCCCGTGATACATGCATAACCTCGATCCGCGGTGCGCAGCCGTACCGCGTTCATCTCTGCGTCCCGGCAGCCCGCTCCCTGCCGCGCCTGCCACAGCCTGATGCTGATATGCGGGGGTGTTGCGGCTCCGCGCATGCAGCCATCGCATGCTCCGAATGCAGCGGCGCGAGCGGCCAGGAACAACCAAAATTTTATAGCAGATCAGGCCGAGGCGCGAGGGGGGCGCGAGGGCGCGAGGGAGGCGCCGAGGCCGAACTGTTCGGTGTGCGGTGCGTGAAGCGCGTGAAGCGGAGAGCGAGAAAGCATGAGCGTCCAGCGGAAGCGAAAAAGGCGTTGTGTACTGATCAACTGAAGGGACTGGTCCGTGCGGTTGCAGGTCCGCGGCGCGCCCGGTCGTCTTGATGTCAGCTTCTCTCCAGTCCAGGCCACTCGGCTCCCGTTGCAGATCACAGACAAAGCTTCCATATCTATGTATTCACAGTCGATCCCAATGCCAATCCCATCGCCGCCCGCTCAATGCCCCGCTGGCCGCTGGCGCCGGTAGGAACGATTCTACGCCGTGCGCCGTGGCGCAGTGGCGCGCACGACGCCGCTGCCGTTAAGCTCATGTAAAGGATTCTAATAGCTGCCTGCCCGGTTGCTAATCGTTTGGACCCCGAACCTAATAGAGCATTAGCCCACCGGGACGTGTCAGGTAGAGACGGGTGATGATGAGATGATGATGCACACCCCGCCCGCCGACCAGATCGACGGCGCGGACCCTGACATGGCTTGCTCCTGTGGCTCATGGCTCATGGCTCACCGTGTACCGCGTATCATAAACCTTGACCTTGACCTTGGCAAGTCAAAGCAGAGTGAGGCCAAGAAACGCGTGTAACAGAGTTCAAAGGATCAAAGGCAAATGGCTGATAGAATCAGAGTACCCTGCGCTATTCGTTTTGGCGCATGCACAACGCTGGCTTGTAGAATTGCAACAAGGACTTTAGAATGCGGTTGGAGGATGTGCCAGGTTCAGAGGTAGAGAGGGCCGATTCCCGATGGTTCCTCTGCCCTGATGCCTTGCTCCCCCGATCCTCCGTCATGCGCGCTCATGCGCCATACCTCTGACAGCAGATGAAGCCAGGGTTAGAATCAAGGGACAATTTGTGAACCATTCAATCCCCCCCTCCTCCGCCCTCTCCCTCCACCCTACACCAGCAGTCGCGTTGCCACGCACCTTCCCTCCCCCCCCCCCCCCCACCTCGCTCTCCCCACCGCAGCAATCCACCGCCGCTGCCGTCTCTGGCTGGCTTTTCTGACCCACCCACCCACCTCTCAATCCTCCCCCCCCCCCGGGCTCCTCGACATCACTTCAACCTCCATCCTCAACTCATCTCCTCTCCTCCCCATCTCTTCTCATCTCTTCTCATCTCTCTCATCTCCAAATCTCCTTCTCCTCCTCCCCCCTCCTCCTCCTCGTCATCTTCTTCTTATCTTTCACCTCATACACTCTTTCCCCCCTTTCTTCTTCTTTCTCCCTCCTCCATCTTTCCCCCTCCCCTCCTTGCCGACTGCACCACCTCCCCTCCCCCGCAGCCGACATGTCCAAGCCCTTCGTCCCCACCCCGAGCCTCTCTCGCTCGGGGTCTCCCCCCCTCATGCGCTCCGCCTCCTCGAGCAGCATGTACTCGAACAACGTCGAGCGCCGCTCCGACGCGGACGAGAAGGTCCTCATGGCCAACCTCGGTGGCGCTCAGCGACCTCCTTCCCCCAGTCTCGCCGCCAAGGACACTCCCGCTGCCCCATCGTCTCGCGAGCAGATCCTCCCCATTGTCAATTACTGCGCTGCGTCCATTATGATGACCGTCGTCAACAAGGTAAGAATCCGACGTGGGCCGGCGAGCCACACCTCGCACCATCCTCATATCTTGATATCGCGAAACGATATTTGCTCCTCCACCACACACCACTGATAGAACCACCCCCGCTGACTCGCCCAGTATGTCGTGTCGGGTGCCAAGTTCAACATGAACTTCCTCCTCCTCGCCATTCAGTCGTCCGTGTGCGTTCTCGCCGTCTACAGCGTGAAGCGCGCCGGTGTCATCTCCTGTGAGTGTCATTATCTTCACTCCACCCCTGGATTTCTTGCGGGAGCCTGAGGACTGGCGCGGAGTCTCTTGTATCGCTGTTCCAATTGCTGACCTCGTGTGTAGTCCGCGACTTTGACCTCAAGGACGCCAAGCAGTGGTACCCCGTGTCTTGCTTGCTTGTCGCCGTCATCTACACCGGTTCCAAATCGCTGCAGTTCCTCTCGATCCCCGTCTACACGTAAGTCTTACCACAAGATCAATGGTACAGGAGCCAAGCTGACCCCTCAGCATTTTCAAGAACCTGACCATTATCCTCATTGCCTACGGCGAGGTGTTCATGTTCAGCGGTATTGTCACTGGTCTGACTCTTGTCTCGTTTGCCCTCATGGTTGGCTCGTCCGTCATTGCCGCCTGGGCCGACATCTCCTCCGCATGGTCGACCACGCTTGACCAGACGACTGGCCGTGAGCTTACTGCTATGCCCACTATCGGCGGCGTCAGCGTCGGCTACTTCTGGATGGCGCTCAACTGCGCCTGCTCGGCCGCATACGTCCTGTACATGCGCAAGCGCATCAAGGTCACCGGCTTCAAGGACTGGGACTCGATGTTCTACAACAACCTTCTGTCTATCCCCGTCCTCGTTGTCGCTTCGCTTGTCTTTGAGGACTGGGGATCCAAGAGCCTGTCGGACAACTTCCCCGCGGAGAACCGCACAATTCTGCTCTCCGCGATTGTCTTCTCGGGCGCCGCCGCTGTGTTTATCTCGTACAGCACGGCATGGTGCGTCCGCGTCTGCGGCTCGACTACCTACTCGTAAGTCAACGACTTTGGCCAATCAGCTAATATCACAGGATGGTTGGTGCTCTCAACAAGCTCCCCGTGGCCGCTTCGGGCATGCTCTTCTTCGGGGACCCGGTGTCGTTTGGCAACGTCTCGGCCATTGGCGTCGGCGGCATTGCTGGCATCGTCTACGCCATCGCTAAGACCAACCAGGCCCGAGTCGAGGCGGCCGCCAAGGCGCGCCAGAGCGGTGGCCCTTAGACCGCTCCCTAGACTGTCGCTGCCGCTGCCGTCGTTCACAGGGTGAAGGCGGCCAGCAGGCGCGACTGGCGGGCGGTCTCCCGGCATCTCTGCGCGCTCCATAATGGCGCAGGGTCGGGAGCTGCACGCAGTGTGTGGCATCGTGGATGCGCGTAGGTCGGAGGGAGATTGTTCGCGGGCTCGATCTGAGCTTGGTTGGAGCAGCCGCATCCACGGGGTCACTCTCGCCGTGCCACTTAGACTTCAGGCTCGGACGTTATGCACACATGATACCGGTTCTCGGTGGCCATGCCGTGTCGCTCATGAACAGCTGACGGAGGCCTAGACCAGGCACGTTTGTCAATTGCTCATGCGCTCGAGACACCTCGGAGGCTAGTACCTGGGGCGGGTGGCTATTTATTAACGTTGGGGAATCTCGGCGAGTACGCCGCAACCGTGCAATTGATGGCTCAGGTAGTGCAAACCTCCGAGCAGTCATCACCACCAGCACTGATTCTACGATGCGCAGCCGTTCATGACCCTCATCGCACGTTTGTTGCAGCAGACCTGGAAGTAAGATGCGGTAGCACATACGCGCTGCGTTCGCTTTGGACCACAACTCGGGGATTCAATGCCTCGCCTCTTCCGACCACTCTACTCGGCCACTCGAGCCGCGCAGCCCAGGCATCCTGACTTTGTGCGGCCGAGTGGACTGAGACATGTGACCCGACATTGAGTCACGCCCCTAAGGCTGCGGAAGCCGACCTTGAGAGGATGCGGGGTTGGAAGGCGGAATGTTGGAAGGCGGAATGCCTATGGCTGTGTCCTGCAACGCTGCCGCTCGTCTGACGCAAGCTGCTTTGGGCTGACAGTCTGTGAGCTCTTCATCGAATCGAGGAGGACAATGTACAGTAAATTCAGGTACTGTGCGCTGCTGGCAAACTTCGATTCCAGCAACGGGGCACTGATAAGCAAGGGCGCCGAGCGCCAACTCATGATACCCCTCAGATACGTCTGAGTACCGTAGATCTCTTTCTCGCGTATCTGACCAGCTCGGAAGCTCGGAATGGCATAGTTAAGCGCTGCAGAGCATCCGCATAACCAGCCACAAACCTCACACTGCCATCTGCCACCAGCTGTGCGGGACCAAATACCTCCGGGGCTCCAACAATCCTCCATCTTTAACTGGCACCTCACGTAAAAACTTCGGTGACTCGAGTCAGATCGCTGATTTCGGCGGCAAACAAAGTTGGCTGGTCACAATCCACCCACCGACCATCCACCATGGTGTCCGCCGAGATCCACGACCTCTACGACTCGATCCTCATCCTCGACTTCGGGTCGCAGGTGCGCTGCGCATGATGCAATGGCTGACAGGCAGTACTCGCACCTGATCACGCGCCGCTGCCGTGAGCTGGGCGTGAGTTGGACTCCGCGGCGGAACTGACAGCAGGTGTACTGCGAGATGCTCCCGTGCACGCAGAAGATGGCCGATCTGACGTGGAAGCCTAAGGGTGCGTTACTTGCTACCGCCGCGACGCGTGATGCGTGGAGCGCGATGCGCGATGGCCGAAACGGCCGTGACCTCGGAGGAAGGGAACATTTAGGTACTGACGCCAGGCATCATCCTCTCGGGCTCGCCGTACAGTGTGTACGCGGAGGACGCGCCGCACGTTGACCCTGCGGTCTTCGAGGCGGGCGTGCCCACCCTCGGCATCTGCTACGGTCTGCAGGAGACTGCCACCGTCTTCGGCGGCAAGGTCGAGCCGCACACGCACAAGGAGTACGGATCGGCGTTCATCACGGTCGAGAAGACGGGCAAGCCGCACGCCGACGCGCTCTTCGAGGGCATCGAGCTCGGCAAGGAGGGCCTGCAGGTGTGGATGTCGCACGGCGACCAGCTCTCCGAGCTGCCCCCCAACTTCCTCACGCTCGCGCACACGCCCACGTCGCCGTGGACCGCGATCGCGCACGAGAGCCGCCCCATTTACGGCGTCCAGTTCCACCCCGAGGTCACGCACTCGCCCAAGGGCAAGGAGGTTATCGGCGCGTTCGTCAACAACATCTGCGGCATCAAGGGTGGGTGGAGCATGGAGACGTTCATCCCCAAGGAGATCAAGCGTATCCGCGAGATCTGCGGCGAGAAGGGCCAGGTGATCGGCGCTGTCTCGGGTGGTGTCGACTCGACCGTCGCCGCTAAGATCATGCACGAGGCGATCGGAGACCGCTTCCACGCCATCATGGTCGACAACGGCGTGCTGCGCATGGACGAGGCGAAGAAGGTGAAGAAGATGTTGGTCGAGGACCTCGGCGTCAACCTCACGGTTGTGGACGCGTCTGACCGCTTCCTCGCCCGCCTCGAGGGCGTCGAGGACCCCGAGAAGAAGCGCAAGATCATTGGCAACACTTTCATCGAGGTGTTTGAGGAGGAGGCCGCCAAGATCGAGAAGGAGTGCGCCGCCGACACGACCCGCGGCCCCATCGAGTGGCTCCTCCAGGGCACGCTGTACCCGGACGTGATTGAGAGCATCTCGTTTAAGGGCCCCTCGGCGACGATCAAGACGCACCACAACGTCGGCGGCCTGCTCGACGACATGAAGCTCAAGCTCATCGAGCCCCTCCGCGAGCTGTTCAAGGACGAGGTCCGCGCCCTCGGCCGCCTCCTCAACATCCCTGCCCATCTCGTCGGCCGCCACCCCTTCCCTGGTCCCGGTCTCGCCATCCGCATCCTCGGCGAGGTCACGCGCGAGCAGGTCCAGATCCTCCAGGCCGCCGACGAGATCTACATTGAGGAGATCCGCAAGGCTGGCCTCTACGACGCCATCTCCCAAGCGTTCGCCGCCCTCCTCCCCGTCCGTGCCGTCGGTGTCATGGGCGACGCCCGCACCTACGACCAGGTCATTGCCCTCCGTGCCGTGTCCACCGAGGACTTCATGACTGCCGACTGGTTCGAGTTCCCCCCTTCGGTTCTCAAGAAGATCTCGAGCCGCATTACTAACGAGGTCCGTGGCATCAACCGCGTCGTTTACGACATCACCTCCAAGCCCCCTGGAACAGTCGAGTGGCTGTAACAGGGCTGTATTACAGAACGATGGATGCATACACATAGAACGACTTGGGAATGCTGTTGTGATGCTACAAAGTACAGAGAAAGAGGTGGAACGAGTCGCGGGTATCGCTGATGCCGGGTGGATTAGTACAAGGGAGTTTCAATTTTAGAGCCATGATTGCCAGCCTTTCGTTAGCTTCTGCTGCACGACGCCCTACTCACCAATGAAGATCCTGGAAAGGTGGTCCTCGTTTTGCGCCTCCTGCATAAGCTGATTGACGCGGTATTCGACGCTGAGCTCTGGGCCCAATTTCTGGCGGATTTGCGTGAGGACGCGCTCGGCCTTATCCTGGCCAACGTTCTGCGCTTGTGCCTGCCCACCACCGGCGCGGCGCATTTTGCTGGGATCACCGACCCTATGGTCAGCGGAGATCACGGTCTACCAGCTTACCAGTTGTGCAGCGGGTCATGCTTGAACACCTCAAGCACGGTAAGGATAAGCTCGGACGACTCGCGCAGCACGCGCAACGTGTGCTCTGAGCACTGGCGGAACGTTCCCTCGACTCCAGTGACGCCAAGGCCGTCGACAATGTCATTAGTGAGACGGAACGGCACCTTCTCGGGAATGCGGAGCTTCTTGCCCTCCTCAAACACGATGCCGAAGTCGATGTGCACGAGCTCGCCCGACACCTTGTCGATGAGGATGTTGGAGCAGTGCCTGTCGCCGAGGCCGATCATCCACCCGACCATAGACGTCACAGCAACACTGCGCGCGTAGTTGAGACGCATGGTAAACCATGCAAGTGGCTCCCGGCGTCTTTCTGAGAAGAAGTGCCTCATGACAGGGTGAAAGTGCGCCATGTGCTCCTTCCACACCTTCGTGATGGCTGGGCCTTGTTCGCCAGATTTGTCCGACTCCTGGAGCTTGCCGATGGCCCTGCGGATTACGTCGGCCTTTACATCAATGGTCCCACGATAACGCTGGTGTGCGTCCTTTAGCCAGTCGCCAATTGCAGTTGTATTCCCCACAAACTGAATGATGCCCGAGCGATTGGCGAGGTTGACGACATTGTACGTGCGGAACGTCAGGCTGCGAGCGCTCGCGCGGCGGTCACGCTGCAGCAGCCTGTTCGTCATCTCGAACACCTGCTCCATCACGGCGTCCTGTCGCACGTCGTCCTCGCCTTTGAACTGTTTGTCAGTTGTGTGTCACCACAGCGAGCCATTTACCAGTTGTACGTGATGTTGTCCTAGTGAGTCGATACAGGTCATAATCGAAGGCCGGTGGATGCCACCGGCAAGCTTGAACGAGGAGCGGTATCGATCAAGAGTTGGGACGTTTTCGTATTTCTTCTCCAGGTCGACCGGGGGAGGCACGGTCGCAACCGGGATCATGAGGCCACGGCACTGCATCAAGGGAGAGGAGGATGAGGCCGTAAGCGCCTGCCCGGGCTTGCTTTTGTGGTGATCGGCGTAGCACCATGCGACAGCAAGATCAGCGAATGTCTTCATAGCCTTGACAGCGGGCTGCGCCACGCGGTGCGCTGTCGACGCCGCGATACGGTCCAAGATCTCTTGCGCTGCAGCCACCCGTCCGTCGGCTGCGACAACCTTAGCACGCGAGCCAGAGGACCGCGGTGGCCCAGAGTTGTCAGCTAATGTGATAATCTGGTACAGGATGTGATAGGGATGCTCCTGCGCCGTGCGCAGGATGAGATCGTTGAGCAATGTGTTGAATGGGGTTGGCGTGGGCGGACGGAACAGCTTGGCTGAGAGCTGCGGACTAAGGAATAGGAACTTGTGGGTTGGGACATGCGGGAGCCTCAGCGCGAATTTCTCGTTTGCGAGCTGATTTGTGTCATGCTCCAGCCACAGCGAGCATAGACGAGTGATCGAGTCGTCGAACTTATCGGTGTAGCTCAGCGCCGCAGCATATGACTGCACAGCATAAACGACGTAACGCAGAAGCTCATCTTCTAGCCGGGCCATGTTTTGGCTCTCTTCTTCGAGCAGGTGGTCTGCCGGCAGAGTGCTGCGGCGGCTGCCTGGCGTTGAGGCGCGCACAGTTTCTGCCGCCTTGACTTCAGCTTGTCGTCGGTCCACGTACTGCTTGACTCGCTCAAGCTCGGGCGACTTGGCGAGCATCTGGTGATATCGATCTGTGAAGACGGCGAAGTCGTGCGCCATCTGTGCCTGATCCCCGTGCGAGGCTCTAGCCGCCGTGGCCAAATCCATGGCGCGCCTAGACGTTGACCGAATCTCCTCGGCAGATTTGAGCTTAGCGAGCCAGTACCAGTTCGCCTGGCGCGATAGAAGGATGGCGTGGCGGGCAGTAATGGTGGCAAGCCCCTTACGGCCCTTCTCATCGGCCATGAGTTTCAGTGGGTTCAAAATTGAGCCAACGTGTTTGATAGCCAGCGCGTGCTCGCCTTGCGCCCAGAGAACTTGGCTAAATTCGTCCTGAGCAGCCTCCGAGAGCGCCCCTACACTCTCCTCGAGACGGCTGACTGCCGTGATCGCATTTACAGCCGCCTGCAAGTTGCCCTCCTTGCGGGCGATCTGGCTCATGCGCAACTGACACTGACTCTCCATCTTCATCAGCCCCTCAGCCTGTAAGGACACAAGATCGCCGAAAAGATTCTTGCTCTCTCGCATGCGGGCTGAGCGGATGAGGGAGAGTCGCGTCGCCGATAGGCGCTCGGCTGTTTTAAACCTTAGGGGTCAACCAGCACAGAGAGCGACTCACTCAAATGACGGGTCAAGACGGACGAACTCTGTCAGCGGACGTCCCTCAAAGTCGTCCTGCTCCAAAGCCTGCTGCAAGGACCGGGACACCCAATGCTCCACGTCGCGAAGGCAGAGGAGGTCGGCTGTCACCTTCTTGATCTCTGTCATTCGCTCCACACCAATCTCCTGCAGATGAGCCATCTCCGCACAGATGGCGTCATTAACGACCCCACGCGCCACTTCGTAGTCGCGCTCGCGATGCACCGCGCGAAGCGCATTGTAAAACCGTCCGGCTGATGTCTCCGCCATCTCCTTGGTGACCGGCACATCCCAATCGCCTACTCGCCACGCCAAGTCCAGGAAAAATGCGTCCGAGTCTGCTCCAACCTCGCGTTTGGCCTTGAGTAACTTCATTTGCGAAAACGCAAGCTCGTGGAAACCAAGGTTGTGCTGGTTTCGCAGCGCGGAGATAAGCGGGACGGTCGATGCTGCCGGGCTCTGGGCGGCCTCGACTTGCGCCAGATTGTGACACATCGCTCTTTGATACTGGCCCTCGTGGTCGAGACGTCGGTGCAGGGAGTCCATAACATCGTTGTTTTGGACCCCGTAAAATCCGTCTGGATCCTCCACGTTACTGTAGATGTCATACATGACCTGACAGTCAGCTCCTCTCCGGATCGCGGGTCTTACCTTCTGCACACGCATATCTGAGAGGTCGAGGTCCTGGTTGCCGATTTCGTCGCGATCCTTAGCCATCTCCAGGAACAAGAGGGAGCTGGCAAACGATCCACATCTACCTGCAGCTTCGGAGAGCTCGAGTGGGTCGATACTCAGCCAATGATTGTAGGAGAGCTCGCCTTTCGCGTAAGGTGGTTTGAAGTTACGCAGATGAAGCACGATATGAATGATTGCCTCGATCGTCTGCAATGACGCCTCGGTAAACTGCAGAACCTTGGAGAAGTGGTCCGACAGGATATCGGCACGCTTTGCAGTTAGTTGGAGGTCATCGCACTGGAGCACACTCTGCACCAGAAACGGCAGCAGAAGCACAGCGGCATTGCCATGCGCCGACAGCATGGGCTGCAGACAAGCATAGAACTCGTCAGTTGTGGACGCAGAGGCCCCGAGTAGGAGTGCGAGATCCTTGGCCCACACCTCGTGCGAGCGTGATTTCTGTATCCAGCTTGCCTCGGCCCCCAAAGCCTCCAGATTCGGCTCTTCGGAACTGGACGCGGGCGTATCTGGCACCAAGTACGCGGTCAACTCGCGCAAGTGAGGGGGCAGAGCGTCGAGCGAGCTCTTGATGATTGGCAGCGTCGTCTGTAACACTTCGTACGCCGTGTATCGGAGCCGATAGTCATCGCTGGTTGTCTGCTCAAGAACCCTGAGAAGTACTATGACGCGCAGAGCATCGCGTGGCCGGTCTTCAAGCTTTCGAGCTACTTCCATTATATCAGCACGGCCGGTAAGATTGTTGATAGTGTCAAGCGAGGGCGCATGGACCTTTCCGTTGACCATGTCCAGGAGCTGTAAAAACGCAGTCGCTCCTTCTGCCGTCCACTTGTCGCGGTTGAGTCCCTGCTTGAGGTACCAAAACGTGGCCGACATAAATGTATCCTTGTTCTCCGGGGTGGTTTGACGCCGTGCCGCTTCTACCAGACGCTTGGAGAGCGCCATAGTCTTGTTCATGCTGGGACGCTTTGCGAGTTCGGCGACATCCAAGAAATGCTGTTTCGGGAAGCGGAAGTGCTCGACCCAACCCTGTGGCCAGTAAACAAGAGCCGACTCCAACGAGGGCATCATCGCATCCGACATGTGCCAGGTCTGGGATTTGGATCCTACCCAGTGGTTAAGGTCTTCAGCTAGCGCCTGCATGTGGGGTTTTGCTTGTAGCTGCCCATAGGCCGCGCCAAGCTTAATCAAGAGGTTCGCGAGCTCGGGAGGGGTCTGCTTTGCTTTCAGGAGCTGGTCGAAGCCCCACTGGACCATTGAGAACGCGATGGGCCCCACGTCATCCATGCTCAATAAGTCAATAGAGTTGCGAAGGAACTCTTGAAGTACCAGAGACGACGCAAATTCGCCCTGGTACAGCGAGGCCAAGAGGGCTACAGCGCGGAGGTAACGTCGCTGCTCATTGACGAGATACGCAGAGTTGACCTCGTGGAAAAGTCGGACCACGGCGCTGAACACCATGCGCGACTTCGACATTGAAGGGAACCGTGCAAGGAAGAATTGGTTGGCACCTAACACTCCCGAGATAGACGCAGCTGGATCAAGCGCCGGCGGGTTATCGGGACGAGGTTGATCGTTTCTCATCAATAGGGCGAATGTTTCCGTGGCCGAACCCCCTTGTGAGCTGTCGTGATCCAGGCAGGCCAAAACCTCCTCGTTGTGAATATGCAGGTCGACGAGAGTGAAAAGTGCAGCAACAACTGTCTCTGCACTTTGGGTTAGATACTCTCCGGTATCAACACCGTCTTCCGCCTGAAGAGAGTGGAGAGCTTCCAGACCCTGCGCCTTGATTGTCTCAAAATCGGACATGTCGATCTCTTGAATTGTCTGTGCGACTGCAATTGCGGCAGCGAATGGGAGGTGTCGCCTACGAGCCTGTGACTCCTTCACACCAGCTGCGTTGCACAACGCTTTGAAGAACGGCAGGTTATGCGAAAGGTGAGGCTCAGCGAGAATTTTTGAGCCGACGGCCTCAAGGCAGAGCTGGGCGAACTGCTTGCGCGTCTCACACCCGTAGACCTCTGGTGGTAAAGCGAGCGGAAGTTGGCCAAGACCCAACTGGTTGACAACCACAACATTCGCGTGGGCGCAAAACAACGGTTGCAGCGAGCTGAGCCCAAGTCGGTTCGCAATCGCGGCCAAACCAGGGCGAAGATATATCAGAAACTCGCGCGCGAAGTCTGCAACTTCATAGAGGTGAAAAATTGTTCCAGAGCGCAGCTGAGCGCTGGCAACACACGTGTTGATCTTCCACACCAGGTTGGTCAAAAAATGGTCGGCGGAGAACGAGTCAGAGGATTGCCTCGTGACGATGTCGTAGTACGCTTGTGACTTAACATCGGCCGGCAAATCGGGGAGATAGTGTACTGCAGCTGCAGATGTTGCGGCGCGGAAGCGCACCCGCGCATCCGGGTCACTTGTTGCGTCCAGGTTGTACTTCATGGGCCCAAGAGCGTCAGGGTGCTCTCCGCCCATGACGACGTCGGCCTGGTCGGTGTCGGACAATTGTGTCCAGGCTGTGAATGTAGGGTCGTACTCGAGATACTCATCGATGAAGAGCAATAATTGCAGGCGCGCCTGCCACGACGTCGGGTAATCGTGATGCACCTTTAAGACAAACCCTTTGATCATCTGGATCGCCCTTTCACCGAGCCCGCTCTCTGGCGCCAACCAGACTGCCGCTGTCCGCGCTAAGAAAACGACAGCCAGGCGAATAACTTCACTGTCGCGCTTGAACCCGTAAGTCGCGATGCGATCTTCAATTTCGGCCATTATGACGTCCACAATGTTGATTGTGAGTCTCAGACTGCCGTCCTGAATCGCATCGCACACCGCAGCTCCCAACTGGGCGAACTGCGCACTTTCGCATTGGACAAAAGTGTTGATGAGTGACGTATCCTTAGGAGGACGCCGCTCCGGAGAGCGCAGCTGTTGACCTCGGAGCCGCAAGTCAACCAGGGTCTTTACCAGTAACGACGTCGAGCGCTGTGCCACGCGCGACTCGAGAGAAGCAGGCATCGTGTCAGAGTCGGCATTAATGATCGGGCCGAAATCGTCATCTTCCGCGGCCTCCAGAGCAATAGTTGTGCCACACCGCGGAGCTCGCACAGTCTCGAGTGCGTGTTTCGCCGTCTGTACCAGGCTGTCTAGGACTGTTATTGTCTGGACGTCAGCATGATACGAGGAACGGCGTACTTGTTCATTGCTCCACAGTATGGAGAGCAGCAACTCGGAGGGGCTACTTGCATCCTCATCGTCTTCATCGTAGTGAGAGGCGTATTTCGTAGACGGGAGTACATCCCGACGGATGCCAGAGGCGCGATCCGGCTTCAGGAGAATGGGCCAGACCTCTACCGGCACGTGTCGCGGACTAAACAATGGCGCAAACCCTCGCCAAACTAGTAACTGGGCGTTCACGCTTTCGGCCATGTCTCGTACATGCGGAAGGAGTATGGCGAGGAGCTTCTCGGCGAGGTTGAGACAGCTCGTCTCGGGACGGTGTCCGTTGACATGGATAACAGCCTGGAATGATAGGGCAAGCACAACGAGATCGATACTCTTCCGAACGCCGGTGGCGTTGATGAGATGGCGACTCGACCGGTCTTGAAGCAACGCCCACCGAGACAGTGTCTGCTCCATTGCATTTTTTAGTGCGTAGGAAAGCTTGTGTGGGCGCCCATCGAGCAACGCGAGTGATTCCACGTCGGTCGGACCGGCTGTAATTGCAGTCTGCTTTCTTGTGCTCACGGGAGGCGCTGGCATTGTGGCGTTGAGAATCAACTGCCGCAGAGGTTCGGTGGTCGCCTCCTCGATGACGCGATTCACGATCGGGCAGTCTGGCAGCAATTCGAGTACGGTAACGTCTTCCAGCTCGGCGGGGGCCCAGTCGCAGATATGTGTGAAAAGATTGAGGACGTTGATAGGGGTAACGGGCCCGGGGGTCTTGCGATAACCTTCCGCACTGTACGTCCTCACAAACCAGTCAATGACCTCGTCTTCGAGATTGGCCGCGTAGAGACCAGAGTCGGCACGAACGCGGTCGAGGCAGGCAACAAGGAAGGAGGTGGTTGTCTCATAAACTTGAGGCGGGCCCTGGACAGACACGCTCTTCAGGAGCAAGTGAATATCCCGCAAACTACGCGCTTGGTCGACCTTGCCGGTATGGAGCAATACCTCGGCAGCGTGGCACGCTGCGCGGGCGATGTTGGGGACCGACACCTTGCGGATGGCGTGTTCCCACATATGGCCCCAGGACGAGTGCTGCACCTGTCGGTGCAACGGTGTAAGTGGCATGCTGCGCCGCTCTTGAACCTCGGCTTTGGCGTCGATCGTGGCGAAACACGAGAGCCCAATGAACGCCCATGACTGCAGGTCTATGTCGTCGTCGTCTAGAATCTGTAACAACCGGCGGCGAACGGCGTCCTTTGCTTCCCCGTGGATTTGTGACCAATGGCGGTCGACGAAGAACACAATGACCTGGGTCGCAAGAAGGCGCGTCTGGGCTTGCCCTCCTGACATGAGGCTCAAAAGCTTCTCTAAGCCTTCACCCTCCTTGCGCCGCCTCTTGGTCGCTCGCTGGCTCGGGGTGGAGGACATGGCGGACGACGAAGGGACGCTATAGGAGTCATAGGTGAGGAAGCAGCAGTCAGCTAGCAGCTCAACCGCTGCCCAACTGAGCGCCTGTGTGGCATCAAAGCCAAAACCAGCCTGTACACCCATAAGCTCGAATGGTGGGTGGCTGCCCGCCTCAGGCATTTTGGTGCCTCCAGCTTTGAACCGCAGTGTCTCGAGTTCCAATGGTTTGATGGCAGCGCGTGAGCCGGCCTCCTTGGGCATGCCGTCCAAAATACGGTTCATGGCTTCCCTGACTCCCTCTTTCTTGTGCGATGGGACTGAATTGTGTGTGATGAAAGGGAGCATGGTGCGGAGCGCGACCAAGATGTGCTCGCGGTGGCCAAGGTCGCCCTTGGTCCTTGCTGTCCACATTGCGGCGAGTTGTGGGAAAAGCTTGAGCGAAATCTCGGTGAACTCCTGTCTACAGTTGAGCTCAAGTTCGCCGAGCAGAATATTGAGCGCTCGAAGCACATCGGTGGAAACGAGGCCTTGGCCATCCTGATCAAAGTGTCGATGAATCTTACTGAGGATGGAAAGGCCCAAAGCAGGCTTGGCGCTCTCGATCTTGGCAGGTGCTGCAGGGATTAGGGGAGCACTGGAGCTGGAAAGCAAGATGGGGACAAGAGAGATGACCTCCTTGAGGAGGAGCGCCGAGCCGGCAATTGCACAAGAGCCGGTGTGGGCATCGACCTCGGAGTCGTCGTTCTCGCGCTCCTCGGTCAATTCGCTGTCTACTGGAATGCGTTCGCCGAGAATTGTTGCCCAGCAGACCGACATGAGGCGGCGCCACAGCCCTTCGTCCATATGCTCGAGATGAGGTGGATAGGAGAGAAGGGTACGGAGAGTCTTGACGTAGTTAAGTGCGACCGGCTCGAAGATGCGCCCGTCCTGTACGAGGAGCGTGACCATGTGTAGAAGAAGGACACCGAGCGGCTTGCGTCCGATCATGTGGACGCTGCGCTCAGCGGCAAAGCGCACAAGATTAGCGGCATCGGACAGCCTTATGAGGGCTGCGGTCAGTGGAGCGGTCGTGTAAGTGGAAGTACAACCTACCGGCAGGTAGTCCGCTCTCGGTGTGAGATGCAGTCTTCTTAATGACTGTCTTCTTTTCGAGAAGAACACTCGCGAATAGACATTGGAATAGCGCCACCCAGCCCTTGCCGCCATCACGATTCGCGGTGGCCTGCAGGACCTCGAGGTTGGCTCGATTGCCGATGATCTCGCGAAGCAGAGCGCCACCCTGCGCGCGATCCTTGATCTTGTCAGACTCGTAAAGCTTAAGGGCTCCAGTGAGGCCCGGGACCGCGCTCATGGCGGCGGTACATTGGCCGAGGACGCGCTGGTGTGGGGAGGGGGGGGGAAGAGTGAAAGGTGGAGGTGGGTTTGTGGGAATCAAGCTGCTGTAAGAAGTGGAGACTGAGGAGAAACAAGAGGAAGTAAAATGGCAAGTATAGGGCAAAGAGTGGGACAGTCGCCAACCCGACGATTGTGAAGGAGAGGTGTATGGTGGATGATGGATGATGGACGCGGGACGATGTAAAGTCGGTCGCGTCACTGCGCGTCGGTCACCAACGCCTGCGTGCCTGAGTTGATGCGGGTGGAGGTCGGTAGTGGGGCAGCACGCAGCCCATCTGATTCCGTCCGCGTCACAGAAGTGCCCTTCACTCTCGGCGCACACCTTCCCCGATTCCAACATCCACATACCATCACAATGGCGCACCAGATGATAGACTACGAAGAGGAGATGATGAAGCTCTGGGGGCTCGTCAACGAACTTTCTGGTACGCGCACCTTCTTCCAACTCTCTAGCTGACGGCAGAACAGCTCGCAAACAACCGCGCGCTGGTCGAGCAACTCAAGTCGCGTGCGGACAACGTCAAGGGCCAGGCGGTGCACGTTGGTGCGGGTTTCCCGCTACGGCGGTTTAACCTCGATATATCGGACGAGGAGTTCCAAACCGAGCTCGAGGCCTTCGCCTCGCATCTCGTACTAGAAAATCAGACGTTACAGCATGAGAACAAGCAGCTCAACACGTTACTTAAAGAGTACGAGCAGACCCTCGAGACGGTGATGGGCAAGTTCCGCGGCGTTGCTGTACGTGTTCTTGCTCTTCTCGGCTGACAGCAGCACTCGAGCCAGCAGCACGACCTCGCGCTGCACTCCTACTACACACAACTGCTACGAAGCTTGCAGACGGCACACAGCGCCGCGCAACTGCACGACGATACGTCCCTGTCTCTGCTCCTCACGCGACTCTCCACGCTCCTTCGCTCGGCGCTGCGCTCTGCGAATGGCGAGGACCCGCCACTGGAGGAAGGTGCATTCGCCGGCCACTCAAGTCCCGGATCGCCACGCTCCGCCGCTTCATCTCCCACCCGACCGGGCGCGCGGCCCCCACCGCGTCCTCAGGCATTCCCCGGCTTCATCCCTGGCAGCAGTGGAGGATACTTTGGGACTGAAGGGCAAAGCGACTGGGCTCTAGAGAGGGAGATGGAGATTCAGCGGCTTGAAGAGGAGAACCGCGCACTCCGCGAGATGCTCGGTATTGCGGAGGAGGCTGCGTCTGCCCCGCTACCAGAGGAAGAGAAGACCTCCCCCGAACTCCCCGAGCGCCGCTTGAGCACACTTACGGCTGAGGACCTAGAAGCGGACGCCGAGATGGAGCAGCACAGAAGCCGGCAAAACCCCCCGGCAGCACCACAGGAGGCGCAGGGCGTCGATGCAGGCGTCCTCGGATTCCGCGCTGAGGCTGCCAGCCCACCGCCCGAGCAGGTATTTGACGAAACGGATGGCGAGGCTGTGTAACGACATCATGTTTAATGTGTAACTCTTCTCGCATGTATATTCTACAGTATGTGTAAGGGTCGGACCAAGGTCACCGGAAGAGGCTATACACAGGGAGTACTGGGGAGACTCCAGCGTCCTTCTGGACTGTTGGGAAACTCGCTTTCATCTACGCGTCGGCGGCCCAGTGTTGGTGCGGGGCGATCACGGATATCGTCCTCGATGACAGACGCGTGGGGCGAGGCAAATGGGTCTTCATTAGCTGTGAGGTATCCTGACGAGCTGCTGTATCTTAACAATGCGGCATTTGCCGTGACGAATGAGTCGCCATCACTCGAGATGGCCATACCTGAGAGCCGATGTATGTCGGGCGCGATACGCTCGGACGAGGAAAAGCCGCGCGGCGCAAGCAATGGCGAGCCGCTGAGCACGATAGATGGCGCCAAAGCGTGGGAGCCATGTGTGGCGGACTGAGTACGCCTGCCGAAGGTAGCGCAGGACACATCGGACATCGGCGACAGAGGTGGGTGGTCGAAGTCGCCGCTCAGCGAGGGGTTGGAGCCCCGGAACTGGGATGGACGCGGTAGATGGTCGGTCGGCTGGACATCGAGGGAGCCACTGGACTCAGTCTCTGAGTCGTAGTTATAATGCGCGCGAGGCCAGAATGGGCGGAAGGGAATGGCCGTATCCGACTGCTCATCAGGCTCAGAAGGGAGAGGGGATAGAGGTGGGAAACTGCACTCTTCCGCGCATGGATTTGAGTAACGATGAGAGGAAGGCGACGGAAGGGAGGCGCCGACACGATGGGATGGGCCCGCACTTCCATGCCTAAGCGAGGCAGGTGTTGCATGTTGCACGCAAATGATGGGCACCTGGGGAAAATGGTGGCTGATTGTTGACCCCTCGGTGGTCTCTGGAATGGGCGTGAGGAAGCCTCGCCGGTGCGGCTGGCGGGAAGGCCACGCATAGACTTGCTCCTCTCTGTCCTCCTTACATCCGCTGGGCGGGGAGTCGGTGTGCTGGTTGGACATATTTTGTACTCGGCGCGCGCAGAGCCCACATGCTATGGCGTCTGCGTATGGGAAGAATTCACTTTGGAAGAGGACGACGAGGCAGAAGAGTGCTGATGTCAGTTATCTCATGGGCAGTTCAAGCCTCACGCTCAAGGGCTCGTGGCCGCCAGTTGGGCTGCCATCCAATTGTTGCTTCGAGTGCGAGGTAGAGAATGCCGAGAAGGCTGAGTGCGAAGAGGTTGACAAGCGTAGACGTTCGCGCCTCCGCGAGCAGGTACGCACCCCCAGCCATCCGGGCGATGTTAAGGGTGAGCAGAGCGGTCAGACCGAGGGGCATGAGAAGAGTGGCGAGGCGCACTTTCGTGAGATGAGCAGTGCAGGAAACATACCTGTGCGCCACTGAGAGATATCGGCGATGCAATATGTTCCCCACCATATCCCTAGGCCGCTGTCCAGTTTGCCGACTTGATCAGAGCGGATGAGAACCCAGATGACGGGCAGCATGCCATAAACATACACTGGAACAGTGCGGGCGATACATTCGAATGCAGACCACCGGCGGCCCATGCATCGCGCGTGAACGTGCTGCTTTCAGACAAAGTGAGATCAGCAGGACATACAAGTACGAGGGGTACGAGGGTAGCGCAGAGGACGGTGGTTGCATACAGCGTCCTGTCGTCAACTTGTCGGATCTCGGCTAATCCAAACTCACCAGATGGAATCAATGGAACATGCGGGGGCGCTCGCACCGTGCTTCGTGGTGACATCTACGGCCGCAATGACGCAGCGCAAGGCTGCATTAACAACCGTTATGAAAAGCACAATGTTGACGCGCTTCGCCTTGGGGATGGCGAAATGCAGCGAGAGGACAAGAATGAGACATCCAAAGACGAGGAAAGACAAGACTCGCGTCAACAAGGATGACGACTGCACGCACAAATGTAAACAAGGTAGGCTGCCTCCATCGTCATTGGGGGGCCGTAAATCCGTAGAGCAGACCCGTTGAGATGAGCAGTTGTGTTAGAACTGAGAACGTGACGGGGTGGGGGATGAAGTGACAACGTGCTCTTGCTTAGTTAGCTGTTGTTTGGCTGTTGTGTTCAAGAGGACGCCGTCAAGTGTTGTGGCGCACAGGCATCTGTGCAGCGCAATGTTCTCAGATCTTGTAGCAACCAGCCATGCGGAGCGGCTGGTTAATGACTTTCGGGGGGGTTCGGCGGTCCGAGCTCGGCGGAAAGGCAAGTGATACATACAAGCTCCAAGTCGTCTATTCGCGATCGCTCACGTGCTCCAGATCTTAATGGTGCCGTCTGGGGGAGATCAGCGGAGCTCATTGACCTGTACGCACCTAGGCTGGCCGTCACCATCTCTCGACCGTTAGGGTTCATGATGACCGATGTAATTGCCCTTTTGTGCACTTGCGCCGGACCGCCATTTAGCGGCTTCGCATCCAGCACGCCCCAACTCCACAAACTGCCGTCCTCGTCGCCAGCGATCACCGCTCCCTCCCCGCGGTTGAATGCAGGTTTGGAGCGAGTCTGCCCGACTTTGTACCCCGAGAAGGTCTGGAGAACCTCATGGTCAGTGATTGGCGTTACAATCTCCCACCTTGCCGTTCATGCGGTCGAAGAGACGGAGCTTGCCGTCGGCTGCGGCAACCAGCATCGTCTCTCGGTGATTTGATGGCGACGTCGTCACGGCGGTCACAGGATCTTCCGTAAGCTTAACATTAGGGAAGAGCAGCTCACGCCCTATGGTATCCTCGAACACCTTGCCCATCCTCATATCATAGGCGCGCACGTGCCCGTCTGCGCTGCCTGCAATGATCTCGACCGAATCTGGCGGGATGACCAAGCTCGTGATTGAGGAAGTTGCGTCTTTGAGCGTCTGCAGCGGGTCTCGTGTCTGCGACCGCATGTCCCAGAGCAGGATCTTGGCGTCGAACCCGGCTGTGTGTTAGACTCCTGACCGCACAACGAGCTCACCGCTCGCGAGGATCCCGCCGTCATTGTTGAATGCGACAGCATTAATTTTGCCAAAGTGTCCCTGCATCCGCCGAAGAACCTGGCCACTCATGACATCCCACAAGAGCACCACCTTGTCACCACCGCAGCTTGCGAAACGCGCGTTGTCATGCGAACTGTCGTAAGAGGTGTGGTGGAGGAGAGCGCGGGGGTCAAAAGGCTACTCACATGTCCAGTGCCAGGATCTCATGGGCGTGCCCCTTGTAAGCTTTGATCTCCTTGCCTAGTATTGGGTTCCAAAGCCGAATTGTTCGATCGCTCGACCCAGAGAGAAGGTACTTGGCTCCATGGTTGTACGTCACAACGTTCACTGCTCCTTGGTGCTCGAGTCTGTTCGTTATAGACGATGCCTTAAAACAGAATAACCCACGTTCGTGCTAGCTTTGAAGGAAACGACAAGGAGTCCGCACCTCCTGAAGCAGGAGCCGGCATGGGGTTGAGCGAGATAGAATGTTGCTGATCACAACGTGCAGCAACTCAGCGTCATGGAAACCTCCACCACAGCGGAAGCAATTTGTTGACACAATCGGATGCGAGTGGAATCATGAGGTGGGGCGGGCAGATGATACATATGACTGGGTCTAGAACGGAAGGACATTGGAAGCTCCACGCAGCGCCATCTGTCCACCAAAGCGAAGAGTGGTGACGCCGCCGGGGAAGTAGGCGGCAAGGTATGTGAGGAGAGCGCCCACCTAGGAGTGAGCACTGCGTTGTTAACGTCAGCTCACCTGAACAATGGCCGCAACGAGCGTGCCGATGGTGCTCCTAATACCAATGGCGAAGAAGAGAGTGAAGCCAAGAGATCCAAAGTACGCGATGGAGAATGGCAGGCGTTCGGTTGAGATGATGTGCTTGAGATCTGCGATCAGCATGCATCGATGGCTGAATCTCACGGTTGACAGGACCATGCAGGATGGCAAAACCCATCATAAAGAGGATAGAGCCAAGCGTGAATGCGAGCGCGAATTTCCGTGGCTTGACAGCAACTAGACAAGTAAGCGGAGACGATCCATCACATCATGGTCCCAGGTAAGCATATCACGTACGGATGGGGAGGAAGAGGAAGGCGATTGCGAAGCATGCCATTCCGCCAAGGCAGCAAGCAATGAAGCCCAAGAAACTGCATGGTCAGTAGTTCCTGTGTGTCGTTCGCCATGTTGAACTCACCGTTCCCATCGCTGCAGTTAGCGGGAGCGCCCCGTGTCAGTGCTAGCCCGGCGCCTCGGAAGCAGAACTCACCGACAATGCAAAGTACGCCTCCTCCTCTGCGCTTTGCCCTTCGTTTCGCAGAGGAATGTAGCCGCTAACACTGCTCCACGTGCGACTGAACATATTGCCTGGTGCATTGTTGGTGGTGGTGCGCGCCGAGTCGTCCTGGACCGAATTTGCCCAGCGGAAGCCCGAGAGCTGGGAGTGGAACGAATTGGCGGCGTTGGTGGACATGTTGTCCGTGGATGGCGAGCACGATGTAAGCCGAAGCGGGAGCAAGTGGTGTTGATAATGAACTGAAGAATGTATGTGGAATCCAGAAGGTGGCGACGAGTGTACTAGACGGCGTGTTGCTGGCGGATCTGGTAGTCGATGATGAAAGAGTTATAGGAGCTTACCAGTCGGCGAACGAGGCGGTGATGTGGTGGTAGCCGATGCGTGCGTGCCTTCCGCGCCGCACAGACCATGACGTGTGATGTGTTCTTATTTGCTCCGCCGTTTAGATCACCTCTGTTGATCAGGACTGTGTCTTGGCCGCTCAACCTCACGACTCATTCATTGTCACAAACATCCACCCATCCATCCTTCCTTCATCACCGGAACCACCATGTCCAGACCCCACACATCGGGGCATGTCGCCCCCCCAAACATCCTCCCGCCGCTGGCAGCTGAGTCCAAGCGCGACCGCAAGAGGCGCGAGACCGTCAATAAGATAGAGCTTCTCCACAGCGCCAGCTGGCAGGCCCGCGACGAGTAAGTAGCTCTCAATCCTCACCGACACTCCTGCTCTAGCTCTGCTCGCTGTACCGTACGGTAGGGAGGGTACGATGAGATGGTCATTGACGACCGTATGGTGCGATCACTGACAGCGCAGCAAATTCTCCTTGCAATACAAGGAGTATCACAATGACAACAAAGCTGTGAACACCCAACCGCCTACATCGCAGCAGTACCTTTTGCGCCTCTATCCTAAGTCAATCGAGCGGGACGCGTTTCTGCAGAGATCCGAGACGCACTATCAGTACGCGTGAGTGTGGGCTTGTGGTGGAGGGACGAACGGCTTGGCCATGGAGTGGGCACGTGACTGACTGGCAGATCTGAACAGGCGGAGCGGATGTACAAAAGCGAGCGCGATCAAATCGAGCAGATGTACTGGGAAGGGCGCGATCAAATACGGTCACGGCTACTCGCGGCCATCGACGAGCGTCGCCGCAAGCTCACTGCTGAGAAGGAGGGTGGGGACATCGTCTCAGGTCAGTCTTCGGCAATGGCCGGCGGCATAGTCTGATGGGTTTTGATCCCGCGCCGAGCCACAACCTCCCAACATGCAGCAAGCTAACGTGATCAGAGGCCCTTCTAGAGGCACAAACTCGTCCTCGCCCTCGCCGCACGCCATTCCGCTCGCGTGTCGAGCCTCGCTCGGCGTCACGTACAGGTACCCCGCTTAACCTCCGCAGCGGTGGTGACTCGGGGACGTCTAGCCCTCCTGAGGGGCCCAAGAGCAGCGACGACCTGATGCTCCACAGCCTGCTGGCTCCACAGCTCGCTGTGATCAACACTGAGGATATTCTTAGCAAGGACTCCTCCGTGCTGACCGTAAAGCCGCCGCCGAACGGTTTCCAGGCGGGGCTGCAGAGCACGAAGCGTGGGCGAGGGAAAGCGGCTGATGTCGAGAAGGAGGTTGGAGCTGCCCCAGGCACCAGCGCCGCCTTGGCGATTGCGAGTGGACAGGTGTCGGCGCCCACAACAGGCGGTGGTAAACGTGGAGCGGGAGCCCAGTCTGGATGGGTCCTTGGAAAGGCGCTCAACGATATGAAGAGAATGGAGGAGGCCACGATCCTCGAACGCGAGAGTGACTGGAGCCGAATCCAGGGGTCGCAGACGGGCCGCGGCCGGCGTGCTCGTGGCGACTAGGCGTATAGGCGTCTCGACACACTCGACTATCGCGAGTTCACGATTCCTACTGTACATGTTCGACATCTTGGGCCCTGATATTTCGAGGCGACAGCGTGCGATCGGATCGAATACACCTCTTCTCCCTCCCTATCGCCAGTCAACGCCATTACCTTCGTTCCTCTCCACCCAGTTCAGCCCCTCGTCTCCGTTTCCTGTTCTCGGCTGGATCGGCCATGTTGGAGGGCAAGGGAACGGACCACGCAGTTAGTCACCACCACGAGGGTCGCCCGTGTGAGGGAACATTCGCTCGTCATTTTACCCTTGTCTTTCCCCAGAATGTTGTGTCCTTGACGTCCATGTATTGTTGCCAGTGTAGACAGGAGAAAGTCGCCCCATGGAGGGGGTGAGTGGTTGCGATGGATGGCTAAATGGCCGACTTAAGCCGAGGCGCCGAGGTGTCCCCAACGTCAAAGAGTCTTTTCCCCACCCCACAGAGCGTACAGCGCCTGAAATTGGCCTGGGATTCTCGGCTGTGCCTGAAGTGTTGCTCGGCCCCTGGAAGTGCGCATGGGCGCTGGAGTACAAGCTGTTTCTTGTAATCGTGGCGGATACGCATTGACGCATGCATTATGTTTTGGAAAAGGGAGTGATCAACGAAAAGATCGAAAAGATTGCATAGGGACGCGTAAGAAGTGCGTGCGTGGGGTACAGTGTGAACTGCGGATAAAGCGCTCCCACGCTGGGCGACATGAGTCGTGGGCCCACCATCGATGAGCTGTCGAGCTGTCGAGAAACCGAGAGATTGAGATGCGTGAGGAGGGAAAACCGAGTGCCAACGTGTCAACGTGTCAGGAAGAAGGAAGGAAGAAGGCTACAAGACACTGATATGCTGGCACGAGGACAATCCTCGTGTCCAGGTGAGACAGGTGATTTGATCCGCTCTATCAGGTGGATGCAGAGAGAGAGGGTGTGTGTGTGTGTGTGGTGTTAGAGCAGCATGAGCAGGTGATGCAGGTGATGCATGACGGAACAGGGAGGGAGATTGTGCGAGATGAGACGAGCCGAGTGCCAGGTGGTGCCTGTCGTTTGTCTCGGAGCAGTGCGGATATCTGGTGATAGGATGCCATGGCCGGGAAGGCTGCCCTCGGCGCTCGCAGCAGCCCATGGACGCTGGGAGGCATGGCAGGGCGGCTGAAACGGTGGGGCTGGTGTATCGTGGGATTTCATGAGGGATTAGTAGATAGGGGTCGGCAATAGATGGAAAGATTAGAAGGATAAGGGGGTGGGGTAATGTAATCAGTCGGATAGGCCAAGGGGGGACTGGGGGAGAAGCCGGCCAGCGCGGCCAGGTACGGGGTTTGACCAAGTGCCGAAAATTGGGGCAAGCTGGCGTGAGCAGGGGGAAGTGACGGCCCACAGGCGGGATTACTCTGGGTGGCCGAACAGATTCCGCTGCCCCACTGTATGTCATGGGGAACGAGGGTAACTTGTTGGGCTGGCTGCCAACTGCCACCTGCCAGGCGGTCCACCCAGCTCACCAGGCGACCTGCGCGACACTGCCTGCTGGCCAGCTGAGAACTGCGAGCGAAAGCATGCATTTGCTATCGGGCCAACGACTGGCTGCTGGCTGCGAGCATGCGAGTGGAGGGAGGGCTAATCCAGGTCCAGACACCTGCGTTCCTGCTCCGCTTCCTGACCCTCTCAAAGGTCAGCTGGGGGAGACTGGCCGACTGGGGGTATGGGGGTTACGGTACAACGGTACAAGCGCCCACGCCCATACGCCCAATTAACCCAATAACCCCCGGCACGCAGCCACCCACGGCTACAGGACGGCCATCAAAGGTCACTCATCCACCCGCGCAACCACCCCCGCACGCTCGCTCCCACTACTTGCTCCAGCCCCATCCGGACCATCCCTCCTCCCCCTCTCCCCTCCGATACCTTCATCTCCCTACCCTTTCTTCTCTTCTCGCCATCACTCTCCCTCTCTCTCTCTCTCTCTCTTCTCATCTTATCCCTTCTTCCTCTTCTCGGCCCAGTCAACTTAAACGCCTGTGCGCCGTCACTACTCCCCTCCCCTCTCCCCCTCCCTCCCCTCCCTCAACCTACCACCTACCGCTCCTCCGCTTTCACTAGGCGCTGGCAAGGCTCGGAGGTCTTCACCATCTCTCACCGGCTCAATCGAGCTCTCCACCATCTTGCTCCGAGGCTCTTCCTCGTTCCTTTCCGTCTACAGCTTGTCAGCTGGGACATTTGTGCAACTTTAGAACAACACCGCCATCATGGCCGCTGTCGCTCCCAGTGGTGTCAACGGTGGTGCCGCCGGTGGTCAGTATGACCACTCGCGCGTCTCCCAATTCATCGGTGAGTCACCTGCCTGGCTGGCTTCTGCTTGTTGGGGGAGTCAAGGTGGTCTTCAACCCCACCTCGATATCCACCGGATTCCCCATCCCAACAAGTGCCGGCGAGCTCAAGTCGGGAGCGGACACCCCAGTGACACTCGCTGACCATGCCTTCCCCCACCCCCGCTTGCACGCTCTCCTGCTTGCCTTCCCCGTATTTCCCATCTCCCTCCCACAGGCGGCAACTCGATCGAGGTCGCCCCCTCTAGCGAAGTAACCGACTTTGTCAAGAAGCAGGGCGGTCACACCGTCATCAGCAAGGTGAGTGCGATGAGAACGCGGCGATAGCAGCCTCTGACACGCAGGTCCTGATTGCCAACAATGGTATTGCGGCCGTTAAGGAGATCCGCTCCGTCCGCAAGTGGTCGTATGAGACCTTTGGCTCCGACCGCATGATCGAGTTCACGGTCATGGCCACCCCCGAAGACCTGCGTATCAACGCAGAGTACATCCGCATGGCGGACCGCTATGTCGAGGTCCCCGGTGGCACCAACAACAACAACTACGCCAACGTTGACCTTATTGTTGACGTTGCGGAGCGTGCCGGCGTGCATGCTGTTTGGGCTGGCTGGTGAGTTTAATTGAGGGCACGCGCGCTATCTAATCGCCCCAAAACAATCCTTGAGCCCCACACTGACTTTTCCCCAGGGGTCACGCCTCGGAGAACCCCCGCCTCCCCGAGATGCTGAGGAAGGCTAAGATCGTTTTCATCGGTCCCCCCGCCTCCGCGATGCACTCGCTCGGTGACAAGATCTCGTCCACTATTGTCGCCCAGTCCGCCGATGTCTCATGCATGGCTTGGTCCGGCACTGGTATCACCGACACGGTCCTCTCGCCCTCGGGCTTTGTGACTGTCCCCGACAAGGCTTACGATGACGCTTGCGTCCACGACTGGGAGGAGGGCCTCAAGCGCTCCGAGACTATTGGGTGGCCTGTTATGATCAAGGCCTCTGAGGGTGGTGGTGGCAAGGGTATCCGTATGGTTGACTCGGGCGAGAAGTTCAAGCAGGCCTTCCAGGCCGTCGCTAGCGAGGTCCCCGGCTCGCCCATCTTCATCATGAAGCTCGCTTCGGCCGCTCGCCACCTCGAGGTCCAGCTTATGGCTGACCAGTACGGCAACGCCATCTCGCTCTTTGGCCGTGACTGCTCGGTCCAGCGTCGCCACCAAAAGATTATTGAGGAGGCCCCCGTCACCATCGCTCGCCCCGAGACCTTTGAGAAGATGGAGAAGGCCGCCGTCCGTCTTGCCAAGCTTGTCGGCTATGTCTCGGCCGGCACCGTCGAGTACCTCTACTCGCACCACGACGACTCGTACTACTTCCTTGAGCTCAACCCCCGTCTCCAGGTCGAGCACCCCACCACTGAGATGGTTTCGGGCTGCAACATCCCCGCGATTCAGCTCCAGGTCGCCATGGGTATCCCCCTCCACCGCATTCGCGACATCCGCACGCTCTACGGCATGGACCCTCACGGCTCGACCGAGATCGATTTTGATGGCGACAAGCCACAGACCGCTACTACTCAGCGCAAGCCCAAGCCTAAGGGCCACGTTATTGCCTGCCGTATCACGGGTGAGAACCCGGACGCTGGCTTCAAGCCCTCGTCGGGTGCTCTCACTGAGCTCAACTTCCGCTCCAACTCGAACGTCTGGGGTTACTTCTCCGTCTCGTCGGCGGGTGGTCTCCACGAGTACGCCGACTCGCAGTTCGGTCACATCTTCGCCTACGGCATGGAGCGTAGCGAGGCTCGCAAGTCGATGGTTGTTGCCCTTAAAGAGCTTAGCATTCGTGGCGAGTTCCGCACTACCGTCGAGTACCTCATCAAGCTTCTCGAGAAGCCCGAGTTCGAGGACAACACCATCACTACCCAGTGGCTCGACGGCCTCATTGCTGAGGGCATGACCTCGGAGCGCCCGGACACGACCCTCGCGGTTATTTGCGGTGCTACTGTCAAGGCGCACATCGCCTACGAGGCGTCCGTCGCCAAGTACAAGTCGGTTCTCGACCGCGGCCAGATCCCCACCAAGGACACGCTTCAGACCTTCTTCAAGACCGAGTTTATCTACGACGATGTCCGCTACTCGTTTGCCATGGCCAAGTCGGCCCCGCTGCAGTTCACCCTGTACCTGAACGGAGGCCGCATCTACGTAGGCTGCCGTAGCCTGAGCGACGGCGGTCTCCTCATCTCGCTTGACGGCGCCTCTCACACCGTCTACTACCGCGAGGAGGTCGGCGCGATGGTCGTCTCTGTCGACCACAAGACCACCATGATCGAGGATGAGCGTGACCCCACTCAGCTGCGCTCCCCTTCGCCCGGCAAGCTTGTTCGCTACCTCATCGACAACGGCGACCACGTCGACGCCGGGCAGGCTTATGCCGAGATTGAGGTCATGAAGATGATCATGCCTGTCACTGCCACTGAGAGCGGTATCGCCCAGTTCATGAAGCAGCCTGGCGCCCAGCTCGCCCAGGGTGAACTCATCGGCATCCTCACCCTCGATGACCCCACCAAGGTCAAGTTTGCCAGGCCATTCACTGGTATGCTCCCCTCCTTCGAGCTCAAGAACGGCCGCTACGGTACCAAGCCGCACCAGCGCCTCCGCGAGCACCTTGAGGTCCTCTACGACAACCTCGCCGGTTACGACAACACTTCGGCGGTCACTGCGTCGCTCAAGGTCGTCCAGTCGACTCTTCGCGACCAAGACCTTCCCTTCTCCAACGCGCACGATGTTCTTTCGACGCTCAGCGGCCGTATGCCCCAGAAGCTCGAGGAGCAGGTCCGCGCCGCTATCGAGACTTGCCGCAAGGACAAGCTCGAGTTCCCTTCGGACAAGCTGAAGCGCATCATTCACTCGTTCATTGACGAGAATGTTGACTTCAAGGACCGCCAGACTGTCACCAACGCGATCGCTCCTCTCCAGACTCTCATTGACGCCTTTGCCTATGGCCTCAAGGTCCACGAGTGGCAGATCTACGCCGATCTCCTCAACTACTTCTGCGAGATCGAGGAGCCGTTCGCCGACAGCACCCGCACTCAGGAGGAGATCATCCTCAAGCTGCGTGAGGAGAACAAAGACCTTGAGCAGGTCGTCAAGCTTGTTCTCTCGCACTCCAAGGTCGCGTCCAAGACCAAGCTCATCCTCCAGCTTCTTGACATCGTCAAGAGCGAGTCGCCCAAGGCTGAGTCGACCACCGAGAGTGGCGTTGCCAAGGCTCTCACTCGTCTCTCTGAGCTCGACAGCCGCCCCACCGCCAAGGCTGCCCTCAAGGCGAAGGAGGTCCTCATTGTTGGTTCGCTTCCCAGCTACCAGGAGCGCCTCGACCAGATGGAGCGCACTCTCAACTCGGCCGTCACCACCAACTACTACGGCGAGGCCGGCGGCGGACACCGCCTTCCCTCCGGCGAGTCGCTCAAGGAGATCACCGACTCGCGCTACACCGTCTTCGATGTGCTATCGACCTTCTTCGACTACAAGGACCCTTGGGTCGTCCTCGCTGCTCTTGAGGTCTACATCCGTCGCGCGTACCGCGTCTACAACCTCATGCACCTCGACTATGAGCCCTCCACCGAGACTGGCGGCCCCAACATTGTCACTTGGAAGTTCAAGTTCGGCGGTGCTGGTCTTGAGGCTGGCACGCCTCGTGTCGACTCGTCGCGTGACATTACTCGCATTGCCAGCATGAGCGACCTTACCTACCTCGTCCACGCCAAGTCGGAGCCCATGCGCTTCGGTCTCATGACCTCGTACAACTCGCTCGAGGAGCTCAAGGGTGGCTTCGCCTCGCTCCTCACCAAGTACCCCTCGTTCGACCGTGAGGAGTTCCGTGAGAAGTACGGCAACGAGGCGCGTGACCCCAACGTGCTCAACGTCGCCCTTCGTCTGTTCCACGATGAGCAGGTCCAGGACGCCGAGCTTCTCACGGAGTTCTTGGCCGTTGTCAACAACAACCTCAAGGCAGTCGCCAAGACCGGGTCGCGCCGTATCACCTTCGTTGTTTGCCGCAAGGACCAGTACCCCTCGTACATCACCCTCCGTGAGGGTGCCGACGGCTACTGGAAGGAGCAGGAGGAGATTCGCAACATCGAGCCCGCCCTGGCTTACCAGCTTGAGCTGGGACGTCTCTCCAACTTTAAGATCACCCCCAAGATGTCGACCAACCGCCAGATTCACGTCTACCACGCCGTTGGCCGCGAGAACTCGTCGGACGTGCGCTTCTTCGTTCGTGCTCTCCTCCGCCCGGGTCGCTTCACCGGCACAATGAAGCAGACTGAGTACCTCATCTCGGAGACCGACAGACTCGTTGGCGACGTTCTCGACACCCTTGAGATCGCTCAGCAGGAGTACCGCCAGGCTGACTGCAACCACATCAGCGTCAACTGTGTCTACTCCCTTAACGTCAGCTTCGATGACGTGCAGGAGGCTCTTGCTGGCTTCATTGAGCGCCACGGCAAGCGTCTCTGGCGCCTCCGTGTCACCCAGGCCGAGATCCGCGTGGTCATCGAGGAGGAGGACGGCAACCAGATTCCCATCCGCGCCTTCATTGAGAACGTTTCGGGCTTCGTTGTGAAGTACGAGGCGTACCAGGAGGTCACCAACGAGAGGGGCAAGACCATTCTCAAGTCGATCGGCGACCAGGGCCAGTTCCACCTCCAACCCGTCAACTTCCCCTACCCTACCAAGGAATCGCTCCAGCCAAAGCGCTACCAGGCGCACGTCATCGGCACCACCTACGTGTACGACTTCCCTGACCTCTTCCGTCAGGCTATTGACAAGACGTGGCAGCAGGTTCAGCAGCTGTTGCCGAACGTCAAGATTCCCTCCGACTTGCTGCAGGCCACCGAGCTTGTTCTTGATGAGCACGGCGAGCTCGTGGAGGTCAACCGCCCTCCAGGCATGAACTCGTGCGGAATGGTCGCCTGGATTTACACCATGAAGACCCCCGAGTACCCCAAGGGCCGCCGCGTCGTCGTCATCTCGAACGACATCACGTATCAGATCGGTTCGTTCGGCCCTCTCGAGGACGAGTACTTCTACAAGGCTACTCAGTACGCCCGCAAGCACGGTCTCCCCCGTGTCTACCTCTCGGCCAACTCGGGTGCCCGCATTGGTCTCGCCGATGAGGTCATGGCTCTCTTCGATGTCGCCTGGAAGGAGGCCGGCAAGCCTGAGAAGGGCTTCGACTACCTCTACCTGACTCCCGCCTCGCTCGAGAAGCTCGAGGCCATGGGCGAGGGCTCTGTTCAGACTGAGGAGATTGAGGTCGCAGGGGAACGTCGCCACAAGATCACCGCGATCATCGGTCTCAAGGACGGTCTCGGTGTCGAGTGTCTGAAGGGCTCGGGTCTCATCGCTGGTGAAACGTCGCGTGCTTACGACGACATCTTCACCATCTCGATGGTCACCGCGCGCTCGGTCGGTATCGGTGCCTACCTTGTCCGTCTTGGTCAGCGTGTCGTACAGGTTGAGGGCCAGCCCATTATCCTCACGGGTGCCCAGGCCATCAACAAGGTCCTCGGCAAGGAGGTCTACACCTCCAACATCCAGCTCGGCGGTCCCCAGATCATGTACCGCAACGGTATTTCCCACCTTACTGCGGGCTCCGACCTTGACGGTGCTCTCCAGATCGTCAACTACCTTACCTTCATCCCCGCCAAGCGTGGCAGTGCCATTCCCATCCTCCCTACCGGCGACTCTTGGGACCGTGACGTCGCCTGGAAGCCCCCCAAGGGCCCATACGACCCCCGTAACTTTCTCGCCGGCGCCGTCGAAGAGGACGGATTCCGCCCCGGTATCCTCGACAACGGCTCGTTCTTTGAGACCATGGGTGGCTGGGCTCAGACCATCGTTACCGGCCGTGGCCGCCTCAACGGTATCCCCGTCGCTGTTATCGCCGCCGAGACTCGCACCATCGAGCGCATCGACCCCGCTGACCCTGCGAACGAGAACTCGACTGAGAGCCGCGTTGCTCTGGCGGGCACCGTTTGGTTCCCCGACAGCTCGCGTAAGACGGCCACCGCCATCGAGGACGCGAACCGCGAGGGTCTTCCGCTCATCATCTTCGCCAACTTCCGTGGCTTCTCTGGTGGTATGTCGGACATGGCCCAGGCCATTCTGAAGGAGGGTGCCAAGATTGTCGACGGACTCTCCAGCTACAAGCACCCCATCATCGTCTACCTCGTCCCCAATGGCGAGCTGCGTGGTGGTGCTTGGGTCGTACTCGACCCGGCAATCAACCCCGAGTACATGACCATGTACGTCGACAACGAATCGCGTGGTGGTGTCCTCGAGCCTGAGGGCATTGTGGAGGTCAAGTACCGCAGGCCCCGTATCCAGGCTACCATGGCGCGCCTTGACCCCGAGTACGCTAAGCTCAAGGCCGCTGCCGAGAGCGACGCTGCCGGCCCCGAAGAGAAGGCTAAGGCTGCTCTCGCCCTTGAGGCCCGTGAGAAGCACCTCGCGCCCGCGTACCACAATGTCGCCACCGAATTCGCCGACCTGCACGACCGCGCTGGTCGCATGAAGGCTAAGGCCAACTGCATTCCTTGCGACTGGGAGAACTCGCGTCGCGCCATCTACTGGGCTCTGCGCCGCAAGCTGTCGGAGGTCCGCATCATGAAGAAGATTGCGGCTGCCAACCCCGACCTTACCTACCCCGAGCGCAAGGAGCTCTTTGCCCAGTTTCTGCCCTCGGAAGTTGGCAATGACAGCGAGGTCGCCGCCTTCCTTGAGAAGAGCAGCGATGCGGTCGAGGACTTCGTCCAGCAGATCCGCGACGACTACTGCGCCAACAACATTGTGTCGTGGGCAGGCTCAAACCAGCGCGGCGTCATGGAGGGCTTCCAGCGGATTCTCGACTCCCTGCCGGCCAACGAGCGTGCGCAGTTCATCGCCTCGCTCTCGCAGCAGTAAAACCGAACAGTCTCCCGTCCCCGTCGTGTCCATTGTTTCTGTAGGAAAGGAGCTGAAGGCTCCTGTGTGTTCATACTACTGCCACACAGATCGTTGCATTCGCCATAGAACATATATACAACGTGCAGACCCACATAGGGTGCAATGCATGTGCTTGAATCACACTAGAGCGAGGAGGACGATTCAGACCACACAGACGAGTCGCTGATCGCATCTAAAGTGGAGGGAGGTCTACATTCACGTGGCAACGGAACTAAATATTGGCTGGCTGGGGAGCATCACCGGCAAGGATCACGACAGTACGACAACATAACCAGACCTGCAATCCCAGCAACTACACATCACATTCTTTCTCCCCTCATTTCGTCCCATCATGGTCCCCCCACGGGAAGCAGGGGATACCCTGTCCGCCGATGACTATCTCTGGTGAGCCACATGCCGTGCAAGCTAACGCCAGGCCCATGACGACTATCCGGGACGCACTACTTCGCTCAGAGGCTAGCCTCATCCCGAGGGGCAAGTTGCATTCACTACTTCAATACTATCTTCCACGCCTGCGCAAGCCATGGGCTCCTTTTGAGGCTGCCTCGGACTCCGCTCGCAAATCTCTTTCGGCTAACTTTGTCTCTGTCCCCGGGACAAGCGCTAAGTTTGACATCGATTCTGGCGGCCGCACCCTCACGCTCCGTTTTGCGGACGAAGCTGGGATCAACGAGGTCACGGCCTTCTTTTTGTGGAAGAGCTATGCCATGCACTCGCTAGACGACTTGCCGCCTGGCACTGCCGAGGACGAGCTTCTCGAGCGTCTCTTGGCGTGGTACGAGCAGGAGCTTGTGGCGATTCCCCAAATCGTCATGGCGCTACAGTTCGCAGGCGAGGGAATGAGTGAAATTCGGAGGGAGACAGCGGGTGACCAGGGGAAGTACATTGAGGAGCTGTTCAAGGCATTCGCAATGCTCGCACAAGCATCCATCGACGAGAAAAGGTTGAAGCAAGGATTGTATTGGTGAGCCTGTTCTAGACTGCCGCTGACCTCAGGGCGAAACTTCAGCTGAGACAGCAGGAGACGCTTCTCGACCTCCTGTTTCTCATGTTGTACCAGTACACGACGCGCCCCGCTGCCGTTTCGGAGGGGCTCTTGAAAGGTGCAGTCATGTCGCTCTTTGGCACACGACAGGCGAACCGCGAGGTGTGGGACCAGGATATCGAATGCCAGCGGTTGAGTACGCGCGTGCGCGACCTGGTGCTCCTTATCGCAATCGAGTCGCTGTGCCTTGCGCAGATCGTCTCCCCGGAGGCCGAGGATGATAACACGTTCGGTGCCACGCTCATCCACTCCCGCGACAGCATTCACGCGGTACACCAGGTCATTGTGGAATATAGCGAAGAGCTGGGCGAGGGACACCATCCTGAAGCCGGGGTATTCCCCCAGTGGCCCATCGCTATTCTCTGTCTCGGCTGGTCAATCGTTCTCCGCTCCCTTCCTCCCAACCTCCAGCCACCCACGAATGATTACTTCCTCCTGGACACGAGCGACATGGACAACGCCGAGATAACATCATTTGTCGACATGGCGAATCGCGCGCTGCGTCCCAGCTCGGGTCTGTTCCCGTGGCTCGAGGCCATTTTTGACGGCCCGTTGTACAAGACGTCAAAGGACGCTTTCAGTGGCGACCTCGCCGAAGAATTGTCTGCTCTCCGTCGAAGTCCCTTCAAAGACCTCCTCATTGGCCTCGCCGATCTCATCCAACTTGACAAAATCCCAGATCGCATGGGACTCTACCGCACTTGGGAGCTCCTCTTTGGCGGAGGAAGTCGCCAGGCCTCAACGTCGTTGTCAGCAAATTTCTGGGCAGTTGACTTCGTGTTTGATTATCGCCGCGCCATTCTCGACCAAAGTTTGTTCCCGCGGGAGCCGCTGAATCTCTGCAACGTCCTCGCCGCTCTGACGGGCGTGAGCTCGGATGGCGAGATCGTGCTACACGACTCCACCACGCATACCATCACGGACGTTTACCAGTACTTCTCCAATCTTCCCTTCGTCACATTCATCGCACCTCCCGGGACATTCGACATCGATCGGCATGACGATGGGTATCACACTGTTGAGGCCGCGTGTGACTTGGAGTTGCCCGGTGGCAACATCATTTCACGTCGGACTCGCGGGATCGTACGCTCCAGCCCTGACGATGACAATACAGTCATCAGCTGGCGCTTTGGGCAGCCTGCATGGCCGTTGCTTCTTGCGATCCTCTGTGGTGCGGCAGGGATAGGGCACAAGGTGTCCAGCAGACCTGGTGTGCGTCGCATCAACTTGGAGGAGATGGGTGTGCAAGGCGATTTGACCGAGATCCTGCGATCTGGTCTCAAATTCCTGCGGTGCGTTTTCCGCTCCACCGAGGCCGCGGCGCACCTCGCAGCGGGTCAAAGCGGCGCATTTGGGCGATCCGTCCTCGAACTGGCTCTCAACGTTGCCAGTAGGCGCGAAGACGAGGACGCCATTGCCGCGCGATTCGCTATCGACATCCTCGAATCCCTGCTCCTCACTGGCAACAGCGACATTTGGCAGCACTTCCGTGGCTCCGGCTTCTTTGACTCAGCGTCGCGGCGACAGGGAAGTGTCGCGGAGCTTGTCCGCGATGAAGCGACACGTGGCGAGCACGGCCTGACCATCACATTACTGCGTCTTGTGCGCTCGCTTACAGCTGCCAATGCAGGTGACTCGCTCGTTGTGCGATCAGCTATCAAGCTTGTGTACGGAGAGGTCTGGGGCCAGTTCTCTGGATGGCGTTACAAGGATGTTTCAAAGCGCTACGAGATTGCCGCCTTGCTATTCGCAATATTCGATAGCGTTCTCAGCCACCCGCTCGGCGCAGACGCATCTTCTCCATCCCCCGCCGCCGCTTTCCTTATCGAGGTTTTGGTTAAAACGGCCAGCCCGCTTACATACAAGCCGCTCGTCGACGTGCTCACGCAGTCATCACAGCTTGTCACCAAACTTATCCAGTCACGCCGGTGGTCGGATGCCAGCGCTGTGTCCGTAACGTTTGACAACGCTGCATCCCTCCTTGCCACTCTCGTGCGTCTTGCTCCCTCTCTCAATGTCGCCACTACCGCGCTGCCCTACTCGATTTTTGCGTCCACTGTCGTCCTGCCTGGTGGACACCGCATCCAGCTCGCCGATCGCCTGTTTGACCTGATTACCGATCCAGCCATGCAAACGACGAGCCTTCGACTTGTGCTGCGTCTCGTACGAGTGTACCTTCTCACGACACACACTGGCACCCAGCGCCCCTCTCTAGCAGGGATGCTTCGCCGCGCCAACGTCAGCATTGAGAAGCTTGCTGATCTCGCATTTTCCTCCGCCGCCGAGGACGTCAAGCCCGACGCGTGGGCGTTACTCGGCACCATCATTCGCACGCAACCCGGCTGCGCGGCCTTCTGTATTGGGCCCAAGAATGATGCACTCGCCGGACCGCTCAAGATGGCTGTCGAGGAGGTAGCCGGATGGAAAACGCTCATGAACGGCGCGCCGTCTGCACTCGCCGCAGTTCTTGGCTACCTCCAAGCTGTGCTTGACTCGCCAAGCGCCAGCAACGGGGTCGCGGCGCTGCGCAAGGTGGATGCGTTTTGGCAAGCCGTGTACGAGGTGTCGATCAGGAATGTGGCCAAACCTTCGTCGCTGGCCGAAGACATTGCCCAGCGTGTGCAGGACTACGCGTACGCTGTCCAGTCCAAGGCAAACGCGTCTGGCCTTCTTGCAGCCGAGCTTGCGCTGGTGTTTGAGGCGGAAGGGCCCGAGACCAAGGCACTCAGCCTTGTGCTTTCTTTGTTCCGCAACACAAGCGCGTTGGAGGACGTCGCCACTGGCGCTGTGCGCACCACATGCGACCCAGCTCTACATGCCAACGAGGCGGCCGCATTGGAGGAGGACGATATTCAGGTCGTGCGCCAGCGCACCATCTGCCTTCCGGAAGAGCGCGTGTATGGCGTGCAGTACCTGTATGACGGGCCACTCGTGATGCTCAACGACCACCAGAAGCAGGTGGCTGTGAACAGGTCGCTGGCTGTTCTCAACCTCAACTGGTCCCAGCTGGACGCCGACATAGCCTTCACCAAGGCTTGGCGCCTTCTCGCCGAGATCGCGTCTGAGTGGACGCAGGGCGACGGCCTCTGCGCAAAGGCCTCTCTGCGTGCCGCTGCTGTGGTCTCGCACGAGCTCGCCGACGAGGACCGTGGGGGCGACGTGATGCTGGCGATCCAGACCGAGCGCTTGGCCATTCTTGCTGTACTGCTCGAGGTGGCACTTGCCCCCGAGACGGAAGCGACCGAACCCGATGTCGTTAAGGAGCTCGCTAGATCGGTGCGTCGCATCGTTGAGACGCCGCTATTCAACCCGCTCGTCTCGTTGCGCCATCCAGAGCTGCTGCCCATCCACCGACCAGTGCTACGAGTGCTCTTATCGCTGTCGCAGGCCAAGACTGGCGCGGCGCAAGACGACGTGAGCGAAGTGCTCTTTGACTCCGGCGCGAGCTTCGCTCTCGACGCGGCCGACTGTATTCTCGATTGGATCGTGCGGGGGCGCCCGGCTGCGGAGGCTGATCTTGGCCTTGTCGTCGCCCTTCTTTGTCAGATGGAGCGCGCTCCGCTCGGTGTCTGGCTTGACAAGCTCATGCAGGTCAACTTGATTCCCCGCTCTCTTGAGCTCATTGTGCGCACCAGCCCTGTCGACGGCGTCCTCCCCCCCCATTTCCACACTATTCTCTTGCTTCACCTTGCCATCTCGACCAAGACTCCCACCGCTGAGAAACTCGCCGTCTCCGGTATCCTCCAGGCGTACTCGGATAACGTCGTTGCTGTAGCTGCCGAGGCCGCCAGTATCGACCCGTCCAAGGATGAGTCGCTGCATCGCGCGTGGTGCGGCATGCTGCTTACCGTCAAGGCGCTTCTGGGCAGCTTAGGTGGCAGCTTTGCCCGCTCTGACGTCGTGCCGTGGGTCCGAGTCGTGTTACCGCAGATGCTCCGTGCGCTTGAGTGGCATGAGGCGCCGCTCTCGCGTCCCCTACTCACGGAGATGCGGCTGGTCGCCGACATCTTCTACTGCCTCGCCGATACGCCCGGCACTGGCCTATTAGACGACTTTGCGCCCGCCGCGCTGAGTCTGCTGAGAGGTGTAGGCTACGCACTCTCGCACCCTCATCGCTTCGCCATCCTTGTTGTCCCGGAAAGTGAGGAGGAGCACGCCGCACTCGAGAAGGAACTCGAGGCGATCGAGAAGCAAAAGGACGACGTCAACCTCGTTGACTCGCGCACGCCCGTCGTGGCCGCCGCAACGAGTGGGCTAGTGGATGCGACGCGCAGCGTACTCGCCGCGCTGGTGCGGTTCACGCGCGCATTCCCACTGTTGTCTGGCGACGTCGAACCGCAGCCGGAGCTCCTGCTCCGCGACGAGGATGACGCAATGGTCAGCGCGTCGAGTGATCCCATCGGCGCGATCAATGACGTCTTCCTCCTCCTCATCAACCTCGTTGAGCGTCTGAAGGGCGGGGACCGCGCACTGGCTCAGCAAGGCGTTGAGGCAGCTGCGCTCCTCGCCGTCACGCAGCTCCTTAGCCGTCGGACGCTGCAGCCCGACCTGTCTGACATGGATGTTGACGCCCCCGAGAAGCGGCGCAACAGCATCGCCAACCGATCGGGCAGCGTGCTGCGCGAGTTGCAAGGCGACGTACGCTCCATGCTCCCCGCCGGCCCAGGCTTATTGGGGTACCTCCGAGGCATTGCTGAAACTGAATTCGGAGATGCTTGAGAAAGAAGCGACTAGAATTTTGTTGTACAACCTACAGATTACATAGGCATGGCGTTTATGTCAAAGAGTCACAGTACGCGAGGGTGGAACAGGTGGCGAGTTGGTGCACTCGCCATAAACGGGTCAGCACATGAAGTTGTACAAGCGTTCATGGAGGGAACAACCCGACGATATTGAGTACATGGCACTGCAAAGTGTTCAGGTGGTGGTGATACATGTCACTGTGCCGCTGGGGCTATGATATCTATGGAGGTAGAATGAGTCTAGAAGATTTGAACCTAACAATGAGCCCTGTCATTGCCCGGACAGGCTAGCTGCCATCGAAGAATGATACAGCGCTGGCCGAAAGGCCCGGCGCGGCCAACAAGGTGCTACGCCCCTCGAGGGCTTAGCACTCGCCGAGGAACCGGTTCTTGGGCCACTCGAGACCGGGCATGGCATCCTGTAGCTGCTCAAACGTCGTGATGTTGGGGTTCGTAAATGCGACGCGATGCTTGTCGATGAAGTCGGCTGTCGGATAGTCGGGAGGGTCGCAGCCGATGTTGCGCTTCTTGGGGTCCTGGTACACGCGGATGTAATCGACGTGCATCTCGACGGGCCAGAGCTCGTCAAGACCTTCAAAATCGATGTAGCCGAAGTTGGGCGAGATGCCGAGGTTAACGATCATGTACATGGGCTCGCGCGACACAATGCGCTGGCCAATGCCCGCATCAGAGTTCGGGCCCATCGCGCCTTCGCGCAGCGTCCACGCCTTCTTGCCGTCGCTGAGCCATGAGATGTACCCATCGTTGTCGTTGTCCTTGCTGGGCTGCCATTCGACACCGAATACCTGGAAGCACCCTTGCTCGTGCGTGTAGCATGCCTGGTCCGTCTTGGCCAGCAGCGAAGTGGCCTGCTGCCAGATACTGCCACGGTACTGGTTAAAGTGCGAGTTTGATACGTTGTAGACCGTGACGAGATCGGTCTGATTGATCCAACCGTACCACGGGTTGAACGGCGCCCACTGTCCAGACAGCGACACCTCGCCAACCTTCGAGTCACTGACTGCGGCCTCAATCATGTCGATCTCTGGGGCAGCACGCCCAACGTACGTCCCATCCGGACGGATAGGTCCCGGGTGGCTCTTATCGCCTGGGCAAGTGCAAGCTGAGAGGCGCTGGCCAGAAAGGTACGACAGAGTCATGTTGTAGCTGGGGTCTCCCTGTGTTTGGGCCACTTCCGGCACACCGTTGAGGGACTGGTTCTTGAGCGTACCCACATCGCAGCTATCGTAGCTGTAGGGCCACATGCCGTCCGTCGTCCCACCATAGCCGGCGCGGCCGAGATTGCCCATGGTCCAGACGGCGGGCCACAGGCCCTGCACATTCGACTTGCCCGGTAACGATACAGCGGCCTCGATATATCCGCCTGTGAAGCAGAATTTGTTCCAAGTGTTCATCACTGGATGTGGTCAGCACGCTGATAAAGAGTCGTCACTCACTTCCACCGGTGTAGTTGCGTCTATTGTACTGCTCATTGGTCAGAGTGATCACGAGACTACCGTCACGGGTCGTGAGTCTCTTAGGATCGTACCACTCCAAGTTGTTGGTGGGCCAGTAGTGGAGATCTTCGGCCTCCCAGTAGGGGTCGTCTCCGGGGTAGAATGAGCGTCCTGGGTGGTTGAACTCATCGCTGAAGATCAAGTCCCATGTCTCCCCGGTCTCCAGCGAAACCTTCTGGTACGCCTCAGGTGGGGTGTCTGGGTCGATAGGCTGGCGGACCAAAGGGACCTGGCCGCTTGCATTGGTGCCTCCGAGACCGAACGCGCCATTGGTCGTCTGATGGCGCTCAGTAAACTCGGTGATGATAGGATAACCCATGAACAGGACAACGAGGATAAGCGTAATAATAAGCAGACATCCGACGTTGGTGAAACCGCGGACAGTGAGGAGCGATCGGAAGAAGCCAGTCTTGTAACTCTGCCTCACGGTTGGATTATGGAGGTCGTCATCCTCCTCTGGGCCCATGGCGGCGTAGAGACTTGGATTCTCGAGGCCGTAGTTGAGGACGATGCGCTTTCCTTCCCGTTTGAAGCCGAAATGGCCATAACCCGAGTCACGTACGTTCTCATCCGACCCCTTCTCGTAGTGGCCAAACTCCGAAGCGCCCTGTTGGTTCGAGGAGTAGCCGTGGTGCTGTCGAAGGTACTCGCGGTAGCTCAGTTCTCTCCCGGTCAGCGGCGCGCCGCTCATAGACGTCTCTTGTGTCGGCAGGCTAGCTACGGAGTCGGCGCCATACAGGCTGGCTCCTGGCGAGATACCAGAACCGTAGGGCATGTGTACGTGGTCCGACGAGTAGTCGCTCGCGTCCGAGTCAGGTCTGCCCCGCCGGGGAGAGTTTTGGGACGACGCGCCAGAGGAGCGATTGACGAAGCTTGAGGGTGGGTAGTGGGGTCTCCGCGGTGAATGATCCTCGTTGTCAGACGACACTCCGCTATAGGGCCTCCGAGGGGTTGAGGGCATTGAGGAGTCGGGGGGCGTTCCGTAGGCCGACGTTCTAGGCGTGATGACCTTGATGTCTGGAATGGGGTCACGTATGGGGTACCCGCGCGCGTCGTATCGGGGAACGCTGAACCCGGTTGCTCCGGCGCCGGTGAGGGAGGGAGAGTGAGATCGCGTGCGGACAATGTCACCACCCGAGTTGGTGGCGTACTCTGACGATTCTGACGACTTCTTGGAGTAATGAGGGATGTAGGACTTGCTGTTGGACGAGTCCTTGGACGCGAAGCGCGATGCTATAGGGGTAGAGACGGGTGGTAGAGGCTTGTCAGCCGTAACACTGGCCTCGGGGACGCTCTCGGTGCGCTTCTTCCGTCTTGCCCACCCAGCAAGAAGGTTTCTGCCGTTTGAGGAGTTGGATGGGGAGGGGTAGGTGTCCTGCTGTGCAGCAAAGATGGAGGGGCTGTTGGGGTCTGCGGACGGCGAGAGGCGGGGGGAGAAGCGCGAGCGGAGCTGGGTGGGTGAAGTGACGGACGAAGCGCGACCGTGAGAGGGGGCGTTATCGTTTGCTGGAGGTGAGTTGGTGGCCTTTGAAGTGTTGGTATTGCGGCTCGGACCAGCGGCCTGCTGGCGCGAGAAGGGCGCCATGACGGTGGTGCGGCCAAGAAGGCTTGGCGGGAGGGAAGTTGAAGAATGGGGTTGGCGGGGGGGGGGAGTGGAGCAGGGTGCTCAATGGATGAGGTGGAGAGCGTTGGAAAGTGGGTGGTGAGGTTGAGAGGAGCGAACAGACGGAAGGAGAACGTTGAGATGTAAAAGAAAGCAAGAGGATGGATATAAAGGGGAAAGACGCGACTGACTGTTCGCTGGCGGGAGGAGCAGTACGTACGCGCGGAGAGAGCGGAGAAAGCGGAGAGGACGGAAAGAGGTGGTGAGTGAATGAGGAGATAGCCAAAGGCCGGCGCCCTCATTTGCCTTGTCCTAATCTGCCAGGGGCCACCCTAATCCGGCCCAGCTAATGCATCTAACCAGAGCGAGTTTCACACATGCACACATACTGCACACCTCCTTGCACAGAGGTCCGTGCGTCCCTCCTGGCTACTAACTCGACTGATGATCGCCCAACCACCGTGCCCGCACCTACACTGTATAGTAGTCAGAGAAGTGCCACCCCAACCTTCAACAACCCTGCTCTCCCCCTCCTCCCTGGAGGCCTGGAGTCATATCTTCTCACCCCTCTTCAACCCTACTCGTCATTTCATTCAGATCACATTGGACAACGGCAATATAATTCACACCTGCACTTTGAAACGTAAGCCGAGCAAGCCGTATGAGGGACGAGATTTGCACTGCACAGGGCAGAGTGACACGTGCACCCTGGGTTCCGCGGTTAGGTCAGACCCTTGAACTAATGTTCTTGGCCTCTTGGCTGACGAGGCAACCACAAGGGATACTCCGTTGTGCCCTTGACTCCCCTGAACCCCTTCCGGGCCGGTCTCTGGCGATCTGCCTTCTGGTTGATTCTGGAGGCGTTTGAGAGTTGGACGCGTTTGCTCAGCTCACCTTTACTGGCACCATTGACCCTTCACTCATCCTCCTCTTCGGCCTCTTCCTCTCCTCACGCGTCTCTACTGTCGCGTGCTATAATCTTCTTCACGTCATCTTGGCCGCACATCCACCCTCTACCAAGCTACCAAGGCCTTCAAAACCTTCTGGTACCATCCTAAAAGCTATACCCAATCTGGATTCAACATTGTGGGAATTTGCGAAGCGCTCTGAGCCAAAGATCTGCCTGCCAATACATGACAACAAGGCACGCGCTACTGCGGGGCGTGGCGACATTACTGGCGGCCATTCGCCGAGGCTGTGGAATCGTGAGATCGTGAGATCGTGTGATCGTGTGAAAGACTACGAGCCCGTAAATACTCGCCGTGATGAGCGCTGGGTATAGCGTGGACGCGACGTAACTGGTTGTGCTGATGGGAGGATGGGGTCACTGCATGTGTGAGTGACGCAAGTGACACGCAAGGAATGAAGACGCGCACCGACTTGCGTACTCGGTGCAGGTGGCGTTTCACCATGGCTGAGACACGACACGTCCGGATCAACCCCCCGAACGCCTTCCGAAATTCCGCGGCATGCTGGCAAGGGGCAGAGGCTGAAACTGCCCCACTCGCACTTCTGTTCTCTCAACAGCGCGGAGTTGTGCAAGAGTCCGCACCTCAAATGCTCCCGCTTCTCTCAATTATTTCTTCGCAATTTTGATTGAATATATGCGAGGCCAAACTGGTTGGCCGTGCCTGGCCACCGGGGGGTGCAGCCTTTGCATCGACGAGTGAGAGTTTCGACTTCTCCATCCTTGCCCAAGTCAGCGGCCTACCTCAAGTCATCAAAACGCACCTCGACCAGTTTCTCATTCTCGCCTAACCCCGTGAAAGAGCACCCAAAATGATCATCTCGAAGCAGAACCGCCGCCTCGTGAGTGTCGAGCCTATGGGGCTCGCGTCGTCGTGGTCAACGCCCGACTTGCGCGCGTGCCCGCATTCTCTTTCCTCGTCGCTTTTGGACACCAGCTGACCTAAGATTTACGAGCAGCTCTTCAAGGAGGGTGTCATGGTCGCGCCCAAGGAGTTCAACCGCCCCTCGCACCCCGACCTCACCAACGTCCCCAACCTCGAGGTCATCAAGGCTATGCAGTCGCTCACCTCCAAGGGCTACGTCAAGACCCAGTTCTCGTGGCAGTGGTACTACTACACCCTCACCGACGAGGGTCTTGCCTACCTCCGCGAGTGGCTCCACCTCCCCGCCGAGATTGTCCCCATCACCCACACCAAGCCCGCTCGCCCCGCTGGCCGCCCCGCCGGCTACGGCGCCGGCCGTGAGGGTGGTGCCTACCGCCCCCGTGGCGACCGTGAGGGCTACCGCCGCCGCGACGACGGTGACAAGGAGGGTGCCGGTGCCGAGTACCGCCCTGTGAGTTGAAACGGCAGGCGAGGTAATGGCATGTGAGGATGGGGAATACTTTGCAGGCAAAGGCTCTGCCTTTCTGCGTGTATCTGCCCTAGACCCGCGTCCTTCTTTACCATCGCGCCCCGCGTTCCCGCGCGATCACAGCTGACCCCAGCGCTTCGGCGGTGTCGGCCGTGGCCAGGGTGCTCCCGCTTCGTAAACAACTGGGAGGACAGGTGCGCCCGAGCGTCCTCTCCGTTCAATGGTAGCCGCTATCTAGACAGGAGTGTAATGCGACGTTCGGTGCTTGCTGGTACTATCTGGTGCGGTGCTCATGGGGGATTGACTCTGTACTGTGGGCGTCGATCGGTGATGGTGCCAACTACTGATCTGGGCCAACCATGTGAACTTGATGAACTCACACTGGCCTCTTCCTCGGTCATGACGATAAGAATTTAACATTTTGTGCCATGGCGATGTTTATGCCTATGTCCTGGCCGACGCCGCGACGCTTACGATACGCCGACATGGACGGAAGGTTGCGGAACGGGCCCGGCTCCAACATAACCCTTACCCCATGACAGAGGCCCATCGAAAGACTGCATACGCTTTATAATTACTCTCCACTCCAGTCCGGAAGCACTACGTTGCCCGCTCCACTTGCACTGCCCGGGGCTTCGAGTCGAGGTGTACAACTTCTGGCTTGTCAATCCCAGCGTCCGTCCCAAACTGGTCGACCTTGGTCCCCTTGAACCGCCACGCCGGCACGTGGTGCTCGAAGAGCAGGTCCAACTCAGCATAACTACGCCCGCGCGTCTCGGGGATGCGCGTCCAGATATACACGGTGCAGAGAAACGCGCTGGCGCCCCAGAAGATACCACTCTTCGCGCCCCAGTTCCACGACGTCGGCGAGAGCATGCGCGGCACGATAATCCCGCAGGTGATGTTCATGATCTGGTACGCGATGCGGGAGAGCGCAATTGTCTTTTGGCGGAGGCGCGTGGACGAGAGCTCGCCGATGAGCGTGTAGCACACGGGGCCGAGGGACGAGTTGTAGCAGAAGTTGAGGGCGATGAGGAGCGCGCCGATCGCATACGTCGTGTCCGTGCCCCGCGGCGAGTCTTTGCCCACCCAGCCAAGGCCGCCGATAATGAAGAGCACTACGGACATCAGGCCCATGCCGGAAAGATAGATTGTGCGGCGGCCGAAGAAGTACAGCGCAATCCAGGAGAAGAACGTGCCAATGACAAACTGCCGTCAGCAGGTGGAGCTATGGCTTGCGCACCATGCTATTGAGGACCATGTTTAGGCTGAAGGAGAGGTTGGTGCCAATGCCTGCCTGCTGGAGGAACTGAACGCCCTGCCCGATGAGATTTTGTCCGCTGAGGAGTTGCATCGCGAAGACCATCATGGACGCCTCGGTGCGGCGGCGGTCGATTCCTTTGAAGCACTCGATGTAGCTCGTGCCCTCTTCGATGGAGCGCTCGAGCTCGTTGGTGTGGACCATCATTGCGACATTGTTCTTGATGTCCTGCTCGCTGACGTATTCTGGGTTTGTGAGGCGGCGGAGAGCCTTCTCGGCGTCCTCAAGTCGGTTGTTGCGTACGAACCACCACGGCGAGCCGGGCGCGCAACACACGATAATGAACAGCGGAATCACCCACATCCATTGAAGGGTGAAAGGGAGGCGCCAGGACCACTCGCCTTCAATGTCCAGCGTCGCCTTCACTACGCCCGAGGACAGGAGGATGCCGACACCCCAGCACAGGTTGACATAAGCGGTGAGGTAGCCGCGAAGCTGGATGGGGCAGACTTCCGACGCGTATGTCGTAGTGAGAGTCTGGAACACTCCCCATGGGATGCCGCAGAACACCTCGGCAATGACAAGCATTGTGAGGCTTTGGGCGAACACGAAGAGGAAGATGAAGCAGGTAAGTGCGATGATCGAGACCTGCATGACGATCTTGGGCCCGAAGCGGTCCGCGGCCCAGCCGTTGATGAGAAGGCCAATGATGCCGCCCGCACTCGAGCCGTTCGAGAGTGCGCTCTGCCACTCTGCGGGGATCACGTAGCCGTTAGGCGAGTCCGGCGCCGGCACTCCAAAGCGTTGTAGGAACGATGGGTGACCGTAGAACGAGCCTGCCATCAGCCATGACTGGTCAGTGCTTACCAATGACGACGACATCATAACCTTCCATGATGAGGGCGAAGGAGAGGGCCATCGACCAGAAGATAGCGCGCCGATGCGTTCGCCACCCCGATGCCAGCGTCATGTTATGCTCGACTGCCTCGGCGGCCGCAGCATTCTGCAGCGCCGCCGCATCCATATGTCCGGTCTTCTCGTCGAGGACGACAGTATCGTTAACCATGTTGATCTCGGTGTGTGGGGCACCTGGGTCTCCGCACTTCGCCTTATATTAGGCCAAGGAAATCGAAGCTTACGGATCTGCTTCAGTTCGGCTTCCCGGATACCATCCCCGAAGCGCATTACCAGACAAGCTGCGCAGGAGGGAGTTGATGATCAGGTGAGCGATGGGCATGGTGTCATCTCAGCGAAATCTCGCCGAAGCGCGCTCGTCCGAAGCAGCCGCAGAAGACCAGCTGTGGGCATGGTAGACGCATCTGTGAGGCGGGCTGCGGGACACACGCGCGGAGTCGCCATCGGAGGCGAACAATAGGCCCTCTCGCGCGCCGGGTGGCCGGGCCGGGCGGCGCGTCTGGTCTCGGGAGCTGATCAACACCGACCTTTAAAGACCGGTCACACTTTATCACCGGGGCTCAACGCCGGTGTACACCAACACCGCCCCTATTACACCGAGAACTGACCACATCCTCGCCGATGAAGAAGCGCAGCGACACGAGCGCCGCAGGTCGAGTGCCCAATGCAAGAGCGCTGCAGGCTGGGTTAGCTTCTCGAATCAAGAACTCCGACGGAGCGCGCTGTCGCAGAGAATTGAATAGGGCGCCGCGCATACCGGTCTTGCAAGATCCAGCGAACACCGAGTTACCGTCGCCGAATTCGGCCCGATTCTGACGTACTTGTTGTCATGGTGGGCGGAAACCTACTTTACTGGAAGCCCCCCGCCCGCTTCCCACCATCAATAGCACATCAGCAACATGAAGTTCACGGATGGATTGTAAGCTGGCTGGGTGAACGCACTGACCGAAGATGGAGACGTCCCACCGGCGTCAACTTTGTCGGCGGCGTCGAGGTCGTCGAGGTGTTGCGTGAGAGCAAGGACGGCGTTGAGTTCATCGTCGCACCACGGCATGTCGCTCACCGCGGCGATACGTTGAACAGTGAGCTCATGTCCTACGCCCTACTGAGCTGACCAAAGGCCCGCTTTTGACGGTGAGCATCTCGTCGCCGATGGACGACGTGCTCAAGGTGCGTGTGGAACACCATGCCGGCGGGCACAACAGGGGGCCGCACTTTGAGCTTTTCCCAGACGGTGCACCCGCGACGCCCAAGACGAGTGTATCGCGACCCACCGAGGATCACATTTGCTTCAAGTCGGGCTCAGTGGCAGTGGACATCAACACTGCGCCCAAGTCGTACGCGCTCCGCTTCACCGACTCAGCCAAGGGTGATGACGACTTCCTCTGCGCCACCGAGCCCAAGGGCCAGGCATACGCCGACGTCCCATGGCATCTTACCTTTGGGCAGCAGAGCCAGGCTGGCTGCCTCACCACGTTGCCGGCCAGCATGGCGCGTTCCGACCACTTCGCGCTCGACAGCACGCGCGCCACAGGCCTGGTACGGTACATGGTCAACGAGCTCACGCTGTCCGTTGGCGAGACAATCTACGGGCTCGGCGAACGCTTTGGACCGTTTGTCAAGAACGGTCAGGTCGTCGGTATTTGGAACCAAGACGGCGGGACGTCATCCGAGCAGACTTACAAGAACATCCCTTTCTACCTCTCTTCCAAAGGGTACGGGCTGTTTGTAAACCACCCCGAGGAGGTGGAGTTCGAAGTCGGCCGCGAAAAGTGCTCCAAAATCGGCGTGAGCGTGCGTGGCGAGCGCCTCGAGTACTTTGTTATTGGCGGCGGCAGCATCAAGGCCGCGCTAAGGAACTACGTCCGCATGACCGGCCGCCCCGCCTTGCCGCCCGCCTGGACGTATGGGCTGTACCTCTCGACATCGTTCACAACGTCCTACGACCAGGAAACGGTGTCGGGGTTCCTGAGGGAGATGCGCGAACGCAAGTGCCCCGTGCGCGTGCTGCACCTCGACTGTTTCTGGATGAAGCGCTACGACTGGTGCAGCTTCCAGTTTGATCCGGACACGTTCCCCGATCCGGAGAAGTACCTTGCCGACGTCAAGCGCGAGTACGGCGTCAAGGTGTGCGCGTGGATCAACCCGTACATCTCGCAGCGCGCTGCCATTTTCGCCGAGGGCGTCAAGAAGGGGTACTTCCTCAAGCGCCGAAGCGGGGACGTGTGGCAGTGGGACGAGTGGCAGCCCGGCATGGCTATTGTGGACTTCACGAACCCCGCCGCGTGGAAGTGGTATGCTGGGCTCGTGCAGCGTCTGCTCGACATGGGCGTCGACACAGTCAAGACCGACTTTGGCGAGCGCATCCCCCACGTCGACGTGGTCTACCACGACGGCTCGGATCCATCCAAAGCGCACAACTTCTACTCGTTCTTGTACAACAAGTGCGTGTTTGAGGTCGTCGAGAAGAAGTACGGCAAGCACGAAGCAGCGCTGTTCGCGCGATCCGCGACAGCCGGTGGCCAGCGTTTCCCCGTGCACTGGGGAGGCGATTGCGAGAGCACGTACGAGGCCATGGCCGAGACTCTGCGCGGCGGACTCAGTCTCAGCGCATCGGGTTTCGCGTTCTGGTCTCACGATATCGGCGGGTTCGAGGGCAAGCCAGACCCCGCGTTGTTTAGCCGCTGGGTCGCCTTCGGCCTCTTCTCCTCCCACTCGCGCTTGCACGGCAGCGGCTCATATCGCGTGCCTTGGAACTATGGTGAGACCGCCGTCACGGTCACGGCCAAGATGGTGCGCGCGAAGTGCCGCCTCATGCCGTACATTTACGGCGAGAGCATCAAGGCCCACGAGACAGGTGTCCCCGTCATGCGCGCAATGATCATCGAATTTCCAGAAGATCCGGCGTCTGCTCACCTCGACAAGCAGTACATGTTTGGCGACAGTCTTCTCGTCGCTCCCGTCTTCCACGGTACCCGTGCCGACTTCTACATCCCGGCCGGCCGCTGGACATGCTACTGGACAGGTGAGGTGATTGAGGGGCCCAGGTTCGTCCGTAAAACCGACTACCCCATCGACCAGATTCCCGTTTTCGTGCGCCCCAACTCGGTACTCCTCCTTGGGCCCGAGAGCATCGAGACGCCAGACTACGAGTACGCCAAGGTCGGCCTCGAAGTGCGCACGTTCGAGCTCGAGTCTGAGGTTGAGGTAAAGGTCCCAACGGGCAAGGGCGCCAAGTGGGCCGGTTCCGTAAAGGTCGCGCCGGGTGGCAAGGTTAGCGCCTCGGGTGTAACTCTCAAAAAGTAGACTATTCCTAGGAAAGATTGTGCTGCACGTACACGCTGAGCCAAGCGCGCCCGTGCTTCCTTCGCCGCGCCCAGTGCTTATCCACCATAACCGTACAAGACTTCGTTTTGCTTGCCATGTCGATCGTCAGTAGACACCGTAGACACATGGCCAAGTGAACTTGTGTAGGACTGTGATGACATACAATGCACGTGCGCAACGCGCTGCGCAGAAGTGTCCGTGAAGAACATGAAGAGCTACGATATGCCCCTTGTCGCAAGCCGGACAGCGATGGCCCGCCGCCAGTTACAGGGATATTTATGGGTAACCTTAAAGCCCAGAATTGCAACAAGCCCGAGGCTTTACGCAGAGAAAGCAATGGCCGCGAAGACGGCGCCGAGGGCGACGGCAATGGGGGCGTACGACTTGATGGCGCCCGAGGTGGCTGAGGCCGAAGGCCTGGCCGAGGCGTTGGTCGACGAGCCGGACTGCGAGCCAACGGCGGCGGAGCCCTTGCCGGTGGTGATCTGGGGAGCGGCAGCAGTCTGGGTGCCGACCTTGGGCTGGAAGACGGTGCCCGTGCCAGGGATCTGGGTCTCAGTGACATTGGCCGAAGTCTCAATGTAAGCCTCGGCGGCGGGGAGGCCGAGACACTCGATAATAGACTTCATGGCGTACTTGCCCGACTCAACGGCCATGGGGAGGAAGTATCCGACGGCGAGGTCGACAGTCTGCTGGTACAGGTCGTGCTGGAGGACGATGAAGCCGGTGTCAAGCTCGGGCACGGTGTCGAGGATGTCCTGGAAGCGCGAGACGGCAGTCTGACCGTTGGCCTGGCCGCCGGGAATGTTCCAGTCGGTTGTGTCAAGAGTCTGGCCGTTGTGGCGGGTCCACATAACAGGAGTGAGACCCATCTGCGCGGCAATGGCACGAACACGGTCGTCCATGTCACCGTAAGGCGGGCGGAAGGTGTTGGGGGTCACACCGACGACATCGTGAATGGCCTGCTTGGTCCACCCGAGCTCAGCAACGATCTCCTCGTTGGTAAGCTTGGTGAGCGAGGGGTGCGACCAGGTGTGAATGGAAAGCTGGTGGCCGGCAAGGTACTCGGTGACGACCATGGAAGGGTACGAGACGACGCGCGAGCCGACGAGGAAGAAGGTCGACTTGATGTCCTTCTCGTCGAGGTAGTCGAGAAGGAGCGGAGTGTATGGCGAAGGTCCATCGTCAAACGACAGACCCCAGGTGTACTGGTCTGGGCACTCGGCAATGTCGGTCTCACGAGTGCAGCCACCGCAAGTCCACCAGCAGCGGCTGGCGTCGTTGGCGGCCTCGGGCGAGCCCGCGCAGGTGCCATCGGTGACGGTGAGGTTTGGGACGAGGGTCCAGTCAATCTCCGAGATCCACCTCTGAACCTGGGGCGAGTTGGTGGGGGGAATCTTGTCAAGCTCGGGGTAGTTGAGAGAGGATGGGGTGGTGGGAATCACAGGCGCACGCTCGACAGTGGGCGTCGCACCAGGGAGGCCGGTCGAGAACAAGGCGACAGTCTTTGACGACGGGGCATTCTGGGTGATCTCTGCGAGAGGCCTAAAGTCAGATCTGTGTCATGTGTGGAATGTGGAGCTCGCGTCGCCGCTCGCGTGAAATGCGTGCCGTGCGGTCGCGCGGGCGCGCACGGGCCATCGCCGCCGGACATGGCCGCAGGGCGAAGGGCACGCGCGTCGTTGGGCCCAAGGCAGACTTACGGGATCTGGTATCCGTCGACGGTGTGCAGAGGCTGGGCAGGGATGTCCGACCGAATGTTGCCGGTGACGGCGGGAGCGACAGCCTGCGCGGCAGCGCCGGAGAGGAGGGAGAGAAGGATAACAGAGGCCATTGTGACTGGGCTCGTCGGGGGAAGGGTTGAAATGAGGTGGCGGCGTGGACACGCGAAGAGCGAAAGATGTGGATGGATTGATCTAAGGAGTGTGTCGGTGTCGTTGACGAGTCAAAAGTGTGTTGGACTTTGGACTGTCGATGATAGAGTCGCGAAGGCGTAAAGAGACTGTGAAGAGTCTTAAGATGAAAGCAGTTGCTGGAAAGTGGGAAGGATGAAAGAGAGAGTGAAGAGGCGATGGGAACAAGCGGCGCACAGAGCATTGGCCTCGTCCTTGAGGTCTGTGAGCGAGGTGAGCACGCTGCACGCGCTGGGCGGGTGGACAGGGGTCCCAGCGCTACGCGACGGGGACCTAGGGGGGGGGGGGGCCGGGGGAAACCTCATGCATTGGACCATGGTGGGGGCAGACAGGTTCAAGGTGGCTTGGACAACCTGAGTGCTGAGTTTGGGGAGTGAGGGGGTCGATGCCGGCTGCCGGGGTGATTGTTGCCTGCCAAGACATTCTCCGGCGCCGTCAATCAGGGTATCTCCGTGCCACAGCAAGGGTGAACACTTCCGAAGGCAACTTGTGAGCTGGATGCGGGGGTGCACGACACTTGCCCCGCTCATCGCACACTACCCTCACCAATCCTCGATTATGTACATGAAACGCGGCGCAGCACTCAGAGGATGCAAGTGTGCAGCGCGAGCAGCAATCTGGCAGCTGCAAGCGTGTCTACATGTTCAAGGGACCATAATCGGGCTTGCGACTGGCCGCGCTGGCAGATGGCAGCATGCGCACGCGCATGCCATGTTGCTCTTCATACAAGTGACCAGCCGGACGTCCTCGAAACCTTGCAGCAAGCCTGTGGATGCTTTTGCACGGTTCAGTGTGGCTGCCGTCAGCAACGTCGCCACAGGCAAGGGTGTGACTGGGGCTGGAGATAGGACGGCGCGAAGAGGCAGTTGGGCAGTCAAGGTGATGCGGGCAAGTCCCGCACGCCAGTCTGGGAGCGAACGGCTGGCCCATTGTTCCGCCAAGACGCACTGCCACGGGATGACAGGTCTTGGCGGCTTAATGGGAACGGATTTGACGCCGCTCAGACCACTCCCTTGTCGCGTCACCACATGTGTGCGGAATTGGGTGGATAGCGAGACGAGCGAGGCTGCGGCTGGTATGAGCATTGATGGGATCAATGGGATGACATGTCCAGGCGCGCGGCGTGGCGGGAAGGCAAGTGAGTGATGACTGAGAGCGAGAGATGGTGCATTGGTCGCCTCGAGAGGGAAGCCTCTCATAGCCCTAGACAGGAACTCTGTGCCAGGTGCGTCAAGCGGCAATACCTGTTGATTATCAATGCCACGTGGTATGCTTAAATATTCCCCCAAAGTAATGTAAATCGCGATTTCTACATGAACTCATCAAGCCGAGATCTAACTCCGACACCACGTGGCTAACGCCGACATTTGCAGGATTGGTGCTCCGCCAGGCTGGGCCACCGAGTTGGTCGTCCTGACCGCCGTCGAAGCTGCTCTCTATCCATCAAAACACAGCAACAATGGGTGCCACCAGGTGCGCCGACCGACACGTCCCGCGACGCCGTGCTGACACAGAACGTTCACTCCGATCTCCGCGCACTATCTCGCTTTCGAACCGTCCCCCTACCCCCCTCGACACCTCTATTCTCCCCGCGCATCGAACCGATTATTGAACATGTCTCCGTGCAGGCTTTACACCAAGGGACGCGTGCTCGGCCACAAGCGTGGAAAGCGCAACTCGCGCCCCAACCAGTCGCTCGTTGCGATTGAGGGTGTTGACACGGCGGAGGCCGCTCGCTCGTACCTCGGCAAGGTTAGTCGCACCCGCGCGTGGGAGCGACTCGAGGAGATTGGGAGATGGGACCATGAGAGGGGCGATGAGTACGGGTGCTCGAGAGCTCGATACTCGTATCGCAGAGCGGGAAAGCGTGCGCAGGAGAAGGTGGTGGGGCGCGTGTGGGTGTTAGGTGCAGGCAGCCCAGAGACAGCTTCTCCACTGGAGTAGCTGCACCTCTGCTTGTTGAGCACCTAGCATCTGCGTCTCATCGCACTTGTTGGGCACGTGCAGCAACTTGCTATCCTCGCTCTCGCACGTCCGCACGAGCGTTCGGTGGACTCCTCCTCCTTCGATTTCCATCTCCCACCTCCCAGAGCGCTCCCGACATTCCACTACCGCAAAAGTTCCCGCTAACCCCAGCGCATCGCCTACGTCTACAAGGCCAAGCGTGAGATCAACGGCTCGCGTGTCCGCGTCATCTGGGGCCGCATCTCGCGCCCCCACGGCAACTCGGGCGTCGTCAAGTCCAAGTTCACCTCCAACCTCCCCGCCAAGGTGTTCGGCGCGTCGTGCCGCATCATGCTCTTCCCCTCGAACATCTAAAAGCGACGTTCGCCATCTCCCTCACGTCACGTTCTTCTCCTCTCCGGCTGGCGCTGGGGAGGAGAGCCTTGCATAGCGCAGCCCCAGGGCTCTGGTACGCGATAATGTATTAGGGTCTGCAGATGCCGCCGACCGTGCTGAGTCAGAAGATGTCAGGAGGGAGACTAAACGAGGGCGTGCGAGGACAGGATTGTTGGAGGATTCTACGGCTTACTGCAGAGCTGACGTGAACCAAAATGGACTAAAATGGTGGAGTCTACCAGTTGTGATTTGTCACATGTCCTGGACTGTCTGGATATGTGCATTAACCGCGAAGATGCTGTACATGTACAAATAGGGTGGAGATATCTCATGACCTGGTACTGGCACTACTTGCTCGACTGCCCACGCTTTGCAGCCTTCTTGGCCTTCTTCCGCTCCTTCTCCCGCTCATCCAGCGCTGACACTTTCGGCCGCTTGCTCTCTTGAGCGGCCGCCTCATCTCGAGCGCGCTTCTTTCCGCCAGCACTTGGCGCACTGCTGGCGGACGACACACTGGTTTCTCTGCTGATGCTGAGTTTATCCTTGAGCTTGGCGTAGAGGTTGTCTGACAGCGCGCCCTTCTTCTTGTTGAACTTCTCCTTGCCTTCCTTGTTGGTCTTGCCAGGCTTGGGCTTGTCCACCGGCTTCTGCTCGCGCTGCTCGGCTTTGTCCTTGGCCTTGCCTTTGCCCTTCCCCTTTCCTGTAGGCGGCGGCGAGAAGCCTTTGGGACGCTGAAATATGCGCTCCTCCGGCGGGGGTGTCGGTGCATTGGCTCGCGATTGTGTCCGTTGCAAAGGTTCCGTCTCTTCAGGTTTGGGCTCGTTTGTGCGCGACTTGGCCCGCTGCAGCTCACCACCAGCGAAGAATCGTCCAGCCTGGCGTCAGTCATGCCAGTGACAGAACCCACTGGAGCACGCGCCTTCTTGTCTCTCCGAACGGCAACGTCGTCCTCACTGTCACTTATGAACTCGTCCTCATCGTTATCATCTCCATCACGCGCCTCCTCCAGCTTGGCTCCCATTCCGAAGGCCATACGCCCTGATGCCATCCCAGTAGGCCCATCATCCTCATCCTCGAGGAAGGGAAGGTATGATGCGACGAACTGCACGCGCGGGCGGGTGGAAGGCCCTGGGCCCGCCTCCGCATTGCGCCGTGGGAGGACCCACTTCGCTCCGGCCTCGTCGTCTGCTGGCGCCGCTGGAATAGGTGTGCTCATCGCGGGGATCGGGGTGGCGGCCTGGGAGGGTGTTATGGAGGCAGGGGCGGGCGACGCGGGGGTGGATGGCGCTGATGCGGCGGGCGCAGACACGGAGCCGGATGTCGCGGGCGCCAACGGCTCGGCCTTTGCGGCGCGCGCAGCAGCGCGCTGCATGAACTTGAGGTTCAGCGTCCCAGTCGAGAGCACCATGTTGTTGTGAAGAAGAATGATGCAGTGCGCGAAGTTTGTAATCTGTTGATCTTACGGAGATCATCAGCTCTCCGTCCCTTGCCGTTTCCAGACTGTCCCACCCAAGTCAAGGCCGAACAACACCATCCTCCTCAACTCACGATAAACAGATACCCATCATGACGGCTACGCTCACGGATCCGCCTATCCGTACCTCCCTTCTTCTGGCGCTTACAACACAAGGTGCCCTCCTGAACGAGTTATTCGCCGCACTCCCATCCTCGTCCTCGGACATTCCTGCCCTCCACGCCAGTCTCGTCCAGAGTAGTGCACAGCTCGATGCACTTGCGGCTGATGCAGAGGAGCACCAGCGCGCATGGGCGGCGCTTTTGGTGCAGAAGGCCGAGGTAGAGGGACTGGAGCGGCGCATCCGCTCATTACTGCGGGAGTTGGAGAGTGGACGGGTCGAGCTCGAGACGCTCGTCGACGAGGGGCGGCGTGTGAGCGAGAGCATCGCGCTTAGCGAGAATGGTGAGCACCGTCATAGGTGGGACTGACAGCAGATCCTGTCGGAGTGCCAGTGCTGTTGGCACATGCCCACGCTCTGGCGCGTACCACTTCCGCACCCGTCTCCAGTTTGCTCGCACCCGTCGATCGCGCGCAGGCCACGCCGTGGCCAAACGAAACGCAGATGCGTCAAGGTCTACTGTGGCAACTGGGCGGGAGCATGAGCGGCATGGGCGATGTTGGTGTGATCGGCGAAGGTAACTGCTGTTCCCATGAGAATCGCTAACTCCAGACCGTGAGGATGAGCAACTGGGCGAGCGCATCGAGGTTGTACATGAAGAGCAGACCCGGCGTTACAACGACCAAGCCGTCTTCAAACTTGACTTGAACTCTGACGACTCGGACGACGAGTAAGGATCAAGTCTCGACTGGTAGCTTGCAGTCCATGTCGCAATCTCGACAGCCAGTGTTGTATGCATGCAGAGGTCCCTGAGGTATATAATCTAGAGGTATAGTTGATCACCAGTTGTTGATCATCTCGCGAGAGAGCGGCTCTGTCTCCATCTCGTACTCGACGTTGACGTGAGGGCCTGGCTGTCAGTTTTCCTTGCTTGCCACTAGAATTGCTTGACTCACGCTTCTTGCCTGCACGCTTCGGCTCGCGCGGTGCCTTGCGCTTCGTGCCAGCAGCAGGTGCTGGTGGCTTCTTCCCCTTCTTAGGCTCCTCTGGCTCCTCATCACTTCCCTCTTCATCGTTGTCCTCGTCCGACACCTCGAGGTCCGAGGGGAACTCCTGCCCATCGTCCTCACTGTCGAACTCGTCGAACTCGCTTCCACTGTAGTCCTCCAGGTCGTCGACGCTTTCGTCGTCCGAGTCCTCAACAAACTCGCGTTCACCGCCTTCCCACTCCTCCTCGTCCAAGACACTGTCGTCGTCCTCCATGTCCTCGAGTCGGTCCTTGCCCTTGTCGAGGTCGAGGACCTGGCGCCACACGTCCTCGTTGACGTTGAGCGGTGCGTCGCCGTACGCCTTCGAACGAAGACGCTCGAGCAGCTCCTTCTCAATGCTCTTCTCCAGCTTGGCCGCGGCGAGAGCTTTCCGCTCGCGCGTTGCCTCGCGGCGCTCCAACTTCTTCTTAATCCCCACGAGCTTGGGCCTGTTGTCAGCGCGAGAGCCAGAATGACAGAAAAAAAACGAAGACGTACTGCTGCGTCATGCTCAGTCGCCGCATCTTGATGAGGTACTGAGTGATCTTGGTCAGACGCTGCTTGCATTTGTGCGTAATAAAGTTGGGCCAGTAAATGAGCTCCTTGTCGATCTGTTCTAGCGCCTTGGTGTAGTTGCTTGACAGCTTAATCCGCTCCCAAAGATTGGCCGGCGAGTGCGCACGCTCGATCGTCTTGACGTAGAGGTAGAGAACACCTTCGATCAGCGAACCTCGTCATGCGACTACGCACCTTCCTTCTCGCGCACAGTAGCATATCGCGAGTTGGCGAGCGGGCAAGACTGCCGCGAGCAGAAGCCAGTCAAGTTGTACTCATTGCGACAGAAGTTCTGTGTGACGGTCCTGAGGGTTAGCAAGTCCCATTGGCATCGAGGTTGGCGCTACTCACTTGACCTTGTACGAGCAGAACCTGTTGTTAGTGTTCAGCTATGGCTAGTCGCGTGCACTTACTGCTGGTTGATGACTTGCCAAATAATCTCGTCAGACTGGTCATGTCAGCTGGATCTTCAAAGTTGGCGAGATGCTCACCTGCATGGCGAAAGGTGCACCGGATGATGCTGTTGAGGAGTGAAGTGTTGATGGTTTGGGTGGGTGACGGTCCGCCGAGATGTCCTGATCTCGAAATTTGTGTGGTACCTGACGAAGAGCTTGAATGCGGGGAAGCGGGTTGGGTGACGCGGAATCAAAATCGTGTCACCTCGATTTGCCACCGAGTTCAATCTGACCGGACAGAGCAACCGAGCGATCGAGCCGAGACGTGACGCGTTCAGAACTCCGGCCAAGCAGTTAGCAGGTCACTATCACTCCATGTTCGTCCTCCGGCAAGCCACAACATCACGGGTCGGCGCCCTACTTTTACGGGGTGAGCTCCTCGTCTATGCGTCTGGCATGCGCTGACGCGCTCTCCCGTTCGACCTCCGACTTCTCGGCGATCTCCTGGTGATCTTCGTACTCACACCTCCCCCTTCATCTTCTTGCGGCCCCTCGCTCTTCTAGCCGCCGCCCGCTCGCCTGTTCGCGCCTTTCGAGTTTCGGCTCCGGCAGCCGTTGCACACTTTGACACCCAGTTGCTTGTGGAGCGGCTGCAGCAGAATGGCATGACGCAACAACAGGCGGAGGGCGTCATGAAGGTGTTGGCGGAGGCCGTCGATGAGAGCGTGCGCAACATGGAGGCCGGGCTCGTTTCGAAGAGCGAACAGGAGAAGCAGCGGTACACGCAAAACGTCGACTTTGCGCAGCTCAAGAGCGAGTTGCAGCTCCATGAGAAGAACGATCTCACATTGATGAAGGTAGGTCGATCGAGTCCGGCGAGAGAAGGGGAGCTGTCGGCTATAGTGGACTGGTATAAGAATAACCTGACGCCAGGCTGAGAACGATAGACTCATGGCCGACGTGGAGAAGCTTAAGCAGCGGCTGCGCGAGGAGATTACACGCACGCAGGCTGGCGTGCGGCTCGACCTCAACCTCGAGAAGGGGCGAATCAGGGATGAGAGCGCGCAGCAGGAGCTGAAGATCAAAGAGGTCGACACGCGCATCGAGAGCGAGATTGCTGGTCTGCGTACCCAGATTGAGCAGGCGAAGTTCTCGATCCTTCAGTACCTCGTCGGCGTGGCGACGGGTTCGGGCGCCCTTCTCCTGGCGTACATGCGCATGATGCGGTAGTGGGCATGCGCTACAGACCTATACACATGCTACATAATAGATTAGAGCAAAAGTCGCTTCGCTCTCATGTGAACGGGACGATGGCGGAGACAGGAGGGCAGGCTGCGGATTGGATCCGCTGATCGCTGTTTATATGCCGTCAGACATGAATCGGGGCCCAATCAACCACCTTTATCCTACTCTTGCTCTCCGTCCATTCAGTCCCATGACAACTGCACCCCAACAGCCCATCATCACTCCTGCTGAGCTCTCTAGCGACCTCGATGCGCTGCAGCGGCTCCCTGCATCCGTCCTTGCGAAGCTAATCGACCCCACCGCCCCACCACCTCCCAAGCCCGCAGACGCCTCCGCGCAACTCGCGGCCTTCAACGCCTCATCCAGTCCGGCCGATAGTCTTGCCCTGACCAAGGCTTACGCGAGTGAGATGCGCGACGGTGCGGCCAAGCTGCGCGCGCAGGAGATCGGGGGACCAGCCAGCGCGATTGCGGGCGGACGTGGCGCGGCGGCGGATCTCGCGCGGCTCGAGCGTATTCGCAGTGTCGCAGAGGAGATTAAGGCAGCCGTGGAGGATTATGCTTCTGCAAGGGAGGAGCAGGGCAAGTAGGTGAGTCTGGCAAAAAGGGGAAGATTAACGACAGAGCGTCTTGAGAACATCTTGCTGAGCTCCGGTATGGAGACTTAAGAGCTTACAATTGCATGACGCAGCCTACACGCGGCGTCGGGTTATGAGCCGGGCAGACATACGGAACGCGACGACAGGTCATGTCGCCCTCAACGTCGCCTTCGCAGACACCTGAGGGCTGTGGGTGCGCCCATCCGCGCGCTTCAAGCCAGAATTATACAACATGCATCCCCACTACCGCTTGCCCTTCTTCTTCTTCTTCTTCCCGCCACCCCCAGCTGCCGGTGCAGGCTTCGGTGTCCCGGGCGCCTGTGCTGGCGATGCTACACCACCACCGGACATGGGGTCGTCTCCCTCAGCAGCAGGTGTGCCCACGCCAGCGGAGCCAGAGTTGAGCAATGGCGCCGTGGGCGCGCGGCGGCGCGCGTTAGCGATAGTAGACAGGAGGCGGTGGTTGAGCGTCTCGAAGCGGTTCAGGATGATGGCCGAGTGCGTCTTGTACATGAGACACTGGAGTTAGCCAAGTCGCGACAGAAGAAGTTGCGCGGACACGAAATGAGAAGGGTGTGACAACCGTATCGAGATGGAGAAGGCGGCAGGACAGGCGCAGAGACGCGCCTGTGCCTCGCTTTAGTATCCAACCCTTCCTTCGCAGGACAAGCGCAACATCGCTTGAGGTCGACACTCCCATTGCGCCTGCCGCTCCACTCGTGCGATCCCGCGAAACCACCCACCTTGCTGTCATCGGTCACCTTGATCACCAGCTTGCCCGTCTTTGGCTCGAACTTTACGACATAGCGCGCCTAGAATCAGCTAGACATCTCAAGTACGCATGGTGTCCTCGCGCGTGCTCTCGCCCTGCCCCTCTCCTTCTTGCGGGCCGCATTGGACATCTCGTGTGGACGAACATACCTTCCTCGGCGCGCGGTTGTACAGGTCAATGACCGCCTGCTGTCAGCGTCTCCGAATAATTTAATCGAGTGTCTTACACTTTCAAACTCGGTCCACGTCTTGGTGTACACCATCGTGGCCGCTGAGCTGTAGCTGATTACGTTGAACTAGATGGAAGTGGACACACGACCGACATCTCCAAGTTGGGTACCTCCATCCAGAATCCGTATCACCTGGCCACGTAATTATCGGAGCACGCGGTGGCCGTGCCTGGACACGCCCGCCCAAGAGTGTGAGGCGTCCCGCGCACCCGATCGCGACGAAGTGCACATCTCGTCTCTCCACGTTTACCATGTCTGGCTTTCTCAACAGCATTGGGTACGTCTCCTCCAGCGGTCGGCTCGACGATTTGGGCTCCGGGCCGGCTTCTCCACCCGCAGCGCCATCTCGCTCGCGTCTTCCCCCCTCCCACCGCCGTGACCACCCCACGCCACATGCTGACTTCAGCCGCCTCCGCGCGCCCAAACGTGCGCCGATTCCGAGCCAGCTCAGCCCCAGCACAGGAGGGTATGAGGCGCCGCTTGTTTCTCCTGGCGCCGAGCTGAGTGGGCAACCCCCCTCTCCAGGTCCCCGTCCATTGTTCCTGTGCCAGCCCTTCGTCAAGGCCGCTCTCGTCAAGGGGAGCTTTAAGACGATCGTCGCGCCCCCCAAGTATGTTGACGTCAACGAGTGGGTCGCGATCAACTGTAAGTCCATAAGACTAGAATGATTAAGGCCGGCCACGCTGCCGGAGTCGTCGCGCGAAGTCGTTGCCCGCCTTCCTTCCCGTGATCCTCCCCGTCTTCTCCCCCTGGCGCTCGCTCACTCCAGTGTTCGACTTCTACCACAACTTGAACCACTTCTACTCGGCCCTCACCGAGTTCTGCACGATCCACAACTGCCCGACCATGAGCGCGGGGCACACGCTCAACTTCCTGTGGCCAGACCAGAACCAGCGATTGGTGTCCCTCCCCGCGCCCACCTACATCGACTTCGTGATGAGCTGGCTCCAGAAGCTGCTCGAGGACGAGCACGTCTTCCCAACCAAGTCGGGTGAGTCTACCACTGACTGCCACTGCCTGCCTGTGAGGCGGGCGGCGTACTGTCGGGCACAGGCATCGGAATGGTCCCAGCTGATGCCAGGTCGCGACTTCCCCAGCAGCTTCGCATACACGGCCAAGCACATCTACAAGCACCTCTTCCGCGTCTTCGCGCACCTGTACCACGCGCACTTCGAGCAGGTGGTGCATCTGTCGGTTGAGGCGCACTTCAATTCATTGTTCGCGCACTTCCTCGCGTTCGGCAAGGAATTCGACCTCCTCGTCATGAAGGACCTTATGACGCCGCAGGGGATGGGGCAGGGCGTCGCCGAGCTTGCTGACCGCTGGCGCGAGATGGGCATCCTCGAGGTTTAGAACCCGGCCGGGTTGTTGTACATTGCATTAAGTAGACGACACGCTCATGAATCCTGCGCCCGGCGTGCGGGTGATCTGCATACTTGCTGACACCCTGGGCATGCGCTGCCTGGTTCGACCGGCACCGCCATGCGTACTCAGGAGGTTTCTGCAGGCATGTGCACATTTCATAGCTGCCAAGACGCTGTCTCTGGTGACTCAGCGTTGCAATGGACAGAACTACGCTTGCTGCATGTGTGGTGTGGAGCCTGTGACCGGCAGTCGTTCGGCCACGGGCGTTGAGATCGTGCAGACGGCCAGGCACAAGGGGGTCATACGACAACACTCCTTCATTTTCGTTCTAGACATAGAATAACATTCATGTGGTACATGATTTACCAACCTTTCTCAAGGGCTCTGCATGGCCAAGCCTAGCGCGCCGCACCAAGCATGGGATGCAGAGTTAATTATAACGCGTGAGTCCTACTACGGGTAGAGTAAGACCGGGGTATTCGTGATGGGGTTGCAATGCTGGACGTGGAATCGGTTAGATCGACTGCGAGAAGGCGTCGATGAGCGTCGCAATGTACTTGGACATGTTCGAGAGGCTGATGTCAGCGAGGTCTCATAAGAGAACGTGATGTCAATCAGTACGCACCGATCGAGCTTGACCCCGCTGAAACTCATGTCCGTCAGGCCCTTCATGCCAAGGTCCTCAAGAACCTGATCGCGTGGGCGGACGTTGATGTTGGTCTGGCCCGAGCTGACGCTGGCCGAGTAGTTCTTCTTGTGCACAGACGAGCTGCTGTCGGTCGCTATGCCGGTCGGGAACGTGTATGATGCGTCGGCCATAGCGCGCTCAAAGATGAGCGTGACGTTCTGCAGAATGGCCGTCGACGTGGTGGTTGTGAGAACGCCTGTCATGCGCGGGATGAGCGTGTCATACGCCGTCGCGACCACGTCTGGCGCGTCCATGCTCGCATCTGCCAACAAGCGGTAGAGCACCAACTTCTCGGCGTCGCTGCTCACGTTGGTGAGGATGGTCACGATGAGCGTAACGAAAAGGAGCACCTTGGAGTTGTCGGGCAGTGACAACAAGTCGTAGACGCCAAGGTTGGCAATGTCTGGCATCTTGTCGTTCTCCAACGCGACGTTGGCGACCTGGAGAAGTTCAGACACCGACGCCGTGCTGCTTGCCGAGAGCGGCAGGAGCGCTGTAAAGAACGGCACACTGCGTCCCTGTATGAGCCGGTCGCGGTCTTCGATGGCCTCCTCAGCGCACGAGAGGCGGAGAAGTTCCGTGAGCGTCTCGATGGTGAGAGCGCGTGTATTGGGATGGCGCACGCCCTTGTTGATGATGGCTACCAGCGAGTAGTACGGGTCGGTGTCAAAGTTGACGCCGCACATCTGGTCGAGCCTGCTAGCTTGCTCGCCAGTCGCCGCGCGAGTCTCCATGAGCTCGCCAAAGATGTTCTTGGAGGAGTGGGTTGCACGCATGTGGCGGATGGTTGTGAGCAGTAGCTCGAGCGCTGGGCCGAACAGCGGGATGTACGCCAGTTGGAGGATTGAGACGGCGATCCAGAAGAGGACGTTGGCGTACTTGCTGTCGGTGTGTAAACCACCCATAACGCGAGCCAAGCAGCGCAACATGCTGACCACTGGCACAGTGTCGTCCTCGTGGAAGTGGCTGAAGGCACCGCTGAGTGCCACCACAATCTGGTAGACAACGTCGTCGTCCACGTCATCCTGGGCAAGATAGCCGAGGGCAATAAATGCCTGGGGCTGTGTTGCAGGGTTGTGTTGGAAGCAGGTCGCCGCAACAAGGCCCATCCAGCGCGCACGCCAGGCGTTGGCGCAGTCCATGGACGGGGCACCCGCGGTGAGGACATCGCCCAGGAAATTCGTCACCTTGTACAAGGAGTCGAGGTGCGCCACGCCAGTCGGGTCCCAGTGTAGGGCTCCAGCGAGCTCGAGGCTGCCGGGGTTCTGCACCAGGCCAAACGCGTGGATCATCTCGGGTTGTTGTGCCCGCTGGAGCAGGTGCTGGAGAGTGGTGGCGTCCATTTCGCCAGCAGCTGCTATGGTGGCCAGCGACTGCAGTATGTTGATCACCAGGCCGTACACAATTTGGCGCATCATAACGGGGCCAATGCCCGAGATGAGGACGATCGTGTGGAAGAGGTCCGGCAGGAACAGCTGCGTGTCGAGAGCGTTGGGTGGGCTAAACGCGAGAGCGAGGTTGATGCGGGCGAGCGTGCAGATCTCATTCCAGGACGGGCTGTCGCTGAGAAGATTAGTAGGCTTGACGCACGTCTGTCCGATGCTCTTGCGGAGGCGGGCGACGACCTTGCCACGGACAGCAGTCGAGCTGAGCGACACGAGAATGTCGGCTGCGCCCTCCGCCTTCTCAGAACCGGGTCCCGCGTTGACGGCGAGGTGCAGCAATTCCCGCACGATGAGGTCGATGAGAGCCTCGTGCGAGCCGGCCAAAACCTTCCACACATGCTCCTGAATAGAGAGATGGAGGCGCTTTCGCTCGGCGACAGTCAAAGCGATGAGGCCTCTGACGACGTCGGCGACCTGCTTAGTGTTCTCGACGCCGTCATCGCGGGAGGGTTTGGCGAACTGCTCGAGATTCTTGAGCCACGGGCCGACGTAGTGCAGACAGGCGGCTTTCTGCGGTGTGTCGGCCTTTGAGAAACCAACCGTCCACTCCTTGAGGAACTCGAGAGTGAGGGTTTGGGCTGTCGTAGCAAGAGCATTGCTGAGCTTGTAGACAAAGGACAACGAGTTGCTCGGTATGGTGAGACCCGTCGACACCTTGAGAACCTGCGAAGCGAGGTCGTATTTGAAGAACTGGCACAACTCGTGCACGAGGTTGTATGCGCCCAGGCGCAGAGTTTCATCGCTCGACGAGAGATTGAGGAAGGCAACGTTGAGCAGCGTTCCCGGTACGTCTGTCGGGCGCAGAATGCGGTCGTCGGATGGCGTGTTTCGGAAGCGACTGACCGCTGCACGGATGATCTGAGCAAGCTCATTGCGCTCCACTGCAGGGTCAGCAAGGGAACATGATCATTAACGTTTGACATACTTCGTGAAGTGAACGTGACAGTCTTGTTGTGCGAGTACTTGAGGGTCAACTGATCGGCGTTCTGTCTGCCCATCGTAATCTCGTTGACCTCGGCCAGGTCAATAACGTCAATAATGTACGACTTGACTGTCGGGGTGAGGTCCTGTTTCCTCCACTGCATGTCAGCATGTCGGTTGATGTTGACACTCACTGAGGCGACCTGGATGCTCTCGGTCGACAGCTTGACCACAACGGGGACCAATTGCTCGTGATCCGAAACACAGAGAAGGTTGGTGAAAACGTTCTCAGCATTGTACGCAAGGACCTTCGTTCGTTCAGGAAGCTCGTAACCATTGAAAGCGGGGATGTAGTCATGGATTTCGGCAGGCGAGCTTGCTGCAATGACGTTCTTCATCGTCGGCGCGTACGGCAAGAACTCGGCGAGCAACGGGCGGAAGCGCTTCTTGACGTATGAGTTGGGGTTGTACAGCACCAAGGTGTGGATCAGCGGCATGATCTGTGGTGGGCACATTTGCAGTGAACGCCTCAGCCACGGGACCGGGATTTCGCTCTGCGGGGAGAAGTCGGTCATGTCGATGATGACGTCGAAAAAGTCTGTCACGCTGTCCAGTAGCGAGAAGATCCGGTACGCAAGCAGGTCGTAGTCGACGAGAGCGACGCGCGCGAGGATCAGGTAAAATATCCTCCTTCCAGTTTGGTTCGGCTGTCCCTCGTAAAAGGCAGAGGCAGCGCTGTCCGTGTTGCGGCCAGCGTTATGGCGCATGAAGTCGTCGTAGACCTGGGAACGGGCACTAACACTGAGCAGCACCGGGTCGGGCAGCGGCCCCGTCTCTTCCATGATCCGACGCAGGTTGGCGAGGGCTCCCTTGCCGTCAAGATCGAGGCGCACGGACCGTGACGACGTCCCCTGGCGGGTGCGGTATGATGTCGGCATGTTCTCGAGTGCGGGCTCCAGACGCGCAAAATGCTTGAAGATGAACTTCTGGATGATGACGTTGTCGGCCTCGACGTCAATGGAGCGCTCTGTCTCCTCCTGGTACATCTTGGTGGCCGCTGCTACCTCCCAGCTGCGCGGTCGCTGCGCAACATCGGCCAGGAACTTGGTCACCTGACGAATGTTGTCGGAAAGGAACTGATTGAGAACCTTCATGTGAACCTCTTTGCTCCCGAACAGAACGTTGTTGGCCAGATTCTGGATAACTTTGGTTATCAAGACGAGGGCACGGCGCGTGTCGCGTCTCTCGGCCGGGATGTCCAGGTCGATGTTCTCCGGCGATACGATCGCTGGACAGAAGAAGCGCAGGAAGATGAACGAGCCGATAGCCGAGTGCCTCGAGTCAGGGAATCGATCGTCCACAACCTCCCAGATGTGGTGGCACAGCGCACGGAAGAGGACGGGCAAGTTTGGGGTCGAGCTGTAAATGATGTCGAGCAGAGCCTGGCACATCAGGCGGAGGTGCTCGGCGTTGCGGTCGATATCTTCCGTGGCACTGCTCTTCGCAGGGTCGAGCTCGAAAGAGCACTCTATGGGCTTCTCGCCCATGGATACGACCAAAGGAGTAAGGCAGCCGCGGACGTAGTTGTAGCCGTACGTCTTGGCGAAGGTGGTCATGAGACGGGTCATGATCGAGTTGGCGCGGAAGAGCTCAGACTCGTGGCTCGTGAGACCGACGTCACGCTCGACGAGAACCTTCATGAGGCTGAGCAGATTGCCCTTGGACTCGAAGACGCGGAAAAGAAGCGAGGACATTTCGTCAAGCTCGTTGGGCGGACAGACCTCGCAGATGGCGACCGCAAGTGAGAGGTTTGGCGATGCAAGGGCGTCAAAGTAGCCCTTCGGGGCGGTCGCATTCTTCACAGCCAGACCGCCGAAACGCGTACCTTGCTGCAGGATGTTGGAGACCAGCTGCATGAAGGCCGTGCGGATGGTCGAGTCTTCATGGTAGGCGAGGGAAAGGCAGTGCTTCAGACCGACGTCAACATTGGCGGAGAGCAGGTTCGAGAGAACCAGGATCGCCAGCGCTTGGTAACTCTCGCTGCTCCCTGCCTTTGTGCTCATGTTGGACACCGATCTTGCCACGTGCGAAGACTCAGACTCGTGATTGTTGGATCTCTCAAGAACGCGGACGAGAAGCACGTAATAGCGGTAGAAGAGACGGGCCTTGGCGACGTTCTGCGAATCCTCCGAGTCATCTCCTGCAGAGCGGATGACCAAGCCATCGGTGATGGGGATCATGGCGCGCAAACATGATATGTCGAGATCACGCTGCACCTTGTCCTGTATGCCGATGTGAAACTCGTCGCGGAGAGTTTCGATCGACCACTCGCACATCCACTCGAGGACGGCATTGCGCAGCTTGGTGGCGTTGCCGAGCACCACAAACTCGGGCTTTCCGAGGACGGCCTCGAAGAGCTGGCAGAACTTGATCTTGATGCGCTGCGAGGCATCTTCACGGCCCAGGCGATGAGTGTACTGGGCGATGAGGTAGAGTAACTCTCCGAGATCCACCTGGACACCGCTGTTCTCGCCGGGGCTGACACGCTCCACCCACAGTCGGATGACGGCGACGACCTGGTCGACAAAGGTTGTGAACGCTTCTGATGTCGCTACGCCGGTAGGGCCGGTCGAGTGCGACAGCAGCTTGGTCATTTGGACGACCAAGACCCGGCAGAGGCTGAGTGGGAGCTCGTTGCCGAGAGCGTCCTTGATTGACTCGCGGACGTAAATCGAGTTGCTGACAAGGAAGTCGACACATTCGCGCAGCAGGCTCTCCACCTGGGCGGGCAGGTCGGTTGCTTCATCGTACACCCGCGGCAGAACGCCCTTGCCTACCACGTCTGAGATGTTGGGAATGGCAGCAGTGTCGCTGGCGCAAACACCACTGGTGGCACACAAGAACGAGACGAGGTTCTGCCACTCTTTAGATTCGTCCTCAGTAAGACCCTCGATATCAGCAGCCATGTTGCGACGGCGACCGTAGTCTTTTTCAGATTCGTCCGACTCCGCGGTGTGGATCTTGTTTGTGAGGATGCGGAGACGAGCAGCGAGGCCGATCCAGACACCACCAAGCAATGTCGAGGACCGGACGTGGGACTTCATGATGCGGCGAATGGCGCGCTGCTGTTGATTCCGGCCAGTGGCAGGGGGCAGGCTACCCAGCTCAGCCAACATGTTGCTGTGGCCGGTTATCTCGTCCATCTGAGCTTGGCTGTTGCTGACAGACGACCGAACGACGATCATCAGCTTACTTAGAGCCTGAAGTGCCGGCGCAGCCATGTTCGTCTGCTCGACGTCTGGGCCGGTCAAGCTCGTGACGGTAGCGACTTTAGCCACAAGCACGGCGGGCCGGGCTGCAGGTGCTTTCGCAAGCTCTGGCAGCGATGTGACGACGTTCAACATGGAGTGTACAGTTGATCGGAAGGCCCCGCACATCATGGCCATGTCGTCAATATCGCCCAGCTGGAAGTCGACAAGGAAGCGACGGCTAGAGTCGATAAGGATCTGCCATATGAACAAGGCCGACTGGTTGGCCTGGTTAGCCCTTGCGGGATCCGTCTTGCACTGCTCCACAAGGCGGTCGAGGAGCACGAGATTCGTCTTGGCCGCCTGAGCCCGAATTGTCATTGGGCATGAGACCGCAGTGAGCGATGAGATGCCACCCAACAGGTTGCCGAGCGTGTCCTGGGAGTCGCCCAAGCCCTCGTACGCAAACGAGGGGTCCAGGGCCATGAGATTGAGGATCTCCCAGGTGACATCCGTCTGGGTAGACGGAAGGTCAAGACTGCTTCGCCCGCGTCGGTTGATGCCTTGGTTGATGACGCTTGGAGCAGTAGAGCGGAGCATACCACGGATGGCCCGGGCGACCTCGGCGCGCAAACCGCCGATCCCAGGGTGCCAGGGAAGACGCTGGCCTTCCATGACCAGTGCCGTACAAGCGCGCACACCGATGATTTTGCTGTTATCCGAGTTGTCGGTCCAGAGCTTGGGGAAAATGACCTGGGTAGTCCCGGTCGGGTTGAAGCGGTAGAGCGCGACGAGTCCATCAACAATAATGTTGATGTCAGTGATCTCGGCAGCGAGGGATGAGTAGAAAAGCGCATTCTGTTGTTGTCAGTAATGGACGTCGCATCGTGCTTACCTTCAGGTCATTCTGGAGGTCGGGCGCTAGCGTGCGAATGCCTGACGTCTCCAGCCGTGGGCTGCAGCACATGGCGGCGCGGACAAGGTCGACGTAACAGATAGCGCAAGCCTCATACGACTTGCTCTGTGAAAGGCCCTTGCGCAGGCTGTCCAGGAAGTTGTGCTTCTTGGCCAATGCGGATCCCCCTCGAGAAACGTCGCCCATTGCCAACCGCTTCAGTGAATCTGGCGACAAGACAAGGAGCATTGCCATGAGGGGGTAGAAGACCTTGACGCGTTTGTTGGTGGAGGACGAGTCGGACAATGAGAGGAGGACGTCAAAGAGCACGTCGGGGTTACCGTCCAGCTTGCGCGTTCCCTCAATGAGTGCTTGGTACTCTGCTGGGTAGACCTCGATCCAGTTCCATATCGCCTTGCGGAGAGCGGACGCGAGTGCCGTTTGAGCAGGGCGCTTGACGTGCAGGAATGGTGTCGAGATTTCTTGGAGTGCCTGAGCTAGACGTGTAGCATCTACATTCGCCCACTCGAGGAATCGCAGCTCGAAAAGCTCGGGATTTTCCTCCAGCGTCGTTGTCAGGTGTGCGACGCGCGCCTTGATGCGCGACAGCACCAGTGGCCAGTTGGACGCCGAGAGATAGAAGATGACTCGCGCGGTTCTCTTGGTCATCTGCTTGATAGCTGATGCGTGGGAGGAAGCGGTGGGGGCCAAAAGTCTGGCATGCTCTGGGATCCCAGGTGGCCGTGGAGTTGTGGCAGATGGGTACGAGTGACCTTGAATGAAGTTGGCTCCCAGAGAGAAGGAGCTCGCGCCGGGGGCGTTGATCTGGGCACCCCAGGCAGCAACCGACGTCGAGCTTGGAGACTTGCCATCGCGGTTGGATACCTGTGCCAACGATCCTGCCGAGTTGCCATGAGAGCTCTCTTGTGAGAGCATGCGAATGTAGATGACAAGCACTCCCAAGAGGTGACGTGCCAAATGGTCGTCGAGTGGTGGCGGATCGGGCCAGCACGCGGGCAGCTCAGAGTGGGGAGGAGTGGACGCGTTCGCGTTCAAATTCCATGATTCCGAGAGGCATTGGACGAGGATTTGGAGGAGGTAAAGTTGGGAGTGGATGGTGTCCAACGGGGCATCGATCAGAGCGCCTGTTCCCGAGTACTAGAAGGAGGTCAGTGTGTGATTTGTGATGTGTGATGTTGTAGAATCCGGCTTACCTTGGATAAAGTCTCGAGCGAGCTGGCGAGGGCGTGAACGACAAGGGGCAGCCTGATTCTTGAAATCTGAAGCAAGCTCTCGACGGTAGTCTTTACGCCCTCATCTATTTCCATCATGGCGAGCTTGATGCCAGAGTTACATGGCAGCTAGAGCGCGTCAGCACGAGGGGGAAGTACGAAGAAGGCGTCGAGAGAGATGCGCGATCTTCGCGCGAGAGAGGGGCGCATGATCCGGTCACGGGCACGGGATTAGACTTACTTTGTTGACGAGCCGGGAGACTATGGAGGTGACGACCTTTTGCTCACCCACGAGTGGGTCTTGACGGGTGTAACCACTGTTTGCACTTGATCCATCGTGCAAGGATGGATTGTCAGTGTGCTGTATATCGGAGGAGCGGATGCGGTTACTGGGCGAGCTAAAAGTGTGGCCCGAGGTCCGTCGAAGCGGCATCCTGGCTGATTGTGACGACAGGATGGCAGATTCTTTGGACCCCGACTTTGTCAAGCGGGCATACGGGGGAGTTGACGGCGGCAGGGTTGGAGATGTGGTGGGAGAGAAGACCAACGTGGGGCAAGTGTAGTCGGTGGGTGGGTGGTGGTGGTGGTGTGTTGGATGATTAGGTTGGACGGGGGACGCGACGAACGCGACGGACGCGGACGAGGACGTGTCCTTGAAGAGGGGAATGAGTGGATGGGAGGATGGCGGAGTGGAGTGTGGAGTGGGTGACTTGACAGTGAGCGCGGCGAGTGCGGCGATCGCGCGGCGAGTGTGTCAAGGTGTCAAGGGGAAAGAGTAGTAGTTGGCAAGGACGCAAAGGATGAGGAGGAGGAAAGATGTGTAGTAGAGTAAATGCCTTCCTTTCCAAATGCCACGGGGGGACCGGGGAGGGAGGAGAGGGAGGAGAGGGAGGGAGAGAGAGAGAGAGAGGGACAAGGAAGGTGGACGAGTGAGTGGAGAGTGAGTGATTGAGCGAGAGAGCCAGAAGAGCGAGGTGCGCGAGGTGCAAGGGAACGACGAGGGAATGAGCGAGGGAATCACTGAGGGCATGGAGGGATCACTCCGGTCGGGAAGGGGAATGTAAGGACTCGACTGTTGCATTGGATAGACCATATAGCATTCCACTTTGTAATCCACACACTACTTATCCTCTTATATACTTATATATATGCAATAAGAATTCTCCTAAATCCTCCTATAGGAAGGTTGGCGCGACTCTCGCGACGTGCGCAGGCCTGTGCGCCGTGATGGACGCCGGCGGGAGGCGTCTAAATGCAGGGAAATCCGGACGCTCGGGCTCTCGGGCTGGCCACGACACGTCCTCGTACTCCTCCTCCTCCTCCTCCACCCACAACTCTCGATCTCCCCACTCGCCCGCCCGCATTTCGGGCCGAGCGGGTCTCTTTACTTTGCGAGGTGATCACAGGGGGGGGGGGGGGGGGGGGAGGTTCCTTGGCGGCATGGAGCAACGTGTCTCAGTACGACGCGCAGAGTCAAGTTGCCAAATCGCCCGCCCTCCTCTCACCTGTCATGCATGTCACAAGCGGGCAAAGAGAAAAGGAATACGGTGCAGGGTAACATTAGCATCCTCGTCTCCAGGCTTGCACCTCTGTCCGTCTCAACCACGAGTTCAGGGTCACAAAGCACACAGCAACTGGGCCTTGCCGGGCGGGGCCAGCCGGGCCAGATTAGCGTCGCATTCACGAGCTCACGAGGCCACGAGGGCGCAACCGGTGCAGGGAGTACATGTACATGCAATGCATGGGACAGCCGGGGCAGGGATGCGAAGCGTGGAATCGCGTGTGAGGCATGGAAGCTCCGAGGCAGCCGAGATCGGAGACGTGAAACTGCCAGCTGCCAGGCGCGAGTGCAAAGGACGTGGCATGCAATGTCTCGCCATGTGTCTCGTGTCTCGTGTCTCTCCCGCCCCTCTCTTCCCCGGGCCGCCCCGTGCACGCTATCCAGGTACACCAGTTCAGGGCACTCTCCAAGTGTTCTGGCATTCTGGCAATGTTGCACCTCGTTCAGTGCAGGCATGCACGAGGCCAAGAGGTATGCTGGGTCGCTCTGAATGCAGCATGCTCATATGCTGGGAGCTGACAACCCTGGCCGTTCTCGGTTTCGCAGCCAGCGTCTTGGCGGTTGGCGTGGCGGCGTGGGCGCGCTGAGGGGTTACGGGTGGTGGCGGTGGCGCCGGGTTGATTGAAATGCAGCGTGTAATAAACCAGATCAGAAACGCCAAACCTGCCGTGCTTCACCCCACCCCGCGTCCCGGCCGCGTCTGTATCACACGTGGAATGCACGTTGTTGGCATGGTCAACCGTGGGAAACAATCCCTCCCCACCTCCACCAAGCAATGACGACTCACATTCATGCCATGCTGCTACAAGGACGGCGGCCTTCTCCAACGATCCAACAACAACTTATACTCTTCACCCCGCTCACCACGTCAGTCATGGTCTACATTGACCAAACTGGCGCATTCCACAAGCTCGTCGCCCAAAACTCAAAGTCGGCCAACAGTTCTCCCGGCTCCTCTCGTCCCCACAGCAGGGCCAGCTCACGGCACCGCCAACAACGGACCGAGGAAGATGACGGGTTCCTCAACGAGGCGTACCAGATCGTGCGCCAACCCTTGAAACAGATCTAACCGCAGTACGGCCACCTCTCCGATCTAGGCCGCTTGTTGAAGACAGTCCGGAAGCCATACCTCTCGACAGCAGAACCCCCACCTATCTCGCGACGAGGACGGACGGCCGCCGCCAACGGCGACGACGATGAGCTTCGGCGTTTCGAAAACTCCAAGTATCTGTCCGAGCGAGAGCGCGACGAGATCGAAGTGCGGGCCAAGATGATTCTGCGACGATGTCGTGAACGTGTCACGATGCTTGAAGAGGCCGAGAAGCGTATGTCGCGTCGACGTCTGCCCCGCTGACCGGACAGGCCGCAAGGACAAGGTCGCACCGCCCCAACCTATGATCTTCAACTGGTTGCCATCACTTGCGCCGCTGAAGGAGGACAGCGCCGAGCCTCTCATAGCCGCGCATCGGGGCACAATCATCTGGACGCTGAACGACATGCTGGCCAAGCTCTCCGCGACACAAACCGGTATGCAGGAGGAACGTGCGAAGCGGCGAGATGAGCGCAATCGTACACTCGGAGGCGGGGCAGCGCGCGAAGCTGCGCAGCTGCAGGTCGCGGCTGAGCGCTCGGGTAATGGCATCATGCCCATACCAGCTGCCGCACTCAACATCACCCCCGCCGATGAGCCAGCGATCGAGGAGCAGCTGTCTGCGCACCAGCTTCAGCAGTTTGAATCGGAGAACAATGCCCTGCTGGAGCACATGGAGAGCCAGCTGTCGTCGGTCCTTGCCGCCGAGAAGAGCTTGCTCGAGATCAGCGCGATGCAGACCGAGCTCGTGCGCCACCTCGTCCAGCAGACCGAGATCATCGACCGTCTATACGATGAGGCCGTCGGAAGCGTTTCCGAGATGGGCAAGGCCAACAAGCAGCTCAAGAGAGCCAAGGAGCGCAGCGGCGAGGCACGCCTCATGCTGCTCGTCTTCCTCATCGGAGCGACATTCTCCCTCCTCTTCCTCAACTGGTACTCATAGGGCTCACGGCTCAGCAAACAGCGATACATACATCCTCATACATTGCGGGTTCTTGCGCACCCGCTAGGGGGGCTAGTGCTGTATGATACAGTGTTCATGATCTTGAGTCTATTTCTGTCTAAAGGGCTTGTAGGAGGACGTAGGATGTTTGCAAGTTCGTCGACTACACCTGCTGCCGAGGAACAAGCTCCTCATCAACCTCCTCGTCGCTAAAGTCGCCCAAGAGAGCTGTGCTCTCGAAAGCCTCAGCGGCAAGCTCACCCTCGTCTGGGTGGCCTTCGTGCTCCATTCTGCGCATTTGACGCAGAGTCAGACGGTAGATCAGAGTACCAGTCCCGACGGAGACGACCAACGAGAGCGCTATAGAACTGAGGTTAAGCCAAAAGCGCAGCGGGTCAGGTTTAACGTCTTTGCCGTCGCTCATCGAGTTGAGGCGGGAGCCGATGAACACCGGAATGGCCAGGCGGGGGATGAATGCGAGATTGGCAATCATGTAGTGGTGGAACTCGACGCCGTCGATGGACTGCGGTCAACGCGAGCTCTGGTCATTGCTTCGCAAGCGACTCACGGCGAAGAGGCCGTTGCCAATGGCCCATGGGAGTGGGCACCACCGGATCATGACGACGAGCGGTAAGCCCTTGTCGCGCATAACACACCCAAACGCCTCCCACTGCTTGTTTTTGCTTGCTCCAAACTTGCGCATCCAGTCGAGGAAGAAGTGCTGCGCGTCAGGCAAGTCACCAGCAGCCACCTACGCGAACGGAGAACCACGCGAGCGCCGCGCCCATCAATGACGCGACGCTGCCCAAGAAGATGCCGAACCACAGCCCATACGCGAATCCAATCATGGTCATGCACGCCGAAAACCCGAACAACGGCGGGTGGGAGGACGCGACTGGGCGTCAGCGGCCGCTTGCGCCGCTCGGGTTACTCACTGACACACAAGCTGATCAGCACCATGCCTAGGAACCCCATGTCTTTGAGCGAGTCGGCGAGGTTGTTGAACCAGTGCCCGATGCGCTTGGGCGTGATGATGATGATGGCCGCGATGATCAAGCCGTTGATCATGAACACGGTCCTGTCGTCAGCGCGGCACGTTCAGCGCGCACCATAATGTGGCCTAGCGTCAGAAAGCTCCACGCGAGACATACCTTGCTCTTGTGCGTGAGCTTGCGGTAGGGCTTGAGGACACGGTGGGCCAGCATCTCAAACTGGCCCCGGACAGTGCCCATGTCAGGTATGCGGTGCGTCGGCATGCTTGCTGTTGACTTGCGAACGTTGCGATGAAGCGACGTGGACGGAGCATGAATGTTACCACCGCATCGGTCAGGGAGACTCCATCTGGAGGCCCGCAGGCGCGCAGCGTGGCTGCCACGGGGTAACCCATAATTAGGGGACGGGAATATTTACACGATTCAGCTTCCGTTGGCCGTTGGTTAGTACAACCAGTCCCACCGGAATCGCCACCTCTTCGCCAGTGCCCATCACCCTTCCCTCCATCCACTGTTTCTTTTCTCTCCATCACACCTGCGACTTCCGGCGGCGACGAGGATACCCATTCATTCCACGAGCTCCGAGTGGGAATTTCACTTTCTGTCAGCTTTCCCGGGCGCAGATCGATTCCGAGCGCCGTGATCTTTACCATCTCCTCACCCCGGGTATCCGCACCATCACAACCAAAAAGCCATGGTACGTGCTGGGTGGCAAATTCCAGGCCGTACAAACACGCTGACGCGCAATAGGGTGTCCCCGCCCTCTTCAGGTGGCTGTCCAAGAAGTACCCAAAGATCGTGTACCGCGTCCAGGAAGACACGCCGACCAAGATCAGGAAAGATGACGGCGAGATCGTTGAGGTGCCCGTCCGCTACGAGTCGGAGAACCCCAACGGGTTCGAGGTCGACAATCTTTATCGTGAGAGGCATGCGCGAGGACGCCCAGCTGACCTGCAGTTGACATGAATGGTATCGTCCACCCATGTACACATCCGGAGGGCCGTCCCGCGCCCGAGACTGAGGAGGAGATGATGGTAGAGGTGTTCAGGTACACTGAGCGCGTTGTCAACATGGCACGGCCGCGCAAGGTGCTCATGATGGCCATTGACGGCGTCGCGCCGCGAGCCAAGATGAACCAGCAGCGCTCGCGTCGCTTCCGCTCCGCGCAGGAGGCGCAGGAGAAGGAGATTGAGCGTCAGGAGGCTATCAAAATGTACGAGGCCATGGGTAACCCCGTCTCTGAGGAGACCAAGAACAAGAAGGCATGGGACTCGAACGCCATTACCCCCGGCACGCCCTTCATGGACCTCCTGTCCAAGAGCTTGAAGTACTGGGTGGCTATGAAGCTCAGCACCGACCCGGGATGGAAGGACGTAAGTCATTCTCCTTCTGCCTTCACAACGCTGACATGTCCAGCTCAAGGTCATCATCTCAGACGCGTCGGTTCCCGGAGAGGGCGAGCACAAGATCGTCGACTGGATCCGCCGCCAGCGCTCACATCCCACATGGAACGCCAACACCAGCCACGCCATGTATGGTCTGGACGCTGATCTCATCATGCTTGGCCTGGCCACCCACGAGCCCATCTTCCGCATTCTCCGCGAGGATGTCTTTGCGCAGGGCAACAACCGCGGCCCGCAGACCTGTAGCAACTGCGGCAAGATCGGCCACATCAAGGTCAACTGCAAGCAGCCCAAGAAGGTCAAGGACCCCAACGAAGTTGAGAAGGCTGTCCCCGTCGACCCGAAGCCGTTCATTTGGCTCGACGTCAATGTGCTCCGCGAGTATCTCGCGGTTGAGCTTAACGTGCCCAACGTGCCCTTCAAGTTCGACCAGGAGCTCGCTATCGATGACTGGATCTTCATGATTTTCTTCGTCGGTAACGACTTTTTGCCGCACTTGCCGTCTCTGGAGATCCGTGAAGGTGCCATCGACAAACTGCTTGAGATCTGGCGCAACGAGCTGCCGCGTATGGGAGGGTACCTCACCAACCACGGCAAGGTCAACCTTGATCGCGCCCAGATCATTCTCGAGGGGCTCGCCTCTCGCGAGGATTCGATCTTCCAGAAGCGCAAAGAGGGTGAGCAGGAGATGGTGGCTTGGCTAACTCTTACAGACGAGGACAGACAAAAGAGCCGCGAGAAGCACCGCCGAAAGCAGGAGCACGACAGGCAGGACCGTGAGAACGGCGTGCAGAGCGACCGCGGGTCCATGCAGAATGACCGCGGGACCATGCAGCTGAATGGCCAGGACTATGTTGCTGTTGCGCCCGCCGACACCGCTCGGGGTGGCCGCCTGCACCCTTCCTTGCCAACCCGCCCTGGCTTTGACACAGAGGTCGCCGAGCCGGCGAAGCCTGCGTTCAAGCCGGGCAAGAAGCTCACGTACCAGCAGCAGGCTGAGTCGTTGAAGGCTGGCCTGGCCGCGATGAGCGGAAGCAACGCGGACATTGTGAAGAATCGCAAGGCCATCCGCATGGCCAACATGTCCGCTGCCGACAAGCTGAGAGCGGAGCTTGAGGGAGACGACGCGCCTGGGGAAGCCTCCCAAGAGGAGCCTCAGGACGAGCCTATGGAGGAGACGGCCGAGAATGGCGACGAGGGTCCCGATCTGGACAATGAGGAGGACGCCGACGAAGATGAGGACGAGGAGGAGGAAGACGACGAGGACGTCCCTGCCGGCAGTAAGAGGAAAAAGAGCGGCCGCACCGGTCGGCAACGCAAAGCGATCAAGTTGGACGGCGAAGAGGATGATGAGGAGGAGGAGGCCGATGACGATGACGAGGCCCCACCAAACCCAGGCGACGAGCATGTGTCCAAGAAGAAACTCAAGGTCAACCCTGACGGAACGGTTGACTACGAGGACACTGTGCGCCTCTGGGAGCCTGGATACCGTGAGCGCTACTATCGTCAGAAGTTTGGCGTCGAGCTTTCGGACACAAAGTTCATCAGCGAGTGAGTCCTGGTCGAATACACACGCGCGCGGAACTGACAGCAGGATCACACGCTCGTACATGGAGGGCCTGTGCTGGGTTCTCGAGTACTACTACCAGGGTGTCCCCGCCTGGGACTGGTTCTACCCATATCACTACGCGCCATTCGCCCAGGACTTCCATAACGTGGGCGAGCTCGACATCAAGTTCAAGGCCGCGCAGCCCTTCAAGCCCTTTGCCCAGCTCCTTGGTGTCTTCCCCGCTGCATCTCGCGTTCACCTTCCGGCTCCGTTGCAGAAGCTCATGATCGACGAAGACTCGCCCATCCTCGACTTCTACCCTGAGGACTTTGAGATCGACATGAACGGCAAGAAGATGCAGTGGCAGGGCGTTGCCCTCTTGCCCTTCATCGACCAGACGCGGCTCCTCACTGCCCTTAAGAGCAAGGAGGAAGAGCTTACGGACGATGAGAAGCGCCGCAATTCGTGGGGCGACAACGTCATGTTCATCGCCGAGGAGAACGGTCTCTTCGATGCCTTTGCCAAGGCCTACGGCGTCAAGGGCGACGAGACCAAGAAGCTTATGCCCATCAACCCGCAGCAGTCGCTAGGCATCACCGGCTCATTCCTCACCGACCCGAACTGTGTGCCGGGCGCAAGCATGGACTCGCCTCTCCCATCCATCGAGGACTGCCCCGACCTCGTGAACAACCGCGCACTCTCAGTGCGATACTACTTCCCGCGTCAGCTGCACCGCCATCGGTCGGTCATCCTTCCGAGCTATCGCCCCGGTCTGCCGAAGCTCACCGAGTCTGACCGCGACTGGACGCGCCGTGGCGGACACGATAAGCGGCACGGGCCGGGCCACCGTGGCGGTGGCGGCAACCGCGGTCACAGCCACGGAGGTGGTCCCGGCCAGGCTCGAGGCGGACGCGGACCGCAAGGCGGTGCCGGCTACGGCCAGACGCCCTATGGCGGCGGGGCGCCGAGCTACGGAGGCTACGGCGGTGGCAGCGGCTATGGCGGCTCTGGAGGTGGCTATGGCGGCGCGGGTGGCAATGCTGGTGGGTACGGCGGCGCGGGCGGCCAGCGCGGTGGCCGTGCCCCGTACGGCTCGCAGCCGCAGGCGGCATACGGCGGTGGTGCGGGCGGTGGTTACGGCGGCTACGGAGGCGGCTACGGAGGCGCTGGCGCTACTACTGGAGGCTATGGCGGTGCTGGTGGGGCCTACGGAGGAGGAGGGTACGGCGGTGCTGGAGGGTACGCCGCGGGTGGCGGCGCATACGGCGCCGGCAACAGGTCATACCAGCAGCCGCCCTACGGCGCTCCCCCCTCCAACTTCAGCCGCAATGCCGGCGGCGCACCAAGAGGCGGGTATGGCGGTTCATATGGCTCCAACCGTGGCGGGCCGAGGCGGTATTGAGGAGAAGAGATCCGGAATGTCACCCTCGTAACATACAATCTATCGTATGTATCACTACTTCGTCTGCAATATGAGCAACCCCGAGCAATCATTCTCCTGTGGCCGCAAATCGCAATCTACGCACGTTAGCACATCTGTAGATACATAGTGAAGGTGTGCTCAACGTGAAGGGGAAATCTTCTGCACCTGATACACATGAATTGAGTGTTTGCCCCAATGTGAGATCAGGTGGGTGTGCGCGGCGCAAGATACGTGACGTGCGCAATGACGAACCACCTCCCCGTTCACGACTGTTGCCTAGCTTCTGACGCTGTACCACATGACACTACCCACATTCGCGATGAAATGGCTTTGCAGCTTGCTGTGCAAAAGGCAAGCGTGCGTCAGTGGCTGGGTAGCTCAGCTATGAGACCCCTCTCGCCTCCGCGCTCAGAGGCCGCACATGATATTGGTGAACTTCCATGTCTCGTCCACACAGCCAATACACACTGACAACATCTAACCGTTCTTCACATACCGTGTGACGAGGGCGATGAGATATGCAACTCAAGCGTGGGGGCATGTTCTGATCCATGAACACGCAGCAAAGCAAAGCTACATGAAGTAAACAGGCCTATGTACACAGAGCTCCGCTTTACCTTCGAGGGCGTGTGTTCCTTCCTCCTTCATCCGCCGCACGCCGTTTTGCGCTCTCCTTGACCTCACCGTCCTCCTCGCCAACTTCACCATCCTCCAGCCCCGTCACGGTACGCAGGCCACTGGGGCGCTGAGGCAGCGCAGCGCGGGCGGGATACCGGGATGCCGCACGCGACGCGGGTCGTGCAGGCAGCCCGTGACCAAGTGTAGGAGCTGGGGAGCGCGCTCCAGGCGTTGTTGGAACGGGCGCACGCGGGGCCGGAGTGGCAGCACGGGATGCTGGTGCGCTTCCACTACGGGGCTGGAAAGGGAGGGCAGTGGCACTGAGCTTAGGTTCCGCCGCGAGCTCGATAACGGGCTCAGGAACCTCATCGTCGTACACGGGCATCTTGAGGGCGCGGCACTCATCCACAAGCCCGCCAATGCGTGTGAACGTCTCGACGCGCTTCTGCGCGATGTCAAGGATGTTGTCGAAGCGAGCGCGATGCTCGACGATGGACGCTTCAAGGGCAGCAATCTCGCTGGCGTGTCAGCTGAAAGTACACTAAGCAGAGCAGATGGTTCAGGGGGCCGAAGCCAGCCAGCTGACGGAGGGGGGAAGGTGACCCACGCTTCAAGATCTGCCCGACTCTTGCCACGCGCCAGAATCTTCTTGGCTACATCGTCACAGCGCATGCGATAGTCACGCTCCGTCTGTTCGCGGGCCAGCTGTTGCTTCTCTTCAAGGATAATACGCTGAATTTCCTCGGTACGGGCGACTGTTGTCAGCTGCGGTGATGTGAGGATAAGTGCGAGGAGAGGTCGGATCAGCGCTCAGAGGCTGTAGGGGTTCGGGGTTCGGCCACAACCGGTTGCAACGCGTGGATGGCCACAGAAGCGGAGGCAGAGGATACCCATTTGAGAACGGCGAGCAATGATGGTGGAAGGTGATAGGGCTGGACGTCAGATACATACCAGTGTCAGCTGTCTTGCGCGCGTACTCGTCGCGTTGCCTGTCCAGCGCCTGGACGCTCGCAAAAGTGCGCTCAACACCGAACTGCCACCTCTGTGCCTCAAGGCGCGCGATCTCCGCCTCGGCTGCTGCATCGTCCTTGGCTTCGAGCTCCGTCTGAGGAAGGTGTGGAAGGCGGTTCAGACGGCGTGCGAGGGCCCGGGTCTGGTCTGCATGCGTGATACGGAATCGGTTGAGCGCATCTGCCATTAGCTGGCAATAAAAGGAGCCGATACGCACTTTCGCTGAAAGGAGGCGAGGACGCTGTGGACATGGTGGTGAATCTGGTGGTGGTATGAAGAGGGTTGTTGTCGAGAGGTACTTGATTCAACTTGGTGGCAAGTCGTCAATTTGCTTCCGAATTGGCTTCGCGTCAGACACTTCCATGTCCCCATCACACTATGATCACAGTCACACCTACGCAGCTTCGTTGATCGCAGTACGCACATGCCCGCGCTGCTCAATAGTTCTATGCATACATGGTCTACTCGACGGCAATCGGCTCGCCCTGCGCCGCCCGCGCCGCGGCGACCCTCTCCATCTTCTCGTTTGAGTACTTGTACCACAGTTCGCTGAGGTCGTAGTTGTCTGGAGTCAGCCTTTTGCTTGACCCTTCGCTCACCAATGAACTCCCAGCCGTTCTCGCGCACATGGTACAGGTTGATCGTGTTACCGGAGTAGGCATCGCGGTGGCCCGCGGCGCAGATCGAGCGGCGGCCGAGCTCCTGCGCGTCCTCGTCCGACAGATCCCACGAGTAGCCCTGGTCGAGTACACCGTACGCGTACGTCGAACCCGAGCCAACCGAGAACAGGTCACCCTTGAGGCGCTGCCCGTCCGAGTCAACGTAGAAGAGAGCGGGCCCCTGGAATTAGCAAATACTCTGCAACCAGGCCAATATGCTCACAGTCTTGTCCCAACCGCAGATCATGGTCCCCTGTCATCAGCTACTGCCCACATAGGTCATCCAGCGCATACCCACCATGCTCAATCCCATCCCCTTGTACTGGTACACAATGTTGGATAGAATCTTGGAAGCTGCGGCAACCGAAATGCGCTCCTTGTTCCGCAACTCGTGCAAGCGGCACTGCATGCCAAGATATGTCTCCCTGACAGGTCAGTCGGTGCTTCTTTTCGAGTGCAGAGGACATCAGACACGTACCAGTACTGGCAGTCGGCGGCACCGCCGGCCATAGTGCCGAGGAGGTAAGGGTTGATCTCGATGACCTTCTTAACGGTCCCCGAAGCTTCCGTCAGCTCCCTGGTAATCGCGATCAAATAACTCACCGATGTAGCTACCGGCGGTGGCTCGCGAGTCGACGGCCACGATGATACCGCCCTTGAAGCGGAACGCCAGGGTGGTCGTGCCGTGCGCCAGCTTAATCTTGGCCTGAGGGTTGGTCGACATCGAGTCGGTGTGCAGCGAAAGGAAGGCCAGGGGCTAATATTAGCGTGAACCCAGGTCATGAGCTGCTCAGCGACGAGCTCTGGTCAGTACAAGCTACTCACGTCGGGGACGGCGGGCACCGTCATTCCGCTCACGGCACCGCTCGCATCGAGGTTGCCGAAGCCGCCCATGCTTCCCCATGTCGCCGGCGAGTGCTCTTCCTCGGCGTTGGGGGCGCGGCGCGCGGAAGGTGGATGAGCGATGTTGGCGACGAGGGCGTCCATGCTGTCTGAAGGCGTTAACGAACGATGAACGATGCAAGTAGCTGTTGTTAATGGCGACGACCAAGTGTCGAGGACGCGCGTCACTGCGAGTATGTGGGAGGCTCAATCAAATTCACGTGGGAGTGGAGGTTGGTTTCTTGAAATGACCGACTTCTCAAGCTGGCGCTCTTGAACTGGCTGACATCCGCCCCACTGACTTTGTCATCACATCCATCATGGCTCGTACCGGACTGCAGAAAGAGGTGATTGAGCTGTACAGGAGGTGCGTTTCTATAGAAGGAGTTAGCTAACGACAGAGGTGTACGGAATGCCATGTCCAAGGCGCCTGTGAGCTGCCAAAGTTATGCGAGCTGACCGAAGGATCAGCGCGAGGCGTTTCTTATTCATCTTCGATACACCTTTCGCCACCCGCCCCTCACGCCGCGAGACTTTACGGCGATTGAGCACCAGGTAAGTTTGCTGGGTATGAGAGTGCAGGCATCAGTCAGGCACTGCGGAGACTCCCATAATCTAATCCAAGATTCGCAGATTCAGGCGCACGCTTGAGATGCTCTCAGAGCCGTCCACGCAGCGTATAGGGCTGAGCGATGACATGCGGTATTGGTGGGCGAACGAGGTGGAGCGTGCGCACGCGCGCGCGGCCATTGCAGAGATGAAGAAGGCCAAGGCAGCCAAAGAGGCATCCTCCGAAGTGTAGCGTCTCCGCACGCTCCATCACCACCGGCCAGCTTTCGGAACCATTGTTGTACACTAGCTGCATATGAAGCATTACTCAATATATCCGGTCACCGCGTATGGATCTAGGCCATGTCCACATCGCCGTCCTCCTCCTCCTCATCCTCTACAGCGTGCACGGCTGGCTTGACCCCACGCTTTTGCAGCCCCTGGATGAGCTCTTGGAGATGCGAGCCGATGCCCTCGTCGGGGTATTCCTGCTCGGTGAAGAGCTTTGCAGCCTCGAGGAGCGCGCGGAGTGACTCGGCGTAGCACTCATCCGCGTTCATCGGCTCCTCGTCGTCGTCCATGTCCGCCCAGTTCTGCGGCGGGGCCTCCTCGAGCGCGTCGGCGCGCAGATGCCACGTCCAACCTTCCAGGTACGCGCTCTCAACCTCGAGCGAATCCTCCTCGCGACCCGTTGTGATGACGTCCAACGCCTCCATGTGCAGCCCGTGCTCCAGCAGGAGGCGGGTGAACTGCAACCGCACCGGCAGGGGTGGGAGCATTGGGTCGACTAAGGTCAGCGTGGGCTCGCCCACACCGCACTCACAAGGATCCCGCCCCTCCATGTCCCGATAAAGCCTGAGGACCACTTCCTTGGCCTCAACGAACTTGCTCTGGCTCATCCGGATCGATGCGAGGGTCATAAGCGCCTCTGGGTCGTTGGGCGAGATTGAGAGTGCGCGCGCGATCAACCCGTCGCAGTTGCTCGAAGCGGCGTCCTCAAAACTTGGGTCAGTAGCGGACTCCAGAGCCACAGTTCTTCATCTTCGGCAACGCAAACTTACCACAAGTCGCTCATCCAAATTTCGATCATAGCGACAATCGCCGTGATGGCCATCTTGCGGAGCTCGGTCTCGTCGATCTCGCCCGCCCGTCCTTTGCCTTTGAGGAGGTTCTCAATCATCGCCGTTGCAGTAGAGTAGTATCCCAATGCCTCCTCCGGCCCCTCGGCTGTCTGGGCAAGGTAAAGGTAAGGGCTGGGGGTATCGGGGTTGGCGGGTGCGTGCGGCGGGAAGAGGCGGAGGAGATGTTCACGGCCGCGGTCCACGTCGCCGCCCTCCAGTTCCGCGACACCAGCGAGCTCGCGCGCCTCTGGGTTCGCGGGCTCGAGCTCGAGAGCGCGCTCAAGGAACTTGATCGCCAGTTCGAAGTTGGACTGAGCCAAGAGCACGTTGGCCTTGTCTGCCGTCAGCCAAGGAGAGGGAGGCGCGCACCCAAAAGAGAGGGGACGTCGGTCGCCGTCGCCGACGTAGCCTTCTCCTTCTTGGCAGGCTTTCGCGCCGCCTTTTTGTTCGTGCGACCCATTGTGTCGTGGATCCGAGTTGGGTGTCAATACCATGCCTTGCGGAGTGTGACGCTCGAACATTTGAGCGATGAGTCACGTGACTTAGGTGGCAACTGCGGATTCGGTGATTAGTTGATTAGGATCGAAGATGGCTTCCTATTGACATATGCCCTCACTCACAATCTCCTCTGACTTTCGTGCGCATCTGACAATCCTGGCCACACATGCATGCAAAGAGATGATTGCTCGCGATCTTCTCGAATCATTGCATAGTCAGAAGTCAAAAAGTTGCAGCCTGCCGGGCCCGGCCTGCGCGCTTACAGCTGTCCTATTCTCTTGGAGCTTGGATGCCACACCAGCCAGACTGATCCGTTGCCGGCCTATCTGCACCCTGAGGCGACTGGCATGTTCACCGAGACTGAACCAACGCAAATCCATGAGGATTTGGTGGGGCTCGAACACCCAAGCTAGAGGAGACTGGCTGTAGCGAGAGCGCGCTGAACCGAGGATTTCCCTAGAGTTTACAAACTGCTTCCCTATAACCATTACAGTGACATCTGTGCTTTCGTCGCCTACTTGAGTCACCCGCTCAGCCATTCCGCCTAGACCGTTGGCCTCCACCGGCTAACAGCCAGCAGACACCAACATTCAGACTGTTACCGTCATCACACCAACACCGCTCATCACCAAGCATGGCCGAAACCGACCCACCACTGGACGCTGCACCTCTTCTTGCGGCTGTCAACCCGCCACGCTCGCGCCGATGGGCCATCATGCTTTGCTTCCCCCTCTTCCTGGCTCTGGCGTCGCCATGGTGGTGGACCACGACATCAATCGTGCGCCTGCCATTGCCGGTTGAGCGCATCGGTGCGCTCGAGAGCCAGAGTGTGCGTTTATGCCGTTGTCCTCCGGCTCCTACAGGTCGAACTTACACCAGGACCCAGTCATCACGACGCTCGTCTCGTTCACCGGCGAGGACGCTGCCTTCCCCAAGGCGCCCCCAGGCCGCGCGGACTTCCCGACGGCGACCAAGCTCGACGCCCTTGCCGCCGAGGTTGTCAAGGGTGTGGACGGGATGCTAGCGCGTGATCGCCCTAACGTGCGGGGTACACGGCGTTGGGATGTGGTGGTCAACGGACCTAAGAGCGTGCGGCATAGGGTACACATCGGCGTGTCGGAGACGGCTAAGCCGGACTGGCCGCTGGAGCCGTACGTCCAGACCTCGTATGGTACCGCCGACGTGCCCCCTGGCACTGTCGTGATCCCAATCCACCCCTCGATGGTGTCTGACCTCAACCTGAAGCGTATGTTTGTGCTGTGCCAAGACTTACTCGTCAAGCTAACCACAGGGCACTACAAGATCGCCCTCGTGAATGCGCTGCACAACCTCCTCCCGGCCCACCTCCCGCCCGTCGCCAACCGCGCACTTGCATACTCCCCGAATATCACGCTCTCCTTTGTGGTGGTGAATGAGGACGCGGCAGAGGGCGCCTTCGTCAACGACTGGGATATCGACGGCGCGCTGCGTGGTAAGCCAGGCCCCCGGCGGTCGCTGACGCAGACCATATTTTCCCACACCTCGAGCCGCTGTCCCCTGTTTTCAACTTCTCCATCGAGAGCCAGGTGCTCTACCACGCCCCCTTGGCATTTGAGCCCGCTCAGCAAGACGACGGCTGGGTCGTCGACGAGGATGGGATGAAGATGTTCGTGAGCGAGCGCTGGACTCCCGACTCGCTCAGCACCAACAACCCCGTTCTCAAGTTCCTCCTCTTCGTCCCGAGTGCGCAGCACGCCCCACTGCGCCTTGCTGCAAACGCCACGTCGTTCCTAATCCCTCAGTTTGGATCGGTTGTGCTCCTCAACCCGCCCGCGGAGGGAGGCGCATACAGGCTCTCCCTGGACGCGCTCGATGCGCCCTTCAAGCAGTTCACCGAGCACCTTTACGGCCTCCTCTCGCTGCCCGCCTTGCCCGAGAAGCTGCACCACTGCCCCGAGCCGGCCTCCGAGGGAAAGACACGCGCCCAGCGCGGCCTCCGTGATCCCCTCAGCCTGTGGCAGCTCGACACCATCTTCCGTGTTAGGATGGCGGAGAACGCTGCCGAGGCGCGCAAGACGCTTGGCGGCATTGTTCGTCTCGTTGATAAAATCAAGGAAATGCAACTTGGCCCAGGCGTGCGCGACAAGGTCCTTGGCGCCGTGCGGCGGCTCGAGGAAGTAAGCCATTTTAGGGAGTTCATGATGCTGACGACAGCTCCCCGAAACCGCACAGGACATGTCCCCGCTAACTGCCTTCGTGCTCTCCCGCGACGCCGTGGGTCTCGCAAACGAAGCATTCTTCGACCCATCCATGATGGGCTTGCTTTACTTCGTGAGCTAGTGTGCCCCAACGTTAGCTGACACCAGCCTGACCAACACAAGTTCGCCGTTTACACGCCCCTCTTCGCTCCGATCGGCGTGTCCATAGTTGTGGGCCTCCTTCGTGAGATTGCCAATCTCATCAAGAAGCGCAAAGCGGCGAGGAAGGCTGCCCAGGCAAAGAAGGATGATGAGAGGTTAGACAACGGCACTCAAGTCGTCTCCGAAGCTATGACGACTGCTCGGGAGGCGCCCGCGGCCGCGCGCCTCCGCGCGACCACCACATCATAGAGACAGTACACGACCGCATGCATGTCCTGCTACAGGCTACTGATGAGACTGACGGACGGTGTCACAGTCTATTTACGACATGTTAGATTCGAATTTTTGAACACACAGTTGAGAGGCTAGGAGACGCGGGCTGAGGCCCTTTTGAGGATTCTTAAAGTGGCACCATTGTGGTGATCTGGAGATGCCCGTACGGGGGAGTGCTGGGGACCAGGAGGTTGGAGATGGCGGTGATGGTAATGTGATGCTGGAATTCATATTGATACTGCTGATTGGCTTCTTCTCTTGCTACTTCGTTGTTGGCTCCTCCTTAAATTTGGAGAGGGTGCATGTCCACCGAAACGCCTTTGCGAGCGCGGCGTCGCTCCTTGCGGCTCATCGGGAGGGACTGGCCCTCTGTGGGCTGAAGGACAGGTGAGATAAGCATGCGGCTGGCCGGGTAAGGCAGGGGGCCCGCAAGCGTTCCGGAAAGCCCCACCCCGCTAACGTTCGGCGCGCGCCCCGTGGTCGATGTGAGCGAGAACGAGCTCTGGGACGGCGTGCTTGGGGCGGTGCGATTCCGACTGCCCGACGAAAAGTTACGACGCATGTAAGTCGACACAGGGATTTTGTCAAAGCGGAACAGGTGACGAAGTTCGGGACTCTGAGGGTCATCCTCAGCCGTGTCGAGGTCGTTGCCCGGGATGTTGAGCATATCGTCAAGCGAGAATGCGTGCTCCTCCTCCGACGGGGTGGTCTCGCGCTCAAGAGGGTCCATGAGCGCTTGCGCGGCACGGCGAGCGGCGATGAATCGCGGGTGGCCAGGAATAGAGGAATAACGCGTCTTCTTGACGACGGGCGAGAATGGGTCTCCCGTTCGAGGGCGGCGCTTGGCCGACACTGAGCCAGAGTCGGAACCTTTGTGCCGCCTCCGACGAGTGAAAGGCGATTTGGTCGTCGTCTTGGAGCCGTCGATGACCGCACTCTCACAGGGCTCGTTGCTCACAGTGAACGTGCCCATGACAGGACCAGCCGCGAGGACACCCGAGGGAGGGCTTGTCACTGGAGTCATTGGCAGAAGCTGAGGCATGATAGGACCAGCCACTCCAGGAGTAAACCCGGGAGTGATCCCAGGCGTGGTGGCCGACGCAGTGGAAGGTGTGCTGCCTGAGGGCGAAGTGGCGGCAACATCAGTGATGACGATTGACGGGTTGGCCGCGACCGCCTCAAGGGCTGCCTCAAACGACCCGAAAGCTTCGAAGAACGGGTTGGGGTGGGGCAGCATCGCCAGATTGTAGTGGGGGGGGTTGGTCATTTGTTGCCCAATGATCTGGTCGAGCGCCGGGCTATCAAGGACAGGCATGTCCTCCTCTGCCATCGAGTCTGTCGTGTCACCTCCATCGTTGTCCTCCACGCCAGACCAGTCGGCAGTGCTGTCCGTGTCATCGTTGGCGTCGTCGTCGATAATGAGATGCTGCTCGCCGGCAGAGGCGGTAGTGCTCTCGCCGATGGAACCGGCAGTACGTGAGCCAGTCCCACGCTCGCGGCGGCGGGACTGACGTGGCTGAACAAGAACGAACTGCCCATCCCAGTTCTCCATGAGAACTAGGGGCTCTTCGCCAGCAGTGTGATTGGAGCGAGTGGAGAAACCGAACTCGTCACAGGCATCGTCCGTGTCAGAGGAGGTCGAGTCACTCATGGGGTCATCAGACGATGCGTGGACCGACGACTGCGACTGGAGCTGGTCAATGTCGGAGCCAGTGAGGTTGGCGATGAACTCCTGATGAAGTGGTGAGCGGGGGCACACGAGTGGCGTCGTCGGACGACTTACCTCGTCGTCCTCATCCTCGTTTGCCTCGCCATTCTCTGTCTCGTTGTCATTCCACCACTCCATCTCGGCATCGTCTTCCATACTCGAGTCAGGGTGGCCGGCACCGTATGCGAGATCCTCAATCTCGTGCCCTGCGAAGGCTTCATGAAGACCGCCCATGTACTCGTCCTCAGTCTCGTCTGCCTCGGCCAGAGACTGCGTCATCTCGCGCTCGGACTCGTCGTCGCCATAGGAAGACGTAGAGTCAGAGTCGATGAGTGCAGGGTTCGAAATGCGCGACTGCGTCGGGGTCTAGAAGGTCAGCGATGTGTCTTGGAGTTGGGACAAGCGAGCGTGACAATGACAAGAAGAACTCACAGCACCTCCAAAGCGGTCACCGCCGAAGCCAAACTTGTCGTCGCGCGCACGCCTGCGCGCAACCTCGCCAAGCTTGAGGTGGCGCTTGCGGTCGCGGCCATTTGGGCCGTGCGCCGAAGGCCGGGGAGTCGAGCGGGCCGAGGAAGGTGCAGCTTTTGGTTGTCTCCCCTTGGGGAGATGGGGGGAAGAAGTGCTTGGTAGAGACTCGCGCTTCTTGCCCTTGTTACGGGACAAGATCTGCGAGGGGAATTCATTGTTGTCGTCCTCATCGTCGTTGTCATCGTCCTCATCATCGTCGTCGTCGTCCTCGGCAGGAGTCAGGTCCGAAGAACTGCTTCCATCATCCGAGAATACTCCGCGGCGCCGACTGGAAGATCCGGGCCGCGACAGCGACGAGGCTGATGGGGGACGGTTGTATTGTTGTGAGGAGGGGCGAATGTTGAGTTTGATTTTAGGAAGGGGAGAGGTGGCGATGGGGGGAGAGTGAACAGAAGCGGCTGGAGAGGTTGGGCCTGGTCGTGTGAGTGACAAAACATTTTGAATAGCTGGATCTGGCGCTGTGCAGAGCAAGTGTGTCATGTGAGGGAGAGATTGCAGCGGCGGCCGGCGGCGCGCTTTGCACGCGACGGGGCGAGCATGTACATGGTGTGCGTGGGGAGGAGGCATGAGAACGGTAGATGGTTGTGGATAGGGAGTGGGAAGGGAATGTGCAGTACTACTCACCACGTTTGCCCTTCCTCCCCACGTTGGTGTTCATCGTGATGGACATGCACGGTGCCGCTTAGAGCCTTGGTGCTATCAAGTAGTGGGGCTGGCTGTGGAAGACGTGAAGGTACGGTTTGCGAGTGGAGAGCCTAGTGGCGTGAGGGCGAGTGCGGTTGTTGGGGTTTGCGAGGAAGTCGTGCGAGCGAGTCTTGTTGGTCTCTTGAAAGATCGCAGACATTTACTTTGCGGTCAAGGAGGGAATGGTCGAGTGGGTGGACGACGAGGTCCTGTGGGGTGGCAAGAGACTCAGGCGTGAGGAGATGAGTGGAATGGTGGGGTCGGTGACAGTGTGCGGCGTTGTTGTGGTGGATGAAGAGGAGACTGTGATGGCGTTGACAAAGAGTATGAAGGACTGGTGGTTGTACTGTATTTGGTGGATGTGAGAAGAAGAATAGAGATCAGAGAGTGGGAGTGAAAGTTCTTGCCTCTCTCCTCCTCGGCCCCCAAAGCCCTCCAGGCCCCCTCAGGCCCCTCCAGGCCCCCGCCCTTCATTCCCTTTCGCCATGCCTCTCATTCGGTGCCGTAGCCGCTCACTTGTCATCTCATACTAGCCCTGACTCTCCCCCCTGAGCAAAATGGTCATGATGTTGCTGCTGGTGAGCGAGCAGGCTACACATCATGGGACCCGTGGAGCAATCCCGGTGCCGGGCTGTCTGAGTCGCATAGAGCGAATGCTGTGGCAAATGCGCGAATGCGGCCAGGTGAAAGAATCAGATCATCATGCGCCTCCCTTCTATCTGGCGCGTATGGCGGTGTGCGCGCGTACGAATGGGGACAAGAGCCGGAGCTGCGGTGTGCTTAGACGAGGGCACCCTGCCTTAGCCTCTTCCTAAATGCTGCACAACATTGCCTGTCATATCCTGCAAACTTGCGACGACTTGCCAGCTGACAGCTTGCAACTAAACAGCCTCTCTCTCTTTCTCTTTCTCTTTCTCTCTCCTGCAAACGAAAAGAGGGGTAGTGAGCATTAAGCTACGATCAAAATTTGCTATTACCGGCAACTGGGCGTCCAAGCGGCTTGGATTAGCTTTTCCTTTAGAGATTGGCAGACCACTCCGTGCGCGCCCTGCCCTCGACGCCTAAAATGATATGACCTGTCCTCCTGCAGTGTTTTACCCTTATTCAACCCTGAGTAACATCTGACCAACGTCCGCCGCCGGCCCGCCGCAGGCCGCTGGTCACCGGATCACCGTTCAAAGCACGCGTGCGCTCGTGCGCCAGCCATGCACCCATCCAAATGTCGCCGCCGCCGCCGCCGCCGCCGCCGCCGCCGCTCATGACCGGCATGGGCCGGCATACAGCAATGCGCATTCAAACCTTGCGTGCAAAATGTTGTCATGGCGCACTATCGCAGCGTCACCACATGATTTCATTGCTGCGCCAAGCTTTCGCAACCCAAGAGCACAATGGCATGGCTAGTCGCAACTCCTCCTCCCCACCCTTATGCACACTCATGCTACCCGTGCAACCCTCTTGCATGGTCACCTGCTCCAGTCCGGCTTCGGCTCCAGTCCTGTCGCGCCGCAAAACATCGCATTCAAAATCTACGTGCCTGTCGGATAGCGGCAGCTGTGGATATGTAGATCTCGCACTGCGTGTTCCGCCTCGCCCGCCCGCCCAGCCCGGCCTTGTCCGGTTAACAACGCAAATACAAACCGACTAGGGTCAATCTGAAATTTGTCCACTCCATCGTTCTGGTTGGATCTATCCATCGCTATTCGTCCTGTCTCCTGTGCTCCTTCTGGGCATTACCCTGCATGGCCCCACTACTCCTCGGTCTGCCGTTCGTCCGGGGAAAGACGGTTGCGACCGAGGCGTCATTACCTACTCCGTGGCGCCCGCCCATGCAATCTCCATGCCGTCGATCAACGGTTCCAGCGGTGCAGCGGGCAGGGTCGCGACGGCAGAGCAGATCGCGCTCACGCCTGATCGCTGCTCCGACTGCTGACCTTGCGAATCTGGTCGACAGGTCAACAGGCCCGCCGCCGCCAAGTGATTGGTGCACTGCAGAGCGCCGGTGTCCGGCCATGCGGGCGAAGCCAGCGCCGACGTCAGCGCCGCCGCCAGATGCATGTACGCTTCGTGAATTGGCTGACTACGCCCGTCCCTCAGGTCCCGATCTGTTCGTTATCGACAAGGTGCCTGGTGGCGACGCGCCGGCATTCGATCGCAGTGTGGCAGGGTGGCAGGGTGGCAAGGTGGCAAGGTGGCGACCGCGGCCCGAGCGGTCGCCATTGTGCAACAAGTGACTCGAGGCGCACGGTCCAAGAGTCTGTGGTTCCGGAATGATCTTGTTGCACAGATTCGTGCTCACACCGCCACTTCGGCCTTCGCAGATACTATGGGTATGGATGTGGCTGCCTTCGATGATCCGACACGGATTGATCCAGAATATCTAGGTAGACGCGCAGTAGCCGCGCGAGGTACGCCGACGGGTTGAGTGCGGGCGGCGTGGCGGGCTCGCACCGCCGTCGCCTCTTGCGCGTCGTGGCAGTGACCATGTCCCAGCCGGGTCGGATACAGCATTAGGCGGAGAGCCAGTTCTCGCGGACGAGGAAATGCCACACAGGAGTTGGGAGGAGGCGAGATCGCAGGCGGAGTGGTCGCCAAGATGTGGGAGGAAGCTGCAGATGGCATTGTACCTCCATTAAGGAACGCTCTCACAGCGTCGATTGCAGTCCTTGGGAGATGAGGCGTGGGAACAACTGCAACACTGCATCTCCGCGGTGCTCGTTGTCGATTACCACATAACCGCCCTCTGCCACAAAAAAGAGTCCAAGTCTAACTCGGTGATCACTTGTACGGCATCGAACATCTGCTTCAAATGCTTCACACGCTTTCTCGTAAACCTGGCTGTAGGAACTAGGATGTGAAATGCCTGCGCTTACTATAGAGCACTCGACTGGACTCTCGCGTTCGGAACCGAGGGGAATGTGGCAGCAACGGGTGGCAAATTATGTTTCACTTCCTTACACCGTTGCCACCCAGTACCACCCCCAGCACCAATGCCTGGGAAGGATGTTTTTAGTTTTACTTCATTCGAGTAGGAATACCCCTTGAACGGCTGGGCACCGCAACCTCGTCGCCCCGCAGCAGCAGGGGCACAGCGGCTGCGCCTCTACTTTCAGTATATAAGTCAGGTTTAATCCATAATTTCTCTCGACCGGTGGACACTTCATCTTAAAACTGCCCGCGGCGGTCTCAAAGGGCCGAATTGTACCCCAGCCGTGAAAGACAAGTGAAAGACAAGCTAGCCGTCACCGGCCATCGACGGCGGCAACAAGTCCACCTTGACCCAGAGCACCACCAGCCCGACGAATCTTCAACCGTCGCTCCCGTTCTGCAACCATCCACGTATGTCCCACCAGTGCTCCCCGCTGACCATATCACCGCTGCAAATGCATGCTGAGACGCCGATGGTCACGCCTTCGTGTGGCTCAGCCTTTGCAGAGTGCCACTCCGGGATGGTGCCTGACCAGTCCACGTCATTCCTTATCAAAACGTGGGTATCGGGCGTCACTGATGGGTGGGGGTGGGGCGAACGCCACCTGCGCGGGCTCGTCAACCGAGCTTCCTGCAATAACATCATTCTCGCTCGTTATCGCGGTACCGCGCCGCGTGCACAACACACTCTTTAGGTTCAGAGTACTCTCGTTCGTTGTCCCACCATGGCGTCCAAGGTTGCGCAGAAGCGGGTACGTCTCCAGCGGCGATAATCGCGCTAACCTCAGCTGCAGAAGGTGCGCACCGCCTCACCTTGTCGAGTCGTGCCGCCCACTGACATGCAGGAGTATCTCGCTATGCAGAAGGCGCCGCCGCCCTTCATTTGGGCCGTGCCCGAGGAGAAGAACATCCTTGACTGTGAGTAACCACACCTTCCCTTGCCCTCCTTGCATCCGCTGCACAAGACCGCTGACGCGCAGGGCATTTCATCATCGTGAGCAGCGAGTTTAGGCGACGACTGACGGCAGCGCGGACCTCCCGACACGCCATACGCGGGAGGCGAATATCACGGTCTCATCTGGTTCCCCAGTGACTACCGTGAGTTGCCACCAGCCGCACAGCTGCTGACGGCCAGCCTTCAAGCCGCCTGATGTCAAGATGTTCACGCCGACCGGCCGCTTCGAGTGTGGCGCCAAGATCTGCATGAGCATGACCTCCTAGTACGTGCAATGCAACTCATCGAGCCCAGCTAACAGCAGTCACCCTAGCACGTACGTGACGCCACCGCTGTGAATGTAATTTACTGACCTCCCGCGCAGGTGGAATGCAGCATGGTAAGTGGAATGCTGTGCATATTGGGCCAGGTACGATTCACAGCTGACACACAGGTCTGTAGCAACGATCTTGACCGGCTTGCTCAGCTTCATGTTGAGTGACGAGTGAGTGTTCGTCCTCGGCGCGGCTCACGCGACAGGATCACAGCTGGTGCTGTCAAGACTACCGATGCCCAGAAGCGTGATTACGCGACCAAATCGCACGCGTTCAACTTGAACAACAAGAAGTTCCGCGAAATCTTCCCGAAGGTGAGTTGTCGTGCTGGTGAACTTTGCTCATATCAGTACGCGACGCAGGAGATGACCGACCTTCCCGATATGGGACAGCAGCCATCGACATCGGTACGTCACACCGCCGTGGTTGTGACGCTGACTGATCAGACAACAGCAGTGAGAGGAGGCGTATCAGCCGCACCCGACACGCCCGTCTCATCTGGACTGTCGACACCAGCATCCACGAACCTCAACACCCGCAGCCCGTCGCCTACCATCAACACTCCCAAACCTCCTGTGCCACCTATTCTAGCCGATGCCCAGCCTGTGCTTCAACAAGGCGTGCAGCAACGGCAGCCGCCCAACGTTCGCTGGATTCCATCCTGGCGGTGGCTAATTGCCATCGTCGTCCTCGCTGTCCTTGGTCGCATATCCAAAGGGCCCGAGTGAGTAGAGCGTCCGAGGAGCCTGCCGTAGTTGTTTCGACCCCTTATTTGTACTCTCTATATGGCATCGCTGTCCCCTGTTCCTCCGTCCCTCCGTCCGCATGGTGTAGTTGAGTGCATGAGTTGCGTGCTAATATGTACCAGTCTAGAGGTGGCGGTTCATGTCGATACCGTACCGTCCGCGCATGCGCTCGAGCTCACGAAGAGTGCGCATCCCGGCGCCCTTGTTCTCCCTGCGCGCCTTGCTCTTGCCAGTACCCGATCCAGGTGGCAAAGCCTGCCGTCAGCTCACGCCCTCACTGTCGCTGAGAAAACGTACACCACCGTGGATGATCTGGAGCGCGGCCTTGACGACCTGGGTCTTGTTCGTCGACCCGAGGATCTGGGCGCTCGCGTCGCGGATGCCGCACGCCGAGAAGATGCGGTGCAGCACGTGCGGCACCTGGAGGCCGAAGCCGGGCGGGCGCGCGCGCATAATCACCGTCGTCGCGCGCCACTTGACGCGCAGATCCGCACCCTGACCGTACAGCGTACGGTTCTCGAAGCGGGGCACGGCGTCCATGTTCAGCACGGCCTGGTTGAACGCACGCTGGTGCGCGAGCTGGATGGCCTCGTTTTTTCCGTGCCCGATGCCGACGAGTCCGCGCTTCGGGTCGCCGACGACCATGACGGAGAACCACGACGGCCTGGAGTCAGCGATAATTCCACAGGCAGCAGAGAAGCCAGCCACTATCCCCTCCTCCCCTCGTCTCGACGCCTCCATCCTAGCTCGATGTCCTCCCACTTCCCGAGGCCTCAGCATGCGCAACGAGTCCTCCGTCCACATCCCGGCACAACGTCTCGCCCTTCGCGCGGCAACCCGTCGCGCCCCAGCCCGCCCTCCTACACTCACATCTTTCCCTTCTTCGTCATGTTGACCACACGCCGCACGTCCACCGGGTAGCGGTAGAGCCCTTCGAGCTCTTCGCGCGTGTACCCGGTGATGGCGGAGAGGACGCGGCGGTTCTTCGCGGCCATGTTCTCGCCGAGCGCCGTCGGGTGCTGCGACTCAGGCAGCGGCGGGAACGTGTTGTTCGGGAAGTTGTAGATCCGGTGCTGCGGCGCATCCTTGTAATAGTTGGGAAAGTCGGGCGAGCGCGCAACCGTGTAGTGCGGCATTAGGGGGCGGGTGAGGTTGGCGATGTCTTTCGGCGACAGGTTGCCGACCGCCTTCGGCTGGTCAGCGGGGGTGGGCGTCGAGGTCGAGGTCGAGGCCGCGCGCGCCAGAGGCGCGCGGGCGAGCAGGCGCCGCGCCGGGCGTACCAAGGACATCGTGATGAGGCAGTGAATGAACGAATATGTCGAGAACAGCCGAAATCTCGATGGTTGCTCGGCGACAATTTGGTCCCGTCGCAAAATCCAGGCACCAAGCCTCCGGCTCCAAGATCACAAGAGAAGGGCAATGCCCTTGCATATGGTTATGAGTACAGACAGTGTGACAACGTATTAATGCTCGTATCCCGGAACGAAGCGTGCCCAATCCTCGCGCAACGCCCATAAGCGGCGGACGGCGTCTTTCTCCGCGCTATCCCAATCGGCAAAGTCCACACCGAGAGCTAGTGCCGCTCGCTCGCCCTGCCCGCTCCAGCGTAGAGGTATAGACCGCCGCGCGCGGTGCGTCTCATCACGCGTCCCTCGTGGTCGACGAGTAGATGTATCCAGGATTGCCTCGAACGACGAGAGACTGTACCGCAGGCGCACTTTCGTCGTTGTCTCGTCCGAGACAAGATACGAGAGCACAATGTCGGGAGGCTCGCAGCAGGTGACGACGAGCTCGCCGAGAGCGGTGAAGACTTTGACTCGGGGTGTGCGCCGCTTGTATTCAGCCACGAGGCGGGCTAGGAGCTGCCAGAGGTCGCGCTGAGCAGCTGACCAGTTCGCAGAGTCGGCGAGGCGCAGGCATTGCGGGGCGCGCCCCTCTATTGTGACCTCGTCGCCGACCCGGTTGATTTGTGCGGTCTGTCGGCGAAGGTTTAGCGTGAGCGCTACCTCGGCCGTGGGTGGGTGTACGACGATGGTGTCCGACGACTTGCGGCTCAGCGCTTCCGGGTGACGCGTGAGGGGAAGTGGATGTACGCGAATTGGCTTGGGGGTTGTGGGATCTGGATTGGAAGAAGAAGCGCGTTTGGCGTTCACGGCGGTTCCCTGTCCTGGTCGCAATGTTGCTGGTGCCGGTCGTGATGTTCCGGGAGCCGTTGTAGGCGCAGGTTGGGGAGCGGGTTGGAGTCGATGCGGAGGAATCTCGGGAGGTGAAAGCGGAGACGATTGTTCTTGAACAATGGGGGGAGTGTCACGCGGAATGGCGACAGACATAACGCGGAGCGTCGGAACAGGTTTAGTCGGAGTGAGTGAACCCTCGGGCGCAACTGACGATGATGGGGTAGGCTGAGACGGCTGTGAGGAGCCAGATGTACAGTTAAACGCGCCGGACGGACCAGGCTGTGGCTCATGGGAGCTCGGTGAAGTAGGTGAGACAAATCGTACAGGTAGCCGCGAGGTGTCTTTCCGTTTCAACCGGGCGAGTACTGCGAGGGGCGCAGGGCTTGTTGGGGGCGTGAGCAGCCCAGTCGACTGCCCGACAGAGTGCTCTTCGGACTTGGCCCGCTGCTGGCCACTGCCTCCTTCTTGTGTCTCGGGCAGGGCTCGCTGTTTCCCTTTGTCGAGGGGTGGATCGGGGGCAAGGCGGAACAAGTCACCTCGCCGCTTTACGCCGAGCTCCTGTGTACGGTGGTCACGTCGTGCGCGCGGTAGACCGTCCGAAGGCTCCCTTGGTGGTTTTGAAGCCCGCATCTCTCGTTCCTTCGCCGGTGGCTCTAGTCGGCCGTCGCCAAGGTGCTCGGAATGCTTCTGACTGTCGGTCTGGGCGTGCCGCACCCTCTCGGCCTCATGACGGACACGGTCACGCTCACCCTTGAGCGCGCTGCGCAGTTCTCGTCCGCCCGTTCGATCAATACGCTCCTTCACCTCTGCTTCCCGCTCCACCACAACGATTGGGGCAGGGCGTGATGCGGCACGGCGCGCGATGCGCCACCCCTCTTCGAGCTCCTTGAGCTGTGGTGGCGTCTCCTGAAAGGCGAGGCGAAGGTATTGGATTGTCGAGGATGTGGTCTGCCCAGAGGGCCCGGATGGGGCAGATGGTGCGGAGAGGCCTGATGAGGATGTCGCGCTCGAAGGCGATGGTCGGTCGTACCATGGGACAGAAGGGGTCTTCGGCCATGGCGATCGTGTTGGGAGATTGTTGTCCACCTCTCCAAGGGGTGCGGAGGTGGCAGCAGGTTGGGTCGGTTTGGGAGTAAGGAATGCAGGGCGCTGTCGGAGACGTGGAGTGTCCCACCCCGAGGCCATTGCTAGTCGCGCATGATGTGGTGGCATACGCGCGTTCGGCGTTGTTGTTGACAATGACAAGTCAGTCACGCCTGACCTCCACCTCTCCCACGCCTAAATGCATCAAGGGACTTGCATGCCTATAACATGCCACGTAGTGAAATGCGAAAATGCCGACGAAACGCCGCCAAAGTTCCTGCACCTTGAAACGCCGAATTCTGCACCTCGTCTTTCCACACATCCCAACAGGTGAGTCGCAGCGCGCAGGCGATGGCGGCGAGCGCAGACATGCGCGCGGACACGGGCTGATCCCCAGGCTCCAAGCGTATTCCTGCTGTCCCAGCTTAAATCGGTTTACGTCGCCACATAAGTGCGTCGTTGGCGTTGGCCGCGGAGCTGACAGCCAGAAAATGAAGCACCTCGCCGCTTACCTCCTCCTCCAGCAGGGTGGCAACGCCTCGCCCAAGGCCAAGGACGTCAAGGCCGTCCTCGCCTCCGTCGGCATCGAGGCTGACGACGCCAAGCTCGAGAAGGTCATCGCTGAGCTCGAGGGCAAGGACGTCAACGAGGTGAGCTATATCGAACACGGCGAGCGAGGATTTGATCGAGCTGCGTGGTCTGGGCTGTGGTTGAAGTGCCCTCCGTCCAGCCTGCGCCGTCAGCATCGTGCCCAGCCTGCGCCGTCCAAAATTTAGAGAATCTCACTAACATCAGCTCATCGCTGAGGGCTCCGCCAAGCTCTCGTCGGTCCCCGCCGGCGGTGCCGCCCCCGCCGCTGGTGGCGCTTCGGCCGCCGCTGCTGGTGGCGACGCCCCCGCCGCCGAGGAGAAGAAGGAGGAGGAGAAGGAGGAGTCCGACGACGACATGGGCTTCGGTCTCTTCGACTAAGCGTCGCGTCCCCGCATTCCGCTTTTCCTATCCCCTCCCCGACTCGATACGACTTATGCGCGCCCCGACTGGTCGCGTGTGTATTGGATGTATTGGTTGAGCTAGCACCGAGGCGGAGGGTTGAAGACGAGCAGCGCGTGCAAGGCAGAGTTGCTAACCTCTCTTGTTACTGAACCTGGTGTGGTCGGGCAGGCCGATTCCGCAATTTGCTCAATCTGCGAGAGATGCGATGCGAGGGGAGTCGATGGGTGTAACCCGTGTCCTCAGGAGACCGCGTATCTGGCAACCAAGTGCACGTTGAGGAGAGCGATGCTGTATTCCTTCGGTCTTGCGAAGCAGTTCACGGCTGCCATTGAATTGCAGACGCCGTTGCATCTGATGCCTAGGTGGCACCACACTATACCTGCTGTTTTCGTCTGCCGCGACTCCAGCTTCCGCGCTCACATCTGTCATGTAGTTGCATGCGTGCACTCCATCCATGGATTTTGTTGCGCTCGCACAGACCTCAGGCAGTCATGTGACCGCAAATGCCAATCTAACACATGCGACTGTGGTGTAGTGGTAGCATGTTCGCTTTGGGATTCGTCTATTGCGAATGGTCCGCGGTTCAATCCCGTGCTGTCGCCTAGCCTTTGAAGGCTCGATCTTTTTGGGAGCTTTTATCCCAGAATTCTTCTCGACCGGGACTCAACACTGGGCGACCGTGGCTGCTAGTCGCAAGTGCTGTACTTTCTCGTGGTCAAAACTAAGTGCGATTCTCTTCGTTGATGGCAGTGGGGAGATGTACGACCAGGAGGGGGGGTGAGTAGTAATGTTGGGTGAGAAGAAATGATATGTAGGAAATGGCTCGGGAAGGTCCTCTGCACAAGTGCGACATCGGGCTCATCGGTTCTCTCGCTGTGCGCTCGAGAGATAGAGATGAGCGCGAGGAATGAGACATGGAAGGGAGAGGAGAAGAAGAAATCATGTGAGGATATGCAGGCTGAATGACGGCGCGGCGTGACTAAGACCAATCGCCAACCAACAAAACATGGAGCGAAGGAAGTCTGGTGCTTCGCAGTCGAGCCAACTGCGCAGCGCCCCCGCCGAGCCCGTACCTCGCTGCTTGGCTGATAGTGGCAGCTCAACAGCCACACTGGACAAAGCTGGACAAAGTCGATTCGGAGAACCCGAGGCCAGGCTGAAGGTGTGGCAATGTCCACCAGTCTATCAGTAAGAACAGCACCGCCACTAGATCAAATTCAAAACCGTCAGAAGTCTCAACAGCTCAGAGAGCGGGCAATACCCGCACGGCCACGGGATGCAGCGCACCGCAGGCGCCCGTGCGCAGGGCCGCCCGTGCGGCCGCCCCACAAGACAGAGTAGGCCATGGCATTTGGCTAAGCGGACAGGCGAGCGTGCGATGCGCGTGAGATTGAGAACTAGTACAAGTGCGGGACCGGAGATTACTTGCGGGCCTGGGGTCAGTCAACGCGGAGACGCTCAGCGCACGAGTGGTCGCCGGAAGAGCACTGGGGTCAGCTACAGCGAGAAGAGCAGTGCTCACGGATGTGTGGCTCCGGCGCGTGCACCTCAAAGTGCTCCCATCCAAGGCTCTGTGTGATACCGATTCCCCGCCACTCGTGCTCTTCCAAGATGCGAAGAAGGCCGGAGTCGTCGCCCGAGAAGTAGCTGGGTGCGGCCGCGGGTTAGAGGGGGAGGGGGGGAGGGGGGTGAAGAATGCGAGGTATGGTGAGGTATGTCGAGCAAGGGAGCGAAGCGTCAGCATGACAGTAAACGACGCGGCAGGCGCAGGCCCACCACCCACCTTTTTGGGATAAGCTTGAGCATGGGCTTTGGGAGGATCACATGGCGGTACTCGAAGTTGTCGTCGGAGTCTGTGGGGGAACACAGGGAGGGGATGATTCGGGAAAGAGAAGGTGCGGGCGCGGAGAGCGGATCGCGGCGTCGACAGGTCTATGTCAGCATGGATCTCTGCGCTGCTGTTCTGCGCGCTCGCAAACAGCGTCGGGACAATGGCCAGGATCGCGTGTAGGCTCGCGGCGTGGGCTCGAGGATTGGCGCGCGGACCGGCACGCATCGTAGCCTTCCACGTATTCTGTCCTCCAAGCAAAACTTCGCAGTGCGGCCTGGATGCTTGGATGGGAAGGAATCCGGCCGGCGAGCGCGCGAAGCAGTGGACGCGACTTACAACGCTCCGAATAAATAATCCTTTCGTTAGCATGCATGTGCAGCAATGCGCGCACCTCTCGGATAGCTCCTCGAGCGTCGACGCCTTATTATGGGCCATGTCGACGAGATAGTCGGTGGTAATGGATTAGTTGAGGTGGGTGGCGGATAGATGATGGAGTTGGGAATGAGACGCGTCGAGGATCGAGCAATGGGTCTCGCCGGGTCTGGAGCGGGGGCATTTTCCACATGACGGCGTGCTTTTGGTCGGTCCTAATCCGACGTTGTCTTTCAAATACACAACTCCGACATCAGTGCGTAGGACAATACACTGCAAGGTCTGCATCACCACCTGTACAGCACGCCTCTCATCAATTTGATCACGACAAGCTCGCTGCTACCTCCAACCCCGTGCGCAAGTGGACAGGCGCAGGTCAAGTCAGCTCTCGGCATCATGACCCCATCTGCTGGTGCCATGGCAACCCCCGGAACTGGGATGGCCAGGCCCATCGTATCTCTGCCATGCTTCGTCCCGCCATACCTGCCACGCTACGCTGTACAACTGTGCACTCGTCTCCATCCCTGAACATGCTCAGACATCCACAGAGGACCTCATGCACCGCCTCCTGCACTCATCATGAGCTCTTGTCTCAGCCCACCTCCACCTCGGGCGAGAATGCAGGGACGCGACGCGACGCGTCTCCGCTCCTCCAACAGTGCTAGCAGTTGCGTGTTACCCACGTCATTTTTGCATTTGCTCCCGCCTCTCGCACCAGCGTCGACATCCAAAAAGTCAAAAGTTGGCAGACTCGTTTCTTCACTTCTCCGATCTCCATCCCGATATCGACGCTGATTATCGTGCACGCCGGCGAACGACGAACGACGACTTACTGCTCACACCTCCCCTCCCTTCCATCTCCTCCTTTCCCTTCTCATTCACAACGGCTCTATCTGCTCCGCCTCGCTGTTCCGTGCGAGACCGGATTCCTGAACGGGCCCAGAAAGACTGCACTTCAAATTGACCCGCCTTGGGTCCTTTCTACTCCTTGGTGGGGTCTCATATGGTGCATACATCTAGATCTGGATGTAAACGATATAGGTGAGGCAAGCATGCAATTTGTTCTGTATCAAGACGACGATGGCGGCGATGAGGGTGACAAGATTCGCACCTTCCCATCTCCCCCCTTTCCTCCACCTCTGGCACCACTCATGACTCCCTTGCGCGCCCCCGGGCACTGCACACGCGAGGATGTCAACTAAGTGTGCCGATAGCAGCGAAAGCTGCACCTCTCCGGCGCTCGCGCATATTGTCGATCTCGCAGTCGGCGATGCAGGGAGGGGTGCAGACATCACCTGCTTATGCTATACCATTTGCGTACTACTCCCCAAGTTTGCAGAGGCGCAAGGCCAAGTCGTAGTCGTACATGATGCCCACTCACAATGGTACAAAGCCTGTCATCTCTGACCTATATATCCGGCCAACCGCCGTCTCCCAACCTCTCTCTCTGTCAATGAGTGTGATGGATGCTAGAGCATGATAGTACGGAATGCGGCGGAAGCGACACGTAGGCTCGGTCCGCAATAATGTCCATGGACCTCGCCGTGTAGAACACTTAGCGGTGGTGAGGATACTGGCCTGATGGCACAGGCTGAGCCCGCGGTTGGCCAGATGGGTATTGCTGGTATTGGCCGGGCGGGCGCTGCTGAGAGTAGAACCCTCCGTTGGTAGGCGACGTCTGCCCGCTCTGCTGGTATCCCTGTCGCCCGTACGCGTCCGCGGAAGCATTGGATGACGTGCGTCTAGGTGGCGTCTGTGCCAGGGCTGGCCCTTGCTGCCCCGGCGGCAACCGCTGAGGCTCACCCCAATTCTGCGCTGGCACGGCAGCGCCTCCAGGTGGACGCTGCTGCGGAGCTTGGTACTGTGGGTGATGGAATATCTGGCCTGGTTGCGCCGTGAATATCTGACCCGGTTGCGGTCCGTGGTGTCCAGGACGCGAGTACTGCTGTGGGTACTGATAGACAGAGCCAGGCTGGCCGCCGCCGTTGCTGTGGTTGCGCTGAGGAGGTCCGCCACCACCAACAGCACCTGCTCCTCCTCCGCCCCCGCCGCCACCGGGGTAAGGCGCGTACATTGGCCTGTCCAATCTCATCGAGCCATTCACCGAGGGCTGCAATCCCTGGTGCTGCTGCTGAGGAGGTGGGCGTATCCCGGGTTGCTGCGGACAAGCAGGTTGGGCGCCTGGAGGGTGCTGAGGGCGTCGTTCGGGCTGCTGTGAGAGAGGTCGGCCGCCACCTGGGGCAAACTGCTGGGGTCGGGGTGGCGCGACTCCTGGCGGATACTCGGGACGAGGCTGCTGATGCTGGTGAGCAGGAGAAGGAGGCGATCGAGTGCGCTGAGGATTGGAAGGAATGGATGACGAGCGAGGGGCGGGCGCCGGAGCTTGTTGGTATGGCGTGTGAGGCTGCTGTTGCTGCGGTGGTTCTCGCTGCTGAGGTGGCGAAGCGGTCCGATGGGGGGGCGGGGGCTGCGACTGAGGCTGCGGAGCCGGTTTGTGTTGCGCAGACCGCACTTCGTGCTCAACTTGCGCGTTCTGCACTCCGTACTGTGGGGCGCGATACGCTGCCTCGCTATTGTTGGCGTTTCTACTCCGTTCTGGTTTCACGAGCCCCGTCTTGCGCGCTGGGGGTGGCGATGGCGACGGCGGAGGCGACAACTCTTGCTGCTGTTCCTCTCGCCGCGTCTGTTGCTGTGCCGTAGGTGACTGAGAGCGCAGATGTCCGCTCTTATCCTCAAACTGACCAGAGTCTGGCGACTGGGGCGGCGTGCCCTTGGGGGGAGGGGTCCGCTGCGATTCGCTGCGGTCCTTGTCCAAGCCGTTGACTGTGCCGGGTTTAGAATCCTCTGCGGGCCCTGCAGCTCTGCCGATGACGCCTAGATACCAGAACATAAGGTTGGAGATGAGCACTTGCTCGATCAGGGGACGGCGCGCGTTCGCCAGCTTGATGTGGCTGAGGCGGTAGACAGCGCGCTCGACATGAATCGGGTAGCGGGCAAAGTTCGAGAAGCCGGGCGACGTGGGCGACGAAGCGCCCGAGGGCTGGAGCGACTTGGCCGACTTTGACGTGCCAAGCAGAGCCGCGGCTGCAGCGGGGCCGGCCGTGGCGAAGTTGGACACGGACGACGCCTCCTCTTGCTTCTTCTTCGAGCCTCCAAACAACCCACCGAAGAGTCCGTCCTTCTCCTTCTTCGGCTTGTCCTTCTCCCTATCCTTGTGTTGCTTCTTGCCAAACAAACCCTTCCGTCCCTTCTCCTTCTCCTTCTCCCGGGCGTGATGAGGATGGGATGGAGTAGTGGAGGTCGATGCCGTAGTCGCCGTGGTTGCAATCGAAGATGTAGACGACATCGCCGATGTGTTCGAGTCTGTGCGGGCCAGGGGCGGTCGCTCGATGACGAGTGTTGGAGGCGCTGGCCGCTGTTGACCAGAGGTCGACGCACCAGAAGGGAAAGTCTGCAATGGTGGCGCCATTCCAGGCGGGAAAGCTTGCTGGGCAGTCGGCTGCGGCTGCTGCGGCTGTTGCGCGACAGCTGACTTTGACGGCAGTACAGGGGCGGGGGGCCCTTCTTCTTCTTCCTCCTCGAGATACGCCCGATACGCCTCATCTCCGGTGTATGCGTCCACGTAGTTGTCAACGAAGGAGTCGGGGCGCGCCTGAAAGATGTCTTCCGAGGAGCCTGACGGTGGCAACAAGGTGACAGCGTGGAGGGCAGCACTCAGGTCTGCGTCTTGTTGCTTAGGCCTAAGATCATCCTCTGGTGCGCCCGGCAACTCGGCAGGCTTGCCAGTGGTGATAGGTGAGAGGTAGGGACGTTGCCTGCCGTGCTGTGAAGCCGGCTGCGCAGGATCGTCGGGGCTCGGCGACCTGCTTTCGCCATATAGCTCTACCACCGATTCACGCGCGTAGGCATCCACGATGAGCGCTTCGTCTGCCGAGTCGTCTGAAGCAGGGACTGGTCCGGCTGCGAGAGGTGTGGGCTGATGGAATGTCTCGCTGGCCTCCTCGCTCGTCTCGTCGCTGCGCCGTTCATCGCTGCGACGATCCCCATCTTCCATAGAGGAAGACTCGCCCCGAATGTGCTGCTGGCTCGGCGAAGTGAGGCGCTGGCGCCGCCCTGATGAGAAGCGCCTGCTGCCATCGTTTGGCCCCTTCCGGATCTTAGTCCTCGCCGTGCGACGGATAATGGAACCCGGGCGAGGCGGGACGAGGGGAGCATCAGTCTCGCCATCACCTTGAGTAGTTTCATTCACTGTTGGGCGTTAGCACATCTGCACGGGGCAGGCGCACAGGACACTCACGCCCAGGCTGCATCCGCTGGCTCAAGCTTCGCCGCAGAACTTCGCGCATCTTCTCCGGATTTTGCGTAAACTCCGGGTCGTCGACGAGCTCCTCGAGCTTTTGCAAATCGCGGAGAGTGGGGCCTTGCTCGTTGTTACGCGCGAGTGAGCCTCGCCTGACGGGGGCGCGCTCCGCCTCAACATTGTCGCCGGGTCTGGGCGTGTACTGCTTGGACAGCATCGACTTTTTCCTGTTCAGGCTGCCTGACATTGACCGACTCCGTGCGAGCCACGAGGGGCTACGCGCCAACGTCGCCTCGTTGGTGTCACTGCCCTCCGCATCCGGGTCAACGGTGTGCGACTTGAGAAAGTTGCGGAACTCGCCTGGGGCTAATTCTGGGTGAAGATGCGCTGGCACCCAAAACAGTCCCGAGTCAGCGTCGAGACTAAGCGTCACGTCGTCGTTGGAGGAGTAATGCTTGGCGTCTGATCCATGATGGAACGAGTCTTGTGGGGGAAGATCGGGATCCACGGGGAGCTCGCCTGGGCCTGTCCCCGTCGCTGAACGGCGTCGCAGGTGCCTGTATGTCAGCGGTGTCGTCAAGGTAATGGTGGTGGTGGTGGTGGTGGTGGTGGTAGTAGTGGTAGTGGTGGTGGGCTGCCGGTGTGGGACCACAATCTGCGATGGAACGAGGTCTTGCGAGCTAGTGAGCAAGGTCGGGGACCCTCGAAGAAGCAAGGTGGAGGGGGAGGAGGGAGAGGGAGAGGAGGAGGAGGAGGAGGAGGAGGAGGAGGAGGAGGAAGGGATGTAAAGGGTTATTGGGGAAGTATCCACGTACTTGAGTGTGCGGACCTCCCTTTCGAGCTCCTCCTCCGAAATGGCCGACATGGCGTCGTACACGATGCGCAGCCACGGCGACGCGAGGTGAGTGCGTCGTCGTCAAAGGCCTATTCAATCTGCGCGGTGCGTGATTGCGATTGCTAAGCGGGAAGCGCGCGATGTGCTTGTGAGGGATGCCGTTCAAGTGGGCTAGGTGGGGGTCGCCTGGTGTAGTGAGTTGACGACGGGGATAAGGGGAGAAGGGGATGGGGCGTTGTCGACTGGCGAGATTGCGCGAGCGAGTTGTGCTGAGGAGTCGAGTGCGAGTGGGAGGAGGTTGTGAGGGGCGCTAGGCGTAGAGCGCGGAGAGGAAGTGATGAGGTCGTCGAGGATTGTTAAAGTGGGACGAGGTGGGTGTTGGTGAGGATGTATACGAGTGAAACGAGGATGGAAGCGTGCGTCGTGCGAGGCGAGGCGTGCAGCGTGCACTTGCAGGGCCAAGTTGGAAAAGGGCCCGTTCGTTCGAATGACAGTGGTGGACGACACTGTCAGTTTAGCAGGTGTATCACTGTGCGTACGTTGCGTACAATGCGTACAGTGCACAGTACACAAGAGGGAGTGAGAGAGAGAGTCTGAGAAGAGGGGAGGAGTGATTGCGGGGGATTTGGAGAGGAGGGCAAGAACTGTGCGGTGTGCGCGGTGACTTGCTCCCTAGGTGTGCTGGGTGCTGGGTAGGGGGCCTTGGGGGGCGGTTGGAGGGCGGCGGTGGTAAGACAGGTGACGGTGACCAACGTGACAGATGGAGTATCTGAGATGTCGTAAAGAGTTGAAGTGCGGCGGGGCGGGGCGGGGCGGGGCGGGCAGGTCAATGTCAAGCTGGCGTTGTCGGGGTATCAAAGTGATGATGGGTGGAAGGGAGCGTTGATAGTGTAGTGATTTGAGATGGTGCGGGACGGCGGAGTCTAGAGAGAGGATATAGAGAGAGAGAAAGAGAGAGGGAGTGAGGGCGAGGTGGATGATGGTGTGGACGAGTGTCGGTGCGTGAAAGGGAATCTCAAGCCGAGAGGCGCCAGCCAGAGATCCATGGACCACTGGAGAGAGACGGAGACAGTGTCGACAGCAACGAGCGCTTGAAGGGGAGTGCAGTTAGAAGGGAGAGAAGGATAGGGTCACCCTCAAAGCTGAAAGGGTCTTCCGTTGGGATGCCTGCGTCGCTGGGGTGGAGGGACGCGTCAAGAGCGGGGCAGAAATGACGCCTCGGGTCCCCCGGGTGCCGGGTGGCCAGTGGCCAGGTGGCCAGGTGGGTGCATGGATGGAAGCAATTCGAGGGATCGAGGGCAACCCACCGCGCACTAGCTCCGTTTCAAGCCACAAACCACGCGCCACCACCTCTCAATCATCTCAGTCCTCTCGCTTGCAATCGCTTGGCTCCCTCATACTTTGGCTCGGCATTCATCATCATCCTAAAACCCCTCCAACTCACTCACAAACACCTACCTACATACATACGTACGCCAAACAGGCACTGCCACGCTGCCACAAACTCTTTCTGGGGTTCATACAGAAACCGCTTTGATACCAATACAACAGTTATCAACTGCCAGGCTTGCAATGTTCACTGTCAACCGCAGAGTTGCCATACCACCTCGGCGCTGTCCACTGCGTCAAGACGCTGAACAAAAAGTAGATCGCCAAAGCAGTAATCGACGTCCCCGCGTCCAGGCCAGAGCTGATCACGTACACAAATTGGCCGTGTAGTTTGGGGTATTGCTTCGCAATCCAGCCGTTGACGGCGAAGGCAGTGAGGCCGCCTGTCAGGATGATATTCGACGGATACTCGGGCAGTAGGATAGCGGCCGACAACATGACTGGCACGCAAACCTGTCGGTGTCAGTCCAACTTGGACTGCAAACTCACCTTGTTGATCTTCATGTGCGGCCACCGCTTGTGCGCCAGCCACAGCAGGGAGGGCATAAGCGCGCCGAACGGGAAGCCCAAGTACAGCACCCAGTACTTGCCTGCGAAGAAGCGACGCGGCGACACTGCGCCCCAGATGATACTGGCCGAGTAGAAGATACCGGGCCGACGCCCGGTCCACTGTCCAGTTGGGTCCGGCGTCGTACCATCGAGGAACGGGCGCTTAGACGAGAGGACAGATTGGAGTGTCACGTCTGGGGCGAGTTAGTCTCATCTGTGGAAACTACTGCTCACAGTTTGTCAGCGCGCCCAAGACCGTTCCGATCGTCTGAACGGCGAACATCTCACGGGGCGGAATCGATGTGTACCAGCCAAGTTTCAGGTCCGTGATAAGCTGCAGGGCTTGTGACATGGCCATATCTGGTGCGTGAGTTGTGACGTCGAATTATTACCTCACATCCGAAGCACTTAAATGTCACGCTGATAAGTCAGCGGTGAAGCGATGAGGCACATACTTGCCGATCGGTTTGCCCGGCATCAAGAAGCCGGCGACGCTGGAGGGGTCAGTGTGGTACAGGTACGCGTCTCACAGTTCCGTTATGACGTTCTGCAGTCAGTCATTGCACACGAGGGACGACCCACCAGACCGATCTGCGTGTTGGACACAGCCGCCACGACACCAATAGGAACGAGGAAAACCTTTGAGTCAGATACGACACACAATGTCTCATACCGTGGCAATGGCAAGGGACAAGACCAGCGCCCAGATCGGCGTTTGCAGAGGTGCTGTCATGACCATGAGGACTGACATTAGAGTGTGTCACCATCTAATCCGCTCACCAGCGGCCACAAAGTTGACGGCGAGCATGGTTATATACCACCACTGCGGGACAGGGAGGTAGTTGCGCATGAGTGTACTGTAATTAGCATGGCCAGGACCCCTTTGCCTCACTTGTGCACGTCAGTCAGCGGTGCGCGGTTGGTGAGCGCTGACGTGAGCTGATGTGTGGCGGAGCGTCCCTACCCTCCTTGATCTCGTCGCGATGCCAGATCCACACGTGCATTATGATGCTCGAAAGTGCGGCAAATGACAGGCCGTACGTGACGGCACTGAGTAAGCTGGTGCGCCGTGATCCATAGCTCACAAGTACGGGGTGAGTAGTAGCGGCGCGGCGCCGTCCCACGCTGCGTCGTTGAAGGAGAGGTCTGGGTTGAGTACGCTCGGAACGTCAAAGCTGAACGTCAGTGTAGCCCGACAGAGGGCTTACTGGTGGTAGGTCGCGTTATATAGCCCAGATGACAGCGGTGAGGGAAACTCGCGCGCGTTCCTGCCTGTCAGCTAGTTCTGCGCCAGCCAGCTCACCAGAAATTGGTAAAGAGCATGAGCGGAACAATCTGTCGTAAGCGCGGCCACGCTCAGCATCTCACCACCCAAATCATTGCAATCAGTCCCGCAAACCAGTTCGCCAGCGCCCACGGCGGCGTGAAGAGCGGCCCGGACGTGCCGATGCTCGACCAATCAAAGCTGAAGTCGAGCATTCCGAGGCCGGTATACGCGCCGCCGAATGTCCGCATCCACCAGTTCTCGTTGTTGATGAGGCAGAGTACAGCCACGGACGTGAGCATCGGGAAGAACAGGAACGGCAGAAACTGCCAGAGGAAGGTGAAGATGAAGACGGCGAGGAAGACGTGGAGCCGCCGCTTTGTGAGTGAGCGTGCGGCCTTGTTCGTGGCGGCAGTGTCGTATAGTGTGGTAAACAACTGCACAACGACCAGTGTCGAAGGCCAGTACATTGCGGGGCGCGCTACGAGCAGGTTGTAGAGCATACCTGGAATCAGCTGGACTCTATTGTCCTCCATCTCACCAGCGAGGCCGAAGCCGATGCACTGCGTTGTCAGAAGGAGGATGATTGAGGGGATTGTTGCGAGCGGCGCCTTGTAGTAGAGGTCGAGCATGGCGAGGATGTCCGCTGCATAAGCAGACATGGCGCCAGATGAAGACAAGACGCTGGTGTGAGCTTGCCCGCCTAAAATCCAACTGACCTGATGAGAATCGCCTCCTTGACACTGAAAGGCCCCGGGTTCAGGTCGACGCCGAACACAGTCTTGTGTCGAGAGATGAGACGCTCACTCGCGAGCGCATGACCCAGCGGATATGTGGCCAGGATGACAAAGTAGCTGGAGAAGCTTGGCGCGTTACTCTTGAAGTAGAACACTGTCGAGGCCGCCGCGCCCATGACGCAGAAGAAGCACCCCAACACTATGACTCGCAGGGTGAGTGTTGGGAGCGTTGGATCGTCGGTGGACGGCACGGACTGGGTCAGCTCGGTCTCTCGAAGCCTCACCCTCGCTATGAGCGCCTCGACGTCAGTCGCGCCAACGAGCTCGTCCTCGTGCGCGGCCTGGACGAAGCCGAGCCCCGAGTCGTCCGAGTCGACCGACGACCGCTTGTCCTCGTCCAAGAGGGGCAGCTGTTCCGCATCCTCGTCCAAAGCGTCGAGCTTTGGCGACCTTTCGAGCTCAGGCAGCTCGTACGCCTCGGCTTCCTCTGGTCGTATCGACATCCTAGGACATGAATGCGGTTGTGTGGACCGCTGATGGTTCGGAGTCAGTTCCGCCTTCCTTGGCGACGCGGAGGACACCGTGCCTGACCTCCACCGGCGCGGATGACCAGGATGCCGATGGAGATTGTCCTATCTCCGAGGTGATATCAGCCACGTGAGTACATAAATGACGTGGCTATCGGGGGTGGAGACGCGCGTTGCAACCGTCATCGTCGCTTCAGCTCGACAACCTCGTCCAGTGCAGTCACTCACGTCCACCACCAACGTTCGCGACACTCCTTCACTCGCTCTCGGCAAGACAGAGAGGAGACGCGTCGGTACTGAACACTCCCCACCTCTCTTCTTCCCTTTCCCCCTTAGGACTCTTGCACAATGGTGAGCTGCCGCATTGCACACCTCAGCTGACCGCAGGCGCGCCGTTACGACAGTGTGTATATGGCCCGTGCTGCGTGGGCTTCTGCTAACTTGAACAGGCCGGACAACAATCTTCTCCCCAGAAGGTGAGTAATCGGCTAGCAGGCAGTCTGAAGACGGTGCTAACGTCGCAGGGCGGTTGTTCCAGGGTACGTTGCCAGCAACGACAACAGATGAAGACGTCTAACCCACAGTCGAGTATGCCATGGAGGCCATCTCCCATGCGGGTACCGTTCTTGCTGTGCTCTCGAAGGAGGGTATCGCCCTTGCCGCGGAGAAGGTGCGCTTATCTCTGCTGAGTGCCAGGAAATTCGCTGACACCCTCGCAGAAGGTCACTGGCAAGCTCCTTGACCTGTCCCTCGCTCCCGGAGGCTCCGGGAAGGGCGGAGAAGGCTCGGAGGCGTGGATGGGCGGTGGTGGCGAGAAGATCTTCCTCCTCAACAAGTGAGCTGGCTTTCCGATCCGCCTCGCTAACCGCAGCAACATCCTTGCTGGCCTCGCTGGTATCACCTCTGACGCAAACTCGCTGGTGAACTTTGCGCGCAACTCGGCACAACGCCATCTGTTTACCTACGATGAGGACATCCCAGTCGAGATGCTCGTGCAGCGCCTATGTGACATGAAGCAGGGCTACACCCAGTTCGGCGGTACGTCTGCGGTTGGAGTATTATGGGCCTCGACTGACCCCAGGTCTGCGTCCATTCGGTGTCTCGCTCCTGTATGTCGGTTGGGACCCTCTGTACGGTTTCCAGCTGTATCAGTCTGACCCGTCGGGCAACTACTCGGGGTGGAAGGCGACGTGCATCGGTGCGAACCACTCGAGCGCTGCCTCGCTCCTGAAGCAGGACTACAAGGACGACATTACGCTCGAGGAGGCCAAGAGCTTGTGCCTGAAGACGATGGCCAAGACGATGGACTCTACGAAGCTCAGCAGCGAGAAGCGTGGGTTACTTGTGCTGCCGAGTGCTAATGGAAGTCGAGTTCGCGACCATGACGCTCGTGCCGGGGAGCAAGCAGCCGCTGGCCAAGATTTATGGTGCGGGCGAGCTCGACGAGCTGCTCCAGAAGCTCGAGTTGGGCGGCACGAAGGAGGAGCAGATCGGCGTGGGCGAGGGAACTGGCGGCGGCGACGCTGGCAACATTGCTGTGAGCACGTAGAGTGGGTAGAGTGTGCAATGTACGGATTGGCAGTGAGGGGTGTGGGCAGGGGGGATCTCTGACTAACAAGGCTAACCAGCTGTCCTAATGGGAGGTGATCTCCCATTTGCAGATGCAGTTGCCTGGCTGTCAGAGGACAGACGAACGGCTGGCTTTTGCATCCTGAGGCGAGTGAGAGCAAGTCGCACCCCAACCCAAGTGCCCCAGGCACTTCGTCGTCCGGGAACTGAAAATCAACCCACTCCCTCATGTTGGACTAGATGGTGCGAACATGCAAAGCAGCGACACAGTCTTCCTACCCTCTACGATCTCGTTGTTTGACAGAGCAGTGCAGAAGATCAAGAGTGCGATGGATGATACGACACAGTTGCTCTCCGTGAAGCCTGTAGCAAACGACAGTAACGTCGACGCGAGCTGATACTGTACTCAGGCCAGCGGGTATGTTGCAGTCATGCATCGACGCTAAGGACGGCGAGCCTGAGGTGAGCTGCTCCCTTCCGTCTCGAAGTACGCAACAAAGGTGAGCGCTCAGGCAGAGCGCGTCGGGACTAAGCGCAATGGGAAGTCCTGGTTATCGTAAACATTATGACCGCGGCCCCACTAGTGCAGGCGTGTGCTGGACGTCTTAATCAGGACTTAGGGAGGATGACCCTACGGCCCCACCAGGAAGCAGAGCACTTGCCTGAGAGTAGCTCCGCGTATCCTTGCACACTGGTCAGTGCGACCACGCTAGATCCCGCGGAGCCTCCGCTTCCCAGCCTCTCCCGCGACGACTGCTGCCCACCTGCCTGCTGGACTACCTGTCATCTTGGAAGCATGCCAAACACCTATGAGGTGGCCTGGACGCGGGAAGGAGGTAGAGAGAGATGTCGTTGGTCTCGGCATCCCGACGGGGGGCCAGAGGGCGGCCACAGTGGCGCAATCCATGAAACTGCCCGAAAACCTGACCTGTTGCAGTTGCTTGGGCACCCGCGAAAACGATCGATCCACGCCGTCTCAGTATGGTCTCAGTATGGGGAGAGAGCTAGACCTGCGGGTGACAAAGTGGGGAGGCCACGAGACGGAGTACACTCGTGAGTGCGAAAGCCAACAATCCGGCGCGAAAAGAGCCACGAGGGCGAGGGTTGTCATTAGCTGTTATCAGTTGTCATCAGTGTCTCGTGCAACACATACCAGCTTTAGTGGCAGGGCCACCAGCCACCGCAGCTCTGGAGGGACTGGGACGACCAACAGAGACTCGGAAAACGTATGTGCAGTGTAGTTGGAGCAACGTGGGCCTCATGGGGACAGGGTTGCATCCATGTCTACAGTAAGGTATGGCAACCCATCAGGCTTGAGACTGCGTGTCGAAAATGGCGCCTCCTTGTCGAACACGAGCCCAGCGGCAGCTACGGAAGGCGGGTACCGTTGGCGCCGGTGACAGTGGAGGACAAAGCGGGGCTCAAGTCTCGCATCCCTCGTCGCCCTCGAGAGCCGGCGCTCCTACGCTGCTCGGCCACACCCTTCTACTTCACACTGGGTCGAACGTCGGTCCAAAATGTCATCACTCAGTCACGCGCAAAGTGGACCTCGGATCAGACCACACCCGCCACGCTCTCCTCCTCATCACGAAACACAGCCATCGCACTCGACCTCCCTCAGCGCCGCAAACATCCGCTTTAGCAGGCTCGAATCGCCACCCAGCCATTGGTCCGACCACCGATCCTCCGAGATCCAAGTGAGGCTGATACAGTCATGCAGATGCGGAGCGAGCAGAGGGACGCAGAGCGACGAAGCAGCGGAGGTGCGCATGCTTGGCGACGGGCGCGCTGACAGATGGAGAGCGAGTATGTGCAGGAACGAAATCTGGCGTGTGTGGGTGGCGTGTGTGGCATGTGTGGCATGTGGCGGTGGCGTGTGTGCCCGTGCATGCCGTGCGCTGTGCGCCGTGCGCCGTGCCGCGTGACGGCGCGCTTGGGCCGCCTGGTGCGAGGAGAATTGGCGGCGCGGAGGATAGTCACTCTGCTGATCTGCAGCGGCGCTGCACACGTCGCCATGTGCCTCGGATTGATCATTCCGAGCTGGAGGTAAGCCACGGCACACGGCACGGTGCCGAGTTAATGAGCATGGGAAAGGCACGCAGTGACTCCGAGGGCTAGGGCGAGGGCGAGGGCGAGGGCGAGGTCGAGGGCAGGCACCGGTCAGACGGGCACTTTGGACTGAGCCTGGCGCCGAGGTGCTGGACTCACGTCCAGCTCAACGTGCAGTACGGACGACAACAAGATCGGTGGCGACGCAATCAGGTATGGTATGCTCGATCGACGCTTGAAGAACCAAAACGGCCACATGGAATGGAATGCATCCGGTGGACGCGAGATGCTATACAGAGGCCGTGGCCATATGCTGGGTGATATTGATGGCAGAGAAAGAACAGATGTGGTGGATCTCGAGTCGGCTACAGGCACAGGCTACGATAGCACATGGTCCGAAGGCGGGGATGGTTAAGCATTTACTGAGGGGGGTTCTGGATATTCGGGTTGGTCAGGTTGATTAGCGACGAGAATGGTGGCAGGCCACCATTGGCCCCCGCGTCTCCAGGGTGCGGCTGGGACACACCAGGCGGCTAGAGGGTGAGCAGAGCCAACAGATGCTACTCACAACTTTGAACATGGGGTTTATAGGTGTGGGAGATGACGGCCCATCCTCTATGCTCGGAAGCTGGGCGCGACTACTGCGACGGCTAGCGCTGGCGCCAATGGTCATTGCATGACCCGCGGGATAGGCATACGCGCCTTGGGGTTGGAAGTTCATGTTCTGGATTGAAGGCCCAGACATTGAGGCGCGATTGGGTGGCATGGGGTTGCGACCAAGAGACAGAGACGACTCAGATGCCGACTGAACGGTGGTGCGTTGGAGCTGCGATGACAGCTGGTTGTCGAGTGATGCCGACGAGTGCGACATAGACGGCCTGTACGTGTTTGAAGGCGGTCTACGCGAAGACTGGGACACCTGCTCGGGCCACACATTGTGCAAGCTGCGACGCGAACCCGTAGGGCTACCATCAATATTGTCGCCGGGCACTGTCGCCGTTCAACTCACTCGCTGTCCATCGTGGCAACACTGAGAAGGCTGCGGCTCTTGGCCGAAACGCGCCCTATCGAGCTGTGATCATCCTCCTCGTACTGCTTGCGGGCCTTGTTGCGACCCATACCATCCTCAACCTGGAGGTATGGAGACTGGCCTGATCCGGGGAAGGATGCGAGCGATGTGATAGATCCCGACGGCAGTGTCTGCGACGAGGGGTAACCACTCGGGTAACCAGCGACTGGACGCGACACCTGCTTGGTCAAGCCAATGTTGTCACTCGCAATGTTCGAGTACTCCATCTCGACCTTCCGACCTCCGACCAACTGGGCACGCTTGTTGAGGACCGCGCGGGCCCTCTCCTTCTGAGCCCGTTCAGCAGCCTCACGCTTGGCCTTGAGTAGCTCGCGCGACTGCCGTTCTGCCTCCTTCTTGGACAACTTGGGGTCCATGGCTGATGGTGACTGCTCGCCGGGAGTGACGCGGTCGTCGGCGTACTGACCAGATTGCGTGCGCTTAAGGGAAGTAGTTGCAGCGGCATGCTCGTCGACCGAAGGCAAAGTGGTGCCATTCTTCCCAGCAGCGCCCCCGAAGACGGACGACAGCCCCCACTTCTTCTTCTTCCCGATTGGCGCGGGGGGAGGGGGACCGAGCTTGGAGGTGGCCTGGGAGGGTGGGGCCATATGGGCGTTCGGCGGGGGCATGTGGTTGGCCGAGGGAAGAGGTAGGGTCATGGTAGACTGGGCCTGTCTCAGGCTGTTCGGGTCTGCAGCTGGCGCAGTAGGAGCAAGGTTAGGCGTCGACTGTGACACAGCGGGCTGCTGCATTTGCTGCTGGTAAGCCGCCTGCTGTCGGACATAAGCCATGACGTGCGGGTCCGGAGTCCGTTGGTGATGGTGCTGCTGCTGGTGGGGCTGCATCATGTCGAGGCTTATGGCGGATAGCGAGTTCAGGTTGCTGTACGAAGGGTTGGACACGCTGTCAGGAATCGACTGAACTGAACCAGCGTGCACAGAATTCGCGTACCGCTGACGGCTTGCGACAAGCTCTGCCTCTGACCATCGCCGTGCGCCGTAGCTCGCGAGGTCGTCTGTGGGAAGGTCGAGCTCGCGCAGCTGGCGGACGAGCGCCGAGGCGCCATACGGCCTCTGCTCCGCATCCTGGCGGTAGGGTTGCGTAAAGTACGTTCCCGAGACCGGACCGTTTGGCGTGAGCGGCTCTCCAACAGGCGTGTCCACGGTCGACGGAGGCGGTAGTGTGCACAATTCGCCGGATGCGAAGGCACCGTGGGGCTCGTGGTGCGAGTGAGACGGTGGGGGATGGCGGCTGGGAACATTGAGGTTGGTGACTGGCGGCTGTTGGGCACTTGGCGTGGGCCGTGGCGACGGTTGTCCCCAGGCAAAGGGAATGCGCGGGAGTGGCGGCACACGCTGAAGGTGAGGCAGAACCTCGCGAAAGTAAAGGTGGGTCATGCAGTCGTCCGAGGTCATGCGGTATCGGGGATTGTATCGCAGGAGGTTGGCAACGCAGTCGATGAGCGAGCGCGGAGTGTCCTTCGGAAACAGAGCTCTCAGTTCCAGTGGCTTGCGCTTGGGGAATGAGAACCCAACACGTTTCGCGAGCTTGATGCCCGTGTTCCATCTACCTCCGCCATTGATGCGCCCGTTCGCGTCCGGCCCATACTCGGGGGAAGGATCTCCAAGGACTTCGCAAATGCGGTACACCTGGTCAATCTCACTCGAACCGGGGAAGAGGGGCTTGAGGTTTATCATCTCTGCCAGAATGGTGCCGAGAGCCCACATGTCCACTGGTGCGCCGTAGTCGGTGGCACGCAACAGGACTTCGGGGGCACGATACCATCGCGTGGAAACGTACTCGGTGTACGGAGGCTTCGAGTTGATCGCGCGAGCAAGACCAAAGTCGGCCAGCTTGATGATAACCTGCACGTCCATCTGGATGCGCGGGTCCTTCTCGTCCATGATCTGGAGCTGGAAGTCCGGGTCGCCCGCCGCGCGACGCGCGTTTATTTCCTCGACGGCTTTGGTCGACAAATACTCGCACAAGCCTGTCGTTGTAACGAGCAAGTTCTCCGGTTTCATGTCACGATGGAAGAATCCGTGCCGGTGGACGTGTTGCAGGCCTGAGACCATTTGGTGGAAGCAGCTAGCGATGAGGCCAGCTGCGAGCGGTCGTCCCTTACGCGATTTGGTGAGCTGGTAGAGATTGCCCTCCATGCACTCGAAGACGAAGTAAAGCTCGCGTGACCTTGGGGAGATGAAGGCATCGTAAAGCGGAATGACTGCTGGGTGGGGAGGGATGCTCCGCAACGACTGTCGTCAACAGCCCGCTCGTGGTAGATGGACCACACTTACAGCTAATTCACCGAGGTTGCGCGCTTGACGCCATCCTCCTTCCCATACGCGCTTCATGCGCTTCAATGCGACAAGACGCTTGCCAGCCCATTCCGCGCGCGCTCCTTGCCCGCACTGCATGGCGGACAACAGAACGTCCGACTTGACCGGCGAGTGCCAATCGCAAAGCCAGACTGTGCCAAAGGAACCGTCACCGAGGACTTTGAGCTCTGTGTACGAGCGTTCTGCGTCTGGAGTGCAGTTAGTAAGGTGCGCAACATGTCACGCGCGACGGCGAGGGGGGTGACTCACAAGGGTCCTCTACTCCAACGCGACCGTCGTCTTCGTCCGCGCCGCCGCCCATGTCGCTTGGTCGCCGAGCCATGGGGCGGTCGTGCAACGCCAGCTGCTCGTGAGTGGCACGGGCCAAGTAGCTGTCACTTGTACGGGCGCCTGCTTGCTGATGCATGAGAACTTCGCTGGCCCTGCGGACGGGGCCTTGGGGTTCTGGTGAAGGCAGCTGTGATCGTGGGTCGGATCTTGCTGGGATGCTCGGCCGCCGATCTTGTGACATGTCACCGTTGTGCTGCCATTCCAACCCGCTGCCCGGCGCTGAAGGACTAGTATGCAAAGACGACGGACCAGCTGCAGGCATGGGTAGTGCCCCGCCCGGTGACGATGAGGAGCTGTTGTGGGGTAATGGGGGTGGCGGTGGCGAGATGTGATGCGGGGACGAGAGCTGGTGATTTTGTGGGTAGTAGGAGGCGTTGGGGGAGTAGTATTCCGCGCCTCGGGGAGCAGCAGCAGGCTGTCCAACAGGTGGCAAATGGACAGAGTGGGGTGCTGTGGAAGCGTGTGATTGTTGAGGTGGAGGAGGAGGGTAATGAGATGGATGTGATGGATGAGGCCCGTTGGCGACTGGTAATGAGTGATGAGACGGGGCGGGCAACATGTGATGGGGAGGCTGGGGATATGGCTCGTGGCCACTGTGATGTGGTGGGAGGAGAGTAGCGTGTTGGGCCATGATGAAGAGCTCGTCGTGCGAGTCACGAGTGCCAATGGCGGGAGGCAAGGGGGGTTGTAAAGATCTTTTAGCCCTGTCGATCAAGCGGCTGTCGCACGCGCGCGCGTCTCAAAGTCGAGCTCGAGGTTGGGCTTGGTCAGCCTACCGTCGCCGCGCGCGGGGGGGTGGGATACGTGAGAGGTGGAAAGGAACAAAGAGCCAAGTGCGTAGTCGAATGAGGCACGGGAGCGTAGCGTGGGCGGCAGCGGCGGCGGCGGGCGCGCGCTGTCGCTCGTCGACGTCGTTGCCGCCAAGGGGAGAAAGTTGGGAGGTGGAGGCGGAGGATTACCGCGCTGTCGATGGACTGGGGTGCCGGTGGGTGATGTGGGGGGTCGCGAAAGGGATTAGCAATGGGGGCAGGGCATTACGAGTTGAAGAAGAGGATGAACCAAGATGAGATGTAGATGTGGTGTGGGAAAAGGTGTGAGAAGTGGAGGGGGGTGACGGAGGGAGGTGAGGAGGAGGAGGAGGAGGAGGAGGAGGAGGAGGAGGAGGAGGAGGAGGAGGAGGAGGAGGAGGAGGAGAGGAGGAAGAGGAGGGGGCGGCGGCGGCGGGGGACGGGGGACGGGGAGATGGACGCCGAGTGACGGGAGTTGAAGATCAAAAGAGGGAGAGATGGAGATGAAGATGGAAAGAAAGAGTGTGTGATGTGTGCAAAGTGCGCCGAGAGGCAGGAGGATGAGGATCGGAGGCCGGAGGAGGATCGGTGGAGGAGCAAGGTTGGGTGGAGGCCAGGCCCTCTCAGGCGGCGACGAGTTAGCGTAGCGTGCCTTGCAGCGATCCTGCGATTCTGGTGATTCTTAAACTCGGGCGACGCTGCTAAAGTGCTTTTGGTGGCGTCGGCCCTCGGTGGCGTACCCGTCGATGCGTCTAGCTCTGATGCTGCAAGGCGCCGAGGCTGCAGGTGCGCAGGAGCAACACCGGCAAGGCCGAGACAGGCAAACAACTATAACCCGCAAGCCAGCAAGCCCGTGTAGGGGAATGCGCTACTCTTTCGCTGCGCTTCAAGGCCTTATACCTTATGCAGTCAGGGGAATATTCAATCGATTCCACTGAGACAATCGCCCGCGTGCAGTTGCCGTTGAGCGTCAAGGTGCCTTGGCGCGCGCTGAGACTCCCAAAGAGCAACTGGGGTTTGGGTCTGTGCGTTTCGGCCTACGTCCTCGAAGGCGAGGGCGAGGGCGAGAGCGAGGGCGAGGGCCGAGGAGCACGTAGGGCGCGGCGGTGGAGGGGATAGGGGAGAGGGGGGGCGGAGTGGGGCGCGGCGAGCGTGTGCGTCGGGCCGAGCGAGGAGAACGAGGTGTTGGGTGATCGGGGTAAAAGGGGAGGGAGGAGGTTGATGGAGAGGGACGAGCGTGGAGTGTGAGGGGTGTCGCGTGCCGGGCCAAGGTGTCGGAGGCGGAGGCGGAGGCGGGAGCGGAGATGGAGTTAAGGAGTCAGAACAGAATGGAAAGAGTGTCCGAGAGGGAGAGGGGGAGGAAAGGTTGGGACAGGGAATGGGGATGGAGACGGCGATGGCGATGGCGATGGCGATGGCGATGGCGATGGAGAATGGAGAAGAGCAGTAGTGGAGAGAGAGAGAAATGTTGATAGATGTGGAGATCGGCCGACCCCGGCCTAGAATGGTGAGCTAGAGCGTGGCTGATCAGAGGTGGCGTGGCGAGATGATGATGTGAGCGGGCCCAGAAGAGTGATGAGTTTTGTCTTGGCTCTGCTTTCTGCACGCAGTGCACCGAGGCGGGGGCTGCGGCGGGGGCTGCGGCGGGGGCTGCGGCGGAATGAGAGCACAGTCTGCAGATGCTCCCAAGCACCTCGCGGCGTTGAGCCTGACGGTTGGTAACCAGCACGCAGGTTAGGTTTAATCCATGCCGTGGCCAGGGGGGAGCGGGGAGACAACTCTGTCAACTGCTGCTCTACTGGTCTACTCTTTCATGAGCCAAGAAATAAACCCCGGCCCAGCGTGATGCCGTGTACAGTAGACCGCCGCGACCTCTGAGTAGAGTTTCTCTACGGCATCTCAGTTCGCGGCGTCGCCCTCATGAGGTAGGAATACTCTGATAAACCATGTCGTCCAGGCGATCAAGCGACGACATGGCGACATGGCGACATGGCAAAAAACGGCAGTCGCCGCGAGATCGTACAGGTGCTGCTGATCCGTGCCTCTCCGAGCTTGCTCTCCGTGTTGGCCCTTGCTGAGCTGTTCGGGTTGCTCGGGCTGCTCGGGCTGCTCGGGCTGCTTGCGGGGTTGCTCGACAAGGTCTCCCAAGCTCCCAAAGAGCACTGTTCGTGGACAAAAATCGAGGAACAGGCACATTGGTGTGCCTTGCAATCTGGGTCCCTGCGGTACTCGCTCTTTTGCCACACTTTGCCGTATACGGCTCCTCCTCCTCCCATCAATTGCAGAGGTGGGCGCGCCTGGCCGTCTCACATAGTACGCCGCGTACGCCGAGCAACTTTGTTCTCTGGTCTCTCAATCGACCGACAGCCTGACTGCTGACTGCTGACTGCTGACTGCGTGTGCTCTCGTGCGATCGTGCGACCGTCCAGCAATTCACTGCCTCCTGCCTCCTGCGATACTGCGAGTATTCGGGAAATCCATGCCATAGGGCGCAGCGCACGCAGCCCGCCAACGCACAGCGCCCACCCGTCCTCCCGCCTGCCGCCCGATCACTGTGCCGTCGCCCATGCCCATTCTGCCTTGCCATTCTGCCTTGCCGAACATGCATGCATGCGCGCGATGAGCCGGCAACGCAACAAAATCACAGGGACATTAAGCTCTGGGTTTAGGCGCCTCAGGTACGCGCTCCCCTGTGACCCATACTCTCACTCTCGTACTCGCTCCCACTTCTCACCCACTCCCACATCTGCAACGGAGCCGCCTGCCAACCCCTGCACTCTACACACGAGGGGCCGCTGGCCTGTGGCTTCTGATTCTCAGCGCTCTCTTTTCTTTCTGTACCAGCCAAACGCTACACAGCTGGCTGCTGGCGGCTGGCGGCTGGCCGCTCATGATCAATGGCATTTTGCACCCGGATCCGGGCGTCGGGCCCTGATCATCCTCCCTTCTCCTGCAGCTCGCCGCGTACAGTGGCGCCGTGGCGTCCCATGCGGAAACGCAGCCGAGCACCGCCAACCGCCAGCCGCCAGCCGCGCGCCGCGCGCCGCCGCCCGCCGCCCGCCGCGAATCTGCGGTTCTGCAGCTCCATGCTGATGGCATTGATGGAGCAGCTAATTCCCCCCGCATTCATCGTTGGCGCCAGCCGATTCACTCTGGCTCAAGCTCAAGTGGCACCGAGCTTCCATGATCGGCTTGATCGCATGATCGCAAGCGCCGAACTTTATCCACGCTCACTGGCCACAACTGGACTGAAAACTGACGGGCATGGGACAGCAATCGCGCCGGCGGAAAGTACTGTAAAATCCTCGGCTGTACGCCCCCGCGCCACGGCGGCCACTGACATGCTCACCCCCTGGCCGCTGGCCGCTGGCCGCGGCCGCTGTGCCTAGCGGCCTCAGCCCTTGGCCCTTCGGGTTCCTGCTGTCTCGTAAGCAGTCCACGACGACGTGCGACGCCAATGTCAGAGCGTCGGTGCTTCCATGCTTCCATGCACATCGGTGCTTGCTCGACTTGTGGTATCGGACAGCGCCGTCCGCCGATCTCGGAGCTGCGGAGGTCTGGAGCAACACGCCACATGCATATACTCGACGCCTCCGATCGGCGATCTCCATCATTAAAATACCACGCATTGGCTTGGTCCTAGCACTGCAATCTTGCCTGGGTGGGCAAGGGCGGGGGAGGTGAGGTCGAGGACGGATGTACGGAGAGGTGACTAGCCTGACGACGCAGCGCACACCCTTCTCATCCTTCCCGTAACTATAATCAGTGCTTCGGCGGGCCGCCCATCATGCCGGGCGGAGGCGGAGGGTACTGCCCATACCCGCCCGACATGTGTCCGCCGAACTGCGGGCCGCCCATCTGGCCGGGCCCAGGCGGCTGGGGGTCGTAGCCGTCGCCCTTCTTCATTTGCCATTCTGTGCGCGCCGACCCAAGAAAATCGCGTGATGACGGCGCGGGTGGAACATGCCGCACGAGGGGGAAGGGGGGGAAGGATGACGACGCCGGTGTGCAAAGTAATGCCAGGGGAGGAGGTGTGCCAGGCAAGTTTCGGGGCCAAAGATATGCGGAGATCGTCAGCTTTGGGTCATGCCATCTCGGAGGCCTGGACGTATACTCACGGCACACGCCACACTTCCAGATGTGCTTCTTCGAGAATGGGATGAGGGGAATCCAGAACAGCTCAAACCAGGTGCGCGACTCGGCGCCCACTACGCCCGCTGCGCGTCAGCCATACTAGCCGACACTCCCCGCCGGGCCCCAGCAGCAGGTGGCGCCGTGGCGCTCCATGTCATCACCCACCATTGTGACAGTGAGGGCAGATGCGAGCAGGCCCAACTTCATTGTCCTGTTTGATCTGATGGGTCAGCGCGATATTCTGGGCTCCGAGCGAGATCTCGGGCGTTGAGGGGAGTTTTTGTCGGACGAAACGTTGTGCTGCTTCCTTCCATCTCCTCAGTGCATTGCATTCCCCGGCGTCTGGTGGCGCTGGACGCACGACGCCAGGCGCCATGCCAGGATCGAGGGACGCGAGGAGATTGCGTAAGCCGCGTGGCTGCTCAAGGCCTTGAATTGTGATGTACCACTCGCTATCGGTCGGGCATGCCAAGTCCACCAGTGCGTCACGTCGCTCACTCCATGACAGCAGACTTGGCAGCCAGGTGGTGACCACGCGTCACGAAGAAACAAGGTGTCGGGCAGAATTGCGTCCATGACGGACTTGAAGGCAACGCCTTCCGCACCGCGGTCATGTCGGCGAGAGCTGCCTGAACGACCCGCACCACGGCTGGAAACACGCGGATGCCACGCGAGCGTGCACCGGAGGTCAGGGCATCTCCGTCCCCATCTCGCCCGGTTCAGTCTTGGCGCACAGCATCGCGCAGCAGGTGGCTCTCTGGATGTTGCCGTAGGGGGTGCCCTCTACCGGCTCCCAGACGCAGGTTGGAGACAGATGCGCAAAATCGGACGGGCGCGGAGTGCGGCGAGAGGGGTGCGGAAGAGAGGGCCGCTATACCCAACGGCTTTGCAACATCCAGCTTATCGCCGGCCACGACCGTAGGAGAGGTAACGCCCCCCGGCTGCGGGCACGGTGGACGACGGCGGAAAGGTTGCCAAGTGAACAACACATGCTCCAGATGGGCGCAGGACCAAGCCTCGGGCACAAGGTATGGAACGATGCAGTGTCCGTATAGCGACTTGCAGCGCGCAGTCGAGGATTGTCGACATTGCCACTCCAACCGCGCGCCCGTCGCGAGAAGGGTGCGTGATGTGGGTGGCGACGCGCAAGCGGGCTCATGGTGGATGACCTTACAGCCAAGGATGAACGGCCAAGAGAAAAGCAGAGGCACTCAGTTCACGACACGACAGCGAAGGTGCAGCCCCAGGAATGGGGAGAGACACCAGCAGTGTCGCACTTCCGAGGCGACCGAGACTGAGAAGAGCGGCGCCGTAGACGATGGGCGAGAACATAGACGCACACGACCTCGAACGCAGGACATGTTCTTACCTTGGTGGGGAATCCGACTGTTGTTAGCTGCTGTCAATCGCGCCAGGACCGAGACACGCAGTGTCGGTCTGAGCTGCTCACAGATGATGGGGATGCCTGCTGTCAGCTTGGTCGAGCGCGTTGGGCTAGTCGGCACCACCCAGGTAGCAACACCTGTCGTGTCATACTACTTACAAGCCATGGTGGATGAATAATTGTAAAGAGCAGAGGTTGATGGATGGACAAGTGGAGGACGAGCCAAGAGGGGCCGAGCGGAAGCTTGGCCTTATGACGTCGCGTGGGACGGGTGAGTGGCGGGTGGCAACAACAACACGATCGGTCATCTCCTCACAGCATAGCAGCAGTAACATCAATGAGACACATCCTACAATACACTCTCAATACAGTCGATTATCACACTGTTCCCAGATAGCTGTCCAGGCAGATTTCGAGTCTTTGCTGCACGACGGGGCACCGAGATCGGGAGGCAAGCCCATAAAACTGGGGGATGCTGCCTCGCCACCCGCCCGCCTAAACCCTTGTCCTTCTCAATCGTTCGCACGTGTCGTCTACGCTTGCCCGTACTGGCCCGCACTTGCTCCAGATGGGTTGCGGCTCTGCTGACCTTGGCTCTGGCTCTGAGGTGACTGCTGCTGGGCGTGCATGGGCGCGGCACCAGCGTTGGCCGCCGAGCTAGTGCCGTCATCAAAGATGAGCTCGCCACCAGCAGTCCAGCCCATCGAGGACGGATCGACGCTCAACGTGAATGAGGGGGTCGAACCAGCGCCAGTGTTGAAAGGCGACGGCAAGCTATTGTTGCTGCCAGAAGCCGAGGGTCTGGAGCCCACGACCCAGTCCGGGATCTTAGCCTCGGGCAGAGGCTCGCTTTGCTGCTGCGTGTCGACAGGCGACAGCGGGAGAGCGCCCGCAAGCGATGGCCCTGGTGGGAGGTTCATGTTGCCAAAGGAGAAGGCCATGTTAGTGCCATAGTCGCCCGACTGCATGGCGTTGGCGCCCGCACTGTCGCCTCCAAAGAAGCTGTTCCAATCCTGCTTGATCGCATCCATGATCGGTCCACCGCCATATTCTGTTGGCAACGGGTTGGTTGTCTCATGAGTGTCCCACGTGAGGTCGTTGAAATTGACGTCGATGTTACTCGCGTTCTCAGCCCAACCCTTGACGAGGTTATCGAGCTCGTCGTCGGCCGTTTCATCGAATGGGCCGTTGAGGAAGTCGACGGGGATCGAGCCCGTGAGAGGCTGGAAGTAGTACTGGCTCTCGGTGCCCATCTCCGGCTGATAAGAGGAGGCAAGGTCTGGGAACGGGTTGTTCTGCTGAGGGGGAGGCGGAGCGACGGGCTGCACGTCAATCCACGTGACAGGTCGCGTTCCCTCGACAGACCCCATTGGGTTCTGGTTCAAGGCCTCCCCTGCTGGCGGCGTCTGGTGAGGGGAGGGTCCCTGACCGGTGATGGCGCCGTTTGTGGGCGCTTGAGAAGCCTGTGTCGAAGGTGAGCCGCTTGGCACACGTTCCCCCGAGAGGTTGGGGAACGCCGTTGCGTCAAAGGCACCAGGAGGAACGCGGAAGGCTGCACAGAGGTGTTAGCTGACGCAGACGTAATTGTGACCGAGACACTTACACTCAAAGGGCACTTCGAGATGCTCGAGCTCGTGAACCGGGCCATGTGAGTTGCGCTTGTGAATGGGAGCGTGACCGGGCACATGATAGGGATGATAGTCGCTGAGCTCTGCGGAAGGCGATCTTCGTTGCTTGCGTCGCTTGAGGGCTGCTATTGTGAGCACAAGTCCGGCCACGAGCAGCCTTACAGTTACGGTGAACGCGATCCTCCTTCTCCTGTCGCCGAGCTTCCTTCTCCTTCAACTTCTCCTGCTTCTCGCGCAGCTTGTCCTCGCGCTTCTGAGGCTGGAACTTGTAGCCGGGGTACATCTCCTTGTGCTGGGGGCGTAAGCATGTGGATGAAACACGATCAACGCGCGCTGATCACGTGGAAAAGACTCACCTCGGCCTTCTTGATCTGGCTCAGTTTGTCATAGTACTGGCGCTGTTCTTCTGGCTCGTGCTTCCAGATGTTGCTGATAATCCGGCTCACATCGGACTGGGGCATGCCGCCATCGGGCGAGCGGATAAGACCGAGCATCCACATGTACCAGTTGATGTCCTTGCCGCCCTTCTTGCCCTTGCGGAAGCCCTTGGGACCCTTGTTGGCGCCGGTGCCGTCATCCTCCTCGGTGCTTTCGTTTTGAACCGGCCATGGTTGAGCAGCGAACTTGGGAGGACCGTATGACTCGAGCAAGACTTGCTCAAGGAGTGGTATCCTCTCGCCCTTGGACATCTTGCCGAGTGTCTCCGAGCGGTAGAGGATCCAAGCATTAGGTGGGCGTGGTGGTTTCTTGGGCGCGGCTTTGGGGGATCGTGGTGGGGAGAGTGATCGCTGAGGCGCCATGGGAGCGTAAGAGGGACCAGGTGGACCACCGGCGGCCGAGGCGACATGCTGCGCTGATGGTGGCACTGGACCGGGCATGTGGCTGAAAAGCTCTGTCGGTGGGTACATCTGCTGCTGCTGCTGATTCCAGTGCACCTGCGAAATACCTGCCGATTGGTCGTACTCGAAGGCTTGGGCGTAGCCGTCCACATGTGGCTGGGCCATGCCATACACGCCAGATTTCCAGAGCGCGGCAGCAGCGTTGGAGGACGGGTCGACCTTTGAGGGGAAAGCTGACACGTTACCTGTGCTGTGCATGTATTGCTGCTGCCCCAAGTACTGTTGCTGTTGCTGCTGCTGCTGCTGCAACTGCTGGTACTCTTGGGCGTTGAATGATTGCTGTTGCGGATATCCGCCCAGAGGCTGGAAAGACATGTTGCCGACGGTGTTGGGTGCGATGGAGGATGAGTGTGTCACCCCCGCTTCGTGACCCGTAGGGCCGACGTATGACTGGCCAGAAGCATCCATCGGCGCCTGAGGCTGTTGGGATGATGCGGCGGTCGGGTAGTACTGGCCCATGTGAGGGCCGGCGCCGTTGACGCCACCCGTATTGGGCATGGTGTTGCCCTGGCCGGGAAACGTGTTGAGTCTTGGGATGAGAGGGCGCTGGACTCTTGCGGCAGCGGAGGGTGAAGTGTTGGGAGAAGTCGTCGTGTCGCCTAGTGAGGCTCGTGGCAGACGAGGGTTTGGTCCAGATGCGAGGCGGTCTGTGCTTGACGCCGTGGCTGGAGTCATGGGTGGGAACATGAACTGTTGGTTAGATGAAGCTGCCATTGCGGCAGACATCCAACCAAGGAGAGAGTGTGTGGAGAAGGGATGGAAGTGGCGAGGATGAGGCGCGTGTTCTGGATGGAAGTGAGTGGTCCAGGAGGGTATGTTTGCGCCGAGCGGCCGAGCGGTGGTGGAAAGAAGCAAGGCAGGTCACTGCGAGTGAGCCAATGAGGGGGCCTTGGAGATGCGAGGCTGAGCGGAAGGGTTACAAGTGCCGCGATCCTGCGATATGATGCAGGTGATGGCCGTGAGCGGGGCGCGGAGAGAGAGAGAAAGAGAGAGAGAGAGAGAGAGTCAAGGGAGGTGGAGGAATGGGTGGGTGTTAGGTCGAGGTGGATTGCCAGGCGTCAGAGGCGAGAGCCGATGAGGACTTGACAGGGAATGAACAGACCCGAGGTCTGTGCTCCAGGGCAGTTGCGCAATCAACCTAGGTGGCGACTGAGCGGATCGAGACACCGAGAGCGGTTCGGAGGTGGAGAGGCACAGTAATGCTGCGCGCAGGCAAACGTGTGATGGGAGGCCTGCGGATGGCAGTCACACTCGAGGTGGTGTGCAGGACAAACGCGCGATTGAATGCGGTGCCCGGGGGTTGGGATTGATGTGGGGGTCGCGATGTGATGCTGGTCTGGGCAGCGAGCGGGATGAGATCTGGGGCCTTGATGATGGAATCGAGACCGAGCGCGGGGTGACTGCCGAGGGGTTGGCACAAGGCGAGGCAAGGCGAGGTGGATGGGCCGGGTGTGGGAGCGAGGAAGGTGGAGAGGTGGAGGGGGGTTAGGGGGCGGGGGGACAAGTGGTGATGAGCAAGTGCCGCTTCGTGTGCCAGTGGTGAGCACTCTGAATGTCACCGCGCACTCACTCGTCGCGCGCCTTGATCCAGTCTTGGCTGCGGCTGACGAACAAGTGGATGCGGACTGAATTGGGGCCGCAAACAGTGAGGGGAGGAATGAGGGCTGTAGATCCGTCCTCTTTGGGTTGTCAACAGAGGAGAGCCAGCGAGCTTGCGCTTAGCTTGACTATGGGCTGATGACGACAAAGGGGGAGTGGTGTTGTGCGAGTGCGCGTAGATCTCGATCGCTCGTTGTTGTCGGACGAAGAGAGGAGGCTGCGAATGCAAGTGCAAGTGAATGTGGTAGTTGAGAGAGGATGGGGGAATGAGAAATGTTGATTTGGGAAGCGAGGGAGGAGGTGAGTGACGATGGGAGCAACTGGGAGTAAGGTGGAGAATTGGGTGTTGGGTGTTGGGTGTTGGGCCAATACCACCAAGGGCGAGGGAGGCAAGGACTGATCCGTCGACGAGGGCCGAGAGCCCCGCGGGAGAGAGGATGCAAGGTCGATCCGATGATGACGGGGGTTGAGACTAGTTTGAGGCCTCCGAGACCGACACGCCACAATGTGCGGCTGTGCAGCTCTCTCTCAACGTGTGTGTGTTGGACACTTCTATCGGCACTTGGCCACTTGGGGAACAATGGATCTTGAAAGTCTTGTCGTCTTCGCGTTCTCGTCTTGATGTCTAGACTCCTGCTCAGTTAGCATACTCGCACTCATGCACATTCTTCTCCTGCCCCTCCTCCTCACGCCCTCACGCCCTCACACGCCTATCACGCTTCTCGCCCTCTAGGATGTGATCGTCATCGTCATCGCCATCGCCACCGCCATGCCGCCATCACAATCGAGAACAAAGGCCGTTGCCTGGTCGGCGGTACCGGTGGTGATCGTGGTGACATGGTGGCAACGGCATGATCGGCAGACCCCAAGTTCCGAGGGCCCGAGGGCGCAACGACGACGGCCTTGGTTGTGGAAAAGGAACTCACAATGGAAGCCAGACGGGGGGTGTTTCGTAGCAGCAGCTTATCCGTGCGTCTCTTCCTACCCCTCCTCTAATTCTCTACACCTCTCTGCAGCAGCACAGAAGCAGAGCTTGCGAGAGTTGGACGCGAAGAAGCGGTGGAGGCGGAAGAGAGGATGTGTGGGTGGAAGATTAGACTGCGAGCTAATCGGGAGAACTGGGGGAGCTGTGTGGTTGTCGAGTGTGGGGGAGAAAGCGGTACGTGTATGAGGCGTGTGTGGTGCGTGCAGCGAAAGACGCAAGGGCCGAAGGTCGAGCGTGGAATGCAAGTGACAAGTAGGTGGTTGACCAGATGATAGGCGGGCTTGCAGTGATCACTCGATGCGCTGGACTAGGATGGCGGATGATGGCGCGCAGTCGATGTGGATGCAAGGGGAGTCTTTCGGGGTATCGGGAGAGGCGGGGAGGGGGGGGGGGGGGGGTGAGGGGGGGGGGGGGGTGAGGTGGAGGTCGAGGTCGAGGAGGAGGGAGTGGGGAGGATGGAGAGGATCGAGTTGGATGAGTGAAGCCAAGTTGTCGAGTGTTGTCGGGTGGACTGGGTGCGGCGACCAAGGGCGTGGGTGTACGCGGTGGCCAACTCAAGGTGGGCCTCGAGGCAAAGCAGGCAACAGGCAACAGGCAGCAGGCAGCAGGCAGCAGGCAGCAGACAAGAGTTACCGGATGGATACGCAGCGAGCAGCTCAGTCTGAGACGGCGAGGCACATCCTGTACATTGCCCTGGTGGCTCCGAATGCAAGCAGACTACCAGCGTGGTCCCTCCGTGGTCAATCCGCTCGGCCACTCGCGCGGTGGCCGATACCGGGGTCAACTCTCCCCCCTCCGCCTTGTCATTGTTCTCTTCGCCCCTCTCAACCCCACTCTCCATCCCTCCGCATCCCCGCACACATCGCTTCCCCTCCCTTCGGCAACAATCGTCTTGTTTTTTTTTTTCTTTCACTTGCTCCGCCCCATCCAACCCCGTATCTGATGCGCTATTGCACTCTAACCCACTTGCCGAGCCATCCGCACGCTGTCAGATGATGCACAGCAAACGCCAACACCCCAAGGCCCTCCAGGCCTCCAGGCCTCCAGGCCTCCAGACCTCGAGACCTCCCAGCCTCAGCAGTGGCAGGTTATCTGAGAGGTTGGCGGGCGCGGCAGGGGCGGCATGGAGCATGCATGCACAACTGCTCCATAGCATCCCTAGTTTTGTTTGGGCGATTGGCGGACGCCGGTGGAATACAAGAGCATGTCCAGGAAAGCAGCAAACCGTGGTCCCCATTCCAGAGCCCTCCTGGCCTCTGGTGCGGAGTACGTAGGGCTCGGGTGGGGCGGCAGAGACGCAGGGCTTGTTCTTTGGCTGCAATACCACCTCGCCTGCAGCCTGCAGTGCAGCCTGTTAGTGCTTGCCAGCTTGCCAGCTTGCCAGCTCGCAGCTCATGCTTGCTCTGGCTGCTCGTCCGACCCTACTTCGGCGACGGTCGCTGCCCGCCGCGCCATGCATTCCCCAGTCCCTCACCGAGGGACGTGTACTGTCGCTTGCTTGCGTCCTCGGCTCTGCCCCGGCACCTGTGCTGTGCTAGGGAGCATTCTTAGCGAGCTGAGACTCGAGAGAGGCGGCTAAATAGATCTGGCCGAGCGCCAGCGCGCCGGGTGGCAACGCGCCACAGGGTCGGTTTTCCTGCGGCTCCGTTCCCAAGCGAAAGCTACCACAAGTCAGAATGTCAGAACCCCGCTGCTGCATGTGCCTGTCAGACCGGTCCTGCTGCCTGCCTGTGGCCTGCGACGGAACGGTCCTGGCTTTTGGTACGAGGGTGGAGCAGAAGCAACCACGGCACTACGGCATCGCCGCCGGACCCCGTGACATGCGCCACAGGGCGGACACCGGCCCTCGCGCTCGCCCCCCTACGCTGCTCGTTTCCGCGCTGTGACTGGCATACCAGCTGGGGGCGTGCACGAACGAGCCGACACAGACGCCGCTCGCGAGCCGGTACACGTCATACATACGTTCGACACGGACGTGGTGTCAACAATGGCGAAAACAACTCTCTCGAGATCCAAATAGCAGCGACGGAAAGAATCTCGTTCTTCGCAAAACGCTCACAAGATACGATCAGATTGGATCCGGGCCCGACGGCGCTGCAAGCGACCAAAGCGGAATGTGACTGGCACACCGTCGTCTGCGCCAATGGCGCAGAAAAGGGTGTCCATTTGTCGAGAGGCCTGTATGTCATGTAGGGAGCGAAGGGACGACCCAGAAAATTGGCGGGAGTGGGGGAGGGCGAGGGAGTGGGGGGTGGGGGATGGGGGGCTGGGATGTTCGGAGAACGGCAAGTCGTTCAAACAGCTCGACTACTCCGCCACGCGCCCGCCTCCCGACCGAGCACGGGGAGACAGTGCAGAGCACGCCGCATGCCGCCGACTTTCTCCATGCCGCCGATAACGCCAGTTTGTGGGGTAAAAAGGTTTTCCGCGGCCCGAGCGTCTATCTGATCTGATCTGGAGGCGGGGAGAGCCGCTGGTTAACAGCTCGGCCGCTGGAATAGAGGGCACGGTCCCGCCGGCCGCGGGAGCCGGATCTACGCGGATCCGCGAATCCACGATGATCGCGGACGCGCCGATCTGTTTATCGCGCTCTGATCGGCGTTGGGTGACCCCATTGCGGCGCGCGGCGCGCGGCGCGTGTCGGATCTCGGAGTGTGCCGATCGCGCGATGAACGGACCGGATGAGGCTGACACCGGATATCTCGGTGTAGGTTGTTTGATTGACGAGGTGGGAGGTGGATTTCCAGCGGATTGAGTAATAAGACAACACACGCATCTGTTCCGCGCCGCGTTCATTGTGTCGTAAGCAGTGCTTATGCTTATTTGAGACAGCAAATGGAAGAACACAGAGCAAGAACATGGGAGATCAGAGACAGAGGCCGAGGGAGCGGTATGAGACCGCCACGTGATGGCCATGCTTGTGCCACGCGCACAGCACGCGAGCGATCTCAAGCGGGTGGCGCATCGGCCTGCGGCAGAGTGACGCAGTTCTAATCGCCAACGAGTTGCGTCACAGCGCCTAATCGCCTATCATGTGCTCGTGCTCACCCTCTTCTCCTCTCCTCTCCGCTCCGCTCGAGTGGAGTGCGTGGAGCTCATCAAATTGGAATGCAATTGAAAAAGCTGCGTACCTGTTGGCTGCTGCTCTTCTGTTCTTCTGATATCTGTATCTTCTCGCGGCTTGTCTTCGCGTTCTCGCTGCAAGGCATCTGTCGCGCAGGACAACCGAGAGTCGCTCAATCATCGCATATATCCTCGAGCCCGAACGCTCCTCCGCACAAACCTCCTTCAAGCCACCAGCATGTCCGTACTCACCGCCGAGGCCACCGCAGCCCCCGCGCCCGCCCCCGCGCCTGCGCCTGCGCCCGACGCGCCGCGCCGCTCGTCGATCGACGCCACCATGTTCCCGACGATCATGGACACGATCATCACGCACGCGGACCGGCCCACGCGCTTCGCGGTGCGCGCGACATCCCGCGAACACCGGGACCGGGTGGATGCGGCGCTGTGCGCGCACCTCGCGCTGTTCGCCGAAGGCCTGGTTGCGCTGACGACGTCGGACGGGGAGGTGGTGCCGTGCATCCGCGCGGTGGGCGCGGGCGGCCAGCGCGTCCCCGGCCTCAAGTGGAGCGCGTACGAAGCGTCGGAACGCGCGCGCTTCCTCGCGCTGCTGCGCCACGCGCGCGTCCTCGAGCTCGACGGCCGCGCGGGCCTGCACTCGCTCAGCCACTTCCTGACGGGCGTGCGCACGGTGCGCTGCCGCCGCGGGCGCGCCAGCGAGCTCCCCCTCCCGTTCGCGTACCACACCCTCGAGAGCGAGGTGGCGCTGCAGTGCCCCGCCGACATCGGCGTGGGCGGCATGCGGTGGCGGCAGCCGCCGGTCGCCGAGGCCGTGTTGGCGCCGCCGCTCGCAGGCGCCGCGTCGGCATGGCGCGTCAGCGTGCGCTTCGACCCCGAAGAGCCCGGCCTCTGTGGCGCGCGCATCGGCCTCCGTGCGCCGCCGACGGTGCGGGATGTGTGCCTCGAGTTCCGCCCGCTCGCTGCCGGCGAGCTGCGCCGCTCGCGCGACCCCGCGCCCGAGCCGCGCGAGCTCGGCATGCTCGCGGACGCGGTGGCGATGGCTGCCCACTGTATCGAGCGCGCGCACTTTACAATCGCGCTCGACGCGCGCTCCTGCGACCCCGCGTGGGTCAGCTGGCCCCGCGACGAGATGGCGCCCGGTGAGCTTGTAGGCGCCGTGTATCGCGCTGTGCGGCGGGTGGCGGGGGACTTCATTGGCGACGCGGACGGCGTCGACGCCGCCATGCGTCGCTTCCGCTTCGTTAGCGAGCTCGAGAATGACGAACCCAAGGCGATGTTGTAGGAGAGTGCGAGCGGTGAGGCACAAGCTGAAGCCGGCGCCCGGGCGCCGCCCGTCCGATTGTTTGCGTAGAATATACACAACAAGCTACAGTTGTACAGAACCAAGAGAGTTGTAGACAGTCGTGTGTTAGTGTAGAAACGTACAAATATCTAATTCTAGTTGTACGGAACGTATGCAACCTAGCCGCTACAAGGTGAAGTAGTTGACTCTCTGCGTCATCGGCCTCGTCTGAGCCTCGTATACGCGCCCGCCGACCAAGGCCTCGTACTGCCCATGTGAGAAGTACCGCACTGGCGGAGCGCACGGATCCTCTTCTTCACCCGCCATATCTCGCCTCGCGAGCGCGAGCTTGCTCTCGAACAACCGCCCCGCCTCCTCGGTGCTCGTCGCGCCGCAGAGACTCGCAACAAAGTCCTCGGCGCCCACGACGGTGACCTGCGCCCGCTGCGCGCGGCGGAGCGCCTCGAACTGCTCCGCAAACTCGTACAGCAGGGTATGCACGATGCGGCGCTGGCCCGCCGCGGCGCCGTGGGTGGGCACGGACGGCGCACACGGCTCCGGACACCCCGAGAACACGAGAATATACGCGGGCGGCGGCGTCCCCCTGGCGCTCGGACCTCGGGACAAGATACGCTCGGCGCTCGGCGCAGGCCCGTACAGCTCGTGCAGGGTGCGGTTCGTGTGGTGCCGCACGTGCACGACGTACCGCTCCGTGCCCGCCGGCGGGTCGAAGCAGAAGCGACGCTCGCGCCAGTGGCTTGCCATGTACACCGCGTACTCGTGCACGAAGGTGCCGCGTGCTGCGGGGGAGTGGTGGTGCTGGCTCCGGCGGGTGGGGACGCGCGCGAGGGCCGCGAGCAGCGGCCCGCCCGGCGGCGGGGACGTGTGGATGTCCAGGACGCGGGTGTGCGCCAGCAGGCGGAGGAGGCGCGCAGCATCGCCATCGGGTGGGCAGGGGAGGTCGGTCGTCGGCCACGCGGGGACGGGCAGCTTGCCGTCCGCCGCGCGGAGGACGTACGCTTTGCCGCCGGGCGCGCGGGTGAATAGGACATGGGAGAAGAGCTCGGCCTCGGCGAGGTTCTTGATGCGCCGGTTTACGAGACGGAGCGCGAGCAGCGTCGTGTGGTCTGTGCGCCGGAGCGCGTCCTCCACGATGTGAGGAAAGTAGGCGTAGTCGAGCATGGCGGGGTTGGAGGAGAGTGGAAGAGCGCGCAGTCGAGGTGTGCCAGTGTTCCCGGGTGTGCTTGGTTTGCAACGGTTTCAACGAGAGCGAGTGAGTAGATACAAAAACAAGAGCAAAAGTCCACGCACGCGCCATCAGAATTGTTCATCGCGCCATGTCTCGGATCGCTCGGTGATCGGTGATGGCAGAATGTTGGTGCGTCGGAGCTGGGAGCTCCAATCTCTCCAGAAATGCCAGGCACAACCCGCGTCATAAATGGCACAGGGCGCTGATAAGCAATCTCAATATTCCCGATTGGATCCGCTCCACTGTTCCAGCAATCCCTATGCAATAACTCAATATTCTTCAGAATGTCCATTTAACTGGTCAAACTACTAAAATCTTAGATCTGGAGGCTCGTGCGGTGCACGGGGTCGTTGAAGACCGCAACGCGGTCCTCGCGGAAGTCGTCCTGGATGACACGCACATCTCCAGCGCGGAACTGCATGATGTTCTTGTTGGCGGGGTAGGTGTGAGCGCCCCACTGCGGCAGGCCGGGCCCGTTGGGGTCGAGGTTGTGCGCGAACGTTGTCCAGTAGTCCATCATGTACTCGCTCATCTTGGCGTCGTTGAAGCTCCAAAACAGGATCAAGGGCTTGACGATACCCCACATATACACGAGGTCGAAGGCGTGGCCGGCGCCGAGGAAGTCGGGGGCGATGGGGATGTCGCCCTCGAAGTGGTAGCCCCAGGTCTTGGTGAGACCGGCGGCGTTCGCCTTGCGGAGCATGTCGCGGCGGCGCGAGGTGAAGAGGAGGTCGGTGCCGATAGCGGCGGCCTGCTTGAACACTGGGTTGAGGAGGAATGTACGCGAGCCCGTGTTGAAGGGGGCGCCGAGCTCGGGCACGTTGGGGTACTTCTGGAGCATGGCGACAATCGTCGCCTCGTCGACCGGGCGCGGGTAGAGAGTCTTCAGCATCGAGCGGAGACCCGGCTCGTCCTTGACGCCCCAGTTGACGAAGAGCGCCGCCTCGTCCTTGTTCTGGCCGTTGATAAAGGGCTTGCGCGCAAAGCGGCCCTCGGCGAGCAGCTTGGCCGGCGAGTCTTTGATGATGTCGCCGTCGATGAGCGGCCGCCAGAGGAAGCCGATCTGGCCACCCTTGTACTTGGGGTTGTTGTTGACCGAGACCGAGCCCTCAAGGACCTTCTCAGCATCGAGGCCCTTGACACAAGCGAGGTCGGAGCAGCCAACGGCCTGGAGGAAGTCCTGCCACGGCTCAGCCCACTCGGCCGGGCGCGCCAGTGGCATGACGTTAGGCGAGCCACTCTGCATGATGGCGGCGCGGAACGTGGGGTCGTTCTCCTGGAGCATGAGGATGGCGGCGCTGATCGCGCCCGCGCTCTCGCCGAACACAGTAACCTTCTCCGGGTCGCCGCCGAAAGCGGCAATGTTCTCGCGCACCCACTGCAGAGCGAGCATCTGGTCACGGATACCGTTGTTAGCCGAGCCCGCGAGTTCGGGGCCAGTGGGGAAACCCCACACGCCCATACGGTAGTTGATGTTGACGACGATGACGGGCTTGCCGATGCGCGTGGCGCGCTTGATGAAAGTCGGGCCGCCAAGGGACGTGTAGAGCGAGCTAGCGCCAGCCGAGAAGCCGCCGCCGTAAATCCACACCATGACGGGAAGCTTGGCCTCGGTGCCGACGACGTTGCTGGGGGTCATGACATCAAGGTAGAGGCAGTCCTCGGAGCGGCCGCCGGCACCATCGAGGGGAGTCGAGCTCTGCATGCATCCCGGAGCGAACTTGCGCGCCTGGATGTCGCCGGTGTAGACCTTGGGGGTGGGGCGGTCGAAGCGCTTGGCGCCAACGACTGGGTGTGAGCGGGAGGAGTAAGACGACGGGTGGACAGACGACACTTACGAGGCTCGGCAAAAGGAATACCAATGAATGTGTCGTACCCAATGCCACGGCCACCCGTGACCTTGATGGCCTTGCCGCCTGCGGTAGCGGGGCGGATGGTGGCGTCGATCGGGACGAGGGTGGAGACAACCCGGAAGCCACTATTAACGATAGCGAGGATGGGGTTGGCGACAATGGAGATGAGGCCGAGGAGGTCGAGGTTGTTCTGTCTCTCGACCGGAGCGGCCAGCGCGACGGCCGCGAACGCGAACAGGATGTGCCACCGGAGCAGCATTATGACGATGTAGTGAAAGGAGCGTGAGTGAGAGACTTGTCTGTTCTGGACGGGACGAGGTGAGTTTATATGTTGCGACGCGAGGGGCCGCTCAGTACTGCGCTGCGTGGACTGGTGTTACTTGTCGGCCGCAGTGGCTGGCGGGGATGTCTGTCGACCCGCGATGACCGAGGGTGAGGGCGAGGAGGACGCGGCGGGCACCGCAGACCCTCTTGCTCTTCGGCGATGCATTCAGCTAGGTCATTAGCTTGCTAGCGTGGAGTGTCCCGCCATCATGTGATGCTGGAGCAGAGAGCAGGCGCGCCGACCCATCGCGCCAAGCGAGCAAGCGAGTCAGTGGGGTCAGGGTGTCAGCGGCACAGGCACGCAGCATGCTCTGGTTTCCAGTAAACAGGCAAGATGTGAATTCCAGGTGTTACAGGAGGGCGGGAGATGTCCATGAGGGTGGACATGTCCATGAGGCCCCACGCGAATGTTGACTCATGGTTCACTTGACCGGATCTCGACCACATCGATCACGCGGGCTTAGCTCAGCGCGCTGTCTCACTGCCGCGTCCTCGCGCCGTTTGAATTACTGGGACGATGGAAACTTCGATGCTTGGCTGTCTCACGATCACATGAGCATGTGTTCCATGCACGCGCACCGACGAGTATTGGGGCGCGGGTGAGGGACTAGAGGCATTGAAGTAAGAGGAACGCCGAACGCGACGCGTGAGTTAGGCCCTGCTAGCTCGTGTACGTTAACTTAGTGTGGCGGCAAGGGCCGCCGGGCCGCCGGTCCCCGGGGCCTGGTGCGCAGTGGCCCAAGACAACTTGTCATCTGTCGTAGGTCTCGACGCGACGCGCCGGTATGTATGCAAAGTATACCCGACATACGCAAGACAGTCGCCCGCGCGATCCACGGCGAGTGGGGGCAGGGAGGTAATTGATGGCGGGACGCGGCAGATGCCGTCGCCGAGTAGCTTATCTCGCATCCGGGATGCCGGCCGAGGTGCCTCCGGACGCCCCCCGGACGCCCGGACGTCCGGAACATGCAGACAGGCTAGACTGGAGACGCTGGAGACGCGAAACGGCGTATGTTGACCGCGCCTGAAACGCACCGGATGCCGGAGGTGTTTGGTGAATTGGCGGGAGACATGTCAGAAACCGATATCCGAACTTCCACTTGCTGCATTCCTTCTCCTGGGGCTGCAGGTGAGTCATAGTCACGGGTCATGAGACATGAGCGTCATCCCGCGACCAGCGGTCATGTTAGTGCCAGTCACCGGTTAGTCAGTCGCCGAGTCGCCACCATACTTGTGGGGAGGGGAGCACAGTATGGTACATCGAAAAGCAATGCTACAGGAGAACGAGGCGGCGATATGACCGTGCGATGTGAGAGGTGCCAATAGCGGTGCGAGTGAACATTGGTGGCGAGGCGGATTTTCCTCGGCCTGTTTTCTGAATTGCCTGTCTAGTACAAGAGGCAGCTGCGGATGAGAGAGCGTGCAGCGGTGCGCACGAGCTTCTCCCACTCGTTCCGCTGAGTTTTGCTCATGCGCTGCTCCTCCCATTCCTCATCGTCACTGAGGTCCGAGGTCGAGGGCAGGCTCGGAGGCGGCCCAGGCCGCGAGGTGGCGAGGGCAAACGCCTCGTCTCCCACGCATGCGCGGTACTCGTCCATCGTGAGGAAGGAGAGGGCGGGTTCCTGGGCGGCGGGGGGCACGTGCACGAGAACCGAGTCGGCAAAGTCACGTCGCACGTCTTCAACGCCCATGTTGACAGGGAGGCCTACGAGAGCGCGGGGGATGCTCTCCAGGCCAACAAGTGTTATTGGCGAGCGCACGGCGGCGAGCTGGCGCACAAGAGGGCGGAGGAAGCCCCATCGTGGCAGGGGGTGGGGCGAATTCTGCAGGCTTGTGCGGCGGGGTGACCAGCATGAACCACGGCTCCAGCAGCGGCTCGGGATGCGCGAAAACAGCTCCTCTGCAAACACAACAGTAAGGGAGTCGAGAGGAGGTAGGGAGAGAGTATAACCCGCCTCCGATAGGCGGTGGTGCTGCGCATCGAAGCGCACGCAGACGGTAAGATCGCGGACGGTGGGCGGAACGTGCTCGATGCTGCCCGCCGGCGTATCGTCGTCCGAGTCGTACCCGTCTCCCTGCGCATCATCGTACCCAAGCTGCAGCGTGTCGAGCAGTGTGTGCGGTGCCAGCCCGCGGCCTCCGCGCAGACGCCGCGCCGTGCACGCATTCGAGAGGGCGGCGGCGAGGACGGGGTCCTTTGAGAGGTCCACGTCGTCGTAGTAGTCCACCACGCGGGCGTGCTTGAGCCTGCTAATCCACACATCGCGTTCCTCGGGGGTGACCTTCAGTTCCCAGTGGACGCCGGGGAGGCGGCGGCCCTGGGCGTCGCGGACCTCGATATCGCCGTCGAGCTCGAGAAGGAGCACGTGGGCGAAAATTCGCTTATCAGCCGCCTCCCGGAAGGTGCGGGAGACGGCTCGCAGGGCCGGAAGGTCGGCGGGCGCAGCGAAAGCGACGAGCGAGGCGGCGAGGGCGGTATGGGGCGTTGGTGAATGAGGCATGGAAGGGAGGGAGGAGGGCGATGGTTATCTCGGCTGGGGCGGTGTTGAGTGGCGGCGGCTTGGGCGGGGAGAGAATGGAGATGTCGCAGATAAATGAAGTGGGTGCGGAAGTGTGGGGCGTGTATGCGAACGTGCGTGCAGAGTGTGGGGCTCGTTGGGGCCAGTGGAGTAGAGAGTGGAGAGTAGCGGCGATGAGGACAAGAGCAAGATTGATGTTGACAAGAGGCAGCGAGGTGGAATGGGCGTTCCAGTTACTCCGGCAAGGAATTGGGGGGACGGGGCAAGATACGGTGCCTTGTGCCTAACACTGCCCTCACCCGGGACATGGTCGCGATATCCAAATCACCTAAATACTATCACCCAATCATCCAATCGGCGCCCGCATCCACGCATCCACGCATGCCCAGCCTGCAGCCAAGGCGCTGATGGCGTCGAGTGGCGTCCAGAACAACCCCTCTGCATGTGCATGTGTGCACAAGTACGGAGTTGGCATGAGCGTCTTGCAGACAGTTGGACCTCGGGACATCGGCGAACATGAGCTGTGATGTGCGCATGTGCGCGCGGAAGAGATGAAACCCAAGTCGTGCCTTCGGGAGCGATACGAGCTGGGCCCGCTCTTGCTCCACCCCACCTCACTTGACCGATGTGTCTGGCCTCTGGCCTCTGGCAAGTCACCTCGGCGGTCACGAGGTGATCAAGGCCGACCGTCTCCGATGTTCGGCCGGCCTAATACAAACGTGGGTGAGGGACGGGGTTTGCTGCCAAGAGTATGTCTCACACCGTGCCTTCGGACTACATCTCGAACGTCGATGCAACCATATCATCTAAGAGTCGGCTCAATTCTCATCAAGACATCCCCATGCACTGCGTCAAGAGACGATCAAGCCGCCGTCACAGCTGGCTGTGCGGTCCTGCAAGTGCGCGAAACTGGCGGCGGCGAGTCGCCTCGGCGCGACACACTCGCACGTGCGGCGTTTCACTTGATCTCGGAGTCGGAGAAACGTGGGCTACAGAGCAGAGCTAATCCCATCTGTCGTCCTTGTGCGTGCGTTTGCGTCATATTGGCACGGTCCATGCCGAGGGCTAAGGAACATTGATGCATCTTACCGCCATCGCTGGCAGGACCGGGGCGTGGTCAGAGGGGGGTCTTAATGACACTGCCACAGTGCTCTAACTCAATACTAATGTCAGCACGATTCTCCTGCTAGCTCCATGACACTACTGCTCGCTATCCCACGCACGACATAGAAAGTTGATGCACGGCACAAGCAGCTTCTTCAGATGATTCCAAGCTAACAGGCCATGGGCCAGCTCGATCGCGATATCGCTCATCACAGCGAACTCACCTCGCCGCCATTGCCAACGCGGTCTCGCAGCTGCGCACCTGGGACACTCTCCGCATATCCGGGAGTCAACGATGGTAGATGGCCCAGAACACTGCACCCCCCTCTGACGGATCGCCCTCAGGCCTCTGGGCCCGCAGGTCGCCGATCTACCACGATGTTCGGCGAATCCACGCAAAGACCGCAATCTCCAATATCGTCATCTGTCCTGCTCAACTCGTAGCCATTCACTTTCGCGCGTCACGTCCAGCTTGATCCTGTGCAACCGGCAGTTGAGCAGTCAAGAATGCCAATGCGTAAGGCGTTCTCCGTACCCGCTCGCCTACGCACCGACACAGGCAAACCCTCACCTCCCGTTGAAAGCATCTCCCCTCGCCTCGTCACAATGAGAGCACTCGGCCCCCCCTCAACATCCGGCCTCCACACCCAGCGAACCGCTAATACTATGCATACCCTAGTGGTGGTGCTCCTGCTCAAACCGGGCACCGCTGGATGTCAGCTCGACCGCGATTGGTGCTCACCAGTAGCCGCAGGCGTGAGCTCCTGGCTTGTCCAGGTTGATGTAGATCTTTGGGTGGCCGAGGGGGCCGCCGCCTGGGGTTAGTGGTGTCTAGCGGCAGCTGGAGGATGGGACGCTGGGCGGGGAGGAGGCAGTTGAGGCGGAGGGGCCATTGTGGGTCTGGAGCGGGACAAGGGGTATGTGCTTGGAGAAACGGAGCGTCCCCGCTTGCATTTATGCTCTTGGGACAAACATGAGACGAATCCGACGGGCTAGCTGGCGACACCAGTGACGACGGGAGGGCATAGACGGCATGACAATGCTGTTCTGAGTCTGCATGCGGGCGATCCCGCACACCGCCGAGATATGTCATCTCTTCGCCCACTCCAGCGCCGGACTGGCATCCCACGCTGCCCAACGCCTTGTCCATCACACCTTTCCTTCCCCAAGCCCTCCCCATCTCCCGCTCCCCGGCCTCTCCGCCTCCCTTCCGCCGTCCCTCCACCTTCCTCCCATCTCCCTCCCCACTCAACTCACCACCATCGCACACCGCCCTGCGCGCCTCCAACTTGACGATCGGCTGCTCATTCACAAGCGCCATAGCGCTAAGCCCATCGGGCTGGAGGGGGAGGTTGACCTGCTCGAAGCGCGGGTTGTCATATGCGTCTGCCTTGGGCTGCTGGTCCTCTGACCAGGGCTTGGCGCGGTTCGGCGCCTGCCCGGGCGCAGCGGCGCGCGGGGAGAGGTCGGCGGGGTTGAGGGCGACGCTGCTCGATGCGCGCACAGCGCGGGCGAGGTGCGCAGCGCGGGCAGCGGGGCGGAGGGCGCGGGCGACGAACATGGCGGTGGTGAGGCAGTCGAGAGTGGTGGTGCTGAAGGGCGGAAGGGGTGGGGTGGAGGGCGGGGAATTCGGGGATTGCGGCCGTGGCGCGGCGCACCCAACCACAGAGGCGGGAGATGTCAACTATGATTCAATGAACGGGGCGGGGTAGCGAGCAATGCATGCATCGCGCGGAGATGAGATATGGGGATGAATAGGAAGGTGAAGACAGGTGTCTGATGGGATGCAACGCTAGTAGCTGATGAGCATGTGGAGATGAGGTGTCTGCGACAGCACACTGCCAACATCCATGGAACCCCGGTTGCATCCTCTCTTCCTTCCTCAATTACTCCTCCGTCATGCTCTCACACCGTTGCGCCGTCAGGCGTTTCTCGTTGTTGGCCGACCAAATCAATCTGACCCATCCTAAGAGTGACCATCGTCCCTCCCCATTTCCTCGTATCCGGCAGTTGACACCACTCTCCCACACTGACTGAATGCCCTCCCTAACCCGTCGTCCGACCTCTCGGTCGCCAAACCGCTAACGAATGCACTCCTAACGCTAACCAGCCATGGACGCGCGCCTTGATCTGTGTGCGTCCGTGCATCTCGGACGCGTGCCGTTTCGATCTGATGGCTTGAGCGCGTTGATACTCTAGCTTAGCGGTTACATGGTACGGCTGGCGCGGCGCCGCACGGATCTCCCAGAGTTCGGACGACTCCGCAGCCAGGTCGACGCCGCCATCGCACACGTCGATCGCGCATCGCACACCTTCCCCGCTCTCATGCTCCTCCACCGCTCACACCTCGGCGAGCCAGAACAATGGCGGCAACGCATGCGACACACACTCACCAGGGCAGAGGCAACGTGCACGCGCCCTGTGGCGCGTAGGACAAAGGCATGGTGCACGGTACAGCGTGCACCAAGCATCAAGCACAAATAGTGATGGCGGCGAAGGTTCACCGACTCCAATTCTACTTCGCTTCACCTCTCCACACACTCCCACATGCCTGACAAACGGCCCCATGACCCGCAGCCCGACCCCGCAGACGCTCCGAAGCGGCGGTGTCACAGTCGCACCGTCTCCGGCACGGATGGCGCGGAGCCCTCGACACACGCCGCAATGGAGACCGAAGCGGCGTCCTCGCCGCAGCCGACGTCCTCGACGGCTTCGCTTACAATCGCTTCTCCTTCCTCTGACAAATCCTCGTTCACCTTTCCACCCAGAGGCGAGGCAGACCAGTTCGACATCACCGCCGGATCTCCTCGACGACCTACGATTCCCCTCCCATCATGCGACGACTTGCGCGCAATGGACGACCCCGAGCCCTCCACGCTGCCTCCGTGGCCCCTCCCGCCCCTTCCGCTGCTGAGCATGTCGGCGCTCGCAATCGCAGACGACGACGAGGTAATGACCAACAGCACGGACAGCGGGTCCGAGGAGCGGATATGGGAGACCGCGAGCCTCCTGCTCATGCCGCGGACGCGGAGGCGGGCGATGAGCGCACCGCTGAGGCCGGGAGTCGTGTGGGCCACACGGGAGCGGGGGCGGGTCGTGGCGGCTGGAGCGGAGGAGTAGAGGGCTCCTGCGGGGGAGACGTGATGGCATGATGGAAGTATTCTGATTGCTGGGTCGCTGATGTCTTTATCGGGAGGCCAGCATGGCCAGCAGGCCTCGCCCTCGCCATGGCAGTGCCACAGCACCAAATGAAGTGCCAGGTGAAGGTGGAGCAACGTGGAGATCGCTCGGTGTCCGTGTCGGCTCCGGGCTGGTGCCTGTAAGAGGATTTCAGGATGCCAGGGTCGGAATGGGTTGATCGGACAGGCCGGCGTACCCTGCATGCCCTTGACGGCAGTCCCTGGAATCGAAGTGAGACAGACTGCAAACTGAGACGCGCCGCCGCACGCGCTCCATCCACTGTGCTCGTCGTCTGTCTCACTCTCGTCGTCTCCGTCTTTCCGTTTCGCTCAACTTGGCTCGCGTTTGTGCTCTGTCTCTCTCCGGATCCGTGGGCGGCTTAGTGCGGCCCATCAGTTTCTCAGACCAGCCCACCAATCCCGCCCCCCGCCCGTCCCCTTGCACATGCACATGCACAAGCACATGCCTACGCCCTCCCGCCACGTCCGCCACGCCCTCATGTTCTGAATGTCGATGTGCCGATCCACGGCGGGCACTCGAAGCTTGATAGCTTGAGCGCTCGAAACGGTGTTCGGTTGCGCGCTCTATTGACACCTGTCCTCTCGCTCATGCTCACAACTCGCAAAACACATCCACCCCGGCGCGCTAAATCAGCGCCACCTGAGATTGAATTGCTGACGATTGGGATTGCCACATCGCCCATTCGAAGGCGAGTGAGGGAGCAGGGAGTAGAGGGGCGACGAGCGTCGACACCCCGGGGGTTCCGGCAGCTTGTGCAGGGGTGGAGTGGGGTGGGGGCATTGTTTGGCTCCTATGGAAGTAGGAATAGCTGGACTAGGAGGAGGAGCGAAAGAGGTGTAAGTTGAGGGTGCCTGGTGTCTACGTCACTGCAGCTGGCGAGCCAGCATGCGCTGAGGCAGGAGGCGATCGAGGACCGAAAACCGCTTGATCACTCGAGGCATGAGGCATGAACGCATGAACGATGAGGCTAGCTTATTATTTGATGTGGAGTATTGCCATTGCCGGAGCGCAGTCATGCCAAGAGGGTGGGTGTTGGGGGATGGCACGATAGATGTAGATAAAAGACAATATAATTCTCAATGCTCTAGTCTCTAGTCATAGTTGGATAAGGAGAGCTGGAGAGACAAATACTGTAGCATGGAGAGGATGAGGAGATACGAGCTGGAGCATGCAAAAGAGAGAAAAAGGTGCAATATGTCTGAGGGGAGAGCAAAGGGCCATCCAAGAATCCAGGGAAGAGTGATGAAGATGGCCCTGATATTGGTTGCAATCCAAACGAGCTGCGAAACCCGTTTCTCACCGCACACCCACCTTCCTTCCCCTCCCCCCTGGGTGAATGGATTCGCGCCAAGCAGTGAGAGCGCGCGCACAGCTCCATCCTCGTCGTCCTCGTCGTCGTCCTCGTCGTCTTTACACTCCTCCTCATCATCTCTTCATCACCCCCCCACATCTCTTTTGTGCACACCCTCTACGCTCTTCCCCCCCACCGGCCCCCGCTCCTCCTCCCCTCCTCTCCCCTCTCCTCCCCTCCCCCCTCCCTCCCCGGCCCCACCCCTCCGCCATGCTCCTCGCAGCTCTGCTAGGAGGGTGCGCGCTCCTAGCACGCACCGCGTCTGCCTTCAATTTCATCGTCGACGACTCCTCCGTCAACGAGTGCGGCAATGTCCAGTTCAACTTTACAGCTGGTAGGCCACCATACCAGATCACTGCCATCGGCGTCTTCGACATGCCCATGAACGTAACCGTCCCGCAGAGCGCCTTGACTTCAAATGGCGGCGCTTATCTCTGGGAGCAGTTGCCTTGTGCGTACCTCTCAAAAGTGCACAGCTGACCCCTCAAGTCAATGCTTCCTCCCAGGTTGTCTTCGTCATGTCGGACGCCGACGGCTTTGCGGTGCGTCCCCCGGGATCCAGGTAGTAAACAATAGACTGACGCCAGACCGGTGGTGCCTCCAAGCTGTATACCGTTGGGTCACGTCCTTCGGGCGCCCCCAACTGCCCCCGCACCGACGGAAACGTTAGATGGACGTGAGTTTCCGCAGGCCTGCTGCTCGTCCGCTATACTGCACAGCGCGCCTCCACACGCGGAGCAATCGCTGACATACTACCAGCTTCGCCGTCAACCCCCTTGACCCAATCGAGGAGACTCGTCTGCCTCAGTGCAGACCCGTCACGTTCTCATGGGAGGGCGACTTTGTCGCTCCCGTGAGCATTATCGGCGTCATTCCCAGCGGCATGGTCATCTCTGGTGGCTCGAGCTCTGGTCGACAGATCTGTATGTTACTTGCTCGCCTCGCGAGTTCATCCTATCACCCACCTCTGCGCAGCAGGCACGCTGACTCCCGTAGCCTACCCGGTTAACGTCGCCCTTGGCTCCGAGATTGTCTATGTTTCCTGGGACGCGCGCGGCGTGACGGGCGGCACAAGTTATGTGATGCGCGTGACTGAAGGCGACACGAAATGCTTGGACGGATCCACGGCCAGCACCACCCCCGTACCGCCTTGGAACCCAAGCCAGACGGGCTCGTCGCAAACGGCATCGCGCACTCAGGGCGGCATGGTGACAGTCACAGCCATCCAAACCGTCGTGCCGGACGGCTCAACGGCGCTGACGTCCGGCGCCATCGCCGGCATTGTCGTCGGTGTCATCGCCGCCGTCGTCATCCTGCAGGCCCTCATTGTGTGGTTTTGCTGCAGGCGACAGCTCAATTCCTTCCTCGCCAACCGCAAGAACAGGAAGGATGCCCGCCGCACATCGGGCGGTATTGACCTGTATGAGCAGCACCCAGGACATGACGGGTTGCTCGCCTCGGGCACGTCGATGCGCGACAACCACCGCCGTGCATCGCGCGGCGCATACGCCGACGACGATCTCGGTACGACGATCTCGCCCTTCATGGGTGGCACGACGGACAGCGACTCGTCCCCGCGCATCTCGATGGTCTCGGGTGGGACAGGCATGAACTGGGCTCCTCTGCCGCCTGGAGCGGCCGTGCTTCCCTCCGACCGCGGGTCTGGGTCCGACTTTACCACATACCCGCCGACGAACGGGCACAGCCGCATGCAATCCGGCGGCACGGGGCAGTCTTCGTCGCGCCTGCCGATGAAGATGCAGCTCGCGCTCGCCAACCCCGACAACCGCAACGTCTTCGACGACGGGCAGCCGTCGCTCAACACGCCGGTTGCCGGTTTCCGGCGGCACGAAGATGCTGGGTCGCTCAGCCTTCCCGCCACGCCGGACGAGCCCGAGGACCTGCCGCCGACGTACAACCCGCAGTGGGGTGCGGGTGGGCCCCAGCGGTAGTACATGTCTTGATCCACAACACGACCTGCCACACGACCTGGCCACACGTCCCCTCATCCCGAACCCACGCCCTCCACTGTGCATTGATGGACCCTTGATGTATATTAGCAGTTTAATAGCGCTTGCTGCGCGCCCTCTACGCCTCGCCGGCCGGTGGCCCGTGGATCTCCTCGTAATCGTAAAATTGGTAGTGTTTGGACACACGCTCTGCAGGGCCTGGCATGGGATCTGGCATCTGTCTACAGATTGAGAGCTTGAGGGTGCGAAGAGAGGAGAGAGGAAAGAGGGTGGGCCAAGGCAGCCGAGACGCGAGACTTGGTGATGGCCCCGTGGAGCTGACGGCGGCATGGCGGTGGCGTTGCCGATGGGTCGAGCTTGCACCGCATGCCCTGCAGGAGTGGCATGAAGAGAGGGGAGGACGAGAACTGGAAACTGGCAGCAGCACAAGTTGTCGCCGCAGTCGCAGCCTCATCCCAAGCATGCACCGCCGATGGCTGATGGTTTCGGCTCTACGGGCACTATGGCGCCCGCGCATCGCTCGGCGATCGGCGTGTGTCGCGCGCCACACTATTTTTCTTCCGCTAATATCTTCGTGCTGTAGCAACCTCTGCTCCACTTGCCCGGGGATTCCTATAGTTAGATACTGCAGACCAATGCTGCTCCACTGCATGCCTATTGTTATACAAGATGACAACTGTCGCGCTGTCCGTTTTTTATGTAGGGGTGGGAGGGGAGGAGACTAGAGACGCTGTGAAAGATGCTCGACTCGATTCCAAGACTATGGCACGAGAGCACTTGAGCACTTAGATGTCCTCCTTCTGGGCGTCGGGGCGGAGGGCACGGACGGTCTTGCCGGCGCGCCAGATCTCCTGGTTGTCGATCTCGTCGAGCTCCTTCTGGAGGTCGTCGCGGTACGTCTTGCGCGAGTTGAACTCGAGCGAGCGGCGGGTCTCGGAGCCGTCACGGACCGACTTGTAGAGAGCCTCAAAGACGGGCAGGTTGGCCTCCTTGAACTTGGGGGCCCAGTCGAGGGCGCCGCGGCGCGCCGTCGTCGAGCACGCGTTGTACATGTAGTCCATGCCGTACTTGCCGATGAGGGGGAAGAGGGACTGGGTGGCCTCCTCGACGGTCTCGTTGAAGGCCTCGGACGGGGTGTGGCCGTTCTTGCGGAGGACCTCGTACTGGGCGAGGAACATGCCCTGGATGCCGCCCATGAGGACACCACGCTCTCCGTACAGGTCCGAGTAGACCTCCTTCTCAAAGGTGGTCTCGTAGAGGTATCCGGAGCCGACGGCGATGCCGAGGGCGATCGCCTTCTCCTTGGCGTGGCCAGTCACGTCCTGGAAGACGGCGATGGACGAGTTGATGCCGCGGCCCTCGAGGAAGAGGGTGCGGACGGTGCGGCCAGAGCCCTTGGGCGCGACGAGGATGACGTCGACGTCCTTGGGGGGCACGACCTTGGTGTCGTCCTTGTAGACGACGGAGAAGCCGTGGGCAAAGTAGAGCGTCTTGCCCTTGGTGATGAGGGGGGCGATCTCGGGCCAGGTCGACGACTGGGCGGCGTCAGAGAGCAGGTTCATGATGATGGTGCCCTTGTTGATCGCCTCGGGGATGTCGAAGAGGGTCTCTCCGGGGACCCAGCCGTCCTCCATCGCCTGCTTCCACGACTCGCCGCCCTTGCGGACACCGACGATGACGTTGAGGCCGTTGTCGCGCGCGTTGAGCGACTGGCCGTGGCCCTGCGAGCCGTAGCCGATCATGGCGAGCGTGTCGTTCTTGAAGTAGTCCTGGAGCTTGTCGAGGGGCCAGTCGGCGCGCTCGTAAACGGTCTCCTTGGTGCCGGCAAAGTCAAGGGTCTTGACACCGCGGGTGGCCTGGGATGTCAGCCATGTTCTCACATAAGCGGGGCGAGGTCCCCCGGCTGCGGCGAGATAAGATAATGGCGCCCAGCTTGATGGCTAGGCCCAATCTTGAATCTCGAGACGACCGCGGGACCATTGGTGACTCACGCCAATGCGCGACGCCATGGCGCCGGCAGCCTTGGGGGCGACGGCGCGGGCGGCGAGCGAGTAGGAACGCGCGGCGCGGGGGGCGGTGCGGAGCGCGGCGCGGAGAGCAGAGGAGCGAGCGAGAGACATGGTGGAGTGGGGAGTAGTGGAGAGAGGAAAAGTGGCCCGGCAACAGCTGGCTTTTTCAAGCTGGCGCGATCGACGACTCTCCCGGCTCACTCAACCGGAATGGGTGGGCCACGACCAATCACGCGGCCCCACGGGAATACTGGGGCGATATAGCCACCTGGGAGGAGCGGAGCCGAATCTCCGAAACGCCGGAAGACGGGCGAGATGGACGGCGGATGAGAATGAAGAGTGAGATTGATGCAGAGGGCGGAGATGCGGAGACAGTCGACTCGAACGGCGCACGGCGTCGCGAGCTCTTCCTCTAGACTGGCCCGCGCGGGCGAGTAGACACGGACGTCAATGTCAGCCGCGTCGCGTCGCGTCCTGTCCTGTCCTGTCCTGTCCTGTCGCGTTGCCTGACGCCTAATCTGGTCTAGTGCGTCACATGCGTCACAGGCGTGGCTGTGTCGGTGCGTGTCCCATGCTCCCATGCGGGTTGTCGAGGGCGCGCAGCTTCCATCTGTTCTTTTTGCCATGTTCCTCGCCGCGACCAGCTTCTCCGTCCGAGCTCGCACTCGGCGGAGTTGCAAGATCCGGACACGTGGTTGTGTCTTTATACGCTCCTCCACATAGCCACGTGATACACGTGACTCACCCCGGTGTCTCCGGCAATGTAGTGACGTTTCCATGATCGTGTTCGCAGCTCGCAGTTAGTTCCCTGTCGCAAATCCCAAGTTTCCATCCCCTCCCATCCCATTCAGCACCGCACGACTTCACCCACCATGGCAGAGGACAAGACCATCAAGGGCCTCGGCGCCCCGCCCAAGACGCACGACGGGAGCGCGTTCCGCATTGCCATCGTGCACGCCCGCTGGAACGACGAGGTCATCAAGGCCCTCGTCCACGGCGCCGTGGACAAGCTCAAGTCTCTTGGCGTCAAGGAGGAGAACATTGTCATCAAGAGTGTGCCGGGAAGCTACGAGCTTCCGTTTGCGTGCAAGAAGTGGGTGTCGAGTGCGGGCGCAGCCCGCGCAGCCCGCGCTTGCTTGAGGCTTGCCCGTCGGGCCGCCGGGCGACCATCACGCTCACGCCAGACTCATCGAGGGCGGCAAGGCGCAGGCGACCAAGGCCGAGCCCTCGCTCATCTCCACGACCAACCTCATGTCGCTGGTGGACGACGAGCGCGCCGCGACCCCCACGGGCGACAAGAAGGCCGCCGTGGCGACGCGCGAGTTCGACGCCGTCATCGCGATCGGCGTACTTATCAAGGGCTCGACCATGCACTTTGAGTACATTTGCGACGCGACGACGCACGGCCTCATGCGCGTCCAGCTCGACACGGGCACGCCGGTCGTGTTTGGTGTCCTCACCGCGCTTACGGACGACCAGGCGCTCGAGCGTGCGGGTATTGGACGCAAGGGGACCAAGGGGCACAGTGAGTGGACGCGAAAGGGAGCGGGCGGGTGGGGAGGAGTGTGCTATCTGGGAGGAGAGTGGTAGACGAGGGAACACCTGGGCTCTGGCAGCTGGGCGGCGCACAGACTGGAAGGCGAAGGCTGCACCTGTCGTTGATGAGAGAACCAGCAGAGAATCACCCGAGGAAACGCTCACATCAGACCACGGCGAGGACTGGGGCCTTGCCGCCGTCGAGCTCGCCGCCGAGGCCACGCAGTGGGGCCACGGCCACATTTAAGCACTCTATAGAACATGCAGTATCCCATGTCGCATCCATCTCCTCCGCACCCATATAGCTACGCCCGCTTGACCTCGCTGCGGAACTCGCTCAGCGAGACCGGCACGCCCGCGTCCTCGTCGTAGTCGTCCCACCGATCCTCGCCCTCGTCGAGGTCGACCTCGAACGTGGCCCCCGTCTCGCCCTTGGCGCGCCACGCCCCGCGGAAATGGAACTTGGTGACCTCGAGCCCGCGGCAGTCGAGCGCGACGAACGGCGCCAGCTGCCCGTTCTCCGCCGCGTACGGCAGCGGCGCGACGCTCTTGCCCGCGACCGGCGCGAACGAGCAGCTCTGCTCGCGCTTTGGTCAGCCCTGCACCTCGCACCGCACCTCGCGCGAAACACACCTTGCAGTTCCCGCAGCGCCACACGAAGTGCGCACTCCCCCGGCTCCCGCTCAGCTCGTGCTCGTCCGTCTGGTTGAACGAGACCGCTTTCGGGTGCTCTTCGCGGCACGACGTGCATGTCACCTGGTGTCAGCGGCGTCAGGCGAGACGCACGTTGAAGAAGAACTCGTAGCCGTCCTCCGGCACGACGTCCGTCACGCCCTCGCGCTCCATCCCGATCTGGACGAGAAGTTTCTGGCGTCAGCATAGTCGCGCCGAGAGAGGACGCACTACCATGGTTGCTGAGGATTGGGTGGTGTCAAGATGCGCGGTCTGCGCTCATTTCGTCAGTGCGAGCGGAGATCTCCGCATCTCCACCCGCCTCCACCTGACTTTCCACTGCTCTGATTTCTCGTTTAATGAAAGGGTAGCAACACGGCCCACCACACCCGCGCACCTCTGCCCGCTTCGCTTGTTAAATGAGATGCATGTTCGTGTGCACGGCACGTAGATGGTGGTGATACAATGTGTTGGTTGTGCTTCTTACGGAAGAGCGTGACATGAGCAGAGCTATTGCTCCGGGAGATCACCGCGCTGCGAGTGGAAAGGGGCCCGCCGGCCCGCCACGATCGCTGCCTGCTCGATCGTCCACACGACGGCCTTGATCCAGTTAAAGAGCTCGCGGACGGCCTCGTCCATCCTCTCCGGATCGTCGGCGAGGCGGCGCCGCGGCGCTGCACCTTCGCGATTGTGTCCTCCTCCTCTGCTCTCCCCATTCGCCTCGCTCTCTCCTCGCTCCCGCGCGTGCTCCCCGCCTTGCCGCACTCCCTCGCCGCCCTCGACCAGCTGCTGTTTTGCGGCCGCCACCTCGGCTGCCTGTGCGTGGCCCCTCGCGAGAATCGCCCGCGCCTCCGGAGAGTGGAGGTACGGCTGCCGCTCGAACAGCGCCATCGCCTGCTCAGGAGTCAGGTTGGCGGGGCGCCCGTCGGGGCCGAGAACGAGCGCCTCAAAGCCCCGCTCAGGCTCATAGTACTCTTCATGGTGATGGTGGTGGTGGTGATGATGGTGGTGGTGCTCTTCGTACTCTTCGCAATCGCACTCGCCAGGTTCGTGGTCGCACTCGACGTAGCTGTGATCGTGCGAGCAGCATTCGCAGCACTCGTCCTCCGTGTCGTAGTAGTAGTAGTCCTCTGATTCCGAGTGCGCCGAGCCGGGATACTCGTGTGCGTGACTGGCGTCAGATCCAAATAAGCCACAGACGTACCCATTCCTTCCACATGTGCACTCGGCCTGCTCCTCCTCGACCGCGACCTCCTTGCCCTTAACCGTCGGAAGAGGAGGCGGCGCCTGTGCCGGCGCTGGACCGGCCAAGCTGTCAATGCCGTCCCGGAAGCCACGCAGCTCCTTCTGCATGCGCATCAACTTGGCTTTTTCACGGTCGAGTGTGAGTTTTGCCTCAAACAGCGCGGCCAAGCTCTGGGGGAGGTCGATACTGGGCCCTTCGCCTTGAAAACCGGCGTCGGACACGCCGGCCGCGGCGCCAGCAATAGCGCTCAGCTGCGAAGACGTCAGGACGGGTAGCTGGCGTAGCTGGTCGAGCTGGTTGAGCGCGTTCGCCGACCAGCTCTGAAACGCGCGCGTAAAGCTGGGGTCGGTAGGGTCCATCGTTGATGGTGGGGGGAAGAAGCCTGTCGCAGGATCGAATGCAGGAGTTGGGGAAGCGGGTGCGGCGCGGCGGTTCGGCTTGGGTGGCGGCCGCTTGTTTGTGCGAGGCTTCGAGCGGCCCATGATGGGGCCGTGGAGTGGCGCGAGGTGGGGGTGGGAGGGGCAGGTGTGGGCGTGCACGGATTCGCGCGACTTTGAGGGGCGAGCGTCGGGACACGGATCGGACAGCAGAAGGGAGCGGTTGGGAAAGCTGAAGCGAAGAGAGCAATGAAGAGTTGGACAAGTTCGAGAAGATGCAGTGGGCGGAGCTTAGAACCGCAGACCAGGGCAAGGGGCAGTTCGAGTAATCCTCCTCCGCCAGGCAGAGGAACGAGAAGATTACACGTCATTCTACTTCTCGGCGAGGAAAGTTGAGAACGGCCGTCTCCGCACCGTCCGCACCGACACATCATCCACAATGCCGACGCTGCAGGAGACGATCGACCCGTCGACGCGCACCAAGCGCATCACCGTCCTTATCTCGGGTTCTGGTATGTGTTTTCTTGTCTGCCGCTGACCCAGGCTCCAACCTCCAGGCCATCCTCGACGCGTCCCTCACCGACCGCCTCCCCAATGCGCAGGTGACATATGTGCTGTCCTCGCGCTCGAACGCGTACGGCCTTACGCGCGCGGCAAACGCCCGTCCCGCTGTTCCCACGAGTGTGTGTGCGCTCAAAACGTTCTTGAACCGCAACCCAGGCGCCACGCGCGAGGACTATGATGCTGAGGTCGCCCGCCGCGTCCTTGAAAGCCGCCCCGACGTGGTCGTCCTGGCTGGGTGGATGCACATTCTCTCCGACTCGTTCCTCGACATTCTCGAGGGCCGGAAGGCGCCGCCTGCTGCTCCCGCTCTTCCCCCGCTCACTGGCACCGAGACGTCGCCGAAGCACGTCGCGGCGGCCGACGTCATCCCCGAGAAGGAGCTTCCGCTCCCCCCGCCCACCCAGCACTTCCCTATCCCCTGCATCAACCTCCACCCCGCACTGCCGGGCGCTTTCGACGGCGCCAACGCCATCCCTCGCGCGTTCGAGGCATGGAAGAATGGCGAGGTCAAGTGCACTGGCGTGATGGTGCACCGCGTCATCAAGGAGGTCGACCGCGGGGAGCCGCTGATCGTGCGCGAGGTCGAAATCAAGGAGGGCGACGAGCTTGCGGACGTCGAGGCGAGGATACACTCGGTTGAACACGAGATCATCGTTGAGGGTACCAAGAAGGTGCTGGAAGAGCTGGAGGCCGAGATGAAGCTCGAGGGGGCGCGCCAGGCCGTTGAGAAGGTCGCCATCACGGACGACAAGGAGGCGTAAAGGACATAAAGGCGGCTCTACAGGGGGCCTCGGCTGAGGTCACAGCGTGGACATTGTATATGGTAATGCATCGGGTCATGATGGTATCCTGGCCGTGCACTGAAGAGCTAATGCCACGACATTGGACGCGCGTCACATCTTACAAGCTAACTGCTACGTCTACGCAATTTTACACAGGGCCAGAGCTGTAGTACACCGGCGGCGCGCGATACACGACATCCAGCACCTCGATAAGGACATTGCCGTTCATGGCGAGCGCTGCGGCCGACAGGAGCCACGAGGAGACGTAGGCGACGTATCGAACGTTGTGTAGCGACACCCACTCCTCGACCAACCCATCGACCTTCTTGTCATCAACATTCTCGCCGCGCCGAGCCTTGGCCTCGAGCGCGAAGATCTTGTCGTTCGTCGGCTTGATGCCCAAGAGGGTATACGGCACGATAGCCAGTCCGAGAACGGCGGAGCCCAAACCGAGACGCTGGATCTCAATCGCCGGATGGGTGAGGGCCACGAGGGTGCCGCAGAGCGCGTTGACCACCGCGCCAGTAATCGACCAGAACTACATCAATCGCCGCAGAGAGACGACCTACCTTGCCCCCGTTGTAGTATCCCACCCACGTACGCAGCTTGTCCGCTGCGGAGAGGCGGACGTCTGCCACCTTGCCTCGAATGAAAGGGACGAGACCGTACTGCGACATGCCTAGGTTAGAGAAGAGAACATAGGAAGAGGCCGTGGCCGAGCCGAAGAGGCCGATGGCTGCGAGGGTTGTGTTCGGCATAATGCTATCAAGGCGAGACAGAAAGAGGTAGAGTGTGAGAATATGAGAATAATAGGTCACTGGGGTTGGATGCAGACGTAGGCGATGTGAGAACAGCACTCCTCGCAGCTCGCTGCGTACATGTATAATGGTTTCCGCTGTCACTCACCGAGGATGCCTGGCATGCCATGACGACATTACCGCCGGGGGACGCGCGGATCTCCCACGTGAATTTGATACCGTTATAGACCGATCCACCGTTGTTCTAAAATGTCAGTAGTGCGCGTTCCAGGCTGAGCTTCACTCCATCTCCTCCCTTTCTCTCTTCTCCTTCTACTCTTCTCCTCATCGCCCTCCCTCCTCGTCGCTCCCCAGTTGCACCCATCTCCTCCTCTTTCCCCCGATACGTTCCCGACTACACCTCGGGCCGCCTCGCTGTCTGCCTACGCACGACCGCGAGTCAGAGCCCACACGCTGTCGTCGGCACTCCTGGCCAGCTCCTTACGCTGGCTAGTCGGCGCCCAGCCACACGCATCTCTTCGCGCGCTTTCCCACGTCCAAGGCCTCGCGCATTTCAAGTCTGCTTTTCTTGTCCACCGTCAGTGGGCCCATTTGTTCTCGACTGGCCCGGTCGTCAAGCTCGCCGATCGCCCCTCGCGTCTCGACACGGTTCACGCTCTATCGGACCCCATGCAAGGTAGCGGTGACACTTACTCTTCTCACTCCGGCTCCAAGTTCTCTGCACCTTCGTTTGGATCAAACGACCGTTCTTCCGACCCTAGCAGCTCCCAACAGTACCAGCTCCACGCTCCCAGCCTCCGCGACCGCATCTCACGCGACCACACCCTTCCCCCTCGTCCGTCTCCCCTTTCGGGCAACTCGATCACGTCCAACTCGCGAGGCTACCACAGCACGAGTACCGCGCGTGATTACGCTCACCCCGTTCAGCACACGGACCGTGAACAAGGGTGAGTACCGTCGGGCAACTTGATATGTGGCGAGCGTCTGACGGCAGATCTTTCAAGCGCCAGCACTCACCTGGCCCCTCGTCCTCGTCCAAAAAGCAGCGCCCCAACGAGTCCCGTTCGTCTCGATCCAACTCCCGCCTCGGCCTGCCAGCAAGTACTACACAGCCCATGCCACAAGGAAATCGCGGACATGGGAGAGGCAGGGCCAATGGCCGCAACAAGGCCCCGCCTCCCCCAGCAACGATTCTGCCTGGGCCAATCCATGACCGCCAGCAGATTATGAGCGAACATGGCGCTGGCGTGACAATCAAACAGCAGTGGGAGGAAAATCCCAAGGCGCCGCTCGCCAACTACCTTGGCGGAGGAACCGGTGGCGCCACTAACCTTGGCGATGGAGGCAAGGGCTTCCAGGTCGAGGAAGGCATGATTGATGGGAAGAAGATGTACCGGTGCGCCTAACCATGCGCCCCCGTAATCAGCTGACACTCAGCGTCTCCGTGTTGGTGGACGAGCAGGACAACATCGTCGGCGTGGGAGACGCAACATCGCGCAAGGAGGCCGAGAAGCTCGCCGCGCTGAGTGCTGTGCTCCAGCTCACTCGCGTCGGGTATCTGGAGAAGGGCAGAGCCGCGGCAAAGAACGCGCCAGTCGCCGCAGCTAGTGCCGGCGGGTCCTCTACACCAGTCACCGGCACCGCTGAGACGGCCCCGCTGAGTGACGGCTCTCTCCTGACCTACGACCGGGCGCGCCAGTTCATCGAGTGGTACTGCAAACAGTTTCACTTTGGAAAGCCTGACATTGAGTTCTCGTCGTCGACCACCAAGGTCACCGCCCCAGCTGGCTTCCGCGGGCGCAAGGCCAAGGCGGCGATGGGTCCCACGAACTGGGAGGCGGTTATGACTATCGGAGGTCGCCGTATCGGGCAGGGCACTGCAACGAACAAGAAGGGTGCTCAGATCCGCTGTTACCTTGACGTCGTGACCTACCTGGAATCGCTAGACCGGGATCTCTGGAACGACTTCATTGAGGCTACCAAGAAAGACCCCTCAGCGGTGCTCGGTCAAGCCCCGCATCTCGTCTTCAGTATGTCGGACATGCTAAATGACGACGTGCAGACGCTTTGCAGCGATATCCGGCATTCGCTTCTTTACTACAACGCCCCTCAACCCAACACGTCAGCGCCCGTGCCCCACATCGCGCAGTCGTTTGGCCCGAGGCGACACTGGCAGGCGACGGCGTCGGAGCTCAAGGCGAAGTCGGACAAACTGCAGGACAGGCTGATGCAGTACGAGACAGACCCTGCGTTGGAGAAGATGCGCGCAACGCGTCAGGCTTTGCCCGTCTACACTCGCTCCAGCGACGTTTTGGCGAAGATTGAGGTCAACGACGTGACCATCGTTATGGCGGCCACAGGTTCCGGCAAGACGACGCAGGTGCCGCAGATGCTCTTCGACGACTACATAAACCGCGGGGAAGGTTCCCGGTGCAACATTATCTGCACCCAGCCCCGTCGCCTCGCGGCTATGTCCGTCGCGGAGCGCGTAGCGGATGAGCGAGGACAGAACCTCGGCCAGGAAGTCGGCTATCAAGTGCGATTTGACAACAAGCCACCACAGCCCAATGGCAGCATCACATTCTGCACGACGGGAGTCTTCCTCAAGCGTATGCAGTCGTCGCTTGGTGCTCAAGCGCAGCCCGAATCTGTCGCTGCGATGGACCAAGTCACGCATGTCATTGTTGACGAGGTGCACGAGCGTGACATTGACACCGACCTGCTGCTCGTCGTTCTCAAGCGTCTAATTGCGGACCGTCGATCGCGCAGGAAGCCGATCAAGGTCGTGCTCATGTCCGCAACAATTGATCCGACACTATTCCAGAACTACTTCAAGGACGAGTACGGTCGCCCAGCTCCTGTGGCAGAGGTGCCGGGTCGCACTTTCCCCGTTACGCGTCACTACCTGGACGACTTTCTTGACGAGATGCGCCAGGGACTGCCTCGCAACATGGGCGGTTGGGTGTTCCAGGACGCTAAGACGGCCGAGTACATCAATCGCGAGATGAGTCGCGACCCATCAGTGTTCCAGCAGACGTCTGGCATCATGCTGGGCGAGCTCGACGTTCCTTATCCTCTTGTCGCCCTCACAATCGCCTTTGCGCTTAAGAAGACACACGACGGCCATGTGCTCGTGTTCCTTCCTGGCTGGGACGAGATCAAGAAGGTTGCTGACATCCTTCTCGATCCCGGGCAGTACCCTCTCCTGGGCATGAACTTTAACGACGCCAATCAGTACAGCGTTCACTACCTTCACTCGTCCATCCCTGCTGCTGAGCAAAAGGAAGTATTCCGTCCGCCAGCGCCTGGCGTCCGCCGTATCATCCTAGCCACCAACATCGCCGAGACGTCCGTTACCATCCCCGATGTCGTGTACGTCGTCGACACAGGTCGCGTCAAGGAGAAGCGGTACGATCCCGAGCGGCACATGAGCTCTCTTGTGTCAGCGTGGGTGGGTGCGTCTAATCTCGGCCAGCGTGCCGGCCGTGCGGGTCGTCACCGCAGTGGTGAATACTACGGTATTCTCTCCAAGCGCCGCTTCGAGTCGCTCGAGCCGAACCAGATGGTGGAGATGAAGCGCTCCGACCTGAGTGATGTGGTCATGCACGTCAAGGCGCTCAATCTCGGCGAGGTGGAGGAGGTGCTCGGGGCCGCCATTGAGCCGCCTGAGCCCTCGCGCATTGTGGCTGCTCTTGAAACGCTGCGCATGCTTGGCGCACTCGACTCGAACAAGAACCTCACGTCGCTTGGCCGTGTGCTTCTGCAACTACCTACCGACGCAGCCATAGGCAAGCTGTGTCTCTATGGGTCGTTCTTCCGCTGCCTCGACTCGGCTCTCACCCTCGCCGCCGTTCTCACGAACCGCGATCCATTCTTGGCGCCGCTTGCGCTGAAGCGCGAGGCTGATGAGATCAAGAACTCGTGGTCGCCGCTGGCTTTCCGCTCGGACCCGCTTGCCATCGTGTCTGCGTACAATCAGTGGTCGGCGATGGACGACCGCGGCGAGTACACGACTGCGAATCGTTTCTGCCAGGACAACTTCCTGTCCAAGCTGACCCTCCTGCAAATCAAGCAGGTCAAGGGCCACCTTCTGCAATCGCTCGACCAGGCCGGCGTCATTGCCGTCTCTGCTGGTGACCGCTATGTACCGCGCGGATTCCGTGGGCGGGCCGAGGTGCCTATGGTGCTTCGTGAGAACGACCACAGTCTTCCGCTGCTTGCGGCGCTTATTGCCGTCGCTTCGGCACCCAACTTTGCGATCCGCACGTCGGAGAAGACATGCCGCACATCTCAGGACAAGGTGGGCTCAATGACCCCAGCAGTGCTCACCCTTCAGACAGTATTTATTCACCCGTCGAGTGTCAACTCCCGTCGCCGTGAGCAGGGCGGACCAGAAGAGCCTAGCGCGTCGTTCCACCCGGCTGAGAAGCGCTTGTACGCCTTCGGGGAGAAGAGTCGCACTGTGCAGCCTGGCAACCCCAACGCGGGCATCACCAGCTTGCGCTCCGTTACTCGTCTTGACCCCATGACGTATATGCTGTTCGGCGCGTATGAGGTGTACGCAACTGGCCGCGGCCTCGAGTGCGACGGCTGGCTGCCCGTGACGGGCAATCTTCACGCCCTTGACGATGTGCAGCGCCTGAAGACATACCTCGACACGTGCATGCTGCGCGTCTTTGAGGGCCTGAGTAAGGCGCTCACGCGTGAGCGAGACACGCGCGTTCAAGCGAACCGAAACGCAGTGGACGTGCGCAGCGGCTCGAGTCGTATCCGCGAGCGCACCGCTGAGCTCGATGACGGCAAGGAGAATGAGAGCGAGGACGAGGAGGACGTGCCGTCCATATCTGAACACGCGCGCCTTCAGAACGAGCTCGCGCGCCGACAGACACGCAAAATTGAGCCACTGAGCGCTGAAGAAATCCGCGAGCTGGGTATGCTCACGAAGGACATCGTGAGTATCCTGGACGCTTACGCCGATGAGCGTGAGGGATCGCGGTCCACATACAGTTCGCGCCCTGCGACGCCCGTCAACCGCAATGTGTACCGCCCGCCCGGCGCACGTGGTGGGGGCGGCGGCATGCGGTGGTAACCGCGTAGAGATTAGATAGTGTACAGATCTAGGATGGCAGCATTGTTCATATACACACATATCGACGGCAGCTGGGCTACGGGCGGCGCAACGCGCAGTCTGCTTTGTATCCTTGCCGCTGGCTTGTAGCCCATATGCATCGGTGTGGAGAGAGGAAGCGGCTGGATATTGTACAACGTTAGGTGGGGGTGGGTAAAAGCCATGTCCCAATCACGGCCGAGGGCGTGCATCCATCTCCACATGGCGGGTACCATGTGGGCTGCACGGGCACGCTCGCTTTGCCCGTCATGAGCGAGGCCGGCGCCGGGTCGGCAGTACATGTCGGTGCGATGCCGCTCTGACCACGTGTGATAGCACTCATGGTGGCAGTGGGGTGCGAGACAGCCTTGATCACGACGGGCACGAACCCGCCGGTCTGCACCTGGAAAGAGGGGAACCCGATGGCATTAAAGAACGCGTGGATGACCCCCGAGTGCGCCGTGATGCTGATGAACGTGCGCGCGTCGCGCGCAAACATCTCGTTGAGCGCCATGCGCATGCGCACGGCGCGCTGCGGCTCCGTCTCGATATACGTCGCGTCCCAATATGGATCGTGCTCCGTGAAGCTGGGCTCGAACGTGAATTCGGCTGGCGTCAGTCTCCGATTAGTGGGGATGAGGACGTGGGGGACGGGGGCAACGCACGGAAGGCCTCGGCGATCTCGCGCTTGCTCCGCCTCTGGTCGCACGTGTGCAATCCAATGTTCTCGCGCCACTGCTCCATCACGACGGGCATGAAGCCCTTGTGCAGCAGGATATCGGCCCACGTAATCCGCAGCGTCTCTGCGGCGCGGCTCAACGGGCTCGAATACAGCACTTGGGGGAGGGGCACGCCGTCCGCCATCTGCGCCTTCCATCCGTCGCGGGCGCGCCGCGCCTGCTCCCGCCCCAAAGGGGTGAGGGGCGGGTCGGGCCCCCACATGAGCTCCCCGTCGCCGGGGAGCAAGGACCAGAAGCAGTTCCACGCCGGCGTGCCGTAGTGCGCCTCAGCGACGTTGTGTGTGCCCTCGCCGTGCCGCGCGACGTACAGGACCTTGTAGGTCGTGTGTGCGTCTGCGTGTTTGTTGAGGCGGGTTATGTGTCTGGTGTCAAAGGATGGGCGAGGGAGGCGTACTCTGTGAACCGAAGCCAGCGGTCCGCGCCTTTGTAGAGCAGCCCAAAGCTGTCGCGCAGCATGTCGTAGCCTTCGGGATCGAAGTCGGGCTCGGATTGGCGGAAGAGGCCAGTGACGACGGTATAGTTTGACGGCGCGAGGGACTTGCCGTGGTACGGATCGGTGCCGTTTCTGGAGAGGAGGGAGGGGAGGGAGGAGGGGGAGGAGGAAGAGGAGAGGGAGAACAGTATGGGGAAGGAGAGGGGTGCGCAGAGCATCACGAGGGCGGTACAGAAGGCGGCGAGGGTGAGGAGCTGGTGGCAGCGGTAAGCGCGGGAGCGGGGTGGGTGGGCCATGAGCGGACCATGGATGTCGGAGGCCTTCTCGGCCAGCGAGGGAGTGTGCGGTGGGCCGGGCATGGTGGTGCTTCAAGTGACTGACAACAGAAGGAGAGTGTGAGTACAGATGTACTGCTACATACATCAGTGCCGATCGAGTGTGGGGTGTGTGGGGTACCTGGGACACGTGATTCCAGCCATGGTGGAGACGGTGTCGATCGTCGTCAACTCTGCACTCGCGCAGCACGCGTACAAATGATCCCAAGCACGCTGGATCACTGGAATAGGCACCTGTACCAGTGCAGGCTCTGCCGTGAGTCGCGAACGCCGAGAATGGAGCCGGCGAATGCTGTCGCGGTCGGGCAATCAATGACCTGGTCTCCATGTGAGAGCCTGCGTCGCCAACATGCCAACAAGGCCAACAACACTTGTTATTAGCCGCAAACAGACGTCATGAGATGCATTCCGTCAAAAGCTGGGAAAGCCATGATTGAGCCCAACGTCATCGTTGATTAAACAAATACTCTGGCGGCGCGTGACTGATTTCGAGGCAGGCATGCTAGGCAGCTGCCTCGATTCGGCATGGAGGCAGCTGCAGGCATGCACGAGGTCAAGCAGAGGACACGACTGCAAATCAAAGCTCGCCATGAGCTGCTTGCCGAGTCAGGTGGCTGATGATTGAGCAATAATGAGCAGAGAGAGAGAGTGAGAGAGTTGATGAGATTGGCCGAGAGATGGACGAACGACGTCACTGTCAGTTGTCAATTTGCCACCGAGGTTGAATCCTAATCACTGGCTAATGGAGAGCAGAATTTCCTAATCATCGGCCCCTCTGTATGACTGACCCTGAATTGTCCATAGGCTGATGGGTGGGATCCCCGCACTTTGATAATCCAATTCCGTCCCTCGCTCTCTTTTCCCCTCCTCTGCCTTCCTCCCCCCCTCCACATCGCGTCTCCGCTCTCTGCTGGCAGGTCACCGTCCATCTCCTCCTCACCATCATCGCCGTCGTGCTCGCCATTCTCGGCACCCCTCATAGCATAGACACAATACCTCGCATCGGTGATACTCCCACGTCACTCGACCTCTCGTCGCCCCTTGCTCCATGACCCTGGCCTAACGCACAACAATTCCCTTTTGCACACTCTCCTGGACAATTACTCCTCACCACCACACGTCCCATCACACATCTTTCATAAAGCATCACACCAACAAGCTCTCCATCTCTCTCATCTCTCTCTCCTCCATCTCCCCTCCTCCCCCCACTCCCCACCATGCGCCCGCTGGGTTATGACCCACATCCCGCCCTCCCCGGCCAAGGCCTCGCCAGCACAGGCCTTCGACCACCCTCACTCAACCACAACGTCCACTCATCCCCTCTGAAGCGCCCGCTCTCGCCAACACCCGCCCCCGCCTCCCCTCTCCCCCAACATTCTATCCCTTCTATACGCTTGCGACTTATCTTTCGCCAGCAAGACTCTTCCAAAGAGCCCATCACAGCGACCATCACCACCCCTCGATTGTCACCCACGCCATCAGGACCCGCCCCGTCAGACCGCGCAGATCATCCCGCGAAGCGAATGCGTCGAGCTCCCGAACTGCCAAGACGGCCATTAGAAGGAGGCGGCAAACCACGCCGTGGTCGTGGACGTGGTGGTGCATCCGCAGGTGACTCGTCTTTCCATGGCGGCGCTGTCGCTCGTGTGACACGTGCCGAGCGTCGCGCTACCCGCTCGCGAAGAACTAGCGCCGCTCCGGCCACCCTCGAGTCTATCGGGGCCGAGTCCAAGGCGCTACACGACGAGATCAAGCGTCTTCAGCTCCAACTGCGCGACGTGTTGGCCGACGGCAACTGCTTGTTTCGCGCACTCGCGGACCAAGTTTGGGGCGAGCAGACTCGCCACGCCGAGGTTCGCCGGCTGATTTGCGACGAACTCGCGCGTAATGAGGGAGAACTGCGAGATTTTGTTGCAGGGTTCCTCATTGAAGGCGAGACCTACCAAGCCTACGTTGACCGTATGCGCGGATTTGGCGTTTATGGTTCACACATTGAGCTCGTCGCTGCCACCAAGGTGTTTAAACGCAGCATCCGTGTCGTCCTCGCCGAGACGTCTTACACTGTCGACTACAAGGGCGAGATTGAACTGTGCGATGAGGAGCCGACGATAGACGAGGTAGCGGTGTCTGAGACCCCGCCCCAAACTCTGGCGCCAAAGCCCCGGCGCCAGACCCGTTCCAGCGCCCCTGCATCAAAGCCCATCCCGCGACCCCGCGCGGGCCACACCATGCTTTGGGTTGCCCTATTCTCCAGCGCCGAGCATTACCAGAGTGTACGCCGACAGGGCCCCGGCTCCAGCTCAGGGCCGGCCGAGGTGCCGGATTCGCTCGCCATCCCCCACGAGCGTGACCAGAGCGAGGCCGCACAGGCCGAGCGGGCTGAAGGCTCGACCAACGGACATGCACGAGCAACTCCGAGCGTCTCGGACGCCGCTGCGGCGCGTTTCATAGCCGACGGACGAGTGGCACAGGTCATCGCCTCGCTTCCGGACTGGGAGAAGACCAAGATCAGCGACGCCGATGTCGCCCAGATCCTCGTCCGCACAGAAGGCGACGTCAGCAAGGCGATCGACATTCTGTACGACCAGCTCGACGCAGAGTCCGAGACCAACGAGACCAGCGAGGACGTGCGTGCGGGTCCGCAGCCGAACCCGAACACGGGTGGCACTGGCGCCCACGCCATGCTCAAGTATCGCGAGCACTCGCCGTCTCCCTCCACAACCCCCGAGGGGTCGACGTCGCGCACCGCTTCGACGGCCTCAAACGACATGCCGCAGACGCCCCGCTCGGAGCCGTCAACGGCGCCCACCTCGCCCCTCTCCAACGCATCCGAGTACGACGACAAGGACGACAAGGACGACAAAGACGACAAAGACTACGCCTCGCCGCGTGAGCGCGAGCAGAGCACGGACCGCGTCCTGCGCTCCGCCGCCCGCCCTAAGCGCGGCCGCGCGCAGCGCAAGGCTGGCAAGATGTAGAATTAGCAGAGCCCATCAACTATATTGGCCTCTTCATTGGCCTGTTGTATGCATTGTACTATCCACACACGATCCGAGGCGGAGAGTTGTGCTTGGCACTGAGGGGCGGAAGACGGGCGGGGTACGGAGTCGGAGGGGTTGGAGAGGGGACGATGGGTGATCTCTGCGACGAGAACGGCACGCAGGAAGCTTAACATCGAGTCGAGCTCGGCGCTGGCAGACACACGTATCTTCGTTGCGTTGCCCGCTCTTGATGTGTGCTATGACCGCTCGCCTCGACGCCAACGGCGCTGCGATAAGATATCAGCGACCGGCGAAGACACGTTCCAACGCGTTCGCCGAGGATTAACGGACAATCCCGAACCCTCACTCTACGTCACTCCGCCTCGGCATTGCTGCCCACCGTCATCTCATATCTTTCCCTCCTCCCCCCTTCCCCTCTTCTCTTCCCTCTTCCCACTCTCCTCTATCTTCTCTCTCAACCCACCATGTCCCTCGAAAAGGTCTCGGCAAACCGCGTCGCCAACGGCGTCCTGACAAAGTACAAGTTCCCGTCGTCCGCGCTGGGCCTCGAGACGAGCGTCAACGTCTACGTCCCGGACGGGGCGGAGGCGTCGCCCGTGCCCGTGCTGTTTTACCTTGCGGGCTTGACGTGTACCGAGGACACGGGGGCGCAGAAGGGCGGCATGTTCAACTCTGCGGGCAAGCACCGCATTGCGCTCGTGTTCCCCGACACGTCGCCGCGCGGAGCCGGGGTTGAGGGCGAGGACGACGACTGGCAGTTGGGGACTGGTGAGTGGACGTGGTGGCGGGCGAAAGGCAGAGAGGGGGAAAGGAGGAGAGGGAGAGAGAGGAATGGAGGGATGGAGGAGACATGAGAGGAGTGGCAGTGGCGCCGCTGTGCTCGATGCTCGCTCCACGCTCGCCCAACCCTCACCCCACCCCGCTAACCCCAGGCGCTGGATTCTACATCAACGCCACCAACCCCAAGTGGAAGCACTACAACATGTACGACTTGATCGCCAAGGAGCTTCCCGAGGTGCTCGGCGCCGCGTCGCTCGGCCTCGACTTCTCGCGCTTCTCCATCACGGGCCACAGCATGGGCGGGCACGGCGCACTCACCATCTACCTGAAGGACCCGGCACGCTTCCGGTCCTGCTCGGCCTTCGCGCCCATCTGCAACCCCTCGCGCGTGCCGTGGGGCCAGGGCGCCTTCGGCGCGTACCTGCTCACGCGCACGCGCTCGTCCCCGCCCGCCGAGTGGCTGCCGCACGACGCGTCGCACCTCCTCGCGCAGTCAGACGCCGAGAAGCTCAACATCCTCGTCGACGTCGGCACCGCCGACCAGTTCCTCACCGCCGGCCAGCTGACGCCCGAGGCGCTCGAGCAGGCGTATGAGGAGCGGAAGAAGAAGGGACGCAGCGATGACTTCGACCTCCGCCGCCAGGAGGGGTACGACCACTCGTACTACTTCATCTCGACGTTTTCGCCAGAGCACGTCGACTTCCATGCCAAGTACCTCAATGCGTGACGCCAGACGAGTCGCATGTAGCAAGTAGGCGCCGTGCGGCTCACACCGTACTAGATGCAAGGCGTGAAGAGACGAGGTGCAGGGTGGAGAGGCGGTGAGGTAGAAAGCCCTAATTGAGTCGGGTGAAAGCCGAACGTGCTAATTAACACTGTCACGGCGGAAAAGGAACCGTTTAAGACGCAAAGCAACAACACTGCATTACGCACTATAAATAGTGCTGTGGTGTACAAGGTTGTGGAACATCGGAGACTGGTGACAGGCTGAGGCGAGTACAACGCAACAACGATTCAAGACAAGACAGCAGGCCCCTACCCACACCTCGCGCTACATCGCGCTGAGCTGTGCAGCCAAGTCGCGCAGCTGCCGCGCGTGTTGGCGCGATAGATGGGTCTCCGGCACACCGCCCTGGTCGAGCATGTCAGCGACCATCTTGAAGAGACGGATGGCCTCAGCAGGGCCCACGGCGCACATGTCGTCGCGGTGGTGCTTCTGCTCCTTGATCGCGTCCACGAGCACCGTACCCGCAAGCGACGTCATCTGCTGTCAGCCTCCGTCCTTTTCCACCATCCACTCACATTAAGGTAGCACGGGGGGATGAGGGGCAGCTCGTCGCGCTGGGGCCACTTGGAGCATTTCTCCAGGAAGCCGATGGCGGCCTGCGTGCCGATCGTCCACGACGCGATCGCGGCGCGCTTGTCGGCAATGCTCTTCGCACTCGTGCGGTTGACGAGCATGCGCGCAAACTCCCAAAACAGGTTGATGTGGCGCATCCACACCTCGTCGAGGCCGTACGAGTCGAGTGCGGTGCGCCACCACGCGAGGTTCGCGTTCGTGTTGTCCGCGAGGCGCGCCATGCCGCCGGGCGTCGTCTCGGCGCCCCCGCGCCGGTGGTACCAGTCGCGGAGGAGGGTGATGAGGCGCGCGTGGAACGCGAGGAGCACGTCGTTCGGCGGGCTCTCCTTCCCGGCGGGCATGGGGTCGGGCAACAGGATCTGGCAGTAGGGGATGGGGTCGCGCGGCAGCTCGGGCGGGTTGTCGCGCTGCAGCGCTTCGGTCCCGTCGACGATGTAGCACAGGAGCCAGATGCGCGCCATGTCCTCCTGCGTCGCGTCGCGTTTGATGGGGAGCAGGCCGCACACCTCGCCCAGCGTCGGGGGCAGCGGGATCGTCAAGCTCGTCCACCGGATCCAGCCGCGCGCCCACCGGAACGCGTTGGCTGCGATCGCGCTCGCGCTGTCCCGGTCCACCGTGAACATCGCGAGCACGCACGCGCCCACGATCTCCTCCGGCCCAATGCCCAGCTCGGGATCCAGCTCGTCCTCCCCGTCCCCCTCGTCACGCGTGCCCCCACTCCCATTGAGCTGCACGTCGAACGTGCTGATGAAGCTGTCCGCGGGCGAGTTCAGCAGCAGCTGGTTGACCTGCGAACGCAGCGTGTGCTGCAACTCGTGCATGGCCGGGATGCGCTCCGAGCTGATGAAGCACAGCACGCTCAGGATGAACGGCGTCATCACGCATGGCCCGTTGGGGATGTACGGGAACTTGCCGAATTCGAGGCGGTACCCGAATAGCCAGCGCACGAGCTTGGAGTGGAAACTGGAGTTAGCTCGCGCAAATTAAGAAACATACAAGTTGACAAGAATCGTCGCGTCGTCGTTGCTGATTACACCACGCTTGACGATGTTGGGACGGGGATCAGACGAGCCGAACTGGTCGTAGTCCGCGGGAAGAGTGGGCGTGACCACATCGTCCGGCGACACGCTGGGGCGGGACGCGCTGAGCAGACCGAAAGCGCCGCCCGCCAGCGACGGCGTGCCCATCGTCTGGCTGGGCACACTGCCCTGCGACTGCGGTTGAGTTACAAAGCTCGCCGTGTCGACGGGCGAGATGGACGCCTCGTTCGATGTGCTCGAGGTGTCAAATGAGACGAGGCCACCAAGAACGGCCATGGCGCCGTTCTGCGGCGTTTGGAGGGAGTTGGCGCCGGGAAGGCCATTTCGGACGGGGTCGCTGTGCTGGCCATTGGGCGGGTTTGGAGTAATCGACAGCCCGACGTGCATGTCTGCCGGCCGCATGAACGTGGAGCCCGGCGCGCCGTACTGCGCGAAAGAGCTGTCGCTAGAGCCCTTCCGCTTCTTTCCCAACGAGCGGTTGCGCTCAGCAGTCCAGCCCTGGAGTACGGCGAGGTCGCGCTCCGGCGCCTCGTACGTGGGCAGCGGCGGGTCGAGTGGCGGCACGCCATTCTGCGCCATGAGATGGTGCAGAAGATGGTGCACGGCACGGGTCAGGTGCTGGGTCTGCACGGCAATCGCGTTCAGGTCGTTTGCGATGGTTTGCTGATAGTCTTCGTCATGGCCGCGCGGGAAGAAGACGCAGCGCTCCTTGCGCGTGATGCAGCGGACGCATTCTTTGTCGCCCTCCTCGATCATGCACTTCAGTTTGGCGCGGCGGCAGTTTGCACACGCCTTCTGCTTCTTCTCACGGATGAGCACGCTCGGCAGCTCCTCCTTCATCTTCTTCGGGGTCGGGCGCTCGTTGTCGGCCGTGCGCTTACGGGAGGGCTGCGCCCCCGAGTCAAAGTACGTGCGGCTGTCGGGCATGCTGCCGTGCGGCGCCATATGTCCCGACGAGCTATGCAGTTTGTTCGGTTCCGTCATGATAAGCTTCTATTTGCCCGGGAGCACAGCGCTGCGGCGTCAACGTATGACTCGTGAAACGCGGTGGGCGCTGTCAGGCTGTCCTTGATAAGCCGGTCCCACGGGGCGCCGGGTTCGAGGCTGGGTGTGTCGCTCTCGTGAGATGAAGTCCTCGTCTTAACGGCGCGTCGGGCGAAGATCGTCGCGGACGGATCGGAGCGATGCGCTGAGAACGCGTGCACACGAGGATGTGGATGAGATGAGATGCGATTGAGCGAGGACGATGGCCGGCGCCGGGGGATGGGTTATCTAGAGCGGTCTCGGGAAAAACGCCGTTTCCATTTACAGACAATGCTTCTGCCAGGGCTCACGTGAGCCTCTCCGCACTTGCCCCCAACAGCCCCAGCGTTCACCACATCTCATCCCTGGCGTCCCCCACCTCGACCCCGTGGCACCGAGTGAGACCCGAGCAAGCGCTTGCTCACAATTGAGACATTCCAATTCAAGCCAAGATCCGCTCGAGACATGCCTTGAGCGCTGTCGCCGCGCATGTGGCAGATTCATGGACTGCTGTACATTTCCTCGTCATCCAAGTCAAAACTACTTGTACGTCGCGGTGCCCTCTAGCGCCTGGGCCTTGAACGTGTCGAAATCGACGACTGTGTTTGTGTGCCGCGCCTTCTCAGCCGCGAAGACGATGAGATGCGAGTTGAGTACGTCGTCGGGGGTGATTCCCAAGCATTCCTGCTTGCGCTGCACGACAGCATCCACGAAAGCCTTGGAGAGACCAGCGTCGCCGCCGCCGTGCCCGCCCTCGTCCGTCTCCTCGGGCGTATGGGTTGTCCGCTGGCGCGTCCGGAAGTCGTACACTGTAAACGAGCGCATGTTGCCCACGAGCTCGCCCAATGTGCCTTGAATGTAGGTCTGGCGGTCGCACTCAGCCTCGGTGAATGCGCTCATCGTCATGTTGGCCGTCACGCCTCCTTCGTATTCGATGTTGACGACTTGGTGGTCGACCACGTCGTTGCCCGCCTCAAAGACGCACTGCCCATACGGCCCGTCCTTGAGCGCCGCCATCACATTCTCGGGCGTCACTTCGTCCACAAAGACGTCCGCCCACGCCCTTTCCCCCTTCTCGAGGGCGTCGACATAGATCCGCTTTGCGCTCCACACGCACTCAGGCTCTGCGGGGCACTCGAGGCAGCGGGTCGCATCCCCTGCCTCCCTAGGCTTCTTGGACGGCTTGAAGTTGAAGAGGCTGCCAAAAGAGGAGACACGCACAGGCTTGGCACCCGAAAGGTAAAAGCTCAGGATGTCAAGGTCATGACAGCACTTGGCCATAAGCGCAAAAGTGGTCGTGTCTTCGTTTCTCCAGTTACCACGGACGAATGAGTGCGAAAAGTGCACGTTGCCCACAGGCTCTTGGTGCTGGATGTTTACAATTTCGCCCAGAATGCCTGAATCAATGACCTTCTTGACGGCCACATTGTACGGCGAGTAGCGCAACACATGCCCAACGCCAAAGATCGTGGTGGGGGTGATATCGCGGACCATCGAGACGCAATCGGCAATCGCGGTGGCCATCGGCTTCTCCACGAGGATGTGGTAGCCCAGCGCCGCAAAGACATGCACAACCTCAGCATGCAGCTGGTCCAGCACCGCGACAACGACCGCATCGGCAAACTTGGGGCGCTCGGCTACCTCGCGCCAGTCGGCGAACAGCTTGTCCTGCGGCACGCTGGGGTCAGATCGGGCGGAATGGGAGCGCACTGATATCGGCGCGCGAATAGCTTGCGGCGGCCTTCGCGCGGGTCAGCGACGGCGGCGATTCTCGCCCCGTTCTGCGTGCAGTAATGTGCGTAGATGACGCCGCGCTGCCCGCCGCCGAGGACGATGAGCGAGACAGGCTGGGGAGTGTCGGTGGTCATCTCGTTCACGTCGCGATGGGAAATAGACATGGCCCGATTGGCCGGCGTGGGCTATTATAGCTGAGCGCGCTCTAGTCCCATGTGGCCCCTCGTGTAGTGCTGGGACATGGAGTGGATAGCGTGTGCAGATGCGGAACACGGCCTTGTCCGTCGCTCAACACGCCGGTTGATATCGATGGCCAATCCTGAGCGTCGCAATAGTGAGACTTGGCCAGTGGAGCGGAGAGTGTTACGCTCTTGCAACCCTCCACCTTGACGCGGAGATGTGCGAGCGCGGGCGGGTGAGCGGGGCGAGCTGGGCGTGGAGTCAAGGGGAGATATCGAAACGAGAACCGACACTCCTGCGGAATGCACTTCACTACGCGCCGTCGCCGCTTTCGCCGAAACATTGCGTCACACAAAGATGGGCATGTGTGTGTTGGTCCTCCCGGGCCGGGCGGCACGCGACGGTACAGCTAAAAAGCTCTTAACCCTGTTCATTCCTCCTGCACCTGACCTTGACAGGAACGATCTCTTGTTCAGCTCGGCGGACCTAAAGGAATGATGCTTTGCGCCGGCGCGTCGGCGCTTGCGCTTGCGCTTGGCACGGCGACCTCGGCGACGATGTTGGGCTCATGAACGCACTAACAACTCACTCCTCACGCGATACTTAAACACCAACACCGGCCGCTGTTGCCCCCACCTCGGCACGACGACCATGACGCGCCTCTCCAACGTCGGCCAGCGCCTCTCCCAGTTCCAAGTCGGCAAGTTTCGTTACAACTCGCCATGGACGCAGGTCGCGCTCGTGGGCTTTGTGTGCTTCTGCTCCGTGGGCATGTTTAGCGCCATCTCCAACCTCGGCGCGGGCGGCACCCAGGACGTGACGACGAGCAACATCTCCAATGGTGTGCTGTACGGCGTCTTCGCTATCTCCGGTACGCCGCTAACTCCCCTTAAGTCACTGACAATAGGCTTCTTCGCGGGCTCAATCAACAATGTCCTCGGCCCCCGCCTCACCCTCTCCATCGGCACCATGGGCTACTCGCTCTACCTCGGCTCGCTGTGGGCGTTCCAGGTGCACGGGTCCAAGGCGTTCCTCATCGCCGCCGGCGGCATCCTCGGCTTCACAGCGGCCTTGTTGTGGTCGGCGCAGGGCGCCATCATGCTCTCGTACCCGATGGAGAAGGACAAGGGGCGTAGCTTCTCGCTCTTCTGGACCATCTTCTCTATGGGCGGTGTCGTCGGCTCGGGGATCACCCTCGCGCTCGAGGCCAAGCAGTCGGCCGGCGGCGCCGTGTCGACCGGCGTCTACCTCGCCTTCATCATCATCATGCTTACGGCGATCTTCTCGTCGTGGCTCATCCTGCCGCCCAACTACGTCGTCCGCGGGGACGGCACCGTCGTCGAGCTCCAGGCCGCCCTCTCCGTCGCCCGGGAGACCAAGGAGTTCTTCAAGCTCTTCAAGGACTGGCGCATGCTTGCCTTGTTCCCCATGTTCTTTGTGTCGAACTATTTCTACGTGAGCATCCTCACCTCGAGTCACGCGCTAACAAACAGGCCTACCAGGCATCCATCATCTCGGCGATGTTCGTCCCGCGCGCCCGCGCCCTCGCGTCGCTCGTGACCAACGTTGGCGCCGTCATCGGCGCGATCCTCATCGGCCTCCTCCTCGACATGCTCCCCGGCAACCGCCGCAAGCGCACGCTCATCACATTCTTCATCCTCGTGCTCGGCCAGGCCGTGATGTGGGGCTCGGGCATCGCCTGGCAGCGCCAGTGGGAGCGCAAGGAGCATGGTGGGCCCGCCAAGGGTCTCCAAATGGACTGGGACACCGGCAAGGCGCCCGGCATCTTCTGCCTCCTCCTCGGATACTACCTCGTCGACGCGGCGTACCAGGGCCTCGCGTACTACATCATGGGCAGCATCACCAACGACTCATTCCGCCTTGCACGCATGACCGGCTACTACAAGGGCGTGCAGAGCGCGGGCGCCGCCGTCTCGTACGGCATGGACGCCGTGCACACGCCCTACCTTACTTCGGTCATCGTTGTCTTTTGCATGATCATGTTCACGTTCATCACCACGTTCCCCGTAGTCTGGGTCACGCGGTGCTCGGACGAGGAAAAGGAGCAAAAGCCCGAGCACCATGTTTGGGACCTCCCCGCGGCGGCTGACGGGCACCGCCCGTCAATCGCTGTGCCTGGAGCAGCGGAGATTGAGCGCCAAATCTCGCGGAAGGGTTCGATGAGCAAGGACGAGCACGTGCACCGCGAGGACACGGTTTGATATGTCATTGTAGTATTGTTGTCCCGCATATCATGGAATTGTTGCCACCATAAGTCAGCGCCAAGAGGTTTTAAGAAATTGTCGTTAGTTTCGATCTTGGAGCCATGTGGGCCCGCGAGGAATGGCTACGTTGTGGTCCAGACGGTACTTCACACCCAGGGATCAATGCGCTCACAACGGCAATGCTTATTGAATCAGTCGCCGACGTCCGACCAGATAGTGGATCGGCGGAACGAGGCCTTTGGCTGTCCAGAATGATCTGTCAAATCAGACAACTCCGATTAGGAGCTGGCGCACATCAGTAAAGATAACAGCAGTGTGATGTGCGCAGTCGTGTAATGTACACGGCGCATCCATATACTGGCGACCTGGGACGTTGCGCCTCTATACCATATGATTCGATGTTTCGGAACCCCTCACATTACGCCTTGGGCCTTGGGGGCAGGCGCGGGGGTAGCTGCGGGGGCTGTCGGCGAGCTGAAGCAGAAGCCGAAGCAGGCACCTCCGAGTACGCGGGAGGAGCGTCGCGGGGCGGGAGAGGAGGAGGGCCGGCGTTGATCGCGGGCGTATCCTCGCCGTCGTCCTGAATCTCAGGGGGAATGTATGCTGGTCTGGCAGACCACTTGGCCTCGATGCGCTTCTCGGCGGCGACGACCTCGGGCGTGATCTCGAGGCCATTTCCGCTTCCAAATATGCCCACCTGAGAGGGAGCAAGGGGCTGCAAGATGTGGTGCGCAAAGAGGTGCTGGCGCTTCTCGAGGTCGTGGGCCCTGTGGTCAATCCTGATCAAACGGGGACATATTCAGTGTCGATCAATTAGCCACCGGGAGATTGGCCCGTCTCCTCAGTGGTCCCAGCCGCCAGCTTCCTCACGGGCAACCGAACCTTATTGACTCACCACATGGCCGCACCGATGCGGTTCGAGACGCTAAACCACAGCCCAAGAATGGGTATACCCTCAAGAAGCGAGGCGCAGAAACCGAACGCTGCCGTTAGCTCGGGCTACGACAACTTCCCGCCAACGTACAGCGATATGCCCACTTGCGCTCTTCGATCCAGCGCCAAATCTCGTCAGAGCCCATGCGCTTGCCCTGGAAGTATGGCTGGTGGAGATACTCTGCTGTGCCAAGGGCGCGCATGCCGGCAATAGCCAGCGGTGCGAGGAGCGGCAGCGCCGGCGAGAGAGGGAAAAGGATATCTTCAATCAGCGCACAGAAGGGTGTAGCTTTTCAGTGCTTACACTGCCTAATCAACATCTGGCTCGGCCACCATAGCATCCAGCTGACCCAGGGTTCGCGATGTTTCCTCGCTCCCCAGGCGCGCGCCTGCTCGCGCGTCGGCTGCGGCGGCTGCGCCCACTCTTCGTAGTAGCTCTTGCTCCAGAACTCCTCGGGCTTGCCGCGCGATGTGAGCGTGAGGTTGTACGCGCGGCCGCGGGCGATGCGAAGATTCTTCTTGATGAAGAACTTTAGCATACGCGAGAGCTGGGGGAGCAGCCACATGATATGGGTGTCTGGTGTGAGCGAAGGAGCCGGGGAGGAAGGTGCTGTGATGGCTGTCCAGCCCCATAGTGCAACCGCAACATCATGGAGCAGTCACGAAGAGACTAACACAGCACGAGGTCCACACTGAGCGCGACACTCCCGGCGCCGACGCTGACGCGCTCGCCCACGCGCCCGCGCACCATGAAGCGGCGCACAACCCAGTCCATGACGCCCCACCCGAAGATGGCGTAGGCCGCGCCGACGGCGAGGCCGCGGATGGTCGCGTGCTTCAGTTTGGCGACGACGGGGGCGCGGATCGTGGGGTCGTTCCAGAGACGATAGGCGCCCACGACAGTGTACGCCGGCGGGAACGCGAGGAGCTCGGTAGGCATCGTGGGAGATGGGCGGAGGGAGAGTGGGAGAAACGAAGATGAGAGGAGAGGGAACGATGACGGGGGAGGAAGGAGCTCAAGAGCCAAGAATACGCCGGGTGCCGATCGACAGCGCGGAACAGGTCGAGATGACGCACTTGCGGGGCACCAGTGTTAGGAGTAGCATCTGGCAGCGTGCCTAATGACCTGAGTCAAGCACGATATCAATGAGATGTCCTTCAGATGTATGAGCGCATGCACGTACTCGTGGGGCACGCGTCGGAGGATCGGAGTCGATGTCGATGAATGGTGCAGAGCGTGGACAGTAAATGTCGCGAGTGGCAAACTGGGCAGCTGAATGAATTTCGGCAAGATGAAGTGGGGCAGAACATTTCAGAGTGGGTCGGCGAAATCGTCTATCGATTCACTTCAGCCAGACTCAAGCTGCCCACTCCAATTCTCCAGTTTCCAAAGATCCAAAGCTGAGTCTTCCTCAGTTACCGCCACATCCAACCACCGATCCACCGATTCCACCCATCCGTTTCTTGTCCATTTTCCATGATCCATGATCCATGACCCATGATTCATAAGACTCTCTCATGCGATCATGCACATCAGTCACCGAGCAGATCGCTCATCCGCTCATCTTTTGAGATCGCTTCGCATTCGCCGCATTCGCCGTGATCCCCCCGGCCCCCCGACCCCAAATACCGGATGGCTTGCGCGCTCGCAAACTCACTACTGCGCTTTCCCAGAGTCCGGCGAGCGGCGAGCGGCGAGTAGAGCAATTAGCCATGTGTGAGGCCTGGGGGCTTCCAAAACCGGGCATTCGCGCACCCGCGCGACCTCGCGACCCCGCCAACCCCGATCTCTGTATCTCGGCTACTGCTGCTCTTCCCGAGCCTCCTCCCTGACACCAGACTTTACTCGATATCCACGATGGTACTATAGACGCTCTGCCCGTCTATCCCGTCTAATCCCTCTGCACCGTTCGAGCATCGGCCATTCTCGTCCCCACCTGCCCAATCAGGCGGATGCGGCGCGAGGCGTTCACGGGACCGCAGTAGCGGGCAGCGGTCAGTCGGACCACCAGTCCGCCCCCATGTCCCCGCGTTCACCACTCTACGTCCACTGCAAATCCGATGCGCGAGATGGAATGTGTGCTGATAGCCAGCAGCCAGAGGGGCATGAGCATGGCACTTAGCCAACAGCGCGCAGTCCCTGTACATCCTCACGCAAGCACAGAGTGACGCTGGCCCGGGCGCAGGCGTACTGTACAGGCGCACGGCGCAGCGCCTAGCGCGTACCGGCGGAGATGCAGGCATACAGGCGTGTAGGCGTAATAAGGTTCACCTCGTGCCATGTATAATGAGGATTCCGCTCGGTGCATGTGAGTGGCGCTCCTTTGGTGCGGCCCCACGGCGTGGTACATTGGCACATTGACGTAGAGAGCGAACTAAGGATCGCGCGAGGGATCGCGAGCATGCGAGCAGGACGCGTTTTTTGGGTGGCACCCATGCCAGGGTGATCCTCCAGGTGGCCAGGTGGGATCCGATCATGACCGATCAGAGTGGGGCGAGGAAGCGTTTGAGGGTTCTCCCAGGCACCCGGCGAGATCTGGCTTGTGTGTGTGTGGTATGGGGTAACATGTAACATCGGCGCCGAGGGCGGTGAGGGCGGCGGCGGGCGGCGGGCGGCGGGCGGCGGGCAAGTGGAGGCAGGCGGTGGGGGCGGAAGATCACGGGGACGACGTCGGAAGGCGCGGAAGGGCTATTACTCTCTGCTTCTCTTACTGCGCAGACTGCGGTGATGGCTGATGGACGAGACGCTCCGGTCTTTCGGGCATAGGTGCCTGCGCCCGGATCGTCCTCGCCCCTTGCACGCCCTCTGCCCTGGCCGTGTGATCGCGTGTCATCCGCAGCCCCCCACACACAAACGGCACGCGCAGAGCACACAGAGTGGCTTTTTTTTTTTTCTCTTTGGGTCGCGTCGCGCAGTGACAAGGCGTCAGCTTCAAGCGCGTCAGGAGGCGCAACCAGCGCGAATTGCGAAACAATCATAGCATCGAGCATCATAGATCCCAATGAACCAGGCCATTCAAGAGCTCCTTCATGTTGACACGTTGACAGCGAGCGTCTCTTTGGCTACCACAGCTACCACATTCACCGCGCCGCCCCAAGCTATCCTACTCAACTCCTGCCCACATGCATGATTATCTCCATCTGCTAAACACGCGCATCCCTCCCTGTTGGCCCGTCGCATAACCGCCCTGCTCGTCGAATGCGCCCTCGCCAACATTCCTAGCGTTCGGACACTAGACTCTCCATAATCCGGCCCCCGACCAGCCCGCGATCCAGCAACAACAGCGGGCCACAACGCGTATACACGCCACACCCGTATCCCCAACCTCGCCTCGCCGCCTCTGGTTGTGGCGTGTCCGCCATGCCGCCACCTGATGCATCTGACCGCCGGCAAAAAGCTTCTGCCTCGATCAGCCCGACAGACCAAGCCACACCCACGGTCCTCCCACAACCACCGCGCCTCACCCGCCTCCCCCGCCTCCTGGTTCCAGTTGTTCGAGTCCTCATGTTCCTCTTGGGCCCCTGCCCACCCGCGCCTCCCGGCCGCACCGCGCCCTCCTCGTCTACTCCTAGTTGCTGGACGCTCGTACGCTCGTACGCTAGACAACCAAGCTGCCTCAGATCCTCCAGACCTGGCCCTCGAGCCCTCGACATTCCTCACAACGTCACTGGCAACGACGAGCTCGGGCCGTCACACAAAGATCAAGCCTCAACAACCGTTTGGCTAGGTAGCTAGGTATCCACCTCGAGTCCCAATAGCTCAGTCCTGCCTCTCCTCTGCTGCCTCCTCTGATATGTTCTTGGGCGTCCCACCCACCTCTGTGTCGCAGTGGGAGGCCTCTCTGTTGCGTGGATTGTCGGGCCCTCTTCTCCTAACCCAGTCGCCACGTTCATTTCCCATAATCTTTTATCCTCATCTGTCAACAGGTCAACAGGTCAACAGTTGACCCAGCTCGACGCAGCCGAGGAGCCCCTGCCTTTCGTTTAAAGCCGACCCAGTTCGAGACGTTCCTTGCTCATTCCTCATCCCCTCATTCCTCTTCCTGGATCCCGGCTTCCCGTCGACCATCATCATCCTCTTGTGCTCGACACCTCTTGACACATCTCACCTCCCGAAAGACATCCAGTAGCTCGACACTGCACTATCCTCTTCATTCTAAAAGACATTCCTCATCACCCTAGATTCCCATCCTCTCCGACAACGTCGCCTGTCAGCTGTCAGCGTCCTAGCCTCACTCGTCTCCGTCGAGCCCAAGTCCAAACAGCACCTGACTCTCAACAACCGCTCCTCTCCCGATCTCCCTGCTTCCTGCTCAACGCCACGGTGAGTTACGACTCAGCACGTCTCTTCAGCACTCGACGTTTGCGACCCACAGTCCTAACGAGCAGCGGTTTCCCCCTCTCCCACATAAGCGACATCGTTCTCAGAGTCCAACCTCTCCGACCTGGCGCTGTCACCACCACATACCCCTTGTGAGTCATCGTGTCGGTGCATAACGGAATGCTCCTGCGCGCGCGACCCAGCGCTCACCTTGAGAGTGCACAGAGAAAGCATCTGTGCTCAAACTCTCGACACATTCCTCTCCCCTTCCCCTACGCTCCGTGCCCCGCCAGTCACCTGACCTGGCGTTTCTGCTGCCATCGTCAACCTGCTTGACATCGCCGTCGCTGCAATTCATATCTCGCTTCGCGAGGTGCCACATTCAGCCTACACCGCCATCCAACAGCCCTGGTGCCTGAGCCAACCACTGGGTTCCAGTCCGAAAATTCGGGTAAGTCCAGTGGGATCTCATGTTTGCATGTATTGGCTAACACTTTCCTCTTCCCACTTTGCTCGTCTCTGGAAACAACTCTCTTCGTTCACCGTGTTACCCCTCTCGCAATGTCCGGTCGTCCTCTTACTGTCTCTCCACCTGGGTGCCACTCGCCATACTTTGTCCCAATGCTCAACTCGCTTGAACTGGACTTCCTCGCACCGGCTCGGCGTCCACGTCCCAGCGTCCTTACCTTAATCGTCTGTATTGCTGACGACATCCAAGGCGTTCCAAGAATTGCTCAACGCCACCTTCAACATGTCTCACAATCAAGGTTACTTCCCTCATGACCCGGCCTACTGGAACCACGTTCCACCTAGCCCTGTGGAAGCCACGGGTCAACACTCACAGGGTCACTCTCCCACTGCCGCCTCGTATCAAGGCCATGGTCATGCCGTTGCTTCGCAGTCTTTCTCCCCCGCGGCTTTCGACGTCCAGTATCATGCGCCCACTCGGAGGGAGCAGCCTTATCATCCTACGTTCCATGGTGTCCCGCCTTCTCTTCCCGCCCTCAACATGCCTCCACTCGGTCCCAGAGCAGCTCCTGTCAACATGCGATTCCCTCAGCATATGGCTCTGGAACACGCCCCGATGACCCCGAGCTATTGGCAGGTAACCTCGCAGACTATAGTTACCCCGGGCCTCCCTCAGACTCCACAGACGGGCACCACGTCCGTGTTCGAGCTGCCCCCAACCCCCGGAGATCTCGTCAGCGGCCCTCAGCACGAGTCACATCTCAACACACCTTATAATGCCGCTCTGATGTCGCGCGCCAACTCGCACTCGTCCGGAGCGTCGTCGCCCAATGGAAGCCCATACTACACGCCGACGTCGATACAGGACAGCGACTATTTCAACCGCGGCATTCCAACCGCAACGGGAGGTCACTACTCCCACGGCGTCGCTCCTACTGATTTTGGGCCTTCTGGACCTATGTCGGGTACCATCAACCTTTCCCACATTCAGGACAGCAGACATGCCATCAAGTTCCGGTCGACGAAAAGCGTGACGGAGTCTGAGCCCGGCACCCCAGCCCCTAGCATCCACTCGAGTCCCGTGCGCGTTAAGACAGAGTACCCCTCGCCCCAGTCCAATCAATCGTCGTCACCAGCCGTCAGCGTTTCCTCTCACCTGCACTCGTCTCCCCCTCGTCTGAGCCAGTCTGGTTCTGCAAGCGCGAGGGATGCTCCCAGCTCCACCCCTGGTACGTCGGCGTCATCACTATCTCAACTAACAGCCAGAGCTCTCCTCGTCGCGGACCACACAGAGCCCCAACTTCCGGAGTAACTCGGTTGAAGATGAAGACGACTACGTCACGCAGGACGACGGCGATGACGATGACTTCCGCCCGATTTCGGCGCAGCGCAAGAAGAAGAAGAAGGGCAGCCCTCGCCGCCGCCGCAACACGGCGACTTCCACCCGGCGTGTTGTGTCCGTGGTACGCGCGCAGCCGGCCGACTCGAACAAGCTGAGCGGCAACCTGTCTCGCGCCGCTTTCCTGAAGAGGTATCCCAGGCTGCCGTTCGAGTTCCCTCTCCTCTACTATGCTCTTCTTCCCGACATGACTCTCGACGACGCGGCCGCCCCCAAAATCGGCACCATCCCGAGCTCCGTAACGCCCCTCCAGAAGTGCAGCATCCTGCAGGACTTTTACGGACGTGGCAAGCGTCTCATTCGTCAGCTGGATGAGTTTTCCTACCTCGTCAAGCCGCGCACCAGTGGCAGCCGTACCAACGAGCCACTCTGGACCGAGATCCCCAAGCCCTACTCGCGTGCCCTCGTTTTCGTTCGTCGCAAGGTCGTCGAAAGGACGGAGAACTACAAGTACACGCGCCGCGACCTGCTCAAGAAGTGAGCTGCATCTGCCCCACGGAGGAGCTCATCGCTAATCTCGCAGGACCATCAAACGCTGTTGCCCTGCCGAGGACCCACGGTGCATCGAGAACGGCATGATCCACTGGGATCGCGAGAGCGGCAACAACGACCCTGCGGGAGACCTCGCCCGGCGCGGAATAATCATGGGGTTAGGCATGGGAAACTCATCTCCCCCGCATCCCACTCAGAACATAAACACCGGCCACCACGACCTCCGGCCCGCTGTTTCACGCTCGTCGCTGCGCGTGCCCCCTAGCCCGCTCACTATCGTCCCGCTCACGCCGCCTCCGAGCTACTCCGCGTCGTCGCTCACCCCCGAGAGCGCCGGCACCCACTACCACACTGTGCCCTCGACGCCCGTCTCGGCCGTGACGCCTGAGGGCGTGCTCCTCCCGCTTCCGTTCAGCCGGCTCGCGCTGTCGGAATCAAACTTCCTCCCCGAGCTCCCTGCCGCTGGAGTGAACTCGGTGCTTCCCTCCCCGTCGGCTTTGGGCCTCTCTCAGCACCGCCAGGCGAGCTACGGCAACGTCAGACGGACCCACTCGCGCTCATACTCGTCTGACTCGGACCACTCCTCCTCCAGCATCGAGTAGGGTGTCTGTCCCCAGCAGGACCATACAGTCCGGATTCGATCCGGACCTTATACAACCCGGCCAGGACTGGACTCTTGGCCATGTGCACACGCTAGAACAGTTGGGCTTTTAGACTAATCTCCTGGAGCTTTGCCTCCGTATATCAATGCCGCGCGTGCGTGCTCGTCAGTTTCGTCTGTGATGTATTGGTTAAGGTTTACAGGCGCTCCGGTAAAGTTAGTAATCGCCATCGATTGCAGTGCAGCTGGGGACGATGGATCCAACGTCGTAGGACATCCGACATCTGGTGCGATTGGCATTCTGGCAACAGTGGGCCATCGGTTTAGCCGGATATAAGCACACGTCTAATACATCCTCGCATGATAGCCTTATCTCTGCCGATCTCGCCTGATCCCACCTTCCCCCTCCCCACTCCCCTTCCCTCTCTGCATCTCGCATTCCCCTCCCCTCTGTCATGGTATGCATAGTGACGAATGCATTGCATACAAGACTCTAGTATACAACAAAGACCAAATGGGCCAGGCACTACACGTGGCGGGTGGGGGCGTGGTCGGCTGACCAAGCGGGCGTGGGGGAGCCATACAGGTGGCGAGGTGCGAGCGCCGCTGCGGCTGCGGCTGCGGCTGCGGCTGGCGTAGCACAGTGACTGAAGACTAGCGACTTAGCGGCGGGAGCGGGAGGCAGCGTTCGCGTTCGCGTTCGCGGCGGCGGCGACGGCGCCGGGGCTGGGCGAGCGGTCGAGCGCACGCCGCTCCGAGCCCGCGCGGTAGGCCGCGTACAGCGAGTGCACGAGGTCGGCGAACTGGGGGCACGGGTGGGCGCTGGGCGGCGTGGTGCCGGTGCGCGGGGACCGGCCGCGCTCGACAGCGGCGGGGACGGCGATGGGGGCGGTGGATGGCATTGTGGGGAGTGGGGGTGTGTGGGGCGGGGATTAGGCTGAGAGCCGAGGTATGTGGGGTCGGGGTATCCGACTGCGGAGACTGCGGAGATGCGAGGGCGGTGGGTGGGTGATGGAGGAGAGTGTGGTGAGAGCGGCGATGGAGAGCTCGGTGACTTGTGGAAGAGGATGAGGGGAGTGCGGGAGATGCTTGCAGCTTATAAGGAGTGATGAGGAGGCCATGAGCCGATGAGATGGGGATTGTTCTATTGTTGTCTATTGTTCGCCATGATGGAACCCATGCGTCAGCCATGGGAGCTATTTGCCTCAATTCGATCAATTCCTCACTTGTGCTGACATGCTATCACCTCCTGATGGCGAGGCTCTCAGGGTCCACTCCTCCCACCGTCTCCCTCGTCAAAGGTCACCGCACCGCCGCTTTCCCCGCTCCCGCGCGATCCCGCGGATGGTGCCGGCCTTCTTGATCTCTTTCATCTCTCAAGTGGCCTTATCCCAGCACCCCGTCCGCAAGAATTCACTCAGTCCGAAGCTAAGATTATACAATGCAATAATGCGATAGGGGGTTATGCATCCTTGTGGACAATGCCAAGCACTCTGTACAGATTACGCGCTGGGCCAGTCGTGGGCAACATATCTCGTGGATGATCACGAGTACGCTGCGTGGGATCACGACACCCGTGGCAGGCACGGCCAAGTGTCGTCTTATCGAATTTCCCACCTGATCTAATAATCTAATGACTGCCCAAAGCCTCTCCACGCCATGACACGTCCGAGCGACATGCAGCACCCCAATTCCCTTGGATATCGACCGACAGCTCTGACGGCCGATCCGCATGTGGACCCGAGCGGAGTGGTGCTGAGCAACGCTGCAATGGGAAGAGAGGGAATGGTCAGCAAGAAGCGCCGGAGCTTGGCAGACGGCGGTGGAAGATGCAAGCACGGTGCAAAGCAGGGTAAGGACAATCGGGGTCGCGTCGGGGCGGCATCATCCTCCCTTCAGGAGGCACATAGTCTTGTCAGCGGCTGGAGTGAGAGGCCAATGGAGCTCTGCGGGATTGTCAGCGGCGCGAAGACTGGAATCGAAAGAATCCCGAGCGCGCGTCGGCGTTCGGGGAACGAGTAGGAGCTGCCTCATAGTTGCTGACAGCTGGATAAGCATCATGGGGTTGGTAGCCTTTGCAGGGGTCTGCTGGGAGAGGGAGAGTGGGGGGCGGAAGCAAATGTTCAGCCCCCCTTCACCCGGCGGCTTTGGCGCAAATGAGTGGCGTGATGAGTCAGAGCTTCAGAGCCTTCCTCCACTGCGACTCACCAATTCTCGAGTGCCTTCTCCACACTTCTCTCATCTCCATCTCATCAACAACTCCCCTCCAGTCCTCGCTCCTACACCCTTTCTTGCCCAAAACGCTAGCAGTATGACATCCGGCGCTGTCGTCGTCATCGGCTCGCTTGAGCGCGCCGACGACTACCAGCGAGTCCTCACCGAGCTCAAGAGCTCCGGTGCTAATGTCACTGGCGAGATGCTCGACCGCATTCTGGACAACGGTTCGTCAAACCACCCACACCTCCGCTGACAGCAGCCACGACGCTCCCCCCACCCCCGCTGAGCCTGCACATCGTCGTGCCGCTCCCCCTCTCGCCCGCACTTTTGACTGCCGTCCCTGCGTCATCAACCGTCCACGTCCACCTTCCCCCTGGGCCGCCCGAGGTTGCAACGGCACTGCAAGCAACTCTTTCGCAGCGGGGCTTCATCTCCAACCCCACATCCTCCTCTGCGTCAGTGCTGGCCTTCAGCGCGCCGCAGGCTTCCTCCTCTGCCCTCCCCATCTCGCGCCCTCTGGCGCTCAAGCGACGCAGTGATAAGGCCTCCAAGGCTGCCCTTTGGGCTCTCGAGTCGGCGCCGATGGCCGACGGCGGCGTTTCCCTCCTCACACCCGAGGACCGTGCCCGTCCCGAGTGCATCTTCCCTGCGGCGGACGGCAAGAAGGTCAAGCGCCGCCGCGCGTGCAAGGACTGCACGTGCGGCCTCGCCGAGCTTGAGAAGGAGGAGGACGACCGCGCAGCCGCCGCCGTTAAAGAGGCACAGGCATTCTTCCTCGAGGGCGATGACGACATCCCAGCCCATGTGCGCAGCGCCACTGCCGGCGTCGAAGGCGTATGGCCCGTCGATCGCCGCGCAGAGGCCAAGAAGACGAGCTCGTGCAACTCTTGCTACCTTGGCGACGCATTCCGCTGTGCAAGCTGCCCATACCTCGGCCTGCCGCCCTTCAAGCCGGGTGAGAAGGTGCAGCTGAGCATTGGAGATGATCTCTGACCTGTTTCTTTGTTGTAGCCGCCGGGCACTCCATGGCTTTGGCGTGTAGTGTACCATTAAAAAGCGTAAGCGCGCACCGCACATTGATCGAGCATGCACAGGATGTTGGGCGCGTCGTGCGGAGGTGGCCGTGGCTTATGCAGCTCATCGTTCACCAACTGACGACGTGACATCATTGCGAAAAGACTTTCTTCTTCAGTTGTCACATTACAACATGGTCATGGCTATGGCTACGTGGCTGCCTCCACGGCAGCCAGTCGTGTTATATATCCCGTGTCAATCTCCTTCACTCTACCCCCGTCTACCTTCGCTTATACCCAAGAGGTACCGCGTGGCGCCGACGACGAGCATGTCGTCGCGTCGCTCCTTGGCGATCGAGTGGAACACGAGGCGGGCTATGACCTCGCCGACGCCCACAACAATAGCCACGGCAATAAGGAGAATGATGATCCATGTGATGCGGTGGTTGGCGCGCTGGTCAATGTAGTCGTGGATGATGTCGAGCAGATCGCCCACAACCGCGAGGCGGTCATTGAGCACCTGCACTCGCGGCTCAATCTCGAGGTACTGGTTGATAGCCTCGTACAGGGGATACAGCGAAGCATCGGACCAGAAAATGTCGGGCGTGTCCAGCACGCCGCCGATGAGATTAACGTCCATGCGCAACTTGAACAGCCTGCCCGTCATCTGCAGCGCCTCCTTGCGGTCGAGATTGAGGTGGCCTGTCGTCGCGAGCTCCTTGGGGAAGAGCGAGGTCATCTCAAGCGAGTTCTGCAGCTTGGCCTCGTACACGCTCAGCTTTGTGCTCTGCGCAATCGCGTGCGCGAGCGACAGCTTGAACAGGTGCGAACGGCTCTTGAACGTAAACATGTCGTTGTAGATGCGCGGACTCTCCGCATCAGGGTCGTACTCGTAATGGAACTCTTCGATCTCCCAGTCATCTTCCGCAGAGGGTACCTGCCATACGCCCGCATTCCGTATGTCCTCCATGATACTCGTCTCCTCGCCGGGCGCAAAGCCGAAAAAAACGCTCACGCCATAGTTGAAGAACACAGCTTCCGCGACTGGGTGCTTGTACCCTGTGGATCTGCGGCGCATGCGCGGCGGCGGGCGGATCTGTGGCACCTCAACGGGCGGGTGCTCGTCTGCGAACGCGTCCCCGAACGAGTTTGCTGTGGTCGCCACGGGAGGCTCGTCTTTGGGCGGGGAGCGCACGGGTTCGGGGAGACTGATGGGCTCGCCGCGCTCCACCGCAATTCCGTCCAAGCTGATGCTGTGCGTGGCGACCGGCGACGGCGGCGAGCGGGAGAGAATGTACTCGCTCGGGTCGGCGCCCGTCACCGGCTCGTCCGCCTCGACGGGAAAGTACTCGTCATCATACCCCTGTTCCTCGGCCTGCGTCATGCGCTCCAACATGCTCACTCCGCCCGGCGACTTGACGGCGGGCGACGATCGCACGCGGTTCGTCGCACCATACCCCGGCAACAGCGGGAGGTTGTACACCGCATACACGCAGTCATCGAAGACGCGGACGACGCCAACCCCGTGCTCGCGTTTCAAAAATGCCTGTAACAGCTTGAGGCGGTACCCCTCGGCGGTGTCGTACGCGATGAGGCGGCTGAAGCCGGAATCGTTGCGCTCGCGCTTTGTCATCTTCTCCGCCTCCGAGCGCTCGTCGGTGCGCTGCGGGGCAGTGACGGAGGACGAGCGCGGGCGCGACAAATTTGTATCGGACGCGGAGCGGGGCAGCGGCGCAAGCTGCGGGTCCTCGGGAAGCAGGACGTGCTTCTCGCTCGTCTTGGACGTGCGCACCGGAAGCGACTGCTTCGCCTGCCGCGCCGGCGTGCCCTGTCCCAGCGGGGAGGGGATGCGTGGCGCCGATAGATTGCGGAGATGGGCCGGGAGGGGCGCTGGTCCACCCGGCGTCTTCTGCCGCAGCGTCGAGGCGGTCCGCGCTATTCCGGGCAGCGTGCCCGCGCTGCGGCGCGTCGCGGCGACAGCGGGGGAAGCCGTGGGCGGCTTGGGGCCGGTATTCAAGCGAGCGTGCCCCTGCGGTCTTGACATGTTGAGAAGGTAGTTGCAGCTTCGAGATGGAGGTCACCTTTGGCGTCATAGAGCGGATGGATCGACGTTATTTGGTCCCGCCTGTAGGTGGCTGGCGTCACGTTTCGCTGTTCGGTTGCACGCACCTTCCCTGGGTGAGCCACGGCTACGGCTTCCAAGTCGTCTGTCTGCATTCATCCCGACATCACACTCGTCCATCTCTCATCTCGCATCTCCCATCTCAACTCGTGTGCAGCAACATCCCCCTACATCTAGAATCCGCCCCAGATCAGCCTGATCTTTACCTGTGCACGCGAGAACTACCCCTAACCCTCCGCCCACGATGGCCTACGTCGCAGTCGTCAAGGCGCTCTACGACTATACGGCCCAGGACACAGAGGACGAGCTTTCGTTCTCCGAGGACCAAATCCTCTACATTGTCGAAAAGGGCGATGACGAGTGAGTGGCTCTCTTCGCCCGCATCGCTACAGCGCTGACCCGTGCCCCCTCCCTCGGCCATCCGACCCGAACATGATTCACATCCAGTTGGTGGAAGGCCAAGCTCAAGGAGGAGGATGGTGGGCAGGACGGGCCTGTGGGCCTGATCCCCTGCACCTACGTCGAGGAGGTGAGTGTGACAATGGTGGCGAGGATCGCGGTCGCTGCTGTGATGGGTTATGCTGAACGCCCAGATGCCCCCCATGAACCAAACGAGATCCATGTACGCCTACGAGTCGACGTCGCCCGAGGAGCTCTCGATGGACGAGGAGGCGACGCTGTATGTTTACGCGGTCGAGGACGAGTGGCTGCTTGTGCGCGTCGAGGGTGGTGGCGATAAGCTGGGCTTTGTGCCGCGCAACTACTGCGAGGAGATCGACGCTTCAGCCAGCGTCGCCGTCGCTGGCGCCGAGGAGAGTGCGGATGCCGTCGAGGCCCAGCGCCGCGAAGAGGAGGAAGCAGCGCACGCACGTGAGCTCGCCGAGCACCAGCGCCAGCTCCGCCTCAAGGACAAAGTCGAGACATGGTCCGTGGCCGAGATGGAGGGCAGCCGGAAGAAGAACGGCACCCTGGGCGTCGGTAACGGCGCCATCTTCTTTGCTTCCGAGGCCGACAAGAGTCCCGTCAAGCAACACCCGATCACCGCACTCCGACAAGTCGAGCCCCAGTCAGACAAGGTGCTCGTGCTGAGCCTGGCTGGGGTTCAGCCCACCATGGTTCTCCACACGGGCAGCGCCAAGGTGTCCAAGGAGATCATTGCGAAGCTCGAGCAGAGCAAGGAGGCGGCCGGCGAGGCGCTGCAGGTCACGCACGACGTGGACGAAGCGCCTCAGCAGCCCCCATCCGAGGACGAGGCGCCAGTGGCCCCACCGCCGACGAAACAGGTACGATGGGCCGAAGAGACGCCCGCGTCCCCACAATCGCCTGTGCGCCCGCCGTCTGCCGGCGCTGGTGGTGCTGAGCAGTGCGTCGTCCTATACGACTTCGAGGCCGGTGGCGACGACGAGCTCACTGTCGCTGAGGGTGAAACGCTCACCGTTGTCGAGAAGGAGGACGAGTGGTGGCTCGTGCGCAATCAGCGGGGCGCGGAGGGTGTTGTTCCAGCCCAGTACGTGGAGGTGACGGCCGGCCGTGCCCCTGTTACGCCTGCGGTCGACCCTGCCGCGGAGCGTCGCGCTGCTGAGGCGCTGGCGGCTCAGGCTGCGGCTGCTGCCGAGGCTCAGCGCAGGGAGGAGGCGCAGCGCAAGGAGGAGGAGCGCCGTGCGATCGAGGAGGCGGCCGTGCGGCGGGCCGAGCAGGAGGCCGCGGATCACGAGCTCGCCCAGCAAATCGAGGCTGAGGAGCGCGCCAAGCGGCAGCAGGTTGACCGACGCGCACGCGAGGAAGTGCAGCGGAGGCGTGACGCCGAGGCTGCGTCTAGGCGGGAGGCGGCACGCGGCGCTGAGCCACCGAAGGTCACCTCGCGCGGGGGTGGCGACGCTGCGGCCGCCGCTCGCAACCTTCCAAGCGGGAAGGCTAAGGCTGCACCAGCCAAGCCGAGCGACCCCTCGCGGCCGAAGCCGAACCCAGCACGCACGCGCGTGTGGAGCGACCGCACGGGGCAGTTCAAGGTCGAGGCCGAGTTCTTGGGTATGAACGGCAACAAGCTGCGATTGCACAAGCTGAACGGCGTGATCATTGAGGTCCCAATGGAGAAGATGTCTCCCGACGACGCCCACATGATCAAGCGCTATCTCGCGCGCAAGGAGCGGCAGGCGTCTGCAGTCGAGGACGACGACGTTCCTCTGGGGCAGGCGGTGCGCAAGCCGAGCGCGACGATCAGCCAAGAGTCGAGCGCGCGCGCCGAGGCGCAGCAGCGCCGCGCCCCACGCAAGTCCACCTTTGACTGGTTCGCGTTCTTCCTCGACGCCGGGTGCGGGATGGACGACTGCACGCGCTACGCGGCGAACTTCGACCGCGATAGGATCGACGAGACTATTCTGCCAGAGCTGGACGCGAGCACGCTGCGCTCGCTCGGCCTGCGCGAGGGCGACGTCATCCGTGTCAGCAAGGTCATCAAGGGGCGGTATGCCAAGAAGTCGCCTGAGCAGCAGGCGCAACTGAGCGCTGATGAGGAGTACGCGCGCAAGCTGCAGGAGCATGAGGACAGCGGCGGCAAGGGTCCGGCACCTGTTCCGCCCCCCGGCCTCTTCACTAAGCCGGACGGCAAGTTGGCGAACAACACGCGCCGTGGCCGTCCTGAGCGCCGCAACACGCTCACGTCCAACACAGTCGACACGGCGGCACTCGGCGCGGTCAGTGAGCAGTTGACCAAGGTGTCCCTCACCCCGATGGAACCCACGAAGTCGCCGTCCGTTGCGACGCCGCCCGAGAAGAAGGAGGAGAAGAAGGAGGAGCCGCCCAAGACGCTGCTTACGGGCTTTGACGACGACGCATGGGAGATCAAGCCTCCCACGAAGACGTCCAAACCCACGTCTCCCGCCCCAGCCGCGCCGCCCAAGACGGTGAGCCCGGCGCCCAAGCCCAACGGCACCGACGCGCTCCTGGCCCAGATCAGCAGCATGCGGCCCGCGAGCACCGACCCGCCCCGCGGAGGCAACTTCGACGTTCTCGCCGAGCTTCCCTCTCCACAGAGCGTGCAGGCGCAGCAGCGCACGGGCTCCGTTTCGGCTCCGCCAGGACGACCCGGCATGTCTTCTCTCCCTCCACCTTCGAGCTATGGCCTCGGCGCGCAAAACACGTCGGCACCGATGTCGCAGCTCCAGCAGCCGCAGCAGCAGATGTCTCAACAGCAGATGCAGCAGATGCCGGACATGAACGCGCCTCGCGGCCCTCTCGCGCCCGTGCGCGCCAACGAGGGTCTGCTCAACCCCCTTCAGCCCGCCGTCACGGGCATGTTCGTGCCGACGCATCCTACGGGCTTCCAGCAGCCCATAGGCATGCAGGCAACGGGCATGTCCAACATGTCGGGCGGCATGGGGATGGGCGGCGGCATGGGCGGCGGCATGGGCGGCGGCATGGGCGGCGGCATGCTTTCGCCTGGTGGGTACCAGCAGCCCATCCAGCCCGCGTACACGGGCCTGCCGTCATATCAGCAGCCGCAGCAGAACACGAGCTTTAACGCCATCGCCAACCTCCCTCCACCGCAGATTCCGCAGCCGACAGGTGTTGGCGGCGGCGACAAGTTTGCGCCGTCCAACATCTTCAGCGCGATGAAGCGGACCGACTTTGGCAAGAGCGAGGAGGCGAACCCACAGAGTGCGAGTGAGTAGGCGCGGGGGGTGGGGTGCTTCTAGAAGCCCCCGCTGATTCGCAAAGAGGAGATGAGTTCCGACAAGTCGCTGACTGCAGACAAATATGACGCGCTCCGACCCCTCACGACGGGCTACAACGGCGCACCGGGCATGTTCCCGCAGAACACGGGCATGCCGATGCAGATGCAGGGCACTGGAATGCCCGGCATGATGGGCGGCGGCATGATGCCCGGGCAGGGCATGTACCCGCAGGCGACGGGATACAACCCCCAGATGATGGGGCAGTACGGGCAATACGGGCAGGGAGGATATGGCCAGTACTAGGCGAGTGCGTTGTCGTACGGGATGTGAGGAGATGGGATGATTCTGATCGCTAGGATCGACTCGGCCGTGTAGACGCGAATACCTGGCTAGACTTATGAGCAGTATGCAAGCATGATATGGCGGTGTAGCACGGGCAGGGGTGGCGCGGTCAGGTGTGATGCCCTCATGAACACCACAGTATGGATATGTATATGTGTACAACATCTCTAGACTACTAATCTGCAAACTCTACTGCGGCGAGCAACCACACGCTTCCATCCTCGTCCACCCACCCCATCCCCTCACGCATGACTGCGTCATCTAGGGCCGTCTTGGCGCGGCTCCCGCTCCACCCTGCAGCCTTGGCGACGTCGAACGCGTCCAGCCGGCCGCGCGGCACAGAATCTGCGGCAAGCACGAGGAGCATGCTCTGGTCTGTATCGAGCTCTCGCGGCACGCTGCGCACGAACGTCACCCCGCCCGCAACATGCACGCTGTACCCGGCCCGGAGGGGTGCAAGGAGGTCGAGGGCGCGCCGGATATCGTCCGGCGTGATATCGCCGCTTGCGCGCTTGAACGGGCGCAACAGCGCCGACGGCGCCGACCCTGCTCCTGCTCCTGCTCCTGCTCGCGCCGGCGCTGGCGCGGACGCCATACTCGTTGGCGCAGTCGTAAGCGGCGCACCCCGCCGCATCGCCTCCACCCGCGCGATCAGCTCCCCCATCTCAATGACGCCGCCGTTCGCCTCGCGCGTCGACACACACACGTCCACGACTTGCAGGGCGAGCTCGGCCGCCCACTCCCCGAGGCCGAGGGACGCCCACCACGCCGGCCGCCCCGTGCCGGCGAGGGGATCGATGCCGAGCGCGGCACACATCTTCTGGAACTGGTGCCGGAACGCGGGGTCCGCGCGGATGTCGGCGCGGTGTGCGGCGGTGAAAGATACCAAGGAGTCGCGGAAGGACGCGAGCTGCGTCTCGAGCGCGGCGAGTTGCGTCGCGGACAACGACGAGGAGAGGGAGGCGTACGACGACGCCGTGGCGGTGTGCCGCGAGAGGCCGGAGATGCCGGCGCCTTTGCGCATCGCGAGTATCGAGTAGTAGTGTTGAGGAGAGGACCGATGACGATCTCGGTGTTCAGCGAGAACGGAGATCACGTGACCAGGACGCAGTATCATGCGGGTTTCCGGCTGCGGGATGGTCATCTCACTGCTTGGCTCACGTGTCATGGCAAAGATAGACAAGTATGACCAGCCCCAGTCCACCCCCTTTGACACCCTCACTAATGCAGATACGGTCTACTACTACTACCCTATGCCTCGACCTTGTCCTTGTACATCTTCGTGGCCGCCGCGACCGCCTCGTCAACCTTGTCGAGGTTGGAACCCACACCCGTCGCGCTCTCGGGCTTGCCGCCGCCCTTACCCCCAAGAACCTTGGACACCTCGGCGAGCCAGAGCTTGCAGTCGAACGCCTTGGACACGGATGCCTTGGGGAGCGCGTTGGTGTGCGCGACCTTGCCGGCAGCCTTGTCCGTGCTGATGATGTACGCCGCCTTGCCGGCCTTGGTCGCCGCGGCGGTGCCCGCCTGCAGGACCTTGGGGTTGGAGCCGAGGTCGAACGCGCCGACGAAGACGTTCTCGTTCGGGTTCTCGGCGAAGTACTTGGCGACCGCGTCGGTCAGGACCTTCTGGTCCGTCGCCATCTGCGCCTTCTGCGCCGCCGCGAGCTCCTGCGACAGCTTGGCGTGGCGCTCGGACAAGCGGTGCTTGGTGAGCAGCGCGACGCCGCCCTGGTCCAGCTCGGGGATGTAGGGCTTGAGCGCGGCCTCGCGCTCCTTGCCCTCGAGCTGCGCGATGCGCTCGAGCTTCTTCTCAAACTCGGCGCCCTTGCGCTGCACCTCCGCGGCCTCGTGGCCCGTCACCGCGACGATACGGCGGATACCCTTGGCGATCGAGCCCTCCTCGATGATGACAAAGTCCTTGATCTCGTCCGTCTTCCGGACGTGCGTGCCGCCGCAGAACTCGATCGACGACTCGGCCCACTTGGGGTTCGACAGGTCCTTCTCGACCTCGTTCAGGTCAAACTCGATCGAAACGACGCGGACGGGGTCCGGGTACCGCTCGCCGAAAACCGCGCGCAACCCAGGGATCTGGCGGGCGATCTCAAGAGGCAGCTCCTTCGAGTAGACTGGCGACGCCTTCTTAATCCACTCGTTGCAAATGGCCTCCACCTTGCCGAGCTCAGCCGGGGAGATGGACTTGTTGTGCGAAAAGTCGAAGCGGAGACGGTTGGGCGCAACGAGCGAACCCTTCTGGTCGACGTCGCCAGGGAGGACCTGGCGGAGCGCAAAGTTGAGGATGTGAGTACCAGTGTGGTTGTTGCGCAAGGGCCAGCGGCGGAGCTCGTCGTAGTTGGCGATCACGTCGTCGTCGACCTTGAGCTCGCCCTCGGACAGCGTGCCGACGTGCAGCACGTAGCCGTTGTACACCTGCACATCCTCGACCTTGAACTCGGCCTCGCCGTCGATAGCAATCACACCCGTGTCGTACTCCTGACCACCCGACTCTGCGTAAAAGTTGGTCTTGTCGAGAAGGATACCAAAGGCCTCGCCCTCAGACAGCTCCTTCGTAGACTTGACAAACTTGCCGTTCTGGTAGATCGCCTTGATCTTGGCCTGAACGTCGCCGCGCTCGTACTTTGCGTCGTCGTTGGTCTTGGGCACGGCGTCGTTGGCCTCCAGCGCACCGAGGTCGTGGACGTCAAGCTTGACACCGCCCGCGGCCGCCTTCTTGGAGCCAGCCTTGGACGCCTCGAGCGACTTGAGACGAGCCTCCTCGAACGCCTTCTCGTCGATCTTGAGGCCACGCTCCTCAGCCATGATCTGAGTAAGGTCGACGGGGAAGCCGTAAGTGTCGTACAGACGCCAAGTGTCAACACCCTGCAGCGTCTTGGTGCCGTCCGCAAGCGCCGCCTCAGCGTACTTGTTGAACAGCACCTCGCCGCGCTTGAGAGTTCTTGCGAACGACTGCTCCTCCTCATCGAGGATCTCCTTGAGCTCGGGCACCTTCTTGGTCACCTCGGGGAAGATCTCCTTGAGGGTGTCGACGGTGGTGTCGACAAGCGAAGAGAAGAACTGGCCGATCTCGACGTTGAACTTGTTGCTCGCGTAACGCACTCCGCGGCGGAGGATACGACGGAGAACGTAACCACGACCATCCTTGTCGGGGACACCGCCATCCGAGATGGCGATGGTGAGGGTACGGATGTGGTCCGCAATGACACGGTACGCGGTGTCGATCTCGCCCTCGTCCTCGGCGCCGAGCTTGCCCTGGTACTCGCGCGCACCGGTGAGCTCCTGGATCTTCTTGAAGATCGGGGTGAACACATCCGTGTCGTAGTTGGAACGGACGTTGTGGAGGACCGACACAAGGCGCTCGAAACCCATACCAGTGTCGATGTGCTTCGCCGGCAGGGGGCGGAGGTCGCCGTTGGTCTCACGGTTGTACTGGATGAAAACGTTGTTCCAGATCTCGAGGACATCCGGGTCGTCCATGTTGACGAGGTGCGCGGCCTCGCGCCCGCCGATGCGGTCGAAGTGGATCTCAGAGCAGGGTCCACAGGGGCCGGTGGCGCCCATCTCTGACAGTTAGCTCGACCTTATGCTCGAAGCAAGACGGCGACTCACCCCAGAAGTTGTCCTTGGCGTTTCCGGGGAGAATGTGGTTCTCGGGGACACCCATGTCCCGCCAGATCTGCCTGCACGCGTCAGCTGATCCCGGAGTGATGTAGCAGCAGCTACTTACTTGGCCTCAAGGTCGGGCTCCAGGCCCTGCGCAGCGTCGCCCTCAAAATAAGTGACGTAGAGGCGGTCCTTGGGGAGGCCGTAGACGCGAGTCAGAAGGTCCCACGCCATGGTGATAGCACCAAGCTTAAAGTAGTTGCCAAATGACCAGTTGCCAAGCATCTCGAAGAAGGTGTGGTGGTATGTGTCCTTACCGACGTCGTCGAGGTCTGGTATCAGTGACTGCTCGGGCATGTCCGAGACGCGCCCACGCCAAAGCGCGCTAAACGCCACAAAATGGCCACTTGCTCCTCTGAGGAGAGTTGCCAGCTCGCCTCTGGCCCCCAGGCGAGACACCTACCATTATGCTTGCCACCTGCGCGGATGCACTTCTGAGAGTTGACGGCGCGGATGAGCTTGGACAGGTCCGACTTGGGGTCGGCAGTTCCGAGGAACAGAGGCTTGTACTGGTTCATGCCCTTTGCATCAGCTGACTCTTATCAGTGGGACGCACGGCATTGGCGAAGAGGAGCGTGTCGTCGTCAAAGGGGATTGCGCCACTCGAGGGCCAGAAAGTATGCTCAAATCCGGGGCACTGGACAAAATAGTCGATGAAAGTCTGGCGGACCTTGGACGCCGGCCAGTCTTCAGGCGAGGGCCACTTTGCGGGCGGCGAGGCCGGGATGTCGGGTTTGGAGTTGGCCATCGACATGGTGGGGCGGAGGGGTAGTAAGAAGGTGTGGGTGGAGCGAAGAGGGGTCGTCAGAGGACGAAGGGCGCGGGCAAAGAGCATACACTGCTCCTGGAAAAAGACCTCGCGGGGTAGAGGAGGTGTGAGTGAGGTGGAGATAAGGGAGAGAGTGGGTGGCGAAGAGGGAGCTTTTGAATGTTTGGGAGTTGTGAGGACGAGTTATAAAGTCTGGGATGGGGTCGAGGACTGGATTCTGGAGGCTGCGTGCGATGCTCCATATGCTCCGGCCTACCTCCGGCCATTTTCCCTCTGAATCTGGTCGGTCCAAGATCGGAAGCTAGTGGCGATTCAAGCCATTCACCAAATCACCAATTGCACCAATCTCGACTCGATCTGAAACACACGCGACTCGCACGTGATAATAAAACGTGGGGATCGCGTGAGGGCGACAATCCAAACTAACAGTTTTAACAGGCCACATGTGCATCGCTGAATGTCGCGTCGCGTGCGTCGTCAACCCTCGATGGATCGATGTACCACATGCCTCTTGCGGGGCGCACAGAGCGTCCGTGCGACAGGGATGCAGGGTATCAGAGTCCATCGGCCTGGAGGATTACAGGCTAGGAGACTCGGACATGTGCACTGACCGCCCAGTGTCTGGGCGCATGACGCCGCGCCGTGCGCGCCATGGCGCCTCGCTTCCGGTGTCGTTTTGTGCTCGCAGCGATCAGTGCGCATCTCACCCACAAGTGGCAGTTGTAGCGATGCGAGACCGAGGCGAGCTGATGGTCGGCGTGGCCGGCTGCGTCCAAGAAGAACTCTGACAATTTGTGCGTTGCTGGTGTGTAGAACTGCCTTCTCTTCTGGGTGGATGGGTGGATGGGTCGATGGGTCGATGGACCGGGCGGACCGGTTGTCCACAGCACCATTAGTTCTACAAATGCCACACGATGGAAACAAGGGAGATGGGCTGAGACAGAGATGGGGCGAGATGCTCGCTGATCGCTGATCAATCACCGACCACACTTTCTCCTGCCCTGCCACCTGCGTCGCAAGTGGAAAGAGCAATGCACGACCACTCGTTGTACTGTAGGCCGTACTACTCTGTGTCATCGCCTCGGTGTCATTTGCGACCAGAATTCCGCTCCATGATCAGCTGGACAGCATGGAAAGCATGGGCAGGAAGCAGGAAGCACGTAGGGTACTATTGCTGCTGCATCTTGTCTGCCTTCCAGTTCCATGTACTGTACTAAACCATGGACCACGCGCCGGGCGACGCGACGACACGCGTAGGATCTCAACTGCCGAGCCACCCGGATCAATCTTCCCGGGTCCCCCTGTCGGTTGACCCTCGCCCATCCCCTCTGGCGCGCACTTCAGCGCCCATCCACTGGGGATGACTGGATTCCTGGGCAAGAACGCACGGGATGCCATGTGAGACGGGAGGAGAAGATGCCGTATTCTTTTCCGAACTGTTGGGTCTTGACACTGCACACAACATGCACGATATTGTGCAGTAGCAGCATGGAGACGTCGCGACGTCGACATGCTGCAATCCTCACTCTGTTCAATATGCTCAGAGATGTATAGAGGGCATCGAGCTATGTCGCATATCCATAGTGTGAGATCTGTTTGCTTCTGAAAGCATTTGATGGTTCAATTGTTCCGTGTTTGTTTACATTTATGGTCATGTTGAGATGCTATTATAATACAGGTAATGATGGATTAGGATGTGTTATTATGTACTCCTGGCGTAGGTGCCTGACTGAACATTGCCTCTTGGGCTGACTAGGCCTCTGCTTTTATGCCGTGCCTTGGAACAGTGACCCTGGAAAGCAAAGCAAGGCGGGGCAGGGAGAGGGGTTTGAGGCCTGGCTGGACAGCTGGACGTTTATAAACCCCACCTTGGTCACCCTGGGCCATGGGCCAGCACCCCTTTGGTGGCTCACCCAACAGTCTCCTCACCATAGGCGCCCTCCACTTGAGCCAACCAGCTCTGTACACGGGCGTCTAACCCACCCAAGCTACCACCAGCACCGCACCGCACCGATCCCATCCCCTCCCTCCCTCCCTCCCTCCCTCCCTCCCTCCCTCTCCTCTCCTCTCCTCTCCCAACCTCCTCCTCCATCCACCATAGTCCACCGTTCGTCCCTCCCTTCTCCGTCATCCACTGCCATCCGCACAGCGACCAGCTTCGACTCTCCCTCGTCGCCAGCTCGCCAGCTCGCCAGATCGCCAGTCGCCGCTGCCATCCCCTCCCTCATCCCTCATCCCTCATTCCCCCATCGGCTCTCCGACGCCTTTCACCCTCCTCTTTCTCCTCCTCTCCCTCCTCTCCCTCCTCCATCACTCCGACATCTTGTTCGGACCCACACATAAACACTCTGTCCTCTCCACATCCATCTCCCTCGCACTCGCTCATCGCTCATCGCTCATCACTCAACGCTCTTCACCCTCTCCTCACCATCCTCCACATCCTTCCCTTTCCCCTCTGTACCATCACCCGTTGCAGTGCACTCCTCCTCCTCCTCATCCTCCTCATCCTCCTACATCCCACCACAACGGCCCGTGCATACGACACAAACCCCGGCAGCCTCGTCTTGCTCAATCGCTCAAGCACTCTATCACTCTGCCCTCACTCCCTCCCTTCCCGGCCTCAGCCCCTCCTTGCCCTCCTCCCCTCCACCCTCTAACCCCTCTCCCCTCCCCTCCCCTCCCCTCCCCCAACCCTTTACTACCAGTCTCGTCCCCAATACACTTAGCTCGAACCCTTCTTCGATCTGTTGTTGGCCTAATCCCTTCCTCATCTCACCCCAAACTCGCGACTCGGACACGACGTTCGCCAGCAATACGCTCACACTCTCCCCCCCGCCATTCCTTCATTGATATCCCTTTTCTGCCCCATCGTCCACAACACACAAGCTGTGCGCGCGCGCCCTCCACAGCATTGCTTGCCACCTAGACGGCTTCTTGCCATCTACCGCAGGTCATCCACCGACATATGACCTCGCCCAACTTCAACGGCCCAGGTGCTTCAAGGCGCGACTCGGCCGCTATCCAGGCGAGCAGCCTCGGTGGTCACCACAGCGGCATGTTGGCCCAACCTTCAGGCTATTACGTTGGCAACAGCGGCGCCGGCGGCAGCAGCAGCAGCAGCAGCAGCTATGCCCAGGCCGACAGACTCGACCGGCCCTCTCTAGACAACATGGGCGGTGCATCCGGATCACGCCGCCCATCTGCCAACTCGATACAATCCAGCCATCATTCAACATCCCCCAATCTCATCTCTAATCCTCCTCTCTCCCCGACCTCTGTGTCGTCTTCCTCCACCTATCCATGGATGACACCCCGCGGCGAGTATAGCGACATGAGCGCAAGTGGCACTCTTTCGTCAAGCCCCCAAGCCGCAATGTCACAATTGCCCCAGCATTATCAGCTCCCTTCCCCCATGGATCACCCTCGTAAACATTACAATCTTCTGCGTATAGCCACCCCGAATGACCGCAATGCGCATTCACCGAGCACCGACGACACCGAGGAAGGCGCCCCGCGTAGCGCACCCTCCGTTTCCAGTCCACTCGCTGGCCCAGCTCAGCCTTTTGCTGGAACCCCGCTGCGCTCCGCCTCGGACCCATCACGCACTGGCGACCAAGGGTCGGGCAGGAGCTCACCCATGACCTCCCCAGCGGGGGGCCCGGACCCTCAAGCTGCTTACTTCAAGTCGAGGTCGCAGGATGGCTCTGGCTTACCACTACCACGACGAGGCTCCTCGTTTACAAATATGGCTGCGTTGGAACACCAAGCCAGGCGATCCGATACCCCCACTTCTACCACATCGTCTCAACAAGCTACAACCTTGCAAATACAGCAACAGCCACCACCAAATACAAAGCGTTCAGGATCCACAACGAGCTGCGCCAAGTGCGGCAACACCGTGCATGGCCAGTTTGTCCGAGCTCTTCATCAGGTGTACCACCTGGACTGCTTCCGCTGTAAGGTAAGCTATCCATCCCGTCTCAATCAACGCGCTTACCCTCCCAGGACTGTGACAAGGTTGTCGCCCAAAAGTTCTTCCCAATCGAAGACGAGGGAAGCCAGTATCCCTTGTGCGAGCGCGACTATTTTGCGCGGTTGGGCTTGATCTGCGCCAAGTGTGACCAGGCGTTGCGGTCCAGCTACATTACCGCATGCGGGCAAAAGTTCCATGTCGAGCACTTTTCGTGTTCTGTTTGCGACACCGTCTTTGGCGCCAACGACTCGTATTACGAACACCGAGGCCATGCTTGTGAGTGCCGCTGACTCACAGTTGATGAAAAGTAAAGGACGCTGAAGCTGACGGGTCAGATTGCCATTACCATTACTCGATTAGCTTTGCAAACAAATGTGTTGGTTGCGAGACCGCCATCTTGAAACAGTTCGTCGAGATCAACCGCAACGGCAAGGATGAGTGCTGGCATCCAGAGTGTTACATGATTCACAAGTTTTGGAACGTACGTCTCGCCTCGCGGAACTTTGCGACTCCTGCGAATGCGACTCCTGTGAGTTCATCACTCTCCTTGATGGAGATCACCACGAAGGGTGGTATGAAGCCCATGACCCATACCTCGTCGCCTTCTGGAAGCACCAGTCCTGGATGGGGCAACGACATGACTGCCGAGGAGCTCAAGGAACGGCAAATCGCCATGGAACTCAAGGTCTCACAAATCTGGCTCGTCTTGTCGGGCTTTGAGGAGAGCTCGGCCGCGTGCATCGGTGAAATGCTCCGCGTGGTTAATGAGCGCAAGCTCCTCGATGTCATCCTTGTGGCCGAGAAGTTTATTCTGCACGTCGAGACATTGTTCGCCGTCATTGATGACCTTGAGGCGCAGTTTGCCAAGGTTGGAGCCAAGGGTAAGTCGATCGAGTCGAGTGGTGCGAAACGCATGCGGCAAGCTGACGACGCCCAGGCATGTCTCATTCCCGTGAGGCCAAGCACCTCTGCCGGAAGCTCGTCAACTTCTTCCAAATGCTATCGCAGATCACGCCCCAGTCGTTCCCCGACATGAAGACGCTCTTGCTGCAAGTCACCCAACTTGCTCACTACCTCAAGATCACCATTCGCATCGCACTCACGGGCGCAATCAAGCTTGACCGTGAGCAATCCAATCCTGAGGCCATGACAAACGCACTCGCAAGGTTGCATCTCCTCGCCCTCGACGGTGCCGATCCGTCATTGCAGAAGCGTGGAGACTATGCCGCCCCAACCACGCCGCTCGAGCCTTGGACAGGTAACGAGTCCCCGGAGGAGATGGCACGGCGCAGCTACGACTCCCTGACGCGCAATCCCAAGGGACATACTTCGAGCACACAGAGTGTGGCCTACGGGTACCGCAGTCTGGCATGTGAGGTTACTGGGGAAACGACACTGCGTGGGCCGCAGGACGACAACTTCATTCCCAACGACGGCTGCGTGCGCTGTAATGAGAATGTTGAGGACGATTGCATCCGCCTCGGCATGTGGAATCGCTGGCACTCCGAGTGCGTTGAGTGTCGCAACTGCGGTGACAACGCGGCCAACGTCAACATTGAGCACAGTCCCGGCGTGCGACCTTCGGCTGACGAGGACTCTCATGAGGGCTCCACAACTCATGCACCTGAACCGCCTAACAAGATTCTCCATCAGCGTCGGTTACCTCCTCGCGCCGGCGACTTTGTGTTCGAATCTCCTCAGCAGAAGTATGCCCCAGCCGACATCGTGTGGTGCAACCTCCATCGCACGGCCTCGGCCATTCCAGGCTTCCAGTCGGTGTCTCGCCTCGAGCAGTTTGCCTTCCTGCTTCACGTCGCTCTTCGCCGTCTGTATTTGCATTTCAGGGAGCACCACCATATCTCAAGTGGTAAGATTTACTCTGTGAGGCCGCTGCTGATTCCTCTAGTGCTCACACGCCCCGAGTCACATGATGTCAAGCGCGTCAAGTCGGTCACGCTTGATCGCAAACTGTCTTCAACCGCCCGGGTTCCGCAGCGCTCCACGGTCATTGACAGCCCCAGGCCAAGGATGGCAGATGAGAATGGTTACGTCGTGCCAGCGGCGAAAGAGCCGGTGGCGCCGATCGTAATGACCCCAACGGACTCGGAGCATGGGTCGCAAGCTTCGACGGTCGATGTCATCCGGCCAGCATTTGCGCGCAACAACACATCGGTGCGGATCTTGTCGGAGGCGCAAGAGCAGCCCCATGACCAATCTCTGCTCTCGATGACGCATGTCAACGATGGCTTGTCACCACTCATGGCTGAGAAGCGCTCAAAGGAACCAGACGCCATCACCCTCAACGATATCCCGCTGCTGGCGCAAGCTCAACAGAAGGGCAGCAGGTTGGATGCACAGCCCCTCGTGGCCGAGCTCAAGCCTCTGGAGGCGATGGTTATTCGCCACTTTGCTCTGCTGCATTTGCAGAAGACTGGGTTGGGCCACTTGGTGGAGCCCGAGGATCTCATGGACATGCTCGAGGTGCGCAGGGGTCAGTGGTGGAATTTCAAGCTCTTCAAAAACAACGCCAAAAAGGACCAGAAGCGTAAGGGCATATTTGGCGTCCCCATCGAAGTACTAGTGGACCGCACCGGATCAGACTCGCAGCAGGGCATTTCGCCTAACGTGCTACTCCGTGTGCCGGAGTTCATTGAGGAGATTACCGCTACTATGCGGCAACAGGGTGAGTTAAAACCAGCATGTCCCAGCTCATCCCAGATATGGCAGTTGAGGGTATCTTCCGTAAAAACGGCAACATCAGGAGGCTTGCGGCCACTACGGAGATGCTCGACTCAAACTACGGAAGCGTAAATCTGTCTGAAGAGAATCCGGTGCAGCTGGCTGCGTTGCTCAAGAAGTTCCTCCGCGAGATTCCTGACCCCCTTCTTACCTTCCGGCTCCACAAGCTGTGGTGTGCCGCCGCATGTAAGTTTCCGAGTAAGGATGAACCGCTGATGTGCAGCTATGCCCAATCCCCAGGACAGGATTCGCTGTCTGCATCTGTTGATGATGCTGCTGCCGAAGCCAAACCGCGACACGATCGAGGTAGTTTTCGTTTTCCTTCGCTGGGTTGCAAGTTTCTCGGGCCAGAATGAGGACTCTGGCAGCAAGATGGACCTGGCGAATCTCGCTACGGTCATCACGCCCAATATTCTCTACGGCAAGGGTCAGCAGGCCCAGCGTGAGGAGAGCTTCATCGCCATCACTGCAGTCCAAACCCTACTGGAGAAACAGGACGATTTCTATCGCGTCCCGCCAGAACTCAACTATGTGCTACAGGAAAAGGTCTCGAAGCTATTTTCCAGGGACACGGATCTGGCGCCGAAGGAGGTGTACAAACTCTGCCAGAAATATTACATCAAGCGCGGACTGCAACAACCTCATGGCCAGGGCGGATCGCAGACAAACCTCCAAGCTATCGGTAACCCCGGCATGGCCCAGAAGCAATCCTTCTCTGGCCCCTCGGGAGGTGGGCACCCGCGACCCCCCGACCCGCGGTTGAGCGCAGCGCAGTCGCCACAGCCTTACCGCAGCGACAGCTGGAACGACGAAAAGCCAGCCCCTTCCGAGGAGAGCAATGCGACTTTGAGAGCGGCCCCTCCAGGCCCCGGAGGGTCAGACTCAAGACCAATGTCGTGGGCCCATGGACCGCCTCTAACGAGTCCCGGCATGTCTGGCACAAGTACGCCGACGGGACACGCAACCGCTGTTACAAGCGCGAACCAGACTCCGAACGCGAACGTGTACAACGCCGCCAACCCGCCGACGGGGCTGACGATGCCAATGCCCACAATAAACGGGCAACCCGCGCCGGCCGTCATCTCGCCCGGCGGAACGTACGGGCATGCAATGCCAATGCCCTCCCCGCAGTGGCGTGGACCATTCCAGGGTCCGGCGAGCAACGGTTCGAGACAATCAAGCCGGGGATCAGCGCCGCCCTCGCCAGGGGTCGCAGCCGATGAGCGTCGCTCGTTCCAGATGGAGCGCGGACCCTCTCGCGACCGCCCGTAGCGCGAGGAAGCGTATGAGTGCAGTATAAGCAACAGGGTTTGAGCGCCAGCAGGAGCAGCGCCCAGCCACCCGGCCCCATCTTGTGTCCCACCATGCGTGCTCCTCGGTCCACGTCTTATTAATTTCTTTTTACGATTTACGACTGCGCTGCCCCTGGCGCGTTAGCCGCGGGGCCGCCTTTACCCCAAGCATAGGATACCCGCAGCTTGTAACACTTACGCCGTATTACCGGCTTCTTTCATCGCCTATTGATGCACAGTTGGTGTGCACGCGACGACGACTCTGCCCGGCGCGGCATGGACTTTGATAGAGCAGGGCAGGATGCAGCTCTCCAAGTGTAGCGTTGGGTGCTGGTGGATGCTTGGTGCAGGTCCTGATGAATACCAAACATCCCATGGTGATGTGTCGGTCCACATCACGAGAGACCTCTTGTAATTTCGGAGTAGTGCTGGCTTGCAGAAAGGGGCCATGCTCATATTGCACGATCCAGCCGCTACCAACCCCACATTCACTGACTCGCTATCCATCCCAGCCCGCCAACCATGACAGCACCAGCAGCTTGGCCCCGCCCAGAAATACAGTACTTTCCTAAGCAATGATTGTCCTACAACTAGACCTGGATATTCAGCCGTCTTGCCTCATCCGCGACGTCCTGGCTCCAAGTGGGCTGGGGGAGGACGGTGGTGGCGCCAATATCCTGCTGCCCGACCTGGCCGTTGCCGATCATGACCCAGCTCGCGTTCGAGGGCACGCCGTTAACGACGACGAAGAACATGGCGGGGCCCGGGGCGAGGATGGCGGGGTTGGGCGGGAGCTGGGCGACGTGGAGCGTGGCGCCGCCCATCTCGTTGGTGCTGAAGCTCGTGGAGAGCTCGACATGGCGCTGGCCCATGTTGAGCGCGTGCGTCGAGAAGCCCGTGCGGATGATGACCGCCTTGGTGCGCGCGATGTTGGCGGTAGCGTCCGCCAAATCCGCCTTCGTGAGCTCAATGTCGAAGCCTGTGCCGCCGTACCCGATCGTCGTGGGCATGCCACTCGGCGCCGGGCGCGGCTTGTCCCAGTAGTCGGGGTAGAAGAGCTCGATCGACGTGTCGCTGAAGTACTTGTAGTTGTTGTTGGGGGTGGTGGGCGGGTTGTCGGCGCTGACGAAGTCGGCGTTGGGGTTCGAGCCGGACACGACCACCGAGCCGTCGGGAAGCAGCACAGCTGAGGAGTGGTACATCCGCGGCGTGTCAGATGTGCCGGCGCGGCTCCAGCGCTTGCCCCGGTCCTGCGTCCGGTCAAAGTAGTAGGAGGTGAGGCGGGGGTACGTCGCCGTACGACTGGCCGATGGCCCACGACTGGTTCCCGTAGCCGGCTGTGCCCTGCCCGCAGCCGTTAACGAAGAAGAGACGTCCGTCGGGCAGGTTGATGAACTGGCCCATGGACCGGCCCTCGTCCAGCGCGTCCTCCTGGTACCAGCCGGCGTCGACGTCGGGCTGGATGGTGACGCAGGAGCGCTCCGTGGGCACCTGGACGATGTTGCGGACGTTGGGGTCCCACTCGTTGTTCTGCAAGTTTGTGCCGCCGCAGAAGATGATGGATGCCGTCCAGTTGTTCGCTGGCGTCATGGGGAGGACGGTTGTCGCGGCCGAGGCGGGGTACACGCGCACAGCATCGGGCACGTTGGCGATCGGGTACTCGACCTTGTTCTTGTAGTCGAAGACGACGGCCTGCCACCCGCTCTGGATAAAGATGTTGCCCGAGGGCAGCAGCCACACGAGAGGGTACAGATTAACGGGAAGGGTCTGGGTCAGGATGCCAAGGGTGGTGAGGCCAGAGTTGTCCTTGGGGAAAAACTCGTACGTCGGGTTGTCCTGGTTGGCGTCGTTGACGTACCCGCCGTTCTGGCATCCGCCGAAAATGATGGCGCGGCCGTCCTCGAGCGTCTCAAGCGTGGGGTACCACCGCTCATGGGGCAAGTAGTTTGCCGGGTCGTCGACCCAATTGGCCGTCCCTTCGTCGTTTGGCAGTAGCGTGCGCACGGCTTTACGACCGTCCGCGTTGCCGTACATGTTGTTGCCTTGCTGTGCGTCGGGCGGCGAGCCCGGGTTGTCAGATGCTCCGACGCCGCCCGCGATGACGGCCTGGTTACCACCAACGTTGAGCCAAGTTCCGTCGCCGAGTACTGTGCCGCCCGCGCAGAACGCGTTCGTCGCAATGTCCATTGCGCGGGGCTGCCATGTGCGTGTGTCCACCTCGGTCGCCCACGCAGGGTGACCTCGGACTTGTATGGGATTGTTCTCCGTCTTGTCGACAAAGTAGAGCTTGTGCGGGGCGCCGAGGAAGAGTTGTTGGGCGCTGGAATTAGCTGGGGCACAGAGAGGTGGGCGATGCGTCGGAGATAAGGGGTACGCGTGTGTCTATGCGGTGAGGGCTTACCTTACGCCTGCGCTACCTACGTGACGAAACGTGTTGGCCAACTGCGCGCTTGCGAGCGGCAACAGCGCCGCAGCAGCCAATCGTCTCCGTGATGGGCGCATGAGCAGAGAGAGAGGGAGGAGGGAGGAGAGATGGAGGGAGGCTGTCGATGCCGATGCCGATGACTGAGGATGGGGCAAACGGTGTGTCGCAGCTACGCCGATCGCCCTGGCAAGCGTGTGTGTATGTGTGGATCGATGCTCGACGCTACTGTAGCTCTGTGTAGACGCCTTGGATGGAGATAGGCGGCCAAGATGAAAGAGAGAGAATAGAGAGAATGAAAGAATGCGAGAAGGAGGTCGGAGATGGAGAAGCGGTGTGGTGGCCGTGAGCGAGTGCACAGCAGCAGCAAACACAGAGAGACGCGTTTGGCCCAGTGGCCAGTGGCCAGTTTAAACCCCCCCCTCCTTGTTCTCTTCCGCTCGTCGATTACCCTGGGAAAGAGCGACCCTCAAAAGCCTCTCGAAGCGATGCATAATTCTGCTCTGCCTATTCTGCCTGGCATTGCACCCGCAACGTGGGAGGCGCAGTGCCTAGACGGCCACGAGTAAGGGGTTCAGGCGCTCAGGTGAGGTTGACACAGCCGGGGACGCACAGCCCGCCCCAGTCGCTCTCTGCTCTCTCCCTCTTCCTCTGCCACTCACCGCACAGCTTGCTGCTCGCCCACCGCCAAGACGTCGCATCGTCCAAACTTTTGTGAGAACATCCATCTCTGACTCGCTTGGCATTGATCATGCATGTCTCGCCTACATGTTCCTGCGCCTCTCCGCTTTATTCAGCATGTCATCAGCATCATAAATCGAGACGCAAAGACTACAGCACTGGCATCATCCAAATTCCCCTCATGCCTCATGCCTCATGCCTCATGCCTCATGGCCTCAAGGTCATGTGCAGGCAAGACTTTGATTCTGATCATGAGCGAGTAAGCCCCGACCCCGCGCTCGTTATTCGGACGTCCGTGCACATTGGCCCCTCGCACACTATTACTGTGTCAGAATGAGTGCAGAGGAGAGACAAATTCACGCAACCCGCACTGGTCGTCGCGGTCGCGTCTACTATCACACACCAGAAAAGCCACGAGCTTGCCACGAGGACGACCACGAGCTCCCACATTCTCCGCGCAAAGTGGGGGTCGATTAAGAACAGAATCGCGCAGAGAGAGAGGATTCAGGGATGTTTGGGCCCGAAGTACCCGAGCGGAGCACAGTGCACGGACGTTGTTAGACTGCGATGACGCCGAAGCTCCCCACTTTAGCCCGTTTTGCCCACCTCCCTGTGATGGCATGCCGCATGATGGCACAATCACGCTCTCGCCTAGCGCAGAAGCTCCGCCCGCCGATCCGCCGGCCACGCTCCCGCCGCATGTCGCAAGGCAAGGGAGCCAAGAGGCCGATCGTGCACCAAAATCGTCAATCGTCGCGCAGGGTGGAGAAGGCACCCGACTGACGTCAGAGCGGCCCCCCCCACTGGCCTCGGGCTCTGGCTCTGGCTGGAGAGTGATGGCCTGTAAAAAGGCAAGCCACCCGCTCCTCAATTTCCTCCCATCATCCCATCCACTATCGCCATCACTCCCGCCACCACACCCCACCGTCACCGTCACAATGAACGAGCGCGCGATCCGCATCACCCACGGCATCATCTTCCTCTTGGTGTTCCTTGTCGGCATCATCACCCTAGGCATCTCGGGTTATCTCGTAAGCACTCGCCCCGCCGACTTTGCTGACCAACCAGGTCGGATACTACAACAAGAACGGGTACCCGCCGCAGCACAATGCCGCGTACCGTGACCGTATCCGCATCACGCTCGTCGCGTCGGTCTGGACATGTGTCTTTGCGCGTAAGTCGTTGAAGCCACCTTCGCCCCTCGGATGACCGCCCTCTGCGGCGGTCTGGGGCGGGCGGATAGCCTGACGTCTGAGAACCCCGCTCACCCAAGTGTTCCTCGGCATCGGATTCCAGGTCGCGGGCCATTCGCTCTTCATGGGCATCCTGACGCACCTGATCCCCATGTCCATCGCATTCCTCCTGTACCTCATCGGTGTGTCCTCGCTCACCGCACTCATCTCCAAGGTCTCGTGCGACGACCCGCGCCAGGACTTTGCCAAGTGCCAATCGGTGTGGAGCCTCATGGGTGCTGGCTGGGCCGAAACGATCCTCGTCTTCATCGCCCTCGTCTTCATCATCGGCATCGCGTTCAAGGCGCGCGCATGGGGCGGTGTCCGCCGCCAGACCATGTACGTCGACTAAGCGAGAGCCGCCGTACGCGTACACGATTCAGAGTAGCAGATCTTCTTGGATAGCAGCTAGACACGCCCTTAGTTACAGCCGTATAATGTTAATGTGATCCATGAAATCTTGCCATATAGATGAGAGATGCTGGGGGCTGAAGTTGGACGCGCGACGCGTCGCGTCTCGGTGCCGCAATCAAGATATGCTTAGTAGACTCGCGACGCACTAACATGACCGAGCATGCACAGCATGCCGCGGAGGCGCGCCGGGCACTCGTGTACACGATCGAGTCAAGACTGTCAGCCGCCTCAGTCGCGTCAGTCCTGTCCCCAAGTTTGCGCAGGGCGCCGCGGGGCACTCGTATGCCCAATTCGGCGAGGTACGAGCGTATCCAAACGCCTGGGTCCCAAAGACCGATGCGCCTGGCGTCGCTGCTACTCGTCTTCACTGCCACCTCCCCCGCGCCACACTACTGTCGCCACACCCATCCGTCGCGCCCGCCATAACCCAACAATAGCATACAACACCCCGCACCTAGTTGTTCGTCGACGTCTGGTGCCCGCAGTTGAGGCACTGGCGTTAGCTGCGGACCCGCGATGTGTACCTTGTAGAAAATGGTCGAGCCTTCGTCGGCCGAGCGCAGCTGCATCTCCTTGTACGACATGCCGATGTGCCCGCAGTTGTCGCAGCGCTCGTTGGCCTGGTGTGAGTGTGTGTGTGTGATATGGGAATAATGAGGCGGAAAGTGCGGCGAGAGGGTGTGGGTACACAGAGGTGAAAGGGGCGAGAGGGTGTGGGTACACAGAGGTGAAAGGGGTAGGCAGGCGACAGGTCGAGACGGCAGCTTAGATGATGCTCGCGGACGAGGTGCTAGAGCAGTTGAGGCCGGGGGAGAGCAGGCGTTCCCACAGCACGGCAAGACCAGTAAACGGAGCGGACTAGGCGTGGCCAGGCTTCTGCGCTATTCCGCCTCCTTTGCCGCTCCTGTCACACAGCTCGCCCCCCAAGGCTGCCGCCTTCGCTGCGCCCATATCACCTCGGTCCCTCGCCTCCGTCTCCTGCGTGTCTCCTACTTCTCCAATCTCCTCCTCGCCCTCCTCCCGCGGCTCTCTGGCCCCGCCCCTCCCTGCGCTCTCCCTCCAACTCTCATCCCCGCCAACTCATCTCTACACCATTCTCTCCTCCCCGCCATCCCCCTCTCCGCCGACCTTTCCTCTCTGCTATCCTCTCCTCTCTGCCAACCAGTACGCCAACCTCCGCCTTCTCTCCATTATCTTCCGCTCTGACCTCTGAGCAGCCTCGGCTCCACCCCTCCCAGCACCTCTCCGCCAATCTCTCCGCCAACCTCTTCCCCACCTCTCCGCCGAACACTCCCCAACCTTAGCGCAACTCACGATCGGATCACGGTCCTTGGCCGCCTCGCCCTCCTCCACCGTGTTCTGCACCAGAGCGCGCTTAGCCTTCAGCGCGGACGGGAACGCATTGGCCGACGAGTACGTCTTGGTCGGCAGGTTCTCGTAAGCTGATGTCAGAAGGTGTCAAAGCTCAGTATGCCTCATGTTGGGCTGCTCTGCCTCGTTCTGCGCCGTCCAGCATGCCTGGCCTCGGCCCACTCACACGCTGCCGGCTCTTTCCGCCCGCACTGGGAGCACTCGATTTCGTCTTGATCGTCGCGGGGGAGGTCGAGCAATGTCCCACATGCCGGGCAGAACAGAAGAGCTCCGATGCGCTTGGCGCGTGATGCTGTTGGTTGAGACATGGCGAGTGGACGACCCAGGTTATGCAAACGAACCACAACATGAGGGCAGACATGAGCCGAAATCTTGGAGTGAAGAAGTGGAGGCTCACACGTGGCATTAGAAGAGGGCTCGTATAACAACCCGCTGCCTACTTGTACGACCACTCATGACTTGGCCCTCATTCGCACTCATCCCTTCGCCCTCGCGTATCCTCATAAAACACTCATGCATGGGGCTATTAGGTGACTAGTATTCCACGCTGCCAAGGCAACGAGAAGCAAGGGCCACGGTGCGTGCGTCAAGTTGCGGTAGGGGAGTGGAGGGTGATGGCGAATACGGACACCCCTATGTGGGTGTATTAAGGTGAAGAGATTTTAAGGCATTTATACACAGGTCCAAACTCGCTCAATCATAACTCTAAGCCGCGGCGGCGACAGCAGGCGCAGCGGGTGGTGCGGCCGGCTTAGGCTAAAGGTTAATCAAAGTGCGTGTCGAGCAACTCACGGCCTCGATCTGGATGGGCTCCGCGGGAGTGGGCTCCTCAATCTTCGGGGCGTCCTCGGTGACGGGGGCAGCAGGGGCGATCTCCTCCTTGGGCGCCTCCTCCTTGGCGGGCGAGGTCTCCTTCTTGTGGTGCTCCTTGGGCTTGAAGAAGCCGGTGAAGCGAGCCGAGAGACGGCGACCAGCCTTCAGAGCCTTGGCGGCGGCCTCCTTCTCGGGAGAAGAGCCCTCGACGGGCTTGACCTCAGCCTCCTTGGGGGCCTCGACGGCGGCGGCGGCAGGCTGAGCGGCAGGGACAGCCACGGGCTCAGCGGGGGCAGGGACAACGGGCTCCGGGGCGGCAGGACTGCACACTATCAGCTCGAGTTCTCACACTTGCGTTCTCGGGACTCACGCAGCCTCCTCGACCTTGGGCGCCTCAACAACGGGGACAGGGGCCTCCTCGGGCTTGGGAGCCTCGGCGGCGGGCTCGGCAGGAGCAGCGTCCACAGCCTTGGTGGCAGGGGCGGGCTTCTTCTCCTTCTTGTCCTTGAAGTTGTGGAGGAGCTTGGAGAAGAACGAGGGCTTGTCCGCCTTGACCTTCTTCTTCTCAACCTTGTCCTGCACGGGTGAGACCAATAGAACGGGGGGAGAGAGTCTTCAGGAGGGAAGGCACACTTACCTCGGCAGCGGGCTTGTCCTCGGCCGCGACGACAGCGGCGGCGGACTCCTCAGCGGGCTTGGCAGCCTCGGTGGCCTCAGCGGCAGGAGCCTCGACGGCGGGGGCAGCAGCCTCAGTGGCAGGGGCAGCAGCAGGGGCCTGCGTTAGGTGTCAGTAACCGCGATCGACGCCCGATGTCACGCAGCACAGCACGAACCTCGGGAGCGGCCTCGACGACGGGGGGAGCGGCAACCTCGGGCTTGGCCTCGGCAACCTCAACGGGGGCCACGACGGCGGTAGGGGCCTCGGCGGCAACAACGACGGGCTGCAGGAAAAGACGGAATATGGAAGGATATGTGATCGGATGAATTGGGCCAAGCGCGGAATGTCGTGCGGTTGAGCCGTGTCAGCGTCATCGATGCGGTGGCAAAGCGGCAAGATAAGGCAGCAAGACCTCGAATCCGCCCAAGAGCAGCTGACCTGGCCCAGCTTCGGACCCGATCTGGGGTTTGCATGACTGTGCATGTGCAGCATGGACAGGGCAGCCAGCCAGGCGGTCAGACCAAAATGGGAGAAGGTGCGATGGCATTCAAAGGACAAGAGCTACGACGCCACCGCAGTCCGGTGACGCGATGTTGCCACTCGAGTTGGTTGGCCCGCCCCCACAACAGGTGAACGCAGACGCAGGCCGAATAACGAGAGGGGGGTTTGCGACTCACCTTGGTCTCCTCGACGGGGGCGGACATTGTTAGATGGAAGGAAGGTGGTGGTTGTGGTGGTGGTGGTGGTAGTGAGGAGGAGGGTTGAGGTCGAGGTGTGAGAGCTGTAACAGCAAGAGATCTGATGAGGTCGAGTAGATACGTGTAGAGAGGTAGAGTAGAGGACAGAGATGAGATATGAGAGTCACTAGTAGTTGTGGAGGATGGAAGGGAGATGGAGTAGAATTAGAAGAGAGGAAGAGAGAGAGAGAGATGTAAAGATGTCAAGATGGACGAAGGGAGAAGACGAGAGAATAAGTGGGAGGAGGGAGGAGGGAGGAGGGAGGAGGGAGGAGGGAGGAGGGGGAGGGGAAGGGGTGGCGGGAGGAGGAGGGGAGAAAGCAAGGCGAGTACGAGAGGAAGTGGTGTACACAGAGCAGAGCTGCAGTGGCCTGTTGGATGGGTGGCATGGGTGGGTGGCAAGGGGTAACGCTTTGGCGCGCTCTTGAATGCGCCTCACGCCACTTGTGCTCTCTCTCTCTCTCTCCTCTAGTGCCCCTCTGCTCCATGCCTCATTAGTCTCTTTCCAAGTCCAGAGACGCGTGCCAGACCATTCTCATACCACACACACACAGGGACAGGGTGGTCAAGGGGGAGGGGAGCCCATCCAATTTCTACTACCATCTACAGTACGGCGGCTCGCGGCTCGCGGCTCGTCCCGTACGGATGACCCGCTGCAGGCCTGCAGGTTTGCAGGTTTCCGGGTGCCAGGTGTGCTATCGGCCAACTTGGGGCCAACTGGCGCTGGCTGGGGTTGATAGCGACGAGCGATTGAGAAACTCAGAGCTGGGAGGCACAGGAGGGCAAGGGGCACGCGGGCGCAAGAGCCAAGACTTTTGACCGAGGTCTAAGCTTGGGTAATTGGGCGATTGGGCGCGATTGGGCTGTGTGCATGGGGAGGTCGTGGGTTCGTGGGTTGTCAGGAATCAAAAAGGTGGCTGCTGTTGCCGGGCAAGCCGGGCTTGCCGCAAGGCTGCAGCACTGACGGCCTGACGGGCAGACAGTAGACCGCCTGCCGCCTGCACGCCTGACGGCTTACGGGGGGCTGGGCCCGGGCTCAATGGCAGCAGCGCAGTCATCGACGGCGAGCGACGGATTGCGCGAGTTTGCACGGGCACACGGTAGCACGGGTTTCAATCTCGCACCGTGCCGTCTTTTCACCTTGACCCTGAACATTTCCCAGACATGGTCAATAATAATCGTCACGTTCCTCAAGTCCTCATCACTACACTACTACTATTACTACATACTTGCTCGAGTCCTTCCCAAACTACAGCAGACCATTCTATTCCTCATTACCGCCAACAACAACAGCACAACACTCGCAGTCCTCGAGCATACGATACACCTTCAACCCACAATAAGCACTCTTGAGCAGCGTCAACAGCGTAAACACAAGATCAAGCGACCACCTGCAAGGGTGTTGGCCGCCGGGATCTGCATCAAGCGCCAAGTCACAACAGAGTGGGTGGCGAAGACTGGCCCCTTATCTATGATGTATATTGGCTTATTTGGATTAGCTTTCAAACTCAAAGTCGCCAGAGTGCCAAGGAATGGCGCCCTCGTTTCAGGGTGGAAAGGGGCAGAACGAGAGCCTCGCTCCCGACCCTGACTGTCACGCGCACAGAGTACAGGAACAATACCGGCAAATCCCTGACGCCATCTTTGCGAATCCTCCACGGTAATCTCTTCTGGGACTTCTCGTCTTCTCAAGCTCGGCGATCGGCGACAACAAAAAAAAAAAAAACAGTCGTCTACTCACCTGATCACCTCATTGCGCTGATGCTTCGACGACCATCGTGGGCCAGTCACGACGTCCAAACTCGATGTCCCAGCTCTCAGGTCGTTACTGAACAGAATCATGCACCGCGAGGATAGAGAATGGTGTCAGCCTCTGCAATCAGCATGCGACTTTGCCTTTGCGGCGTGATACCATGGCCCTGGTCACGCCGAGATGCGCCACGCTCGCATCGCAACACCTCGCGATCGCACATGCGCGCATCGCGCATCACATTCGCCCTCGTCCTCGCCCTCGCCCTCGTACCGTCGCCCATTGGCAGCGACACGCGACGACCATCAAACGGGCGACCGCTCCCGCCCGTGCCGCGTGCCATTACCGCTTGTGTCGTGTCGTGTACCGTGTCACACCCCCGTCAACCGTCAGGCGGACAGTTTCTAGCCCCTTTTTATGGCCTGGCAGACACGCGAGACAGCTTGCCAAGCCGTGCACATTGCCACATCTGCACGGCGGCACCGCCCTCTCAAGTCGATCAAGTCAAAGTCAGGCCATCGAGTTTCATCTGCCACATGCCAACCTCACACGACCAGCACTGCTTCCGGTGGCTCGGCGATCGGTGCATACTCGGCTGCTCATGCTCAGGCACTCGGGTGAGTGGCGCCGGCCCCTTGGCCCTTCGGGTTCGGCGCTTCCGGATGGGATGGACGCAGGTACGCAGGGTCGGAGCAGGGACTAGGCCTCCCTCGACGCGACGCGACGTGAGGGTCTAATCCGTTGGCCGCAACGGAACAACGGGACGTCGCACAGCCCCTCGCCCTGTTCTTCAGTCGGACAAAGATCAATGCGCCAACGGCCAACCGCCAACGGCCAACGCGTCAATAGGCTGTTGTCATCCACACCGTGGCCATTCACCAATTGACAGCGCCGACATTCCGGCAGGCGTCGCAACTTTATTGGCGACAGAAGATGGCTGGACACGTGAACGCCACGGCCAGATGAGATTGCACAGGCACTGAATCATGGGCGGGTCGGCGATGGGGAGCACGCCAGGAGTACTCCGGATCGCGCTGTGGCCGTCGCTGCCCGCGCCGTAGCGCACAGTTTCACGCGCTCTCTTCGAGCCATGGATTGGTCGACGAGCTCGGCTGAATGCCGTCTGTCTGCACGGATCGCACGGCCCAGACCATCGAGACTGCGCTACTGGCCAACGCTCGCCAAGCTGCCGTGTCCTTTACACGCACGGCCCCACTCGCAATCGCTCCACTCACGCAAAACCCTGGTAACATGTAAGCCCCCGATTCAGTCATCTGCTGCCTGTATCAAGCTCGGTTGCAACCAAGTAGCGTAGAAAGCTCTTCAACTCTGCGAACGATCAGCGGCAAGGTGATGGTACTCACCGGAAGTGCTGCGGTAGCTGCAGCCATGTCTGCCGTGGGCTCGAACAATGCCGCGGCGGGCCTCTCGATCCAAGCCGCTCTCGATCCCATCTGGGCGAGACCCCTTACCACTTGTGCACTGACCTTTCACTCCCGGCCCACGCACTAACCTCAGCTCGATCCAAGCACCTGTCCCAAGGTCAGCAACCCGTGTCAAGTATTCCTCGGCGCCTGGTTAATTTACGGACATGCGTCTCGCTGCTTAACCTCCCCGCCTGGCGGCCAGGCCTCTTGTCAGGCGAGTTGGGAGGTGTCACAGCTTCCGCGAGCACATGCGCACACTCATGGCCAATACTCCGCATCCTCAGGCCAGCAGGCTCCGCGCACAACAAACCACATGCAGAATCTAATACACGGCCTACTGGCGCTGCTCGGGGACCTGGGTGAGCAACCCCTTACCCTGGATGAACGATGCGATGTTGTCGAGAACGAGGAGCTCCATCTTGCGCTGCGTGTCCTTGGTCTCGGTGCCCATATGCGGAAGGAGGGTGATCTTGTCGTTGGCGATGAGGCGGGGGTTGACATTAGGCTCGTCGGGGAACACGTCGAGGCCGGCGGAGAAGAGGTGTCCGCTCTCGAGGGCGTCGATGAGCGCGTCTTCGTCGACGACTCCTCCGCGCGCAGTGTTGACGAGCACGCTCCCCTTCTTCATCTTGGCGAACTGCTCGCGCCCAAACGACCCCTTGGTCTTGTCGTTCAACGGGAGGTTGAGGGACACGACGTCGCTCTGCGCAAGCAGCTCGTCCAGCGAGCTGCAGTAAGTGCAGTCAAAGTCGGGCTTGGGGCTGATCTCGCGGCGGTTGTAGTACAGGATCTTCATGTCGAACGCGAGCATGCGGCGCGCGTACGCCGACCCGATGCCGCCCATGCCGACGATGCCCACGACCTTCTGGTCGGGGTCGAGCGCGGGCACAAGCCCGCTCTTCCACTTGCCGGCGCGCACATTCGTCTCGGCGCGGTGGAACTGGCGGAGCGCCGAGAGCGTGAGGTACGCCGCGACGGTGGCGGTAGCCGAGTCGACGGCTTTGGGGGTGTGCGAGACCTCGATGCCACGCGCGGTCGCCGCCGCCACGTCGATCTGGTCGTACCCCGCCCCGTTGTGGGCGATGAGCTTGACGCTCGCCGGCAGGCGGTCGATGAACGCCTTGTCGAACAGCCCGACGGCGGACACCGAGTCGTTGTGCCGGTAGATCGCCGTCACGCCCTTGTACTTTGCGTCCCAGTCGTTGAAGAACTCGTCGACCGAGTTCGAGTCGAGCTGCACGACATCGGCAATGTCCTGGAACTTCTCGGCGCAGTCGGGCTGGGTCCACACAAGCCCCGTCTTGGGGTTGGCTGATGTCAGCGGTGTGGCGACAACAGGTGGATACCGCGCCGGAGAACTCACCACAGATAAGAACACGGGGGCGCTGGGTCATGGCGGCGAGTAGATGAGTACTGGGGATGAGTTGGGAAAAACGGCGCCAGGCGATTCATGTATATGTGGTGGGCTGCTGAAGCATTGCCGCGCCGGGCCGTTGTCCGGCCGGCGCACCGGTCCGAGATCCGGTGGCTGACATTGTGGACTGAACCGCGCTGAACCGTGCCGCTCGATATCAGGCCACGCGATGAGCACGAGAGAATCAGGCCACGCGACAAGGGAGTGGAGCCCAGCTGATCCGCGATCCGCGATAGGCCGTGATCCGGTGATCCGGTGACAAGATGAGCAGTTGACCTCGCTAAAGAATCAACACGGACGCACGGAGTAAAGCGGCCGGCATACTACCTCGGCAGATACGGGCGGAGGTTAGTAACATGTTCAACCCCGCTTGCCGTGTACTTGCCGATGCCGAAGCCATGCCGAGCGATAAGCATGCCTGATGCCGATATGCAAGGTGGCCAGGTGATGCAGATCAACGTAGAGTAGAGCGCTCTGGATCTCATGATGGAGTCCCGTGTGGAGCGCCACATTTGTCACGACACCACTTGATTCGACACGGGCTGGGGCCGTTCCGTCCTTGCCCCGGCCGTAGCACGTCCCTTCCACCTACAGTACACAGACGTACAAGTCGCGACTAGACACTACATCGGTATCTTCACGCCGAACTTGACGGAGTCAGCCGTTTCCCGTGCTCCTGCCTCATGTGGGGCGAGGAATGTCAATGCTGTGCACCCGTCCCGGGAGCCGATGCACAGGCTGATGCAGGACAGGTGTTGAACGTGGGATGGTGAAGCACGCTGTCGCCTGTTTCGACTGGCACCAGTGAGGTATGTCAGTGGTGCTATAATCAGCAGCCGCGCCGGAAGTGAATAGGGCTCGGAGGGTTGTTCAGGATCTGGCGATCGTTGCGATACACAAAATGAAGGGACTTGGTGTTGCTGATCAATGTTGTCGAACATGTGTCTTAAGTATGGCGGTGAACCATCCGGAACCTTCTTGGGCATTCTGCGAGTATTGGAGTGCTTGACTAACATGTATTACGATAACATTTAAAGAGGATGAAGGCAATCACAGTTCCTGGACGAACATGCTGGGTAAGCGTTGACTGGTATGCTGGTCAGCCTCTAGCAAATGGCCTGAAATTGCGTGGTCAGAAATGCTGACGGCAGCTACGGCAGGCAGTCATAGTCCAGCAAAGGGTCATCCGCACTGTGGGAAACGCTGGGCGCGGAGTCAAAACACAAGGTGGCATGCCACGATCACGGCCGATCGTCACGCAGGACCTACGACCAGCCCGATCCCGAGAAGCCCGAGAGGGCCCCAGCAAACACGGCCGCGCACATGGCCGGCACGTCAGTTACGCCAAGCAAGCCTCACCTCCCACACTTGCTCCCAACGGTGTACTTGCGCGCCGCCTAGTCAGCCCGCAGACAGGTGGGAGGAGCCGCTTCATATGCAGAGGTAGTCACCGAGCTTCCAGATACCGAGAGCGATGGACGATATCAAGGTGCGAGCGCGTACTGCAGGTCGCCACGCACCCAATCGCCACAGACCCCCTACACCCTTCTACACACTTCGGTCTTGCTTCGGTCTTGTCACCGGCCCTTTGCGGAAATAGTACAACAGTCAACAGCTCTCTCGTTTGACATCATACACTCCCATTCTTCTCTACGTTGAGCCGAGGTTGCTTCTTCGTGGTGATCGCCCAAAAAAAAAAAAAAAAAGTGGCGCCGATCAGCAACTACCATCCCCTAAGCCACCACCGCCGCAACGCCGCCCCCGCGTCCCGCCCCTGTCCTTGGCACTCGCCGTCGCCGTCTCGATGGGCTCGCCCACCGCCTCGACGTCCACGTCGCCCATCGCGCCGACAGGGGCAGGCGACGATCCCCCGCGCAAGCCGCCCCGCAAACTCAAGCGCTCCGCCGATCAACTGCACCGGAACCAAGCCTGCCTGACCTGCCGGCGCCGACGGATCAAGTGCGATGCCGCGCGGCCGCACTGCTCCAGCTGTGTGCGCAGCTTCCGGTTCCTGGCACGCACTCAACCCGATCCGGAACGCGACGCGCGAGGTGTTCAGTGCGTCTTCGAGAACAACGAACCAGAAGAGCCCGAAGAGGAGGATCCGCGCGCCGCTGTCGCAAAGCTCGAAGCCAGAGTCGGTGAGCACCATTCTCCTTTCATTGCAAGCACTGACCATAGCCGAGCTGCAAGGCGAACTCGACCGGTTAACCAGTCGCTCGCCGAGCATAGCCACCACTCCCGTGTTTGGGCAGACGCAGCCCATGACGCCCGTCCGTACCGAACGTCACCTCTCCTCGCCCTCCATCTCGCAACACACCTCCCCACAGATGCCCCAGCATCTCTTCGCCCAGCCTCATCTCTGGCCCAGCATGGACCTCGACCCCACCAGTCAGCACTTTGGCGCGCCCTCCTACGATCCCGGCTTCCCCTACGGCGCGACAGGCCTGCCCCCTCTCCATCCCCACGGCGTGCAGTCGACCAGCGCCACGTCCCCCGTCTCGGCTGGCCCAGACGGCATGAGCTGGGCAGGGCAAGGCGGCCCATCCATGCCTCAAGCCTCCTTCCACATGCCAGACGGCAACCCGCTCGGACTCGAGCTCGAGACGCATGTGGGCGACGCCATGTCCCGCTACGTCGAAATGTCCATGGGCATGGGTGGAGCTGAGAGGCCGACCGACGAGCGTCCGCCCACTGGGCGCTCCGACTAGCCAATCTGCCCGTCGCTATCGGGGCACGCGCAGGCGCATTTCGGGATCTCGGTGTGGTGCGGGCTCACAACACGGAGATCAATGATCATGTTCACACATTCCGTCACCAGCGCAGGGTGGGGGAGATATTCAGCAGAGTGGGGAGGCTCGTTTCAACATCACCTCGGCTATCGACGGCTGCTATTCGGAGCCGCAGAGTAACCTCATCTGCATCTGCATCTGCATCAGGAGGGCTGGACGTTCGGCGGGGATCTTGTGGTGACCGAGAGAGATGGAGCAAGGCACGCCCGCGCAAAGGCGCGGCCTACACAGCATGCATTCGGGTTTTGGATTGCGCGTTTCGGGAGGGCAGGGGTCAGCTGTCCCGACTGTCGGGCGATGTGCACCCCCCTCACCCTGTCCCGGAGATCTGGAAGGCGAAGCAACCAAACAACGGCATTGTGGCACACGTCTGCCGACCAATAAGCCGGGGCTGTGTCGTACCAGCGACCAGGCCGCGAAAAGCGCAACAGGTGCAGACTTCGCTTAAGACGGGTTCGTCCAATTTGTTCCAGCCCAAACCCCTATGCCAGCAGGGCCGAGACCCAGGCCCTGGCTCCACAGTGGCACATCCGGCCTGCGCATCCTCTCGCTGCCAATCGTCGATGGCAGCGCGGTAAGATACGCCACCCCCTGTGGGAGGTTGTGGAGCGCGATGCAGAGAAGAGGAAGCTTCCGCCAGGCAACAAGGAGCTTGTTGCTTCGCGGCGCCACGGAATGCCGTGGGATAGCAGGCTGGTCCAGGGCCGGGTAACCGTCCCAGTCCACAAGGGGCCGGTTGTAACCGCCGAGCCCATGTGTGGCGGAGGGTTCTGACACTGCACACGCGCTGTGGCGGCATGGTGAGTGGCAGCTCGCCAAACCGAGTGGCGGTGGGCATGTTTATGCTGCCGTACATGGCAGTAGCTTGGAGATACTCACGGACTAGTATCGTACTCTTCCCACACCGAGACGGCCATTTGACTGTTACGACAGCCAGTTACGGGGGCAGGGCCAGGGTGTGTGTCCCCGTAGTGCGTTTAGAAGGAGATGTCGCAATGAATGTGGCAGCGGGGAAGCTGGAACGGAGTTATAAGTCGTAGATGTCGAACGATATATTCGGAGCCAGGTGCTAGCGTTTAAGCCACTGGGATGTTCTCTTGGCGAGTCGGAGCGTGCCACGGACCAGCCCGTGTCGGACAGCCCAACAGCATATATATCGAATCTGCCAGAAGGCTCTACATGCGTCCTCCGTCGCATCGCGCTCGGTCTCCCCTCGGTGACCGTAACGATTGCCTCGGTAAGAAGCAGCAGGCCCGACATGTCATCGTCCGCGTCAGCGCTCCGCAGCCTTTCTGCGCCTCCGTAGTACACAGGATGAACGTGGGCTGCCAAGAAAAGCCGACGCGGTAGAAACGGCGACAGCTATGCTCGATGAATGCCTCGTTGGGGACGAGCTATTGGAGAACGCCCGGAGATGGCAGTCCTCGTCAGCGTTGTTGACACCTGCCGAGAGGATACTTGGCGCAGGCACTCGTTGCATCTACCAACGTCGCAAAAAAACCACGCATACACGCACAGGCGAGATGCATGTCTGGCAACTGCCAGGGATCATGTGCATGCAGCACATCTGGTGATGGGACGGGAAGGAGGAAATGATGATCAGCGCGTGGCACCTCGGTGACGGCTCGGTTACCACCAGCATTTCGTTCAACCACCGACTTCACTGCCTCAGTTCGCGCCATCAACACTGACTGCCGTTGCGACACACGATCGGCATCGCGCCTGCCAAGAGTGTCTTCGCGGCGTTTCTATTCGACGGTAGAAGCGGTGTCGGCTTTTGTTCGATGCCAGGTCGGTGGCTGCCGCGCCGGAGAATCCTCTGAAATTTCAGCAATCCTAGTTTTCGTGGCTGGATGCGAACATGGCGAAACAGCGTTCCAGGAAGATCAGCCACAGCGTTGGAATTCAGAGTGGGTTGTCTGTGCCTCTGGATCTGCCTGCGAGAAACCCAGGGGACAGGCCAGCGAGTCACGATTGGAAGAAGGGGGAAGTAGACGCACCCCTTTGCGACCTCGTATTGCTTCGATGTGGCTATTTCACCCCGCCGCGCCTGTCGAATTTGTGGGCACACACCACTTCACGTAAATGGCGTCGCTTGCCACATCCCGCGGCCCGTAGGAACGGGGGGGTTGAGTGAGCGGCGCTTCGTCGGGTAACGTTCTGGAGCCGCAACAAGGTGGTGAGGACGCATGGTCACGAGTTGACATCCCTGTGGGTTTTACAGGACCCGGGCGGGGCTGGGAATGATTTTACGGACAAACCCACGCGCCAAGAGGGAACGCAGGACCCGCGCCTCGCGCAGACATGATCCTGTACGTTCCTCGTCGCCAATGTGACTGACGCTGGGATCTTGTGGGGAAGTGCTCGATCATTAGCCACACAAGTTACGCCGGTACTGTCCAAGACCAGACCAAGAGTTTACCCAGGCGCCGTAAGACTGCCGCAGGGTGGCACCGCCCTGCGGCAGTGATGGCATGGACTCTCGCCGACGAGGGCCGTTCTCACGCCGAGAACTTTCAAAGGTTTCTCCGAGTAGATGAGACAAACGGCGTTCACGCCCCCGCCAGGTCCGGAGCTGGCCTCTGGTGAGCGTGGTACACGGGTATTCCCAAGGGCGAGAAAGCGGACCTCACTCGACGATTGGCGACTAACGACTTGCGCTTGGCGCGTGAAGTCTTCCCACAGCTAGCTCAGCGTTTGGCGGGACAAGAGCGATGTGCACATGCGGTGCCACCAGTGACGGGCGCCGAGATCAGTTTCTCCGTTAGTGAGCGGTGAGCGCCGCCTCGCCCATCATGAGTGTTCCACAGAAAGTCATGGATCGGGACGGAGCAAAGTCAGTTGCGTCGACCAGGCCTTCTGGTGACATCAGTCACAGAGCGGAAGAGCAAGGCCGTGTGAAGGTGTGAGAGCACAAAGGCACGACGTCGCCCCACAAGCATACATTACCTCGCCGGACGCCGAGTCCGCTGTGGAAAATTAGTAAGAAGAAAATGTGGCGCGGTGTTGAAAGAGAGTCACGACGTTTGGAGGTGGTGAGCGGCGGTGTCCGACCGGCCGCGGTGCATGGAAAGCAGGCGATTTCCCTGCCCATGGCGGCAATCGGCAATCGGACACGTCCAACTGCCTGATAGGCCCTAGAAGCGGGGTGATGGTGCGGAACGTGACTGAGCGCCAAGACGACGGCGATGGCCGGCCGGCCGCGGACAGCGCCCATCAGTCTCAGATCCAATCACAACCACTCTATCTTCTCGAAGTGGATCAGTATGGATTAGGTCAGGCTGCTTACGGTCAACGATGCAGCAGTCAGCCAGGATGTTGCAGTTTGCTCTAGAAATCAGAAGATGCGTTCTGCCACAACAACGATCAATGGCAATCCCGCCGCATCCGCGCCAGCTGATCGTCGATCGGACTGTGACTTGACGTCTGGCCTAGCTAGACCTTGAGGACTCCGCGTTGATCCTCACAGTGTGCTATTGATCGCGGCGAGCAATCTTTCCGTGAAAGATATGGTTACCAGAACAACAGTGGTGAGCTGTTCGAATCCGTCGCGTAGCTGAGCTCTCGGTCCACGATGCTGCGATCTTGCTGATATCCGAACTGCACCGAACGTGCTGGCTTGTCCACACCAAGTGGCTCAACGAGGTGCTCGTCCTCGCATAGGTGGACCTCCGTGCTGCGAGTCACATCTCGAGCGACGTCTTCCCCTTTGCTCATCTGCATCACCTTGCTCTCCTTGCTGTGGATCCTCAAATTGCGCTACGCAATGCCAATCATCACAATGCACTCACGCCCCACAGTCGTCTCCAACACCTCACCTCCGCTCGCAGCAATGATGACTGCGCCTCCAAGCTTGCGCAGGTGTCATGCTCATGAGTGCGCTGGGTCAGGTGGGCGTGGTGGGCGTGCGGTGTGGGGATGGTGCGGCATAGGACCTGATCGAGCCCCCCTTCTCGTATCCGGAAGCTGGAAGGGTGGTGACGTCCGAGTCGAGTTCCGATACAACCGTGTTTGCCACCCACCTCTGTCCGCTGCTCATTCCGTCGTTGAGCGCTGCCTCCATTGCCCTCTACACACTCACCCTCCTTGTCCTTGCTCTGCGTAACTCCAACGACTCGGCGAATCTGCACTGTGAAGTCTCCTCGAGCCGAGTCGTCATCCTACTCGCTCCAGTTGCCACCCAGTCGCCACTCGCCACGAGGCTAGGGCAGTTGCCGATCACTCTTATCAACGCGTCCATCCCTCCCGTCGCCCACCCATCCGCTCTCTCGTCACCTCTTCATCCCTCATCACAGCCCCCACCCAACGCCTCTCACCATCGCACTCAGCACTGCTCACATATATCGTCACCCTTCTTCTTCTTCTCCACGCCGTCCCCACGCCACGCCGCCCGCCGTAACTTGTCCTGCCTCGGCCTACCCGCACGTGTTCCGCTCCTCATACCAGATCGCCGCCGCGCGGCACTCATACCTTTGACATGCCCTCGCCGCACCACCCCAAACGGCCGGCGGGGGCTGTGCGGCGCATGCGCGCCGCCCAACGTGAGTGCGAATGCATTGGGCTGGGCAGAAGGCGGACGCTGACTGCAGCTCTACCAGTCGAGTGGGCCTCCACATCACCGCACAGCACTGACGGCAGCGAAGCCCAGTCTCTCTCGTCACTCTTCAGCAACCTACCATCAATCAGCGGCATCTCGGAGATGGCGGGCGTCGGAGCTCTGAAGTCATTTCTCCCCAAGAGCCCTAGCCCGAGTGTCAATCCCCTTCCTACCGTGGAAGCCGCAGGCGGGGCGTGGGCTGACGCGGACCTCGGCAGTGGGCGGAGGTGAGATTTTCGCGTTTCTATGATGCTGACTGCAGTCGCGTGCTAATAGCATGGGCGCAGCGGGCCGTGCAGGTGTTCGCGTTGAGCGACGGCGTCATTCCTGATGACCCGCATGTTCCGGAGACCTTCCCCGCCCCAGTTGAAATCGCAACCATCCCCAGCGTCTTGTACGCCAGCGACGCACAGTTTTCAGCTCTTCCCGGAGTACAAGAGTGCCGCACGCAGCGCAACGAGACTGTGCTAAATGCATGTCTTCTCCATCATCGCATGTGGGGCGAACATGGACCTGTTCTCGCCGTATGGTCAGCTCCGAAGCACGGATGACGAGCTGACAACAGCACCCACTCGCCGGAGTCCCGCGGCCTGCAGGGCCCCCTTGGCGTTTCGCTCATCAGCCTCCGTACTGGGCGAGCATACCGGCGTCTTGACGTCGGCAAAGGAATCGCCGGTTCCGTGACCGCCTCTCAGCGGGCCATTGTCATCGTAAGTTGCCGAGGTTGCGCTGCTGATGGCAGACAACGTCGCACCCCTCGCCCTCGATCTATGTCGTCAACCAGGATCTTGAGCTTGTTACGCCATCGATAGTCGGTCTGCCAGCGCATCCGCAGAGCTTCCTTCCGGTGGTGGCACTATCCGGTCGGCTGCTTGCACTAGCCTCTAGCGAGCCGGCTGCTACACCAGGGCCTCATGGTCTGGGATCGATCGTCACTGCGTCAATGACACGGCCGCGCATCAGCAGCGTCAGCAGCCAAGGCTCGGCGTCCACAGCCGCGCCGCCGACCGCACAAGGCGCGATCCTCAGCTCGGCCGTCGAGCTCGGCGGTGGTGTGGCACGCGGCGTCTGGGCTGGTCTCAAGGCGGGCGCCAAGGCAGCTAGCCAGGCCAGCTCCGGGCGCTTGGCGTCGAGTGCACCAAACGATCGCGTGCTTGAGAACCTCTCTTCACCCACCTCTGAAACATGCGAGAGCCGGTCCCACGAGGATGCGGACATCGCGTCGCCCAAGCCGCTCGGCGGCGTGTGGGTAAAGATTCTCGACCTATTTCCCGCATCATCCGTCGAGCCCGAGCTTATCGCTCACTTCCGACTCCCTTCCCTCCGACACCTGGTCGCTGCGATGCCAACGCAAAGCCCTCGCTCCACTATACCTCGCGACCAGCCAGTCGTGCTCCTTAATTTCTCTCCTGATGGCACAAGGCTTTTCGCTGCTCCAGCCGACGGCCGTGCTTTTCACGTGCTCGAAGTGCGGCCCAGGGGAGCGATGCTCTCGCGGCCCGGTCCGCCAAAAGGCGAGGTGTGGGACACGTACGTTCTGCGTCGCGGCAATACCACAGCCAGCGTCCGCTCCGTTTCGTGGTCACCCGACGGCAGATACGTTGCGGTTGGTACAGGGCGGGGGACCGTTCGTGAGTTTTTGCATCTATTGCCATTAACAGCAGACGTCTTCCCCGTTTGCCCTGGCGGTGGGAAGCCTACAGCAGCAAGCCACGTACCGCTGAAGCTAACAAACGCTCATATTCTTCCGGCACTGTCAGTGGAGATCGCGCCGTGCGCTCGAATCCGGCCATATCGAGCAGGAGTGTCTGAGAACACGCAAGAGAAGGCGGATGCCGAGGGTATGACCGCAAATGCTGTTGCCATGTTTGCCGCCCTCCGCACCCACCCGCTCGGCAAAGGAACGTTGTGCCAGGACATTGTCATCTTCCGTTCGGCCAAAGCAGAGCTCGACCTCGCCCGCCTTGCTGCCCACCAGGTTGCACTTACAGCGGCGAGCCCGCCAGCTGAGGCGCATCGGAGACTCAGCAGTAATCTGACGGAAATGATGCGGCAGAAGGCAGGTCTGAGAAGCGAGAGCGACCTCGACATTAAGTCAGCCGTCGTTGCGCGCTGGGCGCTGCCTATCGGCGAGGGAGGGTTCATGGACATGGTGACGCTTCCAGCAGTCATGGACTCGAAGCAAATGGATCCCGGTGCTGCGGACGGCGGGCGCGGCAGCATTCACTATGCCGAGATTCGCACGCACAGCACGAGTCCGAGAATTCTCCCATCATCCATCTACCTTTCGCACCAGGCAACATTCCACGCCGCAATCCCGACTGACGAGTTTTCTCCACTCTCCGTGCTGGACAAGGTGGCGCGCACGCGGCGCCTTGTATTCCGCCCCGAAGTTGAGGTACACCACCCCGCCCCTCCAGAGGCTAGTTCGTTTGACGAGCCGCTCAGCAGCGCCCTACACTCGATGATGGACGCTCGTCCCTCGCCCCAGGTGCCTGCGCTGCCAAACGGCTCGCCGTCCAAAGCCGGGTTATGGGGTTCCATCCCTATCCGTCGCGCAGCTGCTAACCTCGGCGAAGGCCTAGATGTTGTGCGGCGCGAGTACGCGCGCGCTCAGCATAAGCGCAGTCGGCGCCGGAGTGCGGCGAGTGGCACGCCATTATCGTTTGAGGATGACACCGTGTTTGCAACGATTGAGGACGACGCAAGCTCAGCACCCAGTTCTGGACCTCTCCCGGCTACGGATGGCGGAAGCACGGACGCCGAGTGGGGAGATAGATGGGAGGATGAGTACCGTCGAGCAGTGGAGGACGATGGCGGTGCCGAGGACCTCGTCCTAGGTTTACTTGATGAGGAGGAAGACGAGCGGAGGCGATGGGAGCGCCAGCAGAAAGTACGAGAGAAGGAGCAGGGTAAGCCGTGACTTGTGGGCTTCGCAGGTAGGGAGGAGTATCCGGGATGTGTCAGAAGAAGCACGCATAAACCATAAACCACCATCATCAATTATATCTTGCATGCATGTGCATTTGTTCATGAATCACATGGATTGTTATCGAAGGCGGAAAGAAGGTGGAGGTCTTTCATCGGCCGAAACGTCACAGCTGTGGACTGATGCTGGCAACGCCATGTACGCGTGCACCGGTCACCTCCACATCGTCAACTTTCCACATCACCATGCCACCAAACAAGGGCGGAAACTCGAAGAAGGAGGCTGGCCGCGCTAAGAAGGCCGAGAACGAGGTGGGTCCATGGCCTGCGGTGCAGATGCGAACGTAGAGCTGCCGTACTGCGAGCGGTTTATGTCGGCTTTGCAGTCGCAGGCGACCCCATCAGCATCGGATTGGCCAGGGGGAGGGGCGCTAGTCGGTGGCAACTAACATGCAGGCGAAGAAAGCCAACGAGGCAGCCAAGACCAAGGAGAAGGCCGAGGCAGACAAGTGGAAGTCAGGCGGTGAGTTGCGGAGCTGAGCGAGGCGAGGGGCGTGTGTAGCCGCCTCCCTCATCAGGGGCTTTGTGCTGACGGAAGCCAAGGGAGCGTCCAAGGCCGACTTGGAGGCCGCGAAGAAGGCCGAGCTCGCGGCCAAGAAGGCGGAGCGCGAGAGACTGCTTGCGGAGGAAGAGGCGAACGCGCCGGTAAAGAAGAAGGCGCCAACCGCCAAGGACAAGAAGGCGGCGGCCGAGGCCAAGCTCAAGGCACAGACGGCGAGCATCGCCGCCGTGTTCCGGACCGACGACCCCGCTGGGCTGCGCCGCGACGAGGATCGCAAGGTCGACGAGCTGAGCGCCACCGGCATCGAGGGCATGCTCGAGGCGCTCGAGGTGGTCAATGCCAAGACTAGCGACCAGGCTATGGGCGCAAAGGTGAGTGGCTGGGAAGACTGGCAGTGGGCGGGAGGTGAGCTAACCTTCAGGCTGGTGAGATCGAGAGGCACCCCGAGAAGCGGTACAAGGCCGCCTTTGCGGCTTACCTCGAGCGCGAGATGCCGAAGCTCAAGGAGGACGTGAGTCGTGCACTCCGCGGATCGCCCCAAAACCGATCGGCTGACCCCAGCACCCGGGCCTACGCCAGAATCAGATGCGCGAGATCATTCACAAGCAGTTCCAGAAGGCGCCCGAGAACCCGTTCAACCAGGTCAGCGTGGCGTACAACGCCAGCAAGGATGACCGCCTTGACACGCTCAAGAAGACGATGAAGGCGCGCGAGGACAAGTACCGCGTCGAGAGCGAGTAAGCGCCCGTGGTGTGCTTGGCAGTGGAGCTGTTGGAGCCGCGGCTCGACTGGCTTGACTAGAGTGTAGATATGCATGTAGATCATTGTCGCCGCGGGCGGATAATCCGGTGGTTCTGCTGCTGAGCGCCCCCTTGTGATAAGGCTCATCTCGATCTCGCTATGCGTCTTACGCAGAACCAAACAGTGGTCACACGATGAGCTATTGATGGGCTCTTCTGCGCTCCACTTCACTCCCTGAGTTTCACTGACTGCAGACTGATCCAGCTCTCCGCTCTTCCGCATCAGCTTCTTCTCCAATCTTGTCTCGCTGCACCAGTTCGCTCGCAATGCTAGGTCGAATGTCACATCCCCGGTTGTACAAAGCAAAGAAAGCCGCTTAAGCCTTCTGCTTGGCCGCGCGACGAGCGTCACGCTCCTGGGCGACGTCGAGCTTGACACCCTTGCCCTTGGGGAGCGAGATCTGGGCCTTGGCGCCCTCACCGATAACGAAAACGTTGCCGATACGGGTCGCGAAGGTGTGGTCAAGAACGTCACGGATGTGAACAATGTCGAAGCCGCCGAGGTGGCGCTCCTTGTGGACAATGACACCCGAACGGCCCATGTTACGGCCGCCAGTGACCATGACGACGTTTCCGGGCTCGAACTTGACGTGGTCGACGATCTTGTTCTGGATGAAGTCGAACTTGACGGAGTCGTTGACCTTGATGTCGGGAGAGGGGTAGCGAATGGTGCGGCCGTCGTGGGTGACGATGTGGGGGACACCCTTGGCACCAAGAGCGACACGCTTCACCTTGAGGAGCTTGAACGAAGCCTCCTCAGGGGTGATGCGGTGGATGACGAAGCGGCCCTTAACGTCGTAAAGGAGACGGAAGTGCTCGCCCGAAGCCTCAATGGTGATCACGTCTGCAAGTTAGTACCAGCACTCACACTCAAGGCGGGGCTTGAGAAAATGTCCAGAAGGACTGGTCTCTCCGGACCATCACCCACCCATGAAGCCAGCGGGGTAGGTCTCGTCGGTGCGGACCTTGCCGTCCACCTTGACGAGGCGCTGCTTAAGGATAGCAGTGACCTCCTTGCCGGTGAGGGCATACTTGAGGCGGTTGCGGAGGAAGACCGTGAGGGGAAGCGACTCGCGGAGCTTGTGGGGACCCGGCGACGGGCGGGGGGCGTAGGTTCCGCCGAGCTTGTCGAGGAGCCACGACGAGGGAGCTGCGAGGCGCTTGAGGTGCTTCTTAGGACCGCGACCCTGTTGGTTAGACATTGCCATGGAAATTTGGCAGCGCAACGGCTGGCCGGAGAGCTCTAAGGAGAGGGACGTCGAGATCGCGGGTTGACCACAGCGGCGGGGCAGTGGGCGCGCACATCGACGCACACGCTCGCTGCTCCCTTCGCTCCATCGACACACGACCACCCCTCGGCCTTGCGCATTCGCACTGGGACCCGCGGCCACCAGCTCGCGCAGCGCTCCCTCCCCGGTCGGGGCATCGAAGGGCCACGCGCTCGAATGTGTTGCTCTCCGCCGATGCCGATGCCGTCGTCGCAGCCATGTCGCGGCGACTCACCATTTTTGGTTGAAGGATGAAGTTGGCAGTGCGCGAACGTCTCGACCTCGACGGCCGCGCGCGGACGGGCAGCGAGTGTCGCAGGGTGCAGGAGCCGGCCAAAATGCAAATTTCCGAGCGTGGCGGCTTATCGCCGAAGCCTTCTTTACGTCCGACGCACGCGTACAGCACGTGTTGCGGAGATTACAGGCGACTCCGCGTAAGCCTCAGGGACGACGTCATGACCCCAGACACGTTCGACGCGACCTCCACCCTACCTCACCACCATACTGACCACCATGTCCGTTGACCTCGATGCCGCCCTTAAGTTCGCCGTCTCCATCGCCAAGGAGGTGAGGATCAGAGTGAATGCGCTGAGACCAGGCTGGCCAGATGATGCGGGATGGGCAGGCCCGCCGCTTCTCCCAGGACGCCGGGCAGGAGGAGAAGGCCAACTCTGTCGATGTGAGTCTCACTCAGTTCACACGCCCCGCTCACGATAGCTTGTTACCGAGTGCGACCAGCAGGTCGAGAAGTTCCTCGTCGCCAAGATCAAGGCCGAGTACCCGGACCACAAGTTGTGCGCCCAAGCCTGTCTACGTAACTCACGCCAGCATTGGCGAGGAATCGTATGACGGGGAGAAGGTCACGGACGACCCGACGTGGATCGGTGAGCTCCCGCTGTTTCATGGGTAGCTGACGTCCAGTTGAGTGAGTGTTAATGAGCTTCTGGCGCCTGACTCTAGCCCCATTGACGGCACGACCAACTTCGTGAGCTGAACAGACTCGGCTTAGCTCACACAGATCCACGGCTTCCCAATGGTTGCGACCTCGATCGGTCTGGCGATTGGGGGCATCCCGGTCCTCGGCGTGATTTACAACCCTTTCCTCGACCTTCTCGTGCGTGCAGCCGCCTCACCGCTTACAGCAGTACACTGGCGCCGAGGGCCGCGGCGCATACATGAATGAAAGCATCAAGCTGCCCACGGCTGTGCGCTCGCTGGACTCGCTCAGCGAGGCTCTGTGAGTCTACCAAGAGTCACTCAACTGACAACAGTGTTGCTGTTGAGTACGGCTCCTCGCGCCGCGACCCGGCTCTCTCCAACAAGCTTGACACGTTCAAGCGCCTGACGGGCGACAAGCGTGATGGCCACAAGATGGTGCACTCTCTCCGCTCCGTGGGAAGCGCCGCGCTCAACATCTGCTTCGTCGCCGCTGGCCAGCTTGACGCGTACTGGGAGATTGGCGTAAGTTTTCCCTAGTATATGAGAGCTGACATCAGTGTTGGCCTTGGGACGTCTGCGTGCGTAGACGAGACAAACAAGGGAGCCCCGCACTGACAACAGGCCGGGATGGCCATCCTCAAGGAGGCGGGCGGCGCGTCTTATGCGGGCAAGATGACGGAGAAGGGCTGGACCGGCGAGCCCAACGCTGCTATCATGGGTACGTCTGCTTCTTGGGCGCCGCACAAGGCAGACCGCTGACTGCAGCTGGGCGCAAGTATCTCTTCATCCGCCAGGTTCCTGCTGCCAAGGTAATCAAGCGCTTAGCTCATGCTCACCCTGCAGGGCGACACGGTGCGGGCTGCTCAGGCCACCCTCGCCAAGGAGCTCTACGATATTGTCGAGGAGTGGGACCCGGCGTCGTAGACCGAGGTGCTGGCAATGTGGTAGAATCTAGATATGCATCGGAGTACAGAAGAGGGGAAGAAAAATGCCTAGCAGCACCCGCCGATACTGCCGCATCTCGACGCCCTTCGAATACCTTCAGATCTTGTAAGACGTGGAGAAAAACGAAGAGGGTAAAGATGGTAGATGTCCCACTCCGCCCGCGGACGCCACGAGATGGAGCTCGCTTTGTCACAAGTAGTCACGCCCGGCCGACTAAAGCCAGTCGCTCCCTGGGCAGAGAGGTGTTGATCTTGCCCCCCTTTCCCCGTCGGACACCAGTGGAGTTGGGTGTCAAACGTGAATAAAGGGGCTGTGTAAAGGAGTTGTGGGGAGAGGTAGAAACGGGGGGTAGACGGGAGGAGAGAGGGGAGAAGAGAGGAGGGGACGAGAGGGAAGTGGCAGGGAGGAGGGGAGAAACGAGGCATAGTGAGTGCTCTTTACTGTAAGTCAAGGCGAAGGGGTCAGCGTAGTGGCTTCGCATCGACGGTGATGTAAGCATGTCGACGAGTTGAGAAGAGGTGGAGAGTGAGGAGAAGAATAACCAGCCGCGAGTTTAAGAGGAAGGAGCGCTCTGGGCGAGAAATTGTTGGGTGCGAGTGATGGACACGTGGATATTGACGTGTGGTTATTCCGTCGCTGATAATCATTGCTGGCTAATTTGGACCGAAGTCGGTTGTGTGATGTGCGAATGAAATCTAGAATAGAATGACGACATGGACCAGATTAGATCTCCCTTAGTCCCTCCGATCAGGCCGTGCGCATCGGACACGGTGCACCGTGGCTGCCGCGTGGATCCAGCGACGGAAGCTGCTTCTTTGAGTAACTATGGGCGAACGGTTAGGCTCTGTGCAATCCGCTTGCAGCATGCCGTCGTCGAGGGTCGCTTCAGGCATGAGAGCAGCGCCATGCCGGTGTCGCGGCTGCGCCCGTTGCCGCCCGTCGAATCAATTCGTGTAATTCAAAAGCGGATCAAAGGGGATCAGCATCAAACGTGCCCTCGCCCTCCATGCGTTGCTTCTGCTACTTGCCCTCGCAGGCCTCGCAGCCCTGGGGGTCCATGGGACTGGGGTCGATCGCTCGCTGGATTACCCCTGATCCTCCTAATCCCCCTGAGCAAGTATCAACAAACGGGTGGCCAGCGCCGCCAATTCCGCCGAGCTGTGTTGCCTGCGTCGGCATGAGGCATGAGGCATGAGGCATGAGGCATGGCAGGTCGTGGCAGGACGCGGATACGTGGACAATTGGGCAATTGGGCAACGCAATTTGATCATTAGAGGCGGAGGGAAGAGGGGGCACAGCTGCGTACTGGCCCTGGAAGTTCGGCTCGCAGTGCGTCGAGTCCTGGAGGATGCGCGTCGGATGGGATGGCTGGTTGATACCCAAGACTTCGCGCAGAGCCAGCGTGCCTGAGGCCTTGAGGTGTAACGGTCGTTCGCAATCTCTTGCAGCTCGCAGCTCGCAGCTCGCGGCTTCTACTCGGCCTGATCTCCTGATCTCTTGCCCGTGGCCCAGCGATCCAGCGACTCGCGGCGAACGGCATGAGTCCGAAGGCCGGACGCAGGACGCAGGTCACACACCTCGTGCACACACTCACCCTTCATTCTCATTGCCGTCGATCCTCTCACGCACTCTCCCGGCTCTCCCTCTCCTCCTCCTCCTCCTCCCCCCCCCCCCCCCCTCTCCCACCACCACCAACATTCTCCGCCTACATCATCATCATTTCATTTGTTTCTCTCCGACCTCCGACGTCCTTTTCTCTCATCCACCCTCTCTCCCTCTCTCTCTCTCTTTCTTTCATCATCCGACCCCTGGCCCTCTCTCCAATCCTCGGTCAACGCCGGTATTTGGTTACCTGTTGTTGATCTCTCTCTTTCTCATCTCTCACCCACCGCCACGGGCGAGAGAACGACAACATGGCTCAAGACCCCTATCCCGGTGCAGCACAGGCTGCCAACATCAACCCCAAGGATGTCGCTCCCAGCAGTCTAAACAAGCGCCAGCAGGAGGCCGTGGCCAACGTCGTGGCTCACGACGCTGCCAAGGGTGCCACCGTCTACGTGAGTCCTTGCTGTGACCAGGTGATTGCCACGGTCTGCTGGCTGCTAAATCAACACCTTCTTGCCATTAGAGGCTGCAGCCAGGCTGCCAGGTTGAGCTCGGTGCCAACGTGCCAGCTTGCAAGGTGACCCTCGGCCCTCAAGAGATCCCAGAGGCCAGGGATCGCATATTGACCTGCTTCGGCTGAGCGCTACAATTCCCGACATGCCTCTCTCCACTGCTGCATCTCTATCCACCTTCCTTCCTCCAGTGCATCAGCTGACATTCAGAGCTTTGACCCCAAGGCATCGCCTGAGGAGAAGACCGAGGTCGCGGGTTCGAAGAGAGGCGGCCTGAAGGGCGTCTTCGGTGCTCCCAAGGCCCTCGGCCGAGGAGTTGTCAGTGTCGGCCAGGGTGTTGGCAAAGGCGTAGGCGCGGTCGGCAAGGGTGCTGTCCAGGGCGTCGGCGCTGTGGGCGGCGCTGCCATTCATGGCGTCGGCGCTGTGGGCAAGGGTGCGACCGGCGTCGTGACCGGTGTCGGTGGTGCTGCCATCGGCGGTGTCGGTGCTCTCGGCGGCCAGGCCAAGAACGTCCTCGGCTCGATGCCGGGTATGGGCGCACTCAAGGATGATCCCAAGAACAGTGCTCGTGGTGAGTCGCCTGGAGCGTCGGGCGGTGTCGATCGACAGACATGTCTCAGCGGATGGAGGTGGCGTCCAGTCATCCGTGCACATCCAGAATGCGATGTGCCCTTCGCGACGAGGCATGCGAAGAGGGGGGGATAGAGGGCACGTTGAGGGGTCTCAAGAGCCCGCGCTGACCGTGCACAGCCGTCGCCATTGACACGTCGACCGCTGGCTCCGCCCCGAAGCCTACCGTTTCCCTCGCGGACGCCAAGAAGGCATCGGCCCCCACTGTGCGTTTTGTTCATCTCACTCCTCTCACACACTCCTCCCTCCTTCCTTCCCCGAAATCAATCTTCTTCCGCTCACCTCTTTCCCCCCACACTCGTTCACCATTCTCCTACTCTCTCTCTCATGGATTCGGCACTGACCTCGCAGGAGGACGACATTCCTGGTACCATCCCCAAGACTGTCCTGCCCGGCATCCCGGAATGGGTACGTATACGACTACCTCTGTGCGGGAGCGGAGGCTGACTACAACAACAGATGGGGATCGGTTGGAAGGAAGTCGCTGGCATCGCGGGGCAGGGCAGGCCCGACGCTCAGACTGCCCAAGAACTGAGCATTCTTAGCGGCTTCCTGTGAGTGCTGCAGTGTGGTGTTTGGGCCAGCTGCAAGTGCAAGATGGCGTGCTGACGCATCCAGCAAGGAGCAGTATTATGGCTCGTGGTATCACAATGCCGGCGTCGTAAGTGATGCGAGGGTGAACGCACGGCGTTCGCCATCGCGGTCTCCTTCAGTGCTCACACCAGATCTTTTTCGCTGTCCTAGCGACCCGCTTCGTGACGTGGCTCCGCTTCGGCTGGGGCTCGCTGTTTATCATTCTGGCTACTTGCGCCACCTATTACTCTCTTTCGATTAAGCGTACCCGTCAGCGCGCTCGCGACGACATTCAGCGCGAGCTGAGCAAAACCCGCTTGATGACCGAGAACGAGTCTGCCGGCTGGCTGAACAGCTTCCTCGAGCGCTTCTGGCTGATCTACGAGCCCGTTCTTTCCAAAACCATTGTCGATGGCGTTGCCCCCGCCCTAGAGGCCAACTGCCCGAGCTTCCTCGACTCGCTCAAGCTCACCACCTTCACTCGTGCGTCACCCCGCATGCGCTATACAAAATACTGACAATGGTAACAGTCGGCAACAAGGCGCCCCGCATCGACTACGTCCGTACATTCCCCAGGACGTGAGTTTATACCCCTGAAACGCGTCGACGCGTGGACCCGCCGCGTGTCTTTCGATCGAAACTGACGTCAGTCCCGACGACATTGTTGTCATGGACTGGGCCCTCTCATTCACTCCCACCGACGATTCGGACATCCCTCCCAATCAGGCCGAGCACCGCACTAAGCCAAGGATCGTTCTCGAGATCCGTGTCGGCAAGGGCATGGTTTCGACGGGCATGCCCGTCCTCCTCGAGAACATCTGCTTCTCGGGCCGCATGCGTATCAAGATGACGCTCATTAACAACTTCCCGCACATTCAGAAGGTCGAGATTAGCTTCCTCGAGCAGCCCACGTTCGACTATGTTCTCAAGCCCATTGGAGGTGACACCCTTGGGTTCGACATCAACAGCATTCCTGGACTTGCCCCATTCATCCGCGATCAGGTTCACTCGAACCTTGGCCCCATGATGTACGACCCTAATGTCTTTACGCTCGACCTCGAGCAGATGATGGCTGGCTCGCCTCTCGACGCCGCCAACGGTGTTCTTAAGGTCCAGATCATCGATGCCAAGGACCTCAAGGGCGCCAAGTTTGGTGGCGGTGACCCGGACCCGTATGTCTCGCTCTCTGTCGGCGCCAGCGAGGCAGTGGCCCGCACCAGAACCATCGAGTCGTCCACGTCTCCCACCTGGAACGAAACTCAGTTCGTCCTCATCAAGTCGCTCAACGACATGCTCAGCCTTAACGTCATGGACTACAACGAAATGCGCTCCGATGCTCTTCTCGGAACGGTCAACCACGAACTTCTCACGCTCGCCGAGGACGCCGAGCAGGAGGGCATCGTTGGCCGCATCTTGGACGCGGGCAAGGACCGTGGGGAGATGCGCTACAACCTCTCCTACTACCCAGCTATTCTCCCGGAGAAGAACCCCGACGGCACGTTCCAGCCTCTTCCCGATGTTCCCTCCGGAATTGCACGTCTCGAGATTCTTCAAGCTAAGGACTTCGGCCTCGGCAACGACATCAGCGCCAAGGCTCTCATCTACCTCGGCAAGGGCAAGGTTCCCATCCACGAGACCAAGGTTGTCAAGAAGAACGCCTCGCCTGGCTGGAACGACCACGTAGAGTTTATCTGCGCCGACAAGAACGCTTCTGTCATCACCGCTCGCGTCATCGACACCAAGTCTGAGCGTGAGATCGGTCGCGTCGCTGTTCGCCTCGCCGACATTCTGGAAGGCAAGGCGAAGGGCAACGACTGGTTCCCCCTGTCCGGCTCCAAGGGTGCCAAGATCCGTCTCACCGCGGCCTTCAAGCCTGTCAACCTCCCAGGATCTATTGACGGCGCCAGCACCTACGTTCCTCCTATCGGCGTCCTCCGTATCCACCTCAAGAACGCTGTTGACGTTAAGAACGTTGAGGCGATGGGCAAGTCGGACCCGTACGCCAAGGTCATGGTCGGCTCCAAGACGTTTGCCCGCACGGAGGTCTGCGACGATACCCTTAACCCCACCTGGGACCAGATCGTTTACGTTCCAGTCCACAGCCTCAAGGAAAGGGTCACAATCGAACTCATGGACTACCAGAACATCGGCAAGGACCGCAGCCTCGGAAGCGTTACTCTCAATGTCTCGGAGACGGCCATTGAGAACCCAAGCAACACGGCTTATCCCTACCAGTCCACCGGTCGTCGCTCCCTTTCAGAGCGCATCTTCCTCGGCAAGAACAATCAGTACAAGGGCACTCTCAACTTTGACGTTGACTTTAACCCAGCCATGTCGCTGCGCGGTGGTGTCTCGTTTGACGCCAAGGCGAACGACGTCCAGGAGGCTGCTCAGGCTGCTGTCAGCGCCAACGGTAGCTCGCCTAACGGCACAACCGGGGAGGCTGGCGCGATGGAGACTCTTAGCGACACTCCTTCCGATGCTAAGGCGGCTCCCAAGGACAAGGATGGCAACCCCATCAAGGAGGAGGAGACTGCGGCTGCCGACCCCGAAAAGGGCGTTGTCATGACCCCCGAGCAGCTGGTCCAGTCGCAGTCCGGCGTTCTGGTGTTCCAGGTCATCGAGGGCACGCTCGCGCGCAAGGGTGCTCTCGAGATCCTCTTCGACGACGGCTACTGGCCTGCTTACACGTCGGAGCGCGCTCGCAGTGCTCACCAGCGCTGGGACCAGGTCGGCGAGGGCTTCGTACGGGAGCTTGACTTCGGTCGCACCTGGCTTCGTATCAACGCTAACGACGATGACGAGAAGGAGGACATTGTCGCTGAGGTCCAAATGGAAACCCGCGAGTTCCTCGAGCAGGCCCTGAACAAGGAGGCGACATTCATTCTCTCGGACCCCAAGGGCAACGGTGGCCGCAGCTCTGTCAAAATGAGCGCTCGCTACGTCCCCGTCGACATCCAGCTCACTCCCCGCGAGAGCATGAACGACCAGGGCATGCTCTCAGTGACCCTCGTCGGCGGCAAGGGCCTCAAAGGCGTGGACCGCGGTGGCAAGTCGGACCCGAATGTCACCTTCCTCTTGAACGATGTCAAAGTCTTCAAGTCGGAGACGAAAAAGAAGACCCGTGACCCTCAGTGGAACGAGCAGTTTGAGACGGTTGTGCCATCACGTGTTCGGTCGCGGTTCATCGCGCAGGTCAATGATTGGGACCGTGTCGGGAGTGCCACACCAATGGGTGACGCTGTGATCGACCTTGCCGCCATGGAGCCCTTCCAGCCTTCCAACATTGACGTTCCGGTTATGCACAACGGCGAGAGCCATGGCACCCTTCAGCTCCAGATGGTCTTCCGCCCCATGATTATCGCGCGTCACAGGACCAACACCAACGCCTTCGGTAGCGCCGGTAGAGCCATCACCAGCATTGGTGGTGCGGCTCTTGGCGCACCCGTGGCCGTCGGCAAGGGCGTTGTAGGGGGCGTGGGCCGGGGTGTTGGCACTGTCGTCGGTGCGCCCGGCCGCCTCTTCGGCAGGAACAAGAACCGCTCCGCGTCCGTCACTCAGAACCAGCCACAGGAGATCTTGCGCGAGGTGGATGAGAACCCGTCCGTGAGCGGTTCGCATCTTGCTGTCCCGGGCTACGAGCTTGGCCAGGGCCAGTCTCCCCAGGCCAGCGCAGGTCAGGTCTCGGCTCCAGCGGGTACCAGCGGTGGTTCGCTGCCTGTCGGCCAGGAGGCTACCACCCTTCCTCCCGGTGCCGCCGAGGCCCCGCAGGAACCTGGCACTCTCACCGTCTCCGTTCTCAGCGTCAAGGATGTGCAGCCGCAGGGTTCGCACTCAGCATCGGCGCTGAAGCCTTACGTTGCAGTCCGTGTTGGACACAAGTCCCAAAAAACCGACCATATCAAGGGTACAGAGGGCGACTTTAATGAGACCTTCGGCTTCAACCTTGCGCCTGGCACGACTCAGCTGTCCCTCAGCGTTTACGGTGAGCCTATCCAATCACTTCATCCCCGCGCATCAGACGAGGCTGACGTACAGACAAGCACACCCTCGGCAAGGACACCGAGCTGGGCGAGGCGGTCGTTGACATCTGGCGGCACCTCCAGCCCGCCATCCCGACTGCTGACGTCTTCGTCGAGCTCACCCAGGGCTCGGGCCAAGTCAAGCTCCGCCTTGACTGGCAGGCCGGTACTCTTCAGCGAGGCATGTCGCGTATTCGTAGCCGCACCCCTAGTGTAAGCTCCAGGCAAGGCATCGTGCCCGAGACTCCGCGCTCGAGCAAGTTTGCGTTGACCCCCACCAAGAGCATTGCCAACGGTCAGAGTGCCCAGTAATCCGCGCCGCCGACGTGATTAATGGTGATACCCAGCTTAATTTACATACACGGGAAATCAGTTAGGTAGTGTTAACGCTCTTACGATGTGAAACGATGCAATTGTTGCGCTGCATGATTCGGTGATGTTGTACTTGGCTACAGAGGGTGGAGATCAATCTATTCATTACACATCAGTGACGCCCAGGCGGACAGTCGCCTTTTCACCATCGTTGAAACGCTTGACGAGCGTGAAGTCTGTGATACCTGGCGGATATCCCTCCACCTTGCCCGCAACCTCATATCCGTTGGCGATGTAGAATTCGGGAGCCTGGAAATCCCACGTCTGTACAATGGCGGCTACGCAGCCCCGGTCGCGCGCAAGTCGCTCCGCGTGCTGGAGCAAAGTTCGTCCTAAGCCGGCACCCCGCTCAGCCGGCAAAACAAAGAGGTAGGTGATATGTAGCCATCGAGCCCAGGTGTGCCCCACTAGCCCGCCGAGGAGGTCGTCAGCCCCAGCGAGAGGCGGCAGCGTGGGCTGGGCAGCAGCGCCGGGCGCATGCTGGCCGAGAAGTTCTGGCACGGTCGTGGGGTTAGAGGTTGGGGCGGCCGGAGGCTTGGGGGGCGCCTGAGTGGGGTCGATGAGACCACCTTTGGACGGAGCGTGCGCCGCAGTCTCGGCAAGCTGGAGGTTGCGCATATCCGGGGCTGTGTCGCTTTCCTCGCCACCCAGCGCCCATACATGCAGCGGAACTTCTTCGTCGTCTGCGCTGTCCCGCAGACGCGCGAGGGCGGGAGAAGCGGCGGTGTTACTTGCCCGCAGACGGGTATGGAGCGCCGTCCGGCGGTCATGATCGACCTGCGCGAGGATGCGCATAGTGGGCGAGCAGAAAGTCCGTCCGACGACTGATGGGCGGAGTGAGTTTGTAAGCTTGTTGAGAGGTGATATGCAATCTCAACAACAACTTTCCTTGGAGATGGGAATGAAGCTATGTGGTGCCGGCCTTCGTCCGCACGTCCGGCCCGCTGAAATCTCGTGACGCTGTTTCCGTTTCACTCACTCCACCATGTCCACAATTGTCGACGCCCGCCCGCGCGGCAACTACGTCCCCGTCGACTGTCCCGAGTGAGTATGTGTGCGCGTGCGTGCGCGTGCGGCATGCGGTGTCGACGTCGGTGGCTGAGACCGTTTCGCCACCCATCCGGCGGAGCGTGCTTCGCTTTGCTTGGAACCACCAGCTCACACCAGATGCGCGTCTCCGCAAGAGTACCAGGTCCCACCAACGTATATTGGCGGCTTGCGTGTGCGCTGCTCGGCGTGCAAGGCGCTGTTTGCGCACGATGCCGCGCGGCGCAGCGCGAACGCGTCGCCCAACCCCCCGCCTAAGCCCTCCACCAAGCGCCGCGGGATCGGCACCGACGCCAACCCTATCGACATGGCGTACTATGATGTCCTGGGGCTGGAGGCGACCGCAACGACCGAGCAGATCAAGAAGGCGTATCGCCGCCTCGCCATCAAGCTGCACCCGGACAAGGTGAGTTGCGGCGCCCAGACCGCCTTCCCGTACTTCGTGACTCTTCCTCACGCCCTTCCCCTTCACTTCCTTCCTGCCTGTCACCTGGCTCGTTGTTGCCACCTCCATCTGCTTTAATCATGCTGTTTCCGGCTTCGCGTGCGCACCTGCGCCGCTCTACCTGTTATCATCAACAGCCACTGACGCCAGAACCGCGATGACCCCGACGCCGAGGAGAAGTTCAAGCAGATCAGCGTTGCGTACCAGGTCCTGTCCGACCCAAAAACGCGCAAGCAGTACAACGAGTTTGGGCAAAAGAATGGCGGCGGCGGCGCCGAGGAGGCTCAGATCGACCCCGAGGAGGTCTTTGGCCAGATGTTCGGAGGCACCCGCTTCGAGGACCTTATCGGGACGATCAGCATTGGTGAGCGCAGCGGCGATGCACTAGCTAATGCCAGGCAAGGACATGAAGAATGTGTTCCAGCAGCAGCACGAGGAGGAGGAGGACGATGTCGTGATGGTTAATGGCAAGCCGCAGCTGAGCCCGCAGGCTCAGGCGAGGAGGGCAGAGCGAGAGCGCCAACAGAATGAGGAAAAGGCACGGGAGCGTGCCGAGCGCGTCGAGAAGCTCTCGGCCAACCTCGTGCGCAAGCTCAGCATCTTCACGGAGGCCGCCAAGGGGCCAGACGACCCGCAGGTTGGGCCGAGCTTCAAGGAGATCTGCCGCCTCGAAGCCGAGGACCTGAAGGAGGAAAGCTACGGCGTGGACCTGCTCCACTCGATCGGGCAAACGTACAAGACGCGATCGGCGCAGTACTTGGTGAGGAATAAGCCGTTTCTCATTGTTGCGCTGACCCCAGGCATCCGCTCAGTTCGCCCCATTGGGTTGGTTTCATGGCGCGAAGAACACGTTCAACGCCGTGTCCGAGGCGTGAGTTGGCATATCCCAACCAGTAAGCTTACTCCAGTGTGTCGACTGTACGCTCTGCACTCGAGCTCAAGAGCGTCTTCGAGAAGTTGCAGGCAGCAGAGCAGTCGGGGGTGTCGCCCGAGGAGCTGCGCAAGCTCGAAGAACAAGCAGCCGAGCAAGGCGTCCGCACGCTGTGGAAGGGCGCGAAGATGGAGGTTGAGAGCGTGATCCGCGAGACGTGCGACAAGGTTCTGGGGGATCCAAACGTGTCGCGCGAGAAGCGCGAGCTGCGTGCCGCCGCGCTGGGGCTGATGGGTGATGTAAGTCTCCTCTGCTGACGTTTGACTTGCGTTTCCACAGACTCAATTTCGGACTCCTGCTGACCCAAGGCATTCCTTAGTGTCCGCGCTGGCGAGTCGGGGCCATCGGACGAGTTCGTTCGCATTGAGACCGCTGCAAGCAAGCAGCGTGACGCCGCACGTGCAGGTGAGAAGCCCGAGGTGCCGCCGCGCCCATACACTGCGCGCCAGCCGCGCGGCGGAGCACGTGCTCAGCACCCACCGCCCGTGCCCGAGCGGCCTTGACACCTAGGAGTGGGTCATCTGAGCGATGCGCTGACGCCAGCTAAAGGCCAGTAGACTGTCGTCGCCTTGTCTCGATGACGCGTACATGTAGAGGAGCTCATAGTCATACATATGATTTTGGCACCACATTAGCCTACATCCTCCATCACCAGTCGCGTATGTTGGCTCTATTCGTTCTCGATCGGCTCCTCGAGAAGGTCAATGGAGAGGTAAAACCCCTCCCACCCATCGTCATCTGGTTGTGCGTCGGCCCACTCCGCCGCGGCGCGGACCAAGCGTGCTGCTCGTGCGGCCTCGTCCTCCTCGTCGTGCTCAGCCGCCCCGGCGGCGCCGAGGGCAGGCTCGGGGCGCCGAGGAAAGTCGTCCGCGGGAGAGAGAACGTCAATGACCTCGTCCTCTGCTTCGTTCATCTTGCGCGCCGCGTCATCTTCGTCTTCCTGCGCGTTAGTGGCTGCAGACGATGTGAGGATGACTGCAGAGATCGGACCAACTGCCTCTAGAAGGCACTCATTTCCGCCTTGCCGCACTTACAATGTCAAACTCGTCTTCTCGCTCGTCGTACTCGACATTCTCCTCCAGTTCCTCGAAGCCTGGCGCAAAAGCCGCCCAGTTGTCTGGCGAGGAAGTCTGCCAAATATGCACGTCGCCAGAGTTTTCGACTGTGGCAATGATTGGTCGCGTGGGGTGCCACTGCAATCAGCTCGCTGTAACCATCTGCGCTGCTCAGCAACTCACATCCGCATCCATCAAGCTCTCCTTCGGCCCCTCTAACACCTTGACGAGTGCGCCGGCTTCGCGGTCCCACACAAATACGTTGTGGCTCATCTTGTGCCCCGCCCCGCCGAAAACGTACTCGCCATCACCCGAGAAGCCGACGGCGTGCCAGGGGGTACGATTCACGAGGTCTTGGAAGCGGTGAATGGGGGCGAGAGCGCCTGTCTGCGGAGAGACCGTCAGAACACGGAGAGCGCGATCAGTCGAGTTCAGAATGAGATTGCGGCCTGCTCCATCGAACGCCAGCTGCTTGATCCCGCTCGTGCCGACCTTGATGCGACTCTGTACGAGGCGGGACACCGGATCGATGACGAGCACCATGCCCCCATTCGTGCCCGCGTATATCCTGGAGCCGCATGGCGACCACGCCGCACATGTGAGTGCTTGCCTGATGTTAGCTGGATCTCACACAGACCTACCTCTTCTTCGCCGGCTCGCCTTCCTCTTCACCATCCCCCTCGCCCTCCATCACGTCTTCCAGCACCCAGCGCTGGCCCCCTTCACTGGGTGCTTGTCCCCGCAAATCAACGAGCACCACCTCGTTACATGCAAGGGTCAGGAGAATGATACCGGCATTGCGCGGGTGGAACGCGCCAGTGGACAGCGGAGCATCGAACCGTAATGTCCTTTTGCGCGGCCAGGTCGCGCCCACTCGCTGCCGGAGAAGAGGCGAGAGCGGGGCGAGATCCCAGATAATAGCCGTGCCGTCCAAAGACGTGGAGAGAAGGAAGCGGTTGTTGCGCGACCAGCTGGTGTGAGCAAGGGGAAGATGCGCGCACTCGGCCAAGAGACAAACCTCAGCCCTCCTACGGCCTTGACATGCCCCTCAAGCTGGCGCACGATTCCGCGCGTCTCCACATCCCAAACCTCCACTAGGCCATCGCTGCCCCCCGCCGCAAGGTAGTGCCCAGCATATGGGCCGGAGGGGTTGAAGCGTACCGACGTCGCTTGGGAGGAGAGGGTGCAGTCGACTGCCTCGGGGTACTTTTGTGCGAACGGATCTGGCGTCAGTGCTGATCGGAGGCAGCGCAACGATGAGGTTGAGCTCAGGCAAACGAAGGATAGCGCTATCCCATGTTCGCCTGGGGAGAATGCACGTACTCAGTAGCTGCTGCATCGCACAGCACGGTGGTGAAGGAGGATGTTTTGATGTTGAGGGTCGTGGAGTGGAGGTCGGATATCGGGCCGTTCCTCAATCTTCGCACAACCTCAACAACACTCATTCTCCCATCACCGGCACCACGTAACCTCACTCCGTCTCTCAACATGCAAGGACAGCAGAAACTCGTCCCTTTTGTCCCCCCAGCGCCTGTGGGCATTCCTATTGCTGCAGTGCAGAGCCTCGTGCCCCAACTTGCCACCACTATCAACGATATCGACACACTCAAGACCCAGCTCAGTGCGGGGAATGTGAACGCGACGTTTCCCAGCTGGTAAGTCGTCATGAGATGCTGATATGGCGAGGTTAGCACGGTTAGGTTCAGATCTACTGCCCAGCAGTCCGCTCTCGCCTTCGCAGCCCGCAGCTGCGCAGCTGTCAGCTCTTAACAGCCCTCGCACGCGCATCGCTCTCCCTCCTTCCTCACCTTCTCCGCACATCCACTGATGGCTCCGTTTCCCTCTTGGTAGCGAGAAGCTGACCCCAGGGATACCCTTCTGCAGCGCTACACCCTCCTCCTCTCCCGTGTCCAGTCTTTGAGCAAGTTCATCTCCACCCCGCCACCCAAAGGGACAGAACCCGCTCTCGCGCACTACCTCGTACACCCGCTGCGCCCCCTCGCTCCCGATGCCGACCAGTTGGCACAAGACGTACTATTTCAGGCGATAAACACCCAGACGCTACCCATGCCGGAATCAGAGAGCGTGCCAGGAGCCCGCGGGATGTTGGGTCTGGACACCCTGCGCGGACTTGACGAGGGCGCATTGCAACGCCACACCGATCGCCTTAAGGCTCGGCTGGGGCGAGAGAGCCAGCGCGCGCGCGGGATGATGCGCGAGATTGAACGACGCGGGGAGGAGTACGACTGGACGTATCGCCCGGGAGAAGAAGAGGAAGAGGAGAAGGAGGAAGAAGAGGAGGAGGAAGACCTCTTTGGAGATGACGAGGAGGAAGAAGAGCAGAAGGCGGAGCCACTAGCACCAAACCCCCGCGAAGGGTGGGGTGTTGCGGACTACTTGGTTTTTCTTGAGACCGGGAAGGCCAAGGCGCCCGAGGCGGCACCCGCAGAGGGAGCATCAGCGGCGCCGGTCTCCGCTCCTGGAGCGACGGCGGCGCAGGCGACTGCATTGGCGACGGCGTCTGCGTAGATACTGATGCAGACTTGTATTTGTCGCGTGCAACAAAAGTTGCCGGCATTGACATTGATGGGAGTAGAAGCCGGGTCACCAGCGGTCGCGACACTCTCCGCCAAGTCTGGGAAACCAGGCGCCTCACGGCTAAGATCGGTTCAGCCAGCACCCCTTTTCTCGGGCAAACACAGCAACTACCTGTACGCCCTCTATGTAAGTGTCCCAGTCCGCTCTTCTACGAGACTTGCGTCAATGAGAAGGAGTGAGTATACGTCGACTTAGTGGTTGTTCCTTGCCTGCCACCACTCCAACGCAGACCTCTTTTGAGGGGACGTTCGGTACTGAACCAAAATTCTCACGCCCTGTCGCTCCTCACAGATCAGATCTGAGCGGTCTTCAATATCTGGAATATCGTCGAGAACCACATGACCAGCCTACCTTGCGGTGCAGATCGAGTGTCGCACTTCCGGCGAAAGGGTATGTGGGCGCATCTGATCAGTTGGCAGATCCTCTGATGGATACAAGTCACCGCCCATCGCTGTGAGGCCTCAGATCAACTGATCCAAACACATGGCCGATTCTCAGCGCGACAACTGATCGAAGGCGCCCCGAAATCGGGCCCAGCTCCTCTTGGCCAGCATCGAATACCGATAGAACATCTTGGCTCGCATCATCACATCCGCGTCGCACTCTTCCCCACCGGCAATGGGCACCCGTGAGCGGTACGCGATGGACCACTCATGCTCACCCCGATCTTGAAGCACTCAGCGTCGTTGCACTCCCATGCCGCAAGCACAGCTCAAACCGCCCGAGCAAAGTACCCATGTCACAACGCAACCGACTGCGCTGCCGCCTCATGCCACCGCACCGGAGATGACGATCACGTCCTGACGCCCATTCGCCGACAAGCGGTGGCTCCAACTTCTTATGCCTGGCCTCTGTCTAGGCCAGTGCTATATAACCCGTCCTGACCGCTGTCGAGTTCAGCATCCCGCCTCTCCTTTCCTCTCCTTTCCTTTCCTTTCCCTGCTCCGCCTTTCCCTTCTTCTCCTTCGTCTGTCTTCTTTTCCTTTGCCTCTTGACTCGAAAACAATGAAGTTCACCGCCCTTGCCCTCCTCGTCGTGGGCGCGGTGTCGGCTGCTCCTGCCCCGCAAGGCGCTAGCACCTTCAACCCCGCTCCAGCTGCTCTTGGTACCGACTGGACCGACATGACCGGCTGCACGTGTCTCGGCTGGCCTTGGGCACAGGTGAGTTGTGCTCGCACCACATCTTGTTAAAGGTGTCCTGCCGGAGTCTACCATGTCTCAGCGCTTGCTGACATCTTTAGAATCAGCAAATCTTCTTCTCCCAGGCAAATGGCAAGCAGCTGGGCTGGTGCTGGAAGGATGGCCAAATGATTCAGCGCGACCGCAACCTCATCCGCACTGCCGTCACGGAGAACCGGCGCACCAGCGATGCCAACGGTCTGCAGGCTAACAATTGGTGCCGCGCCCGCAACATCCCCCACGCCTCCTCGGAGTGCGCCACACGTGTCATCCGGGAGTTCTCTCGCACTGTGAGTGACTGACTATCGCCTCGCTGACAGTGACAGCAAGGCCCTGGTCTTCTCTCCCTTTGCCAGTACCCCGCCCCTGGCACTTTTACCCCGACTTCGTGCGGCTGCGCGTACAACTGCAACCCGGGCTACGTCCGCTGCGGCCGCTGGTGCGTTCGGACCGGCACGCAGTGCAATGGCGGCGTTCCTATCGAGTTTGCCTGCGGTCCCGGCTTCTGGAGCTGCAACCGCACCTGCATCCGGCTCAACCAGCCCTGCATTCCCAGCCCTAACCAGCCTCGTAACATGCTCGCCTCGGTCTTCGACGAGCGCGACGTTGCGGATCTGGAGGACCGTGATGTCGACGAGCTAGACGAGCGCGACATTGAGGACCTCGAAAACCGCTCTGAGCCCGCCTTTGACCTTGATGCCCGTGACGCCGACGCCGAGGCTGAGGCCGACAACCACAACCGGTGCCGCCCCGGGTGGGTCTGGTGCTCGTGGTGGAACCGGTGCTACCAGCGCTTCTGCCCCAAGCGCCCCGTTTGCAAGAAGGGCTGGCACTGGTGCCGCGGCCGCTGCATCTCGATCAAGTTCAAGTGCCCTCGCGCCGAGGTCGACGAGCTTGATATCCGCGATGCTGAGCCCGAGCTCAACGCGATGTTCGATGAGCGCGACGAGACCTTCGATGAGCGCGACGAGACCTTCGACGAGCGCGACGGCGAGCCTGACATTGACGAGCGCGACTTCGAGGACGCCCTTGACGAGCGTGACTTCGAGGACGTCGAGTCTCGCGACTTCGACGAGCGCGACGCCCAGGATGCGGCTGGCTCCCCCTACCGGCCGGAGCCCCTTCCTCCCTACCCCGTTCCTCCGCCTCACACTCCCGTGCCCCCTCCCCCGCCTCACACTCCGGCGCCCCCTCCTCCCCCGCCCCACACCCACAACCCTATCCCCCTCCCTACTCCCAAGCCTCCCCAGCCCATTCCCCCTATCCCGCTCCCCACTCCCCAGCCGTGGTGCCGCCCCGGCTGGACTTGGTGCCGCGAGTGGGGTCGCTGCTTCCGTGGCCGCTTCTGCCCTCGCCGTTGCCGCATTGGATGGCAGTGGTGCCGCGGACGCTGCGTGCCTCACTGGTTCACCTGCAAGCGTGAGGAAGTCAAGCGTGAGGAAGTTAAGCGTGAGGAAGTCAAGCGTGAGGAGGTCTAGGCCACCGCCGGACACCAGCGCCTAGCTGCGCCAGCTTGCTGGATGGACAGTGCAAACCTAGCAATAGCGCAAAGTGATGCGATGATGATGACGGTGACCGTGTGGCAGGGTGGACGCTCGCGTTGGGGAACTGATCTCACTCTCATCCCCCTTGCTCCAATCTTCATGTTTCCTAACAGATGTCAACGATACAACGGTAAACGCCCACGCCCTACACCAAGTCGAACTTGAAGTCATCGCCTCCGAACGCGCAAGGGGGTGATGGCGGCTCATCGAGCGGAGGTAGCGAGGTGAAGTCAAATCCTTCGGGCTCCTCAAATGTGGTGCTGGGAAACACGCTGCGCACCATCGCGTCTCCCTTTGCACTGCGCTTTGGTGAAGGCTCGTAACCGCGGTCTGGCGTGAGCTATGGGACATTGTCGCGTTGCAGAGGATCTCCCTTTCTCACCCCGTCCACTCTGCGGACTCTCCCCTGCAATATGACTCCCCACTTCCACGATTACTCACCAACTGCGCTCCGCCCTGCCGAGAGTTCGTCCGCCCTCACGCTGATGCTGCGTTGCACGCGCGGCCGCTTGGGTGGCGGGTCTGGCACAACAATCGGCCGCCGCTTGTTAAGAAGTGCTGCGCGCACAGCGCCCGCGCGCCCCACTTGCTCCGTCGGCGTCTTTGGTGCGACCTGGCGCGGCGGGGTGTGGGGTGAGCCAGGCCGCCGCTGAGGCATGGCGCGCAGCTCGCGTGTTGAGCTTGTCGGCGCCTTGAGGCGCGGGAGACGCGCGACGTTGGGACGGGTGGAGCTGGAGTCGCTGCTGGAGGCCTTGCCTTCCGTCTTGGGAGCTTGCGGGACGTTGTCGAGCGGGGCGAGCGCACTGCGCTGGCGCAGAGGCTTGCTGGGCTTCTGGGTCGGTGGGGCCGAGACGGAGCCCTGCGCGTTCTCGCTTAGTGGGCGGCGCCGTGCTGATGTCGTGCTCGCGGAGAGCTTCGAGGGCTTGGCCTTTGACCGAGCGCGGTCATCGGGCAGCGCATTCTCGTTTTGTACTCGCGTCCTGGGAAGCATGATGTGGTGTGAATGCATTTCGTCTGGGCGATGGCTTGTTTGTGCCGTCAGAAGTCAGTCACGTTACTTGAACCCTGAGTTAACCTCCCTTAATGCTCCACTTACAATGTCCTTCTAACAGTCGTCTTATTCGAGAGGTGTCTCGCAACCTAGCAATAAAAGCTCCTGCACAAATAATCCGAACCATGCATACAATCCACTAACAATGAAGCACTCTCCCTCAGTACTCTGGCTCCTGCCAGATACGCGCGAGATCGACCTCCTCGATCAAGAGCGGCACGACGTCGACCGACTCCTGCTCGAGCAGCCACACATCGTCGTTCTTGTATTGCGTCCGCCGCTGCGTGCCGCGGTGGTCGCCCGAGACTGCAATGACACTTTGCCCCGACCCGTCCGGGCGCACCGGCACGAGATACTCGGCAGGGATGTCGACCTGCTTGCCTTCCTCGGCGCCGCTGACGACAACACAGCGCGCATCGTCGCCCACCGTGTCCTCGATGCCGAGCGTCGCGTCGTCGTATGCGCCGCGCTGGAAGTGACGGGGGTTGCGGGTCCCGGGACGCTGCGAGGGCCCGACGTGCACGAGCACGTTGCGGAAGTCGAGCGCCCAGTCCCAGTTCCTTCCCGAGGTCGCCTCTGCCATGTTTCCACCTCCGCTTACGAACGGCGTCGGCGCGCCAAATGGTGTCGGCCCGCCCATGCCGCCGGGCGTAGGCGCCGAGAGGCCGTACCCTGGTGTTGGGGCCGACAGTGCTGCACCGGGCGTGGGGGCTGACAGCGCAGCACCTGGGGTGGGCGCGGAGTACATACCCGGCGTGGGTGCGCTGAAAACGGGCGCGGGGGTTGGTGCCGAGAGAGCGGCCCCAGGAGTGGGGGCCGAGTACGAGGACGGTCCAGACCAAGGGGTCGGCGCGGACATCGGCTTGGATGTGCCTGGATCGTTGTAGACACCTGGGGTTGGCGCCGAAGAGTAAGGGCCAGGAGTCTTCCCGCCGCTGGCGCCGGCCCAACCAGGAGTGCGGCCGCCGTCACCGTAGCTGGGAGCGGGCGTGCGTCCCCCAGCCCCGTACCCGGGAGCAGGGGTGCGCCCACCGGCCCCAGCACCTCCCCAAGCGGGCGTCTTGCCGCCGCCGCCTGCCCATCCTGGGGTCTTGCCACCTGCTCCACCGAAGCCGGGCGCAGGCGTCTTGCCGCCCGCACCCCACGAAGCACCGGGAGTCTTGCCTCCCGCGGCGTACGGGTTGGGCGTCTTACCCATGCCCATAGCATACGGGTTGGGCGTTTTACCGAATTGTCCACCCGGCGCGGGGGTGCGGCCGCCGTTCATCGCTCCACCGCCGTATGGTCCAACATCATAGCCGCCGCTGCCACCGCCGCCGCCACCGTAGCCCCCACCCCCACCGTAGCCGCCAGTGCCAGTATCCAAAGGGTATGTCACACCTGTCTTTGGGTCCTTGCGCTTCAGCCAGGTCGTCAGCACCGTGATTGTCTTGTTGTTCGTCTGCAGCTCGACACGGGCCTTATCGGCCCCAACCACGTCCTTGATTGTGCCCAGGAGACCCTTTGAGGAGCCGCGCGTGACGACGACAGGTGTGTTGATGATCCGGCGATTGCCGACGGTCGGAGGAGGGGGCATGAGGCTCGCCCCGCCAAGAGGAAGCTGTGCATTCAAGGCGGGGTTCATCTTCGTCAGATCGGCGGAGACCGACTTGGGCGTCACAGAAACGAGCGCTTGAGCACGCGCAACGAAAACGCCATTGTTCTCTGGGTATTCGCGGTTGTGGAGGAATACGAAGAGCGAGCGCGAGATGTTGATAACCTCGCCGCGGCGGTTCTCGCCATCGACCTCCTTCATCGCGTCACCAACCTTCATCTCGTTGCCGGTCGAGTCTGTTGCGACCGCAAAGCGCGCATTGTCGCGGCGCAGCGTCACCTCGTTGGTGCCCACCAAGCGCCCCAGGCCGTTCTGGTCGACGATTCGAAGATTCTTGCCCTCAATTTTCGTAACGACAGCGGCGGTAGTGGAGTCGAGCATGACTAGATCATGCACCTCGAAGCGGCTAAGGGTCGCCGTCGCAGTCGAGCTTACATCCGCGGCCTTGCGCACGTCCTTGGAGAAGACACGAATTTCCTCGCGGTTTTGGTCGGCGAGAATTGTCACGACATCGCCCTTCACGTCCACAATCATACCCGACACGTCGGCGTTCTTGCCGGACATGATCTTGACATGTTCACCGACATCGAACTTCTTGCGCACACTTGAAGCGGGTACCTCGACGACCTGGTTGTGGATGGCGCCGCCGATTGCGCGGATGGAGATGGTATCGCCGGCAATGGTCTCAACAGTACCATACATGCCGGCGAGTTCGCCCTCGTGCACCTCCACCTGGTCACCAGGGGAGAGAACGCCAGCGGATATATTGCGGTTCGCATCGGCGATGGTGGACAGGTCGAGCTTGCCGGTCCCCGAGTCGTCGCCGGCAAACTTGGAGACCTCCTCGAGCGTAGGCTGAACGCCCTCGGTGGTCAGCAGGGGAATCTTGATGTCCTTGACACAAAATCCGTCGATGTACTCTTCGCCGTCGAAGATGTAGGAGCCGCCGCTCGAGCGGACGTTGCCGCGGCCGTACACTCGCTTGACGTCGTCATAATTGAATAGACGTTGAGGGGGGCGCACCGCGCCGCCAAGACCTTTCGCGTTGCGGTCACGACCCTCCCTGGGGGTCAAGTCGATGCGAGGGATGAACTTGATGCCAACGATACCGCTCGTGATCTGATCGACGTCGATAACCTGCGCTAGGTCTCCGGTGTACTTCGCACGCTTCAGGCGCACCCACATCCCTGGCTGGAGGTTAATCTCCTTCTTCTTGATGCGAAGAAGTGGCGCCATCTCCTCGATCGGGATAAGCTGAATGCCACGCGTGAGGTACACGCCCACAATGCCGTTCACAGCATCATGCACAGCTGACGAGGTGCGCGCTTCCAGGAATAGCAGGCCTGGGAGTGAATCGCGGTAGAAGGCGGACGACACGCCGATATCGCTGCCCTTCTGCTTGTGTTCAAACACCTTGCGGAAGATGGAGACGGTGATGTTACGCTCGCGACCAGCCTTGACACGGATCTGCCAAAGGCTAGGGTCGTCAACGCCAGGCATGAGAAGACGCTGTGGCACCTGGTCACTGTCGGCATTGTAGCGTGCCTGTCGGCGGTGGCGCTCCTTCAGCGCAGCAACCATCTCCTCAACATTCTCCTCCTCCTCGCGGTGGAGGTTGCGGTTGAGAGTGCGATGGTGGATGTCGTCCGTGGCGCCGACGTCTGCTCCCTCCTCAATGAACTCGCGGACATCCCCATAGTCGTCGTCCTCGTCCTCTTCCTCTTCATCGTCGTCAACTACAGCCTCGACATCGAGGAAGCGGTTCGCTGCCTTGCGTTTACGGTGCTGGTGTTAGCGCAATTTCCGGAATGACAAACCTTCTTGCGAGGCGCCGCCTCCTCGTCGTCCTCATCCTCGTCATCATCTTCGTCGTCCTCCTCGTCCTCCTCGTCTTCATCGTCATCGCCACCCTCATCTCCGCCCTGGTGCGTGGGGACAGGCTCCATGTCATCCTTGGGGTCAGCTAAATCCCACCAACATGGCTTGTAGGCTCACTTCGTCTTCCTCTGTAAAGACACCGCGTCAGTACGTGCTCGTCGTCTGTTTCGTCACTACTCACCATCCGGGTCTGCAATGCGCGCCTGCCAGTCAGCTCCACTCAGGTGGGTGCCCATTGTTCGGGCAGAGGTGACTCACGCGCTTCTTGGGGCGCTGCACCTCAACTTCGTCGTCCGATCCCACATCCGAGTTGTAGCGCTCGTCGTCGTCCGACATGATGAGGGCGTTTTAGGATGCTTGAGAGAGAGAGTGAATGCAAGATGAGAGATTGACGCAGCCGCAAACATCTAGTTGGGCGGCAATGAATGGGACATCTACTATCGGGGGGCATGCCTAAGTTGCGGAGATCCAAACAATTCCGTTTCACCACGCCTAACTCCACCATCGTGGCGGTCATGATGCATACAAGCTCGCCACAGGGAGGTCGAGGACACGCAGCATCTCCATCATTACTCGCAGGTATCATACATTGAAATTTCACCTTACTTCTATACTGCGTGCAGCGCCTCATCCAGCTTCCGCTTGATCTCGCGCCTGTCTACGTCCGTCCGCCTTGCAATGGACCCGCAAGGTCCGGGTCTTCGTCGGCTGACATTCTTCTGCCGCGACCGTTCAAGATGTGCGAGGACGACTAGCTAGGTGCTGGTGTGTTGGGCGTGTCCGGGAACGGGAAGAGGCAGAACACGCATACGACACGACCGTCCTTGTTTACCCAAGGGCGGCATTGGCCTGATATAAGCAAAGCTCGTGGGTGGAGCAAGTTGGAAGCGGTGACTTACGGCCACGGTTGAACGTGTTGGCGTCGCCGCCGCAGCCGATCATCGACATGGCTTGTTCGCTGAGGGAGAGTAGGGCGATAGAGGGGTAGGCTTGTCTAAACGTCAGCTAACTGCGAACTAATGTACTCACAAGTCGACCGTTGGTGGAGGTAGGGCTCTGAGTGAGAGGGGGCAGGCTCTGTGGGTGGTGTGCTAGCTGCCGCTCCGAGCATACGATGTCGGTTTATATCCTCTCGAGACGTAGGGGCAACGGCTGCTTCAATGATCTCGGAGCGGCTCGTATCGTCCGCGCCTTCGCATCGTAGCTGGTACTAATGGATCACTGCGGATCCCAAAGGTAGCCGGACCGGCTCCCGTGTCACGTCTACTTCACAACATCGCTTCTGGTGTCTACACATCGCCCGGTTTCCTTTCACTGACAGAACATGACCTCAAGGCGCGACAGTGCGAGTGTTTGGGGGTTGAGAGCCACTCCCCTCACTGGGGCGCCAGAAACTCCAGCCGGGCGCTGCCCCCGCATCAAGCAATAACAATACATCTCTAGTTTACAACCGACAGCGCATCAATCTTCTCCGAAGCCGAAGCCCGGCGCTTCCGTCGCCGTTCACCCATCTCCTCAGCTTCCGCTCCATCACGCTCGGTTCCGCCCGCACAGCGAGTTTCGCCGTTTCACTTCCCCTCTTGCCGTCTTGCGCCTACGTCCGCCAGACGAGGAAGTATCCCGGCGTGGTGATCTGGCTCCACCGCGCCAGCTCGACGACCCGCTGCCCCTTCTCGTGATACCGCTGAACTTCGTATACGCGGTTCATGCTCCCCACCTGCTCAACGACGGGCATGCACGCCGCGACGTCTGCGAGCTGCTCCCTGCTGGGTCGCGCGCTCTCGGGAGCATTGGCATGGAAGATGCGTAGCCGGCTATGCTCGAACCCGCTACACTTTAGGGCAGAGGGGGAGGCGAGGCACACGTATAGTTCTTCGAGCAGGGGTGCTGCGGCGAGGATGGCGCGCAGCTCTTCCGCATCGATCAGGAGGTCGAGAAGAGCGAGGCGAGTGAGCGAGGCGAAGTCGACTCGGGATTGCAGAGCGAGCAGGGCAGAGCGCGAGAGCACACGCTGTCGTCGTTCGCCGACTGCGGCGGCTGTCAAGTTCAGTTCTAGTGCGCGCAGGGGCATGCGGCGGAAGAGGGGCATGTCTTCCGCCACTAGCTCCGCTTGCTTCGGCGGGGCGGGGAATGAGAGGCTGAACGTCGAGAGCGACGGCAGTGGAGGTGCTTCTGTGAGGTCCACCAGATCCTGGGGTCAGCACTGATCCACATAAGAAATCACGGAATGGGGAGCGGCGTCGAGCACGAGCTCCTCCAGCCCCCTCGCCTCTTCGAGGACGGCATACACGCCTGCCCGCGTCACCTTAGTATGCCCCACGAGCTGCAAGCGTTTCAGCTGCCCAAGGTATGGCGCGAGTTCGTGCAGAAGCGCGTCGTTGATGAAGTTGAAACTTCGGCAGATGAGAGCGAGGCCCCACAGCCCGCCGTTGGTCCTTCTGTCCAGCTCCTTCGCGATAGCTGGGAGGACTGAGCGGAACGTCGGATCTGGCATCATGATCCGAAGATGCCGCAGGGCAGGCATGTGGCCGAGCAAGGAGGGGTCGAAGAGTCGCGTGCTGTGTCCAGAAATCTCTAGATGCTCCAAACAGGGTAGACGGGTTATTACTTCAAAGAGGTCCGTGGAAAGTGAGCGGTCGCGCTGGCGATCAGCAAGTGCGGCGAGCTGCCTGCAAAAGCTATCTCACCGTCCACACCAGTCGTGAGAGGTTGCGCATACGCCTCAGCGCTTCCAGGATCATGTTTCCGAGCAAGGAGCGGGACTCGCCCTGCAAGTCTAGTGGGAAGAATCGGATGTCTGCGTAAGCTCTCCTCGGCTCTTGTCTCACCAAGCGACGCGACACTCTCACAGAGCTCGGGATGCTCGCTCAGCGTCTCAAAGAGGCGGAGAAGCTGGTGTCAGCTCCGTACTGGATCCCCGTTAAGTCCGCCATTCCCAGAACGTAAGCCAACTCACCTTGCGCTTCGGAGCATCTTCCCATGGCCGCACCCAGATATCCCGATACAGCCTCCGGCGACAGACCCGCGCCCACTCTCGGCACACCCGCGCGCCCACCGCCAGATCGCGGGGATGCGAGAGGTGGGCGAGCACCTCGGGCACCAGGTCGGGGTAGGTAAAGAGACCAGCGAGGGGGGATATCTCGTGTGCGTCAGGCAGAGGGAGCGTGAGGTGGGCTGCGCTGGGCGGCGGCGATGGCGGGTGGAGGGGCGCCGACGGCCCGCGCTGGTGCCAGTGCGCGGCGCGCTCGAAGATCCTGTCGAGGCCCAGAGGACGGGGCTGGGCATGATACTCCGGCAGCGCGTCCGAGTAGGATCTGTGCTCGTCATCCATCGCAATGGCTGGGCTCAATGGGGCAAAGAGTGGCGAGAAATCGGCGTGAAGCTCGAGTCCGGACCGGTGCACCTCCACCGGCAGGGGCCACGTGGAAATACTCCCGCCACGACCAAAAGATCCGAACTCCTCCTGCTCGCTGTTCACGAAATCGAGCTCGCCATCGCAAAGTCATCTACGACACTATGCTCGGCCCCCTCCTTACGCGCGCTTCCGCGCTGGCGCGCACGGCACTCGGCGCCGACCTCCGCCAGGAGCTGTTCGCGGGTCCTTCTGGTGCGTGTGGGCGCTGCCCCTCCGTTTCCGAAGTTGGAGGGACAAGAGATGGAGAATCCGGGGCGCGCTGACGGCAGGTCTCCAGACGCAGATCCGTACGGCCACGAAGCGCGGCGGTGGTTCGTCGCGTAACGGTCGTGACTCGAGCGGCAAGCGGTTGGGTGTCAAGAAGTTTACGAGTGAGTGACAGGAGCGGAAGGCAAGTGGAGGGAGTAAATGCGCCGTGGCACCGGGAGAAGGGCTTTTTGCGCAGGAAGAGAGCTTTTCCGTCACGAAGAGGACCTCGAGCTCGGTCTCAGCTGCTTTCTCAGCAGCGCCCGAGCAGAAACGGGACTTCGCGCCGAGCAGAGACAGTCTCTGCACCTTCCTTCCCGAGCCACCCTCCCTCCTCATTCAACCGACAGCCGACTAACCCCAGACGAGTACGTCCTCCCCGGCCAGATCCTCGTCCGCCAGCGCGGACAGGGCATCAGGCCCGGCCAGCACGTGGGCATCGGCAAGGACCACACCCTGTACGCCCTCGAGCCGGGGTACATCAAGTTCTACACGTCGAGTCTGCCGTACCCGCACCGCGCGGCGGATCCGGTCGCGCAGGCGGCCAAGGACGCGGCGCGCCCCAAGGTCAACAAGCCGCGCGGCGTCAAGCAGTTCATCGGGATCGTGCGCGCCAAGGAGGAGGCGCTGCCGCGCGACGAGCGGGCGTTGGGCCGCGACAGGCGGTTCTGGGGGTGGCCGAAGGAGGTGAAGGGCGAGGCGGAGCCCATGCTCTAGCCTGTATATACAACTCATGCACTACACTGGATCACTTGGGGTTGCTGTTTCTGCATGTCGTCTGCAGATGGTCTTCCGGTCAACTTCTGTCTTGTGAGCAAAGGCATCGGCTCCGAGCTGAGCTGCCGTCTCGTCAACCCCCCACGCTTCCGTCATACTAATCTCGATGCATCTATGAAAGCCGTGTACGCGCCAGGCGCTGTCTAATCTGGCCGGGCTAGTAGCCGCGGAGGTTGCGGTGGTGCTTTATCTTGACCGCATCGGGCTGCGACGACTGCGGCGCCTGGTCTTCCCAAATAGGGTCGACGTCGGGGCCGTCGAGGTCACCTGCTCCGTCCCATCCCCAGCACCAGACTGATGTCAGCATGATTCGAAGTCATAGCGGGAGCGCCACTCAACGCCGCCCTTGAGCCCCTGTCGGCTCGCTGAACATGCACTTGCGCCGCACTCTACTCACCTGACTTCGGGCCCGGCTTGAAGTCCAATTCGAGGTCCTCCTCCGGCGTGAACAGCCGGTCGTGCGGGCCGTACCAGCTGCGGTCCTGGGGGTCGGAGCGCGGGTCGTCCGGCATGCCCCCGAGACGCTTGTACCCGCGGATAGCTGTGAGGTTTCGGCGCTCGGGGTGGATGATGTCGTACACCTTCTTGTCGTACGCAAGCTTGACGCGGGGCACCATGATGATGCGTCCGTACCCCATAGCCCAGTAGTCGTTGCAGATGAGCGAGCACTCGGACGCCGAGCACTCGTTCTCCGTGAGCTTGGCCATGCGGAACTTGACGGGGAACGTCTCGTAGAACGGGGCGGGGTCCAGCACAGCGACACCGTTCCAGCAGCTCTGGACTTGCAGGGGCAGATGGCGCTGGAAGCGTTGGCTGCTCTCGGCGTGGTGGAACACCTGTTCAAAGGGGGCATTCTCAAGCGCCGTGCCGTTCAGGTCGCGCGCGACCCAGTTGTCGTAGAAGACCGGCGAGCCGATGTCGTCGTGGTACATGTAGTCTGCGGCGCAGGTAATGCCAGCGTTCTGGCGGCGGCTCTGCCAGATGAGCTCGAGCAGGTCGTCGACGCAGGGTAGAATGTCGTTCATGAATACAATCGAGTCGTAGTAGTCGCCCTGGTCGCGCAGCTCGTGCAGCGGCACCATGGCTGAGTTACGCACTTCGGCGAGATACTCGATACGGTGGTTGAACTGACCACGAGTACGTGCCGACGAGCGGATGATAACGCGCATCCCGACGGAACGGCACAGGGCGTCAAACAGCCGGAGGAGCGCCTTGGTCTGGTCCTTGGATCCGTTCTCGTAGATTGACACCATGACGTTGTGGTAGCCCAAGATACTGGCCGTCTTGAACAGCGTGCTGAACAGGTCTGGGATAACGTCGAACGATTCGTACAGGTTGATAGCGAAGAAGTACTTGTGGTTGTCGGGGCCTTGGAGAGACATGAGATTGCGCGTCAGGACGTCGCGCCGGCTGAAGCGCGTGTCCGCGAGGTGCAACTGCTCGCGGTCTCTACTGGACGCTCCGCCGCCGAAGAGCCCGGAAAGGCCACCCGAGGAGCGCCAGCCAGTCTTGTGACCGATCAGCGGCTCGTATCGCTCCTTGGCCTGGTCGACGTAGAGTTTCTGAGGGTTGCGCGTGCACTCGCGGGTGTGCTTCGCTGAAATGGTGCCCAACAACTTGAGAATGCGGAGACGCTGGTCCATGTTCGGCAGCGATGTGATCTTGCCGACGCGGTTGCCAGTCATGGCGTTGGGGTATAGCCCACCGCCGCTACCCTGCCATGGTGGTGGTGCAGGCTTTAAGAGAAACGCGAGCGAAAGACAAACAGCGTAGATGGAGCGCGCCGAGAGACCAAATTCGCGGGGGTCAGTACCTCGCCGGCGCGCCAGTCGGGGGACTCACCTCTCCTCTTCTCAAAAGAGACGCGACGAGCAGGCCGACAAGTACACCGATAAGGAGGGAGCCGGCGCTCGGCGCGCGCTTCCACAGCGTCGAGGACGTGAGGGGGCGCATTGCGCGGTAGGCGAGGATTCCTGGTCGGAACGCGCGAGGGGACGAGACGGGTGCGAGGGGGGAGGGGAGGTGGTCGACGAGTTGACGAGGATGACCAAGTGCGTTGGAAGAGCAAACCGGGATGGAGAGAGTAGTGAATGGAGTGGTTGCCACGATGAGCCGCAACTCTGAGCGAGAGCGTTCTGCGCCAGCTGCCGCCGCCGAGTTACGTTCCTTGATCCGTCAATCCAAATGGCCCTGAATACAACCTGAAGGCCTGAGGGGTTGGGCGGGCGCGGCGGGACGGGACCTAATTCGGTCTAATCACCCCCACCTGGCCTGCTACAAAAAAGTTGGAGACGGCGTGCCTGACATTCGGCGGCAACCTGAACGCTCAGACGAGGTCACTGAGGTCCCAGTGACCCGCCCTAACACTTGCTCGACTGGCGACGGTCGACCTCGGCGCTCTGGCCCTCACGAGGCCTGCAGAAACCCATACAGACAAACATGTTCTAACAGCTACACATGCCAAGGCAGACGGAGTGCTAAACCGCGGCACTACTCCTTCAACTCTTCTGGGTCGCCGATACCGTTCGCGCTGGTGTCAGGCGGTGCGGCGTGGAAATGGACTCACTTGATAGCGAAGATGCCCTCGGCCTCTGGCAAACATGGACTGTCCACGATTCGGCAGACACGCGACGAGCCGCGTCCCTTTCGCAGCGATAGACGCGTTGTAGACGCGTGGGCCATGATATTGCCGCCACTTAGGATCAGCACAGCTCGAGAATTCAAGGAGGCTGCAACTCACATGGGCTTCTTAGCGTCGGCTTGGGCAAACTGGCCGCCGTCCACCTGCGCCACAACCTGGTTTGTGACCACAACAGCAACGCCGAACTGTGGTTAGCTCATCTTCAACCATAGGTCTCACCTCGTCAGCCAGGCGCATAAGCGTTCGCAAGAACTTGGCAAGGTGCATCTGTCGTGCGCTCAGCTCGCCACGTCCAGAGAAGTCGGTGCGGTACAGTGACGTGCACGAATCGACAATCAGAAGAGAGAAGCTGTTGTCAGCATGCTTTCTCGGGCCGCAAGCTCACCGAGACTCTGCCATCATCGCACTCGCCTGGACCAGCAGCTGCATCTGGTGGTCGGAATTGTACGCTCGCGCGTAGGCGATGTTGTCCAGCACCTCCTCGCCATTGAGGCCATAGCGCTCAGCAACAGCGAGCATGCGCACGGGACGGAAGGTCCCTTCAGTGTCAATATATAGGCACTTGCCTTCTCCGCCACCCATGGATACGGGGAGCTGCTGTCAGCTGCTTGCAGGAGAAGGTAACCCACTTGGCAAGTGACGGCAAGCGTGTGGCAGATCTGCGACTTGCCAGTACGAAACTCGCCTGAGATTAGCATATATTGCCGTCGCGCCGTCTGGGCAGGGTAGACGCACCGAATAGTTCAGTGATGGCGCCCGTCTCAATGCCGCCTGAATGTTAGCTGAGTAGACAGCTTCAAGCTTACCGCCAAGGATGGTGTCGAGACCCACAGAGCCCGTGGTGATGTGCACAAGCTCTGAGCGACGGTGGTGAATCTCCGTGGCCGTTGTGAACCCCATTGGCACGAGCTTACATGCTGCCGTCAGCGCCACCCGACCTTCCTCGAACCTTCAGCGAGGATCTTGTCGGCCTTCGCCTCGGAGATGCCTTTGATGGTGCACAGTTGCTTTTTAGGTGTAAAAGCGACCGCTTCGATGGTATGCAACCCCGCCTCGGAGAGCTTGGCGCAGTCCTGTGTCGAGATGCCATACTCCTGTTTGTCAGCACGAGACATGGGGACGCGACGCACAGCAAGCTTGGCCACGACCATAGGGCCGAGGATCTCGAACTCGTCCTCCTCGCCCTCCTGTGCGGCGAATGGGTCCTGCTCCGGGTTCATTGTTGATGAGTGATGTGTGGAAAGTTGGTGGCGAGTGTAGAGTGAGATGAACGGGCGGCGATTTGTTTTGAAGATGGACAGTCGCGTCCGAGCGCTTGCCTTGGACCGAGTTGACGTGTGCAGCACTCAGGCACCATATTCAAGTTGACCGGACTGCGCGAGGCGATTTGCCTCCGCCACAGCCCGTGCCTGTGCTCACGCCATTAGGGTTGCAGGGACATTAGGGAGCTGTTGTAAGCGAAATCCTAATAGCAAGTCTTGGCGACCGCCTCTCAGTTCCGCGTCCTCACGGCCTTCCGATTGAACGCGGACATCACTTCTTGCACCGCCGACAGGAATAGCGTGAAGAGCGCTGAATGGAGGATGGCGGAGGGGGAGGCGGAGGCGGAGAGCTGGCAGTGCCCACACAAGCCGAAGCCTGCAACTCGGCCTGGTCAGTGACTTCTCATGTGTTGATTAGCAGCAGTCCGGTTTGAACTGCAGACCGTGTACCTAAGACGAAATGAATAGCTGAGGAGTGCAGACTGTGACATTGGAGTACAGCAATACATCAGAGCTAGCAGCAGGAGATTCGGGCTAAAGCATGTCGACAGCAATACAGAGCGTACCGTGAGCACCGAGTCCGTTGGAGGAGGTGATGTCGGAGGACATGAAGGGTGATGATGAATGGTCACGGCACGAGCGACTCTCACACAACCCACACTCCCCACCCCCCCACCATCAAACCGTAACTGCGCCGACCAAACCCTGCGAGTTGCCTGCCGGCCACCCCCGTTCCATCCATTCCCCTCCTCATCCGGCTCATCCCCTCCTCCCTCCATCCAGCCCGCACGCTTGTTCTCATCACTTCCAGCACCCACATCTCCCCTTTGTCTCTCGATCTCTCACCGTCCATCCAACTCATCCCCCCGTTCCACTCTCCACTTTCGGCGCCATATCCTGCCAGCCGCCCGTGGTTACGTAGCCGCCCATATCAGTTCCCGGCGGCCCGATCAATCTGGGGAGAGGAATCTCACATTCTTAGTCTTGTCTCTCGAGTCCAGCTGGCCTCAGGTCCATGGTCCACTCAGCCTTCGTCCGGATCCGCCCTCAACCTGCTAGCTCGTTTAGTCGATCCCCGCAACTAGTCTCCTCATCTCATCTCTCACTCATCCCGACGCGTTGCTCCTCCTCACCGACACTACAACAGTCCTGACGCGACTCCGTACAGCTATTCAGCTAGTCGACGCTTGACAGGCCCCTTACGACATCCTCGCCCTTCTTCCTCCAACTAGCGCAAGATGAGGCCAAAGGTTCTCGAGATCGCGTATGTCTTTCACCTCATTCACACTTTCCAGCTCCTCATCCATAGTCTCCCGGCGCCCACCCCTTCCGCACGCCGCGCTAATGAACAGCTGGCACGAAACGCAGGCCATTTACTCATGCGACTTCCAGCCGTTGCCTGTAAGCCAGCTTAAGCGCCTCCTTCCTTCGACTATCGAAGAGGAGGATCGCGTTGAGAAGGCCCCCACAGCAGCTCCCGCGCGGTCATACCGCTTCGCGACATGCGGTGGTGACTTCAAAGTCCGCGTAAGTAACGCTTCCTAGCAATGCTGATGGAAGCTCTGGATGATCCATCCTAACATTCCAACGGTCAATGCGGCCGCGCACGCCGCTCTCACCGGGCAAGAGGTTGCACCTCACCCCCCGCGCGTCGAGTACCTCGCTACGTTGTCCAAGCACACAGCAGCTGTCAACGTTGTACGCTTCTCACCTAATGGGCAGATGCTCGCTTCGGCCTCCGACGGTGCGTCCTTCCTCCGCTCAAACACTAACCTGTAGACGGAAACGTCATCCTCTGGGTGCCGTCTGACCGGCCCACGACCACATTCGGCGAGACGCCCGAAGAGACGCCTGACAAGGAGCACTGGCGGCCGCAGAAGATGCTCCAGGTCACTAACAAGCACGTCATGGACCTCTCATGGTCGCCAGATGGCGAGTTTTTCATCGCTGGATCGACAGACAACACGGCGACTATATGGAAGGCTTCCACCGGTAAGGTCTTGTCTGGACGTCATGCTGACGGACAAGGGGAATGCGTTTTTGCGCTCCGCGAGCACGCGCACATTGTCCAGGGAGTCAACTGGGACCCGCTGAATGAGTACATTGCAACGCAGAGCAGCGACCGGTAAGCCAAGCCCACGCCGAGAGAGCTGACACTGAGCGCCGTGCATGTCAACACGTTTGCGTTCCGCAATGGCGTGGCGGACGTTCACCCTGTCTCGCGCCCGTCGCGCATGGAGATCCGTCACTCGAGGACGCCCTCGATTCCAGGGCTGTCGCGCCCACCACTAGCGCGGCGAGGATCAGCGACTTCTGAGGCCGGATCTGTCGTGACCACGGCTTCTGAAATGACTGAGCAGCCTTCCGCTTCAGCCTTGGTAACAGGAAGCCAGCCCCAGCCTCCCCCTACCCCCAGCTCAATCTCTGTGCCCTCCACGCCCAACACAAGTGTGATGAACCCTCCTCCGCCGGGGTCTGGACACAAGGGCACAAGCTCACGTCGCTCATCCTTCTCTTCGCAGGCTCCAGGCTCGCCGGCGCTTAGCATATCAGCTCTCGGTCGCGGGCGCTCCCCTTCGCCGATACCCCCACTGCCAGCCATGCGTGCCCCTGCCCCGGCTATCCAATCGATAAGCCAGCGCCTCTACGGTGATGAGAGTGTGACCCGTTTCTTCCGCCGATTGTCTTTCTCGCCAGACGGTAGCCTGCTTCTCACACCGGCCGGGTTGATTGAGGACCAGATCTACAAGGGATCACCGCTGCTGGTGGCGCGCAGCCTGTCGCACGATGGCTCAGGATCCGAGAGCCTTTCGGCTCCCTCGCCTGCTCCACGACCGCGAGCCACCGATTCGGGCAAACCCACGGTGTACATCTATTCGCGCGCCAATCTCGCGCGCAACCCAATCGCCCACCTCCCTGGCCACAAGACTGCGGCCGTGTGTATCCGCTTCTCGCCTATCTTCTACGATTTGAGGACAACAGGTACCAGTTCTACCCCGAACGAGCCCAAGCACATCACCCTCGATGCATCCAACCCATCGCCCGTCCACGTATCCCTGTCGATGCCTCCACCGCCACCTCCGCACAAGGAGGGCGAGGACAAGGGCAAGGATAAACCGTTGGGCAGCATCTTCGCCTTGCCCTATCGCCTCCTGTACGCTGTGGCGTGTCAGGACGCTGTGTTATTGTACGACACACAACAGGCCGGGCCGGTCGCCATCTTCCGCGGCCTTCACTACGCGGGCTTCACGGATATTGCCTGGTGAGTCTAGCCCGAGTTCGACTCGCTGACGCCTAGGTCCCCTGACGGGCAAGCCATGATGCTCTCGAGTGCCGATGGTTACTGCTCGATAGTGGTCTTCGACCTCGGTGAACTGGGCACAGTCCACCCAACTCAACAACACCACCGGCAGCTCGCAGCGATCGCACAGGCGCACGGTGGGAGCACTTCGGCTGCAGCAACGCCAGTTCCTCACTCGCCCTCTTTGTCGACGATGCGTGCTAGCCCCGCTCCGCCCCGCAGCGAACGCGAGTCGTCAGTGGCTTCAAGCGCGGCCGTTCCCCCGCCTTTGTTCTCGCAACAGCGCGCACCTTCATCCGCAAGCAGTGTGGACCAGCCGCTGCCCACGCCTAGTGAGGACGAGATGCTCGCTGCGGTACGCCGGCCATCTGCGGCCGGCTCTGCGACTGACGACGCCAAGCGGGGTGCCGAGGATGCGGGCGCGCCCAGGAAGAAGCGGCGTGTCATGCTCCAGCATCTCGGCTCGGACTAGTGGGAGGGGCGCTTGAGTGGTGGCATACGAGTCAGACGAGCGACGCATATGCATGGAAGTACTATGTCATTTGGGCTCCTACTCGCGCGCACATGACGTTGCTGTATGCGGATGCTGGGAAAGGCAATGGGAATGGGAATGGGAATTCAACGCGGCACTCATGACGCGCAGCGCGACGTCGACGTATTGTCGGTCTTGTGTTGAGACACAGTCGAGCATGTGATGTCACCATCCTTACCACCGCGCTCGAGCACGACATCGAGGCACTCAGCACCGCCGCCAAAAGCGGCATGCCGACTTTACGACACCCGGCGGTGTCGTCAACAGGTACGCGTAACATGCCTCTTCCGCCTGCCCCAATTCATCAAGGTAATGTCGTGACTGAACCAGCCACTCTGGCATCTATGCTCGCAGCCGGATACTCTCCACATACCTCTCCACATCCAACCAAATATCCATAACACCATGCCATGCTATCTATACAATGATACAAAAGTCCCAGATCTAAATCCAGCGCTGCCTGCGCTCCTCCCCCTCGATCCCAGCCTCTATGCCGCCAATATACTGCCCGTACTCTGCATACGCATCGGGGGGCACGGAGAGATGGCGGCTCTCGTCGGCGCTGAGCCCGCCGCGCACGGTCGTCTGCACGTCGGGCGCGGCATCGTAGAAGCTGCCGCGCGAAAAGTCGGTCTCGAGCCCGGCGCCTGCGATGCCGAGGCCGGCGGGCGCGCCGTCGCGCGTGCCCCCGATGCCCCACGCGCCTTGGGCGGCGGCGGCGTACGCGTGCGACGAGTCCGACGTCGCGGGCGACTGGTCGGAGAGCGGCGAGGGGCGGGAGGGCCGGTGCCGGCTCGAGAGGGGGGAGGAGGCATTCGCGGCCGCTTGGTCGGCGGCGGCGGCGCGCAGCGCGCCGCGCGAGTTGCGCGCCCTCTCGTTCGGCGGGGAGGGGGGGGACGACGAGGAAGAGGGAGAGGACGAGGAGGAAGGAGACGGCGGAGACGGCGGGAGCGCGGGCACCGACTTGCGCGGGATAGACTTGGCCCGCGTCACCGGCGCCGAGGTGTACTGCGACATCGACGAGCGGCTGTATCGCGACTGCGCTTGTGCTTGTGCCTGCGCCTGCGCCTGCGCCTGCGCCGCCACCGCAGGCTCGAGCACGCCGAGGAGCGCAGGCTCGTACCCCTGCGCCTGCACGTAGTCGGGCGCGGCCTCGTACCCGTACCCCCTGTCGGTGTTGAACGGGTCATACTCCTTCGCCCGGGAATATGTGCGCGGCGGGGCGGGGAAGGGCACCGAGGCGTCGAAGCTCTTCTCGGTCGGCGAGGGCGTCTTGAGCAGCGTCCCGCTGTAGATCGACGACGAGGCAGAGTACTGGCTCCGAGCTTTTGCATGCGCCATCATCTGCTTGTGCCGCCGGCGGATGTATGCGCGGCGCGCGGCTTCGCGGTTCTCTCTCCGGTGCCGGATGTACCACCACACGAAAGCCATGACCGCCAGTCCCGCGGCGATGCCGCCGACAAGGCCGCCGACAATCGGGCCCACGTTCACCTTGCTCTGCGTCGCCGCTTCAGTGGGCACGTATGGCGCCGGCATCGTGCTCAGCACCGTCACGATCGTGTCTCTGCCCTGCCGGACGACGGTGGGCGCCGGCGTCGGCGCCGGCGCCGGCGCGGGGTGTGGCTGGGGGGCCATGGCGAGCTAGGCGGGGAAATGGGGACTGAGAGGAATGGGGAAGAAGAAGCTGCCGTCAGAATGAGAATAAGAACAAGAAGAAAAGGCCTGGGCGGGTGTCGGGCGCCGGGGCGGTCAGGCAGATAACCTGCGACGCAGCATGATGGCATGGCGCCGAGGACAGTGCGTGTGGTCAAGAGCCCCGTTCTTGCGGCGGAAGCGATTCGGCTGCGAGATACCTGTTCACAGGCCACAGGATCTCCAGGATCACCAGGATTCACGATCCTGGGCATGCTCGGCGACGCACGGATGCGCGGCGCCACCGCTCGGCGCCACGGCGCGCGGCGTGACACGCGGCCGATCGTCGGCTTCCCGCCCCTGAGCGCCACGCTCATTTGCACGCGCACTCACCTGGTAGTGGTGGCCTTGGCTTGAGGGAAGGTAATTTGAGGTTTCAAGGATCCGGGAGGAGAGGTGATGAAGCGGAGCGTGCTGGGCTTGGCTTGGGCTTGGCGATGATGAGCCTGCGTTTGCGCTTGCGTTGCGCTTGCGCAATTTGCGTCGTTGTTGTTATTGACGAGCGAGGTTATGCTTGAGCAAGAGGCCGTCGTCAAGTGGAACGACCAAGGTTGGTGTGGGAAAGGGGCGGTGTCGACAATGTGCCTGTTCCGGCGAGCTACTCTACTGTCGAGTCGTGGTTGCTGACGACGTTTCCAGAGCGACGCGGGGGGCTGGGAGTAGAAGGCAGGCAAGGCGAGATGGGCCGACAGGGGACCGAAGAAACGAAGAAACGGAAAGGAGGGTGAGTGCGCGGGGTGCGGGGCGCGGGGCGTGGAGCGCGGGGCGCAGGTCGATGAGCGTGGAGCGTGGATCCAGCAAAGAGCGAAGAGTGAGGAGAAGTGCGCAGGGGGGCGTGGTGGTGGCGTGCAAGGGCGATGATGGTGTTCGGAAAAGAAACGAGGAGGAGAGGAAGAGGATGATGTCGAGTTGAGCTTTGATGATGATGGGAGTGCGATGGTCGCCGCAGTTGTTGAAGAAGAGCGGGACGGGGGTGGCGGAGCGGAAGTCTCGAGCTGCCAGGGAAGGGAGTGACGAGAAGGTTGATCTGATGAGCTCGCGGAAGGGGAGGTATGCGAGAGATGGATGTTTTGTCGGCGTTGAGTGATTATCTAGTCGATGAGAGCAGTGAGCAGAGCGGAGTGAGCAGAGAGCATAAAGAGAGAGACGATGATGAATGCATCGAGCGGGCCACGAGCAGATGATGATGATGAGCAGGCCACTGTCCAGCTATGTCCAGGAAAAGCAGCTTGATGATCGTCTGGATACTGTTTTGGGTTTCACCTTACGCTTAATCAGGGCCTCCCGCGCGGCAGGCAGCCCGCACCCGCTGTCCTTCTGTCTTTCTTTTTTCTCTCTCTCTCTCTCTCTTCTTTTACTCTCTGCCTCTCCCGCTCTCATCTCTCCTGCAGCGCGCACTCTTGACCAACATTGCCGTGCCGGGCACAGGCACCGGGACTCGTTGTCAAGTTCCTCATAGAATTTGCACGCAGGGAGCCTCCCGCACCGCACCCGGCTTGATCGTCCCGGTCCAAGACCAGGTACTGTAGGCAGGTCGACGCGCCCAGTGTGGCGGAGAGCATGACACTCCCGCGCGGTAAAGGGATGCAAGCCACGCCGCATAATTAGGAGACGACGATAGCCAGTAACCAGTAGCCAGTAGCCAGTAGCCAGCTGGCCAGCTGGCCAGGAAGAGAGGGTGTACAAAAGTTTTGGAATGCATTCCGCCACAAGACCTGTTTTGTCCTGTTGGCTTGGATAATCTAGCTTTGAAGCGTTCTGAAGCAATTCATTCAAAATGAGGGTTAATAAGGGGAGGCTGAGGATGACGAGGAAATCGGCATTACTCTACTCCAAGTATAACCAGTCGCACACGTGTTTGTTAATCCCCACCAACTCTGCAACTCTTGTCGCCGGCCACACTGAATCTTGTCTCTATCCACAGTCGTGAGGCACGTCCACCATCCAGCACATAGTCCGCGTCTAATATCCGATGCATTACTGTATCCCAGCCTACAGCCAGGAGAGGAGTGAGAGACAAATGAGGTAGTCAGCCCGCAGAGCAAGCGCCAAACGTGCCAGTAGTAGTGTGCCTTCCAGAGGCATGTTTTACATGACAATGCGAGGCTCCGTAATGCTCGTCGAGATCTGTTTGGTCAGTTACTGCTCGTGCCATCCCCCACTCACGCTCTTGTGTGGCAGAACAGAGGCACCGTTGACATACAACTCGTCCTTGATCGAAACATCGTCACCAAGAACGGTGATGTTCTCGACGCGGCACTGCAAGTTAGCCACACAGCAAGGCAGGCACGGTCGCCAGAAGATTTACAAGTAGGCGCGTCTCAGCCATCGCTCAGCCTGTGCTCCATCCCACAGGCTGGAGCAGGCAGTCGACATGGCAGCCGATAGCAAGCAAACCAAGTTTGCCTTCGCTGGAGTCCAAAACTGGACATCAGGCTGGCAATATTCCGTCTGGCGGCATCCGCCGGATCTGCCAGAGCAACGCTGCACTCTTTGCACCGCCCACCACCCAACATCTCCACTCACCCAGCGGCCAACAGTCGAGTTCCAGCCGATAATAGACGACGCAATCCACGCGTGGTCGCGGACCTCGGCGTTGGACATGATCACGCAGCGCTGGAGACGCGCGCCCTTGCCAATCTTGGCACCGGGGCCAATAACGACGTTGGGGCCAACGAGAGCAGTGGGGTCGATCTCGGCCGTAGGGTCGACGAGGACGTTGCCGCCGTGCACCCACTTGTTCTGCGCCGGGTCGGCGAGATCAGGCGAGCCCTGCGACGTGAGGTGGGAGAGGTAGAGGCAGGTGCCTGCTGTCAGAACCGCGATTCGCGCGATCACGCACCCGAGATGAAATCCTTGGGCTGTCCGACGTCCATCCAGAAGCCCTGGAGGTCGTAGGCGTGCAGCTGCTGGTCGGCAGCGATGGCGGGGAAGATCTCCTTCTCGATCGATGTGGGGCGGAGCTGTTGTTAGCGGCTAAAAGAGGGGTGAGCTTACCTCGATGCGGTCGAGGACAGAAGGGTTGAACATGTAGATACCGGCGTTGATGCGGTTGCCGACAAACTCGACGGGCTTTTCAACGAAACGGTCAATGATTGTAGACCCGGGCTTGGTGACGACGACACCGTACGCCGAAGGCTCGGAGACCTTGGTGACCATAATCGAGCCTTCGCAGCCGTGCTTGAGGTGGAAATCACGGAACGCCTCAAAGGGGTAAGTGCAGGTGACGTCCGAGTTGAGGACAAAGAATGGCGAGTCGTCCTTGCCAAGGATGTCGCGGGCAAGGGCGAGGGGGCCGGCTGCGGCGTCAGATCGTTGCGCGTTGTCTGTCTGCCCCAAAGGCACAGCCAAAAGCTACACACCAGTGCCCAAAGGCTCAGTCTCAACGGAGAAGTTGATGGTGATGCCGTACTCCTCCTCGGTCTTCTTAAGGACCGAGACCATGACCTCGGGGCGGTAGTTGACGGCAAGAACAATGTCCTTGACACCGGCCTGACACGTCAGCAGGGTTAGCGGGGTTGACAAACCTTGACGAGGGCCTCGATCTGGTGTAGGCTGCGAGGTTAGCATTAAGCGAATAGTGGGGTGCAGGGGTAGGGTTCCAGCGGCTACGATGCAACGAGGAGGGCAGCCCTCGCCGCGTCTTTGACACGGGTGACTGCGGAAATCGCTACGCTGGGATCGCCGACGCCCCGGAGTGTGGTGTGTACGCACATCATGGCCTGGAGGTTAGTGGTGATGCTCGGGGCTTGTAAAATATTAGTTGGTGTCAACTTGCCTTGTTGCAGAACTCGACGAGGGGCTTGGGCCACGACAGCTGGGCGCGTTAGCAGGCGCGTCGCGTCACGTTGCAGAGCAATATGCCGCCGGAGTTGATGCGGCATGCCTCGATCGCAGCGTATGCAGCTGGCTGATGGGGCGCTGGGAGGTGGAAGAACTCACAGTGAGGGGCCTAAGACGAGTGCCGAAACCACCGACAAGGATAAGAGCGTGCACAGCTGTCAGAAATGTACTCGGAATGTGTGGTGGTGGCTATTGGGGACGACGAGGTGCGGTTGGTGGTGGTCTGGAGCCAGGAAGGACTTATCTTCATTTTGAGTGTGTGGGAGTTTGGGGGGGGGGGGGGGGGGGAGAGGAGGTTGGAGGGTGATGAGAAGGAGAGTAGAGATGGAGGAGAGAGAGAGAAAGAGAGAAAGAGAGAAAGAGAGAGAGAGAGATGTGTTGGAAGGATGGACGGAGAGTGAGGAGTGGAGGAGGACGTGGATGGGTGGATCGGCTGGATGGATGCGATTGGGGATTCCCTGGGGGGAGGGGGGAGGGAAGGCGGAACAGTGTTCGAGGGTGCTTGAAGGGGTCATTCAAATCCCAACACGGGCCGAGAGCGGGTTTCTTTTCGCATTCTCTCCAATCTTGCATGCTTGCATGCTATTATTTCTCTTCCATATCCATCACATCTCTCTCTCTCGTCTCTCGTCTCTCGTCTCTCTCTCTCTCTCTCTCTCGTTCTCTCACAGGCACAAACCTTGGTCGTTTTGCCGTGCTCTTAGCCCCGGTGGCTCCCCTCGGTGGCCTGGCCGAAATTCATTCAATTACCTTGGCCATTCTATTGATTTCTAGGGAACGGTTAGGGCGCCATGCGCCATGCATGGCAGCACGGTGCGCGACAGAGCGCGACTTGACGAGGCGCAGGCTTGGGGGCTGGAGCCTCAAGAAGTGGCGTCGGCGGCGCTACAGCATGGTCATGCCATAACAATACAAGGAGAGACAGGCAGCTTGCAGCTTGCAGCAGTTGAGTGCATGAAGAGCAAGATGCGAGATGGAGATGTGATTTGGAACGTTGCAAGCAAGAGGCCGAAACGTGTACCGAGTGTCCCTGATGAGCATCATCAGGGTGGGGGAGGAGGACGAGATGGTCGGCGGTGCGTCGGGGACTGCACGCTGCACGCTGCATGCCGCATGCTGCATGCTGCTCGCTACGCGTTGCATGCATGCACAAGGTCTTTGAGCAGAGCGGATCGAGCGACTAGCAGGTGGGCTATACCGTAGTATGCCGGGGGAGATGACTGCTCGAGCAGCTCGCTCATGCGCTCAACCCCCCCCCCCTCCTGATCGCTCTCGGTATCCTCGTCATCCTTGACGCGCCTCGTCGCGCCTGTCGTCAACGCCACCAGCTTAAGGGATAGAGTAGAGTACATGCCGCGCAATGCCATCAGACACGGGCGTGCCATCATACATACATGGCGACAAGCGACATGAACCCAGCATCCAGCATCCAGCATATCCCAGCGTCTTACACACGCCCCGACGCGCTCAAACTTTTTTCTGCACGACTCGCGCTGATCCGCTGATCCCCCTCCCTCTGGAAACCGAAGCCTGCCGGATCTGCCCTGGTCCCTGTTCCCTGTGCGCCCGTGCATGCCGTCTCATCATTATCTTCCCGCACTTCCCATATTGTCTTCCCTTTCTAATCATTTCTATTCCCTATTTCCAACTGATCGCCGTCGATCTCCCGCGCTGCAACGCTCCCGCTGCTGCCGGCCACAGCGAGCCCCGCAGCTCGAGCCCCCCGCCGGCCGCCGCCAAGCGGTCGCTCGGGCGCGTCACGCCGCGCCGGATGCTGCTCGCTTGCCTGATCAGACCTGGTCGGGGTAGCGGTGCCGAGGTGGGAGTGTCAGGTAGGGAGCGAGCGGGGGCGAGGGGATGGGGGCGGGCGGCGGTCTGCGGGCGGCGGTCTGCGATGCCCGAGTTGGGGAGAGGTGGGAGAGGTGGGAGAGGTGGGAGAGGTGGGAGATGGGAGATGGGAGATGAGCAGGAGAATAGCAGCGATGATTGTTGCTGGTGGAAGAGCATGTCTCAGAGTCCGCAGTTGTACTGTAGCATCGTCGCCGAAAAGTCGCCGGGCATTGTCGACACGCCCCACACCCGCGGCACCCCCCAGCACCCCCCGGCACCCCCCGGCACCCCCCGGCACGCTCGGCGCCTCATGCTCATATGCACGTCAAATATGCAGACGCCCCCAGCGCACCCTCGATGCCGCAACGCTGCCGATGGCATTCGACGCGCCCGAAACGCGGAATGCATTACTCCCATTGATGACTGCCACACCACTCACCACCGGCTATTTCCGCCACGTGACCATCCACTCGCCACCCAACTGGAATTCACCAACAACTGACGTCGCCAACGCACAACCAACGCCTTCCTCCCTCTCCCCCCTCCTCTCCCCACTCCCCACCGCCGCCATGTCCGGACGCGACCGCGATCCGCGCCACCGCGAGCCGCGGGTGAAGAACCGCGCGCCCGCCGCCGTGCAAATCACCGCGGAGCAGCTGCTGCGCGAAGCGCACGACAGGCAAGAGCAGCCGGTACAGGCGCCCAAGCAGCGTATCCAAGACCTCGAAGAGCTGCACGAGTACCAGGCCCGCAAGCGGACAGAGTTCGAGGCGCGCATCCGGTACTCGCCGGACGTGATCCCCGCGTGGATCCGGTACGCGACGTGGGAGGCGTCGCAGAACGAGTTTGAGCGCGCGCGCTCCGTGTTTGAGCGTGCGCTGGACATCGACCCGCGCCATACCGAGCTATGGACAAAGTACTGCGACATGGAGTTGCGCGCGCGCAACATCAACCATGCGCGCAACCTCTTCGATCGCGCCGTCACGCTCCTGCCCCGCGTTGACGCGCTGTGGTACAAGTACGTGTATCTCGAAGAGCTGCTCCTCAACATTGCCGGCGCACGGCAGGTGTTTGAGCGATGGCTCCAGTGGGAGCCACAGGACAAGGCCTGGCTCAGCTACATCAAGCTTGAGGAGCGGTATAATGAGCTCGACCGCGCCAGCGACATTTACGAGCGTTGGATCGGCACACGGCCCACCCCGAAGAACTGGTGCCTCTGGGCCAAGTTTGAGGAGGAGCGCGGCAAGCCCGACAAGGCGCGAGAGGTGTTCCAGACAGCACTCGAGTTTTTCGGCGACGAGGAAGAGCAGATCGAAAAGGCGCAGCAGGTGTTTGCTGCGTTTGCACGCATGGAAACACGGTTGAAGGAGTTTGAGCGCGCGCGGGTGATTTACAAGTTTGCTCTCGCGCGGCTGCCACGCTCAAAATCCGCCAACTGTGAGTGACAAGCACTGAGGAGCTAACACCAGTGTACTCGTCCTATACCAAGTTTGAGAAGCAGCACGGTGACCGGTCTGGTGTCGAGCTCACCGTGCTGGGCAAGCGACGAATTCAGTACGAGGAAGAACTGGCATACGACCCGACAAACTACGACGCATGGTTCTCGCTTGCAAGACTTGAGGAGGACGCATACCGCGCCGAGAAGGAGGACGGGGAGGACGCTGACCCGGCGCGCGTGCGCGAGGTGTACGAGCGTGCCGTCGCCAACGTCCCGCCCGCAAGCGAGAAGCGGTACTGGCGGCGATACATCTACCTGTGGCTGCAGTACGCAGCATTCGAAGAGATCGACACGGAGGACTACGATCGCACGCGTGACGTATACAAGGCTGCGATCCGGCTCGTACCGCACAAAGTCTTCACGTTCGCCAAGCTGTGGCTGGCTTACGCCTATTTCGAGATCCGGCGGGTGGACGTGAACGCGGCGCGCAAGGTGTTGGGCGCGTCGATTGGCATGTGTCCCAAGCCCAAGCTCTTCGCGGGCTACATCGAGCTGGAGATGCGGCTGCGCGAGTTCGACCGCGTGCGCAAGCTATACGAAAAGTTCCTGTCTTTCGACCCGTCCCTCTCCGCCGCCTGGATTCAGTGGACACAGATGGAGGCGCTGCTCGAGGACTTGGAGCGCGTGCGCGCCATCTTCGAGCTGGCAGTGCAGCAGGACCTCGACATGCCCGAGCTCGTGTGGAAGGCGTACATCGACTTTGAGATCGAGGAGGGCGAGCGCGAGCGCGCCCGCCACCTGTACGAGCGCCTGCTCGAGCGCACGGGGCACTACAAGGTCTTCGTGTCGTACGCGCTCATGGAGGCGAGTGCGCTCGGCGACGACGAAGAGGGCGACGCAGAAGAGGGCGACGCGGCGCGCGCCCGCGCCATCTTCGAGCGCGGGTACAAGGACTTGCGGGCGCGCGGGGAGAAGGAGGACCGCGCGCTGCTGCTCGAGGCGTGGGATGCGTTCGAGGGCGAGCACGGCGACGACGCGGACCGCGAAGCCGTCGCTGCGCTGCGGCCGCAGACGCGCCGCCGGTGGCGGCCCCGCGGGGACGGCAGCGGCGAGTACGACGAGTACTGGGACATTGTGTTCCCCGACGACGAGAAGGAGGAGAATCCCGCCGCGTTCGCCATCTTTCAGGCTGCCAAGGAGTGGGCCGCGAACAAGGAGAACGGCGCGGGCGGGCTCAACTACGAGATGGACGATTCGGATTCGGACTCGGATTCCGACGGCGACGAGGGGGAAGCCGAGGGTGGGAAAGGGGAAGGGGAAGGGGAAGGGGAAGGGGAAGGGGAAGGGGGAGAGGGAGAAGGAGAGGGCATGGACGAGGACTAGATGCATGCAGCATTGTTCGATCAGTGACGATGGGTGCTTGAGCGGCGGCGGGGGGATGGCCTGCGCTGGCATCGGGTCGCGGGCTCTTTGCCCGTAGCATTGCTTCACAAATGTTGTGGACATTGCCGTATTTGGTTTCACTTACGACGAATGCGCAGACGATGGCCGGGATGGCATTGGAGTGCCTGCACAGGACAGATAAGACAGATAGAACCAGAACCAGAACCAGTCCGGAGGGCAACAGGGGGCGGTCAACAAAGACAGCATCACAGAGTCAGTCAGCGGGCAGGACCAGCGAAACGAGGCCCCAGGTCGACAACGCCTGCACTTCCCGCCGGAATGCCCCTCGCCGCAGCCATCGCAGCTTGGCAGTAGCAGTCCTCACAGCCACCCTCGCAGCCTCCTCAGCTTCGCGGCCATCATAGCAGCCCGCGCCGACCACCGGATCCCATCCCTTGACCGCCGGACGCCGCCGCCGCCGTTCTCTAGGCAGCCAATTCTCGCATCAGCACGCAGACTCAGCCGCACAGGGCCAGATGATGCGACGCTGGCCGGGCATGACGAGAGGTTACGAGAGTGTGGAACGAGAGTTTGAAACGTCGTTGCCGCGTCGGGCAGTGGCTCACGGGGTGCAGTTCGACGGCGCAGGACGCAGTCGTATCACTCGCAAGGCACTGCACGTGCAGCCAAGATGAGCTCATGATCTCGTCTCGACTGCCTCTGAGGCGATGCTAGTCCAGACCTCAGACTGTCGCAGTCAGTCGACAGCTACTCCGCAGGTGCCGAACAGTCGCCCCGCCGCTGCCCCAGAACGCCCAGAGCATTCCTACAAGTGGCAGTGGCGACGCCTTGGCTCCTCCCTCTCTCCTCGCTCATCTCGCTCATCTCGCTGCCGCATTGCGCCTCACGCCCGCATGCCCGAACAGGCGTGAATCGAATCTACGCACTGACCGCCTCGCACCGCGATAGCGTCGACATGTCCTCATCTCCATCCTCCATTCTCTCTCACTCCTTGACCATGCTCCTCCTCCCCACCCTCGTCCTCGCCCTCGGCGTGCGCGCACAGCTCACCGACCTCCCGTTCGCGACGACGGACGACAGCCCCCTCCCGCCCCTTTCGGCCGTCAGTGTCCGCTCGTCCGCCCCCGTCCTCTCCGCCTCCGCCTCCGCCTCAGTCTCCATCTCGCGCCCCTCCGTTCCCTCCGTCGCCTCCGTCGCCTCCATCGCCTCCCCCTCCCCCTCCGCCGTCCGCTCCGCGCTCACCTCCATCTCCTCCAAGACGACAGCCCAAGTTGTGACGATCACCGCGACGGCGTCCGCCGCACCAGCCAACAGCGCCCGCATCCGCGGCGGGGACGTCGCCGCCATCGTCCTCGGCATCATCTGCGTTCTCGAAGCCGTAGTCATCGTGCGTGTTTTCCCCTTCCTCCTCCCTCCCTTTCTGACCCCAGGCCGTCCTCGCGCTCCGCACGCGCAACCTCGCCCGCCGCTCCACACGCCTCGCGCGCACGCTGCGCGACCTGCCCCCGCCCCCGCCCCCGCCCCTCATCAAGCCCATGAACGTCGTGCACGTCGCCCCGCCGCCTATTGTGCGCAAGGTGTCGCGTAAAGCGCCGCCGAAGTACGAGGAGGGGGACGGTGTGTAGCGGCATACGACAGTGTGCAGAAGACAGAAGTCAGAAGGAAGACGACAAGGACAAGGTCGGAAGGAGATCGCCGCGGTGCTAGACACTGCTAAGCTGTGCACGGCACCACTGTCATTACTTTGTAACATGGATCGTTGTATGCGGGTTCGCGAGATGGAGCCTAAAGTGGGAAGCTCGAGTCGTCGCAGTTCAACTCCCCTTACGTGGCGATCCTTGGCAGAGCCGATACTCCTCTGCCCCGTCATTAGGCATAAGCGCAACCCGACATCCTGTACATTATCATGATATTACAACCCCAAGCATCCCCCTACTTCCGATTCGGCCATTCAATCATGTCGATGAGGCGGTCCAGCCGCGCAAGCTGCACGACATTGTCGGCAAGCTGCTTGTCCTTGAACGCCAGCTGCGCCTGCAGCGCCGCAATCTCCTTCTGCATTTCCTCGTACACCTGCTGCTGTGCGATCAGCCGGTCGTCCCGGTCATGCAGCAGATGCGTGAGCTGCTGGTGCTTCACGCGCAGATATCCCCATTCAGCGCAACGCAGGCAGTGCCGGCTGCACCCTGCTGGCGGGACGTCGGCCTCGTTCTTGATGACGATGAAATCGACTTCGTGTGTACTTTTGCGCTTTCGCTTGCCTTCGGCAGTGGGGGCAGTGGTGGATGCTGACGTATTGGTGGACGCGGTTGCGGCGGTGGACGTTGATGCGACGGTGGACGCTGATGCGGCCGTGGACGCTGAGGCGGCCGTGGACGCTGATGCAGCGGGAGTGGCCGCTGATGCAGCGGGAGTGGGCGCAACGGAGGCCGGCGCAGTGGTCCGGACCGGCGTAGGGGTTGAAGCCTGCGTGCTTCCGGGGGCTGGCGCGACGTCGGAAGCCGGTGCGACGGTTGACGCGACTGTTGACGCGACGGTTGACGCCGGCGCGATGCTGGGGGCTAGGGCGACAGTTGACGCTCGCGCAACGCTCGGCGCTGGCGCAGCGTTTGGCGCAGGCGCAGCAGTTGGCGCTGGCGCAACGGCTGGCGCTGGCGCAACGGCTGGCGCTGGCGCAACGGCTGGCGCCTGCGCGATGATGGACGCCTGCTCGGCGGCGGCAGCTGGGGCAACGGCATCGACTGAAGCAGCGGTAGCAGCAGGCGTAGAGATGCGAGCTGATTGAGAGGCGGGAAGTCGCTCACTTAGGGACTGAGCCGCTGGAGGCTCAGCGCTGACTGCCACAGCCGTGAGAGATTGAGCATTTGTGGGCTCAGCGGTGGTAGGAGAAGCGGACAGCGCAGCAGGAGTAGGGGCGGTCGAAGGCCGAACATGGACAGGCCGCGCGGTGGGGGAAGTGGCAGTGGATGGTGATGCGGTCAGTGGCGGAGCCGGCGCGACAGAGGGCGGCGGGCCTACCGCATATGAGGATGGGAAAGCGCTGGGCGGCGCAGCGGAGAGAGGCGGAGGCAAAGTGTCAGACTGTGAGAGCGAAATGGTTCGAAGAGATGAACCATGGGGCGCAGCAACTCGGAGGGGCGAGGGGCCAGCTGCAGCTGTAGCACCAACGCGGAGGGGCGAGGGGCCAGTAGAGACACCTGCTCGGAGGGGCGAGGGAGCAGACTTGGTAACATCTCGGAGAGATGAGGTGTTCACGCGGGGGCGGGACGGTCCTGCCTCGGCGTTTGGCCGTTGCGGTGCCGAGTTGGAGACGGGGCGGATCGTCGAGGAGGAGGAGTCGAGAGGAGGGCGTGTTGGAGCCTCTTTTGGAGGTGCGACGCGGCTCGACGGACTCGACGTGCTAGCTGTGTTTTTGGGCGGTTTGGTTGCGTCCTTGGGCGGCTTGGCTGCGTCCTTGGGCGGCTTGGTTGCGTCCTTGGGCGGCTTGGTTGCGTCCTTGGGCGGCTTGGTTGCGTCCTTGGGCGGCTTGGTTGCGTCCTTGGGCGGCTTGGTTGCGTCCTTGGGCGGCTTGATTGCGTCCTTGGGCCGCTTGGTTGCATTGGTTGCATCCTTGGGCCGCTTAGTTGCCTCCTTGGGCCGCTTGGTCGAGTCCTTGGGCCGCTTGGCTGTGTCCTGGGGCCGCTTGGAAGGGCTCAAGTTCGGCTGGCTCGCGGGGCGGGTCACAGACGGAGGCAGCGGCCTAGTCTGACCGGAGCCACTGGCAGACCCGTTAGCCAAACCATCGGCGGACCCGATCCCCGAGGTCTCGCCCGCCTTCGTGGCCACTGGCTTAAGCGGCGTCTCGCGTGCGGCAGGATCCAGACGCGGCCGCTTACCGGCCTCGTTCGTGGGACCGTCGCTTGCGCGCTTACGCGCCGAGGTACTCGATTTTGAAGGTTCACCTGACCGCGACTTATCCCGTTGCCGTCGAGATGGGGCCGCCGTCTCTCGCCCGGGCTCGATCCAGTCAGGATCGTCTTCACCTTCGTCTTCCGTGACCTCCTCGTCATCTAGCCCAAAGATTCCCTCCCATTCCTCCACCTCTTCCTCCTCTCCACCCTCCTCCTTGCCAGTGTGTCCCCCCTTCTTCCCCTCGTCCCCCCCTTCGTTCTCCTCGACGCTCAATTCTGAGATCTCGGCATCGCTCCGCTCTGCATTCTGTGCACTCTTAAAGTGCACAGCCTTTTTGGCTGGCGTGGGCTTGGACGCAGTCTTCGGCGACACCTCCTCACCCGCATGTGGCCGTGTCCGCGCGTCCCAAGCCGGCACACGCTTATCAAACACTGGTCGGTACTTGCGCATGAAGTGTTCTGCGCTGTGGTGGTTCGTCATCCCTTCCTGCTGTCAGCTGGGGTTGGAGAGACGCCATGACTCACAACCCTGGCCATGTGTTGGTAGAAGTCGATCTTGGGCCGGCCGTGGATATCGAAGCGCTTGAGCTCTGCCAAGAAGAGATCGAAGCGCTCCTGATCCTGCGCGACGACATAGCGCAAGTTGTTGGACATGGGGGGCCTGAGGTTGATGGTGGACGAATTCGTCTGGCACTTGGTATTGTGACTTGGAACCAAACGTAGCGGGAGCAGATAGACACGTAAAACGCCCCCATCACTCACGGACTGGGGCAGGGCGATGACGCAAGGCACCGCCAGTCCGCCATCGGCGGGGTATTTGGTTCAACTCGTCTTTTGACGGTCGCGGTGGTGGTAGAGCTGAGCATGGAGTTGGTAGGTGGACAGGTCTGAAAGCGTATCATCACATACCTGTAGAGGCGAGAAGAGAGCGGACGACCAAGCAGAGGGATAGACAGTGGTTATCGAAAATTATGTTCATTGCGAAGATTGAGGTGACCCCGTAGGACATGTTTGTGGCCTTGCCGAGCGGCGTGCGTAGGCTAACCAAGGTAACAGAAAGATGGCGGGAGAACAGCCAGCTGCAGAGATCTGCGGAAAGCCACCGTGCTCTGTAGGTCTTGTCCTTGCTTCTGTCGCGATCGGAGGCCCGATGGCTCGATGATTAAACTCTTACCTTCGGCTACCACGGCAAGTGGCTGGGAAGCAAGAGCTTGCATGCCAAGTTGGCAAACTCGACCCTCCTAATCTTGCAGCGCATGACTTGAACTCATGAGATTCTTTCGATCTTTCACCGGTCGCGTGCGAAGACATCCGTCATTGTGGTAAGTCTTGCCATGTTTCTGTAGTCGTTTTCACCTCTACATGCGGCCGAAAGCATACAACTAGTTCGGCACGATCAACACAGAGATTACACTGCTCGAGGGGGGTTTTGGCTGGCAAGGCTGTACTGTCGCTGCTGCAAGTCTTGAGCGTGCATTACTGGCGCTACAGGGAGATACCGGTGTCCAACCGCCACTCTCTTCTGCTTGCTTTCTTCCTTCCTGCTCTCGTCAAACCTCCATTCATTATCCATCATCGCTCTCTCCATCGCCCATTTTCTGTTCTCTGCGTCCCCTGGCTCCCCGGGCAGTCGAGTCGTGATGTCGACCATCTCCAACCCACTGAGCACCATGTCGTCCTCCTTCATCAACGCATCCGTCCCCAACAACCTCCCCTCGCCGTCGCCTAGTGTTCACCTCAATACCACCCTTCCTTCTCTGTCCCCCACGCCAACTTCAGCGCACCTGCACATCACCATCCGAGAAGGGCTGGCGTCCAAGAACCTGGCCATTGGGCTATGCATCGTGATCGCAGCCGAGGCCCTCGCCATTGCACGCCGCACTCACTTTCCCTACGCTAATGCCAGATGGTTATTATGCTGTTCTACTGCCACTCAAAGACAACGTCGGAAACTTCGCCTCCTTGCTCGACCGACCCCCGTTCCCAAGAGTTCGTCGACGCCGCATTTACCGACAACGACGGCGACCCGGTCCTACCCATTTACTCGGACCCCTTCGGCCAGGTGCACCCCTTCACTCCATCGAGGGCGAGCTTCATCGAGCATACTAGCACACTCAGCAAATACGGGGCGCGTACGAATCAGTCAAGCATGTTGGGACATGAGAGGCTTCGGTAGCCATTGGGTTAATTGCAAGCGCATGAGTCCCTCAATGCCTCCCGCTTGCTCTCTTGCAATCGATGTACTCGTATGCTAAACCTCCCAATGTCCGGAAAGGAAGGCTGATCTGGTCAGCTGTCGTCAGTCCCCTCGCCGTCGTTTACAATGGCTGAACCCCTCTGTCTCTCAGAACTACCTATACATCCTTGTCTATCACAACTTGTTACTTCAACCAGTGCTGGCTCATGATCTGCTGCACGGCCATGAGGGCCCAGTACCGCACATCAGGATTGTCGCTCGTCATGAGCTGCATGACGCGCGTCTTGCCATTACCCTCGTTGATGAGCTGCTTGCTCTTCTCCCCGCCGTACTTGACGAACTTGGCGACGTCATTGCACGCCACAGCCAGCACGACGGGGTCGCGCGACGTGTTGAGCAGCTCGATGAGGCGGCGCACGAGCTTGCCATTTGCCTCGGTCTGGATACGGCCGACCTCGAGGCGCCAGAAGTCGTCCGACTCGTGTGCCGGCGACCACACCAGGTGGCCCGACTCGAGCTCGGACACATACTCGTCAAATGTCGTCAGGCCCTCGAGGCGCTCCTTGAGCTCCTCCTTGAGGAACTGAAGATCCTCGACCACGTCCTCGTCGCTCCACTTGCGCTCCGTGAGAGAGTCGACGAAGGGGAGCAGGCGGACGACGAACATCGACGGGAGGTTTTGCGCAGGTGCAAGTGTGAGAAGGTTCTGCGGTTAGCGTGGGGATTACGCGGAGGACCCAGGTGGCTCATGCAATTCATGGCCTCGGAGCAGTCCTCAAGAGTGTGGCAGCGCATGCGCAACAGTTGCAGCCGTCTGTCGGACCCAACCAGCCCTATCAACTCACCCGGAATGTCGCCACAATCACACGGATAACCTTCTCCTTGACGGCCGACTTTGCAATCTCCGTAAAGAGAGCAACGATGTCGTACTTCTTGTCCAACCCTTCCGCGGCATTCTGCTCGAATGAAAGCTGCCAAATACACGAGATTGCGCCGTACTGCTGCTGCGGCGAGATGTTGTCTTTGAGCCACTTAACGAGGCTGCGGTCAGCTATATCCAGATTCAAGCGCACCCCGAGATACAGTCGCCCTGCTTCCACACGGCGGAGCGGAACTGCTTCTTGCCAAGCACAGCATTGAGCACCTGCGTCGCAATGTCGCGGCTCTGCAGGTGCGGGCCGTTGATGAACGACGCAAGCGACGTCAGCAGCGTGGGGAGGAGCTCGCCTGGGAAGTCGTTCGGGTCAGTCCTGCCATCAGCTGATGCCGCTCAACACCTCACGCAATGAGGAGCGCCAGTATCCGCAGACTCTCGAGGTGCACAAACTCCTCGTCCGTGTCCATGGTGAGGCACTTCACGATGGGCTGGTACGGGTCGAGCGGGTTCTCCTTGCGCAGGTCGTGAAAGTAGTGGTACGCGCTCATGTCCGCGAGCATGACGGAGATGGAGACGAGGACGGCCTGAACTGTGTCTACGCGCTGCAGCTTGCGCAGCAGGTCGATGTAGAGCTTGGCATACTGTGCGCCCTCGGTCGCGATCTTGTGGCCGCGTTGTGAGACAGGCTGGGTTCAGTAACCTCCGGAGAACGTAGCGCAGAGACATCGGCGTTCCAGTACGACTTGGAGCTCGCCACACCAACAATCACAAGACTCACGAGCTTGTCAAGCGAGCGGATAAGCGTGCACTCCTCCTGCGAGAGCAGCTTCGCGCGCTGGTAGCCCTTGCGTTAGTCTGACTCCCGGTGCGGACCCACCTCCCATGGGATCTGCCGGGCAGCAAGCTTGGAGAGCTGGTCGTCCAAGTAAGGGCTGAAGAATGGCGGGGGGATTGCTTCGACGGCCGTCATGGTGCCGAGGTGAGAGATGTGCCGTCGGCGAGGACGTCAAGATGGCGAGTGTTGGCTGGACGGGCGGTGACGCACAGGGGTGGGGTTAACGGGGATGCTGTATAAAGAACCTCCACCCGGCGGCATGACTTTGCCACCAACCAACAACTCTGCAACCACCAACAATCAAAACTACGGCGACATGAGCAGGCCCGTGTCTCTCGCCGTCAAGCCGCCTGGCGTGAGGGCGAAGTGGAATGCCCCGAGCCAGCGCATGTTCGCCGACGACTCGGACGAGGAAGGCGACGCCTTCGGTTCCGCCAGCAGCCGCCCCAAGGCCGTCAAGGTCGAGGATGAGCGCATCGAGGGCTTCGGGAACGGGAGAGCGCTCGGCAGCCGCCGCTCCCCCGAGCCGCTGGTGATCGCGCCCCTACCGAACCGCGACTGGCGCACCGTCGCGACACAAAGCCGCCGGCCGGGATACCGCCCCGAGCGGCGGGACGAGGGGCCGGTCGTGACGCACGAACGGACCGGCGAGGAGCCGCAGCGGCGCGGGCTGCGTCGCGCCGGCGACATTGACCCAGACTACGACCGCAAGCCGGACGCTGCGGCGTTGGCGGCTGTGGACGCGAAGCCGCGCGTGCCGAAACAGGAGGTCAAGGAGGAAGAGGAGCGCAAGCCGCTCACGCTGGAGGAAGAAGCGCTCGCCGCCGTGCTGGCGGGCGACGCGGCGCCCGTCTCGGATGCGCAGCGGCGTGCGGAAGAGCTCGTGATTGAAAGCGCCGCCAACCGCAACATCATGAGCGAGGAACAGGCGCTCGAGCGCGACCTCAACATCCTTCCCCCAGAGAGCTCGCTCGACGATTACGACGCCGTACCAGTCGAGGCGTTTGGCGCTGCTATGCTCCGTGGGATGGGGTACAATCCAAAGGATGACACGCCGATGCACGTCCCCAAGCCGCGGCCGGCGCTGCTGGGTATCGGCGCGACCGCTTTGTCGTCCGAGCTCCCACCGAGCCGGAAGGACCCGAAGAAACGGCGCGAGGAGCGCGCGACGCGCGGCGGACGAGGATTCAACGCCGCAGCTCTGCTGGTTCCGTCAAATGGACCTAGTCGGGAGGCGAGTACGGCGAGAGAGCTCTCAGGGGAGGCGACCGCGTCTCGGGGCGCCAGCCCCGGCGAGAAGCGGCGGAGAGACGACGACGACGGGCGCGACAGCAAGCGCCGCTACGACGACCGTGATCGCGAGCGTGAGCGCAGCAGACGATCCGAACGCGACCGCGACGACAGAGACCGCCGGCGCGACCAGCGGTACGAGACAGACGAGGAGCGCGCACGGCGCAAGGCCCGTGAGCGCGAGCGCGACAGGGATAGGGACGATCGCCGAGACCGTGATCGTGACCGCGATCGGGATCGCGAACGGTCACGCCGCGACGACCGCGATCGCTACGACGACAGGGACAGGCGCGATCGCGACCGCGATCGAGACCGCCGGTAGAACACTGTACATTAGACCATTCATAGAACAACAAGCTTGTACCATCCAGCCAGTCATCGATACCGGCGACTTCGCCCCAAGCAGAAGAAACCGTACAGTGTACATTCAGACTCTACACAATTAGTATATGTACAGGGTGGTGCGCTGTATGAGACACAGCGTTGCGGAGCAGCGCCACTGGCGTGTGTAGCGGCGCCGGAGTGAGGCCCGTGTATGATGTGATCATCGTTGTGCCGATCAGTGGCTTACACAGACACGGCAGCTTGGGCTCTAGGTGCTCCTGTAGCTGACGCGACGCCGGCAGCGACAGCCATGGCAGCGCTGAGATCGCTCGTCTCTTCCTGCACGGGTGTGCCCACGGACATGGGCGAGTAAATCTCGCGGGTGGCTGTGACGCACCACTCGACGAGGTGTTCGGGGAGCTTGGAGGGCGTGCGGATGATGATGCACGTGCCGGAGAGCTGGACGGCGCGGTCCCAGCGTGAGATGACTGGCGTTAGCGAGGGCGTTGGGAAGTGGAGCCCAAACGGGCGCAGGGGGTGGATTGGGCCGGGCATCAAACGCAGCTCCTGCCTCGGGCCATCGCCACCACCGTGATACTCACTGCTCTCGGCGATCAGCCGCCGCTGGATGTAGTCTCGGAGATCGCGGAAGGTGGGCGAGGCCGAGTCGCGGAACGCCGGGGACGACGTGAGCGGAAGGCCGGTGTGGGTGTTGACGGGGATGCGGAGGGTGTACATGTTGTTGTGGCGATGGATGTGGGTGATCTGTGCTGGTCGCACGACCCGCTAGATATAGATGTACGCGTAGGCCAGTCTGCAGTCTCGGAGGGCGTCGGCGGCACGTGCAGAAGCCATTGTCCTGTGCTCGCCCCCGCCCTGCCTCGGCGCGCCGTGGCGCAGCGGTTCCGCGGGGGCCCTCTTGTCTGCGCTGGAGCCGCAGGAGGTTCTGGACGCGGGACCCGAAGACCAAAGCGCCGAGCTGAGCGCCACTCCTACTCGGATGTCACCGTTCTCTTTCTTCATCTCCCAAATAACATCCCACGCTCGCCATGGCTGTCTCGCCGCCGCTGTCTTGTTCATGAGACTCGCGCTGCATGCTGCACACGAAACAAGGCACTCGGAAAGCCCGGTCGGCTTCGGCTTCGGAGTTTTGCCGCAGACAATGGGCGCGCCACGCGACGCCTCGCCTGCGCCCATTTGCCAACTCTCCTTGCCGTGGTCAATGCTCATGACTCATAGTCAGATGACGGCAACGAGGGCACACGGCCGGGTGGCGACCGCCGAATTTCCGCTCACTGGTGCATCATTACGTTTGGTAACTGGTCCGTCCTATCCTCCATTAACCCAATAATTCCTGCGCAGCGACATGCGCCCCTCCTACATCACCGTAGGACCCGAAGACGCGGCGGGCGCACCGGTCTGGGGCACGTCCTCGTGGCTGAAGTCGACCTCCTCGCGGCGCGCCGGGCCGACCTTGTGCGGGTCGTACATCTCGCCTGCGCGCTGCAGGGCGTACTTGACGACGTCCTCCGGAATGGGGTGGACGGAGGGGATGACGATCTCGTTGTTGGCGTGCGTCACGAGCACTTCGCCCTTGGGTGCGTCTGCCGTCAGCCATGGCCTGATCACCATCCACAAACTCACAGCCAAGGTGCCAGAGCTGGTTGCTGATGGCGACGGCGAGCGAGTCCCACTGCTTGCCGTCCTGCAGCTTGTGCGTGTTGCAGCCGGAGCTGTCGACGGGGATGATAACCCAGTACAGCTTGTTGTGGAGGTGCTTGCCCTCCGGGACGGCCGTCGAGGGCGCCGGACGCGTGTTGCCGCTCGTGGTGAGGATGGGGACGACGGGGGACGTGGTCTGCTCGAGCGAGAGTTTCTGCGCGCGGGGCGAGGAGAAGTCGCTCTCCTCGCGGCGGGCTGGGCCGACCGTGTACGGGTCGTACACCTCGGACGCGCGCATCACGCAGTACTGGACGACATCGTCGTTCAAGCGGTGGTGCGTGGGGATGACGACCTCGTTGTTCGCGTGCGTGACGGTGATCTCGCCCTTGGGCGCGTCTGAGGTCAGCAATCGGCGTCTCGGAGGCGGCCGGGGTGGGTGAGATAAGACCCAGAAATCAAGACGCACAGCCGAGGTGCCAGAGGCGATTGCAGATGGCGAGGGCGAGCGAGTCCCACCGCTTGCCGTCCTCGACGGTCGTGTTGATGGGGATGATCACCCAGTGGATGCGGTCGTGAACGTGCGGCGCCATAGTGAGTAGGAAGTGAGTGTGAGTGATGCAATGAGATGGGGGATGTCGATCACTATCTCGCAAACAACGCCTTTCATATCGCAAGATCTGAAGCGAGGGCCACAAAGGCCGCATGCTGCCCATTACGTCCCGGATGATGCTTCGGCAGGAGCTTGGCCGGTGGCAACGGGCGTTACCGCTTCTAGAGATTGTGCTGGAATTGTCGTTGCCCAGCTGCCCAGCTGCCCAGCTGCTCAGTAGCCCATGCCCAAATGCCCAACTCTGCTGCCAAGCAGCCCAAATGATCAAATGATGGCATGGGGTGCAGGCGGGGGAGCTGAGGCGATCATCTGACATGCCGTCCACCCTTTGTTCGGGTGCACCAGTGGCGGCGCCAAACTCCAATTTGTCCAGCGCCCAGCGTGCCGTCCTCGTGCTGCACCACATGGGCAGAGGCGGAAGCGGGGAGCCAGCAGCCCACCCAGTTTGCCTCATACGCTCGCCTCAAGCCTCGGCAGGGTTTGACTGAAGGGCCATTCGCGGCCCACGGGGAAGGAGGATGCCAGCATTCACGCAGAGTGCGTTGCTCCGCAGATCTGCAGAACCAACCCGGCTCATGCCTCCCGGCCGACATGCCGTTGTTTGCACTCCGTCGACCCACGGCGTCAAGACATTCGCACAACATGCAGACAATATAGACTCAACAGACCTGACCACGACAAAGAAACATCTCTGCGCCGACATGCTGGCGCTACAGCAAACTCCCATTGCTTGGGTCCCGGGCGATGCCCGTCACCCTCCATCCCTCGCGGTACGTTGCCTCCGTCTCGCCCACCGCCCAGAGCATGAAATCGGCGTCCATGCGCACCGGGGTGGTGATAACAATCTTGTCGTCCCATACCGAGACGGCGTTATCGCCACGGCGGATAGCTAGGGTCAGCAACGGATTGCGGGGGAGATTGCATGCGTAGGTGGCGGGCGAGGGAGGATCTGGGCCCCACGCCACTCTGCCTTCGACTTGCGGATGCTCTCCACGTCGCCGCAGCACTCACCTCGTCGGCGCACCAACTCGCCATTCAGCAGCTGCGAGACCGCCGCGAAAAGGTGGTCGTCGGGTCGCAGGCGGAGCTTATATTGGCTCCGCACCGAGATCAAGATCCGGTTCGTGTTGTCCAGCACCACAGGCTCTGGCGGCGGCGGCGGCGGCCCGGGGTGTGAGAACATCCGCCGGTGCCGGGAAAGCGCGTGCATAGCGTTGGTGTTGAGGGGTTGAGTTTGGAGACGCGCCGTCGCGTCTGGAGAGGAGTGCGCGCGTCGCGGTGAGGGCGTCGTCCTGGGGCGTCGAGCGGGGGGTGGCGCAAGTCGTCAAGCACGATATCGCCCAGTATGAGCAGAGCTGGCGCGCACAGAAGGCCGTGGATGCTGTGGTGATCGCTATATGCTTGCTCGCGTTCGCGGTAGCGCGATCGTCGCTGTCGTTATTTGTCGTTGCTGGGACAATGTAGGATCCTCGGAACCGGACGCATCGCTGACGCTGGGGGGAGCCAAGTTGATCAGTGCGAGTGAGTGCACAGGCGTGTTTGAGAGCGAGGGGAGGATGAAGCAGAGACGAGGAGAAGGGTTCAAGAGGCCCAGAGATCGTGAGAAGCTGGTGGGCAGGGCGTGTGCGCGTACGGGCTTGGATCATGGCCGTCACGAGGCTTCCGCAGCGCGCCACCGGCAAGAGTGCGTATGCGAGGTCACCGGAGAATGCAGAGCGGCGGCGTCGAAACGGGATGGGGGCGAGGAATGCTGGCGTCGAGACTGTCCGGTCCGGCATTCGGCGCCAGTCGCTTGGGCGGCGCGGAAATTCCGCTCACAGTTCGCCAAGACGCCGACTTCAGCCCCTCATGTCAGGTTGTTGCGTCACAGGCGTGATTACGATACAGAAGCCACACGCGAACCGCCTGTCGTCTGCTCCAGACTGCTTACATACTCAAGAACCAAGTTCTTGCCTACTACGGTACGGCAAAGCCGACCTTTTGACGACGGCTCGCCAGTCACCCTCACCCCTCTTACTCGAGGTGCGAGGATGCTTCCTCGAGCTTCGGAAGCGATGCCCGCAGAGCGCGCAGGTCCGGACTGTCGCCATCGACAGGCGTCGAGTGACCACTCCGGCGGCGCTGAAGCCACGCCTTGACGAAACCATTGCGCGCAGCCACACCACCGTCGTCCTCCGGCGCCGCAGGGAGATCGAGACCCTCCTCGCCCATGGCGCGCTTGCTCGCATTGCGGAAGCCATCGAAAGCCGCGCGCGCACCGCCGCTCTCAATGCTTTCGCGTGCGAGAGCAACACCATCGCGCCACGTCTTAGCGCGACCCGAGATGTGCAGAAGTACGGCCGCGTTGATCAGGATGTAGTCCTTGATCGCCTCCATCGAGGGTGCTTCAGGGCCTGCGGGGTTGGCTAGGTGCGGAGGTGGTGCAGTGCCGTCCAGGATGGCGTTGAAGGTGAGCGCGTTGTCCTCCGGCGTGCTGCCCTTGACCGACGAGAGGGGGTGGTACGGGAGACCAAAGTCCTGCACGGGGTCGATCTCGCCGCGGTGAATCTTGCCATTTTCGAGGCGCCAAATCTGATTGTTAGTTTATGCTTCCACAGTTTCCGCCTGCAGTTACTCACCCAGGTTGGCCCGGCAATCGAAACCTCGTCCAGCCCCTCCTTGCCGCAGACTACAAGTGCCCGCTCGACGCCGAGCAGGCGCAGCACCTCAGCGAACGTGTCACCCAGCTCATACTTGGCCACACCGAGAACCATACGCTGCGGGCGCGCGGGGTTGATCAACGGGCCAAGCACATTGAAGACGGTGCGGAAGTTGAGCTGGCGACGGATGGGCGCGATGTGCGCCAGCGAGGGGTGGTAGTGAGGCGCGAAGAGGAAGAGGAAAGGGGAAGCGGGAAGGAAGTCCTTGAGAGCCTCGACGGGGAACGACAGCCTGCAGTCAAGCGCGATGAGGAGGTCAGCCGAACCAGAGGTCGAGGTAGCCGCACGTGAGCCGTGCTGCGATGTCAGCGGAGGAATGGGGCATGCAAGGGGAGGCCGAGTGTGTCCACGGGCGCCACATGATCGAGTAGGATTGTGATGCACAGCGTATGTAGATCTGGGACGACCAGACGTCGACATCCAAATTGCCGTTGCCTCACGTCTGCAGGAGCGGAGGCAGGAATCCGATCGCTCCACTCACCTTGGCTACACGCAGACCTGTGCCTGCCACAACCACAGCAGCAGTAGTCGAGACGTTGTACGTGTCCCAGCCATCGCCACCTGTGCCAACAATGTCGACCAGGCCAGCGTACCCGTCACCTTCGGGGTCCGAGTAGCCGTAGTCCCACATGCCATGTCCGGCCAGGGGCTTCTCGGGCTCCGCCTTGACGTTGTTGACGGGAACGGCGTGACGGCGCATGACGTCGGCGCATGCCGCGACGACGGAGGCGCTGGTGTCAAGGCCGGACAGAGTTAGGGCCGTGAGGAAGGCGCCGGCCTGCGCCGGGGCGGCGCGGTCGCGGGCGAGATGCTCAAAGGCTTCCCCACAGTCTTCGGCTGTGAACTCTGTGGGAGTCTGCACGAGCTTCTTGAGCAGATGCTTGAAGGTCTCCGGAGAGTAGTCCTTGCTGGACCCGTTTGCGATGGTGGACATGATGGTAGATGCGGTGGGAGGGAGAGAGATGAGGGAGCTGCTGCGGTTGTTCTCTTGCCCGCTTGTCCGAGCCGCCTCCACCCGCTCTGCGCGACTCTGACAATGCGCCATTCCCATTTGTATTCGATCAAACCGATAACGCGATAGGTTGGAATTGACACGTGGACTTTGATTCCGCCCTGCCATTGCCGCCTCCACTTTCACTTTGAGATCTGGTGGATATACATGCCGGTATTTCCGGCCTTCCGGCTGACTCACCCTGGCACCCGACGCGTCGGTTCCGCGTCAACATGACTATGGTGATTTGGTCACCATCTCGTCTCTCTCCGCTCCCCACGAGATTTCTCTCTTGCCCCAACATCATCATGAGTAAGCGCAAGTCGAAAGAGTCTGCAACAGAGCCACCAGCGAAGAAGGGTGAGCCTTTCGTCCTCTGATTCTGGCTGATTCAGTCCACTCCTTCTTCACCAACAACCTTACGCCGGGCTCTTTCGACGACTCTATACCTTCCCTCGTTCATTTCTACCATCTTGACCCCCTCAAAGGCAACCCACCATCCACGCCGGTCGAGATTGTTCTGTACGACTTGGACGGAACACTCATCACTACGCGCTCCGGAAATACATTCCCTAAAGGAAGCGATGACTGGAAGTGGTGGGACGATTCTGTGCCCAAGCGCCTGAAGCAGGATCACAAGGACGGGAAGCATGTGGTCATCTTAAGCAACCAGGCATTTAGGGGGCCCAAGGTCCGAAGAGAGTGGCGGGGCAAGCTGCCACAGATCGCGGCGAAAGTGAGTAGCTCAACTCTCGCGGAAGACGGAAATCAAGATGGCTACGACGGTGAGGCTGACTCAGCAGCTATCCAATGTCCCATTACGGGTCCTAGCAGCTTTGGAGAAAGACGTCTACCGCAAGCCCCGGACGGGCATGATCGACTACCTACGACGGTTGTACGAGGACAAGGGGTGGAACGTTGGTGGGTTCTCGGATATTTGCCCTTGGGCACTTTCTAACATCAGACTGGAGTACCGCGGTATATGTGGGGGATGCAGCTGGGAGGAAGGGAGATCACAGCAACACAGACTACACAATGGCGCTGAACGCCGGCATCAAGTTTGTAACTCCTGAGGTAAATGTGCTGGCCAGGGGAGCTGGCTGACGTTCAGGAGCACTTTCTCGGCAGGCCTCCTGCTTACCCAAATCCTCCCATATCGTTTCGACCACGATCTATCGAAGATCTTGACAGACGTAGGAACCGGAGCCTTACTCCCTGCTCACTTAGTGCCTCTGGTCGTGCCGTCAAACACACCCATTACCCGAAGTACGAAGGAGTTGGTCCTCTTCGTCGGACCACCGTAAGTGACCTTGTTGTCCTACTCTGACAGGCAGTGCATCTGGCAAGACCTCGTTTTACCGTCGCTATTTCTCTGGTTACGAGCACGTCAACCAAGACACTCTCAAGTCGAAGGATAAGTGCATCCGTGTCGCCCGCGAGCACCTTCTTGCAAATCGCCCCGTCGTTGTTGACAACACCAACCGTGACGCCGCCACACGGAAGCTCTACATCGACCTCGCTCGAGAGGTCAATGCGCCTATCCGTGTTTTCCACTTCGCCTGTTCCCTCGACTTGGCCCGGCACAACAACCGGTACCGTGCATTCTATGCCCCCCGTAATGAGCCTAAGCGCGAGATTCTGCCCGAGTCCGCTTTCGCCTCGTACAAGAGCGCTTTTGAAATTCCCGCGCCTAAGGAAGGCTTCGACGAAATGCGGACGGTGAACTTCATCTGGGATGGCACCGACAATCAGCGCACTCTCTGGGACCAATACCTCGCATGAGCATGCGCCTGCTCGGCGACTGTTAATATGTAACCTAGTGACCACGGTTCTTTTGGACCGTCATGGATGCGCGGCAGCGACGCCGGAACCGAGGCTGTATGTGCGGGATGGAAGGTCCCGACCGTGGCTGACGTCGTAGTGGTGGCCTGGAATATGGAATGCGGAGTCGGCAATCAAGCAAAGCCCTGGGCGGATGTACAGAATATGGCCCCGGAGCTCTTGAGACTGACCCGTCATCTCAGCCGCATGTCCGCCTGACCTCTCGACCATGCGGCCGTGAGCCAACGAGCACATGCTCTTCACGTCGTCGCGCCTCACCACCTCATTTCTCACCATCGACGTCGACCTTGACACAGATACTACACCTCACACTCTGGCACAATTTCATCAACAGCTTTGCTTGACCTCATTCGCGCATCGCATAAGCAAGCGATCAAGAAATCTAGTTGCCGGACCGCACGGCCCGGCCGGCATGTCGAACCAGCACGAGGCGCATGCGGGCCCATCATCTGAGGCGCATGATGGCGCATCTGCGCAGCGGTGAGTCGACTTAGGGTACTTATGTGCCATCCTAGCTCCAAGCCACCAGAACACGCTGTATCGCCGCACACGGCATGGATGCGGGTTCAACCCACCCGCAACAGTCCGAATTGCGCGCGTCGATCTTGGCTCGACATGTGGCTGACGAGAGACAGGGCGGACGAGAACGCTCCCCGCGTCCAGCTTGCGTGCTTCTACTGCCGCGCGAAACGTATCCGGTGTAGCGGCACCAAGCCGGTGTGTACGGCGTGCGCGAAGGCGAGCGCGACGTGCGAATGGCCAGCAGGGCGACGGCGCAAGCGCACACGGCGTGAGATGGAGGAAGCGCGGCGCGTCGAAGCCGCCGCGGCCGTGCCCGTCCCCGCGGCCCCAGGCATGACGCACTATGGAATCAGCCCTGGCGATGCGAACGGCCGGCAGGCACACCAGCCAACATCCGTGCCCTCCTCTGGTAGCGGGAGTGGGCAACCTCAGATGGAGTATCTCGAGTCCTGGGCGGGCAATAGCAACTTCGTGTGGCCTTCCAACTTCCTTCCAGAGGGTTTCTCGTTTGACACATTCGAGCAGTCGATCCCGGGGTTGCCAGCGGCGCAGATATCTGACCTCTCCTCCCTGGGCCCGCTCGAGGGTTTTCTCAACGACAATAGTCCGGGCACGGACACGCGCTTGTTCCAGGCCCTCGACGGTACAGCCTACATCTCCGGCGACTTGGAGGATGACGAAGTCGAGCTCTTCTACTACCGCTTTAGCGGGACGACGGCGCTCAATCCGGGCATCAACCGCATCAGTCTCAAACTGCACCGGCGCGACGGGGACGCATTGCGCCCGCCCGAGCCCGAAGCGGCCGCCATATCGGCGAAGGGAAGTATGCGTCCCCCGCCGGCGCCGGCAGACCTGTTCGATGCCAGCGGCATGCCGCACAAGCACGTGTGGGATCCGATCTTCGAAAAGTTTCTCAAGCACATGAGCCAGCATTTCCCCTCGCTGTCGCGGCGGCGGATGGAGGAGCGGTATGCGAGCGGGACGATGAGCGCGTTTCTCGCCAACTGTGTGCTGGCGCTCGGCGCCCGCTTCGGCGGCGAGGGAGAAGCCGACGGCGTCGCCGCTTGCGCACCCTTCGTAGCCAAGGCGCAGGAGCTCGTCATTCCCCTCCTTCACCTGCCAGCGTATGACGTCGCGACCGGCCTGCTCATGCTCGCATGGGCGAGCTACGGGCAGAACTCGGACTCGGGGCTGTGGCAGTACTCGGGCATGGCTATACGCATGGCCATTGACTTGGGCGTGCACGAAAACTCGGAGATGTACGAAGACCAGGCGCATCTTGTACGCACACGACTGCTGTTCTGGACGCTGTTTGTCACCGACCGAGTAGTAGCGTTTGCCACTGGCCGGCCCGCCAGCATCCCCGAGGATATCATCGAGATCCCACTGCCCGAAGACGCAGACTTCTTCCCGGATCCAGCGCGGAACACGGCCCGGTTCGCCTCCGAGCCCGTCCAGCCTGTCCCCTTCGTCTACCTCACGCGATTAATGATCATCTGCGGTCGCATCAGCAACGTGCTGAACGGGCGACGAGGGCGTGCGCGCACCCTCGTGGCGACGGACGAGCCGCTAGCCCAGCAGCTCGCGGAACTGCAGGCCCACCTTGTGAAATTCTACGCATCCCTACCGACCCAAATGCGCTGGTCGGCCGAGAACTTCAAGTACCAGCACGCGCGATGCCACGGGGGCACGTTCCTTGCGCTGCACCTGTGGGCCAACGCCGTTCTCGCTCTTGTGTACCACCCCGACCTGCTCAAGTCACCGAGTGGCGAGGAGACGCCGCTGAACCGCAGCATGCCGCGCAACGTCAAGCTCGCTATCGCGAGCTCGCGCCAGATCGGCGAGTGCATGGTCTTCGCCGACCTCGTCAGCCACAGCAGCTATACCGCCACCCCCATCGTCGTGCAGCCAATCTACGTGGCGGCCATGGCGCTTATCCACGAAATGCACGCGGCGCAGGCACAGGCGCGCACGCGCACGCCGACCCCCACGGAGCCTGAGGCGGGCGAGCGCAGCGGAAGCGTCGGCGGCGCGTCGCATGCCAGCGACCTCTTCCTCGTCAGCATGGCCAAGCAGAACTTCATGGCGCTCCTGCGCGCCATCTCTCGCATCGAGAGCTATTGGGCTGGGGCGGGCTACGTTGCTGCCCTCCTTGAGAAACGTGAGTGCAACCTCGACTCTGTTGACCGTAGGTTCGGGAATTGCCGCGCCCGCACGCTCCAAGAAGACATTCATCAGCTTGCCGGACCAAGGGTTGCTGCGGCGCTTTAAGACGGACGTGCGCGGCGACCCGCGCAACGTCGCGCCGGCGACTGAGACGAGTCTGCGCGAGAGCATCGCGCGCTCTCAGAGCGCACAGAGTTCCGGCCCGTCGCCTGTGTGGGTCAGCGACCTGCTCAGTGGATACAGTGTCGAGAACATGAGCTTCGCGCCCGCTGACCAGTTTGACTTTGCCCGCCTGATGGCCGCGGCCGGCGGACAGCAGGAGGAGTTGGGGCGGACTTGACTCTCAAGAGAGGTTTGAGGACTCGAGAGGGATATGGGGACTTGAGTGAGACCGTGAAGTCGCGGGGTTTGGAGGAGTCGAGGGTAATTGGAGGAGCTGAGGCGTAATCGATGATCGACGCACTACTGTTGTGCTGAAGAGTATGTCAATTTTGGACCCAGCAGCACCGCTCTAGAGATGCTTGAACCGTGTCTAGTGATGCTCTCATCTGCTTTTCGTTTCAGCTGAGATCACGCGGAGCGTCATAAGCGCGTCTACCTCGGCGTTGATAAGGCTCCACGCGACCGTGCTTCCTTGGGCAAAGCACGCCTCTATATGGCAGTCCGTCCTGCCAGATTCAAAGTGTGGCCCAATTTGCGAGTGCAATAACGGAGGTGCAGGTTAACAACACCGGAGTGAGAGTATGGTCAGCCAAGGAACACAGCGCGACCTCCAGACGGATAGCCCACCTTTGTGCTAACTCCCCCATCGCGCAGCTTCACACTGCCCTTCCTATCTCGGTGGGAGACCCCAGAGCGCTCCCCAAACCTTTTACAGAAGTCGCAACGAGTCGCGAGCGTGGCTCAGACATCGGCGAACATCCGCAAGCGATAACCGATGGCCGATGGATCAAACTCAAATTAGGCTGATGTAGTTATCGCGTTCGGCAAAGCCAAGTGGCCAATCCCTCGCACTTCGACATGACCTCTATCAGGTCCGTTGGGCCTGAACACGCCTCGTAAGAGGCTGCGCGTTGCACCGTCAGCGCCATCGCACGCGCCAAGGTGGGCAAGCCTGGTCAGTTGATAACCGGCGACCGGCGGCGTGCACCCGCCGTACCGATCCTAATAAGCCGAGGTATCCAGCTTCCGAGCCCCCATCCACCATGCCTGAGACCACATTCACCCTCTTCGACCTGGGCCTGTTCAGCGGCAAGCCGCAGCACGACAACTTCTGCCGGCTGCACGAGCTGGGCTCTGTGTCCAAGCTGGAGCCCAGCGCCAACCCGCACATCTTCCCCAAGGGCGAGGAGCTCGAGCTGCCCGAGAAGTACACAGGCGCGGACGGCCAAGAGCGCTCTACAAGCGAGCTTCTCTCGGAGACGGGGACGGGCGCGCTCTTTGTCCTCCATGACGGCAAGGTCGCGTTCGAGAAGTACTGGCTCACGAGCGGGCCCGGTGTACCCTGGCTCTCGATGTCGGTCGCGAAGAGCTTCACCTCCACGCTCGTGGGCATCGCCCACGCCGAGGGGCACATCAAGTCGCTCGACGAGCCGATCAGCAACTACGTCAAGGTGAAGCCGGGGAGCGCGTACGACGGTGTCCCGATCCGCACTGTGCTTAGGATGTCGTCCGGTGCCCGCTGGAACGAGGACTACAGCGACCCTAACAGCGACATCGCGCTGTTCGGGCACGCCGCCAGCGGCCTCAACGGCGGTTGCCTCGACGACTTCATCGCCAACATGGTCCGTGAGGTCGAGCCCGACACGGTATGCCGGTACAACTCAGCGGAGACGCAGGTCCTCGGCGCCCTTGGTAAGTTGACGAAAAACCGCGGCTGATCCATAGTTAAGGCCGCCACAGGCCAGACCGTCACCCAGTACATGCAGGAGAAGCTGTACGAGCCCCTCGGCATGCGCTACCCCGGATACTGGCTGCTCGACCCCAAGAACGTCGAGCACACGTACGGCGGGTTGAACTTGAGCGCGCAGGACTTTGCCAAGATCGGCGAGCTGTTCCGCCTCGGCGGCGAGTGGAACGGTCGCCAGATTGTGCCCAAGGAGTGGGTGCGCGAGGCGACCACCGTCGACGGCCCGCTGCGCGAGCCCGGGCAGCCCATCGTCGGCGGGCACAAGCTGCCCCTCGGATACGGCTACCAGTGGTGGATCCCGCCTGGAGATGAGGGCGAGTTCTCGGGTATCGGTGTCTACAACCAGTTCGTGTACGTCAACCCGGCGCGCGGCGTCACCATCGTCAAGAGCTCGGCCAACCCCCGCTACGGCCTCAGCGAGCAGGAGGAGGACAACAAGGACATTGAGAACCTTGCCTTCATCCAGTCGATCGCGCGCCAGTTCCCCAAGAAGGCCTAGGCGGGTGTGAGTGTGCATCAGGAGGTAGATGTAGTTCTTGGTTGTACAGCGCGTATCCTTATATGACAAACAAATTGAGACATGCTTGCCGCCCTTGAGCTTGTCAGACACATTCTTCGTGCAGCGGATTGGCTAAGCATCGCCCATCTCCAGTGCGAACCGCCGAGCGCCAACCAAGTGCGCGTATTCTTCGAACGAGTAGAATCGCCATTGCTCCTGAAACACCTCACGCTCGTGCCCGCGCTCCACCACCGCCTGCGCCCACTCGCGGAACGTACCGCACCGCACCGCAAGCTCCTGGCTAGACACAGCGCCGGGATAGGCAGCCATAGGCTGGGCCGGTGGATTGACGACCGTGACGCGGAGGTGGGGCTGGTCGCGCTGGAGGTGCGTGATCTCCCACAGCAGGAAGCCGCCGCGGCGGTTGAGGCCTGAGACAATGACGACGATCTCGAAGTCATGCAGGACGGCGGCACGCGGCTCGATCTGTCGAAACAAAGCCGCGTTGGCCGCGTACTTGTCCGAGAGGTGGTATACGACGCGACGGACGCGCGTTGTGAGCGCCATGCGCGGCTCTTCGTGCACCGCCAACGGCCCGGCGGAGCCGTGCGGGCGCCCCATTACGATGATCGCATCCGCGTCCAGCGCCACCGGGACGTCAACGTCCGTGGGCGTTCCGCAGACCCAAAGACGAACCGTCCACGGCTTCAGGCGTTGCGTGAGGAGAAGAATGGGGTAGATGCTCTGTGGGCCGACGATATCCAAGGCGTCGATGCTGGGCGGGATCCCATTTCCAAGGAGCGATGCGTCTCCGAGCGCCTCTGGAAGCGTGTAGTGTCCCCCGGGCCGCGGGATTTGGGGTTGAGTGCACAGCGCCCAGAATGCCGGGTGACGCCCACCGTTGACACACCGCACCTCGTACCAATCACACAGGAGGTGCTGGGCTAGGTTGGCATCGACGCGCGCGCGGAAGTCCCGAGATGCGGTGCGCAATAGTAAGAGTGTATCGAAGGGCGCGACGCGAAAGATCGCATCAATAACGCCTGGGTAGGCGGTGCGATCGAGCATGGAGCGATAACAAACTCGCAGGTGGGCTGACTGTTCCCTCATATCGGGCTGAGATACTAAACGAACTAGCATCATCGTATCAGGCGCGTTTCCACTCTACAACGAATGACCTGGCGAGCTCTCGCTGCCAGACACTTATCCTTCCTTCAAGAGCAGCTCGCTGCTGAGAATGGACCAGGAGGAAACGCTTCAGCATTCCTGTGGATCACCCGTTCTCAAAAAACGGACAGCAGCTCTGCAGCTGCCTAGCCTCGTGTGGGGCTCGAACCCACGACCGAATGATCAACCGGAATCCAAAGATCCGCATTAAGAGTCATTTAATCTACCGACTGATATAACGAGGCATTACCGTGCTATCGGGCATCGCCGACCTAAGTTAATTACGTGAGCAACAAGCGGGTACAAGGCAGCAATGCAGCTAAAGACTACTTGAGATCAGCCACGAGCGATGTCAGAAATCGTCGGGACAGCACAGTAAACGTGTGGAGACGGAGCGTTACCATGGAAGTCCACAAGCACACAGCCCATTTCGAACTCACAATTCCGGCCCTCTCCCAGTTCATGGGTCGACGTGATATATGTGGGATATCATTATCTTAATTTTCGCTCAGGAGGGAAAACAGCCATACCACTTGATACGTCCACAAACCTCAATGACTAATCACTTGCTACAGAATCAGGGAGACTGATCTGGGACGCCCAGGATCAGCAGAGGTGACATCTTCATTGAGATTGGACTCTGGCGCGCCATTTGCCCCTGTCGTGCTTTTGCGGGGGCACAGCCCCGGTCCGGTCTACTGTGTTTTCAGTAGTTCTGGGACATTGACTTGCGAGACCTGTCAGGACTAGCCGGCAACCATCTTCAGGGACATGGGCAACACGCCTGGCCGGACGGCTAGTCAGAGGGCGAGACTGCCCCAGGGATTGTAATGGCGGCGATACGCGCTACACTTGGCCTGGACATAATAACTGAACAATCGATACGCGAAGCACCTGCAATAATGTTGCGAAGAATGCTCGGCTCCTTCAGTCGTCTTACAGCTGCACGTGCTACTTCATATTAGATATCGCTCGGACCGCCTCGCTCGCTTCATCGCTTCCGGATATTCCGGTGAGATTGCCACGCAGCTCAGTTAGCAAGCTTATTACCGGCCTGATACACGACGTGCTTGCCAAGAGATTAGTTTAAGACACTTAGCGCGAGCCAAGACTTTGACACAGCCGGGCCCGTTTCGTGATCGGCATCCTCGTCCGTCTGGCAGACGTCCGAGCCGCACATCAGTGGCCGTTCTCGCCGCACTCTCGTGCGACACCCCTTCTCTGCAGCTGAGCACAGCCGATGTCCCTAGACCCCAGAGCTGAGCGCATCGTCCTTGATTCCATCGGAACACGATCAGATCATCAGTTGGGTAGATAGAAGGGGAGGTCGCGATCAGAACGCGTTGCTCATCGGACGGAATATATACAAGGGAATAAGGCACACCCGCATACATCAGGGCTCATCAAGCCTATCCCTGTTAGCCTCGTAAGGTGTGGCGCAGGATTGATCACGATACGCTTCGCACAAGTCCCTCCAACTAGATTAGACCTGCTGAATTATTGGAGACTGGACAGCCACAGAGGCGGTTTGTTGGCTCGATCTGCGCCTCTCAGCTGATCTGATTAAGCATTTCGGCTGTCGACCGCAGTTGCATAAATAGGTCAGCTGGTAAACTAATTGCTGGGAACCGAACGCTGGCTATCGCGACCCTGAAGCTCCTGCTCCCTCAGACAATCCCTCTGCTCGGGAACAGTCCTGTGCGAGGCGGTGTGCTGGGGACAGATGCATGAAAACCTCAACAATAGGAGCTCATTCGGGTGCTGTAGCGTGTAGAAGAGGAGGGGCTGTGCCCTGGGATGAACACTGACTCCTAAGCTCAGTCTGGCCCTGCTAGGTACCCGTCCACTAACCATTCTCTTGTTTCAAGCTTGTTCATTCCCTCTCTTCGGCCCCACCTCGCCTCCTCTCACGAACTGTGGCATGTCTGGGTTGGCCCGGCATGACCGGGTAGTCCGATCAGGGCAGCACCGGCTTACCCCGCCTCATGCTGCACTGGTCACGGCTGTATGAGTTGCAGTGCCTCCTTCTCCTCTCCAGATGCATGGGAACGGCGAGCCGGACGCGTCTCGGCTGCCGCTGCCAGCCTGAGCGCGTCTTTACTGAGTCGCATCGACATGAAGCCATATAAATAATACCCCGTGGCGTCTACTCCCACAGAATTCTTCTAGTCCTCAGCTCTCAACATGCTCGCCCAGTCGCTCCTGCTCACCATCTTCGCCGCGTCCGCCGTGGCCTCGCCCACCCCCGAACTCCACGACCTTCTCCCGACCCGGTTCACCCCTGTCGAGCGCGCTGTTAACGCCCTCGGAAACGCGCTCCAGGGCCGCCAGGCCGGAGGGTGCCCGTCGGGCTACCGCGAGTGTGGGGTTGACGGATGCTACCCTCTCGACGGCTCGACCTGCTGCGGAAGTGGTGAGTCGTCCTCTACAATCCCGGGATGAGCCGCAGGTCATACTGACGCGTAGAGGGCACCTACTGCGAGCCCGGCTACCGCTGCACCAGTGGCGGTTGCTGCCCTGTTGGTGAGATCTGCACTGGCCAGGCCGGCACCCGCACCATCTCTGCCACCGGCGCAGTCACCAGCACCCGCACCTCGTTCGGGAGCGGCACCACTGCCTCTGCTGGCACAGGCTCGTCTGGCACTGGCTCGTCTGGCACTGGTTCGTCTGGCACTGGCTCGTCTGGCACTGGTTCGTCTGGCACTGGCTCGTCTGGCACTGGCTCGTCTGGCACAGGCTCGTCTGGCACTGGCTCGTCTGGCACTGGCTCGTCGGGCACTGGCTCGTCGGGCACTGGATCATCTGGCACCGGATCATCTGGCACCGGATCATCTGGCACCGGATCTGGCTCGTCTGGCACTGGCTCGTCTGGCACTGGCTCGTCTGGCACTGGCTCGTCTGGCACTGGCTCGTCTGGCACTGGCTCGTCCGGCACGGGAACAGGCGCCGCTGGTCCTGGAGGTGCCAGCGCTGCCCTCCCCGCAACGGCTGTCAATGCCTTCGGAGTTGTCCTCGCCGTGGTTCTCGCTGTTTCGGCGTAACGCAGCGGCGGATTCCAAACTTATGGGACATCAGTATCGGCACCCTGGTCCTGTTGCAAGCGCTGCAGGTCGAATATGTAACGGCGTCTTAGCGTATCATTAACTTTCAATGAACATTCAAAATGTGTTGTGCATTTCCAGTGGTGCAATGCCGCGACCAGTCCGTCTGATCAAAGGCAGCAGCATTCATCACCACCAGTCGTACGGCCGTCGTGCACTTGCAGATTCGCCGGAGTACAGGCATGGTGCGCGTGGACATGACGTCCCAAACGCCGTCCATCTTGTTGGGCTTGGTCCATCACTATTAAGCACATGGTCAGTAAGGTTGAATGGCGCACCGACTCCTGAGTGGAGCGAAGCGGAGCGAGCACTGCCCGCCCACAGTGTCACACGTGCCCAAGCCTAAACTCCGGTCACTTGGTATGTGACCAGCTTGGCACGTTGCACCGCCGCGAACTTGGCGGTTTGTACGTGAGTGGGGGCGATGCGCTCCGTACCCTTCAACACAGTGTTCAACACGAGTCCGTGAAGGCATGCCGAGATTGTGGTTAGCCACAGACTCCACCAGCCTCAGTGCACATATTCAGAATACACTATCATGAGCAGAGGCAAGCACTACCTCTGAACCCGTGCCCCCATTCCGGCGACTGCCCGACGACCACCAACGCCTTCAGGCGCCTCGGAAGATAAAAGCGAGTTGACGGACTTGTGGCGGTGGGGAATTTCATTCCATTCTGCATTCGGTACAGCAGCAGCGCCCGGTGGCTTCGGCATTATTATTTTAGCTGACACAGGGAGGTTCTGGGCCATGGGCGGAGCAAAGAGCTACTCTCAGAGTCCGTGAGAAGAAGCGTAACAATTCACAGCCTATCGTAGTGTCTCCATGCATTGGATGCGGAAGGGCAGAGACTGCATTACCCTCGATAGCCGCCCGATGAAACATTACGTGACCGAGAGTGGGCAGCACAGCCAATCCAAAGAAGCATGGTGTATGCATCGTCACGCTATCCATTTAACTTCATACACCGCCACTCACCCTGCAGGAGCAACGTGTAGGAGTAAAGGTGCATCCGCGGGACCTCGGGGGGTGCAGACAAGCATGCAGCACGACCATCGACTTGTGCCTCTCGCCTCGTGCCGAGTTGTCTGTGAGCTCAGGCTGCCCGTGGCATTAGCCATATTCTCGCGAGGCACGGACATGACCACCTGACCAGCTCGTCCAGAATTCAGTTTGCAATTGGGGCACTGCAGCATTCCAACGTGAGACACGGTCTGTCGCTGTTCCGGCGTTCAGCCTTCCGCTCGAGAGGACAACCGGCTTGGCCCCTCAATCCGAACGCAAGGGGCGGGAGGACAGGCAAAGGGATGGAAACTCATCACAAGTTACCAGCTATAAAGGACGAGGCCATCGTCCTGTGTCCTCAACGGTTGCCACTTCAAATTCATCGTCATGATCACGCACATCCTTTGGGCTGCTGCCGTCGCCCTGGCTGCTCCGCAAAACGGTGAAATCCTCCCTTACGGATCTCTGGAAAACGGAGGTCGAACCCCCCAGGACAATGCGCCCTTCGGTCTCCGCTCCGTCTTCGAGGCCGGTGCCGTCAATCTTGAGGCCCGCCAGGGGTGCCAGGCTGGATACACGCCATGTGGCAGCGACGGCTGCATGCCTGCCACCAGCACCTGCTGCAGCAACGGCCGCTCGTGCCGTGCCGGCACCGACTGCGTCGAGGGCGGCTGCTGCCTGTCTGGCAACGTCCCCTGTGACGCGACGGATGGAAGCGGGTATGAAGGCTGCTACCCCGCTAGCGAAGGAGCCAGCTGTTGCTCCAATGGTCGTTTTTGCCGCGCCGGCACGTACTGTGCCACAGGCGGCTGCTGCCGCGATGGTCAGACTTGCAATGGAGGCGGCACCGGAGGTACTGGTGGTACCGGGGGTGGTGGCTCACCCGACGGTGTGACCCCCCCTACGCCTTTCACGCCGAACCCGAATCCTCGCAAGGCTGGTCTGGGCGGCCAGGCCTCCAAGCCTGTCGACCTGTACTGGGAGGCGGCGTACATGGGTTTGTGGTACGAGTACCAGGCCGGTCAGTGCGACAAGACGCAGAAAGCCAAGCTCGCCCGTGGTCCCGGTAACACCATTACCGTCGACTTCGAGGACGATGTCCGTGGCTTCGCCGTATCTGTAACACTCGGCGACGTCGGCAATGTTCGCGTCGCGTCTGGTGGCATATCGCAGAACATCACCATCCTCAGCACCGGGAATGCCGCTGAGGTGGCCGCAATGGACACTTGCCCCGTCAGCTACCAGTACATCTTCCCACAGGGGACCGCGGGTTACTCCTTATCCATCGACTACCTGAGCTCTGACACGGGCCTCGCCGACCGCAACAGCGGCGAGTTCTTGGTGCACCAGATTACGTAAGTTGAGGAAGAAGACCTCTGCGAGACCAAGCTGACCTCAGCATCTTTAACTCAGATGAGGACATCAGGCGTCTTACTACCACATCGCTCCGCCACCCTCCGCAGACCCTGGGTGCGAACGCTGGCGGAGGCGGCGGTGCTGGCGGCGCCACGGGCGGCGCGGGTGTCCCCGTCGCTGCCGGTACGGGCGGAAACACCGTAGTGCGGTCCACCACAGCGCGGACCTCGTCCTCCGGTCCAGCATCAACTGTCGGGACCGCGGCTGGTGCCGCCGGGGGCCTCACCGGTGGCGCCGTCATGGTCGGCGCCTCGGTTTCGCTTCTTACTGCGGCAGCGGCCGTCGGCTTCGCCACTCGCTTCTTCGGCATTGCGTGGCTGTAACCGTCGGCTGGCTGTAACCGTCGGCCTAGTTCATGACCGGAACATAACCAGTAGCCCCGTAAATTACCTATCAATGTCATAATGGTTCAAGATTGGCGGTGTCAACCGTTAGGTGGATGGATGGCTGGGTCCGCGTTCAGCTGCAAGTATCTCATACGTTATTAGGCCCTTGGTGCCCCTCCCACTTGCTTGACGACCGAAGGCGGCTGTCTCTGGCAACAGGCACTCCCGCACAGTAATTAGCCAGCTTTCTAAGCATACCGAGTCGCTACCCCTTTGCCCTGCAAGCTTGGCATTGACTGCTCATGACCAAGGACCTGGAGAACAAATCGCCCTCGTCCACCAACTCAGCCGTCCTAGTACATGCATTCGCCACGGCATAGCACAGCCGCCACGGTGCATACCCCACCTCCTTCTACAGTATCTGCCTCATTAGACCAATCAGACCCAGGCCAACTCCACACAGTACAGTGAGGGATCCCGGTACAGCCGCGGGGATGGCGTTGTTGGCGGAAGCGGGGCTCGCCGGCAAAGAGACAGCAGCGGGGGCGCTTGAGGTGGGGGCATCGGCGGCGGTAGTGAAGGGCGGAGGAGCGGAACTGAGGGCGGTAGCAACGGAGCTGACGGCGGCAGCAGCAGATGTGCGGGCACTGCTCCGCGTTGATGCTGAGGGAACGGCTGTGCCGTCGGTTCCCATGGATGAAGTGATCTCAGAGGAGGCTTCCCACTGGGTGCTGGTTGTTTCGGACCACTGTGTGCTGGTTGTTTCGGACCACTGTGTGCTAGTTGTCGCAGCCCACTCGGTAGTCTCGCGCCACTGCGTAGTAGCCGTCGTACGGGTTGTCTCCGGCCTGTTCTCATTGGCTCCAGCGTTGTCCGGGAACCAGTCTCCGCTGTCGCCTCCACCAGAGCCGCTGGAGTCTCGACACGTCCTGCCATTGGGGCAGCACCGTCCGTTGGCGAGGCAGTAGTACCCACTCTCACAGTATCCGCTGTTGCGGCAGCACGAGGCTCCGGCGCTGAAGGGGTAGCACGAGATGCGGTTGCTGCCGTCCAAGGCCTGGCATGGTGCCCAGCCGCGCTTGCAGCACCCGGCCTCAAAGCACGACTCGTCGCCGTCGCAGTACCGTCCGCCACGACAGCAGGTCGCGCCGTAAGGCATGCATGATCGTCCGTCGCAGATCAGCATACCGGCGCACTGGCGCCGCTCGAGGTCGCGCCCGACATGCACGTCGAACAAGTTTGCGGGCTGCTGGGCCGTGCTGTTGGCCCATGACACTGGGATGGCTTCAGCATAGTCGAGCGTCGCCGCCGCTGCTGTGGCTGCTGTCCAGAGGAGGACGAGGGGGGTGAACATGCTGAGAATATTCACTGGTGGGCATTAACAGCTCCATGCATTGCCTTTTGTACCCCCTCAATGTCCAGGTCTAGCCTCCCGAGCTGATCAGGGCTTCTAGCCCGGCCTTCGGCACAAGCATTAGTCAAGTTCTTGTCACTTGATACCCGACTTCGTGGGATGAAAGGAAGGGGTGCTCGTGACCTCAACAACCATCCCTGGGCGGTAAAGGTGAACACGAGTCATTATTGCTGCCACTCCAGCCCGGTTTGTGTAGCGAGCGGTGCTCCTGTCCTCGGAAGCTGACCCATGAGTTTGGGGAGCTTAGATAGGGAGGTCCCGGCCTTTGATCATTTCCGCGACTGGCTTTGGAAGAGACGTCGTAAGCTCAAACTATGGGATCGTCGTGTCAGCCACACTTTATGACTCAGGAACGAAGGCTGTGTTGGAAACGTTAGCTAAGCTTACCACCGTTAGGAGAGTTACCCTTGGCAGGCACTCAGGGACTTCCGGACAAGGCACTGCATCGCCGGGTGGAGCAGGTACACGCACCGGATGGAGGCACTTGCATCCGGATGCTGGGTGGACTTCGAAACGACTGCCCCCGAGTCACCGGAGACGGATATGGATGTGTTGCCGCTCGGCTTGGGAGCCAGCTTGGCCGGCCGCGGAATGTGGGGGTTGTCGGAGCTTTGTAGGATGACAGCTGATGATGTCCCCCGTTGACATACCTGGCTGGATCTCCAATCTTGTGATGCCCTCGCCACTCTCATTACGGCGGTGAGATGCTCATGTGGCTGAGCGCTCGCGTCCAGCATTTTCCATCTGCCTGTGCTACATCTTGTCTTTCCCGTAATAGACGCAGAAGCGCTCGGACGACCGGGATCCGAAACATGCGATCTGTTTTTGGACAGAGGGCGGCCAGGCGCGAAAGCTAGCTCGCTAGCTTGAGCTGCCGTGCCGAGTGCGGCACAAGTCACGTGTGATACCGACCGACACTCGCCTTTGCGTCGCTCGAACGACATCGACGTCGTCACTTGAGACTGGTGTCACACCTTGGAGTGTTAGAAACTACCGTGCCAGCTGTCGCCGGCAGTTTTAGAAGATCCAACGACCTGTGGTTCTTCGGCTTCCGCCGCTGTGGGAAAGAAAGTGAAGGATCCACGCCGTCCACGCTGCCAACTGCGGTGCGGGGCGTCGAAGGGATGGACGACCACATTGCCGTTTCGTGACACACACATCAGCTCGCATGTTAGCCCTGTTTCTGTCGCACCACTCTGTGACGCTGATCTGCCCTCCAGCCTAGAAATGATTCCCCAGACTCTCCGAGATACTCATCTCTTCTCCATCTTCCCTCCGCTTCCAGCGCAATGCTCCCCGCCTTTCTCCTCCTCTTCGGCGCTGCCGCCATCGCCATAGCCCCCCATCCCTTCTTCAAAATACATGAAGCCCATCATCTAGGCGTCGGCATCATCTCGCGCCAAGTCCAAGAGATGTGTCCGACCGGATACGCCGAGTGCGGCACGAGCGGCTGCTTCCCCATGGATGGTTCCGCAATCTGCTGCGATACCGAGGGCCACGTATGTCCCTCTCGACTCCGCTGATACAGTACTGCCTTCTGGGAAATGAGTGCACGCTGCAAGGCTGCTGCCCCGCCGGACGGGTATGCGAGGGTACGGTACGCACTGCACAGGCGCTGACCCAGACGACGTTCCTGGTACAATCACGCTCGACCCGAACAACAGCACGGTCCCGACGCCGACGCGTACCTCAACTGCACCCACGGGCCGGCCGCCCCCGCCGTCGTACGTGCCGCTCTCAGCGAGCAGCTCTGCCCTATCCCAGCTGTCGGTGGACGGCGCCAATCGCGACATTACTACGCATGTATCTGCAACGGGCATGGCGACGGGTACCGGGGCTCTCGCACCCACTGGTGGCGCTTCTGCCGCCATGCGCATCGAGGCCGTCTGGACACTCTGGGCGTTGGCTGCTGGCGTCACAGTCCTCTTTTAGAGTGCTTCTCGCCTTGGTTCAATGGTCTTCAACGGTGCCTGACTGAGTTCCAAGTCCGTGTTCGACTCCGTATCACATATGAAACATCGTATGCTTCGTGGTCGCCAAGCTGGCTGCCTAGGCAGTCTTAAAAGTTTCCACAATGCGACGCTGTTCCGGTATACTCGTCGCTTTTTCCCACTCATCATGTAGACCCTGCCTTGGGCGGCTGCATACGCGGCCCGCCGCGACAGATGCTCCTCGCAATGCCACTGACGGCACGCTGGGCCAACTGTCCAGTTTTCTGCGTCCCATTTCGTCGACTCAGCGTGATCCAAAGCGGAAAGATTCACACAGGCGCAAGTGGAGGAGAGGTGGAAGAGGGCGCACTTCGAGTGCGGTGAATTTAAGGGTTTGCTGGAGAATCTGCTCACGAAGGTCTTTGCGATGCATACTGCTGTGACTGATGCCCTGGCATCCCGGACTTCTGAGCGATCAGAGCGTGAAGAAGTGTTGAGATGAAGAGAAGAGCGAGGAGAGGGACGGTGCGGCGGGGCGGATGGCCACTGACCTTTTGGGCCATCTAGGGCGAGGCGGCGCCACATGCCACACACAACGGCGCTGCTTCTCAGATCTCCCTCCACTCGGCTCAACGCGAGCGCCCAAGTCACTGCCATAATGTTGCTGCTCGCTGCTCAATGCCGACAGCCTATGTGCAGTACACCGCCGCCATCGCAACGGCCCGATAACCCTCCTTCCCCTCTGCTATGACCATTCAGGCGCGCTGCAGCCAGCAGCCAGCGGAGAGCGGACCAGCGGGAGTCAGTCACCAGCCTTGCAAACGCCAGTGTGTCTTCAGCGCTGTTCGGTTCCGCTGTGACACGCCCCGAGCCGGAGTTCAGCACAGCACCCACTGGACGAGGTGATCCGTGCGGCCGTGCATCCGCGCCTCGCTCCTCGCGGCTGTCCAGACCTCCTTGTCACAACAATATAACGCACCCTTCCCCCCTCTCCTCTTCTCCATTTTCACACACCCTCTCGCAATGCTCGCCGCCGCCGTCCTTCTCCTCGCCGCCACCGCCCTCGCCTCCCCGCGCCCCGGAGCCTTCGTCGCCAAGGGCTTCACCCCGGCCGAGCGCGCGTGGAACGACCTCGGCCTCGTCATCCGCCAGTCTACCTGCCCCACGGGCTACGGCGTCTGCGTCGACAACTGCTACCCCCTCGACGGCAGTGTGTGCTGCGACGACAGCACTGTACGTGGTCCGCTGTTCCCGCTCACCCCAGTACTGCCCGCAGGGCCACCGCTGTCTCACGGACGGCTGCTGCCCCATCGGCGAGATCTGCGGTGAGTAGAGACAAGGAGGTGGACGCCGGAGCACAAGTACAAGAGGAGAGAAAAGGGGGGGCAAGGCTAACTCCAGTGGGCGTGGGCGGCACCCGCACCGTCGACTTCACTTCCGTCATTTCGGACCCCTCGTCCATTTCTTCCGTGGTCTCTTCGCCCGCGATCTCGACGCCCACGATCGAGCCCGTCTCGTCCGCGCCGGTCAGCTCGCCCCGCCCAGCCCCTCCGCCCAGCAGCAATGGCCCTCCCCTCAGCGCGGGGCCTAGCGCGCAGACCCCAAGCAACGCCGGCAACGGCATCGGTGTCGGCGCGTCCCGCAGCACCGCGCCCACCGTCACGCAGACCGTCAGAGTGATCGGCGGTGCTGGCGCAGTCGCCCCAGCCTTTGCTGGCATCCTCGGCGCTGCCGCCGCCGCCGTTGCGCTCGCCTAGTGGCAGGGCACGCATCTCGAAGCAAGATCAGAGGTTCAGCAAGGCCTATAATCGCTGTTCGTAGACTGCAGCTGCAGCTTGCCATGGACGTTGATGACCGATGCTGGGAGGAGGTTGTCGAGGTATGTGCGCGACGACCACACGCGCCCGAGCAGGGGCCGAGACGCGTCACGCGGAATGCTTCGTTCCTCGCCTCGCAGCCACTCGGCCCGCCCAGTGGTGTAAGGAGTGGATCCAGATCTGGATACCATGCGGCTTGGCAGCTTGTCAGCGGCAGAAGTGGCGGTGGCGCGGTGAAAGCCTTGGCGCGAATTGGCGCTAATTATTCCGAGACCCATGACAGATCCGACGCGACTCACAGTCCATGCTCTGCCGTCGTGGTCGTTCACGAGCGGCGTGTGCGGCGCAAGTTGGGAGATGAAGCTGAGCGTACCGGATCCGTCTAGGAATGAGCCTGGAGAGGCGGGATGTCGCCGAAACTTTCCTGCCCCACGTCCTATCACTCCGCAATCTAAGCTCAGATCCTGATCACATGGCACTAACCACGCGTACAACTCTATTTCTACAGATCACTTATCATCTGGCGCAGGTCCGACAACCAGCACGCGGTTCTCGGCGTCGAACACCGCATTCCGCGTAGTGCTCTTGACGTCCTCGCGCCGGTTCTGGCGCACCTGCTCGTCGGCGATACCCAGTCCGTCGCGGGGCAGCCACACGATCGGCTGCGGCTGGTGCGTGGCCGGGTGAAAGAACGCCGCGGGCGCGGCGCTGTCGTCCGGTGGGCGGATGACGCCCGGGCCGCCCGGGCGCGCAAAGTACTGCGCCGCATCTTGCGCCTCCACCGACTGCGCGGTCGATGTGCGCCGCAGCTCCCAGTGTGCGCGTGAGTCGTGTGCGTCGCGCGCGTGCCGCTGGTCCTCCCATAGCCCAGCCATGGAGCGGCGGCCGCTCGAGCTCCGCCGGCGTGTGCGGAGCACGGGCGCCCGCGACGCTTCCGTGCAGTCCGTCGCGTCCGAGGGGGAGGATGTGTTTTGTAGCCCCAAGTCGCACATTTCTACGTCGTCGGTGGGCGCTGACACGGGTGGCGGGAGCGCGAGCGAAGGCAGCGCGAGGGTGGGCGGGGCAGGGTTCGCGTTGGGCGGCTTCTCGGTGCTAGGCGAGGTCGCACCGATCCGCGGAGAATTCGCGGCGGCAACACGTGGGGAGTTCACAGCGCCGAGGCGCGGTGTGTTCGTGTTGCTCATCCGCCAGCTTCTCATGCTCGCGGCGCTCTTGCGGTGCGTGAGCCCCGGGCGTTCCTTGCTGATAGTGTTCGCCCACATGGCGTCTTCGTCGCCGAAGGGCGGCGTCATTTCCGCTCCCTCGAAGCCCCCGTCGCCGACATCCTTGCCCGCCTTGGCATCGGCCGACGGCTGGCCGTGCGTGAGGTGCGCAAGCGAGAGCGGCAGTGGGTGCAGCAGCGGTCGGTAGCTCGTCACAAGCATATATTGTACAGCGACCTGTGGTCAGCGCGCCCGCGGCATACAGAATCACTTACGCTTGCAACAATCAGAATGACCATGAGAATGGCGAGGGGCAGCGTGTCTCGCCCCTTGCCGAAGAAAATGATAGTGAGCGCGACCTCGCCGATGTAGATGCCGACGAAAACGTGCGTCACAGCACGCGGGAAGAACTCGCCGCCCGTGTCCAGCGTGGACTTCTGGTCCAACACCCACAAATACAGATACTTGTAGACGTGGTAGGCGACGACGGCGAGGATGGCGCCGAAGCCGTTGATCACGGGCGCGATGACCATGTACACGATGACTGCGGTCAGGTATTGAACGGGTTGGGAGCGACCGAAAACTTACGGATGACGAAATACACTGTCATGTTGGGCCAGTCCGAGCCCCATTCGGGACTGTTCATTTTGTAGCGCGCGTTGTAGAAGGACCGTGGGGTGCCACTTCCGAGGATGACCTTGGAATAGTAGATGATGAGGGTGATGGGGGAGAAGAGCTGGACGAATTGACCGGTCACCTGCAGCAACAGCAGGGTGATGTAGAACGTCGATGCCTGGGGCAGCTGGATCTCGAAGGCCTTCTGCAGAGCCTTGGAGGCGCCCTGGCTAAAGTCAGGCCACCACTGCACCTGGGTCTTGTCACCTTCAGGGAGGAGCGTCGCGATGGTGGGGATGAGGAATCGCTCAATGAGCAGGAACGCGAAGTAGCGGTCCATGACGTCGAGTTCGACTTCGGTCTTCGTGAAGTTGTGCAGCTTCGCCAGCTGCCGCAGCAGCGTGGGCGCGATCATGAGGATGAGCATGAGGAGGATGGGGGGGACAAGACCGGTGAGGAGGCCGAGGAGGAGCTTGGGCCCAAACCCGTCACCCTTGACAGTGATGCTGCCGACACCCCAGACGTTGCCGATGATGGACGAGTTAGCAGCTCGCGGGAGCACGAAGGTCGAAAGGACTACGGGGAAGATGAAGGCGACAACGAGCCCGGCAGTAACGAGGAACGATAGAGTGGTGCGCAGATTCAGCTCGTAGTCCGACTTGATGCCCATGTTGCCCCACAGGACGTTGTCAGGCGACAGCTCGATGTAGCGGTGTGCCATGCGATACGGCTCGCCGAAGGGGAGGAATACCTTGGCCATGTGCGCGGCGCTGGGGTCAGCTGCATGGACGGCGTGCGCTCACATTTGCTGGTTGAAGCAGATGAACGCCGACGACAGGGGCTTGAAGTGGTCGTCGGCGATGCCAGGGCTCAGAACGTCACGCTCCAGCTGCCGCCGGCTGACGGTGAGCTGCTCAGTGCACTCCTTGATCTCGTTGCGGTAGTACTTGACAGCGTCGACCTTCTCGCCTATGCCGAGCCAGCCGAGGGAAAATGGCGCCCATGACGGCTTGAGTCTGATCTTGGGCCGCTGGGCGTCGGGGACGATTTGGCTCGTCCTCGACTTGCCCGGATCCCCGTTTGCTGTTGCGCGCAGTGACTCAGGGACGGGCTTGTTCTGCGCCTCGAGTTTCTGGACTTTGTCCTCGATCTTATGGGCGGTGCGGATGAGAGCGACTTGGGCCTTCTCCAGGCCCTGGCACGCCTTGATTCGTCGCTGCCAAAGTTTCGGCATGTCCTTGAGGTCGCTATGGTCAGCCGTTGTTCCCTCTCTCAGTTCCGCCACTCACCGTTGCAGCCACACACGGTAGACACCACCAGGGAGGTACGAGTACAGCCGCGCGAGCGCCTCCTCGTCCATCAATTCCTCGGGGATGCCGGTAATTAGGACCGTACTGGCCTGAGCAGTGCGCGAGTGTTTAGGCGACACGAGCCACTCCTGACGCGTCTTGAGCCACTCCTTCATCTCGAGCCAGAGAAGCGTCATGATCCAGCCTGACGTCAGTCTCAGGCGCACCGACCTCGCCACACCACTCCGCAGTTGCTTACCATTAAACAAGTAAGCAAGGCACAGATGGGCCCAGTACCGCTTGGGTCTCCCATTCGTGTTGGACATGGCGAACATGTCCAGGCCGGATCTGGACGAGCCGCCAACTGAGTTGACGGGCAGCAGCACCACCCAGCTGATGAGCCAGATGGGGACAATTGCCTTCATGAGTAGCCGGAGGAAGCGGACAAACACGTATGGATCGACACCGTTCTTCTCCAATATTTCCTTGGGGTCGGCTGGCATCAGCACACCAGCAAGCTTCTCGCGCCTGCCAACAACAACACGCACCCATCAAGATCTTCCAGATCGGCTTGATCCAGTGCGTGCCGAGCGGCGGCGCCTGCTGATCCCGTGGCGGAATATATGTGCGCGGCTCGTATCTCTCGTCAGCCACGCTCCAGGAGAGACTTACACAGCACGGACGACGCGGCGGAGGCCGATCCACAGGACGAACCAGAGGAGCACAAGGCCCATGTTGGTCCACATAGACGCGAGGAAGGTACCAGTGTCGTACGTCTGCATAAACGACTGCTCGGTGCCGTTTGTGACATTTGTGCCGGTGTCATTGGCGGCGAGGACGAGCGGCAGACGCACGACGCCGCCGGACGTAAAGGTCATGGCGTTGGGACTGGGGTCAGCGGTGGTCAGCGGTGGACGGCGGCGACGTACAAATCATCAGGCATGATGGCTCGCGCCGCTATGGTACAGATGAGATTGATGTAGATGGAGCGATGGACATGGACGAGCTAGTAGCGATAGCCTGAGGTCGCTTGATGGCAGGCGCATGGAGGCATGGTGGATCACAAGTGCTCCCGATCTCTTGCATGGAGGGAGGCGGCCCTGCCGATCGTGCCGGACCATGTCTCCGCCGAGGATCCACCGAAAATTGCCAAATCCAGCAATAAGGAGAAGCCATGACATCATACACTGCCCGATTTACCCCTGGGTTCGGGCGTGTCATCCTCTCAATTAATGCCTGAAACTGCGCATTATCCAATACTTTGGCGCTAACAGGCCATTCACAAATAGTCGCTCGTTCGATTCGCGCACGGGCATGACGAACGTGGAGCATGCAGTTTAGCAGACTCACGGCCGCGCCGACAACGCACGCTGCGGCCGCTCGCATGTCCGGGGATGACCGACATGACGATGCTATCGCTGCCCGATCAAACGCCCAGCGATTCAGCGATCATCAGCGATCTGCGATAGGCATCATAATGTCAATCGTATCCCGAGATGCTGGGCCTCAATGCGGGGGCGCCCCTTCAGCCTCTCCGCATTACGCCTTGAGGCTGCCCGTGCCCCGCAAACTGTTCTGATCATTACATGCATACGCCTAGTGTCTCCTCAGTACCCCGCCTTTCCGAATGTGAGGTTTGATCTCGCTCGGCGACGCGGGGGCCAATATGTGCCTGCGGCGTCCCCTCACGCACACATAAGCGGCAGTACGACGCTACAAGCAATCGCCCTCAGCAATGGCCTGGTACGCCGCGCCGCACGCCCGCGTGAACGGGAGGGCACGCAGAGGCACATTCGCCAAAGTTTACCCATGAGCGAGGCGCAAAGCGCAGAGAAACCTGTCCGTGCCATGCTGTATAGGTCGCGATCGAGTCGGGCAGGATGCGGGCCCACTCCCCGATTTCCGCAACGTGCATTATGTGCAACTGCGGTCCCAAGTCACACTGTCCAGCAGATAGAAGGCCGCGAGTGCGATCGGAGCACCGAGCCAAACTTCATCGACACCCCTTGGCGGGTATTCGCGTATGGTAAAGTTCCAGCGTTGGGGCCCTAATTGTGCGGTGAAGAGCTCTGCTGGTTGTCGTGGACATGGCTGCCGACGACCAGAAGGATGACCTGGTGGGTGAGTATTCTCTCAAGACACTTGCCGCCGCCGACACAACTGCAAGCCCGGGGGGAGAGAGCTTCGGGCTGGGTCGGTCTGCAATGAGACGTCCTGCTGGCCAAAATATCTCCGACTATCGTAGGGCCTAGACCGTTGCACATGGACGTCCGCGTCTTGCAAGGCCATGTCCTTCTTAACTCAGAGATTGTCGAGGTCGCTCCGAAATGCAGTGACGGCTAGGTTGATCACCAATGTGCTGCTGCACGCATAACACAAGAATCAGCAGCGTCCATCGGCATTTCGGCTCGTGTGATTGTGTACTGAGTCCAGGTGTGTTTGGGCCTAGGAACGGGGACTGCTGTGGCGTGGGATACGCACATGTGCTTGTTCTCGTTGACGGGTGTTGAGCGTCAAAGAGGATCATGAGAGCTGCCAGTCTGCATCGGCGTAGGAGGTGTTGGAACTCGGGTCATGGTCGCAGACTTGGCTAGCTCTTGGTGCCAGTGTCTGTTAACGGCTGAACATGCCACATTTAGGGGAGCGGTTGAAGGAAATCAGGGGGTGAGCTCAGCTAACGAGCACTGTGGGCCGGGGAGGGGAGCGACAAGCAAGTGTAGGACTCGAAGACAGTTCTGAGGGAGTGTAAAGGGTCGCTCGGGGAGGTAAGGGGAGGTCTGGATGATTTGTCATGCGTCAGGTCGAGATTATATGTTGCACAGACAAGCAGAAATGAAAGGTCCGGGACGCAGCGCTAGTGTGCTTCGACGGTAGCTCGTCAATCACCTCGCCCGACCAAGCATCTCAACCGAATCCCGAAGCGGAGAGCAGAATGGAAGCCGTGCGCTTACACCATTCGATGATGAGGATCGCGCGCTTCGCGGATTAGCGAACCAAGTTCATCCGTGGACGGTAACGCTATCGCATGCATTTCTATGAGTGTGGAGTGGTGATACAAGCTCGCTGAGAGGTGAGATTACAATACAGTAGTTGGTTTGAGCATGGAAAGGCGCTGTGAGTGGTGGGTAATTACGTCTGGGTGAGCGTCTGCTTCTGCACGAGGTCGAAGTACGCGCCTCGCCGAGCCAGAAGCTCCTGGTGCGTGCCCTTCTCCGCCACGCGTCCCTCGGCGAGGTAGTAAATTATATCGGCGCGCTGAATCGTCGAGAGGCGGTGCGCGATGGCGAGGACGGAACGGCCGGTGGCGGCGTTGTCCAGCGCATCTTGTACGACACGCTCAGATGCCGAGTCGAGCGCCGCGGTCGCCTCGTCGAGCAGCAGTACGCGCGGGTTGCGGATGAGCGCGCGCGCGAGCGCCACGCGCTGCTTCTGCCCGCCGGAGAGTTGCACGCCCTTGCCGCCCACCTCGGTGTCAAGACCTGCGGGGAGGGAAGCCACGAAGTCGGCGATGTTGGCGTCGCGGCATGCCTGGGCCATCTGCGCGTCCGTTACGGCATCGGCGTCGAGCGCGCCCAGGAGGATATTGAAGCGGATCGAGCCGGTGTACAGCGTCGGCTCTTGCGAGACGAGGGCAATGGCAGAGCGATACGACGCGACGTTCAGATTGCGGATGTCCACGCCATCGAGGGTGATGGACCCCGAGAGGGGGTCGTAGAATCGCTCAATGAGCTGCACGGTCGTCGACTTGCCACAGCCTGATGGGCCCACCAGCGCGACGTACTTCCCGCTCGGAATTTCGAAGCTCAGCTCCTTGAGCACTCTCACGTCCGGGCGCGAGGGGTAGCGGAACGTCACGTTGTTGAACCTGATCTCACCGCCGACCGCGGCAGGGTCTAGCACGGTGCCTTCAGGCGAGAACGCATCGATCTCGGGCTTGTTGTTGAACAGCTTGAACAGGTTGCGGGATGCTGTGGCGGCACGCGACGCGTCGGGCACAAACATGAACATGCTGCCCGCCTGAATGGCCGAGAAGATGACTGCCTCGAGACAGATGAAAAACTTCTCCGTCGAGTAGCGACCCTCCGCGAGCCAGAGCGCACCGATATAGAATACGAGCGCGATGATGAAGAAGGCAATGGCCTGCGACGCGGCATAAAGCGCCTGGGATTTCCACGCCGCGCGAATCGAGATTTTTTCCGCCGCGTCGAGCGCCTGTGAGTACTCGGCCACAATGAGCTTCTCTCGCGTGAGCGAGGCCACGGTGCGGATCGACCCCGCGGCCTCAGTCGCCAGCTGTGTGCTGGTAGAGTACGTTTTCTTCGCGCGCTGATCTTTGAGCTCGACGACACGTAGGCGGACGTAGCCAGATGTGAAGATGAGGGGGATGGAGGCAATTCCGACGGCGGCAAGAAGCGGCGCATATACGAGACCAATGATGACACCAGCCCCGATGGTAGCGAACGAAGCCAAGATTTGGCCGAGCGTCATCCCAAAAAGACCTTGTACCTTCTGTGGATCTTCCGCAAGGCTCGCAGTGACCGACCCCGCTTCGTTGCGGTCAAACCACTCGACGTCGTGGCGCATGATGGCTCGAAACGCCTTGGTACGCAGTGCCGCTGCCGTGTTCCAACCCATCTGGGAGAACTACTTCGTCAGCGCAGCCAAACCTCACAACTCACCGGCGTCATCTGGAACCAGCAAACAATTCCCGAGCCGAGTGCGGCGATGAAGTACCACAGCGCCTTCTCTGAGAGGCTCCTCTTGACTTCTTGCCGGTCGGGGTTCTCAAAGGCTGCGATCGACTTGCCAAAAAGGATAGCCACGGCGGGGTACGACACACCGACGGCGATCGAGCCGACCAAGCCGACGAAGTACCACGGCCAGTGCTGCCTCCCGAGCTGGACGAGGCGGATGAATAAGGGCGCGAAGCCGACTCTCTTCTCCTTGCCGTCCTTGTGCTCGGAGGTTGTCAGGGTGCTATTTGCACGCTTCAGTTCGGCATGGGTTGGACCGCCGACGCGCTTGTCAGAACCGGGGGTGTCCAGAGCTGGCGTCCCCTCAGTGGTGGCAGAAGCAGCAGTGGCCAGCGCTACCTTCTGGTTGATGACAAGCTGGGCGTACACGCCCTGCGCAGCGATCAGCTCCTCGTGCGTCCCACTCTCAAGTATGCCGCCACTGCCCATGACAAGGATGCAGTCGGAATCCTTAATCGTCGACAAGCGGTGCGCTATGACGATGGTCGTGCGGCCTCGTGAGGCTTTGTCCAGTGCGTCTTGGACGACGCGCTCCGAGTTGGCGTCCAAAGCCGACGTCGCCTCGTCGAGCAACAGGATGCGTGGGTTCCCAATAATTGCGCGCGCGATGGCAATCCGCTGCTTCTGCCCGCCAGATAGAAGCATGCCGCGCTCACCAACCTGGGTATCGTAGCCTAGCGGCAGCTGCGAGACGAAGTCATGTGCATTGGCTGTGATGCACGCTTGCTTGACCAGCTCGAAGCGCTCCTCGTCAGAGGCATCCTCAAACGAAGAGCCGACGAGACCGAACTCGATGTTACTGCGCACCGATGTCGAGAACAGAGTGGGCTCTTGGCTCACTAGACCCATTTGCTGCCGGAGCCACCCGACGTTGAGGGAGCGCAGGTCGTGGCCATCGAACGTGACGCGGCCCTCGAGGGGATCGTAGAAGCGCTCAAGGAGCTGGATAACGGTAGACTTGCCGCTCCCCGATGCGCCGACAAGCGCGTACGTCTTATTGGCGTCGAAGGAGAGTGAGAGGTCGGCGAAGATGGGGATGTCCGGACGCGACGGATAGCGAAAGCTTACATTTTCGAGGGCGAGATGACCGAGGACGGTATTGGGCGGAAGACGGAGCCCATCGTCTGACGCCGAGTCGATGATAGGCACCGAGTCAATGGTCTGGAAGAGCTTCGCGGCCGCCGCCTGTCCCTTTGCGACGGCCTGGAGCTCGGGCGTGATCATGGCGAGGGTGAACGAGCCAATAATGATGGCGAGGAGGACGTTGATAATGACGCTCACGTCGGCCTTGCCCTGGGCGTAGAGGACGCCGCCGTAGTAGAATGCAAGCGCATATGCCGCGTACACGGCGAAGAACATGACCCCGACGCCCGTCCCGTCAATGATCGCATTCTTGTTGCCGATTTTGCGCGTCTTCTCGATGAGGGCGTCGAACCGCTCTCCAAGCAGTTTGGCGCTGGCAAACGCTTGAACGGTGCGTATCGACGAGATTGCCTCCTCGGCGAGCGAAGACGCCTTGCCTGTGTAGTGGAGGGTCTGCGCAGTGTATTTTGACAGCGCAAGATCCATGGCGAGGCCAGCAATCATGATGGCTGGAAGGACTGAAGTCAGGACGCCGCCCATACGTGGCGACCGAACGTAGGCAAGCACATAGCCTTCTGTCAGCAACACCGTCATCCCACCACGCCGCCACCCACCAGTAATGAATGTGGAAATGTACCCGGACGCAATAGGGATCTTCTCGCCGATGCCGATCTGGACAAGCAGCGTGTCGGATTGAATACGCGATGCAATCTCGCCCGCGCCGATGTTATCCAGCACATCGACTTCCTGGCGCAACACGGCGTGGAGGTACTTCTCACGAATGCGGCGGGCCTGACGCTCCGACGTCCAGTTATAGATGAGCATGTATAGATACGTGCACGTGAAATTACCAATGCCTGTCGTGAGCCCGGTCTGGCCGCCACCTACCGATGAGGGTGAGCCAAAGGGCCATCCTGCCCGCCTCGTGTTTGAGGTGGCGCCTGGCTTCGGACAGCGCAGAGGCTGTGTCGCCGGAGGTGTCGCCCATGCTGATCTGCAGCACGATCATGCCGTACTGTGTGAACGCCTTTGTGATCTCGCCAAAGAAGAGGGTCATCAGCGGTTGGGCGGCGCCAGCCCCTACGGCGAGCAGCAGACCGACGCCATTCAGCGCCAGCTCTACCCGGGTGGCGAAGCGGAAGAGGGTGGTGAGGCCGACGGGTTTGATGAAGTCTTCCTTCTTCTCGTCCGGGACGTCGACGGCCTCCGCTTTGGCCTTGCGGCGAGAGCGCCGCCAGGAGCGCCTCGCGGGCGTCTTCTCGGTGATGGGAGGGCTGTCCGTTTCTCCTTCATGGAGACTGTGGCGGGGTTCTGTCATTACTGGATGCTATGGTCCTGCATGTGTGTCGAGAGTAGGAGTGAGGGCGGCGAGGTAAGTGAGGACTGTACGTCGACAAGATCTCCGCTGCGCTTAAAGAGAGTGGGGGAGACCATAGCTCGATGTTGTGCGTCCATGCCAAGACATGCCAGAGCGCCGGAACCGGCAGCGTGGAGAGAGGAATGACAGAAGGAATCCCATGACAATAATGGGAATAAGGCGTAAACACCGCACAAGGCGGACATCATTGTCGATCTCCACGTCGGCGTGCGGAAACGCTCGCTCCCCCAAGCATCCCCTCCGCCAGTCATATCACTACCATGTCCAGTTCGCGATGCCGGCGATGATGCGGCTCTGCGGCATGCGGCAGGGGCATTCTATTGAGTTTGGTGCTCGTCCCGTCGTTTCACAGTGCTACGGACGGCGCGTCGATGGCCCAGTATTGTCGTCGCACCCATCCGTCTCCGCTGGCCACCCCGTCGGCGAGTGTATTCACTCACCCCTGCGGGCCATAAGCAGCCCCATTGTTGATGGCATGCCGAAGTCAAGACGCCAACGCGCCTGCTCGGCGAACTCGTCTCGGCTGTCGGAGGCCGATTAGGCCGACGATGTTTCCAACCTAATCGCCGCATCCTGCCAGACACGTTCTCACAGCGAGAACCGCCAAGCACCTACATCGGCTGCTTGCACAACGTACAACCAGGCGCGCCCATCCATTTGTACAGATCCGTCCCAGCTGTGCCCGTTCCCGCACGGCGCGCACGGGTCTGGCAGTCCGCAGGCCGCGCGGTTGCTGCCGAGACGGCGGTGGGCAGGATGTGGGTGACAGCGGGGAAGTAGTGGTCGCCACCTGTGGACACAGATCACCGAAGGTAATGCCCGCACACATGCGCTATCTGTAACCCGGGGTTCTTAACGAAACCTCCATGCACAGCGACTGCCACAGCGCCTGCTCGTCCCAGACAAGAGAATACAAGTCGGAACCAGCAAGGGCGTGCGGAGTCCAGAAACTGGCGTAGTACTCACTCGGCCCGCGGCCCGCGGCGAAATACAGTGGACTGTGGCCTGCGAGTCTGCTGTTCATGTGACGCCCAGCGCCGAGCTGTTTTCCCGCTGACAAGAATGCGTTCGCGTGGCGCCCGTCCACGCGCCCATCTACGTGCCAAGGCGCGCGAGTCTGTGAGACTGAGGCTGCGTTGCTGAGACTTGTGGTAGGTGTGGTGGGCTGGCCGGATGCCGGGTATGAGGTGCCGGACATGGCCGCCGGCCGCCGGCATCGGTGGGGAATCGCTGGGGGCCCATACCGATACCGGCAATCACAACAATCGGCCTGGAGCGTCCCGCGAGGTCACAGAGGTGGCTGCGGCTTGCTGCGACTATAAACGTGACTGACTGGTGGGGACGTGGCGGTACGCAGCCCACTCTCTCCATCACACCATGACAGTCACCCCGAAGCCGCACCTCTCCGCCGAAGGCAAGGCCAAGCTCGACGCGCTGCTCGACGCCAAGGTCGCCGAGAAGAAGATCCCTGCCATCTTCTTCGGCGCGTCCACGGCCGACGGCGAGATCTACTACAACGCCAAGGGCGACAAGGTGCACGGCGAGCCGGACAAGGGCCAGGTGGACGAGAACACGAGTGCGTCCCCCCCCCCCTCCCGGGCATGGCTGACCGCAGCGGTGCAGCTCTTCTCGCAGACCAAGTTCCTCACGTCGCTCGCATGCATCCAACTGTGGGAGAAGGGTCTCGTCGACTTCGACGACGAAGAGTTGATCAAGAAGCACCTGCCTGAGCTCGTGGAGCAGCCCGTCCTCGAAGGCTTCGAGGCGGACGGCACGCCGCGCCTCGTGCCGCGCACGACGCCGCTCACCCTCCGCCGGCTGCTCACGCACACCTCCGGCCTCTCGTACTCGTTCCTCACGCCCGAGCTTATCGGCCGCTGGCAAGTGATGAACAAGAAGCCGGGCTTCCTTGACAAGAACGTCGGCATCGAGGCCCTCGTCGAGCCCCTCACGTTCCAGCCGGGCACGCGGTATGGGTACGGCATCGGCATCGACTGGGCGGGCGTGCTCGTCATGCGCATCACCGGCCAGAAGCTCGGCGCGTACTTTGACGAGCACATCTTTGGGCCGTGCGGCGTCAAGAACATCTCGTTCTACCCCACCAAGGAAATCAAGGCGAACCTCATGCAGCTGTGTGGGCGCGACGCGACGCCCGAGCGCAACCTCATCCACACCGCCGGCTTCCGTGATGTGCCGGCCCTCGAGCCCGAGGACATTGGGCTGCACATGGGCGGCGCGGGCCTCATCGGCTCGCCCCGCGAGTACATGACCATCCTCCGGCACGTGCTCCAATGCAAGGACAAGGACGGGCTCATCAAGCAGTCCACGTACCCCATGCTGTTTGAGAACGCGCTCCCGCCCCGCGAGAAGGAGGGCAAGAGCCACACCTGCTACCGCGACCTTGGAGGGATCATCTCGCTCCTCGGCGACACCGAGGTCAAGTTCGCATCGGGTGAGAAGACCCACCACTCGCTCGCGCTCTGCGTCAACGACGACGACTCGGAGAACGGCAGGAAGAAGGGTACCGCCTTCTGGGGCGGCATCGCCAAGACCAAGTTCTGGATCGACCCCGCCACGGGCATTGTTGTGAGTATCTGGACGACAGGATGAGTAGAGCTGACTTCCAGGCCGTCTGTGGCACCCAGCTCATGGACCAGCTCGACCAAACCGCGACTGTCAGCGTGTGGAAGGCGTACGAGCGCCTGCTGTACGATGTTCTCGAGTAGGCGTATGCGTGTGGTAGTACGCGCAGGGTATTGGGTTTAGTTCGTTAGGGATGCATTCAGAAGTTGGTATCGCGATGAGTTGCAGCTGTCTGATTTCGCAATGAGAGTGGCATGGGTTTGTATATTATAATGCTCTAGTAGGCTATCTAGTTGGCCCCCTGGACCTGCCTGCGGGCCCTCTCCTCGGCCTCGCGGGCACGCGCGGCAATCACCTCGTCCGCGGTCTCCTCCTTGCTACGCAGCACAATTTCCTTGTGCGGCTCGATGGTGTTGTGCGCCTTGCCGAGGTAGAAGTCGACGGTGAGGCATCCGGCAACGAGGGCGAGGAAGCAGACGACGAGGGCGGCGAGGAAGAGGCCGTACAGCGACTCGGTGTACGCGCGCACAATGAGGTCGTGGGGCTCGGTGGCGCGCGCGACGAGGATGCTGCCGAAGATCTCGGCACGCTGCGTCTCGTTGTATATGTCGCCGAGGTAGCGCTCGAGGCGCATGGGCACCTGCTTGTTCCAAACGGCGCCGGAGATGGCCGAGGCGATGGAGCCGCCGAGCTGCGTGCAGAGGTTGAGGATGGCGACGGCGAGCGCCATGTCCGCGTGCGGGACCGAGCCCTGTGTCGCGACCAGCGTCGAAGTTACGGTGATGGCGCCGCCGATGGAGACGAGGACGCGCGAGACGATGAGCACCGCGTCGCTCTGGTTGCCGTTGACCGCGAGGAAGTTGATGCCCTCAGCGATGACGCGGATGACAAGACCCGCGATTTGCAGCATCTTGTAGCGGTGCGTGTAGCGCTGGATCAGGCCCGAGAGGACTGCGAAGCCGCACAGGCCCACAGTCAAGATGTTCGAGAAGTATGTGTAGTCGCGCGCACTCCATCCCGGCTTGATGATGTACACCCACGAGAGGTAGTATGTGTCAGTGAGGTAGCCGGTGAAATAGTAGAGGAAGTCGATGGCGATGCAGCACAGGAAGGTGCGGTTCATGACGCGGCGGGGCATGATGGGGTGTGCGGCGAAGCGGAACTCCCAAACCATGAACGCGATGGCGAGCACACCGCCGACACAGTACATCGCGATGAGGGAGGGGTTGGTGTACCCGCCCTTGGCGGTGGTGCTGAGCGTAGCCGGGGCGAGGAGGCAGACGAAGGCGAAGCCGATGAGGAGGAGGCCGAACGCGTCGATCTGGCTCCAGTAGTACTTGACGTTCTCGAGGAGGGAGCGGCGCTCAGTGCCCTTGAGGACAGCCTCGCGGGCGTAGCTGGACGAGGCGAGGGAGAGGGCCCCGAGCTTCTTCGCGCGGTGGTGGCCCCAGAAGAGGACAACGAGGGACGGCGCGATGCACACGGGCACGAGGATGCAGAACATGCCGTAGCCCCAGCGCCAGCCGTCGTTGGAGAAGGCGCTGATGCCCTCGGTGATGTAGCCTGCGACGAAGGCGTTGAGGACCCACGGCAGCGAGTAGGCGCCGATGACGGCGCCACGCCACTGAAGACTCGTGATGTCGGCGATGAGGATGCCCGTCACCTGGGTAATGCCGGAGGTGCCGAGGGTGTAGATAACCTGGCCGGCGACAACGGCCTGGACGGTGCGGGAGGACGCGACGAGGATGAAGCCAAGAGTGTAGAAGAAGACAGCGAGAGAGAGGGCGAAGGGACGCGAGAGGAGGTCGGCCATCTGTTGTCAGCGGACTCCAAAAGCACTGCTCACCTTGGCGATGAATGGCTGCGAAACGCCAGCCATGATGCCCGTCACAACGGAAATCGTGCCGATGATGGTGTGCTCAGAGTAGGACGAGGTGGCGAAGGATGCGTCTGCGATTAGCTGGGCAACAGAAACCGACTCACAAGTGTAGGTCGTGCTGTTGCTGAGGGTGTAGACGTAGCACACGAGAGCGATCGAGCCCCAGAGCAGCCAGAGCTTCCATCCCTTCCCGAACACGAGGTCTAACGTCAGCCCGTCCTCTTTTGCAACCCACAAAGACTCTCGATCTTGGTGACCCCGGCGCCCTGCTCGATGCTGCTAGCGTTGTCCGCGACGACGGGCTCCTTGACCTCGCCGGCCTCGATGTCGGTCTTTTCCGACGGCCGCGTCTCGAACTCTGGCCGCTCGAACGGGATCGTGGGCGGCGCCATACGTGCTTGTGGCTGTGACATTTTGGTGGGACGCTCTCACCTCTTCCAGCCGCCTCGTCGCCGCTTTAAAGCATCGACGCAGTGGAGCGCAGCAAAATGCTCATCTCAGCATCCTCCCGGCCGTAGAAATTATCAGATAGCCAAGCTCAGGGCGTTCGGCCGCCCTAGCGAAGTTACCGAGAAAATCCTCATCAGCCACGAATCACGCCCGATGCTGCGCGTGGCTCCGTGCCGCATCTGCTTCGGACGCCCTGGTGCGGCGCCGGGCGGCGGTCGCAGAGTAGCTTGGCGGTATATGTGTGGGCGCGGTCGGAGAGATGGAATGCCTGGTCGGCCGACCACGCTCTCTACCCTCGACATGTGACGAAAGACTCCAGGCACGCAGTGGTCGCTACTTCGCTATTCTCGTCGGCGCGACTCTGCCAAGCACGACACCGTCGGTGGCCCGGCTCTTCTTGGCCTGCTTCTGTCTCGGTATCCTCGCTGCTGCCTGGGGCTCGCTGAGTGTCACAATCTGTCCCCGAGGTTATCGAGGCGGAGCGCATCGGGTTCCAAGAATGTGAGGGTGTGCGCGGAATGTCATGAAGATAGAGGTACCATCTGGAATCACGACTGGTTTCATGCTCTAGATTTTGGACGGACGTGGGGCTGCGTGGGCCACGGGTTGAGCTGCCGTCGGGCGTCAGTTCTGAATGGGCGAGACTATTATTCTCAGGCCGGCAGGAAAAGGGGAGCTAGCAGGAACAGGCGGCAGGAACACGCTGAATGCTCCAGTCGATCCCACCGACAGGGCACCAGCTGTTGTTGCCAGCAATCCAGACAGTCCCACCACGCTCCCACGGCACACCGATCTTTGTCAGCATCACATCAATGCGCGCAGTTCTGGAAAACAAAAGTGGAGCGTGCACGTAGAGCGGAGCAAGCAGCGGGCCCGATGAACATGACGAGTAAGTATGTCGGGCACGACGCCAATATTCTCGATGGCCAGGCGCACGGTCTGGAGAACACTGAAGAAGTGGTTGCCCATACTGGTGCTAAGCTCGCGCGCCGGCTCACTCTCCAGACTCTCCAAGATCGCCCATGTGTGCCGATCACTTGGCGCGAGCCGGGACCCGCTCATAGCCATGCCAAGACTTGTGGTAAACAGTACATCGCCCGACCTATATTTGCGTGCGGATGGGCGGCAGCCGCATGCCCGCGAGGATATCTGGCCGCGCGGCGTCCACCGTGTCCCAGCTGCCGTCAGCGCGCTCGCGCCCGACTCACGGGGGCATGCGGAGCGGCAGGTCGTCGAGGCTCTCCCAGTCCAGCCCGCGGCCCTTGAACACGGTCTTGACGAGCTTGGTGTACTCGTCCCAGAAGACGGCGTATCCCTCGCTCGTGAGATGCAGGCCGTCGCTGATGTCAGAGTGACCAGGGCCCTCCTTCTTCGCAATCGTTTTGGCACTCTACCTCGCCGATCCGACCCACCTCAAATACTTGGCGAGCTCCTCGCCCTCGCCGCCAGCCGCCTTGAGTGTCGCACCCCACATGTCGACTGTGCCGATCCGCCAATTCTCCCCCGCCTTGCCCGCGTACTCCTCCCCGAGACGGAGGACGACGTCGGCATACGCCTTCGTCGTGGCGGGCTCGCGCTCGCGCGCGAACGCCCCGCCTCCCATGAGGGGTACACACAACGGCGGCGGCGTCACGAGCACGATATTGAGGCCGCGCGCGTGCGCGACGGCATACGGCGACGCGGGCGACGTCAAGCCCTCGAGGAAGAAGCGGAGGTTGGCCTCGTACTCGTCCAGCGGGACATGTTGGGCCACAGCCTGTTCCGCGTCGGGGAGGACGGAGTCGTTCGCGCCTGCGTTAGACGGAGCGGAGGGGACGTACCGAACCAAATCGTGACAAGGCGCACGACGGGCACGTGTCCCGCCTCGTCGGCCTTCGCAAAGATCGTGTCGAAGATCTGGCGCGCCCTGTATTAGCAAGCCCGCAGCCCGCGAGGGACGTACCACCGCGTGTTGTAGCCCCCGTATCCGCGGTTCAGGATGTCGAGCGTGCGGCGGTACGCGTCTGTGTGAGCTCGGCAATGGGAGGACGCACCGCAGAACCGCGCTTGCATCGACCCCGGGACGTACTGCTGCGACGTGATGGAGTCGCCCTGGTGTCAGCGCGGAAACGAATGACGCACGAAAAGGACGACGGCGTCCTGGAACGGCGCGGCCATGGAGTGCGGAAGAGGTGGATGGTGGTTGGGAGAGGATGGGCAGATAGATGTAAGTCCATCGACGCGGAATGCTAGTCACCGGCCGGGCCGGGGCTTTTTCGGCCCGATCTGGGGTACGCCGGCCTCCATCCCGCTCTTGCGGCACAACGAGAACAGCTTCAGTGTCTACAATGTACGAACTCATGCTAATACGCATACCCCTCGGGCGTGGGGAACGAGACGTCGAGCCCCGTGCGCGCCTTCATCGCGTCGACCCACGCGGCGACGCGCGGCAGGCTGTCATGGTACCACAAGCGGGGGTTGACCACGCGCGCATTGACCTGCGAACAGCAGTACCAGCCGTAGACGATGGAGTCGGCGTGGCTCGCCTCCCGGCCGAGGATGAACGGGCCCTCCTCGTGGGAGAGGTAGTTTTCGAGGACAGCGAGGCTTGCGCGCGCGCGCACTGCCTTGCGCTCGACGTCGGGGAGGCTGCGCAGCGCGGCGCGGTGCGCCGCCAACTCGTCCGCTTGGCCCAGGTATCGCACACGCACAAAGTACTCTTTTGACGCGGCGTCGTTGAGGTCGTAGAACAGCGGGCGGAAGAGCTCGCGGATGCTCAGCGCCATGTCCCCGTCCGTCCAGGCCGAGAGGAGGCGGGCGAGGCGGTGCGCGTCGCGCGTCGGGAAGAGCGTGGGCGTGGGCGCGCGCGCGTCGAGCCACTCAGCGATCTTGAATGAGTCCGTGACGTATTCGTCGCCGGCGCGGAGTGTGGGCACCGTCACTTTGTCGTTGCCGCTCGCGCGCGCGAGGTCGCCCCGGATCTCGGCGAAGGTGAGTTTCGTCTCGGTGTAGGGGATGCCGAGGATGCTGGGGTGAGCGGGGCCGAGCGAGTCCGAGCGAGCCCGCAGGGCGAGCGGGCACAGGATAAACGTGCACAGAGAGAAAGTCGAGGATGCAGAAAGCGGCGTGGAGGACAGCACGGAGACGGTCCGAGGCCACGGAACGCTCACTCACGCCAAATCGCTCTTCGTCTTGTTCACGTGCATCGAGTGGCTCGGCAGCGTCTTCTCGGCGTTCGCGCAGAGCGTGTAGAGCGTGTACTGCGGTGTCGACGACATGGCGCGTGCGAGGCGGGGGAGCATGGTGAGTGTCAAAGCGCAGGACTGCAGATGACTGGGTCGCTTATTCAGCTGGGCCGGAGCATGACACCCAACTTGAGCATGTGCGGAATGCTCGCTCAGTCCGCCAAGCTACGAGCTGCGAGCGCAGCACGGCATCCATCCACAACGCCGGCTGCGTCCGCTCCGCGCCGAACGCCGAGAATCAGACGTTCAGACGAGCGAGGGCCCGACCGGTCGTGATATCTCCAGTGTCTATTCTCGGCGTCTTCAGGCACTTCTAATCAATCGCAGCAAATAGCAATACAGGCATAAGACTCTATACTCTATCTATCGTACAGCCGCCCTCGGCTACGCCCAGCGGCCCAGAAGAGCCATGAGCCCCGCCCCCAGCGCCATGCACACGAAGACGTACGCGAGGCGCGCGTCCGAGCTGCGCATCATGCGCGGATTGAGCAGGATCTCGTGCGCGAGCAGCTCCACGAGCCCAGTGTAAAGCAAGATACCAGCGGAAATGGCGTCGAGCACGCCGGAGACGATGAGCTTGGCCTCGCCATTATCGTTGTACGTGCGGCGCACGCCGAGGCCCACGGCCACGCCAACGGGAGTGCACACGGCGTAAAGGACGGCGGCGGCGTACCGCGCCCACTCGCGCGACGGGAGGTGCAGCCCGGCAAGGCGCGAGCCGAGACCCAGCCCTTCGAACATTTGGTGGAAGACAATCACGATGAAGAGGACCACGAACTCGTCGCTCACCGCCAGCGTGAGGCCGATGATGATCGAGTGCAGGATCACGCCGAATTCGAGGACCGCGACGGCGACGAGCTGCGCGGCCGCTTCGGCTGGTGCGAGGGACGACGTCTCGCTCGCCTCCTCTTTGCTCGGGAGGGCGAGGGCGAGCTCGGGGTCCGTGACGTGATCTTCTGGGAGGCTGTCGAGCTCGTGCGCGTGCGCTTGCGAGTGTGCGTGCGAGTGGGAATGCGAGTGCGAGTGCGAGTGCGAGTGTGCGTGCGCGTCGCCCGCGTCTGCATGTGCGCTGACTAGCCCGAGCTTGGCCAGCCGCCGCGAGCCGATACGGTACGCCGCGACTTCGGCGAAGAACATGGCGAAGACAGAGACCATCGCGAGCGCCGGCGCAAAGTCGTACTCCGTCCATGTGCCCGAGAGGCATTCGGAGCCGAGCGCGTCAAACGCCGGCGCGAGCAGGTGTATGAAGGCTGTGGCTATGATGACGCCCGAGCCAAAGTATTTCGCAAAGTCGAACACGGGGCGCGGGACCACAGTGCTGCGGCGCAGGACGATGGGGAGCACGGTGCCGAAGAGACTCGTGGCGAGGATGATGAAGATTGCGCCGATGCGCAGGCCCCAGTGGCTCTCGCTGAAGGCTGCGGCGCAGTCGGGGGCTTCGGCCGGCATGGCGGGGGCTTCGGAAGACATGGCGGGGGTGTGTGAGGGGGGTGGGGGACTGCTGGGAACAGGTGGACAACAAGTGGTGCGCCGCTGCTGAGGTGGTAATGAGGCTGGGAACAGTCGTGAAGAGGGCTGAAAACCAACCACCCACTCCAGTCAAGGCTTTTGTACACCTCTCGAGATCTCAGCGTAAACTACAAAGATATTTAAAGACGGCGTCATGTCGGCTCGTCTGTGGTAGGCTGAGAACGAGGTGTGCCACATTCCAGGATGAGTACCCGACCGGTCTTCATGTGTCAGGGACCGTCCACCGCTGACTAGAGCTCCAGAGCTCCTCGATGGAGAACTCGGCGAGCGGTTGAATGGCGACTGAATGCGCGCAGCTCGGGGTCATCTGGAATGGCGGTCAGTCAGCCGCTGTGACAGCGATCCCCGTGACCGCGAGATCTCGCGAGCAGCTGAGCAAACTTTTCTTGACGCACAGTTTTGTCACCACCACCACCAGCACCTCATCCTCATCCTCGCCGTGACTAACCCCACGTCACGACAGAATGCATCACTATACCCAAACAGCAATACTGAAAATTACACCGGCGCTTGTGTGTCCCGAAATAGAAGAATCGCGATGTACGCGTAGGAATAGAAAGAAGAAACAAGAGGACGAGGCGGTCTGGACAGCATGGTCGGATCTACTTGTGCGCGAGGCGTTCCTCGAGCGCGCGCATGCGCTCGCGCAGCTCATCAACTTCACGGCGGTCCGCCGCGACCGCGCGGTCCACCTCGTACCGCACCATCTCCTTGAGCGAGTCGGCACTCTCCTGCAGCGTCCGTAGCAAGCTCGACGCTCTGTTCGCCGTGGCCTTGAACTCGCTCGACTGCGCCATCTGGTTCGTGTACGCTTGCTCGGAGCGGTGCAGTACCTCCTGCATCTGGAAACGCTGCTGCTCGATGCTGGACAGGAGGTCGTACATCTGGTTGAAGGGGCCGAGGAACTGCTCACGCGCGTGGTTTGTCGGCGAGGGGCTGATGGAATACCCGCCATTCTGGCGATGAACCGCGCCGTTGCGCATTGCCGCAGAGGGCGGCCCCGGGCCAATCGGGTGTGTAGCACCATGAGGAGAAGGTGGGTAGTGGGAAGCACCAGTGTGTAAAGAGGGGATGGAGAAGTTGCGGCGATCAGCAGTGTTCGGCTGTTGGGGTTGCTGTTGCTGCTGCTGCTGTGGGGGACGCGCACCAAGCTCTGGTGGGTAGCGCATGTCACGACGCGACGCACTGCTGGCGGATGGCTGACCCGACACGCTCGAACGGTGCAACTGCTGCTGCTGCTGCTGCTGCTGCTGCGCCTGACTCTGGTGGTACGGCTGCTGCTGGCGAGCAAAATTGCTCTCCTCTGGCCGCCCAGAACGTGTGTGGGAGAGGGGCGCAGTACGTGGATCTGGGATATAGTGAGCCGAGTGAGGATGGCCGGGGTAGTGCATGGGCGGTAAGATGTGTTGAGGCATCGCCGTCTGCGATCCAGAGGGCGGATCCCTAGGCGATTGCTGCTGCGACGCCAAACCCTGGTTGAGCGGGGCACTCTTTGATCCGGGGACAACGTCCTTGTCACTTGCAGAGGTGACAATGCTCATCCTTTCAACTTTATCGCGCGTCTTCTCACGGCGTGCTCCAACGCCGCGCTTCTCAGGATCCTTTGGGGTCCAACCTTTGAATGTCAATTCGCGTGGCGTCGAAGGCTGGCTCGCTGCCATCTCCTTGCGCCTCTGGGCGATCAATGCTTGCTGCTGCTCCTTGATGCTGATCGTGTCGCGAACAGTCTTCAACTGATCTCCGTCGATGCTCTTAAAGTCGAAGCCAAGAACCACTGGGGATGGGACAGGGGGGTCGCCGCCGTCGTCACGTCCCCGAGCTTCACGAGAAGCGGCAAAACCGATAGGCTTGATAGGCGCGAGATTAGCTGGGCGGCTTTTGGTGGTAGTTGTAGGCTGTGTGTCGCGGGGTGGCGAGTTTGCAGTCCCCTTGGAGCTGGGGGGCGAGTCGCCACTGGGACGGCCGCTGCGGCCGCTTCCCGGGCCAGTGCGGCTGCGCTTCTCTGGGCGCGAGTGGTCGTCGTCGGCGCTGGGGTGTTAGTAGTGCACTGCACTGGAAAAGTGGGTCTCTTCCACAGCCCACTGCCCACTGCCCACGCGCTCCGCGCGCCACGCGCCACTCACAGTTCGTCACGCTCACGGCCCTTGCCCTTCCTGCGGTCCTCGCGGTCGAGGTCGCCGGGGTTTACGGAGGATGGAGAGGGACTGCGAGCACCCGGAGGGGTGGTGTTAGGTGGGGGGTCACGAAGGGAAGAAGTGCTGTAGATTGGAGTTGTCGGGGAGTGCGAGTCGGCGGCAGCAGCAGCAGCAGCAAGGACAAGGGCGTGGGGGAGAGACCGACGAGGGGGAGGGGGAGTGGGATGTTCCGTAGACAAAGGCCGATGAGACATGGGCGTTGAGGAAGAGGAAGGTGAGGGGGGCGATGGGGAGGGGGAGGGGGATGGGGAGGGGGAAGCCGAGGTTGTTGCGGCGATGTGTGGGCGACCGGCGGCGGAAGCGGCGGCGACGTGAATCATGAGAGGGAAGTTTGGGAAGCGGGCCATGATGATGGCGAGAGAGAGTGAGTGAGAGAGAGAGAGAGAGATGTTGAGGATGGAATCGAGTAGTTGAGCAAATTGGTGTCAGCGCGACGTTGCAGCCCCTTCCCCCCCCCTCGGTTGCTTCTTCTTGTCAACCGCCGCCACCCAGATCCTCGTCGACTCTTTCAGAAAGCACGGGCCTTCTTGCTCGCCTCTAGCGCCCTCGTTACTCATCCTCCATCGTGGCGCCACAGCCGCAGCTCTCATCCATGCGCCCTCCCCGTTGAAGTGACGACGACGACGACGACGACGACGACGACGACAAAGACGGGGATGCAGCTCTCTGCAGATTGAGATATGCGGATACCGCATCCATGGACTGGACCAAGACGTTGCCCCTGCGCCTTGCCCCTGCCGTCTCACCCCACGAGTGCGCCACTTGTCTTGTGTATGTGTGACTTGGGACTCGAGACTTACGGATGCATGGCCGAGTGGCCGTGGTAGTCGAACCGTCCTCGGGCTGGGCTGATTGCTGCCATCGTGGGGTGTGTTTGTGTGACGCCTGTCTCTCGGTGTCAGAGGCAGACTGGTGAAGGTGTTGCGTGCGTGGCAGGCGAAGGGCGGCGGCGTACGTTGACTGGCGAGAGGAGCGAGAGTAGTCGAGGATGGGGGGCGCCTGAGACGGAGAACGGAGAGAGAGGCTGCTGCCTTGTCGACGACGACGACGACGAGGGCGACGAGGGCGTTGTGGAGGAGGGATATGCACGAGCGAAGACGGCGTCTGTGCAATTCCAGTGTCCGTGCGTGTTGTGTGGGTGTAGCTAATCGCGTGAATCAAGCAAGATGTACGAGTCGAGTACAAGTTACTAGTGTCGTCGTTGTTCCAGTGGCAAATGGATAATTGGATGGCGATGGCGAAGAGAGCAACAAGAGCAACGACCAGAGCAATTATCGCGATGCGATGCCGTAGTTTTAGGCGGGAACAGGTGGAAAGGGGAGCTCCAAGGGGCAAACCAAGGGAAGTGCCGTTCCTCCAAACTCTGGCGCGCGCTGAGAGCTCAGAGTGTCTGTTCTGTTCACTTCCGACGAGACCGGCAACGGCTAGGGGCACGGAAGGCGGGAACGGGGGGAACGGGGGGAACGGGAGCGACGCAAGATGAGCTGCACGGATGTGAACAGAGGACGGATGATGGGAGTGGGAGATGAGGAGAGATGCGTGTGTAGGAGGGGGATCGGGGGATACGCGGGCGTGGCGAACGGTGTGGAGAGGGAGAGTGCTGTTGACGTGTGAACGTGGACGTGGACGTGGGAGAGAGAGACAGAGAGAGAGAGAGAGAGAAAGAGACAAGAGTGCTAGCACCGCGACGACGACGACGACGACGACGACGAGATGAGTGATGGCAACACGAGGGGTATGCAGGGAGGACAGCACGAGGACAGCCGTGGGGAAGAAAATGGGCTCTCCTGTGCCGGCAGAGACTATCCGTGGGGAGCTCTGAGAGCTCAAAGCGAGCGACGCAGCCCTCGAAGCGCTCTCCGGCGCCAGCAGCACATGTTAGTGGAATCAAGGAACGGAGCTCGGCGGCGCTGGGTGACTGGCATGGCTAATGGGTGGCGGCGGCGGCTTTACAATTAGACAAAAGTAAACCATCTGTCTCCCTCTTTCCCTCTTCCGCTCTGCCTCTCTCTGCCTCTCTCCGCTCTCTCCCCTCTCTCCCTCTCTCCGCCTCATCCTCGGAAGAGCAGTCTCCAGGAGCCACAGCACCCGACGAGGCTCAGCCGCAACGCTGAATGAATTACGACCATCTCGACCGGTGAAACGCAGGGTCTGGGCCCCTGGCTCCCCCTGGCTCCCCCTGCCATCCCCTGCCGCCCCCTGCCAATCTCCCTGACACACCCCTGATCCCCGGCGCACGGCCACGGCCGCCCAGGGTTCTCTGAGGCCGCGCTAATTCACGCTCATGTTGTTATTATCAGCTGGCTGTTGTTATCGTCAGCACGATGTTCAGCTGTCGACATTAGGCGAGCTAGTGGACCAAGTAGTCTGGCAACAGTGGAGCGGGGAGCATGACACCTCCGACGCCGCGCCGAGCCGCCGAGCCGCCGAGCCGAGCTCGGAGAGCCAGCCCGCCCCACCATCCCACCATGGTTTGCGCCACACGCTTAATATGTCACGCCGGGACTCAAATTATCTAGTCTATGCAAAGTACGAACCCAAGTGGTGTCTACACCTCGCCCTTTGGCCCCTCTGCCCCCGCCTCCTCCTTCTGGTGCTGCGCGGCGGCCGCATCCTCCGCCGCGCGGAGCTTGCGCATACGCTCCGCCTCCTCCGCCTTACTCGGCATCTTGGCGTTGCGGACACACACGGCGCCGGCGAGCGCCAAAATGCTCCCCGGCACGCCGATGAGGAACACGACGCGCACGGTGTGCGCGTACGCGCGCAGCGCGCCCGGCCTCATCTCGGGCGGGAGGGCCCATAGCGCGCCGGCGTCGCTCGTGAGCGCGCGCACGAGGTGCGGCGGGAGCGTGGGTGCGTAGCGGCGTAAATTGGCTTGGATCATGTTCCCGAATACGGAGCCGGCGAGGGAGAGGCCCGCGATGCGGCCCGCAAAGCCCAGGAACGTGCCCGCCCCCATGCCCATGGCGATGAGGCTGGGCTCGGTGCGCAGGTCGAATTGGATGCTGACCATGGTGTTTTGGAGCGCGAGGCCGATGCCCGCGCCGATGATGATTTGGAAGCCGTACAGGCGGGAGAGGGGCGTGTGGGTGTCGACCGTGTACAGCAGGCCGGAGCCGAGGGCTATGAGCGCCGGCCCGGCGACGATCGCCCATTTGATGTACCCGACTAAAGGGATGATCCGGGACGTGATGATCATGACTACGATCTGCGTGAGGATTAGCGGGAGGAGGCGGACGCCGGCGCCCGTCGCGGAGAACCGCCACTGCGTTTGCAGCGCCAGCGAGAGGTAATATACGTCGACTGGGGTTAGTGATGCCAGGGGCGGACGCACTCATGAACACGAAGAAGAGGAAGAAGACGACGACCGTCGCGCCGGCGATGTTGCGCCGGCGCAACAGGTCCAAGCGGAGCATTTGGCGCTGGGGCCCAAGCCACGCCTCGTAGCCGAGAAAAATAGGGACGAGGACGGCGGCGAGGACGAGACACGCGACGACGGCCGGGTCAGACCACGCGCGCGTAATCCCGCCCCACTGCAGGCCGAGGATGAACGCGCACGCCCACCCCATGGCGAGCAGCACGCCGCCCCAATCGCAACGCACGAGCTGCCGCACCATGTCGCCCCCGTAGCCTTTGTAGCTTGCCTTGCGGCCCATCGGCGCCCGCGCGGGCTGCACCACCGCCTGCAGGAGCAGCGCGACGCCGCCGAGCGGGAGGTTGATGTAGAAGCACCAGCGCCAGGATACGTGGTCGGCGAACGCGCCGCCGACGAGCGGACCGATGACGGACGCCAGCGCAAAGCAGATCCCGATCAGTGCCATGTATTGCGCGCGCGAGTGCAACGGGGTGATTTCCGCAACGATCACCATCGCACCGCTGAAGATGCCTGCCGAACCGGCGCCCGCGATCGCGCGCCCCAAGATGAGTACGTTCATGCTCGGCGCGACGGCGCAGACGAGCGAGCCGACCTCGAAGATGAAGACGGCGAAGAGGATGACGTGTTTCGAGGGGAAAATCTGGAGGAATTGCGCGTAGAGGAGGTTGAGGGCGAAGAGGGGAAGGCTAGGGTTAGCGCGGGCGAGCGGGCGGACGAGCGAGCGCAGCGAGCGTAGTCTCCAGCGCAGAGAACGTAGTCTCCAGCGCAGAGAACGTAGGCTCACCGCCAAGGTCGTGCCAGAGGTCGGGCAACTCACAAAAACCCGTTCGCCAACCATGTCAGCTTGCTGAGCGCATCAAACTGGCTCGTAATCTTCGGAATCGCCGTCGCGATAATCAGCTGGTCGAGGGCGAAGAGGAAGATGTTGATCATGAGGGACACGATGACGCCCCAGAAGCGGAGGCGGGGGAGCTGAACATACGCGCCGGACGGGCCTTTGCGCCCTCCGGCGGCGGTGTCGGCGCGGTCTTTCGCGCTGTCGTCTTTCGCGGTGTCATTGGCAGTGTCATTGGCGACGTCTTTGGCGACGTCTTCGATCTCGTCGACGGTGGTAACCGCTGATAAGGGCGGCATGTCAGGCTTGGACTCGTCCGTCTTCTCCGCGGGAGATACGCTGTGTGGTGGCGACATCGCGAGTTGCTGTGGACAGCGACACGGCACGCTTGTTTATATCTTGCGGTATGCGGTATGCGGTATGCTGGTCACCACGCTGGTCAGTGAAGCCGAAACGCTGGATCAGTGCGTGCCGGTCAGTGCTAGCCCCACATCCACCGACCCCGGACCTCGGCGACGCTAGTGACGAGTAGCGGCCATTCCACTTGTCTACTGCCCGTGAGGCGACATGCCGAGCTACAGCCACATTCCGCACCGCATCAAAATAGACGCGGCACGGCCACGAGTCGCGGCACAGCGACGCGGCGACGCGCAGAGTGGCAGGAGGTGAAGACCGGCAAAGCCGGCCTAGCGTCGATCATCGTGATCGCGAGTGAGACATTCGAGGTATTAAGAAGCGTCGGCGAGAGGGGGTGAGCAGGCCGAGCTGGCCGAGCTTCGGCCTCGGCGTGGATGTCGTGGCCGAGGTCGCGTGGCCCGCGCGTGGCCCGCGCGTGGCACGGTGCCTCATGACGTACATTCCGCTCTCACGACATGAGATGCAGCCTCAACCTGTCGCGTCTAATAATCTCAACAACTGCTCTCCATGTCGCTCCGCTACATCGGCCAGAAACTCGCGCAGCAGATCGATGACGAGCTCATGTCCGCGTCCGGCGCGTTCTCCATTGACCAGGTGGGTCTTCCTCTTCACAACCCCCTCTCCTCCGTCCCGCACTTCCTCGTCCTCCCAACCCCACCCCCCCCCCCCCCCCCCCCTCTTACCCCAGCTCATGGAGCTCGCGGGCTTGAGCTGCGCGCAAGCCCTCGCCAAGTCCTTTCCCGCGCACACCCACCGCCGCGTCCTCGTCTGCTGCGGCCCCGGAAACCAAGGCGGCGACGGCCTCGTCGCCGCCCGCCACCTCCACCACTTCGCATACGCCCCCACGATCTACTACCCCAAGCCGGGGGGCAAGGAGCTGTACCACCGCCTGCTGCGGCAGGCGCAGAACCTCGGCATCCCTGTAGTCGACACGGATGCGTTCGCGGGCGCGCTGCGCGACGCCGACGTCGTGCTGGATGCTATTTTTGGTGTGTCTCCTTCCCTCCTCCACCTGGCTCGCTGACGCAGGCTTCTCGTTCCATCCCCCCGTGCGCGCGCCGTTCGATACCGTGCTCTCTGCGCTTGCGCAGAGCGCGGCGCCCATCATCTCCGTCGACATTCCTTCGGGGTGGGGCGTCGAGGCTGGCCGGCAGCCCCTTACGAATAGCGACGGCGAGGAGGTCGCGACCATCGACCCCGCCGTCCTCGTCAGCCTCACCGCGCCCAAGGAGGGCGTGCGCACCTACGCTGGCAAGCACTGGCTCGGGGGCCGGTTCGTGCCTGAGTACGGTGGATGTGGAGCAGGCTGACAGTAGCAACCTTGCGAAGAAGCACGAGCTGAATCTTCCGGCGTATCCGGGTGTCGACCAGGTTGTTGAGCTCCCGTCCGCGGGCAAGCTCTGATGTAGGCTCAAATCTACCCGTTACTATTTCATACTGTGATCCATTAAGCGTCATCACGCCCAAATGTACTGGCATTGCTCATAGCTACAAGTCTACAATCTATAGCCTACGCCTCGATCAACCGGTCGTCGCTCGCCGGCCGCCGCTTCGCCCGCCCAACAGCAAGCCCAAGCTCTTCCACTACCCCCGTCAAGATCTGCATTTCCTGCTCCGGGCCCAGCCCGATCTCCTCGCTCGCACCAAGATGCAGCCCCATCACGCTGCCCTTGAACGAGCGCACCTGCGTCCGGAACGCCGTCAAGTCGATCCGTACACGCTCGAGGCTCTTGCTCGTCTCGTCTATTCCCCCGATGGTTGCGCGCGTCAAGTCCAAGTCCCGGCTGATGCGCGTGAGCTTGGACGGGTCGCCGCCCGCGAAGAAGCGGCGCGAGACGTCCAGCGCCCGCTGCCAGCCGGGAAAGCGGTCGTGTTCCGCCTTCAGGTCCGAGTGTACTTCGCTGAGCTGGCGTAGCAGCGACCAGCCTTTGTCCCGCCCTCTAGCGGCGAGGGGGATTGCACTGTCGACTGACAAGTACAGGCGGTCGAGCTCGTGGTCGAGCCGGTTGATGAGGGAGTCGAGGCGTGCTCCGAGGCGATGGCTGCTGGGCCTTTGGGAGGGGGGTAGAGAGAGCAGCGAGACGAGGTTCGAAAACTCCCAGAAGAGCCAGGAGAAGACATTCACGCTCATCGCGTTGATCGTCACGACTTCGTCCGTTATGTCCGAGGCCAAATCGGCAAGCTGCTGTCAGCCGAAGAGAGGGTCAACGCTCACCTCGATGAGCTCGGCGCCGATGAAGAAGCGGTCTTCAAGCGTGGAGCCGGTCTGTACAGCAATACCCAGCTCGTGAATACTGTCGTTAGTCGGTGCTCACCTCGCAAAACTCACCGCACATGCCCCAAGCCCGCTGTCATCCGCCCGTCGCCAAGTGCTGTCAGACTCTCGAAAATATCCTTTGCCTGTCTCGCCTCCCTGCTCAGTCCCCGCGAGACAGCCGCAATATCCACCTCTGCTCCCCCGCTGGCCATTTGCCAGAACGGCCGAGCAGTCATATTCGGCGCAGTAAGCAGCGACAGATCACACCCTATCCCAGTGATGAAGCAAGCCGGAGTGGCAAGGGCGCGGAAAGGCAGGAGCGCGACGGCGCCGGGAAGGGACGAGTCGGGGGAGAACATGGCTGCCAGTGCACGGCGGAGCCACGCCTGGGCGAGGAAGAACGCGAGCGCGACGAGGCACACCATGATGGCGATGTTGAGGATGTGCCATAGAACAGGAGTAAGGATCATTTGCACCGGAGTGAGAAACAGGCGTAGGGGCGCGAGAAGGTAGGAGAGGGTGGCAGACATGCCGGGGCGCACATCTTCCCATTCTTCTTCGCGCTCCTTCTTCCGCCGACGAGGTGATGGGGCTGGCCGTGCGCGCGAGCGCACTATGAAGCGCTTCCTCGGCGTGCTGAGGCGGGCAGCCGTAGAGGCCGAGCTGTCCGAGCCCTCGTCCGCGGCTGTGGTGGAGGTGGAGGCGGCGACAGAGGGGGGGAGGGAGGGACTGCGGAAGACAGGCGGTACAGGGGGAGGGGGCAGGTCAGCAAGCGAGCGAGCGAGTGGAGAGAGCGGCGAGCGTGGAGAGGGCGGGGCTCTGGACACTGGAAACGCGCCGGGTGCCGAGGGCGGCGGTGACATTGATGCTGCGCGGGGTGTTTTGGGAGGGACGGGCGGAGGCGTGTCGCGCGCGCGTGACCATATAGAGGGAGGGCGGGGACCCGTGGGTCGCACGGGCTGTTGGGAACGAGTGAGGCCCATGCCCGCCGCTTTCTGAGACAAGGCCGACGTGGAGAGATCAGAGAGAAGCGTGGGAGACAGGAGATGGCAAGAACTGAAGAGATGGTGACTGCCACTCATGTTTGCCACCCGAGGAGGGCTTCGCAGTGAGTATTTGGTTCCGCCCGGTGGCAAGCCTGGGCCGATCTTGGTTAATGAGGCGGAACGCGGCGTGGAGCGTCGCCGAGCACATGATCAACCTCCGAGCTCAGTCCAGCCGGCAAAGTCTCGCAGCCAGGTCAATAATGGCATGCTGCGAGCATGCGCAGGGAGGCGCGAGCAGGCACGCAGGCGCGTGAAACGCTCATTGCGACACGCGCTCCCACATGAAATATCGGACCGAGGTGCTCATGTGCTCCATTGACTTGACGATTTCCCCGGCAATCACTGATCTCCTGTTTGCTCCATCATCACTCCACACCTCCCCTCGCCACCCATCAGGCTCTCCTCATCGCTTCATCTCTTCATCTCTTCATCTCCACGCCCCCCACGCTACCTCTCCACTCCTCGATCGCTGTCCCGCGCTCGACGTCACCACCCTGTGCCTCTCAGGGCCCCACGTGCGCGCTTCCCACTCGCGGCGATTTGTTGACATGACCGCGTCGAGTGCGCCGAGACGATAACGACGTCCGCCTGTTCATCTGTCTGTCTCACACTCACTCGTACTCCGGCGCTCCTCCACATCTCCTCACTCCCCACCCTCATCGCCCTCCCCTCCCCGCCCCCGCATTCCGCACTCGGACCCATCGCGCCACTATCCGAGCACCTTCCCATTCACACCTCACTCCACCGCCATGGCGTCCACGCCCATACAGAGGGTGGTGCCGCCCGCCGAGGCCAAAACGCCAGAGTACGCACTCGACGACGAGGGCCGCTCGACGCCCGTGAACGCGTACCCGTACGCGAACGGCGGCTTCGTTGGTCCCTCAAATGGAAACGGGCTCGCCGAGCAGGTGCCGCTGCTCTCGCCGACGCCGCGGCTTGCGGCTCCCGTCCCCCCGGTCAGTCGCGCGGGCTCGGCAGCGAGCGACCGGAGCGGGCGCGGCATCCTGCGGCGCATATTCATCGATCGCATCGGCACGCCGTCGCAGCACCTCTTGCGCCCGACGTTCCCGCCAGTCTCGCTCTCGACGTACTCGCCCGTACCCGTCACGCCGATGTCCTACTGGGACTGGGTGCGGCTCGGTGTCCGCCAGACGATCAGCCTCGTCATTTCGACCATCTTCCTCGTCGGCGTCGTGATATGGGCTTTCGCTGCTGAGGCTCTCATGCTGCTCCCCAACTGGCTCAGCCCGCCCGTCAGGCCCAAGTACGACTGGGACGACGCAGAGTACTGGACCAAGGCCGATGCCAAGGTCAGCAAAGAGCCGCAGTACTACGCCCGCCAGATCGGCATGGACATCGAGAACCAGACGGTCGAGACCGAAGACGGGTTTTATCTGAGGTGTGTCTAGGTGGTACGACCGGCCCGGCCGGCGTGCATCCAGTCGTGCAACCAAAACCGGCCATCGGAGCTGCCAAGCGACGGGCACACACAAGACCTAGCTGACGGCAGAATGCACCGCGTCATCGACCCCGACGCACGCCCACACGCCGACGGGCGCGGCGGCTTCCCCGTGCTCATCCTCCATGGCCTGTTCCAGTCCTCGGGCTCCTTCGTCACGTCCGAGGAGCGCTCGCTCGCCTTCTGGCTCGCAAAACAGAAAGGGTATCAGGTATACCTGGGGAACACGCGCGGCGTGTTCGACATGGGGCACCGGAGCTACTCGCGCAGCGACCCGCGCTTCTGGGGTAAGCTCGCGAATCCGCGTCTCTGACTCCAGACTGGACGATACGCGACTTGGCCATGTACGACCTCCCCGCACTCGTAGACCACGTGTGCCGCGAGACGGGCTACGACAAGATCGCGTTTATCGGACACTCGCAGGGCAACGGGCTGACGTTCATCTCGCTCTCGCTCGGCATGGTGCCGAACCTCGGCAAGAAGTTGAGCGTGTTCATCGCCCTCGCGCCGGCGGTATATGCGGGTCCCCTGACGCACGGCTTCCCGTTCACGGCGCTGAACCGTCTCGAGTGGCCGGCGTGGAAGCGCTTCTTCGGCGTCCTCGACTTCATCCCCCTCATGCGCTGGGCGTACGACTACTGCCCCGCCCGGATCTTCGCGACGTTGGGTTACATCATGTTCGCGTTCCTCTTCCGCTGGACGGACGCCAACTGGCTTCTGCGCCGCAAGACCAAGATGTTCCGCTTCACGCCGACGCCCGTCAGCTCGGCGTCCATCTTTTGGTGGTGCGGCAAAGGCGGGTTCGCAGACCGCAAGTGCACGCTCGACGACAGCCTCGAACGGTGGTACGACGAGCGGTTCCCCCCGCTCTCGATCTACCATGGCGGGCGCGACTACCTCGTGCTCTGTGAGCCGTTGCTCGAGCGCCTCAAGAACAAGGAGAAGGACGTGCGCGTGCTCAAGGTCACCAAGCTGGACGTGAGCGAGCACTGCGACTTCTATTGGGCGGCGGAGGCGGTCGAGTGGGCGTACGAGTCGTTTGTTGGTGAGTCCGCGAGAATCCGCGTGGATGCACGATAAGAGGCTAGAGATGCTCACGCCAGACGATATTGAGCGTACACGGCCACGATACCCTGAAGAAGAGGGGTATGTCGCGGACGAGCACGAGCATGTAGACTTGGAGCTGTAGAACACTGGGATGAATACATAGACGACCATTATACACTGCGTGCCGCTACTCGCCATCGAGCATGATGGCAATAAACTCCTCCTGGCTGATTTCGCCGTCGCCGTCCATGTCGAACTCGTCGATCATTGCTTGGCTGGTGTGAGCGAGTCCTCTGCGAGGGCTGGCGCTTTGGCCACCCTATCCGCACACAGCGGCGCTTGCCTTACGCCTAACGCCTAACAGCACACTCACAGCTCCTCGTCTCCAAGATGCTCGCCCAGTTCCTTGGCCACACGCCGCAAGTTCTTGAGACTGATCTTGCCTGTGTGGTCGTCGTCAAAGAGCGCAAACGCGCGCCGCAGCTCCTCCATTGGATCGCGCGCGAGGATTTTCTCCGTCACTGGTGTGAGTTTGGCTGTTCTTTCTCTTTCCTTTTCCTCCTCCCTCTTCCCCATCCCCCATCCCGACTCCCCTCGCCCCCGCCCCTTCAGATCACGCGACGCACTGATCTTCTCAAAGTCCGCGAGGCTCATCAACCCATCCCCGCGATCGTGTTCGCGCAGGAGCTTCAACACCTCGGGTTTACGCAAGTTGAAGCCGAGCGCACGCAGCGCAACCTTGAGCTCGTGGTAGTCGATAAATCCGTCCTTGTCCGTATCGAAGAGCTCGAACGCTTCGCGCACTTCGCCGCGCTGCTCGTCGGTCAATGTTGGGCGGGTGGGCGGCGCGGCGCGGCGCGGGCGGCCGGGAAACGCGGACATCGTGGCGTGGGGAAGGAGGAAAGAGATGGGTTGCGAGATTGTTGTGAGGTCGAAACACGTCAGGTCTCGACGCGTCGCGAGTACGTAATCCCACGTGCGGTGGCGTTGGGGGCCTCCACCTCCCAGGTCCATCTTCGAAATTCGTGTTTGGTGCGGTATGCACTGCGACCGCTGCCGGCGGCTCGCGGCTCGCGGCCCGTGGCCTGCGGCCTGCGGCCTCGCTTTCGACGCCGACGCATCACGTGCGGCGTTGACAATGCGGTATGTTCGAGTCGACGAGGACAGGGAGGAGAAACACGGACGCCAAGGTCAGCTGAGGGATCTTGAATGAGAAGCGAGATGTTGGTTAACAATGGCACGAGAGGCCCGTCTCCGCCGGCTGCCGTGTCCCACTCCCTATTTTCTGGTGTTGCAGCTCTGTCGCAGATCGCTCATGAGCAGCGTAGGGCTGCAGAAGCGCCAACATTGCACCGGAGAGGAGGCTGAGATGCGAATGGCATGAGGGATGGACGTGTTAATCCAGGTGGCCAGGTGGCCAGGCGGGCAGGCGGGCGAGACAGAGAACAGAGAGAATACGAGACAGCCACCGACACTCACCCCGTCCCCTTCGCTAGTCCGCTTCACATTCAATCCACACAGACTACTCAATTCATCCCTCTCCTGCATCGGTCCGGTGACGCTTGCTGTGTTATTCCAGCACGCCGTGCAGACAGAACAGCGAGCAGGACGATCTAGTCCATTGCTCTCGCGCCATTCTGTCTCGCTGGCCATTCAGTCCCTCCCAGCAATTCCCATTCACCGACCAGCTGTCAGCTGCCAGCCCTCCCGCTCGCATCTCACCCCCTGTAATCCCTCTCCCCATCTCCTCATAAGAGCAGCTTGCTCGTTCTTCCATCCCCATCTCATCTCTCTTTCCATCCCACTTCAACCATGTCCCAGTTAGCACTCGGCACCCGTGTCTTGTCTCCGCCCACTACGCGCTACCCAAGGCCCACCACGCCCGTGCGTGCGCGCACCTTTTCCTCGACATATTTCTCTCTTGAGACGTGCCAAACGCCATCCCCTTCCCCTGCAGGCGCCTCGACGTCACCCACTGCCGCTGTTGAACGGGTCATGGCCCCCACTCAAGCCTCCAACTCCCACAAGCGGCCGGCCCTGCGCCTCCGCATACGCCACGCCGCACGAGTCGGCCATAGTGACATAGGTGGCGACGTCGAGCGCACGGAGATCGTGGGCCCTGGTACTGGGGTGAGTGCACCGTGCGTCCCTCCTCGTGGGGCGGGGCGAGAAGCGATGGATTGATGGGGACGGGGGACGCGGCGCGTGACGTCGAAAGCTTTGGGGCTGACCAAAGGAGGCAACCACCCACATCTTGTGCGAGTCACCAGCTGAGATCGATGCATCGGACGACCATGCCGCTCCTCGTCCCACCGCAACCGCGTCAACATCAACTCCCCAAAAGCCAAAGCGCGCATCCTCGTTCACGTTCGGCGACCGCGCATCATACGACCCCGAGATCGCCGCGCGCGCTTCATCGCTCGCCTTCAGCAATAGAGTCTCACTCAACGACTTTGTTCCACTCAAGACGAAAGCCGACGGCAGTGTGACTCCCAGGTCCATCCTAAAGAACAGGGAGGGCAGAATCATGAGCGCCGACTCATCAACTGGCTCCCTTGGCGCACCGGCCAAGCGCGTAACCTGGAGAGACCAAGAGTCAGTTCTGACCATCGAGAAACGCAAGTCCCAGTGGAAGACGGGGCAGCGGATTACCACCCGGGTCGGCAACATGGGCCGCACACTCCGTCGACACTCGACCGACGCCGCGGCTGTTCTCCGTACCGCTGCTGGGTCCGTAGTTAGAGCCAGCAGCGCGATCCCTGGCCTTGCCTTCCTCCGCCAGCCATGGGACTACGACTACCCCCCGAGCGAGGAGGATGAGGAACGCGTGCGCCCCCCTTCTCCCGACATTGACTGGACGGCTGCTGGCCGTGCATATACGGTCGAGGACCTCCGCCGCGAGTTCCCTACGCTCACGCTCGACAATGAAGACTCGGTCCGCGCCCAGCCTCGCGGACGCCGTGGACGCTCGCCAATCATGGAGTGCTACCCGTCCTCCTCCATGTCCCGCACCAGCTCCGTTCCCATTCGCGGTCGTCACTCCAACAGACGTGGGCGGGCGCTAAGCGAATCCAGCGAAAGCAGTGAGGAGTCGGACGAGCTCCACTGGGACGCGCGCCGTTTCAAGATCCCGCCCTGTGTGCTGGGCAGCAGATTCCGCCCTCAGGGCCCGACATTCGAGGAGACCGAGGAGGAGATGGGTGCTGTCCTGCTGCACGACGACCGGGCTTCTTCGACGCCTAAGCCGTGCCCGCCCTCCTCCCGCCAGACATCTACTGCGTCGGACGACACGCTCCCGTCCCTCGACGCATCCTTCTCGTCCCTCGACAGCGAGAGCCCGTGCACGCCATGCACGCCGTGCGCGACCAGCAGTGTCGAGCTGCCGACGCTCGACGAGGCCGATGAGCCGACCGACGCGATTGTGATTACCCCCCGCCCCAAGACGTGGGCGCTCTCACCCTTCCGCGTGCCAGACGGTGCGTCGGTTGTAGTGTCAGCGCTCACGTACAGTATTATAACTCGCGTCCTTGGACTGATTTACGGCTTCCTCATCCCATTCAGCTACTAGGCCGACTGGATTATAATGCGCACGCCTCGGACATTGCCGCTCCGGACAATCACCAGCCGTATACTTCGACTTTGCTCAGTTGCCACATTTTCGACACCCGTTTGCCATACACGATGCTCCAGTTGCACAATTTTCGACAAACCAGTTGCCGTATATTGGATACCCCACTAGTCATGTTGTTTCTCCGCCGACTGTTAGCTGTAACTCACTTTGGTCGGCGGCGTAAGTAGTTTAAGAGATGCAGTAGTTTGTCTGTGAGACGGTCGTGAGTGCTAGGCGTGAGTGGTTACTGATGTACCGACAACGACGAGGACACTGTCTGCTCCTGACGTCGAGTACGAGCGATGAGCTTGGTAACAGAACTCACATTTGTGTGAGCTTCCCCTTGGTTTGCATTCTCTGATAGCTCGATCCCAGCAAGCCCACAGAACGATCTCCAAGTTGCGATTCGAGCCCCCTCCCAGTCCCCACCCTCCCCTCTCATGATGCCTCCACAATCTCGGTGAAATCAAGCTGCCGCAACTGTCGCCTCCGCTCCGCGTCGTCTGCCATCTTCCATCTGCCATCTGCCATCAGCCATCAGCCGTCAGTCAGCCTGCCCACATCTCCCCACCTGCGTACCGCGGCTCGGGGTGCCGTCGTCCGGGGCTGGTAGGTGAGCAACGTCCAGAGTTCTTCAAATCCTCCACATCTCCAAATATCCCACATGGCCCCGTCGTCCATTCTCCGTCCTGGCCGCCTCAGGACATCAGATGATGACTCTACTCCGATCCGCCGATGAGGACGGCCTCCACGCCTCCACGGATGCACCAACAACTAACTCGAGGCACCCCCATCGCCCCCATGTCGCCCCGCACGCCCACATTCCCGAATGTCCCGAATGTGGAGGCTATATCCGCTCTTCGCCCGGCCATCCGCCCCGGGTAATCGTTGCCGGGGCGAAATAGCCGTGGCGAGATGCAAGCAGCTCGACGACGAGCACGACGACGACGAAGCATGCATATAACGACGAGCGGAGAGTTGTGTGGTGCACTACTGTCCCACTCCTCTTGCACTCATAACCTGTCCCCTGCTCTCCCCGCTCCCTCCGCTCTCCGCTCGCTGCTGCTCCCTGGCTGCTCGCCAAATATCTCACCCATCTTGGAGGATTCGAGAGCCACTCGCCTATATCCTATTTGAATTAGCCCTATTAGCCCGAGGGTGGATTAATACGGCTCCCGCACTAGCCCCCGACCTCCACCTGGCCGCCCCACCCCACTGGCCCCTCCCCCCCCACGGCCCACGGCCGAGTGACTTTTAACCCCCTCGTACCCAGCCCCGCCGATCTCTGGCCCCCTCCATCCCTCTTTACATGCTCAGACACACCCGTCTCTCCGCCACCATCGCCGGGGCGTCTCGCGTACGTTCATTCTCTCCTCTTACCTCTCATCTCTTACTCACCCCTCAGAACTCCACTCGCAACCTCTCCACAACCATGGCCAGGAAGAACGCCCCCAAGTCCGACAAGCCGCTCTACGCGAGCCAAGGCTCCATCCCCCACCTCCCCGTCCCCCGCCTCGCCTCCACCCTCTCCAAGTACCTCGAGACCCTCCTCCCCCTCTCCGACCGCGACCAGTACGCCCACTCGGCCAAGGCCGTGCGCGAGTTCGCCAACAGCGACTTCTCCCGCGTCCTCCAGGGCCGTCTGGAGCAGCGCGCCGCCGAAAAGGACAACTGGATCTCCGAGTGGTGGAACGACGTCGCCTACTTTGGCTACCGTGGCCGTCTGATTCCCAACGTCTCCTACTTCTACATCCACAAGAAGGGGATCGGCAAGGGCGCCAGCCAGACTGAGCGTGCTGCCCAGCTCACCCGCGCCGTGGTCGAGTTCAAGAAGCTCGTTGACAGGTGAGTAGGTAGGCCGGTCGATCGGACGAGGTGCACGAGGTGCCGGGTGAGCAGCAGGGGGCTGGTGCATGGGGCGCCCGCCGGGGTCTGGGCTGCAGGCATGCAGGCATGCAGGCATGCAGGCATGCAGGCGTACACGATAGTGATTGCGTGTGCACGATTGCACGAAGCGCCGCATCGCAATCGTGTCGGTCCTACCTTCGGCCCCACGACCCAGCCCCAACGCCGGTGGTGGTCTCCGGTCCACTCCGGCAACATCGGGCCCGGAAATCGGCCACCGTGGTCGACTTTTTTTTTTTCTTTTTTCCATACAGCGCCCCCCCGGCCCGGCATTCGGTCATGTCCGCAGACTACTAGCAGATTAGAGTGACGAGAGCAAAAGTGCTGACATGCAAGCGAGAAGCTCGAGCCCGAGGCCGTCAAGGGCAACCCCCTGTGCATGGCGTCGTACAAGTACCTCTTCAACGCCGTCCGTGTGCCTACCTCGCCCGCCGATGTCCCCCTTGCCTACCCCAAGGAGCTCAACCACATTGTTGTTCTCCGCAACAACCGCTACTTCAAGCTCGAGGTTGGCGGCCGCTCGGCCTCGGAGATCGCCAAGGCGATGGAGGAGATCAAGCAGGTTGCCGACAAGGAGGAGGGCTCGTACATTGGTGTCCTGACCGCCGACGACCGTGACGTCTGGACCGACGCTCGCCGCCACCTCCTTTCCATCTCCAAGGCAAACACCGACGCCATTCAGGCTATCGACTCGGCCATCCTCCTCTTCGCCCTCGACGACGGCGCCGTCCCCACCAACGACACCGAGCGCGCTTGGTCGTACTGGGCCGGTGGCCTCCACCCAGACCAGAAGGGCAAGGGCCGCAACCGCTGGTTCGACAAGCACGAGTTCATTGTCGACGAGGCTGGCGAGGCCGGCTTCAACGGCGAGCACTCGATGCTTGACGGCACCCCGACTCTGCGTCTCAACGAGTTTGTTCTCGCGTCGCTCGACAAGGGCGTCATCCCTCTCGAGCTCCCGGCCAACGAGCAGGCCAAGGGCAAGATCGAGTGGTCCGAGATCAAGTTTGACCTCGACGCCAAGATGAAGGACATTATCGACAAGTCGCGCGCCGGCTTCGCCGACGAGATCTGCAAGCAGGACCTCCGCATGACCGTCTTCACCGGCTACGGCAAGTCGTCGATCAAGCCCTTCAAGGTGTCGCCCGACGCCTGGGCGCAAATGGTCAAGCAGCTCGCGTACTACAAGCTGCACAAGACGCCTGGTGTGTGCTACGAGTCGTGCCAGACGCGCAAGTTCCTGCTTGGCCGCACCGAGGTGATCCGCACCGTGTCGTCCGAGTCGCGCGCCTTCGTCGAGGCCATGAACGACCCGAACGCCTCTGACGCCGAGCGCGAGAAGCGCTTCCGCGCCGCCGCCACCCGCCACGGCCAGTACTCGGCATGGGCTGCCGACGCGCAGGGCGTCGACCGCCACCTCTTCGGCCTCAAGAAGCTCATCCGCGAAAACGAGGACGTCCCCGCCCTCTTCTCCGACCCCAACTTTGCAAAGTCGGGCCACTGGCACCTCTCCACCTCCCAGCTCACGTCCAAGTACCTCGACGGGTGGGGGTACGGCGAGGTCGTGCCGGACGGCTACGGGCTGTCGTACGCGATCCACGACGACAAGCTGTGCTGGGGCATCACGACGCTCAACGGCGACGCCAAGGAGATGGAGGCTGCGCTGCACGAGTCCGCCGCCGAGCTCAAGGCCATGATGGACCGCGCTGCCAACAAGCCCAAGCTCTGAGTGAGGTGTAGATCGGGCGCGGATGGTCGGGTCCGGAATATAGAAAAGTAGCTGCGCGATTGGAGATTTGTATGTCGAGCATGAGCATGCATGGGTGACGAGGAGCGGGATGTGGACGTGGCGCACGGTGTGGAGCGGCGCGGCGATCGGGGCGATCTCGCATATGGTTATCTCGCTTGTCTCGCTTGTATACGTCGCGTCTGCTGCGAGCTTTCATCGCGACTCCATCGCAATGCATCTGCCAAGCCCAATCCAACAACCATGCAGACCCAATCACATCCCCACACTGGCACACTGGACCGATGACTTGGACACTGGACCGGCCCGCATTGTTTACATAACAAACCTTGGAGAGATTCAAAAATCTGCGGTGGAGGTGGGGTGGATGTCCGCAACCCCGCAACCCTGGGCCTGCATAATTTCCAGAAGGCAGATTGAATAAATATTCTCGCCCAAAACACACGACCTCCCAACACCCACTCTCCCCCCCTCTCCCCCCCCCCCCCCCCCAATCCACCTGTACACTACATTCAAAATGGCCAAGGACAAGTCTGCCCCCAAGATCGACAAGAAGGAGAAGAAGGACAAGAAGGCTGCGCCTGTCAAGGTGAGTTGTTGCAGCGTTGTCACTGCATCACCGCTCACACCCAGGAGGTCAAGGAGGTCAAGGCCAAGGAGGTGAAGAGCGACAAGAAGGACAAGAAGGAGAAGAAGGACAAGAAGGCCAAGAAGGCCAAGACGCCCACTCCCGAGCCCGAGTCGAGCGAGGAGAGCAGCGACGAGTCGGACGACGAGTCTGAGGAGGAGAAGCCTGTGAGTTTTTACGCAACCGAGCAACGGGACTAGGCTGACACCCAGGCCGCCAAGGCCGCTAAGGCCGAGTCGTCGGACTCTGACTCGTCCGACTCGGACTCGAGCGACGACGAGGAGGACAAGCCCGCCGCCAAGGCTGCTTCGTCCGACTCTGACTCGGACTCGGACTCGTCGGACGAGGACGCTGCCGCCGAGGAGGTCCAGCTCCAGAAGGAGGACGCCGAGATGAAGTCGTCCGAGTCCTCGGACTCTGACTCATCCGACTCGGACTCGGACTCTGACTCGAAGGAGTCCAAGGACGCTGCGCCCGTCACCAACGGCAAGCGCAAGGCGGACGACGAGGCTGAGGCGCCGGCCAAGAAGGCCAAGGTCGAGGGCGGCGAGGGCGACGAGGAGGTGTCGACCAACGTCTACGTCGGCGGCCTGTCGTGGAACATTGACAACGACTGGCTGCGCTCCGAGTTTGAGAAGTGCGGCGAGGTCGTCGACGCACGCGTCATGCTCAACCGCGAAAACGGCAAGTCGCGTGGCTTCGGCTACGTCGAGTTCGCGGACCTCGAGAGCTCGGCCAAGGCGTGCGCCGAGATGAACGGCGCCGAGATCGACGGCCGCTGGCTCAAGGTCAACTACGCCGTCAAGCGCGACCAGACGGCGTCGCGCGCCAAGGCGTTCAACGACAAGCAGTCGCCGCCTGCCGAGACGCTGTGGATCGGCTCGCTCTCGTTCGACATCACCGAGGACCAGGTGTACGAGGCGTTCGGGGAGCACGGAGACGTGCAGCGCGTCTCGCTGCCGACGGACCGCGACACCGGCGCCCCCAAGGGCTTTGGCTACGTGCAGTTTGCGAGCGTCGACGAAGCGACTGCCGCGCTCACTGCGCTCAACGGCGCCGAGCTCGCCGGCCGCCGCATCCGCATCGACTACGCCCCGCCCAAGGACACGAGCCGCGACAGCTTCGGCGGCGGCCGTGGCGGTGGCCGTGGCGGCTTTGGCGGGCGCGGCGGTGGCCGTGGCGGTGGCCGCGGCGGCTTTGGCGACCGTGATGGCGGGTACGGCGGGCGCGGCGGCGGCCGTGGCGGCTTTGGCGGTCGTGGCGGCGGCGGCCGCGGCCGCGGCGCGCCCCGTGGCGGCGCACGCACCGGCGGCATCGTCCAGCCCACCGGCACCAAGGTGTCGTTCGACTAGTCCATCATACCCATACCAAAAGGGCTGCCGAGTGTCTGTACTAGCTCTTGATGCGCGCCTGGCATAGACGTTTTTCTGTATGCATTGTGGTAATAGATCGCGACGCGGTGCGGGGCGCAAGTTGGCAGGAGGCAGGCTCCACTGTGCGCGTGCGTGTTAGGCTGCGACGACGCCCGCTATCAACCAGACGCGCCGGACGTCGCTCGCTTTGCTGCGCGCCAGCTCCATAAATACCCGCCTTGTCACGTGCCCGCCTATGTACACTGGCACATGCGGTGGATCGGAGGACATGTGAGCTGGCGCAGTCGATCGCAACGACGTCATTAGAGTGGACGTTTGGACTCTGCGCAGTCACCGCGTACCCCACTACGCCGCATAGCTCGGCACCGGCGCCGCCTCACGCCTCACTCGGGCCTGGGTGCGCCTCGGGCCTCGCCGCTGATGGTATGTAGCGGAGGGCAGCGGTGATTAGGCGATAGATAATAGCGGTGAGAGCAGAGTTGCAGCATCGTCATCACCTACAGAGGACATCCCACCCTCACAACCCCACCTAACACGCCGCCTCATATACGTCATGGCCCATCTCCCCTAGCCAAGCCCTCCGTCCTCCCATCTCTTCACAATGCGTCCACGATCCTCTTCCTCCTCAGCCTCCTCTCGTCTCCGTCGTTCTCCCTCTTGGCTAGCCTCTCTCAGACACAAGCGCACACCCTCCAACTCGACATCCTCCGCTAACCCCCACTCCCCGCCGTCAGCTTGGACAATGGACGCTGCAAACGGCACGACCAACGGCGCCGCCCCGCACAGAGGCACAAACTCGGAAAACATGCCTGGCGAGCACGACGCCGCAAAGGCCAACACTGCCGTCGCGTCCGGCGCGCCGCAGCACCACAGCGCGCAGAAGGGCGACGGCCGCGGCACGGCCGGCACGATTGACTCGCCCCGCGACGCTACCCAGACAGGTAGCTCGGGCACACCCGTCGTCGTGCCCTCTGCTGGCGCGCGCTCATCCTCGGGAGCCTCGGCGCCCGGCAGCCCCACGACGCCGGCGCGCGCGACCGCTCCCGGCCCCCCGTCGTACGCCACCCCCGCCTCGCCATCGGCTCGCTCGGCCACCTCTCCCACCTCCCCTTCCCGCTCCCACCTCTCGCCGACCGCAGCCTCGCCGACCGCACCCACCGGCCCCGAGCTCTCGCGCCAGCGCTCCCCTGTCCCCGAGTTTCCCAAGCTGCCCGCTGCCCCGCCCCCGAAAGTCTACGGCATGGGGTACTCAAACTTCCGCCGCGTCCCCAAGGCCCAGGACTACGCCGGCATCAAGCAGGAGCACGAGAAGCAGGCAGACGAGTACGACCGCATCCTCCAGGAGCGCGAGGCCGCGCTGCGCGCCAACGGCGAGCTCGCGCACTCGAGCGGCAGCCTCACCCCAGAGGCGGCGCCCGTCGACGACGCCGTCGCCGAGCCTGGCGGCGGCGAGAAGACCTCGGCGAACATGGGCGCCAACGAGAAGGCGCGCCTTATGGAGCAGATGAATGCCAACCAGGAGAAACCAACCGAGCGCTTCAAGAAGCGCAGCAAGGGCGAGCGCCGCGTCCGCGATCCTATCACCGGCAAAGCGATCGTCGTCAAGGACGCCGACCCCAAGGGTGAGTACCAACGCGCTGTTCTGCAGCTGCTGGGATACCCTCGGCACCTTCCTCGCGAGCTTCTGCACTCCTCTTGGGTGCACTACTGGCTCTCACACCACTCCCGTTTCTCCTCTCTCGCTGCGCTCTCACCGCGGCGATGGTAGTACGCCTGCTGACCCTCGCAGACTTTGACTCGTCCCACACCCGGATCATGGGCACCAATGTGCTCTACTACGACTTCCCACCGCCTGCGCCAAAGGGCCTCACCGACATTCTCGGCTATATCGAATCCGCTGAGAAGCTCGTCGCCGCCGGCTTCGTCGTCCTCTGGATCCTCGTGTCGTGGGGCAGCTCGTGGTGGGGCTTCTGCTTCCGGTCGGCCGTCGTCGGAGGCGCTGGCGTCGCCGTCACATCCTTCATGTCCATTAACCGCAAGAAGATGGAGAAGGAGGTCATGGCCATCCGCCAGGACCAGCACCGCACGCGCGGCAACGCCATGGTGCCCCCCACGCCCGAAAGCGTCGAGTGGCTCAACCACCTCGTCCAACTCGTCTGGGGCCTGATCGACAACACCATGTTCATCCCGCTTGCCGACACGGTCGAAGACATTCTCCAGCAGTCGCTTCCGGGCTTTGTCGACTCCGTGCGCATCACCGATGTCGACCAGGGCTCGAACGCCCTGCGCATCACCAGCATCCGTGCACTCCCCGACCAGCCCGGAGACAAGGGGTACCCGAAGAAGGATTGGATCGACGACGGCCAGGACGTCAAGCTCAAGGACACGACTGGCAAAGAGATCGAGGAGGACCAGGCGGGTGACTACTACAACTTTGAGGCAGCATTCGCCTACTCGGCGCTTCCCGGCCAGAAGGACCGATCCAAGAACATCCACATGCTCATCCAGTTCTTCCTCGGCATGAACGACTGGTTCCACATCCCCATCCCTATCTGGATCCAGATCGAACAGATCTTCGGCATTATCCGCCTCCGTGTGCAGTTCATCCCCGACCCGCCGTTCGTGCGCAACGTAACCTTTGCCCTCTGCGGCGTCCCCTCCGTCGAGGTCTCGGCCATCCCCATGTCGCGTCACCTGCCCAATGTTCTAGACCTTCCCCTTATCTCGTCTTTCGTCAAAGACGGCATTGCTGCCGGCACGGCCGAGTTGTCCGTGCCCAAGTCGATGACGCTCAACATCAAGGAGATGCTCAGCGGCACTGTCGGCGACACGCACGCCATGGGCGTCTTCGTCATCGCCGTGCACTACTGCGAGGACCTCTCGGCTCAGGACAGCAACGGCTTCTCGGACCCCTACATTGTCCTTGCGTACGCCAAGTACGGCCGCCCGCTGTACTCGACCCGCATCATCCTGCAGGACCTCAACCCTGTGTACGAGGAGACAGCGTTCCTGCTTGTGTCGATGGATGAGGTGCGCAGCCAGGAGGAGCTTGTAGCTATGCTCTGGGACAGCGACAACATGAGCGCCGACGACCTCGTCGGTCGTGTCCAGATCCCCATTGAGGAGCTCATGGCCAAGCCCAACAAGATGTACCGCCGCGAAGACAGTCTCAAGGGCTTTGAGGACGGCAACGAGATGCCTGGCAAGCTCGTGTGGTCGATCGGCTACTTTGACCGTGTCCCGCTCGACAAGAAGTACGAGCGCCTGCCTACGATCGAGGAGGCCAAGGCGCAGCCCGCGCCCGTGTCCGCGCCGTCCAAGGAGATGCTCCCCGGCGATGCGGCACCCAACCCCGCGCGCGACTTCATGCCGCCCGAGGCGCCGACGCTCGACAAGACGCGTCCAGACCCGGAGTGGAACAGCGGCATTCTCTCCATCATTCTCCACCAGGTTACCAACCTCGAGCGTCAGCACCTAGAGGGCAAGAGTGGCAAGGACCGCGAGGGCGAGGCCGGGCAGGACACGGATGACCCGAGCGAGCAGACCGAGAACCTGCCGAGTGGTTACGGCGAGTTTATTGTCAACGACTCACTCGTGTACCGCACGCGCGTCAAGCAATACAGCGTCAACCCGTACTTTGAGGCGGGTACTGAGGTGTTTATCCGCGACTTCCGCACCACTGAGGTGCGCGTTGTAATCCGTGACTCGCGCCTGCGCGAGTCCGACCCGATCATGGGCATCGTGACCGTCAACCTCGCTGATGTGTTCGCCGACTGCTCCAGCATCAAGAAAATGTATCCGATCCAGGAGGGCGTGGGCTTTGGCAAGGCCAACATCTCGTTCGCGTTCCGTGGCATCAAGGCGACACTGCCCGACCGCCTGCGAGGGTGGGACACGGGCACCCTTACGATCAGCCGCGTGCGGCTGTGCGGTGACCCGGCCAAGCGGGACGTATGGGAGGCGCGCGAAGTAAATCTCAAGGTGGAGACGAACGAGAGCACAGAGAAAATGCGCAAGCGCGAAGCGCAAGACGAAGGCGGCGAGATCGTCTGGGACATTGAGCCGCTCTACATGCCCATCTACAACCGGTACCAGGCGCACGTGTGGTTCAAGTTCGGCTCGACGGGCCTCGGCAAGGTCATTGGCAAGGGCAAGCCCGAGGCGATGGCCGTGCTGTGGCTGCAAGACCTGACGGACCTGCAGGACGCCGAGGTCGAGCTGCCCGTCATCGTGTCGGACGACATGAAGCAGCTGCAGCAGAACGTGATCAACGACCAGACGCTGCGGACGCACAAGTTTGAGGTTGTCGGCACGATCAAGGCGCGCATGGAGTTCACGCCGGGGCTCGACCTGCACCACGAAAACCTCCGGCTGTCGCAGGGCCGCCGGCACGCATTCCAGGCGTGGATGGCTGTCGAGGGCGAAAGCGAGATCGCGTACCGCCAGCAGGCGTTTGACGACGACGGCGTGATTGACCGCTCGGAGAAGCGCGAGATGAAGAAGCTGCACCGCCGGCAGCTCGAGAGCCGCGGCCGCGGCATGGCGCAGGTTGGCGCGTACCGCAGTGCCAAGTGGATCGGGCGGGGTGTGATGGACCGGCTGCCGGGCAAGAAGAAGACACGCGAGCGTGAGTGCAACGAGAGGCGGAGCTGACAGCAGCGACGATCCAGACCGAGGCGTAGTCCAGACCGAGGCGTAGCAGCGTAGCAGCGCAGCAGCGTAGTGTAGCGTAGCGAGTAAATACATACATGCATGAGTATCAGTAGTCGTCCATCATATCCTCGATCTCGGCGTCTACGTCGCGCGCCTCGTCGTCGCTGCTCCGCTCGTCGCGTTCTTGACGATCCTCTCGTTTCTCGCGCTCTTGACGTTCCTCCCGCTCCTCTCGCGCTTCGCGCTCGGCAAGCTTGCCGCGCTGCTGGCCATTCGTCTCGGGCGCCCGCGGCCGGCCCACGTCGGCAGGGTAATGCGTGGCATTCTGCACGCTGCCGTCAGCCTTGGACGGGGACGTGTCGCACAGCGGCGTCCAGCTCGCGCCCTCGGGCACGAGGACGGGCGGCGGCGGCCGCCCGTGCTGCGCCATGTACGCGTCGTAGATCCGGCGTTGGATCTGGTAGACCCGGAGAGCGAGGAGGTTTGATTCCTGGTGTCAGCGGACGAGCCGCGCAGCGGCGAGGCGCGAGGGCTACGAGCGCAGCGAGTGCCGAGTCGTTGCGGGTCCGAGTCGTTGCGGGTCCGAGTCGTTGCGGGTCCGAGTCGTTGCGGTGCGGCCGCGGGTGCAGTGTGCGGCTGCACAGCGGCGGCACGAGCCGGAGAGGCAGCAGTGTGGGAGACTAGAAAAAGCGCTGCGAGACTCACATCCGACAAGTCGTTGACCATGTCCTTCAGCGCGCGGTAGCGGCGGCGGTAGCGCGTGTCGTCGCCCGAGAGGACGGGCATGATCTTTGGGTTGTGGCGGTTCATTGTGCGGAGGGAGGGGAAAGGCGGGGGGTGGGTGAGGATGGCCGGGGTGGTCGTTGGACGGACGAGAGGAGAGCTGGTGGTGCGACTTAGACACGCTGGCGCGCGTGATGGTGTGCAGATTTGTGGAGGAAGAGACGAGGCGGGACCAAGAGAAGTGGGAGATTGAGACGTCAAGGTGCGAGATTGAATGAGAGTGGCACTGTTGGTGACATAAGGAGAGTGGAGGTCGACTGCATCCTGACTGCAGTTTCCACTTCGGACCTTATCCCCATCACGTGCACACTTCGTACGTCCGTCGTAACATAGTTACATGTACACTACTCTACAGCGCTGGTGCGCACATGCTACTCTACTACTCCCCTACGTCCGGAACCGGCCGTCGGCCTCAGCCTGCTGGTCCTCAGCGAGCATGCGCTCGCGCTTGGTCTCCGCGCGCTCCGCCGCGATCACTGCGGCGATGTTGCCCTCGGGCGTGTCCGAGAACGGTGCGCTCGTCTCCGCTGCCGCCGCGGCAGCGGGCGCCGCCGGCTCGGTCTGCACGCGTCGCCGGCGCCGGCGGCGCGGCAGAGTCTGCTGCACGGGCATCGGGCGCGTGTCCAGGTCCATCGCTACATTCGTAGACGCTTGGAACGCCTCGATCCACTGTACGCACTGCCGCGCCGTGTCGGTCTGGAGCATAAACTGTTGCCCCTCGGCGCGCACGCGTACGCAGTGCAGCCGCTTCTTGTAGTCGGCAGCAAGGCCAGACTCGGCTCCGTGCATGCTGTACACGTGCAGAAGCTGGTTGTGCGCAAAGGGCATGTGCGAGGCGATGGGCGCCGAGGCCGTAGACGAAGCGACCGAGTCAGCACTGCTGCTCTGCCGCCGCTTCGGGATCTCGAAAAGCGTGGGGTCCTTGCCGCCGGCACCTTCGCGGCGCGGAGGCGTAGAGCTCCCAATCGTGCCCCTGCGCGCATTCGATATCGCCGTTGCGATCACGTTGATACGCGGAGCACCCTCTTGCCCGACTGTTGCGCGACGCGCCTGCTTGATTGCCTGCACTGGGTTCGGCGTCGAAACAGACGCGCGGTGGTGGTCCGGAGCAAGGTGTACATGCAGGTACTCCTGCGACTCGGTCTCATCCGCCGTGAGGTACGGCTCGCCCATGCGCAGCGGCACTTTGGTGGGGTCAAACTTGTACACGAACAGTGCTGTGCCGTGAAGCACAAAGTAATGCTTCTTCCATCCGCGGTCACGCGCTTGGACACCGGGCTGGACAAACTCCATCTTGCGAGAGAGCGTGCCCTCAATGTGCACACCGCACCAATAAGGTGGAAGGCGCTCGCAACCTTCCTCCTCACGCGGCCTGACAGCTGGCCCGTCACGCCCCATCCGAACCGACTCGTACCGAGGAGGTGCTGGATCGGCGTCGCCCGCAGACAACCGACGCTTGAGTGGTGGTGGCGACGTAACACCCCATGGCGTAGTCGGAGGGTGCGCCCAATCGCGATCAAGTGCGGGCGTAGTAGTCGGGAGCTCGTCGACGGTCTGCAGAGCCTCGGGGGACTCTGTTGCCGGCGCAACGGTGCGCTCGGCGTGCGGCGTTGACAAGTTGATCATGGACTGGGAAGTCTGGGTGTACAGCACCGGCCGTCTTGGGGCTGATGGTGGCGTTGCAGGAGAAGGGGTAGCGATCGACGTCAAGGCGACTGAGCCCGAGGCGTTGTCATCCACCGACGCGGAATCAAGACTATCGCCCTCCAGGCTCGAAGCGTCATCCTCTACCTCGGGATGGCTTGTGCCCGACGATTGCACCGAGTGCAGCCCGAGCGAGCTTGGCGTGTCGTCGGGGCCGGAAGGCAGACGGTCGTGGTCAAAGAAGCCGTGAGGACGTTGCGAGGGTGGTGACCCAAGCGAAGAAGTCGTCCTCGAGCCCGGCAGAGGTGTGCCAGAGCGCGATTCCTCGGTTACGGGGTCCATCACAAGATTCCTTCCGCTCCTGTTAACATAAGCCGACTGAGCGGGTGGTGGAGCCTGGGCGAGGGGCGGGGCGGTGCCGCCATGCCCATCGGCCGAGTCATCCTCGTCATCTTCTTCTTCCTCCTCTTCTGGCTCAACCGGTGGCTGATGACTTGGAACGCGGAGCATGACCGGCTGGGGGTTAGTGGCTCCCCTGAGCAGCACGACTCACCATTGTTTTTGTCGCTCGGCGGACCTCGGCGTCGGTCAACTCCTTACTGTTGTTGCGGGACGGGGTAGCAAGATGTGGGAAGGGGAAGCCGCCAGAGGTTGAGGCTCGTGAGTTGACTCTTGAGAGAGCAGGGGAGTGAGGGCCGCCCTGGAGCGCGAGGGCACCCCAGCCTGGCGAGCAACCTCCGCCGTTGAGCGAGGGCAATCTGGCGATGGGGATGGGCATCGGGGGTGAATGAAGGATCGCGGCCATGCGCAGAGGGGAACCGACGCTATGCGCTGAGACGGCCGACATGGCCGAGACAGCCGAACTCCGTCTGCGGGCCATGGCCAGAGCCACTGCGTCGCTTCCGATGCGGGCGTCGTAGGCCGGCGACGACGGTTCGGGCGTTGCAAAGTGTAGTTCAGGTGACGGAGGGGCGGAGGCATGGGGCGTGTGGAATGGAGATGATGAGGGAGAAGCGACGTTGGTGTCGATTGTCAATGGTGGGCGGGTGGGTGACGGCGCCGAAGTGGCTTTAGGTGGGCGGGTGGTGGCAGGAGATGGGGTAAGGGATGCGGGGTTCTGGGGGGGTGTGGCGGGGCATGCGAAGCGGGGTTCGGGATGAGTGTGATTGTCAGCGAGCATGGTTGTGGTTGGGTTGTGGACGACGGCCTCTGGCTCGGGCTCGGAGAGGGGCGTGAGCTCGCTTGGCGGGGTGGTGCTAGCACTACCGCTGTCAGGCTTATGTGCGAGGGCCGGCGGTTCGGAATGCGCCTTTGCTGGATCTGGCGTGGGCAGTCGCACGCTCTGCGGACGGCTGTCGTCACCGCCGAGTCGGAGACTGAGGCGCGACCCGCGGTGCAGCAGTGTGCGGAGCTTGTGCAGTGCGAGTGGTTCGACGGTCACTTCGACGTTTGGGGGAGTTCCGAGTGGTGTGGTGGCGCCGGGTGTGGAGATGGTACTCCGCCGTTTCTGGCGGAAGAGGGAGGGCATGGTGGTATGGTGGCGGGGATGCCTGGCCGGGAGTGCCGGCGTTGACGTGCCCGTATGCAAGAGATATAACTGCGAGTTGGACGAGGAGGAGGATGGGCTGCGAGGGCGTGAGTGAGTGTCAGCCGGGGGGATGACCGAGGCCGAGGGGAGGGCAGGAGGGCAGGAGGGTGAGGGTGGAGGGTGGAGTGGGGCCTGGAGAGCGGGGGGTGGGGGGGCGAAGGGGTACGGAGTGACGAAGGGGACAAAGCGAAGACGACGACGACGACGAGGAGGACGGCGACGATGATGAGGGGGACTGGGAGATGGCAAAAGAGAGATGGAGATGTTGATGGCGACGACAAGAGCGACGAGGTGGGCCATGGGCCACTCGCAAAGCGCAGTCGGGGTGAGTGGACTGGAGGAAGGTGGCTGCGTGCGTCGCCCAGCCTAATGACGTCTGCCAACTAACTCTAACCCCAGAATAATCAGGGTTCTCTAATCCCCTCTGCGCTCTCTTTCTCTCTCGTCTCATCTCATCTCATCCTCCTCAGCTCCTCTCTTTCTCATCTGCATGCGTATCCGTTCTCCATTCTCGGCTCTCCATCTCTCCGCCCGATCAACCTCGCATGCGTCGATCTATTCACTTGCCGGCCGCGCCCCGCCGCGAGCTGGCCAGGCGCGAGGCAATCCACGAGTGCCAGGGTCCGCCCCGCCTCCGCCCCGCCTCCGCCTCCGCCTCCGCCGCCGATTGTCCCAGGCAGGCCTCGCCGTAAGCGAGCCGCGTGCTCTCACTGCAGAGCTGCTATTCTACCTACCTGCTGCGCGCCGCGGCCACTTCCAGTTCTGGGACGCAGCTCGGAAGCATCACATGTGCAGACATGCAGATCCATCGCAGATCCATCGCATCGTGTATATCTATCAACACAAGATTTCTCTTCATGCCCTCCACAAATGTATTCCGGCCGTCCCCTCTAACACCTCAGCAGCGCCAAGTTTGGCACTGCACTAGAACCGGCACTAGCGGTGTTTGCTTGCATGCTTGCATATCTGCTTGACGGCGACCACGGGCGACACGGGTACGCACACTCAGCCGTTCATGCTTTTGCCGCGCCCGTCATCCCGAGCAGCAATAGCCCGCACATGCAAAACCCGCAGCACCAAAGCCGCCATGGCCCGCGCACCCACGCACGCCGCCCACGTCATGCCTCCCTACACTTGCCGTACGCTGTTTGTCCGTCCGGGTGTGCCCTCATTTCCGCACATGAACGGCGTTACCATTCCATCCTTATCAGCTGCACAAGTTTGCATTGCCTGGGCTCTTATAGGTCGCTACATAATACGTGTACCTGGGAACCATCACCGGTACGACGAATACCGTGTGCCCGCCGACGGGGGGAGCGGCACGCGGCGCGCCCCGCCCAGCGTGCTGGCGCTCGGGGCGTACGTGGTGTTCCGGCTCGCCGGGAGCGGAATCGCGCGTGGGTCGATGAGCGGCGTCTCGCCGCGATTCTTGAGAATCGAGCGGGGACGCGGCCGCTCCTCGTCCGAACACGACTGGTGTGAGCATCATGCCCGATCGTGGAATGTGCAGATATGATAAGCTGTGCGACAATTCAGAGTCCCAGACGATGTTTCCACCGGACGCTGCTCGGACCCGAACCTCGGCCGTAATGACACGAGGCCAAGTATAGACCTTCGAAACAGTCGCAACGCCCAATCTGACTCTTGACTCACCTCGACTGCTGTGCGCTGCGACTGATTCGACGGGACAGGCCGGTCGTGCCCATATATCGTGGCCGTGACGTACGATGCCCCCGGTGTCCGAGGCCGTGGATGTTGCGGCGCGGTGTAAGTCGTCCCATGCGAAGATGGGAGGGGCACGCCCGCGGCCTGCGCGACAGAGTTGGCGTACACTGATGCCGGGATCGGAGCGGAGCGGACGTATGCTGACTCGGGCTGACTCTGACTACGCCGCGAGGGCGAGGGCGAGGGCGAGGGCGCAGGCGAAGGGCCGCGAGTAGGCACTGTGGGTGCCCGCGGGGCTGGCGACGGAGCTCGGCTCCGCTGAGCTTGAGCAGGGACAGGGGACGGCATGCTTGAACGCACGCCTGACGCGTTGCTGACGCGTCGAGAGTCCAGAGGCGTCTTTGTGCTTGACTGACGTCAGCTTCACTGTTGGAAGCGCAGCTCACGGGTGGTTGCACAGTAATCTTCAGTCAGCTCGTCATGTGCGCAGACTTGAGCAGACTCACCGTTGGCGGGCGATGATAGTTGCGATCTGACAGCTCCGGAGCTGCGCCACCGACGCTGATGCCCAGCGCCGGTATCGGGTGTGGAGATCTGGCCGGGCTCGGCGCCTGTAGTTAGATCCAGCCTGCGTCGCTCTATCTCGCCACCCACCACCCCGTCATGCGTTGTGCTCCTTGCCTTTCCTCCCTCCCTATCTTCCCTCCTCCTCCATCGCATGACAGCTCAAGCGGCCCCTCAGCCCAGCGTGCATCTTCCACGGTCACGCACCGATGGCCCCACGCTCCGTGCTGGCGTACGTGGTTCCTCACTGATCCGGCTGAGGTCGTCCCGGATGTTCATGGAGCGCGACGGCGCGCGACGCGACGGCACTGCTGACGGCTCAGAGTCAGATCTGGGGTCAGCTTGTCCGCAGTAGCAGCTCACGGAGGCAGTTGCACCGCTGCAGCAGCGGCCAGGTCATCGCTTCCCCCCGCAAAGCTCCGCTTCACGCGCTCGGCTTGCTCCTTGAACGCCTTCAAGGCCATGACGTCGAAGTCGTCGTAGTTGGGGTCTGACCCGTGCCAGACGGGATACTTGCTGTCTTTGTGCGGGCCTCTGCTGCCCAGCACCGATGCGGCGGTGAGCTCGATCGGGTGGCTGACGCTGCGTGTGTGAGTGCGTGCGGGGTCGGGGAGGGGTTTGTTAACCTCCACAACGCTGTGCTGTGAGCGGTGAGTAGGAAAAGGCCGCTGCGACGCTTGGGATGGCGCGGGAGGAACCCGTGGGATCGGGGTGCCGCCTTCACACCGGTCGAGGAAGGACTCGGCGACATGTCGCTGCCGGCTCGTGCACTGCGACGTTTGTGACGTGGGGAGTGGAACGGCGTACGGGTCAACAGAGCCTGCAGAGCGCTGTGAGCGCGCCGGTACAGTCGCAACGGGCACGGGAACTGGGTGCAGCCTCGACGATGGTATGTGGGGAGACGGGACGTGAGCGAGGGCTGGGTACACTTGGGGCGTTATCGACCGCTGTGTCGCGTACGAAGGTTGAGCTGGCGCGCATTGGGTGGGCGGTTGGGACGGCGTGATTGGCACCTGGGTTCTTCCGTTCGTCGTGGCGGCTATCGGCTGTGGCTGGACCTGCGCCGCGGCTTGCGGCTGCGGGGACGGCTGCAGCGGCGGCTGGTGTAGCACTTGTGGCTGGATCGGCGCCGGCTGCGGCTGCAGCGGCGGCGGCATAGTCTGAGGAGGCTGTTGGAACGCCGGCGCCGCCGCCTGTGGTTGGGGCTGCGGAATCGCCCGCACGTACTGCTGGAACTGCTGTGCGGCCGAGCCAAAGCTCGGCAACGTACTGGCATGCACGCCGAGGGGGGAGAGCGAGAAGTCGTTCGGGACGCTGACGGCGCCGCGCCCCGGGTCGGTCGTGTACTGCGCGAGCGGCAGCGGGGGATTATTCCCCATCCAGCGCCCGGCCTCTTCAAACGCCTCCGTGCGCCCCTCCTGGTGCCCGACGCGGCGTGCGTCCCGCACGCGGATCTCTTCGTGGTATCGTACGAGGCTGGATCAGCCTGCTGCGGGACGGACTCACCGGCTCTTCGCCTCCTCGAAAGCGCGGAGCGCGCGGCGCCGCTCCTCCTCCGTGCGCCGTTTGTCGTCTTTCACGCGCCGCAAAATGCTGACGGCGACCGCGAGCTCTGCCTTGTCCGCGGCGCGCTTGGCCTCGGCCTCGGCGGCGCGCCGCTCGACTTGTCCCGTCCGCAGCTTTTCGACGACAAGCCGCGCTTGCAGGTCGCGCACGGCCGCCTCGGCCGCCTGTAGCCGGTCGTTGGACTGCGCGAGCTGGAGACTGTTGCGGAGCTGTTCCGCCACGGCGGCGGCTTGGTCCGCATCGCGCGCGTCCTGCGCGTCCACGACGCGTTCCGCCCGCCTGTGCTGCGCGGCGAGGAGGGCGGCGCGGTGCGCCTTCATCGACCGAAACTGGAGGCCGTGCGGCTCGTACTCGGCCTCGTACTCGGCCTCGTCTGTGGGATCGGTACTGCGGCCGGGATGCTCAAACTTTTCGTGTCCCGACGGAGTCGGGGAGCTGCTCCGGCTCCGGCTCCGGCTCCTGCTTCGGGGCTTGGTGGGAGTCATCGCCGCGCGCGAGGTATAGCTCTGCGGGACGGGTGTGGCGGAGCGCGAGGGCCGCCGGGTGTGCCGGCTCTGGCGGCTGCGCGGGCGCTCCGTGTCCGAGTCGCCGTCCTGGTTCGTCCCGCCCCGTCTTGGGGGATGGTAGGCGCTTATGCTGTCGTATGGGCCGAGCGTGTCTCCCCCGCCGCGGAGGTAGGACACGTCTGTGGTGGGAGAAGGGGGGCTGGTGGGGTGCCGGCTGTGGCCGCGTGTGCGGAACGGCGAGGCGAGGCCGCGCTCCGGTGGCGCCGAGTGACGAGAGCGCGCGGCCGACGGGGGCATAGGTGACGCCGGAGTGCGAGGTGTGCACGGAGAGCGCGGGGTGTCCTGCTCCCACTTGTAGGCTTGGAGGCGTGCGTTGAGTTCGTTGGTGCTGGGGTGAGTGGGTGGTGCTTTGTGGCTGTTGTGGGTTGTGGGATATAAGGGGTGGAGAAGGAGCGAAGCAAGTGCACGGAGAATCAGGCGCGACATTGTATTGATCGCTCACGATCTCGCGAGAACACTGCGCCAGCGCGCGCACATGCGGCGAAGCAATCTCGCTCCCCTCTAGCTCGCTCGCCAGCCGCCGCACGCGCCACACATTCAAGGCCACTCACTCGATCTTGTACTTTCCTGGGGGAGGCGCGCGCGCGTCCTGGTCCTGGATCGCGTCCTGCAGGACTGCCATGGCCTTTTCCACTGCGCTCATGTGCGCGGGTCTGCGGGGGCGGGGGTCGGGCGGGGTGTGGTATGGGTCTTCTGCTGGGTGGGGCATGATGAGTGCGGGAGGAGATGGGGGATGAGTAATGATGTGAATGGGAACAAGGTCAGGCGCGTTCAAGAGCTCTGCCGACTGCAATGTTTTGCGGGCACGGGCCTCGTAGGGCGAGCGGCTGAGGGATCAGAGTGTCGGATGGCTGGTCGCGCACAGACCGTCGCGGCGCGGCGAGACGAGGCGACGATGTTATGTCAAGCGCAAGCAGTGGGATCAGTAGAGCGACGAGTCCGGGGATCAGTAATGGTGCACAATCAGAGCAAGCAATACATTATCCCATTGTTGCCACATCTTTGTCCCCCTCGCCTCCTATACTATGCACTCACCGCCGCCCGCACTTTGTGACTCACGCTCTCTCATATAGCCCGCTCACAGCTCCTCCCGGCTCTCGAGCCACTGCCCGCGCGCACCCCCCGAGTCGGCCTCGGCCTTTGCGCGCAGCGTCTTGTCCAACACGCCGCCCTTGACCGCGGGCGTCGGCACCTCCTTGGCAGCCATGAGCGCGAGGAACTCCTGCGCAAGGTCGGCAGCCGCCATGGCCGTGAGCTCGGCGTTGGTGTCGTACGCCGGCGAGACTTCGACAATGTCCGCGCCGACAATGTTGAGGCCCACAAGGCTGCGCACGATGCGCTTCACCTCGCGCGTCGTCCAGCCGCCCGACTCGGGCGTCCCGGCTGCGGTCAGCTTCGCTCCTAGCAAGACTCACTCCCTGGCGCCATGGACGGGTCGATCGTGTCGATGTCGAAGGAGAGGTAGACGGGCCCGCTGCCAAGGCGCTTCTTGAGCTTCTTCGCCAAGCCCTCGGGGCCCATCTCCTCGATGTCGTCCGTCGTGAATACCTGGAAGCCCACAGCCTCGTCGTGCAGCAGGTCACGCATCGACTGCGTGAGCTCAGCTCTCCAGATCACTCACGTTCAACCGCGTGCGGATACCGGCGTGTGCCGACGTCTTGTCGTTGATGTACCCGAGCTCGTACGCCTTCCAGAAGAACGTGCCGTGCGTCTGGTGTCAGCGCTTCCAAGCCCGTGCAGAGACTCACCACCTTGTGCCGCTCGGTATGCGCGCCACCGAGCTCGTGGCCGTTCCAAGTGTCGAGGTGCGCGTCAAAGTGCAGCACCGAGATGGGGCCGTACACGTCCGTCAGCGCCCCAAGAATAGGGAGGACAATGGTGTGGTCGCCGCCAAGCGTAAGGATACGGGGGTGCTCCTTGCCGTCCTTGGCGAGGTGACGGGTATAGTGCGTGTTCTCAGAGGTGGGGCGGTTAAGCAGCGTCGCGTACGCGACCTGCATCTCGTCGATGGCAAGGGCATTGTCGTACGGCGAGATCGGGACGTCGTTGCAGTCGACGACCTGCAGCCCGGTGTCCTGCGTCACACTCGTGCCCCAGGGGATGAGGAAGGAGCGGGCGGGGCCGTGGCGGCGCGAGCCGCTGCGGATGGCGTGCGGCCCGAACCGCGCTCCGGGGCGGTAGGAGACGGAGGTCTGGTGTGAGCAGCGTCGACGAGGTGCTCACGTCGAACGGCATGCCGAGGACCGCGATGTCGAAGCCGTACCCCGGCTTCTCGAGGCATCGCTCCCACGGCAGCCGCCCGAAGCCCGCGACGCCAGAGAACGCCAGGTCGGGCGTGCCGCCGTACTTCTCCTCTGACGTTAGCTCGCTCTCTCGGCAGACGCACGCCATGGCTCGGTCTCGGCGACGACGGACGCGACGGCGCTGAGCGCTGCAAAGAGAGCAGTGAGGCGCATTCTGAGCGAGTGAGTAAGTGTCGAGTGTCGAGTGTCGAGTCGAAAGATACGGGTGTCATATAACTCGACGGGGTGGGCAGGCGGTATGAGATCTAGCGCCATAAGCGACGACAAGCGCCGGCGCTTCGTTAAGCGCTGTCTTTATTTCTGTCGCATCCGCGATTCGAGTGCGGGGTCTCCACCGCACCGCGTGCTCCTTCCGCACGACTTTGCACGTCCTGCTCGAGCTGCTCGCTTGCTTCATCACCCTCATGGACCGAACCTCGCCAGCCTACGCCGCCGCCCTCGCCGGGTCCGCGCAGTGGGACACGGCGCGCAACGAACCATACCTCCAGCTCCCCTCGTTCCCCGACCTCCGCCTCATCCCCTATCGCCCGGGCATCGCCGGCGATCTGGTGCGTGTCTCCTTCTTGGCACTCTTGGCTCCGATAAGCTGCTGGCCGCTGGCTGACTCCAGGTCGCGCTGTTCAACCACCACGTCGTCGGCAAACGGCTGTTCACCCTGCCGTATCCGTGCGTCGTCGGTCTGAGGCACACTGACGGCAGCATGGACCGCGCGTTCGCGGAGAAGATGGAGGCGGACCTGATTGCCAAGCAGGCGCCGGTGCTTGCGCGGCTGCGTGCGCGGAGAGAGGGGCAGAGGGAGGGGGATGACGAGGGCGAGGTCGCGTGGCCGTTCAAGGCGTTGTGGAGCGAGGCGGAGGGACGGGTCGTCGGCGACATCTACTTGTGGCCCAATACACTCGAGCCGGTGTGGGATGAGCGGGGAAAGATGGAGGGGAGTGGGGAGACACAGATCACCGAGGCCAGCGTGCTCGCCCTCCCGCCTGCCCGGCAGAGCTGGATGATCGGGTACGTGCTCGAGCCCGCGCTGTATGGGCGCGGGGTCATGTCCGAGGCGATCGGATGTGTGCTGCATGGTTGGGTGCGGCCTGTGATGGGCATTGGCGAGGTTGTGGCGATCATCCAGGATGATAATGTCGGAAGTGAGGCTGTGGCGAAGCGGAACGGTTTTGTGTACCGCCGCGAAGAGGTCACGCCGTGGCCTGAGGAGAAGGGGGGCGGTATCCATGTCAACGGGTATTACACGCGGGATATGAGGGCGTGATATGCAAAGCGATGACAGGTTGGGCAGCAGTGTGGACAGCAGTGTGGACTGGACAGAGAGACTGGGTCGTTAGCGAGGTTCAAGGACTCGTATGATATATGTTGCAAACGCATACATGCAGGGGCAGCGGCTAACGCAGACTATGAACTCGAAAGCGGGCAATACAGGCACCCCTCGCGACCCACCCACAGCGGGACTGGTGGTGGACGGTCAATACCCGACAGCAGAGCTGCCGTGGTATCGTATAGGGCCTGAAAGCAAGCACCTCGCGACCCATCCACAGCTCGCGCTGCGGATGGACGGTCAATACCCGGCAGCAAGCTGCCGTGGTATCGTATAGGGCTTGAGGCAGAAACACGGCACCTCGCGACCCACCCACAACTCGCGCTGCGGATGGACGGTCAATACCCGGCAGCAAGCTGCCGTGGTATCGTATAGGGCCTCGGGATCCGCCTGTTGATCCGCGGTTGGAGCGTGCCGCCGGTGTGAAGTCGCAGCGAAACCAATGGAGAGCGAAAACGAAGATATGCTGAAATGGGAACTCGATGCGGTGACTTGCCGTTCTGAGGTTGGTGGGATGCGCGGCCCGTGGTGCTTATGGTGGCGGCGATGGGCGCGTGGTGCTTGGTAGTGATGTTGGAGTGCGCGGGCCATCGCGGGCATGCGGCGCATAGTGGTGATGCTGAGGTGTGCGCCAGCGCACATAGGTGATTGTGTACGACGCCTGGCCGTGACACAGGTAGTGGTGTATTATTGCTGTGTATGTATCCGGATTGAATGTCCGACATTTGTCGTGCACTGAGAGCGTGCGTCCTCCCTTGTGGTGTCTCGTCAATGGTAGCTGCTCGAAAGTCACGGCGGCCCGCGCCGTGTCCCGATCAATCCTTCCGCCCTTGCATGCGAATCGTAAAGCCCTTCGACCTCCCCAGGAAGCGCTCACGCTCAGAAGGGATTACGCCGACAAGCGGTAATATCCGTCCGTCGGGTAAGCGCGAGGTGGTCTCAGTCGACAATCGCTTTCTCAATGCCGAGGGCGACGATTTCGACCCTTTCTCAGCGGAAGCCCCATTCCGCTTTGCAAAAGCGTTGTCGCCGGAGGGGCCAGAGTACCTGGGAGCGGGGCGCTCTTGCTTCGGCTCAACCTTGGGGCTTGGGGTTGGGGGGGCGGCCCGCGACTCTGGACTCTCAATGTCCTTGCGGTTGGCGGGCGGCGAACTGGAAGCCTCGGACGCCTGGGAGCGCGGAGAGGTCGGGTAACTGCCTGGCATCGGACCAGGGTATGGCGAAGCCTCTCCGTCATCCTCGTCCCTGCCATCGTCGCTGCTACCATAGTTGGCCAGTCTGGCGAGACCGCCATTTGGCACGCCACTGGCGTACTCGTGAAGAGCATCATTCCGCGAGGGTGTTGAGGGTCGCTTGTGCGGCGATGGACTCTCCTCGCCCTCGTCCTCGTCGCGGCTCTTACGCTTCCCCACAGACGATACCTGTAGGTTGGTGGACTTGACTTTGGGAACCAGATAGACAGGCACAGTCTTGGTCGCAGGGGTGGGACGCTTGTGGGGCTCAGAGGTGTCGTCGTCGTCGCGGCGACGCTTGCCTGGAGAGTGCGGAGTAGGCGCTTCAGGGGCCACAGCGGCATCAGTCCTCGCCACTTTACGCGCATTCCAAAGGGCGATCTCCTCGGGGGTCAAGCGGACGTAATTGAGCAGGTACGCCCCGGCGTCGTTGAGGGCGTCCTTGGGGGAGACGCGACGGACTTCTTCATCGTCGGCCCGGAACCAGGATGTGCGCTCTGGACCGCGTACCCAGGCAGTGTAGTGTCCGGAGTCAGGCCCTCCGCCACGGTGGCAGACTACTCCGTAGAGGCGGTACAATGCCTCACCCTGTGGTCAGCACACGCGCCGACAACTGCAGCTTACGTCCTCGCCGCCATCGACCAAATACGGCTTGAGATCCAGAATGGTGGGATACACAATTGTTGTGTTGATCTTCCTCGCCGATCCTCGCCAGTTGTAGCCGAATCGCTTGAGATGCAGAGTGAGGACGGGTGGTGCCTTGTCAAGCATCATCTGCTTGGTTGCAACAACCTTCTTCTTGCAACTGTCGCGTTAGCGCAGACCACTCAATACCACTCACTTGTCGCACTTGTACTTGTTCTCCCCGTCGAGTTTCTCCGTGTGCACAAAGTGATCCAGGAGCTGGAGCAAGGTTCTAGCGTGACTTGGGATGTCGAGAGAGAGGTCCAAGACCGAGTCAAAAGTGTCCGACGGCTTCTTGCAAGTCAAACACAGCACGCGCGAGCGCACCCTGCCACCGAGTGCGCGATTCACCCAGCTGAGGCGCTTGTATTTCTCTAATTCGACCCTAGGCGTCAGGCATTGCTCGGGGTGGGTGTGCTTCCTCATCGGTGCTCACGATGGCAGGCCAGCGATGCCAGAGTTCTGCAACTCAGAGTTCTGCATTGCGTCCGTCACGAAGCGCAAGAACTCGTGGGCGTCTTCTTGTTTCTTGACCGAGAAACCTTTCTTAATGCCTACATGTTAGACAACGCGACGACGCAAAGGAGTGCACTCACGCCCAAGGTTGCCGTGGATTGCCTGAGGTCTGTACACGCTACGCTTGCCAGACCAGTGCTCCAGGGCGGTCTCACGCAAGGAACATGTGACGCAGAACTTGTTTTCGCCTGACAAAGAACCTGCTGTCAGTGATGCGGATAGAGGGGCACAACACGTACAGTTGCCGGGGGAGTGTTGATGGAAATGACGGAGAACGGGAGGGGTGTGCATGAGCATCTGAATGATGGCGTTCGAGTAGCACGCCATTGACATGTTGACGAGCCCGGCTGCCACATTCGCCTTGAGATCAGACGGCCACGCCACTACGATGTCTGGAGGTCCCAGCGGCTGGGATGTGGACTCGGGCTTGGTGGAGTTTGACGCCGACGCGTTCTTGCGCTCGCCGTTGCTAAGCCCATTGACGGCATTGAGCGCGCTAGAGCCATTCGGCGTGGGCTTGCGTCCCATCGAGGCGGTTGAATGGGGGGTCTTGGGCGAGGGCGCGGAGGACTCGGAGCTGGTGGACCCGACGGACTGGGTGGAAGGGTGCGGAGATGGAGATGCCTGCGGGAAGAAGGGAGGCAGATGGCGGGGAACCGGGAGTGGGGAGGGACGCGGGGGAGTTGGGGAGCGCGAGGTCATTTCAACCTTGTCGACCTGGTGGCCAACTGGGACAAGTCGCTGCCCCGCGAAGGGGGTAAAGCTGAGCGAGCCCATTGTTCTGCTGCCTGTGATCTGATGGATCGAGTAAGGCGGTGAACACAGACGAATGATGAACCGAGTGCAAAAAGAGGGAAGGGTGGACGCGTAGAGGGAGGTGAGAAGCGGGGGGGAGATGGGCGCGTGGGAGGGGGCTAGGTAGCTAGCGAGGTAGACGGATGAATGGATGGATGGATGGATGGATGAGCAGAGCGAGAGTAGAGAGGGCAGGAGAGAGAGAGAGAGAGAGAGAGGAGGAGTGAATGTAGTTGATTGATGGATGGATGGATGGATGAATGGAGAAGAGATGAGAGAGATCAACTTGTCCACAGGTTGCTCATGAAAATCAAACGCAGCGTCCTAATGTGCAGTGGCCAATACGGCGCGGGATCAATGCTGGGCGTCCTCCACTCAATCTTCAATTCAATCCATTCACCACGACGCCAACCTTGTCACCTGGCCACCTGCCCCCACACGGTGTGCACATGCCCGTGGCGGCATACACGGCGGCACGGCGGCACTCGATGGCTGGACGCTGGACGGACTCGTTTCATTGTCCATTGTCCATTGTCCTCGCGTCTTCTCAACACTGCATGCACGTGACACACGTGAATGCAACATCCGGGTACCAAATCATGCGATACAGAGCTAGATACTTATGATCCCAATTCTCCCTCTATGTCCTACTTGTGTGCGGCGACAGCGGCGCGAGCGGCACCGCATCCGGCTCATCTATAAAGCTGTCGTCGTCCGTGGCGCGTAGACTGGCGCGGGACGATCTACGCGCTAGTCCTGCCTTTGGAGGTTCGTCGCCGTTGCTGCTCCGATGCCGACTGATGGCGCTCCACACAGTCTCCCCTCGTCCCTCGAGAAGGCCGCGCTCTTCGGGGACCGAGAGGGACACCACAGAACTGGCTCTAGATGAGGCGCTCAGGGCGGCGCCCGACGCCCGTCGGCCAGCCACACCCTGCTCGCGCGTCGGCACGGCCTCGTATCCGTCCATCTCTTCCTCGTCGTAGTCATCGCCCGAGCGTTCCTTGGCCTCGGCGCCCTTGCCGGCCTTGATCACCTGGTCCATGACGCAGAACTGGAAGACGTTCATGATGACGGGGAAGATTGCGAGGACAAAGACGACTTGCACGTCGAGGGAGAGGTAGCCGAGCATGCTCTGAGACCAGCGGATGAGCGCGCCACTTATCCCAGGAAGAGTGAGCATCAGGAGGACGATGAGTTTCATCGTTATCACTGCGGCCAAGTAGGGTTGGAGCTGGCGCGCCCAACTGAATGTCAGCACGGATCAGAGTGGCTGGGCCAAGTGGCGCCGCAGCGGATGCCAAAAGGCGCACCAGCATGTTGGCACTTACATCTCCCATTGCGGTGGGCGGCCGTAATGTCCGCTTGTGAAGCCTTCCGGCCCAAAGTGTTTGACGAACAGCTTTGTATACCCAATGAGCCCGACGTAGAAGATGCCGACACCGATAGTGGTGTCGATGAGGATGTTGAGAAAGTAGAGGGAGCAGGGGTTGTTGCTGCTCGAGTTGCCCGCAACCATGGAGATCTGGGTGAGCGTCATACATGAAACGCGTGGCTTACGAGAATGTTGAGGGCGTGTAACGTCGCTTGCCCGACAAGCTGTTTGGCGACGTCAAAGCCCCACACGCGCCACGGTCGCTTGCGCTTTTCGAGGTGCCGCTTCACGACTAGTGAGGACAGTACCATGACGCCCATGACGGCTTGGACGACAAGGGCGGTGGGGCCGAGCAGGTGGCAGCGCTCGGCGGTGGCGTCGGGCGGGGGTGGCTCGGCGACGGGCAGCCCGGGGATGAGGGGGGTGGTCTCGTTGGACATGGCGCCGGAATGGAAGGGAGTGGACGGATGTAGGAGGGAAGGGAGGGGGTGGTGGTTGAAGATGGATGAGAGAAAAATGAGTGGAGCGGGCGAAGGAAACGAGGGCGAGGTTGGAGACGCGTACGCCGACAGAGGAGGAGCCAAGGCCGAAGCGAGGCGAGAGGGGGGTGGACGGCGCTGCCGTCTAGGTCATGGACGCATGCAGGAGATGTGAAGGTGTGATGAGGGTGTTGTGGGCGATGGAGAAAGTGGAGGAGGAGGAGGAGGAGGGTTGCCAAGCGGCCAGGTGAGGTGCGCAGCAGGCGACCGCTCGCGTGGTCACTCATTCCGCTTCGGGGTCTGTGCACGCCATGTGTCCACCAGTGTACAGTACACGGACGTCAAGTCGGACACACCCTGATCTCCGTTCTCTATTTCGTTCCATAATAATACAGGATCATCTTGCCCTGTGACATGACGCGCGCCTGTGGCGTCCACGGCGAACGCGCCGCCGACGTACGGTGGAACGGGAGTGGGGACATGGGGGAGGGAGGTTCTCGCGATGAGCAGAAGTACAGTAGGTGATCGTCCAGTTCACAGGAACCAGTCCGGTCGGGAAGCGGGAGTGGTGACTCAAGAGGAACATGAAGGGTGACCGCCAGCGCGACTGATGTTCTGCGTCCATAGTGTACTATAGGTGGCCGATAGCGCCTTTCTATGAGGTCACGGCCGCCGACTTGTACACCGAGCTTGACGCGGGATGCTGGGAGCTTACGGATCGGGTGTGATGCTCAATACCACGGGCTTCCCATTGTTTGCGACATGAAACGCGACAAGAGGGGAACCTGTAAGAAGTAGTGAGTAATCATAATTTGTCCCTGTGTTGGCTGTCATTGTTTTCGAGATCTAACACCCATCCGCAGATCGCAGACTGCAGGCACCCCTCGCCTCGTCATCTGGAAAATTGTCATCAAAGTTGCATTCGTAAAAGGTATTACACAACTGCTCGACAGACAGGAAGCTGGCGGCGACCAAAACTGCCTCTGCGGCGTGAAGGAGAGCAGAAGCGGGGGTAACTGGTTGTCGGGACGACACTGCATAGAATTGGAAAGGCGTATTAACTCTGGGACCACGGGAGGCCAATGCGGAGCGATGCAGCACGAGATGGGCGCGAGAGACACAAACCGGGACGACCGAGGGGGGGCAAGGAAGAGAAAATATCGAGGAAACCTCTCAAGCCTTGGTTCCCTTGACGTTTTGCGACAGCCACTGCAAGCCCTCGAAAAGCCCCTCACCAGTCGTCGCAACGCTTTGCAGGTTAGCGCTTGGCCCAACAGATTTGTTTGTATGTGTACTCACCTTGGGTGGACATACCACGAACGTTCCCGCATGTTCAACAGCCCCAGCTTCTCAGTGACCTCTGCCGGGGACATTGCTGCAACGTTAGCGTCTTTCGCCAGTCCAACGTCGGCAAATGTAGAGTCATGCATGACTTACCACCCTGAATGTCCTGCTTGTTCGCAAACACCATCAACAGGCAGTCCCTCATCTCGCGGTCGGCGAGAATGCGCTCGAGCTCGAGTCGTGCCTCGTCGATACGCTCCCGGTCGGCCGAGTCGATAACAAAGATAAGGCCCTGCGAGGGGAGATGAGCTCCGAGCGTCTCGACGGTTGCGGGGGTTGGGTCACTTACCTGTGTTCCGGTGTAGTAGTGCCTCCAGAGGGGACGAATCTTGTCCTGACCTCCGACATCCCAGACGTTGAACTTGACGTTCTTGTATGTGACAGTCTCAACGTTGAAACCAACGGTTGGGATGGTGGTCACTGACTGGTTGAGCTTGAGCTTGTAGAGGATGGCTGGGGGAAGAGTTAGTTGAGTCCTCTTGCTTATCACGGTATCCGGGGTCGTTCCAGCGGAGACGCGCGTGATGGGTGATCCGTATGTCGGCTACTCACTAGTCTTTCCGGCAGCATCAAGACCCAACATCAAGATGCGCATCTCCTTGTTGCCAAAGAGGAACTTGCCTGTGAGTGAAATGTAATGAGCGCGAGGTGAGATAGAGGTAGGTAAAGGAGGACGCGATGTCAGCTCTTGGCCCGGGGGAGGAAGGTGGGGGGTGTGAACGTACCGAACGTCTTGCTCAATGATCCGCCCATGATGTAGAGGTGGAAGGTGAGGGTGAGGGTGAGGGTGTGGGTGAGGATTAGTGTGGTGAGGGATGTGATGGATGGCGAGTTGGAGTGTGGACGCGAGAAAGAGGAGGAGAAAGCGCGTATGTCCGAGTGTAGAGTGGCTGGCAGAGTGATGCGCGGGGTAGAGCTGCGGGGCAGGACAGGGGTTGTGGTGGCGTGGGCGCGGCGCGCGTTGAGCAAATGGCGTTTACTAGGTCGTATGAATGGGGGGTATTGCGTCGGAGGATCAGAGGAGGAGGATGGAGGATGGAGGAGGAGGATGAAAGAAAAAGAGAGTGTAACGAGTGAGAGATGGGATGGGACAGTTGAAGAGGATGGAGAGGATGGAGAGGAGAGAGAGGAAGCAAACGACCCCCCCGGTGATTTGGTGCAGGGGCGGCGGACGCGGCGTGTCGCGCTGCTGCTCCAGGCAAAGTGGCGCCAGTCTCCAGAGTCTCCTCTCCCTCCCGTCCCATATGATATTACCCTTTGGGCACCCTTCCCTACAATCCACTCATCATCAACCTCCCCCCACCCCCTCTTAGCCCACCTCCGTAAGAGGACGCGTCTCAACTAGCCATGTAGCCATGGCCATCTACCCCTACTCATGCATTATTATACTTGACTACTATTGACTCGTCTTGGCGATTTGCGAGCCACGTACCCATGCAAAGGGAGACTGTCCAGAGGCACTGATGTGTGAATTGATCCCGTCCATTACTGGTAAATAACAGAGTGGGGCAGGCCACACCACGTGGTGGTCGAGCTCTCCCGCCACCCAAATCTCTCCTCTCGGTTCCGATAAGGGTGACGCGTTCGACACAACCCACCTCCAATTGTCCAAAACCCTCTCGTTTCCGCTGCCGACTCGATCTCTCATCTCTCTCTCTCTCTCTCTTTTCTTGCATCTTGCATCCCTCTTAACCCTCTTCTTGCATCTTGATCCCATCGCATAGCTGACAGGACCTGCTCGGCACTAAGAAACCCCCCCATCATCATGACCGACGTCGACTCCCCTGCACCGTGAGCATCCCACATGCCCAAACTCTCAAGCTCTCAATTGACTCCAGTCTCCGCCTCCCTGCCATCCTCCAGAACCCTGGAAACAAAGCCCTCCGCCAAGTAGAAGCATTCAACGCGCAGCAGCGCGAGCGCGCCGCCGCCCGCCGCGACGCCAAATCAGCACCAGAGGAAGCGCATAAGCGGGGCAAGCGCTTCGTGCGCCGCATGAACAACGGTGCGGCCCGCCAGAGCTCCACTGATGACAGCGGCGCACGTCGACAACCCGCACGCCGTCCTGCCCAAGCGCGGGGACATGATGCCTACCGTGCCCCTGCATTACCACCCGCTGCGCCCGTCGTTCCCCTCCGATGCGTTGGAGCGGAGCACACACATCCCCTCCGTGTCGGCGGCACGCGCCGATCCTTTGGGCGCCTCGTCCGCCCATGGCGCGTTCACCACCTCGTTGAAGGGCACCAGGGCGATGCTGCGGCGGCGCGGCCGCCGCGCCGAGACGATTGTGCCTGTGCTCGAGAACGCCGTGCGGGCTTGGCTCGGGGGCGAGTATGACAAGCCGCCTGGCGGCGACTGGGCTCCCATTGACCCCACGGTAGTAGATTACTCTGACGCGGCGACGGGGGAGGGCCAGAGCGGTCCCAGCCGCCTTCCTCGGCAGCACCAGGTCACGGATGTCCCCGAGCTCCCCATCGTCAACGGCAAGGTCAGCGCCGTCCTCGAGCTGAGCCGCAGCCCGGCCCACCTGTCCTGGACTGTGCCAGACAGCTTTGACCGCCTCGTCGTCCACCTCGTAGCGCGCTACTACGAGCTGATCTCGTGGAGTGGGTTTTGTCCACGGTTAGTCACTGACCGCAGGCGAAGATCAACGGACGGCCACAGGGCAAGTGGTGCGCCTGACGCACATCGTGCGGCCAAACATCGTCAAGCCCAAGCCTCCACCCGCCTCCCATGCCCTCCTTACGCCCGAGACCAGCGATGTCTCGGGCGTGTCAGGCTCCGACACGGAGCACCTCAGCGCCGAGTCGGACGCCTCGGACGCCGCGACCGAGGTCGCGCACTCGGACACGGAGAGCGTGATCGGCGACGACGACACGCGCCATGCCGGCGACGTGAGTGCAGCGTCGCAGTCGCTCAGCGAGCGATGGGCCGACGACGCGAGCGACGGCGGGGCGCATGCGCACGAGAGCCTGACAGAGCGGCTTGGCGCGCTCGGGCTGCACCGCACAGAGAGCCACGGCTCGTCGGCGTACGCGTCCTCCGAGGGCGGGTGGACCGACGGCGGCGTGGACAGCATCGTCTTTCACCCCGAAGAGAGGTGGCCCGAATCGCCCGTTGCGGGCACCGCATCCCTTCCCCAACTCAAGGGCGGTGCACCGCAACGCCTGGGCGGTAATGGGCCGCTGGACAAGCCGTCATTCTTCGAGTATCTGTTTGGGGAGTAAATAGCTGGATGCATCAACAACAGGAGCCGGAATGACAGTGGGTATGCGCTGACGGAGCGAGCTGCCGTCGCGAAGAGTCTATGGTCGGAGAAGCGGGGCCGAGTCGCGAGAAGATGGATGGACGCTAAAGGCGCGTAACGGCCTTGCGGTCGAGCGGGGTGCCTGTGGTCAGCGCGCACTCGCATCACCTCACCGTCGGGGGCAATGCCGTTCTTCGCAAGGATGCGGTTATGCCGGATCAAACGCGCGCGGTCGAACGTGCACCGCTCCACCGCCCTGGGCATCAGTACCGGCCGCCGGCCGCTGCGCCCAACTCACATGATTCGCCGCACCTCCTCCACCGCAGCCTCGTCCAGCCCCATCCGGTTCTCGCCGCTCCCCTCGCCCATGTTCGCCTCGAGGTCAAAGTTGGACGAGCTCATCCCCGCCGCCGCCTGGTCTTGGAACGAGTACGTCTGCAGCGGCTGGTAGTTTGACAGACGCGCGATCACGGATGTGGGGAGGTACGGTGCTGCGAGCGAGTAGATCCGCTGGCGGAAGTAGAAGCCGACTGGGGTGAGCGAGCACGGCGGGAGACGCACGGAAGGCGACGAGGAGGATGACGGAGAGCGCGGAGATGTGGAAGATCATCGTAAGGAGTGTGGCTCGTGGCCAGAAAGAAGTAGAGATCAGAGAGATGTTGTCGAAGTGGGCGACGTTGTCCCCCAAGTCCCGCCGGCTGTGCCACCCAGCTTATTCGATACCCCCATGTGCCTAGATACCAAAAGTTCACCACTGAGCACCATTGACCGTCAACAATACCAACTACACCATGGCTACACTCAAGGACCAGCTGCGCGCGCTGCAGGACGACGAGCCGAAGTGTGGGTTTGCGTTGGAACGGGGCTGACGAAAGCGCTGGATCCCGAGAGCGCGTATGCCGACCTCGATGGGCACCAGCTCGGCGCCGCTGACCGCGCGCATTATGAGGATGTTGGGTGAGTCTGGCCGAGGCCGAGCTGATCATAGGCCATCACGGCTCCGTGCGGCTGCTGGGGTGGATGCGGCGCAGACGCTGTTGTCGGACAAGTACGGCGGGAAGGCGAGCAGCCGGATGAAGATCTTCGATGACGACGATGAGGAGGAGGAGGAGGAGGCGGACGAGGGTGAGGACGACGAGGAAGAGGACGACGAGGATGAGGAGGAAGAGGACGAAGAAGATGAGGATGAAGAAGAAGAAGAAGACGACGAGGAAGAGGACGAAGAGGACGAAGAGGAGGAGCCAACACCCAAACCGTCGGGCAAGGCACTAGACCCCGTTGGCCAGCTGCGCGCATCGCGGTTGAAGGACATCGAGAAGGGACGCGGCATCAAGCGGCAACGCGTGAGTCAGACAGCCCATCACATCTGACAATAAGGACCTCTTCGACTCTCTCCTCACGATGCGCATCGCGTTCCAGAAGGCCGTGCCCTCGGCGTTCTCCCTGCCTCCGATGGACGAGGTCCACGACGACCCCGAGCACGAGATCGACGCCAAGCGCTCCGACGTCCTCTCTTCGCTCGCAGAACTGAACGAGACGCTCTTCTCCTTGCGCGAGCTCATCTCTCTGCCCGGCGCCGAGGCGCCAGCAAAGAAGCGGCGGGTGGGCGAGCCGTCCGACGGGGCCTACTGGACCGCCTCGGCCGCCGACAGCTTTGCGCTCGCGGATGCGGCGCACCCCGCTCTAGTCCCGATCCTCTCGAAGTGGTCGACAAAGATCCAAGCCGCCTCGCTGTCGACGAACAAGCCCGGCGGGTCCAAGTTCGCAGCTGCGAAACAGACTGGCGTGGTGGACGCGATCGATGCAGCACTCTCTTCGAAGCGCGACGCGCCAAAGCCGCTCCTCGAGGCCGAGGAGACGGCGTATCGCGGCCTGCTGCGCGAAGTGATCGAGTCGCGCGGCGGCGGGGACGTCATGGCCCACCGGCGCGAGAAGAAGAAGAAGCGCGAGGCCGAGCGCGGCGGAAGCAAGGGCCGCAAGCTGCGATACACTGTGCACGACAAGGCGGTCAACTTTGTCGTGCCGATTCCGTTTGAGGGCGGCTGGGAGGAGGAGCAGGTCGACGACCTGTTCAGCAACTTGTTCGGAGGGGCGGGGATGAAGGGCGCAGTCAGCGCCGCGCCAGTGACGAACGGCACGGACCTCGGGGGGCTGCGCATCTTCTAGACATGCATTACTATACTGTAGACTCGGTTGTTGTGTTGCAGCGACGCAGATGCATACGTGAGAGGTCTACGCGAGTCGGTGACACTGGTGAATGCTGCGTTGTCGATGATGCTGCGGGGCCCTTTCCGGATCCGAAATTACAACCTCGTTTTGAGATCGCGCCCATCTTCTTGCTGCCATAACCGTCTCTTCTCAACCACACCTGATGTCGCTTACCGACTACCTCGACGGGCTTCTCGGTGAGCCCGGCCCCTCAACCACCGCGCAGTGGGAGGCATACCTGGCCTCCGCGCCCGCGCCTGAGGCTCCATCGTGCGTCCAATCTCGCCTCCGCTGACGACAGGGACGAGCACATACTTCTCGAGCGCACTCCATGGCCGACGCTGCACTCGCTGCTCGGCATCGACACCGTCACAGATATCACAGAGGACGTGGGCCGCATCGCAATCGACGACACGCCTGAAGAGGAGGAAGCAGGAGACGCCAGCGCCCTCGTCGCCCGTCTCCATGCACACCTCTCGCCCGGCGCATACGTCCATCTAATGGAAGTGCTGGCGTCGGGGAGAAGCGACGAGGAGATCCAAAGTGATCTCGTGGAGATCCTCGGCTTCGAAGGCGAGGGGTTCAACCTCGTCGAGCTCATTTTGCGGCCTGGCGCACGGCGGGACATCTTGGCCGCAGAGCGCGGAGGGAAGGTATGTCGGGCACCCCTCTCACATGCTTACGCCAGCGCAAACCTCAGGCCTTGCAGAACAACAAGCGCCGGCCCAACAAGATTGACATCACCGATGTGATCGGCACGCCCGAGGACATCGAACGGCGTATCCAGGAGCAACTGAACCGTCCCAAAGCAATGTTTGCGGAAGAAGGCCGGGTAAGCTCCCTCTGCGATCGCGCTAACATCAGCAACGCGTACCCCAGTCGACGGAGCAGCTCCCAAACGTCTTTACAAGCGGCGGGGCGGCCACACAAAGCTTGAGCTACGGCGGCAAGCTAGCCCTCCCCGTCGGCACCGAGCGGGAGGCGTACGATACCTTCGAAGAGGTCATTGTTCCTCCGCCCGCCGCGATCCCGCCCAAGCTTTCCGAGCGCCCGATCCACATCTCCCAACTACCCGAGCTCGCGCGCGGCTGCTTCCCCGGCTACAAGGAGCTGAACCGGATGCAGAGCGTCGTCCAGCCGACCGCGATGGGCACGAACGAGAACATGCTCGTCTGTGCGCCTACTGGTGCGGGTAAGACGGACGTGGCTATCATGACCATTCTCCGAGTTTTGATGAGCCATGTCCGCTCCCATAAGAACGGGCCGCAGCACCCCTCAGGCTTCAACATCGACCGCGACGCGTTCAAGATCATCTATGTCGCGCCGATGAAGGCGCTCGCGGCGGAAATCACGCGCAAGTTCGGCAAGCGCTTGAAGTGGCTCGGGATCAAGGTTGCCGAGCTCACGGGTGATATGCAGATGACGCGCCAGGAGATCAACGAGACGCAGATTATTGTTACGACACCCGAGAAGTGGGATGTCGTTACGCGCAAGCCTACGGGCGAGGGCGAGCTGGCTTCCGTGAGGTGGCGCGTGTGAACGGTAGCTGACGGCAGAAAGTCCGCCTCCTTATTATTGACGAGGTGCATCTCCTCAACGAAGAGCGTGGTGCTGTCATTGAGACAATCGTTGCGCGAACATTGCGACAGGTATGTTGGGTATAGCCTGCCACGGCTAACCACAGGTCGAGTCCAGTCAGTCGCTTATCCGCATTGTTGGACTCAGTGCTACGCTGCCCAACTACGTAGATGTCAGCGACTTCCTTCGGTGAGATACTACCGCCCACGGGCTCCGCTGACCCCAGTGTGAACCGCTACCAGGGCCTCTTCTTCTTCGATGGCTCATTCCGTCCTGTACCGCTTGAGCAGCACTTTATCGGCGTGAAGGGCAAAGCGCGCAGCTTTACACAAATGCGCAACATGGAGCAGGTGGTGTTTGACAAGGTCCTAGAGCAGGTGCGCGCGGGGCACCAGGTTATGGTGTTCGTGCATGCGCGCAAGGAGACAGTCAAGACTGCACAGAAGCTGCGTGAGATGGCGATGGAGGAAGGCGAGATTGACGCTTTTGACACGCGGGAGCACCCACGCTTCCAGTTCCACCGTCGCGACATCGGCACATCCCGCAACAAGGAGATGAAGGAGCTGTTTGACTACGGCTTCGGTATTCACCACGCCGGTATGCTGCGCTCGGACCGCAACATGATGGAGCGCATGTTCGAGGATCAGGCTATCAAGGTGCTATGCTGCACGTCGACGCTTGCATGGGGTGTCAACTTGCCCGCGCACGCCGTCATTATCAAAGGCACACAGGTGTACGACTCGGGGCGCGGCGCGTTCGTCGACCTATCCGTTCTCGACGTGCTACAGGTGAGCTTTGCTTTCGTGTGACGTGACTCACGCAGATCTTCGGTCGTGCAGGTCGTCCTGGCTATGAGACCAGTGGTGTCGGCTATATTTGCACATCTCAAGACAAGCTCGATCACTACCTGGACCAAATCATGTCGCAGCACCCGATAGAGTCCAAATTTATTCCTGGCATGGTGGACGCTCTCAACGCTGAAGTGTCGCTGGGCACTATTGCCAATGTCCGCGAGGCGATAAGCTGGATCGGCTACACGTACCTCTTTGTGCGCATGCGTCGCGAGCCGTTCATCTACGGCATGTCTCACGATGAGCCGCGCGATGACCCACAGCTGGGTAACAAGCGCAGCGAGCTCGTGACCCAAGCCGCGCGCCAGCTTGCTGTTGCCAAGATGATCCGCTTTGACGAGCTCACCAACGGGTTTACCATCACTGACCTTGGCCGTATAGCCGCGCGTTACTACCTCCGCCACCAGACGGTTGAGGTATTCAGTGAGCACCTTGTCTCTGAGTGTTATGGCTGACAGCAGACAAGGAGTTCAAGCCCAACATGAAGAATGCCGACATTTTCGGCATGCTTTCGCAGGCCACTGAATTCGAGCAGATTCAGGTCCGCGAGAACGAAGTCGATGAGCTCACTGCCATCATGAATTCGGACAACTGTCCCTTGGAGGTCAAGGGTGGTCCAACGAACAAGCACGGCAAGGTCAATATTCTGTGAGTTGTCCATTCCCGATTCACCACTGACGCCAGACTGCAAGCGCACATCTCTAAGGTATTCATAGAAGACTTTGCGCTTGTCTCCGACTCGGCGTACGTGGCACAAAACGCTGGGCGTATCATCCGCGCGCTGCTAGAGATTGCCCTCAGCCGCAACTGGGCCAACTGTGCCTACCTGTTGATCGACTTGAGCAAGGCAATCGAGCGACGCATGTGGCCTTACGACCACCCTCTCAAACAGATGTCCCTCCAGCGCGACACGCTCGTCAACGTGCATCGCTGGGCTGATGAAACGGAAATCTCGGAATTGCGCGAGATGGATGCCAAGTCGCTCGGAGAGTTGGTCCACCTGAATGAGCTCCATGGAAAGGCACTTCTCGCGGCGGCCATGGAATTCCCAACCGTTGGTGCTCGCTACGCCCTACGGCCCCTTGCGAACGATCTGCTTGAGATCGCAGTGACTGTTGAACCGACCTTCAGGTGGAGCCAGAAGGTGTCAGGCTCCACTGAGCCATTCTACGTCTGGGTCCAGGACGCAGACGGCATGAACATCCTGCAATGGCGCAGCGTACTCCTCCGCCAGTCGACCAAGAGTGTGGTCCTCGAGTTCGTCATCCCTTGGACAGTCGACATTCACACCTCGCTTTCCATCGTCACGGCGTCAGACAAGTGGATCGGCTCCGACTCGCAGACTCATGTTGACCTTAACAACCTCGTAATGCCACGACCCTTCGATGACCATACGCCACTGCTCGACCTGCCGTTCCTCACCCTCTCTGCTCTCGACGACGCCGAGCTTGCTGACGCCTATCGCCCGGTGTCGATGCTCAACGCCCTCCAGTCCCAGGCCTTCTGGAGCGTGTATCACACGCACCACAACGTGCTCGTGTCTGCCCCTGTTGCAAGCGGTAAGAGCTTGCTGGGTGAGCTGGCGTTGTGGCATGCGCTCAGACACGCTCCGGGCGCGCTCTGTTTCGTCATTGTCCCGCACTTCCGCGCCGCCGCCGAGGCTGCCGCTCGTATTCGCGGCGTCGTACCAAGGAGTCGGGCTGTGCGAGTGACGCATGTGAGAAGCTCTGACGCGCTCGAGAGCGCCATCAGCGTGAATGGCGGACGTATCGTTGTCGCAACGCCTTCGGCTTTCGACGGCATCAATCGTGAGCGCCTCCGCAACCTTGCCCTGGGCGACCTCTCCACCGTCGTCTTCGAGGATCTTCACCTCCTCGACCCAGTGTACGAACTTGCGGCCGCCAAGATCCTCTCTGCCGTGCGTCCGGCCCGTATTCGCATCGTGGGCCTTACCTGTTCCCTCTCCGATCCCTCCGATGTGGCGAACTGGCTTGGTGTCGAGGAACAGTACCGCTTCAACTTCTTCCCTCGCGACCGCGGTTCGCCTGTCGTCGTGCACCTCAAGACTTTTACGACGCCGCACAGCGCGACGCTCCTTAAGACCATGGTCAAGCCCGTCTACGACATTGTCAAGGAAGCGCCAGGCAACGTCGTGATTTTCGTGCCCTCCCGCGCATCTTGCCGCAATGTCGCTCGAGACCTCGTCACACAGTCCGGCACTGCGATGGATCTGAACGGCTTCCTGAATGCGCAGCGTGCCGACGTCGAGCCGCTCGTGGCGGACGTCGAGGCTGCCCTACAGGAACCCCTCCTCCACGGTATCGGATACATCCTTCCGAATATGCGCGGCGCGGAAATCGCGCGTGTCCTAGAGCTCTTCGCCGCCGGCATCATCAAGGCCCTCATTGCTCCGCGCGACGCATGTTGGACGCTGCCTGTGCGTGCGTCCTCCGTGGTTCTCATGGGCGCGCAGTACACCCAGGTCGCAGGCGACGAGCGCACCACTACCAACTACAGCCGCCACGAGCTCGTGCAAATGCAAGCGTTCGCCGTGGCATCGGCGCACCCAGCTGCTCCAGGCGGACGGATGCACGTCCTCTGCCAAGCAGAGCAACAGACGGCAATCTCGCGCCTGCTAGCTGATGGTCTGCCGCTCGAGTCTTCCCTGCCCTCTGTCCTCCGGCGCGAGGCCTCTCCTGCCCTAACAGTGGGCGGCGGCAGTGTATCCGAGGCCATTCGCGTTTTGGAGGGCATGTTGGAGCCACGACCTGCGCCCCCACCTGTAGCGGCGCATCGCCCACGCGTGCCGGATCTACGCAAGCGCGACGCCATGGACATGCTGGGCTGGACCCTATTGGGCCGCCGCGTGCGTTCGAACCCGATATTCTATGGTATGATGGAGGGCGCTGAGGCTGCGGGTTTGAGTCACTTGATCGACGAGTGGTTCGCGCCCCCTCCGTCTCCTCCTAAGGCCAAGGTGGAGCGGAAGGATAAGGGCAAGAAGACGGAGCAGGAGGGCGACGGAGAGGTTCCCATGCCAGCGGCGAGGGACTAGTCAGGCGGTCGAGATATCGAGGGGGACGATGGACAACAGCATATTAGCTTGGCGAAACGAGATCGAGTGGACTGTCACCGGCTCATCGACTCAGAGTACCAGAGTTGACCAAATCGCCAGCAATAAAGCGATCCAAAAATGGAGGATCGGAGGATCAGAGGGGCGGCATGGGCGCGAGAAGCAAGTGTAGGGGGCATGGGATGGAGCTAATGCACGATCTGAGGATGTGTAGAGCTGTGTCTTCAAGCCCGCGTGCCCGATCGATTCATTCGCCTGTCCGCTGTACTCCATCACCTTCCCTCACCCAAAGCTCACTCATTTGACCATTTCTTCATTTTTCTCTTGTTCAGTTCTCTCCTCCTCTCTTCTTTCATCTCACTCCCTCGTTCACAACACAAACTCCACTCACACACTCTCCTTCATCACCACTCTCATCGCAGTCTACACCGCTACTTGCACAGTCCCACACTCACTCACCCTTCTTACTTCATATCCCAACTCTCTCCCTCGAGCTCCCTCCCGCACCACCATCTCGCTATCCTCTCTCACTCGCCCAAGATTCTTAGTTTGAGCCTCGGCCTTCACGTCATTCTCGGCCATGCATCTCCCACACATCCTCGTCGTCCTCACCCTCCTAGGCCACGTCGCCGCCCTCGGCATCAAGTTCAACGTCACCCTCGCCGGCTACCATTTCGAGGGCACGCTCGCCATCGGCCTCGGCATTCCCGACTCGGTGTGGAAAGAGGACCCTGCGCCCTTGGGCAACAATTCCACCGATCTCTCCTCGGGCGACCCGACTGACGCCTCGGAGCCGTACGGGCGCGTCTCACCCCCCGCAATAGACGCTCCCCTCGCGCAGATTTCATCTAGTCTCGAGGTGCGCGACGCCTCGCCGGACGACCATATTCCTCCTCATTGGAACCACATCGACATCTGCCGCCGCGGCGTCTACCGTCTCGACCAGAAGAGGACTCCACCCGCGCCTCGTCCCGATAAGCGCCGTCTCCCCAGCCGCCGTTACCTCAGGCTTGCTGAACGCGATTCTGACAATACGCTCCACGCATCCCCTAGTCCCGCCCGGAGTCCCGAGAGACCACCTTCCCCGAACTCGAAGCGCCCGTGGCTCATGGAAAACGCCCAGGCCCAGAACGAAGGAACGGGCGGGGGCGGCCCCATACGCAATGAGGCTAGGAATACGGAGGGCGTCCACGTACTCGAGCAACAGCGAGAAGTTTTGCCGCGCAGGGCCGCCAACGGCAACTCGCACACTTCCGAGAATGAAGGCCCCGGTTTCGAGACGACCGCCGATCTTGGCGTCGCGCAGGCCGAGGTCGAGGTGCAGGAGGACATTGAAATTGAATTTGCAGTCGCCGGCATCACCATTGTCGAAATCGACATTGGCGACGACGACGCTGGGCGCGAAGATGGTGCCCCCAACGTCGAGGTTGGCCGCCAGCTTGCCCCTCTCGCTCGGGGCCTTGAACTCACCGCAGCCCTTCCGTTTCTGGGAACTAGGGTCGAAATCGAGGTCGACGAGGATGCGGATGTTGAAATCGAAAGCCCTTTCGCTGATATCGAGGTCGAGGTGGAGGACGATGATGAGGTCGAGGTCGAAGTAGAGAGCGGCCCGGCCAATGCTGAAATTGAGATCGAGGACGACGAGGACACGGATGACGAGGATGACGACGCTGATGACGATGATGACGATGACGATGGTGAAGATGGGGATGATGAGGATGGTCATGACGAGCAAGATGAGGACAAGGACGAATCCGAGCCGACCCATCCCGAGCGCCGCTTGGCTTGGAGCAAGCGCGCTGCTGATGGTCAGGAGCCCGGCGCCGACGGGCATTCGGACAGCTACAGCGCCTACGATTACGACGAATCAACCTCGGGATACTCGGTTCCAGATGTCAACTACGCCGGCTATACTACCGACAATGTGCTGGCCAACAAGCGCAATGCGGACCATAGTCGTTCCCTTCTGAAGCGCTCTACCTCTGACCGCGCCGTCGGCGGGGGCACAAAAGACACGGATGGTTCTCCGGATCCCCCTCACTCCCACACTGCTCGTCCCGGTGCAGAGTTTGGTACTGTCGCCACTTCCGATGGTGGTAGTCCGACCAGCGACATATCCACTGGCTGCAACGAGGGGGAAATTCGCTGCACGCGCTTTGGCTCGTGCCTTCCTAAAACGGTCAAGTGCTGCAAGCACGGTGAGTCAGGCACTGTCCGTTAGCTGTGAGTCGGATTGATTGTAGGCAAAACCTATTGCCCCGAATCGTTCTACTGCATCAACAATGGCCAGAGCTGCTGCCGCGTCGGCAAGTGGTGCCCTCTTTGTGAGCATGTGATGGTTCAGCTTAATTAACGCCAGATGTCACAGGCACCATAAAACGCGGCTCCCTCGACCTGGTGAACGTTGTGAAGGCCGGCGACTCACGTCTCGGAGACTGGGCCTTCCTCGTTGCCATGGATTTCAACCTGTGATCGTGGCCGTCAGCCACGACACCGGATCACTGTTTATTTTCGAAGAAGATAGGAGGGAGAAGCAGAACGTTATATAATGAAGTTGCAGAACTCGGGCGCTGTATCTCTGTGGCACGTTCGTCCCATCCAGTGCCCAAGATCTATGTCGCAGAGGTAGCCCATGACTTTTAATGGAGGTCAGTTTCAATGTTGGCGCTCTGTAGCTGCGATGTTGTCCTCACGGCGGCGCGCGGCAGTCTACTGTACCTGGGCAGAGAATTTACTCGGGTATTGCTTCATCACATTAAATTCTGATACATCAGGATATAGTATGAGGTATGTACGTAAAGATATTCCAGCGTGCTGCATTCTGCAGCTTAAGACAGTGCACGAGAACGTGACAGGTCGTTCATCACTCAACAGTCATTCAAAGGAGGGTGGAGAAGGCGACGAGCGCGGCAGCGACCGCGCCGCCCGACACAGCCAACGACGAGAGGGCCTACCGTCAGTCTCTCACACGTCTGCGTTCGTCCCTCCTCACCCCGCTGCCGATGCCGAACCTCTTGGCGCAGTACCGCTTGTTCGTGGTCATGTTGAGCTGCGCGGCCTCGGAGAGCTGCGTAGTCTCGCGCGAGCACTTGTAGCACTCTGCGACCTGGTCCTGTTTCTGCCATGAGCTGCGCCCTTCCGCGCACGCACCTCGCACAGCCGCTTCTCGAGCGCCTCGGGTCTGCTCATACACTCAGCCACGCTCTTGCAGATGTCGTCTACGCGGATCACGCAGCTGCTGCAGCTCTCCACACCCCAGGGGGCGACGGGGGCCTCGGGCGCAGCGTACGTGTACGTCTCGCCGGCGTAGGTCGTGACGAAAAAGCTGGGAGAGGCGGAGGCGGAGGCGGAGGCGGGGGCGGGGGCGGGCGTCACCGACGCGTTTGGGGCCGCGGACGACAGCGTGCCGTTGTCGAACTGGCGCGCCGTGAGCTCGGCGCCGAAGTCGAGGCGCAGCTCGGCCGGGAGGTACAGGCTGCGAGGGAAGGGCGTGGCGGCCGCCACAGTAGCTGCCATCAGCGCGGCCGCGACACACCTACCGAGGAGGAGGGTGGAGGCGAGCATTGGAGCATGGGGATGAACGCCGAGGCCGTCAGCTGTTCTTAAGTATCCGCGAGCGTGCAGCTGGTCCGTGTTCATGCCGGCGCGAATAAGCGGAGCGCACGTCCTGAGCGCCGACCTCTGCCGCCAAGCCGATGGCGCACGGAGCCGTGAGCGCGGCACCCTCGGCTCTTGGAAACTTCGGCGTCACGAGCCCGCCGAGGCAGCACCGCTATCTCGGCCGGCGCACGTGACCCCTCGCATATCATCCCCAACCGCTGTCCCGTTGCCAAGACTGTGAGCTGTGCAAGCCCCGCGGGACGACTCAATTCCCCGCCTCCACCACCGCGACTGCTTTCCGGACGATCTGTTCCTGGCCTAAACGCCACCGCCCATCGCCGGACCTGAGCCTCATCGACAAGGTCACGTGCACGAGTGGCGAACCAACTTCCTCCGTCCGCCGAGCATGCGGACTGTTCATCACCACACGGTGTTTGAGGCAGGGAGGGCATTGAGAGGTTCAGTGGCGTCCTTGTCACTGATGGAAGCGGTCCGCCGTGTGCTGTATATTGCGTAACATGCGGTACATATGCCGCCACTTGGTCTGCATAACTAGCCAAGCGTTCAGGCAATTCGCTGGCTAGACCCAACGCCAAGCGTCCTCCGTCATCGTGTGGCTCTTGCCCGCACAGCCTTCATCCGAACCCCAATCAGCTCCTATCTACTCGCGGCCAGCATGCCAGGACAATAAGCTCCGCGGCGCCCACAACCGCGGCCACCACCTCGACCATGTCCCTCGGCGAGACCGCGGCCTTGTCGTCCGTCGTGAACTCTTCCGTAAGCTGCGCTTGTCGTCAGCTTCCCACAAGCCAAACTCCCGAAACTGACCGGCAAAAATGCGCCGCGAAGCGAAACTGCTCCACTCCCATTTAGCCCGGCGCAGCGTATCCAGCGCGTCGAGCTGACTCCCCGCCCCATGCTTCTTCGCCAGCTCGGCCAGCTGCTCGCGCCCATTCAGCTCGACCCACCAGCTGTCGAAATGCGCCTCGCTGTTGGTGGGCTGCACGGGGCCGAGGGCGTGGAGGACGAGGAAGAACGACGCCTGCAGGACGCGGTCGACATGGTCGTACCGCCGCGGCTGGCCGGCGGGCGCGTCGCGCACGATCGAGTCCTTGATCGGCTCGCCGTGGCTGAAGATCGCGTGCAGCATCGCTGACTTGGCACCAGGTATGCGGCCTGTGATTTTCGCAATGGCGGCTTCGGCATCACGCAGATGTGCGGCGAGGAGTGGGGGTGGGTGCTTGGAGTAGTCTGCGTCGTTCGGGGCCATGTTGAGGTGCTGGAGGGAGAGTGTCGCATGTCGGGAAAGAATGTGCTGCAAAGAAGCAATGGGAGTGCAGGCCGGGGCGCTTGAACGTCATCAATTCGCACGGCATCGCTGTCGTCAGCAGGCAAGAGGCAAGAGGCATGACGTGAACATACATACACATTGCGTCAAGGTAGTTCTCCAGTGCGCCAGACAGGACACCTTCACAACTCCAGCCTCGACTGCGCTTTCCACGACCATCTCAAAGTGGGAGGGCGTCTAGTAATTGGTGACGTATAATCGTGCTTTAAGTGGGTGTCAGTGACCATCCATGTCCATTCCTGCGTCATTCATAAATGCTAGCATCGGCACAAGAGCGGCCTCCTCCACGCTCATCATACATGGCCCCCAGACATCTTTCCCCACCCCGCCAGCTCGGGGCCCAGCGCCTGCCCTCCGTCGTTCCGGAAAAATGCGACAATCTCATGCAGCGGCAACGCCACACGCACCTTTGCAAACCTTGGCCCGGCACTAGCCGGCCCTGCTTGGGCGAGCAGACCGAGGGCGCGGCACTGATGAAACGCGCTCCTCAGCAGTGTGAGTGGCCAACGTGCGCGCCCACTTCCAACGAGGCGCGAGCGAGCAAAGCGGGCGTACTCGTCCTCGACCTGAGCGAGGGAGAACTCGGTGCGCCCGGCGTACGAGAGATGCTTGGCAACAATGAGCACGCCAAGTGCAGGGGCCGGGAGGCCACGCAGCTTTGCGGCGACCTCGACCTGGCCAAGTTTCGCGCCCGCCCTCGTGGGCCCAGTGCTCCACCCGCCCAACTCGAGTTGCGCGCGCACACTCGCTGCCACACCGGGCACAGAGAGGAAGTCGAGCCGGCCGCTCAGGACGGCCGTGAGCGGCTCGATGAAGGGGCGGAAGAGGAGGCGTACGTCTGTTGTGAGGGCTGCCATGCGGTCGAGGGTGGCAGAAACCGTGGGGTGTTCCAGCAGCATGTCGACAGCAAAGGCCCAGTCTTCTTGCCACTGGCGCATGTCGCGTTCCTTTGCGAGCTTTGCCTCGTCCCACGAAATCAGGGCTGAACGGAGGACAGCGCGCCATCCACGCCCTCCCGGCACGAGAGGCGAGACGACGCGCCAAATGCGATGCGAGAAGCGCGACTTCACGCGCTTTTCCAGGAGCAAGATGGTGTCGATACGAGATGTGAGGCCGACGACGCAAATTCCTCGCGGCGTGCTCTCCACAGGACCTGTTTGACAGGATTGTACAACGTCAAGGAGGCAGTAGAGGAGGGCCTGGCGGGCATGTTCAGTGAAGAGGTCAAACTCGTCGATGATGATAATGATTGCGCGCGGAGATGGCGCTTGGAGAAGTGCCAGCAAATGACTGGGCAGCGTTGTGGGTGCGTACGCGATATCGCCCGCGTCCTCCTCGACAGCCTCCTCTTGATCCTCGAAAGTCCGATTTTCTCCTTCCGCAATCTGGCGGCCCATTTCGCGGATGGCGCGGCGATCATCCGTTTGCGCTAGGCCGGAGAGCCTAACGACAATAGGCGCGTCCGCGCCAATTGGAAGATACCGGAGCGCACGCTCGACAGTCTGGCGTCAATTGCTAGCCAAAATTGCGCCGTCGCCCAGGGCATGCAAAGGACTCAGGAGCCTTGATCGGCCACTGCTTCACTCACCTTCGTCTTGCCAGTACCACGTGGCCCCGTCACCAATGCCGAGTTGCCTTCTCCCCGCTCGATTGTCCCCTTGAGAAGCGACACCAGACCTTGTAGCGCCTCGTTGTCCTCCTCGTTCGCAAAAGGAAGTGGCTCGCGTTCGGTGCCCGTGAGAGTGGCAAGGATCTGCAACACGTGTTGGCGGGCGCTTGCAGGAAGCGGGGCGATGGCCGGGCTCTCGGCCCGAGACTCAGGTAGGGGCACGTCTAAACGCACGCCAGCGTCCTCCTCGACTTCCGGCTCCGGCTCAACTTCGGCAAGCGCCCCATACTCGTCCTTCTCGTCTGTATCTTCCGTGTCCTCTGTGTCGTCGCGCCCGTAGGTACGCGCCGCCACAACGCGGCCGCTGCGAGTGGTGCGGGGTGCGTGCGCGTCGCCCTCGAAAGTGAAGTTACGAGCCTCGCGCTGTCGCCGCAGGCGCTCGTTGGCGCGAAACGCCTCGCTCGAGACAGTGTCGGCGTGGCTTTGGCTGCCGAATGCTTCAATGTCGAAAGATGGGAGAGACGTGCGCGGCTTCTTCACACTTCGCACTGCCGCGAGGGAGGCTGCCACTCGCTTGCCGGACCGCGGCGTCTCCTCGGCATCCTCCGCCGTCTTCTTGACAGGTGTTCGGGATGGTGTCGCCTTCTTGGCTGGAGATTCGGTACTGGCTGGGGTCTCCTTCTTGGCAGTTGTACGAGTTGCGCGTATCGCTGCAGCCTTGGACTTGAGAGAGCTCTTGGGCGCAGTATCGGGGCTCGATGCAACCCTCTTCTGGGGCGAGGCCTTCGCCGCGCTTGTTGTGTCTTTCGCAGTCCCCCTGGGCGTACCCCGCTTACCGTACGTAATGGGCTTTGCCGGTGTGCGAGTCGTCCTCCTCCTTGTTGTTCTGCGCTCCTCCTCAGGCGAGCTGGGTATTGGTTCGTCCGCCATGTTGCTGCTAGCGAGGAGGTGGGTGAGGAATGCGGATTTTAGTAATGCAACAACAAAGTTGGAGCGACGTTGACTTGTCTTCGAGACGCGTTCAGGCACAAACACATTCCAGGCACCGCTAAGTGGGAGGCGTATTCACCCTCACCCCGACGTCGTTCATCTACAGTGGATGCGCGAACAGGGATTCACCACAACACATTAACCATGGACCTCGACAAGCCGCTTGAAGACATGATTCCGAAACGTGGAGGTCGCGGAGGAGGTCGCGGTGGTGCGGAGCGCAAGCCCCGTCTTTCGCGCGACCGCCGTGAAGCTGCGCCGTACGCGGTGAGTTTGGAACAAGGCACAGCTGACGATAGCGTCCGTCCCCGCGCTCGACGGAGGACAAGTGGGTGCACGACGCGTACGAGGGCCGGGCTGGACGCGGCGGACACGACCTTCGTGACCGTCGCCCTCCAACGGATACGCCCGTGAGCTCGTCGCCGCGGATCGAGATATCGGGCTTGCACTACGAGGTCACCCCCGAGGACCTCAAGGTACGTTGTCATTCCTGCTCTTCTGACAACAGACCATCTTTGAGCAGGCCGGCACGATTGTGCAAGGGCCTAACATTTCCGTAAGCGTCTACCTCGGCTGGTAGCCCCAATTGCAAGCCGAACACGATCAATGAACTGAGCTCACGCGCCTTCCTATTTGTTTGCTCACGTGCGTTTCTACAATGGACGGGCTAACAGGCAGTAGTACGACCGCTCTGGACGTTCCACGGGATCTGCGATTGTCGAGTACGCGACGCCGCAGATGGCCAAAATCGCGATCAACAAGTTTGACGGCGCGATGACAAAGGGTGCGTGGAACCAGCCAGGAGGGATTTTAGATCTCGAGGAAGCGCGAGAATGCGAGGCGCTGACAGCAGGCCAGACGATCGCGATCAAGCTCATCGCTCCGCCGCGCGCTCCGAAGGCTGACAAGGCTGAGTCCTCGCTCCTTGCGCGCCTCGGCGGTGGGTCCCTCAAAAGCCGGATCGGCGGAGGTGGCGGCGTTGAGAGTGACTCGCGCTCGCGTCGCGATGAGCGCCCGCGGGACCGTCCTCAGCGCGGCGAACGCGCCGAGCGCGGTGACCGTGGCGGAAGGGGCGGGCGTGGCCGGTGCGTGTCTACTTCAGCCTGCCTTTGACTTTCTGAAGCTAACGTCAGCGGAGCTAAGCCCAGGGCGGAGCGCAGGAAGCCGGCCAACGCTGACGATCTTGACAAGGAACTTGACGGGTTCATGGACAAGTCGGGGGACGTCAGCATGGCGTAGACAACGAAGCAGAGTAACCTGTGTGCCAGAATGCGAATGCAGGCACCGAGGGGCTTGCTCACTTCTGATGTCTGATGAAGTGCGATGTCCGAGGCGAAGAAGCCTCACAATCAGAGGATGATGTGGCGGATGGTCCTCGCCTACTAATGATCGCCATCATGTTGTGCGCCAGTTGCATTGATTTGCACCTATGTGCTGATACTCACTCACCTCATCACAAATATAACCTGTCTGTGTGCGCATGCTCTTTCTCCCCATCTCTACATACATCCGCCTCCTAGTTCATCTCGCCATCTTTCTCTCCATCCATCTTTCCATTCATCGCTCTGTCCTGCCCACCTACTTCACCATAACTTCAGCTGTCAATCTCTTCATCTCTCCAGCTCTCCGCCCCTCACTCTCTCCCTTCTCCATCCCTCCATCTCACCCGCGCCGACGTCATGACCATTTTCAAGACGCGTGAGAAGTTCATTGCGCGTGTCAACTATCAGCACGTACCCATGATTCCCCCACGTCCACCAACGCCACCCGAGATCCCAGCAAACCCGCCCACGTTGGAGCAGCAGCAAGTTTTGAACCTGAAGGATGGCGATCAACCAAAGGAGACGCAGGTGGTCAATACAGTCACGCTGCAAGAGTTCACGCAGGCGCAACAGGCGACACGGGACTCCCGCCGTTCTGTTCACAGCTTCCGCCATGCGCCTATTACAGAGGCGCGGCCGTCGGCTCAAGCAAACCCTCACGCTCGCCAAACACCCAATACCCTCAACGCGAACGAGACACACACAACACAGTTTGCCTACAACACGCACCTCTCTCAACAGTACGGATGGGGGCAGCCGACCCACGCTCGTAGCCCTGGCGCGCACCACGGGCAACACCATCAGCGTGCGTATACGAACTGGGCGCAGGCGACCCAACCAGCTCCGAGCACCACAGAACGTCAGCATGCCTCCATGAACTGGGCCCATCAACCGGCCCAGGTCTCGAGCAATGCAAATATGTATCCGCACCAGCAGGCACATGCCCCCCAAGTTTTTGCGTCGCAAGCTTCCGCCGCCCCTCCCACAATCGCTCAGCCGGTCGCTGTTGGCGGGATTTTTCCTTACCGCTGTGGCCCCTCGCCGCAGCCGCCCGCCCCGCGGGCCTCACAGCCGCAATATCTCGCTGTCCCTCAGGCTCCAGTGGCTCAACACGCCCCAGCCACCCAGCCCGTTCACTACTACGGAACGGCCCCGTCGTGGAACCCCACTTACCAGGCCTTGCCGGCGCAGTACCCCGCCTACCAGCAGGTCCCAGCAGCTCAGGGGACGGCAGCCCTTCCGCAAGCCCAGACTTATAGGAAGCCTTTGCCGCGGCCCCCCGTTCCGCAAGCCTCATCGCAAAGCTTCGTCGCATACTCTGGTCAACGATATGAGACGCCCTCGCCTTGGCAGCCCTCCCTGCAGGCAACGCAACCGCAATACCCCACAGCCCAGCCCATGGCGCAGCAGGCTCCGCAATACCCCGCCGCCCAGCCCGTGGCGCAGCAGGCTCCGCAATATCCCACAGCCCAGCCCATGGCGCAGCAGGCTCCGCAATATCCCACAGCCCAGCCCATGGCGCAGCAGGCTCCGCAATATCCCACAGCCCAGCCCATGGCGCAGCAGGCTCCGCAATATCCCACAGCCCAGCCCATGGCCCAGCAGGCTCCGCAATACTCCACCGCTTATCAGGCCCCAGTAGCTCCCAATCCGTTAGCCTCTCAGCAAGCCTACGCTGTCCAGCCTATGGCCTACTGTAGTAGGCCCTTGCCGCAGCCCCCAACCCAGCGGACCCACGCCGTCCAGCCTTTCGCCAACCATCAGTCGTCCTTGCCGCCGGCGGCAGCTCCTCAGGTCTCCTCGCACGCCATCGCCGGCCAGTCTGTCCACAACTACGCGATGCCCTCGTCACAGGCGTCCTCGCAGCAAGCATCGGCCACCCCAACCGCTTATAACTATGACGTGCGCCCGCCGCACCCGTCCAGTTCGCAAGCCTGGCTACAGGCACCCGCCTCTCAGACCGCTCACAGTTATGATATGCCCTTGGCGCAACAGTCCGGCCCGCAGACTTGGCAGCAAGCATCGGCCACCCCGACGGCTCACACTTATGATGTGCGCTCGCCGCACCCGTCCAATCCGCAGATTTGGCAGCAACCCCAGTCCGCTCACGGTTATAGTACGTCTTCGCTGCAGCCGCCCGGCCCGCAGGCCCAACAGCAAGAATCCCCCGTCCAGCCCGCCCAATACCATCAGCCGACGTCGCCGCAGCCGTCCGCTGGGCAAACGCCAGTGCAGACTGAAACAGACCCTGTCCCACAACGCTTGGAGTTGCCCTCCACGTATCACGAGCTGCGTTCGATGACTACCGACTCCCGGACCCAGGAGTTTTTGGGAACTTTGGAGGCACTGCCGAGCGTCGAGTCCCTCGTTGGCCCCCGACACTCGACCTCGGTGACGATGAGGATGGCGCAGTATCTCCTTAGAGAAGAGGAAGAGGAACAGCGTAGGGGGATGGGAGGACCGCCTGCAGATTAGTAAATATTGTTTATGTTTATAAAGGCATGTGTTATATGGTATGAGCAAAGGATACTCCGGCTGCTTTGGTAGCGACGCTTGCTTGGGCCCGGAGGAAACAGGCCGCGCACGTCTGCCGCCCGAGACAGGAAGCTGCTCCTCCCTCGCGCCGGTCGGCGCGGAATCCGCGGTGGACGGAGGCGATGTGAACCGAGGACGTGACGAATCGACGCCCGTGCGGGCATGCGCCGTTTCAGTGTCCTCGCGGTATCACAGACGTGTGTGATGTGTTGGTGGCGAGTCATTGTTTCCATCAACACTCCAAGTATATCGTGCTGGTAAGTCGTAAATCTGACGCCCATCGCACTCATGACCAGCGTCACCAGCGACCCCCCGTCGGCTTCCGACACCAACACAGCTCCCAAGCTCCTGAGGGTCGCCGAGAACGAGGAGCCTCAGCTTCAGCCTGCGCCTCAACCCACGCCCGAGCAGCTCGAGCCAGCCCTCCAGCCCGCGTCCTTGCCAGAGTCCCCCAACCTCCTCCCCCTCGACCACCCCACAAACGCGCGATACCTCTACGCCGCGCGCGCCGCCATCATGGCCGCGGACGCGTACTCGCACTCCCTCTTCCGCACGCGGGCCGAGACTGTCCCCTCGATGAGTATGGGCCCACCCCCGCCACCGACACAGACTCTGCACACGCAGACCCAGCCTGAAGACCAGGAGGTGTCTTGGACCCTCCCGCTCTGCCCCGACACGGCGGGGCGCTGTGAGTCGGGTCCGCGTCCGGGGGACGCTGACGCCAGCGTACTGCCTCCCCACCATGTTTAATGGGATCGTGTGGTGCATGCGGTGCCGCGGGAGAGTGCGGGTGTAGGACTGTGCTTGTAGCTAGATGAGGAGGCGGTGAATGGGGCTGATGAAAGCGGCGTGATATGAACGGTCAAGGGTGAGCGATCAGTGAGATGAGGTGAGCCAAGCAAGCATCTGGTGGCGTCAGTACAGGGCGTGCAAAAGGACGACCGCGTCCGAGGTCAGAAGAAGAGGAAGACTGCGGCTTGTCTCTCAGATGCACCATGCTCGGTGCCGCCATGCCTGAGTAGGAGTTGCGGCATTGTTATTGTTTTTGCGACGTAAGAGGTACGTGAAAGGGTGAAAGAGGAGTAAACACAAGAGGATTGTAACGTTGTGGTTTGACCATGGGATGGGTTGTGGCGATCAATCCAGAGGGGGCCCACCACTCCACCCAATTAGGTTCCGCTGAGCAAGTTGTGTATTTGTTGTGGTCGCCACCAACGCCGCGTGGCCGCGTTCCTACCTCCACAAGCGATCTCGCTCTTCTCCACCTTCTCCACCGTCGTGCTCTCTCGCGACGCTCCGCTCCTTGCTCGCTCCTCGACGCCCCTCGCTCGCTCTTTGCTCCTCGCTCTACATCTCTTTTATCCTGCGACTCCTCCGTTTCCTCTCTTTTTACTCTCTTCTTCTTCATCTTCATCTCTCCTCCCACTCTCATTCCCTCTCTTCTTTCGCTTCTCTCTCCCTCTCTTCATCTTCCATCCCTTCACTCTCCATCCTCGCTCCATCAACTCATTGCTCACTCCTCCTGTCTCCATCACTGCACTTGTTTGCTTCCCTCATCGTCGCCGACACACGGCCGTCTTGGGCCTCGCGCCTTGTCTCCCTCCCGTCCTCACTCGCTCGAACTGTTGTCAAAACAACCCTCCACTATTCACTCCACCATCCAACCCCTCCCCCGGGACAAGACACTCCCATAACGTCCCCCAGGCGTAAGGCCGATCAACGTCGACGGCTCATACACCTTTGGACATCACGCATCCCATCACTTCCCCCACACAGTCTCCTGTATGCTCGAGCTTATGTCGAGCCACGACACAGACTTCACCCGCAGGCTCCGAGCCGTTGCCTCGGCCTCGCCAGGCCCATCACGAACCAAGCGATCGCACCATCCATCCCGAGATTTTGACCGCGATGTATTTGGCGAGATTGAACCGCCAGCCGCGCGAGGTACAAGCCCAAAGCTCAAGGAAAAGGGCAAAGCCGTCGAGCGAGACTATGGAGACCGGTATGTCAACACTGCGTGGCTTGGTCTGACCGCAGGTTCATCCCCACACGCGAGGAAGCAGACATTCACACAGCGTACTCGCTCCTGACCGAGGATGGGGGATATCACAACGGACTGAACAAGCCGCGCACACGCGGAAAGAATGTCGCCAGCTTGAGCTCGGATGCAGAGGCCCGAAGGGGTGCGTATCTTGGCTCCTCCATCGTCCATGCGAGCAGTATGCTGACCCCGGCAGAAGAAGTGCACAACACCTTCTCTCATCTTCTGAAGATAGAGTTGTTGCCCGGATCCATCACTCCGTCTCGATCCACATCGCCAACCGGCAGGCCGTCACCATCTCGCCTCGGGCGTGGGCGCAACGTTGTCACCTTCACCACATCAAATCACCAGAACCTTCCAGTGTCCAACGCTCCACAATCGAGCGCTGGGACGACCCCCTTGCACCATCACCCACCACCCGGCGTCACGGGCGATCGAGCAGACCGAGAAATGTCACCCGCTTCGCACCTTCCTCCGCTCCCCTTGCACGCCCCTTCCACCCCCACATCAGGTCACACACGTCCACCAGGAGCCGGGCCGAGCTCCAACCAGGCTCGCGCACACCAATCGCAGGTCGCGCTCACGTCTGCAGCCGCCGGGGCAGCTACCCCACCCAGTCGCAAGATCGCATACTCTCCTCCACCAGGTAGAGCGTCGCCGTCAACGCCTTCCAAGAAGCGTGTCTACACTTTCTCCTCACCCGCGTCAAAGAGGATGGCAGAGCTCACAAATGGCAACAACCTCGACGATATGGGTCATGAGCGGTATAGTCTCAGTCCTGTGGGGCGTAGCACTCAGAGCGTCCTCCTCAGTCCACGCAAGAGCGTAAGACAAATCTCCCGAACCCCCTTCAAGGTCCTCGATGCGCCCGAATTGCAGGACGACTTCTATCTCAACCTTGTGTCCTGGTCGCAATCCAACGTTCTCGGTGTTGGGCTTAACAGTTGCGTTTACCTGTGGAGCGCACAAACCAGTAGAGTCACCAAGTTGTGTGACCTGGTTGCCTCGCAGGGTGAGGATGGAGGAGATCATCCGCCTGACTCTATCACTGGATTGGAGTGGACGAACAAGGTAGGAGATTGGTCCAATGTCGTCGAGCTGACACTAAGGGGAGCACCCTCGCTATCGGTACCGCTCGCGGAGTCGTCGAGATCTGGGACGCCGAGTACTGTAAGCGTATCCGAACAATGACTGGTCACAACGGACGAGTGGGCTGCCTCGCATGGAATCACAACATCCTTTCCTCTGGTTCGCGGGATCGCACCATCCTTCACCGAGATACGCGCATGCCACAACACTACATGCGTCGCTTGTCTGGACACCATAAGCAGGAGGTGTGCGGTCTCAAGTGGAATCCCGATACGGATCAGCTGGCTAGTGGTGGCAACGACAACAAGCTGTACGTCTGGGGTGGTACGGACAATCGTCCCACATGGCGATTCGGTGAGCATCGTGCTGCCGTCAAGGCAATTGCTTGGAGTCCCCACCAACGAGGCGTCCTTGCCAGCGGTGGAGGTACCGCCGACAAGAAGATTCGCTTCTGGAACAGCTTGACGGGAGGCCTCGTGAGCGAGTGGGATACTGGGTCGCAGGTGAGTCAACAGTCTGAATCTCGACATAAAAGTGATAAGAGTTGACACGCAGGTATGCAACCTCATGTGGTCTCGCAACTCGAACGAGATTGTCTCCACTCACGGCTACTCGGCTGGTCCGATCCAGAACCAGATCCACATTTGGCGATATCCCTCGATGACCCAGGTGGCCACGCTTACAGGTCACACGTTCCGTGTACTTTACCTCGCCATGAGCCCTGATGGACAAACTATTGTCACGGGCGCTGGTGACGAAACGCTTCGATTCTGGAATGCGTTCCAGCGGCCAAGCGGAGAAGGTCGCGTCAACCTGTCGTCTGGAGGCCCAAGTGGCCTGAATCCATTTGCCAAGTTGCGATGATCATGATGAAGTTGAAGAGGTGGAAAATGGTATCTCGTTATAGTAGTCTGACATTCCGGTTCTCGTTCCATGGCTTATTAGTCGTCCACCTGTATTTAGCATTTATGACTCCATACATCCATGCATGGTCGTGTCTCATTGAGTGTAAAGTTGCGGGGTGTCGAGTTGTCGGCTGACCTGCAGATCAGTATAGTTGAGGTCCTGGGGGGTCCTGGGTGGGGACCTTGGAGACGAGTTGGTATCCAAGTTGATGCAATCAAGGACGACTGGTTGCTAGCGTTATAGAGTTGTGAGTGATGGTTATAAAGTGATCAGCAGACGATCAAACGAGGTGGAGGTGGAGGTGGATCGTACTGGAGAGGGATGTGGAGGTGGAGGTGGAGAGCATGGAGAGGGAGAGAGTGATCGAGAGTCAGGGTGCAGGCACCACAGGGTCTTTGATTAACTGCTGTTGCCACTCACTTCACTCAGGGTGCAGCATCAGCGGCAGTTCAACGGCAGCGACGCGATCCGGGCAGCGAGCAAGCGACTGCAAGCGACTTGGATGAGGTGGGCAGCATGGGCAGACAGATACCTCCTTCGACAAGCCAACTGTGGTACAGTTGAACAGACGTTTCATGCTCTCAACTGGCGCAATCATGGTTTGATCCATGCATCAAGTGATCCAGTGGTCAATGCCAAGAGGTGACTCGCTTGATGATGTGGAGGGAGGCCGAGCGAGGAGCGAGGCCGAGGGGTACCGGTGACCGTGCGCAGATTGCTCGTCACCACTTGCTGCGCCCTCCCACGCATCCGCGCCGCCGAGCTTGCATTTTCCTTCAGACATCCACACCGATCATTTCCCTCGTCACTAGCCTCACTCTCCTCCATCCCATATCTCACCCACTCTTCCACTTCCATCCTCTCTCTGGCGTCGTCAACCATTGCTCAAAGGAGACAAAGGAGAGGACCGAGGTGAAGAAAGAGAGGATCAGATCAAAAGGACAGTCGGGTCCCGCCCATCAAGGCACCGATCCACAATCCACAACCCACGGCTTCACGTGCAGCCCTCCTCCGATCCTCCTCCCTCCTCCTCCTCTTTCTCCTCCGCCTCGGCTCTCATACCCTCCTCCTTCTCGCTCCTCCTCGGCGACCTCGCTCTCGTACTCTACAGTACTCCTCCGCCAAGCCTCCGGCCCGTTCCCCCGCTTCACCTCACCACACACCCATTGCTCCTCGCTTCCATCCCACCATCATCATTCAGCAACCCTCTCACCTCGACACTTCTCCATCCACCCCCTCCACATTCATTCTCATAAACTTCAGTGGTTAGTCGACTAACCTGGTTACCCCTTGTCTCGCCGCTTGTTCGCAGTCCCCATGACTGCGAGCTTATTCTAGGCAGCCGACACTGATACCTGTCCCTTCAAGCAACACCGAGACTCCAAATTCCAACCCAACCCGTGACATCACTCACTTTCGACTCCCCGTCGACAACCCCACCCACATACTATCCAACGTTCTTCCTCACTTCCCGCTCACTCTCACTCTCACTCTCTCTCTCTGTCCAACTTCTCTCTCGCTCTCTCTCTCCTTGCCGCCCTACCCCCTCCTTCCATCGACTGCTCTCGCCTAGCTTACGGCCATGGCCCCATTACCAAGCAGCGCAGGCCAGGGCTATGTCCCAGGAGAGTTCATGACACAGCCCGACCTCAACAACCCAAAGCAACCGAGTGTCGGTGACCCGCAACATCCCACCAACCCCGCTTCCAGTCCCCATGTTAACAACTTCTTGCCCGGCGCCACACTAATGGCGTCGCCCCTCGAGGAGAAGAACTTGGGAGCGCCGGGTATCATGGGTCCTGCGTCAAGTGACGCCGGCTCCAATGGCACTTTCAGCCCCGCAGGCAGCCAGCCTTCACTGTCCGGCGACCACCTCGGTAACGGGCAACAGTCCATCGACTCTCTCCACCTCCCGACTCCCGGAGGCGAGGGTCCCGATGGACAGTATCCCGGTGTCGTGGGCGGGTTGGGCTTCGACGCCATCAACCTCCAGTTTGACGATTCAATGGCAGGCATCTTGGACCCCAGCGCGCAGGCGTCGTACCAGGCTTCCTCCTCGGCGGCCCCTAACATTGCGCCGTGGGAGCTCGACATGCCCTCGCCCGCACCAGCGCCTACACCTAGGCAACCATCGGTCGCCGCTGTCAACGTTGCTCCCTGGGAACATGAGCCTCCTTCAGCACCACCCTCGCAAGCCGGACCGCCCGAGGCACCACCTTCCCTCCCCCCATCGGCTAGCTCGTCTTCCCCTTCGGACACTAACGCCGCCCCAACGCCTGAGGCGATCGCGCAGGCTCAGCAGGAGCGAAAGCACAGTCACTTCCCCCGCTTCCTCCGCCGACATGACAAGACGAACGAAGACGACGATGCCAGCTCATTTCAGAACTACAGCATGGCCCCTGGTTCGAACGCTTCGATTCGCTCGACATCCACATCCAGTCTGTTGGCAGACGGCGCCCAGACGCCGACCAACAACCGCTCCCAATCGTTCAAGGGCAGCCCGCGCGCTGCATCGCCACCACCCACGGTCATGCCTGGGAGAGCAACGAGCATCGCCAGCACCGGCGGGCATGGTCATGTCGACCATTCACACACCTCACGGCTGCGACCGTTTGGGAGTGTCGCGGCAGGCATGTCTGGAGCCCCCAATGCCCAAGCTGAGGGGAGCGGAAAGAAGGGAGGGAGGCTGTTCGGCGGACTCTTCAGCCGCAAAGGTGGCCGAAGCACGTCCAATCCGACACAACAGCATCCCGAGCCTCCTCAGTCGAGCGGCAGGAGGATGACTGGACAGTCGAGGATGTCCGTGTCAACGACTGCCTCGTCGCTGCGCAAAGAGAGTATAGGGTCGACGCAAAGTACCGGCTCGCAGTGGTCCTCATCGTCCAACACTCCGCCTTCCACAACTGCGCGCTTACCTAGCTTCAAGTCTGATGGTGGTATCTCGCCCTTGCACGAAGACAGTGAGCCAGAAGTCGAGCGCCCAGACACAGGTATCCACCTTGACACAAACTTTGACGACATGGACGACATTGTTGACCAGAATCTCAAGGGTGTGCGCCCCAACGCTTTGGGATCGATGGTTGCACACGATCCATCGACATACAACCCACTAGGGGCGTCAACCACAAGTGCCATGGCAGGCACTGGTGTGCCCCGCAACGTGCTGGAGACGAGCAATGGACAAGGCCTATCCTCCGGACAAGGTGCTTTCAGTGGACCTGGGCCCGCCGATGTTTCGCCGGGCGGGACACCATTGTCGCCGTACCAGGTGTCGCCCAAGCACTCTTTACAGGCATCTACAGCGGCACGCCGCCCGTCGCAGCTTCGGAATGTGAGGATACACTCGATAAGCTCAGAGATCAGCGATGTGTCATCATTAGGCGGGCCTATAGCCCCGTCATGGGCGATGGGCATGACAGGCGACCCGACCATTTTCAACAATCCGTTCGAGCGACAGGGCTCTATTACGTCTATCCCGGAGGGTGGCATTGCACCCATCCGCGAAGGAAGTGTGCCGCCTTCCCCAGGAGCATACACTGGTCTCGGAGGCGACCCACCCAGCCTGAGCGGCAGCCTCCACGGTGCTGTTCCAACTATCTCACCGTTCGCGGGCGTGGCCGCAAATTGGGCTGCTCCCGAGTCATGGGGCGTGGAGCAAGATGACGATGCAGGCGACGAGGACAGCGAGTCTAGCAGCGGCACGGAGGGCGACTGGGCCCACGACGGCGACCATGTGCAGACTCCTACGGCTGAGGGCGCACTCTCCGACGCGGAGGGTGATGGGCCTGGCACTTCACCCGTAAAGCAGCGGGCAATGAGCATCTGGCCTCTCAAGCGTGGCGCCGGCCATGGCGAGGACAAGGGTCCATTGGTGAGACTGATGCTCTCGGCACCGACTAACCACAGTACTTTACGCGCATCTACCGCGACGACGGATCTCATGACATTCTACAGTTCCCGCTGCACTTCACTGTGACTGAGGTCATCAACACTCTGACAGGTGGGCATGGCAGCAAGAAGGTCCAGACCGCGATGAAGCTATACATCCGTGAACGAGGGCAAGATCGACAAATGCAACCATGGGAGCGGCCTATGGCACTGCAAACACGACGCCTCATACAGGCCGGATACACCGATCACGAACGGCTGGACGAAATCGGCAAGGAAGACATGTCAATCCTGTGCCGCTTCATCTTCCAGAAGCCAGTGCTGCCCGTCATGAACCCGGAGGAGGAGAGCTCATACGAGTCGTACGAGTTCATCGACCTCTCCGGCCGCGACCTCCAGGTCATCCCGATCTTCCTGCATCAACATGCTGACCAGATTATTATCCTAAATGTGTCGCGCAATCCCATGACGGATATTCCGCTCGACTTCATCCAGGACTGCAAGAGCTTGAAAGAGTTGCGCATGTCCAACATGGCGCTGAAGCGTGTGCCAGCCAGTATCCGCATGAGCACAACGGTCGCGAGGCTGGATCTGTCCTGTAACCGCATTGCCGACCTCGAAAGTTCGCAGTTGCACAGTATTGCCACTCTCACGTCGCTCAAGGTGCAAAACAACCGCTTGAGCTCGATCCCGTCGTACTTCTTGCAGATGACGGCCCTCAAATACTTGAACATTTCGAACAACAACTTTGAGGAGTTCCCCACGATCGTGTGTGAGATGAGCAACCTCTTGGACCTTGACGTGTCGTTCAACAATATCTCGGCGCTGCCCGACGACATGGCCAACCTTCGATCCCTCGAGCGTCTGATCTGTATCGGTAACGAGCTCACCGAATTCCCACAGTGCTTCAGCACGCTTCAGAGCCTACGCGTGCTGGACGTACGGCGGAACAAGCTCACGGACCTGACGCCGGTCTATGCTCTGCCAAATCTGACGACGTTGCGCGCGGACAGCAATCACCTTGTAACGCTCGATACACAGCTCGGATCCAAGGTACGCGACTTCAGTGTGCCGCACAACTCGATTACGCGGTTCACGCTTGCTCCGATTGCTGGCCAAGTTGTTGCGTATGCCCTCACGCAGCTCAACCTCTCGCACGGCAAGCTGTCGGGCCTGGACGACCAGGCACTGGGCGAGCTGGTCAACCTCACCGAGCTCAATCTCAGCTTCAACCAATTTACGCGCCTACCGTCGACGCTCGACAAGCTTGTCAACCTCGAGGTGTTCCTGTGCACGGACAACATGCTTGCGTCGTTGCCTTCGTCCACGCTCGGGCGGATGCAGAAACTGCGTCTGTGCAACATCCACAACAACAACCTCAAAGAGGTGCCCGAGGATATTTGGCTATGTGGTTCGCTCGAGGTTGTCAACGTCTCCTCCAACTTGCTCGACACGCTCCCCGACCCACCCGCTGAATGGTACGAGAAGCTCAAGGCGATCCAGGCTGAGAGCGACACCATGCGCAAAATGTCGACCGTGTCGGCGCTGACCAATGTGTCCGACCGGTCACAGATGGTGCCCCCGGCCGGGACGTCGCTCCGGCGTCTATACCTCGGTGACAACCGGCTGACGGATGACGTCTTCCACCAGGTGCAGCTCTTCACGAATCTCAAGCGTCTCAACGTTAGCTTCAACCAGATCACTGAAATCCCTCCGTACACGTTGCGCCACTGCGCGTGTCTGGAGATGCTGTTCCTTTCAGGCAACAAGCTTACGAGTCTTCCTTCCGAGGATCTCGAGATGCTCACACAGCTGCGCGTGCTGCACCTCAACGGCAACAAGCTGCAGACACTTCCCTCCGAGCTCGCAAACCTGAAGCACCTCGAGCACCTTGATGTCGGTTCAAACGTGCTCCGCTACAACATCTCGAACTGGCCGTATGATTGGAACTGGAACTGGAACACGGCACTGCGATACCTCAATCTGTCTGGTAACAAGCGTCTCGAGATCAAGCCGACGGGCGCGCAGGACCTCGGAGCGCACAATGCGCAATATGGCGCGACGACGCACCGCCGCGACCTGTCCGACTTCAGCTCGCTCACGCATCTGAGGATACTGGGACTGATGGACGTCACGCTGCGTATCCCGCTGCTTCCCGATGAGTCGGACGAGAAGCGTGTGCGCACATCCTTCTCGGATATCAACAACATGAAGTACGGCATTTCCGATACACTCAATTCGATCGACCATCTGTCCATGTTCGACCTCGCCGTGCCGCATTTCCGCGGGAGCGACAAGGAATGTCTCTTTGGCATGTTTGGAAGATTTGCGCCACAGGTGCCGTCCGGCAAGATCCCGAGATTCGTTCAGCAGCACATCTCCGTCGCGCTCATGGAGCAGCTGCAGACGCTCAATCCGGAAGAGGCTGTGACCGAGGCTCTGCGACGGACATTCCTGTTCATGAACAAGGCCGCGTTTGACACTCTCTCCACCCTCGAGCAGCGCAACCGCGAGATGAACGGCATGGTGACGACTCACCGGTCCAACCTTTCCTCGCAGTTGCGAACGGGCGCGTCCGGCGCAGTCGTGTACGTTGTCGACAAGACGCTGCACGTTGCCAATGCCGGTGACATTCTCGTCGTGCTCTCGCGCAAGGGCGAGGCCGAGCTGCTCGGCAAGCGGCACGACCCGACCGATCGCGAGGAGACGGCGCGTATCCGTCGTGCTGAGGCGTGGGTCTCGCCCAAGGGTCTCGTCAACGACGACAAGGAGATCGACATTTCCCGCGCCTTCGGCTTCTACCACTCCCTGCCTGCCGTCAATGCCAGTCCCGAGATCCGGACACGACAGCTGCAGGAGACGGATGAGTTCATTATCATCGGCAACTCCGCGCTGTGGAAGTGCACGTCGTACCAGACGGCTGTGGACATTGCGCGCACAGAGCGTGACGACCCCATGATGGCAGCGCAGAAGCTGCGCGACTTTGCGCTGTCGTACGGTGCCGAAGGCAGTATCATGGTCATGGTTGTCAATGTCTCTGACCTCTTCGGCCGGCCTGGTGGGCGTGGGCGTGCCTTCACGGGCGGCCCTGCGGACGACGCGCAGGTCGCGCGTCGTCGTCGCGGTGGCGAGCAGGAGTTTGGTGATCGCACCCTCAACCGGCTGCAGCAGGAGATCGAGCCGCCGACGGGCACGGTTGCGCTCGTCTTCACTGATATTGTCAACTCGACAGTACTGTGGGAGACCAACCCCGGCATGCCGACGGCGATCAAGATGCATCACAACCTGTTCCGCCGCCAGCTCCGTCTCGACGGTGGCTACGAGGTGAAGACGGAAGGCGACGCGTTCATGGTGTCGTTCCAGAGCGTGACCGCGGCGTTGTTGTGGGCCTTCAACTGCCAGATCGGGCTGCTGCACCTCGAGTGGCCACGAGAGCTGCTCGACAGCGAGGACGGCAAGGAGATCTGGGACTCGAACGGGACCCTCATCCACCGCGGATTGCGTGTGCGCATGGGCATCCACTGGGGCACTCCTGAGTGCGAAAAGGACCCAATTACTCGCCGTATGGACTACTACGGACCTATGGTGAACCGCGCCGCGCGTATTCAGAGCTCTGCGGACGGCGGACAGCTTATGGCATCGCAGGACGTGATCACCATCCTCCGTCAGCTGCGCGAGTACATCGAGTCGTCCGATGACCACAGCCTGGATGAGCTGCCGGCCGACACGAAGCGTGAGGTGTCGGAGCTGCGTCGCATTGGTGGCATCGAGGTCAAGGACGTGGGCGAGAAGAAGCTCAAGGGCCTCGAAGTGCCCGAGAGGCTGTCGCTCATGTTTCCCAAGTGTCTTGCAGGCCGTCTCGAGCTGTTCACGGGCCTGCGCGCGAATGCGCAGGTTACGGAGCAGAAGGCATACGCGTCCGACAAGAGCATCGACGAGACGCGTCAGTTGAGCGTTATCGTGCTGCGCCTGGAGGCCCTGTGCGCGCTCGCCAACACGCCGAGTGGAGACCGCACCCCGCTGCCGCAGGAGCGCGTTGGTGGCCCAGGGCCACGTAAAAGCTTGAGCCTCGCCCCTCCAAAACACACCCCGCCAAACCCCCACTGGGGACCGCTCATTCGCGACAACATGACCGAGGATGAGCTTGTAGATGTGATCGCGAGCCTGACGACGCGTATCGAAAATTGTCTTTCTACCTTGGTGAGTCGGCAACAGCAGCTGCAATTCTCAGCTAACCGCAGTACCTCAAACATCTCGGTGGCTTCTCGACCGTACTGGCCGCGCTGGAGCAGGCGACGCGCATCGACAAGACGATGCTCGTGCATGCGCTGAGCCTTATGAACGGCTCGATGACATAGATATCTGGATTGTGACTGTAACAGAATTATGCGTTGTTGGACTAGGCGTGGGGCAGCGCGATCGAGCGGGTGATTCCTCTGTGCTCATATGACCTTGATGACGACGATGGTGAAGACCGTGGAGCTCTGGTGCTGCATGCATGCGCATGGTGAAGCGCAACGTCGTTACAGGCACTAGGCACTTCACAGTGGCCGTGGCAATCGAGACAGCGACGGAGCACAATTCACAATCTGTCCCAAAGAGGGCTCATGAGGTGTTTCGGGAGATCCGTGTCGCATATCCGCATGCCGTAGCACAGGTCTCGCCACCTACCAGCTCATGCACGCCTCTGTCATCATCGCTCTGATCTGATCTCGGACCACGGCCGCCGTCCAACCCACTCCGCTCCGCGCACACCTCCGCTCCGCTCGTCTCCCCGCCCCCCGCGATCGGCGCCACGCGAGTGCCCATCCGACGAACCCGGCCACCCCGGCCAGACAAACAATCTCAGCTTCACCCATCACTCCCGCCTGATCTCTGCATCACCCCAACTCCACGCCCGTGGACCGCAAGCCAGCACTCGCTGCAACGCCTGGCCAACGAACTACCATGACGGCCGCGAGCGCCGCTCTGCTGTACGTGCCGGCTACATGCCCCTTTCTCCCTCCCGCCTCCCGTCCCCTATCCCCAGCTGGTGCACGCTTGCTGCGCCCGCGCCTCGCCCCTCCCACGCCTCGCTCCCCCGCGCCTTCCGGTTTTCGCGTCTCCGCCCGCCGCTCGCCGCTCACGCTGACCCCAGCCCGGCCCCACTTCTTTCGCCCACGCCGGCGTCGGTATCGTCCCTCCTCGAGAGCGCGGACGACGCCCGCGCCCATCTCATACTCGGGCATGCGCTGCGGTACGCCGTCTCGCACTCGGACGTCGACCTCCTCGGCTGGCTCTCGGGTTTGCAGGGGCAAGGAGTGAGTTCGGCCGACACACGTCTGTGCGAAGGAAAGGCGAGCACAAGGCGAGGCGAAGGCGAAGCTGCTGCGCGCGAGGGTGAGCGCGTGACGCGCGGAATGGCGGTGCGCGGGGCCGGGCCGCTCGTCGTCGGCTGGTCGATCTGTCTTGCCGCGTGATCGCCCCCCCTCTTCACCACAGCACCCCTGTGCTGGTCTCAGCTTGGCCGCACCTTGCTTTGCAGCAGCCGCTGACTCCAGGCCGATGTCCTAGACGAAGAGGTCGCCACACTGGAGGACGACGACGGGTGGGGTGTCGTCGGCATGGCGATCCAGAGCTCGTGTGGCCAAAGCGAGAAAGAGGAGGCCGTGAGATTGGTCGTCGGGCGATGGGGTGTCGACGCCGGGCCTCGCGCCGGTCGAGACCGACATGGTTGGAGTCCACTCCACCTCGCGGCGCTGCTCTCGTCCCCGCAGACCGTGTCGGTGCTGCTCAACCGCGGAGCATCGCTGTCCGCCGTCAACGATGCCGGCTTCACCCCTTTCGACCTCGTGACGGGCATGGACGGGCGCGACGACCTCGCCCTCCTGCTCGACCCATGGGCGGGAGGCACGCCGCGCACGCCCCCGTCGCCGTCGTCATCGGACGACGCGTCGAGGATTGACCCCGAGCGCCGAGCACAGATCCAACGACGAAGGATACGCGTCGCCACCCGCGCAGAACGAGCACGAAGGAGACGAGAAGCAGCGGGGGCGGCCGCCGAGCGCGAGCGCTGGGTACGCGCGCGCGCCAAGCACATCGGGGTGGACCCCACAGTGCTGTTCCCACCAAACCGGCCTGGAGAGGAAGAAGAAGAGGAAGAGGAGGAGGATGACGAGATGGAAGTGGACGAGGTGCTGGGTGGTCTGCCTGGCGATGTGCGCGCAAAGGTGAGAGTCGTCGCGGCCCAAGCTGACGCCAGGTGGACATGGACGCGTCGCTTCTCGTCTTCTCTCTCCACCAGCTGCCCGTGCTGTTCGATGTGTACATCACCTCGTACCCCCCAGTATGTCAACCACGGACAAGACGTGCACTCCCCGCCAACGCACTGTACTTGTACGCCCGGTTCGCCCACTACCGCTGCGACGAGACGTGGCTCGAGGAGTTGTTGTGGGGCGCAGTTGAGGCCATCGAGGGTGTCGTTTATGTGAGCTCCGAGTGTCTGGCGGCGACTGACGGCAGGGGAATTCAGAGGACCTGGCGTCACTCGCCTTCTGGGAGTATAACCTCACGCTGCTGTTGTATCTTCTGCGGTCAGATACGGACCTGGCCGAGGCGTGTATGTCTGCTGGCGACGACTTGCTCGTAAACTTTGAGGAACTGATAAATGCCATTCATGGTGAGTGCGACGTTGCGCCTGGGCTTATCCTAGTGTTCATTATACGCATCGCCGAGCGCAAAATCGACGAGATTTTGGAACCAGCAATGCTCGACTTCGAGGCGCTGGAAGACTTTGACGGCGTGCGCTTCGCCGACGAGTGGAATATATTCCGCTCGTTTGGGAGGAAGACGGCGGACAAGCGCGAGACTCCCCTGGCGGCAGCAGTGTTCAGCCCCCCCACGACACCGTCTAAGAGGGGAGACGGTGTCGAGTCACCACTACGCACACATCAGCGCTCGATGTCGCGACCAACGTCTATACAGGATTTGAGAGCCACTGTGGTGGCCGCCAAGGCCGAGGCCAAGGAGGTCATAGCCAACGGCATCGGCAAGGCCCAGGCCGTGCTAGGCGATAAGCCCAGCCCGCGCAAGGTCGCCGACATTCTCACTAGCGTTCTGCTCATTCTCCAATTATATGAGGTCAACCCCGCGTTCAATGTGCAGGTGTTTTCGCAGACCTTCTTCTGGATCTCGAGCGAATTATTCAACCGCATCATCACGCGCCGCAAGTACCTTTGCCGGACCAAGGCCGTGCAGATCCGGATGAACATCACGGCGCTTGAAGACTGGACGCGCGCCAACGGACTCCCGCCACACATCGCCAGCCGCCACTTCGTGCCCATCATGCAGCTGCTCCAGTGGTTGCAGTGCGCCTCGCAGATCAAGGAGTTCGACATGTTGATAGGCACAGTACAGAACCTGCGCTCTCTCAACCCTCTCCAAATGCGCCGCGCCGTCCGCGACTATCGCTACGAGGTCAACGAGGGGCGCATGGCTGACGACTGCAACCAGTATCTGCTGCAGCTCGTGCGCGACTGGGAGCAGCGGCGAGTGCACATAAGCGTACAGCAGGCTGAGGACTCTGAGACTCCGACTGCAGCGAGCCGGGACGACCACGCCATGCCGATCGAAGCCCTGTTTGACGGCTCTGTATCTCTCGCCGAGTGGATGCCCGAGACTGGGCCGGAGGCAATAGGCGAGCTGCTCGATAGCCGGCACATGCTGCCTTTCTTGATCCCCCAAGACACAGAGTTCCTCCTCGCGCGGCCACCAGCGGACGCGGCATTCTCTAACCTCATGACGGAGAAGCCACCTTTGCCAGATGGTTCGATTCCCAGCCGTCCACTGTCCGTCGCCAGCTACACGTCCACCAAACCGATGGGCTGGGAAGCACCTACGAAGAGGGAGATCTCAAAGTTGCCAGAAGACTTTTTCTCATGGATGAAGCAAAGACAGCACGCCGCGCAGCTCACAAGAGACGCGACGAGACAGCGCGAAGACACGAGCCGCATGCGCGACGACACAACTCCGGGACCCCCTGTAGTACCACCTAAAGCGGCAGCGCGGAACAGTCCAGAGACAGCCGCGGTGTCCACCCCTGTAAGGGTTCCTGATCCCCAGGGGCCAGCGACGCCGTCGACTCCGCTCGGGTCTGTTGCCGAGGATCGCGAGGTGACGCCGAACGCCGGACAGCGAATGAGTGCGACGGATCGCATGGCGCGCGTGGTTGCGCACGCTTTCGTCAACAGTCCACGCACACCTCTGCCCCAGCAGTCGGTGCAAATTACGCCCGCGGAGAGAGGCCTGGCACGTCGCGCATCGCAAGAGCTGCGTTCGTCTGACAAGCCTGTGCCCGCGCGGGAGAGCATAGAGCTGCGCTCTTCGTCGTCGCTGTCCAACAGGTCAATGGGCGAAGCACACCAAGGCTCACCGCACTATGAGCTGGGGCGGCACAGGCGCGAGAACGGGTCGATCTCTAGTATTTCAAGCGTGTCCTCTTCGCCGGAGAAGAAGCGATGGTGGCCGCAAATGGCGATGCCGAAGCAGTCGCCTCGCGTAGTCAGCAGTGCGAGCGACGACATTCCCCTGCAGCACCTCAAAGACGATGTGGTGCCTCTCGGCAGACTGAAGAGCGGCCGGCAGGACTCAGCAGACACGATCCGCGCGCGCGACGAGATGCGCGCCTAGACTGATAGATCCATGCATGCAGTTAAGGCGTGGGCGGCGTGGACGGTTGGTCAGGGCGGAATATGTCGGCGTGATCGGTCAGCGTTGGAGGGGGCGGAAGGCTGTAGCGTTAACAACACGACGCCCGATTTCCCTACACCGCACTTTGCCACCAGACTCCTCTGGTCCTCCCACCGTCCATCCCATTCTTTCCATCCACTTACTGCCAGCCATTACCACCAACTCCGCGGCTCCTCCTCTTCCTCAATCTCAAGCATTGTGACCTCCCGTTTCGTGACCTCGGGTCCGTCGTCGACCAACTCACAACGCGCGTGCGCAACGCGCGCGTCACATCGCGCCTCCTTCCCCTCCACCCATCGCTGTCTATGAGCAATGGATGACGGACGCGACGAGGTCGAGGCCGTCAAGGCGGCTCTCGGCGGCGTACGAGTTGCCAGCGCCTCCCACACACCTGTCTCCGGGCATCCGTCGCCCGCCCTCCGCCCCCCTTCCTCGGCGTCTTCACCGTACCTCAAGCCGTCCCTCAAACAGTCGCCCGCCGACCCCTCCGCAACACTAGATGCGCTATTCTCGCCCCAGTCTCCCCGCCGCTCCCCACCCTGTGTCAAGTTCGACCTCGGGTCCCCCGAACCAGAGCCGGAGGCGGAGGCGGAGCCAGAGTCGTCTGGCATTGTGTCCCGCGCGTCGTCGGCGGGACCGAGCAGGCGGAAGAAGGAGGCGCCGCCGCCCCCCACCCTCATCCCCGATCTGCCGTTGGCGTGGGATGATGCGCTGGCGAGCTTCGACTCACTGGAGCGGTGTGTGTACGAGCGAAAAGATCTAGGGTTGAGCCGCGAGCAGGACGACATGATGGTGTGCGACTGCACGTTCAATCCCAGTGAGTAACGGTGACCGCGTTGCATGCGCGTGGAGGATGCGGCCACACCAACGCGCCGACGGGCGACCGGGCGGCGCAGAGACAACCGCCTTAACCGCGGAGGGAAGGTCGGAACTGACGGCAGACGACCCATCAGGGGCGTGCGGGCACGACTCGGACTGCATCAACCGCGCCATCTTCATCGAGTGTCTCCCAAAAGAATGCAGGACGGGGAAGCACTGTCTGAATCAGCGGTACGTTACACACTCTCGCGAGACCCACGCTGACCGCAGTCTCAACAGGCGTCAGTATGCGCCCGTCGACATTGTCCTCACGGAGAAGAAGGGTTTCGGCCTGCGCGCACGCGAGGATCTACCAGCGTGAGTGACACGACAGGGGCCTTTGTCCCAGCCAAATCTGACGGCAGCGGGAGCCTCATCTACGAGTACATCGGCGAGGTGGTCGTCGAGAAGACGTTTCGCGAGCGCATGGCCGCATACGCTGCTGAAGGCATCAAGCACTTCTACTTCATGATGCTTCAGAAGGAAGAGTACATCGACGCCACCAAGAAGGGCGGCATCGGGCGCTTTGCCAACCACTCGTGCAATCCCAATTGCGAGGTGCAGAAGTGGGTCGTGGGCCGACGCATGCGCATGGGTATCTACGCCAAGCGCGACGTGCTCAAGGACGAGGAGATCACGTTCAACTACAATGTTGATCGCTATGGGTGAGTTGGAGCAGCAGTTATTCACTAACGGCAGTCACACCGCACAACCATGCTATTGCGGAGAGTACAACTGTGTTGGTACCATCGGCGGCAAGACACAGACGGACGTGGGCGGCATGGATGACCTCCTCCTTGACGGTGAGTGGCTCGGACGGCAGTGCTGACGGCAGCTTTGGGCATTCTGGACGATGTCACTGCTGGTGGCATGAAGGGCAGCAAGAAGAAGAAGTCGAGGCAACTCGATGTGGATTACAACGTGAGTTAGAGGAAATGCAAAGCTAACGCCAGCCCATCCTGAGACCCATTGAGCCACCGGAAGCACCAAAGGTTTCGGCCGCCATCCGTCAGTCGTTAGAGAACCCGCCCATGCTCAGCAAACTTCTTGACCGCGTTGGGGTGAGCTCCGCGGCGAGCGGACTCGACTGACGTTCAGATGACTGACGAGCCCGCGGTACATCGCCAGCTCATGCGACTGCACGGCTTCGGTCTAATGACGATCATCCTCACAGATCAAGCGCAGGATAGAAACATGGTCTCACTGGCACTAGAATGTTTGGAGAAGTTCAAGTCGACCATGACATATCGCAACAAGGTCGAGGACTCGGGCATTGAAGATCTGGTCAAGGTCCTCGCCGACGGAGAGGACGAGCAGATCGCAACCATCGCGAAGGACTTGCTGGCCTTCTGGTCGACGCTTGAAATGTCGTACCGCATCCCCCGCGTCCAGAAGTTGGAGTCACTCGACGAGGAGGACAATCAAAACACAACCACCATAGCGGACCACGACGCGATGCCCCGCCGCCATTTCCACGTGGACGACTTCATCAACACGCAAACAATTACTTTCAAAGCCGCGCCCGTCCGCCAAGCGTCCTTCGCGCCGCCAGCAAGGCATCGTCCGCCACCTCCCCCGCCTCTGCCGAAGCCTGTCGTTCCATCTCACGCCGCAGAGCGCTCCAAGCTCGATGCCATCATCGCGATGGCTGCGGCCAGCGCTCAGCCCATTGCAGCTCCGCCCCCCGTGGAGACTCCTACTCCCGCGAGGGTGGAGGAGCCTAGAAAACGGCAGAAGACAGCGCATAATTTCACGCCCGAGGACGAGGCCAAGAAGGAAAAGCGCCTCACGAAGCTCGTCGGCGAGGTGGTTGTCAAGAGCATGTCAAAGTACAAGGATCAGATGGACCACGACACGTTCAAGCGCTACGCCAAGGACGTAAGCACCACGCCATGACTGTCACTGACCGCAGTGCACCAACCTGCTTGTTGACAAGGAAAAGCGTGGGCGGTCGTACCAAAACCACAGACATCCGCAACTATCGGAGGAGAAGAAGGCGAAGATGAAATCCTTCACGAAAGACTATGTGCATAAGCTCCTGCGGAACCTCAAGGCCAAGGGTAAATTACGCCGTACGACCTCATCAACGTCAACACAGGCGAGGGATCACTCTCCCAACACACCAGCGATGACCCCTTCGCGCATGGGCATAACGCCATGGGACACGCCAGCGAAGGGCGAGAGTTCGGCAGCGAGCGCCACGGCTTCCACCCCGCACGGGAGCGTCAATGGCGACGCCCTGCTGGACGAGATGTTTGGCGAGGACGACATGGATCTCGATGAGGGCGGTGCCCCTTCTCTCGCACCCGACGCGACGCCCTCGACATCCACACATTACGTGGGCACGCCGCTTGGCTCAACGCCCCCACCCAGCAGCCCGCACGTCAATGGCAATATGTCGGCGCCCTCCCGCGTCGGTGACAAGCCGGTCGTGGTCGACCATGCCAACGGACCATTTCTCTCGCGCGGCCCCGTGCTCGTGGACCGCTTCGAGGGGTTCAAGAGCAGCCGGAGGCCGAGTTAGGTGGACTGTCAGGCGTGGTGTGACGTGAGCTCTGTAGCATGGTGTGACGTGAGCTACGTAGCCTGGTGTGATGTATGTCATGCCAGCAGCCTGGTGGTGACCTCCTGAATACCAGTTGAGCATCGTTCCCAACTTGCGAGCTAGAACCGTCTCGTACGCGTCCAGTACCACGCACCCTCGCACCGCGCGATGCGCGAAGCCTATGCCATGCATACATACCCTCTAGTCCTAGTAAAGAAGATTCCCGTTGCCCATATCCGCATTGCTTGCCTCAACTTCAGCCTTGCGGTTCTGCGAGATAATGTACTGCAGCGAGAAGGCGTTGTCGTCGCACATCTTAGCGACACTCGCCTCCCAGTCCTGCAAAGCCCTGAACAAGCCACGGAGCACGGGCGCAAACTCGCCCTTGCGGTCGCGCATCAGCCGCCCGTGCGAAGTTAGCAGCGCAGCGGCCCAGACGAGATCGAACTCGACGTGCGGCGACGACTCGGCGTGCTCAGCCACGAATCGCACCATCTGCAGCGCGTGCGGGGGCGGCAGTTGGCGCGCGACGAGGCGCACGTCCGAGGGCGGCACGGCCTCGTAAACCCGTTGCAGGAGCGGCTTCTCGTTCAGGCGCAGCGCCATAACGAGCGCAAGGAGGTGGTCGCCGTTCTGCAGGGTGGCGAGCACGCTCTCAGGCGTCAAGTCGAGCGCGAGGTCGACGGGGTCGAACGCCGCGCCCTCATCCAGCGAGTAGAGGAGGAGACCTTCGGTCGAGGCCGCAGCCCACGACCGGCCCGTGGCCGAGAAGCGCACGCAGTTCGTGCGCGCGTCCCGCCGCGTCCGCCGCTTGCTGAGGTCGCCGCGCTGGGCGCCCGGCAGCGTCGCGTCCGCCGCCAGCCGGTCTTCGAGGTCGCTCTCGTCCGCCGCGGCCGCATCCAGCGAGTCCAGGTTGCCCGCCTCGGTCATCTTGCGCGAGTCGAGCAGCTCCTGCGTCCCGTCGAGACTCAAGTTCTCCGAGATGGTAAACTTCTTGACCATGACTCCGTCCGCCCGGTCGTACAGGACGACATACTTGCTCGCACCGCCAGCGAGGATACACCGCCCATCTGCGGTCCACGCGACCGAGTTGAAGTACTTGCTCGAGGCGTTGTTCGCAGCCGTGCGCGCGTCATCAAGCTTGCGGCCGCCCGAGATGTCGCGCCGTCCTTCAATAACAGACTTGATCTCGGAGGACTCGATATCGAGGAACGACAGCTGCCCGTCAAGAGTCGAAACGCAGATCTCCTTCCCGTCCGGAGAGTATGCCAAAGATGTCGCCTCAGATGAGACGGTGACTGGCTCGGAGGCGCGGTCGCGCCCGTACACACCCCAGATGCGCACACTGCGGTCCCACGAGCATGAGGCAACCCGGTCGCCAACGGGGGAGAAGGACAAACCCGACACAGGCGCCGCGTGCCCGCTCAGGATGTCAAGGAGCTTGCCGGTTTGCACGCTCCACAAGTAGATTTCGTACGAATCCAATGAGCCAGCGGCCACCACCTCGCCTGATGGGTCGACCGCAAGTGAGCAGAACTGCACCGGCGTGGGTGATGTAAATGTCCGGAAGTTGCGGTAGCGCACGAGGTCAAACGCACGCACGGTACCATCGAGCGAGGCACTGAAGAGAACCTGGCCCTGCTTGGCGAACTCGACAGCAGAAATGGACGCGCTGTGCTCTGAAAAGGTGACGAAGCAGAAGCCACTAGCCGCGTTCCAAAGCTTGACCTTGCCGTCCTCACCGCCCGTCGCGATTGTCTGCCCGTCCTGGCTGAAAGACAGCGTGTTCATGTCGTAGTAATGCCCCTGCTGCTTTAGGACGTAGCTCTCACTCTGCCATTCCCAGACGAGGAGCTGGCCAAGCTTGGCGGCGCCGAAGGCGAGCCACTCGCCACTCGGTGAGACAGCAACCGAGCTAATCTTCTCGTTCGAGATTGAGAGGGTGTGCACAGCTGTGAAGTCTGGCATCTCCCATAGCCCGAAGACACCGCTGCTGAAGCCGACGATCAGCAGCGAGGTCTGCGGATGGAACGTTGCAGTCGCCACCTTGGTGCCGGCCTGGTTGAAGTAATGGCGCGCTGATACTCCCCATCGCGTGTACGCGGCAACAAACTCGGCCGCCTTCTCCGCCGAAGCCGAGGTCGACGGAAGGTCAAGAATGTCCATCTCGACATCGCTGTCGTCGTCGGCAATGGTCTTCTTCGCCGCCCAAGCGAACACGGCACCATCCCTTGAGACGGTGTAGATGGCCTTCTCATCTTCAGAGAACCAGGCGCCCAGAACGGCATCGCGGTGCCCTCCAAAAAGCTTGGGCTTGAAGCCGTCGAGCGGGTCCGTCGTGTACAACCGCGCGGTCATGTCGCGGCTCGTTGTGAGGAAGTACTTGCTGGTCTTGCTCCACGTGATACTGATCACATCGTCCATGTGTCCTGTGTACTCGCGGTGGAGGATGAACGGGGCGAACTCGCGCGCGAGGTGTGTCGGGGTGTTCCAGACCTGGACGTGGTTGCCGTGCGTGATCGCGAAGTACTTGCCATTCGGGGAGAAGGAAACGGCGGCCACTGGCTTACGGAAGTTCATGTGATGAAGCACAGTACCCTTGCGGAAGTGAACGAGGAGTGCCCGGCCGTCTGCGGTCAGCCAAGATACCAAGCACTACAGCGAGACGGCGCAAACGCACCCTCATCGATCGAGATCAGCACCTGCCCGTCAGGTGACAGCGCAATCGCGGCGACATTCTTGCGGTTCTCGAACGGCAGTGTCCGGCTCTTATTGCTGTTGTTAGCTCCTCCCTGGATCGCAACTCACTTGACGAGATCGAACACGCTCACGCGGTTGCCGACGGGCGAGAGAACGCTGTTGCCATCGGGTGTGAAGGCAACGTTGCCCTGTCGGTACACAGTCCCGCAGAGGTTCTGGAACACAAAGTTCGACTTCATGGCAAGCGTACTCGCCGGAGCCGGGTGTGCGAGAGGTCGGGACGCGATGGAAGAGTTGGTGCAGGCAGTCACTTGGTCCGGTTGAGCCAACTTTTGAATTGAGAGACTGGAGACGGTGGCAAATATTCTACCGCACGTGGCCTCCACCTCCACTTTGAGGCAAGTGTCAACATTCCTCGTCATCTGTCGGCAATCGGCCATGTCGTTCATCGACGAGGACAAGGACGAGGACGAGGACGCAACACCGAACAGCATCGGAGCGGCATCGGAGCGACGGTGGAAGCTTTTGGAAGGTGACCAAGGTTCCCACGCTCATTATACTCACAATTTCATTCTCTCTCCCCCTCGCCCTCTCTCTCTCTCTCTCTCTCTCTCTCTCGCTTTCACTCACTCTAACACACCCTCACACACACTCTCTCTCTCACCCGCATTAAGACGCAATTGACCATGGGCAAGGATAAGGTGCGTCTCACGTCGGCCACTTCACATACTCATCGCAAGGAAAGACGGAAGCTTCCACCGCGCACCCCGTCTCACCCCCCGTCGCACCCCCCGTCGCGCACTCCGTCGCGCACCGCCCCCCTCCCAAGTCGCAGCCAGAGCGCCGCGCGCTTCTCCGTGAGTCTCGTGATACTCAGACGCTGATAGTAGCCTTACGTGAGCAGGGATATCAAGCCCACCCCAGCCCAGCTGGCTGCGGCTGAATCCCGAGTGACGCCCGCGAGGGCGATCTCACGAGCAACCTCGCGCGCAACCTCGCGCGCAACCTCGCGTGTCTCTCTGACGCCGGCCGCGTCTGAGGCTACGCGATATTGCACGCCGCTCTCTTATCGCCCGATCGTCCGACGCGCCGCGGACTTAAACCGCACGATGACCAACGGACCTGTTGCGTTCCCGGCCGCCCTGGGAATGCACCTTGACTTCACCTTAGCTGAGGTCAAACGGATTGTTGGCGATCGTGCGGGAGGCATTGGCGGCGTCTTGCACGCCATTTTCGATCAGAGCACAACTCTGGAGGCCGCACTCGGTGAGTAAATGTTCCTGCGCGGCTGATGCGAGATGGGCCGACGCCAGCCCGACCCCACGTTGCCCGGATCTTACAAACGAGCTACACACTCGTTTTAACTACGATCAAGGCCCTTCCTCGTTCTGAGGGCGGACAGGACGCTCTTCGGGCAGTGTGGTGGGCGACGTTCATCCCCACCTTGACACAGGTGGGCGGAAGCGCGCTCATCGACATTCCGGCGGCGGACGCGGCTCGTGTTTTCGAGGTTGCGGTGTTCGCGTTGGCTCGCCCTGAGCCACTAGCTGCCGTTGCCAACCACCTCAGCGCCCAGTATGGTGTTCCGGTCACCGCTAATGACGTGCGCGACCTCGTCGAGGCAGTAGTTGGCGCTTCGCGCGTCCTTGTTGCCGAACGCTGGGGGAAGGGCAAGGGAAAGAAGTACTGACGCGAGAGGAGGAGGCGACCGCGTGCGACGTCACGACATTGTAAAGTGAACATTGACCCAAGAGACGCGCAATGCATTGTATAAAGTACATGATGAGATGCTCTAATCTGGCCTTCAGCGCGCAATTACCCAAGATCTGGCACCATGGGGGATCCTATCTCCCGCTCAATTCACATCCCGGCCGCGCTTGGCTTCGACGCCTCGGACACCAGCTGCCTCAGGCGACAACGCCGTACTCGGCGCGGTACGCCTCGATAGCCTTGACCTGCTCCTCGTATCCCCCACGGGCCTTGAGGTACGTGATAATGTCCCCGATGGAGATGATGGGAAGAACTGGAACGCCAAACTCGGCAGCGACCTCCTGGCTGGTCGAGGTCGAGCCCTTGCCGCGCTCCTGGCGGTCGACGAGCTGCACGATACCAACGAGCTGTGCGCCCGGCTGCTCCTTAAGAATGGCGATGGCTTCGCGAATCGCCGTGCCGGCCGTCATAACGTCGTCGATGATCACGACCTTCTTGTCCGCCATGGGCGCGCCGACGAGCGTGCCGCCCTCGCCGTGGTCCTTCTTCTCCTTGCGGTTGTAGCAGTAGACCTTGTTGATGCCCTTGTTCGCGAGAGCGACGCAGGTGACGGCCGCGAGGGGGATGCCCTTGTACGCGGGGCCGAAGAGGACATCGAACTCGGGGATCGCGGAAAGCGTGCCGGCAAACGCGTCGGCGGTCGCGGAGAGAAGAGCGCCGTCGTACAGGAGCCCGGCGTTGAAGAAGTACGGGGACTTGCTGGCCGTCAGCCTGGACATTCGACGACGGCGGCAGGTCGCACCTACTCACCGGCCAGACTTGAGGGTGAACTCGCCGAAGAGGAGGACCCCGGTGTTGATCGCCGTCTCAATAAAGTTGGCCTTGAAGTCGGTAGCAGCCATTGTGAGTAATGCAGGAGAGATGAACGAGCTCAAGTGCGGATTGCGTCTCGGCCCGCTATCCGGCGGAGATGGGTTGAATCAGGCACCAACCAGAGCTGACGTGGGATGATACATTTGACCCCGATAAATCGTGAAAGTTGAGCTGTCATGATCGGCCTCAACTTTAACGCCGACGACCTCGAGCTCAGGGTTCACAGCCATGGTGGTCCTGGACAGTCTGCCTCCGCTGGGTGTGTCGACTACAGCGGCGTGGGTCCTTCTGTTTCTCGTCCGACAACTCAGTGAGTCCTCACGCCGAGCACCCCCTTCGACATCGACAGCGACGGCACAGGACATAAGCGGCGATGGACAGGGCGCACATTGGGCGACCGCAGCGGCGGTGTCGCGGCGCATATCCCCCTCCCCATCGACAAATCTTCGGCATCCTTCCAGCGACCACTCCGCTGCAGCATTCGACGGCGCTTGGCAAATACATGCGCCAGACGAACTTTCGGCGACTGCGCCTGCATCCTGTCCATCCGCGAAGCCTGTCTGCCCCGCTGTCCTTGTCCTGGAGGTGCTCCGGCACTTGTCACACGTTTTAGTACTAACGACAGAAATGGGTATCTCTCGTGACTCCCGCCACAAGCGCAGTGCATCCGGCGCTCGCCGCGCCCACTAGTGAGTGGCTTGCCTGTGCGGGCTAGCAGGGGGTCAAGTGTGCAGATTCGGGGAACGGTGTGATGGATTCGGGAGAAGAAGCTCTGCCGGCAAGCAAGCGGAGGGAGGGAAATCTGCGCACTTGTCCCATTACTGCCCTGCACCAACTCGATGTTCCCGTTGCAATATACTGACAGGCAGCCGCAAGAAGCGCAAGTTCGAGCTCGGCCGTCAGTCGGCCATGACCAAGCTCGACACTTCGAAGCGTATCCACACTGTGCGCACCCGTGGCGGCAACACCAAGTACCGCGCCCTCCGTCTGGACTCGGGCAACTTTGCTTGGGGCTCCGAGGCCATCACCCGCAAGACGCGTCTGATTGCTGTTGTACGTTTCTGGTCTACAAATTTGACCATTTGACGGTTTGACCATGCTCACACACAGCGTTACAACACGACCAACAACGAGCTCCTGCGTACCCAGACCCTCGTCAAGTCGGCCGTCGTCGAGGTTGACGCCACCCCCTTCCGCCAGTGGTACGAGGCCCACTACGCCCAGCCGGTCGTCCCCGCCAAGGCCGGTGCCGCCGCCCCCGAGGAGGAGACTAAGAAGTCGAACCACGTCCAGCGCATCGTTGCCGAGCGCAAGAAGGACGCCAAGATCGACCCCCACCTCTCCCAGCAGTTCCGTGCCGGCCGTCTCCTCGCCGTCATCACCTCGCGCCCCGGCCAGTCCGGCCGCGCCGACGGCTACATCCTTGAGGGCAAGGAGCTCGACTTCTACCTCAAGAAGCTCCAGACCCGCAAGCAGAAGCACGCCGCCTAAGCGGTAGTGTGAGGGGACGCTTGTACGAGAGATGGATTCATGCTCATAAAACGCATGTTCGCGAGGGCGGCGGAGATGCGACCACATCAGATTTAGTTGGCCGGGGGTGCAGTGGGGAGTGTTTGCAGTCAGGTGTGCGGGGAGGTGCAGGTGCAGGTGCGGCGCCACGGTTGAGGTTGTGCCTGGGTGGCCGTGAGAGGATTCGGTCGTGCAACAGCAGGCCTGACGTCTTACGATTTTCTATACTGAGGCGGCTCACTTGTGAACATGAGGGGCGCAGAGACCAGAGCAACGCGCTTCTCTGTCTGCCATGTGTCCCTACGCCCTCACATCTCCGGCGGCGACGAGGTTGAGGGGCGCGGTTCACTCCGTGGGAGACTTGGGTGTGACAGCTACGTGGGTCGACGTAATTGCCAGTCAATTCTGGTTTATTTTGAATGTGGCGGAGAGACACGGTCAGCAATGACTCACAGAGTGGATGCGCTGTCACAAGACCTTGTCCGCTGGAAGACGGCGTCGCTTGCACTCTGCCGATGGAAGAAGTTCCCGAAACTTCGAAGCATGTTGGAGTAGCCTACCACGACCCCTGCATACTCGCGTCCCCAATCACACGCTCTCCCACCATCTCTCATGCTCTCACACATGCATCACTCGGCCTTCGCCAGCCCGTCGCTAATACTGTGGACGATTAGCCGGGCACGGGTTACGTAGCGCTGCACCACATACAGTCCGTCTCGGTATCTCATGAGAGAGTCTGGCGTCAAGTACCGCAGGTCCATGCGGACCGCCTCGTACGGGCGCACGTTGCACACATCGCACGCACACAACCCGCTGCCAACAATGCATCTCAGGGAATAAACGATGCGTACAAGGGCGCACATTAAGGCAGTTACGATAGTAAGCTAAAGAGGAGAGAAAAAGTCCGTTCACCCGATGACAAGCTGTTCAGCCCGTGGAGGGCTTAGACGGCAGCAATGATGGCAGCAGCGATGGCGCCAGCCGCCACGACAGGGGCGACAAGGTGAGCAGCGCCAGAAGTGCCAGCAGAGGCCGAAGCGAAGGGGTTGGCCGAGCTCGAGCTGGAAGTGAGCACGGCTCGCCAAAGCGAGGAAGCAGCAGAACCGACTCACCTGGGAGGAATCGAGACGTTGGGAACATTGTTGTTGACCGACCGGGTGGCCGAGGCTGCGCCGCTAGAGGAGAGGGTGGTGGGGGCGATGCCCTGCTCAATCTTGAAAGCGTTGCTCTTGGCATACTCCTGCGCCTCGTTGGTGGTGTTGACGAAGCTAATGGTGTAACCGTCACCGGGGTTGAGCTGGGGGAGGAGGAGACGGTACTGCTCGTTGGCCGAGGGAACTAGCTGTTAGTGGAGAAGGAAGGGGCGGCGTACCCTGCTGAGCAATCTCCTGGGGACCGGCCATGCCGCCGCCCGAGAGGAGGACGCGGAACTCCTTGGGGTCGGTCTGAGGCTGAGTGAGAGTCCAGTTGAGAGGGACAGTGTCGTTCATGTACCATGTCGCGCCGGCCGAGGGGTAGAGGATGGCAATCTCGGCTGCATGTGTGAGCGGGGAGCGAGAGTGGGCGGGGGAATGAGAGTAAGAGGGTGGGAAGTTGGCGGCGTGCGGGAGTTGTGGGACTTACCAGCGGCGCCGGAGAGGAGGGTAAGACCAGCGAGGAGAGCGGGGAACATGGCTTTAAAAGACGACGGCGTGTGAAAGAGAGAGAGAGCGAGATGGAGAGATGAAGAGATGAAGAGACGAAGAGAGAGATGGAGCAATGCGAAGATGAAGGCGAGCGCGAGGTGACGGGTACGAGGGACAGGGCAGTCGGACAGGGGGCTAAAGGGATCCGTGCGCGTCCGGTGGCCGGTGGGTTCAGCCGCGAGCCGCGTGCCGCATGATCGCTTGATCCCTACATCCGCTCCGCCACGTGGCTTTAGGCCAAGACCAAGTGCAATGCCTACCGCACCTCTCGCCACCTCTATCATCATCCATGTCATGTCAATGCATCGTGTTGCTGCTCGTCGTCCAAGGAGGTTTCCACTGCATGATCGCATCACTACCATGCGTGCACGTCCTGGACCCATTGCAATGCAGCCCAAACCAACGGACGGCTAAACCGGGCGTTGCTCATGTTGTGATACGAAATGAGGTGTGATCGCCGTTCTAGGCGCGCCACCTGAGCCGGCTCGCTGCCCCGCCTCGTCCAGTCCATGTCCGCGACCTCGCGCTCGCCGTTGACATCCAGACCTCTGTCAACAGCAAACAGTGTCGTCTTCATCCACAACCATCGTCATCCATCACGCACACTCTACTGCTTGTGCCACCCCCCGCCTCGCCTCGCCCGCACATCCGTGCGCCCTCCACTTGGTCCTGGTCTTCTGCCTCGACATAATTCCTCATCTCATCGCGCGCCACCACCATGCTCAAGCTCAAGCCGCGCGACTCGCCGCGCGCACCATTCAGCTTTGCGACGGCGCCACCCCCGGGCGATGATGGCCCCGCGACGAGCAACAAGTTTCCGCACCCGCCCGGTGCATTCTTCACAGAACGCGACATGCACATGTACGGCGCTCAGCCGCTGGGCGAGGAGCCCGGCCGCGGCGTCGTGCGGTGTACCCGCTGCGGACGCTCTGTACTCGAGTGGGCCGCAGGAGAACACCAGCGTGAGTGGCCTCGTCAACTTCGCAGCTGGCATGCTCGGTGCTGAGCTCGGTGGGCCGTGTGATGGCCACCACTGGGGCTGCCATATGGCCCGCCACTCGGCTAGAGTTAGGCAATTTGGTCACCAGATGCGCGCAGGACAGTTATCCAGCAGCGGCCAGCTAAGAGATAGAGCATCTGAACTGACCCCAGGTATCTGCTCACACGTCCTCGACGGCGCTCCGCTGACCGTCAAGAAGGGCGTCAAGAAGGTGGAGGGCAAGAAGCGGCGTGCCTCGGAGGGTGAGCATCCGCCGTCTCCTAAACTGATGATAGTGTCAGATACCCCGGACTCGCCGAGCAAGAAGAAAGCGCGTGTGCTCGAGCTTGACGATGAAGAGGCCGATCCCGATGCCTTCAAGGGTCTGAAGAAGAGCGATGTCAAGAAGATCCTCAAAGAACGAGAGCGACTCAGGAAGCGGGCAGCGAAGGAGGCCGAGAAGGCGCAGGCGGCGGAGCGACGGCGTGCACGGGGTGAGTCTGAACACATGGGCCGTTGGCGGTCCGTGATAATGCCATGGCATTGGTGGCGACCAGGCTCTAGTCGGTGGCGGGCGGGCAGGCGAGGGGGTACCGGACTGCCGAGCGGAACCCAGTATCTCTGCGCCCGCGCCCGTCCGCCACATCCAGCCCTGCGCATTGTGTGCGCCCAGTGACTGTGACTCCATCAGTCCCTGCTTTTGGTGGAGCGGTCTTGGAGGGACAGGAGTCGTACCGACATCTGTGATCGCCTGTGGCACGGCAAGCACCGCGCGGACGGCAATTAGAGGATGTCGACGTCGCGTTCGCGCCAATATTGATCTTGGGCCTGAGATCGTGCCACACTCCCTCCTTCTCCGTCTCGAATCCCCCACGCTGACAGCAGCAAACAACCCGCTCGACTACGACCGCCAGTGCGGCGTGATCAACGACAAGGGTCTCCCCTGCTCCCGCAGCCTCACGTGCAAAACGCACACTGTCGGCGCCAAGCGCGCCGTGCAGGGCCGTACGCGGCCGTACGACGAGCTATTCCTGGAATGGCAGCGCGCACACAACCCAAACTTCAAAGAGCCGGCGCCGAAGCGCGAGGCAAAGGTCATGCCCAAGGTGGTCAAGAAGAAGCGGGTCGTGCCGGACGAGGAGGGGCTGCGGGCAGACGAGGACGGACGGCGCGAGATGGACGAGCTTATCCGCGCTGCTGCGCGCGCTGGCGACCGCGTCAAGCTTGCACCTGCACCTCGCCCTCTACCAAGTCCATGGAACACGACCACATACGAGCAGCTCTCGATGGGCGACCTCCTCACCAAGGCGCTCGCTGCCCGCCCCAGGCCTGCACCTACCAGTATCGCTCCTCAGAGGATTGGGAGCCAGAGCAAGCCCGGTCCCGCGATTGTGCTTCCCCAGACTGTCACTGCCTGATTGTATCTTTATGTAGCTATACCCATGCACTGTCCACTAGCAGCCAGTATGGAGATGGGCGACGGTTTCGGATTGTTAATTTAACCACCGTCTCAGCACATCGGACGTGAGCGTAACAGGGGGAGCGGCTTGGGCTCAAACCACAACACCTGTACGGCGACGGCACGCTCAGCCGTAGCTTATAATACACAAGCTGCATGGCTACTACACTGTCGTACATCTAGTCGATCTGCATGGGCTCGGCGGCTGCTGCGTTCAAGCTGCGACGCGAGCTGCGTGTGGCGAGGGCATGTGGCGTTGTTGGTGCGTTCTTGCCAGAGTGCACGCGCGGGGGCGGGGGTGGAGGAGGCGGAGCTGGTGCCACCTTGGAAGGCTGGGGCATGGCAGAGCGTGCGTGAGTATTGGGTGGACGCTTCACGATCGCGTTGGGGTAGAGCGGATTGGTGCTCAGCGCGAGGGGAGGCAAGTCCTCAGGCGCATTAGACAGGTCAAGACTATCGCCGACAATGCCGGCGGGCTCGGATGTGTTGCGTGGCCGATCATCGTCGTGCATCATGGCACTCTCGTCGGCAGCGAGCTTGGCTTTGCGCCGCTCGAGAGCCTCCGACATCGGCACCGGCATAGGAATCACGTCTTTGTGTCAGCTTGCTTCATCGGTGCAATGCAAAGGAAAGCGGCTCAGGGAGAAGATTACACGTCCTCGGCCCCGGAAGGGCCATCTGGGCGATTCTGACGATATTGGGTTTCATCACAGCCGTCGAGGCGACCCACCTTTCAAGAAATCAAACTCCTCGGAGCGTGAGACAACATTCGCCATGTCCTTGTAGTTGACGATACGACGTTTCTCGAGACGCGCCTTGGTATAGCCCTCCTCCATGAAGTGCTTGACAAAGTATTCCTGCCATCAGCCGTTGTCGGATATCACGTTGGCTGCGAACTCACCGTCGCGACCGAGATCAAGAACGTCGCCTCGGCGCTCATCATTTCGAGATCCTTGTCGGACTTGATTATACGCTTGACGCGCGCAATGGGAAACATTGTCGTGCCCATCTCCTTCTCGGCGAGCGATTGTCGTGACTTAATGACTCGCTTCTTCTTGACTGGGGCTGACGAGTGAGCTGACATGTCATGCAGCAATGATGCAGTGAATGGACTGGGAGAGCGCACGAAGGAAGAGCCGAGCACAAGCTGCTTGTCCTCCGGTGCGAGTACGCGTGGAGGCAGAAGAATGTTTAGATTCAAGAGGAGAGGAAACGAGTGAGAAAGGAAGGTGTGCGCGGGGGAGTGGGCGCCCAGATCGCGAGCATGGGCCGTTGTGAGGTGACGGGCCACTGCATGTGCGGGGTACTCACCATCGAGATCAGCGGCATCGTCCTCTGAATGTGGTGGGTCTGCTGGTGGGAGTTCGTGTTCGTAGTCGACCTGCATGGTGGCTTGTAGGGGAGGGTGAGAAGAGATGAGATGAGATGAGAGGATGAACGCGCGAAGAGTTGGTGAGGGGAGACGCGTCAGTTGGAGCCCATGTTCATCACTTGACGGGATCAAATCTTGACGTGGCTGCCTTGTTTGTAGCGCCCACGTGAGAACACGCGTCATCACTCCGGGTTCTGGATCCTGGAGGTCATCTCCGACGTTGGATGCCACTTTTCATGTCCTATTATTAAGAGTCTCTCGATCACTCAGCGACCTTGTGCATCCTCTCCTGGTTTGTGAGACCCAACTTGGGGTTCATGGGGGGCTGAGTTGTCAAACGAGTAGGAGTGATTGCACCTCCCTTCTCATGATGGTACGGTGGTGTGCACCCCACAAGATTGGCACCCCCAAGTGATGCTGGCTTGACGCAGTGACACAAAGCCACCTTCCTCCAGTTATGTGAGAGCAATAGAGCAACTCAAAAAGCCTAGCATCAGTTTCTTCGTTTCTTCGTTACTGACTCTTGCTGCTCTTCCCTCTTCCTCACTGATCACTCCTCAAACTGATCACCAAACTGTCCTCGACCGTCGCCGGCCCTCCTCGTTCTCCACATCTTACACCGCACACCATGACACAGCGCAGATTCGATATCCACAACTCTGCCAACGCCGCAACCCCCCGGCCCGTCTACAGCACCATGTCAAGGCTCCCTCCTCGCTATCCGGACCATCGCGTTGTTCGCACGCAGGTGCTGCACAATCCTAACATCTACCCCAATTTATGTGCTCTTATCCCTCCTCCCATGGCAGCGATCGGCCATTGGAGCGACCTCCAGTTCCCTCTTTCGTCGGCCCTTTTCTTGGAGGTCCACAAGATTCTCGACTGGGGATTCAAGTCGAACAACAACCTCGCGTGCAACTGGGCCAACTTGGCGCTTGAATTTCACGAAGGATGGGACGGTACGACGGAGACGGTCACGCTGGCTCCCCACCGACCTAACACGGTGATCGGGTCTCGTGCACAGATGACCACATACTACCGAGTGAAGAAGGAGATGTGCGTACCTTCCTCACCACCGCTGACCCAGTCACCACAACTGGCTCCGTCTCCACCTCGGCGTCCCCACCAAGGAGATCAGCCAGGAGGACATGCAAGTGTACCAGCTTCTCGAGGGTGAAGGTGGCAACGAAGATGCCGACCATGACTCTTTCATCGAAAACAAGTCGCGCAAGATGCCTAAGCCTCGCAAAGTGGATGCAGCGGTTGGCGAGAATGACGAATGTGCGCCGAGACTCCCGCGTATTGGCCGCCGTCGCGCAAGTCAGTTCCACCATTGCATCACTACTCGACGCTGAGCCCAGGTGTTTGAGCTCCTTCCCCTCAACGAGAAGTCATCTGGCCGCCTCCTCAGTTGTCCCCTCGTCTTTTGCTGCGTGTCTTCGTTTTACATAATTTATCTGTATCTTATCAGTCCCTCCTCCAGCAGAAACAAACGCGTGCGCACCTAGCACCGCCCAAAGACCAGAAGAAGCTCATGCTAGCAACCCTGTGTTTCTGAAGCTCATGCTAGCAACCCTGTGTTTCTTGCTCTTTGGCCGTCGTCAAGATCTCGCACCGCAGCAGTAGAAACCACGCAAAGCCCGATGACCTCATCCGAACCGCGAATAATTGATCCTACTTTGCCTGCGCTCCTGGGCTTTGGTATTGCTCAAGACGTTGGGGAGTTCAGTTACATCCTGTGATAGCTGTGATCACGGCTAGAGCAAATTCACCTGCGCATGTCCTACCTTCGCTCGTCCACTCCGCCCCTCGTCCAAGTAGCGCTATTGATCTCAATTCCTCTTCTCCCACATCCTGTCAGAGCTTGCCGGAACTCCGCTACCATATCCATCTGTCTTTAACAAAAAATTAACTTGCATTGCCCAGCGCTTTCCTGACTATAACAACGACCCCACCGAACCACAATGCGCCCTCATGCCCTCGCCCACTCGTAGCCTTGCTCCCCGGCTTTGGCAAGAATGTCGCTGCCCACCACGGCCGTGGGTTGCGCCTGCAGGGCACGGGACGGGCCTGCCGGCCGCTCGAACCACAGGCGTCAGTTGGCCACGAGGATACATAGACAAGCGAGTCATTCCGGCACTCACCCGTATTGCCGTTATTGTCGCCTCACTTCCACTGAAGAAAAAAGTTGTTCCGGTTCCTCTTCCCGCGCAGGCGTTCTTCGATATAACAACAGTAAGTACATAACGTAGAATCACCGGCGCTCGAGGGCAAGAGCAACACAACCCACATCGACTATTCGGGCTGCACAGCTGCCCCACTTTTTCGTGTGTCCATGGTTGGCTGGGCAGGGTATCGATCGCATCGAAGCTTATCTCCATTCCGCACGCGACCCTCCACCATCCCTTCACTCGATCACTCGAACCGCGTCCCACATCGTTCCACATCTGTCATTCCCTCATGCCTCCAACACACCACCTTGCGGTGGTTTAACCGGCAGGTTAGATCTCGCTTCATATCGCATCCCGAGCACAGAGCTCAGCACAGCCTTGTTCACTCGGATGTGGACATGGCAAGTGCAGATCTCATCCCACAGGGCCTATCTGCGCACAGACAAACGCTGCCTCCCAGGGTGGTGTAGATCCACATCCCCACAAGTCTGATCCGCGGATATCTCGGGAGTCTGGTCCCTCCATCGTCTGGCCTCAGCAGCATCGCCCTCCGTCACCGCTCTACGATCGCGAGACAGGAATACATGGACCTCTACAGCAGCTTCTTGCGCTCGCCAGGGCGACCGAGCTCGACGACCTCGCTTTCAACGGTGGCGATGCCGTTGCGCCGCATGCGCTCGATAAGGACCATCCCGAGGCCGGTGGAGGGCGTGAGGAAGCCGCCTGTGCGCGCGAGGGGCGGCAGCTCGGTGCCCTGTGGCGGGGGCAGGATGAGGGACAAGCCGGCCTCGGCCATCAGCTTGCCCGTGTGCCAGTATCCCGGGTCGCCCTTGGCGGCGTACTTTGTGATTACGGCGTAGCGACCGTCGTTGGAGCGGGACACGGTCGTGAGGCGCGTGTGGCCGCGCTCGCAGCTCTCCATGCTGGGACCTTCGCCGGGCTGTGGGATCCAAGCGGCGAGCGCGTCGCGGATCCATGCCGCCGACGAGTACAGGCCCAGGAAGAGGAGCAGGATGCCGCCGTACAGGTAGGCGGTGACGACGTTGGTCACACGGAAGGGAGACATGTTGGTCATGGCCTCGGCGAAGACGGCGTCCTCGCCATGCCGCGGCTCCTTCAGTGCGTCAGCCTTGACTTCGTCGGGACGCCCTCTGAAGACGACGGGCGACAGGCGCGAGAGGAACCACGACCGGCGGATGGTCGTCACGTTCAACATGCTGCCGGGGTACCAGCCGCCGATGGAGGGCGCGCCCGCGACCTTCACGGGCGGGCGGTAGACGAGCTGCATGGACGGGTTCGGATCCTTGCGTCCGCTCCACGAGCTCGGCACGAGACACCACTCGCCTTGCATATGGTCACCGCTCGTCCCCGACGCCGCCACTGACGCCATCGTGCCGCCTGACACGCCGCCGGCAATGTCGTAGAAGTTTGTGGCTGCCGCAATGGTCGTCTGGCGCCCAGCGTGCGCCTGCAGCGTGCGCAAGGCGTGGTAGACGTTCAGATCGCTGTGGTCAGCGTGTGTCGAGCGTGCGAGCGTCGCCAAGCGAAAGCGAAAGGCGGGAGAAGCAAGTCGGCTTACCCGGGCGCAGCCTCGAATCCACACATCGGGATAATCACCGATCCCGTCTTGCTCGCCGCAAAGTCGTAGTTTGGGATTATGCGGGCAAGAAAATTGACCTCTCCGCACAGGTCGAGATAGTGCGTTCCGTGCTTGATGCAGGCGCTGTGGTAAGTGACAGTCAGAGGAGAGCGGAAGCGAAGCGGCGCAGGGACCAAGCGACCGAGCGTCGAAGCATCACAAAAGTCGTGGGGAGCACGACACGATGATCGCGAATCGCGAGAGCAGAGCGACCGTCCCCACACACACAGAGCGCGGTGGTACGACGCCCGGCGGTCGGCACCCACTGATACGATACCGCCGCGCACACTCACGTGATGAGCGTTGTCGCATTGTGCAGCTGGTACGGGCCTGCAGTGAGCCGTCTGTTGAGCTGCGCTCGCGAGCAACGTACCAGCGAGGTTTAGGACGACGTCCGCGCGCTTGCACAGCGCCTCGACGCCGCCCTGGTCGTTGAGCTTGAGGGGGAAGATTTCGCGCTCCGCGTTCGGAGGAAGCAGGTCGTTGACGGCGGTGAGCTTGTCAATGTTTCGTCCCGAGAGGACGAGGCGGAACGAGTCCGCGTCGGGGTGCGAGGCGAGGTAGGGGAGCAGGTGGTGCTTTGCCGTGTATGAGGTGGCGCCGTACACCACGAGGGTGGGTGTGTGGGATTTTGGCATGGCTGGGGTTGGAGATGGACAGTCGAGATGGACAGGCGATGTCTAGAGATGAGATATGACCAAGAAGAGAGCAAACGAGGAGCACAAGGAAAGATGGGGAGATGGATGAGAAGGATGTGGGGGACATTGGGGGAAATATGGGAGCCGGTGACGCGAACATAGCAACCGTTTCGCGGATCCGCCGAGGAACGACGTATGACGTCGCGGCCCGTTCCTGATCAGCGCGCTTGGACATTTGCACGCTTGCTATGTCGCTTCGCTCACTGCACTGCATCCTTGGGCCTCGAATCCTCCAATAGAGAGGTCCACCTCGATGCGCTCAAAACAGAATACAACATGCATGTGAAGCCCTCTCAAATCCCTCAGAGGGTCTGTGGGCTGCTGCAACTCCTCCTGTCTCTTGCCCTCTTCCAGCTCTCCGGATGGCATCATTGTCCATCACCTCGACCTGTTGGGCTCGGCACCAGGGCATGGCCAACCCCTTCCAGATCTCGGCTCGACCCTCCGGTACTCGGATCCGACCTGCAAACTACTCCTCCTCGCGACGACGCGCGGCACGCGGGGCAACCATGCGTGCGCGCTTGTTGCTATCTTCCGGCACATGCACGCGATTGGGCACCTGCTGGGCGAAACCCGCAACCGTGATATTGTGCTGCCGTTCGAGGACTAGTCCGACATCCTTCGCCTCGACCCGAGCGCTGCGGCGGTGCGCGGCGAGGCGAACGGCATCACGGGCCGCACTCTCAATGAATGAGTCGAGCACTTCGCCGAGTAAGTCGTCAATTCCAAGCTCGACTTCGAGGCCAGGAGCAAGCTCGCTCATATATTCGCGCCACTTGCGGCGCCTACGCTGCGGTTCGGGTTCGGGCGGCGGAGGAGGCGGACGGGGCGGAGACGGGGGTCTCTGAGGGATGACGGGGGGCGGTGGAGGCGCATGCAGAGGCTGTGAGCCAGGCTGGGGCTGAGGGGGAAGAGTGGGGGTTGCAGGGGTCGTGGGTTGCGAGGGCTGCACCGGTGCGGGCTGTGATGTCGCAGGAGGCGGAGCAGGAGACGCTGGCTTGGGGGCAGGGTGAGGGTTAGGTATCGTTGGCACATTTGGCAAGGAAGGCGCCACGGGAGGAGTGGGGCCGGCAGCCTGTGGGGGTCTTGCGGACGGTGCGGCAGGGAGTGTCGGGGTAGCAGGTGTGCTTGGAACTGCCGGGGTGGCGGCGGTAGCCAGAGGTGCAGGCGAGCCAGACGGCGTGCCCGCAGATGGCCCCACCGGAGCCCCTGGTGGGGGAGGGCGCACGGCGCCAGGCGTGGCCTTCTGGCGGCGTTGATAGAACTGGTAAGATTGAACAAAGCGAGCCCTTGTCGCTGGGTCGGCGTCGAGCCGGCGGTTTCGTTCTTCGGCAGTCATTGCAATGAACTCCTTGACCTCTGCCAGGCTCATATATGACGGCTGAGGCTGAGGGCTTGCGCGAGCGCTTGTCGCGGGAGAAGCGGCTGGTGGACGCGCCTGCGCTTGTCGCAATCGCGCAGCGACGCTGGCAATCAGCGCCTGGTCGGGCTTAATGCTACGCGCAGCCTGGATGCCTTGCTGGATGCTCCCAAGGAAGGCTGCCTCGGTCGTAAGCGGCTCGTATGTCCCAACCTTAGTGGTGGGGTTCAGGAGCTCGGGGAGGTTGAGAAGAGGATTCGGACGTCCGAGACGTGCGTGGTAGATGATGATGTCTTTGGCGTAGGTGGAGATCAAGCTGCGCAACTATTGTTAGGAGGAGAGGTATGGGAGGACATACGGGCGACACCTGGTTCTGAGGAAGCTGGTTATTTCTCACGCGCTGGATGAGCGCGGCCAGGTTCGAGTAGATATTCTCGAGATTGATACTTGGTGCGGGCCGCACGGCAGGCGAGCCTGACGGCGATGGCCTCGCAGAGGGTGGCTGCGACATGGTCGGGCCTCGTTTTGCGGTTTGGATGGGATGGAAAGCAACACGAGAGGGTGGATTGTTGTTGGACAATGGCAGTGATGCTGTTGTGACATTCTGATCCCGTTGTCTCTGTGACGGTGGCAACTTATGTGGCCCTCCTTGCAACCTCCACCGTGGATGCATCATCCTCCCTCAACCTCCTACGCGTGTCTCTCAACTGCTCTCCACACCGTCTCAATCATAATGTCGGCCATGGACGTCGACTCACCCACCGCAAAGGACAAGAAGCCGCGTTTCGAGGTCAAGAAGGTGTGTGGGTCACTTCTGGTTGCACTCCACGAGGCGCGCCATACGACATCCATGGTTGTGTTGGTCATCGTCGCAAGGAAGGCCGCCAGCGGAGTAGTGTGGAGCGTGTGGGCTCCGTGCATCCCCTCCGGGCTGCCCGGGTTGCGGGAGCTAGCCAAAGCACACCTGTTGGTGACGGCGGGCTGGTTACAAACGTGTGGTGTCCGGGACACGCGCGTGGTCGTGCGGGAGTCTCAGCATAACAGGTCATGGATCTCTCGTCTCATGATGATGACAATCGCGCGTGGCGCGCTTCATCGTGCTCTCAGTCACTCTGTGCAAAGGAGGTAACGGCCGTTCTTGCCAGCTGTTACATGTATGCGTGCCCGCTGGCTGTCAAGCACGCTCGCCATGTCACTTTCCCTGCCACCCGCCTTGCGAGGACTTGACAGTCAATTCCACAGTCATTCCCTCCTTCATTTCCCAGCGACTGTGGCTTGAATGCTGACTCCAGTGGAACGCTGTTGCCCTTTGGGCGTGGGGTGCGCCACCCTACCGTTCTTGCTAACCTCAGACATCGTCGTCGATAACTGCGCTATTTGCCGCAACCACATCATGGACTTGTGTGCGTATCGATCGGTGTCCTGCTACGCGGCTGGAGCAGAGGCTGACCCCAGGCATCGAGTGCCAGGCCAACCAGGGCGCCGAGAGCGAGGGCTGCACCGTCGCGTGGGGGATCTGTAACGTGAGCGACTGATACTGCCTGAGCTGACAGCAGCACGCATTCCACTTCCACTGCATTTCGCGCTGGCTCAAGACGCGTCAAGGTGCGTTCGCTAAGAGTGCGACAGGAGCTGACCCCAGTCTGCCCTCTCGACAACCGCCAGTGGGAGCTTCAGCGCTATGGCCGGTAGTATACCAGTTCTCGTTTCTTCTGTACATTTGCAATGTGTATTTCGCACTCCAACTGGTATTGTGGACCGCTGCATACACAACAATACAATATTACGCGGGACCATTCATGACGGTCTTGAGGCTCGCGAACACCTGATCCGGTGTCAATCCGAGTGTCCACCACTCGGATGTCAGGTCCAGCTCCTCCTCTTCACCCTCGGCGTCGCCCTCCTCAACCTGCTCCGTCCCTCCGTCAGTCTTGAAGCGTTTGCCATTCGCAGGGCGCGCCGCGGCCTTGCTCTCTCCCCGCCGCCGCTTGCTCAAGAACGCAAGGTACTCCAAGCTGTGACTGGGGGGTGAGGGGATCTGCACCGCGCCCTGCGGGAGTGGTGGCCCGCTGAACCACAGCACCTGGTGGCGCGCATCCTGCTCGAACAGCTTGGCCGTCTCGGGTGGGAGGAACTCGCGCACCGCGACCTGCTCGAGCACCTGCGCGCCGCCCGTCACGCTTGCAAACGTGCGGTCGGGGAATGTAGGCGCCTGCTGCGACCGCTGCTGGTGCTGCCATGACTGCTGGCGCTGTTGCGGGTGGCCACGCTGCTGTTGTTGCACTGCCGGTGTGGAGGGAGTGCGCGACGGCCCAGGCGTTGGTGTCGGGCGCTGGTGTGGGGTCGGTGCCTGCTGGCTGAAGGAGGAACGGTTGGACGGATGGGGCGGGCGTTGCTCAGGCATACGCATGGCTGGTGGAGCAGCGCGACCGTACGCCACCTGCATGTCCATGCTCTCGTTGTCGTCGGGCATCGCTTGACGCTTCGGCCGTCCGATGCTCCCTGGACCCTTGATACCTCGCAGCAGAGGCGATTTCACCAAAGGCAGCTGGATCTTGTGCTTGAATGGCACCACATTGGTGAAATAATGCAGGAGGCTTGCGCCCTCAGGCTGCAGCTTTTTCCAGTCCTTGACTTCGAGCAGGAAGTGTGCCTTGTCAATGTACCGTGAACGCGCAGTGTAGAGCGGGAAGCCAGGGTGCCACACCTGCGGCTGTGGGCGGCCCATCTCAGCAGCGCTCCACGGCTGGACCGCCACCTTCTCGATAACGTCTTCAATGGGATGGTCACAGAAGTACACTATCGTCAGCCGCAGGTTCAGGGCTGGCGAGCTCACCAGACTTGACCACCTCATTTTCAAAGTACATCTGCTCGCCAATGTGCACTGTTTGCTCGGGGCGGTAGTACCAGCATACGGTGACGTGATGGGTAGGGAATCCTTGCGTGGGGAGGAACGTCTTGAAAATGTGACCGATGATCGGCTTGGACGCGTCATCTGGGTTGATGAGGTGCACATACTCGCCAGCACGATACGAGACGCCCTTGTGACGGGCCTCCTCTGTGAAGATGCGGTCCTTGGAAGGGATGCGGTACGTGGTGATGCCCTGGTTAGCGACTTCTGGTGGTGCGCCAGCGCGGACAGCGTCGTGCGCCTCCTGCACAGTCATGGTGCGTGGATTCCCGGGGCCAGATGGCAAGGAGGCGAACAGAGTGGACGACGGCATGGGAATGGGAAGCTTGAGGGGGAAGGGGGCCGTCAAGGCATTGTAGAGACGCTGGAGAGTGAGTACCCTGCCGTATTCGACTGGGCGCCCTTCGAAGAAGCGACGAGCCTTCTCGAACAGCTTGGCCATCTCCATGTCGAATTCGACAAGCACGGAGTACCGACCGTTGCGTGCGTTTGTGAGAATCTGGCTGAACGCTGGGACGGCCGTCGCTGGCGGCGATAGGTATGGAAGGTTGACATGGGGAGGGATGTTGGCGAAAACGGATGACAGAACATTGCCGCTGTTTGTCAGTTGGTATGCCCCATCAAGGCGACTCACGAAGGGTCTTTGTAAGCGGCGAGGGCCTCAGCGACGGCGTGGATGCGCTGCTTGTAGCTGGCCGGGCCGCCTACAGAGCGTTCGTAGTCGGGTGATCCTTCTCCCCACCACCCGCTCCCAGGATGTCCTCCAGGTGCTGGATCGCCTGGCAATTGGGCACTGGGTCCTGGCCATTTGGGGAAAGAGGCGTCGGTAGCTGCGACGACGGCGTTGTTCTCAGCGCTGAGGCCGTGGTATCCTGTAGGGCCAAAGGGTCGCGCTGCATGCGGGGGCGGAAGGTGCTGTGTCGACTTGACCGGAGAGGTCATCTTCGCTGTCGCAGCAACTGCGGCGGCGCGCGTCCCCCGCGTCTCCCTCGAAGCTGGCGAGGCTGTAGGAGGCTGTGGTGGTGGATGAGAGGCGCTGCCGCTCGCAGCAGGGGGGGCCTCGGGTTTGGAGACGCGCAAATGTATGACTGGCGGTGCGTCGACGGCCGGTAGCTCGCTCTTGACGACCGCTGGTGACTCGGACGCCGAGCCAGAGGCAGCAGAGGCTCTCGCAGCCGCGGCCTTCATCTGCTTCCTGCCCTTGTGATATGGGTCGAGGCTGGTGAATGGCCCGTTTGCCACACCCTTCCTCCACATGTCAAACATCATTTCCTGCTGTCAGCTCGCGCGCAATGGCGAGTGAGGCTCACCTCGTACTGCTTGGCATCGTTCCAGACCTGCGAGCCCTCCTCGTTGTCTGTGGTCAGTCAGACTTGAGGTTGTGGACTCACAGTGCATTGCATTGAGAAAGACCAGGTGAAGCTGCTTGAAGAAGTCTTCCGGGTGCATGTAGTAGATTTCACTCAGGCGTGACTGGTATTTAGCAAGAGAGCATGAGAGCATGAGAGCATGAGAGCAGGAGAGCAGGAGAGCATGCGAGCATGAGTGCATGAGAGGAGCGAGAGGATGTCTGCATCCATCTCTCTGTCCGCTAGGACGTAATGTCGGGATGCAAGATTGTGCGGGGCGATGAAGGCGGAGGAAGGTACGGGCGTCGACGAGGGTATGAGGCGAGGTACTCACATTGATCATGTTGAGACAGATGGGGTCTGGGATGGCTTGGTAGTAGTCGGCATAGTCTTCTGCGTCGGGGAGCTCGATAAAGATCTCTGCCATGCGCCGCCTGTTATCAGAAAGTGGAATAACTTTGTTGCAGTGAGCGGATGTGAACGCACCCTTGACTCTTTGCCTTGAATACGGCATCAAGCATGTCGCGGCAGGCGATCCAGAGGGGTTCGTCGAGACCGCGACCATCCGACTTCTTGCCTGGATAGGATTGGGGGACGGGGCTTGGAGGGCTCTGAGCTCGCCCCGGGCGTGGGTTGCTCTTGCGGGGCATGTGGATGGGAAGAGGATGTTGATGGATGGAATGAGTGGACGAGTGGAGGGACGCGACGACGGCGAGCAGCGCGACTGAAATGGAGAGCAACACAACCTCAAGCTTCGACACGGAATCAAATTCGTCCCCTCAGTGAGACAAGTGCCACCTGGCCCACCCAACCACAGCCCAGTGTTGCTCTCTGTGCTTCCCACGCTGCCCATCTGCTTCTGACGAGTTTTCTGGAGTCGAGTTGATGCATCTGCATGACTGTTGCTGTTTCTTTGCATCGACTTGAGTGGAGGTAGCATCCCTCGCGTCCCTCCAAGCCCCAACAGGGCGGAGTGACCCTGCTCGCGAATGGACTCATGATGTATTTGGTTCCAGGTCCAGCCGCTGTTGAACCTGGCTTTGACATGCTGTAAACCGTGCGCAGGCGGGCATGTGCAGACGAGGCTTGAGAGGCTCGGGAGAGAAGCTGCAGACCTAGTGAGAATAGACGCATGCTCTCAGCTCAACTCATGACCCAAGAGAGGCTCGCTCGAGCTCAAAGAGAGAGGTGCGGCTCAATCCCGACCAGTCGTCGTGAATTAGATCATGGTCCCTGCCTCCCGTCATCGTCAAGGGCGGGCTGCGGGTGGCATGCAGGCATATGCATTCTGATAAGATAGGCAGTTATATATATACATGGGATCTAGACGCCTTCCACGATATACTGTAGCGAAACGTCGAATGCCCAGCATGTAAGCAACGTACACTATACGCCTGTTCTCCCCATCTCGCGGAGGCAAGAGTCAAGTGCCATTTCATTCTGCCCAAACTCCGCATCGCAAGTCGACCAACCGTCTGCGTTTTTGCTCTTGGAACAGAACTGCTTCTGTCGTCACACATTTGCCTTCATAGTGTAAGGAGCTGGCAAACTATAGCAGGGGATTCTTGTCGCTGATTGTCCAGATCCAGAGAGGGAGGCGACTATCAGTGCGTACCGGAACGGCTGCAGCGCCGATGTCGACGGCCGAGCGCGCAGGGTGTGGCAAGACGAAGCAGGAGAGGAAAGGCTTCAGAAGTGGTTGGCCTCCACCTGCGGGCCGGCGATGCGCGATCAAGCGACAGCCAGCTCCGCAAACAACAACGGGTTGGTAGTGATCGGCCCGGAAATGCTTATATTCGCGTGGCCTCCATCCCTCCGTACACCTTGTTGTGAGTTTCTACCGTCGTATATACCAAACGTAGCTGATGTCCGGATGTGCAGATGCTTTCAGACGACACTAGCGCGTCGCGTAGAACGCGCGCCAGTGCAAGGAATATGAGCGGAGGCGGAAGGGGGTGCAGCCCATTAGGCGATGTCCGAGAGCAGCTGCGATTTCTATTGGATATCGGGTCATCTCACCCGATAGACTCGTTGAAAGCCACGTCGGCCGAATAGAGGGCCTGCCTGCACGGTGGCCCACCACCCGGATGTACTCACCCGTCACCAACTCGTCTTTGACTTTGGAGCATCCGGTATCATACTTAACATCCCATCCTCCATTCTCAATCACCAACAAACCTCACATTTCTAACAAAATGGCCAAGACGTACGCAACGGCCACCTGACACTGCTGACTCTCCAGTTTCAAGATCACCGTTCTCCCCGGCGACGGCATTGGTGCGTAGCCCAACCCCTTTGGTATCCCTCCCACGCTGACTCCAGGCCCCGAGATCATCGAGCAGGCCGTCCGCGTCCTCGACCTCATCTCCAAGAAGACTGGCCTCCAGCTCGAGCTCACTACCAAGGACTTTGGTGGTGCTGCCATTGACAACCACGGCAACCCCCTTCCGGACGACACCCTCAAGGCGTGCCAGGAGTCGGACGCCGTTCTTTTCGGTGAGTCACTAGTTAGCGCAACGCACAGCGCCTGTACTCCCCGTTTCCTGCTCCCGGACATGCTGACGTCTAGGTGCTGTCGGTGGACCCAAGTGGGGCACCGGTGCTGTCCGTCCCGAGCAGGGCATTCTCAAGCTCCGCAAGGAGCTCGGCCTGTACGCCAACATCCGCCCGGCTTCGTTTGCGTCCGAGAACCTGCTCCAGTACTCCCCGCTGAAGGAGAACATCGCCAAGGGCGTCGACATTATCGTTGTGCGTGAACTCATTGGTGGCATCTACTTCGGCGACCGCACCGAGGACAACGGCGAGGGTGTTGCCGTCGACACGTGCAAGTACTCTGTTGAGGAGGTTGAGCGCATCACTCGCGTGGCCGCCCGCATCGCGCTCGCTGCCAACCCCCCTCTGCAGGTCACCTCGCTGGACAAGGCGAACGTAATGGCCACCTCGCGTCTGTGGCGCAAGACATTCGAGCGCGTGATGAAGGACGAGTTCCCCCAGCTCCAGTACCAGAACCACCTGATCGACTCGGCTGCTATGCTCCTCGTCTCGAACCCCCGCAAGCTCAACGGTGTGGTCGTCACCGAGAACCTCTTCGGCGACATTATCTCGGACGAGACCTCCGTTATCCCCGGCTCGCTCGGCCTCCTGCCGTCGGCCTCGCTCGCCGGCGCCCCGGACGCGTCCAAGTCCATCATGGGCGTCTACGAGCCCATCCACGGCTCGGCACCCGACATTGCGGGCCAGGGCATTGCCAACCCCATCGGGATGATCCTCTCCGCCGCCCTGATGCTCCGCTACTCGCTCGGGTGCGCCAAGGAGGCCGACGCCGTCGAGGCCGCTGTCCGCAAGGTCCTCGACTCGTCCGCTGACGGCGGCTACGACTTCCGCACCAAGGACCTTGGCGGCGACAAGGGCACCCAGGCCGTCGGCGACAAGATCCTCGAGGTCCTCGAGACTCTCCTCTAAAATCGTGCGTCACGCGCTCGTAGATGTAGGACAGATAGGCAGAAGCAGCATGCAGCATGGTTGTCATAGAGCAGACTGGAGTGCGAAGTCCAGGGTCGGTCTGGGTGGGTGGCGTCTGGGCGCGTCGGGAATGTTAGCACGAACGCGACGCGCACAAACCTCCACTCGACTGGTGTTATCCTTTCCTCCTCGCCGCGATGATCAGGTATTGATTCAGTCTCTCGTCTCTTGGCCACTTGCTGATCGCTCACAACAATAATATAACATCTACAAGCGCTCTCTTCTTCATCTTACTCTCTGTCTCTCGTTACTTTCCCTCCCTCTTATCACAACAGTCCTCTCGTCACGACACCTCTCGTCGCGGTCAACGATGCCGCAAGTCCAGCCTTCCCGCCTTCCCCGCTCGCGCTCGACGCAGTCACTCCGACCGCCTGCCGCTGGGACAACATCCAGCGCGACCTCAGTGACCTCAACACCTGCTCTAGGACACCAGCGAAAGCCATCGCTAACCCGGCCACCGCGGGCGGGATTGCGGCACAAGCCGGCCCCTCTTCCGAGCCACCGTCCCTCCGGCTCGGGCACCTCCTCTATATCGACCAGGTCGGTGGTCCCCTCGTTGGGCCGTCTCCGACCAGCCCCGCGCCCGCCCACAAGTTCCAGCAACTCGTCTCTCTCAACCACCAAGGAGCCCCCAGCGCTGAGGCCAGTGCGGAGCCTCACGACGCTACGGCAGACTTCGACCGCAGTTGTCGAGAAGGGCAAGACACCTGCGCCCCTCACGGCGGCACGCACCGGGCCGGCGCCGAGCATCAAGCCCTCCGCGCCGGCGCGCTCGCGGCCCCGCGCGGCGACTTTGGTTGAGAGCCCCGAGACGCCACCACGCAGCCAGAGAGGTCCGGAGAAGCTCACTCCAAATAGGACCGGGGAGCGCGGAAAGCGCACGACATCTGAGGCGCGCCCACTTGTCCTTGCTGGCGCGAAGCGCGTCACCGCACCTGCTCGAGGAGAGGTGGGCTTGCGTGTGTGCTGGTATTGACTCCAGTCCGTCGAGTCGCTCCAGCCGCAGCCGAGTCCTCCGCCCAAGACGACCACGACGCGCTCACTCATCCGCCGCCCTCTATCGCTGGCTGACAGAGTGTTTGGAAACTCGAAGATCTCCGCGAAGGACACAAACAAGCACGCGCCTCCACCTTCACCCTCCCCTTCCTCAGCCCGGCAGCGTGAGCCTTGTTCTTCGCCGCAACAACTGATCCCAGTCCGCGCCCGACCCACTGTCTCCATCCCAGGAGATTCGGTTGAGGAGCTGCGCACCTCCCTCCGCCGCCGCATCAGCAACGCATCTCCCCCCAAGTCTCCTCCGCCAAAGTCAGCCTCGCCTACCGCCGCCAAGTTCTCCTCAACGGGCAGCAAGTTCTCCGCTCCCCCCTCGCCGGCGGAAAAGTCTACGTCCTTCAAACTCCCCTTCTCCAAAACCCGCACCCCCGCCCGATCCCAGCGCCTCGAATCGACGCCGGCACGGCCTGCCACCGCACGCTGCGCTCTGCCCGACACGCCTGCGATCTCCGCCTACCTCCGAGAGCAGAGCATGCGTATCGGCCACATTGGTGAAGAGGACATCTCGCTCGCGTCAAGTGGATCCTTTCACGCCCTCACGCCGCCGGGACACGAGAGCACGGACGTAGATTTCGTTTCTGCGATTGCGGCGCAGACTCACTCTCACCCGCGTACCCGGGCGGCGTCGCATCGCTTGCCACGCTCGCCACTCTCTCCGACGTCGCCTCTCAGTCCGCGCCGCGCTCGGCCCCTCGCAGCTGAGCTGCGTGCCGAGGTTTCCCGCCTCAAGAATGAGCGCGTGCTACTAGAGACGCGCATAGCCTCCCTCGAGGCGGAGGAGGGCCGCTTAACGGGCCTCGCGGAGGCGGCTCTGCGAGATCGCCAGCGCGCACTCGAGAGTGCAGAAGAGGCCAAGGTTGACCGCGAAGCGGCGATGTGGGAGGTAGTGGTGCAAGTTGCCGACGAGGCGATCGAGGAGGAGCGCGCTCTCAAGCATGCTATTACCGTGGCGCGCGCGATTGTCATGGCTTTGTAGGTGTCGCGAGCCAGAAACGATGGACGCAATACCGCTCACAGCAATTTTGGACGCAGTCATGTCATATGTGCATGTACACAGATGTAAACTAGATAATATGGCCGGTATCGGCGTACTTTTTCGGCCTGATGGCCTACTGGCGCGCGGCCTTGAACAAGTCGCGCGGCTTGCGACCCTTCTTAGCGGCGGCGAGGTAATCGCTGACCTGGAAGGCGACGTCGAGGCTCTGCTCGTAATTGAGGCGGGGGTCGCAGTGCGTGCGGTAGTTGAGGCTGAGGTCCTTGTCCTCGAGCTCCATCGAGCCGCCGATACACTCAGTAACGGAGTAGCCCTCGTCATTGAGTTCGCCAGTGAGCTCAAGATGGATGCCGCCAAGCACAGTCCCCTTCTCGCGGTGGATCTCGAATGCGCGGGTAATCTCGTGCATGACGTCGCTGAAGTGGCGGGTCTTGAGGCTCGCATCGGCCGTCGACGTCTTCGTGTTCCCGTGCATCGGGTCGCACTGCCACACCACGACGTGGTCCGTCGCCTTGACGGCGTCGATGTGGGCCGGGAGGTACTCGTCGACCTTGGCAGCGCCGTAGCGCGAGATGAGCGTCACTTTGCCGGGAACGCGGTCGGGGTTGAGGACTGGAATAAGCTCTCCCCTCCTTTGACGCAGACTCACTGTCGAGCATCCGCACGAGCTCGTCGGGCTGCATGCCCGGGCCGACTTTGACGCCGATCGGGTTCGCAATGCCGCGGAAGTACTCAATGTGCGCGCCGTCGAGCTGGCGCGTCCGGTCGCCGATCCAGATGAAGTGCGCGCTCGTGTTGTAGTAGCGCTTCGGGGGGAGGACGCCGGAGGAGGCGGGCGAGCGCTCGCCGCGCGCGATGGACGCGGAGCGGCTGGGTCCCGGCGTCGTGGGGCGCGAGGTGGGCGCCGAGACGGACGGCCCGACGAAGCCCGACGAGCGCGTGAACGCCTCCTCGTACTCGAGGAGCAAAGCCTCGTGGCTGGAGTGAGCATGCTACCAACGCAAACTCACCTGGTGAAGATGTTGACGGTCCGCGTGCCGCCGCGCTCGCTGCCGCCCGCGCCGCCCGTCGCGACTTTCATGAACTCGAGGCGGTCTTGGAGGTTCTCGACGACGTTCTCGAACTGCTTCTGCAGCTCGGGGTTGCGGACGTACGAGAAGCTCCACTCCAGCGGCTTGTGCAGGTCCGCGAAGCCTGAGCTGAGCAGCGTCCGGATGTAGTTGAGCGTCGCGGCCGAGTGGAAGTAGGCCGCGACGAGGCGGTCCGGATCAGGCGCGCGCTCCGTCATGTCATACCCGTTCACGTTGTCGCCGCGGAACGACAGCACCTCCTTCTTTACCGTTTGCCCGTTGTCGTCGGGCATGTCCACCATCTCGGTTGGCTTCGAGCGCGGCTTCGCGTATTGTCCCGCGATGCGCATGATGCGGACAATGGGGATGTGCGCGCCGTTCAGCAGGATGAGGGACATGATGAGGATGAGTGAGAGCTTGTGCTCGATGGGCGTCTGGTGTTAGCGTGAGTCATGTGCACAAGGGCGTTCCATCAACAAGGTGAGAGCTAAGAACAGCGACCAACTCGCGCACTCCGAAACCAAGCCTTCCCACTGGGCAGCAGCGGTGAGCTTGGAACGCTCACACACAAGCTCGAGGTCCACCCAAACAACCACGCGCCACAAAGGCCTGAGGCCCGAGAACAAAGCGTAGTCTTCGACGGCGACTCACCTCTGAACAGTAGTCGAACAACTCGGCGCAGTCACCTCCCTGGAGGAGGAACGCCTTGCCCGCAGCAACATCAGCCATCTGCTCGGCTAACGAGTCGATCTGTGGTCAGCCCGCGCCGTCCATCGTCGCACCTCCTGGGTCGACACAAGCGGGGGCAGGTGTTTGAGCTTGCGCACGACGCGCGCATGGTCCGCAGCGTCGGGATACGTCACGTCCTGCGTAATTGGCTTTTCGCGCCACGACGAGGGCGTCCAGGCTACCATTGTGTGGTGGATAGACGATGAGGTGGAGATGGAGATGGAGAGGGAGAGAGTCGAGTCGAACGGATTGTTCGTTGCCGGCGGAAAAGAGACGTGCGGGAGGGGGCCCACACAAATCACGTGGCTGCGGATCTCGGTATGTGAGTTCCAGTCAACGTGTACGACGTTTTCGTTAGAGCAATTCCAGCTCAACAAAGCAGGGCAGACAAAGGCATGTACACGGGCATCTTGGTACATAGCAACAACACAGCAAATTTTAGTTTGATAACCAAGTCCTAACCGAGCATCATCCGCAGCTCCTTCTCCTGAGCGAGGCGCTCCTGCTTTCCCCGCAGCTCCGAGCGGCGCTGCGCGATGGCCGCAGCGTCGGTGTGCCCCGCGGCCTTGATGGCGCTGAGGCCACTTGCGCGGGCACGCACTCCGGCACGGCGCGGCGACTTGTGCGCAACGGGCGCCGCACGCTTCGTGGGACTTGAGAGCGGGCTCTTCATGGATAGCTTGGCAGGTGTGGGCGAGATGTGGAAGTTGCTCTCGAAGAGCACGTTGGCGCGGCTGCTGGCCTCGCCGAACGGCTGAAGCATGCCCGCGATACTGGGGGTGAGGCCAGTCGTCTGTGTAGGCGGGCGCGGGAGCGGGCGGCGCGCGGGCTTAGCCTGGAGCGTAGAGGTTGCGGAGCTCGTTCCAGAGCCGGAGCCCGTGCTGGAGGCAGAGGCAGAGGCAGCAGGAGTAGAGGCGTAAGGCTTGACGGTTGCCTGCCGTCTCGCCAGGCTGCTCGCCGTGGGAGCGAGGAGTGTGCTGCTTCTCGTGCGGGGGATGCCGCTACCGCTCATGCTAGGGCTGCGCATGTCACCTGGGCTTCGCATATTCGAGATGGATGTTGCACGGAGATTTGAGTTACTAGGCGAGCGCATGTTCGACAGGCTGGGAGAGGACATTCCTGAGCGAGTTGTAACACTGGCCCGAAGCTCGCCGCTGGCGGTGCGCGCAAGATTACGGTTACCACCAGAGCGGGAGATGCTACCAAAGGAGTTGGTGCTTGCCTGCCTGGACAGGACGGGAAGCGCAGATGCGCTGCCCTTCCTTGAACTGGCGCTACCGTGATCCTGGCTGTTATCCTTGAGCGGCTGGAAAGACGGCTTCTGCGGCCCAAAGTCTGGGATTGCGCCGCGGCGCGTGCCCAGAGATGACCCAGTTGTTAGAGTTGATGAGGTTGAGGGAGGTGTTGGGCCTGTCGAGCCTGAGGCTGACCGACCGCTCGTGCGTGGAGGCGCCGAGCTCTTGACAGCGCGCATTGACAGACCTGGTTTGCTGCTCATCTTCCTCAGCCGCGAGGGCTCCACCTTGTCCTCCGGGACGTCGACAGACGGCAGGACATAGCTGCCCTCCGACGCAATACTGGCACGGCTTTCAACAGGAGGGGGAGTGGTGGACACTGGTGCCTTCTTCCTCAAAAATCCAAAGCGGCTGGTCTTGAGACCGGTGCGGCTCCCTGCCTTGCCAGGCGAGTTGAGGGTGCTCTGGGTGCGGGTGCGGAACATGTCGATAACGCTGGGCTTTGGCTTCGGCATTGTCTTGGAGCGCTTGCTCTCACGCAAAGTCTTCGCCTCAGCCGTGGCCTCGGGCACCTTCTCATCCACCTTGCGCTTGGGCGCTGTGGAGCTTGTAAGTCCCGGGTTCGAGGCCGACGTCTTCATCTGGCTCGTGCCCGAAGCCGAGCGACCCTTCGTGCCAGACATCGAAGTCAGGCTCTTCATCTTGCTAAACTCGCGCGCGTGAGCGGCCGCGTATCGGTCGTAACCAGCGGGAGCAGGGGCCCGCCCCGATCCCGGCTTCTGCGGAGCTGTGTTGGCGGCGTCGGAGCTCAACTTGCTGCTGGAAGCGCTCGCTGTACCACTCGCCGCACCACTGCGTGTGTAGATTTTGGACATATCGGCGTCCTCACCCTTGAGGAGCTCGGCGGAAAATGTCATCTTGCCGCCCACCTTGGCCTGGAGCTCGGCTAGAAGCTTGGCGCCGGCTTCAGAGAACTCGTCGCTTGAGACGACCTGCTTGGTGCCGAACATAAAGGACGGCGAGACAGGCGATCCGGGGAAGGAACCGGGCATCGCAGGCTCGGGAGTGGACCCAGCGGCCTGGCTCTCGCGAGGCGCGGTGGGATCGAATGCGGGGATTTGAGGGTAGATACCCGTTGCCTTGGATGCAGGGGACAAGAGGATAGGAAGGGAGGGGCGATCTTTGAGCGTTGGCGTTGGCGCCTCCCGAAGCGGACGCGTTGAGAGTCGCTCCTTGATGACGGCGACGGAGCTGTCACCTGTGAGGGGCAGCTTGTCGGTCTCGACGAGCACGGTCTCCAAGATGTTGACCATGCTCTCAGCAGGGGAGACGAGTCGAATGGTGGAAGGCCGGTGGTGACTATCCTCCTCGTGTATCCGCTTGGGTATGCCGACGGTGGATGCGGGGGAGGGACACAGGATCTCCTCAACCGGTTCAGGTTCATCAACATCCATGCCGGAACTTGTACCGGGGAAAACGATGTTGGAAGTGGGGCTCTCCTTGGACATCGTGCGCGACGCCGTTCTGCGGATGGAGGAGGCAAGGGAGCGGAGCGAGCCAACACCGCGTCCGATGGATGCGTACTTGTCGCCGTCGAGGGTTGCGCCGTTCGTTGCACTCTTCCAATTGGCTGGGTCGTCACTATCCTCCTCCTCCTCAACAAGGCTGGCGTCGTCGCTGTCGATCACCTCCCAGGACCCGCGGCGGGCCAGAGAGATAGTAGAGGGGCGAGACTGCTTAACCCTAGTAAGAGCAGGGGCTTGGGGTGGGGTGAGACTTTCGCCCATCCGTTCAGGCATGGGTTTGGATGGAGACTTGGTGGGGCTCTCGGGACAGCTCTGGGTCGCGAGGTCAAAAATTGCCTTTGCACTGGGCGTGAGGGTCTGGCCGACTGATATTAGCGAGTGAGGTTGGGCGGATGGGGTGGATGGACGTATGTATGGACGTATGTATGGAAGGATGGATGGAGGGATGCGTGGAGGACAGATGAAGAGAGGATGGACAAACAACAGAGATTGCAAAATAGGGGCCAGAGAACGATGATCAAGGGAGGCTGAAGGACGACGTAGGAGAGGTTCTATTGGACAATGCTGACTCACAGTCGTAAAGACGCTCGACCATTTCAACGTTCTTGCCACTAGCCTTGAGTCCGTAGCGCTTGGAAAGACTCATAAGCTGCTGACGCTTGAGGCTGGTAAGCGCAGCGGAGCTGCTGTCAGCGTTGTTGGAAGAGAACGCACTTCCAAAGAATGGCGTGTTCACTCAGTTCGTCCATAGTCCACGGAACCGAGGTCGGTTGTGTACTGGTGTAGTGGAGTTGTGATCAAACACTGCAGGTGACTTCGGTGTGATAGGAAGTGGATGATAGGGGGTGGGTGCGGGGTGGATGGAGGCTGGATGCGGTGACAATGGGTGTGTGTAAGGCAGGAGAAATAAGAAGAGGTGGGAAGAAAGAGATGTGTGCGGTCATGTTGTTGTGCTCATGTCCTGGCGCCCTGAGGCATCCATAACCAAAGTCAGTCGCGGTCATATCACACACACGTCATTATTATTCCGACTTGGTCCAAGGCGGCTTTACGGGCCTTACTCTCAGCTTAGCTGTAGCTCTGAAGCATACAACGTGCAAACCAGAGAACAGGCGTGCTGAATTGGGGATGCTAGCTATCTGCTCTCGCTTCGACGGAAGGTGATACTTCGAGTTCTAAGGTCGCACTGTTCGCTCGGTCTGAGAATGGCGGCAAAGTGGAGGCGGGGAGGTGGAGGCAATCCACGACGCGCGTCAACATGCTTGCCACCTCTCCATCTCCATCTTGACGTTCACTCAGCTACGATGAGCAACTCAGAGTCTTCTCCATACGCAGCTCGTTCACCCCCGGTCTCATTCGACGACTTCATGGCGCAGATTGACGCGGCAACGCAAGCCCATGGCGGCATCATGGTCGATGAGGAGATCTATGAGGAGCTGTTCGCATCTGTGCCGCCGGGGTGAGTCCTCCCCTTTGCCCTTGTGCAGGCACTGACGCCATTCATCTGGGACTTGTGTTTTCTCTGCTCGCTCACTCTCGTCTTCCACTGCTCGCTCGACCTACCACAGCCGCGGCGCCCGCCCAGAATTCATCGCCGCTCTCCCGCGCCCCAAGACGGTGCCACGCGGCGAGTCATGCCCTGTCTGTCTGCAGACCCTCGCAGCTATCGAGACGGAGGAGGAGTACGCGTTGGCCTCGGAGAGTTTCTTCGGGGACACGGAGGCGCTGGGGCTGCGGGAGCTGCCGTGTACAGCCAAACATGTCGTGTGTGCACGGTGCGCGAAGCAGTGGTTGACGCTGGTAGGTATTGGTGAAAAACAAGCCGGATCTTGGCTAACGCCAGAACAACACCTGCCCTCTCTGCCGCTCACAAGTCGACCCCGCCAACCCGGTCGACGCAGCAACGAGCGACACGATCGAGGCGCAGCGGCAAACCGAGCAGATGCTTGCGCTCTTCCACACGCTATTCGGACCGCGGCAACTCCCCGCTAGGCGAGAGGAGGGCCGCGAGGCCTTCTCAGGCATGTACTCGTAGCTATGTCCATGATAATGCAATGATGTCTACGTCCCACCTCCTACCTCGCACTCCGCGCAACCTCGACCTCGGGCGCAGGCAAGCCGCTCGCGCACTCGCGCCTCCGGCTCTGGCTCCATGCGCCGTTCGCAAATCGCCCCTCTTCGCCCTCCACCTGCTCGCCGAGACTCCGCAACCCGTTCTGGAGGAGCGCGGTGATCTCGCGCCGCGTGCTCTCGTCCGGATCGAACGCGCCAGAGAGGTAGTCGGCGTGGTGGTCCTGATGCTCGCGGAGGGCGGCCTCGTCGCTTTCCGCCCGTGTGGGCGCCGTCGCTTCAGAGCTGAGATGGCTTGGTGCGGCTGCGCGTGGTAATCCCGCCCGCCACGCGTCTACGATCGGCGCGACGAGCGGCGTCAGGCTCTCGCCGACGGTGATGGACACGGTCGCGCCGCCGCGCGGGATGAAGCGCGGCCACTTGCGGTACTCGTTCATGATCTGGTCGAAGCCTGGTGTGAGCAAGTGAGTGGAGGAGCGTGCCCGCGATCGCGCAGCCTTGCGGCTAGAATCAAAGCGGGCCTTCGTTCTCTGGCATACTCGACCCACCTGAAATCCATATTGGGATGATCTCCGGCATGACCTCCGAGTCCATGATAATGCGCCCACTGTCATCAGCGTCGCCTGCAACACACTCACACGCCCCACTTGAACCGGTGCATCCCGCCTTCGGGGTTCGACTTGGCCTGGTTCACGCGGCCTTCTGGAAACAGGTGGATCTGGCGTCAGCCCTTTCGTTTCGCCGGACTCACCCATCCCCCCTCCTCGAGCTTGCGGATCGCGTCGTCTACGCCGCGCTGGTATATCCCGCCCCCGCGCACCGTCTCGATGACCTGCCCGAGCCCGAAGAACTTGCTCAGCACGGGATTCGTGAACATGACATCGCTCGCGCCGAGCGTCCACCGGTTGTTGGCACAGGTATACCGCGGCCGCGCGAAGGGGAAGTATGTCGTTGTGGGGAGGACGGACCACATCATGGGGTCGTCGACGACCGAGTTGTGGTTCGCGACTAGGGTCAGCTGCAACCACCACGCAACACGCACTCGTAATCACACCCCGCCTCCGCTGCCACTCTGTACCGCGCCCGTGAATCCCGAGAGCCGAGTACAGCGTGTCCTCGCCAGAGACTCGCACAGCCGTCGTGGCGCGCAGGAACGCCTTGCTCGCCAACGACACGAGGGAGATCGTGAGCGCGCTCGCTAACGAGGCCCGGGGGGCGGCGATGGCGGGCGCGGCGAGCTTCGTGACGGCGTGTGAGGCGGCAACGCGCGACGCATGTGACGCGGCCTTGGAGGCGGCATCTCGCGCGGATGCCGCCTTGGTCATTATTTGCGAGGCCGAGGCCGAGGGTTGGGAAAGCGGGCGGGCCACCGCGGATGGTGTGGAGCAAGAGGGCGTCGGTGTGGCCGGCATGGAACAAGGACAGACCTGCTGTCTTTTGAGAGTATACCAAGGGCAATGGCGGGCGAATAAAGAAGCAATGTCAAGAAGATCAAGACGAGCCGAGGCCTTGACGATCGACGATCGGTGGAGGATCGGCGGGGAGATGGAGCGACGCGCAAAGTGTGCACGTTTCACCGAAATTATTGGCCACCGGATTCCGTGCCTGTCCGAACGTGCCGAGCATCAACAACAGCAAAGGTGGAGGTTGTCCACGCCAACAATGCGCGATCCATTACACCGTTCAGTCCACTTGCAGTCTATACGTGCAGAGTTTCCTCTGCTTTCATCGAGCCTATTACAGTGACAGAGCGGTATGCGCTTTGGCCAATGTGCCCGCGCCTTCCCAACTCGTCTCGAGGAAACAGAAATCATATATCTCCCTTCCAGATCGGCAGCGGAGCAGCGCCGGGATATACGCACAAGGGGCGGCTGGCTCACTCGCATCGATAGGCGCTTACTCGCGCTCAATGTAGGCAATCTCGAGGTCGGATGGGTCGGTGGGGACCGAGAGAATGCGGAGGGTGTTGGTGTGGCCAAGGCCGCCCTTCCAGCCCTGCACAGCGATAACGGTGGCCTCGGGCTTGACAATGCCGAGGTTGACGGCGACCTTGAGACCGTAGCGGATACGGTTGTCAACGTCGATCTGCCACTTCTCCTGAGGAACACCACGGGGCTCAGGGTACCACACGGGGTAGACGCCGCGCGAAAGGTGGAGCTGACGGGCGGTCTGGTCCTTACGGGTGACTGGATATCAGCTTGGGTTGTCAAAGAGGCAAGCTCACCGCAAATGATGGGGCACGAGGGGCGGTACTTGGCGATGAGGCGCGCCGAGACACCCGAGGTGGAAAGGACAATGATGGCGCCGGCATCCTGCTCCATCGAGGCGGCGACGGCAGCAAGAGCAAGCGTCTCCGCGGTCTCAGTGGGGCGAGGGGTAAGGGCACGAAGCTGGTCGAACAGAGGTGCGTACGAGATGGCCGACTCGGCGACGTATGCGGTCTCGGCCATCATGCGGACGGCCTCAAGAGGGTACTTGCCCTTGGCAGTCTCTCCCGAAAGCATGACACAGTCAGCGCCGTCAAGGACAGCGTTGGCGACGTCAGAGACCTCGGCCCGGGTAGGGCGTGGGTTGACCTGATGTCAGCTTGCGCCCCTGACAGTTGCAGTGGATCTGATTCCCGAGATCGGGCGTGAGGAGACACTCACAGTCATCGACTCGAGCATCTGGGTGGCGCAAATGACGGGCTTGCCGGCGACGTTGCACTTGGCGATCATCATCTTCTGGGCGAGGAAGACCTGCGAGGCGGGGATCTCGATACCAAGGTCACCACGGGCAACCATGACACCGTCAGTCTCGCGCAGAATCTCGTCAAAGTTGGTGAGGCCCTGCTCGTTCTCAATCTTGGAGATGATCTTGATGCCTGCACCCTCAGTGCCGAGCGCCTTGCGGATGTCACGGACGTCCTGGGCGCGGCGGATAAACGAGGCAAAGATCATGTCGACATTGTTGCGCACGCCAAAAGCGAGGTCGGCCTTGTCCTTCTCCGAAAGGGCGGGGAGGTCGACGTGGGTCTTAGGAAGGTTAACACCCTTGCGCGAGGACAGGGTACCGGCGTTGAGGGCCTTAACGCGGAGACGGGCGCCATCAATCGAGACGACCTGAAGCGACAGGATGCCGTCATCAACGAAGATGTACTTGCCAGGCGCGGTGACCTTGGGAAGGTTGGGGTAGTCCATGAAGATCTGGTCGGCGTTGCCCGCCTCAGCGAAGGAGGGGTCGGTGGTCACCCAGAACTCGTGTCCCGCGGGGATGGGAACCTGCGCAAGGTCAGTGCCAATCCAAAACGCTACCCTGGTGGTGACTTACGTCCGACTCGTTGGCCATGAGACCGGTACGGATCTCGGGGCCCTTGGTGTCAAGGGCGATGGCAATGGGGCGGCCAGCGGGGCTGCGCTTTGCGGCCTCGCGGGCGTTGTCAATGACCGACTGGTGGTACTCGTAAGAGCCGTGGGAGAAGTTCATGCGGACTGTGAAACGTGCGTGAGCGTGATGGGGGGGGGGGGGGGAGCACGGGGCGAGAGCAATTGCAGGGAAGAGGGAGAGAACGGTGAAGAAAGGTTGCGCTCAGATCATTCCACGTACCAATGTTGAGACCAGCATCAGCCAGCTGGGTGATCATGTCAATGCTGTTAGTCTTGGGACCGATGGTGCCGATGATGGAAGTCTGTGATGGTAGTCAGATACAGTCAAAGAAGGCGAAGGCGGGTGGCAGAGGCCAGAGACGCCAGTGCGGGGGTGGAGTGGAAGGTTGCTACTCACCTTGCGCATAAACTTCTGGTCCCCAGTGGGGGAGTCGAAGTGGGGGTTGAGGCCGGCAAGCCATGCGATCTGGGAGCTCGAGGACTGGCTGTATTGCGAGTTAGAGAGGTCCATGAGAGAAGGGCGTCTAGAGAGGTTGGGAGACGAGGTTGTGGATGGGGAGAGGGGAGCACGTTCGACTGGGACGAGCATGATGATGGGTGTGATTGGGGGTGGTTGGGGGAGGAGTGAGAGTGAGGAGTGAGAGTGAGGAGTGAGAGTGAGGAGTGATGGGAGAGTGTGTGTGAGAGAGAGAGAGAGAGTGAGAGAGTGAGAAAGACAGTAAGGAGGAGGAGGAGGAGGAGGAGGAGGAGGAGGAGGGATGAAAGGAAAAACGTGCGATGGCTTGAAACGAGAAGCGATAATGACGGACATGGGGGGGCCGATGAGGGTGTGTCTGAGACTACGCCGAGTCTACTCACGAGGTCATTGTTGTTGTGGCAGAAACGGGGGTGTGATGGGGACGGCGTGTGTGATGGCGGACAAGGACGAGGCTGCTGCTGTTCTTGTTGTTGTTGCTGTTGCTGTTGCTGTTGCTGCTGCTGCTCGATTGAGGATGGTAGCAGTTGTCGTCGTGTCAGAGGAAGAAGAGCAGACGATGTTGAAGACAAGAGGGATGGAGTGACGCGTACAGAGTGAGGATGAGATGTAGAAAAAGGTGAGCTCTTGGGGGAGCGGGCGGGAGGGAAGGCATCACACACAGGCGTCAGCACAGTCACCATCCTGGACAATGACCTCAGGGGCGCTTCTCAAGCAGTGGGGGTCCTCTCAGCCAATCATATTCCTCCCCACGTCAGGTGCCGCCGGCAGCGGCATTCGTCTCCCTGACTGCCCATATCTCGATTCCTCAAATGCGGACCTTTCATGCCGCGCATGCCGCACTTCTGCCCCCGCTGCACCACGTGCTCCATCCCAGAAACGGCCCGATCGCCGATTACCCTTACTTTACATCTGTATTATGTGTCATGTAAACACTCCCACTGCCATGTGGTTCAGTGATAATACCCACGCGGAATTGCCTCCGTCCATCCCCCTCCTCGACTTTGTCCGTCGCCGAGAAAGTGGAAAGTCGGGAGACTGCTCCGGCGCATACACCTATCTCAACCACGCCGACGGCGACGCGCGCATTACTCCACAACGCCGACTGCGACCACCACTCCCGAGTGACCATCCCCTTTCATTGAGGGCATCCACCTCCTCTCTTCGTCCTCTCCTCCCCTTTCCTCACCTTCCCTCCCCCCCCCCCCCCCTCTCTCGCCATGTCCCTCTCCGCCGCCCGCCTCTCCTTACGGCACGCCGGGCCATCCGCGCGCGCGCTGAGCACGACCGCGCGCGTCTTCGCGGCCCAGAAGCCAAAGCCCAAGGCCAAGGCCGCCAAGGCCGTGCAAACCAACCCCGAAGACGCGCTGCCGCTCGACGAAGCAATCCGCGTGCTGCGCGCCCTCGAAATCGCCTCCCCCCACTCAGCCTTCAACATGGAAGTCGCGACCAAGCACAACAAGCCTAACGCGCCGCCGCTGCGTGGACGCATCTCGCTGCCGCACGACCCGCGCCGTGTCGCCGATACCATCGTCGTCTTCGCCGAGGCCGACTCGCCCGCCGCGAACGCCGCGCGCGAGGCCGGCGCACACATCGTCGGCGGCCAAGACCTCTTCCCCAAGATCCTCGGCGGCGAGATCGTGCCCACAAAGTGTCTTGCTACGGCCGGTATGATGCCGCTCGTCAGCGCGTCGCTCGCTCGTTTCCTCGGTCCAAAGGGGTTGATGCCGAACATGAAGCGCGGGACCGTCGGCGAAGGCGTCGAGTTGGGACGCCTCGTCGAGGAGGCTGGTGGCTCCATCGAGTGGAAGGCCAACAAGCTTGGTACAGTCAAGGCACCCGTCGGCAGGGTGAGTTTGGGCGGCTACGACGCCTCTTGACATGGAGCATCACTAACCTGCAGATGACCTTTGCCGCCGCCGACATCACCCAGAACGTCCGCCTGTTCATGGACCACATCCGCGATCAGTCCGTCAAGCTCTCAAACTCTGAATCTGCCTTGGCGCGCGTCAACAAGGGTGAGTGCTGCATTCCACGGCTACAGAAGCTGACGAGCAGCCGGCAAGCTCACTCGCGTGCGCATCGAGACTACCCAGGGGCCGAGTATCGAGATCAAGGACATGATCTAGACTCGGTGGTTGGTATACGCACATCTCAGCATTATGCATAGGTTCGGGCAGTAAGCGGCGGGCAAGGGAGTACAGGCGGTAGCAAGACTGGTGTGAGCGACACGAAAAGGAGCATGATACACTCAAGAGTATGGTCAGCCCTCAACCTGCATGACTGCGGCGGAGTCCTCTATGCTGGTGCCTGCGGCCAGAGGTTACAAAGGAGAAGCAGGACAACATCGACTGGCCACGTACTGCACATGCCTGCTTGGCTGAAGGCCAGTGATTGAGCCCAGACCACCCTCCCCACCAGCTGCACCACTCTATGCATCTCTAAGTCTACTTCTTCATCCCCATCTTGCGCCGGCGCGCACCCGCCGCCTTGCCGCCCACCTTCTTGCGGCGGCCCTCGGCTCCGCTGGCGGCGCTGTCCTCCTCGCCCTCAGTAGTCTCAGCCGTGGAGGTACCCGGCGAGTCCTTCTTGAGGCGCTGGGCACGCAGCTCAGCGGCGCGCGACTTGCGCGGGGCCGGCGTCGGCGTGCCCTCCTGCACATCGTATCCCTCGACCTCAGACGCCGAGGTTTCCTCCTCTTCGTCCTCGAGCTCGGCCTCGTCCCCAATCTGCTTCTTCGCGAGCTTGGCCCAGACGCCGCGCGACAGCTGCGCTGGCCACGTCTTCGAAAGCGACGGCTCGGGCGCAAGAGACGACAGGGGGGTAGCGGTGCCGTCGGCGTGCGGCTAATGTCAGCCTGTCCAAACCTCGAGCTTACCAGGAGCACGGTCCCGCCGTCGACGACGAGCTCGAGCGACTCGCCGCCCACCATGCCCTCGACCATGGGGACGCGGACCTTGCGGCGGCCCTTGGCGCCGCTGGCAGCCTTGCGCGCCGCCTCAGTGAAGTACGTCACGCGGCGCGTGTCACGGGTATAGTTCATGCGGAGGACGACGTAGTGCAGCCCAGACGTGAGGAGGGTGAGGAAGACGAGCACGAAGCCCAGTCCTGGGCGCCAGCGCGAGTAAGCGTACCCGAGGCCCTTCCAGGTCGGCACGCCGTTTTTGTAGTAGAACTGCGTGAGCGCCGCCGTGTGTTAACTCACGTTGTACCGCTCGCGCTTGGTGCTGTCGCGGAGGATTTGCGCGATGACACCAAGCCGCGCGAAGCGTTCTTGGATATTCGCTACGCCCGGGTTCTTGTCCGGGTGCAGCTCGAGCGAGCGCTTGCGGTACGCCTTGGTGATCTGGGCGTTGGACGCGGACGGCTCGACGCCGAGAAACGAGTAGAACGACGTGCCCTTGCCTGCTGTTAGACTGGAGCGTGCCGGACTCACCCTCTGATGCTTCGAGGGCCGCGACGAGGTCGAAGACCTCGTGGTCGAGGGCGTCGAATGCATATGCTGTGAGCGCACAGATGAGCGCGAACAGCGCGTAGAATGATACGCGCATGGTAATGAATGTGGGGCGTGAGTGAGAAAAGAGCGTCGGTGAACACGATTGCGGCCCGCGTCTTGAAACTGAGCAGGCAGGCACATGAGGCCGATCGGGAGTGAGTCACGTGGGACGGAGAACGCGTACTGTCCGGATCCAGTGGCTGGACCAGGCGTCACTGAGGAGCATGTACCCCTGCAACACTCATCTCGATAACTCGACTCTGGGACACTCTGCTCGTCATCCATCCCCGTGCTCATATACTTCTCAGGGTTGACTCTTAAGCTACGCGTTTAGCTGTCCATCATGTTATCCGTAAGTCAGGAGCTCGCCATCAGTGCACTGATGCAGTACGCGGCGAACCTAGAGCCCCGCATCCGGAGCATCCTGCAGAGCAGCGACCTGAACACCATGTGCGTCCGCATCACCGTCTTAGCTCGTTTTAGCTGACTGAAGCTCGGCGAAGGGCGTGCGAAAGCAACTAGTCGCCGCGGGAGAGGACGAAAGCGCGATCAAGGAACACAAGGCGGACATAGATGCGATTGTGCGGATACCCTCCACCTCTGACGCTGACATAGATCGGCGAGATCTACGAGGAACTCTGCGACGCGGAAGAAGACAAGGTCAAGACCAAACCCGAGTCGGCGTCGCCACCCGCGTCCTCGCAGCCTCTCGCTGGCCGCGCGAAGGCTGAGGACAACGATGCGGAGCTCGCCGCGCGCATGCAGGCCGAGTATGACGCAGCAGTCCGTGGTGGGCGGGGCGCACGGAGAACCGCTGCACCCGCACCGAAGAAGAAGAAGGCTAAAAAGCGCAAGGCGGACTCGGATGATGACGAGCCCAAGAAGAAACGCGCGGGAGGCGGCGGCGGCGCGTTCAACAAGCCCATGATCCTGAGGTGAGGATAAAAGCGGATCGAGCTGACACCAGTCACGAGCTTGCATCCTTCACGGGTGAGGAGCAGCTGTCGCGTCCACAGACAGTCAAGGCATTGTGGGCACACATCAAGGCGCACGACCTGCAAGATCCATCGGACAAGCGTTTCATCCTCTGCGACGACAAGATGAAGGCGCTGTTCAAGACGGATCGCCTGCACATGTTCACGTAGGATCCCGACCGTCCAAGCTGACTCGCGCAGAATGAACAAGCTCCTCGGAGAACATCTATACAATCCCGACGACGTGGCGGGCAAGGTAGAAAAGGTCGAGAAGGCCGAGCCATAGAGCGGTGTATTAGCAGTTTGTACTATCGGTGTATGAGAACAGTGCATATGCGGAGCGTCTACTTCTTGCCGGCGGCCTTTGCGTTCTTCTGCGCCGGCGCCTTCTCGGACACGGCGCCCTCGGACATCCACTGGAGGTCTGCGTCGCCGAACGCGCTCTTCTGCGCGCCCTTCTGCCCTGCGCCCTCGAAGCGGCGGCGGAATCGCCCCACACGGCCCTCCTCCACGCCGTCCCCGACGCCACGGCGCTCTGTGCCCGGCGCCCACAGCGGGTTGTTCGTCACGTCACGCGTCATGCGCAGGATCGCGGGCGTCGGCGCGGTCGAGTACGACGTGAATGTGCTCCCGTCCGAGAGGACGACCTTCTGCGGGAACAGCGGCGGGAGGGGGTTGGGCAGCGCGACCTTGGGCTTGAGGTGGTTCTTGGATGTCCATGGCGTTGGGGGACGCTGGTACGATGCCGCGCGCGAGGAGGAGGCCGAGCCCACGGCGCTGCGGAGACCGCGCGAGAGGGGAGTGGATGGGCGGGCGAGGGACATTGCGACAGAGGACGGGATGGGGGAGGGGGGGCGGGGGCAGGGACTATGCCGTTTGAAAAGCGGGGGGTTTTCGGTCGTCGGCTCGTGTGTCGCGCGGCGTGGGCGTGGGTGGTTCGGCGTGGTTGACGGGGTGGATGTTGTTGAGGGCTCGGCGACAGACATTTTCCAGCCAGCTCGGAGGATCGCAGGATATCGGCGTCCACCGTGGGATACTGGTTCACGTGGGCGGAAGTGGAGGTGAGTCAAGCTGTATTTTGACATCGAGGCGGCGGTGTCCTCATTTCGACTTCTCTTGCATGCTTGCCGCGACATCGCGCGTCTCCTTCTTTAGTCTAGAGCAAAGGCTGCTCTGTATTCATTCATCACGCGTGCTCGCGACTCCCTTTGCCCCCTCGCCCCCCTCAAGCCCTTCGCCCAAGTCGTCCCGCACCCTCACCACCACTCCGCCTACAATGGCCAATTCACAGTACGAATACGTCAAAAGCTATGAGCTTCCCGACCCACTCATGCCGAACACCTTTGCTGTAATTCGCGTCGATGGTCACGCGTTCACCAAGTGCGTAATGCTCTGGCCGCACTTACATTAGGTTCTGTCACGCACACGAGTTCGAGAAACCGAACGACATCCGCGCGCTGGATCTCATGAACCGCGCAGCCAAGGCGGTGATGCAGGAGTTCCCGGATATTGTGCTCGCGTTCGGCGAGAGTGACGAGTACAGCTTCCTTATGCGACGCGACGCGAGCGTGTACGGACGACGAAGAAGGTGAGCTCGTGGCGAACGAACGACAAGCTGGAGTGCTTCTGACGATCAGTAAGATCAACTCGACCGTCGCGTCCGTCTTCACGTCGAACTATGTCTTCTACTGGAGCGAGTTCTTCCCCAATACACCTCTGAAGTACCCACCAACCTTCGACTCTCGCGTTGTCCTCTACCCTTCAGCGAAGGAGGTGCGGGACTACTTCTCGTGGCGGCAAGTGGACAGTAAGCTAGTCTGTGGGGGCCTAGCTCACGCCAGCCCACATAAACAACCTTCACAACACGTGCTACTGGGCGCTGCGGCACGACGGTGTGTCGGGCACCGAGGCCACTAAGCTCCTAGAGGTAGGAGAAACGCACTGACTTTCGTATCTAATTTGCAGGGCACATTCTCCGATAACAAGAATGAGCTGCTCTTCTCCCGCTTCAAGGTCAACTACAACAATTTGCCCGAATACTTCAAGAAGGGCTCAGTGCTCGTACGGACCGACCCCAGATTGACGAAGGGCCCATCGAAGCGTGATGAGCCGGGACCGAGCTTGGAAGATACAGAAGCTTCTGACGCCGCGACGCCGGAAGTTTCGGGGTCTCTCACTCCAGAGATCTCACAAGGCGAGCAGACAGCTGCGGCATCCTCACCAGTGCCGTCCAACCCGCCTGCAGGGACGCCGAAGAAGAAAGAGAAGAAGAAGAAGGCACCGAAGCCCTTCGACGGGCGGTCGGGCCCAATAGTCATCCTCCACACCGACATCATCAAGGAGAAGCCATTCTGGGCAGAGCGCCCATGGCTCCTCGAGTGAGGCGCGCCCACCCCGGCCGGAGCTTGTGCCTTCGCTTCAGTCACCTACCACCTCCTACTCCGTCCTCTCTGCCTGCACGCACCATGCATCTAGCAGCTCCCAGCCCATAGACAGATACATACAAACTGCATGCATAGTCGCCGACATCGGGACAAGAATAGCATTAGCCGATAAATGCTCCCGCGCTCGGCCGAGCCCGAGGAACCTGACTCAAAAGTCGCTCCCTCCACTTGTGTTTGTTGCCCATCACCCTCCAAGCCATGTCTCAACCTGCCGCGCTCGACAAGCGCGACGAGCCCGTCGCCGCCGCCGCGGCTGCGGCCGCACCGACAAGAGTCCCGCTTTCCCTCGGCGAGATGTTCATGGTGGGCGGTTTGGCGGGGTGCGCGGCTGTCACCGTCAGTGAGTCGCGATGGTGGGCCGGGATGGACAAGGGAGGGAGCGGTGGTGGATGCGGGTAGGAGGGTGAGGAACAGGAGATTGGTGGAGGAGAGCGAGCTCTGATCTCTCTGACCACGCTATGCTGGTTCGCGTAGTCTCGATCTCTCGAGTCCAGGTGATCTCGAGGCGACTAACCACTTCCACCCGAGTCATCTCACCAACCATCTTCCTTCACGCATACTCAGTCACCAACTTTTCCTTGCTCCTGCATTCACCAGCTATGCTGACACACAGCCAACGTCGCCGAGACGATGAAGACGCGTCTGCAGCTGCAGGGCGAGCTGGTAAAGGCCGACGCGAACGCGCCACGCGTGTACAAGAACGTGTGGGACGTGTTCCGCAAGACATGGCGGAACGAGGGCATCCGCGGCCTGCAGCGCGGTCTGCTCCCGGCGTACGGATACCAGATTCTCCTGAACGGATCGCGTCTGGGTGAGTGAGCGAAAATTGTGGCATCGGGCGAGCTGGCTCGTTAGGACGTTGCTTTGCCAAGCTGCCCATGGTGGGGTCAGGAGCTCGTGTGGCCATGCCCCCGGCGCGAAACACATCTGACAGCAGGATTCTACGAGCCTGTGCGGCATATCATCAACCGCACGGCCGGGTATGTCCCGGACGCCGGCGTAGCATGGACGGCCATCATGGCCGGCGCGACGACAGGGTGTATAGGCGCGACTCTTGGCAGCCCGCTCTTCCTCATCAAGGCGCGCATGCAGGCGTACAGCCCCGTCTTGCCCGTCGGTGCGCAGCATTACTACCGCAACTCGTGGGATGCGCTGAGCACGATTGTGCGCGCGAACGGCATCAAGGGGCTGTACCAGGGTGTCTCGGCGGCCATCCTCCGAACGGCGTGTGTAAGTCTGGCGAGCGGGCGGATGAAGACCTTCAGAGGCGCCAGGAGAGGCTAACAGCAGGGCTCGTCGGTTCAGCTCCCGTCGTACAACTACTCCAAGTACATCTTCAAGAAGTACGGCATCATCAAGAATGATGGCTTCGCGATGTACCTCGCCGCATCAGGCGTGTCGGGCGTGGTTGTCGTGAGTGATCCGCGGTTTATCGATCGAGACAAGCTGACATCAGTGCGCCGCCATGCAGCCCGCAGACACTGTTCTTACGCGCATGTATAACCGTGAGTTGCGCTGATTACTGCATGGAGTGGATTTGACTGCACTCTTGCCGACGGCAGTCCTCCATCCTTCGCTCAGCCCCGCTGACCGTAGAAAACACCGTCACCGACCCCGTCACCGGCAAGACGCGCGGCGCGTTGTACTCAAACCCCATTGACTGCCTTTGGAAGACGTTCAAGACCGAGGGCATCAAGGGGTGGTACAAGGGTATGTCTGCGACTCCATTCACCGCTTACACCAGGCACCACCGCGCACTTCCTTCGTATCGCCCCGCACACGGTCATCACGCTCGTCGCCAACGAGCTCATTGGCAACGAGTACAAGCGCATCACGGGGCGCGGGTAGGCGGCTCTCGATCCATTCAGTTCTTTTGGTGTACTCTTTGTCTCTATACCCTGTCAGCAATAGAAACTGGGCATGCATGTGCATCACAAGGCTCGCCGAGGCTGCCGGCAGTGTGGCTGTCTGAGTGACATCTGCTATGTCGCTGGCGCGCTTGGGAGCTCAGAGTCTGCGCTGGAAGCGCGCAAGGCCTCCTGGCGCCAGCGGTAGCACTGCTGCTGATCCTACAAAGTGCCGTATGGCAAGCAATCGACGTGATCAGCCACTAGAAGTCGGTCACGCCCGCCTGGCTTGGGGCAATGGACTGCGTGTCGTCGTCGCCGGCCTTGTAGCCGAACGCATACGACGAGATGGCGTCCGACGGCGTAACGGAGCCGATGGACAGCTTGCGAGGACCAAGGCCCTTCTTGTCCCCGATCGCGCCGAGATTGCCGCTGTTCAGCGCCGGTCCGGGCGGTAGACGGTCGTACTGCGAGAACGCAATGCTCGACGCGCGCGACGACATGGGTGCCAGCGCATGAGTACTGTCCACAGTCGACTCGGCAGGCTGCTGCGAGATGACGGACGATGCGTAGCCCGTGTACGACATTTTCTTGCCTCCGCCGATCGCCGACAGGGGAAACGCCTGCGACACCACCGACTGGGCGTCGGGCGACACGTAGGAGATCGTGTCATGTGTGCGGTAATATGCGGGGTCAAAGCGACTGGGCTGCGCGGCAGCGGCGACGTTGCGCTGGGCTATTACAGTCAGTCATGTTCTAAGATCGCCTACTCACCCTTCTCGATGTACTCGTTGGCGGGGGTCTCGAAGCGGCGGTACTGATTCATTGCGCCCGAAAGGCTCTTCTTCGGCTTGCTGAACTGCATCATGCAAGGCTGCATGTTGCTGAGCGGACCTTCGACGAAGCACGACTTGTCCTTGAAGTGCGTCAGAAGGTAGAGCCAGAGCGGGTGCTTGCTGAGGATCTTGGGATTTCCGAGGATAACGAAACCGTACTTGGCGCGGGTGAGCGCGACGTTGAGACGGCGGGGGTCGTTGAGGAAACCGATACCCTGGTGCTCATTGGAGCGAACACAAGAGAGGATGATGTAGTCCTTCTCGCGGCCCTGGAAGGCGTCGACGGAAGCGACCTCAACTTCCTTGTACAGATCCTTCTTGAGCGAGCCGTGCAGCTGCATGTAGGAGGAGATATACGAGCGCTGGCCTTCGTACGGTGTGATGACACCGATCTGCGCGGGGAGAACGCCCGACTTGAAGAACTTGGTGACAATCTTCTCGACGCTGGAAGCTTCGGTGCGGTTGAGGAACGAGGTGCCGCTGGACGAGATCTCTTCGGTGCCCGAGTTGGTGTGGAAGAACATTGGGGTATCGGTGACAGGCCAGGGAAAGTCGACGTTCTTGCGGAGACGCTCGGGCGCGGTGACACCGTTCTGGAGGGAGCCCTCGTAGAACATGTTAGAGGGGAACTCCGAGAGGCAGGGGTGCATGCGGTACTGCACCTGCAGGCGGATGGGGCGGTTGCCGAGGACAACGAGGCGCTCGAAAAGACTTTGCGACAGACCAGCACGCGCAGCCTTCTTGTTCATGATGACGGGACCGAGCTGCTGGTGGTCACCGATCAGTACGGCCTGCTTGCAGCCCATGACAAGCGGAATCATGCACTCGGGCTCGGCTGCTTGCGTTGCCTCATCGATGAGCACAGTGCGGAACTTGAACTTCGCTAGGCGTGGATCACCAGCACCAACACATGTCGTGCAGATGACATCTGCCGCGTTGAGGATGTCGCGCTCGCACGCGCGCACAAGCGACTTGTACTTGCGCTCGTCGCTCTGGCTGAGTTCGCCCTGGTCATTACGCAGCTGAATGAGTTTCTGGAGCTCGGGACGGGTGTCATTGTTGGCGACCTGGTTGTGTAGCGCAAGGAAAGCGACCGACGAGTCGAGTGCCTCACGCGACTTGGCGGCAAGACGAACGACCTTGAGGCCCGTCTGGTGGATCTTCTCGCACAGGTGGTCGACGGCGACGTTGGACGGAGCGCAGACAAGCACTTGGCCGGGGTTCATCTTCGCGAGGTGATAGACGATGGAGGCGGAGGTGACCGTCTTACCAGTACCAGGAGGGCCCTGAATCAAGCTAAGCGGTTTCTGCAACACGGCTTTGACGGCGGCCATTTGGGAATGATTGAGCTCAGGAAGGTTGGGAGCAGTAAAACGCTTAGGCATCTGTGTGCGGAGCACCTGTGGCTCAAGCTCGTGGCCGAGAAGCTTGTGATACTGTTGTCAGCAAAGCTGGTAGCTGTCTAACTCACGATGTAGCCGGACACGCTCTTCTCGTCGATAGCAAACGTCCGCATCGCCGCCTGCATGCGGTCGAAGCTGGTCGCCTTCCACACAAAGTCGACAGCGAAGCCGTGAGTGCAGTCGATTGGCACATTGTCAGAGCGGCGGAGCTCGAGGCAGATCTCGTCATTGGCGTCTGGTGTCAGCTTTGTAACCGCGGGTCTAGCTCACTGTTCGGCACCTTGATGACACTGCCGATGCCCTCCCACATGTTGCCAGTCGAGGCTACCGACCACCCCTTGAGGTTGGCACCGACCATGCGGAGACGGAGCTCATCGCCAACGGCGAGGCGCACCTCGCCGCTTTCGAGCTTGGGCATGCAGAACCATGCGAGACGCTTGTGGTTGAGACCCATATCCCATCGGACGGTGATGTCGCTCTCGCCCTGCGACTCCTTCATGCGCTTGTCATAATCCGCCTCGATCTTGACGAGCGGGCCGAAGATGTTCTGGTACTGGTACGCGTCCTCGTATCTGGCTGTCAGATGCCAAGCGTAATGTCTAGCTCACCTGATAAGAATAGGCTGCATCTCCTCCTCGCCAGATTGGGCCTCGGTGTCCTCAAGACTCGCGTTGGGGTTGTTGCGCCACAACTCCTCGAGCTTGGCGATCTGGGCCATGGAGAGCTGACGCGCACGAAGCTGTTCAGCCTCGGAGGGCACCCTAACGAGCCACGGGAGGAAAGAACGCTCATCGATGATCGGCTGCCACTGGGAAGTGTCCCAGTTGATGTCGCGTGAGTTGGTGAGTGACGCGCACGGTTGACTGGATGTTAGGATGGAGCGCGGAGCAAGCCAGCTACTCACCGACAAAGAAGGACAACAACGGTGTCGCTCTTGGCAGCGATGTATCCGAGAAGGAAGACATTCTTACTCCCACAGTTGTAACCTGGTATTAGCGCTCCTCCCGTCGTGGACCTAACATTCTGGAGTGGTCTCGCTGAGCTCGCCGTCCTTATGGAGGATGACTTCCTTGTGCTTAGCCTTGACTAGGTGATTGACGATATGTGACGCCGAAGTGTTGCCGCGCGAGTTGCAAAACCACTTGTTGCACTGGAGACACTGCTTCGTCAGCGCGAGCTTCCCCTCGCTCTTACCTTCGCGACACATTTGGGGTTGTGAATACCGCAGTAGCTTCCAGTCAGCGTCTCCCTCACCTCTCCTCCCCAATGGCAAAACACACCTGCAGGCATGCTCGATGCCGTAGCCGAACGGCTGCTCCTCGCGGAACTCGTCCCCCTCATAGTAGTCCATCATGGCGCTGCTGTGGTGCAGCGAGCTGAGCGACATGACGTCGGTCGCGCGATCATGGCTGGCGCGTGCGGGCGGCACCAGCACCTGCTCGGTGAGGTTGCTGGGCGTAGCCGAGTATATCGACGTGGTGTCGTCCTGATCGACGCCATACTGGGCATCAGCGGTGGCGAGAGGCAAGAAGAGCCAGGCGCAGCGCAGCGCAACACGTACCTGTGACGCGCCTTCAAAGGTGGTGAAGGGGTCCATGGCGGAGCTGGTGGCCGGGATCAGGCCACACTGGGTATCGCTGAATGTATGTTGGGTAAAAGAAGGAGGGATGTTGTGGGATGACAACAGCAAAAGTGGATGGCGCGTCTGAGTGGAGGCGACCAGTTGCTGGTTGCTAGGTGGCGATTGAAAACGCCGAAATAGAACTCTTCGCATCGGTAATTGGTTGCCGTCGCTGTACTAATACGGTGTTACGGCTCGGTAAGTTGAAGTTGCACAACATCACAATGTGTCAGTAGGCAAAGTTCGCATGTCTGCACCGCATGCAATAGTCTAGTTTTACAAGGAGATGTACGAGGGTCCGTCAGAGGGGATATTGAGCTTGGCAATGTCCGCGATGAGGTCCATGGTGCCCTCGGCCCAGCCGACCTCGTCGTGTCCGCCGAAATCGCCCTCCCACCAGATGACCTGGCGACCACGCGGGTTCGAGATGCGGAGCGTGCCCCAGCCCTTGTAATCGAGAACGAAAGGCTTGGGGATCCCAGCCTCGGTGCCGTTGGGCGCGACGAGTGACTCGAAGATTGCTGCAGAGTGCGAGTGGGGCACAACCTTGTCAGCCTTGGTGTGGACAATGAGCGTAGGAGCCAGAGTGCGCTGCTGTCAGCAATTTCGCGTACACAGAAACTAACGCTGAGCGCCTCGACCGAGTTAAAGCGGACGCTAATGAGGGACTTGAAGAAGTCTGCTGTCAGTGTACTTAGGTCAACGGCCACTGACTCTGAATGGAGGGGAAATGTCCCAAGGGCGAAAGCAGAGGAATGACACCAAAGAGATAGAACCTGGAGTGAGTCAGCGGTCATGCGGGTCATCTTACGAGGACAGAAGATCGGGTATTGACGAGAACGGAGTGATAAGAACCAGCGCCTTGGGAACGATGCCTGCTGTCAATTGTGGCAACCCGATGACTCACGATCATCAGCGAGAAGGCCAGTAAGCGCAGACGCCACGCCCGTCCCGAGGCTGTGACCCATGAGAATGATCTGCTTCTCGGGCACGCCCTTGCCGGCAGCCTTGACCTGCTTTGCGATCCAGTCGTATGCGGCCCGCGCGTCGACCTTCAGCCCCTCCTCGGACGGCTCGCCGCTCGAGTCCGCAAAGCCGCGGTAGTCGACAGCTACGACATTGCTGCAGTTAGCATGGCGGAGTAAGTTTGGGTGAGTTCACAGATCGAGGACGCTCGAGAGAGCTGCGTACGTGCGTACACGGTGCGGCGCGGCGCGCGTGGCAGCCTGCTGTTAGCTCTGGGGTTAGTGCAACTCACGTTGCCGTGGAAGTAGAGGACAGTGGGGCGGGCGCCAAACGCATTCGCGAACACGTCCTCGGAGAGGTCAGACTGCGGAGGGAAGGGCGCCTGCTTCATGTAGTACGAGTTCGGGCTGCTGTCAGACGTGCTAGACCCGTCGCTCACAGGACATGCCACGCGCCGAGCGTCTCGCCGTCTGGTGTGGAGATGGCGAAGTTGCGCGTCTTGAAGGCTGCGGTAAGTTTATGTCGGCTGATGCAGCATGCAGCTCACGGGCGAGGCCGTACGCGTGGGGCGCGTCGTACTTGGGGAAGAAGGGGAAGCGGATCCAGTGGAGGTAAGTGAGCCTACTATCAGCTCTTGTAATACACGCCGACCCACTCGCGCTGGACCCAGGGAACAGTGGCGAGGAGCAGCACAACGCCGTATAGCCCTCCGAGGAGGAGGGGTAGGAACTGGGCACGCCGGAGCAGCGTCTGCGCCGACGACATGGTGTGATGCTAAGGAACGGAAGGGTGTGGACAGCCAAACTCGGAGTATGCCGATCATCGTCATGTCAAGGATCGGCGGTCACCGGAATCAAACACATCCTCATTCACAGCTGATTCGCTTCATTGACAGACCGCAGCTCACGACTCTCCCCGCCGCCCTCCCACCTACGCTAAAAACAATCTATGCCATGCAAATGCTAGTCTACTCCGCAACAATGTCTTCGCGCTTGGGCTTGATCTCCTTGACATCCTTGAGATCTTTGGAATGGCGGATGTCGCTCCCCTTGTCGAGGAGGTCGGTGGCCTCGTCGAAGAGCACACCGAGACCCAAGGCGTCCTCCTGCGCGAGCTCGAGCACGTGGTCGAGCTCGACCATCCCGTCTCCGTCGGGGTCTAGCTTCTGTCCGATCTCCTCGATGATCTCGTCGGGCGGGGGGTGGGCAATCACACGCAGCGCACCGAACAAGTCCTTCTTCCGGATCTGGCCCTTGGCGTTGGTGTGGATCAAGTTGAGGCTCGATCCAACGCGCTCGTCGTATTTCTCGAGCTGAGCGTCGATCTTCTTGATCATGCTGCGCACGCGCTTCGAGAGAGCAACCGACTTGGAGTCGGCCTCATCCGGGTTCTCCTTCGAGCGGGCCTCAGAGAGCAGGTTGTCCTCGAAGAGCGCGGCGAGCTCGTTGCGCTCCTTCGCAATGGACGACTTGGCGGTGAGAATGGAAAGGGCCTCGGCCAGCTCGTTGAGCTGCTCCTTGGTCATCTTGGCGGCGTCGGGCTTGGGCTCCTCCTGTACAGGCTCCTCGGCCTTGGCCTTGGCCTCGGGGGCGGCGTCGGCGACCTTAGCGTCGGTCGTGGGAGCGGCGGCAGGGATAGGTGTGGCACCGTCCGTCACGGGGATGACAGGAGGCTCATCAGCGCCGGTGGCCTTGGCCTCGATGGCCTTCTCGGCAGCCTCGGCCTCGGCAGCAGCCTTCTCGGCGGCCTTGGCCTCGCGCTCTGCCTCCTTGGCAGCCTCCTCGGCCTCCTTCCTTTCCTTGCGGGCCTCGGCCTCTTCCTTCTCCTGGACGGCCTCCTCCTCAATGAGCTCCTGCTGCTGCTGGAGAACCTCGAGCTTCTGCTTGAAGTCGACGTCGTCCTTGTACTGCGCGAGCTCGGTCTCGTCAACCAGGCTCTCCGGAAGCGAGGCGAGAGTCGACACCAGCGAGGGAAGGACGTCCTCAGTCTTGCCGCCAAAGTTGAACGCACGCGAGAGAATAAGCAGAACGCCAGAAATCTTGTTCATGTAGTGCAGGTCGATCCACTGCTCAAGCTCCTCGCGGAGATGAGCCGGGGATGTGCCCTGGAACCGGATACCACGGGACTGGCACGCCTGTTGGAGTTCCTTGGTCGAGAGTGAGTCAACGCCCTCAGCGTGGATCATCATATCATCGACGCGAATCTTCTCGATACGCGAGCGAATCTGGTGCTTGAGGAAAGTGTCGGTGCCAAAGGCGTGGATGTTCATGTACTTGCAGACAGATACGAGCTGAGCGCGCGACAGGTTGTCGAGTGTGATCTCCGAGTCAAAAAGCTTAGCGACGCGGATAATGTCATCGTGAGACGGGTTCTCGCCGGTAGACCGAACCTGATTATCAGAAAGGCCCCTCGGGACGTATCGCGACCTACCTTGCGGAAAAACTCCTTGAACTCATCCGAGCGCACAACCTGGTCAGCCTTGAGGCCAGTGTCCTTGACAGTCTCCTGGAGGAACTTGGCCATCTCAAGACGGACACGAAGCAGCTTACGCTCCTTCTCCTCCTGCGGGGTTAACCACGTCTTTCAGACGGTTGCTCACCTTGGCTAGCTGACCCTCGAATGTGCTCGGAAGCATGTTGGGGAAGAGCTTGAGCGCGACGGGAAGAAGCAGCTCCATGAACGGAATAATGATGAAGACGGAGAACGGGAGGAGACGGAGAAGGTCGGTGGTGGTGCGGCGCAGCTGACGGCGCTCACGGCGCGTCAGCGAACCGCCCTGCAGAACCTTCCACTGGAGCTTGGACGAGATCTTGATCTCTTGGCCGAGGAGCTTGGTGCCGGCCCAATAGTGCGCGGCTTCCTTCTTGACAACGGCCCAGGCGCGCTTGTGCCATGGCCCCGTCGGCTTCTTCTTCTCCTTGGCGGGAACCTTGCTATCGGGCGGAGCGAGCGCCGTTTCGGCCGCCTGCTCGGCGGGGACGGGCGGCGTGGGCGCCGGAGAGCCGGGAGGGGGGACCTTGACGACAGCTTGCTCAGCCTTGAGAGGCTGGCCGGTAACAGGGGGCGGAGTTGAGGTGGACGTAGACGTGGTCGTAGACTGGGTAGAGGTCGAATAGAAGCGGGGGACATGACGAAGACCGAGAGCGAGAGGGCTGGGGATGCCAACCGTCTGGAGCGCGAGGGAGAACGGTGTGTGTGGCGTCGCCAACCGGGACATGTTGGCGCGGCGTCCGGCCATGGCGCGCCTCCCGAGGGGGCGGACGCCGGACGCAGTGGCTCGTGAGGTGAGCATTGGGCCGTGGGGCCTGTGGCCGAGAGGAGAGAGAGAGAAAGAGCCGGTTGAGGGAGGGAGGAGGGGGGTGGGAGGATGAGAGGAAGAGAGAAGAGGAGTAAGAAGAAGAATGGAAAGGAGTGTGGCGATTCGCGTGTTCAAGATTGGGATGAGGGGGACGTCACTGCCCAGTAGGGCCACCACCCAAAAGCGAGGCCCCATCAAATCGAGACCCGCATTGAATCCCCCCTCTCTTTCGCCATCGGACAGTTAGTCTGCCGCTCCTCCGACGCACAAGCATTATCAGCGACATGATCTCTCACAATCTACATGACTCATGCATGCATCAACACATGTCAGAGGGCTCATCAGCCCGTGGAGCGGTGACTGCCTCGCCGGGTGGAGGATTTTTTCCACGTCGTCGCGTCAATCCGCCGCGGTGCCTCTCCCTCCCCTTTTCCGCCACTCGCAAGCCACCACTCCGTCAGCATCTCCGGCACCCCCACATCCGCACCCGAACGCCAATGCCGAGAGGCCACGCCATACTATTAGTAGTGTAGGACATCCCGGCCGAGTGTGAGGCTGTCCGAGCGCGGGCCGTGCGCGCGTGTGATATGGGGACACGCTGCGCACGCGTCGTGCATTTTAGGGGGGAATGCATGCGCTGATTGAAGAATCGGCCACTTCGACCGGCTTACGGCTCACGGCTTCTCGGCACCTCGGTCACACGGCCTCCGCCTGATCTCCGTCCTCATCCACCTCCACCCTCCACCGGCCACCCAGTCGTTCGACCCATCTACCCATCGACGTCAACGCCATCCCATCCTCCCCAGCACTTCCTCACCGCTCTTCATCGCCATGTCCCTCTCCAACCCCATTAACGCGGCCCTCCTCCCCGCCATCCTTTTCGTCGCATACCGCATTCTCTTCCCCTCCAAGCCCACCGCCCCAGCAGTGCCATGCACCCGCTACGACCAGGGCGAGTACAACTGGGCCCCAACGAAACACCCCAAGGTGGCAGTGTACAAGGACTATGACGTGCACGAACTCTCGAAGAGCGACGGGCGGGGAACGCAGAGTATTCTCCTCGCCATCGCGCGGATCGTGGACGGTCGCATCTCAGAGCGCACCGTGTTTGATGTGTCGGCTGGCGCCAACTTTTACGGGCCAGGTGAGTGCGATGTGGGGAAGGAAGCTGATGCCAGATGGAATGTATGGAAACTTTGCGGGGCGCGACGCTTCGCGCGGGATGGCAAAGCAGTCGTTCGACGAGGGTGGGCGAGGTTATCTGAGGAAGCTGACGGACAGAGATGCTTACGGATCTGGACAAGCCCCTCGATGATCTCAAGGATTTGACACCTGCCGAGATGTGAGGGTGGAAACTCGGCTCTCCCCGTGAAAAAGCAGCTGACGATAGCGACAACATGCATGGGTGGCACGACCACTTCTCCAACAAGTACAAGGTCGTTGGGCGCCTGGTGTAGAGAACGATGGGTGTATGTATGGTTTAGCCGGCCAAGCGTGGGAGGGCTAGTGCTCACGGACGACTCACGCTCCGGAGTATGATCACAACTAATCACTCACGGCGCGCTGTGCGGGGCGCACTGATTTCAGATAGCTGCAGGTAGCCGGAGCTGTCCTACCGAGCGCTCCTCCCCGTGACAAGGTTATCTGACGCTCATCCCTGCACTATGCATCCCTCTACCTCTAGTCGTACTCCTCAACCACAGTGCCGAGACCCAGGCGCTCCGCCTCAGCCAGCACGACCGCCGAAATAGCGACATCCTGCACGCCCAACCCGACGCTCTTGAAGATATTAACGTCCCCCACGCCATTGACCTTTGCAGCGGCCTTCTCGCGCGTCGACGCATCCACAACCTCGCCGAGCTCAACGAGCTGGTCGTCGCTCATGCCCTGCAACTCGCCCGCCTCGTGCCCGCACGCCTCGCGGCTGTCGACGAGCACGACACCCGCGCGCTTGACCAGCTCGTCCTCGACCTCGCGCATATGCGGCTTGTAGCTGCCGATAAGGCACATGTGCGCACCCTTCTTCACCGGCGCGGCGGGGAAGAGGGCCTGCGTCGAGCTCGTCATTGTGCAGATGACGTCGGCGTCCGCGACCGTCGCGGCGAGGTCGAAGCCCTCTTCCGCCGTGCCGTCCGCGTACGACGCCACGCCCTGCGACACCGCCACGGAGGGGAAGTGTGCCGCGATGTCCTGCACCAGCGCCTTGGAGCGGGGCGTGGAGCGGCGCGCGACGATCGTCACTTTCTTAATCGACGGGTAGGTTTGGAGGAAGGCGCGCGCGTGCCCGTCCGCTTGCGTGCCGGAGCCGAAGATGACGAGGTGCGCCGGCGTCTGCTCGTCCGTCGCCAGTGCTTGGTACGAGAGCACGGAGCCTGCTGTCAGCTAAGAGCGCCGGAAAACATACCCGCAGCGTTGCGGAGTGCGGTCAGACGCCGCGCGTTCATGATCGCCTTCACTTTGCCCGTTTTCTCGTCCATCATGATCGTGCTGCCCGGCAGCCCGTCCGAGCCCGCACGCGGCACCGACACTATCTTGCACGACGTCGAGCCCGTCACGCGTGCCGGCATGAAGAGCATCGTCTGGTCAGGAGACGAGAGCTGGTGGCGCAGAGGGAGCTGGAGCTTGCGCACGCCGGGAGCTGGGGTCAGCGGTTGATCTAGAGGCATGGAGGAGCGGGCATTGGCGTTGGAATGAGGCCGGAATGTTGCTGTCTCCGACGCCCAGGTATGGAGCGACTCACCGTCCTCAGCATCGCCTGCGGTCGAGTATGCCGCGAACACCGCGCGCTGCGAGTCGACGGCGAGCTTCTGGTCGAGGCTGTCGAGGACCTTGTCGACGTCGGCGGAGGTGAGGATGCGGAGGGAGCGGTCGGACATTCTTCTGTAGTTGCGGACCGAGGCGGGTGGGAGGGGAGTGAGGAGAGGAGGGGAAAGAAGACGACGGAGAGTCAGAGTGCGATACAAGGACATAGATGGTGGGTAGGGACGCGGCGTCGAGCTCGCTGGCCGTTGGTCGCGAGGTTATCCACGGAGATGCGGACGGAGGTGATCGGCAATGCACGCAATGCCGAAAGTGCTAAGCGCTGACTTGGGTGGGCACTATCTCGGCCCCGATAGGCCGGGGACGGCGATACAGGGGTGAAACGGACGCGTTTTGCGTTTGGAGGCTGGAACGGAATTCGATTAATTCGACTGATAAGGCGAGGGCCCTCGTGCGGCTGGCCGCTGGTCGTTGGCCGCTGGAGGATGATGCTTGCCAAGCGGCCGTCAATCCTCCAATACCACTGCACTCGCCAAATATTCTAGATAGGCGGAAGAGGAGGGTGTTTGGTCTCACACCACTCTAAGAATGTCCTATCCTCATTGCTCATGGCGCTTTGTCAGTGACCACCTGCTCCCTTCACCTGTCTTGTGTCAAGCTGTCGGCAATGCGGCCGTCAAGTACCATAAATGCCGTCCCAGCAGCAGTACATTCAAGGGAGACCTCGCCAGGTCATAAGAAGCGAGGAAAAGATATAGCTAAAACACTTCCGGTGGCTTTGCCATGACAGGCCCGCGACTGCCAAGTGTGGTCTGTTTCTGTTTCTGGTGTCATGATAACTCAAGCAATGCTTCTATGGCTGTTCTTAAACAAACCGGACAGTGCAATCGTACTATACATGTCCCTCTCTGTATCGCTACCGCACCTCGACCACCCGCTTAGCGCTGTCTGCCTTCAAAGCGTCCTCCATATCGCTCACCATCGCGCGCACACGTTCAACACCTACGCGCACAACATCCATGATCTCGTCAGGCGAGAGTGCGCTCCCTCCAGCCTTTGAGAGCACGCACAGCTCGCGCTGCGCGTTCAACGTGATCGTCATTGTCCCGTCAGCCAGGACCTCCTCCAGATGCGTTGGATCAAGGATAGGCGGCAGGCCCTCAAAGTAGCTGAAGCTCAGGCAGAGGGGTGTGTGGTGGATTGCAAGGGGAAGGGGTGCACGTTCGTCAGGCGAGTGCTGTTGTTAGCTGCGACCAAACCCCCCGGCCAAGGCCTATGTAGCGACCGATGGACGACCGAACCGGACTCACCACAATGACATCGTCGCCAGACACTTCAACATCAGGTTTTCTGAAGTGGCGGAGCGCAGTCATCGCCGCCAGCGACGCACAGTCAAGCAGGTTGCCCGAGTCGGAGAGGAAGTGCAGTGTCAGTCGTAGGTGCCACACCTGCGGTCAGCGATTGCGTCACCCCACCCATTACCTTCTCTCCTGCGACAATGCAGAGTGCCTCGCGGTCAACGGCCTCCGTTCGTCGAATGCTCTTCTCCAGCAGCCGCGTGATCATGACTTCGTCCTCTGATGCCCTGCCGTCAGCTCCGTCACCACGCGTGGCTCACCGCCCAGCCTCGAACACATGCGACGCCATCGGGCTGATCTCGGAGTTGATCACGAGGAAGCCCTCGTACGGCTTGTCATCGCGCGGCTTGACAATAGTTGCAGCTACTTGGGCTAGAACGCTGAAGTTAGATGTTTGTAAACCGTGGTACGCACGCCGTCTTCCCCAACCGGCACTCGACGTTACCCAACTCCGGTCCAAAGGTAAGGGTGAAAGGACGCTGTTGGAGGCGCGACCGCCCGTCCAGCCGCTTGCCCTCGGCCAAAGCGTCGACGAGAAACTCCTTCTGAATAGTTGGTGGCTCGAACTCGCGCATGGTGCTGCGTTGGGGGATTGTTGATGGAGGTGGTTGCGCTTGAGCATCATCGTCAACTAACTTTTGGCGGCGAATTTGCTTCCGCCCACAACACACCCACATCCACCTCGATCCCCTCGATCAATCCACTTGCACTCGTCCACACCGCTCCATCCATCATGACGTCGCAGGACGTGCGATCGATTCTCAACTTGCCGGCGTCGGGCTCGGCGCCCACCACGTCATCTCGCAAGGCGACCGGGCCACGCAAGCCGGATGGCATCTCCCGCGAGCTCTACGCACTCATCGGCGACAACGCTCCATCGCTCGCCGAGGCGCAGGCGTCCATCGCCGCCGTCAAGTACCGGGACCGGCCAAAGCTCAAGACCAAGAAGGTTAAGTGGGAATGGACGGAGTTCACGCCCATGGCTCGCGAGGGAGAGCCTGGTGCGCCGCGACTGGGACATTGGGTGCGGGTGACGGATGAGGATCCGCACGCGCGCAACGAGTACTTCGGCGGCTTCAACCTTCACGGGCCCAGTGTAATGGAGTATTCGCAGTACGAGTACGACCAGCACCTAGTTGACCCTGGGTGGTCTGCTCACGAGACGAGCTATCTGTTCGACCTTTTGCGCGAGTACGACTTACGCTTCGTCGTCGCGGCAGACCGGTACGTCTACACTGGTGCGAAAGGGAACGAACCACCAAAGAAGCGTTCAATCGAGGAGATGAAGGACCGGTATTACACCATCTGTCGCCGCCTTATTCGCACACGCACTGCCTCCGATCCTGCGGTCCAGCAGCAGCTCATTACCCAGTATACGTTTGACAAGGGTGAGTTACGAATTTCATCCAAATCTGACAGCAGCTCGCGAGATCAAGCGCAAGCAATACGCTTCCGAACTGTTCCACCTCACAGCGGCGGAGATCGCCGAAGAGGAGGCGCTGTATCTCGAGGTGAAGCGGTTAGAGCAGAACGAGCGCCGCTACCGCGCCGACCGTGACTCTCTCATGCGCTCCGTGATCGGGCTGGACAGCGGGCTGGTGTCCTTGGAGCAGAAGAATGCAGAGGGCGTCCACGGCCTTGGGAACAAGAAGAAGCGTCGGCCCGAAGAAGACAGCGGCGTCGCATCACCCGCTCCTCCCACCAAGAAGCAGAAGGACCAAGCGGCATACGATGCCGCCAACTGCATCTACCGCGTGCCCGCACCAACGCCGGCTCCCAACTCTTCTCATCTGGCTACCAAGCACCCCGCTCACGTCCCGGTCTACCTCCGCAGCACCAAGATGCCCCTCCCGAAACCCAACACGGCCATTCGCGTCACCGAGCTCCTCGCCGAGATGGGCGTCAGCACGGCGCGGCTCGTCATGCCCACACGTACCAACTTGGAGGCGTACGACGGAGTCCTTCAGGCTGCTGCGAGCTTAGTCGACATGAAGCGTCAGGTCGACCGCGTCGAGCAGGAGATCCGCACGCTCAAGGCGCAACGCGACGGTGGGTACGTACCGCCGGTCGACGTGAGCCGCAAGCGCTCCGAGTCCGTGCTGAGCACCGACACGTCGACGACGAATCGTCGCAGTCGCGCTCCGTAGCCAGTGAGATCATGGCGTGGCGTATATGAGACGACGGTGTTGTATTGCATGTATTGTGTACTCGTGCGGTGACTGCAAAAGTCGTGCTTCGACATTCCACAATCATGATCAGGACTCGAATCGCGTCACGCGTCATCACAAGCTTGAAATCATGACAAGCCCTCCCTTCTGCACTTCTACCTTTCTCATTGCAACATGTCCCAACGCACTCACCACATCGCGCGCGCCTGGTCGATTCTGGAGGAGCGCGAACTGTCGCGCTCTATGTACGCGCGGCAGCTCGGCACAGGCCCAGAGCAAGTGTTCTACAGCACCAAGGCTGCGCGGGCACGTGCAAACGTAGCAGCGAACCGATACTCTAACGTCCTTCCTTATGACCGTGCCGCCGTCGCGACGGAGGAGGGCGCGTATGTAAACGCTAGCGTGGTGCGCGCAGGTGGCGAGTGGTGGGTAGCTGCCCAAGTACGTCTCAACCATCCATCACCCCCTCTCGCATCAACCTCCTCCATTCACCTGCATTGGCTGACGACAGGCGCCCGTTCCGGACAACTTTGCAGCCTTCTTCCGCGCCATTCTCTATCGCACCGCCTCGCAACATCCTCTCATTACTCCCTTACGTCCGAAGAAGAGCAACCACGCCATTCTCGTCCAGCTCACGGGCTGGAGCGAGCGCGGGTCGCCCAAGGCGGACGACTACATGCCGTGAGTTCGGTGGCTGGCCAAAGGCTGACGGCAGAAAGGATAGCCTTACCTTCCATCACCCAGTTGGCAACGTGCATCTGGACCGCAAGACCAGCTTGACGAAACCCAACCTCGGTGCCGAGTACACCGAGATGATATTGGCGGACGTGGACAGCGCCATGACAGTTCATCACTACTTCTACGGCGCCTGGCCCGACCACGGGGTGCCAGAGGGCAAGGCGTTGGCTCAGCTGCGTGGGCTCGTGCGCGAGGTGCGGCAGCTCGCGGAGAAGGAAGGGTGTGAGGTCTGGGTCCATTGGTGAGTGCAGGGTGCTAAGATCTGTACATCTGACTTTGACGGTGACGTCTCAGAGGCCATCAGACAGGAGAGAGTGAGAGGTACACCACAGCTGACCGTAGCTCCGCTGGAGTTGGACGCACCGGGACGTTCATCATGCTCTTGTCGATGCTCGACCGCCCTCCTTCGAAAGGGGAGGATGAGGCGCCTTTCAAAACTCCGCTCGGTGACCTCAAGATGGAGCCCGCCGACCCAATTGCGCGCCGCGTCGACGCCATTCGCGAGTACCGCTGCATGTTGGTTCAGACGCCACAACAGCTGGCGCTGCTTTACACCATGATGGGTGTATAGGCTGACGACCCCCGAGAATGAGGCACCTGAATGCGCTGTGGGCTCTACTCATGGTGAAATTGAGCGTTCAGGCCCTACGAGCTGCGAGCACCTGCGACTGTATAGCAAGCTGGCTTGCTTCCCTTCACTAGTTATGTAGCATACTTCTTCCAAGCATGGATCTCATCTTTGAGTCGTATCCGGAGCAATGACACTCGTAGTCCTCTTGAGCATTCATGGCTATCTCGGCTTTCATTGGGCGGGGGTGACGTGAACGGAACGCGTTCCCCAAATCAAAATGACGATATCACTTCCACCGGTCCCCGTTGCCTTCCCCCTCCGCTCCCACCACCACGGCCACCACTTGCCATCTTGTCATCGCTCATCGCTCCGTGATATCGCTTCATCTGCAAAATGTTCGCCGCATGCACTCTCCCGACTCTCCGCGCCGCGCGTAACCACGCCGTGAGTCGCCCACCCATTCCTTCCTCAGCGGGGCAGCTGACCGCGTCGACCATCATATCGGTGATCTCAGCGGCGGCGCCTCCCCGTCTCTCTTTCAGCTATCCATAAACTAGTCTGTCGCTGACATCAGTCCCGCCAGGCGCGCGCGTACGCCACAGCGCCCCAGCAGGGCGGCGGCTCGAGTGAGTTTCTCCACGATCTCCGATGTCAACTGACGCACAGACGTGGGCATGATCTTTGCCCTGGCCGGCGTTGTGAGTGTCAACCGCCCGTCTGCAACGGGGTGACGCGTGGTGCGGCATGTAGTATCGGCAGTTCTCAACTGACCGGGGTGTGACTGCGTTGTGGAATGATCACCGCCGAGTGTGTGCCCACCACGCCTCGCCAATGCGTCTGCCTCTTCTAGGCCGCGCCTTCATGCTCCGCTTGCTTACACCAGGCCGGTCTCGGGTACCTCGCGTACGACAACCTCGGCCGTGGCGGTGCCAAGGGCAAGTCGCTCGAGAACTACCTTGCCTCGGCGGACCCCGCGCTCTGGGCTCAGACTAAGCCTGAGAACCCCGGCATCGACGGGTGCGTAACTCTTTCCTTGGGTTGTGGCTGGCGCCCAGATAGCCACCTCGCCTTCCATCCTCTGCTGCCCGCTGATGCTTCAGTAAGACATGGACTCCTGTTAAGGTGAAGGCGGTCCAGCACTACAACGACAACACCGCGATCTATGAGCTCGCCTTCACCGGCGAAGGTGCCGACCAGAAGACCTCAGGCCTTACCATCGCCTCGTGCCTCGTTGTTCGCTCGCCTGAGGGTGAGAACGCCGTCAAGGACGACAAGGGCAAGCCCGTCATCCGCCCGTACACTCCTGTCTCGCCCCCCGGACACAAGGGCTCGCTCGACCTCATCATCAAGAGCTACCCCGAGGGCAAGATCTCCAAGTGGTTCGCGAGCCTCAAGCCCGGAGACGAGGTGCTGCTCAAGGGCCCCATCGTCAAGACTGAGTACCAACCCAACGCTGTTGACAAGGCTGTGTTCGTCGCTGGTGGCTCGGGCATTACCCCTGCCTGGCAGCTGATCAACCACGCCCTCGCGCACCCGGACGACAAGACCAAGTTCACTCTCCTTTACGCCAACGTCACCGAGAAGGACATCCGTGAGCCTGCTCTCCAAGGTCAAACTGACGAAAGTTCTGCGTAAGGAGTGGGATGCTCTCGCGGCTAAGCACCCGGGCCGCCTGCAGATCGTCTACTTCCTCGACAACGCGCCGTCCGGCTGGAAGGGCGAGACCGGCTTCGTCACCGCCGAGCACATCAGCAAGTACTTCCCCCGCGGCGAGGGTGACAAGGTCAAGGCGTACGTCTGCGGCCCTCCCGGGCAGTACAAGGCGATCTCGGGCGCCAAGGACGGCATGAAGCAGGGTGAGGTTGCCGGTGCTCTCAAGGACCTCGGCTACACCTCTGAGGAGGTGTTCAAGTTCTAAGTGCGAGCCCTTGGGTGGGTGCGAGTGCCCCGCACCGTCGCTAGTCTCAACAGTAGCAGCTTAGAGCTCAGAAGAAGACAATGCATAAAAGTACATACAGAGGGTCTATGCGGGAGAGCAAAGGGAGGCTAGTACATGATGGTCGAGCCCTCATCTTCCCAGTTCGTGCCAGGGGATCGCTCGCGGCTCTGTTCTTGCAATGCAGCCTTGGCGGCGGCAGCTTCGCGCTCTGCCTCACGCATCTCCTCTGCCTGTGTGACGTTGTAAACGGCGGCGCGGTACTGGTGTGAGCTCAGCAGATGGTGCATGGCTTTTTCCAGGTCTAGCGGGCGATGCAATGAAGCAAGCCGTCAGCCAAAACTCACCATCGTCAATACGAGCTTCATCTCCTTCTCGAGCTCACGCAGCTCTTCCAAAAGCCTTGAGTTGGGCTTGTCGAGAGTCTGACGAACCAGTGCGGTGATCTGACATGAGCTTCTGTCTCATCACGCCTTGCATTGCAGCTTCACGTACCCGCTTGACCTTGTCCGCCAGCTTGGCATATTCCCAGAGCACCTCAGCCTCGAGAGGAGAGAGCTGGGGGTGGCCCGCGCTTGCGTCAGCCCAGCCATAGATACACAAAGAGAGACATACTATGGGTTTGTGGTATTGATGGACATGACGGTATGGGCAGAGCAGAAAGTGTCAACAAGCGCGTCACGGGCGGCCGGCACGCGTCCATCAGGAGGCCAGGAACGGAGGTGGTGCGGAGACGGAGACGGAGGTATCTCCGCTGAGTCGGGCGCTGAGCCGGGCGGCCAAGGCACACCGTTCCCCATTACTACTGACGTCGTCCCTCACTATCCCCCCACAGCGCCATACGACTGCCTTCCTCCAGCCTCCAGTCAGGCCATCAACTTTCTCCGCATCTCTTCTCTTCCACTTCTACATCTCCTCATCTCTCTCTTCTTCTTTCTCTCTTCTTCAACGGGCCTATCAGCCCATCTGCACGTCATCGATACCCCCATGCTCTGCTGAACACGCACTCCCGACCCAATTCCACCCCTCACCACCACTAGCCCCTCCATCCTATTCTCCCTCGCACCCACCGCAACATGCAGTACTTGTCCAAGGCGTACAACTACTGTGAGCTTACTCCTGCGCCAGGAGCTTACTCCAGACTCGGGGATCAACCCGGCAACGCTGTCCGGTGCCATCGATATCATCGTTGTGCGCAGCGTAGATGAGGTGAGCTAATGGCTTGATGGGAGCAATTGGGTTTCACTCCGGCCTTCCAATCCCGGATTCCTCCCACCCATCAAGGTGTCGAGCTCCCCCCGCTAACAGCAGAATGGAGAGGAGCAACTAGCTGGCTCACCCTTTCACGTTCGCTTCGGCAAGCTGCAGGTGCTGCGCGCGGGCGAGAAGCGCGTTACCCTGCGCATGCCAAACAACCTTCCCGCCCCACATATCGTGCCATTCAGCATGAAAGTCAGCGAAACGGGCGAGGCCTTCTTCGTGCTTGAGACCGAGGAGGAGGTGCCCGCTGAACTCATGACGTCGCCAGTCGTCGCGGCGGCCGATGTAAGTGAGGGCGCGCTCATCCGCTGACGCCAGGCCGATGATGTGCCCCCACCCAGTCATGAGGACTTTGGCTTGACAGATCCCGACGCAGAGAAATCTCTCACGCAGCACCCGTTTGGGGCGACAGAGAAACGGGTGTCGCACGAGGGGCACACAGACAACCCCTCCAACTTGCCTGACGTTGAGCCTTTCGATCTAAACGCTGGAAATGGAGGGGCAGAGGATAACCGCGCTGCTACACCGCCTGCGCCTGAATTGGAAGAGGGCAAACGCAAATCGACGGATGGAAACGCGACGGGCAGTCGGCGGTCTACCGACGGCTTCCGCTCACGCACGTCATCCGAGATTAAGCGGGCCCCGACACCGCCTAACCCCCTTGAGGCTGGTCCGGGTGAGGGTACGGATCTCCCCCTGCGCAACTGGCAGCTCAAGTACGCGACGCACAAGCCCGATGGGAGTGTCGACCTTCCCAAGGTTCCGAAGGGCAAGCATGACGGACCGGCTGTCACGTATGGAAAGGACATCGTGCTCGATGCCTCCGGTTATCATGCGACGGACAAGGACATCGTGGGTAGGGTTCGTCAGGACGAGCCGAAGCCTTTGTCCGGCTCGCAGTACACCGAGTCGGCGCTCCCAAAGTCGACTTCGACGCCAACGTCGCCGTCCATGTTTCCTAGACCTGACCCGCCTGCCGGGGCGTCGACAATTCAGGACGAGCATGTCGAGGAGCTAGTCAATGACCTCATGGCATCGGCGGCGCCCAAGACGGACAAGGAGGAGTTGTCGGCGTCTCTCGCCGCCCTCTCCCTTGAGGAGAAGTTGGGACCAGACATGCCATCTCCGAAGAAGGGGCGCGCGTTCGCGCGTGCGCAGACTGAGCCGCCCGAGGAGCATGCGCACAGCATCAGTCGCCCGCTTTCGCCGCCGGGCGAGAGAATCGAGAACCCCGCCGAGATGGACCTCGCTTGGGACTGGAGCCAGCTTCCGAAGGACAAGGAGGACAAGGATGGCAAGGTCGACGGCTCCCCTGTCGCCGAGAGACCTCACGCCCCGCAGCGCGGGGAGAGCCTGCCTGTGGCTCTTGATGGCGTGGCACAGCCCAAGCCCCTCGCGACTCTCAAGCCCATCGACGACGACAACTACACGTTCATGCTGCAGTGCGATAATCGGGTGCACATGTTCGAGCTCTCGCTGTGCGGGCACGACGGCTATGCACCGGAGGGCAAGGCAACAGAGAACGAACGCGACCAGTTCGACGAGAACCGCGTATCCTTCGCCAAGTTTGTCGAGAACGCCGCGGTCGTAGACGACACCAAGCTCATCGTCAAGTATAAGGGGCTATATCTGTCGTGGAAGACTGGGTACCATGTGCTGTTTGCGCTCGCGATCTACCGCCGTTCCATGGGACCGCCCCAGACGAAACCAGAGGTGCCGCAGCGTCAGTCGGGCTACTGGTCGAGATGGTGGCGGAGAGCCGAGTCGACAGGAAACGCAATCGAGCGGGTGCAGTCGGCTTCCGGGGTCGAGGTTCCTCCCAAGGAGAAGCCTCATGTGCCGCCCACATCGGCGACCTCGCCCCCTTCCGAGGTGCCCTCTCCATCCGCGACTCCTGCCCCTGCCTCTGTGCCTGGCACCCCGCCAGCGCCCGAGCCTACCACTGAGGAGAAGCACTACGCTAAGACGCTGCGTCTGTCATCTGACCAGCTCAAGGAGCTTCACCTCAAGCCGGGCCCCAACACTATTCAGTTCTCCGTCACCTCGAGCTACTCGGGCAACGCGGTCGTTACGGCGCGCATCTTCCTGTGGGAGGAGACCGACCAGGTTATCATCTCGGACATTGACGGGACGATCACCAAGTCCGACGCGCTCGGGCACGTCTTCGCGGCTATCGGACGTGACTGGACGCACGTGGGCATCGCCAACCTCTACACCGACATCACCAACAACGGGTACAAGATCATCTACCTGACTGCGCGTGCCATTGGGCAGGCTGATACGACGCGCGAGTATCTCAAGACCATTGTGCAGGGCGACTACCGTATGCCTGAAGGCCCTGTCATCATGTCTCCGGACCGGTTGATGGCGAGTCTGCACCGCGAGGTCATCTTGCGCAAGCCTGAGCTGTTCAAGATGGCGTGTCTGCGCGACATCCAGCGTCTTTTTGGCAAGCATGCTAAGACGGCCTTCTTCGCCGGCTTCGGCAACCGCATTACGGATGCGATGAGTTACCGCTCCGTTGGCATCGGCACCGGCAAGATCTACACCATCGACAGCACGGGTGTGATCCTCACCGAGCTACTACAGACGAGCCACCGCGGGTCGTACGTCGGCCTCAATGATCTGGTCAACGAGGTGTTCCCGCCAGTCAAGACCAAGTTCCAGCCCCAGTACACCGACTTCAACTATTGGAAGGCACCGATTGCTGACATCCCCTTGCCGGACTTCACACCACCCTCTCCGGCGCTCTCGGCACGCTCGGATGCCAGTGGCGCGTCCCGCCTCAGCATGCTGGGCCGTATCGCCACACTTGGCAGACGCGGCTCGCGCTCCCCTCCGCCGGACGCGCAGAGCCAGACCTCGCGCCCTACTTCGCCTCTGCTGGGACCCAGCATCACGGCAGACGACCTCGAGGAGGGCGACAATGACAGCTTGCAGGAGTGGGGTAGCACGCAGGCCATGGCGGCGGCGCGGAGACGCCGCGACTCGGGCAGCTCGATGCCGGGCTCCTTTGAGAGCGGAAACGCATTCCCGCCTGAGTGGGACCAGGAGAGCGAGGGATCTCACGGCTCGAAGGACCATGGCGAGTGCGAGCGCGAGCACGAGAACTACGAGGAGGAAGATGAGATGTTCGACGACGACATTCTTGCCACGGGTGAGATGGCCAATGTGCCATTCTAGGCGTGGCTACCATGCAAGAAGATCTGGCGGGCTAGCTAGCCTGCCCATAGTTGTTGTAGACTATTGCGCATATCATAGACGTAGAATGCATCCCATGCTGCTATGTGGGTTATGGGAGGAGCGCGCGAATCATGCGCTCTGCTGGAGTGTCGCCGCCGACGTCGACGTCGTCAACCTTCCCTGCCACAGCGTAGCTGTAGAAGAGTATCTTCATAGCTAGTGCGACACCGGCGTGCAACGCCCCGACAGCGATGACCAGGAGGCGCGCCCACTTATGTTCTGGGCTGAAGATGGGGTAGATGTTGGTGATGCTGGTGTTAGCGGCGACCAAGGTGAACGGTTGAGTCACTTCGGGCCGACGATCATGCCTGATACTTACAGGAAGAAGCCTGACGCAGCCGCGCCGAGCCCAACGAACACCCACCGCGCGATGGTGTAAGGGATTAGGCAGAGAAGCGACACGGGGACATACGCGGCCATGGCGTACCCGTAGATACCGAGGGCCTCTGCCGGCCCCCACTCTGCGACGCCGAGCCACCGCGTGCCAGCCCACAGGGCGGCGGGCACACCCAGCCCATACACGTAGATGAGTGTTGTGGCGGTGCTGAGGAGAGGGATGTTGGCGACGACCGACTCTCCGGCGTGGTACGCCTGCAGCGAGGATGTGAGGGTACTTGTCGTGTAGAGGATGAGAATGAGGGTCGTGAGCGTCCAGAATGGGCCTGGAGTGAGTGGGGACAACGCGGGGCGTGGAGGAGGCGGAGGAAGGCAGGGAAGAACTCACCATATAGGTCGACCTGGCCGTCACAAGCGTCGGCGATGAAGCCGCCTTGGGGGACGAGGGCTCGCGCCACGCGCCGCAACACCGTCGTCGTGTCCACGTCAAAGTACACCTGGTAGTATGCGATGTTGAAGGGCGAGTAGGGGACGACATACTCGCGTCGCTCTGGGTTTGGGGATGCACTGCCACTTGCGGCCGGGGCGGGTTCGAGGAAGCTCTTGAATTGGAGGTTGCCTGAGGACTGTGTGTTAGCGACTACGGCCCCTCTAGTGACTGCGGAGACTGCGCGAGGGGACGCACCTCGTCCTCGTCGACGTCGACGATCGCGTATCCGCCTGACATTGTTGATGAGGCGGATGAGGGGTGGAATGGATGTTGGTGAGTGACGAGGGGGTCAGGACACGTGCCAGAGGGTGGAGGTGGGTCACGTGGGTATTGGGGTGGTCGATTAAGATGGAAGAGGGTCTACCCCACTTGGAATATCTGAAAACTGCTGCGGTCAGGGCTCAGGGAAAGATAAAGGCAGGCCATGCACAGGTGTCCCAGTTCGAGGCCTGGCCATCGACTTGCCCAGAAGCAATGCCCGCCACAACAAATCTTTGCTCTTACTCGAGAGCTCGGGAGAGCAAGAGTACGGTTCACATATGTACGTATCTATGTACATCTGGTTGTGATGGGGGGCTGTGGACAATTCCGGCGAAGGCGGCGGGGTGGGGTTGTAAGAGGTGCCTGATCTCAAGATGAATCTTTGATCCATTCCGCTCTGGACACTGATCCAACGGTATTATACGTGTGATGTCAGGCCAAGCTCCAAGCTCCAAGTTGCAGAAGATGGAAGTCTAGAAGAGCGAGACAGTTCATGCACTTTGGCCATCACCCTGGATGTGCGTGGCGTTGGAGTGGCCAACGGCTACAGCTGGAATTGCGGGCATGGCGGGAGAGAGGGAGGACGCCGAATGTAGCCCTCTCACGCCACCGGACCCTCCACCACACGTCCTTCCCGCCTGCATTGTCACGTGACGACCATGTCACGTGCTCGCCCCCCCCACGTGGCTGACGCCATTCCCGATGCCATCCCCGATATCGCCGATATCACCGTTCGGGCTAGGCCACGTGGTTCCGTATTCATTCCTCCGTCATAGGCCCTCGTTAGGAGGCTGACGCCTGTATCTCCGTTTCTGCATTCATTCTCTTCTCTCGCCTTACACTGGTGGACGAGTAGGCTCGTAGCCTTCCCCCAACGGTGAGCAACGCACCTCTGACAACGTCGCCGCGCCTACGCGCCAAGGCAGCAGCCAGCTAGCCAAGTCCGAATGACGCCGCCCGCGCCGTTCGGGGGTTATCTCGTCAGCCAGTGCACCGCCCCACCACTACGGCCTTCCCTGCGCATACCCCCCATAGATACCCCCCCCCTCTAATAGACCCCCGCCGACCGGCGCACACCCATGATTCCCACCCGCCCCTCGCTGCGCCGGGTGCCTGCCGAGCCCGTCTCGCCACCCTCAACCCGCTCACGAACGCGCTCGCAGACGGCCCGCCACCTTCCCCCAGTTGACTCACCTGACTCGGACCGCTCGGTGACGTCATCTGCGCCCCCTTCGCCCGATTCCCACGCACCTTCCTTGGCGAGCCCACGTAACCCTCCCGACTTGGCAACCCCGAGTTCCACACCTTCCCCGACGGATACACCCACGGACCATACCAGCATGCCCGCAGGACCCTCAACGATAATCGCGCCGCCACCCGGCCTGGGGAGCGCATCCGCGACCAGCGTTCCCCGCGACCAGGCATCCGAGCTCGCCCGCCTCAGGGCCGAGAACGACAGGCTACGCCTCGAGGTAGAGAACGAACGCCTCCGCGCCCAACTCGAGCGGAGCAGAGCCGCCTCCCGAACCGGCTCCCGCCGGACCTCCCACCACTCCAGCCACCACCCCGCCGAGGCCGCCGTCAGAGCCCGCCAACGTAGAGCCATCGTGGAGCTGATGGCACGCCGCAAGGAAGAGGACGACGCCATCGCTTGCCGCCGGGCCGAGGAGAACGAGCAGTACCGGATCGGTGCGGAACCCCCCCAATCGCCACCCCCACGCCGCGTCCGCAGCCCCCTGGACTCGCACTCGAGCACCTCCTCCTCGGACACTCCGCCGACCCGCGCCCGCACATTCCACCTCCGCACTGGCGACATCCCGAACTACTACGGCGGCGATGCCAACATCGAAGAATGGATCGACGACATCACCACCCTCATCGATCAGTCCGGCGTTAACGACCGTGAGGTCACCCAACGCCTTCCCTTCGTCCTCAAGGGAGCAGCCAAGAAATGGCTCAACACCCTCACGCATGACGACCGCACCGCGCTCCGCACATGGGAAGCCTGGTGTGAGTTACTCCGCAAAGCCTTCCGCAAGCACGGCTACCAGCGCCACCTGACGACACGCGCCCGAGAGCGTCGTCTTAACAAAGGCGAGGATATCTCCCTCTATTTCTACGACAAGCTGGCCCTGCTACGCCGCGCGTATCCCACCGCCCCGAACGACATGTTAGCCCATGACATCCTGGAAGGCTTGCCTGAGGACTTTGTGGAGATGGCCGACGTCGACGTGCACACTCCCCTGTACGACCTCCACTCTCGCCTCGTCCGCAAGTCCGTCCTCCTGAAGACCGACACTCGTGAACAGAACTCGAACCGCCAGCACAACAATACGCGCGGGCGCACCTTCCCCAGCCAGGCCCAGTACACCCCCCACGCCCCAGCCACGGCGACCCCACACACCCAGACCGCCCCCGGCGTCCCCACCAACCCCAACCTGATTCCCATCGCTAATCGCTCCGACAAGGACGCACGATACCCCCTCAAACCCGGACAGGTAGTCCAGGGACCGAACGCCACCGGATATCTCGACCGCAATGGCAAGTACCACAAGTTCCCCCCGCGCCCCTGCACCAAATGCGGCGGCCGCCACTGGAACGAGGACCACCCACCCGACCAACCGACCCTGCCGACACCCAGCGCCGCGCAACCGCGCAAATACGAGGCCGAGGCCAACTTCGCCGAGCCCCCTCCCGAGAACGCCAAGCCCGACGACGTCCCGGGTGGTGTCGTATTCACGCCCGCCTACACGGTGACCAGCGTGAACGGCAAGACCGTCAGGGCTATCCTTGACTCCGGCGCCGGCGTGTCCCTCATCGGCGAGGCCGACGCCCGCCGCCTCTTCCCAGACGCACCGAGGACCGACTGCAGCTCCTTCACCGTGCGAGGTATCGGCGCGTCCACCGTCTTCTCTTACATCGACGGCGCCGTTACCTTCCCCTGCACGCAGCCGCTCACGCTCCCAGTACGCCTGTACGTCGCCTCAGCAGCCCCCGAAGGCCTACTCATCGGCTCCGACGTACTCGGCCCCGCCAAGGCAGTTATCGACTTCGGGCGCGGCACAGCAACGCTTTGCGGGAACAGAACGCTGACAATCTCGTTCTCCGCCCCCGCCGCCCGCCTGCCCTTCTCGGCCGACCACGCCCACGCCGTACGCATGCGCGAAGCCTTCGTGGTGCTACCCAACCACCGCGCACGAGTCGAGCTTGTCGTTGACAAGGTAGCAAACCAGACACTCGCCCCCTTCATCATGCACCCGGTGCCGATCCACGGCAGTGACCTCCCCGTGCGTGCCGCGCACGTAGTGGCGGAAACCGGAACATTCATGGGTGAGATCGTTAACATGCGTGATCGCCCCGTCCGGCTGGCCGCTGGCGAGATCGTGGGTCGCGCCATGACAGTCGACCCGACCTTTCCCCCACCCCCAACCTCTGTCGACGCTGCACCGCCGACCAACACCACCTTTGTGAAGGACGTCGACATCAATCCGGCGCTGAACTCAGACCAGCGTGCGGCAGTCGTCCGACTACTCCACCAACACTCGGCGGCCTTTTCCCAGAACGGATCTGTTGGCCGTACCACCCTCACCACGTTCACAGTCGACACCGCCGACTCCGAGCCAATTGGGCAGGCCCCCTACCACGCATCGCCACGCCAGCGACAGGCGATTGACGAAGCACTCGATCGCATGATTGCCGACAAGCAGATTCAACCTTCCTCCTCCCCGTGGTCCAGCCCCGTGATCGTCGTCACCCAGAATGGGAAGCCCCGAGTCTGCATTGACTACCGCAAACTCAACACCGTGACCAAAGGAGACCAATACCCCCTACCTCGTATGGACGACATCCTGTCCAGCTTCGAAGGAAAAGCCTGGTTCACGACGCTCGACGCGAACCGCGGGTACCACCAGGTGCCGGTCAATGCCAACTCGGTCGACAAACTCGCCTTCCGCACGCACCGTGGACTGCACGCGCCCCTCGTCATGCCCTTCGGCGCGAAGAACGCGCCGGCAACCTTCCAACGCATGATGGACAGCTTACTTGCAGTCGGCAAATGGCGCTGGACCCTAGCCTATCTCGACGATGTCATCGTCTTCTCAACCACCTTCGAGGAACACCTTGAACACGTCGCATGGACCCTGAGCAAGTTCATCGAGGCAGGTCTCACCATCGGCCCCGCCAAGTCCCATCTTTTCCACCAGAGTCTGGACGCCCTTGGGCATACGGTCTCGGCGATCGGCATTGGCATCATCGGCCGCAACGTTGAGGCGATCGTCAACCAAACCCCCCCGACCACCCTTCCCATGCTGGAACGCTGGCATGGCCTGACCGGCTTCTACCGCACCAGTATCCCGAACCACGCCGTGATCAATCGGCCGCTTGCTGAGAAGATCACAGCGTCCCGCAAGACCGGCAAGTACACGCCTCTGAGCGCCCACGAGCTGGCCGCGTTCGAGCTCCTCAAGTCACTCGTCGCCACGGAACCTGTTATGGCCCACCCCCGCTACGATCTACATCAATGGCGCGTCGAAGTTGACGCTTGCCGCAAGGGCTTCGGCGGCGTCATCTCCCAGCCCGGGACGGACGGCAAGTACCGGCCCATCGCATACATCTCCCGCGTCACCACGTCCGCGGAGGCCAACTACTCCGCCACCGAGCTCGAATGCACCGCGATTGTGTGGGCGCTGAACCGATTCAGGCCCTACATCGACGGTGACGAGATCGAGCTGATCACCGACCACGCCGCCCTGCAGTGGATCCTCGACTACAAGGGCGACAACGGACGCCTCATCCGTCAGGCTCTGGCACTTCAACACTTCCGGCCGCACCTCACTATCAAACACCGGCCCGGAAAACTCCACGCGCACGTTGACCAGCTCTCGCGCGCCCCCCTGGGTTCCCCCGACACACCCCTCTCACGCCCCGCACCAGCCGCCGACGACGCGCTTGACGCCTTCGTGGCCTGGCGGTGCAGCAACGACACAGAGCTGGAAGGCCATGTCCGCAAGCTCCTTCCCGACGACCCGCACTTCGGCCCCATCCTGGAGGAGTGCAAGCAGCACAACGTCGACACCTCGATGGCAGCGGTGAGCAAACATAAACACTCCCCCTACCTCTCTCGAGACGGCCTCCTCTACATCAGGCGCCCGTCACTCGGCACCTACGCGCTGTGCATCCCCGCAGCCGCGCACGAGCTGCGCGAATCAATCATGCACGACCACCACGACACCAAAGTCTCAGCTCACCACGGCGTCGACAAGACGTACCTGTCCATGGCGCGATACTACTTCTGGCCGAAGATGCGCCGTGCGGTAAACGCGTACGTCGCCTCGTGCGACTCTTGCCAGAAAGCAAAACCAGCCAACACGGCCCCGACGGGCATGCTCCAGCCCATGCCGATTCCGCCGACACGCTGGGACACAGTCACCATGGACTTCGCAGTCAAGCTCCCCGTCTCCAACAGCTTTGACGCAATCCTCGTCGTCGTGGATAAGCTGACGAAGCGCGTGCACCTATGCCCGACGACCGACAACGCGACAGCCAGCGACATCGCCAAAGTCTTTATCCGTGATGTGGTCCGACTCCACGGCCTCCCTCGAAACATCATCTCGGATCGCGACTCCCGCTTCACATCCGCGTTTTGGCGCGCGATCACCAAGGCCTTGGGTGTACGGCTCCTGATGTCAACATCCTTCCACCCCCAAACCGACGGCCAAACGGAGCGCCAGATCCGCACGCTGAAAGAGGCCCTCCGTCACTTCGTGAATACACGACAGAACAACTGGGCCGAACTCCTACCCCTCCTGGAGATCGCCTTCAACAACAGCGTCCAGGCGTCAACAGGCAAGACACCCTTTGAGCTGGATCTGGGCTTTCACCCGCGCCTGCTGAGCAGCTCGTTTGCTGCGTCGCCCGGTGTCGACACAGCGGACGCCGCAGCGTTCCTCGACCATCTCGACACCTCGGTCATTGACGCTGTTGAGGCGCTCCAAGCCGCGCAGGCGACACAAGCTCGCGCATTCAACAGTCGCCACCAGCTCACGGAATACGCCAAAGACGACCTGGTGCTTCTCAGCACTCGCGCATTCAACCCCCCGTCACGCAAAGCTGCAGTGAGCAAGAAACTGACACCCACCTTCTACGGCCCATTCCGCGTACTGGAAGTGTGCGGCCCCACCGTCCTCCTACTTGATCTCCCCTCCACGATGACATCCACCCGCGCGTAAACACCCGCAACGTCCGCAAGTACACCCCCCGCAACCCGCACGAGACCGCGCAGCATACGATTGACAAAATCTTCAAGTATCGCGAGACGATTCGCACGAACGCATACCCGAACGGCAAGCCCCAGTGGCTAGTCTCTTTCAAAGACGTCCCCTCCGGCACAGAGCGCTGGCTCGACCGCGCCGAGCTCTCGTTCTACGGCGGAGACGGCATCCTCGAGGCCCACGACGCCGGATACCCCGAGTGAAAGACGCCCTGGAAACGCAACATACCCCGACCCGCCCAGACACACCGGACCCTTCCTCCCTCTCCGAACCTTTCCTCGTCGACTAATATCTGTTCGATACCGACGCGGCCATTGGCCCCCTCTGACCTGCACCTGTATGCAATTCCACCCCGTCGCGCGTGGTCGCACGACTCCTCGCGGGGGGGGGGTCGTGTAGCCCTCTCACGCCACCGGACCCTCCACCACACGTCCTTCCCGCCTGCATTGTCACGTGACGACCATGTCACGTGCTCGCCCCCCCCACGTGGCTGACGCCATTCCCGATGCCATCCCCGATATCGCCGATATCACCGTTCGGGCTAGGCCACGTGGTTCCGTATTCATTCCTCCGTCATAGGCCCTCGTTAGGAGGCTGACGCCTGTATCTCCGTTTCTGCATTCATTCTCTTCTCTCGCCTTACACCGAAGAGTGCGAAGTGGGCCCCAGGTGGGTGTAATAAGAGCAGTTCCAGACTTGCCATGCGATTTCGGGGGGGCCACCCTTCGTGTCATTCTCTCATCTCCAGTGTGATGCATGCACGTCAGTAGATTTGCCAGAATACTGTAGTCAGACTACGGCAGCACGCATGCACCACGTCTCGAGATCTCGAGCATGCTTTCTCATTCGCATTCTCATTCATCATCACCATTAATCGTCTTTGGGAGCTCTCAAGCCTTGAATACACCCACAGCATAGGCAACTCTGGACACAATCCATTCACGCGCCAGGCACCAAACAACGCGCGCCTGCCATCAAGCACGCTCAGACCCACTTTTGATGCCCATCACCCACCTCTCCTCCTCATTCCTCTTCTCCCTCTCCCTCTCCTCCATCCCCTCGTACTTTCCATTCTCCACATCACTCTCTCTCCTCCCTCGCTCTCTAAACCACTGTTCGGAGCTGGCCTCTGGATACCTTCCGCTCGACGACTCCTCGGCTCGGCCCCTCTCCGAGCACAGCTTCTCGGACAGCGCTTGACGACCAGCGCCTCCACTTGCGCTACAAGTTTCCTGCGCTCGCACGAGACTCCCTCACCTCACCCTCTCATCCCATCACCCATATCTCACTGCCCACAAGCATCACCAATACCTGCGCACCCTTCACACGCGCTAGCACGCCGCTATGAGTTCCACCCAGGCAAGCGGCGGGGACGATGCCCTCAGCTTCTTCTCCAACGCCGTGCAGGCACACGAGAGGCAGCTCAAGTCTAGTGCCTATGGTGTCGCTACGCAGGTCGGATTGATGACTGGTATCTCTGTAAGTCTTTGCTCGGAGTAGGTGGAAGGGATCAGAAATGGTCACGCTGGCGTGGAGGATGGATCGTATCGGCAAGCGCCGTGCGATAGTGTGGGAAGGCGGCCCAGGTTAAGAGGCTTGACTGCGCAGTGGAGGCTGCGAGCCTGCTTTGTTGAGGGGCGACCAGGGACCTGCGCATGACTCGAGGCCCGACCTCTGTCTCACGCGAGCTGCGAACGGCGAACGGCGAACGGCGAACGGCGAACGCAGCCTCGCCTTGCCTCGACTTGATCGCCTGCTTCCTCGCGATCCTCCCCTGCCGGTCCGCCGCTCCTGATGGTCGGCTTTCCTGCGGTTCGGCGTTCCCGGTCGACGCCAGCGCCTCCAAACTACCAGAACACGGGGAACAAAGATACACGCTGACACCAGCTCCTCACCTTTATATGCTTCTCCCTACTCCGTCCGCGACAGAGTAAGGTCTATGCTCCAAAAGTGCGTGTCATCCCCTCCTGCGCCCGCCTCAGCTTACGCCAGATCAAATATGGTATGCCTCCACCGACCAACCCCCTCGACGACCCAGATTACGAGCCACCACCCCCGGCCCTCTCTGGCAGCTTCTTCGCATGGCTTAGCCCCGTCATTCACGTCAAGGAGCACGAGATGATCAAGAATATTGGCATGGACGCGACCGTCTTCCTCCGCTTTGTCCGCATGCTGATCTGGATCTTTGCCGTCGTTTCAGTCTACGGTGTCGTCCTTATCATTCTTTACGTCCTCTACAACAGAAACCCCGATAACAAGGTGGCGGCCGCCGACAAGCAAGGTCTCGGCATGCTTACCTCCATGAACGTCCAGGGCAACTTTATCTGGGGCACATTGGCCGTGTCGTACCTCATTAGTGGGTGTGTGCGCGGGCGCACTGCTGACCTCAGCGTTGACTGTCATGTTCTTTGTGTGGCAGAACTGGCACGCCGTCGTTATGCTCCGCCACCACTGGTTTCGCTCTCCGGGCTACACGAGCAAGATCTACTCGCGCACCCTTATGATTACGCAGGTTCCCAAGACGTACCGCAGCGACGAGGGTCTCGTGCACCTCATGGGCCAGCTCAAGGTGGACGGCATCAAGATCCGTGACGAGATTGACTGCGCGACCATCGGCCGCCGGTTGGGCGACTTCCCCAAGCTTGTGCACGACCACAACGAAGCCGTCCGTGATCTCGAGCGCGCCTTGACGAAGTATCTCAAGCACGACAAAATGGCTGCCAAGCGCCCTACGGTCCGTAAGGGTGGCTTCATGGGCATCGGAGGAACCAAGCACGACGCCATCGACTACTTTGCCAAGCAAGTCAAGTTTCTGCGCGATAAAATCGACGCGCGCCGCGAGGTCATTGATTCGCTCATCCGCCAGGAGCGCAAGGCGCGCAAGCAGGGCAAGCCCATGCAGCGCATTGAAGGCGAGAACTATGGCTTCATCACGTTCCGCACGATTGCAGAGGCGCACCGCATCGCCCGTCGCCACCAGGGCAAGCTCAAAGAGCTTGGCGGTGCGAGGCTCCATTTTGCCCCACCCCCACGCGACATTCTCTGGGAGAATCTAGCCAAGGATCCCGCCGAGATTGCGACAGCGCGAACCTTTGGCTTCGTTTGGATCGCCGTCGTCTGCTTCCTCAACACCCTGCCCCTCACACTGGTTGCCATTCTTGCCAACCTCGGTGCACTGTCGCAGTATGTCGGCTTCATTGGGGCGTGGCAGGCCGCCAGTCCATGGTCGCTCAATGTTGTGTCTGGTGTCCTTCCCGCGACCGTGCAGGGCGTCTTCGGCTTCCTCCTGCCCTACATAATCCGGCGCATCTCCAAGAAACAGGGCGCGCCTACCCGCTCGAAGCTTGACCGCGGCGTCATTGCTCGCTACTTCTTCTTCATGATCGTGTCGTCGCTCATCGTGCTCGTCTTGCTCTCCCTCTTCTTCAACTTTATCCTGGGCATCATCCAGGATCTTACCAATAACCGTGGTGCAGGCGGCATTCTCAACAATCTCAAGGAGCTCCCATGGAGTGAGTCGCAAATTCTTTTCATGCGCTAACCTACAGACATCCAGCGCGCATACGTTAGCTTCAGTAATTACTGGCTCACATGGCTGCCGCTTCGTGGTTTCCTGCTCTTCTTTGAGCTCATTCAGCTCATCAAGCTGGCCATGGTATCATGGCGCCGCGTCATGTTCTCGTACACTCCACGTGACATTCGTGACATCACCAGGCCACCCTCGTTCGAGTACAGCATTGTTGTGGTGAACCTTTTGTTCATCGCTGCTGTGGGCTTGGTGTACGCGCCGCTCGCTCCTCTTGTGGCTATTGGCGCATTGTTTGCCTTCTGCTTCTCGCTCATGGTGGTGAGTCCCGCTACGTGGACCGTCAACTTGGCTAACACTGCAGTACAAGTACCAGCTGCTGTACGTTTACATCACCAAGGCTGAGAGCGGTGGCCGCATGTGGAACGTCTACGTTAACCGCCTCTACGTCGGCGTCATTCTCATGCAGCTCCTCATGGTGCTCAGTGAGTTGCCTTGTCCTACCGCGCTAACAAGACAGCCGTGGCACTTGTCCGCCCTGGGTACTATTGGTACCTCATCGCTGCTGCGCCTCCTATTCCCATCCTGATCGTCTTCAAGATCTTCATGGTCAAGACTGCCGAGGCTGATTTCCGCTACTACCGTCCATCCCCGCAGGAGATCGAGATCCAGAACCGCAAGGCAATGACGGAGAAGCGGATCAAGGCGTCCGACCTCGAGAAGCGCTTCCTTAACCCATCTTTGCTTCCGGACAAGCTGTTCGGTGTCATGGTTCACAAGAGTCAGGAGTCTCTCACCCGCCAGGTGCTGGAGCCGTACCCGTGGTTTGCCGCCAAGAATGCCCGCGATGGTGTGCAGATCAAGGCTGTCCGCGAGGAGAACCTCGAGTACAACCCCGAGCGCGACGGACCGGCAGACGAGCGCCAGCAGGAAGATTGGGAGACCAAGTCGATCGCCTCGACAATGGCGCTCAGCAAGATGGACGGCAACGGCAGCGATGCCGGCAGCCTTTACGGCGGTGTCGGTGGCGGACCGGTGGTCCTAGCACAGTCCAACGCGTCTTTCCAGCGCGTGTACAATCCGTCGACGGACGAGCTGCTATCTGACCCCGCCCGGTCCGACACATACGGTATGCCCACGGGCGCACCTCGACGGTACGGGGGAGGGCGCGACCGAGAGGACAGTGAGGCGCCTCTGCTCGTGCCATGGTCCGGCGGCAGCGGCGGCACTCCGTACCCGCCCAGCTCGTTCCAGCGCCCGCCCTTGGCGCACCGCGGCACGAGCAGCTCGACTGATCTGGGTGGCCGCACCTCAAATGACAGCATGGGCCACCACCCCCGCGGTCAGGGAAGTGGCGGTAGCGCGCGCGATCTCTACCCTGCGCGCTCGCGGGGCAGTGTTGGCGATGCTCTTGAACAGTATGCGCAGGTAGCTGGCCCGCCCGGCTACCCCCAGACACAGGGAACCCGCTCTCGTTCGGGCAGCGCCGGCCACCTTCTCTACGACGAGGCCATGTCGCGCACGACGAGCAATGGCAGCGGCCCGGCCGACTACGGCCGGCGCCCATCCGAGGGCAGCGTTCAGAGGTTGGACCAGTACGGCCGGCGTCCTTCAGCCGGTAGCACACACATGTTGGACCAGTACAATCGACCGGGATCGGCAGGCAGCGGCCAGATTCTCGACGCATACAACCGCCCCGGCTCGGCAGGTAGCAATCGCATGCTGGACTCTTACGGACGCCCTTCGCAGGCGCCCCCGTACGGGCAGCCGCGGGGTGGGTATGGGTACTAGATCTAGACTTTCCGATGTCGTGTGTTGAGCTGTGGGTGAAGGACATGCATGCTTGTACAGTAGGTGTGTATGTGTGGGGCAGAGCGAACTGAATGATGGTGGCGTTTGGGTGGAATGGGAATGGTGGGGGGGGGGGGGTTGGGTGAGCGGAATCAATCTCGAGTGATGGTGGACGGTGACGCTGCGGTGAAAGAGGTCGAATTGGTGCCTTTGAGCTCTCGCCCCCCCCCCCACTCGAGGCCCTCAAGGCCCTCCCTCCTTGGAGTGACCTTCCTCGGTATCCACTCACTCGCACTACTGGCACTATCATCCCTCGTATCCCTCCCTCCCTCCCTCCCTTGTCTCGCTCGATATCCATCATCCTCCTCTCTTCTACTCATCACTCGTCTTCACCATCACTTCTACTCAACTCCTCATCATCTCAACTCCCTTGCTCTCCCCTCCCCTCACTCCCCTCGGCATATCCACTCTCCATCGCCACCCCCTCTGTGATCCGAGCCCCGAGTCTCCGTCGCAACAATGGGGCCCTGTACGTCTCATCCTCTTGCTGCCCCGTTCACATTGCTGACCTCCGCTACCCCAACCTCATCGCACTTCCGACCCATTGCGCTCCGTCCCATCACCTTACTCGTCATTTATTACTCGCTCCTTCGTCTGCGCTGCTCACCACTTCGATCTTCCACCCTTACAACCATTCCCCACCTCTATCCCCCTCACTCGTCCTCCCAATCCCAACGCCTTCTCTTTCGCGCCTATCTTGCTTGCACCCGCCCCCTCGCTGACCAACTCCCGCCTTCTCTACTTCCCTCTCACTCACTCTCTCTCTCTCTCTCTCTACTCTTGACATCCCCTGACAGCCTCACCACAAGCGGCATTAGCAACGTCGCCGCAGTTCAATCACTTCGCTGCTCTCTCACCAGAGTTGATTCACTCCGCGATCGAAGACCCAGAAATGAACGCCATCCTCGGTCTCGTGCCGCCTGGTCTTGGGTCTTCCTCGACACCTGCATCGGCTGAATCATCATCCAGACCACGCGGCCCCCTCAAAGTGTACACACGCTATGAGCTCCTGCGTCTCAGCAAGAAGGCAAGAACACCCATACTCCCCCCTCTACAGGACTGGTTTGGCCCTCTTCCGCCAGCACGCGTTGAAGATCCCGCGATCGCGAGCATCAACGTGCCTGGTGGTCGTCGCACTGGCGGCGCTGGTAGCTTTGGAGAAGGCTTTGGCTTCGGTGTCGGCATCGGCATAGGTGGTCGAAGCCTCGGCCGTGGAGGGACACGGAACATCGGGTAGGTGCAGGGTTGTCGTGACATGGAGACTGACAGCAGGTTGCGCCGCCAGCCGCAGCAGGACAATCCCAATATAGACCCGGCGATCGCTGAACAAGGCCGCGGCAACTTTGGCGGACCCATGGGCAAGTTTGCTATGCGGCCCTCCGGAGAGCGTGGTTTGCGTCTCGGCGGCGACGAGGTTAGGCAGCAGCGTGACGGCGACAAGGGCGGAGGCGAGCGGCGGCGGAGGGACGAAGGTGACTGGCGCCGGGGCGACCGGCAACAACCTTCCCTCCATCACACCCGTAATGGTGAAGGTGCGCGCCGCGGCCCCCCAGGCTTCAGTGGCCCGCGTTACGACGACGATAGCGTCGAGCCCGCGTGGATGACCGACGACACCCCCGCAATCGAGGACCCCGCGATAGCCTCCAGCTCGGCCGGCGGCGACACCGCAGGTGAAGGGCTCGTTCAGTTCGTGCCTGGCGAGGACAAGATTGCGGCCCACAAGCGCGCTATGAAGGCCCGCGCTGCGGGTGGTGTCGACAACTGGCGTGCCACTGAAAAGCCCCTCGTGTCTTTCTTTGGTGGTCACGACACGTCAACGACACAGACCATCAAACCACCGGCAAAGCCCAAGGAAGTCAACAATGCTAGCTACTTCAAGAAACGCACTGTTATCGACGACGATGATGACGATGAACCGGACGACAAGAACGAGTCGCTGCCGTCGTTCCAGAGCCGCTTCCAGCGTTTCTTTGCGCAAGGCAGCACGCCAGTGCCGGGTTCCTTGCCTGTCCAGCCCCCATCCGCTGTTGTGCCCCCTGTTCCTTCTGCACCAGCATCTATGCCGCCACAGCAGCTGCCACAGGCTCGGCCGAGCCAGATCAGCCCCATTATGCGCGGCCCATCTGAGCCGCAGCAACCGTCGCCGAGCCCCGGCCCTCTTAACACGGATGACCACCTCGCCAAGCTCATGGGCGTACTTTCGACAAAGGGCATCAGCCCAGCACCCCCCTCAATGGAGATGGGTCAGCAGCGCCCGCCCTCTAACCTCGGCCAACTTCCCACCTTCCCTGGCGATCAATATCCTCCCACAATGCCACCTGGTCTCCACTATGCTCATTCGCCTACCGATGGTCCTCGTGATTTCATTCACCAGCAGCCGAGCCGCCAGGCTTCGCGTCCCGACTTGAGTCCCGAGCGTCCGGAAATGCCTCCCCACATGATGCCGCAGCAGCAGCACCGCGCCAGCCACTATCCAAGCCCGCCTCCCGGCTCAGACCCTCGCGGCTATCCGTTCCCCACCCAGCGTGCTCCCCCATCTGGTCCGCCAGGCTACCCTCGCCCAGGCATGGGCGAGCTGCCCGTCAACCCCCCTCCACCCTTCTACGACCGCATGGTCCCTCCTCCGGCTGGCGATCACCTGCTTCAAATGTTGCAGCGTGGTGCTCCCGGCCCCCATCCCATGGGCATGCTCCCCCCTCACCCCGGAATGTACGGCCCGCCGCCGGGCGGCCTCGGTGGTCCTGGTCCGTCGCCTGATGAGCTCCTGCGCAATCTCCAGGGCGGCGGTCCCAGCGGCCCTCACCCCGCGGAATACGGCCGCCCGCCCATGGGTCCTGGTGGACCGGGCTATGGGCCGCCTCCTCCGCCCATGCAGGGCTATCTGCCGCCCAACTATTACCCAGGAGGTCCCCCTGGCCCTCCTCCCGGCATGGGTCCCGGCGGTCCCCGCCCGCCCGGCATGATGCCGTACCCCGGTGCGCCGAACCAGGACATGCTGGCGGCGCTCTTGGGTCAGCGCACAAACGGCCACTGAATAGACAGGCGCGAGCGAGAGACAGTGAGCGAGCGTCAGCGAGAGTACTGCAGAGATCCGCACCGGGCCAGGCGCCCTGTCCATATCGTTCCGACCGTCACTCATACATCAGCACCATGTGAACATGCATCTGTGTAGTGTTGCCCCCATTTACTATCCACGGCCAGTGTACCTCTTCCGAGCCCAAGTCTTCCACACCTCGGCCCAAACTTCACGCTCAGCTTCGCCGTGCGCCTCTCCAAGACCAAACGGCACGCCAACACCCTCACCCTCGCGCCCTCGCCCATCGGCGCGTCCACCAGCAGTAATGACGTCCGCAAGCGCGAAGAGTCCTGGTTCGAGTTCACGGCGCACAGCAGGCGGCAGCGCTGCCCACGGGTCACTAGCAGCGCGCGCGTAAGCGACAAGTATTGCTGGCGCATGCTTGGCGAGAGGGCCAGCAAGGGTGCGCGTCCCCGTGCCGATCTTGGCGACGGCGAGCGAAGAGAGGGTACGGGCCAGCAGGGCGGCGTGCGCAGTGGCGACCTGCTCAGTGCCCATGGCAAACCACCACGGCCGCCGCGCCTTGTGCCGCAGCCCCGCTCGTGCGCGCTGCAGAAGCGGGAAGAACGCCGCCAACGTGCCGACCACGCTGGGGAGGTGCGCGACAAGCAAGTCGCCGCGGTGCCGCGTGAGCGTAAGTAGCGGGGCGAGGGCGAGGGGCACGATGTCGGCGTCAGGCGCGGCCGTCGGCGCCGCACCGGGGAGGAGGATGGTGCTGAGCACGGCGAAGAGGATGGCCGCGTCCGTGGGCCGCAGCAGGCCCGTGCGGTCGTCCGTGAGCGCGCTAACGACGCGCAGCGTCTCCTCCAACACGGCAGCGTCATGCGTGGCCGCGGCGCCCTCGAGCGCTGACAAGAGGGCGGGGAGGACGGCGGCGAGCGCGCGCCCAGACCCGCTGACGGGCGCGGAGATGAGGATGCGCGTGGCGCGCAACGCGCCCGCGCGCGGCAGGAGGGGAAGGAGGGCCGCGAATGCCGCAGCGTACGCCTCCGCCGTGAGGGACGCTGCGATGCCCGCGAAGGCGGCGTCGAGCGCCGTGCCCCCGAACGACCGCAGCGTGAGGTATGCCGCCAGCGTCGTGTCCGTGTCCGAGGCGAGCGCGATGGCTTCCAGCGCGGGGGTGGCGGCCGCGGGGTCGCGCGACGCCAAGACGGCAGGGAGGAGGTTACCGCTTTCTACTGCGCGGCCGAGGCGTGCCTCGAAGCGCGCCAGGGAGAGGTGGGCGCGCAGGCGGGCGGGGTCGGCGCCGAGGGTGGATGCAGGGAGGTTCTTCCTCGCCTCGGACGCGAGCGATTCCGCAGCGGCGCGCAGCTCTCCCTCCCATCCGCTGGGGTTGGCAGCGTCGAAGAACGCGGCGGCCGCGCGGGATCGCACGTCCATCGCCTTGTAAGGCTTCTTCAGGACGCCGATCGCGGCGGTAAGAGGGGCCGGGTCGCGCGCCGCAGTTTTCACCACGGAGGTGAAGCCGAGAGCGACGAGTTCGAGGGTCGCGTCCTCGGCGCCAGCTGCGGTCTTAAGGAGGTGCTTGAGCGTGCTTGCCTGCGTGAGTGGGCCGAGGACATCTCCCTCCGCCAGGCGCGCAAGCCAGGCTCGGATGGCGTCTCGGGTCCCGGGCTCAGCATTCGCGTCCGCCTCGTACGCGGCTGCGATCAGGGCGCCACGCGCGCTCTTGCTCAACCACGGCGCGGGGGACGCCGCGAGGACAGCGAAGCCGCCGCCCTCCTTTGCCGCCGTGACGAGGGCGCGAAGGAGCGCGGCGCGGAGCGAGGAAAGCTCCCACGTTTCGGCGGTGCCGAGGACACGGGCGAGGGCGCGGCGCACGCTCAGCCCCTCATCCTCCTCGACTGGGCCGGTGCGCGCCACGATCGTCGAGGCCAATGTGTCGAGCTGGGCGGGGAGGGCGGTTTCGAAGACGGAAAGTCCGCCCTCTGCAGCCAGAGTCCATGCCGCTGCGGCGAGGGTCTTCTCTGAGACGTTCGCGTCGCGGCCGCTCCACGCCTTTTTAGAGGAGGCGGTGAGGGTAGGCAAGAGCGCGTCGATGACCCCGCTGTCCACTGCAGCCTCTTGGCGGAGTGCGAGGGCCGTGTACAGGAAGTGGAAAGCCTCGAGGCGCAGCTCAGGAAGCGTAAATGTCGCGGCGACGCTCGCGAGCTGAGTGCGCGTGATAAATTCCTCGTCACGGTGCAAGAGGCCGGCGGCACGGGCCACCCGCAGCCGAGCGGCGAAGAGGAGCTCTGCAGCATCGTCTCCTCCCATCGACTTGCGCTTCTTCTTTCCCTCCGCCACCGCGGGCCACTCATCTCCAAATGCCGCTACAGCTTCCTGGACGACCTCCTCGTCGTCGCCGGCGCGTGCACGGGCGCTGGCGTCCAACATGACCTTGACAAGGCGGGAGAGGACAGCGGCGAGGCGCGCACCACATGGGGACACTCCGCGCTTCCTCTTCCCTCCGGTCTCGGCACCTTCCAAGCCCTCTCTCGCGCGAGCAGCGAGCAGGCGCAGAATCGACGCCCAAACGGCGCCGCGCCGCCCGCCGAGGTTGACACCGCGCACTGCCGCGCTCAGGTCGGCGCGGAAGGCACGCTCCGTCAGTGGCCCAGTCGCCACGAGGGTGTACAACGGGTCGAGAGCCTCGGATGGCAGAGACGGATCGAAAAGACCGCGGATAGCATCCGCGAGGAGCACAAAGTACTGCTCCAACGAGTGGGTGAGGACGTGATACCGAAGAATGGATGCAAGCAGCGTCCTCGCAGGGAGGTGGCACCGTTCTGGCGCGGCAAGGCACCATCCCACAACATCTGTGCCGAGCGCCGAGCGGGCGTGATCAAGCCGCTCGAGCGCGTCGAGCGTGCGAAGGACGCGGCCTGCCAACCCCTCCTCGGCACCCTGCCCCTCGGTGGCACCGTACATTGCTAGTGCGGTCGAGCCACGGCGCGCCTCGGCGGTGACGAGGGCAGCGGCCTTGCTGTCCGTCTCGAGGTATCCACCCCACTGCAGCACACGCTCCCACAGCGCCAGGCGGGAGCTCCAGAGAGCGAAGCCCAGAGCAGGTGCGGCAGTGGAAGAGGAGGGTCGGGCCAACGCCCCGTCTTCCAAGCGATTTAGAAGATCCAATGCTGCACCTAGGGCGGGAATGACCGCTGCGCGCGTGCGGTCGGCGATGTAGACCTCGAGCGGCTTGTCCTTGTCCGCCTTGCCGTAGAGGGTGTATTGGTGCTGCTTGGTAGCGTCGATAAACGCGGAGAGCGCAACGGGGACGAAGCCGAGTGCCGGTGACAGCGATTCCGAGGTGGGTGACGGAGAGGGAGGGAGGAGGTGACTGAGCAGCTGCTTCAATGGCTCGACGGTTTGGAGAACACCGAGTGGGAAGAAGAGGGCGGGGAGGATGGGGCTGATGACCTCGCTGAACTGGGGATGGGCATGCAGCGCGCCGGCGACGGCGGGAAGCTTGGCGTGGAGGGATTGCGCGATCTGTATCAGTAATAATTGCAGAACAATCTCACCTTCTTAGCGTTAGGAGACGTGGGGAGGGAGGTAGCGAGGCCGGAGCAGATGAGCCGCGCTGCTGGCGCCAGCGAGTTCCACGGTCCGGTCTCGAGGGCCGTAACGAGGCGGCCAAGCATGTCGGCCCACGCGTCCGACTTGACGCCTTCGCCAAATAGCAACGGAAGAGACTCAGCGGCGGCCCGGCCAAGCTCGTTGTCGTCCACCGCGCTCGAGATGTACGTCCCGAGCAGCGACAGCGGAGCCAGCGCCGGCGCGGCGCACGCCTTCGAGACGTCCACAAGGAGCTGGTGGTAGTCTGCGTTCGCGATGGCGCTTTGTCTGCCGTCAGCATTGCTGCAGACTGCAACCTTACCCGGTCTTTGGCCGTGCCCACGCCTCAAGCACCCAGTCGCGGATCACGTCGGCCTTGCGCGGCACGACGAGGCCTTCGTCCGCCCAAGCGGCTGCGGCGAGGGCGATTTTTGTCGGGCCTCCAGCGACGGGAGGATCGGAGGCGCCCTTCAGCGCCTTGATCAAGGCCGAGCCGGTGAGCGGGGCGGTGACCATGGCGAATGTTGGAGAGGATATGATGGACCTTGGTGTGGTCGTAGTTGATGTCCTCCGCCAAATAATTCGAGCGAGGTGGAGGTGGAGGCGCGGAATCAAATGCATGGATATTTGGACTCAGGTACTTGTCGTGCGGGCTCGTCGTTCGGCATTCCACCGTCTCGTTGCGATGTGCGTCTAACTCTCAAGTTCTCGTTATGCCTGCCTCACGCTCGTGTGAGGCCTGACGCGTTGTGGGAAGACGACCTTTGAATGCTCTGAGGGGCTCGTCACCCACCTGCCCAGCCACCCACGTCATGAAGTGTTCCCACGGCAATGTTCATAGATCATACAATCGAGGTAATACACTAGTGTTACACCTTTGACGACCCTCTGCGGCTACGGCGCCAGCGCCGTGCTACGGTGGAGAGAGCTACGCCAGCTCAACCGTCTTCTCCTCGAAAGGAGAGCGGAGGCCACCGCCACGCACAAGCGCCGCCTCATCCACCATCATAGAAATGACGAGGGGTGGGGTGCTGGCCCCGTCGCTCGTGGACAGAGACGCAGAGCGGGAACGTGAGCTCCCGCTCGAAAGGGATGAAGAGCGCTCGCGCGTCGCCGCGTTGAGGGCTGTCATGGCCAGAGTGCCCTTCATCTTCCGACGTGTGCGGGGGCATTCACGATCAGAGTCGCTTTCCCATCCGCTCGGTGTGCGGCTCGGGGCAGTCCACTCGAATGCTGTGGCTAGTCCCTCGCCGAGCGCGGCCGGTGAGGGGGCGGAGCTCTCGTCCAGCGCAAGTACTCTGGGAGGAGGGGGCATGGGAGGCGCGAGGAATGAGTCGCGGCGCGCTTGCACATCGCGTGGCGATGGGCCGTAGCTCTTGCTTCGGCCGAGGGAGGCGCGCTTGGGTGCTGGCTCCTCGGGAGGCGAAGGGGAGAGGACGGCCACCGCCGGCGTGTTTTCGGCTGCTGGTAGAGGCGTGGTGGGGGCCAGCTCGTCGGGTGGAGCAGTAAGACGTCGCCCGAAGACAATGCTGTCCCCTTCTTCGCCCTCGAGGTCCTCTGCCGTGAAGCTGCGTCCGCGGGCCAGCAGCGATGGCCGACGACTCACGCTGGCCCCCGAGCTCACTGATAGGGAGGAAGACGTGCGCGGGATGCTAAGCGGTTCCTCAGAACGAGAGAGTGCTCCAAGAGAAGCGGCGCGCGCAGCAGCTGGTGCTGGGACGGTGAGGGATGCCGTCCGGTCGGGGACACCGCGCGCGCTGTTCTGAAGCGATGTAGAGAGGCGGAGGACGCGGCCTATGCGCTCGCTCGGCATGCCACCATCCTCGTCATCAAGATAGTCCATAGAACCCACTCGCTTGAGGCCTGGGCGCGCTAAGCGCTCTTGTCGGGTGAGCTTGCGATTGGCAAGCTCGGCGCCGAGACGGGTGTCAGCCAGCGCCAAGGCGGCAAGCTTATGCCGTGTCGCGTCCCACGAATGAGGCCAGACATCAATGGAAGAGCAATCAATGTCGATCGCGATTGATGTCTTCGGCTTGTCCTCGTCTCGGCCTAGTGTCTCGAGTATCGCCGAAGTTAGGCCGTCAATCACCTCCGGCGGAGGCATCGAGCCAGGAGGAAAGTGCAAATCGGGAGGTGGACGAGCGAGAACCTAAGGGTTAGTACCTCCACAGCATCTCAAAGCGAAGCGACATCCTCATGTTCCCCATCACAGGGTACGGCGGCGCCACCGGGCGTCACCTTGACGTGACCAGGGAAAAGAAGCCTGTCGACCTTCCAGGCGAACACTATCGGAAACGCTCTGCGATACTCACATTCTCGAGAAGCTGTACCTCATCCATGGTCCATTCGTCGCGGTGGCGCTTGCCGGTTACGGTTGCAGAAGCAGGTGAGATGAGAGGAGTTGAGAGTGGGGTGACTTCGCACGAGCTGAGGGCTAACCCGGCAAGGGCCGATGCGGGCGTCTGCGGCTCGTCGCTGGCAGCAGTGGAGGCGCTTGCCTCTGTGCCCACGGAGCAATCCGAGGCGACTGATCCGTTTGAGACCGACGTCGGGAGCGCGCGAGGGCGACCATACGCGAGCGATTTCTGAATTAGCGACGGGTTCGGGTTGGATGCACGTACAATCTCAAAGGGTGAGGGGGTGCTCGGGCCGCCGTCGATGTCGCGGAGGTCGATCGGCGGCATTGGCATCGCGAGGTCGCGGGCGCGCGTCATGTCCGCAAAGTGCGGAGGTTGTGGAGGCAGAGGAGGCGGTGGGGAGCAAGAAGGCAAGAAGTCGGTCGGGGAGGGGAGGCACCGTCCCTCGGCTCGGCTGGGAGAATCAGCCTCGGTCTTGGCGAGAGACCGGTCGGTGGCGAATCGGTGGATGCCGGCGGTGGTGTCCTGTCAGGCCGCACGGGCGTCTATGTCGAGTGGATGTCAAAAGTACAACGAGAGTAAGATAAATGTCGGTGTCGAGGTGGGCGGATGCACAGTGAATGGGCGCGTCGAGTTCCAGAAGAGAGGTAATGAAGGAGCCTTGATGGACGGCTTATAGCGGCGTTACGGCGTGACGCGGTAGTCGCTCGCTGATCGGCGGCTGGAGTTGATGGAGGTGATGAGCGTCTAACTCGGCGATCGAGATAATGTCGTAGTAGTAAATGGGGATGCGGAGGATCAAGGAGGTTGCAGTGGATAAATGAGTGCGCGAACGGAGGAGAGTGCAAGAGTAAAGGACGCGATGTGCGGAGTGGTTGAGAAGGCGTGGATGTGGGGCGATGAACATGACAATGACGGGGGAGGGAGAGACGCTTGGCCTTGTGGCGCAGTGCAGGTTCCGGGAACCAAGGCAGCTGAGCCTGGGGCTTGAGGAGTACGTACCGGGTACCAAGAGCGTTTGTCTCAGAGCATGATGCAGAGATGGTCGGAGGCAGAGGTACAACAAGCCGAGAGGCGGCGAGAGGACAGAGCGCCGGGGCCGAGACGAGGGATGCCGAAGTGGCACAGGTCATGCGCCACAGCCGCTTCCGGCAATTGACTAGAATTGCCTCGCGGCCCAGTTGAGGCCAAAGTAGAAAAAGTGTGGGGATGTCCTGAACCTCTGACGCAACAGCTCTCGACTCCAGCTCCGTTCTTGCTCTCTCGTGCCTCCAGTCGCCCTGCGTACCTGCGGGAAACTATTGTTGACGGCACTGACGGCAAGAGACGCAAACCACGCCTTCGAGGGCTTCGGGGGGCTTCGACGTCGAGGGGTCCCAGGGCGTCGAGCCCGGGCCAATACATGGCTCCACCGCGTCCTCGGACCGCGTCTTGCTCCATTCAGCAACGCGTCGCGTCGCGCGTTCATGGCAGGGGCCAATAATCTGGTCAGCAATTCGTGCAGGCAAGCCAGCTCGGGCAGACGGATCTGCTTTTTCCTGGCGTATCGACCAAACGGTTTCCATCTCCGGATTAAACGTTCTCGGAACAAGTTCGGCAAGCTGTCTCGCTGGATCTTGTCGTCTTCCGAATGCTAGGCTCTTCACCATCCCATCTGCACCGCACTGCTGGGAGGACTCCACGCTGTACCCTCGAGGCGTCGTGTTCACACAGCTCCCTGCCCACCCAGGGTGCCCAGGCCGCCTCTCCATCATGTAGCCATGAGGCGACAAGGCCATGAGGCCCCATGAGGGCCATGCGGAAAGGGGTGGAAGGGTGCCCGTCAAGCTTGCTTTCAAGCATGGCCTGAAGCCTGGAGAGCGCTCAAGCGACCTCGATCACGACTTGCCTGTTGCATAGATATCATGCACCTTCCACTTGCATTTAGGCATCCATCGCGTCAGAAATTCGTAAGCCCCAGATCTAACCCGTTTTCCTCCCTGGTCATCTCCCAAATCGGTACACCCCTCTTTTGCTCCAACGTCGCAGATGCACCTCACGTGCGAGTACGAGTACCATACAGCCAGGCGGTCGTGGCCACGCGATATCCCCGCATCCTCCTGGCATCAATTCAGGTCAATCGCTCTGGCGCCACGGCACCGCACAAGGTTCTGGGCTGCACGCTCCAACCCAACCTTGGTAAGGCGGTCTGAGCCTGAATCATGACATGGCTGGTTCTTGCTGCGACATGGCAGGGAGCTGGGGAGACGTGCGGGGTGCGTTGTGCGTTGCGGGGGCATGGCAACCCTGTTGCATCTTGGCTTGATGGCGTGGGGTTTGATGGCGTGTCCGAGTGGCAGAATATTGAGTTTGCGAGTGGGAATCGTGGCTGCATCTCAGCTGTGCAGGCTGCCACACGACCAGCTGGTCACGGGTGTGCGGAGAATGAGCTTATTAAATGGCGGCAGGCGCTCACAACGCAATGTGTCGTCGCAGAGGACAGAGAAAGTTGAGCGCACAGCTGATCCTGCCACTATTGTGCCTCGAGATCGCTGCAGATGAACGACAACCCCATGCTCTTCGTCATATTCCCATCACTTTGGATGTGCGGAGTCCTCCTGCTGGACCACCTGCCCACACTCGCTCCCAAATGAGAACGGTACCATCTTTCGTCCTCGTCTCGATGCAGTCCTACCGCCCCTTATGGCTTATGGGAACGAGAAAGTGCGGGGCCGAGCTGGCCCCCGCTGTGAACAACCAAGGGTTCTGCTACCATGTGTGTGTGGGGAATGCCGAGCTCTTCGCACGCACGCGCCCGCATGTCAGGCGCGACCAGGCGACCAGGCGAGTGCATCAATTCATCTTGTCGTCCCAGAAGTTCGGGTCTCCCTCGGAAGCGCAGCCCTACTGTCGCCCTGCAGGCCCAAGATCCTCGCAATGACCTCTTGGCTGCCATCACTGTCGTACTACTCCGCTGCCTCAAGCCATGCATTGCGTCGCCGACCCTACGACCCTCCTTCGCACATGCAAGGCACTAAAGCATCTAGTGAGAGCCATGGTACGAATATCATGCAGGAAGCGCGTCCTGCGGGACACGCTAACGGATCTTGTATGCTAAGCGCTGCCGTTCCAGCGCTATTATGCCTGCCTGGTCCAATATAGTGTATACACAAGGGAGGGAAAGAGGGAAGTGTCAGGTGAGATGATTCGTCGGTAGGTAGGCATGTGGATAAGTAGGATATGTTTGATGCGTAGTATGTCGTGGTCATCGTGTCGTCCGACATTAAGCCATGCTGACCTTTTGGGCGTTGGGCTGCGAGTCAGAAGATGTCGACGGGGGCCTACTCACGACGTAGGTGCTGTTGCGCGCGTGCAGGCGTGCAGTCGAGACGCTTACTCCGATGCGGGACGCTGACTGCGGCGCCTGCGGAACGCGGGCGACTAAAGGAGTTGGAGGCGAGATCACCAGGCTCTTCTTGTCACCGTTAACGGTCGAGCGCCGCGCGCTCGAGCCGAGGAAGGATGTTCGTCCCTCACGCTCAGGTTGAGGAGGAGGCGAGCGGCGCCTGCCAGCGAGGATCCACGGATGACGCATCGCCGGCTGTGGCTTGAGACGCTTGTCCGGGTCCCAGGTCAAACACTTTGAGATAAAGTCGATGAATAGCTCATCGTTGCACTTTAGCACCGACGCAAGTGTCTTCGTCCCAGGTCGTCGCCTCTTGCCCTTGGCATTGACAAACGGACGGGGAGCGCCCGTGGCGTCAAAGAAGAGCTTGCGCCGCGATGCCTTTTGAACGATATAGTGATCGGGAACGCCTAGAACCTCCATAATGCACGCGAGCTGTTCGTGTTCGTTTTCACCGGGGAAGATAGGGTAGCCAGTGTACAGCTCCGCAAGGATGCAGCCCAACGACCACATGTCGATGGCCATCGCGTAGTTCATACCCAGGATCACCTCTGGACTGCGGTAGAAGCGGGACTGGATATACGTGTACACTACCGGTTAGTGTCGCATCCACGAAGTCCATGAACACTCACCTTTCTCAGACTCGTGGCAGGACGAGCCGAAGTCGATGACCTTGATGCCAGACTTGGCAGGGTGCCGCAGCAAAATGTTCTCGGGCTTGAGGTCACAGTGGACAATTCTGTGGGACCGCATCAACATGAGTGACGACAGCATCTGCGTCGTGAAGCGGCGGATAAGGACAGTCGAGAAGCCGTTGAACTGGTTCGCCTTGATGAGCTCGTATAGGTTGATACTCAGCAGCTCAGTGACGATGCAAAGGTGGCCGCGGAAGTAGAAGTGGTCGGTCATCTTGACCATATAGTGCTTGTCTTCCGGGTCCCAGTCAACAATCTGCTGCAGGATCTTGACCTCCACCAAAGCTTGAGTGTGGAAGCGCTTCTTGTTGCGAATAATCTTGACTGCGACCGACCCACCCGACTTGTGGTCGCGGCAGTGCACGACCTGGCCGAACGAACCCTTGCCCAAAACACCGACAACCTCGTAACGGTAGCAGAGATGGTCGCCTTCAACCACAATGTAGTCACCGCGCTCATCGTCGTAGCCGTGGTTGTAGATCTTCCCGTCCGGCTGCTTCGGACGTTTGACCCCGCGCGCCATGTAGTAAATGAAGTCAAAGTCGAGGACCTCCTTACGCTCGTAGTCTGACAGCGAATTGAGGTTGCTGCCAATGAATGCCCTCTGGCTGACAGGCTGTGCCGGTGCAATGTCCTCGGGGAAGGCAATCAGGTCGCTCAAGTCGTCCTTCTTTGAGCCCGACGCCGCACGCGCCTTGCGGCGTGTTACGTAAGCGCCCATCTCCGCATCTGCTACCGCCTCCTCGTCGTCGGCTGGGCTACTGCTGGCTGACTCGGTGGCGAGTGACTGACGACGCGATCCCGAAACAGCGCCGACCGACGACGACAGCGACATGCGCGAATGCCCGCTTGTGGCGGCCTTGGTGTGGAACGACTTGGACAACTTCATGGTTGGGGCGGGCTCCTCCGGGGCAGTCGGACTGCCAGATCCACGACGCGCGGCGGCGGGACGAGCCTTGGCTGCAGCCGAAATAGTCATTGCAGTAGCCGAGGAAGGGATTTGCGGAAGCGTGCGGCGCGATGCAGGCAGGCCCGCAGCTGCAGAAACGGCTGGCGCAGCGCCCATGGTCTCGCGACGTGATGCCTGAGCGGCGAGGTTCGAAGACGATGGAGGGGCCGGGATGCCTGAGACACTGTGCTTGCGGGCAGATCCCGGAGCATGCAACTGCGAGCGATGAGATCCGAATGACGGAGGGCGTTGAATGGACTGGCGAGCACCCGCGATGCCAGAGACGGCACCAAACTCGGAAATGTCGTTCGTGCTAGTACTGCTCGGGAGAGTGTGGCTGCTGGCAGTGTGAAATTGAGTCGACGCGCGGTGGCTAAAGGACGAATGCGGGATCGCAGGCGGGGGCATACTCATGTGTGCTGCCGCGACATTCATGTTGGCGTTGGGTGTCGTAACCGAGGGCCTCGAAGCTATGCGTGGAATCTTGGTCGGGGTAGCCGCAGGAGGCACACGCCCTGTGGCTTCCGCTCCTGCCTTGCGCAGAGATGAAGCGGACGACACATTGTGGAGGGACGGCTGACCAGCGACTGGCAGCTTGGAAGCGCGCTCGCGATGTGACGCCGCGGTGGGAGTTGCTTTGCCATTGCCGTTGACGGCGGCGCTCTCGTGAAGAGGTGGCTGATAACTGCGGGAATCAACGGATGGCTTGCGTGTCAGGGAGCTAAAGCTCTGGTGGTCGCCCCCGGACGACAGAGTCTGTGTGTGAGCCAATCTGCCCCCCCCCCCCCCCCCCCCCCCCCCCCCCCCGAAATGAAAGGACCCACCATCCGACGAGCGCGAGCATGTCCGATCGAGCTTTGCTGAGAAGTGGTCGGCCCGTTTTGCTTCTCAGCGACTTGCGTCGCCGCGGCCTGTTGGTTGGCCAGACCCCGCTTAGACGCGCTGCCGCGAAGCATGGCCGGAATGTGCATGCCCAGCATCGACTTGCGAGAGCTGCCAGACGGGGTTCGCTGTGAGGATGTGCCCGTTGGGGCAGGGACCGCTTGTACAGAGTGTCGAGGTGCCGCAGCCGGCTGAAGCGGGTAATGCTGTTGCTGGTCGGGAGCAGATGCGAGCTTGGCAAGCGAGGCAGAAGACGCAGATGACCGTCTGAAGAATGGTATAGACGACGGTGTAAGTCTCTTGGAGTTGCTCTTTGGGATAGGCGGCGGCACGAGGCTACTAGAGCCAATGCCTCCTCCGCCAGGCGCAATGGGAGTGATGCTGTGATTTGATCGCGCATCGGCGGCGCCAACCGTTCCTCCGACATCAATGGAGTCACGCGAATGAATGTGGTCGAGAGGCTGTGCACGGGGCGAGGCCAGGCCCATCTTGTCTTCCTTCCAAGGGGTAGGAGGGCTGCTGGGCTCAAACATAGATGAGGTTGCCGTTCCTACAGACGGCGACAATGTGGGCGAAGTGGACGGCTCCTTCTCCTTGGCGTGGTTGTGCAACTTGTTCAGGCTGAGGGCGGATGAGAACGACCACTTCTTGCTCATCGTTCGTGTTCGTGGGGTGTCGGCCAATGGGCTCGTTCTCGTTGTGTGTGATGCGGTGTCTGACGAGTGCTGGCTGTTGGGCGAAGGGAAGGTGAGGGCAGGAGGTGCACTCTGCTCGCGCGTTGTCCGCTGCATCTCCTCAGGCTGAAGAGCAACATACTGAGACGGCATGAGGGGATTACTTGATCCCAGAGTTGCCAAGCCCTGACGCATCGACTGATAGCCACGGGGGAGAGGAGGGACAGGTGGCACAAAAGTGTTTCCACCGCCTTGCTCGTGTGTACTCTCCATTGATGAGTGATCACTGGCAAAGCTTGGACGTCTCATCGCTTTCTCGGCCCGGATATCGCGAGACTCGCGATGCTCGCGGTAGCCTGATGTTGGCGTTGTTGTGGTGGACGGAACGCCGTGCGATTCGCGCGATGTCGGCGTGCCAACAACACTAGGAGAGGATTCGCGCTTTTCAAATGTAAGTGGCGGCACGTCGCTAGCGCCGCTTAGGGACTGAGAGCCAGATGCGCTCTGCTGAGTTGCCAGGTGTGACTGTTGACCCGTTGTCTGATCAGGCGGGCTGTCAAGCCACAAATCTCTATCGCGAAGGTTGTGAATGCTCGAGAGGCTATGCTTACCGGTGAGGCGGCGAGCCGTGTCGGGAGGGGAGCTCGCACGGCGAGGAGTAGCCGTGCCCGAAGTGCTCGACTTTTTAGGAGCCGCGCCGAGCCCGTCCAACTTGCGCAGAGCCTCGGCGGTGGCAGATGCTTCACCAGCCTTCATCGACTGGGCGCGAGAGCGTGCCGATTTCATCGAGTCGGAACGCGCAAGAGAAGGCTTGTTTGAAACCGAGATTGAGCCAGGCGGTGTGCGGACCTGGGAGATATTGTGAGTGGAGGCTGAACCCCGAAGGAGATGACTAATGGACGCTGTCGAAGGACTTGGGGGAAGGTGTGAAAAGTCCTTGGGGGCGATATGCCGGAGAATGTCATGATGGGGCGCGCTCGGGCTACTGGGCACGCGGCGCTTGGAGGCTACAGACTCGCGGTAGCCTGGAGGTGTCTTGCGGGCATTGAATGACTGCGTGTGCGAGTCGGCAGACGGAAGAGGCGACAGGGCTGATCCGGAAACCGGCAGAGGTGGAAGCTCGACCATTTGGGGTGCGGGCACACCGGCTGCAGCCAATGCTTGCTGGCGTGACATACGTCGAGCGTAGATGCGTTCGCGAGCGCTACCGGGTACAGGTGGTGAGATGGTGGCGCTCTCAGGCACCTTGGGCGGAGGAACAGGTGGTGTTGAAGACGTTGGGAACTGTGCTTGCTGATCGTCACCAAGCAACGGCGAGGACGAGTGCGTGGGAGCTGGAGGTGCTGAAGCACGGAGACTGCGGGGCGGTGTAACCTTGGGCTCGGGCATAGCAAGCGAAGCAGCCAAAGAACCAGGCTCTATGGTAGAGTGAAACGAAAAGTCGCCGAGGGAAGAAATCACAGAGTCTAAAGGAGGAGCGGCGGGGGGACTGTGGTGAATGGGTTGCGGTAGCTGCTGGTGCTCAGCGCGTTGCGTACGCTGCGGTGTGTCGTGGGACACGGAGCGGTGTCGGACACGCTCTCTGCGAGGGCTCTCCTCTGTGACACGTTCCATGACGTTCAGATTATTTGGGATTGTCGGTTGACGTCCAGGGGCAGAACCAACAAACATGGCGCGGTCAAGAGGTGGAAGAGGCGGGGTCAATGCAAAATCTTGAGACATGCTTGGAGTGCGAAGGTGCCGTCCATCCGAGGGTCCCCAGCGAGGCGTTGCAAGCTCGCCTACCCCGATCAGTCCGCGTCGGTCAATGTTGGAGGGGTCCATGTATTCGGGAGTGCTTGGCGGGTATGAGAGGTGCGAATCACCTGGTGAAAGGCCGCCAGGAGAGAGTCCTCCGGGCGAGAGACCCCCAGTGCCAGCATTCAAGTAGTACGAGTCTATTCTGCGGAAGGAGTCAGCGTAGCACAAAACACAGCAATTGTTGTTTATTGGACGCACGAGACGTAAGACACACGATCGCCGCCGTTGGTCGCAATGGATGCCCGAGGGTCCCCGACCAGCGATGCACGCTGGTCATCAAACGAACCGAGGCCCAAACCTCCGACTGCTGACAGAGGGACTGTCTGAGGTGGGGACACGCGTGATAATGCTGCAGGGGAGTGGTGGGTCGGAAATGGGACTGGCTCCGTGCGCGGTGGTGATGGGGGTTGATTCTGAGGAGCTTGCTGCATTGACACACGCCTACTAGCGGGAGCGGTAGGCAGAGGGCGTGGCACAGGCTACGAAGTCAGCGGCGCCCCTTTGAAATTCCCGCAGCAGCGCTGGCGACTGGAGAAAAGAGGATTTGGATGGACTCACCATTGTCAGGTCAAGGCGACGGTCAGAGGTGTACGCTAGCTGCTCAGGTTCGGTAGAGTAGACGCGGTCTCGGTATCCCAAGTCGAGGGCAGCAGGCGCTGGTGCACGTCTTCCTCGGGAATTGTAGGCCAAAGAGCTCATCGACTGCGAGCTGGGAAGGCGTTCCTGGGGATGCGATCCTGTCAACTCGTCGCCACTGGCCCAAGGCAGCTGCGATTCTAGTATCTGGTCGTTGTTAACCGACGAAGGTCCCGGTCCCGAGCCGGTGATCCACGAAGATGGGGGGTGGTGTCGTGGATCGTCGAATTCACGGCCACTGGCGCCTCCGGCCCGATCACTTGCGGCGTCCGCAAAGCGGTCCCTACTGTTGTTGACAGATCGCGGCGAGGCTGTTGCAGTGAATTGAGGGCTGGCAAAGTCTGTTGTGGATGCGTCCGTCGAGCCTGGGCCGCCAGCGGAGGGCCAGCGACGCGGGGCATGCAGGGAGTGGCCAGCGCGGGGCGGCGAGCCTCGCGCGGCTGGGTAGGACATGGAGGAGGGCACTGCCTACTGGCGGTCTGTCACTGGGCCGTGTTAGCGATTGGGTACTGGGGGGAAAAGGGTAGGGCTTGGAAAGAGTGGAAAGGTTTGAAGGATAGAAGAGGCGAGATGTGAGTGAGAGAGAGAGAGTGAGAGAGAGACCGAGGAGGTGGAGAGACGGCGGAGGGAGGAGGGGGCTGGGAGGGCTGTGGGCATGGGAGGGAGGGATGGGTGGTGGGAGGGATGGGAGGGATGGGATGGGATGGGGTGGGACGGAGGGGAGTTTGCGTGGTCACGAAGGAAGAGTCGCGCGCGCGGTGCGCCCCATCTTTGGCGCGCGCGCGCGGGGGGGGGGGGGGGAGGGGGGGTGGGAGCAGGAGTTGGGAGCGGCGAGCGTGACATGAGGAGGTCAGTCGCGACTCACTGTAGGGAGAGTTGTGAGATGCGCCTATGCAAGGAGATGCAAGGGGCGTCGGAATCGCTGTGTAGGTAGAGAAGACGCGCCAGTGGAGATGTTGTTGTTGGAGGAGAGGAAGGATGGTAATGACAAGAGTGAGTGAGAGGGCGACGAGGACTGGTCGGAGGGTTGGCCTGGGTGGATGTGTGTGAGTGTGGACCGAGGGAGAGGGGGCCAGGGGGGGAGGGGATGTAAAGTTGGGTGGGATAGGAGACTATCGTTTCAAAATCGTGGTGGGAAATGAGCCAATACAATGGGATTAGGGGAGAGGAGAGGAGAGGAGATTGAGGAGATTGAGGAGACTGAGCACTTCGTGTTTGTTGTTGTGCTCGCTGCTCGCTGCTCGCTGTTGCCCGTCTAAACAAGACGACGAGGAGGGAGTGGGAGAGAAGAGAGCGTTCGAGGTGAAGAGTAAGAGGGCGTAAAGAGAAGAGAGAGAGCGCGCGTCAGCACTCTACTAACATCCAGGGTGCAGTGCAACGCAACCGTGCGACTTGCGCGTAATAGTCCATTAGTAGATGGCCACAATACAATACTGTACGCGCGAATACCGTAGACACATTTGGGACATTTGGATTAGACAGAGCTGCCAGGGGCTTGAGGACAAGGCCACAATGTCCAGGGCCATCGACGTGTTCCTCCTCTCTGATCCCTCTGATCCTCTGGATTCTCCTATGATGATGGTGAACCCTGGGGCCTGAGCGCAGCAGCATCCTTCTTCCCTTATGCCCTTTCCCTTATCACCCAAGCTTGGCCATCCTTGTTCTTAGACCTTGTACTAATGGACTCTACATCCCATTTCTAATTCCGCGTCGCCTCTCATCTCTCACTCTCTCACCTCTCTCATTCGCACTCTACTCTTACCTCGTCTGATCTCTCATCTTCTGAGCCTTCTTCCTCCCTTCTTACACCAACACATTACTACCGTTCTCCAGCTGACAACTTCTCCTCGTCACTACCATGTCGCCCTAGTCTTCCCCTCCACGGTGAGACGCAAGTCAGTCTCACCATCTGGCCCCGTGGGGTGGAGGGCAAAGAAGGAGAAGCTTTCTCTTCATTGCGCTCAGCTTCCCTACAGCGTCAGTGGCTGATGAGCCGATGAGGATGCCAGCTGCCAGCTGCCAGCTGCCAGATCGCCATAATTGGTGGCAAGGATCATGGTGGTGGCAGATGGCACAGCACGCGACGCGCGGCGCGCCAGACGTCAGCTCCGAACCACGGCTTCGGGGTGGTGGTCTAAAAGGAAGGTGGGGTCGTTGAGGATCCGAGATGGCGCGCGCACCCGAGACGCGTCACGCTACGTGCGTGACTTTTCTCAATCTCCACTAATACATGAATCGACTCATTGGTCTCTCAGGCATGTCAGCTTGTTAGGCAACCCAGACTCACCGGCTAGCAATTCAGCAAACTCCCTGTGCGCATAGAGTAAATCCTGGAGAAAGTGGAAATGATAATGCCTCTCGCAGTACATCACGAGAGTCATGAGGGCATGAGGGGATTTATCGCTCAAAAACCGCGTGGATACTAGAGGACTGAGTGGTTTCGTGTACAGCGCGAGCATGGCGGTCAGTGGGGAGTAGACAGAGCCTGTGATTGACTTGCAAGCTCAGGCAACAGCGCGATAGACTTGCGCTGGGAGATCGGAGATCGGACAGAGGTTCAGGCGAGCATAGCGCATTGAGGTTCTGCGTCGTTGCTCTTGCCCCTCATTGATCATTCATCATCGAACGGCTAGCTCTGACCTGCACTTCTCTGGACTAGGATGTCGTGCCAGATGCATGCCAGCGCTCGGGAGAAAATGGTGTACGGTAATGCGCATCCCAGATATCACACATGCTCGATATGGCCATAGATATCAGGTCGCAAACTGATGACATACCGAAGACGACGCACAGACGTCAAGGCTCAGGGTTGTCTAATTTAAATGCCCCCGACGTTTCAGCCATAGTCCCTCACGTGGACAATCAAGTCGCCTAAACCACAAGAAATCAATGATCAATGACGTGTGCCACTCAACGCACGTGGAGATATTACACGTGTGCTTACCTAATAACATCCTTCACATCCACCCACAACAACATTGAATTGCCCAGATGGCACAAACACTCCCAAACACCGCTCATACGGCTCACATATCGACTACTCCACACTCCTCCCACTCCGACTCTCACAGCATCATCCATCCTCACATCCACCTGGAGCCACCTCCTCCAAGCCAGGTGAACGATCTACCTGCCGTGGAGCGTTATCCCCTCCTTCGCGCATTGCCACCCGCCATGCCCTCCTTCGACGTTTCTTCCCCCGCACCCACACCGTCGAGGTCAACCACCCTCGACCAGTCGGACACCGACTTTGAGATCGACTTCTCTTCATCCGATGACGAGGCCGGCGTGTTCTTCGGTACCCCCAAGCCCGTTGAGAGCAAGATCCTCGCCGCGCTCTCAAAATCAATATCCTCCACCCCTTTGACACGAGAGCGGCCGCCAGCGCCACGTCGCTCCTCGGCGCGCCTGCCAAAGCGCGACTCCCGCGAGTTTCTCCGCCGCAAAACCCTTTTGCTAAGTACGCCCGGCGCTGGGCCTGCAAGCGAGAAGATGTGGGAAGGTGGATTCGTTGAGCGCCCGGAGGATGTCGACGACGAGCCTCTCCCAGGACCCAGCACACCCATGGTTGGCCATGAAGACATTGCGGTTGACCTGGACACCGTCCAGCTCGACACATTTCCTTCCTCCCCCGAGGTCACCTACTTGGATGCCTTCTTCAACGAGGAGGAGGAGGACAAGGAGAACTCTGCTGTACCTGAGGAGTGGGACGGCGATCAAGAGTACGACTCGGAAGACGCTTACGTCCCCGCGCCCCCCGAGGGCGTTCCCATGTCCTTAGGATTCTGTGACGGCCAGTATGACCTCGGTATGTTGAATCGCCGGCGCATCCTGACCTCAGACATGTCCCCGGGGCTCGACATGGGCGGCCTCAGCTTGCTCGACATTGATGATCCGGAAGAGATGCCCTTCGAGTTTGGCAATGAGACCGGGGGCGCAGGGCTGCGTGTGTTTCTAGGCGCCAGCACTTCGAGCTCCGGCTCGAGCATTGCATCGGCCAGTGGGGCGTTCTCGCTCCACCCACACACACTTTCCCCATTCCGCCGCCGGCGAAGGCACTCCCAATCTAGCGGAGCAGGAGATCTCGCGCACGAGAACCTTGTCTCAGAGGGCACAAGCGACCGCGAGGACGAGGGCGCCGATGAGGTGCTAGATCGTCCAGATGTCCCCATTCTCGAGGAGACAACGGTTGACAGTGTACCCGCCGTCATTGGTTCCGATCCTGCACCCTCCGATCGGTCTGAGGCTGCTAATCTCGACATGGAGTCTACCGGTGCTCAGGAAACTCCTGAACTGGAGGCATCCATCCTTGATGGATCATTCTCTTCGCATGAGGACTTGGCGGACGGCAGCTGCAGCCACAGCAGTCCTAACCACCCGCGTGCTCATTCGCCTTTTGAGAGCCTGGACATGTTCTCTGCTCTCGCCAAGGCCCCATCGTCGGCAGCTAAAGCGCCTACATTTCTCGACACGACGGCCGACTTGATAGCGTTCACCCCGCTCAAGCCCAATGGACGAACGCACCTTGAGGTTGACTCCGATTCGTCGTACGTATCAGAGGTGGACTCACCTCGCGCTCCGATAATGATACCCGTGTTCACGGTCGCGTCGCCACCTAGACAGCGGTTGGCGCGCGACCCAGAGCCTATGCTCGTCGACGATATCGCTCCGCTTGATGACGACCTCGGCTCCGCTGTTGCCCTGCCTACGCTGGATGGTCCGTTCGGATTGGTACTCTCGCCCTTTTCTCGCGCACCTGCTGCGAACACCACGCCTGGAAAGAGCCCGAGCAGGCTACCTGTTCTGTCGCCGGTACAAAGCGCCAAGGCGCAAAAGACTCTTGCCCGGACAGCCGCGGCTAAAGAGCACCTCGAGAACCTCTTCTCCTCCAAGCTCGGAAAGTCGCGTCTCGGCGAGTCGTCGTCGAAGGTTCAGCCGCCAGTCAAGCGCGCGTTGGTTACATCGCGTTTGCCGTCCAAGGCGACTATCCAGTCACCGCAAGTGTTCACCAAGTCTAAGGAGGAGCCAACCGCAAGGACTCGTATCCCGTCGCCCGAAGCGCCATCGAAGGGCAAGGGCAAGGCCCCAGAGAAACCGCTCAAGTCCATCCTCAAGTCGACGAGCAAGGTCACTCAGCCCAAGCCGTTTGCCTTGAGTGCTCCGAGGCAGAAGGTTTCTGTGAAGCTGTCCGCGCCTGGCCAGTCGGGCTTACCCCGGCCCACTGCAGCAGTGGCTTCAAGCCTCCCGCGCCCCGTGTCGAAACGGCCCGACCCTCAGGTATCAACTTCCACTGACGCATCGTCCACTTCCAAGCTCTTCCGCATAACGCCGAAAATGCCAGTCGCTCGGCCCGTTGAGGCTGGCAGTTCAGTCAAGCGGCCTCCTACCGCCAACGGCATGGCGATGGCCCGTGTGATGGCTCCCGTTGGCCCCAGCATGGCTTCGGCCTCTCGCTCGGCGCTGGGCTTGCCCGCGAGACTTGCGCGCGACCAGTCTGGCGACTCCGCCGCTTTTGCGTCGAGCATGAGTACCGGCAGCTCCTCTGGCGTCCTCTTCCACCCCCCAGCAAAATCACCTGGGAGGATGATGTCGCCGCCCAAGCCAGTCCTGGGCAAGCCCCAGCGAGCCACGGGCATGACCCCTATCTCGAGCCGCATGATGGCTACGCCCCAACGTGGGGTGCCTACTCCTTCCAAGGTCTTCAAGGTAAAGTTCGGCCGAGTAGACAGTTGTCTGACAATCAGCTGGGCACACCATCACGCCCTGCCGCTACACCGCTGAGGCACCGCACTCGCATGATGCCCGTGTCCGAGGAGAGGCGGCTTAGCTGCACTCCCATCCGTGGAGAAGAGCCACCCACTCCACTGAGGGTGACTCACCCGCGGATGGAAGTAGATGAGCCTCCCGCGACGATGGACCCTGTCGTCCAGCCTCCCGAATCCGATATGCCTGCACACGCCCGGGCTCGGATCATGGCATCGCCTCTCCCGACCAAGTCGGATGCGCCTCCATCACCCCCCGTTCAAGGTACTGCAACACTGTCGCCTGAAGGTGGCGAGAGCGCGGAGAACGCTCCGCCTTCCGACAATGAGGGGGCGTCACCGACGGCGGATGCCCCTCAGTCATCCGGGGAGAACTCGCCTGATGCATCTGCAACGAGCCCGCCGCCACCTGACAACTCACTCAAGGATGCGGAGGGATCGCAGGACACGGCCCAGGAGGCTGAGGCCGATCCGCCCGAGACACGTCGCTCCAAGCGAACTCGCTCTGCGCCACCATCACAGTCGCAAGAGAGCCCGTCCAAGAAGGCCAAGACTGCGGCTGCCGAATCAATCGTGCCCGGCCTGACTGAGCGCGCGCTGCGGAGCGCGACGACCCGCAACACGGCTCGCAACCAGGTGTACCTTTGCACGATTGACCGCAAGATCGTGCGCAAGCCGGGAGAGCGGCCTCCGTCGCCCAGCCCTGGGGTGAGAACGATTTCGGAGCGCGACGCAGAAGAGCAGAAGGAGGGCAGGAATGCGCGGGCGAAGCGGCGCGCACGCGCGAGCGTCGGCGAATCCGAAGACGAGGGGGCGGCGGGTGACGACGAGCCGTCCATTGAGCGGGCAGTGCTCGGACGGCGCGGGCCCGGCGACGACGAAGAGTACAAGACGCCGGCGCGGCCCGCCAAGCGCGCCAGAACCAAGAACGGCTTGAGCAACGACGACGGGTCCAAGCGCGTGCGGTGGGACGAGGGGCTTCTCATCATCCGCCGCGGGTTGGGCGATGTGAAACACAGCCGCCGCCCGCCGCCGCGCAGGAGCTGCGTGACGCCGCGCGCGCGGTACGAACTCGACGAGCATGGCAATGCCGTGAACCGGCCCACGGAGAAGCTGAAGCGCACGACTATTACTGTCCACGCGACATTTTACGATGGCGAGGAGCCTGTGGCGTTCAACTACAACAAACCGGCGAGCGGGAAACGGAGGGGAAAGAAGTAAGAGAGGGAAGAAGTACCCACGTCAGGATGAAGTCTTGTGTTGTGGTTGTGCGGGCTGTGGAAGGCTGGGATACGCGAGGTGTGAGACTGAGTGAGCGGTCTGGCGACCAGGTAGGTGCCTTGATGTCGCGCCCGACTGCTGTCGTGCAAGTGCGATGTGTCACCCGACTGTTCGGCGGTGCATGCAGATGTACAGTATGTCATCACAATATGGCCTGTAGAGACGAGTGAACTGAACGTCGGTTGAACGAGTGCCACAAACGACACGTGACCAACACCAATGTTGACACCTTGCCATCCCTCATGCCCATCTACGCCTTCGGCGCAACCCCCGCCGGCCGCATCCGCGCCCCGACACAAATCTACCCGCTGTCAGGCGACGACGACGCGCGCGTCGCCTTCCACAGCTGGACGCATACGCTGCTGCACACGCGCGAAGGCCTCCTCCAACTCCCCGACACGCTCCTGCCCTCCGCGCTTGTCGTGGGCGGCGACAAGCCGCAGATGGTGCACATAGACTCTCCCGAAGGCAGATGGGACGGCGTCGCCGTGACGGACGCGGGCCCCGCCCTCGGTATCTCTGGGGGCGGGGTATACGTCCTCCCGCCAGCCTCCCCCGCTCACTCGCGTACGAAACCGGCCTCGCCCACGAATCTCGCGTCGCTCGAGAAGCTCGAGCACCCGCTGCTGCGCGGCCGCATGGCGGCCGTCGCGACCGAGAGCCGCGCCGCGATCCTCGCGGGCGGCGAGGTGCTTGAAGTCGTCTGGGAGTGGCGGGGCGGGCGCGTGCGCCTCGAGGTCGTCGAGGAAATTGGTGGGCTGGACGTCCAGAGGATCGTGGCCGGGCGGGGGGATAGGATTGGCGCGGTGACGCGCGCGGGGGAGGCATATGTCCTCGAGCCTGGTGGCGATGTGCGGCGGATCTCGTTGCGGGAGAGAGAGGAGGGAGGGGAAGAGGACGGTGCGGTGAGCGATGAAGGAGAGGAGGCAGAAGAGGACGCAGGAGGAGACGCCGCCGACAACGACGACGACGACGACGACAACGGCATCACTGACCTCGCCCTCGGGCCCGACTATGAGCTCGTCCTCGCATCTGGAGAGGTGTGGGCGCGGGGAAACAGTCAGTACCACCACAGCTCCGCTGACGACAGACGACTTTGGCCAGCTCGGGCAAGGCCATACGCGCACAGTGGAGGGATGGGTGCGCGTCCCGGTGCCGCCGGCACGGAGGGTATTCGCGGGGCGCCTCTCGGCTGTGGTCGAGTGCGGAGCAGGAGCGTAGGCGATATGATTGTGATTTTATGATGTGGGGAGCACCGAGGTAGAGGCTTGTACATAGATCATGTTCATGTCGACCGAGGAGATAGCCGATCAAGCATCAAGCAGGACGACATTCCGGACACCGCAGTGGAAAGAGCGATGAGCCGGACATCCGGAATAGGTGGGCCGAGCATGGGCTTGCCTAGGCCGAGTATCCGCCAGCCGCCAGACGCGTCTAGCACAGCAGCATTAGTAGTTTCTGCATGTGTCAGATGTCCTTGCCTTGCATTCAGAGATCCACAGAGTCGAGGTACCGCCGCGCACGCCGCGGCGAGAGACAGCTCTGGCTGGTGCTCGGCCATGTCCGCCCGGCCGCCGGCATAGCATGTTGGTTGCCGGGCTACCCGGAAGAAGGCCGGCATTCGGTAAACCCCACACTCTACATGGCCCCCCTCCCCGCGCCCATATGTAACCTCGTCGCCCACCGTCTTGCTTTCTCATCTCCCTCCAAATCACACAGCAGCAACAATGGGCAAGGCTTACGGTGAGTGTCTTGTTCGAGCGGACACGGCGTCGGCAAGTGGGGAGGGAGCTGTGGGCGGCCTTGGACGGCGTGGTGCCATCTGCACGATGGCCGCGGTAGCGATGTCGGGCTCTTACTCAGCCGGCTGGCAGCGATTCCCAGCCCCGCCGTCCCCGCCGCCACCCCCACGCTCCCTCTTCAACGCTCGCCGCGTTGCATCACGCCCGCCCAACCACCACTGACGCGCAGTTATCGGTGTCGGTTCGACCAAGTTCGACAAGCCCCGCGGGCTGCGCGAGTACGACGACCTCGGTGTCGAGGCTGCCGTCAAGGCCCTGATTGACGCCGGCATCACCTACGACCAGGTCGAGTCGGCCGCGGCCGGCTACGTCTACGGCGACAGCACCTGTGGCCAGCGCGTGCTCTACCAGCTCGGCATGACGGGTATCCCCATTGTCAACGTCAACAACAACTGCTCCACCGGCTCGTCGGCCTTCATCCTCGCCGTGCAGTCCGTTGTGGGCGGGCAGGCCGAGTGCGCGCTGGCTGTCGGCTTCGAGCGCATGGCCCCCGGCTCCCTCGGCTCGGCGTACAAGGACCGCCTCTCGCCCACCGAGGGCACTAACCGCCAGCTGGTCGAGATTGAGAACTCGAAGAACTACGCTACCAAGGAGAGCGGGCCTGGTGCGGGCCGCATCTTCGGCGCCGGCGGCCTCGAGTACTGCGAGAAGTACGGCGCCACCCAGGAGCACATGTACAAGATCTCGGCCAAGAACCACGCGCACTCGGCCAAGAACCCGTACTCGCAGTTCCGGTTCACGCCCACGTGGGAGGAGGTGGCCAAGAGCCGCAAGATCACGCGCGAGCTCACGCTCCCCATGTGCTCGCCCACGTCTGACGGTGGCGCCGCCGCCGTCGTCGCGTCCGAGGCCTTTGTCAAGAAGCACGGGCTCGAGGACCGCGCCGTCGAGGTCGCCGGCTGGGCGTTGACGACCGACGCGCCGATGCTGTACGACGCCAAGAGCCGCATCGAGCTCACGGGCGCCGACATGGCGCGCCGCGCCGCCAAGAAGGCGTACGCCATGGCCGGCGTCACCCCCGCCGACATCCAGGTCGTCGAGCTCCACGACTGCTTCGCGCCCAACGAGCTGCTGACGTACGACTCGCTCGGCCTGTGCAAGCCCGGAGAGGCGCACAAGATCGTCGACGCCGGAGACAACACGTACGGCGGCAAGTGGGTCGTCAACCCCTCCGGCGGCCTCGAGTCCAAGGGCCACCCCCTCGGCGCCACCGGCCTCGGCATGATCTTCTACCTCACCCTCCAGGTCCGCGGCGAGGCCGGCAACCTCCAGGTCCCCAATGTCCGCAACGCCCTGCAGCACAACCTCGGCCTCGGCGGCGCCTGCGTCGTCACCGTCCTCCGCAAGCCCAGCTTCTACAAGAAGGGCTCCACCTCGGCTGACCGCTACGGCTACAACGTCGCCAACGAGGTCCGCGGCATCACCAAGGCCGACCTCAACAAGGTCCGCGCCAAGCTCCACTCTGACTACATCCCCGTCAAGGTCCAGGACGCCGCCCGTCTGTAAAAGAATGCGAGTGCGAGTCTGAGTGCAGTGATAGGTGTGAGCGCGGGCTAGCCGCGTTAGCACAGTAGTGGTCTCTTGTCTAGGTTATAGGGGAGATTGTCAGACGTATGAATCATATGGGACAAAGGGTGGTGGAGATTCTGGATACCGATGGTCTGCTTGCGTGGCGACCCGGAGACATGATGAGACTTGTCAAAGTCGACACGAACGCGTAGCTGCAGTGCGAGAGGGCAGAATGGTATATCATTGAGCGCACGTTGTCAGATGATGTCTGTTCTTGACCACCCCTGTGGCGTTAATGTACACAAGCTTCCTCGCGCTCTCACTGACCTACTCACACACCCTCCTCTACGGGGCGACCACCAAATACCAATACACCGCCAAAGTTTATGCATTATATATTATCTCGGCGGCGCCCTCTAGAATACAATATCCAGCCACTGTCCAATGATACAATTGTCTTACAGAGCAGCAGCGAGCACGGCCCCAAGAACCACCACAGCGCCGACGCTTACCGTCGCCGCCCCACTCGTAGCGTGCTCAGCCGAGTCACCAGGCCAGCCAGGTACGTCGGGTACGCTCGCCGTGGCTGTGGTGCTGGGACGCGCACTGAGGAGGCTGACAACGGGCGGCGTAGATGCCGAGTACAAGCTAGCGGGCGCGAGGCCCATTGTCTGCGGCGCGCCGGTCTGCGGAGCGGGCGTGTTGAATATGTACGACGGCACGGGGTAGTTGGGCCCCGTGATGAGGTAGTTCGGGAGCGTCGTGCCAACCGTCTGCGTCATGGATGCTGGGGTGACAGGTACAGGCGCGCTGCTCGATGATGCTGGTGCAGCGTCCTGGAGGGGAAGGAATCCAATCTGCGGCGCTTGCCCGCCGTTGAAGCCGTAGTTGAACATGGTGTACGTGCTGCGCAGGAAGGGTGTGCCCAGCGTCCAATCGACACCGTCACCAGTCTGCGGCACGGCCACCGGCCACGCGAGGCAAAAGGAGGAGCCGGCCACAGCGGCGTACATCCAGTCACTGGGTTGTAGGGTGACAAATCGCCCTCCAAATGAGAAGCCGAGCGTTGCTTTGGTATCGCAGGGCACAGCCCATTGGCCAGTCGCTACCTGCCGCGCCATCTTGATGTTGCGGAAGATCTGAGCGACATCCTGCTCAGGTCCGTACAGGCCGTTAGATCCTGCATCGATAACCGCGATGGACGGAATGCCTTGGCTGCGATATGTCGAGTTTACAGGCATCGCAGTGCCGTTGACCGCAACGTGAGTCATCTGAAGCGCCCAGTACAGGTAACTCTCGCTCTCAAGCTCAGCCAGAGACTGCGGGACTCCCCCAACACCCGATGGCGAGGGCATTGCGGACGGCGACAACGACGGACCTGCCCCGGTCGTATTCAGAGGTGCAAACGGCACGACCGGGTGCCATTCGATGTCGTTGACAGTCCGCCCCGTTGTCGAATTGGACGAAACGTAAAGCTCTGAGACGCCGCCGATGGTCAGCGAGCCGACTCGGAGAGAGTAACGGCTGCGTGCCCCATTGGAGACTGCGTCGGGAGCAGGGAACGAGTAGTTGGCGGGAGGCGAGAGCGCGAGACCAAACGCGGGGAAGGGCACAAGAGCCTGAGTGACGAGCGACTCCAGAACCGGGGAAAGATACGCCGACTGGCCGGCGCTAGAATTGGCACTGGGGCTGGCGCTCTGACCAACTGCGCTGCTCTGTTGGCGGCGCTCGGGGGCGGGTGATGGACTCTGCCCGCCCAGCACAGAGTCGGGGGTTGAGGAAGGTGTACCTATTGATGTGGACCCGGTGAGGTCCTCCATCTGACTCGCTGCAGCATGGACCGATGACGGCGCGGGCGCCGCGCCACGCGAAGCAGCATTTGACTGCAGCAAGATCCGTGAAAGCGTCGAGAGGCGGGGGAAGCCGAGGCCAATGATGCCGGATATCTGCTGCTCGGACATTGTAAGGTTGGTTGAGTTCATGAGCCCGAACACCTGCCCGTCGATGGACACGGTAGAGATGCCGACACGCTCACGCGCAACAAAACCGCTGGCGACCGTGCCATCGCCAAATGCGCTATGCCACAACGTGTCGTTGTTTCCCACAGCCACGAAGGAGGATGAGTGGTACTTGAGGTCGTAGTAGGGCGTGGACTCGGTGTCTTCGGGGCAGTTGTGTCCGCACCCTGACGATGCAAGGAGGAGATCCGAGCTACCTGTGTCGAGCTGCAGCGGGTAGGCGATCCCTGGCGTGCCAAGGCCGATCGGGACGACGTATGTGCTGCGGTGAGCGGTGTTCTGGGGCTGCCTTGCGCTGCGGGAACCTTGGCATGATCACTCACTTAGCGGCCGAGCCAAGGGCGATGATAGATCCGTTGGCAGCGCGGCGCTCGAGCTTTGGGCGCTCCTGCTCGTGGACGCCAACAGAGAGTCCTCCGACGCTGAGGTGAGGGGCGGGGGCACGCTTGCTATGCCTCGACCCTGCGCAAGCGCGGTAGCCTCGAGCGCGCTGGGGAGCGTGGGCAGGAAGGTCGCGCAGGTCAAGTTGGTGAAGGTCGCGCTCTTCGAGACCGAAAGCCAGCGGCAGGAGCACGAGCACGAGGGCCGACACGTACATCGTCGTGATGATCGCAGTGGTGCTAGATGGGATTCTCAAGCTGTGGCTCGTATCTGTGAGGGGTTCGAAAAGAGGGAGGAGGGAATGGATATTATGAAAATGGCGGCATCGAGAGAGTTGAGGAGGTGCGAGATGCGCGCAGCGGCGGCGGCAGTGTTGAGATGGTAGAGAGCTGTGCGACACGCGGGGGTGGCTGCGGGGAATGTATTCTTGGCCTTTCGAATCCGTAGATCTGCGGCAACTCAAGAAGACGAGGAGACGTGAGTGGTGCGGGATGTGCGTGTGATGGTAGAGAGCGTAGTAATAGAGCCGTTCGATGCAGAAGAGACGATGCGAAGACGAGGAGATGAGTGAAAGAGGAGTGTGAGAAGATGAGGAGAACGGTGAAGATGCAAGCTGCGACAGGCATTGCACGGGCGGGTGCCTGTTGTTTGTTAAGCGCAAAGTTCCGCCGCAGTTTGCGGCCTGCGTCCTCCCTCCCCTGCGGTACACTTGCCACTCAAACCGTGCTTTGCCACATCTCCAACCTCTGTGTCCGCCGTTCCATGCGGCCCAGTGATGTTAGCTTGGGCGCGCCCACCAGTTCTCACTCGAGATGGCTGGTCCCAGTTCATATGTGAAGCGGCAGTAGCCGTGGAGGCGGAGAGGGCAAGCACAGTGGCAACAGGGTCGCCACGCCTGCCTTTGCACGCGACATCAAACGAACGAGAGCCACCTCGCTAATCTATTGCATGGACACTCCTACTCGCCACACTCTTCACATTAGCTGCTCTGATGACCTAGAACGCGTCGTCGTCGTTGTCCTGCCCGAACCAGCCAGAGTAAACGAGAATTGTGCCGTAGACAAGCAGGCCACCTGCGATCGACATCCAGCACGCTCCGGGCTGGATGACATCCGAGTGCTCCAGGATAATGGGGAGGCCAAAGCCGGTCGCCTGGAGTCAGCAGTTGCAACGAAGTGCCGTGGACGCCATCGGACTACGTGGCCGCAATTGCACACCAATGCTGCCAGGACGTTGCCGCCGCCTCCGACGTGCAGCTGGACAATGCGGAGTTACTGGGTGGAACCCAGGTGTTAGAGCAAATAACCTAGACGTCCAGGAGCCCTACGCAGCGCTAGGTGTCCGATGTGCACCTAGCCGTGTCTGATGGCCACCTCGTCTGACGACTGTTCAGGACAGTGGTGTCGTCGGCCGGAGAAGGCTTGGCACACGCCGCCAATCTCGCCGCAACGAGACTGCTCCGACCGCCGATAGCGGCAGCCCGTTGTCCTCCATCGCCTCCGCGTATACACTGTCCGCCGTCCTCTATCCGCTACACCTGCCCTGACACTAACCACAAGCACACCGGTGAGGAAACGCCCAAAGTCGACGTATGCCGAGTTGTACTCCGGCGAGATATCGTCGGCGCGCGCGCACCGGTAGCAGATCGAGTTAGGCAGAGGGGCAAGGACGAATGTGAAGGCTGGTGTGAGTTGCTGCACTACACAATCTTGCTGCGACACTCACCGACAAGCAGGGGCAGCCAGTTGTTCCACAGCGCGCAGCTGAGGATCACGAGGAGGAAGCCCGCGGCAAGCACGAACGACAGGAAAATGACGGCTGGCGGAGGGAGCAAAGTGGTGATGTGGTGAGGAAAGCGGACGTTGAGAGTGTGAGGTGAAGGTGAAAGGCGTCAGCGATACACTTCTCGGCGTTGACTGAGCCAGCGGCACACCAACAATGATACGCGCTGTGACAGCTGGCAATCTGCACGCCTCATATCAATAGTACGCAAAGTCGACTTACTCTTCAATCCCGCAGCCATGATGGATGGAGTTGAACAGGAGGCGGCGAGGCAACAAGGCGGAAGTCGATGATGGTGAGCTGAAGAGGTTGAGAGGGTGTCGAGCTCACAAGGTGATGAGGTCAGGCCGGTGGCAGCTGAGCGGATGAGCCTGATACCTGCGTGGTCTCCACGTGGGCAATGCTGAGGATGACATGTGCGGCAGTTTGCGGAGATGTGGGGCTTTTTTCCGCAATTAACCGGTGCGATTTCGACTCATACTTGCCGATCTAGCCGCACTTTGTTCTGACTCGACCGCCCAGCTCAACCAGCACAACCAGCCAATACTCGAACACAAATTGCATCTGGTTTCACCAACAATCTCTGCTCTTGCAATCTACCCTCCCGCCTCCATCTCACTAAAGAATGCCTGCTAGCGGCTACCAGACCCCTTCGCTCCGCGACGTAAGCGGCACTTTTTTGAGCCTGCTGACTTTCAGGCCGTGGAGGCGCTCGACGACCGCCGCGTCAAGCGTATCCGCCCCCTCATCCCGCCCCAGATCCTGCTCGAGGAGTGCGCTGTCGCATGTGCATCGCTGACGCCAGGCTCCCACTCACGCTCCGTGGCGCCCAGACTGTGATGGACGGTCGCCAGCAGGTCGAGGCAGTGGTCAAGGGCGAGGATGACCGTCTCCTCGTAGTTGTTGGGTAAGCCTCACGAGCCTCATTTCGCCTCCGCCATGGCGTCGCTGGCCGGGAAGGGGCTGACAGCAGCCCATGCTCTGTGCACGACCCCGAGCAGGCGCTCGTCTACGCCAAGAAGCTCAAGGCGTACGCCGAGGAGGCGCAGGAGGACCTCATGATCGTCATGCGTGTCTACTTCGAGAAGCCCCGTACCACCGTCGGGTGGAAGGGTCTCATCAACGACCCAGACATGAACGGCACCTTCCAGATCAACCGCGGCCTCAGGATGGCCCGCAAGCTCATCCTCGACCTTACCGAGATGGGCCTCCCGACTGCGGGCGAGTTCCTTGGTGAGTCACGGTGCTTCGACGGGGTCCAGACACCCGGGCCCGAGTTCATGCACGCTCACATCAGACGTCATCTCGCCCCAGTACCTCGCCGACGTGACCTCGTGGGGCGCCATCGGCGCGCGTACCACCGAGTCGCAGGTGCACCGCGAGCTTACCTCGGCGCTGTCCATGCCGGTCGGCTTCAAGAACGGCACCGACGGAAGCATTGACATCGCCGTCGACGCTATTAAGTCGGCTATGTCGTCGCACACCTTCCTCTCCGTTACGAAGCAGGGTCTGATTGCCATCGTCGAGACAGAGGGCAACGACACGACGCACGTCATCCTCCGCGGCTCGACCAAGGGCCCCAATTACGCCGCCGAGTTCGTCGAGGAGGCCGGGAACAAGCTCAAGAAGGCCGGCCTCAACCCCCGCCTCATGGTCGACTGCTCGCACGGAAACTCGAACAAGCAGCACCAGAGGCAGATCGACGTCGGCCGCGACATTGCCCAGCAGCTCGCGAGCGGCGGCTCCACCGCCTCGATGATCCTGGGCGTCATGATCGAGTCCAACATCAACGAGGGCAACCAGAAGATGCCCCCTGAGGGTCCCCAGGCCCTCAAGTACGGCGTCTCTATTACCGACGCCTGCATCTCCTTGGAGCAGACTCTTCCTCTCCTCGACGAGCTCCGTGCTGGTGTCCGCGCCCGCCGTGCTGCCGTCAAGGCCAAGCATGCGCAGCAGTAAGAGGTCCGGCATCAGGTGGTTCTCGTCGGTGTAGTCTCTATCTTGTAGTAAAAGCGGATTCGTAGCGACCTATGCAGCTGCACCGCCCGTCTCTTCCTCTCTCTTCCCTGTTCCTTCCTACTCATTGGATTAATTGGACTTCCATGCATGTAATGTTTGAGGGTAGAATGTCTGAACGTGGTGTGATGCCTACCAGTACAACATACAACATCTATACTTCTTCCAGCACCCTGGCCTCGTCATAGTCGCTGTCCGTGTCCATGGCCTCACTAGCCTCAACGCTCTGCCCATCTTCTGCCACTGACTGGCCATCGCTGTCGGCCACATCCTCATCTTCATCTCCCTCTTCATCCTCGCCCGTGTCCTCTTCATCGCTGTCAGATTCTGAGAACACCTCGCCCGGTAGGCCGATGAAATCGGCCTGATCCTCAAAGCTGCCAGATGCCTCCGGATCCGGCGTCTTAGTAGCAGCGACAGCCTTTTTGAGCTTCTCGGCGTGGACCACATGAGTAAGTCCACATCTGGGCTGGCGGGAACACGTCCCTTTGGCGTGAAACTCTGGGCACTCCCAAACATGAAGCTCGGGACAAGTACCAGCCTCACGATCACACCAGCCCTCACGAGCAAACTGTTCACACACAGGCGCATCGTTTGCGACACGCACGTGAGGGTAGGGGCACTTTGGGTTGAGGCAATTGGCACTGGCTTGGAAGTGAATGCAAGACGGCGTGTTGTGGGCGGATGGCTTGTGAGAAAGCGGGCACGACTCGCCTAGGCTACAGCCTTTCTTGCTCAAAAATGCCGGACATACCGAAAGGCGGTCAGGAATGTGCTGGTAAGGACAGGTCAGGGCGCGATCGCAACGACCTGGGGTTAGAAGTCAGTACTAGAGAAGAGCGTTCGGCCACGATGTTTAAGGATGAAGCAGGCAGCACGCACCTGTCTTGGTGTAGTACCGACAGGGCTTCGTGGCCTGTTCGGCGCGCTTAGCCTCGAGACTGGAGTCAGAAGGGCCTTCAAGGTGGGGTCTGATCAGCAAAACACACGCTGCTCTTGACACGAGATTGCCGCGCTTGGTTCGGCGGTATTGCTGGCCGCCATACTTGAGCCGATGGCGCGTCGGTGTTCCCTGGGCAGCAGCTGAAGAGCCGGCAGAGAGCTCTGGAAGGTCAGCGTCAGCCACGGACATTAAATCACCTCCGATGCGCGTTAGCTGCTTCCCGCCTTCCTCAAACTGGAAGATGACTCCGTCAATCACGACCCGTTTCGACTCGGTTCCGCTCGGTGTTGATTCGGACGTAGACTGCAGCATCTGAACGTGACTCGTCCCAGATGTAGCAGGTTTCGTGTTATTGAGTTGCTTTCTGGGGGTTAGCGGGGCGGCTGAGACCGGACACCTTTTCTGCACGGTCATAAGGCTCATGTTGCCTCCACGGCTTGTTGAGCTAATCCATCCTGATCCAGCCGCAGGCTTAGGGGACGGCGGAGGCGAAGGCGAGACCTCGCCCTCCTCCTTCTCCGCGGGCAAGGCCGATGCAGGAGGTGCGGACGTGCTTGCTGGGGTGTGAACAGTCAGACTGTATGAGCCACCCCGTCCGCGCCCGCGCCCGCGGCCCCGGAAGCCACCGCGCGAATAGCCACGGTGTCCGCCGCGGGAGGAGCCACGATAAGGGTGGTACGAGGAAGAATGAGAGCTACCGCTGCTGCTGGCGATTTGCCCTATGTGTCAGCAGATCGGGTGGCTGATAGCGACGAGTGATTGAGTGTCTCTAACCTTGCAGCCGGGCGATTTCTTGCTGTATGAGAAGCTTTTGCTTCTCTGTTGTTGATAATGGGGGCATGTCTCGTGACGCTGGTGGGACAGAGATCCGTAGAGGGCGGGGAGGGGTGGACTAGGATGATGATGATGAAGGAGGAGCGGGTGATGGACAAGGGACGATGATGTTGAGTAATGGCCTCCATGGGATCAGGTGGATCAGTGGCAATTGGGGAGCTGGAGGGTAATCATACGCACGTGTCGTAAGCGTGTCATATTATGTTGTGTTTGTGGAACTTTTTATCCCAAGGATTGGGAAGTGGAGGTGGTCCACCCATTCCTTGCACTGCGCGCTCACGGTCTCCCTTGCTCAAAGCGCTCTATCCGCGTCCTCCATGTCCGCAGCGCCGCAGCTGTGCGACCTCTGAACGCGGAGCAGCTGAGCAGACATACCCTTTGGCCGTTGAGGGATAATCCGCAATCACCAAGGATCAGCAGCGCAGCATGCGGTTCGCCGGATCGCTGGATCGCTTGAGCCGCAAATGCGCAATCACCGAGCGCGCGTCGAGCGGGGACGGCGGTATGCATCGGTGCCGGGGGCGGGGTTGACTCACACTGAGCAGGCTTGGGGCCTTTGGGACCGAGGAAACTAGTCCCAGCGACATTGCATCTCTCTCGTATATATCTCTCTATCCTTAAGGTCGCGTCTGTCTTGACCATCATCCTTCACTCGACTCTTTACTCTTCATCATTGTTCTTTTCCACTTCAAAGATCCATCCACATTGACTATTCAAAGTCCTTCACCTCCTCACAACAGTCACACTCGACCGGTTGACACTACTCACTCACAAACCCTGCCGCCGACGCCATGTTCTGGACAAACGACCTTCTCATGGCCAAGAGCGGCTCCTTGGGAACAGTCTGGTAGATCAACCGCACCCTACTCCTCTCTGAAACCCAGGCTCATCTCCACCCTTGGCCCCCGTAACAAGCGCATCAAACGCAAAGACCTAGCTAAAGTCGAAATCACTCGCACTTGTGAACTCATTGCGGCGCCGCCCGAACCCCTTGCCCTCCGTTTGAGTGGCCAGCTTTTAGCCGGCGTTGCTCGGTGAGTCACTCTCTATGTACTGATTGATACCAGCGTCTTTGCACAAAACCATGAGAACTTTTACACTGTAGGGGCGCACAACTTGTTGGACTAACGCATAGGATCTTCAGGATTTCGATTCAACACTCCGCCGCTCCATCGCCGCTGACTTCGGTGCGATGGGCACCCTTGCCAGCAACGGCGAGATTGACCTCCCCGGTGATGGCTGTGCTCGGTACGAATACCATCAACGTTGCTGAAGACAGACTTGATCAGATCACCTTCGCCGACTACGTTCCCGGTGTCGCAGACATCTCTTGGAGCGACTATGATTTTGCCAGATGGGTAAGCGCTCCATACCGACCAGGTTATCTCATCAAAGGAATGGCCCACTCACCATCTTGGAAACGCTTACCGTGAACGCCGCTGCACCACGCCTTTGGAATCTCTCCCACAGCCCTCCTCTTCTGCTTCCGAGGACGCTAATGAGGAAATGCAAAAAGAACCGGACAAATCTCGTGCTTCGCGCCCCAAAGGTGACATCTCGTCCACCCACCAGGATGGCTAATCTCAGCGTTCGCCCACAGCCAAACGCCAACGTACCCGCCAGTTGAGCCTGCGGTAGAAGACGTGCCTGATGCGTTCGAGCCTATGATTCTCGACATCGATTTGATGGACCCAATGCCCAGTGATTCATCGTTTAGCGGCCGCCCGCTATCTCCTGCGCCCCACGCCAACGGTGGTGACATTGACATGTCTCTTGCGTAAATCACGGACACTAACTGCTGTGCCACTAACAGTAGACATCCACTTTCTCCTGGCAAGTTTCACCCGTCTCCCATTGACAATCACCAGCAGAAGCCCGTCAGTAGCCAAGAGGCATCTGACAGTGGGACACAATCTCCTCCTGCCCCCGATCTGAAGACGAAAAGTAAAAGTAGCAAGACCCGGCAAACTAAGCAGGCCAAGGTCGTTCTTGATCAGGTGAGTTCCGGACAAATTAAGCTAACCTCAGCTCCTCGAGCTCGATCTTGACCTCGACATGACAGAGACCGCTTACGAGGCGGCCATGGCAGAACAGCGGAAGGAGCTCAACGTCAAAGCTCGTGTGAAGGCCACATCCAAGTTCGCAGAACGTTTGCTTGGAGGGCTTAACGTGTACTTCAATTGTGGGTCACTTCTACGATGGCCAAGGCCAACTCTTATTCCCAGACCTGGATCCGGATATGGGATCGATGGTGGACAATTTATGCAAGACGAGCCAGTTCAAATGGCAGCTGGACAAGAAAGCTACCCCAGCGCCACAACTGGATCATGAGAACCCCGTTGGAAATCATGAGAATATCGGCCCTCATGCCTCGAGTGATGAGCATTCCATGTACCCGCAGCCCGCGTTCGGCGCAGTGAGTAGCCAGCCTGCCGCTCAGTCTGATTGCAGTATCCGATTGATCTCCATGAAGTTCCCGACCTCCCTGAGGTTCCTCGGCACAACTTCGATGTACTATCTCCATGTGTCGGTGGAATCTGCTGACCCTCAGGATGAGATGGAGCAAGCTCGTTCGCAAAGTGATCTACCCGCGAGTCATCGATGGCAGACAACGGACTGATGCCAGTGGGTCGCCGAATCTGACTTCTCCGACCTGCCGGGCCCACTCGATTCTCATCAGACAACTCCGGCACGACTCAACACTCCACGCATCAGCGACATGTCGCCCCTGGAGCGCTCGTGAGTGCAGCGGCGGGTTTGAGCTAAACTCACAGCATTCGGAAACACCATCGCCACTCGTCCATGACCCGCGATGTTACTGGGCGAGACTTTACTAACTGTTCTCGCTCTGGGTCGGTCCTTAGCATCAGTCACGCTGGACTCGACCGCATTCAGCTGGTTCCAGATGAGGACCTTGATGAACGTAGGTAGGATATGAAGGACGGGACTGATCCAAGTTCCCGACGATTACCGCTTCCCGCCGGGCCACCCCTTCGCACCGAAGATGCTCGCCACTCTGGAGCCTCAGTGCCGCTACTTCTTCAGGTGACGACACGAGTGGCGTCGCTGACGGTAGCCACGTGGACAAGACCATGATCAAGACCGGCACAGATGAGCTCGAGCTTCGCGATCTTGTGCCCCGCGGTCAGAAGAAACGTGTCGCCGCAGCAGCCTTCCACAATTGCCTCAGTGAGTCCGACAACGTGCTATGCCGACGCACAGCACTGGCCACTAAAGGTCTACTCCAGGTCACGCAAGCCACCGCCAACGGTCCCATTACGATGCGCATCCCTCCCGCGTAACGGCAGGGTGCCCGGCGGCGATCTGAAAACCATCTGTGCTCTCTCTGTCAATGCCCTGCATCCGTGCATCAGTACACTTGCCACGGCTGTACTGCCAGTCGTTGCCACTCATACATGCTGTGAAAGCTGTGATTGCACCCTGGCGGGGCTGCTGTTGTTGGTCTATGCTGTCAGTCTGTCGGCTACAATAGAAGGGGTCACGTGGGGCAGGCGCTGCGTTCAAAACGGGTCGTCTTTATGTTGTGGCAGCTTCAAATCGCCACCAAACACCATCTCGTCCGCCTCACGCGCGCGCGCAATCTTGTCCTGCTTCTCCTTTCTCTCCTCGGCGGCCTTGGCCTCCCGTTCCGCCTTTCGCTGGATGTATCTAAGGTTAGCGCCGTCTCGGTACCCGTGGAAGACATACAACGCGGTGCCCGGCACCTTTTCGGGGTTTGCGCAGCTCTTGAGCCGCTTGTCCACTTCCTTGACCTTTTTGAGATCCTGCTGTGCCTCTCCTGCGCGAATCATGGTCTCGAGGTCGCCCGATATCCCGAGGAGCGCATCCTGCGCAATCCCAAATGGCAGCTTGCCCTCCTCCGCGCCGTCGTATTTGGCCTCGAGGAACGCGTCGGTCAACTCGCGGTCCGCGATGCGCCAACACGCGAGCGCGATCTGCGCGGGCGCGAAGAGGAACTCGGCGTCGGTCATCCGGCTGGCCGCGAGCGCGCGAAGCGCCTTGGGCAGCGCGCGCTGTGCGCGTTCGCCTGCGCCGCTCACGGGGGAGGACTGCAGCTCAAGCGCCCAGCCGCGGAGGGCGCGCTCAGCCCCCCGCACCCAGAACTCGAAGGAGAGGCTCTGGGCGACGAGGAACTCGAGGTCGAGCACGTCGTCCGCTTTGAACTTCTCGAACTTTTTCACAAAGTCCTTGATGGGGATGTTGTGGTTGGTCGTCTTGGCCGCGAGGTAGAGGCACGTCGGCATGATCACCTTCGGGTGCCATTCCATCACGCTGTTCTTGAGGTAGAACCGCTTGATGTATGAGATCGCGGTGGCTTCGACTTCCTCCGGCGAGCCGAAGCCTTGCCGGCAGATGGTGCTGGCGTGGGAGCAGTAGAAGCGGACAAGGAGGAGCTCGTCGTCGACCGACAGGTAGGCGGGGGTGGGCAGGGAGGAGGTATGTCCGAGAGATTCTTGAGCCGCCTGGGATTAGCTGGCAAGAATACGGTGCGAGGGTTTTGAGCGTCTCGTCGGAACACGGGCATGTTCGCGCCCAACAAGCCGTCAGACAGGCCGCTGTAGACCCACGGCCTTTGGACGCGCGGCCTCCGACAGGCCATGCCCGTCGTCTCTCATTATATCCAGCCCGCCCGCCTCAATCGCGTGCAACTAACCTTCTCAGCAGCCACGTTCCGGTCCGTCACCTCCTTGCTCTTCTCGTTGAGCTCGTGCCGGAGCTTGTCGAGCCCCGCTTTCGAGTATCGCCAGTGCTTGAACTGCGAAGACTCGTGGTACGCGGTCAGCCCGGGGCGGGGGCGGCTCGGCGCCGGCGTCGGCGGGTGTGGTTCGAGCATCCTTACCGTCGAGGACGGGCGGACTGTGGAGAGTAGGGAATACAAAGTGGTGGGATCGATGGATATCCAGTGCGGGGCAATTGCTTCCGCGATGACGCGCCGTAATGTCTGCACACGTCCCGCTCTGGTGTCTGCTTTGCTCCATCTCCATCAAGCATCTCGTTGACTGATCACCACGCATCTCAACGACTCAACCCCACGCACTATATCCGCAATGCGCCTCCGCCCATTGCTCGCCCTTTCCCTCCCCCTCGCCGCCGCTTGGTCGTGCGACGCCGTGCCCCCCTCGAGCGGGAGTTTGGATCTCTCGTCCCTTGCCGGCGTCAAGGAGGCGACGAAGGATACAGAGACGCCCCCGACGAAGAACACCGCGCGCGTGCGGCTCGATATCTGCGGGAAACTGCCGAAGGAGGATGGGGTGAAGGACGAGGATCAGGTGAGTCCGAGCCGAGCGGCGAGAGAGAACGGGATATCAGGATTGGGCTTCAAGTCCGCTTAGAGCCTGGGAACACCATCATGAGCAAATCAGGAGTGTGCGGTCTACCCAGGATGACAGGAGGTAGCGGAGGAGGCGTAGGCGGTGGAGGAGGCGGGGGGAAGCGGGGGCATGCGGCGAAGTGCTGGGTCGGACGAGGCGGCCGCAGCGGTCTGCGCTCGGACGACAAGCTGCCTCCCTTATCTGCTCCACTCGCTCAATCGCCGCTGAACCTAACCCCAGTGCCCAGACGGAACGCGCGCATGCCTCACGCTCATCAACCACAAGGAGGGCGCGAGCGATCCAGACCGCGTGACGACCGTCATCCCCCTCTGGAAGGAGGACACACCTGACAGCGACGTGCGGGTCACGGGCCGCGAAGGCGAGTGGACGGTGGCGGTCAAGTCGCCGGAGTACGCAGGGTGAGTCGAGCCGGGGCGGTAGCGCGGGAGCACGCTCGCTGACGGCAGCACGCCGCACACCCTCTCACTCATCCTCACCTGCGCCGAGACAGAGTCCGGGCCCTCCCTCGAGTCGTACGCGGGCGGCAAGCTTGAGCTGCGCTGGTCCACGCCCTCGGTGTGCGCCGGCGCATCGGACGGCAGCGGTGGCGGCGGCGGGTTTTGGGGGTTCATCAAGTTCTGTTTCTGGGCGTCTTTCTTCATTCTCATCGCATACTTCGCCCTAGGCGCAGTCTACAACCACCAGCAATACGGCGCGCGGGGGTGGGACCTGGTTCCGCACCGCGACTTTTGGCGTGAGCTGCCCGCGCTCGGCCGCGACTTTGGCGGACATGTCGTCGGCAACGTCCGCAGCTCGACGGGGCGTGGCGGATACTCAAGCCTCGGATAAATAGACAATGCATAGACTACTACCGGTAGTTCCGCTCGGTGTAGCGCTCATTGAGTGCGCCTAGTGCGGCCAGGCCACCGCCGTCGCGTGCGGCCGCGAGTGCGCCGACATTCTTCTGGAACTCGACCCACTCACTCTCGCGCGGTGTCACTACTTTCTCGGCCACGTCGTAGACATACACCTTGCCGTCGCTGCCGCCGAGCGCAGCCTTGCGCCCGGCCCCGCGGTCCCATGCAATCTTGTTCAGCGCGTGATTGCACACCTGCGTCGAGACCAGTGGCACTTCCATATCCGCGTTGAGGTTCCATAGGTCAAACTTGCCCGTGCCGTCCGCCGTGCCGAAGAGTGCGGGGTGCGACGGGTGCCACTTGACGTCAAAGACGTAGTCGTCCGCCTCATCGAAGGAGTGCAGTGGAGGCACGCCGGCCTGCACGGGGGCATGCGTCTTGCCGCGTGCGCGCCACAGCTTGACAGTCCAATCGACGGATGACGTGAGGAAAAGATCGGAGAAGTCGAATGGTCCGGCGGAGGGGTGGAAGTGAATGCCTGTGACCGGGCCAGCGTGTCCGCGGTAGACATCGTCAGCGTTCAACCCGGCCTTGGCAGAAGCACGGTCAAAGCGGTTGGCCTGGTACACCGAGCCCTCCTCTGTGCCGACCCAGAAGCTTGCGGTTTCGTTGTCCGCAAAGTCGAGGCATGCGATCGACACCTCGTCCGTCTTGGTGGTGCTCGCTGGTCCGCCGCTTGGCACCGCAAGAAGTAGTGCCTCCTGTGGTTGGCTCAGCATATCGGCCTGCCATGCACAGACGAGACCGTCTGTACTCGTCGTGATCAAGCTGTTGGCATTCTGTGTGCCGACCATCTTCATGGCGTAGATGGGTGAGGTGTGGCCCGAGCTGCTCAGTGGTGTCTTGTTTACTGGTAGGTGCGATGCTCGGGTGTCCCAGAGTAGGACCTGGCCCGAGTGGCTCCCACCGAACACGAGCTGTGGATGGAATGGCGACAGGCAGACAGACAACACGTCGGATGGCGCGTGGAAAACGAACTCGGGACGCTCGAGAAGGTGCAAGTTCCACACAGCGACAATGCCCTGCGGGTCATTTGGTGCAGACCTCGATTTGTTGTACGACGCGGCTACGAGTTCGGGATACTGAAATAAGCACTGGTTGGGGCTGCCCTCTCACCTTCGGTGACCAGTCGAGACCCGTCACGCTTCGCCCTGCTGTCCACCGCTCGTCGCTGAATACACACACCAACTTGACGCGCTGACCCTCGCCATCGTCGTACCCGCTATCCAGCCCAATGGTGTAGTCTTTGATGTAGTCGTACCCGTCGCTAAGTGCGCGCTGCACAATGCGACTGCTTCCCTCAAGGAAGGCGCTGAACTCGGGCGCCGCGAAGATCGCTTGCCGCTGCTCGTCGGGGAGGTCTGAGGTTAGCCACAGCCGCTGCGGCCGACTCACGCTGCAGCTGCAAGTTGTCCGTCTTGGCCTTGAGCTCCTTGAGCTCGCGCTCGAGCTGCCGCCGCTCCTCGTCGAGCTGCGCGACCATGCGGCTCCACGTTTCGTTCTCCGTCTCATGTCCCGCGCCATCTCGGCTAGGTACATCCTCGTCATAATCCTCGCCCTGTGTCCCGGTCGACACCATCGTCTGCACCGATTTCGAGTACGTCTCAGGCTTGATGACTTTGGAGGGCATGTCGTAGATCTCGGCATACGTAGTGATAAACTCGACCGTGACCTCGGGCGGCGGAGGCGGGTCACTGGCATCAGCGACCTTCCTTCTCACTCGCGGACGCTGTCGTCCGTAGGCTCTTCGGCGTTGGCCTCCTCCCCACCTTCGCCTAACTCACTCAAGCCCACTCATCCCACTCATACTCGGCACGCGCGCCTCGCTGAGTCTGCTCGTGCGCCCCGGTGTCCCCGGCGCGCTCACGGGCGACGCCGTACGCACTTGTGCGCTAGGCCCCGCCGTCGACGGGCGGGAGTACGGCGAGCCGGGGCGCGCGGCGATAACATTGTCCACGAACGAGTTGACGTCCTTGCGCGCCGCCTGCGGCGTGGGCTGGCGTGAGCGGACCGCGCGAGATCCGACGCACCGACTCTGTCCCGCTGCCCGGCGTGCTCTGTGCGATGAGCCTGGAGCGCTCTTCGCGCGCGCGCCGCAGCTCCATCAGCTTGGCGCGCTTGGCCTCGATCTCCTTCTTGCGGTGTTCAGACATGGGTGGTGGGCGATGAGAGGAAGCGGTCTGTGGACGTGACGCGGACCGATGATCGTTGGACCAACGCGTACCCCACGTGGCCCGCCCTGGGTACTAGCCTGAAACTGCACCTGTTTCAATCCGCAATTCCGCAAACTGTCTTCTTCAGAACTCTGACATCTGACAACAGAACAGCAGGTTGGGGCATGGGGCAAGTGGATACATGTACTACAGACTACGATAGGAAATTAGACTTCTGACACCGGTGCCGACGCCGACACGCCCTCGGCCCCTCTCGCGCCGGTCTCCCACAACCCCGGCCGCGGCACGACCTCAATGTCGCCAAACGCCTGCTCCTGCTTCAACCCCACCGCGTCCCGTGTCCCCAACACCAACAGCTCGAAGAAAAACTGCGATGCCGCGCGCTTGGTCGCGCCCCGCGCAACCCTGGTGAACGTCACCCCCTCTCCCTCACTCAAGGTAGACTCGATCGCCTCGATTTCGCGCCGGAGCACGCCCATCGCCATGCCTGTCGTCTTGCTGAACCCGCCCGTGCCCTTGCCAGTTCCGGTGAACTGCGAGCCGACAGCGCTCTCCCCTCCGTCGAAGATGGCGAGGGGCGGGCCCTCAGTGTCGTGTTCCTGCACGGCGCGGGCGATGCTCTCTGCCCGACTGCCGGCAATCGAGGGCATGCGCGAGTAGCGCGAAATTTGGCTTCGAGGACTGCTAAAGGGCACGTCCGGCTCGTAGGCGGGGAGGTCAAGGGGATCGCCCTCGAGCAGACTCAGGTCCATGTCCAGGTTCTCCAGCCCCAAGTCACCGGCCATGCTCGCCATACCTGGCGTCCGTGTGCGGCTGCGGCGGCGCGCAATCTCAAGATCGTAGTCCATTTCCGATTCCAAACGTGGCCGCTTCGGCGACTCCTCTCGCTCGCCCTCCACCCGTCTCCGGCGAAGAGTGTGAATGGGGAAAGTGAAAAGCTCCTCCAGCGCGGGAGGGAGGTAGCTTGGCCCAGCCATGATAAAGCGCTCCCCTTCCTCTTTGTAGACGGGGAGTACGAGGTCGACATCGGCTGCAGCGGCCCGCACGTGCGCCGTCGCATCGTCCGGAATGAAAGTCGGTTCCGCCTGGTGCTCCTGCGCCGACTCATCTGTGAACGCTTCATCTGGCAGCTCAAGCTCGTGGTCGGGGCGGAGAACGCGCACCCGCCTTGCCCTTTTGGCAACGGCTTCGAGACGCTTGGCCGTCCCTGGCGATACGGGCATAGGCGGAGGGGATGCTGGAGGGGGCGTGGTAAGTGCACTCGAGGCGGGCGAGGACGACCGGTTCTCCATCAACGCCGGGAGCTCATCAGGAGGGAAGTCGAGGTCGAGATCCATTGGTCCCATGCTGAAGTCTGGGTCAATGGCCATCCCCTCATGGAGTTCATGTAGTTGGGGGGGGGTGGAGTGCCGCATCTCGTGAGCCTGGCTACCGCCGCGCCCGATTTCCATGCTCATGTCAAAGTCGAGATTCTCGATTCCCAGGTCCATGGGAGCGAACATCTCATTGCTGTCAAGGCGGCTCGTGTAGTCTTCGTCGCTTGTGTTGCTCCGCGACCCAACCGAGCCGCCGTAGATGCTGCTTGTGCGTGGCCGCCCAAAATTGAACGCGCCGTATTCTCTCGACCCGCGAATGTTGGTCTTGTTGAAGGGGGCAGTGTGGAGACCCGTGGGCTCATACACCGACACACTCCAGTCCCAGAAATCCATAGCGCTCGCGGCCATAGTCGCCTCGCTGAGTTGGGGAAGCGTGATCGCTGCGTTGGGGGCGCGGATCTGGTCATCAGGCAGATCTACGAGGCCTGGCTGAAAGGCCGTTATGCGCTCGCGTGTGTCGCGGCAGTCTTCAAGGAGGTACTGTGCTTGCCTGCCATAGATGCGGGTAACACCGAGCATGAGCTGCCCCGATATCCGGAGCGCAACAGGATTATCGTCGGTCTGACCCAAGATCGCCTCTGTATGTCAGCGCAAGTCGCCCAAACGATTGTGCCGGACGCACCACAACTGTCCTCGATGTCGACGTTAAGGGTCTGCTGCTTGGTGAGCTTGCGTTCGTGGTGGGCGGTGAGCCAGATCTTGGCGAGTGGCCCACCCTTCGCCAGGACAAGCTCGGACAGGAGCATCGTGACGGAGTGCACGCAGCAATCAGAGCCACGGAGTAGGAAGAGGATGAGGAGGGTTGATGATGGATAGTGGATGGGATGGCGGGACGAAGTTAGGGAGGCACGGAGATGGCGGGGTGGCGTTCGCGGCCTCGATTAAGTCGCCGGCTGCTCGGCGTCGGGTCGCCAGATGACTGGGGCTGGTTTCCAAGTATCAAGAGGTGGTGAGGAGCAAGAGAGAGAGCGACAAGAGGACAGGAGTAAGATTAGGAGTGTGGATGGATTCTGAGTGATTGGATGAACGCGACGAGGACAATGTAGAATGCAGGGTAGGAGATACGAGACGCGACTTCATGAGCGAGAGCGGAGGCATTTGAGACGCGCTCATGGGAAAGACAGTCGCCCGTCGCGCGCCTATTTGTTGGGTAGTCGCAGGGGCCGCGGATAGAAGCACATGATAGGCACGCTCTGAAGGAAAGTCCTAGCGATCCTCATTTGCCACCCAACTGAACTCGTTCACCTCTCAACTGCATCTTTCGCTCCTCGCTCCACCCGCCGCAAAACCGACCACCATGTCGTACTTTATGACCCAGTGAGCACGGCCCCAGCGCCTGAACTAGCGTGCACTATAAGCGTGCGGCGCACAGCAGCGTGCAGTTGGCTCCGCTGACATCAGCCTCCACTCCGGCTGGCATGTCGACCAGGCCATTCTCGTCGAAGAAGACCGCGTTGTCTGCATCCGCTTTGGGCACGACCACGACTCGGAGTGTATGGCCATGGATGAGACAATGTACGGCGTGTCGGAGCAAGTGCAGAACTTTGCCATCATGTACCTCGTCGACATTACGGAGGTGCCGGACTTCAACAAAATGTACGAGCTGTACGACCCGTGCACGCTCATGTTCTTCTACCGGTATGTCTGATCACACAAGGAAGCTGACGGCAGAAACAAGCACATCATGATCGATCTCGGGACAGGTAACAACAACAAGATCAACTGGGCGATTACGGACAAGCAGGAGCTTATCGACATCATCGAAACCGTGTACCGAGGGGCATCCAAGGGTCGCGGTCTCGTCGTCTCGCCGCGGGACTACAGCACACGTCACAAGTACTAGAGGACACTGTTTGTATCACATTATTATGTTAGAGAGCGGACGCTCGTATAGTTTGGTCGTAGATGTAGGGCTGGGTCGCTACTGAGAGCAACCTGGGCATGTGTGCAGTGTCTCATGCACGCTGATGTTAGCTGAAACTGGGGGGAGGGGCGTTTGAACATACTACATGTCGCAGTCCATGCAGAAATCGTGCTCGCACTTGGCGCAGCGGTAGCGCCCTGTAGGGCTCAATGTGTCGTCTGTAGGTGGCGGTGCGTCGGCGAGCGATTCGAGCTGGAGTCAGACATAGGATATGGCCGTTCGATTCACCGAAGGGAACGGCTCATTGCAACCGAAACATGCTTTGTCGATCTTGGGCTGTCCGAGAGCGTCTTTGGGGCTTGTATTAGCTCATACCACCCCGGTAGGCTCACAGAGTCTTGTATGTTGCGACGGGGAAGAGCAGCCAGAAGCTGCGGGCGAGGTGTGGGCTGCTGACAACCATGAGGCCGCATACCTCACAGTCTGTCGGCACGTCACACAGTTTTACACCACAGCGGGGGCACATGTACCCTCCCCGCTTGAGGAGGCCGTGGCATGCGCAGAAGCTTTCTCCGGCCCCCGGCAGGCGGGTCGGGAAGCCCATTACCATGAGATCTCCGACGGGCGGGGGACGAGAGGGTGCGCCGGGTGCTGTCCGTCCACCGCGCGCCAACGCGTCGCGCACGCTCATCGTGGCTGCCGCAATCGTCTGTGCGGGCGGAGGAATGGTCTCCCACAGCAGGTCCTTGTAGTGCTCCTCGTCGATGGCGACGCCGAAGCGGCCACCTGTCCTCTCGGCGATCTGTTTGCAGATCTTGATCTCGGCCGAGAGGGAGATGATCGTCGTGCGGATACGAGATTGCACCAGCTCATCGAGAACTTGATGGATGTTAGTCGGCCCATCGGGGTCGGCTGTCGAAATCGCGCTGAAAATGACGAGGATCTCGAGTGAGGACGTCGAGGGAAGGTGGCTCATGCCGCCGCGTGCCATCACGAGACCGTTCTGCAACGACGGCTCTCCGCTTGGCTCAAGCTTTCGCTTGTCTGCAAGCGCTGCGACGATGTCTTGCGGATTACCTGGGGGGGGTCAGTCTCCGCCAGAGCTCGCAGCTCACCTCCCATCGGTACAACGGTCTCCGCCAGCCGGTCACGCAGAAGAATCACGCCGACCTGGCCAAGCGGATTCTGGTCAAACCACTCCACCACAAACGACCGCAAGTACTGCAGCGTCAACTGGAACCGGTCTGGCCGGAAGTCCTTGTCCCGCATGCTCTCTGACAGGTCGACAACAATAAACATGTGTCGCACAAGGGAGCGGCGCAGCGGAGCCTCGGACTGGAGAGCGCTAATGTCAGCCGATCCATTGTGAAGCGCACCGTTTTCGCCGCCCACGCGCAATCAAGCTCTCGACGGCGGCTTGGATGCCGCCCGACTCGTCCTCCTGCACCTGGTCCCAGGAGCGCTTGTACGTCCCCTCCCATGCGTTGACTGCATCCTTGCCCTTGCTCTTCTGCGCACGCTTGCGGCGCGAGGGGCCGGCACGGTCGAGGTCGTCGTCCGAGTCGAGGTCGGAGCGCGGCGAGTTGCCGGGGTTGTACAGCTCGTCAGTGGCCATGGCGGGTGGAGTGTAGGGCGAGATGGTGCCGATTGAGACTAAAGTCGGGGGACAAACCAGGTGGAGGTATGACATGAGTGGACTGATAAGTGCACGCGAGAGCCGCGTGGCATATGACGTGTAAGTTTGGGAAGAAGTCAAAGTGAGACGCGTCGCGCCACTCCTCACAGTCACAAACTCTAATTCTATGCATGCCGATCGACTGGTTGTTTAAGCTTGCTTCGTGTTCCTACGCGTTCTGAACAAAGAACGCCTGTGCTCGCATTGTTCTCACTTGTGAGCAGGCCACATACATCAACTTGGCACAGAAAAGCTTGGCCGTCTGCGATGCGATGACGTCCCAGCGAAGTGGGGACCCCAGTGCCAGCGTGACATGACTTCTCCCTGTGAGGTCCGAAATGTCTGGAACAGGAACAGAGTAAAGCGACAGGGTGAGTGGAATGGAGTTACATGGCGGATATGGCGGGTGGAGATGGTGGAGGACAAGTCTCTCGGCATGCTGCCCCGCGGTTGGGCGCTGAGCGGCTGGGCGGTTGGTCAAGCAAGATGCAGACCATCATCATCCTCTGGGTCGCAACGACAGTCGTTTCTCATCCAGTGCCGTTAATTGATTAAGACACGAGTTTACTTTGGTCTGGAGGTTGCCTGAGAGCTTGTTGCATGAATGCTCGCATCATGCATTACGTCGCGTCGGTGGCAGCAAAGGATCGACGCGTCCTTGACAAGGCACGAAACTAAGCCGAGGTTTTCTCGTCCCTCAAGTTCCTCTTTGATCTTATACTTGTCGATTTGTCGGGTCCAAGCGACCGTGCATTCAAGTTTAAGTTTACGGAGGCTATTTCACCCATCTACTGCGTCTTCTTACGCTCTCTTGCCCAATCTCGTCATGCCATACTAACGATATTCTTCCCAGGCTCGCAGGCTCAAAGGGAATTATTCTACCCGGCCGCGTTCACCTCCCGACTATTACGGCATCAGAGGGCTCCCCTCGCCGCATTGCTTGTACATCCACCGCCCGTCGTAATGCACGCCGTTGAATCTCGACGGCTTCCCCTTCGTCTGCAACCCGGCAAGTGATGGCCAGGTCCCACACCCTACCCCAAATGCCGAGGATCCTGGCGCCGAGCGAGGGGGCTCGAAGGGGTGAAGAGCCAGTCTATCCATAACCCTGCATCTCTGCGTCCTGCAAGTCCTGTATCCCTTTCAGTAAATGACGGCGATGTGAGCGACATGACCGCGAAATGAGGATGGCCGATCACTCAAACGTCACTAGATGGCATTATACACTATCGTCGACGACGCTTCGGCATCCTCCGCCTCAGTATGCACTCCCTCCCCCCGCTTCCTAAACGTTTAGTATTTATTCTGTTGGCTGCTGGCGGATGGGATGTCGATAGATCTTCTAGCTTGCACCCCAGCAACAAGGGCCGGATTATTCCATCTCCCTTCCGCGGTCGGGGGGGGGGGGAGGAGCCGAAACAAATCCTGAAACCCAAGTATCGGCTGGCCTCAGAGAACCGGCGACGCCATGGTCATCGGCGAACCCGACCCCGCAACCCCCGGCGGATGATGTCCTGGACAACAAGAAATTCCTCCCCGTGACCGGCTCCGCGCGCTCTGATCCTCAGGCCATTCCCCACCTGCATCAAAGCTTGAAAGCGGATGCCCCAGCAACGCTGTGGGATATCTCTGCTTCCACCCCTGCGGGCTTGCAGTGTGCGGCCTTGGGGACTTCGGAGCGCGCCAGTACGCCAGTCCGCACTCCACCCCGCTCTACCGAGCTTACGATCCGTACATTCAATGGCTGTCCAAGCCCCGCGTTGCCAGGGAGCAGTCGTCATCTCCACACGTTATTTCCCTGCATGGGCCTGTGATGAGATCGACTCTCACGCACACTTCCGAGGGCGAGGGACGACCACTGTAACGCTTGCGACAAACCGGGTCCGGGAGGTGTCGCAAAGTGAGCTGTCAGCTGCCCAGCTTCCTTCCATCTGCGGCATGTGCTGGTACATGTGCTGTGACTGCGACTGAGAGGGACGGGAGACCGAATGAGAATGATGCTCTGCTCTAGCGCGGATAGGCGGCGATGGGACGGGCTGGAATCGGCCGTCTTATCGCACCCGCGGAACAAGGGCAAGGGTTTTTTTTTTGGTCGTGTCGGGCAGTTGCCCATTACGGCGTCCGCTCTTGCTCACGCTAGAGCACGCTCGCTGCTCGGCTACCTTGGTCGTGCCCGGCCGACCGGGGTCATTTCCTCATGCCGCACTTTGGTCATTGATGCACGGCGCTGAACAACATGCGAGTGCATGCTCACGCGCCACGATGCGGGGGATAGGAGGCATGCCCACTGACCACTACTGGCCAGTTCCCGATCCCGGTCTTGGAAGATGGGCGTGCGCATGCGAGCATCATGCGAAATGCGAGAATGCTTGAAATGACCCAGGCAGTCGGTGGTCCCTTTTGTCCCTAGCACAATGACAATTATGTTACAGGTAATGAATTCAATTACATTACGTTGTGGTTGGCAAGGCCGTAATCACCCCTAATCACCCACCCGTCACCCCATCGCCGTCTATTCGTCGTCATTCTTGTTCCATCGGCATCGGTTAGAACGGGAGTTTCAGATGAGAATAGCTTATGAGCGTGTTGATGAGGTGAGAGCAAGTGAGAGAGTGAGAGAGAGAGAGAGAGAGACAAGAGTAGTATGCAAAAGAATACAGAGAGTGCGGTGACATGCGGAGAGCGTGCCTGGAGAGCATTTCAACTGACCGTGCACAAGGCAAGCCTGGCGCCCGCCCTCTCCAAGGCTCCCTCTCGCCCTGCCCTTCACCCTGGAGCATCTCTCTCCCAATCCCACCACCGTCACCTCTTATCCATCTCCTCCTCCTCCTCCTCGTCGTTCATCCTCCTCTTCTCCTCCCATCTCTACTCCTCCTCCTCTCCTCTGCTCCTCTCTCCACGCGCCCACTGCTCTCGCCGCAGTCGGTGTATCGCCATGATCGTCTAGAGCCCCCCCGGCCGCACACACACTCTCTCTCTGGAATCAACCTCCCTCACCCCGTGTCAACCTCGTCTCCTCGTCACCCTCCGCCTGATCGTCGTCTTCCAGCGCGTCTGTTCAACGTATGAGCGCGGCGGCGGTCGGGCCTGGTGGCATGGGCCCCGGGCTACCTGGTCCATTAGCCCCGCCAATGAACACGCACCACCTCTCGGCCCACACCGTGCACGGTGCTCACATGACACACCCCCCATCTCTTGCCGCATCACCTACCACCAGCACGGACAAGATCCGCAAAAAGAGCGCGCACTGGGCCGACTCGGACACGGACAAGCTTCTCGAAGTCCTCCTGCGCCATCGCGAAAAGGGTCGCACGGCCGACAATGGCTTTGAGCCAGAAGTTTGGCAGGAGGCCGCAAAGTGTCTCGAGAGCACCAACGGCACAGGAGGCGAAAAGACACCAGACGCGTGCAGATCCCGCTGGCAACGACTGCAGCGCGAGTTCAAGTTTGCTAGACAATACCTCGAGGAGTGCCACGGCTTCTCGTGGGATCGCAACAAGCACAAGCTTTACGCGTCAGAGGAATCATGGGCAGCAGCGGAGAGGAAGGTTCGTTTACAATTCCTCATAGCGGGCTGACGAGAGCAGGGCCACCAGACCAAGAAAGGCAGGAAGATCTACCTCCCATGGTTCCAAGGCCTCGGTCAGTTGTGCCCAAGCGATAGTCGCATAAGACCGACGAAAGGCCGAATGCCCTCGAATGGCTCGTCGACATCAGAGACCTCGGGTGCACTTCCCCCCGCAACTCTGGCCCACAATGTGGTCAGACCGCCAGGGCTACCCGATGGGACTCACGTGATGCCTCATATCAACGGCCACGGCCAACCGCAATCCCACACCGGCGTGCAACCAGGCATGCCCGTCCCCGACCAAGCATCCGTGTGGGGTGACGGGGGGGACAGTAGCCTGGACGACGTTGATTCTAGTTTCACGCTTGCGGATCCTGTAAGTGTGGAGTGATAATCTCGGCGTGGCACATATGCTCATCCTAAAGAATCAACAACCGTTCGCCATGTCTCACCAGAAGCGGCCGCTCGAGTACGACGTGTCCGTTCTTGCCTCGGGCGGTGATCGGAAGAGGATTCGCACCCACCGAGAACCACAAGGGACACCAACCCGCCCATCGACTACCAATGTTGGACAGCCACTTGGTTATCAACAGCTAGTGCCACCACCAAGCACGACCCCGAACGTCAGCCATCCTCATCCACCCCAAACACCCCCTCACCATGCACACCAGCATCATTATTCTACCCCCCAAGTCCCCCAAAAGCAAGTGCAGCACATGCAATCGCATCAGCAGCCGCACCAGCAACAGCACCAGCCGCATCAGCAGCAGCAGCCGCAACAAGCTCACCAAACGCAACCGCAACAGCAACCATTACATGCACAGGTACAACAGCACACAATCCAACACCCCCCACAGCTTATAGCCCAGCAACCCCAACAGCATTCGATAGCGCCTCGTCAAGCACTCGCGCCGCAGGCCATCAACACACAATTTAGCCCCCCATATAACATACAATCGGCATACACGACCCGTTCTCCACAATATACCCCCTCCATCAACGACCCGGCGTTGCCTTCGCCTGTGTACCAGTCTTTGCCCGTCGGCAGCGGCGACATGTCCAACACGTTTCTTCGAACCCCGCAGCAGACAACGGATACGCGCCGAGACGCGGTCATTAAGCGCACGGAGTCTCGAGCACTCGGCCCGGCAGCTAGTATGCCCAACCTCGCGAGTGGAACGCACGCACGAAGCAAATCGAGCAACAACATTATCATGCCCTCGACGACTACCACGGGGGGGCTTGCATTGTCGGGTTTGACACCAAAGACGGCTGGCATGTCCTTCTCGCCTGGCGGGGAGCTCCAGTCACTCACCACTCCGGCCAATCAGCCAACAAAGAGCGGCGTGTCGACAGGACGCAATACACCAGGACCCGGCTCGCCCGAATTAGACGCCGGCGCAAGACGTATAGACGCGGTGCGCCGATTGCAGCTCGAGGACATTTCGGACGACGACTTGATGCTCATCCTCCCAGAGTTTGAGCAGAGCAACGCCGTTGTCGAGACATACTTGGGACTACAACGCGAGCACTTGCGCGTTAGATGGCTTCAAGAGAAGGTCATGGCGCGGCGGCGGTTGGGGGTGCACACGCGCCGCGCCGACGAATTTGAGAGCGGCATGTAGTGCTTCTAACGAGTCGAGCCACGAGCGAGACGAGCCGTAGCCATCACATAGGCATATTTTCACAGTAGACGCCCCATGGGCAATGCACAACCTGGATATGGTGCTGCATGAACCTCTATCGCATCGTCTAAGCCCCGTTGGCGCCAGTCTCGCCGAGTGCGCCCGCAATGTCGTCGCACACGAGCAGCCACGCCGCCTTGGGCTCCATGCGCTGGAAGTTCTTGTAGTAGTTATCCACGACCTTGTCCTCCTTGAACCCGAGGCGCTCGTAGAAGCGCTTGGCGTCCTCGTTGCCGACCTGGACATGCACCGTCGCGCGGTTGATGACGACGCGCGGCGGCGCCTGCTTGAGCTGTCCGCGCGTCGCTGTGCCCGACGCTGGGGGCGTAGGCGGCGGCGGCACCGTAGGATGCAGCGCGGCGCGGAGGGCGTGGCGCACCAGCGCACTGCCGAGGCCCTGCGAGCGGTACGGGGCGAGGACGCTGGTGTGAGCGGGGAGCGTGGAGCTGGGCGGAGACTCACGCAAGCGTCAGGATAGCGAGCGTCGGCTCGCCCTGCTTGGGCGCCACGTTCTCGAGGCTGCAGCAGCACGCGCCCACGGGGATATCGGCGTAGTAGACTGGTGTGAGCGGTGCGGTGGCGCTGGCGTGGCGGCTGCTTCTGATGTCCGCCTTTCCCGCCTCGCTCCTCCCAAGTCGCTGATGGCCGCACTCACCAAGCTTATTCACATCGTCCAGACTCGGGTCCAGCACCGACTTGTAAAACCGCTCCGAGTACGTGACGGGCAGCACGACGTTGTAGATCTTGCGCAGCGTGCCGGTCTGGCATCAGCGCGCTCGCGCGCCGGACTCACGTTGTTGGGAGTCAGGCTGGTGAGCGTGACCTTGGGCGGCGGGGCGACGCGCGCACCGTTCCCGTTGATCGCGACGGCCTCATGCTCGCCCCGCGCGAGCTCCAGCGGCGCCGACACAGTGCCGGCCGTGTTGTACTGTGCCATCGCGAATGTGTGTTCTCGACACGCAGGACGCAGAATCGCGCGGTGACGGAGAAGGAGGGCGGAGAGGGGGGCATCTCCGTCCGCGACATAGATCTCTCGACTTTTGTTGACTTTGACGACAACACACCATGCGAGACCAGCTTGTCGGTGAGTCCACGCATGTGCTTGGCTCGGTACTGACTCCAGCGTCCTCCCTCCTCGCCCCCGTGCCCGTCACGCTCGCGGTGGCCGCGACGGCGTTCGCGGTCGGGTATCAGGTGCGCGGGTATTTCTCGCCCGTGCTGCATGCGCGCAAGCGCTCCGACTCGATCGAGGGCGGCAGCGACACGGACTCGGACGCCGAGGACGAGGCCGCCGCCAACGCCGCCAACCTCGGCTCCGTCAAGGCCGGCGCGGACGACGTCAAGCTCGTGCTCGTCGTCAACGACCAGCTCAAGATGACAAAGGGCAAAATCGGCGCGCAGTGCGGGCATGCGACGCTCGCGTGCTACGAGACGCTGGCGAAGAGCAATCCTAGAGTGAGTGGCGTTGGCTTAGCGCCGAGGCATCGCATGGAGACTGGTGGTTTGTGACCGCGTCCACAGCGGCAGGATAAAATATGGCCGCAAAGTCTTCCTCCCGTTCTTGAGCGCGCCTTCTGCGCTCCACCCGTTGCTGGCTTACTTACCCCAGCTCCTTTCCAAGTGGAAGATGCACGGCCAGCCCAAGATCGCCCTCCGCTGCGCAAACACCGAGGAGCTCGACGAGCTCGCGCGCCAGGCCCGCGCTCTCAACCTCTGCGCCCGCACCATTCAAGACGCCGGCCGCACTCAGGTCGCCCCCGGCTCCAAGACTGTTTGTGGCATTGGACCCGGCCCGGCACGTCTCATCAACCAGGTGACTGGCAAGCTCAAGCTGTTGTAGACGGAATCTTGTCATCACACTGCAGTACATGTACATCTACCTCCGTCCCGGCACCCAGCCCAGGCTTTCGTCCTTCCGTCCTCCGCCAGGCACCCAGCCGAGCTCGCCCGTGTCGGCGCCGGCGATACCGTTCGCGATCTTGCGGCGCGATATCCGCTGGCTCGCCTGCAAGCTTGAGACGAGGGCCTTCGTTGGGTGGCACAGGTGCATGAAGTTGCAATATCTGGCGTCAGGTCGATCCACAAGCCGAGCTTACCCTTCGCGCTTGCATTCCCCGAGCTCGTTCTGGCGGCAGCAGGCCTCACGGAAGTCGCTCACCGGTGACAGCTCGGCGTGCAGTGGGCGCATGCCGTACCACCGGTTGTTGAGCTGGTCTACCGCCTTTGCTGCCTCAGCCTCCCACTCATACCTCACGTAGACGTTGCCCTCGAGGTGATCGCCAACGTTGTCGCACACGTGCATTTCCTGCACGTTTCCGTACTTGCACAGCTGGCTGCAGTGAGCTTACACTCGCCATCGCGGCACTCACATGAAGAAATCTTCATAGAAACGGTCAAAGTCTGCCTGCAGCTCCTCGGGCGTCATCATGGCCCCCTCAGTAGTGTGCGACGGGTTGTTGTACACGTTTGGGAGAAGAACCGTCTGCGAGAAGCCTGGTCTGATGTGCTTACTGGTATTAGCAATGGGCCGGTTGAGGTCAGTTACTCACCGCGAGCAGCGATCGCCATGGCGGCACGCACCAATCTTGAGGTAAAACGAGCAGTTCACTCGATCCTGTTCAGTACCACTGAGCGTTAGCCATGGTGAAGCGGGTGGCAATACGTCGTGAAACTCACTAGATATCACGGCCCGACGACATGGTTGGTTGCGAGAGAAGATTGATGGAGCTGGGAGCTAGAGGTGAATCTGTGAAATGGACGGGAGAAGCTGCGTGATGAGTGTCGGTGATATGAAAGTCGCGCTGTGGGATCAATTGACAAGACGTCGCCAGCAATTGTGCAGAGCAAGAGAGTGATGGAGAGGGCGAGAAATGGAGCAGCAACAACAACATCGAGCTCATTCTGGGCCTCCACTCGCATCTGGTCAACTCCGGCCGCCACACGCTGACTCAGCCGTATTTCCGCCCTCATGTGCTTTCCACGTGTGGAAGCTCTCCCACGGTGCTGTTGCCACCCAACCCAGCAACGTCACCGGAGAGACGAGCCGATGCGATGCCAACTGCGCACCACCCAACCACTTCCTTTCTACACAACCATCATGGGCGGATCACGCGGCGACGACCTCCTCGCAAAGGCGGAGAAGAAAGCTTCGTCCTCAACCGGCTGGTTCTCCTCCTCCTCCACTAAGTGGGAGGAGGCTGCTGACCTGTTCCAGCAGGTGCGCCCGACAGGCTTGGCATGGCTGACGGCAGGCGGGCAACGCCTACAAGGTCGACGGGGCATGGGCTCAGAGTGGCAAGGCGTTCGAGAAGGAGGCAGGGTGCCGGATAAAGGCGGACGAGAAGAACGATGCGATGAATGCGTTCCACAACGCCGCCAAGAGCTACAAGAAAGTGGATCCGGCGGGTGAGTAGTTCACGGCAGCAGCTCGCCAGTGGTCGGGCAAGCTAACGGCAGCCGCGGTCAACGCGCTCCATCAGACTATCAAGCTTGTGCTTGACGCTGGCAACTTCCGGCAAGCAGCGGACCGCGAGAAGGAGATCGCGCAGATCTACGCTCAGGACGGGCTTGACATCGCGAAGGCGCGAGACAGCTACCAGCGCGCGGGCGACTGGTACAAGCAGGAGGACGCCAATGCGTGCGTCATGGGCGTTGGCATTACCTGACGGCAGAACGGCAAACCAGTGCTACCAGAACGCGGCCGAGTTGAGTGCCGACCTCGGCGACTACCAGCGCGCCGTGCAGCTGTACACGACGGTGGCCGACTGGTCGCTCACATCCCCATTGACCAAGTACAGCGTCAAGGAGTACTGGCTGCGGGCGGTCATGTGCAGCATTGCGATGGGTGACCTCGTGCTTGCGCAGCGCAACCTCAACGACTTTTCGCAGAAGGACCTCACCTTCCCCTCCACGCGCGAGGCCAAGTTCGCCAAGGAGCTCGTGGACGCGTGCGAGGAGGCCGACGTCGAGCGCTTCACCGCTGCCGTGTACCAGTACGACCAGGTCACCAAGCTCGACAACTGGAAGACCAAGATTCTGTTGCACGTCAAGAAGGCGCTCGAGGAGGACGAGGGTGGTCTGACCTAGCCTGATAGACTAGAGTAATCACGATGTAACTGTATCGGGGTGTGCATGCGTCTATGCGTATACCTATGCCTGGGTGTCCTTGGCCTCGGCCTTTGCTGGCTCGGGCTCGGTCTTCTCCTCCTTCACAGCCTCCTCAGAAGCAGCCTCGGCTTTGACCTCTTCAACGGGGGCGGCCTCAGCCTCCTCTACAGCCTCAGCCTTGACGTCCTCAGCGGCCTCCGCCTCACCCTCAGTCACGAGCTTGGGCTCCTCGAACTCGATCCCCCCGAAAGCCTTGACGATCTCGTCCGCCGCCGCGGCGACCTTGCCCCCCGCAAGCAAGTACTCGAGGTTGGCCGTCTCCTGGCCCGCGAACCCGAACTCGGCGTACTCGTGCACATACGCCTTCATCGCGACGCCCCCCATCGCGTTTTTGCGGATGTAGCGGAGCCAGAGGTCGACGACGTCGCGGTCCGCATCGAACACCTTGATCGCGCGCTTGTGCGTCTTGCGCACAAAGTTCTCCTGGCTCTTCTTGTGGATGAACGGGCCGCGGATGACGGTCGTGAGCTCGCTCTTAGTGGGCAGCGCAGCGGCGCCCGACGTCGGGATCTTGAGCGATGACGCCGCGTGCATCGCGATCCGCGTTTGGATGTCCAGCGCAAACGGGTAGTGAGCGCGCAAGTGCAGCGTCGCGACGTGCACGCCGTGCGTGGGCGGCACGCGGTTCAGCGGCGGGAACTCGAGGCGCAGCTTGTCGCCCGTCTCGACGGGAGACGGGTCGGACGCCTGCGCGCGCGCAAGCTCGTCCCGAGCGATGGAGGAGGTCGCCAGTCTTGGGTCAGTGGATGGCCAGAGCAAACGATGCCAGTCGCAAGGCACCAGAGGTGAGCCGCGGTCGGCGCTCCAGGTTCAACAAGCACCGGAGATGGCGCGCAAGCAATCACTTACCCCCTAGAGGGCGAGGCAACGCTGTTGCCTGCGCGCAGCGCGCAGAGAGCCCGTTTTGACGCCATGGTTGTTGCTGGGAGGGAGGTGGCCGAAATCGAAATCGGAGAGCAAAGGACATTTCCCGAGCGGATGTTATTTGGCCCCCTGATACGCGCGTGGTGGTAGCGTGTCTTTGGTTCCGCTGCAGGAGGGGCATCAACATGGACTGACCGTGTGTAGCTCCAGGACAATGCATACAGCCTGGCTAGGTCTAAGAGATACGTGCATTACATACGCTCGATGGGAGTGAGAGATAGCAGGCGCATGGCGGATGCGAGAACGTGGCGGATCTGGATGAACAGGAACAGGCGGGCCTTTGCCTCCTCCTCCGACGCGCCCGAGACCTTGATCGTCTCCCAGGCCGAGCCGACCAGGTGCGACAGCTTGAAGCACCACGTAACAATAGTGGACGGCTCAGAGAACTTGAGCGCAGTCTTGACCACTTCGGGGTACAGCGCGAGGTGGTAGAGGATCTCGTGGATCTTGGGCTGCGAGAGAATCGAGACGTCAACCTCGTCAGCAGTCTCAGCAACGTGCACATTGGGGTTCTTGCGCTGAACCGAGCACAGGCGGACGTGCGAGTACTGGATGAATGGCCCAAAGTCACCCTCGAAGGATGTGCAGCGCTTAATGTCGAAAGTGTAGTCGTTCAGACGCTTGCCTGTCATGTCCTGGATCTTGACAGCGGTGGCGCCGATGATCGCCGACGTCTCCTCGGGGTCCTCCACCTGCGCGTACTTGGCCTCGTTCGACTTCATGGCCTCGTGCATTGCGTCCTTGGCGTCGAGAAGAATGTCGTCCAAGAACACGACGTTGCCCTTACGGGTCGACATGCCGTGCACCATGCCGAAGGTGACGTGCTCAAGCTTGCCCGCGTACTCCTCGCCCATGAGCTCGACGGTCTTGAACAGCTGCTTGAAGTGCAGAGCCTGCTGGTGCGCCGTGACATAGATGTGCTTGTCGAACTTGTACTTCTGGTACTTGTCGTACGCACCGCCAATGTCACGAGTGAGGTAGATCGAGGTGCCGTCAGCCTTGCGGATAATTGCACGGTCCAGCTTGTACTTCTTCAGGTCGACAAGGAGAGCGCCGTTCTCCTCAGTGACGGTCAACCCCTTCTCCTGGCACACGCGGATAGCACGGAGGATGCTCTCGTCCGACACCTGCGACTCGCCCCAGTACACGTCAAAGTGAACGTTAAGTGTGTCGTAGGTCTGCTCAAGCTTGCCAATGGACAGGTCACGGAACCGGCGCCACTGCTTGAGAGCGGTCTCGTCTCCGTCCTCCATCGACTTGAAGATGCGCTGGGCCTGGGCGTGCGTCGTCGTGCTCGCGTCCGTGATCTCGCCCTTGTTGAACTTCTCCTTTTCGGCCGCGTTGTCCTGGTTGATCTTGACATACACCTGGAAGAGGTGCTTGATGGGGTCCTTCTTCAATTCCTCCTCGTCACCGTAGCGGTCAAAGCCGAGCGACAGCAGACCGTACTGAGTTCCCCAGTCACCAAGGTAGTTGAGACGGGTGACCTTCCACCCGGCGGCATCGTGGAGGTTGGCGATGACGGCGCCGATAATGGTGGAGCGGAGGTGCCCGGCGTGGAAGGGCTTGGCGATGTTGGGCGACGAGAAGTCGATCACCATGTGCTTCCCCTTGCCATCCTCGTTTGTGCCGTACGCAAGCGTTGGACAGTCGGGCTTGGCCTCCGCCGCGTTCGACATCTTAGCGATAGTGTTCAGAATGTGGTATGCGAAGGAAGCGCGGCTGGTGTTAGCGTCAAGCGTGATGCTGCGAGCGTTGCGTCGCCCCCCCATGCCTCGGCGCGCCAGCATACCGGCCGCGTCGAATGCCAATGTGCGCCCGGGTGCGCCGTGCGCCGCTTGTGACACGTGCAGACCTACTTTGCGGTGAACATGAGGAAGGGGCCCTGGGCCTTGACCTCGGACAGGTAGTTGTCGGGCTTGAACTGGACGTCAGCCACGATTCGCATCAGTGCGACCTCGTCCGACATTACACATGTCGACTTCTCTTGTACTCACAGCATCAATGACCTTCTGGACCCACTCGTCCGGCTTTCCCTTCTTGAAACGCGGGGTTGCTACAGCAAAGTCGGCACCCTTCTTGCCGAGGTCGACGCCGGCAAAGATCTTCTCTGGGGTCTCGTCCCAGGCGTCGGCAACAAGCTTTGCTACGGCGGCGCGGAACTGGTCAACTGGCACACGAGCATAGTCGGTGCCGGGGATGGCTGGCACGGGGCCGAGCGCGTACTTTTCAGAGTTGGTGGACATGGTGGAGGAGAACGTGCGGAATGGGGAGGGGGAAGGGAGGGGAGTCGGGCGCGAGATGAGTGTTAGCGCGGGACGCAAGAGTCGGCCGAGGAGCTGAATGGCGGCGAGAGGGGTCGTGAGACGAGTGGAAAGAGCAGTCGGGAAGATGGAGGAGAGGAGTTGGGGAGCCCGCAGAGATTGTGGTTTGCGACAGATTTCAGCGAGGGGCCCGATTGACCACGCGACCACGTGACTTGCACTCGCCTCATCGACTCGAGTCTGCTGCAAGGCACACCACTATCATGTCAACAACATGGCCACTCGAGTCATTCTAGTCGGCATCGGGTATGTTCCGAGCGCGCCTGAGCTGATAGAAGCGGTGCAAGCTGCTCGGGCAAGACGCTGCTTGCCAAGCATCTCGTACGCCTGCTCCCCAGTGCTCTTCTGCTGCACCAGGACGACTTCTGTCCGCCCGAGAAGGACATCCCGGTGCACCCCGAGCACGGCGTGCAGGATTGGGACGACCCACCAACATGTATGGACTGGCCTAGGCTGCGAGACGCTTTGCGGCAGGTTAAAACCACTGGGCATATTGATCATGCGAGCAACGACCATTTGAACCAGCATACCGAGGTGAATGTCGACCCTACAGTCGCGGAGCGGTGGAGGAAGCGCTTTGCGCAGGCTCCCGCTGTGCGATGGGTGCTGGTGGACGGATTCGTGCTTTACTGGGATCAAGTGGTCGCCGACACCCTCGACGTCAAGCTGATGCTTCGTGTGCCAAAGGAGACGCTCCGGACACGTAGGGACCAGCGGTCATACGCGCTACAACGTGAGTGACGGCTGCTGTTCGGACGCGCTGCCACTATAAGACGATTATCTTACTCCAGACACCGACGATGTTGCCGCTGGCACAGTGTGGGAGGACCCGCCTGGGTACTTTGACAACATTGTCTACCCTGCGTACGTAAAGGCGCACGCCGAGGTGTTCAGAGGAGCCGACGTCGAGGAGGGAGATGTGGAGCCCGACTCAGGCGTTGTGCTGATTCACCCGCCGCATGGGGAGGAGGGTATGACTGAGGCACTGATAGAGGCGTGTGAGGCGTTGCTGGCCGCTGCGACAGAAGGCCAAGGACACGAGACAGACCAGTTGTAACAACGCTTGTAGAAGGGGAGCATGTTGTGAGCATTTCAACATTCGTACTCCATGCATGTACCAGGTGTGAATGACGTGTATTATTTAGCTGGGCGGCTGGTGTGACGCAACGGGCGTATCAAGGGAAGGGGATGTCCCCACCCTGCGTGCCGCCGTCACCACCTCAACAGCACCGCCGGCTCTCATCGCCATCCATCCACCCGCCCTCGCCATGCCCGACCCACGCATCAGCGACGCAGACCTCGCCAACATCAACGCCGTGCGTCATCCTACGCTCAGCCAGCTGACCTCAGGCCGCGGCGGTCCGCGAGTTCAACATCAACCCCCGTCTCGGTGAGTGACAGCTGCGGCCGCACCGAAGTCTACTGACACCAGACTACCGTACTGTCTCGGCCGTCAACGGGTGTGTGAGCATCAGTAATCCGTACTGACTTCAGACCTCTCGTTGTTCTGGACAATGTCTCTGTAAGTCTCATATGCGCTGCTTCACGAGTGGCTTAATCACGTCCTCCTTCCCCCGATACCTTACCTCCGCTGCCCGCCCGGCCTTGCCTGTGCTAACCTCAGTTCCCTTCCTACAACGAGATTGTCCAGCTCACGCTCCCCGACGGTACGGTCCGCGGCGGTCAGGTGCTCGAGGTTAGCGGCAAGAAGGCCATTGTGCAGGTGTTTGAGGGTACCTCGGGCGTCGACACCAGCGCAACCCGCATCTCATTCTCGGGTAGCTCCATGAAGCTCGCCGTGTCTGAGGACATGCTGGGTCGTGTCTTCAACGGTTCGGGTAACCCCATTGACAAGGGACCGCGCGTGTGGGCCGAGGACTATCTCGACATCAACGGTGTGTCCAATGCACTCGGCTCCTTCGAGGCTGACTCCAGGCTCTCCCATTAACCCGTACTCGCGTATTTACCCCGAGGAGATGATTCAGACGGGTATCTCGACCATCGACACCATGAACTCGATTGCACGTGGCCAGAAGATCCCCATCTTCTCCGCCGCCGGTGAGTAACTGTGGCACGCTGTGCCCGTGCTCCTTATTGACCCCAGGTCTGCCGCACAACGAGATTGCGGCCCAGATCTGTCGCCAGGCCGGCCTTGTCAAGCGTCCAGGTGCCACCAAGAGCGTGCACGACGGACACGAGGACAACTTCTCGATCGTCTTCGCCGCCATGGGTGTCAACATGGAGACTGCCCGCTTCTTCATGCAGGACTTCGCCGAGTCGGGCGCCATCTCAAACTCTACGCTCTTCGTCAACTTGGCATCCGACCCGACCATCGAGCGTATCATTACACCGCGTCTTGCCCTCACCACCGCCGAGTACTTCGCGTACCAGCTCGAGAAGCACGTGCTTGTTGTCATGACCGACATGTCGTCGTATGCCGACGCCTTGCGTGAGGTCTCGGCTGCGCGTGAAGAGGTCCCCGGTCGCCGTGGTTACCCCGGTTACCTTTACACAGACTTGTCCACGATTTACGAGCGTGCCGGCCGTGTCGAGGGCCGCAACGGTTCGATCACCCAGGTGCCCATCCTGACCATGCCCAACGACGATATCACCCACCCCATCCCTGACCTTACGGGATACATTACCGAGGGCCAGATCTTCGTTGACCGTCAGCTGCACAACCGCCAGATTTACCCGCCCATCAACGTCCTCCCCTCGCTTTCGCGTCTGATGAAGTCTGCTATCGGCGAGAAGCTCACGCGCAAGGATCACGGTGACGTCTCGAACCAGCTGTACGCAAAGTACGCCGTCGGCAAGGACGCTGCGTCGATGAAGGCCGTCGTTGGTGAGGAGGCGCTGAGCGCGGATGACAAGCTCGCGCTCGAGTTCCTGGACCGCTTCGAGAAGGAGTTCGTGGGCCAGGGCTCGTACGAGAGCCGCACCATTTTCGAGTCGCTCGACATTGCGTGGGACCTCCTCCGCATCTTCCCCAAGGAGTCGCTCAACCGTATCTCGCCCAAGATTCTTGCCGAGTTCTACAGCCGTAAGGCCAAGGAGGTGTCGAGCAAGAAGGGGGAGAAGAAGGAGGAGAACCTCATCGATGCGTGAGACGGTGTATCGTTGGAGATTGTGGCCCAGCGCCAAAATATGAGTAATACCCTAGCCGCCAAGCGATAGCGCGGGCGGAGTAGAAGATGGATGACTTCAGAACCACAATGCGTTGCGTACATAGGCTACAGTCCACTCATGCTATTTGCGACCGAGCGTCATCTGGATAGTGCGGTCGTATCCAACACTGACAACTTCCCACCCGCCCTCATCTCCAAGCGGGACGACTGCAAGGTCGCGAACAACGTCGCTGGTGCCCGCAACACCTGCCCTCGCAGCGTGTACCTTCAACTTGTTCCTGACCTCGCCCTGCAGAGACAGCAGGGTGAGCTCACCGTTCGCGTTTGTCGTGACGATGCCTTTCCCACTGGGGAGGAAAGCAAGCCGTGGCAACACGAAAGCGTCCGGCTCACTGCGCGTCCATAGGCATGCAAGGCGCTCCGTTTCATCAGGTTCGACGCCGTACAACAGGATGCGCTCGGCACCTGGCCCTGCGTGGTCGCCGGTAATCGCTCCGATCAGCCGGCCGGAGGGATGCAGCGCGAGGTCGAGCACGGCAAACGAGACGTGCGTGTCGAGAGCGTGGGCGTTGAAGCTCTTTGTGCGTGTCGGCCACTCCCAACCCTCGGTCGACGGAGAGCTCGGAAGGCCAAGGTAGTGCAGCTCGGGGCTCTCGCGCTGAGTGTACATCAGCCAGCTTGAGGCGGGATGGAAGAGCAATGCCTCGGGGTTGCCCTGTGTAACGACGCGCTTCTTCAGCTCGTACCGCAGCTCGGGGTCCGCCGCAGCGTCCGCGTCATCATTCGGGTCGAGGGCATGCAGCCACGCGTCGGCGTCCTCGTCCCCCGTCTCCGTGTGCTGGGCTGCGCCCAGGGCCTCGTACACGCTAACACTCTTGTCGTAACTCGCGGCCGCGAGCCACCTCCCGTCCTTCGAGAAGGACACGCGGACGACGAACTTTGCCCCGCTGAAGGTCTGGAGCGCGGTGTGCGTCACCGTGTCCCACAGCATCAAGGCGCCGTCCATCCCACCGCTCACGACGTAGCGGGAATTTTTGGGGTGGATCGCAAGGCAGAGCACCGGCGCCTTCCCTTGGAGCATCTGCACGACCTGGCGTCAGCAAGCACAAGAATCAACGCACCTCGCCGGACTCCCAGTCGACGATGCGAATCGTGCGGTCCGCGCCGCCTACGACGATGCTGCGCGCGTGTCGTGTCTCATATTCTGCCGTAGCGGTGTTGAAGGACCGCCGAGGGAGGTCAGCGACCGCGACAGCGGTGAGGTTGCCGTCGGTGATGTGCTCGAAGGCGCGGTCGGACCTGAGCTTGTCTGAGGATGGGAGGGGCTCGGCTAGGAGCGCTTTGAGGTCATCGACCGGCGCTATGTGAATGTTATTCAGCTGGGACGCGAGCTGCGCTGCTCGCGCATCTGTGACTAGTGTGAGGAGGTCTGGATTCGGCGGATTAGAGAGGTCGGGCGCGGGCGTGTCGGAGGCCGCGAGGAATGGGTGGAGAGCTGGTCGGGCGTGGGTCGCGAGATAGTGCGCGATGAGGGTGTTGAGCTGTTTGTCGGACATCGCAGCGAGGAGGGGGAGAGTGAGGATTATACCTGACTCGCTTGAAGGAATGGGTCGGATGTCCAAGTGGGAGATGAGTAATAATGTCGGAGTGAGAGTTGAAGTGGTGGAGGCACATGGTGGAGGACCAGGGTGGAGGCCTCCACTCCGACTTCATGCGGATCCAACACGACTTTGTTGTCAACAACTACTATCCTATCCTCAACCCCCAGCCATGGACGGCATCCTCTCGACGTTCTTTGGCACGGTAGCCATGGCCTTTGCCGTGGGCAGCGGCGACAACCTTGCCATGGCCGTCCCCGTGACCGAGGAGCATCCGTACTACTGGCCGCTGCACGAGGCCGTCCAAAACGTGAGCAAGTCCTCCGATCTCTGACGCGCTGACAGCAGCTCCCCAAATCGCAGCTCACCCCACAGAGCATTATGCGCTCGTTGAACAGCATCCAAGGCTTGCCACAAGACCTAAAGTGGCCCGTCGCGGGCTTGCTCTCATCCGTGCTGGCCTTCGTGGGCGACGGGCCCGGCGACGACGCCGACGGCACCTACCGCGCCTTTACGAACATCCTCGCCGTCCACTCGTAAGGTTCCCCGCTCCACCGGCTAACCCCAGACACTTGCGCAAGCTGTACTCGCAGAACGGCGACGAGGGATACCTCTATCCCTTCCTAAACCCGCTCATGATCGCAGTGTGCCGCAGAGTCGTGCAGGTGGGTGACATCGCGGCGTCGTACTCCACAGCGAGCATGCGCGAGCAGTCATCCCCGCGTAGCATAAGAGACGGGGCACGACAGGCCCTCGAACGCTCTATCCAGGTCGCGAGCGCGGCGCTGCAGGGCCCAGAGTGGAACCAGGCGTCAAGAGCCGACTACACTGTCGCGGACGCGCTCTGGCCCCTCGCCAACCTTCTGTGGCGGATGTATGCCGCAAGACGCTTGCATACGCAGGCCGCCGAGCTTGCCAAGACATTCAGCAACCTTGTGCCGTCCGAAGAGGAGCGTCTCAGAGCGCGCGGGCACGTTCTGAGCACCGGCACGCTCGCGGAGAGCTACTACTGGCGCGGACGGCTCGGTATTGTGCTTCTCGACTTCCGGCTCGCACGGCGGTGGCTTGAGAAGGCATGGGGCGTAGCCCCAGATGACGGGTGGAAGCAGAGACAGTGAGTGAGCACAGCGGGTGCGGTAGCTAACACTAGATCAATTCTCATCAAGCTCATCCCCGCGGCGCTGCTCACGGGCTCCCTTCCCGCCGCAGGGGTGTTGGAGGAGTACGACCTCCCAGTGTTCGCGCCGCTCATCGAGGCGTTCCGAGACGGCAACGTGCCACGGTGGCGCGCGCTGCTCGAGGAGCACAGAGTATGGCTGCGCGCGCAGCACATCTGGCTCCTCCTCTTCGAACGGGGCGAGATTATCGTCTGGCGCAACCTCTTCCGCCATGCGTGAGCTATATGGGCTGTGCAGAGCTGACAACAGATTGACAGCGTACTATCTCGCCGCGCCAGAAGCGCCGCGCAAGCTATGCCCGACGTGGGTGTTCGTCGAGGCCGCACGGACCGCGTTCGCAGGCAGTGGCGAGCTCGAGGAGGACTTGGTGCTAGAAGACATTATCTGTGTCTTGTCGAGCTTGATTGACCAGGGGTTGATCATGGGTAACATCAGCTACTCGCAGCGGCAGTTGGTGATGCGACCGCCGGAGAAGGGCGGTGGCTTCCCCCGAGTGAAAGATGTAGCGCCACGGAGGGTACAGGCGATTAGCTAGGTGATGTCTTGGGTCTAGGGATGCATCCAGAGTCATAGCATAATCTAGTCGCTGCGAGCGCGCGCGGTTGAGGTGCGGGGGAGAGGGGGAATGTAGTTCGAGGAGGAGGGTTGAGGACTGAGTACGGAGCGGCCAGTCGTGGTCTTGGGGCAGCTTACACCTGCTCGACGGAGGAGTACTCGCTCTCGACCCCTGGCTCCATAAGGACGGCGTGGGCGAGGATAAGAATAGCGCTTGAGCCGATGAGCCAGAAGAAAAGGCTGAGGGGGTTTGCGATGATAAGCAGCGGGATGCCGATGACAAAGAGAGCAATGTAGAGGGTCTTCTGCGTGATGACCTGGTTGCCGACGGTGACGGGGTCAGGACCTGGATGTCAGCGCGGGCTGCCAGTCTCTGAGCTGCAGAATGGCCGGGATGGTCTTCCACCAGCGCTCGCGGCCTCTCAAACTCACCGAACTTGTTGATAGCCGCGAAGCCGCCGGCGAAGAGGCCGATGACGATTAGGAGGAGGGGATTGGTGAGGCTTATATCAGCGCAGGAGCCAAAGTACTCACAGAGCCCACACGGCGAGGAGCACAACGATCAAGAGGTAGTTGCCGCTGAAGTTGCGTGCGTTGTACGTGACGCGCTGCGTGGCCTCGTTCATGTCCCGCGGGCGCGACAGCTGGCGGTGGTCGAACTGGTGTAAGCGCAACGTGGGAGAGGTGTGGGGCAAAAGCCTAGCAGCGCGGGGCGGAGGAGGAAGCGAGCTCCGTCCACGACACGCCGCTACCAGTCCGCGCACGCCGGAGCACTCACAAACTCCTGCGGCGGCTTGAGGCCAGATAACCGCTGCTCCTGCTGTCAGATTGCACCAGAGAGAAAGCCTTCCGAAAACTCACGCGGAAGTTCTGCAGGCCATCGACGACTTTTCCGACAATTTCCATTGTTGATGTGAGTGAGCTGGGGGATGAGAATGGAGCGGAGAGAGATATGGACAAAGTTGGCTTGGTGGCGATTGCGGTGTCAGGCACCGTCCACAAATGGCACCGCCCTGTGCTGCCCCACTTGTCACAACCGTTGACGTGAGCGACGGCGACGAGCAGCCGCCGGAACACATCATGCGTGCTGTGCTCCTCGTGACCGCGCCGTGACCGCGCCGCCCGCGCCGCCCGCACCACCGGCGCCGAGTCGCAAGCACTGACTGGGCTGGAGGCATCACTCGCAATGAACTGGAATGATCCCTGTCGGCATGACGTGTGTTGACAATTGCGCCACCTCAACACCTCGATGAACAACTCGGCGTCTTGTACTTTCACCATGTCCAAACGTTCCCACCACGATGACCACACGCTCAGCCCGGCCCCCAAACGCGCCCGGCAGCTCGATGCAGCCGCAGCCCTCGCCCCGTCGCTCGACACTTGGCTCAAGCCGTCCTCGCCCGTGCCCCAACCACTGTTAGCATGCAGTCCACCCCTTCACGCCTCATCATCAACCTTCATCTCCCTTGCGCTTTCCTTCGTGCCCCCCTCCTCCGTCCGCACCGCCGAATCCCTGCGAAAAGAAGCATTGCGTGCTGTCCACGCGCTCGACGTCGTGCGCCTCGTGGGCGCCGACCTGCTTGCCTCGAACGAAGGCTGCTTTGCACATGGAGAAGGCCGTGCCACGTCCCGACGCGGCGCCGAGCGCGCCCGCGACCCCGACCATAAGATGTGGGCCGTGCGCACCCTCGCCCTCGCCGAAGGGCGGGACGGGACGCGGGGCGATGGTGATTATCAAGTACGTCTTCCTTGTTCGTCGCTCACGCAGCTTCTTGAGACTAGCGACGACGACGGAGAACGCTTCGGCGGCGAGCGGGTGCTACGAACGCTGCGCGAAACGGGTGCTGTAGACGTCCTCTGTGTCGTCTGCCGCTGGTTCGGCGGTGACATGCTTGGCGTGAGTGCGCGAAGGGATGACGGAGCTGATCCAGCCCGCGCGGTTCACGCTCATCGCAACGGTCGCGCATACGAGCAGCAAGGAGCTGGTCGCGATGCTTGCGCGGCGCGAGTTGCGAACCGCAATCAGCGCGCTGGACGCCGAGATCGTCGAGATGCGGGCCACTATTGTACGAGGCGAGGGAAAGGAGACGGCGCAAGAAGGGGAGGGGAAGACAGCCGTGCCAACCTACGACGACATAGACGACGTGTCCCGTCTCCAGCGTCTGCTGCGCGCGCGGGAGATGACACAGAAGAGCCTCGAGAAGCGCGTGGGGTGGGCCGCCCTCGAGATTGCGCGGGTACAAGCCGAGGCCGAGGCGCTCGCGCGGGAGGCTGAGGAATAGATGCATGAGAGTCAGATCCAAAGATAATGACGATATCAAATACAATACCTATTGCTGATTACCATAAGGTTTATTGCCCACCTGCAACGCACGCATGCAAGCATGTATATAATGTGCTACACACACTGCATGCATGCATGTAGATAATGCCTTGCAGCACTTTCGAAGCGTCGAGCTGGTTCGGAAGTGGATTGGAAGTGGTTAAAACGGCTGTTCAAATGGCGGATGCTAAGTGTCGCACAAACATTCCCAACTCCGACTCACCTCCTTCTCACCATCTCCCATCCACCATGATCCGCCTCAACCCCACATCCATCCGCCTCCGCCAGTCCGACGTCAAGGCGCTGCAGGACGAGCTGGAGCGGCGCCGCGAGCTCGCGAAGAAGGCGGGCAACACTGCCGCTCCCAAGAATCCAGCACAGCACAGCGCGCGCAAAGACAAGGACAAGGACGCGCGCTCGCGCTCCGCGCGCACCGCCAACGCCAACACCAGCACCAGCACTAGCACGAACGACAACCAGAACGCGCCGCAGCCCGCCGACCAGGCGGTCGAGGAACGCCGGCGGCGCCGGGCGGCGATGAGCGCTCAAGAGCGCATCGGGTACATCTGTGAGTTGCGTGCGGTGTGCGCGGGGCTGATGGCAGAATGCTTCGCTGCCTCCTATCCCTTTACCCACATCCCCCGCCCCATCTCATATACCCAGCATCTCCCATCACCACTATGTCACAATAGCATCCTATACATCTGCCGGCACGCATCTAATATCCTCGTCGCAAGCGCTCGATCTCCGCCGCCTGCGCCGCGATCGTCTCGCGGCTCATCCGCAGCTCCTCGACCAGCGGGGCGACGGCCGCGCGGATCTCATTCTGGCGTCAGCGCATCCACCCATGCCCCTCTTCGCTCACCTTCAAACTCCGCCCCATGCGCAACATGTCCATCTGCATGTCGCCAATCTCGCGCCGCAGCTCCTCGAGCGCATCCCACCCCGGGCCACCCGTGGCGGAGCTCGTTGCGGACGAAGCCGCATCGTCCTCCACGAAGACGAGTGTGGGCGGCGCGCGTGACGCCAGTGGCGTGGCTGCAACTGTAGAGATAGTCTGGTCGGGATCGTGTGCGGGCCGAATTCGCGCTGTCGACGCGACGGAGGGCGGGTCCGGCGCGCTCACGGTACGTTTATCGAACCCGACCTTCTTCGGCACATTCGTGCGTTCGCCCAGCGCTGTGCCGCGATGTCTGGTTTTTTCGGGGGCGGCCATAGGCGCGGGGTGCATGGCCAACACGCCTGTGTATGGCGCCTCGGCGATTTCGCGGGTCTCGACGTCGACGAGGAGCACATTGCCTGGCGTCAGCGCTGCAGATTCCGTGCTTACCTGCCGTAGTCCACACCGCCACTGTTCCAGAGCTGAGGAACGTCACGCCTGCGGCCTCGTGGCCCAGCCCGACGATCTCGCTGTTCAGCGCGAGCATGTCCCCGCCCACGGCCGCGACGGTGTCGCCCGACACTGCGACGTCGATGATGCCGGGAAGGGGAAGGGGGAGGTGCGTGACGCCGTCCCGGACGACGCGCACAAGCCCTGCAGAAGACGGGATCAGGATGGCGGGGACCTCAGAGTCCGCGACAGCGACGGCGCGCACAGGCTAGCGTCAGCGTCAGCGCGGCACAGCACGCACCATCGTGACCTCGACGTCGGGCACGTCGATGCGTATGCCGCTCTCGATCGCGTACGCCTGCACCTCCGCGGCGCAGAGGACGAGCACGCCGCCGCCGGCGCGCATCGCCGTGACGCGCGGCACGGCGAGGGTGTGCGCGAGGCCCCAGCGCGCCGCGCCCTTCCCGGCGCGCCGGAAGACGCGGACTTCGTCGGGCAGCGCGACGGCGAGGGCGCGCGCGTCCGCTGCCACCGCGGCCGGCGGGACGGGGAGCGCGAGCTCGCCTTTGCGCCGCCCCAGCGCGTCGTATTCCCACAGCCGCGCGTCGGCCCAGATGAAGACGTTGCCGGAGGGTGCGGAGGTGGAGCGTGGGGGGGCGCGCGGGAAGCGCGAGGGCAGGGAGATGGGCGTCGACGTCGACGGCGTCGCTAGAGATAGCGAGGAGGCGTGTACGAGGATGGCGGACATGGTCGTGGTGGTTGTTGTTGTGTGAGATGGGGGGTTGTTGACATCAAAGTCAGTCGCGGCGGAAGTATTTTGTGCGTGGTATCGGATCAAGCCGAGTTTCAAATCAGTCCTAATGTGGCTTACTTGAACACACTCCAGCAGTAGGACTCGACATGTCATCTAGATCTATTGCGTGCAGGAGAATGCTCGGGCAGCAGCTAGTTGAGAGGCTCTGACGCGACGTCGGGCGCCGTCCGGTTCCCAGCAGGCACCTTGGCGCCGAACGCATACTCGCCCTCGTCTTTGGCCATGCGGCGGGTCCGCCTGATGTGCCCGGTCGCGCGCTCGCGCTCGAGCTCGTCCTCAGCCTCGCGCTTGCCCGTGGGCCCGAACCATGCGTTCCAGCGCCCCGACTTCTTCGGCTCGGGGAGGTACGTCGTGCTGTCGGGCATGAGGAGGATGTGGTACTGCGGCGCGGTGAGGAGCCAGTCTTCGAGCAGCGCGAGGTTGCGCAGGTTGGCCTTCCACAGGTTGTCGAGGATGTCGCCGACGAAGGGGATGATGCCGACGGCCGTGTCGAGGAGGACGTTGATGATCTGGGTGAGCCGGAGTGAAGACTTGGAGGATGGGGGGAAATGAGACTCTCAACAGCCCACAATAGCCCGGCGTTGTCGCTACCATCTCCCACCAACCACACTCACCATGCGCACACACACTTCGACGGGCACACCAAAGATCCATGCGAGCCAGACCTGGTACAGCTGCATGATGCCCGAGATGATGTCGCCCCAGATCGGCACGAGGGAGATGATGTCGTCGAGGCCCGCGCGGAACGGTAGTCCGAGGTCAGAAAGCATGGGCGCGGCGTCGAGGTAGAACGCGACTGTCATCAGTGTTGGCTTCCAAGGCGCTGTCGCCGACTAACCCGTCCGCACGTGGTTGTACAGTCTGCCGTCAGCCGGGACACAGTAGCGAGGGAATTAGATACAGTGATGCAAGGCCAGCACCACTGCCGCCTACCTACTCACTGCTGAGCTTCTTTGTCGTCTCGCGGGCGGCGGTGCAGGACGGGAGGGCGCATGGTCGGCTGAAACGCGCCAAAGCGTGCCGCGCGCCGGTTCTTACCCGCGGCAGCCGCGTTGGGCGAGTACGCGCCGTAGATTGCCTGGGCGGCGGACCAGATGGACATGGTGAGTAATGGTGGGATGTACGGAGCGTGGATGAGATGGAATAATACAGATGGCAAGAGTCAAGATGTGCGGAGCAAAGAGATGGTAAAGTGAGGCGTTAGGGACGAGGGTGACGATCGGCGATGACATCAGCGCGGCGTCATGGACCCTGCCACTGTCACCTATCGACTCGCCACCAACCGGGACAGACGAGATCCATAACACTACTCTACCTATGCACAGCCGCCGCAGCGGGCTACAGACCATCCACTCCGTCTGTACACAACATGAATATTCGTCTCCGCACCTCCCGTCGTCCCCCCGCGTGTTACCGCTTGGCCGCCAACTCGTCGATCACTCGCTGCAGCGCGCCGATGTGTTGCCGCGCAAGCGGGTCTTGGCGATAGCTCAGCTGCGAGATGCGCTGCTTGAGGTCCTCCGTCACCACATGCGCCACGCGCGGGAAGTAGCCCCGGATGGTCTGGTCGTTTGGCTCCAGCTTATCGGCCGCGCGGGCGAGCCACGTCGCAACAGTGACGAATACTGGGTCTTGTGGGGCCACACCAGCGAGAGCGGAGGAAAGCTGAGGTCAGCGCTGTTATAACAGCATTACTCACGCGATGGATCAGCGTAAGGAGCACCACCTGCGAAAGGGGGCTGCGGTTGGGACGCTGCGGGAAGAGGTACTCGGTGCGCGGCGCAAAGTCGGTCACGAGCTTGAGCGTTGCCGGAGCCGACTGCGCGCCGAGGGCCGAAAGGAACGTGTCCTCAATCTGCTTCGGGGTCTCGAATGGTGATCGCGACTGCCCCGGAGGCGGAGCTTGAGAGGTCGGCGGCGAGATAACAGACATAGAGCGCGCGTGCGTGGGAGGCGCAGGACCTGGCGGCGGAGAGCGCGCTGACAGCGCGGCGATTTGGCGCTGCAGAGACTCGACCATGGACGACAGATTGTGAATCATGTCGTTGGTACCGGCCAATGCGTCACCCTGCTCGGCGACGACATCTTTGCGGATTTGCACCATCTCCGACTTGAGGTCAGATGCGAGCTGGTCGTAGACACGGGTCGTGGCCGCCTCGAGCGCCGGCATAAGATTCTGCTCGATTGCGTCACGAACAGCGCGATCGACAGCCGGCTGGACCACCGAGTTGAGCGTCCGAGGGACGATTGGTGTGAGGATGCGTTCGATGTCGCGGTCAATGTGCTGCAATGACTGGTGGAGGGTAGCAGGCACCAGCTCACGCACGGCGCTCTGAATAGCGGCGGGGACGGCGCGCTGGAGCTCTTGCTCGACAAGCCGAGGAAGGTTGGACTGCAGATGGGTCGTAACGGCCGCAGTCAAAGTCGACGACACGTCTACACCGCCGCGTTTGCCTGAGCCGAACTCAGCCTGCACAGCTTGCCTGAACTGATTGCTGAGCTTCTCCTCAGTCTTCTTGAGTGCCTTGCTCAGGTCGTCGGCGGTAAGGCCAGCAGCAACCGCAGCAGCAGGCTTGGGTTCCTCAGGCGCAGTCGCATCCGTCTTGACCGGGGAAATGCCGCGCACCGATTCCTTGCGCACAGTCGAGGGCGTCTGCGCACGCTTCTCGACCTGGTTCACACGACCACGAGTGCGCTTATTGTCGACAGGCTTGTCCAGAACACTTGGCGTCTCCAGGCTTGTCTGCTCGACCTTCACGTCCTGCTTCTGTTCGACCGCCTTGCTCTTCGCCGCAGCGGGAGCTGGAGCCGAACCGTTCTGGGCGAGGCTGCCGAGGGCAAGCTGAGCGCGGTTGATCCGTTGAGGCGTGGCATACACAATGTCCGCCGACGCAGATGCGGAGTCACGCGAGCGGGGGCTGACAACGAAGGACACCATCGGGTCCATCGGGAACTCTGCCATAGCGTCAAAGGCGAGGACAGGCGTAGCGTCTGGACCGGTGAGGCCTCGAAGCGGCTGTGTGCCCTTGAGCTTGTAGTGGAATGCGTAAATGGAGCCGCGGGCGAACTGAGAAATGAAGAGGGTTTCATTCTCACTGTCGTATACCGCGTTGCCAAACGACAGCTGTGACTCGGGAGCAGTGAATTTGATGGTGGAGATGACCGCCAACTCGTACGTGATTTGTACGAGATCGAACATGGTATCGTTGGCTCGGCCGACGACGATGTGGGCCTCACAGAACCGCACAGATGACAGTGGTGCAGCCGTGTTGGAGGATGGCAGCTGGCGGTGCCAAACCTTGTTGAAAGAGGCCACCGAATAGAGGCAAAAGTAGCCCGACGAGGAGATGAGCGCAATGGCCTGGTGAGTAGCGTTGAGGCAGAACTGCACCACAGGACCACTGGCCTTGAGCACGCGGTGGTTTGCGAGCATCTCCTTCGCATTGACGAGGGGGGCTTGCTGACCCCAGTTGTCGGGCTTGACAATGACAACGCCCTCGGTGCCGCCGATGGCCAACCAATTGGCGACAGATTCGCCCTCCCGGCGCACCCACTCAACCTGCTTGATATCGCCGAGGCCCTTATCCGCAGGTACAGAGCCAGGGCTAATACGCGGTAAACTGAAGATAAGGGGACAGTCCGGGTCATCTTGGTCCCAGCTTGGGGGAACACGGTAAGCATTGACAGTGCCGTCAGCCAGGACAACAGCGAGGCCGCCGGCTGTGACGGCGAGATCGATTAAAGGACCGGTTTGCTGGAGCTGAATAAGGGTACGCGCTCCGGACTGCATGTCCAAGAGACGGATGCGACCGCGTGAGAGTGTGTAGGCAATCCACCCGCCGGCAGAGCCCACGGTGCGGCCACGCGAGAATCCCACAGACTCGGCCTTCATTATCGTAGCGGGTTGCACTGCCACCGCACCCGGTTCACTGATGACCGCCCCCCAGTTGGCCTGGGCCATGTCAATCGTCACACCGCCAGGAGAAAGAGTGAGGGGACCCGTTCCCTCGTTGCCGTCGCGAAGAATCTGCGAGGCAAGCGAGGGTCTAGTCACGTCCTTCCTCGAAGCCGAGGCTGGAGGGGATGGGGCCGAAGGTGTCTGGAGCGCGAGGGCCCCCGCGGCCGCAGCCTGCGGGGTGACATGCTCGTGCTTGACGGGTGACGAGGGGGCTGGAGTCGATTTGGCACTCGGGGTATGGGCGGGAGATGCCACCCCTGTCGACGCCTTGCCAGAGGATAGATGCTGGGGAGGCGCGGGTTTGTCAAACGCCTCAAAGGGCGAGACAAAGTCGAAGGGCGAGCCAGAGGGCAAGGCTTGCGGCACAGGGTTTGCAGGAGCGGAAGACTGGTATGACAGAGGCGGGCTCATGACACTCGTAATGGGTGGCGGGGTGATACCGGGCGGAGGGAGGGATGCAGTAGTGGGCGCAGGGTGAGTGATGACGGGCTCGCTCAAGGCGGCGGGCGTTGCTTTCATTGGAGGCGATCGTAACATACCCAGAAGCGAGGCGCGACGCTGCTCCTCGCGCTGAGGGGGCAGGGGACCAGATGCGGGACGGCTGGGCTCTGGCGTGGTCTGGGCTGAGCCCGCATTGGCGCCCAGTGACAACATGCCTAGAAGTTTGGCGTGGTGCTGACCAGGTGGCGAAGTCGCGAGGGAGGCCTGGCCAGACGCAGGAGGAGAGGGCGTCGGCTTTGACTGGGCAGAAGCACTGTGCTCGGTAGTCTGAGAAATGGACTTGAACAGGTCGTCAAGGGACACGGTCTGGAAGCTAGGAGGAGGAGGAGGGGGCGGGGGAGGGAGGGGCGGCGATGTGGCCGAACCCGAGGGGCGCTCACTCGAGCCCGTGCTCCCTGTCGGGCCCGCAGGCGAGATGGGGGTGGACGAGTCAGCGGTGGATGGGCCAGCCTTGATCGCGTTGAGCATGGCGAGGAGGTGGTTGGAGGACTGCATGGTGGTAGAAGGGGGGTGGCGGTGGTAGCTGTTTGGAGGAGAAAGAGAATGGCGGGAAGGATGTGGGTGTGCATAGCGCGAGAGAATCCAAGTGGGAGAGGATATGAGGTCAGCGTGTGTACGGAGGATGGAAGATGGAGATGAAGAGCGTTGCGCGACAAGGGCACTTACGAAGCAAAGCTATTAGTAAGTGGTAGCGTTGAGAGCACAGTAGATGAGCAGCGTGATGAGAAAGAGATGGGATGGGATGGGATGGGAATGGGGTGGAGGCGAGGGGAGGAGATGAGATGGGGTGAGAGGGGGTATTGGGGGTATATGGGTCGAAGGAGTGAAGAGAGAGAGGGGGATGGGGATGCCGAGAGAGAGAGGGAGAGAGAGAAAGAGGATGAGAAGAAGAGAGATGATGAGAAGAGAGATGGAAGAGAGGAGGAGGAGAAGCAAAGTCGATCGCGAGCGACACTCAATGCGTCCATTGCCTCACATGACGGAATCAATTGGCCAATGAATGGCATGACCCTCCTAGCCCTTCAATCAACCGTGCGCACCAACACTGCACGCAGTCCTCGCAGTTCATGCTACAGTAATAGCGACATGCGCTGCACCTCGCACTCGCGCACACTGTGACATTCTATATCATGCATATGTGTGCGACGTCGACTAGTGGACACAAAGCAAGCTGCGACTCTCACTGGGCCACGACTCGTGTAAACATGGCCCGTGGCCCGGACATGACTATTATACGCAGCTTATAAGAATTGTAGGGTACAGGCGGGAAATACGGTTGATCAATACTGCGGTTAGTGCGTGTCCCCCTTCGACGTCGGCCATGACCGCGAGGTCATGCACAGCACTCTGTCTACTCACCTTCTCGCCTGCTGCGCGCCCTGTGGCGAAGCGGCCGCACGCCCCAAAGAAGGAAGCACACATGGCCATGATCATGGCTGCGACAGCGCCGACAGTGAACCAGTTGGCGTTGCCGAGGGTCGCATTGTACCCAGCGTCGTTGACGCGGTTCTTGAGCACGTTCCAGAGGACCATGTCAATAACAAAGATGACAAGGCCGGCGAGTGCGCCGAGGAAGCTCAAGAGGGCCATCATGATGGTCGCGGCGCGCGATGCGCATGCTACACCAATGAGCCCGCACAGGAATGCGAGAAAGGAGAGCGCGCCAGCAATGGGGTGGAGGATGAGGGTCTTGGAGAGGTTGTGCAAAATGTCAGAGTTCATCTGGATCCTGTTGTTAGCTTGTGCTGCGTTTGGACGAGGCTCACAGAGTGTTGTCCAATCCCTGGGCCTGGAGGTTGTAGCCGATGGAGCGGCGGGTACACAGTCGCTCGGTTGCTTTCAGGCAGAGGCCGAAGACACCGTAAACATTCCTGCCTGCGGGTGTCTCGACGTTGAGGAACGACACACGCTCCCATACGGGCGGGGAGATGGACGCGAAGAGGAGCAGCACCGCCGCCGCGAAGGCGAGGAACATGCCGGGGAAGCTGGGGTCAGCAACGGCGTCAGGCGTCTGGGTCGGGGAAGGGCGGCGGGCGGTGAGGGCGGGCGGTGGTATGCGGGCATGTCAAAAGCGACGGCGCGGACAAAACGGAAGAGAGGAGCTGGGAGGGAAGCGAGGGCCATGGCACTGCCATGGTTGCGACCAGGACGCTTCTCCTCATCAGCGAGCAAGACCTCACAGTGTTGTTCACTGTGCTCACAGAGCAAGGCCGATGCATGACGCCACCAGTCACCTCGGCCCAATCGTTGTAGCCTTTGTTGAAAGATCGACCGCCGCCGCTCCCACCCACACCTTTCGCGCTCACGCTCAATCTCGAACAGGACACTCACGCTGGGGACGGCATGGCGGATATCAGTTGCGATGTAGTTGCAAGATGGGTAACAGCAAGACAGGATCGCAAATTATAGGAGCCTTGTAACGCGCTAAGCGAGGTTGTGCGGGCCGAAGGATGAGGGCGGTGTGGAGGAGGGGAGGGGGCGTGACAAGCGGTAGCGAGATGGAGCTGAGTAGCTGGAGTAGTTGAGAAGAGTAGATGACAGATGAGAGATGAGTTGTTGGATGGAGTTGGAGAATGTTGTGGAAATGAGTGGGCGGCAAAAGCGTTGGGTGGCTGGCACCTGGCAGATTACGCGCTCGTGGGATGGTACGCAGGGTCCTGCCGCGGGGTGGAGCCGGAGCAGCTCATGCGGCACAGCGGGGGTGACGAGTGCGCGAGCGCAGTGTCGCGGAACTGTGCGAGGCGGTGGAGCGAACGCGAGCCGGGCCGACGACATGCATATGCTCGTGGGCGCCATCTCCTCGTTCTGCGGCTCGCTGACGTCGGGCGTGTCCGCCGACTCTCCCAATGACGTACATATCGGCGCAATTGACCTTTTGATCCCGTCGCCGAGCCGATCTGTAATGAGGAAGAAGACAAAATAGCCTCCGCCCTTATTCCGCGGTGGCACCATTCTGCTTCCGTGTCTGAATCCCACTTTCCCTCTTCTAATGTTGAATTTGCCGCCCAACTCTCCTCAATCCACCATCCACCCTTCACGACATGCTCCGCGCTACCTCGCGCGGCCTGCACACGACAGCGGCGCGCGCCGTGCGCCGCCCGCAGAAACCCTTTGAAACCTACATCCCGCGCGACCTGACCGGGCGCACCCAAATCGGCGTGCACAAACGCCAAGCCGCGCAACAGGACCAGCTGTACAAGCTCGCGCACGAAGGACGCGCCTCCAAGGCAGAGAAGTACGCCGAGACATACGGCCTGCGAGTGGGCGCGACGCACAAGTCGGCCAAGGCCGAGGACGCGGAGCGCGCGCAAGCCGACGAGCGGCCCGTACGCCCTCCCGACGCCGCCGAGGAGGACATGGCGACGCTGCGCCGCAAAGCGTACCAAACAAGCGACGTGCAGCTCGTGCTCGAAAAGTGGCGGAGGGGCGTGGACGTGCGCGGGGGCGCGTACGCCGTGCGCGCGAAAGAGCGGGAGGAGGAGGGCGAACGCGCGCGGCGGCTCGCGGAGCGCAAAGCCGCGCGGCGGGAGAAGAAGGAGACGTGGCGCGCCGCGAAGCGGCAGAGCACATACTCCAGCCTAGCGTTGTATCGCGCGCAGCACGCCGAGGGTGTGCGGCTCGCGAGATTGGGGTTCCCGGCTTTCCGGGCCAAGCAGATGGCCAAGAGCCGCTGGGTCGAGGAGGACGGGCGAGCTGTTATTCTGGCCGCGGATTTGCGGTACTTGGGCGGCGCGGAGGACTCTGCGATGCGCGAGCGCGTGTGGGCCGCGGAGAAGAGGGCGGGTCGCACGGCCGGCCCAGATCCTACGCCCGCACAATTGGGACAGGTGGCGGACGAGGCGGGAGAAGGGGAGGGGGAAGGAGAGGGGGAAGGAGAGGGGGAGAAACCCGCGAAGCGTGAGTTCTCTCGTGCGAGCTAGCGCGCTGACGGCAGGATGGGAGCCGACGAAGCGGCTGACATACGCTGCGATGGGCGGGATGCGGGAGTTGCACGCGCAAGACCCCGCGATGTGGACGCCACAGGCGCTCGGCCAGCGCTTCGGCATCTCGTACGAGGCAGTCAAGCGTATCCTGCGGTCCAAGTGGGCGGCGACGACCGACGACAAGGACGTGGGCAAGTGGTCCCGCGCGTCGGACGGCGTCAATAGTCCCGTGCCCCAGATCCGGGCGGTGTACGAGCTCAAGCGGGCTAACGAGGCCCAGGAGAAGGAGGCCAAGGAGAGCGGAGATGGGAAGGGCAAGGAGAAGGTCAAGCAAAAGGAGGTTGGGGAGACCGCTAAGAAAGCCGTTGGAAAGGGCTGGGGCAAGAGCGGCCAGGATCAAGTCGGTATTTCGAGGAGTACGAGGGGCGCACCACCTTTCCGTCAACGCGGCGGATTCGGGCTCCAGCAGTAGACATAACACGCACATCTCATCGCATCTTATCTCATCTCGTCTTATTTCATCATGCATAGATAGCATCTGTCAGGTGTCAGGGAGGGTCGTTGAGCAGCCGCACACTTCCCGGCCGACTTTCACCGCTCTCCAACTCCGATAACAACGTCCTCTCCAATTCAGACATCGTCCTCCCCACTCCACCCACTCAGACAAATTCCGAGATCCATTCTAACATTGCTCTGCTACAATCTATTACTACATCTATGCCCTAGATAGCGGGCGAAAGCCAGTCGAACTGAACCCATTTATCGATCTGGCTCGCCTCGCCAGCGGCGCCACGCGCCTCGGCCCAGATCCACAGCTTGGCCATGGCGAGGAGGTTGCCGGTATTGACGTGCGCCATCGCGTCCCGCGTGCCCATCTGCCGCCCAAGTTGGCGCAGGATCGGCAGCGCGCTCTTAAACAGGTCCATGTTGGGGTCGAGCTGCCGCCCAATACCTTCGAGCAGCAGAATGCTAATGACCGTGTTCACAAAGTCGCCCTCGAGCTTTACGTGGTGCTGCCGCACCGCCAGAAGCACATCGTTCAAGATGTCGCTGATCTTGATCTTGGCCAGGCTGAACGTCTTGCTCTTCACCGACAGCACGAGGTGCTGGATCTTGAGCGCGAATGTCTCCTCATCAATCGCCAAGTCTGGTCTTCGACACCGTTCTACCATGAGCTTGCCGGCGCGGTAGCCATCAAACTCGGCGACGGCCTGGAATAGGTCTAGAAAGTTGCGACGGTTCGTCGCGTCCAGACTTGTCACGAGTCCCGCGTCGATGAACACAAGCTGTGGGACCAGACCGGCGTCGTACAGCTCCTCGAGGCGCTCAAGCCACGCGTCCTGGTCACCTGAGAGCGCGCGAAGCTCGTGTACGATAGCAGTCTCCCGCTTGCTCTCGGTGGGAATACTAGGCTCGGGCGGGGGCTTATCCCCCTTGAGGCGGTGGATGAGTGGCCCGATGATGTGATATGTCTCGGGCCGCACCATGCGCACCAGAATATTGCCGGGGTGCAAATCACCGTGAGTCCAGTTGTCTAACAGGAGCATTTCCAAAAACGCGTCGAGGCCAAGGTTTGCAATCTTCTCGTCGAAAGGCCCGCCTCCATTCCGCAAGAAGTACTTGAGCGGAAGCGCATCCTCGTACTCCTCAACCAGCACCTCCTTGTTAGCCGCGACATGGTCAGGCCCCAACCGGATTGGGCGGGGGAACGATACGGTCCGTGGGCGGTGCGCAAAGTTGTGTCGGAAGCGATCCAGGTTGGCAGCCTCAACGCGCAGGTCCAGCTGCTGGTTCATCATGTCGCCGAACGCAGCCACTTCGTCCGGGAGCGAGAGCCACTCCATCTCAGGCAGTGCGTTGATGAGGTTGGCAAAGATGGACATGATGCGGATGTCGCGACGCACGAGCTTCTCTACTCTCGGGTGCAGAACCTTGATTGCGACGCTGGTCACGATTTGACGGTCTGGGTCGTCCTCCAGTTCCTTGGCCAGCGCAGCAGCCTCAGCACTGCTCTGTTTGAGGATCTCCGGCCGCAGTTGCGCGCGATACACCTGTGCAATGGCGCCACAGCCGATCGGCGTGTCCTCGAAGTGTTCGAAGATCGCCTCAAACGGCAGCCCAAAAGCACGCTGCAGCACCTTCTTCGTGTACCGGAAGGGGTGGGGGTTGTTGGAGCTGTGCAGCTTACTCATCTTCACACAGAGCGCGTCGGGGAACAGATCGGTGCGCGAGGCAGCCCATTGGCCGAGCTTGATGAATGAAGGGCCAGCGCGCTCCATCTGCTTGACGAGGAAGCCGTACCACCACACCGCGCCCCAGTTGTCCTCACCTGGAGCGATCGGCTTGCCGGGCTTACGGCGCGGCGGCGCACCGATGTACAGCATTGGCGCGGTGAGGATGACAGGGCCGAAGAGGAGTGCGAGGTGAATGAAGCGTACAAATGTTAAGAATGGCTCGAGGATGTACTCGCGCAGCATCTCGAGTACACCCACGGAAGGCTCGGATGGCGAGAGAGCCATGAAGGGGCCTTCTTGCTTCTCCTCTTTCTTCTCGTGGACGGGGATCAGGTCCTCGTGCGAGATCGGGCTCTCTGTCAAAGTCGGCTTCTTGAAGTAGACCACGACGGCGACGGTGAGGCCAGCGAGGATGACAAGTCCCTTGCCGCCGCCTGCCTCCGGATGGCCATTACCGGACAGAGTGCCGCCGCCGCTAGACTGTTGGCCGGAGCCATTATCGCCAGATACCATGGCGCCCATGCGCTGCCCGAGACGGGCAAGCGCGCCATTCTCGAGAGTCTGGAGGAAGGGCAGGCGGCGCGTCGCGGCACCCTTCTCCTCAAGTTCCTTGATCTCCTGCACGCGCTTCTGAAGTTCCTTCCACACGTTTTGTCTCAAAACGTCCCCGCGCACGCGATCAAGCTCGTGCTCAAGCTGGATGAGACCGCGCCGGCTGGGCATTGGCGCCTGCGCATTCATCTTGCCGAGCGTGTCGTTGAGCTGCCGCACGCTTTCGGCGTGGAACTTCTGGTGCATGGCCTCGAAAGCCTCATCTCGTCCCGGAATTTGGTCGTAGGTCGGGAGCATGTCGATCGGGTTGGAAGCGAGGATGGACCGCATCACGTGCTTGGTGTAGGTCTCGAGCAGGAGGGAGCGGAAGGCGGCCTGGGACGAGTTAAGCGTGTTCTGCAGCTCAATCCAGGGGGGAAGTGCGCCTTGTCTCTTGATGATCCGGTTCATGTACACTTCGCTGAGGCCCAACAGGGGGTTCATCTCGGATGGGTCCCGCTCAATCGGCTTGCCAGTTCCCTTGAGGTTCTTGAAGAAGCCCTTGGACTGGGCGGTCTGGAGTCAGCGCCGAGCAGCGGGATGTCGACACCTAAGTACTCACCGCAATGCGGTCCTCCACAAGTCCAGCCCAAGCCCGCATACCACTCGCGCTCCCGCGCTGAGCACCGAGGACACTCTCGCCGCGAATCTGGCGGTTGCCACTGAAGCCCTCCATCTCCTCCTCCTCCGCGCCGACGTGAGTCACGGCTCCGTCGGAAATGCCGAGGCGGTAGTCGATGGCACCCTCGCGCGCACTGCCCAATCGGCCCTGGAGTTTGGTGGCGCGCCGGAAGTCGCGGTGTGCTTTCCGCACGGTACCGTCGGCATTCGGCGGCAGCCGCAGCTCGAGAAGGTTGCTAAAGTCGGCGCTGGCTGCGCGCTGGTCAAACTGACCCCACTTGACCTTGGGGCTCTCCATAACTTCATTGTCACCGGTATAAGTCGCATGCCACGGTTTGAAAAGGTGGGGAGGCAGCTTGGGCCTGTGTGGACTTTCCTCCGACGAGGAGGAGATGATGGGCGTGGCGGTGGACGTCGTTGCGCTCGGCGGCGCCATCTCAAGGTTCCTCATCCAGTTGTGAATACGCTTCTCCGCCGCATTGTCCTTGATCCCCTCGCCGGTCCGAAGCGGCTTGTACTTGTCGACGAGCATGCGGAGGACGGCGTCGCTCTGGGCCTCGTCGCCAGTCCAGATAGGCCCCTGGGCGTTCACTAGATGCGCACGGGCGTTCTTCTCAGCTGCAGTGGCCTCGACACGCTCCTCGGCGAGGGCATCTGCAAACAGCTTGGCCGAGCCGGTGAGTGAGTCGCCGCCGCCTAGTGGCTCGTCGCCCGCAAGTGGCGCTTTGGAAGGGGCCGGGTCTGGCGCCCCCGGCACTTTGGTGTGCACGGCCCGCTGCAGCGCCTGCCACTGTGCGCGGAGGGGGCGTCCCCGCAGTGGCATCATGATGGGTAGTTGGCTGCGAGAGGGTAATGGCACGAGTGAGTGACAGATGAAGAGAGTGAGTCACGGGGGGAAGGAAGAGATGAGCGAGACGCGGCCATCTGACATTGACGCCAGAGTCAGCGTCCGCGTTCGAGTGGAGAGATCGACGTCATTCGCACGTGGCTTCTCTTCCCGCCCGCCCCGGCCTGCCCCTCCCGATAATCAATTCCACGTCAGAACTCAAATTTTGATCCCGTTTCTGAATTGTTGTGAGAATCCGCGGTCGCCTCTCTGCCAGGGCGGAACGCGACTGCCCCCCTCCCCCCTCCCCCCCTCCCCCTCCCCGCCGCCGCTATAATTTTCTCTTTCGCGCCATTCTTCCTCTTGGGAAAGCATCATTGAGACAGCCATCAGCCGTCAGATCCTCTCCCGACCCCTTCTAGTCCGACGCTGTCCTCTACACCTATCCCAAAAATGGCTGCTAACGGCTCCTCTGCCCCCGTCGTCCCCCCTCGCGGTGAGGTCCTCGCCGCCGCCGACGCCATCAAGTTCCTCGAGCAGTACCCTCGCGGCGACGGCCTCTCGCTCAGCGAGCTCATGGACTCGCAGGTCCACGGCGGTCTTACCTACAATGACTTCCTCATGCTCCCCGGCCACATCGACTTCCCCGTAAGCCCCGCCGCCGTCGCCGGCTAGCAAGTGGCAAACATGTGGCTGACAAAGCAGGCTTCCGAGGTCTCGCTCCAGACGCGTGTGACTCGCAACATTGTCCTGAACGCGCCGTTCCTCTCCTCGCCCATGGACACGGTTACCGAGGACCGGTGGGTAGTCGCCGCCCGCTGATGTACGGATGCACGGACTGACGCGCAGCATGGCGATTGCTCTCGCGTGCCACGGCGGCCTGGGTATCATCCACCACAACTGCTCTGCCGAGGAGCAGGCCGCCATGGTCCGCAAGGTCAAGAAGTACGAGAACGGCTTCATCACCGACCCCATCTGCCTGGGCCCCAACGGTGTGGTCGGCGACGTCCTTGAGATCAAGAACAAGTTTGGCTTTTGCGGTGTGCCCATCACCGACTCGGGCAAGATTGGCGGCAAGCTCCTTGGCATTGTCACCGGCCGTGATGTCCAGTTCCGTGACGAGAAGACCCCTCTTAAGGAGGTTATGACCCCCCTTAAGGACGTCGTTACCGGCAACGCCGATATTACCCTCGAGCAGGCCAACACTATCCTCCGCGACTCGAAGAAGGGCAAGCTCCCCATCATCGACGACTCGGGTCTTCTTGTTGCCCTTGTCGCTCGCTCCGACCTGCTCAAGAACCAGAACTACCCCCTTGCATCCAAGGTCCCCTCCAGCAAGCAGCTTTACTGCGGTGCCGCTATCGGCACCCGCCCTGGCGACCGTGACCGCCTCAAGCTTCTCGTTGAGGCTGGCCTTGACGTCGTTGTCCTCGACTCGTCGCAGGGCAACTCGGTGTACCAGATCGAGTTCATCCAGTGGATCAAGAAGACGTTCCCCAAGCTCGAAGTCATTGCCGGCAACGTCGTGACTCGCGAGCAGGCCGCTCAGCTCATCGTCGCTGGCGCTGACGGTCTCCGTATCGGCATGGGCTCTGGCTCGATCTGTATTACTCAGGAGGTTATGGCCGTCGGCCGCCCCCAGGGCACGGCCGTGCACGCCGTTTCCGAGTTCGCTTCTCGCTTCGGCGTCCCCACCATCGCCGACGGCGGTATCGGCAACATCGGCCACATCGCCAAGGCGCTCTCGCTCGGCGCCTCCGCCGTCATGATGGGTGGCATGCTCGCCGGCACCACCGAGTCGCCCGGCGAGTACTTCTACCACGAGGGTAAGCGCGTCAAGGTGTATCGCGGCATGGGGTCGATCGAGGCGATGGAGCACACCCAGACGGCCGGCAAGGGCGGCAAGGCGGGCCTCGCCGCCAACAACGCCGCGACGGCCCGCTACTTCTCCGAGGCCGACACGGTCAAGGTCGCGCAGGGCGTCTCGGGCGACGTCCAGGACAAGGGCTCGGTCAACAAGTTCGTGCCCTACCTCTACACCGGGCTGCAGCACTCGCTGCAGGACTCGGGCGTGCGCTCGATCACCGACCTCCAGGAGGGCTGCCGCTCGGGCAAGGTGCGCTTTGAGCTGCGCACGGCCAGCGCCCAGCTCGAGGGCGGCGTCCACGGCCTCAACTCGTACACCAAGCGTCTCTTTGCCTAGACGTGGCCCGTGTCGCGTAATTATTTAGATCTGTTGGGCATGATGTACTTTTATGCATAGGTATGGTACAACTGGGAAATGCAGCGGCGGATGGCAGGACGCGGCGAGACGAGTGGGGGCGTGGCAAGGTGGGAGTATGAGCAACAATGGGAGAGAGCAAGTCATGTGCGCTGGCGCTTCTTTGGCGGTTCCTCTGCGCCCGCCCCGGCGTCGTCTGGATGTCCCAGGTCCACCATCCGTTCCTCGATCATGCGGCGCACCAGCGCCTCAGCGTCGTCGGGCCCAAACTTGGGTCCCTTGCCCTGCGCCGGCTGCGGCTGCCCCGGTCTTGTGGGGGACGGCTCAAACGCCTCCCAGATAGGATAGAGGCAGATGATGTCCTGGACACAGGCGAACAGCGTGGGCAGCGAGACCTGGAACGAGGCGAGGAACTCGGCCGCCCCGCTCGGTGGGGGCGGCAGCCCGAGAGCTGCGTTGCTCTCGATCGCCTGCGTGATCGTGCCGACCTGCGTCGACGAGCGCGTGCTCCGCGCGCTCGTCCCCGACGCCGAGGTGAGCGTGAAGGCGATGTAGAGGGCCGCGAGCGCGACGACGTAGGGCGGGTACAGGAGCGGCACGTCGGTGCGGAACGAGTCGTTGATCACGAACCTGGGGTCAGAGACAGCCTCGCGAGCCAGTGTTGCCAAACTCACCAGGCTATCTGCAGCGCGCCTTCTTCCACCTCCATCAGCCCTTCGCCGCTCCCGCGCCCCATGAGCCGGCGGATGCGCTCCGCCTCCCCCTCTCCACCCTCGTCTTCGACGGGAAGCCGTGCGGCCGACCCCGCAGCACCCTTGGCCTTGGCTTCGTCGTTTCGTTTCCTCGCTTCTTCGGCGTCTTTCCGGCGCACCTCTGCGTCCTCCTCCGCCCGTGTCTTGGGGAATCGGCCCGCGTCCGCCGGCTCGCGCCCACAGATGTTCACCAGGGCGCGGTACGGGTGGAAGACAACGAGACAGAAGCAGATATCTTCCAAGAGGTAGAATCTGGGTCAGCGCGATCGCGGGGGCACCCACTCCATCTCGCCAAGCTTGCTCGGCTCGGCGGGGAACATCTTGATGTTGTGCTCGCCGAACACGACCTTGGCCTCTGCAACCACGCTCTTGATGTGTACCGGAGTCTCCTCGACTTTGGCGGCGACGAAGACGCACGCCGCGAGCACGAGATACGGGTTCGTCTCGCAGATCGAGTTGCGCGCGTAGAAGCGGCGGAAGTAGACGATGGCGGTCGCGATGGGCGTCTGGCGCAGGAGCAGGCGCTTGCCGAGCTTCTGGATGAGCGAGGCGAAGAAGATGTTGAGGCAGTAGAGCTGGTGCGGTGTCGCGTAACGCTGGTCCGTCTCGCGCGCGGCGTGCAGTTCCGAGCGCGTGAGGAGCCAGTATTTGGCGTGGGTGGAGGTGTAGAAGTTAGAGGACATGGCGGACGGGGCGATCGTGAGACAAGAAGCAAAAGGATGGGGGTCGAGGACGACTCGCGGGACCCTCCCTGCCGAGGCGAGTGGATGATGTGTTGACGATGGAGATGCGCTCGTCGCTGCTGTCTCGCTCGTCTCGCTCGATGTCCGTCCCGGACTCGTGTGGCCGGCCCAGCTGACCCTCCACCGGCGGCCACATGGCACCCGTCACGTGACTCTGAATGTCCACGTTTCGAAACGCGCTCTCGCGTCGCTGCGCCTGCAGCCACGACCGACTTCGACAACATTCTTCTCTCCCATCTTCCCATCTCCCTCGGCCTGCACAACACGCAGCATCGAGCAAAACTAGCCCACGACATCGCACCCCGCATATCCGCATCATGAACGTCTTTGCGGACGAGGTGCGTGCCCTGCGCCAGCCGTCGCCTACATCGGCATGGCGGACGGCTCTCGGTGGCACGGAACAAAGTGTTGACACCAGGCTACTGAGGAACGCGGCGAGAACGCGCGTCTCTCGTCCTTCGTTGGCGCCATGGCGCTCGGCGACCTTGTCAAGTCGACGCTTGGGCCCAAGGTGCGCTTCCTCTCCAGCGCCGTATACGCCGCCCTGCAGGACGACGCGCGCGCGCGAGCTAGACTGACTTCCAGGGCATGAACAAGATTCTCCAGTCGACGCACGACGGGAGCATCACGGTGACGAACGACGGTGCGACCATTCTCAAGGCGATCACGCTCGACAACCCCGCCGCCAAGATCCTCGTCAACATCTCCAAGGTGCAGGATGACGAGGTCGGCGACGGAACGACCAGCGTGTGTGTCCTCGCGTCCGAGCTGCTGCGCGAGGCTGAGAAGCTCGTTACGGTCTCCAAGATCCACCCCCAGACCGTGGTTGAGGGATACCGTATTGCCTCGCGCGCCGCGCTCGACGCGCTCGCCAAGAGCGCCGTCGACAACAAGGACGATGCGATGCAGTTCCGCGAGGACCTGTTCAACATTGCCCGCACTACGCTCTCGTCCAAGGTTCTCAGCCAGGACAAGGACTACTTTGCCAACCTGGCCGTCGACGCCGTGCTCCGCCTCAAGGGCAGCATTGACCTTGAGCACATCCAGATCATCAAGAAGGTTGGCGGCAAGCTCACTGACTCGTACCTCGACGAGGGCTTCATCCTCGACAAGCAGATCGCTGTCAACTCGCCAAAGCGGATAGAGAACGCTAAGATTCTGATCGCCAACACTTGTAAGCTACCAGTAGGCCTTCCTTGCTCACACCAGCCATGGACACGGACAAGATCAAGATCTTCGGCGCACGTGTGCGCGTCGATGGTACCGGCAAGCTCGCCGAGCTCGAGCGTGCCGAGCGCGACAAGATGAAGGCCAAGGTGCAGTCCATTGCGGCACACGGCATTACTTGCTTCGTCAACCGCCAGCTCATCTACAACTACCCCGAGTCGCTGCTTGCCGAGCAGGGGATTATGTCGATTGAGCACGCCGACTTTGAGGGCGTTGAGCGCCTCGCACTCGTCACTGGCGGTGAGATTGCGTCCACGTTTGACGCCCCGGACAAGGTCAAGATTGGCCGCTGCGACGTCATCGAGGAGATTATGATTGGCGAGGACAAGGTAGGGGAGATTGGAGAAAGCTGAGCTGACGGTCAGCTTATCAAGTTCTCGGGCGTGGCGGCCGGCGAGGCGTGCACGGTTGTGCTGCGCGGCGCAACGAGTCAGATGGTGGACGAGGCTGAGCGGTCGCTGCACGATGCGCTTTCGGTGCTCTCGCAGACGGTCAAGGAGACGCGTGTGACTCTCGGCGGCGGATGCGCCGAGATGCTGATGTCGTGCGCGGTTGACGAGGCGGCACGCACGGTCAGCGGCAAGCGTGCGCTCGCTGTGGAGGGCTTTGCGCGCGCTCTGCGCCAGATGCCGACCATCCTCGCGGACAACGGCGGGTATGACTCGTCGGACCTTGTCGCCAAGCTGCGTGCGGCGCACTACGAGGGCCGCAGCGACGCGGGTCTCGACATGGACAAGGGCGCGATTGCAAGCATGAAGGAGCTTGGCGTTACCGAGAGCTACAAGCTCAAGCGCCAGGTCGTTGTCAGCGCGAGCGAGGCGAGCGAGATGATCCTGCGTGTCGACAACATCTTGAGGGCGGCCCCTCGGCGGCGCGAGGCGCACTAGTCGCGCGTAGTCTCGGTTTGCGTAGTGGTAGATTGCATGCATGTAGATCTGGCTGAGCGCGATGCTGCCTGTTCTCGATGACCGCTCAGAAGGCGGAGTTATGTAACAACTCGCACGCGCGTGGATTTTCAGGGACGGGATCGACGTTTCGTGGGCACCGAATTCTGGGGGCGGCACAAATGATCCGGGCCAGCTTCAGGCAACAATCGTGTTCCGCGCTCTCTCTTGTTCCATCGCTCATCACAATGGCGAACGGTACAGCTCCGGCACTGGCGACACCCAAGGCCAACGGCGTCCCGAAGGGAGCGGCATCAGCAACGAAGCGCGTCCTCCCGACGTGGACGCGCGCCGACATCGCCCAGCGCATCTGCGCAGGCGCACAGCTCGTGCTGCGCGGCGACACGGTGCTGAACGTATCCTCGTGGGCGGCGTACCACCCCGGCGGGGCGCTGGCGCTCGCGCACTTCGTGGGCCGCGACGCGGTAGACGAGATCGCGGCCTACCACTCGCACGGCACGCTGGCGGGTATGGGACGGTACGCGGTTGCGCGCGTCCATGCCGCCGACTACACGGCGGAGGCGGGGTGGGCGCCGCTCACGCCGCCGATTGCGCTCGGCCTCGTCCCGCACCCCGACGGGACGCGCGGCCACTGGGCGCGCGAAGGCCAGATCCGGCTCGCGATGGAGGTGCTGGACGGCGTGGGCGCGGAGGGCATTCGCGAAGTCAATGCGCGCCCGATGGGCCTCGAGGTCGTCCGGCTTACGCCGCAGATGATGGAGCCGGTGCCGGTGCCGCAGGTCGACCGCGTGCGGGAGCACGCGCGCTCGAAGGCGTACCAGCGCCTCAAGGCGCGGTTGGAGGACGCGGGATACTTTAAGCGTCCTGGCGCGCTCAGCGGGTACAGCAGCGACATTGCGCGCTACCTCCTCCTTGCGGCTGCGTCGGCGTATCTCTTCATGCATGCTGGAGGGTGGGCGGCGATGATGGGGAGTGCGGCGCTCCTCGGCTTCTTCTGGCAGCAGTTGACTTGTGAGTTGTCTGGAGGAAGGGAGCTGACAACAGTCTTGGCTCACGACGCCGGCCACTCGGGCATCACGGGCGACTGGTGGTGGGACCGCGTGACGTGCATGCTTGTTGCGGACTGGATTGGCGGGCTGAGCGCCGGGTGGTGGTGCAACAACCACGACATCCACCACCTCGTGACCAACCATCCCGAGCACGACCCGGATATCCAGCACATGCCCTTCTTCGCGATCACTCCCCAGTTCTTCCGCAATCTCTGGAGCACATACTACAAGCGTGTGGTGGCGTTCGACGCGCCCGCCCGCTTCCTCCTCGCCTTCCAACACCGGGTGTACTACCTCGTGCTCTCGCTCGCGCGCTTCAACCTGTACGCGCTGAGCTACGGCTTCCTCGCGACCAAGGCGCCGCGCGACGCCTTCTTCGCGTTCGAGGTCGCCGGCCTCGTCTTCTACTGGACATGGTACGGCGCGCTGCTGCGCGCCGTCGCGGCCTTCGGCGGCGCCCGCATGGCCCTCGCCTACGTCGCCGTGTCGCACATCTGCGCGTCGCCCGTACACGTCCAGATCGTGCTGAGCCACTTCGCGTGTAGCACCGAAGACTTGGGGCCAAGCGAGTCGTTCGTGTCCCGCCAGCTCCGGACGACCATGGACGTCGTGTGCGGCGAAAACATCGAGTGGATCCACGGCGGCCTGCACCAGCAGGTCACGCACCACCTCTTCCCCCGCCTCCCGCGGCACCACCAGCGCAAGGCGAGTCTGGTGGTCAAGGAGTTTTGCGAGGAGCAGGGGCTTACGTTTATCGAGTACGGCTGGATCCGCGGGAACGCCATGGTCCTCGATACGCTGCGCGACGTCGCGAACCAGCTGGCCATCCTCAAGCGCGTCGCGGATAAGGAGGTCGCGGAGAAGATGCAGTAGTCGGAGACGGGAGAGGCCAGAGGGGGAGGAATCTCGTGGCCATCTTGCAGCAGCACTGATAGACCACTTAGATATGTGTAGACGGAATGTATTCTTGTTTGTGTTCCCTGCAGCTCGAATCAAGTCTATGTCTCACCAGATTAGGATGCATACATTATTGACTGTCCGTCCGATGCGCTGATGCAGTTAGATTTTGGCCAAGAGCTTGGGACATGTGCGGAAGCGTGCTGCTGTCAGTCGTGAGCACAAGCACAACCCACCCCAGCAACAGATGAGCCCGCCGAGGATCTGGATCGAGCCCATACAGATGATCATCCACTTCCACGTCGTGCGTCCCGAGACGTCGAAGAGCGCGCCACCGAGCGGCCCAGCAATGAGGTTTCCGGGGCCGTTGAACAGCAGCAATATACCCGTGTTGGACGCGAGCGAGTTCGGGCCGAAGATGGTGACGACGATCTGGGGCATGAGGCCGAGATACCCCGGCGCAATGAGGCCGTAGAGGCACGCAAAGACGCACGCGAGCGCAAAGCTCGAGACGTTGAGCCAGAGCGCGAACTGGATGATGCCCGAGACGACGAAGACGCCGATGTACGTGTTCATGGCGCCGATGGCGTCGCTGCAGAAGCCGACGAGGCCGCGGCCGACGGCGACGGAGAACGCGAGGATCGTCAGCGGCACCGTGAGCTTCATCGGGTCGGTGATGGACGGGAACGTCGTGGCCATGTACTGGTTCATGAAGAAGTAGGGGGCGGGGTAGCCGATGACGCCGATGAGGAGGGAGATGGCGACGCTCCAGAACTCGGAGTGCGCGAAGATCGCCGTGTTGATCAGCTTGCCCCGCTGCCGCTGTGCTTCGGGCGAGCCGGGGCGCGTACGGATCAGGGAGACGGCAATGACCATGGCTGCGAGGTTGACGAAGGACATGATGCTGGTGTTAGAGCGCCAGGCCTCTGGGAGATACGTACAGGAGCGTTTTGCTTGCGCCGACCTGCGTGATGAGGCGCCGTACAATGATGACGGACAAGCCGCCGCCGATGCCGGCGCCGCCCATCGTGATGCCCGACGCAAGGCCACGATACTTGTAGAACCACTGGGACGGGAGGGAGAGGAAGAGGGGGACGGCGAGGCCTGTGTGTAAGCGATCCGCGGTCGTGGCAGTGCCACTTAATCAATGGTAGGAAACCTCGCTGGGCTCGCCTGCAGCTCGCTGAGCTCGGCGCACTCACCCTGCCCAATCCCCGTAATCACGCCCTGGCACAATATCGTGCTCCACAACGAAGTGCTCCAGCTCGCGCCGAACAGCCCGATCCAGCACACGACACAGCTGGCAATCAGCATGGGCCGGAAGCCAAACTTGTCGCCGAGGACGCCGCTGAAAAACGCGCAGACGGAATACATGAATCCCTGCGTGGTGCCCGCGAGCGAGAGCACGGCCGTGGGCGCGCCCGGAAACGTGTTCTTTGCATAGTACTGCATCAGCGCGGCCACGGCTCACGGCGCACGCACCTCCTGGAATACGCCGTAGCTCATGCCCCACCCGTTCGTGAGCGCGCACAGCGTCATGCAGCAGCCCACGACGACCCAGCCGTACCCGCCGTCGGGGTAGATGTATGGCTCTGTGGGCTCGGGGGTGTCTTTTTCGGGGTCGCGCGCGCTGGCGTCGCCGACGGAGGCGCTGCGCCTGCGCGCCACGCTGTGCTCGTCGTCGTCGAAGACCGGCTCGATGGCGGGGCGGGAGAGCGCGAAGGGTGTCGGCTTATGGCCTGTGGCGCTGCGCGAGCGCTCGCGCGCCAGCTCGCGCTGCGAATGGGCCGTCGCGATGCGCACGAGCGGCCCGCCGCCGCCCACGGCTGCTGGGTCGAAGACGGAGACGACGTCGGCGGTGGACGGCGGCGCGGGGGAGGGTGTGCGCTGTGCGGGGACCGGGGCGGGGGCGAGCGTGGGGCGGGTGTAGAGCGTTGTTGTTGATGAGAGGTCGGTGGGGGTGCGTGTTAAAGCGGGGGTGGGGGCTGGGGGAGGGGCTGGGGAGGGAGAGATGATGGAAGGGGCTGGGCCGTCTTCCGGGATGGAAGGGGGGAGGGAGGTGGCTGAGGGGAAAAGTTGGGGTTGGGATGGAGGCGAAGAGACGTCTGCGTCGGTTGCAGGTGGTTCTGGCGCTGGCGTAGGCGAGGCTATCCTCTGCGGCGAAGGGGGAGTCGTTGGTGCGTCGGACATGGTGTCGGCGGTGGGGGATGTCGGTTGAGGAGCGGCCATATTAGCTCAACACCTTTGATCAAATGCTCGCCACAGCGCAAACGTCAGATACAGGATGAGTAAGTGCACAAGATGCAGATGCAAACCTGCTCAACTGGCTACAGCGTTGGGAGTGTGAAACGCGAGATTACAGCTCTGACTCGTCTCTCGCATATGCCCGAAGCGCACATTGCCAGGGACGGGCCGCGGTTTGCCGGCAACATTTTGGGCTGTTACACCGCTCGTGTGAGTCGGCGTGAGGCGCGTCAATGCTTCAGATAGACTGCTGGGTGGCAGGTTTATGCCTGGCCTGCAGCCGCCCACTGTGACACTCCGCCGCCCGACCGCTTGAACGCAATCGCACCGCGCGGAGTCGCCGTCTCGCACCGTTGCAGACGCGGCTTTTTCCACGGCATCGCAGCTCGCAGATGGGCACTCGTCCGGAAATGTGGCCCGATCGGTCAATTCCGGCTGGGTGAGCTGCGTCAGGTTGTCAGGTTGAGTGTGGGCTCGGGAGAGTTCTAGGCGTCATGGGAGTATGACGGCGAGGCTGGGCAGAGCTAAACTCGAGGCAGAAAATCAAGGCGAGTCAGAATACCGATGGCTACGCCCAGATTCCGCGCGACATCCGCGCGACATCCACGGCTGGTCTTATCTTGCGCTGCACGCTGATGAGCGTTGTTGCGTCTGGCAGCGTCCTATTTGATAGCACACAAAGCGCGAGATATTTGTCGGCATTCCTCGACGGAAGGTGATAGGAGGGTACAGGCGGTGTTGAGGAGCGAGAGGGACTACTGTAGACTTTCGTAGCGCCAGGACGTTTCGCGCACGCAGCACCCAGGTTCCAGCGGCTCAAAGAGACCTATGCTGAGCAGATTGCGCAGAGCATCGAGGTCTGGGCGGCGGGAGTGAGATTCCCGGATCCGATCACGCATGGGCTAGTTCAAGGAGAGCTGCTTGATCGTTTCGTGAGATCCGACGGATTGCACGGATAGCTCGGGTTCATCTGCAAGACGTGGCTTGTGCTCTGACGAGCAGACGAGCACGAGAGTGATTCAAGCAAGGCGGTTGTCTGCATCCTGTGAGAGCGAGCGCGGAGCGAGAGCTTATGCGCTCTCAGAGAGAGTACTCGAGTGCACTCATACTGAGGTAATGGCGACTCTCCTACCAGCACCAGCAGGCTCTGCCAGTAACTCTCACACGGTGAAGCCCACGTCGTGCCGTCTTGCAGTGTGCACAATTGAAGGGCAGCGACAACGGCTAACTCGGGAGCAATGACGGGTGCCATTTATTAGCTCGCGTGCTCGCCATGTTCGTGTTCGCATTCCTCTGCCTTCTGGTCCACTCGTTGCAACATTTGCATTCCACCAGCTCCAGCTGGCAGCGGCATTCCGAAGCCGCCGAACATTGCTCGCACGAAACGCCGCTTGTTGCGTCCACGCGCCACGCGTCTGCGACTGCTCGGCGCTGCTCAGCTTGTTCAGGTGCCTTGAATTGAATTCATGCCGCCCACTCGACGAAACTGCCGGATGTAGAGCACCCCAAAAAACTCTCCGCGAATGGGACTAGCCCTGTGGCTGGGGCCAGAATCTTCTGCATCCCGGACATGCGGCATGTTGAGGAGGAGCTCGTCTGAGTAAGTAGCGACACGCGAGAGAGTGAGGAGAGGCGAGTTTTTGAGAGTTTTTGAGAATAATGTCGAGTTTTGATGGATTTGGAGGGAGGATCGACGAGGCACAAAGGTGTCCGCCAAGAACATTCTCTGACGGCACAAACACGTCCATTGGATTGCTATCACTACTCTGCCCGACGCACGCTGTCTCAGTCTCAGTGCAGTCGACATCGACAATCTCACCGCATGCTGTACTCAATTGCATTGCATGCAAAGATGTTTTCGGGGCAAAGTGGGGTCGGACCCCGTTCTGATGGATGTGCCTGGACCGCCGCCCCCGGCCCATTGTACTCCTGATACACCCTGGAAAGGCCTGAGCCGACCGACCGGATCCCCCGGATCAGCGCGACGCTCCCTGGCCAGGCACCCGCGCTGTGCAGCAGACGATCCAAGGATTGACGCGCAACAAGGTTAAGGATAACAGGGACTCCCTTCTTACCCTGATGCCTACCGCGCGCAAACACGCAAAGGCACAGACGACCCTCCAAAGGACCCCCCTCCTCCTCTTTCTCCTCTCTCTCTCTCCTCATCATCATCATCATCATCATCGACACCCCCAAACTCTTCATCCCAGCAGCCATCAGCCACTCGAGGCTCCTCGGCTACTTCCTCTCTCTCTCTTTGACATCCTCGTCATTCTTTATCTCCCACTCTCTCTCTCTCTCTCTCTTTACCTAGTCACCTCGACGCTCGCCCCTCCTCCCATCCTCTCGCACGCTCTCTCGCACGCTCTCTCGAGACCCGTCACTGCGACTAGCACAGACCTTGCTCTTTCTCTCTCCCTGCTCTTCTCTCCTTGCTCTCGCTACCTCGTCGTCCTCTGTAACTACAGGGGCTCATCTATCACCTTGTAAGTCCCACTCCTCTCTCTCTCTCTCTCTCTCTCTCTCTCTATCGCTCTCCTCATCCCTCCTTACCTCCAACTCCCGCTCACTCCTTAGCTCTCCCTCTCCCTCTCTCTCTCTTTCTTTACTCGAAAAACAACAACAGCATGCTCGCCCTCCTCGTTCTCCTCGTCTCGCTCTTCGCCCTCGTTGCCGCCGCCCCGATCCCTCACGCCAAGCGCTTTGAGGGCAAGGCCACGTACTACGTCGCCGGTCTCGGCGCTTGCGGCAACTACAACACTGGCGCCGACATGATCGTTGCCCTCAACCAAGCCCAGTGGGACGGCGGTGCCCACTGTGGCAAGAGCATTACCATCACCGAGGGCGGCAAGACGGCGCAAGCGACTATCGTCGACCTCTGCCCCGGATGCCCCTACGGCGCCCTCGACCTTTCCGAGAGCCTCTTCTCCGTCTTCCACGACCATGGCAAGGGTGTGTTCCAGCTGAGCTGGAACTTTAACGACGGTTCGGGCGGCGGTGGCGGTGGCAACGGTGGCCAGCAGCAGCAGCAGCCCTCTGAGACGCCTGCTCCCGCTCCCAACTCGCCCTCGCCGCAGCCTCAGCCCCAGCCGACCCCAACCCCGACCCCGACGCCTTCGCCCGAAGCCCAGACGCCGTCGAGCTCGCAAAGCACCCCCTCGTCATCGAGCATTTCTTCGGGCTCGTCCTCGTCCTCGGCTCCCGTCAGCTCGAGCTCGGTCCTCTCCCTTTCCAACTCGACGATTACGTCGTCCACCCTTTCGTCCAACTCGACTTGGAGCACTTCTTCTCTCCCCGCATCCGCCAGCGCGACCAACGACGCCATCCTCGCCGACTCGCCGAGCCCAGACGGCGCCCTCGCCGACCTCGGCGAGCTTGTCGCCTCCCTCGGCCGCATCGTCGTCGTCGGCGCCACGGCGTAACCGTCTCTCATCTACGTCCTGGGCGCAGGACGGCGTTGTACTACCACTCCACTCCCGGACACTGGCGCATGGGTCCCGGCACAGGTGCCGGTTCATACCTGTATCGACTATGGGTTTATAATGCCGCAGCGCGGCGTACATCTGGTCAGCGGCTAGTCCGCGACCGTGCCCTGTGGGCGATGTTACCTTTTTTTTCTTTTATGGGGCGTGGGTGTGGGTGTGGGTGTGGGTGCATGCTGGGTCGAGGTGGGTCGTGGAGGCTGATTCTGAGGGTAGCCGAGTTCCCGGAGGGGCGCGAGCGGCGGCGGAGCGCGAGCGGAGAGAAGCGGAGGATCGGCATCGAGCAGCAATCAGTGAAGTGGGTGAGCGGCAAATTGTGATGGTCCGATATGCCTGTTTGATCGTGAATGGAGCGAGGCCGAGGGGAGCGTGTCAGTGGCACTCTGCTGGAGGCAGCGGGCCGTCAACTTGGGATGTGATGCCCTGCTGCCGCATTGGCATGTTAGAGGCCCCGCTGATCCGCCGAGTCCAGCTTGAGATGTGTGGGACTTGTGTTGAAAGCTCACGTCCCACTCTTCATCCGAGAAGCATGCTACTGTGTACCGATGGCTCTTACACCTTTCTGTCACCCCCAAATTCCAAGATGATATAGTGATACATGTAAGCGATGCGAACCCAAGATGCCATGTCGATATGTCTAAAAGCTATGTGTCTGTCGCAGAGACGGCGCGATCCCCCCGCCCCCCATTCCCACCATACTCGACCCGCTCCTCGCGCTCCAAGAGCGACTCGTCGTCCGACTTGCCGTCGTGCGGCTGCGCCGTGAGCGTGACCGTGCGTGGATACGAGTCGGATCGGTCCAGCGCGCGCGCCATCGACTCGACCTCCGGGCTCCCACTATCCTCTACGCCTGCCGAGTTCTCCGCGTCCGCGAGCGCCGCCTCTCTCGCGCGCCGCCTCTTCGCGAGCGGATTCAACACGCACGCAAGCAGCACCACCACGCCGTCGAGCACAACCACAAGAAAGTACTGCACGAACGCGGTGCTGTCAAAGTGCGCCCGGAAGAAGAGGGACACGCCCGAAAACACGCCCCCGCCAATATCCACGAGCATGAACGCGATCGAGATGCCCAACACCTCGCGGTGGCGCCAGATCTCCCAGTACTGCGGGAGCAGGCCGAGCACGAGCAGCGCGCTCGTGATCCACCCATACATCTGCATGGGCCAGGTGATGCCGCGGCGCTCGCCGGCCCAGAGCGCGTACACGGAGCCGACTTCGAAGCCGACGAAGACGGCGTAAAATGTGCCGACGCACGCGAGCGTGCGGCGCAGAGTGTACTTTTTGCCGTAGTACAAGCACTGGCCCCAGGAGACCACGCCGAGGCCGCCGAACGCTTGCGGCTGGATCTGCAGCGGGATCGAGGAGCGCATCGAGACGAGGTACGAGCCTTGGAAGATGGTTGCGCATGCCCAGATGCTGGCGTGAGCGGCTGAGCGGGGCTTGGGCGAGGGCCACGGGCTATGAGCAAGAGGGCGAGAGCGCAAGGCTTGGCACGCGAGCGCTCATCTCACCACCAGTGACTACCCCCCGTCCACTCACAACATGAGCGCGGGGCTCAGCCCCTCGGTGCTCTTCGTGCGGTAGCTCTTGACGATCTGCGGGATGACCTGGATCGACCAGAGCACTGCGCCGATCGTGGCGAGCGTCTTGTCGGCAGCCGGGATCTCTTTCATGCGTCGGCGGTGGTTGGGAGGTGGGGTGGGGCGGGGCCGAGTGATGATGCGAAGAGGAGTGACGGAGATGGCCAGCTCCTGTACTTGGCAGACGGTTTTAGCGATTAGCGGAATTTGCCATGTGCCCGTGGTGGATACGCGCTTGATATCGGGCTCATCCCTCCTTCTCCGCTCCAAAAGGGCTTATCTTTAGCACGCCGAGTGGCAACTGTTCATTGGATGCGGCGGAGTTCAGACAGCTCTCCGACCCTAACGGTTGCAACGTGGTCTTCACGCGACCTCTCCAAATTACGTGGCTATCTGCCTGATACCGCAGACATGACGCTCCTCAGGAGGAGAGGGCCGCAGTGCACCACCAAACAATTATCATCTCCATATCACCTCCATATCCATTGTTCCGTTCCACATCTCAGCCCTGCTGATGGATAGCCTGTGCATAAGCCTGACAGACACCAGCTGCACACCCACTCTCCCCCTCCTTTACTCGACACACGCTGCACCCACCACCTGCTATGACTGAGCCAGAGCCGGCGCCAGCCGCTGATCTGACGCCCACAGGTGCGGGCTATGACCCCTCGCTGCCCGCCGACGCCGCCGAGGCTGCCGAAGCGGCCGAGACGTATGACCCCTCGATGCCCGCCGATGGCGAGTACGTGCCCGCCGATGACGCAGAGACACACGACGCGCCCGGCCCCGAGAGCTACGACCCTTCCGTCCCCGCTCCCGGTGACTATGATGGGGAAGGGGACTACGACCCATCGCGTCCCGCCGAAGGAGACTACGCGCCAGAAGACCCGGCGTACGACCCCTCCCGGCCTGCGGACGGAGAGTACGAGCAGCCTGAAGAAGGGCCGTACGACCCCTCGGGCCCCGCTGGCGGGGACTATGCTTCAGCGCCTGCCGAGGAGGAAGGCGTGGTCGAGGGAGGGTACGATGCGACCGCGCCAGAGGAGGGATACGACGCGCCGCGCGAAGATTCCGCACCGGCCAACGGCACGCCTGCGCCCGACGAGATTCCCGCCGACACGGGCGCCGAGCCCAAAGTCCCCCTGCCCGAGGGCCTCACGGACGACTCGCCCAGTGTGGCACACAACTACGACCTTGTGCGGCAGTGGCGCCACGGTGAGACAATGACGCTGTCCACAAACTTACATCAGACCCCTCTGATCAGGCACTCTTGTTGTGGCTGTTCAACTGGGCCGTCGACAGATCAGAGGCTGCGGATGCGCGTGCATGGTACGCCGCGCTCGCTGTTGACAATCCCACGGCCGTATGTCCATACTCTGGGTCGCATGTATCGCTGACCTCAGTCTGGGCCCATGCTTGCGCTCATAAATCTCGAGCTGTCCTTGTCCAACTTCAAGGAAGTCGAGGATCTCTTTTCAAAGGCCCTGAGCAGTGCAGACACACTCAAGGCTGCAGCTGACATCAACATATGGAGTGCGTCCTTCCTACTTCTGGGACTTGCGCTGACATCCAGAGGCTTACCTCCACTACATCCGGCGGCAGAACCCGACCGACGGGGCCGACGCCGAGGCTGCACGCACGACTGTTACGCAGGCGTACGAGTATGCGCTCAAAGAGTGTGGGGTGGACCGCGAGAGCGGCGAGATTTGGCAGGAGTACATCACGTATTTGGGCGAGAATAAGACGCGCAATCCCTGGGAGCAGCAGCAGATTTCAGACAACATCCGCAAGATCTACCAGCGCGCGGTCGCGATCCCGCTCAACAACGTCGAGGCATTGTGGAAGAACTATGACGCGTTCGAGAGCGCGCAGAGCAAGGTCGCTGCCAAGAAGTACCTTGCCGACCGCTCGCCCGCATACATGACGGCACGTACCGCGCTGCGCGAGTGCCGGCAGCACACCGACTCGCTGCCGCGGCCTGAGCTCCCCCCGTTCCCCAACTTTAGTGACGGCGAGCGCCGCGTCGTCGGTGCCTGGCGTAACTACATCAAGTGGGAGGAGGGCAACCCGCTGCAGAGCGACGACGCGAGCCTCGTCGTGCAGCGCACCGATTATGCGCTGCACAAGTGCATGGCACAGATGCGCCACTTCCCCGAGCTGTGGCACTATGCCGCGACATACCACCTGAACGCCGGGCGGGCGGACGAGGGTGCGGCGTACCTCCGGGCCGGCGTCGCCGCGTGCCCCAAGAGCTTCCTCCTCTCCTTTGCCCTCGCTGAGCTTGAGGAAGACCGCAAGAACCATGCCGAGTGCCACAAGATCTTCGAGGCGCTCATCTCGAGCGTCAACGCCGAGGTTGATGAGCTGCAGGCGAGCGTTGCGGCCGAGGTGGAGCGCGCGCGTGGACCCGAGATTCCAGCGCAGCCAGGGGAGATGGACGGCGAGGAGAGCGACATTGCGCGTATGGTGCGCGAGCGCGACGAGCGCGGCAAGCGTGTCCAGGAACGGCGTGGGCGCGACATTGACGCGGCCCGGACCGCCGCGGGCACCGCATGGGTCATGTACATGCGTTTCGCGCGGCGCTCCGAGGGCCTCAAGGCTGCGCGTCTAGTCTTCGGCAAGGCGCGCAAGTCGCCCCACATCACGTGGCACGTGTTCCAGGCTAGCGCACTCATGGAGTACTACAGCAACAAGGACTCGTCTGTCGCCGTGCGCATCTTCGAGCTCGGCGTGCGCCAGTTCTCCGACGAAGTCCCCTTCGTCATCGGCTACCTCGAGTTCCTGCTGAGCATCAACGATGACACGAACGCGCGCGCGCTCTTCGAGCGCTCCGCACTCAAAATCCCGCCCGCGCAAGCCCGCCCGCTCTGGGAGACCTGGGCCCGCTTCGAATACATGCACGGCGACCTGGCGGCCGTGCACAAGCTCGAGGCGCGCTGGGCGACCGCCTTCCCCTCCGACTCGCCGCTCAAGCGCTTCGCGCAGCGCCACACCTATGCGGGCGTCGACGAGATCGCGCTGCGCGACCTGGGCCTGCGCGCGCGCCAAGCCGGAGCGCCCGCCCTGGCTGCGCCAGCACGCACCGCCGCCCCCGTCCCGCCCGCTGCGCCCCGCCGCCCCCTGCCCCCACACATGGCCCGCCCCCCCGTCCCCCCCTTCCCGCCACGCACCGCCTCCCCCCTCCCCTCGTCGCCGGCGAAGCGCGACCGCTCCCCGCCCCGCTCGCCGCGCGCAGACGCCAAGCGCGCCCGCCCCGCCTCCCCGCCCCGTCGTTTCGGCCCGCCCGCCCCCGTCGCGGGCGGCCGCTCGCCCGTGCCCCCGCCGCGCGGCCGCGGCCCCCATCCCCCACCAGGCAGCGAGCGCGACCGCTCCGGCCTCCCCAAGGCTGTGTCGTGGTTCGTCGGGACGCTGCCGCCCGCCCGGTCGTTTGACGGGCCCGTCTTCCGCCCCGACGACATCATGGGCCTCTTCAGCAACATATCTCCCGCTGGCCTCGGCGTCGGCATCGGTGTCGGTGGCCCCGTGCCGCCGCGTCCGCCCATGCCGCCTGCGCGTCCGCCCGCGCGTTTCGCCCCGGGGCGTCGGTACTAGGCGATCATCTGTATTGCTGCATGCATCTGACTGGTATTGAGTGAGAGACATTGTAAGGTGACGAGTGTCGGCATCAAGACGCACGACCTCTGACCCAACACCATAGATCTAGGTGCCATGGAATGCTCGTGTTTGAGACCTAGACGTGTCCTGCTGCACCTGCATCATGCAATACATCACCTACTACTATCGCCAGCACTCGACGCGCCGCTGCAGCAGCCCTTGCATTTCCTCGGCGCCCATCTCGACGCCGATGCGCCGTGTGAGATTCTCCAGGGCGGCCGGCGCGCCCCACGCCGCCGCCATAGCCTGTGCGAAGCTCGCGCTCTCTCCGCCCCCGCCAGATGGGAGGGAGAGCACCGCCGCCATCTCCGCAAGCTTGGACCACGCCGCATCCGTCTTCGTGCCCGGAAGCGCGAGGCGCGCCGCCGCGCGCCAATCGCCCACCTCGGACGCGAGCGCGCGCCCGCCCGCCGCGGTAAACTTCGACCAGCCGGCATACACTGCGCGCTGGGCGATGTGGTTGACGAGATGCGACGTGATGCGGCGGTACACGCGCGCGAGCGCAGGGCGGGGCAGCGCGCCCGCGCACAGACGCAGCAGCGAGGTGTAGCTCGTCAGCGCGGAGACGAGGGAGCTCGAGGACTCGGTGTCGGGGTCGGGAGCGTCCGGCCCGTCTTCGAGCCCCACGTCCCACCGCCGCGTGAGGTGGTCGCGCAGGTCCGTCTCGACTTCGCTGCTGGCGAGCCGCACGACCATGTCTTCGGCGCGCGCGCGCAGCGCCGTGTATTTCTGCACGGTGCCTTCCCAGACGCTGGGCGGGGCGGGGTTGTCGGGCGCGAGGTCGGCGGACATTGCGACAAAGAGCTGGTGTAAGTAGCATCCGGGATGGACTCACGATGTCGTCGCTCCACGCTCGCAAGGCGGCCAGGACGTAGTCCGCGCTCACGTAGGCTTTGAGCAGGCGCTCAAGGCCCGCGGTGCCGGTCAAGCGCGAGTCGGGGGCTCTTTGTCCCAAGGCGCCTGGTACGGCGCGGACGAATGCGCTGGAGAGCGTCTCGAACGCCTCGAGAGAGCCCGCTACACGCGCGTGGTATGCTGCCAGGAGTGGGAGCTGGACGATTCTGACAAACGCGACGCGGCTCTCAAGGGATGGCAGCGGCGAGTAGCGATCTGTAATGCTTTCGAGCAGGGCGCGGACTTGTCGTGCCGACTCTGTGGCGGGGACAGTGAGGTCGTCTTCGTCGTCTCGTGTGTCGCTGATGATCCAGGCGGTGGGCGACGAGATGATCTCGTGGAGCTGTGTCTCGGCGAAGCGCTTTTCGCCAGCGAGCCACTGGTTGAACCAGTCGCCCTCGCCCAGGATCACGCTCGCGAGCCCGTCCCACTCCGCCTCGAGACCGCAGTATATTGAGGTGCGGGACAGGTCGAAGCCACCCTCTCGGACAGCGTCATCGAAGAGTACCGTTTGGTACACTGTGTGTGCGAGGAGTGCGGGATGGGAGACTAGGTGGGGCATGCGAGTGCGCAGGAACGTGAGGAGTATAGGGAAGAGTAGCATCGTGAGCTCAGCCTGGCGTCAGGTTTTGCTCCAGGCTTGGCTTACCGTGACGTCGACGCTGCCATACCCGCCCCGGGCTGTGAGGGGCTGGAGGTAGTCGGCAATGAAGCCTGCGTGCTCAAACACCATATCGGTAATGCTCGCAAACGCCCACTCAGGCTTATCGACACGGTTCGTGTTCCGTTTTCCCATGAAGTGGTACCGGAAGCGCAACTCTATGGGGCGTACCAGCGCCTGGATGGGGTACAGGCCGGCACCGCTGGCCCAAGCCGGCTCGCTCTGTGGTGTTGTGAGGCCGAGACGCTCGCCCTCGGCTTGCAGCGCCAAGAGGTCAGCGTAGGCGCGCTCAAACGCGCGCCTCTCGGCTGCTGGAACGGACGCGTATTCAACACGGAGCGGCCATTTGAGCGGCTCAGACGCGGATACGAGCGTGGCCGACATGAGATCCTTGAGCTGCGCCCAAGTATCGTCACGCACGGTGCGGAGCACGCGCCCGAGCGCCATGCCGCTGGGGAGTGTAGATTCGAGCTCGGCAACGCTCGAGTTAAGCCGGCGGAAGAGCGGGATGGCAGCGAGAGCAGAAGGCTTGTGGCCCGCCGGATCGAGGACTGTGTCGCTGTCATTAGTGGGTTGAGAGGCAGGAGCTCACCGCTGCACCAAGACACGCTCCAGCACGCTCGCCCAAGCGAGCGCGGCGCGGCTGCGCGCTATCACAGCGTGTATAGCCTCTACGCGTTCAAGAAGCGTGGGACCCCGCCGTTCCGTCTCCTCGTCATCGATGATCACCGAGCTGTCGAGCTCGGACATGAGCCGCCCCACCTCGTCCGAGAGGCTGTAGCGCTCGAGCGTGAGCGCCTGTGCGCGCTCAAGGACGCGGTTGAGTGCATCTTTTGCAGCGTCAATGGCGCCGGGCAGCGCGGCCTCGGCGGCCTCGAGTTTCGCTGTCGCATCGGCCTCCTGCGCGCGCCAATACTCCACGTCCTGGCTGAGTGTGCGACCGAGCTTGCTCGGCCCGGCGAGAGAGGAAAGGTTAGAATAGGTGCGGTCGAGGTAGGCGCGGACCTCGGTGTCGACCGCAGCTTTGGAGGGGCGGGTGGCCGCGCCACGGATCGCGGCGGCGAGGTCTGCCATGGTGTGTGGATGTGCTCGGTGCAGAGGCAGCCAGGAGCGTCATGACATCGATCGGGTGGAGGAAGGCCACGTGGTGTCCACCCTCCACTTGATTTTGAACCAGCCACGTCATTGTTGCCCAGCGTATCAATGTGTTGATCCCGCGCGACTGACTTGTAAACAACCCTCCACTCTCGGTGTCAACACTACCACATCCGCCCCAACAATCCCCCCAACAATCCCAAACAACCATGTCGCGCCTATCCGGGGGCGTCACGCCCGCCCATGCAGAGCTGTACGAGTCCACAGCGGAGTAAGTCACCCCTGCGCCTCATCTTATCCAGATTCCTGAAAGCCGCCGCGATCCCCACCTCGCTCTCGCTGCACGCCGTTGCGTTCCGCAAGCGCGCGATCGACGGCGCCGGCAAGACGGTCGACCTCGAGACACTCCTCGACCCGACACTTGTACAGAAGCGGCATGCAGAGCAGAAGGTGCGCCCTCCCGCGTCGGCGCTGACTGCAGCGCATCTTCCGCGACGTCAAGCACAAGTACATTGAGCAGGAGGCGAAGCGGGCGTTCCTGCACGCGATCACGGGCGACTCGCCCGAAGTCGTGCGCGACGGCGAGCAGGAGGAGCTGGGTGCGTTTCCGGTGGGCCCGCTGACGCCAGCGACACAGAACAAGGTCAAGAAGGCCAAGCTAAAGGCGACGAAGGAGGAAATCGCCGCGATGCGCGCCGAGGCGCTCACGCTGAGCCGCGCGAATGCTACTGGTGCGTCCATCCCATCTTCTGGCGGATTGCTATAAGCAATGCTAATCATAGAACACGCCCGCCTTACAGAAGAGACGGCTGAAATAGAGGCCTTGCACAAGAGCATCACGGACATGGAGCTCGAGCTCGCGCGGCTCAAGAGCACGTATCCGCCGGAGAAGGTATGTGCCCCTCTGAATTCGCTGACTCCAGCGCTTGACGACGGCCGAGGCGGACGCGCGCCTCGAGGCGCAGCAGGAGGAGCTGGAGAAGCTCACGGCGGACATTGCGGGCGCGGACGCGCGCGGCGCCGAGCTCCGCTCGGACCTCGGCCGGCGGAGCAAGGAGGTCGCGCGGCTGCAGCGCGAGCGTGAACGCGAGGAGGCGCGCGCGGCCGAGGTCCGCCGTCAGAGAGAGGCGGGCGGGGCGGGCGTGCGTGCCCACGAACTGGGGCGGTGGTACTCTGCCCGGCTGGCGGCCTATCGCAGCCTTATGGGGATCAAAGGAGCACGCGCCGTGTCCAAGACCGAGCTCGAGATCGAGTACGACGACGGCGCCACGCTGCAGCTCTACTTCGATGTCTTGGGGCGATTCGAGGATGCCGCTCTCAAGGGGCACGCCATGGAGCTTGCGGACCTTGTCGACGACGCCCGTGAACGCAACGACCCCGCGCGTCTCGTGTCCGCCGTCCTCGCCAACCTCCGGCCGCTCAAGGCCTGACCGGCCGACCTAATACTACCTGTAATCCCCTGTTGTTTTGATATCGGTGCATGCAAGAGTACAGTAACAGCCTCGATACTAATACAATCATAATCTGGTCATCTAGGAGGCGTAGAACTCTGCTCATTAGCTGGATTCTTTGCGATTGCAGCAACTCACTCTTGTTAATTTGGTGGATTAGTGTGGTAAGGTTAAATGCGGCCATGCCGTCAAACAGGTCGAGGCGGACGTTGTTGTCGAACTGCGCCTGTAGGAGATCCTCCATGCGCAGCTCCTCTCGTGGCAGGTCTTCTCCACCCGTGGGCAAGCGCATCTCGAGGCTGAACACGCCAACAGCGTTGGACGAGATGACAATGTCGATCTGGTCGAACTGGCGCGGGCTGAATTGGTTGACACTCAGCAGAATGCCGCGCTCGTATAGCACCTTGGCTGTGTACGCGTATGAGCCAAACTTCTCCTTCTTGTGCTTCCGCTGGTGCCAGTACTGCCGTGACATGAACGGCGTCTTCTTCTTCTGCTGTAGGTTGGCCATCGAGGTGTCGATGTAGTCGTGGTAGCTCTGGATCTGTTCCTCGAACTTTTGCCGCTTGTCTGAGAGGTTGGCGTGCGCGTCTGACATGGCACGTAGATCGACCTTGCGTTTCTGACGCAAGCGGTGCTTTTCGCGGATGTCACCGGCGATCGACACCAGCAGGCCCTGGAAATGGTCATCACGCGACAACCTGCCAGCGTCCGCGAGCGCCATACAGAACTCGACCGCGCGCGCCTTGACCTCATGGAATGGGAGCGAGCGGATGCTCTCGAGCTGGTACTCTGCCTCCACTGGGGTGGGCGGGAGGTCATGACGAGCAAGACGCGCCTTCTCCAGTGCAATGTCGCGATGGACCTCTTCAATCCACCGCTGCTCGTCCGCGGCATTGGGGTGTGTGATGAGCACCTCGAAGAGGTTCTTGCCCGTTTGGATGCGAAGGACGGCGAGAACATGCCGCTTAGCCTGGACCTCGAGCTCGCGTAACCGCGCAGCCTCGGGGTCTGTTGCTGGGCGTCAGTTCGACGAAATTCATCTGAACTCACGTTGCAACTGCGCAAGACGGTTGGTAAGGTGCACGCGCACCGTCTTGTTACTCTTATCATAGTCCAAGGGAGGTCCCTCAAGCTCGTCAAGAACACTCCGAATTGGGTCGTTCTTGTTGTTGGCCGTCTGCCATCAGAACATTGTCATATCGGAGTGACTTACCAGACTGGCAGAGTTGCGGATCAGAATACCCAGAAGACCATAGATGTCGTTGCGTGTGATGGAGATCGGCGTTGCCTCGGTCGTCGACTCGAGCAAGTCCTGCACCTGGAAGTCGACCTCGGCGACATCGAGTATCCAATCGCCCATGTTGTAGCCCTCAGCTCGGATGTACTCGTTGAGCGGGACCTGCACGAGGCGATCGCGCTTGGCATAGTCTTGGCCGGCCACATAGCCAAGTAGCGTCGCGATGTGCGACAGGTTGCGTCGCTGCACTGGGTTGACGCTTTCTACAATGTCGTACGTCTCCGGTGCCACGAGGGCAGGAAGGACGAACGGCATGATGACGGCCTTCGCGACGATGGGCCACAGCTCCGAGTCGTTGTGGTCGCTGTAACGCACACGGAGCGCGAAGAGTGCCTCGCGAGCGAGCAAGCGGATGGTGTACGGCATGGCAGCGGTCGACGCCATGATCTCCTTCGCAATGAAGTCGGTGAGCGCACGAAGCTCCTGGAGGTCTATTCGTTAGCGGCGCATTTGATATCCATCAATTACTCACGGTGAATGTAGATGGTGCGCGTCTCCGCATGGGTCTGGAGAATCTGGTCCGCCGTGAGGTCGCGAGGAAGTGGGCTCCGTATGCCCGTCAACGCCTCGTCGGCATTGATGAGCCGGTTGTACAGCTGCTGTCAGCTCCTTCGTCCCCGACCAACTTACATCAACAGGGTCCGTGGACAGATCAAGCTCATCTGACGAAATAATGCGGTTGATGTGCGCAGCCAGGGCGTTGTGCAGGAACGGCTTGAGAGCGGGCTTGGTATACTGCATCACGACCGGTGTGATCGTGAAGCGCGTGTTGGCGAGATCCTCAAGCGAGCGCGAGCGGAGGACCTGCTCGTGCATGCTGATCTGGCACAGCTTGTGGAAGAGGTACTCCTCGCGCCTGTCGTGCCCGAACCCAAAGAGAATGAGCGTGACGGCCTCGACGAGTCGGCAGTCCTTCTCGAGTGACTCGTCTCCCCCAAGCGTCCAGAGCAACCGGGAGATGTACTGTGGCTGGGTCTGGAGCGTAAAGAAAAGGTGCTCATACAGCTCGAGCTTGCGCTGACTCGCGCGGTCGAGGTGCACGCTGACAAAGGGGTCGCCGCCGCTGGGGTTGTGGAATACCTCCTCTTCGCCGCCACGCCTGCGTTTCGCGCGGGCCAAATCCTCAAACGACATCTTGTTCTTGAGAATAAGCGCAATCTTCGTGTCCAGCTCCTTGACTTCGGTGTCGAGCGTCTGGTTTGTGCGGACGAGCTCAATGACCTCCTTGCGCAAGGTGTCGATGCGGAGCTGGTCGCGGAAGTCGTTCTCAGTGTCGTCGAGCAGGTGCATGTAGTGCTGGATCGTAGGGACGTCCACGCCACCGCCGGTAATAAGGCGCTGGTACATCTGCCGCTGCGTGCGGCCGCGCCACATGGCCTGTACCTTGGTGATCTTGTCCTGGTTTTGGTAAAGATACAGGTGGCGCATCCAGAACCTGCGACGGCAGAGGTAGCCGCGGATGAGCGACTGCAGGAAGACTAGGGCTCCTTGCGTGTAGGGCTCGACCAGGTAGTCGCGCCACTCGCGGTACTCGCGGCGGGCGAGGAACCCGCGAGCGACAGCCTGGAAGCCAATGACGTCGGGCTGCACAAACTCGAGCTTCTTCTTCTGCTCCACCGTCTTGTGCTTTGCGAGCTTGGTGCGGAGGAAGGCCTGGAGGCCACCGACCGAGCCCGCCACCTCCACCTTCGCAAGCGCCTTCTGCATATTGTCATGCTGGCGCTTGGCAAGGCGGCCGCGTGCGAGGGCCTGCAAAGACGAGATGGAAGTGGTGAGCTTGACCGCCTCCTTGGTGAACACCTGCTTGCGCCGACGGGCGATCACGCCACGGGCAGTGGCCTGAATGGCGACGATGTAGTCGGTGGCGTCGTCCATCTTCTTCTCGCGAGCGCGCTGCTGTCGGCGAACGAGGGCACCGCGCAGGTGGCTCTGTAGCGATACGAAGGTGGAAGTGTGAGCCAGCACCACCTTCTGCTCTTTGGCAATCTTCGCGCGGGAAAGACGTCCACGCAGTAGAGCCTGAATGGCAGTGGCCATCTTGACGGTGCTTGGATGATGGACAGCCGCCTTGTTCTGTTTGAACCCGCGGCGGACAAGCTGGCCACGACCGTGGGACTGCAACGCTTCAAAGGCGTGGCGTCGGCGCGCGAGCTCCTTTTTGAAGTTGGCGCGACGCATGCGTGCGAGCTTTCCCCGTGCAGCCGCCTGCACGCGGATTATCGGGAGCTCGCAGCGCTTCACTTGCGCCACATAGGCAGTCCAGCTCCGCTGCGCCATGTGAGCCCGAGCGACAGCCTGCAGCTTTGTAGCCCAGACGCCGAGCTGGCGGTGAGTCCGATTCTGCGAGGCAGCAGCCTTGCGGGACATCTGACCACGAGCTTGCGCCTGAATACGAGCAATGATCGGGGCGGCGAGCTTGAGCTGAGCCTTCTTACGCGAGTCACGCTGACGCGCGAGGACACCGCGGAGGTGGCACTGCAGCTTGCGAATCGAGCCTTCACACTCGAGCAGCTCACGGTCGCGTTCTATCTTCAGCACAGACCAGACGAAACAACTCACTCTCATCCTCAGTCTCCTCCTCCTCCTCTGGTTCAGGCTCCTCCCAGCTCGCCTCTTGAGCGAGACTCTGGCCGACCTGTCCGAAATTTGGCATGGCGATGCCCTTGATACCCTTCTCGGTAGCCGCCAGCTGCTCGTCGGTAAACTGGAACTGGCCCACGAGGTTATTCATGCGCTCGGCTCGACCCAGGCGCGCGAGCAGGTGGCTGAGCACGTGAATGCTGAAGATGACCTTGGGGATGTTCTTGGCATTGTATAGGTCAGTAAGCTCGAACACGAACGTGTCCGGCATGCCGACAGTGCGCAGGAAGTTGATGAAGTAGTTGATGTTGTCGCTCTGGCGGAAGCGATGCTTGGCCTCCGTCCAAATACGCTTCACAATCTCCTCGCCCTGGAACACGCGCGCGAGCTTGGCCAGCACGACGCCGTCGCGTAGGCCTTGCTCCATTTCGGTGACGCCGAAGCCAAGCTCCTCGTCGAGGCAGCCTTCAATCCACTGCTGTGCCTCACCGACGTGGCAGAGATACTCGTATGCGGCGAGCTCGTGGCGTGTTCTATCCATCCAGTTGTTGTTCTGGAGAGCCAGGCGGCGCGAAGGCAGCGGAGCAGGCGCCATGGCCGCAGACGAGGCGGCGAGCGGCAGACGAGAAGACAGGCGCAGGCGGTTCGGCATTCCAGTTGCAGCGTCCTTGGAGGATGTGTCGGCGGCGCGAGCAGATGCCGCCCCGACGGCGCTCATGAGGCCCTTCATCTCCACACCTTGAACCTCAGCGCGCGGCGTAATGAAATTGAGCCCGGTCTTCGATGACTGCTTTCGTGGCGTCGTTGGGGGCCGCCCAGCGCGCTCCTGGTTCTGCAAGGCAGGCGACAGAGGTTGGCGCTCCTCGGACGTGGCGTAGCTGATAGCACGTTCAGAAGGCGCGTACGTGCTCGGTGCACGCTCTGAGGGAGCGTACGAGGAGGGCGGCGATGGGTACTCGACCACGGTGGAAGTGGAGAGCGTCCTGCTCCGAGGCGGCGTGTTCTCCTCGACCGACTCGGTGGTGGGTGCCATTGAGTTCATCGAGGTTCTTCGACTGCGAGATGATGAAGGAACGCGAGACATGCTCGGTCTGCGGTCGTCGCCATCCCAGCCCTGGTCTCCCGATACGATGCGGGGCAGGTGCTTGCCGAGCCGTCGCCTGTCACTTCCGAGTGATGGGATGCGGTTGCTCCGAGAAGGAACGATTCCCGCGGCAGCTCCCGCCGTCCAGCGGTTGGCTGTAGACGACACGGAGCCAGGCTTGGGAGGCCCCATCGGGGCACGGAAACCCAAGCCCAAAACCTTGGGCTTGCCGCCGGCAGGCGAGTCGGCCGCGCTGCGTTTAGACGGCGAATCTAGCGCTGCTGCCTTTGCGACGGAGAAGACATCGCCGCCCGTCGGGACGGGGCGTGGGTTCGACGGCGTCATGGCAGATTTGGGGAACGCGGTCCGCGCCGGCTCGGACCGCGGCGGATCCCTCAGACCTTGGTCCAGGCTGCGCACCTTGTGCAACACGGCGCTGCTGCGAGCGGGGGCTGGTGCCGGCTCAGGCCTGTTGAGTTGAGGCGCCGGCTGATCGATGCTCTGGACTCGCTTGAGTATGCTCCTGGCCTCGGAGCCTGGGATGACAACGGGTTTGGAGGTTTGCGGGGCGCTTGGTAGCTCGTTGATGCTCTTGACTTTGCGCAGGACCGCCGATTCCTTCTCAGATGATGAAACGCGGAAGGTGTCCTTCAGCTTGGGCTCCGTAGGCGTCTGGTCGATGCTCTGGATGCGCTTGTGTATGTGGCCCGTTTCCCGACCGGGGATGACGACCGGCTTGGAGGTCTGAACCGTTGCGGGCAGCTGATCGATGCTCTGGATCCTCTTGTGTATGTGGCCAGATTCTCGGCCCGGGATGACGACAGGCTTGGACGTTTGCACGACCTTGGGAGCGGTGTCGATGCTCTGCACGCGTCGGTGAATGTCGCCGGCATCGCGGCCTGGGATGACCACCGCCTTCGATGTCTGCGCGGACGTTTTGTGCAGGGAGTCCAGCCGGCGCAAGACTAACTTGTCATCCTTCGAGGGGATACGCGGGGTCTCTGCGACGGTTGAGGTCGCCGGCTGGTTGAGGGCCTGGATGCGGCTGAGCACGGAACCCTTCCGTCGCAAGGTAGGCTCCGTTGCGGCGGCTGGTGCAGAGCCCGGCTCAGCAGCAACCAGAGCGATGGGCGGCTCGTCTCGTGCAGGCCTGCTTTGTAGCGGTACCGGAGCGGCCTTGGGTGACGACTTCGGCGAGGACGACTCGATCATGGACACTGGTCGCAGGCGCCTCTCCGCGAACGACGGCGTCTTCGAGCTAGGAGACGATGTAGTCTCTACCGGAGCGCGAGGTGTTGACCTCAGTCGGTCGCGATGAGACAGCGTCGAGGTCGCTGGGGCCTCGGAAAGCTTCGATGGCAAAGTCCGTTCTGCAGTTGAAGTCTCGATCATCGACACCGGGCGCAGCTTGCGCTCGGCGAACGACGGAGGCCGAGCCTCAATCTGCGCAGGAGCGTCGACGGGAGGACGGGGGACAGACTTGAGCCGCTGGCGAGAGAAGGCGTCGGCGGGTGCACTTGTCGTTACGGGCTCTTCGGCGGGCTGGACGCGCTCGCGCGAGGGTGTGGTGGTCTCGGGGGCAAGGGTGGTCTCGGCTGTCGGCGTCTTGGGTGCCTGAGCGCGCTTGATGGATCGGAGCCGCTGGCGGGGAGGTGTCGCGACAGTCTGTTCCTCTTTGTCCTTGATCTCGAGCTTTGGCGTCGAGACATTGTTGGGAGGGGGCACGAGCTCGGGCTCGGACTTCTTGGGCAGGAGCCTGGACAGGCGCGGCGTCGACTTCATCATGCCCGACGAGTCGAGAATAGGCAGGGGCGGAAGGTCCAGCTCCTGTGCGACCGGAAGAGGCGGCAGCTCGATGTGTGGCTCGGGCACGGGAATGCCGGCTGCCAACTTGGCTTCGCGGCGGCGGAGGGCGTTGGCACGCGCCTCGGCGAGCGTCTCGGCCTGCGAGCGGTTGCTGCGCATCGTGGACGTACCGGTGTAGTCGTACGACAAGCCAGAGAATGAGGAGAGAGGCAGACGTGGCGGCAGGCCAAACTCGTCCAGCTCGGGCTTGGTCGCGGGCTCATCTGCGCCGGGGAAGTCGGTCGCGGCCGCCGGTGCGGCTGGAGCGGGCTCGTTGGTCGGGAGGGGCTTGAGCGGCGACGGCGCGGGCTTGAGAGGAGACGCAGGCGCCAGGCGCACTGGTGCTTCTCCGCCGCGGGAGAGCGGCGATGACGCGTGTGGCGCGTTCGGCGCGGCCTTGGGCTCGAGGAAGCTCCGCGGGCGGCGGGATACGGTCGGCGCATCCTCCGGCGCAGCGGCAGCCTCTATCTTGGCCTCCCACCGGCCGCGGACGTCGTTTATGGAGCTGCCGCGCGTGTTGTGGCTGAATCGGGCTCCGGACCCGGAGCGCCGCAAGCCTGTGACGCTGGGGTCTTCGCGGACGTTGTTGATGCGGGACATGGCGGAGGCGGGTGAGGAGTCGTTTGAGCTGCGCGGGAGGCGCGTATTATATGAGTAGATGGAGCTCGAGCCCTCTGGCGGAGGAGAGGGCGTGTTGTGTCGCTCCATGGTGGGTGCGATGTGATGGGGCGGGTGCGATGGAGGATGTGACGGCGCGTGTGTCGGATGTCGAGGAGTTGTCGAGAAGCTATGCTCTGATCATCTGAGACAGATGACTGGATGGGGACGGCGAGCGAGAGGCGATGTCGAGGTGTTGACGCCGGAGAGAGAGAGAGAGTCGAGTCGAGTTGGCGATATGAGACAACAAGGAAAAGAGGAGCGGGAAGGAAGGTGTCGACGGCGTGGGAGACAAACCGTGGCTTGTTTGTTGACGCTGTCCAAATGACAGTCGCGTTCTTCCCCTTGGACACGTGACAGACCCTGAATACCCGGCTTATTCTCTCCTCCCGTTTTACACTCCACGTGGGAATAATTTGCCACCCAGCGGAACTGAATTTCCAGAGGAGATTTTGAGCGGCGGCGTCCTGCCAGGCAGAGGCATCGCACGACCTTGTTGTTGCTCCTCATCCACCCCACTCAAGATGGGAAAACACGACAAGAAGTCAGGCAAGGGCCGTCTGGACAAGTTCTACCGGCTCGCGAAGGAGCAGGGCTACCGTGCGCGTTCGGCCTTGTGAGTCCTCCCGGTGGGCGCGCTGACAGATAGCAAGCTCATCCACTTGAACCGCAAGTATGACCTGCTGTCCAAGTCGCGGTGTGTGATCGACTTGTGTGCGGCGCCCGGCGGATGGCTGCAAGTGGCGGAGAAGTACATGCCGAAGGGGAGCTTGATTATCGGTGTCGACCTCGTGCCCATCAAGCCGCTGCCGCACACGATCACGTTCACGGCGGACATCACGACGCCGGCGTGCCGCAACGAGCTGCGCACGCACATGCACGACTGGAAGGCGGATTTGGTGCTGCACGACGGCGCGCCCAACGTCGGTGCTGCGTGGGTGCAGGACGCGTTCACGCAGAACGAGCTCGTGCTGCAGTCGCTCAAGCTGGCGTGCGAGTTCCTCAAGAAGGGCGGCAACTTTGTCACCAAAGTGTTCCGCTCGCAGGACTACAACTCGCTCCTGTGGGTCTTCTCCCAGCTCTTCCGGCACGTCGAGGCCACCAAGCCACCGTCGTCGCGTAATGTCTCGGCGGAGATTTTCGTCGTGTGCCGCGACTTCATTGCGCCCAAGCACATCGACCCCAAGTTCCTCGATCCGAAGCACGTGTTCAAGGACGTTGCGCCGCTCCCTGCGTCCATCACGGAGCCGGAGCAGGCGGGCGCGGCGACGGGCCAGTCGACTACACAGGCTGTCAACGCCGTCACCCGCCTCGTGAACAACCCGCACGCCGAGGCCAACGTCTACAACCCCGAGAAGAAGCGGCGCCAGCGCCAAGGATACGCCGACGGCGACTACACACTGTTCCACAAGGCGTCGGCGCACGACTACGTCTACGGAACGGATCCCATCCAGATCCTCGGCACGATGAACCAGATCGAGTTCTCGACGGACGAGGAGAAGGCGTGGCTCAAGAGCCGCCACACGACATCGGACGTGGTCGCCAACTGCGCCGACCTCAAGGTGCTCGGCAAGCGCGACTTTAAGGAGCTTATGAAGTGGCGTCTGGCGATCCGTCTCGAGATCGGCTTGGACGTCAAAGCCAAGGCGGCGGACGAGGCGACCGAGGAGGTCGACGTGCAGCCGATAGACGAGGAAGAGCAGATCACCGAGGAGGTGGGTTGTGGACCGAGCCCGCTGACATCCAGATCAAGCGCCTGCACGAGGAGAGGCTGTCGAAGCAGAAGCGCGACAAGCGGCGCAAGAACGAGATCAAGGCCAAGACGATGCAGAAGCTCAAGCTGGGCATGACGGCGCCCACCGATTTGGACATGGACGACCGCGAGCTGGCCGGTGAAGAGATGTTCGACTTGGGCGAGGGCGAGCGCGAGCTTGCGCGCGCCGGCGGGCGCAACCTGCGCGAGGTAGTGCAGGACGCGGACGGCATGTCCGAGTCGGAGGAGGAGGCTGCGGTCGAGGACGACGCGGACGACGAGGTGCTCTCGTCCGACGAGGAGCGGGAGCGGCGCACGGCCGCGCTCGAGGCCGGCCTCGACAGCATGTACGACGACTACCGCGAGCGCATGGCGGAGCGGGACGCAAAGTACAAGGTGAAGCAGCAGCGGCTGAAGGACCGGAACTTTGACGCGTGGCACGGCATCCGTGACGGGAGCGACAGCGAGGACGACGGCGTCGACAAGGGATACCGCGACCAGATGGTGCGCGTGCCCCGGCGCGGCGACAACGAGGAGGACGAGGAGTACGTGAGCGAGGACGGGGGGTGGGATGTAGTTGCGGCGCAGAAGGCGACGCTGGGCGAGGCGGACAGCGACGAGTCGAGCGACGATGACGACGACGACGCCAAGCCAAAGCGCAAGGTCAAGGCCAAGGTGACGATTCCCGCCGATGCGCGCCCCCTCGCCCCACGGCCGAAGGGGTTGATGACGACGTTGGCACCGGACGAGTCGCGCGCCAAGATGAGCCGCCAGGCGCAGGTGTGGTTCGACCAGGGCGTGTTCAAGGACGTGGGGGATCTGGCGGCGCTGGACGGCGACGACGAAGACTCTGACGAGGACGACGGCGACGGCGAAGACTCTGATGTGGAGATGGAGTCCGAGTCCGGGTCTGAAGCGGACTCCGAGTCCGAGACCGAGAGTCTCGAGTCGACGCTCGACGACGTCGACGCCGATGACGACGAGTTCGAAATCGTGCCGCAGGAAGTGGACGACGCGCCCGAATGGGACGTGGACGACGAAGACCAAGACGCGACGCTGCAAGCGCAGATCCAGCGCAAGGGCCTGCTGACGGCGGAGGCGCAGACGCTCGCCTCCAAGCTCGTGAACCGGGAGATCACGGCGTCGCAGCTCGTCGACCAAGGCTTCAACCGCCTGTCGACGTACAACAAAGACGGGCTGCCGGCGTGGTTCTTGGACGACGAGGCGAAGCACTACCGCCCCAACATCCCCGTGACGAAGGAGGCGATCGCGGCGCTGCGGGAGCGGCAGCGGGCGCTGGACGCGCGGCCGATCAAGAAGGTCGCCGAGGCCAAGATGCGCAAGAAGCGTGTGGCCGCGACGAGGATGGAGCGCGCGAAGAAGAAGGCTGCGGGCGTCATGGAGACCGAGGATCTCAACGACGGCGAAAAGGCGCGCGCCGTGTCCCGCCTCCTCCGCCGCGCGGCGAATACCAAGCGGCCGGAGAAGAAGGTTGTCGTGGCCCGCGGGTCGAATCGCGGCATCAAGGGCAGGCCGAAGGGCGTCAAGGGGAAATACAAGATTGTGGACGCGCGCATGCGCAAGGAGACGCGCGCACTCAAGCGCATCGCAAAGGAAAAGAAGAGGAGGTAGCGGTAGATGTAGAGATAGAGATTGCATGGATACCACTGGAGATGGCGAGCAAGACTACAACATGGGATATGATACAATGCTGGAGAGAGCTGGGAGACCGAGAGCCCGAGGCCGAGATGAACAGTCTAGAAACCAAAGGTGAGCTGGGAACGCGTAAAGACAGGCCTGAGGTCAGCTGTGTTCACACACGTCGCACTCACGGCTTCCACTTCAACGCCTCCGGGTCGATCGTGTACTTTGTCTTGGCGCGCGTCTTCTGGTACTGCTCGAGCACGGCGTCGGTGAGATGGATGATGTGCTGCCCCTTGTAGTACTTTATCATCTGGAGCGCCTGGCACGTGTGCATGATGTCGCCGTGCGTGATGGCTGTGCGGTGTGCGATTTCGTCGAGGCTGATCTCGTCCTCGCTCTCAAGGAGCAGCTCGACAATCTTCTCCTGCCAGTACGCGCGATAACTGAGCAATCCCAAATCTGAGAGCGGCTTCTCGGGCGAGCCGAGCTTGCCCTCGACCTTGGAGAGCTCGTACGAAAACTCGATGAGCACTTTGCCGTATCCCTTGCGCTGGTGCTGCGGCAGCGTGAGGATACACGCGACGTTGTAGCCCTCGGCGCTCTCCTTCTCTTTCGAAAAGTAGCCGATCAGGTGGTCGCCATACTCGTCTTTCACTGTCATGCAGTAGTAGAGGAAGGGGTCGACGTCGTAGTACAACGTCTTGTGGTCCAAGAAGCACTTGCTGAGCAAACACAGGTTGCGGCACCATGTGCGCTGCCGGCGTCCGTCGATCTCGAAGAATGATATGTTGCCGCTGCGGTAAATCTCGTTGCCCGGGGGGTGCTGCAGCGTGCACTTTGTGCGGTGACGCGTGAGCTGCGTGAGGCTCGGATAGAACTGGAGGCAGAACTCGCAAATGAACAGCTTGGGCAGGTGGGCGTACTCGGCTGGATAAGGCGAGAAATACCACGCCTCGACCTCGTTCTTGCCAATCTGGAGCTTGTTGAGGTTCTTGACGCGCGAGATTTCGCTGTGGCTCTGCGTCATTGAGCCCGACGTGCGCAGCTTCTCAATCTCCTGCTTCTTGGAGAAGACGGCCGGTCCCGCGGTCGGATCGGATGCTGCTACCGCCTCGCCGTCTTCCATAATCACGTCGCCGTCAGCGTCCTCGTCCTCGCCGTCCGCGTCCGCGTCGTCCGTGTCCGTCCCCGGCTCCTCGACCTTGCTCTTGCGCCCCTTGGTCGGCGCCTTGCCGACCTGGCTCGCGGCCTTGGTCGCAGCCTTCTTCAGCAGGCTCTTGGGCGTCGCTCCTCCCATCTTTGTGCCCCGCGGGCTCGCTGCGCCGCTCTTGCTCGGCGTCTTGCCCGTCTTCTGCTTCTTCGGCTCCTCCTTTGGCCGTGGCCACTCCATCTCCTTGTCCGTGATCAGGCGCGACCCGCCCACCCACTCGTCGAGACGCTTGTTGAACTCGACATAGTGGATGTAGTACTCTGTGTCGTCGCGCGGATCGGCTTGGGGGTCGTTCGGACCCGGCTTGGGCGCAAACGCCGACACGGGCTTGGGCCGCGTAGACAGCACCTCGGCCTTGCGGTGCTCCATGCCACCTCCGGGGAGGGGCTTGGCGACAAAGATCTTGACGCCGGGTATGACATCCTGGTGGTTAGCACGGCCGGAGGGAGCAAAGAACGCACAGCAAGGGAGTAGGATCCAGGAGGAGCGACCTGTGGTGCGGGGGACTCGCTCCCGGACCGCGCCGTCTTGGAGGGAGCCGGCGAGGCGCCCATGTTGTCTCGATTGGCCTCGAGTGTAGTGTGGGCGAAACGCGAGATCGGCACGGAATGGAACCAAATCGGGGGGGGGGGGGGGGGGGGGGCAGGGGCCGTATGGTGGGGCCTAAATTGCCACCCAGCGTCACTCGGCGTAGAGACCTCGATTCGGCGTCGTTCGACCTGCGGGATGTAGAGCTGAGCCGTGGGTATTCAATGCGCGCAATGTGAAAGCGGATTGATGCTGTGCGTTGACGTGAGAAAAGGTGTGAATGGGGAAGATGAGTGATGTTTGGGAGGTGAAAAGCTGCCTGCAGGAACGGACATCTGGCACATTCTCCGGTTGTTAGGGCGGAGGCATTTCTGAATGTGGCACGCCGCCCCATGAACTGGCTCGACTTGTCATGCTTTGATCTTTGATGCGGGGGCGCGGGGTGAGCAATTGCTCAAGGCCACGCGAGTACACAGTGCTAAGAGACCGGGACAAGGACTGTCGGGGAACGAGTGATGGAACAACTCTTTGTAATGGACTGCGAGTCACGGCAATGCTTCATGTCATGTGCACCACCACACCCGTTCATGGTAAACCTTGCGCGCGCCATCGTACTTTTGCATCCTCAACTCGGCTACTCCAACAAATCACTCGCTTCCCACTGTTACAATCTCTCTATAAAATCTCTCCAAGGGCAAAAACAAAAATAAAGGTTCGTGTGAAAGGCAGTGTACCCGCTCTAGTCCTTGAGGGCCATCGCAATGATGAGCTTGTGATAAGGAAGGCTAAAGTCAGTGTTAATGGATGCGATCGCTCACAGCTTGACAAAGTCCCACTCTTCTGTTTCACTCAGACTGTTGACAAAGGCTCGAATGCTCATGGTAATATCGCTGCGCTTCTTGCCGTGATACCGTGGCTACCGTCAGCGTGATTGTCCCTTTCCGCAAAACAACTCACGGGTGCGACCTTGTTAACGTATCGAATCACGTCCAGTCGCTGTGGATTCTTGTCACCCCAGAATGAGGGCAGAAGCTGGGGCTCACACTTTGCCAGGTCGAGGCGGTGGATGAGCGCACCATCATCAGAGGTCAGGATCTGCAAGACGCGAGAGGGTGCCATCCCGGACAGCCTCTCGAAGGTGAGCTCGCCAAGGTTAACACTGGCAAGAAGATCCGAAACCTCCTCAATCTTGTTCGAGGTTGTCGCCTTTGTGTTTTTGCCCTTGTCGGGCTTGCTCGACGACTTGGTCGGGCCCACCTTGACATGCGCCTGCTTAGACTCAACCTTGGTAGTCAAAGTACTTGGTCCAGCGTCTGCAGTCTCTGCGATGGCAGGGACAATCGACTTGTTGGTCGTAACAGCGAGCTTCAGTGGCTTGCTCTCGCCAGTAGCGCTGGCACCGGTGTTTTCACGAGTAAGATTAGAGGCTTGAGCAGCTGGCGAAAGGCCCGTCCCCTGCTCGCGACGTGGGTTGAGAGGCCGGTGGTGGGAAACCTTGATCCACTTGTCTCCAAGCTTGGTTCCGTCCATCGTTCTCTGGGCGTTATTGGCTGTAAGTTAGTTTACTGTCTTCAGCTGCAACCCACCGTCCTCAATGCAAGTGAAGTTGACGAAACCGAATCCGCGCGAGCGACCAGCAGCGTCACGCATGACCCTTGTTGACTTGATAGGACCGAAAAGTTCAAACACATGAACCAGGTAGGCCGAGTTGATATCCGAATCAAGGCCCTGCTGTTGAGCCACAACCAAAAAACATCAACTCACCCGAACAATGAGGTTGCACCGATCAATAAAGCCGGAAGTCGACGACGGGTCCTGGTGCGTTTCTTGGCGGGCTTTGTCACGAACATGTTGGACTACCTGGCCATCGTTGGTGATGAGACCTCCATCAACCTTGAACCACTGGGACTTTGAAGTGTTTCCATTGTTGTTCTTGAAGCCGCGCCCGTTGTTGCGGCGTAGGGGAACCGTCTCCCATGGAGGGGAGGGCAAGGGAAAACCACGGCTGAACGCACGATGCTGTGACCAAGGGGCGGGCTCAAACTCAGTAGGAGAGGTGTGGTCGTTGAGGTTGTTGTATGAGGGCACACAAATGTCCAGACAAGGGCGGCCAGCGTTTGCGCGATGCCACACACCGTCGTTCTGGGGAGGGGACTGTCCGTTCGGGAAATTGTTTATCTGTGGGCGCCCAAGGTTGAAGGGCGGCATATCGGGTTGGAAAAGCAAAGGCCGCTTGCCGGGAGACGGGGGCGTGAGAGGCAAAGCTTTTCCAATTGGTTGGCGAACCATACGAGGCATGGAGCTCGACGGGTGGCCTGCAAAAGACCAGCTCAACGGCGGCAAGTGGTGCAATGGACCGTCCTCCATGCGCTGCGGCGGAACATTGATTTGGGCAAGGTGGGGGGGAGTAATCGGAGGATGGGGAGGTGGGGCCATGTTTCCTTCAGGACCAGGTCCGGGTGGCCCAGTAATGTGGGTCTGTATATGAGCAGAAACTCCCTCGGGAACAGGCAAGAGGTGCGGAGGCGGAAGTCCAGTTGGCGCGGGGGTCGGGGGATGCCAGCCATCTCCCGGAATCTCCATCGGCGGCGGTGACCAGGGGGGATGGCCATGGGAAATAGGCTGCTGCCAAGAAGGTGGAGGGAGGTCCCATGGCCTTGGTGGCCAGACTGTTCCCTGTGGAATAAACGTTGGGTCTTTGACGACAGAGCTGGAGCAAGTCAGTTATTTTGTTCTTTTTACTCGTCATGGCACGCGGTGTCCTACTCACACATTAATTCCACACAAGAGGCCAGTAGCGTTCGTGTCACTTTCAAACTTGGCCGCCTCGTCCTCGTGCCAAAAGTGGATGACGGCCTTCCAGGGTATCACGGGCTTGATAGGGCCGTCCTTGTCGTAGCTGACTACGATCTTCTTGATGGAGCCCCAGGAACGCGCACTGTCCCAGACCTGGCCTTCAGTGAGGAGTTTGAGGACGGCGGTGTCGTCTACAGGGCGGATGATGCGGGGTGCCACATTAGTGCACGGCATGGGTGCACGGGGGTCCGTAAAGGGCGACATCTTCATGTGGAGCTGGCCTAGAAGATAAGGATGAACTTGGAGGATGGATAGAGCCTTCTCGGCTGAAAGGTTGTTAGCATGTGTCAACGAGCCTAAACCCACCCTGCATGCGCCCTTCAAAGGTGATGTGACCTTTCAAGTCAGTTTTATGCCAAGCAAGACGGGCGGCATCAAGTTGGCACTCACCATGTTTGGGCATCCAAGAGTAGTGGTCGTCTGGATAAATGCGGTCCAGTGGGTGAACTGCCGGCATGAGCGTAATCGAAAGGGGCCTGATGTTCTGCCGCTCGAGAATTTCGGCAATCTTGTTCTCGGTTTCGTTTTGTCCGTCATCATCGATGCAATGGATAAACAGAGTCGTCTGAGACTGAGGGTGAGTGAGGAGCGAGAGATATGGCTGCAGACTTACGACGAAGGGGTGAGGGCGAGGTGATGCTGAGGAGGAGCAAAGCTCATCAAGGGGTGGGGGTGGAACGCATGAAAGGTGAACAGGGGGCGGACCCATGGGAGAAGAGGGGGGCATCTCAATGCTGGAGGTGGTCATGGGCAGAGGGGCCATGGGCTCGAAACCGAGGGCCGAAGGCGGGGGGCCAGCTGGACTGTAGGAACCGCCACCAAGGGGGTGGTATGGCTTGAAGGGAGGTCCATGAATGCCGGGGGGGTACATGTGGCCGTCCCAGGGGGGAAAGGAGAGGGGGACAGTACCGGGCATAGACGAGGAAGCAGCATGGGGCATAGGAAGGGGAGGAGAGATGGGGTCCATAAATCCAGGCGGAGGTGGCGGTGGAAGAGGGTAGCGCAAGCGCATGGCTGGGTGGTGATCGTGGAACATGGGGGGGAGAAGATGAGGAGGAGGAGGAGGAGGAGGCGGAGGATTGTCAATGTGCATAAGATGGGGGGGCGGGGGGTGCATCATGTTGTGGTCGTTGAGGCCGCTGGGTTGGTTCATGGGGGTAAAGTTGTGGTTGAGGGGAGTCTGAGGGGGAGCAACAGACTCGATGCTAGCTAAAGAGTCTCTACGGTCACTGCCACTTCCACCACCACCACCGCCAAGGCCAAGGCCAGTCTGAATTTCGTGAGGGGGAGGGGGAGGGGGAGGAGGAGGAGGGGGTGGGAAGAAGGAATTGAATTGAGTGTAGAACATGTTGATGATTGATGAATTGATGTGTTGGGCGTCAAAGGGGGAGGGGAGGGGCGGGGAGGGGTATCGCAGTGATGGGTTGATGTCGTATGTGGCTGAGGATGAGCGATGGGGAGGGAGATGGGGAGGAGCGTACCGTTAGAGTGGATAGAGGGAACGATTGATAGCGAGGAGAGTGTGCAAGGGAGAGAGAGAGAGAGAGGGGTGGATTTGAATACAAGTGCGATGTGAGAGAGGAGTGTCACGGTGCAATCGTCTTTGGGGGGGAAAGTGAAGGAAAGAAGAGAGGAGAGCGAGGAGGAGAGAGAGAGAAAGAGAGAGTATATATAAGAGGAGGAGGAGGAGGCTAAGAGAGGAGGAGAGTGGACGATGTTGATCTTTGAATGTTTGTCGAGGGAGGGATTGAATCAACTGAATTGAGTGTTGCAAGCTGTGGGGCGATAGAGTGGTCAACCTTCCAATCCCCTTCCCCCTCCTCCTCGTGGCCTCGTGCTCCTTATACGCGAGGGAGCGAGTGGGTGGGACAGGTGTGTGGTGGCTGGAGGCAGGCCTGGAGAGAGGAGGAGGGAGAGAGGCCAGAGGTGAATGAGGAGAGGACGAGGATGAAGAAGAAGACGAGTAGTTCGAGTTCAAGATGGAGGTGCGATGTGGAGGCATCGATGTGGCTTCCCTCCTCTTCCCCGTCTGTATCAAGTTGCGCACAGACCTTTTCCCCTCGACCCCCTCGCCCCTCCCCCCCTCGTGCTCTCTGCTTCGAGCAGTGGCGCAGTGAGCAAAGGGCGTTGTTTTGATCGCGTGGCCGCACGAGCCTTGTTTCCCCTCGATCCCCTCGTCATTCCTCCTCCTCCTCCTCCTCCTCCTCCTCCATCCCGCCTTCACCCCCACCACCCCTTTTCTCATTCATGTCGGTCCCACCATCCACCATCCACCACCACCGTCGTCGTGCACGTCGTGTTGACTCACCCATCTCAATCTAGCTTCCCTCGACAAACCCACATGGTCAGACATGCCCGCCCCCCCCGCCCCCCCCGCCCATGCCGCCGCGGCCGCTGGTAATCTACAGTGCGCCTCCGCTGATCAGCTGGTCCAGTTGATTTGTAGACAGGCGCTAGCCGTGAGCCATGTCAGATGTCAGCTGTCAGCTGTCAGCTGTTAGCCCCTTCACACTAGTCCATGGCAATGCCGTCAAGCGTACTGTCAGCGTCTCACCACGAAACCAACATCAGCGCGCCCAGAGCAATACCACCTCTCCACCATCGGCTCCTTCTTGGCCATCAACTTCTTGCTATGGGTCACGATGCAGAAACGAGGGAGGGTCCTCCCTAAGCATCCGCATCGACTCTTCAGTACTTATATCCCCACAGCGCTGCAACGCGGCTCAAGATGAGCCAGCTGACGCAGTCATCTGACGCAGAGTCATCTGACAGCTGACATTGCTCTCCGCCTGGATCGCCGCACGACACCGTCATATGCCGCCCGCTGCCGCCGCCGCCGCCGCCGCCAGGCCGCCACTTGCCACCTGCCGCCATCGACCACGTGATCCGGGATCCCACGTGTCCGGGAATGACGGAATATCCGCGCTCCCGTATATCCAGCCATATCCATATCCATGACAAGGCATAGAGTTTCCAGCTGCTTGCACAAATGTCCATTAAAGTTTCCAGCTTTCCAGCGCCGCTGCTCGCGCAAACTGTTTGGGCGGCGGTTCTATGGAGGCTCAAAGCTAGCGCTTCACGGGTCACGACAGTAGTCCGCAATACGCGGCATGGCAGCCCGCCTCGCCCGGCTGATGGCTGATGGCATCATCGCTTGTCTCAGCTCTCCTCGAATACTGCCGTACAACAGGACGGCTTTCCGCTCATGCATGTCGGTATGGTTACCCCGTCGTTCCTGTCCTCCCGTCGCTGCCCCGCCGCCTCGCCGCCCCGCCGCCCCGCCCCGCCCGCCGCACAGCATCCACTTGCGCGTCGCTTCCTATCGCCGCTGCACGAACACTCGGTTAAGCTCGATCTCGCGATCGCGGTGGATTCCCCCCAACCCAAAGCCCTGTGGCTTCCATTGTGCCTTTCGTGGAGGCACAAGCCGTAGGTGGTCGATGGCGGCTGGCAGCTGGCAGCTGGCAATGCAGTCGCGGGATAGACGGGCGTTGTGGGACTAGGACGAGACCCATCCCGCATGCCCGGGCCCTTAGAGTTGATGTCGGCGCTGGATGCTGCGGCCCGGGTTGGGCGGCTGCTCGACGTACAGTAGGGCTCGACGTAGAGGACGCGAACAGGCAGGCAAGTACAGTGCAGTAGGAGCAGAGGAGGCGACACCAAAGTTGCAGAGGATGCCAACTCTACGCTAGCTCGAGGTGGCCGAAGAGTGAATGCAAAACGCGCAGGACGTCTGTGCGCCACCCAACTCTGCCGAATACACAGATCGACACTTTCCCCATTTGTACCCTATCCTCCCCTGAACCATCCCTGAGATTTACAGTGGCTCGGCCGGGGACCTAATTGACATAACAATTTCTATTCCAGGGAAGGTCAGTCAGACTCGTCTCTCCTCGTCACCACCATCCTCGGCGCCATCATCCTCTTCACATCCACTACTTTTTCTCCATCGGATCTCTCATCCCAACCACGGCCGCGGCCGACTCCCACCATGCCCCCACTGAACCGCTACCTCGGCCTCGTCCTCATCATCGCCATCGTCCTCGCCCTCCACTTCCTCTTCTTCAGCCCCTCCGCCCCCGACCTCAGCGTCATCATCCCCGCCACCACACGCCGGCCAGCGAGCTATGAACCAGGCTTCCCCCCCGGCGGCGGCCCGCCACAAGCCGTCAGCCTAGGTCCCCCCGTGCCCCCCGCCACGCACCACCCCATGGCGACGTTGAACGATGCCTCCCTCGCCCCCGACATGGACTATGACGAGCGCGGCTTCCTGAGCTACGATGCGGCAAAGCACACAAAACACCCCGTCGAGCTCCTCATCGAGCGCGGCAAGCGCACAGTCGCCGCCATCGAGGCCCGCCTCGCCGCCGTCAACTCCCTCCAAGCCGCTGTGGCCGACTACAAGGCCGCATACGGCATGGCGCCCCCGCGCGGCTTCGACGCATGGTGCGCGCTGTTTCGTATCGCCACGCTCACTCCAGGTTCAAGTACACGCAAAGCGCCAAAACAGTCGGCGCCGCGTCCATGCTTTCCATGGCCCAGAAGCCGTTTGTGCAATACCTCTCTATCCCGGCGCCCGAGCTGCGCCGGCGCATCGAAAACGAGCGCGACAAGGAGCCCATGTTCGCCCTCGAGTTTGTGCCAAACGGCGAGGGCGACTACGGCACCGAGTGCGATGGCGAGCCAGACTGGTTCCCAGAGGATTATCATAAACGCGGCCGCGGCCGCGTCAAGGTCCGCGGGCCGTTGGCGTGGAAGTTCCGCTGCAAGTGAGCTCTCCGCAGGCATCGCTGACGACAGCAACACGCTCTCCCTTTTGCTTCCTGTACTCAAGCACCTCCCAGACGAGTTCTTTACCATGTCGCCGCCCGTCACGATCGTGTTCAACACGGACGACGGGCCACGAGGGCAAGTCCAGTGAGTGACCCAAAGGAACGAGGGATGCCACAGCCAGCACTAACGCTTCAGCCACGACTTCCAGACCCGCGCGGAAAGTATGGGCAAAGTACTCAAGACGTGGTCGCCGCAACAGCTCGAGGCGGCGGAGAACGCTATGCGCTGGACAACCGGGTGGCAGTGGGCATGTCCGGAAGACAGCCCGCTGAAGCGCGCCGAAGTGGACATTGTGCTCAACGACGCGCCGCTGCACCAGACCTCGGTCAATCGCAAAGACTTTGTCGCCGACTACAACATGGCCATGGACGTGTGCTACAACCCGGAGCTGCGGGAACTTGTGCGTGTCCCAACCCACGCCGTCGCTGACATCAGCAATCCGCCGCGCTTCTGGACATCCGCTTCGCAAACGTCCCGCTCACGCCGTACGTCTCGCAGTGCCGCACACTACGCAACTCGGACATTGTCGGCGTGCCGCTCGACGGCGCATGGGACGAAACGCAGTTCATCCCATGGACGGAGAAGAAGCCGATGGTGTTCTGGCGCGGCACGGCAACGGGGGTGTTCCACGACCTGCGGCACCCGTGGCACAAGTCGCAGCGCGAGCGGCTGCACGTGTTCGCGAACAACATGTCGGACGCGCAAGTGCCTGTGCTCGTGGACGCGGGCACGGGGGTGAAGACGGCGCACTTTCGCGTCAAGGACATGACCGCGCGCTGGTTCGACATCGGGCTCGCGGGCGGGCCGGTGCAGTGCGACGAAGCGGACGGGTCGTGTGCGCGTCTCGCGCAGGCGTTCAAGTGGCGCGAGTATGTCAACAAGGAGGAAAGCGTCGCGAACAAGTTTGTCATCGACGTAGATGGGAACGCGTGGAGCTCGCGCTTCCGCCGCCTCCTCAGCTCGAACAACGTGGTCCTCAAGGCGTCAATGTATCCCGAGTGGCTCAGCCACCTCCTTGTGCCGTGGTACCACTACGTGCCGATCCGTGCGGACTATGCGGATATCTAGTGAGTGCGGGGCCGTGGGTTTTTGCGTCACGTCACAGCCCAGGCCTCGGCCTGCGGTCTCGGCCTTGCTGACCCCAGCGACATTATGGCCTTTTTCGAAGGCGCGCCCGACGGATCTAGCAAAGGCCGCGACGACCTCGCACAAGACATCGCCGCACAAGCGCTGCACCTCACGAAAACGCGCTGGCGCGACGAAGACATGGCGTCGTTCATGCTCCTCATGATGCTCGAGTACTGGCGCATGGTGCACGACGACCGCGAGGCCGGCTCGTTCCGCCTCGGCCGCATGCCCGCGGACGTGTAGACTGATTTGGGCTCGTTGTTCTATTATTGTATGCATTATTGTTGGCCACGCGCCAGATCGCCAAGCGGCGACGGCGGTGGGGGTGGGGGTGGTGAGTGGCCGGTGCCTGATCGCCCGGCCACCCAGCGGCCACCAGAGGGAAGTGGTACACGACCAGCTCGACACTGCCCATCCCATCACTCATGGCCGTCCGCATCTCGTACAACGCCCTCCGCGCGGACCCCGCGTCGCTCAAAGACGCGCTCCAAGCCGGCCTCGGCAGCCAGCCCGGCGCCCTCGGCATCGTGCTCATCGAGGGTGCGTCCTCGTCTTCCCCGCTGACACCAGACCTCCCGGACTCGTACCCGGCGCTGCGCACCCGCCTGCTGCGGCACGCGGCGGCGCTCGCGGCGCTCCCCGAGCCCGCGAAACGACGCCTCGAGTCGCCCGAGACGACCTACTCGTTCGGCTGGAGCCACGGGAAAGAGGTGATGAACGGGGTGGGTCTCCTGTCTCCTCCCCACTTCCTCCCCGACTGACACCAGCGCCCCGACACGGCCAAAGGCAGCTTCTACGCCAACCCCCTCACGGACCGCGCGTGCGTGAGCGCGCCCAAGCGCGCGCGCTACCCCGAGTACTTTGCGGACAACATCTGGCCGGACGCGGCCTTCGCCGCGGCGTTCAAAGCGCTGGGCGCGCTCGTCGCGCACGTCGGCATCGCGCTCGCGGACGCGTGCGACGCCACGGGCTTGGCCCCCCGCCCCATCGCGCCGCTGATCAAGGCGAGCCAGTGCCACAAAGCCCGGCTGCTGCACTACTTCCCCGCGCCGGCGCGCGGGGGCGACGACGCGTGCGGCACGCACATCGACCATTCGCTCCTCACCGCGCTGTGTATGTCGCGTGCCGCGCCGCGCCGCCGCAGCTGACCCCAGGCTCCGCGCTGTACCTCCAGCCCCGGGGGGGAGAACTCGTCCCTGTCCCCCCGCCGTCGGCGGACGCCGGGCTGTGGATATATCCCCGCGGCAGCGCGCACGCCGTCAAGGTCCAGATCCCCGCGGACTGTCTTGGTGAGTTTGCGCGAGCCGCACTGACCCAGCCTTCCAGACGGGCGAGGCGTTACAGGTCCTCTCGGAAGGCAGGCTCGCGGCTACCCCGCACTACGTGTCGGGCGGGACGGGGAGCACCGACGTCAGCCGCGAGACGTTCGCCTTCTTCCTCCAGTACGTCGCCTGTCTGCTCCGCTGACCCAGACCCGACGTCGACGACGTGATCAGCGCGCAGGGCGAGACATTTGGCCAGTTCACCAAACGCGTCCTCGCGCGCCACTACAGCGCACCTGCGTAATACGTAGCGTGACTGATGCATATGGGTTGTATTTTGTGTCCTTGATCTTCGCTCGTCCCACCTCCTCTGTCCCTCTCGTCTCCTCCGCTCCCTAGTCTCACTCAGTCCTCGCTCACGTCGCCCAGCTCAAACATGCCCAACCGGTCCACCTTGGCGCCCTCGCTCGCCTGCTGGATCTTCTTCACCACCTGGGGATACGCGCCGAGGTATCTAAGCCCCTTGTCGAGCGTCGCGAGCCCCTCGCGCACCATATCCGCGTTGAGGCACGCGAGCGGGTCCTCGGCCGCATGCGGGTCCGCGGGATCGATGAGGCGGAGGTGCGCGAGATTGCCCTCGCGCTGGTCGACGTTGGCGACGAGCTTGCGCCCGATCGTGAGGTCGCCGAAGCGGCGCCACGCTTCGGCGCCGTACTCGCTCTCCCGCGGCGGGAGCTTGACGAACGACAGGCGCGCCTCCTTCGCCTGTCCCGGCAGCGCCTTGAACTTTGGGTCGAGCGGGCGGATGCGCGCGAACGGCATCGTCTCCTCGTTCCCGTAGTCGATGAAGTGGACATGCGCGTCCTTCTTGATCCCCGACGCGCGCTTCACGCGCGCGCGGTACCATGTGTTGTCTTCCGAGAACTTGGCGGATACGAGCTCGCCCGTCTTCGGCGTCCAGCCGGCCGGCGCAGCGTTCGCCTGGTTCCGGTGGAACAGACTAAAGTCGGACATGAGGCGCTCGAGCGCGGCAGAGTTCGCCTCGTCCAGCTCCTGGTACGAGAACGCGAAGGGGTCCGACTCGCGCACGCTCGACACGCACACGTCGAGGTACTGCGGCGGGAGGGCGGCGTCGTTGGCCGCAGGCGCGACCTCCTCTTCGCCGTCAAAGTCGGCCCAGAGCTGGCGTCAGAGGAGCACACTCAGCCACTCACGTTCTTGCGCTCCTTCTTCGCCGCCTCTTCCGCCGCGAGCAGGTCGGCGCCGTACGGCAGGTTGCGCGCGCTCGGCTCGTGCACGCTCGCGAGGCCGTTGCGCACCAGGTCCACCGCGACGTTGTTGTTCCCGATAAACATGCCGCCGATGAACCCGCCCTGCTTGTCCGTGCTGTCAAACGTCACCTCGACGTCGCGCTGCATCGTGCGCGACACAAACCGGTGCGCCTCGTTGCCGTACGGCTCGCTCTTCTCGTTCGGGTTGCGCGCCGTCCGCGGCGCCCGGATTCCAGCAAGCACAAACGTGATCTTGGCGTTCTCCTTGGGGAGGAGCAGCTTGAAGCGCGAGCCCGCAGAGACAAAGTCAACCACGGCCGCGTGCTTCCCGTGCCGCTTCCACGAGGGGAGGTACTGCGAGGCGCGGGAGTGGTTCTCGCTCGCATCCACAATGCGTGGGAGCGACACCTCCTTCGGCGAGTGCAGCCCCTTGGTCTCGCCGGCCGCGGTCTGCTCAGCCAGCACGAGCTTGTCAAACTCCATGCTGCGGTCCTCGTCGTCGCGGCGGTGGCGCAGCACAGTCGCAAGGCCCTTCTCTATGAGCTGCTCCGCGACGTTGTTCTGGTTCCCGCCGTACTTGATCGTGACGCACTCGCGCTCGTCGTACTCGCCGTCTTTGGGCTTGACGTAGTCGACGTGCACGTTCACGACCTTGCCGACGAGGCGCTTGCGAAGGAACTCCTTGGCTTCGGCCGCATAGTAAGCGTTCTTGGCGTCGGCGCCACGAGGTCCGCGCACCGAGGCGAGCTGCACGCGCCGGTCTTTGGTCGGCGAGTCACCCTTTGCGACAATCGACAGCTGGTCAGGACCCCAGATCCGGACGACGGTGGCCTCAAACGACTGGCCCTTTGTCGTGCTGGCCGGAGCGGCGGCACCACCAGCACCGTTCGCTGCCTTGGTGGCACCATAGCCTTCCCACAACCCCACGCGGCGCTCCTTGGCAGACTTCTCAGCCGCGCGGAGCTTTTCAAGGCCGCCGTGTGCGGCGAGGATTCCAGCGTGCCACTTTTGTTAGCTACGAAGAGCGCCTTCTGACTCACGTCAATGACCTTGGCAAGGCCAGCAGAGGTAAGGAACTCGGCAATGTTGCCGTTGGGGTGGATTCTGCTGTCAGTCTGCGTTTGACCGACATACTCACGCCTGGCCGATTATGAAGCTCGCGCCCTGGGAGAGAGAAGGGAGCCCGCTGCTCTCGGTCTGGAAGGGAGCCGAGTTGAGCGACACGGGCGCGGACAGCAGGCGGACCTTGATGCGGCGCTGGAGCAGGCGTGCCTCGGTGAAGAACTTGGCCTCCTCGCCCCACGGCTCAGCGGCCTGCGTCTCACCGTCGCGCGTGACGCTAGCGCGCGGGCTCTTGGCGCCGGCAGTAACGAGGTTGATGAGCTGGTGGTTGTTGTCGTCAAGGAGCAAACGCACACGCAGCTGCGTGCCGTCGCGGACCTGCTCAACAATAGCGTCGATCTCGCCAGAGTGCTCGGCAATGAAGGCGTGCGGGTCGGCCGGCATGGCGAACGCGACAGTGAGCTGGTCGGGCTGAGCACCCCACAGACCGCGCGTCTCAGCCTGCGCGCGCCCTTCTGCCTCCTTCAGTGCCTCGGGCGCGTTGTCGCGCGCCTTTGCCCAACCATTCTCGACGACAAGTGTCGCGACATCCTGGGGCCGCTTGCCCGGTCCGGGCGGGGCTGAGAGGACAGTTGCGAACTCGCCCCCGTTAGGGAGCGTGTGCGTCACAGTGTACGCAACCTCCTTGCCGACGAGGTGGGAGCGGAGGAACTCGCGCGCCTGAAAGGCGAAGGGCTCATCGTCGCGGGACGCAGTGCCGATGCGCGGGGCCGATGTGCCAGCGAGGTGGAGAACGCTGGCTTCAGCTCATGCCAAATGGGCTGCTTACCGCTCCTTGGCGGGCTGACCACGAGCGGGCGCCTCTTTGGGACGCACGATCACCGTGTCGCCAGAGAGCACGGCTGGAGGTTAGCATGGTACGAGGGGAAGACAGTTAGGGCCGGGGTTGGACGTGGAGGCTGGAGGCAGGCCACCCCCGCTCAGCACTCACACTTAACGATCTGTCTGTCAGCTCGGTCGCTGCGCTCTAGCTAGCCACTAGACTCACCGCGCGGGTAGACATGATGATGAGAATGGAGTGGGAGGGAGTGAAGAGAGACGAGTTGGAAGGTGCTGGCAGATGGTCGAGTGACACGCGTGCTGCCCTCATTCTCAGGCACCCGTCGATGCCGGCGGGTGGTGTCGATGGAGTATTAGCATTGAGTATTAGAACAGATTAAACAAATAGGATGAGCCAAATAGTCCTGATCGCCCAAAAGTGGAGGTGGAGGTGGAGGCGATCGAGTCGTGTGCAGCACGCCATTGACGCTCCGTCCATCATCTTTGTCGTCTCCATCATCTCTTTCATCTCCTTCGATATCGCCACTTCTCTTTGTATCTCATCAAGCCTCATCCGTGTCTTAAAATCAACTCCTGGTTCTCTCTAAATCTCATCATTGAGCCTTGAATCGCTTTCGCCACCACGCCGACATGTGCCGCTTCGTAAGTTGCGCCCAACGGTCGCCCCAACTCATACAGATCGTGTACAAGGGCGCCGAGCCGATCCAAGTCTCGCATCTGGTTACGCGCCCCCGGCACAGCATCACCAACCAGGCATTTGAGAGCAAGCTGCGCTTCCCTTCTTCCCGGCCCATGAACGTAAGCTAATCACACTACTCTCACACTGACCGAAGGCGGATGGCTTTGGGATCGGGTGGTACGACCCCATCCTTGCGGAGGTGCCCGTGCACAGCGATAGCGCGCCTGCAGTAACGCCGGCGTCAGTGTCACCGCCCCCGGCTGTTCCGGGCCCTTCTCTCCCTTCCATGCTGCGGACTGGTACGCCTGCTCCCGCCTCCCCGCTTGTCCCGATAGACGGTGCCGTAATTCCGCCAGAAAGCGAAACGGAGGAGATTGCAGAGGAGTCTACACGGGCGCGTGAAGTTGCAAAGCTGCGCGAGGAGGAGCGGGAGCACGAAATCGAGAAGCCGTGCATATTCAAGAGTATCTCTCCGGTGAGCTTTGACGGATTGAGAGAGCTGACGACAGGCGTGGAGTAATGCCAACCTCACTCGTCTAGCGGAGAAGCTGCGGAGCCATCTCGTGTTCGCCCACGTACGCGCGTCCACTATGGCTGGCGCGCCAAGTGAGGACAACTGCCACCCGTGGATTTTTGACAGGTTGATGGTGCGTTTTTCTGCCGAGCCCGCTGACATCAGTGGATGCACAACGGCGAGATTAGCGATTTCCCAAAGATTAAGCGCGCACTGCAGGCCAGTCTGCCTGAGGAGCTCTTCCTCTATCCCTCAGGCTACACCGACTCGGAGTGGGCCTTCATGGTGTTCCTTTCAATGGTGAGCTACCCCATTGCTTGTGGTCTGACGCCAGCTCAAGGACCCGCACGCGCGCAGTTTTACGCATGTGGAGCTCCGCGAGGCAATGATGAAGACGATTCAGTTTATCAACAAGCTCTGCAAGGACGCAGGTGTCGTGAGTGTCTAGTTGGTCCTGGGGTTGACAGCAGTCGGGGCCAAGCCTTATGAACTACGTCGTAACGGACGGACACACGGTCGTGGCGACGCGTTACATCAGCAGCCGGACGCAGGAGGCATCGTCCCTCTTCTTCTCGAGCGGAACCAGCTTTGACGAGTACGAGCCCAACGCGGGCTTGTATCGCATGACCAAGGCGGACAAGCGCGAGCGCATCATCATGATCGCGAGCGAGCCGCTCACGTTCGAGCGAGCCGACTGGGTCGAGGTCAAGACCAACATGATGATTGTCATCACGCCAAAGGTAGGATTGAGCGGGAGTTGGGAGTGGTGAGGTGGTTGCTCAGCAGGCTTTGGCTTACCCACCGCATCCACAAACAACTCGTGACTGTTCAGCACTGACCGCAGATGAACCTCCTCCAGATCCCCATCATTGACGAATACTGGGTCGCACCGCAGGACCCGGCGAGCCACGCTCGCTCACCCGATCTCGCAATCCAGCTCGGCTTCGGGCACGGCTTCGCATACCACAACGTGGCAGCGACAGCCTAGTTATCACACCTATCATCTTTCTCTGTACCACTTGTCCATCTGTATGCATGTTCCTACTACCCCAGCTGAAATCACGCTACATCCTAGCGGGGGGAATCAACTTTGCCAGCTCGGCGGGAATCAGGGCCGGCGCGCGGAACGACTAACGTTACTGTCGATCACCCACCCTGCAGAAAGCATGTTCCGGTGTTCCAGTGAAGCCCTGCAACATTGAGAACTCGCCGCTCGTGACGTGGTCATACCAAGTACCTAGACAGCCGTACGGCATGCATAATACACTCTACTCTGACACTACACGCCTACGCGGCCATCAAGACGCGCGTAGCGGCCGGCTTCCACTCCTCCTCGACGCGCTCCTCGTCGGGCACCGTGCCGTGCCCATTCGCGTCCCCATTAGGCCTCACCTTGCCGTCCTCGCTCGTGAGATCCCACACCTCGCCGTCTCCCTTCTCCCCATCCTTTCCCTTCTCCGCCTTCGCCTTCTCCCTCCGAGGCTCCGGCAGCGCCGGCAGGCTCTTGTTCGTCGCCTCGGCGCTGAGCTTCTTGCGCCGGCTGGAGCGCGACGCGCTCGACCCCTCGCTCGGCGGCGGCGGGGCGCGGCGCGCAACCTTGTCGCTCCACCGGCCCATCGGCGCGCCGCCGAGGAGCCACGCGGCGACGCGGTCCGTGTCCTCTGACCGGGGGACGCCGAGCTGGCTCAGAATCGCGTCGAGGAGGAGCTGGCACTCGCGCGCCGTCGTCGCGTGGTCGAGCAGGTGGCGCAGCGGCGTGAGGTCCGCGAGCGCGACGTAGCCCTCGGGCAGGCGTTGGTCGGCCTGGTCCGAGTCGAGGGAGCGCACGGAAGCCTTGGGCGAGTTCGAGGGCAGCGGGAGGGGGAGGGCGCGCGGCGAGCCGCGAGGGGAGGAGGCGGGCGAGCGCGGGGGCAGGGAGCGGCGCTCAAGTACCGGCGAGGCGGAGTGGCGCGTGCCGAGCGAGTGCACGGAGGGCGCACCGTTCGATACCGCGTCCCCCTGGAGTTCCGCGACGCGCTCGTGACGCAGCTGCCGCGCGGGCGCGGTCACGCTGCGAGGCTTCTCGGGGCGCAGAGGCTGCGCCGAAGCTTGCGAGTAGATCGTCGAGGGCCGGGAGCGGATTGAGCCATTCAGCGTCGCAAGGGCCGCCTCAGGCGTGCCCTCTCGTGCGGATGTGAACTCGTCCTCTGTCATCAAGCCGTCGCTGTGCGCTATGCTCGGCAGGGCGCCCATTCCAAGACCTAGGCCGACACCGGGTGAGCGCAAGCTGTCCGCGTCCGACTGCTTCTCGCTTCCCTCGTCGTTCTCCGGCAGCGGCGAGCTCACGCTCAAAGGCGTGCTCTTGCGTCTCGTCAACTTCTGTTCGCCGTGCCCGACCTGCGCCGCCCACTTGCGCACGATCGACGCCCTCCGCAGCATTTCGCGCGGCGTGGCGGTCGGGGCTAGCGGGGGCTCGACGTTGCGCGCGCTCTGCGCCCGAGGCTGGCCGCCCGGTGTTTGCCCGTGCAGGGTTGACACTGATCCAACCGACGAGTGGCTCTTCTGTGATCGCAGCCCCGTGGAGCCGTCGCGCGTGTGCGATGGCGGAAGGAGTGTGGGCGACTGCAACGAGCTGTTGTCTGGGTAAGACCGGAGGGTCTGGACAGACGGCGACGGCAGCAGGGTGCGCTCTGCCCACGACTTGAAAGAGGTATCCTCATCCTTTGGCTCCTTGCGTCGTGTCGAGCTCATCCGCGACATGATGTTCTTGAAGCGGCCCGAGCGCGACGACGGTTGCGGTGGAGAGATGGGCCTCGTAAAGTCGGGCGCAGTGGTGATTGGGGGCGGTGCTGTTGTGGAAAGAAAGTGGGCGAGTTCACGCGTCTCCGGTCGCATCGTCAGGCGATCAGACTTGGACCGCTGACCGCTGAACATCTCGCCGTTGACGTTGACCTCGGTCTCGACGATACCACCCTCGCTGGCACTACGCTGTGTCCGCTGCGATGGCGCCGACTCGGACACTAGAGTGGGCGAGGCGTCAGTTTCTGAATCAACATGTTCAGCCTGTGGGATGGGCGAGCCAAGAATAACTGCGGGCACGGTGCGCGCCTGAGTCCGTGGGGACAGAACGCGCGGTTCTGACTTGAGGAGCTCGACGACGGACGGCCGATGGAAATCGAGGGCATCGTCCTCGTCCTTCTCCTCTATTGTCGGCCCTCTCGGCATGAGCTTGGTCTGCTGTGAAGACCAGCTACGGCCCGCTGCTGCTCGGTAGCCGCTGACGCGCGAGTCGGTAGTGCTGGCCTGGGTGGACATGGAAAGCAGCGACGACTCGCTCGACGACATGGGAGCCACAGACAAGTGATCACTTGCCCTTCCGCTGTCCTTCCGTTGCGGCGACGTGTTGGGCGACGTCTTCTGGCGTAAGCGGTGCGAAAGACAAATCCTTGTATGCAGGTGCAGGTCCTTTTGCACCTCGCCTCTGCTACGTACCTCGAAAGTACTGAAGCGGCTTGGCGTGAGGCTCACGCGCATTGTTTCTCCAGAGCGCAGGATGGCGTCAAAGTCGTCTTCAGCGGATTTTTCCGCTGCTGTTGATGCTGCTGGTGAATGCTTGACGGTGTGTTCGTCTTCTGTTGAAGGTTGCCAAGCGCTGAGGATGGACGAGGCTCTCTTGTGGTGGTTGGCAGCCGCGGGAACAGCTTTGGCGGCGTTGATGACGCTCTTGTAGAACTGCTCACTTGCTGGCCGTTGAGAGTGGTTACTGGGGAGTCGTGGGTGGTGTAGAGAGGGAGGTTGTTCAACGTTGGAGGAGACAAGAGACGACTGAGAGACGTATGGTGACTCGTGGGGTGACGAACGCGTGACACCCATACTGGATGCAGAGCGCGGGCCGCCACGCTTGGGCCTCGTAGAACTTCGTGCGTCGTTTTCAATCTGCGCTCTCGCTGCACCATGTCAGCACCACCACTCTTCAGCACTTTGGTCCGAGCGCAGAGGGAGGTGGGCGAGGTGGGCGCGAATAGCCTCCTCGCACCTCTGCACTCGCACTCCTTACTCGACTGATCGATTGCTAACACCACTCACCGTCCATGCGCTTGAAGAAGCCATACACGGCGTCGTCCTCGCACAGCGCCGTGTACAGATCTTGGACAGCCGCCGTTACAATCGACGAGTCTCGCGCCACAACCTGTGACAACTTTGACAAGATGTGCTCGCAGATATGTCTGTCGTCAGCGCAAGGCTACGGCTATGCCGGCCTAGCCGGCAGCACCGAGTCTCTGGGCCGCCGCATCGACCCCAACATGCCATTGGAGCCATGAAAGCCTGACATCCGAGCAATCGAAGGAATTGCAGGGGTGTTCTCGACGCCAACTTTGCCCTCGCGTTCACGCACCGCGCAAGTTGGGCAATGTCGGGTGGCATTCCCGCGCTCAGACCGCACTCACTCCAGGACAGCCGTAAGCCACAATCCGGCGGGCGCCACAGTCTCCTCCGACCCGTCGCCGCCTGCGCTTTCCCATGCCGCGATCGCTGCGTCGCTCCTCGACAGTGGTATTGAGTCCTGTGCGTCGGCAAACGTCTGGTAGGTCAGCTCGGATATTTCGTCGGATCAATCTCATCGCGCGCCAGGTCCAGTGCCTCAGTGGCAAGTGTGAGCTTGTGGAAGGGAGAGGTTTGGCTGCGCGCGACGGGTGGAGTAATACGCACGCTCAGACTGGCAACCTTGACGCGCATGAGCTCCACGGCTTCGCTCGTGGGGAAGCGCTCGCGCGCTTCCTCAGCATTCGCGACGAGCCCGCGCCCCTTGCCTGATGGTGGGAAGCCCGACACATCCTTCTGCGCAGTGGGGTGACCGTCGTACCAGGATCGTATTTCGACCTCAGCCTCGCCGACAGCTGCGCGGCCAAGAGCGCCGAGCGCAGCGGGGTTGCGAAAGCCACGCTCACCCTCGCTCAGCGCGGATGGCACTCCGCGAGTACGCAAGTCGGTGAGATTCAGGCTCTCGGCGGCCGTGACGATCCCGACGAGCAGCTCATCGAGCATCAAGTTGATGTACTCGAGAGCCTGTGGAGCTAGTGTTGTTGGCCGCAAGTCTGAGAGGAGGGCATTTGCGCTCGTCGCGGACACAATCGGCAGCGCGCCGCGCGCTGAAGTCAGCATTCACCCGGGGTAGGCAACATCAGGCGAGGGCGCCGAGGGAGGGAAGTCGCCATGCATGGTGACAACACCGAAGGCGATGGCGATGCAAGAACGCACCTGGCATGGCTGCGCGCCGCTCCAGCGGACTGTTTCAGGGGATGGATAGCCGGGGGACGCGCCCCGAGGACGTGTGGACGGCGGGCGGCTGGCGGGCAACAAGGTGAAGCGCAGAAGTCGAGTATTGTTCCGGGTGGATTGGAACGAAGGACGAAGGAGGGGGGTGGTCGTCAAGAACAATGGGAATGGAATGAATGGGTGTGGTGAGCAGGTCGCTGCGGAAAAGATGAGGTGACGATCTGTCCACAGCAGGACACTGTTCGGGCCGTTTGCGGGGGAGCTTTGGCCAGACCACAGCGGGTCAGATCGAGGCAAGGCGTGGCGAGGGCGGTGAGAGGGATGGGTTGTCGTCGACGTTCGGGAGGGAACTGGTGGCTGCGAGTAGCCAGGTGGCCCGGATGAGAGGAGGATAAAGGCGGACGGAGGGGAGGCGGAAAGAAGAATCGGGGGAGGGGGGCAAGGAAAGGGAGGGAAGCAAACGAGCGTGCGAGGGTCGTAGTGGTTGAACTGGTTCTTGTTTCGCGTATGAAGCAGGCAAAGCTCCATTCAACGTCCCTGGGCGAAACAGTGCCGTGGCGCTCTACCTGAGACGAGGATGGAATGCAACCCGCGTGCGGGCGGGTGGCTGTTGGCAGGTGGTCGGTTCGGTCCTCGGACGAGGTTGTTGATAGATGATGACAGACGGAGGATGTTGTGGATTCAGTGGGGTTGGGATGTTGCACGAGGATGCCGTGGCGATGAGGACGACTAGTCTTACGGCGGCAAAGGCCAAGCATAGACTCTTGGCTGCCTTTGGCTGAAAGACCCAGAGAATTAGAGGACTCACTGGGCCTCGTTACGGCTGGTTACGTTGCTGCGACCAAGTTAGTCAGGCCCCTGGGCACCGGGCGCGGCACGCTCTGTGCGGGGCGGGAGGGTCGAAGCGACAGCGACCTGCTCCAGTTACTCGGCACTACGGCACAAGGGCACGGGGGTGAGCGTTTGGCTTGGGCTTGGTTGCCAGTTCCAGTTCGCCAACTCCAGTCATACAGACATCAAGCCATGCAAGCCAAACGCCAGAACGCAGCAGGCACCTCAAGTCGCGCGGATACTACTGAGCGCCACACGCGCCAGACCCGGTTGCTGCCACCACAGACGACGCTGTGCGTTGGCACACCCCACGCCCGTGCATGTTCGCTCTGATAATGGGCCTCTGTCAATCGGCTCAAGCCAGCCAGACCTTGCACAACATCCAGCAGCAAGCGGCGGCCGTTGCAGGGATTTAATAGGATACCGGCTACAACCTGTGGCTGCAGATCCTTGCTGACGACACCCTGGAGGAATTCCCCCTCCCTCTCACCTCATCCCTTTCTGTCCCCCTCGGCGTTCACCGCTTGTACTGCTGATGCCGCCAGACCAAGTCGTACTCCGCGCACGCCGCTAGGCCCAGGGAATATTCTGCCAATGCTTTGCCCCAGGTGGAATTGCCCGAGCACCGCGTGGCTCCGCTACTCGTAGAGTAGCCGACGCCGAGACACCACTCAACCCAGGTCAACGGACCAAACTCACCCGGCTCAACTTTCCAACTATCCACTCCCCTCTCATGCCGCAGTCAACTACCCCTGGACTCTGAGCCACAGCCAGACTTGACGGTGCCTGGGGAACATGCCCCCCTTACACTCTGGGTCGTTTGCCTCGACCCGCCTCGAAACAAATCAGCACCCGCAGAAAGCGGCGCAGTAATCTGAGCTTGATTCCACTTGGAACACTTACCATCAGGCATTCGCACGTCCAGACTCAATTCATTCTCCGCCCAATTCTCGCCCCCGGTGAGTACCCCAGCCGGCTTCCGCGACGCCTTCAAAAATCGGGCGAACGGCGTCTGCACAGGTCGTTCGTTGTTCCTGGTTGTTACATCCTCCCCGTTCTGCGCACTCTGATACACCTCTTGCACGTCCGCATGTTCATAGGCACAAATCACCTACACGTGTTGCAATACCCAGCATTCCTGCGACACGCGGGGCCGGGTATGGTATGGCGTACAACTTCTTACGCGAGACAACAATAGCTGCTGATCACCCCTCCCCCAAGCGGGAGGCCCCGCGGGAGATCGGCAAGATGGATACGTCAGGAGGCGCGGGACCGCGTGGCGGTTGTGTAACTTCTGCTACTCGACGTCCATACCTCGCGGACGGCACTACGACGTGTTTTCCGAACGCGAACGCGTACACAAATATTCACAGTCACGCTCTTCGATCCCCTTCTCCTTCCCATGTACAGTAGAGCGGCGTATGCGTTGAGAGGTGCCGGTGCCTCGCTGCAAGTCCCGCATGCTGGCGTCGTTGCCCAATGCTGGGTGGGGCATCCCTGACACACGGGGAAGTTACTCACGCTTCATCTCGAACCTTATATCGGCAAGCGACACGGGGCAGACCGCACCTCATCCGTGCAGTCCGATGTTGTGGTGGTGCCGATGAGGACCGTGCCCCCGCCGCAGTGGAGTTCTTTAACCTCCGAGCGAGGTTGGTCTGGACAGTCCAGCAGTACCAGCACCCCTGCGGGAGTGGCGCACGGGATGCACACTGGCGCAGTGTGATGCGTTCTTGACAAGCTTGACAGAGTGTGGTGACATATCGCACTGGCAGTGGAAAGATGTACCATACTGATGACACTGGATGAGTCCCAAGGGAACAAGCTCAAAGAGACACTCAGTCCCGCGCAGCGTCGACTGTCTTGCTGTGATCAGCACGCCTGGATAGGTAGCTAGCATCTTGGCATCTGGGAGGCGCGTTGCTCCATATTGAATCTCAGGTTGCAGCAAGTTCGTTAGGTGAATGAAAATCACGTGGCTGACGGCCAATTTGATTCCGTCGACCTCCACCTCGAGACCTCCACTCGGTCCAGAAACTTCGGACCTGGGTGTGGCCGACATCCATCTCCTTTCCACCACGTCGAATGCCTCGTCTTCGCCTGCCTCCATTACCTAGCCCATCACAATGGAGCAAATATATTCCACGCACAGGGCGCTATTCCAACGAGGGAGCGGGAGCTCGTGAGCTTCTCCGGCGCACGGTTGTCGCCAGCAAGAAGCTCACGGACTCTTACGTCCGCGCCCTCGGCATCAGGAAAGACGAGGTCATTCTCGAGGCCTACCCGTCGCTTGGGCAGTTGACGCGGTCCCTCCTTGCTGGAGGAGTCGACACAACATCTGCCGCCGACTGGGAGCAGGTCACACGTGAACAGGAGATCGTAGGGCCACGCGCGGGCAAAGTCAAGCGGCGCAACATCGACCAGTTCGACTACCCGGAGTGGGACGTGAGCAGTGTACCAGCCAACCCTGTTCCGAAGGGCGTGAATGAGAAACACGCTGTCGTTCCGAAAGCAGTGGTTGCTATCGAGCCACTCATCACGCAGCTCAGCCGCGGGCTCGGATTCGACCCAGACCTCGCGCCGTCGTCGTACTGGGACTACAATGATGCTAAGACGGAGGAGGAGCTCAAGAAGATTGCGGAGATGCGGGGGACTACGCCTGTTTACCCTTCTATCCTGCAGAAGAACCTCTTGCTTTGTCCCGACTCTGTGTTCGAGTGGCACACCATTCCGCGCGTCTTGGACAACCCGCTAGTCTGGGAGAAGCTTCCTGTGTACGACGAGAGCAAGGAGGGTGTCGAGTCGAGGATGCGGCCGTGGGACGCCCCTCCCCCGCCGTTGTCGGTTGTTGCCACCATGCCTGAGACTGTATTGGGCGACCAGCTTATCGCGCAGTGGGTGTCAAGCGCGATCGGGGAACCAGGCAAGGAGAGGGGCTGGTTGTGGGCATTCGGGCGAGTCCGCCTCGCCATGTTCGTCCCAAAGACGCAGTACGACGTGAGTAGTGCCGCATCCTGCGTCCAGCGCTGACAATAGCGCCTGATGGCATCCCCTGGCGAGACGATCCACTGCAAGCTCAGCGTCATGGCGAACGCCCTCTTCCAAGTCCGCCCGCTCCCCCCGTACCACCATGTGCCCGACGTCGACAAGCAATCGACGAGGACGAACACTGACTATGAAACGGCTCTGCGGGAAAGCGCGGGTGCCCGAGTCGGAAAGGGCGGCGTGAGGATACGACATGCGACACCCGCGCCTCCGCCCATCGACGAGGTGACGGAGACACATGTGGGCGACTTTTGGCCGCAGAACGGCCGACTCGTTGGCAGGTCGGCGAACGTCAAGGTGCCCGAGGACACGAAGCTGCCGCGCCCGCCCATGCTCGGAGTCGAGCTTATCCCACGCCTCGACTCGCCCATCCGCCTCGACCAGCGCGAGGAGTGGGAATTTGTCCTGCGGCACTGCTTCGTGCAGGAGGCCAGGCCGCTCTCGTTGGCCATGCCCAAGCTCGGGTTCGGGGCAGAGAACCTCATCCCCAAGATCCGCGAAAGCGAGACAACCAGCAAATATGCTGGCCTGCCGTGCAACCCCGAGACGACGGTGCGGCACCTCACCATCGAGCAGTGGCAGCGCATCGTCGACGTCTTCGCCAAGTGGCCGTTCAAGCCCGAACTGCTGATGCTCGACTCCCTCGACGACAACCGCCAAATCGGCACCACTTAGCATACTGTACATGTAACCACTCTATTGTTGGCTCTGCTGCTGCCGCGCGATGAAGTCGCGGATGCCTGTGCTGCCCATTTTGGCGTCCTTGAGGAGCGCTTCCTCGACCGCACTGAGGTCGCGCGTGCTTCTCTTGTCGTGCGCAAACTCCGAGCTGATCACATCGATCGCGAGCATGTCGAGCACGCTCAGCCCCTTCTCCCCGCGCACGCGGTTGACCATGTTGCCTCCGCTGAGCGTCTCCTTGCTGACGACGAGGAGGGAGATTTCCGGGTCCCACGCAGTCGGGCCGAGGGCGTCCTGGATTTCAACGACGTCGAGAACAATGCCACGCGCTTCACCGCCACAGCGGCGCAGGAACGCTGTCGCAGCTCCGAGACGCGTGTCGAGGTTGTCAAGTACTGCAGCGTGGCTCTTGGTCGCGAGCAATCGGTGGGCCATGACGCCGACGATGAGGCGCTGCTCCGTCGCGAACAGCGCCATGTGCAAGAGCAGCTTGTGCGCCGCATGCAGGTGGTCGAATGTCCCGCCCATCGCAGAGACCTTGTATCCTAGTTCCGAGGCGGTGGGAAGTTCTCCAGCATTCTGGACGAGCTGGTCGAGCTCGGGCTCGATCTGAACGAGGCGGCGCTCATTGCTTGTCAGATCCGGAGCGGCTTGGGCAAGGATGTCCGCCGCCAATCCCTCGAAGCCTGGCGTCAGCATTCTCTCGGTCTCGGGACAAACCCACCCTCGAAGCCGATAACGAAGCTGAGCGAGCCAAGCTTGAGTGCCCAGTCGCCCTCCTCGCCGTCGAAGCGCACCTCGACGTCAGTGAGCGGCCGCCCGGCCTCCCATTGGCCTGCGGCGAGGACCGAGTACACCTGCGCGAGGAAGCGGCTGAGCGCAGCGAAGTGCTGCTTCGGCGCCGCCCGGAGAGCAGGATACAGCTGCGGCCCTGTCGGCGTCGAGAACAGCACGATGCATCTTTCCGTCGCCTGGCTCGCGGCGTACCCCAGCGCGTGCAGGAGCGGGGAGGGGTTGGCGAGGATGGCGGGCGTGAAGGGGCATACGAAGAGTGCGCGCTTGTGGTGGTTGGCGTCCTCCGCCGTCACGGGGTAGACCTTTGGCGGCCAGTAGAGCTCTGCGGCAGACATGGCGGGCGCAGGCAGTGTGTAGAGCGTGGGGGAGATGGATGAGGTTGTGGGCAGCATCAACCCGGATCGACCGGATCCCGGGTATCGGACAACGGCGATCTCCGTGCCTGGCGTGGAGACCCCACGCCGCCAAAGTGCCACACTCCAACTCGGTGGAGCGCCGAAACGCCGGTCGACCAAATTGATTTGTAAGCAGGTGGCGAAAATAAGAAACCGGCGGATGCTCGCCAGAGGTGGTCACTCTGTCGGCACTGCTCGTGCTCTCTCTAACCCTCAACCACTCGAAAAAAGGTGAGCATTTTATCGACATTGAGGCTCGCGCGGACTCGTCGACGACGCGCACCGGCGCCCGCGGTATCGGCAGTACGCGCGGCGAGCGCGGAGACGCTCTCCGAGACGATTTATGGGCGCGGAGGGATGATTGCTCAGCAGGTGGTGGTGGGGACGAGGTTCCCAGCAGGGGCCGGGATGTGTAAGCACTTGGCCCCCCGCCGCCTGCGCGCGAGTATAAGAGCCTGGCGGCGTCGTTCTTGCCTCTCTTCTTCCCCCCATTGCCCAGCAATCCGCGTTTCGTGTGATTGCTAAGCCAACCTCTGTTTCCGCCGACTCCGCGCGCTCCTCTCCCCCCCTCTTCCTTCCACACTCGCTTACCCTCCAGTCAAGATGGGTCGCCGTCCCGCTCGCTGCTACCGCTACTGCAAGAACAAGCCGTTCCCCAAGTCGCGCTACAACCGTGGTGTGCCCGACCCGAAGATCCGCATCTTCGACCTCGGCCGCAAGAGGGCGTCGGTTGACGACTTCCCCTTCTGCTGCCACCTCGTTTCCGACGAGTACGAGCAGCTCTCGTCCGAGGCTCTCGAGGCCGCCCGTATTTGCGCCAACAAGTACATTGTGAAGAACGCCGGTAAGGAGGCCTTCCACCTCCGTGTCCGCGCCCACCCCTTCCACGTTATCCGTATCAACAAGATGCTTTCGTGCGCCGGTGCCGATCGTCTGCAGCAGGGTATGCGTGGCGCTTGGGGCAAGCCTTACGGCAAGGTCGCCCGTGTCAACATGTGAGTGGCGGAACCGTACTGTGGAGTCGCGCGCAGGCGGACTCGACAGGAAGCTCAAGTGACAACTGCTGACATCCAGTGGCCAGGTTATCATGTCGATCCGTTGCCGTGACCAGAACAAGGCCATCATCATCGAGGCCCTCCGTCGCGCTCGTTACAAGTTCCCCGGTCGCCAGAAGATCATCATCTCGAAGAAGTGGGGCTTCACCTCGCTTGACCGCCCCGACTACGAGGCCCTCAAGGCCAAGAAGCTCGTCGTCAACGACGGTGCCTACGTCCAGTTCCTCAAGCCCAAGGGCAACCTCGAGGCCAACCTCCGCATGGCCCAGCGCGCTTAAGCGCTCCTCGGGATTTGGGGATTGTAGGATACGTGGTCGCATAGCATGCATGGCTAGCGGTTGAGGAGCGCGTCACGGGAAATCTGAGTGGCGTGTGTGATGGCGAGTTCGCGCGAGCTACGCGGCATGCGGAGACGGCGTGGAATCTGGAGCGATGCGTAGAGGAGGTGACTGTTGGAGGCGGCCTTGTGGGATAAGCCAGAGCTGGCGGCATGAGCTAGGCGAGTCCAGTCTGCATGCTCGACGCCACGAGTGACAGCGAATGCGATCGATTTGGGCGTCATGAACAGGATGCACATGAAGCCATGTTCTTTTGATCTCGCTTTTGCCGCGTCGCGCGTGCGTGCGCCCGCGAGAGCATTGTCGCACCGTCATGCTCAACGCCATGACTCAGAGTATCACAACCGCACCATCCGAGCGCCTGAACGCGCTAACGCGCCTGTACGCGCCCCCCGCTTCCGAGATGTGCAACGGCGCGCGCTAAGACCAGGCCCGAGGTCCAGCGATCCAGCACTTGTGGATGGGTGAGAGTGGCATGCGTGGTGGGTGGCGAGGTATTTGACGTCACGTAACATTCCTCAACTGGCCACCACTTCAGCCTATATACAACTCGGTCTCACGGGGTCGCACGCCAGCAACACTCGGCATCCCACTTCTCATCCCCCCGCCACCACGCCGTTCAGAACCCTCTTCCGCGCTGGCCCGGCCATGGCCTGGCTATCTAGTGGACGCACAAACACCGAGCTCGTCGACCGCATGGTGGCCAACGGGCTCATTGGTTCCGACCGCGTCGCCGAGGCCATGAAGGCTGTCGACCGCGGCCATTATGTCAACTCTGCTGCAGGCGCGTACGACGACTCGCCCCAGTGAGTGTTTTCTGGGCAGGGAGGCGGCTATATGGGACGAGGAGATCCCAAGGTGGCCAGGCCGCAAGACAGGAGGCAGATAGTGAGGCATGCTGGTAGGGTGGAAGGCAAGTAATGCTTCGCGTCCACCTCCTGCCCTCGATGATGCCCAGTCCGCTCGTGAAAGGAGATCATGGGTGGTGCCGTGCAGCCGCCATGCTCGCTCGGATTAGCTTACACCAGGCGCATCGGCTTTAACGCCACCATCTCCGCCCCCCACATGCACGCGCACGCTTGCGAGATGCTCCTCCCTTTCCTCGACGAGGCGGACGCCAAGCACGGCGCCATCCTCGACGTCGGCAGCGGGAGCGGATATCGTAAGTCCACCGTCTATGCAGTGAGAAGGGTGCTGATGCTTCGCGACGCTCCGCGATCCGTACCGCCTTGCCTGCGCCTTGCACTTGTGCGATCCCCGTTCCCACGTCGTCCTGCCACTGCCCCCCCGCCCGTTTCCGCCGCGCCCGCCGCCCTCACCTCCGCCCTACTCCGCCCTCACCGCCCTCACCGCGCCCGCCCCTCGTCGCCCTTTGTCCCTCCCTGCGCTCCACCCCCCCCGCCCCTCACTCTCCTGCCTTCTCCCGCTTTCGCACACGGGCCCAACGCTTCTTGATCCGGCTTGGTTCACCCTGCCGTTGCTCACTGCGGTCCGGCTCGCCGCAATCCCCTTACTCCGCAGTGACTGCCGTGTTCCACCGCCTCGCCCCAGGTGCCACGGTCATCGGGATCGACCACCTCGACGGCCTGGCGCAGCTTGCCCGCGACAATCTCGCCAAGGACGGGATCCAGACTGGTACCTCTCCTGGCATCGACATTGTCTGCGGCGACGGGCGGGCTGGTTGGCCTGCGAACGGTGTGTGCTAACACCCCACCTTCGAGTCTGCGCTCCAGTCTAGCGGAGGTGGTACACTCTGGCTTGGGGAAGACAAAGCTGACGACAGCGCCGTACCAAGTTATCCACGTTGGCGCGGCGGCGCCCACTGTCCCCACTGCGCTTGTGGAGCAGCTCGCATCGCCGGGTCGCATGTTCATCCCCGTTGGCACCGATAGACAGGGTGAGTCAACAGAGGGCGCGACGCGGGGGAGCAAATGGCGCCCTCAGCGTGATTGAGGCGGTGTGAGGGGCGCCAAGTTGGTTGGTCCGAGCGTAGCAACTGTGTTGGGGCCAGCAGATGCTCCAGCTTTGCGTCCGTGTTTCGATCAAATGGGCGCATTGGACATGTTGGGGCTAACTTCAGCTATCTGGCAAATCGACAAGGACGCCGATGGCAACGTCACCCAGAAGCACCTTTTCGGCGTCATGGTGAGTTTTCGGTTAGACATTGAGCTCACGTCAGTATGTGCCCCTTACGGACCGCGCCAAGCAGTGGTCCGGCAACTAAATTGTGTATAGCCTGTCCCTAGGTGGGCGGCTGAGAGGAATCGAGGAGATCTGGGTGGGTGAGGAGGCGTCAAGAAGATGGCCGGCTTAGGAGTGGGAACGATGCCAGTGCGGGGGGTCCAAGCAAGACTGCGGAAGCTGCATGTTGGAGGCAGTGCCCCGAGAAAGTAGTGTGTATCTCCATTCTCCCCTCATCCCATTAGTGCAAACTGCCGTGTACAAAACACCTGTATGCATACGAAGGTCGTGGACTGTTGTTCGTGCCAGCTTCAGCGGGGCAAGAACGTGAGATTGCAATTGCGCACAGCACGAATCCAGCCTCACGCTTCGCGCTTCGCGCTTCGCATGTCTCCCTCCAGCATGCCCAAACAACCACGTCTGCGCCGCGCGCCGTCTGCGCCGCAGCCCATCTCCTCCTCTCCTCGGTGCAACGCGTCCTCGCCACGTGCAACAGCAAGACAAAATCCATAATGTCCACCCGTCATGAAACTCTATCACTCGGATTCGAGAGCGTAAAGCGATTATCGGGCGGTAGTAAGGCTCGCTCTCCACCAAGCCCAGCGCCAATGGTAGCGGGTGCCGCACCTCTGATGGTGCGGCCGGCGCGTGGGCAGGTGTTGGTGAAGAGACCAAGACCGCCGCCCAACTTTTATGCCTGGGGGAGGGGGGGGGGGCGAGGCGGGAATACGGCAGAGGGCCGGAGTTTGACGGGTGGCGGCCAAAAGTTGGCCTTCGCACCAGTTCAGCGAACAACTTGTCTTTGTCTCTTTCTCTGTCGATCTCTCGCTCCAAAGTGACGGCTCGATAGCTTGGTGCACTGGTAAGTCTTCTCCCAAGCCCGCCACCATGGCTTCATGGCGGCGTGCTCAACATGACGAAACCATCTGTGTAAAATAGGAAGTGCCATCTGTATTAGCCCACAGGCTATGCTGTTTCCAGGTTCTCTGATATCCCTCCCACCAACCGTTGGGCAGTCGCTGACCCCAGATATCCCCTGTCTGTATGCTCTCACATGCATACACTGTGTTGCCGTGTCCGTGTCCGTGTCCGTGTCCGTGTCCGTGTCCGTTAATACATAGTGTACAGCTCTACGTCTTCTACTCAAAGTATCCTTCCTTCGCTTACAGTCTGTTCATCTGCCATACCGTCACACCGTAAACACGCTCGGGCGGACCACGAACGCCGTGTTCCCCGCCAACACTTGCACAGGTACCTCGCACTCGACCGTCTCGGCGCGGGCCTCGGCCCACCCCTCGCGCGTTGATATGAAGGGCACCAGCCCCGGCGAGGCGTTGTGCGGCGCGTTGTCGGCGTCAGCCTCGACCGGCACGAGATGGAGGCATTCAGCTGCCTTGGCTTTCTCCTCGCTCTGGCGCTCCCCGCTCCTCCGCCGCGGCGGCGAGGCGACGAGGAACGCCAATCGCACGCGCCATTGCAGGCCGCCGCGCGCGCCCTCGCCCGCAGCGAGGGAGAACGCCGGCGTCGCGTCGCTAGGTATGTCCAGGCTGAACGCTGTGCGTGCCGTGAACTGCGCGTAGGATGAGCGTTGCTCGGCATGCAGCCGCCGCAGCTCGGGGTGGCGTTTCCCGCCCGGCGGGAGGAGGGGCTCGGGAATCACCTCGTGCGTTTCGAGGTACGCCGAGAGCTTGAGGACGCGCCTGTCGGGACGCGTGTTGAACGTCACCACGCCTGTGACCGTCTCGCCGAGGCGGTACGTCGTCTTCACCAGCGTCAGGACGGCCACGACCTCCCCATCCTGTCGGATGTCGTAGGACGCCTTGGGGCTGTGGCGGGAGAGGATCTCGACCGCCTCGCCGCATCGCTGCTCCTCTTCAACTAGCTCATCGTCTCCTGGCGCCGTGGTTGCACTCATTGACCTGGGACGGGGCTCGAGCAAAAAGCTGCTACGGCGGGGTGGCTTGGCCGGACTCAATGGGCGCAAGCTCTTGGACGGCGATGGCGGGGCGCGGTGCGAGTCCACGCTGTCGACCAGCTTGCGCGCATACGCCGCAAGACTGTCGATGCTCTGCGGCGGCTCGATCATGTGTTGTGGTCGCCTGGGTGACGTCCCCGTCGCACTTCGCTCCTCCACCGACCCTGTCTCAGCCGTCTGGATCACGGGCTGCAGCACGTCGTAGGTACGCAGCATGTGATGCAATGAGACATTGGGCCACACGCGGACGGGGAGGACAATCTCCTTGGCGCGTTGCCGCTTCCCACCGCCGGGCAGAGCGACGCTCAGACTCAATACGAGCTCGTATGAGAATCGCAGCGCGCGGCCCTTGAACGCCGGTGGCAAGGTCGCAGGCAACTGCAGCGTGTACACGACTGCTGTCAGCTCCATCAGCGTTCTCAACTCACACTCTCGTGTCTCGCCCTCCTGTAGCTTGATGTCCACGCCCATGAGGCTGCGAGTCGTCTCAAGCACGGGCAAGTCCTGCGTCGTCCACACGCGTTTACGCTCCTCCTCCAGACTGCCCCCTGTGCCACCATACACGAGGCCCTTGGCAAGGCCAAACAAGCTGCCCGTGAGGCTGGGCTGCGTGGACTCGCCTAATGTGCCGGTACCAAAAGAAATGGCCCAGCGGCTCGGCTTGTCCGGCCCCTGTGTGCCCAGACTTCCGCTCCCGATCGGCTGGTGCAGCAATTTCGCACGGAGAGGCAACAAGGGATCTGGCGGTATGTACGCGTGACTTGGGGCAAACTTGGCCACAAGCCGCGTATGTCCCCATAGCACGGTCGTAACGCCGGTCTGGATCGCGGGGCGACGGAGCGGGTGTGATGGCGGAGGGGTGAGGAGGGAGGCGCCGTAGCTGTTCTGGTAAGAAGGTGCTCGGCGATGCCCGGGGCGCACGGGGGACCGCCGCGGTGAGTCGGGTGACGCGGATAGAGGGGAGGAAATGGGTGGGGAGATGGGGGATGGTGTCCGCAGGGAACCAGAGGATCGGCGCGAGTCGAACGGCATCTGCTCCTCGGTCACGTCGGCGAGAGAAGGCGACGCGCGGGGCGTCGCTCGGCTCGAGGGGCGCGAGTCGAACTGCCCGTCATCGGTTATGGGTGATTCTTCGGGGAGGGAGATTGGTGGGACGGGGGGAGGGGTGAACGCCGCTGTGCTCGCGATGGAGATCTTGCGGGCGTGCGGATGTGCGGAGGGGATGTGAGGAGCGCGCCGCGCCGGCAGCGGAGGTGGTCCGATCTGGGGCGTCTCAGAGCGCTCCTCGCCTAGCGCCCACACAATCTCCTGGGGACTTATTCCCTTCCCAAGCGCGAGTGACTGACTCCGCCGTCCACCAGAAGGCCTACGCACATGTCCGCGCCAGTCGTCATACTTTGTAGGCGTGGCAGGACTCTGCGCCGGACTGGACGGCGCCCCTTCACGCCCCAGCAGAAAGTGTTGTGGATTTGGACTGGACGGCTGCGAGTGCGACGCGCGTACTGGCGTGCGCGTGTTGCGGAGTGTGATGACGGCGGAGAAGAGCTCCCCGGCGTAGAATGCGCTCTGGGCCGGCGTGACCGTCACCTCGAGGTGGGGGTCGTCGACGTCGAGCGCCGGCGACGTGCGGCCGAACATACGTGTGAGTGTGAGGTATGCACAAGTGACTTGATGCGATGTAGGAAGTTGAGATGTCTGTAGAGTTCAACGTCATGCGATCATCGTCCAAGATGCTCACAGGCGGGCCAGCGACGCGTGAGGAAATGGTTACGTAAATGAACGTGCAGTGGCGACAGGTGAGTGGCAGTTCGTGCATGGTACTTTCGTCTCTCGACAAGTCCGTGGGTTCCAATGCTTTGCGTCTTGGGCAGTGCTAGGAGTGTCAATCATGTACGCCTTGCAAACGCTGTCCGGCAGATGGATTGAGAGTCGCTCAAACTACTGCACTTGTGGTCAAGCCACAGCAAGTTCACTATGTGCGAGCGTTCCCCCTCGCCGCTTGATGACAATCATCCTAACAAGGCTCAGATATTCACTCTGTTAGATGCTTTGACCACGAATATCTCAGTCTTTGGAGCTCAAAAGAATGGACACACCCAAAGAAACAATCATATCGCTGAGGGCACACTTCAATGAGGTAGGCTCGTTCTTAAAGACACCTTAGCCCCCCTCACTTGCCCCCCTCCTCTGACCAAACTCAGCTCCCAGTGAGTTACTAAATTGATCAGTGCATAGCGAACCACGATCACCAGCTGGGACCACCTAGGGGCTCCACTTTGCGCACTGCCTTGTTTATCAATGAGGTGTTGCTTATTAGCGTTCGGTGTAGTAAACACGCAGGTAGAAGCCCCTCTTTCATCCAGCAATAAACGGCACAGCAACTGGGCACCTCTATATCCGCAGCGTAAGTACCAAGATTGATTGCCCTTCATATACAATGCCACTCTCTCCTCCACTGTCGTCCACCATCTACACCCCAGGTGCCCTGCGCCTCCCTTCTTTCTCGGCAGACCACCACATACTCGACATGACTCCCCTCTGATCACTCGATGAAGAGCAGTGCGAGTGATGGTTCCGGCTTTCAGCGTGACACCATCGCAGGCTCACCCTCGGACCAGTCCCTTTCCTCGCACTTTGAGCGTGGATGAAGAGGTGCACGTGACCCTGCCCGTCGGCCTCATCGGCGTCTTCTATCTCGGCCATCTCGCGGTCAGACGTCATAGCCGGCCGTCGGGCTTGCGGTTATCAGATGGCCGAGCTGACCATGATTCTTAAGCTCCCACGCCGACGTTCAACCGCTCACCACATCACACACCCTCATCGAAATGGGCAAGACGATCACCTTTGCGCCTGGCCTCGACGTGCCCACACCTGGGCTTGGGTGAGTCTCTCTCTCGCCGCCCGCTGAGACCAGCACCATGTCCCTCTCTCCCGGCGTATACGGGAGCGTGGATGACAATGAGTCGCTTCGCGCCCTCAAGACAGCTCTTGATATCGGTTGCACGTTCTGGGACAGTGCTGTTCTGTACGGTGCAGGGCAGAACGAGACTCTCCTCGGCCGCTTCTTCAAGGAGAACCCGGGCTCTCGGGAGCGCGTCACGCTCGCGAGCAAGTGCGCCTTCGACATCCACGCGCCTCCCGACGTGAGTCTTCCATTCTCCCCCCTCATTTACCCCTCTTCGTCTCACGGGAGCATTCTGGGGTTCTGGCTACTGCGCATCACTCAGGTCGCTCACAGAACTGACCCCAGCCCGTGTCCCGCTTCAAGATCACCAACGCCCCAGCCCATATCGCGCAGTTCATCGAGGAGAGCAAGGAACGCCTCGGCTCGTACCCCGACATCTACTATCTCCACCGCATCGACCCGGACACGCCTCTCGAGCAGAGCATTCCCGCGCTACAGAAACTCAAGAACGACGGCAAGGTCAAGTATATCGGCTTGAGCGAGTGCAGTGCGGACACGCTGCGCAAGGCGTGCAAGAGTGAGTAGGCGAGGTTAGACGGACACAGGGAGGTAAGCACTCCACTGACTTCAGTCGCGCACATCGACGTCTTGCAGATCGAGTACGGGCCGTTCGACCAGAGCTCCGAAAACAACGGCCTGATGGCTGCGGCGCGTGAGCTCGGTGTCGCGGTCGTCGGCTACTCCCCGCTTGGACGCGGCATGTTGGCGGGTAACATCCGCAGCCGTGACGACCTTGAGGAGGGCGACTTCCGCCGTTTCATGCCCCAGTACTCGGAGGAGAACATTGCGCACAACGTCGCGCTGGCTGACCGCTTCAACGAGATCGCCAAGAAGAAGGGTGTCACCGCCTCTCAACTCGTGCTGGCTTGGGTGGCCGAGAAGGGCGTTATCCCCATCTTCGGCACGCGCCAGGCTGCACGCGTCAAGGACAACTTCGCCGCCAACAGCATCACGTTTACGCCCGAGGAAAAGAAGGAAATCGACGACCTTGTCGCGCAGAACACACCCAAGGGTGAGCGCTACCCCACCCAAATGATGAGCACCGTAGGCCGCTAGAAGTATGATACATGCTATACTACAAAGTCTATGTCTAAAGGCCGTTGCACCACCTATTACCATACACATCAGTCGCGGCCCAGCCGGTGTGGGCCGACCCGTCGCCGCGGTTGTTACTGTCAGACACGTAAGCGTAGCTCTCATTGGCGTTGAAATGTCGTCGGGGGCAGTTCCACTGCAGCGAGGACGGGCAGCGTTGGTCCACGCGCGTGCACGTGTTGATGCACGGCATGAGCTCGACGTAGTCGATTGGGTAGGTTGGTGGACCCGTCTCACTCGAGAGGTTGCTGTTGCGCGGCGTCTCAAGTGTGCGATCGAGGCGGAACGGCGCTTGCGGGCCGCGCGGGTCGACGTCCACAAATGGCACTTCGTCTCCCGCGCACTGCGGGAGCACGAGGCGGCACAACCATTCGCGGTACGCGGCGTAACAGTCTGCGCAGCTCGAGATGAACGAGTACCGATCCCGCCCACAGGCGCCGGAGAGCACAGACACTTCAAATGCTCGGAGGCTCGCAGCGATGAAGTCTGCGTACGGCTGCGGAACGGAAGTCAGAGTGGCGGGGTTGTCGGAGAGAGGCGACGCGTACGCAACGCCGGGACACATTGAGGTAGGGAGGAGGAGAGGGCAGTTGAAGCTCGCCTGTTTTGTTGTGAACCATGCCGGCTGGGACATTGTGATCCCGTCCGCGCCAACAGCCCACACTGTGTAGTTGGTGCTGGGCTTGAGGTTGCCAAAGACGGCGTAGTCACGGAAACCTGCCGTGCCGCCCACCGTCGTCCAGGCGCTGCCATTCACATTCAAAGTGGGCATGTCCTCCGAAGGCAGTCTTTCAACCTGCTCTTGAATCGCGGCCGCACTATTACTCAGCGCCGACGGTGTCGACGATGTGGGGAGCACGACGAATGTCACCGCTTGGGCGCGCCCGCCAAACAGGAACGTGTTATTTCGTGTCGACTCGCTGCCATTCAAGATTGCTTGGAAGTCGGGGAGCGGGAGCTCGGCGCCGGGAAGTGTGTAGTTCGGGTATGTGGGTTCTGGTGGTTTGTCCACCAGGCGAAGAGGCGAAAAGACGAGCGCTTCCGTGGCGCTCGAGTCACCGAAGTACGGGTGGGTGGCATCGATGCCCCCGACCTTGGTGTAGTCGAAGTGCTCACCGGGCGGCGTGTCCAGCACAGTGTACCCGAGGTAGACGGTGACGTTGCCTGCACCGACGAGGGTGGGATCGAGGACAATGTCGTCGTTGATCCCGCGCCCGATGAGGATAGCAGGCGCGACAGCGCTGTACCTTGCGACGTTCCACGAGCGATCAACGCCGTACGTCCAGTTCCCGAAGCCGTTATCCCACACGATCTGCCATGAATTGTCCTGGCCAATGTTGTAGCCCGTGCGTGCGCTGCCGCCGGACGTGCGCGATCGCCGCCCGTCGCGAGGCAGGTAGTTCTCCTCGGTGGTGACGATGACCTTGGGAAGTGGCTCGGAGTCGTTCGCTCCCAGTTGCCCGATATTGAGAATGACTCCAAGCGCACGATCTGTTATGTTGTTCGCAAAGCGTGCAAGGAAAGCCGGTGCAGTTCTGTTCAGCGTGAAGTTGTACGTCAGACCTGGGTCGGTAAGCAGCACCGTTGGCGCCACCTCATGTGCTGATCGGGTGGTTGTGGAGGAGGTGGATGTAGCACGATACGAAGAGGAGGAGGAGGATCGTGGGAGGGAGGTCGCAGATGAGCGAAGGGAGGTAGCAGATGCGGACGAGGCGGCGGACGTTGGCACAGTCCAGGTGTTGGTGTTGATGTCGGTCTCAACTCGGTCCTGTGCCAGAACGAGGGGCGCGAGGAGGACGAGCACCAGGACAGCAGAGAGCAGAAATCGCAGTCGCAATCGCCCCCTGCGAGGCATAGCCGCCTCAGAACGCCATCGGAGCATGCGTAGTCGAGTAGAGGTAGAGTAGTGATGGACAAGCGTCGACGAAGTTGACGACAGAGTGGGAAGTGGGACATGGACCAGATGCACGTGGTGTCAACGTGACACAGCCTCGACGTCGTGTCAGGGTGATGCCTCAACCAGGTCCGGACCGACCACCTTGACAACTAACTACTCACCCAACATCAATCAACAACAATCCATCCGCAATCCCCCTTCATCACTTCTCGCCCAGCTCCCCAGCGCTCCATCCCACGCCGCCTCTCGCACCGTGCGAGTCATCTCCTGCCTCTCCCGTTCTCGCGTGCCGCGATCCCGCGCCCCGCGGCCCGTGCGGAGCATCACACGCGCCTCTCTTCCCTCCCTTCCGTGCCCCTCACCCTCTCCCTGCTCATGCCGCGCAAACACCGTCCACGAACGACCACTCTCTACCTCCCACCTCCGGAGCAGGTCGAGCCTGCCGCCCCGCCGAGCCTCGAGGTGTTATTGGCGGCGCAGCAAATTGCGCACGACCGAGGGCACGCCTTCGACATCGAGAGCTTCCTACTCCCTGCGCAGCGGGAAGAGTACCTCGCCTACCTGGAAAGCGAGAGTGAGCGGAGTAGTGAGAAGCGTGGCACGGGGGAAGCGGAGACACCCACCGAGGATGAGCCAGCGCCCAAGCGTCCGCGCCCTTTGAGCGCTGGGCCAGCGGCGTCACATTGGCGGAGTCGGCTACTCACCGGGCGACGGACGCGATCCGCCACGCCGCGCATCAAGTCCGACCCAGATGCCAACCTCGGGAGCATGCCCGGCACACCGACAAATCACAGCTTGCGCGACCGCGAAAAGTCCAAACAGGAGATCGTGTTGCCCGCCGATCGGCCTGAGATTCAGGCGTCGGCGTCATACTGGTAAGTGCGCTCTCAGCTCATCTGCACATCTGCACTCCATTATTCTGGCTAACATCAGGAACCACCTTCTTGTGCAGGCACGAGAAGCGCGCGGCCCGCAGTGGGACTACAACACGCAGATGCTCATGTTCGACCAGCACTCGGACAAGTACTACTCGCAAGGGCTGCCGGCGCCGCCAACTCCCCCGCGACCACCACCTAAGAAACTGGAGGAAGTGCCGAACGGAGAACCCAACGGCGAGGGGAAGGGCAAGGCGCCAGAGATTGCGCCAGCTCGCCAACAACCACCACCACCACCACCAAGCGGCATGCTTCCCCGCTTCTCCAACGCTGCGGGCGGGTCAGGCGGTAGCGCGAGTGGGAGCGTCAGCGGGAGCGTAAGTGGGCCCTCGCCGTCAGCCGGGCCCGCCCAGAGTCCGCAGAACCCGAGCCAAAGCCCGAGCCAGAATCAGCTTCCACCCCACCTTCGCATGCAGGCCGCCGCGCAGGCGAATGTGCAGGCGCAGGCGCTCGCGCTGGGCCAAAGCGGCGGATTCAACCTCAACCCCATGGTCATGCAGGGCCGGCCGGGGATCAATCCCATGAGCTTGATGGGGGGCATGGGGGGAATGCAGATGGGGCAGATGGGGCAGTTCCAAGGCGGCCCGCAGGGGCAGGGGCCTATGGTGGGCGGTGGGTGGGGAGGGGAGCAGTTCCAGCAGAACGGGTAGATGCTTCATATGCAGAGATGGTGCTGTAGCAATGCATGGTATTACTACTTCCTCAGCTACGCGGAAATCGTGATGGCATGCAGCGGCGCCAGGCATGGTCTTTGGCACAAGTCTGATCGACCGATGTGCTCCTTGAGATTTCAATACATGTGGATCGTGGAATGTCTCGAGTGGGATGGAGAACGAGTAGAACTCCGCTGCAATCGGGGAGTCTGAAGGATCAGCGGTCATCTCCAACAATCGCAGTTCCATTTGCATGGTCTACGCGAGGCGTGTCTACCGCTTGCGGCCGACTTCTCGAGTCGGAGAACAAGGGCCAGCATCCTGACACACATGCGCTGAGGAAAAGCATCCGAGCAACAAAGGATGCAAGGGCGTGAAAAACATTGTCGTCCTCGTATGCTCGTCTGACCACGTTCGGCTTGTGAGTCCCAGCGACATCACAGAACAGGTATACAGGAATCGAAGGAGAGCAGGCTCCCCGACCCAGAGATCGATAACACCTCCTTTCAGATCTCGACAACACCCGCTGCAGATTCAATCTCCTGTAGCCTGCTTGCGCCTCTCTCTCCTGTCTCACCCCGCCCTCAGATCCCGCTCCATCATTCTCCCGACACCCCACCTGAACCCAACGCCGCCTCCTGAAACCAACGCCGGATTGTACACGGTTGCATATCCGATGCAGCCGAACCCCTCATGCCGAAGTCTACTCGTCGTCATGCGCTTAGGCAACGAGCTTGACGACACCACCGGCCTCCTTGATCTTCTGCTCGGCCTGCTTCGAGACGAAGCGGGTCTTGACGATGAAGGGGCGGTCGAGCTTGCCCTTGCCGAGAAGCTTGAACTTGCCGAGGTTGACAAGGTCAATCACGGGAACCGACCCGGAGGGAACCTCAGCCTGGGCCTCGGGAAGCGAGATAAGCTTGTCGATGTTGATGGTGGGGCAGTGGTAGTGGTTCTCTGCGTCGTCAGCCGCTGTTCCCCCAATACTGCGCGCGCAACGCCGAACGAAGCTGTCCCAGCCCCGTGCTGTCCGCATCCCTCCTCATCCCCCGAAGATTCCTCTCCTCCTTCCTCGAACCTCCAAACTGCCCGTTCCTATGCGATGCGCGCGCAGCTCCTTCCAGCTCGATACTCACTCAGGAGGTGGTAGTGGCGCATACCAACCTTGCCGAAGTAACCAGGGTGGTACTTGTCGAAGTTGGTGCGGTGGTGCTGTTGTCAGTGCAACTTTGGCGCACAAACTCACGTGCTGACCACCGGCGAGACCACGACCACCCGGGTGCTTGCGGTGCTTGCCAACACGGCCGTGACCGGCACTGACGTGGCCTCGGTGCGCGCCTGAACATCAGCACAATCGGCGGCACGGCGCTCACGAGTCTTCGAGAAACGGGTAGGCATGGCTTTTGGGTGTTGAGGGATGGAGAACAGACGTTGGCGGCGACAACCAAATTCAGTGGCCCGGCGCTGCGCCATGGATTTGATTCCGCTCAGGTGTGGTTTTTGACGCCAATCCCGGAGTTTTCACAAAATCCCGGGGCACGTGGATGTGATAAGGAGATTAGCGATATCCACTTCATTGTTGGGTGCCTGACGCAACGACTGGGACGTTTCGATCTCGTCGTCGGCGTCTCTGGAAATCGATCAGCGACAGTTCCAAGACAATCCGTCTTGCGCTACTCCCTCCCCAACCTCTTACTCTCTCTTCTAAAAGAGGGGTGAACACACCCACCACCCCTCCATCCCCCCTCCGCCCATTCTTCTTTCGCTTCCCTGCCCACCATTCCGCCCAAACCTCTCAAGAAGCTTCAAGCCGAGCCCCAGATGGCCCCGAAGGACAAGGTTGGCTCGTGGCTCGGCAAGGGCAAGGAGCCCTCCAGCAAAGAGGCATATGATTCGGACTCAGCAGAGTCGGATATCACAGAGCCCGATGTTCCGACCAAGAAGGCCGCCTCGTCCTCGTCCTCTTCCAGCAGCTCGGACAGTGACAGTGACAGTGACAGTGACAGCTCGAGCAACTCGGATAGCGAGGACGAGGCAAAGGAGGGCCGCGAGCGCAATGTCGACTGGGTGACTGTGATGCCCAAGGTTCGACCGGCACTCCTTGACCGCAGCGCGAAGCGCCGCGCCGCGTTCATCGCGCGCTTCCTTTACGTCACTGACGAATGTAGGTTGGTGCGATGGCGACGCTGACACCAGTGCCCGCGCCGACACAGGTGCCTGCGCTGCTGCAAGCGCTCCTCTCGTCTCTGGTCCTTCTCCAGGATCTGCGCGCCGTGGAGGACGTTGTACGAGTGCTCGCCGAGCTCGTAGAGCGCGACGAGAGGCAACAACAGCCTCAGAAGCTTGGTGATAAGCTTGTCAAGTGGTCGCGTGCGGAGGTCGACAAGGCTGTCGCCTCACCCTCGTCGTAGGCATCCCATTAGGTATCAAACTAATGCCAGCTCGACGCCCACTTCGCTCCAGCCGCAACTGATGTTGCTCCTTACGCTGATCGCGACGCTGCGCAAGTCTAGAGGAGACGCTTTTGCGACTTCGGCGCAGTGCGCGGACCTCTTCATCGCCCTCGCGACCGTGCTTGACGCGATCAGCGAGCGCGCCGCCCTCATGAAGCGCCGCCCAGATCGCCTCCTGCGGAAGCTCAATGTGCGCGTGTGGCGCGTACTTCGGCCGATGCGCGCAGCCTTCCCCGCCCTCATTTCGCTCCTCACCACGAAGGTGCCCGTTCCAACGCGCGCTGCCGTGCTGCTCGGTCACATCGTAAGCGTCGCGCTCCGAGCAAAGCCTGTCAAGGGGCAGCCCGAGGGCCGCACGGTCATCGAAGGCCAAAAGGTGAGTCGCATTACCACCCGGATCCGTGCTGACGTCAGGATCCCTTGCTCAACTACTACTCGACTAACATCCTCAGCACTAAGACCGCGTTGCCTCAGCATGTTCCTGTGAGTGGCAAGACGAGAACGGTGCTGACATGCAGCTGGCACTGCGCGAGTTCCTCGCCAACTTTGTTACTGAGTCCGATCTGTCGGGCAAGCTTATTCCCACTGCGGAGCGCATGATGCTGCGGTCCCCAGAGATTGCATTGACGCGTGAGTGGAGGCAGCTCTGAAGAGGCTGTGCTAACCGTAGTTGTTGCCGACCTCCTTAACTGCTGCGAGATTGACATCTCAACTATCATCCCGGCCAAGCTTGTCCCTTCCATCATTTCCGCGTCCAAGTCGTCGAACGCCGAGACGCGTGCTAAGTCAATTCTGCTGCTCAAGGCGGTCGTGAAGCGCACCTCGAACCCTGACTCGCTGCTGAAACTCGCGACGGAGCTCCTTGCCCTCCCCAAGGCAGGCAAGTCGGCGAGCGCCGAGCAGCGTGTTGCGCTCTACCAGATGGTTGCTGCCATTCCCTCGTCCGCGTCGTCCGTCGTCGTGGACACCATCCCATTGCTTGTGGCCAAGGAGGCTAACGAACACGCTCTGAACGCGATGGCTGTCGCGCTTGGCGCCCATCTCTCCACAGCGCTTACTTCCGACAAGGCTGTCGCCCCAGCAGCCGCGACCGCGTTGGCTAAGGAGCTCGCTTCGCCTAAGCTGCCAGCAAGAAGATCCCTTTCCAGTGCCGTCGGCACGGCGGCATGGTCTGTCCATGCTGGCGACAAGTTTTCTGCGGAGGGTGAGCGGATACTTGGCTCTCTGGTGCCTGCTCTAGAGGGCAACCTCAAGACGGCAAGCGCGTGTGCGCCTGCCAACGCTGCTGGCTTCCTCGAGGGGTATGTCGCTGTTGCACTTGCTCTTGGTCCCCTCAAAACGCTTCCTGCTGCGGCCAAACTTGCCACTGGCGCGCCCATGCAGGGTGTCCTCACCCTCACCCCCAAGCCTTCGTTCATCCTCAACGATAAGGCGTACACCAAACTGTCAACCCTGGAGGACGACACATGGTTCCTGCGAGCGCTTAAGGTCCTTATCATTCGCGGCGAGGGTCTCGCAGATGAGGCAGTGCGTATTGCATTGGGTTTGGGTCTCATCCACCTCGCTTTCGACTCGAAGCACCCGACGGTCCGCCGCGACACCCTCGCCACCGTCACGGAGCTGGCCAAAGAGCAGCCGCAGGTTACGGCGCAGGTGGTGCGTGAGTCGCTCACCGTTTGGCTCCGCATGCATGACGAGGCACGCGCCGCTGCGCTCAAGAAGCGCGAGCCAGGCCAGGACGCCGAGGTAATCCCCTCTCGCTCTCGACAGATTGGCGCTCTCCTCGCCGCATCGGTTGCCAAGTCGGACAAGGCCGACCAGGGCATACTAGAGGAGATTACGGCCAACCTTGTCGTGCTCGCTCACCACCCCGAAATCGGTGAGGGGTCGACTGTGTCGTGGATCTCGCTTGTGCAATCGTTGGGCCTGGACCCGGCGACCCTCGTGCAGCTGAAGCACGCAAACATCCTCACTCAACTCTGGGAGGCCGCCTCTGCGCCCCCGAAGGACAGTCGCTTCGCTGAGGCCGCGTACCGCGCCATTGCGACGCTGGCGTTCATCGACCCAGTTGAGTTTGTCGCTGACGTACTCGAGAAAGCAAGAGAGGACCTCGACCCCCACAACCTGGACTTCATCGGGCTCGAGGAGCGTGGTATCTGGGCCACGCCCTCAGATAAGCTATTCGTGGACGTTCTTTCGCCCAAGAAGGAACAAGTGGAAAACAAGAACCGCAAGAATTACGACATTGAGAAGTGGGAGCAAGAGGTCCGCGAACAGCTCGCCAAGAAGAAGGCGACCAAGATTGCCACCAATCTGTCGAAGCAGGACAAGGCGCTCGTCGCGCAGCAGCATAGCAAGGAGAACGCCGTGCGCCAGCAGATTGCGAGCACCCAAGCCCGTCTCCGTCGCGGCCTTGAGCTCGTCGCGGCCCTTACCGACTCGCCTGTATCGGCGGTCGAGGCCAAGGTGGGGACCATTGCCGATCTTCTTCTCAGCAGCGTGTTTGGCCCTGGCGCGTTCCTTGTCGACCGCCGCGCATTTGACGTCTTCATCAAACTGTCCACCCTCTCGGCTCCCCGCCTAGGCGAATATCGCCGCATGGTCGCCGCTGTCCTACTACGCGCTTTCGGCGCACCCTTCATTCCCGAGGACTACCAGGAGAAGAGTGTGGGGGAGCAGGTTACGCGCGTGCTGCATCAGATTCACTTCGCAGCGTCACAAAGCCCTATCGATAGCACAACGTACGCGCTCGTGAGTATGCTGATGTCGCGCGTTGTCGCCCTCGGTGGCGTTGGCTGCGACTCTCCCCAGAGTGAGCAGGCACAGGAGCAGCTCACGCTTGTCGTGGGTATCATCGGCTCATGTGTTGGCGAGTTCCACGACTCTCGGTACCCTCGCCTGCACACCATCAAGGACCTCATTCAGATCATCGGCACCTATACTCGTCTGGCCAAGGATGCGTCGGCTGTCCTTGCTGATCTTGGCGCTGCCATCCAGGACGTCGCCACGCCCGAGGAGATTACAGCGCTCATCGGCGGCACCCTTTCGCCTGACTCGGGTGTACGTAACTCGGTGCTTCAAGCGCTCCACCCCGTTGACCTCACCGACCTCAACTACTCTGAGGAGCTTTTCATCGCAACGCACGATACGGATGAAACGAACGCTGGTCTTGCTGAGAACATCTGGGAGGAAAACGGACTGGACGTTCCCGAGACGTACCTCGACTCTCTCCTCAAGTACCTCGCGCACTCCAGCGGTGCGGTTCGCACTGGTGCCTCGGCCGCCCTCGCCGATGCTGTGCAACAGTACCCCACGCAAATTGATGCGACGGTCGCTGGCCTCCAGAACCTCTACGCAGAGAAGGCTAAGCTTCTCGAGCCAGAGTACGACCGGTTCGGTATGGTCATCCCCGAGACTGTCAACCGCCCCGATCCATGGGAGGCGCGCGTTGCTATTGCCTCGACACTCGAGAAGGTGGCTGCAATGGTGCCTGACTCACAGGTCACGTCTCTCCTGGATTTCCTCATCCAGAAAGAGGCCCTCGGTGACCGCCATGAGGAGGTGCGCAGGACTATGCTGAGCGCTGCGACTGCCCTCGTCGATATCCACGGCGGAAAGGACGTTGCCGGTCTTATGGCCATGTTCGAGAAGGAGCTCGCCAAGAGCTCAAAGTCGCAGGCGTCGGACTATATCAAGGAGGCAGTGGTCATTCTCTTCGGTCGACTCGCTGGCCACCTCGACCCCTCCGACGAGCGCATTCCCAAGGTTGTTGAGCGTCTAGTTGAGGCGCTCAACACGCCGTCGGAGCTCGTTCAGTCTGCCGTCGCCGACTGTCTCCCCGCCCTTGTGCAAGGCATGTCGTCCGAGGAGACGGAGTATCTCGTCGACCGCCTGTTCTCGACGCTCACTACCGGTTCCAAGTACGCGGCCCGACGTGGTGCCGCTTATGGCGTCGCTGGTGTTGTCAAGGGTCGCGGTCTGCGCTCTCTTAAGGAGTACGACCTCATGGACAAGCTCAAGGAAGCTGCCGAGGACAAGGACGCCTTTGAGTCCCGCGAGGGTGCACTTCTGGCCTTTGAGACGCTCTCGGCCACACTCGGCCGCATCTTCGAGCCCTACATCGTTCAGATCATCCCTCTTATGCTCACGCTGTTCGGAGACACCAACAAGTATGTGCGAGAGGCGACGCAGTACGCCGCCAAGGTAATCATGTCCCGCATCTCAGGCCACTGTGTCAAGCTCATCCTTCCCACTCTGCTTGAGGGTCTCGAGGAGAAGCAGTGGCGTACCAAGAAGGGCTCGATCGAATTGCTCGGCTCCATGGCCTTCTGTGCTCCCCGCCAGCTTTCGCTGTCGCTCCCTACCATCATCCCCCACCTCACCGGTGTCATCAATGACTCGCACGCGCAGGTCAAGTCGGCTGCCAACGCGGCACTCAACGGCTTCGGTGAGGTTCTTCAGAACCCCGAAATCAAGGGCATTCAGAAGAAGCTCATGAACGCCCTTGCCGACCCCACGGCCAAGACGAACAGCGCGCTCGGCTACCTACTCAAGACGACGTTTGAGCATTACCTCGATGCACCGTCTCTTGCTCTTGTGATGCCCATCATCGACCGTGGTCTCAAGCAGCGCAGCTCGGAGACCAAGCGCAAGTCGGTCCAAATTGTCGGCAACATGGCCTCCCTCACCGAGGTGCGCGATCTCGTTCCATACTTGGCCGAGCTCATGCCTCTGGTTCACGATGTTCTGGTTGACCCCGTCCCCGAGGCGCGTGCCACGGCCGCCAAGTCGCTCGGCACCCTCGTCGAGCGTCTCGGTGAGGCCAACTTCCCCGATCTCGTCGATCGCCTCCTAGGCATGCTCCGCACAGATTCAAGCGGTGTCGACCGCCAGGGTGCTGCGCAGGGCCTCTCCGAGGTTCTGTCCGGTCTCGGCATGGACCGCCTTGAAGCTCTCCTCCCAGAGATCATAGCGAGCACTGCCAGCCCGCGCGCATATGTGCGTGAAGGTTTCATCTCGCTGCTCATTTACCTCCCAGCGACATTCGGCCACCGCTTCTCGCCCCACCTTGGACGCGTCATCCAGCCAATCCTTAACGGTCTCGCAGATGACTCCGAGTATGTGCGCGAGGCTTCGATGCGCGCTGGTAAGATGATCATCTCAAACTACTCCAACAAGGCCGTCGAGCTCCTGCTCCCCGAGCTCGAGAAGGGTATGCTCGACAGCTCATGGCGCATCCGCCAGTCATCTATCTCGCTCACCGGCGAGCTGCTCTACCGCGTCACCGGTATCAGCGGCAAGGTCGAGCTGGAGGAGGACGAGACTGCTGCGCGTGCCGCCGACCAAACCCGCACCGCACTCACCGAGGCTCTCGGCCAAGAGCGCCGTGACCGGGTCCTCGCTACCCTTTACATTGTGCGCCAAGACAACGTCAGCAGCGTCCGTCAGTCATCGATCCACATCTGGAAGGCGCTTGTTCACAACACCCCTCGCACTACGCGCGAGATTTTGCCCGTCCTCATGCAGCTTCTCGTATCGCTCCTCGGTTCCGAGACCGTCGAGCAGCAGGAGACCGCGTCGCGCACCATCGGCGAGCTGTGCCGCAAGAACGGCGAGCGCATTGTCGGTGAGATCGTGCCGATTCTCAAGAAGGCCATCACCTCGACTGACCCGCGCACCAAGGAGGGCGCGTGTCTCGCGTTCTCAGACGTCATGGTGTCAGCCTCCAAGGATGCCATCGAGACTCACGAGGAGGTCATTATCGCCTCCGTCCGCGACGCCCTTGTGGATCCCTCGCCTGACGTCCGAGCCGCCGCTGCCCGCACTTTCGACACTATGCAGCACTTCATGGGCGCTAAGGCCGTCGACCAGACCATTCCTACGCTTCTCGAGGCCATGCGCAACCCGGGCGAGAGCTCCGAGACTGCGCTTCAGGCGCTCCAGGAGGTCATGAGCGTGCGCGCCAACAGCGTGTTCCCTGTGCTCCTGCCCACCCTTACGGCCCAGCCCATCTCTGCTTTCAACGCTCGCGCCATCAGTGCGCTTGTGCGTGTTGCCGGCACCGCTCTCAACCGCCGCATCGACTCGCTCCTGGGTTCGTTGGTCAAGTCGCTCGAAGCCAACCCTGAGGAGGATGTGCGCGAAGAACTTAACGAGGCCGTTGAGTCACTCGTTTCCTCGGTCACCGATGCGGACGGCGTGCACCTCCTCGAGATGCTACTCATCGGCTGGGCCAAGGACGCCAACGCTGTTCGCCGCGCCACAGCCTGCAACATCTTTGGCACCATGTGTCAGGTCAGCGACGCCGACACCGAGGAATACCGCGTCGACTGGGTGCGCATCCTCGTGTCATTGTTCGATGATCCTGTGGAGGAGGTCGTTACCGCGGCATGGGAGGCGCTCGAGCACTTCGTTAAGACAATTGACAAGAGCGAGCTCGAGGACCTCGTGGTCCCTCTTCGGCGCGCCATCGAGGGCACTGGCGCGCCTGGACGCACCGTTCCCGGCTTCTCGCGTCCCAAGGGTGCGCAGTCGATCGTGCCTATCCTCCTGGCAGGTGTGCTCAGTGGCACGCAGGAGCAGCGCGAGCAGGCCGCATTTGGTATTGGAGACCTTGTGCAGCGTACGACCGAGGCGGCTATCAAGCCCTATATCATTCAGCTCACTGGTCCCCTTATTCGTGTCATCTCCGGGCAGTCGATTGCACCACAGATCAAGGGGGCCATCCTGCAAACTCTTACTGTTCTGCTCGAGGAGGTGCCGCAGCTTGTGCGCCCCTTCCATCCGCAGCTCACGCGCACGTTCGTCAAATCCGCATCCGACCCCGTCTCATTGGCGGTGCGCAACCGCGCGGCGACGGGTCTCGGCGAGCTGATGAAGCACCAGCCGCGCGTGGACCCCTTGATCACCGAGCTTATTGGCGGTGTTCGCGGGGCGGAGAAGGAGATCGCGCCATCTGTGATGCTGGCGCTCGGTGCTGTGTGTGCTAGTGCTGGCAAAAACATCAGCGCCCCTGCTAAGAGCTCGATTATCGAGCTCGTGGAGGAGGCATTTGCCGACTCCCGCGGCGAGTCGTTCAACAAGGCGGTCGGGTCGGTCATCGCTGGTCTGGCGGTGCACGATGTTGAGTCGATTCGACCGTTGGTGGACGCTTTCCTCGCCGCACCCACGCCACCAACGCCGCTGATGAGCGTCGCGATTCTCGCTGTCCTCGAGCGCGCGCCTGAAGCCTTCCTCGAGCTCGGTGGCGAGGTTCCCGAGGACATTGTGCGCAAGATCAATGCTAGTATTGGTGGCGACGGCGCGATTGCACGACCAGCGCGCGAGGCGCGCGAGATCATCCGAGGCAACGAGGGGTGGATGAGCGAGCCAGAGGTTGCTGCGCTGCTCAAGTAGGCATAGTGTTGTAGATTGCATGCATGGGATCTAATTTGTGGGGCGCGAGGCGTGGGTGCGAAGCAGCAAAGGCAAACCCGAAAATCACTCGAAGCACCAACGGATCAGGCCAGTGGTGTGCGACCCCCGGCATGCAATCAAACGTAGTGCTTTCAAAGCAATGCCCCAAGGCCTCGCACCATCCGGCGAAGAATGCCAATAGACATGCACCCATCAGGAAGACGCACTAGAGGTGGATATAACGACCTACTATCAACCGCCCTGCAACCGATGACCCAGCACCATAACCTATTTCAGTGACCTACCTCAGTGAGTGATCACTGCCACCTCAGTGAGTGATCACTGCCACCCCTCGTCTTATAAAGCCGTCCAGCACTACTCCAATGGACCACGCAGCTCTCCCCTCCAACCGCGACCACCTCGGTCAGCAGGCGGGACCCGGCCCCCCGCTGACGGAGGAGAACGTCCTGGCCTCGCTTGAGGCAGCCCGCGCCGCGCGCCGCTCTGCCGTTGAGACCGGCCGACGCGCCAGCGAGATTCAGGAGCACGAGCACGCTGCTTTCAACCCTACCACGCTCGCGGCCAGAGCCGAAGCCGCCGTTGATTTAATGGTGGAGAGTTTTAAGGCGCGCACGGCCGCCATGCTCGCCGAGTGTGGCGCCCTCAGCACGGAGCTCTGGGCGTTGAGTGGGGTCATCGAGCTCATCCTTGTGCAGGAGGTGAGCGAGGAGACCAAAGAGGCGCTCTGGGCCTACCTCGCCCCGGGTGGGCGTATGTGATTTGTACAATATGGCTAGGGTTCATGTGATTCTAATTGCTTTAGCGGTCATGGCCTGGTTTCAGCGTATGGTGCTCATGTCATGAAAGACACGTCGGGCATATTTCTCATCTTCTAGTACTTGTGCACAGTTCCTTCTCGCTCTCAATTATGGATTAGCAGATATACGCCGCCTTCTTCCCCTTATCGCCCTGTCCAGTCTGCTCCTTCATCGCGTGGCGCGCGCGACCGGGGCGGGCTCTGATTGCCTTGTCGATACAGTCCATAGTGCTCATGCTCGGGCTCGGGCCCGCATCGGCCAGCAGCATCTCGGTGACGGCAACGATGTCATGAATGAGCTTGTGGAGCAGATCACCGGAGAGTGACTCGCGTACGACGACGCGCAGAATCTCGGTCTTGTCTTCGGCCGGAGGCAAGGCATAGCTGAGGTCAGTATGACGGCTTACTCCGCACGGCACGCGCATCCCAGACAACAAAGCTGTCGTCGCACACGTCGCCACCCCACCGAGGCACTCACTTAGGCACAATCCAGCCGATGCCGCGCAGCTGCGACTGGACCCACGCCTGCTTGAGGTTGGGATACTTCTTCTTGATCTCATCGGTGAAGCGGAACGAGACGACAGGCAGGCCGGGAACGTAATACTCAGGCTGGTCGTCCTCAATCTTGAGATTTTGTGCCGCCTTGCCGAGAAGCGTCTCCGGCTTCACCGGCTTGTGGATATTGGACAGACACACAAAGTATCCGGAGCGCTCCAGGGCACGGCTTAGTACGCGTGCCTTGACGAGGTCAGCCGCGATGACGCGCTGGTATCCCTCCATTCCCAGGTTGATGAAGTTGAACATCTGTCCCAGAATGGGGTGGGTGGGGCGCGAGAAGTTGAGGTTGAAGCTGAAGTCGGTCTCGCCCAGATAGTGGAGCTCGAACACCATATCCTTGGGGAGGTAGTTTGGGGAGCGCCACACAATCCAGCCGACGCCGACGAGGGAGGCCCCATACTTGTGTCCACTGGCGTTGATGCTGCACACACGCGGGAGGCGGAAGTCCCACTCGAGCTTCGGGTAAGCGAAAGGCGCGACAAAGCCGCCCGACGCCGCATCGACGTGGATGGGCACATGGTTGCCTGTCTTCTCCTCGTACGCGTCCAGCAGGTCCGACATCTCCTTCACGTTCTCGAAGGCGCCGGTGTACGTCGACCCAAGAATCCTAAAGTCAGCGCTGACGTCAGGGGACTAACACAAAAACGCCAATCGTGTTCTCATCGACATGCTTCATCGCTTCCTTGGGGTCCATGACGAAGTCGCTCTCACGTGTGACCGGCACTAGACGGGTCTCCACCTCAAAGTACGATGCGAACTTTTCGAGCGCGACCTGCGCCTCGGCACCCATGACAATGTTAGGGCCCGGTCTGTAGATGTCCTTTCCGGCCGCCTTCATCTTGGCCTGCCAGCGACGCTTCATCGCTAGGCCGCCGAGCATGATGGCCTCAGAGGAGCCGGTGCACGCTGTGCCCTTGACATCACCTGGGGGCGCGTTCCACAGGCCGGCAATCATGGCCTACAGTCAGCGGAGCCGCAGGTGCCCTCTCACAATGCAACGGTTGTGAATCTCAGTCGCGGCGGGGTACTCGTCCTGGTCAGCCAGGTTCTTGGAGAGGTTCTCGTTCATGAGCTTCCTGCACTCGTCTGGGACCCAGGTGTGGACAAACGATGCGAGGTTCATGTTCGGATTGCCGTCGAGCTCAAGCTCGTCGTGGAGCAGCTGGTACGCAACCTTGGCTTCAATGCCTATCTCAGGAAGGTTGTGCTGCGGCATAGTCATGTCTATGTCGTAGCGCGACGCGTAGGGGATGTCATACTTGCCCCAGCTGCTGTCAGGACAGCCGTCATACTACCCACCAGTCGGACAGACGGTCGAGGTTGGTGTTGTCACGAGAGTCATTGATGATCTGATCAACGTCGACCTTGGTGAATCCACGAGTTTCGGACATGATGAAGGAGGCGGGATAGACTTCTGGAAGTGCGAGAGCCGCGGTATAGCGGCTATGAAGAGGCTAAGTGGGAACGGTGATGGCTTTGGTGATGGCTTGGGGTATTTATGATGGGAGCCCACTCACGCAGGCCTGTGACGCCGCCCAGGGGAGCTTTGAGAGTGGGCTAAATGCATCGACGAGGGCTGTGGCATGGCGGAAACCATCATGGAAACGTGGGTGGGCTACGACGTTTTGGCAGGTGTGGTGACTGCATTGACTGCGAAGTTCCCAGATTATCTCTGTTGGTGATCAGCCAGTGACATCATCCCCGCGTCACAGGGTACAACGTCGCCTCCGCATTGATGTAGATTCAGCAGAACGGCAGTACAATAGAGAGGCAGCGCCGTGTCAGGGAGAGGCTTAGAAAGACTACACGGGTGTGATCGTTGTACATAGCTTGGCTTGATGATAAGTCGGAGAGCTGCGAGAGAAGGGGATCGTATGCTTGGCTCCTGTCCTACTTACCTATGTAGTCGTGAATTTCACCAAGAGGGATGATAAGGGTGTAGCGATGCAGTTTTCAGGGCACATTCCTCCAGCCTAATTACCACCCGTGGCTGCTCATCTCCGATCTCAGAGTTATGTCTCGCCCTCCCAACAATAGTAAGCCCGGCACCGTTGCAAGCCATGGTAGTCTCATAGGATGATTTGAAGCATCCGTCTCCCTCAAGGATGTGCGTGCCTCGCCCCACAAAGCGTCGGAGACAGGCCTGCTCAACATATAGGCGGCTCAACAGCCTTTGCCTGCTCAGATGCAAAATGGGGGCTGGGGAATTGAATCCCCTGTTGACGAGAGTGGGATTCGAACCCACGTCCGAAGACTGCGGAATTACTATTCAAGTAACCTTAACACAGCGCCTTAGACCGCTCGGCCATCTCGCCGATCAGAAACGGATAATCCTCGGCTGAATGTGAATATGATCGCCTCATATCTTGGCAGTTGTGGGCTCTAGAGGATGGTGTGGAGGGATGCGGATAGCGTACTCCAGCCGGTAAGCCGCGAAGGGCTCAGTCGCGGGCGCTTTCCCTTGGTCAATGTGTGAGGACGTCGATTGATGGACAGTCCCAGCCCCAGCTCCTATTCCGGTAATATATAGAGTTGAATTGTCAACGACGTGGATACTCTTGGCGCTCCAGTCCGTCGTCCATTCAGATGGGGGTCATGGCCGTCTGTCCTAAGAGCTTTCAGACAAGAGTGCGAGGTTGGTCCGACAGCGAGCGGCGCTGGCAGCTTCACCCCCAGATTCTTAACCTGCTGTATCGTGCTCAGGACAGTCATCCTTCCGGCCTCTCTGAAGGCAAACCCCGCCGCGCTGCACCAAAGTCGCCCTCATGCCCCTGGCTTAACTCCTGAAGGTACAACCCACACCCTATAGAACGAACGAGAGCTGCGCTGCCGTTCGGGCTATTGCCGACTTTCTGAACGGTGCATGCAGAGTGTGAACAGCACCAATGCTAGGAGTGCGTGAAGGCCGCTTGAGAAGAAGAGCGCTGACACGAAAGGCTCGCCCTCTTACCCGTCCCAGGGCTTTGAGTCCAGCATTTCCCCTCGTTTTTTCCCTTCTCCAACGGTTCCCGTGCCCAAACCCGTGAGCGTCACCGTGCCAGCTCTAACAACCTTCGACAGATCTGGGTTTGGTTCCGTGGGAGTCTTCTCTGCCCCCGATTCCGCGACGAACAAGACGGGTCCGACAAACCAGGAATATCACAGGCTGAGAGGCGCTCACAAGCCCGTCCTTTGGCAAGTGAGGTGAAGCGAACAGCAATGGCTCCCAGGCAGTCTGTGCCCCTCGGAAAGGCGGTGCAGCATTCTCATCGTGGGCGGGTGCTGTATTGGATGCGCGGAGTTGCACACCTCATCCATTCGAATGCCTTGTATGCTTAAAGGCAGTAGATCTCCGGATCAATCGGAAGGCTCATATGCCTGTAGTTGCCATGGTGTTTCAGCCTCACTCCCTTGAGAAGTGCAAGTTCCGACAACTCTCATGCCGTAGCAATTATGCGGGTGCGAATGGAGGTTCGGAGCGCATGGGATAGTCTTCTTCTCACGCCACGGCGTAGGTGTGTGTTTCCACCATCGAGGCCCTCCCTGTCGCTTGCAGAAGTAAAGCAGTCCCTAACTGCACCGACGTCCAGCGTTTGATTAGTGTGGCCGCAGCTTCAAACCTGGCGATATCGTTGTGGTATCATTACCAGAATGTTTATAGTTGCTATGCTCACCTAACGGACATGTCACAGGCCTATGTCAATCAGCTCTCCTGTAACTGGACGTGACGGGCTTTTCCGTTGCCTCTAACCGCTGTTTCCTGTGAAACATGCCTCCACGTCAGGCTTTCGCCTCCTTTCGCCGTGTTTGTCTCGCCCCGGACGTGGCTGGTGCGAGGTATCGGTAAGCAGTCGCTCTCTGAGCGGCTGGCATAGCGACTGTTCGCACATAGATAAGTTGACACCATCAGAGAGACATGGTCTTGCAACTGCAAGATCGTGAAATCGTTGTAAGAGCATGACCGAGCCTGTTAGCAAGTCACCCCGCCAAGGACCAGTGCGACCCCCGCCTTCTGGGCCGTTACCGCTTCTCCCATCGCAGAAACACAGGACCAAAACGCTACGCCGAGCCCCTCCCGCCCCCATCGTCCCTCCACCTCGTGAACCCTATCTGGGAAGAATTCAGCTGTCACCCAACCCCCTGTCTTCAATCATACAAGGGGACATCTACGTCAACTTGCTAGGACACGAGGCTATTCTCGTGCTTGGCGACGGCCATGGCTTTCCCGGTGCTCCCGAGAGCTACTTTCCCACTCGCCAGTGCCGTATCACATTATACGGGGCGCGATTGATTCCGCTTGAGCACGAAAGCTTTCGCAAACCAGAGGGCCACCTGATCACCACAGGTGTGGGGGCAGGAGGAGGGGTTCAGACCTCTGTGCGTGCTTGGCTCTCTATTGCTCACAACAGAAGTCAGTCGCAATTCCGCCACGCGCAGATCAGGGGAAGGAGACTCGCTCCCCCGTCGCGTCACTGCAATCGAATTCTGGAAGCTGGGACTGGTTACAAGTTGACCCTGGCGCGAACACATACCGGCGCAAGACTCGCACACCGCGTACCCCGATGCGCAGCACGCCCAACTCCCCCGCTACTCGTTCATGTCATGCTGTGAGGGCCAGCGAGATAGGGCCGCCTGACACCCACTCGGTATTTGTCACTCCGGAGATGTTCATACCCTCTCGACCTCCGCCTCTGCCGCCACAGTGGAGTCAGTACTCGTCTGCAATCCCTGTTCTCGATTCCACCTCGCCTCCCATGGCCCCCAACCCCGACCTATTGCCGACACTATCCTCTCCGACAACCTTTACCCTCCCACTCAGAGCGCTTTGCAAGCCTCCCGACGCGTCGCCTGGGTATGTCGCAACTCCTGGCCGCGCGACAGGTCTGCGCACCTCCAAGTCGCTTCACAACCTCACTCAAACACTTGCTACAGGCATGTCTCCCGCGGCGAGGGCCTACCTCGCCACTCCTGTCGGTCCGCTCGCCTCATCGGAGTCAATTTCGCGACAGATCCCTCTTACCGGCTATGATCATGAAGCTGACACCTTCCGTCTTCACCCTTGGTCACAGGAGGCCTTACCGCTAGGTGGTCCATCGCAATCGAGATATCGCACCCCCTCCGACTCATCGCAATCGTCCTACTCTCCGAGCCCTGAAATCGAGCAGAGATCAGTTGCAGCATATGAAGAGCTGACCGCACCGTCAATCCTCAGACAACCAGGAGCCGCCAGCCACTGAGACCGCAGTGACCGCCATCATCCGTAATTGTAAACAAGGGAGTGGCACGGCGTATGCAGGATGGCCTCTGAAATTGTTTCCGGCAATACCCCGTTACAATATGACCGGGGCGTCCTCCAGAACGTGCTACTAGGTACAGTCCAAAAACGTAGAAGTTTGTGGACGAGTTAGGAATCGAACCAAAGACCTTGTCAAGATCATTGTGGTGTGCTGCTCGCACACCGACTGCTAATGACACGCTCTACCAACTGAGCTACACGCCCGACGCTTTCCACGAATGGCATTCCTCGCACTGCTCTTGTGGCCTCGATCCAAGCTTCACTCGAGGATTTAGCACCACTGGACTTGCGGACAAACCATACTGATACTCCAACCCCCTAAACCGGTCTTCCGACTGGAGCACTAAAAGTTTGGAATTACATCGCACCACCGTGGCTCTGAGATTCGTGATCGTTCGGTGCTCAGTGGCGATGTTGTTAATCGGCAATATTCAGTAAATTCTGGAGTGTGGTCCAAGCGGGTACCTCTCAGCTGACTGTCTTGGCATTCCAAGTGCTAGCATTCCTCCCGTCCCCGGATGGAGATCATCCATTCCTGCAGTCCTCAAAAGATCATGATGGTTGGCACAGGACGTTTCGCGCACTCCGGAATATCGGCTGCTAACAAGCTCAAGTGACGAGTGAGGTCGCATATCACCAATCAGGGCCACTCGCAGCCAACTGCCGATGGGCGACGTGACACTGCACAGGCCGCATAGGTTTCTGCGTGACGGGTCGCGACAGACCAGACGGATGGCCACCGGGCGCCGACAGGGCGAGTCTGTGCTGCTGGTCACCCGAACATGATGGCGTCGACGGTGACTCTTCTTGCACACGCCACCGTGATCGAAGCGTGAGCTGGTCTGTGCAGTGGCGCCGTAACTTTGTCGGAGGAAACCGATGTGCAGGAGAAAATGAGTGTTGGCGGAGAGGTCTCGCACTGACCTCAACACCGAGCATGTGGTGCCCAAGAGCCTATGGATGGAATTCCCTTGGGTCGCCCTTGGACTGCCCTTGTCGCCCTCCTCGCATATGGTATTTCGGCAATGTCGTTGCGTGGACGAAGATCTAACCGAATGGGCCTGTGAGCAAGATGTTTTCCACGGCGGCGGTGTGTGGCTAATACAGTGCCGCGCGGCGTGAGGTCGTCAGCAAACGATCGCTCGCTTCAAATCTTGCGACAGCAGACACGACCACTGGGATCTGCCTCTACCGGACCCCCATGCCTCCGCGACCATCACACCTCCACGCCGAAGAGAGGCTGTGATGCAGGAGGATTCGACGAGGCGCTCAACCCAGCGGCTTAGTGGTGTTGCTTCTGACCCAACCTTGATCATGACCTCCGATATGTCACCGTCACACCCTCCCGACTGGTCGCCCCCTCACCAGAGGTCATAACGCCACACCACGGACTTGGGATGTGGCGCCGTGCCTCTTGAGGTACGAAACCAAACTGTGTCCGCGGCATACTTTGGGGGAGGAACAAAGAGAACAGCCAGGCTTCGATGAGATGAGTTTTTGCGGAGCGCCATGGCTGAACGCCAGGATCTGCCATTCTGAAGAGGCCACCGCCGGCCTTGGTATGCCGATTTGGCCGACGAGGCCGCACAGTAGAAGGTTATTGGCTGATGTGTGCAGCCAAGTGAGGATAAACTCGGTTTTACTGGGTCTGACGTTTGCTTAAGATGCCGATGATCATCCACTCATTCATCGTCACTGCCACACTCGTAAGTCTGTGTGGCAAGGCTGCTCCCAACACCATAAGATCTGAGGACGACCTGCCTGTCCCCTTGTATCAGCACCATTCACCCAGTCTACTTCGCCGCCCGCCAGGCCTCCAAACAAGCCGACTATGCCATTGCGTTCCGCCCCCACCCTTCCAGAGCTCCGCGCCCACGTCTTTCGCCTGAATCAGCAGATATGCAAGAATGAGGAGAAGATGGACGACCTCGAGCGCTCCACCGCTTGCCCAATGGCGCGCGAGTACACGCGAGAAGCCATTGCGCACGCCAACAGCGTCAACCGCCTTCTCATCACGGAACTTCAGGCTGCCATGTGGCAGATCACCGAGTCATGGCGTACGCACTCCAGCAGCTCGGACTCCGGAAGCTCCGACAGCGGCTCGGATTGCGACGACACCCGCCCGAAAGTCAGCAAACATGTACGCTGGGCTGACACTGACGAGAGCCAATTATAGTGAGTTCACCGCAGAGGCAACACTTACTAAAGGTGGTACGAAGGAGGATGGAAGAGGTCGGAGAGATGCATGGCCCACGGAAGGACCAGACCGGACGACCAAGCTGGACCTCCGCGGTGATTTGTGACGGTTAGTGTTGTACATGGGTTGTAGACGACAGGAAGCTCCGGTTCATCTGTATGAGTAACCACCTGTCCACAACCTTCACATGCGACAGGTAGGGATGGAGCGCAAACTGTCCCAGTGGAACAGACAACGAGTGTGCGGAAGTGGGGTGGAACCACGGGTTGCGATCTTGTGAGGGTGCCATCGCCGCCTGCACTACAGTTACATGGGCTTCACTCTAGGTGTGGTCTGGGCCCTCCTCGCGCCGCATGTCATCGCCGCCTAACATACGTGCCTTCTTCTCAAGGAGAGTGAAATGCTCGAATGCCTTTCGTCAGTAGAGTTCCAGACACAAACTCACCTTGTTCTGATACTCGCGCGTCTCCATCCACTCAAGAACGGCGTTGACATCATTCTCGTCGGGAAGCTGCGTGCCACGGAGTTCGGCGAGACGTTCCTCCGCAGACATGATCTCGTCCTCATCCACGAAGTCTTCATTTCCGCTGTCGTCCGATTCTTCGACCTCGACGTCCTTGGCTCGTAGGAGTTCACGATACAGGCCGCGAATGTGACGGAAGAGACGATGCTCCCAGTGCGAGAGGGAGTGGTACAGACGCGCTGTGTAAAGACAGTGGGGGCCTGGCGTCAGCGTGCTACGTATGTTGGCTAACCCATGTCGAGAGAGCTTGGTAGCGGCTCATATTGGTCGTCCTCGTCGTCCTCATCATCTTCTCCATCCTCGATATCCTCATGCGACTGTGGGTTATAGCGTTTTCCTGAGAGATAAACCGTCCGCCAACAGTGCTGGTTGCGGCGATTGCATGCGTGGCAATAGTGGGACATCTCGGGGAGGCCCATATCCTGGTGTTAGCGTTCCTCTGCTGAAGCTCACTGAGAAGTAAGGGTACGTGTCGAGGGCGTGCACGAGGTTAGCGCGCCAGATCTGCGAGCGAACGCGCAAATCCCGAATGCTGCGAGCGTATGCGCGCAGCTCCCCCACAGGTGCCATGTATTCCTTCTGCGGGCCGCGGAGAGGCAACACTTCCGGCCCATGAATGACAAGCAGCAAGAGGTATTGAAACATGATCTTGAACTTGTACTCCTGGCTCTGGGCGTACCCCAGCGAAAACTCGGAGGGCATTAATCGCTCGTCGAACCCATCGTCCTCGGAAATGAAGCCGTCGTCGTCATCCTGCACGTACTTCCAAGCCCCTTCCTCGCTCTCGCCCCCGGTCCCCTCGCCCTCATCTACCTCATCTTCAGACGAGGGAAGGTTGAGGCGTCGATTCTTGAGCTTGCGCAACATGCGTTGCTGCTGCGTCTCAGCGCGCGCCCGTAGGCGTGTGGTCGTGACAAAGCGCTCAGGCTCATCAAGCTCGATTTCATTTGGATCCTCGTCTTCGGTCGCCGCTTCCTGACTCTCGTCGTCTGGATCAAGGTGCGCACGCTTGGAACTTCTCCGTCCGCCCAAATTCACGGGGCGCTCGCTTGCAGAGTCACTATTCGGATCTTTTAGTGGGCGCTGGGCTCGCAAACGGCGCCTCGGTGGCGCGGGCGAGTCCTGGCTCGACCCTCCAGAGTCTGGGTGGCGAGCTCGTGCGCGCGAGCGTGTCTTGATGCCGGGGCGCACACTTGACTCGCCATCCGAGCTGCTTGCGGCCTTACGCTTGAGGCGCACCGGCGGGCCCTCATCGTCATCGCTTATGACTCTCCGCGAGGTGGGATGCCATGCTTTTCGCTCCGGACTGAGCTGGATACCTCGAATGTCTGAATCACTGCCGCCGCCGCTCGCTTCAGCAAAGTTGAGTCTCGTGTGCTTCCGCGAGGATGAGGCGCGCGCTGGACGTGGAGCTGTACGCGGGGGGCTGGTCAACGCGACGATGTCGTCATCGGAGTCGTCGATGAGCTTGGAGACAGGTGGCGGGGATGAGCGAGAGGGACGCGCTGATGGCCGTAGCTTCTGTCTTGAGCGTGACGGGTCTGCGCCGAAGAAGTTGTCGATATCCGCCTGACTCAGCGGACTCATCTGGATGGGCGCGTCACTATCTCGAAGGAGAAAGAGAGAGGTGTGGTGAGTGAGAGGGGCAGAGGTGAAATGTGAGAGTTGAGTGGACCTCCACCGCACGGCCTGTCCGGATATTACTGCTTATTTAGGATCAACGGGTATGAGCGACCACGTTGTTGAACGCCGATCCACCGAGGACCGAGTGACCGAACTACAACAGGCACCAGATAAGGCAGCACGCGCAACTACGTCGAGTTCGATGACAACACGTGCTCACCAACACGGAATGGGTGTTGCGAAGGCTATATCGGTTTCTTCGGCGAGGACGAGTAAGCGGCTTATCCTGTGAGGAGGTAGTCAGCATGTCTATTTGGGTGGTTGCCCCTCCGGCTTTCATTTGACCGATCTCCGGCATGTACAGCCTAAATCACCTGACTTGTGCAGCACAGCGCCACGGATACAGGTGGGCAGTCGAAGTAACCGGGTGAAGCGGCCGAACTCTTGTCGCGAGATCGCTAGCGATATTCCCAGGTACAAGAAGCGATTGCCTCTTCCACGTCTGCACATTTCTTCTCCTACATCACATCTCACCAATATGACTGCTTCTGGCACTCTCGACTGGACTGTGAGTGCCCTTGCTGCTGATTGAGTGCTCATCAAGTCCTACCACAACACCGTCAACGGCCAGGCGGCCAAGACGGCCAAGACCCGCCATGGCATCAACCCCGCTACCGAAGAGGCGCTCCCTGAGGTGCCCGTCGCAACGCAGGAGGACGTCGATGCCGCTGTTGACGCGGCCCGTGCTGCGTTCCCAGCGTGGAGCAAGACGTCGTGGGACGAGCGCCAGGCGCTGGTCAACAAGCTCGTCGATGCGGTCGAGGCCAACCAGGCCGGCTTCGTTGACATGCTCGTCAAGGAGACTGGCAAGGCCGTCTCGACATCGGGCATGGAATTCGGCAGCACTCTGAAGTTTGGCCGCGCGCTCGCTGCCCTCCGCGTTGAGGACAAAATACTCGTCGACAGCGCTGAGATGACCGGCACTCTGCGCTACACACCCCTTGGAATCGGTGCTGCCATCGTGCCATGGAACTGGCCCCTCCTCCTAGCGACCATCAAACTTGTGAGCGGCCTCATCACTGGCAACTGTGTCATTGTCAAGCCCTCGCCCTTCACCCCTTACACGAACCTGAAGCTCGTTGAGCTCGCTTCCGGCATCTTCCCACCTGGCGTCGCTCAGGCCCTCAGCGGTGGTGACGACCTCGGCCCAATGCTCACTGAGCACCCCGGCATTGACAAGGTGTCGTTTACCGGCTCCTCGTTCACGGGCAAGAAGGTCATGGCCTCATGCGCCCGCACGCTCAAGCGCGTGACCCTTGAGCTTGGCGGCAACGACGTTGCGATTATTTGCGACGATGCGGATCTCGCCAAGGCCGTCCCTACTGTGGCGACGATGGCGTTCCTCGGCTCTGGCCAGATCTGCATGGATGTCAAGCGCATCTACGTCCACGAGAAGGTGTACGAGCCCTTCAAGACTGCCCTTATCGACTTCGCCAAGGCGATCAAGATGGGCAATCCAGAAGACCCTACCACGCTCGTGGGTCCTATCCAGAACGCCATGCAATACGGCAAGGTACAGGAGATGTTCAGCCAGATCAAGAAGGAGGGCTGGAACGCCATCGTCGGCGGCGCCCCCGACGCCCGCGACGTCCAGCCCAAGGGGTACTTCATGCACCCCACCATCATCGACAACCCACCTGAGGACTCGCGCATTGTGCAGGAGGAGCCCTTCGGCCCCATCGTCCCCCTCCTCAAGTGGAGCGATGAGGAGGACGTGCTTGCCCGTGCTAACTCGTCGAAGATGGGCCTCGGCGGCTCCGTCTGGAGCAAGGACACGGAGCGCGGCACTCGCCTGGCCAAGCGTCTTGAGTGCGGTTCATCTTGGGTCAACACCCACTTCCACCTTGACCCCAACGTCCCCTTCGGCGGCGCCAAGTGGAGTGGTCTTGGCCGCGAGCTCGGTGTCACTGGTCTTGAGGGCTGGATGGAGCCCCAGAGCCTCTGGGTTAGCAAGGCGTGAGATAGAGACATCGCCCCTGTTTCATAGGTGTAGGTCAGAAGCTGAGAGATGCAGAGTCTGGATGTGTTTCGAGAGCCGCCGGCCGGCGTGGCGAGCCAGTCAGCGTTGTACAGAGTATGGCATCACCCTCACTCGGACACCAAGCGCGGACGATCAGGCGGTTGGTGTGCTGCATGTGTCCCAATCTAGGTCAATCATGTTCTCCGTCCAAGACTGCACAGACTCTCTCTCGCGCAGACAAAAATTACATCGTGAGGGAGTCGAACCCCCGCCGCGTCGAATCCGTGAATGTACATGGCAACGACGCATGATACCGTTTCACCAACGATGTTTCCGTTGAGGCGGCAGTTGCCGATTCTGCCGACGAATGGCACCTCACTTGCGGCGCCAACCATACGAGGAGTGTTGTTCAGCGCTTATGCTGAAGAAACATGTGTCACGAAAGGACGAAACAGAGTAGCTTCGTCTCAGATTTGCCATGGACCAAACGCTTACGCCCCATTTCAGCATGACGTTATCGAGCTTGGGTAGGATTGGCGTTCAACGAACACGTAATTCACTCTGACCGTCGAGGTCGACACTCCCAACTGGACGACACAGACGAACCTTTTGTTTCGCAGGGGTCACTCAAGCCAACTTCATCTCACGTGAACAACATGCATACAAATATCTGGAGCGGCTAATACACAAGGGTGAAGTCATTGTAAACAAGATCAAACGTATCCCGATCGACAGTCGGAAGCTCCACGGAGCTCCCCTGACTGTTAGTAACGTCTACTTACCATGCTTACTATGGTGGAGTGAGGAGTCACAGCGCGGCTCCTTGGCAGGTACTGAAGTGGAGCACACCTATAGCCCCTTTCGTTGAGTCATCTTGGACGGCCACGGTAGACTGGACCCCGGACCTCAATGCTGAGGTCAGCTTAGCCTGGAGAGTGACTTACTATGGCGTAAAATGGAGTCGGTCAGCAGCTCGCACGTTATGGAGGACCCCTTTCAATCTGTTGCGCGGGGGGAGGGGGCAATGGCAGTGAATTTCGCAGCCCCCACAGTTGGAGCAGCAGCTGCAGTATCCAGGTAGATGACTCATGTGGCAGATAGATTGGAAAGGGAGAGAGGGAATAGAGCGGTTACGTGGGTAAATTGAGGCCGGGGCGCTGTCTCGGTGTGTCGATGAGTGACTGTCGGAACACGATGTCAGATGAACGTTTGGGGGGACGGCGTTGGTAGATGAGGTATATGAGTCATGGCATGCAAAAGTTTGGCTTGAACGCGTCGGCCATTTAGCTCCAACCACGACGCGTCTGGTAATCACCAACAAGGAATGTTCACGGACCTCCCGAGCCTGTTCCCTCGCTCTCGGCCCAACAGGCATGCGGGGGCCAAAACACATGACGCCGGTATGGATCTGAGCGACGACTGGGCCGCGATCAGCTCAGGAGTGTTTCCTGCTACTCACTGCCAACGTACCCTTGGGATGGGCGGAATGTGCCGCAGAAGAATGTCTGGACCTGCGCTCGGACCGCACTCATGGGGTGTCGGCGCTCGGTCCCATTGCTCTTGGCAAGGTAGTGCTGCATCAATTGACTGGGATGCGAAAGTGTCATACCCACTGTAGTCGGGAAGGCGCTGCCTCTTGAACGGACATCCGTTGGGCTGTGCCGTCGCGAGGGCGCTTGTGGCGTCTTTCGCAGCCTCAGCCGTGAACCTAAGTTGAGGAATGAAGCGTGTCTGTAATGCTGCATGGCGTTCACCGCAAGTCGAATCGGAATTCTCTCCCGAGGAAGGAGAGCGGTGAAGGAGGAGTAATGCATACGTCAGCGCGTGAGGCCCACGTCAAAAACGCGTGTTGTCAAGAGGATTCCCCAGCGCTTCCAGTCACCGCACCGCAATATCCCCGACAGCGGCAAGATTCAGAGCCGCTTAACTGGGAAGGGCCTGTGAAAGCTCTTCATAGGCAGTCGATTAGCTCGTCAGACGATCCATATGAGAGTCGGGCCCCAGTCAGACGAGGACTATACAGTCAGAGGAGGACGATGGACACAAGTGCCGGAAGAAACACTGCCCTGGCTCACTCCGGAAGAGTCAGTGCAGGGCCCAGGCTTCGTCTGGAACCCCACGGTGACGCACCAATTGTCAAAATACGGAGGCTTGCAGGCATGTATGGCTAGGTTAACCTGAGATGTCATGGCTCTCAATGGCTAGCCGTCTGGAACTAGCAGCTGCCATAAAGTACACATCGTTCACCTTCTATACGGGCTTCTTGCGACGGCCCACAGCCGACACGACAACGACACCTCGTTTCGCCAAGAATTCACGAAAATGCCTGTTCAGAGCTATGAAAGCGTATGCTGGGTACCAGACACGGGGAAATGAGCGTAGCAATGAAGCTCAGCGTCGTCCTTGGAAGCAGCCCTTGTGGCAGTTCAAATGTCGTCGGAAATGTCCGTTGCGCATGCAATAGGTACATATACATGTGCATGATTGGAGCAAACAAAATCATCTCTGTTCGTATAGTGGCTAGTATGCTCGCTTGTCATCATTTGTGACCGCGGGAGACCGGAGTTCAATTCTCCGACAGAGAGCATTCTGATTGAATTACCTTTTGCTGCGCGGGTCGGCTGATGTCGAGAACCGGCAACTCTCAACGCTGGGCGATGTCGTGCAGAACTGATCGCACCGGGAGGCCTAGCTATTTGGAGGGCCATCTGCCTGCAAAGCTGGGTGCGTCACTGCATTCGAAGCAACATAAGTGAAGGAGATGAGGTCTCCGTGCTGTCATCTCTCTCTGGGCCCGAAGTCATCCCGTATGGGGCCACGCAAAACTAGTGGTTAATCTCCCTTGACGGACCGTGCCCTTTATCCCCACCTCCGTCTCCTGAGGCCTGTCCAGTGCCGGCTCTCAAGGGCCCCTCGGTATTAGATTGATGCGGGTCCCCTATAGTCGACAGCCGAGATCCCTCTCGTGATCAATCCCTCGATCTCATTTATCAGGCCTTTGTTGGTTGTTGCTGAAGATTTCGCCCCCACATCGGCCGCCAGGAATGCCGCGACAATTCAAGCACTCAGAGAATAATCAGAGCGCCGGTCCTGCTCCCCGCTGTCGATCCCGTACTCCGGGAGATTGCGGGGGTGCGTTTTGAAGCAGCCTAACGGCACCAAGAGCAATAGGGCATGTCGATGGTTTCCAGCTGAGCGGATATCAATGAGATTTCGATCAGTCGGCTTATCTTGCAACGCAAGAAACGCCACCTAGGAGGCTGACAGTTAGGCTCAGCCCCGCGCTCTGACTCCCGAGATCGCCCCAGGCATCAAGAGACTGCGGAATCGTCAGAAGGAGATCATTGCATTGTACTGGGCGCTCTGCATGCATCCCTAAGCCAAACTACTCTCAGGAACTGCCTGCCACAGCTTCAATCTGCGCCAAGCTGCCCAGACGAGCGGCAATGAATTTTCGGGGTGCCCGCGACTGACTTTCTCGTGATGAAGTGCAGGTGGCTGGGGTGCATAAAACTGACCGGCTATCGATGCTTCCACCCCTCAGCCTCCGCTGTGCTAGAGTTCTACCCCACCTTCACTTCTACCTCTGCTTCAATCCCATCTGTCCACCCTTCGGGCGCTGCTTACCCCGCAATATGACCCACCTTAGCCCCGACCTCCATCCTCGTGAGATGTGCGTCGGTCGCGCTCATACCAGACTCACGACCACGCACGACCTCGTCGAAGTCGCGCCGTTCGCTTCAGACCCTTCGGCATCAACACCCAGTGCCCGTGATCCGGGTAGAGTATGAGCGCCCGCGTTCAGAGCCCGTGCCAAGGGTGCGTCCCGCGTCCCTAGGGGTAGCCGCAGGTCGACAGCGCCGCAAGACCGAGCCTTCCACCACTCCGCACCCCTTCAGCGCTGCGGCATGTGCCCAGCGCACAGAAGCAATGCGCGCTATGGACGAGTCACGGCGTCACGTGAATTCCAACCGCACCGTCTCTGCCCCGGGGTTTTTGCGCACCAGGGCTCCAGTACGAGAGAGCGGGTCTGTCTTCATGACCGCTAATGTAACTCCTCCTGCCAACCCCACTCATCAAGCTCCTACTGGTGCTCCCGCTATCTGGTCGCCTCCTCCCATCGGCACCACCGAGCGCGCAATAATCTGCCCTTTCGAGCCACAGTGGCTCATCCCACCCCTGCCCATCAATCCCTCCTTTTTGGCCACCCCTAGCGCTCCGGAGGTTTATTCACAGAGCAGGCGAGGTGAGCGCTCGAAGTCCGCTACATACGCTACTCAGAAGCGAGGTTGGTTCCGTCGGCGCATGTAAGGAGTATCAAATCTCCACGAGATTTCCCCAGCTTAGACATAATACTCTTATGTTCTGCCGCTGTGTATGTAAATGTGCATATTCTGCAAAGGAAGCATAGCTAATCAATGCTACCGATGTAACTGGAGCGTCGGCTCGGAGAGGTGGCCGAAGGTTGGCTTACTCGTCTTTCGCGCATCAGAGCTACCGGGATGCGAGATGTGATATCTCTCCTTAGATGTGGTGGTGACGCTGGGGGATGCTCGAAAGGCCGCGGCGTTGACGGGCGATGGCGCCGCTTTGGCCTAGGGGGTGGTGGGGTGGCAGGGTTATTGTTCGCTGTTGAGCATGTTGGAGTTGGTGTTGGGCACCGTCCGTCGGAGTCAGACGTTGATTCCAAGCCTTGCGCCTGGTTGCGACGCAGCCAGGTTGGAGCGGCAAAAACGATTGGTTTCGGAGCAAAGTCCATTGAGTGCTGGGGCGCCGAGCTCTTTAAACCCATCGACCACGTTTCGGAATGTGCTCCAGCGGTCCTGACAGTTGTGAGACAACCCATATTTCTGTCAACATTTGCCAGGTTCAAACCCAGGGACGGCGGGTCGGCTAACTGCCCTCTTGGACCGGAGTTTGGCTCGCGCGTTGACGACATCGAAGGCCGAGTCATTTGAGTACCCCGAGGCCTGTCCCCTCTGCAGTGACGCATGCTGAGGCGACACCGCAAGCGTGTGGCGCCACTCCAGAGTAGGATCATCGTCGAACACGTCGATGACATCTGACGGAGCGGGACGCGTACGGCGCAGCGACTTGCGGAGGGAAGAAAGATCGAGAACATCCTTGTCCTGGGGCTTGCTGAACAGTTTGCGTACAGCAGACTCGTCCCCTTCATTCGATTGTGGCTGCTGGCCTCGACTCGAGACCGCGAAGGTTGCGGGCGTGTTCCGTGCCTCTTCTAGTTTGCGTGCCAGTGCGCGCTGCCGAGGGCTATGGTACTCTTTGACCTTCACCGGTGTCTGGGCGTCCTGCGAACTGTCCTCAAAGACTGGCATCGCTGGTCGCGCGCGCCGCTTCAGTGTCGGCACAACCATCGGCGTCTGAGGTGGGGGTGGGCGGCGCGCAAGACTAGCTCTTCGAGGGGTAAGGACATTCCCGTCCTTGTCCTTTACGGGGTCGCTGGCTTTGAGGCTTGCCTCAGTGATGCCGCGTACAATGGCTTTAATTCCGCGGCGAAACCGCTTGACCTGGCGCGCCTGATCGGTATCCTCGGGGGCGGAGGCATCGGAGTCAACGATCTCAGCGGCTTCGGTGCGCGAGCGGAGAGAGTGGTTTCCCCTGGCAATGTCTGCTAGAAATGCAAAGTGCGCGGGCGGAGGGGCAATAATGCGCAGTCGAGTCAAGGAAGGGGGGATGGCAGAGAGGGGAAGAATGATATGCTGGTCTCGAACATGGTGAGGAGGTGGTGTTCCAAACGTGAGAGACAGCCAAGTCACGATGTCTGATGTGGTGGGCAGGGCGGCTGGCTGCGACCGAAGAGGTGGAGGAGGGGGCGGTGGGGGAGGCAGTGGGGGAGGCGGTGGAGCGGAGATGGTCGTCGAGAACGAGACTTCTGCAGTACCGCCCACCTGCGCCGGCAACGATAACTCGCCTTGCCTCGACATGGATTTAGAGGATGGTACAATGGTAGGCAGTCGGCACAGCAGATTACTGCTGATGAGCTGCTGCGCAGTTAAGTTGGGTGCTTGTGAGTCTATGTAGCTAGAGTGGCGAAAGGGCATAACTGTGACACAAGAGGAGTTATATAAGCCAACTGGCAAGCGGGGACGCGTAACAGCGAGCGAAATCATTTAGTACTCAACAAGAATGTTTCGCGCTGTGATTCCAAGGGAGCGGGAAGTGAGGAAGCCAGACAACATCACACAAAAACCTACGCCAAGTGATGATTCCCATCATTTTGTGGACACGGCTGTGCGGGCCTAGAGGTAGCAAGGGGAAAGAGCGTCTCCTATCCGACATGCAGTTCGAGCACCTCATGGGACACGGAGTGATTGTTGAGGGGCCTAGGACCACGATCTTCCTCTGATTACCGTCGCCTGTTCGATTATCATACAAATGCGGCGGGATCGCTAAGAGGCGAAAAAATTATTTCTCCACCAGGGAGTTGAACCCTGCTCTTTCGCGGTCAAGCCATCTCTGGCAACTCTCTAATGAGAGGCGAATATACTAACCGATATACTAGTGAAGAGTGGATGTTTGCCCTAAGACTGCTTAGTCAGATCCAAATCGCTCAACAACAATCGGGACAAGCACTATTTTCGCCGTGAGTTGCTTTGAATGCTGCTGTCGCCTCCCTTGCCGAGACACCATCGCCTGATCGCGCCTGACCTTCTTCCCGCCCACCGGCATTCCTGCACGAGCTTCCTGTGAACATCTTCCCCGCGAGGCACAACACGTCCGTTCAGACAGGCATGGCGTGGCTGAAACGTCGGTTTATTTGCTCGCTCGCCCAGGCCACTTTCTTTGGGCTTTTTTGACGCTCGCACCCAAATCGGAGCAAGTGACTGTATGCTTCAAGCTCGCTCATCCTCGAGATGTGAAGAGTGAAGTTGCGGTTATGACAGGTCAGAAGAGGCAAAGTGATTGGGACTGACGAGTCTGAGGAATGTGCGGCACGCGAAGCACTCTTCAGATCTGTCGATGTCCTGGCGCAGCCCTGATGAGGATCTGAAACGCGTTTCACCCACTCACACATGTGCATAACATGGTGCGGTGACCACTTGCGGACATTGCACCGTGCGCAGCAGTTCGCGACTGGCTTGCACGACTTGGGCCGTGCGACGCTGCGAGAAGAGGGCGAGACCAAAGTTCCGCGGGATCGAGCGTGGGCGAATGTGACTGAACGCACTCGAGCTCCGGCACGTGTCGTTGGACCGTGCATGAGCTCGTCTAAAAACAATGTCGCGACCTTCAAATCGGTCAATGGGTCACCGCTCCTCGACTGACTCTGCGAGTGTGCGAGTGTGCAGTGACTCCCTCTACGCTCCAAACGCCAAGCTCCAGGCTGCTCATGTTGTGACGCGCGATACCGCTTCCCACGCCACCACTGACATAGCCTCATGACTCTTTCGGCGGCGAACATCATGCCCTTCCGACAGCCACCCCACAAGTCCGACATATTCGGCAGTCACCAACCTGCACTGCGTCTTGCCTCGAGGCGGCTTCCCCCCGCCAGCCTTCCTGACACAACCCCATTCCGGAAGCATCAAGCTTCTCCTCATAATTGGGAGCTCGCCATGAAGCAGAATACAGACAGTCGAGCCATCATTGTTCCCCATCACCGCCGCCTTGCCACCACGGACACCCACACACACAGACACACAGCAGCAGCAAACGTTTGCTCTGACAACTCCAGTTCATGGCCCGACACCTCGACCTCTCTAAAGCGCGCGCAATGGTGCGCTCCTTCGACGACCCGTGGGCGTACCGTCTCGGTCCGGCTCTGCTATCGCCCCTCAGATATCCCATCGACCTCTGGCCGCCTCCGCCTTCGCCACAAGCTGATGTGACGGGACGTTTTCCTCTGACAGCGCTGGCAGCCGATGCACTCACAATCAGAGCGAGCGTCATGAGTCTCACACCAGATGACACTGTGTCGCCGCCCAGCGCCGGATTGGAGAGCGACTGGAGAGTTCAGACGGCGATGCGAATGGAGCTCCACACGGCGCGCAGTGTGCGCATGTCCAGCCTCTCAAACACACCTACCAAGCTCCAGTCGTGCGAGTCGACTCAAATGGAGGACAGTGAAATCCTAGTGACGCCTCTCCCCCGCATCTCGACTCCCACTGACCTCGACACGAACCTCGACACCTCAGCCCTGCACACAGTCAGCCAGCGCTCGTCGCCTCCCTCAAGTCCCAGCCTCGCAGGATCGGTACATACCTCGCTCGACCTCACCGTGGATGGAATTGAGACGCCAACATTCTACACCCTCCCGCCTGACCCCCTCGATGCTCTGGAAGCGCTCGAAGCACTTGCGGCTCTGCAGCCCCTCTGTCCCGACACAATCGGGGAGGAACACTTGGACCCCATTGAAGCACTGCTCTGGTCGCCTCGACACGATGAAGTCCATCCCTTTAGGGCCCTACCCCGCGCGGCGCAGTACACGTCAAGTGAGTGGTGCGACCGGCCGCCACCGGTGCCACCCAAAAGCCCACATGATAGACTCCTGCCGTCTTCGCCCCAGCGCCGTAGCCTCGACATCGTTAAGAGCGCGGGGACAGCGGCCGCCCACCGCCGGGCTGAGTCGACACCCACATGGCCACAGGCTGTTGAGGCGACGACCATGCATGCTTGGAACATCGCCCAGGTACAACCAGCCCCTAAAGCAGCTGGGTGGGCACAGCGAGCACGACCTCCTGGTCCTGGGGCTGAAGGTACACATGTCCAGCACTTCCATCACCACCACTACCATCACCACCACAAGTGCCGTGGGTGACCAGCTCCGACCTGGGCGGCGAAGGAATCACGGCTGCAAAGAAATTACGGCGGCGACGTATGACAAAGCTAGTGCGGCCTGAAGTGAAGGCGATGGCTAGACTGAATATTCTGGGGACACTACCCGAGTGGGAGCAAGTTTGATGTAAGGTCCAGTCCTGCGCGCCCCGAGCTTCGAGCGATATCATTCCCGGTCCTTGTAGACCACTGAGGTACAAATTCTTGTGAAGAGAGCTTGCAAGAAAAGGTATGCGACAAACTGATTGCGGATCCATTATCCTCTAACCCAGCCTTCTCGAAGTGCTACATACAACTTCATACGTGCAGATATGTGGGTTCTACCACCACTATGTGCTAACAAATTGTTACGGGATCAACCTCCTTCACCACTCTCCGCACAGGAGCTTGGCACGGTCGTTCTCGTTCACCTCATAAGGAGCAGGATCAATGAGTTTGGCCGCGGCCATAGAGTTGGTGACCCAGCGCGCGTGGATGAGACGAGCACACGCACTTCTCCTTGTCCCGAAGACCCTCATACTTGCGGCTCTGGTTCCAGGAGCGACAATAATGTACGTGGCCCAGCTCAGCTCCGTTGTGATGCTACCACCGCCGGCCTTTTATCAGAAGCTGCACGTCTCGAGCACACGGACGTACCAGAATGGTGGCCTGCAGAAAGGGGCACCCTGGAGCCTCAATGACGTAAAACTGAATGCGATTGGGTCCGAGCTTGAAGATCTGAGGCAATCCGATGTGTATCAGGGGCATCAGAATGGGGGTTGAGTGAGGTTCGGTTAAATTGGCGGGTATGGACTCTTGAAGGGCTACTCTCGCGGCGTCCACATCCGAGATAGGAGTCTCGGACTTGACAAACTGGGCTTCAGACTGTCCATTAGGGGAGTCGGCGTATCTTTTGGTGTCTTCGAAGCCCAAGGAAGCTACAATGTCTTCGGGGATCTCGACCTTGATGGCAAATTCGGAGGAGGGGACAGAGGCGAGTGAGTCGTCAGATGTGGCATCCGTAGAGACCCTCGGCTGCACACGAAGCTCGGCTTTCGTACTCGGAGGTTGATAAGCGCAGCCATAAGGCGAAACTCCGCTGCTGGCCTTGACGCCGATTTTGCGCTCAGGCCGTGCCCATGAAGGAGGGGAGTTGGGAGGCAATTCGGTTGATGGCGTATTGGCGGGGGGTGATTCAGCAGGCGAAATTGGAAGAGGCTTGGTGCTGTTGGGCAAAGTTATGGGCCCATGACGATTCGAGGAGGCACCAAAAGTCAACCGCTTGTTATACGAGTAACGAGACCTCTCCATGGGCTCGAATGTTGTCGCAACAGCGGGGGTGGCAGGAGGAGTATGGCCTTGAGTTGGGAAGTTGCTCGGCGAGGGAAGCAGTGTCGTAAGTCTGCGAAGTGACACCGAAGCCGTGAAGCCATTGGCTCCCGAGGAGGGAGCTGGCTTGTTCGCCTGGCGGTCTGCCACACTGCCACGGGCAGGAGAAGAGAGACGCCGGAACAAGCATGGGGGTGAGCCACTGCGGGGGCGCTTTAGGTAACGTTGATCGGGGGTCGAACTTCTGAACTCGGTTTTCGCGCGCCGCGTGGCATAAGCGTTTCGAACGTTCGTTTCACAGGCGGCCAAGGAGCTAGCAAGACGAGGATCGCGGGTAGTTCTAATGTTAGCTAACGGAAACGGGATCGGGCTCCCAGGAAGGGAAAGAACGGCAGTGCATTGGACACAATTCTGGGCGTCGGGTGACTCACACAATTCGCCACCCACCCCAGTCATCTTCCTCGTCCAGGATGCGCCCCTCACGGAGGCAGTGGTGGATCCAGTGGTGTTGGAGTACGGGAACTGGGGAGGGCCCTTGCGTGACGTAACGCACAGTCTGCATGACGTCCCACTCGTAGCCAGAGTCACGCTGCGACAACGGGGTTGGCGAGGACGCAGAGCTGATTTTGTAGCAAAAGTTCCTGACGGGGGTGGGAGATGGAACCTGAATAATCACAAGGTCGAACTGATCGTGCACGGCAGACCTGCGGAGTATGGCTCCATGATCCTCTTTGTTAATGGCGGTCTAATGAGGCGACTTACGCGTAGGAGGTCGCAGTCGCGATGCAAGCTGTCAGCGGATCGCCCTCGCCAAGGAAGGTGGACACTGAGCCCGTTGAAAATGCCAGGACGGTCGCGATTGGAGTTGGCCATTATATAAGGGCCCGGAGAGGGGGGAGAGGAGGGGGAGGGAGAGTTGGGAATGTAAGAGTGGCCCGTGTTGTGGTGATTTTCAAGAAGTGAAGTCAAGAAGAGTTGATTGTTGAAAGATGAGATGAAAGAGAAGAGGAGGAAGGGAGTTGGTGGATATTTAAGTGAGCGTGGGCGAGTAGCGGATGCACAGGGTGTCCAGTGAGAGTCAGTCACTGGGACTGGGCCACTGGGGGGTGGAGGAACGTGAGGGGGGTGAGGAGGGGCCAGCAGATGTCGCGTCGTAGATCGTACAAGGAAGGTCAGTGATCAGCTTGATCAGTGATTAGTGACCATTGCCACGCGCCCTCGCGCGCCCATGCAACCGCGCAACCAGCGGGCAGAGAGTATAGGGGTTCCAATATGTATTGCGTATTTGGTTGCTTGAGCGCTCCATTTTGCCTTTGCCCCTGTCAATCTACTCTCTGATCTCTGTACGATCTGTACCATCTCTGTACTGTACCTCTGTGCTTCTCGCCGTGGTGTTTTTTTGGGCTATTTGCTCTCCCGTTGACTTGTTTTGCTCATCTCTAGGACGACGCGCATCGCTGACACTAACCTTGCATCACATCTTGTTCCCAGACCCGATAACGCTACTTCCCTACCGGTCCGTGCTCGTTGCTGCTGCAGGAGGTTGCAGGCTGTACCTGGTACTCGGTCATTCGGTCAAGCTGTGCAAGGAGGCGCACCGAATTGCAGCTCAGACGACACACACGACTGTACCATGTATACTGTATACCATGTACCATGTACAATGGTCGCGCCGCGACATATGGCTGTCACCACGTACTCATCGCCCATTCCGCAGTAAGTACCGCGAATCTGCTGATCCGAGAAGTCGAGGATCAAACCAAGCCCCAGAAGTGGCACGGCTGGTCCGTGTTCTGTGCGCTGATCGCTGATCGCTTGGATGTAAAGTCGCAGTTTATGCAAATCATACGATCATACATGCACATTCGCAGCTCCGCAGCTCCGCAGATCCACAGATATACAGATACAGAAGGAGACTTGCGGAGGCTGGAATGATGCTGCAGATCGTTGTGGCTGGGAAGGGGGAAGCAGTTCGGAAGCTCCGTCGCGCGGCGACATTTTAACGCGGTCAACACACGAGTTCTAGAGAGCTAGAGAGGGCTGTCTGGAACTATAACCGGAAGCTTGCCTGTATTGTTGCCCGATCACTTATCCTCATCTTCATGCACAACTCTCCCAAGATCATGAGTGCCACGGGTGAGCTCGTGCGTGAACGGCATGGGCGGCTCCTTAGACTCTCAACCTCGCGATTTCGGGGGGGGGGGGGGGGGTGCAAAGGAAGATTATCGAAACAAGTTTCTGAAATACTGAAATAGATGCCAAAACTTGGCCCATTCATCGCTGGCATTCCTGTCGTGTAATAATATTATAGCAGTGCCCCAGCCACTTCGACCCCAGCTTCCTGGCGTATGTATGCAAAAGGATTGGCTGAGGAATCAAATCCTCCTTTGACGAGAGTGGGATTCGAACCCACGTCCGAAGACTGCGGATGCTCAATAGAACACCTTAACACAGCGCCTTAGACCGCTCGGCCATCTCGCCGATGAGTTCTACTATTTCAGGCACGGATTCGCCCTCCCGCGCCTGGCGGGTGGACGAAGACGCCCATCAGTCTGCGCAGCAAACACGACAACGATGGTGTGTGAAGCGCAGCCAAATTGCGAGAATAGCTCACTGATGGCATAAATTGTGGCCGACAATGACCGTCCGTCGGCAGTGAAGAGCAATAGGGCAAGAGCTATAACGTTCAGCAATTCGGTTGCGTCTCTATCCGGACGAAGTTCTGAGTTTCGACTGAATCATGACAATTGGGGGGATTTTATGGATATGAGCGGCATCCAAAAGGGATGTGGGAAATATCAAGGGATGCTTGAGCTGCGGGTGCTGCTCACAAGCGAGAACAAAGGAAATTGAACCAAGATCTCAATGCAATTTCGAGAGCAGTGTGATTCGAGTTGGACTTACAATAGTGGTAAAGAAGTCTCAAATCGCGTCACAACTGAGAGTACGCAATGGAGAGCTAACAAGAATACACAGTCATTGGCCGCTGGGACGCATACGTATGCGTATACCTTCTGAGAGAAGGCGCGATCTGCGACACTCTCGTGCCACTGCAGACTGCTCTGCCCCCCCCCCAACAACATTTCGTCCACCACTCTCGACATACAACTGAGGCTCAGTCGGAGACGTCTGCTGTGAGGTGGAGGTGCCACCTCGCCACTGGACAGCTGACAGCGGAAACCACCTGCGCCTGACATGAGCATGTGCAATATTGTTGCCAATGAGTCCATATTTCATCTCCAACGCAGCCCTGAGGATCTTGAGGAAGAGCTAGTCCGTCCCGCCGAGATCGGCGGGACGAGCCCCCCAGGCATGTGGGGGAGCAGAACACATGAGAGGGCGGCACGATCGCGCCAGCCCTCCACTGATGCAATGAACAGTGTTACCCCGACCACAAGCCCGACAAGCCACAAGATCACAGAGGGAGAACATGTCAGAGCTTTGGAAGGCGTGTGGGCGCATTTTGGGTTTGACCGCGTGCGGCTGCCCACATGCACCCACTTGAGTCCGCCGGCGTGATCGGGGTTGGGTTACTGTAGTTCCGCAAACTCACCTGCAATACCCGCATAGAATTCAGGTTGTAATCCTTTTGTGGAATGGACGCCCTACATGCAGGGTGCAGCTACTGGTCTCGAGAGAGCAGTTTCTATCCGAACGAGTTGACGAAGTGGGTTGAGGCCACGTGCTCTGAAGAGTGGGGCAGGCTGAGGACTGCAAAGTACTTACCCAAGATGCACATGTTAAACGTGTGTTTCACAGTTAACCGAGGCAAGATGTCAACCTCTTTCCATCCTCAGACGGCCAGAGTGAGAGCACATCGCGACATGTCATGTGCGATGCCTTAGTTTGTCCACCTGACCCGCGGCTCCAGAGCATGGGGTTAATCGTCTTGCGGACTAACCAAGTGGTGATCTTATCATTCGCGTATCTTATCTGTCCATTGTTTTGCTGGCCGGCTCCGCTTCATTGATTACCGTGATACATCCAGAAACTGCTTTGATCTCTTTCTCTCAACCCGGACATGCCAAGAAAAACTACGTGCTCAAGTCTGGTAGCGGAAATCGGGGTGCTCCTCGAGAACCTTGCCCGCGCGGTCGGCCCTGCGGTTCTCAAGCTTGAACCAGACCCAGAGGCCGAAGCAGCAGAGGATGGAGCCGCCGGTCATTCCCAATGTGATGTTAATACCGGTCGGGTATCCGCTGGCGGCCTCCTTCTCGATGAACGAGGTACCTGCAATGATACCTGAGATGCCGCCGAAAGCGACGACGATGGCGGAGGTGTATCCACGCTTGCTCTGGCGACGAATGGCAGTCTGAGCCCACGAGATGGCGAGGGGCATGTTGGCGTTAGAGCCACCAACAGCAATGAAGACACCCGCGTAGCGTGCAGCGATGTGGTTTGCGCCCAGCTTCGAGTACATGCACGTGCCGATGATGACCTGGAGCGAGTTGAGAGAGATGGCGAGGGCACGCTGGTGGTACTTGTCGGCGAGGATGGCGGTGGCCATGGCCGGAATCGGGACCCAGGCGTAGGGAGGCGCCACAAGAATCTGGCTCTTGAAGCCCTTGAACCCCATCTGCAGAAGAATACGAGGGAGAAAGTAGCTGAGGGCATAGGTCGAGGTGCCCGACGTGCAGAAAATGTAGGCGAACACCCAGAGCTTAGGGTCGCAAACGTAAGACCAGAACTTGCGCAGCGTCATGGGATCGTATTCAGCGTCGCCGCGGTCGCGCTCAATGCGCGTCTCGATGAGCTCCTTCTCCTCAGGCTTGAGGAACTTGGCCCTGTCGGGGAAGTCGACGATGAAGATCATACCGATGACGGCAATAACCATGGTCATGATGCCGTTGATGATAAAGATCCAGCGCCAACCGCTGTATCCGCCGCGACCGTGAAGCTTTGAGAGGCCGTACGCGAGCGTCGCGCTCAGACCACACACAACAACGGAAAGAACGTAGAAGAATGTCGTGCGCGTTGCCATCTGCCGACGTGGGTACCAGCATGAAATGAGGTAAGTGGCACCAGGGAACAGCGCACATTCAAACAGGCCCAAGACGGCACGCAGACCAACCAGGCCCTGCCAGTTGGTGACGAAACCGAAGCACATCCTTAGTGTGAGCACACGAAGTTGAAGTCATCTTCGGTAGACGCACATGACGACGCCCCACAGGAAACAAGCCGTGCCCAGCCACCAGCGGGCGCCGAACGCGCGAAGGCCAAGTTGAGACTGCAGTCAGCGGCATGTTCTGGTGGAAGGAACGGAAATGTAGGCGGGATATGTGGAGAGAGATGCCGGCGGCCGGGTCGAAGCGCGGTGGAATGCAGTAGTCGCACGCCCCCACGTTCATTCCGAGCTCTGGGGTTGTCATACTCACTGGAATCTCGAAGATGATGTAGGGGACGAAGAAAATGAGAGTGGCGAGGCCGTAGCGGTTGTTGCCGCCGAGGAGGTCGAGCTCCTTGTTCATGACCTGGTTGTTGGCGGCGCGTGCGAGAGAGAGGTTGGTTCGGTCGATGAACGAGATGCAGTAGAGTAGGGAGAGGACAGGAATGAGGCGCCGATCAACTTTACGTGTGGTACTGCGGATTTCAGCTTGCGTGTAGCCATCGTCGATGTCGACGGGGCCATGCGTGCCACCGCTGAGGCCTTTCTCGTGCTCGACTTCAGCGATCTCGACATCGCCCTTGCTGTCGCCCTTGTACTGTACGTCGGTCATATTGGGGTGGGAACGGAGGAGCTGACGAGAGACCAAAGTTGCCAGGCCCAGTGGAGCTTATGTACGGCCGCGATGAGGTGAGCGGGTTGAGCGGATAAAGCTGTAGGGAGGCTGGTGCTAGCGTGGATACCAGTGCCAATGTGCATTCCTCTTTTTCGTCCACAAGAGCTGGGTCCCCGTGGGCGGCTAATCCCCCGCCCCATTTGGAGTGCACGCACCACCGTCTGGGACACCGTTTACCCGCGGGGTCCCCCATTCTGAATCGCATCTCCAGCGGGAGTTGCTACAGTCGCGGCGCCGGGGTGTGATGGTGACCTCGGCGTGTGTCGAAGTGGCGCTTGACCCTGGTGACAACCGCCCCATCTAATCAGTTTGATTGGGTTGGGCTGTGTTCGTCGGGGTGAGTCGCTTACGCCTTGCTTGTACCGCACATCCCCAGATGCGTCTCGCAGTTGTCATTCAATGCAGACAGGGAGAAGGAGAGCTGGAGGGCAAGCGCGCTACGGTGAGCAGAGGGAGCGGTGAAAGCGGAACTGAGGCCGACGCTAAGCGGAAGAACCAAGATCATGCCCGACCCAAGTCGTAAATAAGCACTCGGCAGGCACGGCATCTGCGGCATGTGCGCGCTCTGGGCCCTCATGCGATCATGCACCACGCGGGACCAAGCACATGATCGGCCTTCCACCCGATCGATCCATCAGCTGCATGATCAGCTGCCATTGGCCACATACATGCATGCAGCATGCAGACATCGGGACAGCGCGACAGCGGGAGCGAAAGTGCTGATCGAAGCGCGAAACGAGATCCGGAGATGTGATGAACGTGATCAGCCAGCAACTCCAGGCCTATACACCGAACTCTGACGCAAGACCTCGCTGGCTCGCTTACGTTCTGCTGTGTGACAGTCATGGATACTTCGACATCGTACCGCCCAATCCCTCACAGGATTCCAGGGGAAAGACGCATGTCCTAAGTTCAGCAGTGGAAGCGCCAAACGCTAGCCCGCGCCGCACTCGCCAAGACGTGCCACGGACCTGTAGATGCCGGCGCTTGGACATTTCGATGGCGGAAGATGTCAAAGTTGAGGACATAAGGCGGTGCGAGGAGTGCCGTTGGGGTCAGAGCAGGGCCTTAAAAGCCTCTTCCCGCGATCTCGCTATCTCGCGGGCTTGGGATGATGAGGTGCATGAGGTGGACGGGATTGCAGTGGATCGCGCAGCGGACATGTGTATGCCGTGCACATGCCGCGCACGTCCATATCTGAGGCTTGGCGTCATAGGGTCGAAGGCACGTGCAGCTGGGTAAACCAAGATGGATATCAAGTGACTAATGCCTCGCTTGCTTGTGCGGGATCGTTCAGGTTTCTTTCTGCTCGACATATGTGACGCGTCTCATATTAGATCCCTAGAAATCCGCGCACGCGATCAAGAGGTCTCGACCAGAATAGCGACTGCGACTTTCGGAGGCGAAAACGCGCAGGAGAGCAGGAGATGGAGCCGCCAAAGTATATCGGCACATGCCGAAGATCTGACTTCTTCGTGGCATGCCACTCCTGCAAGTACATATGCGTAAACGACCGTCCATGAAGCAGAATTTATGTAGAGCATTAGGGCGACTGCGAGGGTTTGATATTCAGATTGGAAGGAAGTAGTGCGTGTAGGTACTCGGTGGTCTCAGTGTCGACACGAGCACTGTGCAAGGGGGTCAGTGTATTCGCAAAAGGATACGGCGAACGGGGTTCGAACCCGTGTCACACCCTAACCGGTTTACTGGAGTCGTTAAACCAATGGGAAGGGTGAATCCTAAATCACTAGACGATCACCGTTTCCACGAAGACCACCTCCGATGCGCTATGTTTGTGGCCCTCTTGCTGGTTACCTGTGATCTGCCGTTTCTGTAACGCCTCTTGTTCCGTACGGCCCGCACTTTCAGCTCACCCGGAAAACCAGATAATGCAGAAAACAGCTGGGTTGGGTGGCGTTGTCCAATTCAAAGCAGCTGGCAGTTCATGACCGTCACTTCGCGATCGGTCGCTTCTAGCGTTAACCTGCAGTACAATGCGCTATTCACCGACCGACCGACGACCTATCGCACTGCAACACCAACTCCTTTAGCATTCACTGGCGCGACTGAGTTCCGGGACCCTCCTGGTCCTGGGTGAGCGTGCGGATCGCAGTGGGGAAATCAAGTGGAATGCGGAGCACCGGCATCCCCGTAACTGCAATTTAAGCGGGGTGGGCTTGGAAGACATGGAAAGGGATTCTGCGTTTTCTCTGACGCCTTCTCAGCGTTATTACCCTATACGCACATCTGACTGAATCGGTTGATTAGGTAGCGTCAGCGTCAACTCCCATCCTCTCCGGCTTCGTCGGGTGTTTTATTTTTAACTGGGACGGGTGGAGCCCTCTGGCCCCGATTGCGGAGGCACGCGAGGCGTCGCAAGGACTCTTGATGATGCCCACTGCCGCCGGCATGGAGTTAGGCATGTGCTTGCTGACGTCTGCCTTTGGTGACGCACAACAGCTTTGCCAATGCATGGCGCCCGGCCAGCTCATACACGGGGCATGGGGGACCCCGCTTGCACATGCTGGAGCTCCAGCATCACCCCCCTGCACCAGAGAGGGGTGGCCCAATCGGCGCCGACATCGAGTCCGACCACATCGGTAGTAATGCAGCAGCCCGACCAGGTCGGACCTTGCGATCGGGTGGCCCCGCACGTCTCTCCTCGAACCCGGATGTCTGAGCGGGTTGACGCCGAAACACCACATCGCGGCGGCGGGGAAAGTGAACTCCGAGGCTGGCAGCCGCGGTTTTGTCGCCGAAAGTACCAGCACGCCGTGTCCGACGCCGCGAGGGAGGCAACCACGCCCTTTTGATAGCGAAGACACTCAGGGCGTGTCTATCGTCAGCCATCCAGGGTCAGTACCGTATCGAGGATCGGCCAGCGCCGCCAGGATAAGGTCTATGTTAGTGGCGCTAGGAGGCACGCCGAGAGTCTGGGACAGCAGCCATGGGCTGACGAAGATCGCAATGAGGCAGAGGAGGAGAGACCTCACATCATACGAGAAACAGCCTTTGCATCCGTCTATTACTCAATATCCTCTTCTTTCCAGGAAAAACTCCCATGAGCAGTTGGTCCCCATGCTGCTCGTATCGCATTGAGCGCATAGCCGACCATCCGCTTTGCGCACTTCTCAACATACGGGGCAGGCAATCACAGGTTGAAGGCTCAGAGGGACCGTGGCTGACATCAACCCCACCCCGCTGCTGTCGGGGTGATTGGATGACCCCACGCCTGTCTTTGCATTCCTTCATACCATACATCGCTATCAGCAGTCCGGCTCTATGATCTTTGCTTAGATGATGAGTGCCGGGATGTGGTCAGCTGCTTCAAGAGATGGCTGCGAAGGGACGTCCGGCCTCATCGGGGCTCAAGGTACGATCAGGGGTAGGGGTTGAGTTATATGGCCCAGGAACTGCGCCTTGCCCGCACGGCCAGAGGTCCTCTCATCACCTGAACCCGTGATCCGAGGTAAAACGCACTGCCTGCTTAGCTACTCTGCTGCCCATGCTGCTTACGGCTCGGGGCGCCGCAGAGCGACACGCCGAATGCCCGTCTTCTCCGCCCTGAACGGAGCGCTCTGCCTGATCTCAGAGGCGCTTAATCGGGGACCGTCACTGACACTGGGTGGGGGAGAGGAGCAAGAGTGGGTAATCAATTTCCAACAGGTCTGGACCCCGCGGCTGTGGGCGTTCCTCCACACTCCCACACTCAGCCAAGGCGGAGTGATGGGTGGGCTGCATGTACTCGGCTACTCCCGACACCTTGGCATCTAACTATCACCCAACGGCTCAAAGTACTTATCACCTGATGGCTCAAGCCCAGTCGACGGAACCCATGGCCTTTTGAGCTCGCTGAGCTTCCCACCCCCACTCTGAACACCTTCGATCCCACGACACCATGGCGGCTCCCAGCACAGTCCCCGGCGCGGCATACGAGGAGGACCAGAAAGTTGCGACCTCTGTCGACGTTCTTGATGTCGACGACTCGGCGCATGGCGACCTCGGTCACACGCCGCGGACCAAGCGCCCACTCGGCACGCGCATCAAGGACTTTGGCAAGTCGCTGGGCTCCAAAGACGCCTGGTTCGCCGACTACGACTACGGGGCGCTGTTTATTCCAAACATCCCTGGCGTTTTTAAGAAGCGCGAGCTTCCATTCTACGGGCCTAACGACAAGCTGCCATACCTTCTCATCATCATTTTGGGTCTGCAACAGTGAGTCACCTCCACCGGTTAAACTGTTGCTTACAACCAGTGCTCTCGCGATGGTTGGTGGGCTCGTCGTCCCACCTTTACTTCTAGGCGGTGTCACTGGCGCCAACCTCCCTACCGAGATCCAGCAGTACCTGATCTCGGCCTCCCTCATTTGGTGTTCGGTTGGAACTGTCATCCAAATTCAGCGCACTCGTCTTTTCGGCACTAGGTATTACATTGGCACCGGAATCGTCTCCGTCACCGGCACTTCATTTGCCTTTGCCAACGTTGCCCTCAAGTACCTCCAGCAGTCCTACGAGAATGGCACCTGCCAGACTCTGCCTGACGGCACCAAGCTGCCTTGTGAGGCCGAGTTTGGCGCTATCCTCGGCACGACGGTCGCCACCGGCGCGTTTGCTATCGCTCTCGCCTTCGTGCCTCCCCGCATCATTCGCAAACTTTTCCCACCCCTCATCTGTGGTCTCATGCTTACCCTCATTGGTGGCGTCCTCATCACTTCGGGTGTGCAGAACTGGGCTGGTGGCGCTGGCCCCTGCCGCAACAACCACGAGATTGACTGCATCGCTGGAGACCGCCGTCACAAGTGGGGCTCGGCACAGTTCCTCGGTCTCGGTCTCTCATGTTTCGTGGTCATCATCATCTGCGAGGTCTTCGGGTCCGCCTTCATGAAGTCCGCCGCCGTCTTCCTGGGTCTGCTTGTCGGTCTCGCCATCGCGGCCGGTACTGGGTACTTCAACAAGAAGGCTATGAGCGACGCCCCTGGAGCTACTTTCCTTTTTGTCCACCGCTTCCCCCTCGCGGTCCGTGCCCAGCTGGTCTTGCCGATGATTGCGGCTTGGTGCATCATCATTGTCGAGTGCATTGGCAACATCACCGCCTCGTGCGATGTCTCCGGTCTCGAGATCGAGGGCGAGCGGTTCATGTCGCGAATCCAGGGCGGTATCCTCTCTGACTCAATCACCGCTACCATCGCTGGTCTTATGACCGTCCCCGCCCTCACCACCTTCGCCCAGAACGCCGGCGTTATCGCCCTTACCCGCAATGCCTCGCGCTCATCCGGTTACGCCTGCGCCTTCTTCCTGCTGCTCATGGGTCTCATCGGCAAGTTCGGTGCCATCTTCGTCGCGGCGCCTCCCGCGGTCATTGGTGGCTTCACCACCTTCCTCTTTGGTGCTGTCACCACCTCGGGTCTTCGTGTTATGGCCTACGCCAAGTGGTCTCGCCGCGATCGTTTCGTCGTGTCCGTCTCGGCAGCCATGGGTTTCTCGTCCCTCTGCGTCCACGATTGGTTCTCCTACATCTTCACTTACGAGGGCGACAACACCGGTCTTAAAGGTTTTATCCAGGCCATCACTCTCATCGTCCAGGAGCCCTACCTGATCGCGGCCGTCCTCGGAGTATTCCTCAACCTCGTGCTCCCAAGCGAAGACGACGAGGAGGTGGACAACACGCACTAAAGGTTGCGAGAGGGAGAAGGGACTTCAGAAGTGACGACAAGCGTTTAGGTTGACACAGCGCATAAGCGACACTTGTGGCTGGCCGGCTGGGTTTGCAAGGTCGATTTTTAGGTCGACGAGGGCACGAAGGTCGGGGTCGGTCGGACAGGTAGACGCGCGGGCGGCTTCGCCATAGTGCAGCGAGCTGCACCGACGAAAACTACTGCGCACCAGTATGGGCTGCGCCATGCATCAGCTGTTTCCATGATTCACTTCAGTGGGGCGAAGGGGCAACGGGCCAAGGGCGGTGGCGAGAAGCTGTGACGAGTGACCAGGCCCCGCGGATGAGCGGTGAGTGCGGTACTTCTGGGTACATTGAACCAGCGACAGCATGATGGTCACGCATGCACATAAACACGCGGCAAGACAGGACCTTGCCTGATCGCGCGTGCAAAGATGGTGAAGGCGGGCACAGGAGCAGAGGAGAAAGGAGTGTGGGGAGGAGAGTGCAATGAAGTGACAACGTGGTGTCTGGAGTTGCGAGATGATGAGTGGAGGTCGAGTGATAGCGAGGGCGCACTGTCCTTCCTTGCACCTGCCCACAACTCGCCACCTCATCAAACATCTAATTCACTCATTCTCCCGCTTCCCATTGCCATCAGCTATCGTCGTCCACATTGCTTCCACCATTCCATCGCATCTCTCGACGCGTTCACCAACCCGCCTGGCCATCCACTCCTCTGGTAGTTTGCAATCTCACGTTCTCCGCTATTCAGGCTCTACAAGCTATCAGGTCGTATTGAGCGCCTGTCATCTTACGCACCTCCAGTCACGGTAATCGCTCTCCTTGTTGGCAGCAAGCATTCGAAGCCGCGATCTGTCCTCTGACCTGCAACTGGTCCGTCCTCAAGCGCTCCGCAAGCACACCCCTTAGCCGCAGCCTAAGGCCCCGAGGTTAACCCGAACGCGGCAAGCCTGCTGCTCGCTTCGACGTCCGACCTGATCGGACTTCTCACGCGCCACCGCTCAAGCTGGTCACCCGCTCCGACGCTCATTACATAGCCGGACACATCAAGCTATATCCGTACTTCCGATTCACTCATCACCATGCCTATCCGCGTGGATACGCGCGACAACCTCCGTCCCAAGCGGCCAGCTGCGAACAAGCTCCCCCTCCGTAGGCATGAGGTGACGCCCGAAGATAGAGCGAGCAACGTTGAGGCATCATCTTCAGAGGAGAGCGAGGAGGACATTGACAACGTGCTCGCCCGCCTCGGAAAGAAGTGCGAGATTGCAGACCCGATGGAGCGTTTTGTCAAGTGGTATAATGGTGGGCTGTTGTAAGTAGAGGCCTGACAACAGACGTCAACTACCACCTCAACGCAGGTAGCTTGGACAACATCAGCAGCCTGGACGGTGCTGAATCGCAGGAGGTGAGCAAGCATTGTAGCTCGCATCTGATGCACCAGACCCCGGTCACAGGCGCCTCAGTGGGCGCGCTTGGATCAACGCAAAGGGCGAAGCGTAGGCCAGATGAGGCCTTGGTGGAGCTTTCCGCAAACACGAAGCGGACTCGACCCACCCATGTTGCAGTTGGAAGCCAGGTCATTGCCCGACATCTCTCTGGGGTTGCGAGTACACCAGCTGACCCCAAAAGGCCCACGATCGTAGAAGGGCCACATGCTAGGGGCAAGCGAACCGCACCTCGGCTACCTCCAGCAAAGACCACTACGTCTCCCACTTCTGCCGCTGCTAGACCCACCCTACATGTGAAAACAGCTAGCCCTGCCACCAAACGTCTTGCAGCTGTCAAGCAGGCCGCGTCACGTCCGCCGCCCACCACTGCAAAGTCCACCGAGACAGAGGCGCACCCCAAGAAGAAACCCACCGCCGGCAAGCGCAAGGTGCCTCCGGCTCTAAAACCTGCACCTGCGCGTACTCGTATCTTCTATGCTCGCCGAGCTAAGGAAACTTCCGAGTCTGCGCTAGCACCAGGCCGCCTTCCCTCCTGACTGTCAAACGACCTCGTCCGTCCTCAACATTCGGGCATTGACTCAGCTTGCCATAACCTCGTCGACGACAGGTCACTTCTAGAACCACCTTAAAGCAAGATTGTGTAGAGATATGTTGTACAAATACAAGAACATATATGTTCATGTTGCCGCCTAATACAGGGCAAGCGACGATGGTACGCGCCCAGCGCTTAAATCGTCCACACTGGCCCCCCAACAAATGCCAATGCAGCCTCCTGGCCGCCCTCTACATCCTCAAACATCATGTGGCCATTACGGCGATGATCTGCGTGCGTGCCCCGCCTGGCTTGCCATCCTCGCCTTTGGCCTTCTGACTACGGCAGGTGAGACTGTACGTGCCGGGCTTCAGGTCTTGCTTCACGAGTTGGCGCGCACCAACGGAGACAAATCCCCACAGTCCGGTGAGGAGTGCGGCATCCTTCTCGTCGTCGTTAACCCAGCACAGTAAATCTCCCATGTCGTGACCCCACGAGCGGAGGAAATACAGCGAGATAGTGCCGTCGACCACGGTGATGCCGGGGAACGTGATCTTGGATCCAGCCTTATCGGATCTGGAGTCAACGACGATCCGCCGAGTTGTGAGCCCACTCACTTCCAGAACCACTTGTCATTCCATTCGAATTGCTCGAACCCGTCGTTGAAGCTGGGCAAGAGCTGCGGAGTGCCATGCTTGGTGCCGTCGGCGACGCGCACGCGCACGCTTGAGCAGAACGGCTTGGCATCGGGGAGCGTTTCCTGGGCGTCAATCTTCTGGCGGATACGAAGCAGTGGAAGGCTCCAGGGGTCGTACGCCGAGGGTAGCTGGCTGCCGCGGAAACCCGACAACGGCTCAGAGACGGGTGCGCGGACCAGATCCTCTGCAAAGTCGCCGGCGCCCTGCACGCGGCACGCCTGGTGTAGAATGTAGCGGAACACTGAGTCAGCTTTCGCCTAAGACACGACACGCACTGATGTCGGCCAGGTACTGATGTCCCTTCTGGTTCTGGTGCGAGTAGTTGTCAGTCGGGGTGTAGTGGTCACCGAGCTCGTCGCGGTGCTGCAGCATGTAGCGATACAGGAATGTACGGCTGCTGACGCGTGGGATATCGTAATACTCGCTGACAGTAGCATGCGCGTCCGCGCCCGTCATGTAAAGCTGTGGCTTCTGCCATGCGGAGAGGAAGATAATTGCGGCGTCGGGATGCGTGTGACCCACGGAGCGGACGAGGTGCTCAGCATGCCAGATCGTGTCGAGTACGTGCTCAGCGGCCATTTCACTGGGGATTAGCGCGTTGGTGTCTTCGTGCCTTACATGATCGCGTCGTTGACGGCAAACTCGAAAAGGAAAAGGTCCGTCCCTTCGGCGGTATGGTGTGGGTAGCACGCGTCAAAGTAATCGCTGCCCGTGGCCCCGATAGCATTATTCTCAAGGTAGATGTCGGCGTTGGGGAACGCGCTGCGAAGCTGCTCGGCGAGGAGAAGGGGCCACGGCCGGTCACCCTCGGCCATGCTGTGCCCGAAAGTGATGCTGCCCCCGAGAACGGTGATGGAAACGCGCTGGCCAGCAAGGAGCTTCTGCACCACGCGGCGAACGCGCAATCCGCTTCCCTCGTACCCGACGCTCATGTCGAGCGCGGTACGCCCCCAACGTGCGTCGAGCTCCTCGAGCTGAGCAGAGAGGGACGCGTCGCAGCGCCCATGCGAGACGACGTACGCGCCGGCCTCCACCTCCAGTTGGTCGAGGCGTGCGAGTTTGGCCTTGGTCACCTCATCGATACTGGGGCGCACCGCAGCCGCGACATAGCGCGCCACGCCGGACACGCCGTCGGGGTGTTCCAGAGCGGAGAGGAGGAGCGCGATTATGACCGTCCAGCTTGCGACGAGTGCCGCATACAGGCCCAGCCGCGCGCGCCGGGAGGACGGCAGTTGCAGGGCCAGCTCGATAGTCATCGCAGCAAGTGAGAGTGAGAGGGGAGTCAGAGGAGGGAAGTGAAAGCAAGATGTGCATAGCTGACTACTTGCGCTCTCATCGAGTGTGAGCCAGGAGAAAGAGGGTGCGTTGTGGGGACTATCCAAAACGTATGTGCCTGCTGCGAGTCCTAAGGCCACCGCAGAGAAGGAGCTGAAGGCACATGGTGAGTAGTGGAGGGGTCATGAGGTAAGTTTAAGGGGGTTGTGAAGGATGCCGTAATGACGACCTTCAGTCTCACATGCTGAGGGGACGGCTGTCTCAGACTCTCATGTTTCACTTGGACGCCATATTTATGCTTCAGAGTTCTAAGGGGTATGAATTTGACAGGAATCATGTCACTGATGAGAGTCAAGAGGGGCTGAGTACGGTTATCGAAAAACCATCCTCGGTTGGGTGCTGCATCTCCCAATACCCCGCCACAATCCTTCTGTTGAGTCCTGAGCCGAGTATCGGTGAGTGCGACAGCGATATCTGGGACTTGTTGCCCAGAGGCATACCCAACAAGGCCCAAAGCCAGTGGCTACGCCTGCATCATCTCACCACACTCCTGGTGCTGGCAAGCCACATACCGGTCAAGAATTCTGTCAATGAACCGCCGTTCCGAGCGTACCGACTAATGAACTCGCTCGCTGTTCATGCGTATTTCCACCCCACATCACCACAAGGCCAGCACCGTCCCCATTCCGAACCCAGACGGATCTGCTAGGTTACACTTTCTGCCCTGATGACCTTGACCCAGTTCTCAGGCTCCCGGCCATGTACGATCTACGAGCGGCACGCAATCGGGCTGCGGTTGGAGTTGGGAGATGTACTGCAGTTTGCTCTCTCTACCACCTCAGCCGGGTGATGCCAACTGGGTGATGTCAACTGGGTGATGTCAACTGGGTGATGTTGGGAGAGTAAGCAGGCACCATGGGTCTGCCCAATCGATTCTGGTGCCCTCGGCAAAGGATCAAATGCATCAAACAAGGCGCGACCTGAGGGGCGATGATTTCAGACAGCTCACTTACTGTACATTGATCTGTATTGCAGCAGTTCACCTGTCTCGGCGACTTATCCGTCATGCTTTTAGTGGCTCGTTGTCCCCTGATCCGATCTCGTAGCATTGTCCACCCCATACCACTCTGCCTGATCGAGATCTTACCTCACCCAAGCAGGAAAACCCCTTTGATCGAGCGTGTCGGCTCAACCTCTGAAGTCAGCTACACGTTGCTTATCAGCAGCCACCTTCGATCAGCTCCTCTCGACCGCCATTGTCCAGAATCTAACCAACAGCCCAAGCGTTCTTTTTCGGGTTTTGGGTCGCCAGTTGGCGCCCGTAGCGGCTTTCTATCGGGATCTCTGAAGCAGATGCCAGGGTTCTGGTATCAGAGCCGGCTGTGTCGCTCGGGGCACCTTGACACGAGCCGGCGGTGCGAGCGGGGCAACGCATCCACGTTTCCCCGCCTCGCGCTCGAATGGCAAGTTTAACCCCCTACCTTCTCTTCACAAAGCGTTTGCACCCTGTCGAGACAAAAACAATCGTGCGGAGGAACGGGTTTGTAGGGCGCATACGTGGTCCTGGCTTCAGTGCGAAAACCTGGTGAGCCTTAGCGCGAGAACATGATCGCACAGGTCTCGCTCGCGTATTGAGGTCGGGAGCTCGCCGGTTGAAAAGCTGAAGAGAGAACTCTCGGGAACGTTGGAAGGAAGAGCAGAAAGCCGAAGCTGATGCAAAGCACTCAGAAAACACCCTGACCGACCCTTGGGAGGTGATGCACGGTCAACTGCATCGCGTGCCCGTTCCCGGCCTGTGACGCAGCCTCTTCTGGCGACTATGCTCCACCGCATTTCAAGTTTTCTACACCACAGACCCTCCATTCGGCGCCTCTAGTTTCCTTCTATGTAGCCTGGCAGTCAGCTCGCGCCGAGGGATGCTTTTGCGACCATGCTTCTTCGGCTTTGCAAGGGAGTAAGAGGCGTTGTCTACCGCTGCGGCACTTTTAAGCGGAACAATCTCTGCCCCACAGTCAGGCTGCTGTTGGTTCCAGTTGCGGTTGGTCCGGCAAGCAAGCCACGATGCGATCGCCCCGAATCTGGTGGCGGTGGGCGGACTGTCGTCTTTGCTGCGTGACGGTAAATGTTGCACCCTTTGATGGCGGCGACGAGATGGTAGCCGCAGTTCCTTGCTGATATAAGTCTTGCATTGCCATGGTTGTCGCCTTTATCGTCATTTGGATGCTCTGCTCCTCTTCAGTCAGCGGCCTACATTCAAAATCACTCCAAGTTGAAGATGTGCGAGCACCACCAATCCTCCGGCACCCCGGGCCGCGACGGTCCGCCCATTGAAGGTCAGTGCAACCTCGATGTCGCTAACCTCAGCTTCGTGCCAGTGCAGCTTCTGCTCCTGGCGTGCCTTAAGCATCCGGCGGTCCCCGCTCTCCCTTGCTCGTACCGCCCACCCGGACCCCCTCACCATCTTCCGGCTGTATCTACCCACAAGCCAGACGTGCGCCCACAAAACAGCGGCCGATCACTCGTTCGCCATCACCCGAGGCTCCAGCGAGAAGGGCACGCGGCGCTCCCTCCTCGCTCACCCCTTCGGCCTACCTCGCGCACGAAGTGAGGGCGCCTCATTGCGTCAATACTGGGAGAACTGGGAGCGCAAGACTAATCCCAACTGGGGTGCGACCGACAAGCAGCTGATCGCCTCGGCCGCGCTCGATGCTTTGATGCACACTCCGTTCAAAACGTCGTGCAACCCAACTCTGCGGTCTACACCGGCACCCCCAGTGCTTACCTACACAAAGCCCCCACAATCTCCAGGCTCTCTTCCCTTTATCGTCGAACGCCAGTCAGTGAAGATCGCCTCATCTCCCGTCGGGCAGGAGCAGTTCCAGCGGGCGTCTACCGACGGTTTTAGCACGAGCGCTTCCCCTTAAAAGGAACGCATCCCTAGCTAACTTGCATACGCATGCCATCCATGAGTCATGCACTGGAGTCGATCGAAGTGGTGCTGTTTAGGCCCAGGTGAACGAAATCAGCGTAGCACGAAGACCACGTCTGTACAGCCTGGCGTTTGTACCCTACCCTAAGTAAGCATAATAGACCGCAAATACCCTATGTCAGAGATTTTCCTCGCCACATAATGGCTCTATGCCCTGCCGCCATCAGTGGCAACTTGGCGGAGTGGTTAACGCGATTGACTCGAACCTCCTAGCACAAACATAGGGTGTCTATCAATTTCCTTCGGGAGCGCATGTTCGAATCATGCAGTTGTCGTTTTCTTTTAGCTTGCTCTTCTGCTGCAATCCGGCACAGTTCGACGAAGCTCAGTGGAGAACGGGAGAGGATGATATGAACTGGATCCGTGGCAGATGGAGTGCGGAAGCATTTTACCCCTTCGCCGACGATCCTGTTCCATCTTGACATTCCCAGTTTCGCATCCCCACACACACCACACCAGACAAAAAACACGCACATCACACACATCACCCACACCTAGCACACACCTCCGCCAATTGCGTCCCTTCGGAGGCCTAACTTGTGAACCATGTGCCTCTGTGAAGGCGACGTCAACTTCCTAGCCGCGGTCGAAAATACACCGTATGGAGAGGTCTCGCCCCTATGGAGAATCGCCCACACAAGGTGAGAACAACATGCAAGGGAAACAGATGCATGGTGAATTTACAGAACCTTCTGCTTGTCTTTGAGCGTGCTCGTATGGAAGACAAGAGGGTGCTTGAAGACAGCGGATCGATTTTCCTGATGCGAGCCATCATATACCGGCCAGTGGCACCCCTCCAGCTTCCAGTTCTCGGGTTTCGAGTTTGGGGGAAAGACGGGAGTTTTTACGATGCTTTAACAGCTTAGAAACAAGCAGAATCAGCTCACAGCGCGCGAAATGCCCCTGTTCCCAACTAGCGCTCGCCGGGGTCGCATAGTGGTTATTGCGGTTGGCTACTATCAAGTGGACTAACTACCGAAAGGTTCCAGTGTTCGAATCACTGTCCCGGCTGGCTAGCGCCTCCTTTTGGTCTCTGACGTTATCTGTGTGTTTTTGTGGGTAGAGAGCAGCGATGGCAAGATCGACAGCGACGAAGGGCGTTGTGGTAGCGGAGAAACAACTTTGTGGGGTCTCCACAAACCCTGACTTACGTCCACCTTCAGCGTTCGACCCGTCATAGATCCATGATGGCGAGATCCGCTTGGCTTAGGCGAGACGCTCTACTCGACAGCGGTGGAACACTTTCTGGCTTGAGGTGGGGCCTGTAAGAAAACGCATGTCCATGAGTGAAAGGGCAAACGTACCTGAGACAACTTTATTTGCGGCTCACCGGGTCACCGGTCGTGTCGCCTCAGTGGTAGGCAGCCATTTGAACGCGGAAGACCGAAAGGACACATTATCAATGACCATGGTATCGTCCTACCAAGCTTCGAGAGGCTGCCATGGGCGAATAAGCTCGACCGAAGTCAGTCAGGTGTTGGCTCAAGCAGAAGCGGCCCAACCACCGGGACTGTCTGTTCAGCACAACGATTTGGCTTCTTAAAAAGCTACACTGACGGGGATTCGAACCCCGGTCAAGTGCTATTCCTTTGGAAGGCACTTATGCTAACCACTACACTATCAGTGTGGCTGCGGTTGAGGCTGAAAGGGCGTCACGTGACTCGATGCCTGCACTGCGTGCAGCTTACCCACCCGACAAAGAGCAGCGAGAATCTCCCGGCAACTGGGTAACGTAGAACCATTGCATTTATGATCACAGCTATGAATTGAGATTCTGAAACGCCTTGCTTCGCCAGTTTTTACGAGAACGGGCATAGTCCATATAATATTCAGGATGGGCGGGGAAGGCGATACACGCCTCACTGACATGACCCAGGTGGAAGCGACGGTGAATCACGCTGATTTTAACTCGTGGAATGGCGAGGTGAGTCAGTTGGCGAGGGTCAGTCTCTCTGGGCATCGGTATCAGACGACATCCGGTCGGGAGATTCCGCGCGCGGGCCAAGAGGAGGTCCCTCGATGAAGATACTACCCGGCGTAGAGGGTGGCGTAGGATGGGTGGAAAGAGGGGGCCGCCACCGCGGGTTATAGGAGGGGGGGACCTCGAGGGGCGTAGCAGTGTGGGGCTGGACGGGGCCTGCGTCCAAGCTCTGGAAAGTAGGAGCGTCGTTTTCGATCCGCCCGCTGCCCGCAATTAAGGAACCTTCCATGCCGAAGCCACTGAAATAAGCGGTGCAGTAGGGGTGCACATACATTTGAACCCAAAAGCCTGAGTCAATGGAGTAGCGGCCGTAACTCGATTGGCGTTGTGCCTGCTCGCGGAGCTTCAGAGGGACGACGGAGTTGTCTGCCGATGAGCCGGACATGTGGTGGCTCTCCATGGATGCGTGCTTGTTCCGGACTTGCCCCATCAAGGGCCCCTGTGAGGTCCGTGATGACCGGGACTGGAAGTACGAGGTTCTGCCACTGTCTGATGCAATGGCCATAGTCAGCCGAGACCCATACTGACTTACGTGGGGAGACATATGGCGTTGAGACAGCTACGGGAGATTCATCAATCTCAAAGTTGTCCTCGGGGCTGATAGTTCGGCGGCGTCGACGGCGGCCGCACATGTACCACCAAGCGGTAGCGCCGACGACAACACATAGTATCACACTCCCCTGCTGTGAGCAAGCGGTGAGTATATCCACTGACCAGTGTTCCCCCCACAATCGCAGCGATGGGTGGCTCCTTCGCTGGAGACGGTCTACAGTCAGCGAGCTTCCATGCCAACGCACCCTGCATGCTGATTCCATAGCTCCAACGAGCTCAGCTCAAGCCAATTCATCATCTTGTTCAGCCCCTCATAACCTGTGTCGAAACCATCGTTGAGGAGATTGGTGACCGATAGCGTGTAGCGCACTGCCGGATCGAGCGTGGTCGCGAGAAGCGATACGTTGCGAACTTCCCACGGTGAATAAGCCCTCAAAGTGGTCAACCGTTCGTATAGCATTGGCGGTGCAGGACTAATTTCGTAGCGGAAGAAGCTCGCGAACGTCCCGCGGCTGCCCTTGAGGTCCATCCAGTAGTTGCCAGTGCCGAGATCAATCAGGACAGAATCATTAAGTTTGTCGGTGCCCAAAACGCGGCGGTCGGCATTGACTGTCCAGCCCGCTCCAGTCCAGTTTCCGAAGTCATCGTTGCGAACCAGTTCACCTAAATCAGTTGTCTTGACGGGCGAAACAATGACAGCGTTTCGCCTTGTAACCTCCATCGTTGACTGAGTTGCACTGCCATCAGAGAAAGCTGAAGGTTGCCCTTACCCGAACTCGGCGTCAATCACTGCGTGCGTGAAGGAAACAGTGCCGCCAGTGACACGCAGTCCCACCGAGTAGAAACCTGCGGGAAGGTCTTTGATGATTCCAATCGACACCGGCTGAGCCGAATCCATTGCACGGGACAAGGACATGCCGCTGAATATGATGTCCTGAGGCCCCGAGTATGTCGCGCCGCTGACGAAGATACTGGTGGATCCTGGGCCGCCGCTAACCTTCGTTCCGGAACCGACATAGCCCCAGAATCCGAAGAACTCGATGCCAGTGCCATAGAAGTCGAATTGAACGTAAGGCGGATCGAGAGTTTTGTTGTAGACGGCAAAATGGTATCCTTGCCCCTCGCCATGGGCTCCAAAGAGCTTGGTGGACCAAGGGCTTCCCGTGAAGCTTGCATTCCAAGCTCCAGTGTTCGCCAGCGAGCCATTAACTTGGGGCCTGTACAAGGCGTTAAGGCTGTAGCTGTCGAGGACGACAGAGGTGGCGGCGCCGTGGATGGGGACAGCCAACATCAGAGCGAGCATCAGAGCTCGCAAGGCGCCCAGCATGGTAATAGTGGCGAACGGGTCCATGAGGAACAAGTGAAAGAAGGGATGTCCAAAGTGAAGGGGAGGTCGAAGGCTGCGTGGAAGGATGGGCGATGGAACGAGTGAATTGTCAGAAGATGCAGGATAGGCATCCCTCCTCAAGGTCCCAGAGGTACGGCGGTACGGCGGATGGGAACATGGGAATCTTTCTCAACATCTCGCTCCCTGTCCGTCAGCCGTCAGCGGCTGGAGGCCGAGTTGCTGGGGCACACGGATTTCAGATGGTCACACCCCAGGGGAGGGAGCCACCAGGGGAGGGCGTTGACTCCTTGGCTTCTCGAAGGGCAGTCAAGCGAGAATCTGCAATCCGCGTGCAAGCGTCGAGCTATGCGCTGAAGGCGCGCCATCCGGCGATCGCGATGGTGTGCGTTGTGAGTGAGGAGTAGGGTGTCAGGCCTGGCGCGCTTGGCCGATGAGCGGGGGAGCAGATCAGTGGAAGGGGTGGGCTAGTCGTCTGCTTTACTGAGCGAGTTGGCTCGCAGCAGAACAGCATAGCAAGGTGGTAAGGTTGATTGAGGGCAGTAAAACCAGCTCCTCACGCACACTGCTTCGCACACCCGAAGCACACAACCCATGTCCCATGGCCATACACGCCTTCTTGTACTTCGCCGTCGTGAATGGTGGGGTCACGAGAGACCACGACATCGCCTCCCAAACTCACCTGACACTCCATGCAGAGGGGATTCGCCTTGTCCGCCTTGTCAATGGGCTCCAGAGCTGTGCGGCGGTCACCCGATCTGCAACGGCTGGCCGGAAGATCCGCGTCATCGCTCAGCCTTCCTGGCTAACATGAAAGCACCGCAGAAATGCAGAGGCCAGTTGAAGGTTGAGTGGCCGGCTTGGCCGGGCGCGGAAAGGTAACATGTTGTCGTGAGAGGGGGTGGTTTGTCGTGAGATCGCGCGAGAGGGGGGTGGTTGGCGTATGAGTCCACGGCGGAGGAGTGCGGAAGCATTACGAAATCACGGTCAAGCCGCGACGACGCGCCTGGACCCAGACTTCCGCTCATGGCGCTCATGCGTGCGTCACATCGTACCAAGTGCTATCGGTGATGTCGAAGGCTTGACATAGTCAAGAGCGAGGTGCAGGCCATATGTCTATCGGCTGCCGCCACTGCACTGCACTGCATGGATGAAAGAAAGGGGCTGGGAGAGATACCCACTGTTCTCAGTCTTCCGCTGTCACATTTATGAGCCTCCTGCAGGACACCGCTGGGCCTCTGGGGCATGCGAGAGTTCAATCGGTTTGGAGCGCCGTAGGCAGACTCTCTAGCTTCTCTCCACAGCTCTAGAGCTACTGTGAGGCTTGGCGCTGTGTCGTTGCGGAGCAAGGCTCGAGGGAGTACCATCACACGTCCTCGTGGTGTAGTGGTTATCATACTCTCTTAGGGTCCAGCTATGGGAGTGGCCCCGCGTTCGAATCGCGGCGAGGACCAGCTGTCTTCACTGACAGATACGTGCCCTTTTGCGACGGAGGAGAAGGCCTGCGGTCGACTTTGCACTTCACATGATCGGGTACACGAAAGGTTGCCAGCCCGCCCATAGCAATGCAGGTCATGTCCTGCTGGCTTACTCGTGCTATACACACACAAGGGAGTTGGAGGTGTGCAAGGTGGAGTAGAGAGCTGGCATGACAGGAAGAAGGACGGTATCCGAGCCGCGGGGGAGAATGTCATCACGGAAAGCAGTCGCGTTTGTGGAGGTACAACGCCTCCACAGATATCCTCTCTACCCTTCCAAGGACTCATCCACAGTTTGAATGACTATAGACCATCTCCGCAGCGTCGGGCTCGTTAGACAGTCCTCATCCGCACAACATCTTCAGCGGTGCAATGAGACACCTCCAGTACCCCGGAAGTCGCTGGCATGGAGGATTCTGCGTTTGCGGAAGTGACTTGACAATTGCTCAGCATGCTCTCCGTTGATCCGAAGCCTGCAAAACGGCCCGCAAGGGTCTCCCTCGCATTTCTCCTCCCTGCATTGCAAAGAGGCAAAATCAGCGCCCTGCCGGGATCGAACCGACGATCTTGGCCAGAATCGGTACGTGGTGATAAGACCACAAGACCGGAAGACCACGCCTTACCTCTTGGCCAAAGGCGCTACAGGAAGTGCTTTCCGTCGACGGTATTAGGAGTCTCTGACCTAGCTATCCAAAGTCCAAGTCAGTAGGCAGACCAACGGAACAGTATATCGGCACAGGGCTTCACGACGCAGCCGGGCGAGGGTTGACTTCTGGGGCCGGTGCGAGCGGTAGACAGATATATTTGATACATCAATTGGAGCGCCCCTAAACCAGCGTTATGTAGCGTATACAGAGCGTATGTGCGGGCAGTGCAACTGGTGTCGCGGGCCGCAAGTGACGTCGCGATGACATGGCTCCCCTGTCGCACGGCCTCGCTCGAGCTGGTGAATGCTCCTCGCATCGCCACACTACCTTCCTGCTGAAGTGCGTCACGAATCGCGTTGTCAAGAGGGACTCGGGGCACCAGAGGTCCGTGTCCGCAGCTGCTACGCCGCCTTGGCTGCCGCGAGGCGCACGGCCAGCTCACTCGGCCCCTCGAAGCGTCGCCGACCGTCGACCACCCAAGTCAGACCACAGGCAAGCCACACGACGCCGGTGACGACCACGACCCAGTTCATGCTGTCCCCGCCTTTCACAGGGATCTTGGGCGGGAACATGAATGTGACGGTAGTGACGACGAGGAATATGAGCGCCACGCAGTTAACGGGGCGTCGCCAGCGTCCCATGCTCCAGCACCGCTCAGTGTCGCCAAGAGCTGCACCGCCGCGAACGAACAATAGCGCGATGGGTACAGTGTAGGAAACTTGCAGCAACACGACCGTGGCGCAGAGGACGGCATTGAGGGCGATGCTGGAACCGAGGTTAATCGCCGCGATTGATAAGACCGCGCCGGTCGCGGTGAGGATGGCGGCCACCGGGACCTTTAGGAGTGAGTGGGTGCTGGCGAGGGGCGGGGAGAGTGCTCCGCGCGATGCGTAGGAGGAGGCGGGAAGAGACTGTGATCAGGCCCTGTGAGGCAAACAGCATCGCGCCGAGATTGAAGATCATGAGGACGGTTGACTGGTATGAGCGGGATCTTCGTAAGGAATTAGCGCACGCCAGACTCACTCCAGCTCTTGAATTCGTCGCCTGAAAATACACTTGCAGCAGCGGTCCGCTCGGAGACTCCATGACCAAGCGCAAGTCCTTCAGGCAGAAGAGCAAAGCAACGAGGTAGACCCAGCTTGTGATCGCGCCAAGTCCGACGGCAATCACAATTGTCTTGGGCGCGTTAATGCTAGGCCGCGGCATGTGGTCGACCATGAACGCGACGCTGTCGAAAGCGGTGAGCCCAAAGGTGGACTGCAATAGGCCGAGGATAAACGCCATCCCGTCCGGCCACTGGTGTCAGTCCTCGAAACGTGAAGCAGATTGCACTCACGCCAGTCTCATTCGTCCACCGTGCAAATACATCTTGCGCTGGTTGGTACTCTCCGCTGCACGCCAGGACGGTAACAACGACAACAACGATTCCGAGCATCGACCACACCCCGGACACGCGGTTGATGAGCGGCAGCAAGCGCGCGCCAAAAACATTGAGCACGGCGGCATGCAAAACGAAGGCAAGCGTGATAAGGAAAACATGCCATGCCCGTGGGGGCGTGCCGTTCCATAGCGCGACAATGCCGAGGATGAAGCGTGCGCCCACCGTAGCTGCTGTTGCGCCGAGGGCGACCCAGCCGGCAGTGACGTTCCATGCCGTCACGAAGGAGAGTGGACGGCGGAGGGCGGGCGGAGCGAGGATATCTCTAGTCAGAACCTGCGGTGGATGCGCGCAGACATCAGGATCAGGAGGCCAGCGAATCTATTGTACAAGGGCCATGATGAAACTCACATGCCCAGTCGTATTGCCCGCCACTAGTCGGGAAGACATGACAGATCTCCGCGAGGCTCAGCGCCATGGCCATCGTCCCAAAAGTCGAGACAACGAGGCCCCATACCATCGACACGGAGCCGCCGGAGGGTAGGACGAGCGGGAGCGACGCGGCCACGGCTACAGTAAGCAACGAAAGGCGGTGGACCCACCGCACCACGAGTTGAGAGTCGTGAAGGCCAGCCCGAGGCAGCTGAAAAATGAGAAGCTGCGCTCAGAGGAGTGCGCCGGCACCTCTTGGGCCTCGTGCTCCTCGCGTATGGACATGGCAGATGGGGCAGGCTCAGCGAAGCATGCTGGATGAAGATATGTTGACGGTAGGTCGTCACGCACGACGATTGAGACAGCTCCACCGGATCCAGATGCAGGGTCGCTTACACACGCCTATCTCGCATACCTCGGCAACACCCTGCCGATAAACCGACTCTCGCTTTACCTCGTCCGCCCCCGACACTGACATGTACATCACAACACTAACGCGGCACCCAGTAGTTTCTCTGCTTTCCCCTTCTCTCCTCAGCCATTCCTCTCCCCTGCAGCCGCGCCTCCTCCCTTCTCGGATGGGCGCCGCTGGGGGCCAGTACCAGCGACTGCAACTCAGCCCTGAGTGGTCGTGCGGCATCACCATCACCCTTGAGCTGGGTTCCGCGTTGATTTGGCGCCAGCAGTCTCAGCGTGGTACTTCCGGCAAGTTGTGCGTCGCCACTCCTCGTCGGGGTGCCGCTGGGAGTTGGCACCGAGGGTCTCGTCAAGGGGTTGCCGGCGACTTGGGCCGTCGCAGAGCTCTGCGTTCGCCAGGTACGTCGCAAGACCTCGGCCATCGCCTGAAATGTCCCATCCCCGCTGCCTATCCGTATGCTAGCCTTGAGATGCTCTGCGAGTGTGGCGTCGTTCCTAATTGCCGCCATTGCAGTCTCACGCGCGGCATCACGTGACGCGATCTCCGCCTCCAGCTTAATGATGTGTTGCGCGTCGCGCTCAATTTCCGTCTGCGCCTCCCCCAAGTCTATTTTGAGGGCAGCAAGCTCCGTCTCGAGTAGCTGAATCGTCTTTTCGCGTCGGCTGAGCCGCTGTTCCAGGTGCGCGATCTGTTGCGCGTGGTTGTCTATGGGTCGCCTCTTCTCCTTAGCCGACGTCGCATGCTTGGGAGTGTGGTTGGTGGAGCGGCCCGACACAGCCGGTTGCAGCGTCTCCATTGACGTGCCTTCTGTCCTGCCACCGCTCTCCGGAGTATTTCTTAGACTCTGGATCTCGTCTTGTCGCGCGTGAGAGTCATTTGCTGGTCGCAGGACGCTCGCGATGGTTTGCCGGGACTTCAACGTTTTCTCCCTCTCGTAGACATCGTCCTTGACAGTCCGGAAAGCGGCCGGGAGGCTCCCGATTTTGTCGTCGTTGATGCTTTTGAGGGTGACATTGGGCTGATCTGCGGGGCCGACATTTTCTCGTTGAACAGGCAGCGATGGAACAGTAACTTGGCGAACTGAGTCAGAGCAATGCGAGAGCGTGACGAGCTGCTGATTTAGCAAGCAGCCCTCGATCCACTGCCTAGCAATAGCAGCTAGCTGGCCACCCCCCTGCTCATGGGTTCCCAGCGCCCCTTTAGCCCCAACAGCCGTGACGTTGCGTTGATCGACTAGCACCACCTCCCGCTCCCCCCCATGGCTGATCTCCGCGATGAACCGCTCAGGGGCAGGGCGTTGTCGCTTCTGATAGGCGATGACTAGAAGAAGAACGTCCAGCACGCGCCTTCGCAAGTGCCAATACACCGCGTTGCGAGGAGGAGCCGAAGACTGCCAAGACGTTGCGGTGGCCAGGTTCATCCTTGCACGACCACGCGCTCCGATCGCGCCTGCCACTCCCTTCTGCCAGGCGAAAATTGTGCGGCGCAATAATAGGACCTCACTCGCGTGTCCCGCCCTGACATCACGGACTTGTTGTTGATGTTCACCCACGCGGCGTTCCAGCTCAGCCGTGATGGTGATAACCTTGCTCTGGAGCTCTGATCTCTCCTTCTGCAGCCGGGTGCGGTCCGCCGTGAGAGATTGGATCCGCTTCGCGGTCTCGGTGAGCATCCGGTTGGCCTCTTCGGCCCGGACATTGAACTCAGCGATTGTTTTGTTCCGCTCTTCAACGGCGCTACGACAGATGGCTTGAGCTTCGTTGTGCTGGAACACGAGACTACGATTGACATTCACGAGCTCGAAGTGTCTTTGCTTCAGGCCTGTGTGTTCTGCTTGAAGGCTTCGGTACTGTTCCGTTTGGGGAGGCTGCTTATTGATAGTCTCTCGCTGGAATTGAGTACCTCCCTTTTGAGCAGCCAACTCCCTGAGTCTCTTGAGCTCAGCCCCAACGTGGCGGCAGTGGCTGACGGCGTTCGTGCCAGGCGTCAGATTGAAGATCGTTTCGATTTCACGCAAATTCGACCCGAGTTGATCCCTCTGCTGTTTTATCTTGTGAAGATCGCGTTGCTGGACGTCGTGTCGCGTGCGCCACACCTGGAGTACTTCCAAATGGTCTTGCTTCAAACGCTCCACCTTCGCCATATGCATCGCCTGAAGGGAGGCAACTGTCGATTGTTGGCCATGGGGAGCTTCCACATCCGAGAGCTTGGTCGCAAGGTCGCACTGCTCCTTTGCGGCAACGCCCATCTCCCGTGGAGCGGTCTCCAGGCGTGTCTCACACTCCGCTAGTCGAGTTTTGAGGTTAGCCAGGTCCGTGATGGCGTCTGCCCTGTCCTGCTGGGTCGCATCGAGGAGCGCCAACGTGTCGGCATGAATGGTCGTCATCTCGGCCAGTTGAGTCTTCACACTATCCCTGTCTGTCTCCACCGCGTCCAGCGTCGCCTCGACGCAACGCAAGTTAGATATGATGTCGTCCCGCTCTTGCTGAAGCAATGCGAGCTGTGCCCCCATGGCCTTCATGGTTGTGTCTTGTTCACCAGTTTGTCCTTGAGTTTGCTCTTCCGTCTGACTGAGGTCGACCTCGAGCTGGGTGATTTGAAAGCAGAGTTGGCCAATTTTTCGGCGAGACTCGTCGAGAGCCACAGATTGCGTAGTGGCGTCATGTTCAAGTCGGGCGATCGTATCCTCCAGATGCCGGACCCCTGCAGCGTACTCCTCAGTGTGCGTGCTCTTAATCTTCTCAATGGCGGCAAGGTGCCCCTTCCGAAGGTCTGCAACTTTGGCATCGTGGGCATCCCCAAGCTGAGAAACGATGTCGCCGTGTGTACGCAGAAAACGAGCAACAGCTCCCGCAAACTTGACTTGCGTGGCGATGGCGTCGCGGTCAACCCCCTGGGACAGAGGACCGCGCTCGGTCTGTAGATCGCGATATTGAGGTTGGTCAATGCGCCCATTAGGGGTGTTGATCACCTCAAGTTTGGCCACCGCCTTGTCCAGGATGGAAATCTGCTCCGTTGTCGCTGCGTAAAGACAATCCCGTTCAGCCTTGACATCGTCTCGCTCGACCTTGGTGGCAAGCAGCCCCTTCTTCACGCCAGCGAGATGCCGTTGGACTTTCTCGTGTGCAATGCCATGGGCATCCTGAGTCTCCGTGAGCATCATAGCCTGCTTCTTCTCAAGCTGAATCGAGTCCTGAAGCCGTTTGGTGAGGTGAACCACAGCTTTCTCGAGACGATTGCGCTCGCCCCCCATGGCGGCGAGCTCGTCCTGGACGTCGGCCATTTGCTGGTCGCGTTTGACGATCTCGGTGTTATGCGCTTCGACGAGGTCAGCGCATGCCTTCTCTTTCTCCTTCCTGAGGAAGGCCTCCATCTCCGTGCGGCCATCGCGCTCGTGTTTGACAACAGCAGCGAGCTTGGCGTCCAAGTCAGAAGCCACATCCGCCTGCTGTTTGCGAAGCCGTGCGTTTGCCTCCACAAGGTCGTCCCGCTCTTTATTGATGCGGTTCTGCTGAGCCATGAAAGCTACTAGCTCACTTCCCTTGGTGGTAAGGCGACCATTGAGGTCTTCGACCTCAGCGCAATGCTGCAACTTGATCCGCCCAATCTTGGCGATAAGTTCAGCATGGTCGGACGCAAGACGGGAGACACTAGCGGCAGCTTCGTCCCTCTCCGTTGTGCGATGTGCCAATTGCTGCACAAGCTTGTCTCGCTCTACCTCAAGGGACTTCCGTTCCGTCACAATCGCATTCAGTCGGCCCTTGACAGCCGCGAGCTCGCCGTTCAAGTTGCACTCAACCTCCTCGAGATGAGCGTTATGCGCGGCGTTGATCTCCTTGATCGTGGTGACGTGCTTGGAGGCTTCTGTGACTGCGGCGTCTCGCTCCGCAACCAGACCGTCTTTGTTTATCTTCAATGCGTCACGCTCTGCCTTGAGGTCGTCTCGCTGAACAACCAGACCAGCAAGGTGGCTCTTTGTCTCCTCGGTTTGGGCGGCGTGTTTGTGCTGAATGTCTGCGACAAGGGCTTGAGCGGTCTTGAGCTCCTTAACAACTTCATCCCGTTCCGTGGTGAGATGAGCGACCTTCGCGTTCAGGTCATCGCGCTTGGTTTTGAGGCGGTCGTGCGCCACCTTTATGTGATCGAGCTGAATCGCCTGACAGTGCAGTCGCTCCTTGAGGTCGCCTAGCGATGCAGTCTCGGCGGCGTGGCTCTTGATCATCTCCGCCATGGCACTTCTAAGTCCATCGATTTGGACAGCGCTGCGTGCAATGGATTTGTCCGCGGCGTCCATTGCCTCACTATGCCGAGCCTCGAGCGCCTCGATCATGCCGGCATAGCTGTCTTCAATCTTCTTGATGGCAGCCTCGTGTTCCTGCACCAGCTTTTTGAATTTAGCACCGTAACGCGCCTCGATATCTTCCACGTCCTTGACGCAATCAGCGCGCAGAGTCTTCAGCCGATCGGCGGCGGCATCGCGTTCCACCATAAGACTTGTCACCTCATACTCTAAACTGGGAAGTTTGAGCTTGGCGCGCTTCGCCTCCGCCTCGGCCGCACTGCGTTCTTTTGTGAGCCGATCTTCAGTCGCTTTGAGGCCCTTCCACTCAACCTGCAGACCGTCACATTGGACACGCAAGCGATCGCGTTCATTGCTCAACTCATCACACTCCCGGGCCAGCTGCTCTTCGCGTGCTTGGAGAGCCCCATGCTGGAGCGCAAGTGTGCTCAGTTCCCGCTCTTTGAGGCGCAGGCTCTCCGTTAGCTGTTTGCGGTCCGCCTTCGTCTTCTTGTGCTTGGTTTTGGCAGCCTTCAGCTTTAAGGCCAGGGAGTCTCGGATGTCGCGGATTGGCTCCAGCAAGGCGATACGGCCACGGGCGGAGTCTAGCTGAGTGGTGAGAGTGCGGACAGTCTCTTCGAGCTCGGCACGCTTCTGCCTCTTTCGCTGGCCCTGCGAATCCTTAGATTGCACGGGTGAAGCAGCGTATGGTACACCTGCCACCTGAATGTATTGGGATCTGGACGTACAGGCTTCAGCGGTGAAGGTTTTAGTTTGCGCCACAGTTGCCGCTGAAACCGCTGAGGGATTGTCCTTCGTCGCGTTGGCGCGAGAAGGCTTAGACACGTCACAAGGGGGCGCAGTAGACGGGGGTGCCCTCGGTTGCACCTGCGGCAGACATGCCGCGGAAGTGTTGGGCGTCGAGGTGGACATCAACCCAGCGTTTTCGGCGCTACCCCGCCTGCGCTTTGGGATGCGTGCATCCTTGGCGGTGTCACTGCCATTGTCACCGGCGTCGCCGTGATGCGACCGTTTGCTCGGCACTGGCCCCGGCTTGGACGGCTCATTGGTGGCCTCTTCCGTCGCTGGTGTAACACCGGGTAGGCTGACTCCGCTGCTGTATATATCAGCGTGTTCCGTAGTGGACATACCGCGCGTGCCGCTTCCTCCGTCTCCTCCACGAGCGAGAAGACCAGCCGGGGACGGCGTCTGCAAATGCCTTGTGGTGCGCTAACATGAAGGCCACCACATCCTTCTCCGCGGATCCCAGCTGGCATTAGTTTCAACTCGGAGACAACCACGTTTGAGCAGTGCAATTTTGCTGAGAAACGTTGCGAGGGCGCGAGGACAACTCACGTTCGTCCTCACGTGCTGGAAAAAGTCACTTCTAGGTCGTGTGAAGTCCCATCCCTTCAACTCCTTGAGGTACGCATTGAAACGGTCTTGATCTTGCTCTGGCACGGCCATGAGCAGCGTGGAAGACGAAGTAATATTGAGAAGATGAGCAAACACTCGAACATTACCTGAGCGCACCGGGCGTGTTTGACGCAGCCTGTGGGTGGAATGTGCAGTAATCTTCGCACGACGCACTGGGCAGACGGCTCAACGGGAGGACGGGAGGATTCGGCCCAGCAGTGACTTCTCTTTCCACATGCACGGTCCTCCTCGCACCAGGGCGGAGAGCATGGAGCGCGTCGCTGGCAATAGTGCATGAGAGAGACCAGTTGTACGCCTCGTGACTCGAATCATCCAAGCCGGCTGTGTAGCTGGTGCCCCCTAGATCGCTGCTTGTCGCTCGTCAACGGGGCGTGGGTCGCTCCAGTCGCGGCCAATCTCGTCAATCCCTGTAGAGAGCGCACTGCCTACACCACAACCGTGCAGGTGGTTGGCGATGTGCACGCCCAGTGCTCCGCCGCGCGTGAGCCCCGGGGCCAGTGTAAGCTGAACACATCCTACGATACCCTCAGTTGTGCCAGGCATCGACTCGAAGGCAAGAGAGGACACTCAGCAGTGGAGTCAGAGAAAGACAAGACCACGACTGTGTGGAGCTGGCGTAGATCCGCCTCGGTTGCGATGGACGCTAGTTTGGACTCACTTGCGGAGCAGACGGAGGTCTGGAGCAGATGACGGGCGACGGAGGGCACGTCTGTGCGGTTGAGTGACGAACAGAGTAGTGTTCAAGGGGGAGGAGTGGGATGGGACGAGGAAATGGCATCGAGATGGGATGGTAGGGAGGCGTAAGGCTTGGCGTTTTAAAGTCTGTCTGTGCTGCAGCCATGGACGCTACATTAGTGATGGAGCAAGCAAGGCACGTCTGCCCGATTTAAGCAGGCATTCTCATATCACCTTTAAGCTCACACAATCACCAGCTTAACCCACAGTACTCTACCCACGAAAGAGCGTTCGTTGGCGCCCAAGCACACCAACGCTCGCGGAAATCGCGGATCTGCCAACCTACGGCAGTCGAAGGTGCTGCCTGACGAATTTCTTGAGGCCCGGTCGCTTGACTATAGACCAGGACACAACATTTCATTGCCTTGAGAGGGGCAGCGATCCAACTTGTTTTCGGAATGATGCACGCTGAGGTGAGCGGTGTCACTCGGCAGCGTCTCGGCCTGGCCATGTCCGAGGTAAGGAATGCGACACGTCCTGCGACGGAATGTCGCTCCTGGGTGATGGTCTGTATTGAGAGATCACATGTCCGCCACTCCCTGAACTTGTGTTATCCAAAGAACACTCCATTTCAGTTTTTGCCATTTGGCAATGATGAATCAAACACGAGCCTGGATTCTTATGAACGGCAAAAGCCTGTTCTCGGCATTGTGTGAACGAGAAAACGACCTTGCGCGACACACGAGGGCATGAAACGATACCACCATGACGCCACGCACAGTCGGGCACCGCACGGCTCGTCACCTTGACTGGCACCTGCCATACCTACCACGCACTTGCGCAGCCTGCGGCCGGTGGGGGCCTCACATTCCCCGCGCTCGTCCTCGATTCCTCGGCCTGACTCGGATCTCTTTCCGAACAGTCGCCATCTTCGCTCCTTAGAGGCTCGCGGAAACGTTCGGCAACCCTCGGCGCCTCTCGGCCACCCCGAGTCTGTCGCGCCTGGCCCCGGCGGGCCACCTGGTCGGCCCAGCATTTCCATAAGAGACGCGATCCAGACCCGGTCTCCGCGCCTCTGGGCCACGCCGCTCGCAGCGTGCCGGCACACATCTCCGCGCCACAGGGCTTGCCAACATGCACTGATTTTCAATAAATCGCCACCCAGAGTTGCCTGAACTGACCTGATCCCTATCAGAGCCGCATTGCTCTCGCATACTGCGCGCAAACTACGCTTGCCCGCGCTCGAGTCATACCTACATGCCATGCCCACGCCGCCTGAAGCTAGGAGTACTCAGCAAATCTGTAATGGTGGCGGGAGTCCACCTGTGTACGAAGGCATCGCGATGTTGATATAACTGACAGTCGTAACCCATCCCCCGCCACGACCCACACTCACATGGAATCCGAGGCCGCCACCTCCGCGTACGAGCTGGACCATATCCGCCGCCGCTCGTCGGCTGGCGCGGCACCCGCCCCCTTCGGCTTGACCGCCATGACACCGGTCGACGTCGCGGTGGACGACGACGACGAGGTCATCGAAGCCCCCATCGAGCCCACCGTTACGCGCGCGTCACGGCGCGCGTCCCGCGGCGCTGAGTCGCCGCTTGCTTTCAAGGGCCTCAGCCTAACCCCCATACCGGCCCCCGTCCCCATCACTCCTCCTGACACCCCCGGCAAAGGCATCGCTGTTCCTGCCCCCGATCCATTCGCACCAGGTCTCAACCCCTCTCTTCCACCGACTCCTGGTGAGGCTTCCGACCCCTTCGGCAGTGACACGGAACACGAAGCCGGCGCGACAGAGGACACGGTCGTCGCCCTCCCTCCCGTCGACCGCGGTGCGCAGGCATGGGGCTTCCTCGTGGCCGCGACGGCGATTGAGGCCGTCATCTGGGGTTTGCCATATTCGGTCGGCGTGTTCCACGAGTACTGGGTTTCCACCCTCTTCGGCCCCGAGGCCACGAGCACACTCACGCTCGCTTCCACGCTACAGACTGGTCTCCTGTTCTTTTCAGGCGCTCTTCTCGGCCCGTACGTTTCTCTCCGCATCGCAAGACGCGCCGGGCTCTATTCGTGCGCGTCGGCCCGGTGCCTGATCGCCCCTTCCGACTATCCAACTAGGGCACTGCTGACGGCAGCCTGTTCGCGGCCTTCCCGTGGTACGAGCGCCAGATTCAGCTCGCTGGCCTCGCGGTATCGACCGCCGGCCTCATCGCATCCGCTTACGCGACCAAGGTGCGTCCACGCTTCACAGTCGGTGGCATACGCGTGATTGGTGATCGGGCAAAATGTTCGTTTGCTTTGGGCAAGCCACAACGCCAAAAACCATCCGCAGCCACTGTCGGCCATCGCCGCGGGTCTGGGCCAAGGCTGACATTCAGCCCTGGCATCTCCTCCTGACAATGGGCATCATGTACCCGTGCTCCGCAGGTAAGATCTAAGGCGCTCACCACCGCACGGTGCTGACAGCAGCCACATATCTCCCTTGCGCGACCAACGTCTTCGAGTGGTTCGTGGCCAAGCGCGGCCTCGCGACGGGCATTATGTACGGCGGCACTGGCGCCGGCGGGACGGTATACCCATTTGTGGTGACCGCGCTCCTTCATCGCTTCGGGTACCGCGCGACGATGCTCTCCATCGCCGTCAGCTACTGCATCCTCATCGCGGCAGGCTTGTTCTTCACCAAGCGCCGCGTACCGCTCGTGAAGCGCGTCGGCGCCATCAAGAAACGTATCCGTCCCAAGCCGGACTGGGCCTTCATCCGCACCCCCGCTTGGTGGATCGGCGTTACGTTCATGACCGTCTCCTCCCTTGGCAACTTCATTCCTCTCCTCTGGACGCCCTCGTACGCCTCTCAGGTTGGAATAAGAACCCCGTCCCCCGCGGCTTTCGTGGCCATGATGAACGGCGTGAGTGTGATAGGCAACCTCGCCTCCGGCTCTATTAGCGACTACGTACAGCCGCGCTACTCCGTCTTCGCCTACTCTGTGGTTGCTGCTGTAGCGTGCCTGGGTCTCTGGGGCTTTGGGACCAGCGCTTCCGCACTCACGGGCTTCGTGATCTTGTGGGGCATTTCAGGACAGTGCCTGTGCGGCTTCTGGGCGCGCATGATCTCCACCATCGCCCGCGACGACCCGGCTGTCCCCCAGATCGCATTTAGCGTCTTTATCAGCCTCAAGGGCATCGGTGCGTTCACCTCGGGCCCCATCTCCACCGCCCTGCTCAAGATCAATGCCTTCAGTGGCGCCGCAGGCGCGTACGGCGACACCAACTTCGGCGTCCTCATCATCTTCACGGCCGCAATGACGCTGCTGGGTGCCCTTCCAATGCTCGCTTTCCCTACCTCCTAATCGGGACGACAAACGTCTCACGTGAGCTTTCCAGCTCCCCGCTTCGCGGCTCGCAATTGCTTAGGTTTAAATGTTGCGCCGCGGCGCTGCAGCTCTGCGCTAAAGGTTTCCTGATTCTAACGCTCGTCTTGATCCTCACTTAGATGTAGATCGCACCGCTCTGTTGTACACCTCCACTACCCCACATCCATCTCTACGCACCTCACTATATGATAGGAACCAACAATGCCAGGACATTACTACCGCTGCCACAGAGAGCGAGACGGCGCCGCACCATGTAACTAAAGCCCTTTCCGGCAGTCACTTTGAGGCACCGGGGGACCAGGTAATCTAAACTCACTCACATGTTCGCAGATGAAACGCACAGCGGAGTAAGAATGGCCGTGTACTCGCCGAGCTGGTGAGCATGTTCGTCCTTGGCTGTGAACCTCGCCGCTTAAGGATGCATGCTACTTCAGGCTCTGCTGCGGCCGAAGGGTGCATGCTCCCAGCGGCCTCAACGCTACACTGAGAAGCCGGAGCTTATATAGCCTGCCTGTCGTCGGCTTGGCAGCGTGATGCTGGACGACCCAGTCCGCTCGCGTCATCAAGTAAAGGTGTTATGGCCCACAGTGTCGGTGCCGTCGATTCCCTGGCCCAGTCGGTCTCCATGGCACCCTCAAACATCTTGGAGTGGCATGTTCTGAGTCCGCCAGCATGTCGTGACGTGCGTCGCTTGCCACGGGAACGGGATGTTAAGCTCGGCGCCTGGGACACTGCGTCACCCGGCACCTTATTGCTGACCCCAGATGTGGGACGGCGAGTGAAGTGGACTACGAGCAGGAGCGGCGCGGACCTGTCCGTCAGGCGTCACGCGACGTGTCCAAGGTCTCCCTGGGCTGGCTATACATGACAATGCCCATTTATGCGGAGAGCAACAGGTGGGCAGCACATGATCACCGAATGCATTGGATGAGCGCTACATGAGGCGGTGGGAGCGTTGTTGTGCTTTGACGGCGACGGAGGACCATTGGGCAGGCCGACATTGACTGCGAGGCACAAGAATGCTTATCGCTGGAACCATCCGATGGGCGGCGGGAAAATATTGTCATAGCGACCGTTGCTGTGGAGGATTGATGGCGGGGATACAAACATTGGTCGGCAGCGAACAATGCAGCGTGGCACAGTGGGAGCATTCACTGGCGAGGAGAGTGTTCACTGGTCGATCGTCGAGGATCGCTCTGAGATCGCCGAACACGAGAGGCAGATCTGAGAGGTATGTACATGTACAGGGATCGTCATCATCAATTCGCCGGATCGGTGGATCCGCACGTTAAGTACAAGAGAAGTATGCTTTACCCTCCTTGGCACATTCTCTGCCGGCACTCTGCACCCAGACTTGGCTGTGTTTACGCTTCACTTGGCACTCACCTTGGGTTGGCATGGTCTTACACCAGCCCCAGCCTCGTCCACATGAATCCTGGGAGCCAGGGCGCGCTGCAGGCACCGTGCCGTGCTGATGACGACTGAGTTGTCGCGTCAGACGCGTAGCGGAGTCGTAACTACTCATGAACCACCCTGAACTGCCATGTCCTGCAATGTCGAGTGCTGCCAAGCACAGCAGCAGTGCTGGGCATGCAGCCGACCTACTCTGTACCTTCTCACTGCAATACATACCTCGGGAGGCGAAACGGGATGCGTTTCAGTGGTTGTGAAGGCTAAAAGTGATCGCCATCAGATGCGAGAGGTGAGTAGGCAGGCCCGAGCGAGTGATGAGGCGCAGCACAGAAGGTTTCATTGCTGCTGACCACGAGGCAAGTACACACGCTGTAGGACATAAAAGCAGACCTGCTGGCTGTCATGTCCCCAACCATCAAGTCACTCTTTCCCACCCCTCAAGATGCTCGCCACACTCCTCCTAGCTGCAATTGCGTCCGCGTCGCCTATCCAGACCAAGCGAGCCCAGAAGACCTGGGGTCTCTTCCAGACGACCATGGGCGAAGACTTCTACCGCGATTTTGACTTTGTTACCTTCGACGATCCCACGTTGGGGAAGACCAAGTGAGGATTACCAAAAGTCAACTGATAGCAGCTACGTCGACCAGTGGACAGCGCGGAGCCGTGGACTAGCCTGGACGCGTGGGACGCAGTTCGGCATGACATGCGACACGTCCAGCATTGTGCCTGACTCCCCCGGTGTACGGGGACGCGACTCCATTCGCATTCACTCCAAGGGATGGTTTGGCGAGGTGAGTACGCTTTCACATCCCGTGGCGCCGTGTCATACCATGCCTCAGTCCAAGTTGAGCGCACTGACACCAGGTGCTTGTCGTCGCAGACATTGCACACATGCCGGACGGCTGTGGGACGTGGCCGGCCTTCTGGACCAACGGCTATGGGCCTTGGCCGCAGGGAGGCGAGTTCGACATTATTGAGGGCACCAATGGAGGTGGCATGAACTCCGTCACACTTCACACGCCCACGGACAAGTGTCGGATCCCCCAGATCAAGGTCCCCGGCATGAGCGACTATTCAGGTCGAGTGCGCGGGAGAATCTGCCAAGCTCCGGCTGGTTGCAGTATCGAGGACCCCAACCCCAAGTCGTGGGCTGCGCCCTTCAACCAGAACGATGGGGGTTGGTATGTCATGCGCCGCAACCGCGGCGGGTACAAGGTCTGGTTCTTCGAGCGCAATGGCAACGTCCCAGCTTCTATCCGCGATGGTCAGAACCGCGTTGACGAAAACGAATTGGGAACCCCCGTCGCCGACTTTCCCTTCTGGAACGGTGTGGCAGGAGAGTCGTGCAACTTCTCCGAGCTGTTCACCGACCACCAGCTAATCATCAACATTGCTATGGGCGGACACTGGGCTGCCAGCAACTTCCACAAGTTCGGCTGCAAAGGAGACATTGTCGACCTCATTCGCAATCACCCGGAGAACTTCGCCGAAGCCTACTGGCTCATCAATAGCCTGAGGCTCTACGGCCCGGACGGCGATGCCGCAGCCACACCCGATGCGCTTCCGGCCGGAGCGCAGGTGACTGCCGCCGCCGAACCAGCTGCCGCCTCAGTTACCGAGAGCGCCGCCCCCGTGGCTGACACCCCCGCCGCAGACGAACCTCAGGGTGCCCCCGATACGTTGACTATGACCTCCACGGTTACTGCTGCGCCTGCTCCATCTCCCCAGCCTGAGCCGCCTGCTTCTGAGCAACCGACCGCGGAGGAGCCTGCACCAGAGCAGCCCACACCCGAGTCCGAGAACAGCGATACTTCCACCCCACCCTCCCAGGTGGGTGAGACCGAGCAGGGGGAGGAGAACAACGGCTCCGAGGGCCGCCGTGGCGGTCGTGGTCGCGGCCGTGGACGTGGGAAATGGCGTGGCTGGCGCTCGTCTGCCTACCGTCAATGAGGCTACTAGACTCCAAGGGCCCGGACAAACATCTGGACACGAACACTGAACTCTGGACACTGCCCACTACTGTATCATAGCTGTTACTCAATGTGTATGTACGGGCATGAATAGCAGTAAAACTATGAGCTTGTACAAGCTCCCGGTCCCGGTGCCTGCGAAGCCTGTTGCTGGTGGCGATGACAGTGACAACCTTCGTCTTGTTTAGAAAGCAAGAGTACGATGCTGCCGGAGGTCATCATACGAGGCTCGGGACCTGACCCGAAAACGATGGCGGGCCCAATCTAATCATGCACAGCGTACATCTCATGGGAGTGCAGGGGCGAATTGGAAGGTGTGGCGATAAGCTGGGCGACGACCTGGCTTGAGCTGCAGCAATCGGTGGAGCCCGCCTTCATTGAGCGGGCGATGGGCCAGTCCAAGGAGTCACGCCCCAGAGTATCTGCAAGTGTGAGGCCGCAGGTGATCGCACCCCACCCCGCCGTTCGTCCTCACGCGTCGCTCGCTGGCCGGGTCCCATGGCCGGGTCCCAGTCAATAACAAACGACGGCCCCGTCATTGCGATGTCCAAGTCCTTATGCCCGTGTTGTCGAACGTGCTCAGCAAACGGTATGCTCGTCCACTAGGCCCATGCTTGATTGCTTCCTGACATGCAGTTGATGTAACCGAGCTCCACCAGAAGTGAGTCGTGAAGAAGTCAAAGTAAATGCGCCAAACAAACCACCCACCTGCTACGTGCTGCCGGTATAAGTATGCTGAGGAAAGAGTCAAATTAACGGGTTGAATCGTATAACGGTCAGTACACAAGATTCTGATTTATAATTAGTTCTTGTAGCCTGGGTTCGACTCCCAGTTCGACCTTCACAGCTCAAAGCGTGAACATTATGTTTTGAGCAGTCTTTTGTGGGAACTTTTGGGGGAAACGGCAGGGGACACCGTGGTCTGAACACCCGAGGCCGGGTATCGGAACCCTAGATATCGGCTCCGGTGTCGGTATCCCAAAGACTAGAGGCATCGTGAAAGCAGTTATGTTGGTGACGGCGCAGCAACAGTGAAGTCTGATTTCGTACTGACTGACCATCAAACTTTCCTCCGGCACGGGCAGATCGCGACATCGCTTTCAGCGCTCTGGAGCCGTGACGCCGGGCCGAGGTCCGAGAACTCCACTCGGGATACCCGAAACCTTTCGCCGACTTGTTCTTTGTATCGACCCATCGTTCTGGACAGCAAGAGTGGACAGCAATGCGCAGCAGCGAAAGCAGTGTCACTGAAATGGAACTTTCCTCAGACGATGTTATGTATCATTTGTCAATGCTGCATGCTGCGGAGTTTCCCCCAGTCACGTAGCCTCCGCCCCTCCCTCGGGTTTCCCGGCTTGACGCTCGGGCATGCCGCATCGCCATGGTCGTTTACAACCCTCAGCCTGGCACGTATATATCGCGCAGGGGCAAGCGGGGCCTCCCCATCTCACTGCACGCCATGAAATACGACGAGAATGGCAACCGCCTCATGTGAGCGTTCGCCGGCGGCGCTAACAACAGCACGGGCTACGTCCCCCAGCTCGCATTGACTGGCGTCGCGATCGCCGCCTACTTCCTCCTGTCGGCGTGGTGCGCCTTCCGTACGTGCCCGTCGGCCGCGCTGATACAGTCTTCGCACGCACCAAGCCACGACCCAAGTATATGTTGTGGATCACGATAGGCACTTTCACGATGGCGGTGGGCTTCGGCGCCCGCATCCCCATGACGAACGACCCGGGGAGTCTGGGCATCTACGTCGTCACCACTCTCGTGCGTTTCTCAAGAAATCGCTGACGCGTAGTTTACGCTTCTTTCGCCTTGTGCGTTCCTCGCGCAAGACTACGTCCTACTACCCCGTCTCGCGAGCTGGCTCGACGCCGAGGACTGCCTCTTCCTCTCCGCTCGCCTCGTGGCGCGCATCTTCATCGGCTCAGATATCTGCACATTTTTGATCCAAGCCGCCGGCGGCGGCATGACCGCCATCGAGTCTATGGCTTCTATTGGCGAGAAGGTGCGCTTCGCGCGACTTAGCTGACGCAGATCGCGCTTGTCGGCCTCATCATCCAGTGCATCAGCTTCGGCCTCTTTTGGATTCTACTCGTCGTCTTCGCCTTCCGCCTGTACTCTTCCTATGCGCCGGAGCTGACGCCAGGCGCAGCAACCACCCCGAGAAGTGGGCGAGCGGAAGTGGGTTCAAAGGCTGGAAGACGCTCTACTGGGCCATCCAGTGGACGTGTATCGGCATCATGGTGCGATGCGTTTTCCGTGTCATCGAGTTCGCCCAAGGATACGGGGGATATCTACGCAACACTGAGTGGTGCTACTATTCGTTGGACACGCTGCCACTCTTCTTGGCCATCATCATCTGGGCTGTCGTGTGGCCGCCCTCCATACTGGTTGAGAGCAAGAAGTGGGCCCTCGCCAGCCCTGAGTACGGCCTCTCAAATCTCGACGGCTCATCCACGTTCGCGCCAGTCACCCCAGAAAGCTCGTACACCAAGGCCTGAGGCAGGTGCAGTGTGTATCACGACAGTTGTGGACTCTCAAGCAATTAGACAGAAGGACAAACATATACACCCAGCAGAACATACCCTCATTAGATGCGACGCACTCTCCACGCAAGTCTGTGCATGCGGCGGCCGCGCACAGACGTGACGGCCGCCGAGCAATCGAGATCTCTTCAGGATCTACCATGACGCTGCTGCATCTCATCGCATCTCATCTTATCTCAACGTACAGCGCTACAACTGGTACCTATACCCGGCAGCAAGCTGGACTGCACTGGGACCATGCCGCCCCAAATACCTGCCTTCGTCCATTTTGCGGTTTTCCCGCTTGAAGTACCACCTTGTAACTACAGCCATCCCGATACACAGCGCGCTGGCAACAAGGTCGACACTGAAGGCCGGCACGAAGCGTGGAGGCGAGAAGTACAGATACGAGCTCCAGATATTGGGTGTCTGCGCGAACGCGTTGATAATCGAGTACACGATGGCGCGCTTGGCACTTGGGCCGGTAATATTGGCCCCGACCCACGACAGGATAATCGTCGAGGCGGCGTAGAAGCCGAAGGGAAGCAGGCACATGGCAAAGTAGCGCGGGGCCGTTTTGGTGGTTGCCACGGCGATAATATTGCCCACAAGCGTGAAGCACATGGGAATGGCGATGTGGTACGAACGGTTGCGGGTGCGATCCGAGCTAAAGCCGTTGATGATCAAGCCGACTGCGCACAGAATGTACGGCGGAGCCGTAATGGCGAGCGTGGTGGAACGGTCAAAGCCGAGGCCCTGCACAACGATGGGGAAGAAGTTCGTGACCGTCGCCGCGATGAAGCCGAACTGAAGGGTAAGGTTGAGCAGCCACGTCTTGGGGTCGCAAAGCGCCATCTTGAGCGCCGCAAGCACAGACACCTCGTCATTCTCGTCCTTTGTTCCACGGTCGCTTTCCAGGCGCCACAGAAGCATGTCACGCTCTACAGGCGTGAGCCAGCGCACCGTCTCGGGGCGGTTGGGCATAATGAATGCGCAAAGTATCGCCACGCCGAACGTCATCGCGCCCTCGACGATGAAGAGCCATCGCCAGCCCGCGAGGCCGTGTACCCCGTCGAGCTTGAGGATACCGATGGCGAAGAGACCGCCAAAGGCGTTACCTACTTGCGAACCGGTGTAGAATGCCGCGGTGCGCAGCGCCATCTGCCGGCGCGGGTAGAAAAGGGAGACCAGGAAGACGGCTGCCGTCAGCCACACTGACGGTAAACGACTCACCGCCGGGGAAGAAGGCAGCTTCAACTACGCCCAGCATGGTGCGGCATACAGCGAGGCCCGCGTAGCTCTGCACGGCGCCCGTGCAGGCGCTGACGATGCCCCACAGGCTCGCGTTGAAGCAGAGGTAGTAGGCAGGATACTTGATCTTCCCGACGATCATGTTGGAGGGAATCTGGAGGGCGACGTAGCCCGCGAAGAGCACAGCAACGCACGTCGCGTACTGCTGCGTCGTAAGGCCCAGATCCTTGTCAATGCCCGCGACCTTGGCTGACGAGAGGTTCTGTCGGTCCAGAAAATTGAGTAGATACAGAAGCGTCAGAGCGGGGATGAGCATGATGTCGACCTTGCGGGTTGCACGTTTCGCGGCGGCCTCGCGCTCCTCCTCGGTGAGAGTTGCGAGAGAGGCCGGGAGTCGCACGGCAAGGTGGTCGTCCCCGCTCCGCGACCGGACGGGCGAAAGCGAATCTTTGTGGATTGAGCCCTTCTCAGACATCATGAGTGGGCGTCTCGTGACGCTCTGTTGAGCATTATATGCTATGGGAAATGGGCTTATCGCCCACCTCCTACCAACATTTAGAGTTACAGCGTCAGGCTCCATCATTTCACTCTGGTTGTTTAGCGCGCGCCGCTTTGCGGCGATCGGCATCTAACGGAGTTGGGGAGATATGCGACCGAACCCGCGGCAGTCGTCTTGCCGAATAAGAGAGGTGCGGTTGTCGTATAGAGTCTGCACGCGACTTGAGACAGTGCGGTTTCCTGATCATCTGCACGTTGATGGGACCGCATGGGCTATCGCCTTATCATGTTTGTGACAAGTATGTCCAGGGCAAGGCACGCGATAGTCGGCGATCTGTCGGGAGCCGGGCATCTGAATTCAGTGATCATAGTGAGGCATAAGATGCGGAGTCACAGTGTACGAAGCTAGTCAACGTTCCGAGTTGGTCGGATATGCGTGCGCTATCAGCAAAGATGAAAGAAACGAGCATAGAACCGCATGGCCCTCTCCGACTGGGAACGGCCCATGAACGACCCGGGGCGTGCAATTCAAGCAAAATGAAAGTGTCTAGCCACCAGCGCGTCCGGGAAAAGCTGCGGAGAGACGTAGGATCCTCAGATATCCCTCGAGCTTGCGTGGAGTGGAATCATCTGGTAGAGTGGTATCATCTGGAGTCCTGTGGCCACTAAGTAACTTTGCAAGATTGAACAGCTGCTGAGAGACACGCCGCCCGTCAGGTCTCGTGACGACAAACTTGGTGAGTGCCTGGCCAGCCTCACACGACATGACGTGTTGCACGCGAAAGTGGGACAACCTCGGCATGTGGAAGTGGGCGGTGAGTGAACCTGCCATCTCCCCTCACTTCCAGTCCTACGTGCTCCCAGTCCTGGGTGAATAAAAAAGCCGTCGAGTCAGCCTGTGCGGCAAAATGCAATGATATACATGACCGACGGTGCCCGCAGCTCATGCCGTGACCTGCGCAAGCATGCCCTGCTCGGCCTTGAGGGCATCCTCGAACTCCGCCTCGCCCGTCCGCAACGCGCCCTCGAAGTCGACGAGTGACAACCGCGGCCCCGACACCATGATGTTGCAGAGGTTGACGTCGTTATGCACGATTCCGGCAGTGTGCAGCTTGTCGTATGCAGCCCGAATGGCATCTCTAAACGTCAGTTCCACCTCTCTGGCACAATTCCGAATCCGGGACGCCGCGCCGGCTTGGCGCTCGGGCCCCTCCACGCCAGCTCTGCTTCGACTTCGCATGCTGCTCGTCACTCACGCGTATTCCTTCGCCTGTGCCCAGTCTCGCACTTTCGCCTGCAGGCTCTCGCCGACGTCCTCGACCGCCATGACCAGCAACTCGTAATCGGGTCGGTACGGCGACTTAGAGGGACACGTCCCGCGCCACAGCCCGTAGAAGCGCGGCACCACGCTCCCCTGTAGCCCCTGCAGAGCAGTGTAGAGGCGCGCCTCGCGCTCCATCGCCGCGCGGCGGTCCGGAACGGCGGCGTCGGCGTCATCGTCCTCCTCCTCGCCTTCTTCGTTGGTGGCGCCGTTGGCGCTGGCGCTGCCGTTCCGCCGCCGGTCAAGCTGCTGCTCGCCGGCGGCGAGCCATGGGTCGCAGATCTTGGCGACGACAGGTGTATTCCCCAGCATCGCGTGGTAGACATCGTAGGAGCGGCCTTGACCGCGAAGCGTGAGGAGGGTGAGCTTGGCGCTGGAGGAGGGGGCGACGAGGGGCTCGAAGACATAAGGGCGACCGCGCTCCAGCTCAGCGCGTCGGCCCGGGCGGAAGGTCGGGCCGGCGACAATGTCGAAGGCTGTAGACATGGTGGAGAGGAGTGGATGGGATGGGAGGAATGCAGATGTGAATGTTGAGATGTCGGGATGAGGGGTCAAGCGGGTCAAGATCGTGAAGATCGACTCATCCTGATCACGTCGGATCTTGCCGATCTATAAATTTGGTCCCGTTGTCCCCATCAGAGTGGTTGACATGACATTGCGCCTTACCACGTTTGGTGATGCGCTAATCAACGCGACTGTCTTTGCGGGCGTCGATTCTCATTCGTCTGCGTAGGAGGCGATAATGGCTTGTGGCTGGACATGGCACGACACTTGAAACTGATACCGATGACATGCTATAATCCCATATGTTACATCATACAACGTCTGCACCGCTCAGTGGTGGAGCTCTTACCTATCTCGCCTCCCGCTCCCGCGCCATCACCCTCTCCATAGTTTGCAACAGATCATCGAGGCGGTATGGCTTGACGACGACGGCGTCAAAGTCGGCCATCGCGCTCTCGAGCTGTGCATGCCGTGCGTTTCCCGCTGAGGTCAGCCTGATCTCAATGATGACTCACTCAACGCGACGATCGGTGTCACGTCCAACTCGCCCGCGGCCTCAGCAATGCGCACCTGCCGCGTGGCGGTGTACCCATCCATGACAGGCATTTCGAGGTCCATGAGCACGCAGTCGTACCCCGTGCCGACCTCTCGCGTTGCAGCTTTCACCTTCTCCAACCCCTCGAGCCCATTCGTGGCCGCTATTGTTAGCCAGCGTCGTTCTTGCACGCACCCTCCGCGATGATCCCCACGTGCTTGAGCTGCCGCAACAAAACCGTGCGATTGATCACATTGTCCTCGACCACAAGCACGCGCCGCTGGCCATCTCTGCGCGTGATGGTAGGAATCCGTTCAACGCCAGGGGCAGGAGCGTGCTTCTTGATCTCTCCGACGCGACACTGGATGAAGAATCGGAACTCTGAGCCCTTGCCGTATTCACTCGTGACCTCAATCCGGCCACCCATTCGCTCGACGATCATGCGGCACACGAATAGCCCAAGCCCGGAACCGCCGAAAACCGTGTGCGTCATCGGAGAGGCCTGTGAGAAGCGCTGGAAGAGGTTGCCCAGCTCTGTCTCGGTCAACCCAGGACCCGTGTCCGCCACTGAGACGTAGAGATAGATTGGCATGCCCTCCTTAAGCGGTGGAGGTCGTGTGCTGGGAACAGGTTTAGAGCACCCGTCGTCGAGAGGAGGTTCAACGCCGATATCCATACTCAGCCGAACTCGCCGCTCGGTGGAGTTAGCCGTGAAACGTGTCGCGTTCGAAAGTAGATTCGACACGCTGTACATTAGCTTGAGCTGCGAGCTCTCGTGGTGACGTACACTTGACCAAGGCGAACGGGATCTGTCATGATCGTTTCCACGCCTAAATCCTGGAACGATGGCGACATGTCTAGCTGAAGCGCGATGCGATTCATCCGCGCTTCGTTCTGGAATATCGCGATAATGCCGTGGGCATTCCCGCGTATGTTTGTGCTGACATCGAACATTTCTGCTGTCAGCTTCCTTCATGAAACAGCACTAACGAAGAAGGTTTAACTGGATCTTACCAAGGGACAGCACGTCATTGCAAATGCGCTCCTGGGCCAGTCCGCACTGATAGATGCTGTCAAGCGCCTCAAGGTCCTCGACCAGTGTGCTGACCAGCTGCTGGGTAGGATAGAACGCCCGGTTCTCCTTAAGCACTAGTTCAAATTGATCATGCAGGAACACGAGGTTTGTCTTGACGAGCGCGGCGCACTGCATGAGCGAACTCACGGGGTTGCGCATCTCGTGGCTCGTAATGTCGATGAGCAGCTCCTGCTGGCGCCGTGCCTCTTCGGCTTCGGCGCGACGCATCTCGGCGTCCTCGACCCTCTGCCGCTGCATCTCCTCATTGAGTTTGCGCTCGGTGATGTCCATAGAGCACGCGATAAAGCTCTTTTCATCGGACAACCGCGTCTCAGGCAGCCGATAGACAGTGAGATGCGCTGCGTAAGCCCAATCACGGGCGGAAACTCACCCCACCGCCCGTTCTTCCACTGAACTTCGATCACCATGCGCTGCGCGTCTCCTTTGGAGAACGCCTCCCATACTGGAACGGCTTCCGCGTAACTCTCTTTCGTCAATAAATGGCGCCAGTCGTCGAGGCACCGCGGTAACTGCTCCTTCGAGAAGCTGGTCATGGCCAGCCACGTCGGGTTTGCGTAGAGAACCTGCGCCTCGGCATCGACGCGGAACATGCCCACTGGCGAGCCTAAAGTTAGAGGCCATCAATAGAGACGAAACATGCTCACCTTCAGTAAGCAGGCGTAACTCAGCAGTACGCTCCTCGAAGAGCTGTTCCAGAGCCCGCCGCTTCTTGCCAAGCTGCATTTGCATGTCGGCACGAGTGATTAGCTCGCGCGCGTTGAACGGCTTCGACAGCGTGTCATCGGCGCGGAACGTTCCACCGTCGCGCACAACGTCGGCCGCAGTCAATAGAAGGATGGGAACGATACGCTGGGCCCGCGTACCAGCCCTCAGCTCGGCGATCAAGCCCGGTCCGTCAAGCTGGCATCAGCCGCATTCTTATGCTCACTCACATCGGGAAGCACCGCCTCAGATATAATCAAATCAGGCGCAAATTCGTCGAAGCGGTCAAGTGCCTCCTCAGCATTGGCTGCCTCAACCACTTTGCAAAACGGCCTCAGGATTGACACAATGTACCGCCTGCTGTCTGGCACATCTGGGGTCAGCTCCCTCATCTCAGACACACACCGTCAACAACCAGAATGACGTCGTGGGGAGTGAAGTAGACTGTGCCATGGTCGTGGTTGGAGGAGCCGCGGGACAACTCGCCGCTCGCTTCCGAGCTGTGACCGTTTGATAGGAGCGAGAAACCATTGGGCATCGAGGCTATCGCATCCTCTCGTTCTCGCTGGGCGATAAACAGCTCGTCGAGCACCTCATGTCCGAACTGGGCAGCAACACGAGGGACAACTTGATCCGAGGGGTCCCCCAGCGCTTCTTCTGGCAGATGACTGGAGCCAAGCGGCAGCTCGACGCGGTAGGTGAATCCCTCATCCGCTTCCATCATGCGCGTGAAGACGCCCCCATGGAGCTGAACAAGTTTCTGAGGTTAGCTGCCACGCCTTGGTATAGCTCTTATCTCACCTTGGCAAACTCGAGGGCGATGGTGGTGTCGCTCGCTTCGGAGCGCCGTCCAGAGCCATTGGCTCCCGCTGAAGTGGTGTCGCCGATGGTTATAATTGCGCGGGAGCCCTCGTACTCGAGACGAACCTCCATCGAGCGATGAGAAGACAGTTCAATGGCGTTCCCGATGAGCACGAACAGAATCTTCTCCCACAGCTCGCGGTCGACGAATGTCTCGCGCTGCGTCTCATCACACGCAATTGTGTAATCGATCTGGCATTTGTGCGCGGCCTTCAGGAACATGCCTGCGACGCCGGCGGTGATGCACCCGAGATTCTCGCGGTGAAATGACCCCTTGAACCGCCCATTCTCCAGGCGTGAGAGGTACATTATCATTTGGACGAGCCGCTTTAAGCGGCGCACGTTGCGGCGAGCCAACTCGACCATGCCCATATGCGGGCCTTCCCTCATCTCGGCCAGCAAGTCATCCAGTGGACCAGAGATAAGGGTGATTGGAGTGAACAACTCGTGAGAGACATGAGAAAACAAGCTGCTCTTGGCGCTGTTCAGCGACGCGAGGTTGTCAATCCGATGCTGGTCGCCGTGATACAGCCGCACGGCCGCGAGGTACGACGCTGCCTGGAACCGAAGTCTATTGTCAGTCGTGCAGTGACAGAGACTCACTCAGAGACAAACTCGGCGTAGGTCGAATCATAATCAAGCCGACAGCTGAGTCCGAGCACAAGCACCGCGCCGGGCAGTCCATCCTCGCTGTTGAGATTAAGCGGAACGACTACTGCGGCGTTGGGAAGCTCGTCCCACGCGCGCACGGGGTACCCGCCGATGAGCGCTCTGATGTTCGGGACTACGATGGGGGCACGCGTCCGCATTGCCTCTTCGAAGGGCCAAGGCCAGTCCGTTGAGGGTGTGCGTGGCCGGCTTGCAGGCTTGTCCATCACCGCCCCGCGTTCGAGTGTGACGACCTGCGGCGCTGAAGGATGTGTGTCGGGGATGCCGACGCCGCCTGCGTACCGCAGGCGCACCTGGTCGTCTTCTTCGCGATGAACATGCACTGATGTCAGGGCAGTCTCACTTACTACTCACGTCGCTGGTCCACAAGGTAGAGAAGGGCAAAAGGCGCCTCCTTCGGGTGTGCGTGTAATGTCTCGAGTAGCCCAGTTTCGAAGCTGTGAAGTGTACGCGCGGCCGACGTGCGCTCTGCCAGCTCGCGCAGCATAGCCACACGTCGATCTGACACGACCTTGGCGGTCGAGTCACGATGCGCATACCACACACCGCCGAACTCGCCCTCGTCATTCATCACCACTGACCAAACACCTGAGCGGTAGGTCTCATATGTCTTGCCGTGCGAGTCGCGATAGAGATACAAGTCGTCGTCCTTGTAGATGCTTGTGCCGGAGAGAACGAGCTCGGTGTAGCTTCCTGCGCCGCTCCACAGCTCCGCCCATGCCTCCGCTCCGCTGGCGCCGTACCCGTGCGGATGCTTCGAGAAGTTCTGTGATCAGACCTGAGCCTGACGCGGCACTCACCTGAGCAAATGCCTCATTGTACAGCATGGTGAGGTCACGCCCCCACCAAATGCACACGCGGATGGGGAAGCCCATGCATAGCCCCATGACCATGCGCAGCGTTGCTGGCCACTGTGACAGTGGGCCAAGCGGCGTCGCCGACCAGTCTTTGGTCCAGAGAAGGGTGCGCACGTCCATCGGCAGGCCGCACGGGTGGGTTTCGTCCCTTGGCCCCGGTTGCGGCACACTCGTCCCATCCTGCTTGATATGGATCGCGTTGCCCGTCACCCAGTTATGGATGACGGACTGGCCATTGAAGAGCGTGTCTTGCGCACCCCCGCGGGGTTTCGAGAACAGCGTGGGGTCTTTACAGGACGGCGCACGCTGGAGGGCCGACAACGGTGGGGAGGAGGCGCTGGAGCCAGCACGGAAGAGGGCGAGGTTGGATCGCGGTCGCATCGTAATGACCCCGAGACTATTGGTAACGCTGGCCGCACCACCTCGGACATACAATGGAAGGGGGGCCATCACGAGTTCGAGAAGCGCCTTGCCGCGGGGGAAGGCAAAGTCCAAAGTGATTGTCTCTGTTTCTTCTGAGAGGTCCTCTTCGAGAGCAGCGGGCGCAAGGGGCGCGTATTCACCCTCGGCGGCATAGGGCGGGCCACGTTTGGAGACGAACTGGCGTGCGGCCGACTCAAGATGATCATCGGACGTGGTGGATGCCGCGACACCGCCGTGCGCGGCCCATGACACGGCCAGACGTTCGCGCTCGCGCAGGCTTCTCACACCGGAGAGCCAGTCGCCAAGGCGTCGTGCGCCGTCCACAGTGATGCAGTCGAGCAGATGGCGCGTGCCTGCGACTCGGGACCAGCGTCTGTTGACCCAGACTGGGGCGAGAGGCTCGGTGAAGCTTGCTGGGCCGAGGGCGTTCCATGGCTGGTCGAAGGGATGGGCTGGGAGTGCTGGGTTGGCGGGGCGGCGGAGGATGAGGACGAACGCTGGGAAGGGGTAGGCCTGGTAGTTAGCGAGGGCGTGGGAGGGCGTACTTCGAGGTAATCTCGTGGTATGTTTGCGAGGTCGAAGGCGGCGTCGACGCCGGTGGGCATATCCGGCCCGCTCATGCCACTGACACCAGAGCGGGTGATCGTGGATGGAAAGAGAGGATGATTGAAGATGGTTGAGGTGCTTGTCAGCGCATCCCGTTTAGAGAGAGCCGACGGAATGAAACCACGGGGGGGGGGGGAGTGAGATAGGAGTGGGTAGGAAGGAAGATGCAGCGGGCAAGGAGAATAATAGAGATGACAAACCAACTCTTTGCCAAGCTCCCAACTCCTCAGCTCCCCACCATTTCCTGCACTCCGGCCCTCGTTTCTCCCGTCTTCCACACCTGGACAGTTGAGCAGATAGAGCAGAGAAGCAAGCTCGACATGCTCGTCATATCCCACAGGCCCCAAGCCGTGCTACTTCGAGGGTGGCGGTCTCCCCAAACACCCCCACATTCCATCAAATTACGCGGCGCTTGTTTGGAGAACAGCTGACGACTGGTGCACTGACGACTCTTCCATTCGGATTGACAACAACGCCTCGAGCTGTCATCATCCAGCAGTAGGGGCGTTCCACCGCGCGGCGCCGGTGCAGCTGCAGGCGACAGTTTCCCATTCACAGATCGACGTAAGTGTGCTTCAACTTGGAGATCAAGGGTCAGGCAAACCGAGACGCTTGGCCAGGACCAGCGGGGAGTTTCGCTTGGCAGACAACCTTGGCCCCTCGTTGAGGCAGCCGAACAGCATTGTAGCGCTTCGAGAGTCACCTCCGACCTCTGAGCCTCCGATGGGCACTGCATGTGCTGTGCTACAGGGTGATAAGATCCTAAAACCGGCTTCAAGGCGAAAATGCCGCCAGTGCGGGGAACACCCCACATTTGCCCACCATGTCTGTACAGCAGGTGCGTTTCGGCATGAACTCTCTCACCCTGAACTAATCATTCATGCATCACTATTCATCACAGCGGGAACTACGGCGTCGTCATCCAGTGTCGTAACATGTTGTCCCTTCTCTTTATCCCTCAGGCCTATGTCCGTGGCGCTTGAACCTCTTCAACGAGACGTGCAGGTCATTCACGCCAATCGGGTCTCTTTCGCCGGGCGCGCCTGGCTCGTCGAAGTCCCCTGCCCAGATATATGCCGGTGCGAGCGGCCGTTCCCTCACATGCACGACGACAGCGTTCTCCTCGGCCGTCTCGGCGCGAATTGGCTCCTTGGTACCCACGAGCATCTCGAGCACTAGGCGGAGTAGCTGGGGCCACGCGGCGGCCCCGCTCGGCATGCTGGCCGGCACCCCTACGACGTTGATGTTGGCTTTAAGGTTGATGACGACGGCGCCGGCGGGGCCGAGCGCGGTGTATTTCGTGGGGCTTTGCGAGGTCAGGCACGCACAGCGGAGGAAAGGTGCCCACAGCGGGGTGACTTCGGCTGGCGGGGCGAGGCGGAGGATCTCCCGCTGCCACCCGTCTATCGGGGCGGGGGGCGCGAAGGACGTCTTCCCGTGTGCGAGCGAGACGACGTCGTCAATCAGCTCCGCGATGTGGTAACCGTACCGCGTGATCAGGGGAAGAGCAATCTCGAGCTGCAGCGGGTCGACATCGGCCAGCACGTCGGCCGCGTTGGAGAGCTGGAGGAGCGGGAAGAAGAAAGCGACATGCTGCGGCCCGTAGTACAGACTTCCGCGGGGGAACGAGTGTGGCTCGAGAACGAGCTCCCAAGTATGCCGGTGTTTATCGTGCTTCATTGCGTGCGAATGCCGTGCTGGGAAGAGATTTGGCCGTCTGCTTTTCATGTCGGTGCGGAGCTAATGACGTCAACTGCGGTCGGTCTACTTTTCACACGTACTCATATGCGCCGAAACCGACCGCTCCATGAAGCATGCGTCTCGAAGATGCTAGTGAAGACGCTGCTGATCCAGGTCAAGGTCACGGGACGTGCAATTCAGCAAGCATTCACGGCCAGATAGTGTGAGCGTGTCGGTCTCGCGTTCCTGCCTTTGTGAAGCGCGCGTTCCGCAGGCGAGTTCCACCCTTCCGCATTAATGCAACTAAAGTGCGCTGGTGATTGTAAGTCACGGCAGGTGGAGAGGGATAGTCACGGCCACATCGCACAACCGCTTGCCTCGGAATGGAACAGTTGTGGTCACAAAGCTGCGAGCAATTTTGGCCTTGCATAGGCTATCTCCCACTCGCAATACAGTCCCACCCCTCTCTGAGTGTTCCGTCCATCACCGTCGCCAGGGTACCAGCTCTGTTCATGCGCCTCCGCCGGGAGTGTTCTCTACAGTCCCTAGATCGCTTACGCCGCCCCCACGTGCATGCACAATCTGCTCGCTCACATGGACGGCGCACCCTGGCATCATTCTCCGAGACTCACTGGGCGTAGCACCTGCTCCACGGGAGTATGCTGAGTGCTACACACTGGCATTCCTGCAGAGGGCGTGCCCAGGCTGGGTAGTCGACGATGACTGCACTTCACGGAGTGGGCCTGACAGCTCTGGCCTTGTCGCGCGGCCCGTTGTGCCCAAGTACATATTGTACAACTAGTGCCCCATCCGCAGCTTCTCGCCCAGCGGCCCCTCAGCCTTTGCTGCCATCCCTCGCACGAGATCCACTAGTTCCTCTACAGCCCGCGGGTCGGTCTGGTGATGCACGACCAAGCGATTGGACCGGACGGTTATTCCCCGCGCGCGCGCCGCCTTCTCCACCTCGCCCAGTGGGATGCCCGCAGCCGCGGGGTCAAAAAACACCATGCTTGTCTGAACGGGTATGACGATGCGACACCCCGCGGCCTCAAGCCCAGCGGCGAGGCGGCGGGCAAGCTCATGCGTATACCGCAGACGCGGGAAGTGGTGCGTGATTGCCCAGTCAGCTGCAGCGGCCAGCGCGCCCGACTGGCGCCACGCCCCGCCGAACATCTTCCGGAACCAGCGCGCACGCGCGACCACCTCCCTACTCCCAACAAGAACGCAGGCGTCAGCGCAGTCTCGGTGTACTCACCTGCCGAGGGGCGCGCCGAGGCTCTTTGAAAGACACAAGCTGGCGGTGTCGAAGGGCGCACATATATTGCTCAGCGATGTGCGCAGGCCCTCTTCGCCGTCCCCTCCTTCACTGAGAACGGCGGCGGCGGCGGCGTTCCACGCCCGCGCGCCGTCGAGGTGCATCTTAATCCCATGCGGATCCGCGAGGCGCCGCACACCCCATGCCACGTCGTCCGGGACCACGACGCCGTCCATAGTGTTCTCGAGCACGATGAGGCGCGTCGGCGCCATATGTACGTCGTCTCCTAGCTGCAGGACTGGCTCGATATCCTCCGCCGTAAGATACAGCCCGTTGGCGGGGCGCGCGGTGTGCGTCGTCGCCTGTGAGAAGAGGGCGGCGCCGCCCGCCTCGTTCTGAAAGTGGTGTGCACGTGCGTCCACTACCACGCTATGCGGAGGCTGCGCGAACAATGAGCGGACAGCGAGTTGGTTCGAGCCCGTCGCGGATGCGCAGAGGAGACCGGCCTCCTTCCCCGCCAGAGCCGCGACGCGGGCCTCGAACGCTGCGGTGTCGGGGTCCTCCAGCTCTACGTCGTCGCCGCGCGAGGCGCGCAGGCCGGCGAGAAGCTGCGCATCGGTAGGAATCGTTATTGTGTCAGCTGGTGTGAGCGGCTTACGGGCGAATGAGGGGGAAATGAGCGCCACGCACTCCGAAAATCGCGGGAGACGGAGCGCAAACGTTTGACGTTCGCCTCGCCGCCCACTTCCGCGGTCACATCGCGCTCTGCGAGCCATTTGAGGTCCAATGCCTGACTGGCGAAGCTGCGTACAGCTACACGCCGCGTTAGAGAGACGCGCGCAAGGTAAGTAGGATGCTGGGCGCGCATGAATGGTGGAGGTGAGCAAATGATGCTCGCTTCGGCACGTCCTGATCAACCTCCACCTCACCTCGGCCTCCCCACCGAGTCCCCAGTGGACTCGAGGTGATCTCCACGCCGTACACGGAGATGAACTGGCGTCCGCGCCACCACTGAGCCAGCCACGATCAGTCGCTGAAGGGCATGCCACCGGGCTCAAACATCTTCCCAAGACGAGAGCAGACCGCGGGAGTGCAGCAGAATGTTGTTCTGAAGGATGTGGGGGCCCTTGCAAGAACCGCAGCAGGTTAAGCTGGCTGTTGCTTTGCCGAAGTGGGGCAAGCCCTCAGCCTCTGCCAAGACGGGCCAAGCAAACTCCCTCCATGTGGTGAGCGGTGAGGTACGAACGTCCAGACCGACAGGGGCTTCCTTATCTTCTGAGAAGCTTCTCAGTACCGTGCCTCGCCATTGTATCAATTGTCGCATTTAGCCTACGGTTCTCAGCCCCCCGCCTCGCACACTACCCTCCCACTGAATAGGACCTGCGGGCTCGCCAACACCTCATGAATAGCGAAAAAGTTGTATCGCAATTGTTCATTGTTCTGAAACACGGCCACCGAGAGGCAGAATCAGAATGTTCGTCTGTTGAAACGCGCACCTGCTGGACGGCACGTGGCCCTGCACCGGCGCCATCGCCGTCCTGCAGGTCACCATTCATAGCTGGCGCGAGCGGTTTCCTCGCTATTTATCGCAAGGACAGTGCATGTACCTAGCGCCGCCCATGTTACTGAAGAGCGGCGAACGAATGGACATCGTCCGACCCGCCGTTTCGAATTTTTCCTGCTCGCACATGGCGGCGTCGAAGGAAACGAAGAATTCAGTGGCTCGGCGCCGCCCAGGCACTCGCAGTTGCTCCCTACACGGTTCTCCCTGTTCTCCGCCTCGCAGGATTGCAGTATGCAGGGTTGCAGGCTGGTGCAAAGCAGAACATGTCGATGCCGAAGTAGGTAAGTCAACATGAGACTCGCAGGTTCGTATGCGGAAGGTTGGCATATTGTGACTGCAGGAGACGTCCGGCTTTCCTGCATCTTTCAATTGGCGGCCTGGCCCATGCTGGCCAGGCTGGGCAACGCCTTTCGCCTGCATCGTTAACCCAAACCTTATCTGGTGCATGAATGATTTCAGATTCGGCACAGTTCATGGGACGGGCGTTGCTTCATGTGGGCCGCGTGTCCTGGGGTGTGCGCGCCTGCATCCGGTTCTGGAAGGCCATGAGACGGCTGGAACACGGACCCCTCCAATTGATATTGGACTCGGCTGGCGACTAACAAATCAGGCGCGTGCGGCCACATTCCAGCATGACATGTCGGAGAATATGCATATCCTCTTCCGTGTCAGGCAGAGAACAATCTCGTACAGCGTGGCGACGGACAGGAACAATTACGGGAATGCTGTCACGCGGGACGGAAGATGGGCATATGACAGGCATTGGACAATACGATGTCTGACAGCGCTGTGGCAGCATCAGCGCTACCATACGTCCCTCGTGCGGGAATGAATCGTCGTCCTGGACGTCGACCTGGAACAGACCATCAGTCGGCGCCGGCACGGGATGCGGACCGGCACACCTCCCTCGCTCCTGTGCGTTTGGTGGCACACGATGTGACAGGCCCCACGCCCATGGCTCCACCGCTCTGCTGGCAGTCACCCGTCACGACTTACACGTCCCGTCACCCGCTGCCGACCGGGTCACTACCGGGTCACTACCGGGTCACTCCGGGTCACCCCGGGTCACTTCGTGACATCACGCCAGCAACGCGGGTCATCATGCACATCGCAATGTGATCAAGGGCGGCGACGTTGGACCTTTTATACGAGGGCGGGCGAGGCCTGGGCGGAGGAGACTGGGTGGAGTGAGGGCAGGGTGAGTTGAGAATGACGCCGACACCTCAGCTCCCCGTGGCGCCTCCTCCACATGCTCGGCCCCACATGACTTTGGATGCCCCGTGACCCAACTGTGTTGCTTCCGAAGTGCATAGAAGTGGAGCGTCGCCGGGCCGAGTGGATCAAGTGGAGTCGGAGATGAGCGCGGTGGGGCCGGCGGGGAGGACAGGAGCTGTACGCTGGTGCGCAGAGATGAGAGCAGGGCTGCGATTGACGCTCAGAGCACCCTGTGGCCCGCGTATGCTCCCAGTCGCCTGCCGCATGCTCAACGCCGGTGTGTCCACAACATGCATTATTCGTGATGATAGATAGATGGTAATGATGCCACTACAATGCCCAAAAAGCCCAAAATTCCCAAACAAAAGACAGCTCCGCCCGCGGACGCTATGCACATACAACCATGATGAGAGAAAAGGTGTTTAGGCGCGGACGGCCGAGGCGAGGTTCCAGTGGCGTGGGGAGCGAGGGAGACCGCGGCGAACCTGCCGGGGCGGGGTGCAAGGCAGTTCGGGCTCGGGGGTGTGTGCGGCCTTCTTGGGCGTGGTGAAGACAGGGCCGAAGGCCTCGTCGACGTCCATGTCCATGTCAAGGAACGGGTCCGCGTCGAACATGAGGTCCTGCAGAGCGGCCGAGGCACTGGAGTCAGCCCATGCCCTCTTGGGGTTTGAGTGGATCACTTACCGCTGCACTGAGGCACGGGCGAATGGGCGCACACGGAATGGGAGGTCGTCCGAGGACGGGGCGGACGCAAGTGCGGAGGGCGCGGCCGTCACGGGGCTCGGGGAGTGCGGGGTGAGGGCGCGGCGCTGCTGGTGTAGTGGTGTTGCTGGGGGAGCTACGGCGAGAATGTGCATCTTTGGTGGGGTGATGGGGTCCGAGGCCGAGGCCGAGTCGAGGTAGGCCTTGCGGAAGCGGGCGGCGGGGCTGGGGGATGGGGGCACGACGGCCTTAGTCTGCGGGGTCTGGGTGCGAGTGAAGCGCGGGGTGGGGGGAGGGAGCGGGGTGAAGCGCTGGCTTCTCGGCGTGCACGGCTCGGCCGACTCGAACGAGGCGTTGGATGGCGACTTGACGAGCTCGGGAGTGGCGAGGAGGGGCTCGAAGGAGGCGTTGGCCTGCGAGTCAGCTGGTGGTGCGAGGTTGTGAGGGAGTGTGGGGTGGAAGGGTGGAGCGGGGGTTGTGGGTGCGAGTGAGGAGCGGCGAGTGCGAAAAGCGCCAAGTAGGAATGATGACTCACACTCTGGCGGGAACGCTTGCGGGGAACGGTGGGGGGCGTCATGAGGTAGGAAGCCATAGTGAGAGAGTGTTCAAGGTGGTTGTGGTGGTTGTTTTAGAGTGATGGGGTGCTGATGCGATGTGATGTGATGAGATGAGATGAAAGACAGTCGCGATGGGGTCTGCTCAAAGATCAACGTCGGCTGGCTTTATCTTGATCGAAAAGTCATGCGCGTCCGGCGGTGCAGCGAGGAGGTCGATGAGGAGGACGAGGACAAGCTCATCAGCGCAGTAGCGCAGTAGCGCAGTATCCTCTGGCCTGCTGCCTCATGCTCTGCGACGCTCTTGACAGACGAGAGCGAGAGAGAACAACGGGACAGACGAGGTCGCCACCAGGGCTTCAGGGACCACATCAGGTCTTTGCATAGGGTCCGGTACCGGAAGCGTACGCCACGGCACGCCCTCACGCCTCTTCAACCTGGCGGCCCTGAATCTCGCACAGTTCCTGACTGCGTTGCGTCCATTGCCCATGGCCCATCCACTGCCACTCTCTCACGACTCACGATTTCTCTCTGTCGTTCTTGGATCAGTTCCATCCTGCATCTTGCCAGCTTGGGCCAAACTCAAAATGCCCTCTATCCCCTTGAGCCCCTCCTGTTCGGCGCCAGCACGTCTGACGGTCCGTGCCATGGGGTATTCGCGGGCTGCTCCACACCAAGCAATGCCTGCGGACGCCAGAGACTGCAGACCGCCGTGGCACCGAGCACAACCTCGCCATGTTCATGCCAGGCGCTCCGTGCGCACCAGATCGGGGCCCGAGCGCATCGCATAATCGGCATCTCGATCTCGCATCGGCCACTCCGACTTCATGACCGCTCTGTACCCGTTTCTGTCTGTCGACTGCCTAATTGCCTAATGTGCTGTGCTGATGACCATTCAGCAGATTATCGTGGCGGTCATGCATTGCCGTACGGGAGGTAATGAACGCCCGTCCTCATGTGCGGAAGGTTGGAAGGTTTGCACGCATACTTCAGCCACCGCGCGCTTCCGCGTTGTTGGGTCCCGCGGAGATGCGCACGACGAGTCTGATTGCATGATTGAGTCTTGCGTTTGGTCTCAGCTTGTCAGGTGCGAGGCGCGATCAGGCGCCAGAATCAGGCGGCGGGCGTATAGCAAGGCATGGCTTGGACATGAGACGCGGACTCTGACAGATGGCAGTGCGACTGCGACGCCCATTGGCTTGACGGGGATACTGACGGGGACAAGGGATGCATGGCGGTGGCGCCTGCCCGGATCGCACCTGAAGCCAGGCATGCGCAATGCAGCTTTTCACCCAGCGTGCCCGGCGCACCCAAGGGGCTACCAAGACCCAACGCTCTTGCATGCCGCCCGGATGCCGTTACATGACCTGTACGTCCACCCACTGGGCCGCCGCAGCTCTATCAGCCCCCAATGTATCTCCATACCGCTGCGCCGGAACGTGGGGTGGGCAACTGCCGCGGATTACGCGGATACAACGGACGATTTCGTCCCCGTCAACGCGTACGCGGGAGATCGCCTGCCACCATCTCATCATCTCATCTGCCTCGCCGCGCCCCGATCGCGCCCGCACTCCAGTTCACTTTGACGCACTCCGTTCCGCTCCTGCCAGCGAGCCGTGCACAGGAACGGCGCGTCCGAGCGCCGAGCCTGAGTCCCGGAGCCGAGACAATCAGACAATCAAACAAACAAGTCGCGTCAGCAACAATGGAGCTGTGTGAGGAAAAACAGTCGCGTCTAGCCAGGACAAAGCCGCATGCCTCATTTTCCAAGGCTCACCGCCCTGGTTCAAGCCCCAACGCCCGCAACATCTACCATGCCGCAACCACGCCATCCTCATCGCTAGACGAGGTCATGTTGCAGGGGGTGGCTTGCGATGCGCGCGTGGGCATTCCACTATCTTAGTGTCAAGCTCGCTAACCCGCGTTCGCAAGCTCCGTGACGGGTCTTGATCACGGGCTGGTGCCTGTCCCTCAAGAGGCATGCAAGATGCCAGGCTGAAGCGACATGGAATGAATACCTGCCTGGCCAAGCCAGATCAAACCTTGTCGCAGGAATCCTCCGCCAACATGATATTCGTGTCGCATAGTGCAAATATCCCCGACTCATGCCCCCCCCCCCCCCCCAAAACCGTGCCGTGAACAGCCGTATTGTACCCGCGGGCAGGGACGAGCTGTCACGGCGCTGCGTCGACGGATGACGTGGCGTGTGATTGTGATGGATGATTAGAGCCAGCGTTATGCTTCTCACGCTATCCACCTGATGCCCATGCAAGACAATGACTTGTGAGCTCGGCGGTCGCCGGACTATCGCCGAGAGGGCTCGTGGTCAGCTTCCAGGCTGACGCGCAATGCCTCATGTCCGTCATCTGGCCGAGCACCCTCAAGGCGCAAATCGCGGCGGCAGCCCGGCTCCAACCGAAGTGAGGGTGTCGCCGTGAGGCTTCCCCCGTGGGGGCGGCGGCGGCGACGCCGCTGATCTACGGCATTCATTGTGCTCTGTGGCGCGTTCCGCCCACTTTCTGGGCCGTCATGTGCAGCCCATGTGCTTCTTAGAAGATAAGCGTGTCACTTTGACATGCTTCTCGAAAGGGGTTACTTCTCGGAGGTTGAGAGAGGAAGAGACTGCGCTGCAGAGGGGTCACGAGGCCGACGGCTCAGAGCGTACGGACGGCCATTCCTCCGTGCACCACTGGATTTGGGACACCAGCGTGCTGACGGCACGTCGCGGCCAAATTCCGGCCGCCACATTCCAGCTGGTCTGTGCGCAGGGACGAGAGATGGCGAGAGATATCGCAGGGAGCGCTCGGACCGACTGAGAGAGTGGGGGTGCACGGTCCGCGGCTAGCCTCGGGCCCGGCCCCGCGGCGTCGGCGACTGCCAACGCCTCAAAGGAGCTTCTGGGCGGTCTAGCGCGCCACATCCGGTTTCACCGCTTCTCAAGTTCCGGATGGTCGGCTTCGGGCGAAGAGTTCCGAGCCCTGTTCCGGCAGTTTGGGACGTGGCGGAAGCGCTACCACTATACTTGTATTCTGCAGAATTGATAATCGGAGCGTTTTTCAGAACAGGCCGGTGGTGCAGCTGCGGCGCGGTGCGGTCTGCCAGTGAGGGAGAAGTTGACGATCGATCGCTGATGCATGACCTCGCCTGAAGAAACGCCTGAAGGATAGTGGTGATAGCGTTGACCCGGCGGGGATGAGGATCCGAACCCCCCGAGTCCGCCACCTGAGCGGGAATCATCAGTCTGACGGCGGTGGATCATCCGTGCGTAAAAATCTGACCTGAGCGGCATACGCTGATCACCGTTCGGTAGTCGGTGCCCACCGGCCGCTGCCTGCTATGTTGTGGTGCTGGCTGGCAAAGGCAGGTGAAAGGGGGACGGAAAGGCGAACACAAGGCAGTCTTGTGTGACCTCCTCCAACACCGTCGGGCTCAAACGTCGTGGGGCTTGTGGGTGACCCAAGAATGGACAAATCGCTCCACTGCAGACCCGCTACGCAGGGCGCTGCTAAACTCTCTCCACTTATCTGATTGACCGCAGTTGGTCATGTGCGTCTGATTTTTCGTCGCGTGCAAATGAGCGGGCTCTAGCTGAGACTACGAGTGCGACTCATAAACACGGCCCAAGCGCAGCTTGAACTGGAGCTCCGAACTGTGCCGAGAAGCGCTCTCTGAAACCTGAGCGACCTGCAGGTCTACATCTCAAACAGGCTACGGAGCTATGCCGGATATGCAGGGCTGTTCCAACGCCCACCCGGTTGAGATACTTGTCCCTTGGGATTGTTTATGTGAAGAGCGATGAGATGGAAAGGGTGCCAGAAGTGATAGGATACTGTGGAGTATCCTGTGACTGTCCTCCTGGGTTTCGAGCTGTGCAACGCGCCGTACTGGCGCACAGTATCACACACTCCTGCCCCCGAAGTAACCTGATCGACACACCTGTATCCGAGGTTACTCACACTCTGAACGTTTGCGACAGGGACGTATGTGGAGTGACACCTCGGAGGTGAGGGGGACACCAGGGATGCCAGGGATACCGGGATGCTGAGAAAGGTGAAGTGTTTGGAATACCGACTTGCCACAGTGTAGCTGCCACACTTCGTGTACCTCCGAAAAAGTGCTCGAAAATTCGTCACTATGCACCACTAACATATATTTGAGGCACTGAGAGAGTTTGACGGACGAATGTGGCGAGGTGGGGCAATTGTTCGAGTGCCGCTTGGCTAAAACATGCTTGGTGTGACCTCTTCCCAACAGCTGGACGCATCTGAACAAGAGCAGCTCTTCTCCTACAAATGCCCACCGTCCAGTTATCTCATTGAGACCTCGGATAATCTCACCCGCCACATGTATGGGGGGACGACATGTTGGAAGATGGTGCTGAGAAACGACTATCATTGTCTGAGAGTAGTAGTTTCCAAGTATCGTTTGTATAGAACTTACTGCGCCACTGCATGGAGCGTCTCGTCCCCCACATGGATTATCTATCGAACTCTTCTTTCTTCGGCGTCTAAGGTTTTACTGTCGACACCTTTGCGCATATCGACGCCCTTCGCATGGCCGCCGCTGCGTCAGGCAGCCAAGGGATGGAAAGAAGTCACTCCCTGCCGGGAGGCTCCAGGAAAATGCTTATGCCGGTAAGACAGTAGTAGTTTGGGAGTCAAGTCCATTGTGGATTGCCTTGGTTCACAAAGTGATGGACGAAGACAGACGATAGTTTCCAACGTCCCATCTGCAGTAGTCCGGTCATACCTCGGCGCACGGAATTTACATTTGGATCACTCTGCCAGTAATTTCGCCATCATAAGGATCAACTACTGATATCTCGCAAACACATCGCGGAGATGGCAGGCACATGGGGCATATTTGGACTGCCTGGGTTTCGCAGATCTCTCGACGCACGACCTTCAGCACGGTGACTGGGCAAAGAGTGCGATGAGGCAAGGGCAGGCAATGCAGAGACATCGATCCTCGCTAGTATATCGGTTAGTATATTCGCCTCTCAAGTCGAGAGATTCAACGCGAAAGAGCAGGGTTCAACTCCCTGGCGGGGAACACGAGAGCCTCCGGGCAGATATTCTCTTTTGTCCAGAGTATTGCGGTCATTATTCCGTCCGTCGAAGGAGCAAAGCTTCCCGCCCGCCCCGCCTCCATGCCTCCCGATTATTCATTTGCTCACAGCTCGAAGTTGACAGGAGTGGGCACCCATTCTTACCACATACTATGGCTACCTCCTCTCGCTCGCGCCGATGTGTTTCTGCATTGTTGAGGGTCGATGAACTGTGCGGGTCGGTGCCGGAGGACTGCGATGATGGTTGGGCGATGCAATGCTGTGGGTTGTGGGTAATAAGAGACGAGACAGGGTTGCGCCATGAGCGCGAGATTGAATGCCAAGGAATCCCGTGACGCGTCGGTAATTCAACAGCTGGCCTAATGAATTACATAGTACCTGAGTAAGGTGTAATGATCGTAATGTGATGATCTGATTAGGTTCCGCTTGCATTCCTTGGGTGAGAGTATGACGCGCACGTTGTTCGGAAGCTGCCGATCTCACCGCTCACCGCCGGCCGCCCAGACCATGGCCACGTCTGCACCGCCTCTCTTGCCTCCCCACCTTCCCTCACTCGTCGCTTCCCACCCGTTATCTTGCTCGCTCGCACTCTCTCCTCTTTCCATCCACTCCATCTGCCATCTCCTCCATCTCCTCCATCTCCATTTCCATTTCCATCTAAACACAAACAATGGGTTTCGCTGCAAAGCTTGGTATGCTCTTACACAGCACTCACACACAAGCTAATCCTCAGCTCAGGCTAACCAGGCCGGCCAGCAGTTCCAGGGCGGCGGCGGCATGGGTGCCCCCGCTGCTGGTGCTGTAAGTCGCCTCACCTCACCTCCTCGACCGCGCTGACCGCAGCCCGGTGCTCCCGGTGCATACGGCCAGCCCCCTCAGCAGCCTGGCCAGTACGGCGCTCCTCCCCAGCAGCCTGGCCAGTATGGCGCTCAACAGGGTGGTGCTCCTGGCGCCCCCGGCGCCTACGGCCAGCCCGGTCAGCAGCAGCAGCCCGGCCAGTACGGCCAGCAGGCGGGTCAGTATGGCCAGCAGGGTGCTTACGGTCAGCCCGGCCAGCAACCCGGCCAGTACGGCGCCCGCCCTGGTCAGCCTGGTGCCCCCGGTGCTCCTGGTGCTCCCGGCGCGTACGGCCAGCAGCCTGGTCAGCAACCTGGCCAGTACGGTCAGCAGCCCGGCCAATACGGTCAGCAGCAGCAGTATGGTCAGCCCGGCCAGCAGCCCGGCCAGTACGGCCAGCAGCCGGGTCAGTACGGTCAGCAGCAGAGCCAGTACGGTCAGCCCCCGCAGCAGCAGCAGCAGCAGTACGGCGCGCCCGGTGCTGGCGCCGCTGGTGAGTGCGCTCATCCTTCTTTGGCTGACTAAAGTCGGTGGTAGCACCATCCCTCCCCAGCATATTGTTCAGGTCCTGAACCAATGCATCCAGGAGCAACACATTGGTGCTTTCTACCGCAACCCCGCCGACGTGCAGCGCATCGCCGACCGCATCGTTCAGACGGGCGCTCTCCAGAAGCTGGCGGCGCAGTGGCGCCTTCCCGCTGAGCTTGCAGTCGACCTTGTCAAGATCGCTCTTTTCGACACCGTCATCCTAGTCGACGACTCGGGCTCGATGGCCTTCGAGCAGGGCGGCGAGCGTATCGACGACCTTAAAATGATCCTCGGCAAGATTGCCGGCGCCTGCGCCCTTTTCGACGAGGACGGTCTCACCATCCGCTTCCTCAACTCGCAGGTCCGCGGTGACCACATCCGCTCCGAGCAGGAGGTTCTGCAGCTCATCAGCCAGATCAACTTCTCGGGTACGTCAGATGGCATGACCCCAGCGCACGCTGACCCCAGGTCTCACTCCCCTGGGCACCTCGCTCGACCAGAAAATTCTCCAGCCTCTCCTCGTCCAGCCCGCTCGCTCCCAGCAGCTCCGCAAGCCCCTCCTTATCATTGCCATCACCGACGGCCAGCCCGCTGGCGAGGACCGCGGCATGCTCGCCAAGGTCATCACTGCGGCCGCGCACGCGCTCGCCGCGACTCCCTTCGGCGCTGATGCCGTTTCGTACCAGTTCTCGCAGGTCGGCAATGACAAGGGCGGTGAGTATCGGTCTGGATTGCGGCGCAACCACTGACATGCAGCGCAGAAGTTCCTGTCCGAGCTCGACAACGACCCGCAGATCGGTGGCCTCATCGACCAGACGATGGAGTACGAGTACGAGCAGCAGGAAATGATGACCAAGACGGGACAGAACTTGACGCCCGAGATGTGGCTCATGAAGCTTCTTCTTGGCCCCATCGACAGCTCGTACGACTCGAAGGACGAGAAGCGTTAAGTACATCCAGGAGTGGTGGTGATAGATCTGCAGCGATGAATTGTTCTCACTTGGGGCGTGGGGAGTGTATGAGGGCGCAGTGTGCAGCTTCAAGTCTCACAAGCTTCTGGCAGCTGCTCAGAATAGCGCGCCTCCATCCATCACACCTGGGTGTGTATCTTATCAGCAGTGAGACCCACCTCGAAACCATCACGGATCCTCCTCGTATGCGAGAGCCACTCAAGGTGTTCGACCTGGCTCCAGTGAGGATGCAAGCTGAGCCTAAGCAACTGGGCACACTGCACAAGGCGCAGGCAGCGCAGTCGCGACTGGCTCGCAGCCATGTATTCCTGATTACTGCTGGTCTGACGATCTGACAACTGTGCTCCAACATTTCTGAAGCCTTCTCTGCGTCCTTCTCGCTAGCTAGTTAGAGTTCGCCTGCTGCTGGAATCTGCCAAGTCCAAAGCTCCCGGGTGCCAGATCCAGGCGCCGCCGATCGTCATTCCCAGGACAAGCTTAACTACTGGTATGCTATAATGCTGTGCACTCTTTCAGCTCAGCTTGTTTGCCACCTTGTCATCGCCGCTCAATCTCTCTCTACCGCATCGACATCCCTCTCCACGCGTTGCAACTCCTCGTTTACTTCGCCCATACACTCTCCCTACCGACACCTCCTGTTCCCACCTCCATCATGCCACATCCAATCTCGACCGCACACACTTCACCCCACGAACGCATCATCAGCGCCCTCGCTAACACGACTCTCTACGACCGCATCCTCGGCACCGTCGTGGGTTCAGCCCTAGGCGATGCCATCGGGCTGTATACCGAGTTCCTCACAGCGCCACGCGCCGCCGCAACATACCCCGAGCGTCGCTTCTCCCTGGTGCCTGCGACGCCCTTCGCGCGCGACATGCATCGCCTGAAACATCAGCTGGGCGAGTGGACCGATGACACAGACCACGCACTCCTCATCCTTCTATCCTTTTTGCATGGCTCGCTGTCGCCTGGCGACGTCGCGGCGCGCTTGCACATCTGGGTCGAGCAGGGGCTGCGGGCGCTCGACACCCTCCCGCTCGGACTGGGCGCGACCGTCGGCGCGATCGTGCGCGACCCGGCGTATCTACAGGATCCGGGGGCGGCTGCGCACCGTGTCTGGGTGAAGGGGGGATGCGACGTCGCGCCCAACGGGAGCTTGATGCGCACACACCCGCTCGGCGTCGTCTCGATCTTCCAGACTGAAGCGGAAGCGATGGACGCCGCGGCCGCCGTGAGCGCCATTACGCACGTCGATCCGCGCTGTGTCGTCTCCTGCATGATCTGCACGGCGCTCGTGCGCGGCCTCATCCGTGGGCAATGGACGGAGGAGGCACACATCGACGCGGTTATCGAGCGCGCGGTCACGCGGTACCGCGACGTCATACGCCCGCGCATGGAGAGTGAAGGGACTATGGGTGCCGACGAGCCCACCCTCGACCTCGACGAAGTACGTTTTCGCCACTGCAATCTGACACCAGCTACGCAAACACACACACGCCGCCTCCCTCGCGGCGCTCGACCTCGACGGCCGCGGCATCGGGTACGTGTATAAGGCGCTCGGCGCCGCCATCCTCCTGTTACGGCAGGCGATGCGGCGCGTCGCGGCCGCGCCCTCCGTGCTCGTGGAGAAGACGGTGCTCTTCGAGCCCCTAATCACTGAGCTTGTGATGGCCGCGGGCGACGCCGACACAAACGCGGCCGTCGCAGGCGCCCTGCTTGGCGCATATGTCGGCTTCGCGGCGCTCCCCGGCCATTGGCGCGAAGGGCTGCGGCACGCCGCGTGGCTAGTGCGCAAGGCAGAGGGCGTGGGGCGCATCCTTGGCGTCGTGGAGGGCGGGTATACGCCCGAAGAAGATACGGCGCCGGATGGCGGGCGCGCGGCGGTCAGTCCTGAAGATATGGAGCGGCGGTGGATGGAGCTGCAGGCGCGCATGGCCGCGGAGAACACCGCGTTTCTCGAGAAGGAGCGGAGACGTGGGAGCGAGAACAAGGAGAAGAGGTGGTTCAGGCGGTAGTGATGTAGCTGATGTGGCGTGGCTGGCGAGTGCAAGATGACATAGACATGCGCTGGAGGGGTGCCCTGGCATTGTGACCGACACACATGCGGAAACCATCGTCTGTGCATCGCGGCGATCTCGATTGTCGTCCCGCGGATCGGCAGATCAGATCAGCACTGACATGTGCTGATTGCTGATCGTGGCAGCTAGCAGCCTGCTTGCTGGGCTGCATATGGCGCTCGCAGCCGCCTCCAGCCGCCTCGAGCGCCTTATCAAGTCCCGCGCTTTCCCGGCGCCTAGAGTTCGGCGACCAGATCTTTAGCGCCGGATGAACGGTTTCTTTCCAGTCTTCGACGGATTTATCCGACGCACTTTTCTCTCGACGTCGTCACTATCCTCACCAACCTCAGCGATTATGGCTGAGCACAAGCAAGAGTCATTGCTTATGAATAAGTCGTGGACGCAGATGCATGCACAATAAATATCCCGCGTCAGAATCGCGCTGAATCGTAAACACTGGATCACGGTAATCGTATCCGGAATTACCCGCCCGGGCCTACCCCGGACGTTGGCGGGATACGCGAGCACGGCGGTCCTGGTCTGGGGCCGCCAGGCGAGTCAAGCGCGCCCACGCCAACGCCCACCGGCGAAGGGCCCCATGGTCGGTAATCGACGCGTAGCCCGCCAACAGCTCAGTTAAAAGGCTGCCCACCCGCTCGCTCCACGTCTTTCCCCTATCCAAAATGACCGCCACTACCAGCTACAAGGACAAGGCGTACATCAACGGCAAGTGGGTCGCGGCGGCGAGCGGCAAGACGTTCGCTGTGACGAGTGAGTATTGAAGAGCCGCAGACGAGAGCGGTGCTGATCCTAGACCCGGCGACCGGCGAGGTCATCGGCAACGTCCCGGACTTGTCCAAGGAGGAGGTTCTTGAGGCCGTTAAGGCCGCCGAGGGGGCATTCCCGTCATGGAGCAACACCCCGCCCAAGGTGAGTTGCGGCGCAGCTGGGCTGTGGAGGTGGTGAGAGGCCGGGTGACATCCATGGTCAGAGCGGAGCAGAAGTGGCGTGTGAACCTCGACGTCGTCGGCCGGAAAGGGACACGGATTGGATGTGGCTAGGCTCTTCTCTGCCGACAGGCAGAATCGAGTTGCTCGCTGTTGCAGGTGTGCCACTAGCGCGCATGCCGCACGGCTGAGAAACGTCTTCCGGTCCGCGTATTGTGTGGATCTCCTTGACTTCACACCTCCCTCGTGTAGCCCACAGCCTGCAGTCTGCACCAGCTCGCTTCCACCACTAACCCCAGACCCGCCAGGACATCCTCGTCAAGTTCTTCAACATCATGATGGAGCGCACTGAGGAGCTCTCCAAGCTCATCACCCTTGAGAACGGCAAGCCCCTCGCCGACGCCACGACCGAGCACAAGTACTCGGCGTCGTTTATGGAGTGGTTTGGCGCCGAGGCGCTCCGCATGGACGGCGACGTGATCGCCTCGACCATCCCTGGCCTCCGCAACATTGTTATCAAGCAGCCCATCGGCGTCGTTGGCATCATTACCCCCTGGAACTTCCCCAGCGCCATGATCACGCGCAAGGTCGGCCCGGCGCTCGCCGCCGGCTGCACCTGTGTCATCAAGGCGCCCTCGGACACGCCGCTGTCGGCGCTCGAGCTCATGCAGATTGCTGAAGAGGCGGGCGTGCCCGCCGGCGTGCTCAACCTCATCACGTCCAAGAACTCGCGCATGGTCGCCGAGATCCTTTGCACGCACCCCGTGATCAAGAAGATCTCGTTCACCGGCTCGACGGGTGTCGGCAAGCAGCTCATGCAGCAGAGCAGCAGCACGCTCAAGAAGCTGTCAATGGAGCTGGGTGGCAACGCGCCGTTCATCGTGTTTGACGACGCCGACATTGACGACGCCGTCAAGGGCTGTGTGATCGCCAAGTTCCGCAGCTCGGGCCAGACCTGTGTCTGCGCTAATCGCATCTTCGTCCACTCCAAGGTGTACGATGAGTTCACCTCCAAGCTCGCCGACGCCGTCCGCGGCTTCAAGGTCGGCAACGGCCTCGACAAGGGCGTGACTCACGGACCCCTCATCCACGGCCGCGCCGTCGCGAAGGTCAAGGAGCACGTTGACGACGCCGTGGCCAAGGGCGCCAAGGTGCTCGTTGGCGGCAAGGCTGGCGAGGGCAACTTCTTCGAGCCTACTGTTCTTGTCGACGTGCCCATTTCGGCCGTCGTGTCTAAGGACGAGACTTTTGGCCCCCTCGCGCCCTGCTTCAAGTTCGAGACCGAGGACGAGGTCATCAAGCTCGCTAACGACACCGAGTTCGGCCTCGCCGGGTACTTCTACTCGCGCGACATCGGGCGTATCTGGCGCGTATCCGAGGCCTTGGAGGTCGGCATGGTGTGCGCCAACTCGGGCATCCTCTCGCAGGCCACCATTCCCTTTGGCGGCGTCAAGGAGTCGGGCTTTGGCAAGGAGGGCTCGAAGTATGGCATCGACGACTACTGCGTCGTCAAGCTTGTCGCCATGGGAGGTCTCGGCACCAAGTACTAGGTGCGCCCTGCAGAGTGTCTCGTAGTCGGAGTAGTTGCGCCGCGGCGCGTGTGTATCATCAGCGATAGCCAATGCATGGGGTGAAGCTTTATAATTTGTGGTGCACGTGTATGTGTGGGCGACCTAGATTAGATGAGATCGAGGACTTGGCGGACGGGGACGGAGGATGACCGCCACCTTGGTGTCACCGTACAGTGAAGCGCCAAGCCTTGCCTTCCGACGGCCGCACTCGCTTACTGCAGGCCGCAGTCAGTGCCCCCCATTCATAACTCAACTGCGAGGATCACATCCCCCTCGTTCTCTCTGTCGCTCACATCTTCATGCGGATCACCCTGTTCTCATCTTATCAAATGCTCCGATAACCGGCGTCACCGCATCAATTGTTCCTCGGTCCACATGACGTCTGCCACGCCTTCCCAGTTCCTCGGCACGCTCCAGCAATTCGATTCGAGCCGGGTCAGATTCGGGCGCCGCCAGTCTTGCCGTGTCAACGCTTTCCAACTGGTCCCCACTGCCGACCAGACATGAGGGGTTGTCACCGGCCTCCCCGCCCACGCCGGGGCAGCGCGCTGGGTGGGCATAGGATGTCGTACGCCCCGGATCTTCTCGTTGTCGCCGGGCCTGGCCCCGTTACTTGGTGACTGCCCCCCTTCGATTGCGGCATCCGCTTGCCGCTTCCCGTTCCCCAAAGAGAGCGAGATGATGACGGCGATCAGAGGAACAGTGCCGCGTGCCCGATGGCGCCCGAACATGCTTGCTCCAAGGTCCAAGCTGCCTCCGGGCTCCATCCCTATTTCGCCGCTCCAATTTCTCCTCTCTGCCTGACGACAGCTCAAAACTGGAATCGTTGCGGCGCTCGCAATCCATCCCAGCATGACACTCCTGGGGTCAATTGTCACCCTGTACTATTAAGCTCTACGCGCTCTCGTGCTGGCAGCAAGCTGCCTTGCCTAACAATCCGTCGGAAAAGTGGACCGGGACAGCCGGGCCCAGTATTCGTGGGAATACCGCTCTCCCAACACGGTAAGGTTTTGGACATCCTGAGCGTTTCATGAAGCTCGGCACAGCGAACGGCGTACCATTGGCCCAAGGCACGGCGTCGCACTTGCTCGGCTCGGTGGACAAAAGAACATTCAGTCGGCCACAGGGCGGAGACAGACTCACGGCATAGAATGCAGTGCCGATAGGGCTCTGGGCCGGGGATACGCGGGGGTGGCGGGCCGACGCGTGCCTCGTGCCCCGTCCCCAACTGAAACTGGCCATCGCAATGGTGCAACTGGACGCCTCGACGCCTCGACGCCAGTGGAAGGCAGTGGACCCTCGGTGCTAGCACGCAAGTGTGTCAGTGTGTCAGTGCGTCCGCGCACGTCTGGGGTAATAGGCTGCCAAGGGCGCCAAAACAGGCCGGGCTCCAGTCGATATTTTGCGTCTCTCCAACCTACCGTCCTGATTTTGGACCTTCTTGGCAGTTACGAGGGCGCTGACTCTGAGCACATGCACAGGGAGGCCTGGTGGAGTGTGCTGGGCTAGCGCGCAACAGACGAGGAGCGGGACGAGCAGACATCCGGTACTGACGTGAGGGTGGCCAGACGTCGGCCGGACAGCGGGCAGCGGGCCAGGGGTCAAGGCCGTGCACCAGCCAACCCAGATCTGCGGCTCGACCACCAGCTTGTACCTTCTCCACACAAGCCCATCATAACCGCATCGCTGCAGCGCTGCATACGCCCCTTCCATCTCGACATATAAGTCGGGGGAAGAGCTGGCCCCCGTCGTTTTTTTTATCACTACTCTACTCTTGTCTTCTTGTATTCCGCAATGTCCAACGCTACCGTCTCCGCCCCCGTTGCCGCCCCGAGCGTCAATGTCACATACGCTCCTCCGGCCTTCCCGGCCCTTGAGCCATTCTTTGCCGGCAACCACCAGTTCGCGGCCGACCGCAACGCCTCCAACCCCAACTACTTCCCCAAGCTGGCTGAGGGCCAGGCTCCTCCCCTCGTTTGGATCGGCTGCGCTGACTCGCGCGTGCCCGAGTCCGTCGTCCTTCACCAGGACCCCGGACAGGTCTTCACCACCGTGAGTGATATCCCCGTCTCGCCCTCCTCCGCTTCAACTGACCCCCCCAGCGCAACATCGCCAACCAGTTCCACGCCGACGACTGGACCTCGAACGCCGTCATTGATTACGGTGTAGGCCACCTGAACGCATCCCACGTCGCGATTGTCGGCCACACCCACTGCGGTGGTGTCAAGGCCGCCTACAACAGCCCCAAGCCCGACGCTACCACCGGGCAGGGCAAGCCCGATGGCCACGGCCATGGCAAGGGCAAGGGCAAGGGCAAGGACAAGGACTGCGACAAGAAGGGCAAGGGCAAGGGCAAGGGCAAGGGTGGCAAGCACGATGGTGAGTGGTATCGCGGCGAGTGGAGCAGCGGAGCGCCGGCGTAGGAATGCGCCCAAACCACTATGGAGCGGAGGCGGTAGGATCGCCTTGACGTGTGGGCAGTGAAACAGCGCGCGTCTCTACAGATCTCTGTGCATTTGCTCCGATCACAGCTCTTGCGCGCCTCAGATCTTGTACATTCCTCCCCTCAGCATCTCAATGCTCGCTCTGTTTCGATACCCGTGATCTCGTGACTCGACGCTGACTCCAGACCACGAGGAGGACGAGGAAGACGACGAGCCCGCCGAGGACGAGGCGCTCAACAACTTCCTTGCGCCCCTTATCACGCTGCGCCACTCGCTCCCCTCTACTGCAACCGTCATGGACCTGACGGTCGAGAACGTCAAGCTCGGCGTTGCGACTGTCGTCAACAGCTCGGCCATCCAGCACGCCTGGCACGCCGGGAAGACTGTGTGCGTTCACGGTTGGCTGTTTGACATCGGCACTGGCCTCCTGACCGACATTGGCGTCAGCAACTGCGGCCCCGCTGGCCCTTCGCACTAGATGGATAGAGTTGTATTTTAATTTATCATGGTCGTATGATACACATTCCTTGCTGTGTGTGGTGAATGCGCGGCCGAGTAGGCCTGGACTCTTGCATCTCATGACCGTCATCGTAAGCCACAAGTGGCACCGAATTGATACTCGTGACCTTCGTCAGCCACATCTTGTTACCCGTAAATGGCAGGCAAAGATGCGAAGAGATCCCGGCGTACGCACAGACCAGAGTGATGATGCCTCTTTATGACACGATCCTCCCCGGATCAATCTTTACCCCACAGCCCTCACTATGCGCTCAAGCCCGAGCAAGATGCTTCTACGTTCAGCGCTGACCGCGCCCAAGCCAACTCCTCTGCGGCGTGCAGTCGCTTCGCGCTTCTGCCATTGAGCCCACAGCTCTAGTCTTCGGCCGGTCAGCCGAATTCACTTTGATCCCTCACCTACATCCCGCCCAGATGGGTTGCCAACTTCTGGGTCCCCCCCCGCTTAATCACCGTTGCGTGGCCCCAACCCCGAGCTACTTGATACTTCACTTTGCCCTATGCCATGCTTCTTCTGTGATTCTCTACCATTGCGCAACAACACTACAGCTTGCCCTTGTACTGCGGGATCTTGTCCTTGACAAGCTTGCTCATCTCGCCGCCCAACTCCTGGAGCGCGCTGAACGGCCGAACCATAACCTCGAACTCGGTGATGAGGCCCTCGTCGTTGAACGTGATGAGGTCGATGCCCTTCAACTTCTTGCCATTGACGGTGGCGCTGAACTCGAGTACGACGCTCTTGCCGTCCGCGGACGCGAGGGTGCGATAGTACACAAAGTCCTTGAACACCTTGAGCACGCTGTTAATGATGAGCACGACCGCTGGGCGCGAGACGTAGGGCGTGTGCGCCATGGGCGAGCGGAAGACTGCGTCGGGGTGCACCATGCTCTCAAGATCAGAGAGATCGTTCGCGTCGATCATGCGGTGCCACTGCGCAAGGGAGCGCGCGACCGGGGGTATGACGCCGAGCTCGGGCATGGTGGGTTGCAGTGGTGGTCCGAGGGCGGAAAGGTAAGCGGGGGGCCGAGGGGCAAGAGCGAGGGAAGGAGGGGGGGCGAGGGAGTAGGACTAAGAGTATCAGTTGTGACGCGTCTTTTGTACTCACGCTCGTTGGGGATGATGTTGAGGACGATGCCAAGGTGTCGGTCGGCTTCTACCAGTGCCGGCTGAGTGGTTGCCGATCATTCCATGGTGGCGGCGGGAGCCGCTGACACCATCCTCCACTCCTCATCTTTCACCACAGATGCACTCGAGAGAGATCTCGCTCGGCACCGTTCGATCCGGCGTTAACTGGGATGGGCATGATAACGCATTCGGCGATCAAAGTTCGGAGGCCGACAGGTCGGGCCCGAGGCGCAGGTGTATGTGCAGGTGTGAGGTTGCACCAGTCATTCTGCAGACCCGAAGAGAATAAGCATTTTAGCGATCTCGGATCGGCGATGGAAGGCGATCAGAAGATGTTTGGAGCATGATGAGATACCTGGACGCATTGACCAGCTCAGTCCATCTGTCCTCTCCACTCCCCATTGCCCCATGCCGCTAGTTGCCTTCAAGCGGCTTTTCAAATGCCTGTACAAGAAGCCCAAGACGGAGGAGCTCCGAGCCGTTGCCGCAGTCTACGAGGCTGAAGGCCGGATGGAGGAGGCACGGCGCGAGGCGATCTGGGCGCGTGACCGGCAAGGCAGGTGGGAGGATTGAGCAACAGCGACAGGTTTGAACTGTGAGGACAAACGCCGCGCCAGCTGACGGGGAGAGTGGGCAACAACTCGACATCGAAACCTGTGATTCCTATGGCTACTGCAAGCGTCTCCACTCCGTCTCAACGTCGTTGTCCAGCCTGACATATCTCCCAGTCATCGCCGCCTCTCCTCGCAACCGGCCTCGCCACCACCTGCTCATCGCTTAATCTACATAACCTTTGCATCTGGTATCAGCCCGTCCCGGGCACAACGCACCATTTGCCCGGCTGGGCCGTCTTCTTCTTCTCCTCTTTGCGCTTCTCCTCTTGTGCGGATACCTGCGCATAGAGGTCCTTGATATCCTGCGACACGTTGGCGGCGGGGTCGCCCGACGCGGGCTTCTTCCCCGGCGCCGACGACGTGGAGGTGTACTTGAGGGTCTCGTAAATGCCCATGATGTGGCTGGTTGAAAGGGAGGGCGAATAGTGGTAAGTGAGCTAATGAGTGGGGTGCGACAAGAACGCACGAGCCGAGCGGAAGCGATGAGAAGCGGGGTAGGTCTCGACGGGTCTAAGCTTCGCGACTACACATCTGCACACTTGATTCTCATGGTCTCATGCGCAACAGCTTTCATTCATACATCACGCTACACTCAATCTCTACTCACGCCGTCGTGGGTCAGCCCGCCCCGTCGCAACGCACCCCATGGCCTCCTACGTCTCCTTCTCGAAGCCGGTGTTCACCTGCGCCCCGAGATCCTTGACCTCCGGCGAGACATTGTCGGCCTGCTTGCTCTTCTCCGACTTGTCGGCGGTGTTGGTTGCCTTCTTGATATCGTCTACGTACCGACCAAACTTGGCGTTCACGTCCATCTTGGCCGTGTTGAGATTCATGTTGGACAGGGCTGTAGGGAGTTAACGTAAGTGGAAGTGGACAAGCCAGCGTTAATCAGAATCAGAAGGCTGACCAAACGTATGCCCTGCTGCAACCCCCACAAGTAGCCACGAGGTTCAGTGATCCAAGTACATCTTCTGACAGCCACAGCTCCTCGACTAGATCTTACCCCGCTCAAGGAACTTGTTCGGCAAATCGACGTATCGCGCGCGAAGGAACTCGGCCACGCTCTTCGCGAGGCTGTCCATGCGCGCTGTAGACGACACGCCCTTGCCAAGGTAGTCGTGCAGCACAAAGTGCACGGCAAGCATACCCGGCAGCTCGACGCGCTCAATGCGGTTTCCGTCATACTCCTTACCCATGAGGCGCTGGACTTCGGCCTTGCTCAGCAGTGCCTTGAGCCACGCGTACTCGTCGGCGTTGCGCACGAAGAAACCGACATTGGCGTCTGGGGTCAGCCGTCTTGTCGAAGAGGCAGCACTCACTCCCGCCCTTGTCACCCGAGCGCGCGTGTACGATCCAGCCAAGGGGTCCGCGCGTCGTCTCGCCGTAGGCGCCAGCCTGCAGCGGCTCCTTGGAGTCGTAGTCCTTCTGCGGAACAAGCGGCTCCGTGATGTCGACTGGCGGCACGTCGATCGTCTTGGACGAGCCCACGAAAGTCACCTTCAGCGGCAGATGCTTCTGCTGTACGCGGCCCGGCCAGTACTCGATGTACGGCATGGGCTCGGTGGCTGCCATCAGCGTCGGCTCTCTGACACGTACTCCTCTCAGCGACACTCACTTCGCATGTCCATTTGGCTCTGGAAGCCGGGGAAGTGGCCCAATCCCTCGGGGTTGACGAACCCGCGCAAGCTCTTGGTTGGCCCAAACGCATCAAGCGTCTTAGCCTGGGCAAAGATGCGCATCATGGCCGTCGCAAGAGCCTCCTCATCTGCGTCGGCCTTGGCGATGCCGTACTGAGTCATGTCCCACGTCGTGAAATTCCTGACGTTGTCGCCCATAAATTGCCTGATTTGGAGCTTGAGGGCCTCAAACTTCTCCTCAACGTCGAGGCCAGTCGCGAACACGAGCGCCTCGGCCTGGTATCCCGCCACGCCGCAGATAGCGGCCTTGGTGGTCGGCGGCGGCGCGACGCCGCGCACGCCAGTGACGAGCACGCGGTCGTTGCCCTGGTCCGTGACCGTGATGTCGTCGATGAGAGCCTGCACGTCCGGGTTGAGGTAGACGTTGCCCTGAATCTCGTACAGAATCTGAGAGCGGACTGTGACGTCGTTCACGACGCCATTCCACTTGCCATCCTTGCTCTTCTCCTTGGTGACGACAAACGAGCCGTCGGCATTGATTTCGGCGATTCCCATGCTGAAATTGTAATAGTGGGAAAGGTACTTCTTGAAGCCGCTAGAGTTGCCGCCCGTAACGTAGGCGCCGCACTCGATGCAGTGGCCTGCGAGGAGTGCGCCAGCCAGCGCGTCGTAGTTGGTCCACTCCCAGCCGTGGTACCAGGCCGCAGCGGCTATGATCGGCGACGCGTCCGTGCATCGACCGGAGATGATAACATCGGCGCCAGCCTTGAGCGCCTCGTAAACGCCGCGCGCCCCAACGTACGCGTTCGCGCTCGCAATGCCCCCCTCGTGCTCCCACCCCTTAAGGTGCCGCTCGTCGTCCTCAAGGTGGTAGAACGTCTCGCCGGCCGCCTTGAGCTCGTCCAACCGGTGAATCAAGTTGTCACCCTCGACGTACGCGACCTTGAGGTCGATGCCCGCCTCGCTGAGGATCTTGGCCGTCTCCTCCGCCAAGCCCTTTGGGTTAAGCGCGCCAGCGTTGGTCAGAATCTTGGGCCGGTTCGCCTTGATCGCCGGCAGCGCGAGCTTTAGGTGCGACAGGAAACCCGACTCGTAGCCCAGGTGAGGGTGCTTGCGCAGCTCGAGGGCGCGCCAGGCGAGGTTCTGAATTCAGCGGGTTGCCTCGCCAGAAGACGTGAGTGAACAATGCGGACTCACCATTTCGGCGAGGTAGTCACCGAACAGGATGCCCGTGTCCGTCTCGGCCTGGGTCTTGAGCGCATCATAGCGGTCGCCCATGTACCCGCTGAACGAGGCGATGCGGCATGGTGAGTTCTCTCCGGACGGCATGGTGCAATGTAGTTGGACGGTCTACGGCGTGGGCAGCAACTATAAGTGTGGGTGGGACTCGGTGTGAGTATGGCTCCAGGCCGGGTATGATGTGAGCAGGAGATGCCCGGTCGGGATGCTGAATGCCGATTGCGGCCACCGCACCCACGAGATAGGGCATTGGTCATATCCTCTCGCGCTTGTCCACCTCGCTTTCCGGAGGCACAAGAGTGCCTTGTATGACCACCAGCAGTATGACCACCAGCCGCGGATCGCGGCGGAGTGGCTGAGGGTGTAGTCATGTGATGGACCCTCGAGGAGGTGGGCTGGGGCAGTCGGAGATGTGCGAGGTGTGTGTTTCGTGGTTTATCGCCCCAGCGAGTCGCATCTCGAGAAGATTGCCGAGCTGCTTGCAGTTACCACCCGGCCGCGCCACTCTTGGCCTATGCAGCCGATGCTGCCGAGATTTCTGAGTGGAGTCTAGGTGCTCATCTCAGCACGAGTATGTCGGCTCGCTGATGTTGACATTATTCGACAGATTCAAGCTCCTGGCCACATCATTGACCACCCCTTCAAGCCCACGTTCGCTTCTCCACTTGACAGTTGCGTCTAGATCCCCTCTGTCTGCGCCTTCTCACCGGCCGGCCTCACCCATGCACCTCCCGGACGCGCATGCGGAACGCGACCCCCGCCGCGCTCGCGACCTTCATCCGCGCCAACCCTTTCGGCACGTTGACGACCTCAATCGCACATCCCACTATCGACACCCTGCAGAGCACCCACATCGTGTGGGTGCTTGACGACGCGCCGTCGGAGCCCTCGGGCTTGTTACTGCGCGGGCACCTGGCGCGCGCGAATCCGCAGGCGCAAGCCATGATCGCGTCGCTCGCGGCCCACGATCTCGAGGGTGAACTGGCAGACGACGTGCTCGTGCTCTTCACCTCGCAGACGCACAGCTACGTCCCGCCGCGATGGATGCCGGCCGGCATGGCGAGCGGGCGGGTCGCGCCGACGTGGCAGTTCTCCGCCGTGCAGGTGTACGGGCGGGCGCGGGTCGTGCACTCGCGAAGCGAGGAGGCGCGGGGGGAGACGGACGCGTGGCTGCGCCGCATGGTTGGCGACCTCACGGACCAGGAGGAAGCGCGGACGCACGGGACATGGCGTGTCGACAATGCGCGCGAGGGGTATACGAATGCGCTCATCAAGGGGATTGTTGGGGTCGAAGTGCGCGTGCGCAAGATCGAAGGCCGGTTCAAGGTAGGGCAGGACGAAGCGGACGGGGACTGGACAGGCATTGTCGAAGGATTCAAGGGCAGAGGGACGCAGCTCGCCGACGACATGGTGCATGACATGCTGGCGCGCGGGCAGGGGCGCCCGGCATGTCCCTTGGACGCTTAATGAAACTATTTGCACAACCTATACTCTACAGATCGACCTTGGTTGCGACGACGCGGCGCGAGCCAAACCCACTGACGAAGAGCCATGCCTGTTTCTTGTCTGTTGTCGCGGGGTCGATGGAGATCAGGATCGCCGCGCTCGAGGACGACAGGCTCTGCCCATCGTCCGTGAAGAGCAGGCTCGTGTTCCATCCCTTACCAGGCGCTCCGGAGCTGAGCCACACAATTGGCGGAATGCCTTTGCCGCCGTGTACGTCCTCGTGTACGGTGATTGCCCGCGCGAGACCGGCCTGGACAATGCCTGAGCGATCGTTGTCGCCAGGATACTTGTCCGTGAACCAGGACGGGTTGTCGATCGTGCTCTGGTACGCAATCTGCTCGTCCAGCTTGATGCTCCGACCCTCTACGTGGGCGAGGTATGCGACACCGCCCGACGTGTCGCACACGACGATGCCACCCGGGCGACGCCCGATGCCGTTGTTGTTGTGCAGCCCCGTGAGGGCGTGAACAGCGTCCACGCCATCGTACCCGCTCTCCTTGGCGTTCGAGACTACATGCAAAGTGTTGCTCCATGGCGCGAGGGCGCGAGTCGCAAAGTCCTCAATCTTGCGCATCGCGCCCTCGCGGTAGAAGTGGTCATTGGTGACGAAGAACGACGTCGGGCCGGTCGCGAGCAGATCGTTCGGTGTTTGGATCAGGCCGTGGCGCACAGTGCGGACATGCGTCGCCTTATCGGACCCAACAACGTGGTGGAAGATCTCGATGCGCGAGTCCGCCTTGCGCTCGGCCGGCAGCGACGCGTTGCGGCTCTGCATGAACTCGTCGCTCGGCGCGTGGTTCACCGCATGGATGTAGATGGCCCGGCTGCTCTTGGGATCCTCGATGATGTCGATGCCGTGCGTGCAGAAGAACGAGTCGAAGCCGTCGAGCGTGAGCTTGCGCGAAGTAAAGGTCTGGAGTGAGCGTTTGTACAAGACAAGCCGGGGCGTGAGCTACGACAGCGTCATACCTTGGGGTCGATGACACGCAGCTCGCCGTCTCCTGCCGAGGTCGGGTCGTCGAAGTTCGTGAGGGGAGGGAACCACTTCGCGCGGGTCCCCTGCGTGCCCTGGCACGCGGTGAAGATGGAGCCGGACTCGTGGAGATGCAGGTCCTCGCAGTCCGCGCCGTCGATGAAGCGCAAGTCACCGGCACCGGCGTTGTGGAAGATGGCGGTGGGCGAGCGGAACGCGCCGAATGTCACGGCGCGGTCGTACACCGGCTTGAGGAAAAGGGCAAGAGTCGCGATAGTGATGGCTACCGTGACGAGGCTGGGCATCTTGGTTGGGCGGAAAGAGGGATGAGAAAGAGGGAGTAACGACGAGAAACAGAATGGCGCTAGCGAGGTATAGCGAGCACGCGGTGATCCCCCAAGTTGCCGGATCCCAACCGGACCGGCAACCGCGACAAGAATATGCGGATACCGAGACGAGAATATACCGATACATTCCTCCCCGGACACGACCTGACTGTCGATGGCATCGGTGAGCGTGTCGTGTCGCAGACAGCTAGGCCACTTAGCTCAGCTGGTTAGAGCGCATGCTTAACACGGAGTAAACCGATTACGCATGAGGTCGGCGGTTCGATCCCGCCAGAGGTCAGTCCTTTTTGAATCGGCTGATCTCAACTCAGCACACAGTCGCAAGAGGAGCAATTTGAGCCCAGCATCGTCTGTACTCATGGTGGGGTTTGATGCTCGAGTTGATTCTCAAATGCCATCTCGGCGTCCATCTGTCCGCTAAGGAATGGACGAGAGCTGAACGTGGCGCATTGCGCCTCGCTTGCGAAAGCCCTACCGGAGAGGCTCCTGACCCGGCGCATTGACAGCCAGTGCCATGGGCATTGCTTGTTGTCGCAGATTGGGAACATCACGCTGATGAGAGCTGGAAAGCGGTCGGTAGGCAGCGCTGGGTGTACGTAGAAAGTACCAGCACCATGCGCGAAGCGTATCTGACTGGTATGTGTCAGGCACGGTTTCGGCGCCAAGGCTGGGCTCGATCATTTCCAGCCATCCGGGCCATGGCAGGCACGTCATCTCTCATGGGCCCAACATGCGGCCGTCCCATTCCTTCCCCAAACACGCGCGTAGGTCGTACTGGGTCATATGTACATGCAAAGGTGGAATTGAGGTGTCGTGTCGTGCGAGTGTGAGCTCTAGTGTCCGTTTAGTCTAAGTTACATGGCAAGGGTGAGGCCAGCGGCAAGGGCCGCCCCGAGGCCCGCGGCCGCGAGGCTGAGCGTCACGCCTGAGCGCTGCGCGCCCGCGTCGGTCGGGACGAGCGGCGACGGCGGCGTGGGGTCGGGGTTGGCGTATCCGATCGACTTGGCTGTGGTCTGCACGACGCCGCCGCCGCCGCCGCCGCTGTTCGACGAGTTGGAATTCGAGCTGCCTGTCGAGTTGCCCGTGCTGGTGTTTGAGGTCGAGTTGGTGTTGTCGCTCGAGTTGCCGCTCGCATTAGAACCCGAGGACGACGAAGAGGGGGCGGCGGACGAGGAGCCACCACCTGCGGAGACGGCATCTGAGGCGTTCGAGTTGTTGCTGGTATCAATCAGTATGGACGCGGGGAAGGATGCACGAAAGGCTCACCCCTGGGCGATGGCCGTGGCCAGGACTGGAGTCAGCGGGGAGTAGAGGTAAGAGGAGGTGGACGTACACAGAGGCGCGAGGACGACGAGGACGCGCATGTTGCAGTGGACGGAGAGGGGGATGAGGATTGAGAGTGTGAGAGAGTGTGATGCAGAGAGAGAAAGAAAGAGATGTGAGAGATCACGAGCGCCATGTCAGCCTTTGGATCCGTGACTGCCCTTTGCATCTCATTCCGCCTTTCACATGCTCCTGACCATGTTTCATGCATTGGACATCCGGCGGGTTGACCACGCACTTCCCACACTAACTGTACAGTACAGTACGCATCTACAGTATGCATGCGTTGCTGGATCGTTGGCAAGGCAGCAACAGCTCATGAGGCTGAGCATCTACATGCGGGAACATGCGTGGGAAGATGAGAATGCGGCGATGCATGCAAGCGGGTCAAGTCAATCGGTGGCGTCGGGTACATGCATCCGGCGCAGTTGAACGGCTAGGAGTGGGCACAGCATCAGTGCACAACAAACCTGCGCAGCTCTCTACGCTTCTTGCAGCGTGCTTGTGCTTGTCGCTGGTATCAAAGCTCCTCTCTGCAGAACAAGAGTGCACATGGCCAGCCACGGGACGAGGTTGGACCGCTCGTCCGTGAACTTGGTTATGGAGAGGTTTCCTCCTGACTGTCAGCTGCTATTGATATTCCTCCCAGTCGTCCAGAGCAACCATCAGAGTCGTCGGACGTTCTGAAATGGTTCAACTCAGCTCGCACTTCGCCTGATCGCACATCGAGGGGAGGGCAGTGAACCGTTTGTAGGCTGGGGCGTCCGTCCTGACCAGGTGAGTGAGAAGCGAGATTGTCACGCCAGGCCATCCGAGATGACCCCACCGACGCGCTCCCAATGACAATATGTGGACCATCGCTCACACCTTCTTAACATCTTTAAAGACTTCAGACTCTGATAGTAAAAGACACTTTGCAGAGCCGCATACGGTCATCTCCGCACTCTTAGAGTAGAGGTTCGGCTAATTCCGACTTCGGCGGCAAGCCGGTCTCCAATGCCGAGACCCAACCGGCCCGGCTACTCTCCATGACTTCCATCACCACCGCTGGATCCTTCCACCAGAACATCTTCATCTGAGCTTCGCTCATCTCCTTTCCTCTCGCCTCTGGCACTCAGTGTTACCTCTCTTTATCCCATCTCAACTATGGCTCTCCGCGGCGTCCGCGTTCTCGAGTTCCAGGGCATCGGCCCGGCCCCCTTCGCGACGATGGTGCTTGCCGACTACGGAGCCAAAGTCGTGCGGATCGACCGCAAGCCCGGTCCCAGCGGTGACGTGACCTCGCGCGGCAAGAGCTCTGTAGTGGTGGATGTTAAGAACCCCGCCGGAAAAGCCGCGATCCGCAGCATGATCAAGCAAGCCGACGTGCTGATCGACCCTTACCGCCCGGGCGTGATGGAGAAGCTGGGCTTCGGGCCAGCCGAGTGTGCGCAGCTGAACCCGCGCCTGATCTTTGCGCGCATGGTCGGCTTTTCGCCCACGTCGCCGTACGGCAAAATGGCGGGGCACGACATCAACTACGTGGCCGTGTCCGGCGTGCTCGACATGATCCGCAGCAAGACCGGGGAGCCCACGCCCCCCATGAACATCCTCGGCGACTTCGCCGGCGGCGGCATCATGCTCGTGCAGGGCATTCTGCTCGCGCTGCTCGAGCGCGCATCCTCTGGAAAGGGCCAGGTCGTCAAGACCGACATGGTGAACGGCGCGCGCTACATCTCCTCGTTCCCCCTCCTCTTTGCCCACCCCTCCAACACCAACAGTACCCTCGGGTGGCACCAGCCACCCGGGCAGAACACGCTCGACGGCGGATGCCCGTACTACAACGTATACAAGTGCCGCGACGGCGGATACATGACTGTGGGATGCCTTGAACCGCAGTTCTTCGCCGAGTTCTCCCGCCTCATCCGCCCCTTCTTGCAGGGCGACGACGAGATCGCCGCCCTCGACCCCCGCAACCAGACCAACCAGGCGCTCTGGGGCAAGATGCGCCTCGCGCTCACACGCGTCTTCCTGACTAACGACCGCGACGAGTGGGCCCGCGTCTTCCACGGCACTGATGCGTGCTCCCTTCCCGTCCTCACCAAGCTCGAGGTCACGCAGAACGAGCTCGGCGGTGCAAAGTATGCCCAGCCTGTGCCCGAGGGCAGCATGCTCCCGCCCGCGCCACACCCGATCCTCGAGCGCACACCCGCCAACCCGCCCCCAGCGTACACCGAGCCCAACGACTTCTACGTTCCCGCCGGCTCGGGGGCGGAGGATGTCATCAAGGCATTTGGTGACTCGCTGTCCGCCGACGACATCAAGTACATCCGTAAGGCGAATGGTGGGGCGAAGCTCTAATGGGATACAGGTGTGAGTTGTGGATCGTAGGGTGGCTCAGAAGATGTTGGGGTTGCACATGGTCTGGGCTTCGGAGCTGCTGAGGGCGTGGGCGGAGCTGCTGAGGGCGTGGGCTGATGCTCCGTAACTTATATCTTCTTCACAATCATGGCCTGAACCGAGGCTGTCACAGCCAGACACACATAATTCATGCTCACGTACAACTGATCTTTTTGCTTCCTACTTCAACAACCCAAGACAGTGTCTCTGCCAACCATGTCGCCCCTTTCGACCCCCCAGCTAATGGTGCGGCATAACGCTCGACTCGACGTACTTCCAGTACGACACGCGCGAGCGCTTGCGGAATGTCTTGCCCCACTTGACCATGATGAGGAAGCTGAGGACAACGGCCATGCACGCAAACGCGGCGGTGATGAACGTGTTCTGCAGGCCCATGTCGAGCCAGGGCGTGATAGCGTAGCCAATGCCAAAGCTGAGCGAGTTGCGAATAATCATGACGGTGAGCAGCGTCTCGCCGCTCAGGTCCTTGTACGAGTCGGTGGTGTAGTTGATGGGAATACTGCCCATGGGGGGGTTGCAGAAACCGATGAGGAACGTGCCGCAGATGAGGCCAAACCAGTGGATCTGGCGGGCGGCGCCGACGCCCCACAAAATGAGCGCGGTGGGCATGAGGAGCGCCATGAGGAGGAGCAGCCAGAGGCGGTCCTCAGGCTCGCGGATGCCGTTCTTGCGCCGCGTCTGCCACAAGAGGAACTTGTGGTCCGCGAACCCACAGTAGCCGATCGCCGCAATCGAGCCGAGCGTCGGCGCAAGATACGACAGGCCGACCTTGGACGCCGAGAAACCGTAGACCTGCGTCCAAAGCATGGAGGCGGTCGCGTTCAGCACATTGTACCACACAAGCGAGGAGCCGTAGAGGATGCCGCTCCACACGACGACGGGGTAGCGGAAGAACAGGAGGGGGCGGTACGCCATCGCAAACATAGTCGCGTTGCTGGCATAGCGTTCGCGGAAGGGCATGAGCTTCTTCGCGAAGCTCCACTCGGTGCCGTCGAGCGCGCGTTCACTCGCCGTCGCGACCGTGATTGTGACGGTCGCGTCTTCCTTGTCTTGATCCAAGGGCGACTCAGTGTCGTGCACCACGCCCGCATCGTGCTTCTCGCTTAGCTCAGATGTGCCGCGGTTGTAGTTGGTCTCCTCCATGAAGAAGAAAAGGAGCACGACGAGGATGGCGGCAATTATCGCGCTGATCCAGAACACCCACTCCCAGCCGAGGTTGTCATTCGCGTAGCCCGCCCACACTGGTGCCAGGTAGTTGCTCGCCGTGAGGCACACGGTGTACACGCCCATGTAGAAGCCACGCTCGTGGGCGAAGAACTGGCGTCAGGTGGGCCTTCGCACTTGTTACTCACCAGGTCGGTAATGCCCACTTCAACGAGCATCTCAATGGGCGCGCCAAAGAATCCCTGGATGACCTTGTTCGCGTACCACTCCGACTCGTTGGTGATGTATACCTGCCAGATGAGGATGCCGAAGTTGGCGATCGACGAGAGCAGGAACATGGGACGCTTGCCGAACGTGAGGGCGAGTGGCTGTGTAATGAGCCCGCCCCAGCCGAGCAGGAGGAACATGTACCCCGTGCCCGCGTTGAGCGCGGCCAAGCTGATGCCCTTAACCTCGGAGAGGGGCACAAGGACAGAGTAGACCGAGCAGCTCGCGAAGCCCCACAACCATGTGTAGGCCATGAGCATCCAGAATGCGAGCTGCTTGCGCTTCCACGTCCAGTTCAAGGGGTCGTTGACATCGTTGCTCGGCGTAGGGTGGAGCACAATCTCACGCTCACCCACGTCGTCGACGAGGAGCAGCGAGCCGGGAATTGGCAGGTGGTCGGCTGAAGACATGACGTCCGGAGGGGTAAGACAGGGAGGGGGGTCAGTGAGAACCACCGTCGGCGTCAGTTTTATACATCGCGTCACCTATCTGGGCAAGCCGAGATAGGCAGCGACCTCGGCGCGGGTGGGCACGATGCCGATGATGCCGAGTACTCCGTCTGTCTGTTGTCAGGTCCAGTTAGTGGCCAACAGCAAATGGCCGCGGTGGAGTGGTGAGCAGGTGACATGATGTGGGCGGATGCGATCCGATGCGACAGGGCGATTAGGTTGGCACCGGAGCCCACGGCGGGCTGCGTCGGATGCCGAGACGCCACTGCAGTTGGTTGGGCCGATGGATCTGCCGGACCGCTTGTCGTCTAACTAGTGCCTGCGCAACATGTCTCGCCGAGGCCAGCGAGGCGGATGGCGTGTGACCTCGCGTTGTGGGGATATCGGCTAAGCCTGAGAGTTCGTGTGCTCTTGCGTCTGCGAGAGTTTAGTCGAGACGTGTTTCTCAACAGCGTGTGCATACTTTCGCGAGCCTTGTGCGTTCCCGGGCCCAGTGTCTAGTAGAACACTGCCAGGGGAGCACGTCAAACAACTAGGGTGTCCACACGGCGACCGTCAGCCACAAGTCGGCCACATCCGATCGCGATATCTCGCTTGGAACGGACGGTAGTCGCTATCGCCATCGTCACCGATAGCCAGATAAGGTTCCAAAGGATCCGACTTTCTGAGCCGCTCAACGCGATAGCCTGATCCGCTTCATCTTGATCTGCGTTGTTCATCCTACCTTGACGAAAAGGTTCTTCCAAGCTGGTGGGCTGCAGAGCGAGGTGGGCTCATCGAGCGGTGTGGCGTGCTTCCAGAGGCGCTTCGAGCTGATAAATTACCTCTACCGCACCCTGGTGCATCTTCCGCCCGATCGTGGCGTGGCGGTCACATAACTTCACCGAGCTGATGCGGAAACGATGCAGTGGCGGGGGCTCGGGAAAAGCATAAGCTCTGATCAGGTGAGTGAGAGTGGCCAAAGGCTGCCCGGAGGCGTCATCAAATTTCGCTTAGCTGGGGAATAGCTGGCGCTTCTCGGGGATGTCCCAGTTCTTGATGAGGTGGCCGATGGTTGACTGCCCGCAGGGCAGACGATGGTGATGCGAAGGGGGAGGCCTGGGTCGTGGCTTACGGTGAGCAGAACAGAACGCTTTTTGCCTAGAACGTGAGCATGCGAAGCGTTCTTTGCCGTCACCTGCCTTCTACGCACCGCTACGGCCTCGTTCTTGTTTGCGACTTTGGACCCGGACCAAGGTAGGGCCGAGATTGACCTCCAACAGGTATTACCATGAGATTAGACGCTAAACGGTGTCGCCAGGCACCGATACTTCGGCTTCCGCCGATCCGCGAATCTTCAGTCGCGATCTTCTCGAATCGCGTTTTCAGCATCGACCTGCCAAGTCAAAGTGCCAAAAGCTTTCCGCGCACAGGAAGCTAATCCTGTTCGGTCCTCGCCGCGATTCGAACGCGGGGCCACTCCCATAGCTTGACCCTAAGAGAGTATGATAACCACTACACCACGAGGACGGTGGTTGATGTTGAGCGCCGCAGCCCTCGGGCTGTTGAGCTGCTCGCTGCTACCGGAGTCGCAAGACGCGTTTTTTCAGAGACTGGGGGGCGACTGGAGGATGCATGACGGCGTCTGCCCACGTGAAATCGCCTGGCTGTGTGTTAGATGGTAGAACTGGGCTTGGGCCAGGTCAACAGTCGCGATCGCTGACCTCGCTCATCCCAGCCTTGACGTGACTTCGTGCTCGTTGTGTTGGCGACTGTACCACTCGATCCTATGGCCTATATCATACACGTCTACGGAATCCACACCTCTCCCCGCCAATTCACCGTCTTCATGAGCTCCTCGTCGAGGAAGCGTATCCCTTCCAGCCCCGTCCTCCGCCCATTCCACCACACCTCTGCTGCCTCCTGCGCCCAGGCAAACTGCGGCAGCCTATCCAGCCCCACGGGCCGACTTTCTCTCTCCCTCCGCCCCTCTCCGGCGCGCGACACTCGCCCGCCCTCATTCTCCACCTTGCCGCCCGCAGCCTCCACCCCGCGCTCGTATACCACCAGCGCACGCTCGACCATGGGCCGCCACGAGTACTTGCGCTTGAAATGGTTCACGAGGTGCACTTGCCACTGCGGAGACCAGGCCGCCTTGACGTCGCCGGCCTCGGAGCCGGTGCCGGCGCCGACATCGTCGAGAAAGTAGGCGTTGAACCACGTGCGGCGGATCTCAGCAAAGGCGTTGCTGAAAGTCTCGTTTCGCCGCAGGGTGATGCCGATCCAATGCTGGTCCGAAAGCAAGGGATCAGGGCTGTTATCGGCGCAGGCGAGGACGGCGTCCACGAACTCGAGTGAGAGCTGGGATACCCGAATGGCGGCAACGCCCGTGTTCACGCCGTTGTGGTCCTGCCCGAAGAGCAGGTGGGCGTCCGGCGGTGCCGGGGAAAGGAGTACGTGCAGTGGGACTGCCGGGTCTGAGACAAAAGTGTCTGCATCCGTGTACCTGGAGGTTAACACTGAGGAGGGTATGGCTGCAGGCCTTTACGCCATCTTCCAACTCACACTATCCACTGTGCAGGCTGCTCGCTTCTGAGCTCGCGCAGCAGCACGCGCCGCAGCACGTGCTCCTTGTTGAGGAAGCCTCGCGGCCCGTCCTCGACGTATTTCCCAGAATCCCCGGAGTAGCGATACCCCCACGCCTTGGCGTAGAGCGCGTGGCTGGCGCGCGAAGCGGTCGCAAGAGATCCCTTGGGGAGGTGCTGGACGATAAGGATGGGGTGCTTGGCCGTAGGGGACCGGTAGGCCAGAAGCCGTCGGCTCTTGCTAATTGCCTCGAATCCGTGCCATGACTCGTAGAAGGGGTGGGTGAGAAAGATGACAAGGAGAACGCCGGCCCCGATGAGCACGCCCAGCGCGTGTCGTGAGCGAAAGCGCATCCCGACGGAAGATACGGATCTGTAGTGACGACGAGCTGGAAAGTCAAGCGTTATTGATTCTGGAGAGACGAGTGAGATTGGCAGGCAGGCAGGCACCGCCCACGCGAGCGACGCGTGGGTGATGCCTGCTCGGCCCGGTGGCCCGGCGAGGATCAGCCCTCAGTGAGTATTGAAGCTTGCGTGTTGAGCTGAGCAGCAGCCCCGTCCTTCGCCCAGCCCTCAAATGTCAAACCATGGCAGTCCTCCAAGTTCCAGTATCGCCTCCCAGAGGGTCACTTCGTTACAGAACTGTACCTCCGTCTACACTCTGCTCTCGCAGACTGGCGGTATGTGTTCCCGGGCCCCTGCTATTGAACAGGAGGGCTCACTCTTATCAGAGACTGTGTACACATTGTTACTTGCCCCGCATGCAGTCAGGAATTGTTCAGCAGGACAAGCTGTTGTGGCATGGACAGGAGCACTGAGTCGCCGCGGGTACGAAACTACAACGCAACGCTGCTCCCGCAGGTTCGGGAAGGCCACATGGCAACGCCTGTGTCAACTTAATCCACATAGATTGTACTCTCATATGCGAGCAGTCATGTCCACCTCTACGCCCCACTCAATCCTTGAACTTCCTCAAACGCTTACATCAACCCTTCTCACGGTAGCAACGCGCCGAAAATCACGCTGCCATCGGCAAGATGAGGCGTACCTCGTGTACAGTGAAAGGCGCGATTAGCCGCATATAACATCCTCACAAAGGATGCCCCCGGGCGCAGGCTTCACGAGCTCTGTAATGACAGAGGATCTTATGGCCGCATGCCTCGTACGACCACCTGCTCACGAAGTCGGCGCCGGAACACTTGTTTTAAGCAGAAGTGGGCGGCGCCCAATCTCGGCCTCTTCCAAGTGGGCAAGGGTCAATGGGCGAGGCCGGCTGCGAACCGAGCGCCCCGACGCCCAGCGCCTACCCCCACCTGGCCCTAGATATCGCGACGCGTCGCCATTGAACCCCCTATTGGCGTGAGCGATATCTTGCGAGGAGTCTACTGCGTTCCGCATGCAGATCTAAGCCGGGCCCCGCCAGCGCCTTGCACATGCTCTGCGCCTGCTGACTCGACCTGCGAGAAGCACGCGCCTAGCTGTTTGCTTTGCGCCGATGGGCAATGCACACCTCCGTCAAATCTAGCGGAACGTGAGCCACTTGCAGTTCTAAAGCTGCCACGCGGAAAGCGCCTTGTACGACATGCTGGGAGTCAAGTTGGGTCAGCCCAGCATGCCAAGCCGGATGCACGGATGCTAATGAGCTCGGTCTTGTGATGTGACGCTCGGATGTTTAGCCTTACATCCGATGCTTCGTGCTTCGTGTGCCACAGCTGAAACAGCGGCACCGTCCGCTCTCACGCAAGCAAAACGCAAGTGAGGAGTGCGACTGCGAGGTCGCAAAGTGTAATTGCATCGGCGGCCAGGCGGACAATTTTCAAACCCGCACCTCCTGCAATATCAATTTCCGTCAAACGAGGGTGGCCGGCGACCACAGGCAGGCATGAAGGCGCAGGAAATTGGTGCGTCATCTTTGATTGATGATCGGTGACGTGCTTTGGCGTTTACAGTCGAACTGATCTTGTTCCTTATTCTCTGCTGCTCTGCCTGACCCGCAACCAGGAACAATCGCGTTAGACCAGCTGTGGTTGGTTGATTGCTGATAACCCCTCTCACGCCGCTAATACCAAACATGAGCCAGCGGCCATGCGCAGGTGACTTGTGCAGTCGCAGGGGCGTGCAGGGTGCGACGAGAGTAAGACACCGGCGAGTCCTGTATCTGCCGCTCCTGCATCTCGCTCCTGCACTTGATGGCATTTGATGGCATGTCAAGCACACGCACGCAGCACTGCGCCCGACCCCATTCTCGGCCAGATTTTATAAGCACAGCAAACATGGCAATGTAGCAGTAACCTCCCCCCTTCGCCATCGCCACCATGGCCCACAACCAGCGCTTCGATCCGTACGCTGCAGGCGGACACAACGAGTATTCCCATCACCCCGACTATGTGACCCACCCCGCCGACTCCAATACCAACCCCAACCCCTACGCCCAGCCACAGACTGGCTACACCGGCAACGACGTGTATGGCGAGCGCGCGGCGTACGACCCCGACGGGTACGACCGCACGTTCCGCTCCTCGTCAGAGAAGGGGCCGCACGCTAGCGAGCTGCCCGTCGCAGCCAGCGACGGGAGCAGCGACTTCAGCGATATGGACCCGCACTCGGGCGTCAAGCGCGGCCTTAAAACGCGCCACCTGTCCATGATGGCGCTGGCCGGCATTATCGGCCCGGGCCTGCTGATCGGTGCGGGCGGCGCGCTCGCAAGGGGCGGCCCCGCATCGCTGATCATCGGCTTCGGCGTCATCGGCGTCGTCGCCTTCAGCATCATGCAGTCGCTCGGCGAGCTCACCACGCTGTATCCGACTGGCGGCGCGTTCACGGGGTTAGGAGAGCGTTTCGTCGACCCCGCCTTCTCGGCTGCGCTTGGTTGGAACTACTTCATCATCTGGTTCTGCGTGCTCGCCAACGAGTATAACGTCCTCACTTCAATCTTTTCTGTTTGGACCACCAAAGTGCCTCAGTGGGGCTTCTTCCTGATCTTTTGGGTGAGTCTGAGCTGCCGCGCAAGGGAGGGCCTGTGCATGTGCTTGCTGGGAGGGCGCTGGTGCCTCGCGAGAACTGGCACATCGGCCTATGGACAGGCGCTGGCCGTAGCGTCGTGATACAACCGGGGAGCATGCTTCGCGCAAGATGGTCCATGCACGCTAAGCATCACTGCTTCCATTGCAGAATGCCCAAGCCAGCCAGCCAGCCGGCGGCTTGTTTCAGGGCTGCAGACGTCGAGTCGCATGTCACATCATGTCTGGGCAGTCCGGCAACAAGGACATGGATGCCGACCGCTCCACGCTTGTCACTTCACTCCCTTCACTGCTGCGAACAGGTCGCACAGCTCGTGCGACTGATCTGTCCTTTCCAATCGCATGAAGCCGGTGGAGCGAATACCGATGGACCGGTCTCCTCCGGCGCGGCCCGGTTATCACCAGGGCGATGCCAGGCTCCCTTGCCCCATGGCAGCCGCTGACGACAGTTTGTGTTCCTTGCATTCCAGCTCCTCGGCGTCGAATCCTTCGGCGAGGCGGAGTTCTGGCTCGCCCTCACTAAGCTCATTGGGCTCTTCGCGTACTTCATTTTCTCGATTGTGTAAGTATCCCTGTACCTGTGCCCGTGCGGGCTCCACCCGGTGGCCTTCCCAAGCTGACATCAGCTATGTCGGCGGCGGTGTCAAGGGCGCGCCCGCCATCGGCGCACAGTACTGGAAGGACCCCGGGCCGTGGGTGAACGGCTTCCGCGGCGTCGCGACCGTCTTCGTCTTCTGCTCGACTTTCTACGCTGGCGTGGAGAGCATCGCGGTGGCGGCGACCGAGACCAAGAATCCGCGCCGCGCCGTCCCCATCGCGATCCGCCAGACCTTCTGGCGCATTATCTTCGTCTACATGGGTTCTGCAATGTAGGCTGTTGTACCTCGGCATGACTAACTCCAGCTTCTATGGCCTTACGTGTCCCAGCAACGCGCCCGGCCTCATCGGCGGCTCCAAGGCCGCCGTCAAGAGCCCAATGACGATCGCGATCCAGAACGCCGGGTGGGAGGGCGGCGTGCACCTCGTCAACGCCTTCATCTTCGTGACTTGCCTCAGCGCCTGCAACTCGTCGATCTACATCGGCTCGCGCACGATTCTGCACATGGCGCAGAGCCGGACGGCGCCCAAGTTCCTTGGATGGACTGACCGCCGCGGCGTGCCCATCCCCGCCATCCTGCTCACGAACGCGTGCGGCGCCCTCAGCATGATGAACCTCTCCACTGGCGCCGGCAAGGCATACAGCTACATCGTGAACCTGTCGGGCGTGTCTACGTTCCTCGTCTGGGGCTCGATCAGCTTCATCCACATCCGCTTTGGGCGTGCATGGACCGCGCAGGGTTACTCCCGCGACGACCTGCCCTTCAAGTCCATGCTGTACCCGTACAACGCGTGGTTCGGGCTCCTCGCAAACATCTTCCTTGCTCTCGTGCAGGGCTGGACCACGCTTTCGCCCTTTGACGCAGGCTCGTTTGTCGACGCATACATCCTCCTTCCTCTCTTCTTCGTCATTTACGTCGGGTACAAGGTCATTTTCAAGACACGCTTTTTGCGTCTCGACGAGATCGACCTCCAGTCCGGTCGTCGCCGTGACGTTGACGACCTTCAGAAGCCTTCTGCCGCTAGCTTTGACTCCCAGACACGTCCGAGTCTGTGGAAGCGCTTCTGGACGAATTTCTAGTGTCTGCGTGTTCGGCATAGCTGAGGCTTTGGAAGCTTCCTGCGGGCGGCTTTCTTTTGTGTATGTTAGCGTTCTGGTATGCCATATATGACGGCAATCTCTGTCATTTCGCTTTGCTCTCCGAGAGCAATACGAAGCTCTACCCCATTCTCTTCGACCCGTTATGCATGTTGGCCATTTCAATGACCTCCATTAAGGGGAACGCTCCAGCTTGCGAGGCACGATGTGAGGCCCTCAGTTCATGATCGAGCGTGAGCAGCAGGCACAGGCACTGACGTGATGAGGTCAGCACATTTTGAGGAGTGCTGAGTGAAATGACGCAGTATGGTGCCGAGAATGAAGTCGGGGATGAAAACGGACGTGCAGCTGTCGTCGAGCTCTGTACGTTCTGTACTGGCATTCCACCGGGAATGCTGGACGCCATCTGTCTTGAGGATCAGGTGGTTCGGGCGTCGACCGTGTTTCACCTCCAGAGCCGATGAATAGCTTGCGCTGAATGGCCAGTTTTCCGTCGGCATGTATCTGCCCGGCAATGGTGGCCGGGTACGGCACATCAGCCAAGACGCGCTCTCACAGACGACGTGGCGGACCAGGATCTTCAACCACGACCTCGCGGCTGCTGGCAGACATCATCAGGAACGAATGCATCGCCTCTCTTTTGTCTACCATCGTGGTCGAAGCCGATCATAGCTTGCTCTACCCTCTCCGTTGGCCAACGTCATCTTCTCGGTTCGTCAAGGAGGCCACATGCACGCAATCTATAATACCATTGCATCAAACGCCCGTGACTATTAGAGGTAATAAGGTTTTGTCCTAGTGTCACGGTGCGGCCTGTACCAATCCAACTTAGACGGCGACGGGGGCGGCGTCGTGCTCAGCCGAGCGCTTCTCGGTCATTGTGACGCTGGCGTCGCGGCGCTGGTTCTCCGACTTGCGGTAGTGGAGGCCGGCCATGACGATGAGAATGAACGAGATGAAGATGAAGAACCAGGCGAACCAAGCGCAGATCACTAAACGTCAGCGGCTGGATGCAATTGAGAACGGCACCACGGCGCGGGGGCCGCAGAAGGCTTGCCGCATTCCTAGGGGTGGACTGGCATGCCAGTCTCGCCGCATGGCGCACATGGCCGTGCGGCGGCGCCCGGGCGCCGCCGGTAACCCCGGAGCCCATCACCCCATGTCACCTGACTCCCGTGGCGTACTCACTGGCGTAGTAGGCGAAGGTGTCACGGTAGCGGAGCGACTTGCCGGTGGCCTTGAGGAGCGTGGCGATGGTGGCGGCGGGGATGCCGGGGGCAGTGACGCTCGCCTGGCGGTTGACGACGATCACGGTCGCGGCGATGGCGACGGCGAGGAGAAGGAGAGTGCAGAAGCCCATGAGGAATTCATTGATGTAGCGGAAGCGGCGAGGCATGCCCTTGCGCTTCTCGATGAAGAGCACGATCTCGGAGATGAACTGTGTGTTAGCAGGCGCTCGTATGCATGTATGTGGGTCATCTGTCGAGGAAGCGCGACAGGTGCTTGCAACAAGCTACCCGCAGCCACACTCGACCCTGGACCCACAGCTCCACTTACAGAAACGATGACGCCGAGGCCAGCGGCGGCGCAGACACATCCGAGGACGGCTAGGACATCGTCGGCGTGGATGACGGCACCCTTGAGCAGCTTGGACTGGTTGTCAGCAATCGCTATCGATAGGGGAGGGATGACCGCGTCCGGCGCCGGGGGCGGCGATCGATCCCCGCGTACCGACTATCTCGCTCCGGCGATCGAGATAGTGGCCGACGCTGTCGATCGTCCCTCCGGGGTCGTGGCCGGGACCCCGCGGGCGCGACGCGGCCGTGCATACTCACTGCAAGTTGGCGGTCGTGGTGCAGGTTTGAGAGGGCTACTGTCAGCGGGGGCCATCGGCGGGCGTGAAGGGTCGCGTGTCTCGGACACCCCTGTGTTGACTTACACTTGCCCGAGAGGCCGACGACGCAAAGAGTGAAGGCAGCCGAGAGGAAGAGGGAGACGAGGCGCGCAGCCAGGAGAGTCTTGAGGTTGACCATGGTTAGTGCAGCGGTGGTGAGGAGAGACGAAGAGATGGGGGGACGATTCACGGCAGTGGCAACAATATAGCTTTCATCGCTGATGGTATGAGGTTGACTAGCGCTCATGGAGGGCGCCACCGCGCCCCATGGGCCGTGGGCCATGGGCCGTGGGCGCGAGGGCCGGTATGCGCGGGCTTGCATTACCCGCTCACAATAAAAGTTTGCCTTTGGTACATGCTGTGAGGCGCTAGATGGAATGGCAGGCGGCATGAGCCGTAGACCGGAAATGGCAGCGCAGCGTGTGGCGCTTGTTTTTGCGTCGCGGCGGGGCGGATGACGAAGGGCCCGCGTTCCTGGCTGACAAGAGAATTCGCAGACTCCTCTTTCCTCCTCTGTCCTCGTGCGGCTCTGGCAGCGTGACTGCCTCGTCTCCACGGCCTCGAACACGTGAAGACGTCTCCCTTCGGGTGAGGCCCGTTTGTCCCGTATAGGCACAATAACAGAGGCCGGCACTCATGCCTCTTGCCCGAAAGGCGTGGGTCTGAGTCACGGCACGGCAGCGAGCGCCGAGTGAAATAGATCCCTGAGATTGATGAAGCACTATTCCGACCACTTGGCCGTGATTGTACTCGGTGTGCTCAGCGTTCTGCAGAAGCGTGTGCATGCGATGTCTATCGTTAGTGCCGGTGCGCGACTTTCTCTCCTCGCCGACCAGCGCACAAGTTCAACAACAGCTAGTCTAAACACTGGAAGCACCGCACAGAGAGCGCGCACGCTCGCCGACCCGAGTCCACTAAATGGCGTAAGAGATCGAGGGAGGCACAAGGTCCAGTGACATGTGAGACCGCCAGGGATATTCAACCAGCCGGGCCATCGCGGCGTTCCAGGGCTCGAGCGCCGAGCGAGGTGGAATGGATGTGCACATGTGCAGCAGAGCAGATGACAGGAGCGGCCGCCGATGACCTCTTACGTCTGCAGAGCGGCGGACTGTCGGTGCTCCACTCCATCCATGCAGATCGTGAGGAGCACTCCCGCAGAGCCCCGAGAGCCCTAGGCTCACGCGACCGGAACTTTACTCCGCATCCGGTGCCAAGCTCCGTACCCCGCAGAGGTCAAAGTATGGCAGAAATCGACACGGCCAACATGCCCGCCTCTGGTTCAGGACTGATCGGCAGCCACGCCACCCAACGTCTCCCTGTCCAAGCGAGTGGACCGAGCATGGACTGATGCCACATGTCGGTGTCGTGTCCAGTTCTCATGTCAGTGACGAGGAGCTCCGTCCGTGCGGGCCACCGGCATCCGGCATGCATGACCGGCACGTCGCCGTGTCGCAGGCATGCACTAGCCAAGTGAGACAGGAGCAGTGAGACGTCTCCCCCAAACTTCGCGTCTGTCTATTCTCGTCTCTTTAGCGCTTGGCGTCTTTTTGCCCGCATTAGCGGACTACCACGTAAACCGCAGACCGCGGTAACGTACATCCGTAGTTTGGAACACGAGGGATCGCGAGGGAGAAGATGCCGACCACACACTGCCGATCTTAGCATTCCACCGCCGGGTCCGAAGATAAGCGTAGCATACGTACTCACGAGGCGTTGTATGCCCGCGTTGATCGCGATGTCTTATCACCTCCAGATGTCCCTCCTCCGCATTCCAGTACCCCAGTGCCCCGTACGCCTGCCCGTATCACCCCGCACGCCGGTAGCACACGTCACCTCCACTGACGGACTGCGGCTGATTGTTAGCCCCACATACGACAGCTACCTGAACCAAAGGAGCGAAACAGCGATAGGCACCCCGCGCGGCCAAGGGCCACCGGATGTCAAACCCCCGGCCTGCATGTTGTCGTATCACCTGCCATCTCCATCTTCGCCGAGAGAAGTCCAGACCCGCCCGACCGTCGTCGGCCCCCCTTACGGCCCCCTACGCCTCGCAGGGCCAGCGCAGAAGCCGCACGACCCCGCTCCTCACCACCGTCCTCGTGGTGTAGTGGTTATCATACTCTCTTAGGGACTGCTATGGGAGTGGCCCCGCGTTCGAATCGCGGCGAGGACCCACGGGCTTCAATGTCCGAGCTGGATGCCTTTTGGGTGCGGTTTTGTTGCAGACAGGAGATAAGATGGTCTGCCAGCTGCCAGACCTTTGAGACACCGTCGGCGCAAGCGATAGTGGTAAAGGTGCGCCGTGCCCCAACGTTTGTGATGAATGTACAATTTGACGACTGAATAGTTTGGATCAGCTCTCCCCATTCTTCGCGACCCGTGGACATTATGACAAGTGACTAATCTATACAGTATGGTCGTACAAAAACCCTGCTTCCTCTTCGCTACCACCCTTACAAGCCCACGCCTGCGCCGTCCGACGCGCCAAACGGCCACTGCCAAGCGTTCCCAGCCGGGAACGCGGTCTCGGATCCGCCGGCGTACAGCACGTCATAGATGTTCTGCCCCTGCTCTCCAGCCCCCTGGTTGGCCGGGTTCATCGGCATGCCGCCGAGCGGGTGGAGATGGCCGAACAGCGACCAGTCGATGGCGCCGTTGGTGCCGGGCACGCCATTCATGGGCCCCGACGGCGTCGACGCCGCGCTCCCGCCAGTGCCGGTGCTGAGTGCCGGGCCAGCCCCGCCCGCCGTAGGAGGCGCCCAGCCGAGCGACTTGAGTTGCTCGGCGAACATGGGGTTCTGAAGCATGGCGGCTATGTCGAAGCCTGCGTTGGGGGTGGGCGCGGGTGGCGGCGCAGGCTTCGGCGGCGCGGGCGCGTAGCTCTCGTCCAGCAGCTTCTGGAGCGTGTTTGCGCTCACGGCTGCGCACTTGAGCGTCTCACCCATCTCGCGCAGCGCCGTGATGCACGTCTGCACGTGCTCGACACATGCTTTGAACTTGCGACTCTGCTTGGACGCGCAGTGGCTCGCGCTCAACAGATGCACGGTGCCCGCGGAGAAGGCCACCTGGCCAAGAGTCACGGGCGAGTAGCGCAGGCCAGGGCAGCGGCGCCACATCTGCAGAATCGTCATGAACTTTGCGGCGGCGCGCTCGCACTTCGCGACTGATCCGTCCGGCCCGGCGTCGAGTGTGGTAGGCGAGCAGTTGGCGAACCACGGGCGGTGCAGGAGTATGAGAATGAAACAGTGGAAGGCGTGCAGACTCAGAATGTGACCGGGAACGACGCGCTCGCTGCGCCCAGCCGTCGGAAGGCGCAGCTCGTCAGGAATCGAGTCAAGCCACTTCTCCAGCAGAACACTGATGTCAGCTTTACTCTATGAGTGGAGTTGTTGACACGTACTCAAGCTCCGATACCACATGTCTAACGTTGCTGGAGCGAATGTTGAAGTTGATCGAGTAGACGGTGCTAAGCACGCGCTCGGCGACAATGCTTAACTTGATCATCCACACAAACGTCGTCGAGCGCCAACCCTTGACGGGCTCGGCGTTGGCGGTCGCAATAGCGTCGGAGAGCTCTATCGCAGCCTGCCCGACCTTGGGATCAAAGGTCTCGGAACGGGGCGTGTGGATGATCGGGTGCCAGATGAGCTCGTCCTCCTCGGCGTCGGGTGTGGGCACGGGAATGTCATGCTGAGCGAGCGGCAGTGCGGCCGAGCGACCAACGTACGTCGACCAGCACTTGTCGAGGATATACGCGCAGTACCACATGTTGTAGCGCGACTGCTTCGTTTCCTCGCTGATCGCGCCGTTCGTCACCCAGTAGTTGCAGTTGGTGCCGAGGCCCAGCGCCTGTACCAGTCGCAACCCGATGCCCGAGTACATGAATCCGAGGTTGTGGCGTGCCACAGACGCGTGATAGCTCCCAAGGAGCAGCACCCCAGAGACTGTCGAGAGCATCGCCGTCTCCGCTTCTTCCTCCAGCAGGTCCTTGGCACGCTTGCTGAACGCAATGCCCAGCTGTTCGCGCACCTCAACAGGAATCTCGAGGAAGGCGACGCCCAGCGCCAAGATCACGTTGTGTAGCAATGGGGAGTAGTGCGCCGTGCGGCGCGCGCGGATGATCGTTCCGTCGACTACAGGCGACGACGCCATATCGCGGCGGAACTTGCGCTCATCCACCCAGAAGCTCTGCGGGTTGAAGTAATCGAAGAAGAGGCGCAGGACCTTCTCGTGCGTCGTGTCGTCGAGCTCCGGGCAGTTGAGCTCGGCAATCATAACCTCACGCGGGCGCAGGAGCGCAGGCCGCTCAGCACCGACCGCGGGCGGCGCACCCATCGGGGACGGGCCGAGAGTTGCGGCGGGCGACGCATCATCGCTTCCCTCAGGCACGTGCTTGAAGAGCGACGTCGGGCCATACTCGAACAGCTCGCCGGTGGTCTCGTCGATCTGCCGTCAGCGAGGGAGGGGTGAGATCGTACCTTCAGCCGGTCCAGACCCGCGGTCTCCGGCGTCGTCTCGTTCTCTGGTGGCTCTGGCTTGGCCTCCCCAGCGCCCGCTTCCAGGCCCGCGTTCTTGAGCATGCCCTCGAGGACACGCACACGTTCCTCGAGCGCGGCAACGTACGCTTTGGGTGTCGAGCGCCGACCATCCGCCTCGGGGTTGTACACGCACTCCTCCTTGTACACCTTGCAAATCGCTGGGGTCAGCGCAGGCTTGCGGAATAGTTGGCCGCGGCTCAGCTTGGCGGCGATAGCTGGGCATGCAGGGCGCACATGTGTCAGATAAGATAGCATGGCACGCATGAATGCACCCCGCACATGCCCACCGACGCGAGCCGGACCGCCACACCCTACTCACCACAAGATGGCTGCGCGCCGTCACATTTCATTTTCCTGCCATCAGCTCATGGGCCATCATGTTGACGCGGGTCGCAAGCGCGCGGATAGCGGGTAATACTTACCTTCTACGACATCCATTGCAAGCTTTTGAGATGTGCGATATGCGTCGGCGAGACTGTTTTGGCGCGTCCTCTTTGGAGCCACTGCGGCGGCCCGGCGTGTCGGACATAGCTGGCGTGGTAGTAGTTGGGTGGATGGCGACGCTGCTATTGTATTGGGAAAGGTGCCGAGGGGGGGTTGGGGGGGGGGGGGGAGTAGGGATCGGGGGTTGTTTGGTCCGTCTTGCAATGTGTTGAGGCGGAATGTGCAGAGTCAAGAAGGAATAGATGAGGGAGTCGATGGCGAGGACGAGGTCGAGGTGAGTCGCAGAGACAATGTTGGAAAGAATGTTGACGAGAGAGGGAGGGACGGAGGAGATCGAGGAGATATCTTGGCGGGAGGAATCCGAGGGATCGTTTGTGGTGGCTGTGGGTGGCGTCACTCTCGGCCGGCGCTTACTAGACGCGGCAACCTCATCCTTCTCTTCCGCCGCGATCCGAAAGAGAAAGATCAAGGACGCCACTGCCGAAGTAGAGTGCAATCAGCAGCAGCATATGATGGCTGGGCAGGGTCTGGCTTGCATCGCTGCGGTCTGGCCGAGTCGTTGCAGCTATCCACGGCTGATGCGAGACATCGATTGGCTTTAAGACATGCCTAGCCCGATGCATACGCGGGCTAAGCGCTATCAGCAGATCTATTTGGATTATCATTAACCAGAGACCTTGCGTGGAGAACCACTGCGCTCTTCTTTGGCATCGATGCATTCTGCGTTGCATGCGTTGCCAGCTTGCCAGAACTCGAGGGTCAAGGAGACTGGAAGCTGCCAGATCCGGGATGCGGATGCGAAACCCTTGTCCCGAAACTCCAAAAGAGAAGGTGTGGACGAGTTAGGAATCGAACCAAAGACCTTGTCAAGATCAAGAGGCCATCAGAGATGACAATGCTAATGACACGCTCTACCAACTGAGCTACACGCCCTTCCTTAATAGGATTAGGCCGGGATACCACAGAACGCCACTAATGAGCTATCATGCATGCACGGCAAGTGATGGGCGTGTGGCGATCCAACAAGCCCTCCGTGAGCCCTTTAGACTCCACAAGAGCTTAAAACAAGCTAAACAGTGACGCCGGGTTGGAATTTTGTGTCTCGCACACCTCCAGTTTGGCGTCTCACAATCCCACGACCTGCCCGCTCGCCTTCGACCACACGATGGGGAACAGCAGGTGATCCATGGGCGCGCCCTCGGGGAGCTCGTCGCTCAATCCCGGGAAATCGGGCGAGGTCTTCCATCTGCGGGGCGCGTGCCGCACATCGTCGCCAATGAAGCGGATAGAGAAGGCGCGGCGCCGCGTCGTTGTCCCGGCCGAAGCATGCAGTGTAAGCATGTGAAAACAAACCATGTCTCCCGGCTCGAGTGCCCACTTGCGGATCGGGAACGCGGTACGATTCCCCTCAATGTCGGGGAGGTCAGCGAGGCTGCCTTCCGGGAACCACTTGGCCTCCTTGTCCATAAACGTCCGCGGCATAAGCCATGGCCCGCGGTGGCTGCCAGCAACGAACTCAAGCGTCGCCTCGGCCGGAACGGGGTCGACGGGGATCCACATCGACACTGTGTCCGCCCCCGCAATGTTGTAGTATGGTTGGTCTTGGTGCCAGGGCGTACGCTGCGTCGTGCCTGGCTCCTTGACGAGTAGGTGGTCGTGGTACAAGCGCACAGTGCGGGCGCGCATCAGCGCCGCGGCAGCGGTCGGCGCCGCCGAGCTCGTGATGAAGTCCCGATAGGCGACATTGGACTGCCAGTTGCAGAAGTCTTCAAAGAACCAGCCAGGGTCGTCCGGCCGCGAGGCGACCTTTGCCCGTTCGCTCGGCGCGGCGAGGTTCGTGTCGATGCCCGCCTTTAGGGTATCTAACTCAGAGGGGGTGAAGAGCCCTTGGATGCATACCGCTCCATCGCGCTGATACGTCTCAACAAGCTCGGGCGTTACGGCGGCCGCGACGCGCTCGCGGATGGACTGGAGGGTGGAGGCGGTTGCGAGGGTGCGGGTCCCAACGGGGGATATTGATGAGAGGTTTGGTGCCCGGAGAGCGCGCGTGAGGAATACGAAGGAGCGCATTGTGTGAGTAGGATAGAAGTGGAAGAGTGTGAGAGTAGGAGGAGGCGAGGGATAATGAAGACGGTGCAACGGGTGCGGAAGTTGGTGGGCAGCTCGGCAAGCTTCGCGGCGAAGCGGGCAAGGGATGTTGCGGCATAACGGATTGCGCTCGGTGTCAGAAGTGAAAGCGCGGAATGAGAGGGCGTCGAGAATAGAATGCGCCAAATGAGCGCGGAAGTGAGTACAGCGTGTGCAGAGCGGAGCGGACCGCGGAACCGTGTCATCGTCAGCGCTGGGTGTCGCGGCCTCTCGGCCGGAGATCCGGAGATCCGGAGAGGCTCTCGCAGTGGGGATGGCCGACCCCGTCGACAAGCTGTGACTCCCTCCTCACATCCTCGTGGGGTTCATTCCCCAACTGCTCCATGCTCCAGTCGACATTTCTTTTCTCCTGTTCACTCCTCCTCATCCGTGCTTTCGATAAAACTCGCTTCCTCATGATCATCCTGTCCACCTTCTTGCAGAAGATACTCGTGTGTTCTCTGCTGGACGGCTCTGTCCCCGTCAATGCTGGTTGCTGGTGCTGCCGCAGAGCCATCGAGGCCTTCCCTCCCTCGGTCCTGTATCCCCTTTCTGGTCGGCCACATCCCCCCCCAGATGGGGAGTGGACACCAACCGCACTTCTGGTTGACAGCCCCGGCCGAGGATCAAGGACTTGGTCTTCGCCTACCATCGACCTATGTTGACCCCGCGTCCTGGGGGTCTAGGCTCATGCCCATCAGTGTAACCTCATACACGCACAGCGAGGGGCGTTGGGGCGTCGGAGACTGTCACTTGCACCACTGCTCTGCTCGTCACTTCCGCCCCACTTCATCTCAGACCATTGTCCATTCATTTACCGACTAATCACATCATCTCACTGATCGCATCTCCTTTCCACCCCGGGTGTAAGCACGCGATGAAGATTCTCACCGGGCACTGGGCCGGGATGGAGGTGGGACTGGGTCTCCTCACTACCCTGCTGACGCCAGGTCACTGTTTGTGGCCCCGACGGCAACCCTCTTCGTGGGCGTGACTTGTCAGGAGGGAGGCTGATGAACCCAGCGGAGTACGATTGCACTTCCTCCTTCAACAGTCCTGCAATGCACAACTACGTCAAGTACATCGAGGTCGTTCCGTTTGACCGCTTTTCTCTACACTTTGCGCGCCCATCTGCTCCAATGGCACTCGGGTACCAGATTTACGCCGATGGGCGGCTGCTCCACAACACAGTCCTTCGGCCTCACAAGCTCAGTTACACCGTTGACGGGTACAACAAAGTCTTGAACGACGACAGTGGGTGGTGCGACCTCATCTTCTGGCCTACCAATGTATGCCACCGCACTGCCCCACGACCTTTCCCACGCTTACGTCAGAACGAGAGTAGCAGCGTGTCGTACACTCGTACGCGCGATTCAGAGCTCGGCACTTTGCATGTAAAGTTCGAGGACGGTCACGCCACACCTCTCAACAAGCGAGAGGTGTGCCCCGCAGAGACACCTACTTTCCAGGGCATGGACCGAATGGTACGTCTGGCACATAGCTGATTGCTAAGAAGTCTGCTGACATCAGGGTCTCCACGCATTCATTGGGTGAGCTGAACTGTACGCAACTAATGGTAGTGGCTCCATCAGTGGACCAGGCAAGGTGTTCGGAAAATGCCGCTTCCTTGCATCCTATACCACCCCTGCCCTCAACATCTGCTTCAAGGTGAGTTGATTGACCGATGTCGAGCCACTCAACCAGTATCGCACACGTCGCGCGTTGGAAGACCTTGGGATTGTTCCAGGTCATGAGGACGTTCCTGTCGCCTTGCACGCCGCCGACGTCCCCGACGTCGAGGTCGAAAAAGATGCGGAGGCAGGAGACACTGTAGACACCACGGGCGTTGCTGCCGGTCCGGCGGCCATGAACGCTGCGGATGTAGCGAACAGTCAGAACGGTGGGCACGCCGAAGGCGATGCGGACGTCGGAGACAATGCGGACGTCGGAGGCGACGCGGACGTCGGAGGCGATGTGGGCCTCACGGACGATCCGAACTCATTGATCGACTCGCTGGAATCCACATGCAGCCGCAGTCCTGGCGTCTCACACTCTGCAGGTCACCACGAAGATTACCCGCCACCGAGAATGGACAACGAAAGTGTGCCCCCCTTGCCCAAGACGCGCAAGCGTAAAGTTATCATGGTATACCTCGAGGAGGAGGGGCAGCCCCCAAAGCTGCTGTCGAAACGCTACGCGTCGCTCTGTGACGAGCACGAGGAATGATAGGTAGGGCGCCACCGGCTGCAGGTGCATTGTTGTGCAGTTGCGATGGGATTACTTTGGAATCGCCTCTTGCAGTGGCCCTTCCTCACAGGCGGCAGGCGATGGTGGGGCCCGAGAGTCCCCGTCTGCTTCGTGATGACTCAAGATAACCGTTTAGAGTGACCCGAAGACTATGTCGCCAGTGCAGCGGTAGAAAAGAGACGCTGATCCTCAATTCCCCTCTTGAGGTTATACTGATGCGCCGACCAGAGCATGGCGGGACGGAGCAGGCGCCTGCGAGCGTACGTGTACAAGACGCTTCCTCCTGGGAAGACTCCTTCGGGTGCAAGTGACAGAGCAGCCTCGGTTGCGCCATCTGTGGCCCGTACAAACATGTACTTGTAGCCACCTCGCCTTCACCTTCCTTCATCCATCTCTCTATCTCTCATTCTCTCATCACCAACTCTGTGTGCAACTTGACCCTCACTTCTCCCGCGCTCTCTGCTCTGCCTTCACGCTCTGCCCCTGCATTCACCAAACCTCGTGCTCTCCCTGCTCAGCCGCATGAAGGTTCCGAAAGGACTGTGGAAAGACGTCGAGGTGAGTCACTGCCCATCCGTGCTGAGGCAAGATCGATGTCTATGGCGCACAGAGTGATGGTGACTTTGCAGAGGAACTTCTTGGCAAGTCTCTCATGTTAGCTGACTAGCTGACGCGGTAGCAGAGTACGACTTCGTCCATGCCGACCCCAAGGACCACCACTACACCGCCCACCTCAGGTGCGATGGCTTGGGCCCCGTAGCCGTTGAAGTCCGCCTGCCTCCGCATTTCAGCAGAACCATGTCACGGGTATCAGGTAGTGCGACCCACGAGAACAGCGCCATTAGCCGGTTCACGCTTGCTCCTGGCCAGTCCAGCGTCATATCGAGATTCAGCGACTACCAGGCGGGCACGATCACAATTCTCCTTGAGCTCGAGTCGCCTGTGAGCGCGATCCTTCCTCGCTCTCCAAGTACTCGAAATGTTTTGAAAGTCTCCTTCAAGGTAAGCTTCTCGCAATCTACAAGACTGATTGCAATAGTACTGCATAGCCAGAAAGTCTATTGAGGCTCGCTACGAGGCACCCCCCCAACCCCTCGCTCGGTCCTTGTCCCCTCGACCTCATTCTCCACTTCAGCCACAGTTGTCAGCGCCTCTGTCTGTACAACTCAGCGGCAACTCTCGTGCAGATCGCCTCTCGTCTGGACCATCTCTCGCCGGCTCCTCTCCTCCCATCATCTATCCTGTCAATAACGCGCCCCTTCTTCTGCATGTGGCTTCGCCCACTCCTTCGCCGCCCGAAACATCATTCTCGTCTACGGCCTCGCTGATAAGGGGACCGTTTGAAAGCGCCACGGCCGGCTCGATTGAGTTCCGCCTCATGGGCTCTCGGGGCTTCGCGAACGGTGAAGGTGATGGTGCATCTCTGGAGCGGCTGGCCGTGGTTCGCCGCGCAAGGGATTTGGCGAACGCAATGCCTCAGAATATCGCGTCGCGCGTATTCAGTCACTGTGAGGTGGTCGGCCAGAAGACGAAGAGGATGCTTCGACGACGTAGGAGTAGCTAATAACACGTGTGTCCCTGCTACATGTATCATGTGATCTTAGCCCTCAAACGCACAGTCCCTGTGCAACGGCGAAGAATGAACCCAATCTGCAATCAGAGCGAGGAGTGATGCTGCAACTAGAAACCGATGGCAAGCATGAGGGCGAGCGCCCAGGGCGAGGCAAAGGCGTACGCATGCGACGGTCGACGGGTGATGGGAGTGGCATCACGGCTTGATGCCCCAAAAGCTGACATATATGAACGCCATCTCCTTCAACCCACGTCCATACTGATCCATCCCAAATCCTTCATCCTTCAATCGTGCACCCTTCATCCTCCCGGACCATCGCGATTTTGTTTCATCTTATCAATTACTTCCACAAGATGAAGATTCTGGAAGGGTTCTGGCGTGGCCTCGAGGTACGCCACGACGAGTCCAGGGCTAATTGCTAGGTCTCGCTCATTACCGCTGAAGGTATTCCCCTACGTACGTGAGGCGATCGACTCTCTTATACCCCATGCACGGTCCCAACCTCTTCTTTAAAATCTAACGTCAGCCGAGTTCCCAGGGTATGGCCCCACCCCTGTGAACGATCTCGTTGTCAGGCATGTCGAGTGCCAAAATGGGAGGCGGTTCAAGATCTATGTCGCCCGACCAATTGGCTTTGAGCATGAAATCAACATCGAAGTCACGATCGATGGACGCGTGGTCGAACGCGTAGCCCTTGTAGCGGAACAAGAGGACTTGTGCATCGCCACGTTCGACGAGAGCAGCCCCCATGGGTTCGTCAAGAAAGCTTTCGCTTTCGCGGCCGAGGTGAGTCTCGTCCAGGCAGACTTACGCCAGCCCTCGGATGGACCGTCGCTTGGTACACGCAAAGTGGACCTTGATCAGTTGGGTTCGATATCGATCACCTTCGAGGCGGGGAGCACACACAATACGGATGAGCATACGTTCTCCATCTGTGAAGACTGCGAAAACAAGGCACTGATCAGCGGCGCCAAGATGAAGAAGGTATATATTGTCGCGGATAATGCTCACTCCAGCTTCTGAGCTCTTTTGTTGTGTAATTCTGATCGATGAGCCATCTGACCGCAGTGGCGAGGAAGTGGGCCCTTCAGAGTCTCTGCCAGTCGTGGACTGGGTTCGCCTCGAGGGAGAGCCGAAGCTGACGGCGGTCTTCATTGTGAGTCATTCGTCCCTGTACTCAACACTCACAGCAGTACCGCACGGCAGAGGCGTTGCGCACACTTGGTCTCAAGCACCCGTTTGACGCTGAGGACACTAAGCCGACTGTCAAAGGTCTGAAGCGCAAGGTTGACGAGTCAAAGGACGTTCAGAAGAAGGTCAAGACTGAGATAGTTGGCGTGAAGCGCGAGGCGACCTCGCCAGATTGCTCCCCGAAAGTTGAGCCATCGACTGAAGACAACCAGGCGGAGCGGGCGGACTAGCTATGCCCACGAGCTCTGTGGTCACGCTTTGTGGCCGTCTTCATTTGCGCTTATCTCTCCACATCTTCAGTGTATGCTGCAAGTTCGATTGGTCATTCTCGTTCTTCTGCTGTATGATACTATAACATGTATGTTTATACTTGACACCTGTCCCCAAAAGCCTGCTGACTGATTGTGCAATCCCGCTAGGGCGGAAGTTTTCGAGCCATCTGCGCTGGACGTGGGTGGCGGCGGCGACACCTGAGCCATGATGCACATCCTCTAAGCTCATTGACTTTCGTCGCAACTGTCAAACTGTACGCCCCGTCGTCAACCTAACGCAGCAGTGCTGGGCACCTCCCTGAGCCTGCGCCACTGCCGGCGGCAAGCGACGCCTCAGCTTCCGTGAGGAACATTCCAATATTTTGTCCAGCTTCTTTGCGCCTCTCAGACTCTTTGCATCCTCAAGCTTCATTCAACTAAGCACTGTGCATGATCTGCGCCCGCCTATCCGTATGCACGTCGACAAACCACATGTCTTGTCGCCGCCCGCCACATGCGATAACAGACGGTGCCTCGCGGATCGCGGAACCAATTCCCTGCCGATCCGCCGATCGCACGGGCAAGCAAGCCCCGTCCCTTCATTCCCTCAGTTCTCAATTCGCCGCCCAACTACTCTTCTCACATCATCATGAACGAGAAATTCACCCCGCCCGCAGGTTACGCCCTCCCTCCCGGCTACGGGCAGCAACCGCAGTACGGTGCGCCTTACGACGCGTCGCAGCAGTACTCCCAGTATCCTCAGCAGCAGCCCCAGCCCTACTACCAGCCCCCGCCGGGCCAGATGGCGCAGTATGCCCCGCCGCAGGGGCAGGGGGGCGGCGCGGCGCAGTCGTACTACCAGTCATATCCCCCACAGCAGCAGCAGCAGCAGTATCAGCAGCAGCAGCCGTATCAGCCGCCTGCCCCGGCGCCTGCGCCCGCGCCTGCGCCGGATCACAGCAATAACAACAACAACAACACCCCACCCAAGCAGCACGGAAAAGTCGGCAAGATCTTCAAGAAGGTACGTTTGCGCGCGCGTGTGAGGGATGCTGACGCCTCCTCCATTCTTTCATATCCCTCCGCCATCCAACGTCACTCCTTTCGCCACTCCACCTCCTCTCCCACAGATCGGCGACGGCATCGTTCGCGGCTTCGGCTGGGGCCTTGGCATGCGCCTTGCGAACGAGCTCGTCAATGCCTGTGAGTCACCGCCCCGGAAGTTCTGACGCCAGGCTGCCGCGCATGCTAAACTGTATCACCTATTTGTAGCGATTCACGAGACGAGGCTTGACTTGGCCGCCTAACGGGCATTCTCGGGGCGGTGTTAGCTGCGGTTCGGACCGGCACAGGCACCGGCACGTGTGCAGGCCGAAAGGAATGCTTTCGTTCGCGATCTGTCGGCAGAACGCGATGCGCGAGTGATCGCGAGTGATCTGGTCACTCGAACTCACTGCGTCTACTCCATCAACTATCAGTATTGTACAAAACCACGCCTAATCCTCGCACCCATGTCCTCCCCGCCCATAGCAACTGACTTCACTTCCTCACCCGGAGATACTCATTGTCCGGCCACTGTATTCTAACAGAGTTCTCGCACGGCCACCCACCACGGCGTTGTCTCGTCTCGCCACTCCTCTCCCCTGGCATATAAGCTACGCCCTGCCCCACGATCTCATGCATCCCAGTTCAACCCTACGCATCACAGTCAACTACCGCCGAGTCCACAACATGGCCCCCAATCCATCCCCCGCACCTCAATTCCCCACCCGCACCCCTCTGGCCCCGCGCCATACACTTTTACCTCGATGCCAGACCAAATCCCAGCCCAAAATCAACCTCAAAACCTCGCCGACCTGCGAATGCCCTGGCTGCCCCACCGCTGACTTCGAAAATCTTTGCTCCGCCTCGTCATACTCGACCTTCTCACTAGACCCTCTCTCCCTCAATGTTTCCGGGCAAGCAGACCATGACACCACCTCCCGCCCAACCTACTCGCAGGCGCTCGCGCAATCGCGTATCGAAGGGGCGTCTCAACGCGCCGCCGCTCTCGCGCTGGAAGCCAGGCGCGCCAAACAATCCCGCGACGAAGCAGAAGCCGCGGCGCGCGCACACCTAGCCTCCCTCGCGGCGGTAGTACGCGCCAAAACAGCGCTCGAAGCGGAGCTGGCCGCGGAGCGAGCGCGGTCGGCGGACGCACGCGCGGCAGCGAGGAGCGTTAGCCGCGCCAGTGGCGCGGAGATTGCGGGCCTGCGCGGCGAAGTCGCGGCTGCTGTGGACACATACGAGGCGGAGCACGCAGCGATGAGTGCCGAGAACGCCGAGATGAGGGCGTTCATTGCGCGGCTGACGACACTTGCTGAGAGGGACCAGGGGAGGTCCCGCGCGCGCCCGTTCAATCTACGGCGTAAACATGCCCTGGAGGATGAGATGTCCCCCTCCGTTACGGATGCGCTATTTGCGCGCGAGCGCGAACGGATGGCGGCCAAACTCAGCATCACCAAGAGCGAACGCGATGCCGCGCGCGCGCGTGTGCGTGCCCTCGAGGAGAGCGAGGGACTGCGCGCGCTCGAGGCTGTCGGCGAGGTCGCGGGCGCGGTGAGGTCTCGCCTCAGTGCGTGTCATGCCTGTCGCCGCGCTGTGCTGGATGCCGTAGCCGAGGGTGAGAGCGAGGTGCGCCGCAAGTACGAGCGGGGTGTGGTCCGCTAAGGCTGAGCGGGGCGAGGTGTCGTTGTGGCTTGATGTATCGCGTTATCTGAAGGACTACTAAAAGTGGCGGCTGTGTGTGTTGGCGTGTGCCTGCTGATCGTTCTACGAATCGCTCGCTCCTCCCACTCCCACCCCTCTTCACTTTCCCACATCACCATATCACCACATTCTCATCTTCACACCACGCCGTCCTCTGTTGCCTCTCCCCACCGCATCCCACTATGGTGACCTTCGCCGCGCCCGAGCCCGCGCACCACCCCGACTCATACACCACGCGCCCCGCTCTCTCCGCCCCGGCCAACTCTATCTTCCTTTCCCGCGCCGGCCCACCCTCGACGCCTGCCGCCGCCGCGCGCGCCCTGCGCGCAGCCACCGAAGAGTACACCTTCGTGCGCCGCGCCAAGCGTCTCGTCCGCGTCCGCGTTCGCCAGCAGACCCAGGGCGAACGCATGGCCGACGGTCGGACCAAGTCCACGTACCGCGCCCTCCTGCGTGGCGGGGCAGAGCTGGTGACACGCATGCGCGCGCTCACCACTCTGGTGCGCAGCGTCGGACGCGGTGAGCGGAAGCGCGTGCGCGGCGAGTAGTTGTCATGCCGAGTTGTATGTAAGTTGAGCGAAAGGAAAGTGTTGTTATGGAACGAGTAGTGAGGGAATGTCAGCACTTGAGACACGTACGGCTGCCGGCAATGACATCGAGCAGGAGCAGCCGAACTCGACTCCGCATGCCACAGCTGGGGCCACGATCTGGCCCCGATGTGTCTCGAGCAGGCCCGCGGGGCAACAGCCGCCAGTCACCTCGCTGCGACGCACAGCGCACCACGAGTAGGACCTATCCGGCCACCAGCACATGCTTTTACGGCTGTGCGTTGACGGCGTTGCGCGGGGCGACATTGGCCACGGAGCACTAGCGACACCTAGCGGCGCAATCGAACAGAAGCAATCAGAAGATCAAGTAGGTCCTACTGTTTACAGTTGTCAGAACGATGACGGGGGCGAGGTGATTGATCAATTCAGCTTCGCCTCGAGCGACCAAACTACCATCGCCGCGAGACGCGTAAGGAGAAATAGGCGCCGAGACCAGGCACCTCGGTACATTCGGCCACCACATGCGGGATTCCATTATCTTGGCGGAGCGACTCGTCGCACATTCCGCACTCCGGTTTGAAGCTGGGCTAACAGGGCAGACAACAATGGCCGTGGTGCGTGCACGATTCAGGCTTTGCGCCGGGCTCCGCTCAATGCTCGGGCGAGATCGCGCTTGGGCTGGGCTCCAAGCGAGCATCCCCGCATGCACAAGCTCGACTTGTGGGAAGATGGCAGGATTTGGTGTTCGGCGGGCCCCGATAGGAGGGCCAGTCCGGATCCTGGTGTGCACGGACCACTGAGGATGAAATAACGAGAAACAGAGGCCGCAGGAAACCAAGGGGGGCCACTGAGCTGACGAGAGTAGCGGTGGCGTCGATATCCCTCCAAGTCAGCTGGGCCCAGGTGTCTCGAACCACGCGGGCTTGGCAGCTTGGCGTCCATGAAGATGATCAAAGGATGAAAGCCAGAATACTCACTGGCAGTCTTCTGCTCACCTAGCAGCTTAATGCTGCATCTTATTCGCCTCGCAATTTGCGTCCTGTATACATGTACCAACATATCATGCTCCGCACACTCCCACTTCTCGCAAGCTCACCGGTTGCTGATCACCCGGTGCGGTCCGAGCATACGTCCGCGCGCACCCCGTGGCGCTCTCTTATGCACTCGGTGTCCGCCTCCCCGCTGCCAAATTCACAAGTCACAGTGCAGCGGCCACGGCCGCTGGCATGTTTGGATCAGGGCAAGGCAACCCACTCGAGGAATTGTTGAGCAACGTAGACCCCACAAGCCCGAGCGGTTGTGCCCATCGGCCCCAGCGTCCCCCGCGTCAGCAAGACCCCATGCACGCTCCCCGAGCTGGGAACCCCGCGAGCCCCGTGGCTCCCGATTCTCCCCAGTCTCTGATCGTGCCACAGCACAGAGCTATAAGAAGGCTGCGGCACCCATTCTCATCCTCGCTGACGCCGGCCCCCGTCCCGCCACAACTTTCCCTATTACCTCTCCCCACTAATATTACACCACTCCGCTTCTTCCCACCCCGCCCCGCTCCACCGCTCCCTGCCATGTCCGAGAAGAAGTCGGATGCCGTCGAGGCCGTTGAGCGGCCCTCGCTCGACGGCGGCGTCAAGGAGGCGCAGGCGGCGCCGTTCGTCGACATCGACGACGGGTTTGACCCCGCCCTCGTCAAGCGCACCATGCGCAAAGTTGACTGGCGCCTCATCCCGATCCTCATTGCCATGTACACCATCTCGCTCATCGACCGCACCAACCTCGCCACGGCGCGCGCTGCCAACAAGGTCAAGATGGACCGCGAGATCGGCACGGGCAGCGGCCAGCGCTACACAATCATCACGCTCACCTTCTTTATTCCGGTGCGCTCTTCTCTTCGATCTCACTCACCCCAGTACATTATCCTTGAAATTCCCTCGCAGATCGGCCTGCGTTACTTCGGTGTGCGCAACTGGCTCTCGGCCGCCGTTCTCCTCTGGGGTGTCATCATGATCTGCATGGGCTTTGCGCCCAACTGGAACACGCTGGCCGGTCTCCGCGCCGTCCTCGGTGTTTTCGAGGCCGCACTCTTCCCGGGTTGCGCATACCTCCTCTCGTGCTGGTACCCGCGCCGGTCGATGGCCAAGCGCAACGTCCTGTTCTACACGTCCTCGGCCGTGCTCGGCAACTTTGCCACGATCATTGGATATGGCTTCTCCCTGATGGATGGCACGCGCGGCCTTTCCGGATGGGCGTGGATCTTCATCTGGTTCGGCATCATGACTGTCGTCGTTGCCATTGTCGCATACCTCACCCTCGTCGACTTCCCCGACCGCGCTACATTCCTCACCGAGGAGGAGCGCAACATCGTTCTCACCCGTATCCAGCGCGACCGCGCCGACTCCGTCCACGACCCCTTGACATGGTCCAAGATCGTCAAGTACTCAAAGGGTAAGCCCGATGCGGCTCGGCAAAAAACTCACCGCAGACTTCAAGCCATGGCTCTTTGCCTGGTTCTTTATGTCGGCCACAGTCTCGTCCTACGCCCTCGCCTACTTCCTCCCCGTCATCCTCGCTCAGCTCGGCTTCGACAACGTCCAGTCCATGGTCCTGAACGTGCCCCCTAATGCCTGGTCCGTCATCCCTGCCCTCATCACCGCCTACATCGCCGACAGATACCGCAACACCCGTGCTGCGGTCATCATGTTCAGCGGCATCTGTCTCATTGTCGGTACCGCCATGTACTCGCAGCTCGGCGCCAAGCAGAAGGTTGCGCGCTATGCCGGTATTTTCCTCGCCGTCCAGGGCGGCAACTGCAATGTGCCCCTCGTGCTGTCGTGGGCCCAGACTTCGATCCGCGCCCAGTCTAAGCGCGCGTTCATGGCCGCTGTCGTCGTCTGCTTCGGCGGTCTTGGTGGTATTCTTGCGTCTGTCGCGTTCAACCAGAACGAGGCGAAGAAGGGCTACCGCTCGGGTGTCATCTTCACCATGGCCATCAACGCCGTCACAGTCGTCGGCGCTGGTTTGCTCCACGTGTGGATGCGCTTCGAGAACCGCCGTGCCGAGAAGAATGGCAAGGTGCTCGAGGAGGATGAGAACTTCCGCTACCAGGGCTAGAGAACAGAAGACCTTGCGGAGAGAGGTGTGTGTACGAGGGGGAGGTTTCTGAAGTGGCTTGTAGTAATGCACCAATTTAATATGAGCGAAGGATGCCCGATGCATCGGGCATTGGGGTGTGAAAGCCGCTTGCCGAGGGCCCAAGCGCACTTTGTGGAGGTTTGTGTCTTCTCATGAGGCCTTGGCGAGCTGGCAGCCAACACGCCTGCGCAGGTGAGCTTGTCAGCGGCGGGCCCATATCGTACCCCATACATACACTCATCAAAGGATTAGCATTATAGCCCTCTGGCTCCAGATATCAGTCATGCGCAACTCCTCCTCGCCCGCCTCTTTCCGCCTCCACACCTCGTACACAATCTGGGGTGAGCTCGTCCCACATCATGACCTACGCTCTCCAACCGGTCGAGCTCGACGAGCCCGCTTGACACCCTGGCGTCAGCTTATCCTGGCCCAAGCGCACTTAGCAAAGTCCATAAGGATCTGGAGACGCTCCTGGTCCTCGCCATCCACGAGGCCCGACACGACGAGCATCGGGTAGTTGAGGTTAACCATGGATCCCGTATGAATCGCGACCTCAGCGAGCAGTTCCATGATGGCGGACGCGCTGCGCTGCACGATGGCGTCGTCCGCGCGGCGCCCAAACGCCACGCGCTGTAAGTGGCAGATGAGCGAATGGCGGATGAGGAGGTCGCCGAACTGCACGCGGATGGGCGCCGGCGACGAGTAGATCGTTGCGAGCGCCGTCGTCTCCAGCTCGTCATACATGGCGTGGCAGGACAACTGGTGCGCGGGGTCGTGCGACGCATGGCCCGGGCGCTGAGCCAGCAGGTGCGCGAGCTGGTGTAAGCAAGGCAGATGGGAGGCGTACTGTACCTTTGCAACGGCGAAGAGCGAGTGCAGACTCATCCCGAAGTCCGACTGGATCACCTGCTGCGCCGACGCGACTTCCTCGATCCACTGCGTTTCGTCAGGACGCTGAGGCTCGAGGAAGTATGGCGCCATACCCAGGCTGAGCGATGCTGCCGTCAGCTTGCCCGGGCGCATGCGCACCGAATGTGTCGTAAAGCCCGAGATACACCAGGTGCTGTTCGTACAGGCTGCTTCCAAACATGACCGCGCGGTTATCTGCGATCATCTTGCGCGGCCCCCCGCATCGATGCGCGTACGTGCGCAGCAACGCATGCGTCTTGGCCCACAGCGGATCACCGCTCCCGCACTGGCGTGAGCTCCCTACCCTTAGCAACTCACATCACGCAGCAGAAGCAACTCGAGAAGAATGAGCATTGTCTCTGGATCGTGGAACCCCTCGCCGCAGTTCACGGCGTGGATAACCTGTGCCGCGTCGTCCGCAAAACGCCGCGAGCGCGCGATCATGATATCGTGCCCCTCCGCGGGCCGGGTGCCTTCGAATGCGCGGGAGACCGCGCCCAGACTCCACGTTACGCTCACGAGCGCGGCAGCGAGCGTCGCATGCGCACTCGTCCCGACTTCCGCCGCACCGCCGGCGGAGATGAACATTTGGGCTTCCCACAACTTGGCAAGGACGCGGTCGCCACGAGCCCGCGCTCCAGGTTTCGTTGGGTGCGCGTTGAGCTGTCGTCAGCGCGTCGACGAGGAGACGGACGAGGCCGGGCGACGACACATATGATATGCCGTCCAGAAAAAGGCCGAACTGGTCCGGCAAGATGGGGCTGGGCGCTGCTACGTCCAGAGGGGGAGCGTTCTGCACTACTGGCCCCGTCCATGCGGCTGCAGTTAGCGTTGGGGGTTCGAGGGAGGCTTACCCCGCAGTAAGGAGGAGCCGGGATTGCGATTTTGGCGTGAGGCGGCGCGGGCCGGCGGTGCGCGGTGAGCTGCTGAAGGCTGTGACTGTCCCGTTACGAGCGCTTTTGGCCGCGCTAGAAGGTCGCGCTCGCGCTGTGCGTCGGCGTTGGTGCGCGGATACACGCAGTTCCGTTCGGGATTCCGCCGACACCTGTTACAGACGGGCTGGAGTGAGCCCGTGGGCAGTCGCCGCTACTATGTGCGTTGCTCCGCGACTCACCTTAGTTTCGTCACATTTCACGCGCTTCATGCGGCACGTGAAGCACCCTGTCCTTGTCCGTGGGCCCTTCTTGCCCAAGTTCACGGGACCTGGAGCTTCGGCTGACGGGACTGACTGCAGGGGCGGCGAGGTCGAGGCGGCGGGCGTGGATCCCCCTCGGGAACTGGTATGAGCTTCTTTGTGCAAGGGTAGCTCAGCCCAAACTGCTCGGAGTCAACGCACTGCATGGGCGTAGAAGAGTGCCCCATTTTCTGGAGCTGCTGCGCGATGAGGTCAGCGAGCCAAGCCACCTGCTGGTGGTCCCATGCCGTGTGCGCACAGCTCGAGCAGGTGAGATGCACATGTACAGCACCTCCCGCGAGCTCGATCTTGTGCGGCGGCGCAGCCCTGGAGGCCATGGTATTGAGGAGAGATGAGAGGTTGCAAGCTGATAATGGAGGAGCCACTGAGGTTAGTGGAGGTGGGTGTGCCTGGCGGGGGTCGTGCGCCCTGATCGCCGTTCAACTGCCGTAGCTGGCTTGCCGAAGCCAACGCCGAGACCGACGCCCGGAAGGAGACGGGGCCGCCCGGGCCGAGGGCTAGCCTCTTCGAACCGATCGTGTGAAGATGACTCCTCCCGAGCATGACATAGTTAAGCAAGTGCAGCCATGTGTTGAATGGCAGCAATGTGCTTCAGTGTCCAATGCGCTTCAAGGCAAATGCAACCATCAATAGCGCTGAACCTTCGTGAGGCTGGCGCCATTGCAGCCTCGTGTTAATGAGCCTCATTCCGATTATGATGCGGAAAACCCTTTTCATATGCCTGCGAAAATGCTACAATGCCATCTCTGCCTAACTACAACAATGCCACTATGCCGAAACAGCTGAAGGCTGCGGCGCATCCTGGACTTTGTCGTAGAACAGGTCGTCGAGCTGGGGCACAATAGAGCGGTCGTGTCCGAGGGTGAGCAGTGGGTGTTCCCAGTTGACGTAGCCGAGATATGGCAGCGACATGTCCCAGCCCGCGAGGCGCTGGGCCTCGATTGGGAGCCGCTTGACTGCCTCAATCGGAAGCTGGAGGTACTGGTTCTCCTCCTGCTTGAGGTATCCGCACGAGAAGCCGCAGAGCGCCATGCAGCGGACCGAGTTGGGCGCGCCGACCTCCATCGAGTTTGCGCCACCGCCGTGGTACACCGAGCAGAGGATGACGACACAGTCTCCGGGCTCGGCCGCGACGTGGATTGCGTCCTCGTATGTTGGGGCGGGCAGGTCGTCAGAGCGGATGTGGGAGCCGGGAACGATGAGGGTGCCACCGTTCTCGGGAGTGACCTTTGTGAGGGCAGCGAGAGCGAGGATGCTCTTCTCCTGGCGCGGGTCCCACACGTCCGAGCCCTTGATCCTGTCATGGTAAATTGCGTCGTCGCGGTGCAGCTCCTGCGCCTTGCCACCGGGGTTGACCTCGAGGAGGGCGGTAACGTTGAGTTGAGGCTTGCATGTCGACCAGTGGCGTTCGGGCGACGACATGGTCGTCTTGTCGCGACGGGTGAGGGCAAAGTCGGCGAGCCCGTTTAGGACGGGGTTGAGGAGCATGGAGTGCACGTACTGGTCCGACTTGGCGAGGAGGCCGGGCACCTTCTTGGAGGTGTTGGGGAAGAACGACCCGTCCCACTGCTCCTTGTTGCCGGACGGACCGAGAGCGTCCAGGTGCGGCTTGAAGTCCTTGTTCATCTGGTCGACCTCCTCCTTGCTGAGAAGACCCTTGAGGACGACGGCGCCCATCTTGGCGATGAGGGCGTTGATCTCGGCCTGCGGCGCCTTGGCGTCGATGCAGAGATCCTCAAGCTCGTAGGGGTGGCAGCGGGCCATGTTGTTTGCTGAGCTTCTGGAGTACGATTGGAGAGCAGACGCTTAAGAGCGAGTAGTGAAGTTGAGGCGGACTTGGGAATGATGTAGTTGCCAGTGCGCTGACAGACCGTCTATATACTACCAACATAAGCTGACGCGGTGGGGAGGAGCGCGGGTAATCTCAACATGGAAGTTGATCCTCGTGTATGGTCTTCTCGAGAGTGGGCCATTGGCTGCGGCAGGAGGGACCCCGGATACCATGGGCATGGATGGAAGATGGAGACGACAACGTCAATAGCATGTGGGCTCTCTGCTCTCGCCGAACGGAAGCAACAGCTTTGATTAGACGAGCTTCTTGGCGGGGAGACGAGTTTGACGAGGGCGGGGGAGCGGCAACCCCACACGAGATAAAGGCACGATTGCAGGTCATCGGCCCGAGATTGAGTTCGACGTAAGGTTCTATGCCACATGTGAGCAACGCCTCAACGCTTGTCAGATTGCATTATGTATATCACTTGCACTGGAGCGACCAAACACAATGCTGCGTCCAGAGTGCGCAAGTCGACCGTACCTCTGTTGCTACGCGACATGTATTATTAGCCACTTTCTGCTGCTGAAGCTGAGGGAGTCGTCAGCGGCAATTTCCACCCATGTCACTCCAGCCGGAGCTGGAACGGGCCCTCGCCTAGCCCGCCTACGCAGCACACAGAACCAAAGTCAAGTGACTATCACTAACAATTCCCTTCCGTATCAGGCTATCTGGAGATATGCAGACGAGGTGGGCAGACGGGCAGGGCCTTGGAGACGAGCTTGACGAGCAAAAACACCGCGACCTCGAGATATCGTGGAATGCGGGGGGAGGAATGGAAGAGCCGAACACGTACTTGCGTTCATCCGATTATCCACATCGTCAAGCTCGTCTACTGGTTCAATCCGCGGAGCGCTCATTGTCACATGCGCGCCCCCATGGGGACGTGGCTATATCAGGTGCTAGATTGCTTGCGCTTGAAAGCGATCCGACGGACGGCCAGAGAGGCTGCCGTGAGTGGCGTGGATGGCGTCGTCCTGTGGCTTACCCGTATCGGTAGCCCGGCCATACTGCCGTAACCCTTGTGGATGCATTGCTGCGATCGCGCACAAGCCGGTATCGCGTCTGAGGCGACCGCAGGCGATTGGTGTCGATGCCCGCCCCAGTGCGTTGAATCAGAGGCAACGCCACTCGCCACAACTTATAGTCCGCCGAGGAACAGTGTGGCACTCCCCACCTCATCGCCATGACCGTAGAACATAGCAAGGAGATCGCGACGCCAGCACACAGCGAGCATTCAAAGGAGGGTGGCAACATCACGGTCGTCGAGCGCGAGGCCGACCTCGACGGCGATGAAGGCCTCCACGAGCTCGGGTACAAGGCTGAGCTGCACCGTGTGCGAGGCTTCAGAGAGATCTTCTCCATGTCGCTCACTTGTGAGTCGCTGGTTGTCACCGCTAACTTGAGGCATGGCGGTCCCTTACGGGTTCGTGGCACTGACCCCTTCTCCTATATTGGGCATGCTGACGCCAGTTATGGCACAGCGCTCTACGTCGGCATCATTGGCGGCGGGCCGCTCACTCTCATCTGGGGTGCCGCCGTCGTAACAGTGCTCCAGTGGGCCGTTGCATTCTCGCTCGGCGAGCTTGCTTCACGCTGGCCAACCTCAGCCGGTGCTTACTACTGGACGTTCCAGTTGGCGCCGAAGCGATTCCGAACCGTGCTGTCGTACATCAACGGCTGGATGGTGCGTTGTCTTCTGACGGCGCTGATATCAGCTCCTCACCGCGCTCCTTCTGACCACAACCTCCGTCGCCTTCGGTATGAGTCAGCACATCATCGGCACCATCAATATCACTAAGCCCGAGTGGACCCCAGACCGCTGGGTTTACATTCTCGTGGCCTATGCGCTCATCGCTGCCGCCTCGGTGCCGCTTATGATGGCGAGTTCGTTCCGCCACACTTCTGACTCCAGCCACCACGTATTCTCACCATCCTTGAACAGACCAACGTGGTCATGATTTGGGTATACAAGATCGCTCACATCATTGTACTCTCGGTGCGGGCCAAGGCCGGCCGCCGCTCGGCCAAGTATGCCTTCACGCAGTACGACCCAAGCTTCTCCGGGTGGGGTCAAGTGTGGACGTTCTTCATCGGGTTTCTCCCTGCTGCCTACGTGAGCATTGAAAGGCTAAGCGGTCCGGTCTGACGCCAGGCAAACGCTGCGCCAGGTTTCGTCCTTGCTATGACGGAGGAGACTCACAGGCCAGAGATCAACGTCCCTCGCGCCATGTCGTACACTATGCTCCCAGCCTCTCTCGTGATGGCATGGGCCTTCCTCCTTCCACTGACATTCACCATGCCGTCAAGCGAGGAGCTTCTCGAAGCCCGTGGGTCCTAGGCACTCTTGAGTTAACTAACATCAGCCGGCGGTATCATCCTCCCGTACGCGTACAAACTTATCGTCGGCAACGACACAGGCGCCATCCTCCTCATGTTTGGCATGCTCTACATGGGCTTCAACTGCCTGGTGGGCATCAACTGCACAGCCTCGCGCCAGCTCTGGTCCTTCTCGCGCGACCACGCAGTTCCGGGCTCCAAGATCTGGTCGCGCGTCAACAAGAGCGGCAACGTGCCCTATGCCATCGCGCTTTGCCTCGTCATTCAATGCCTCCTGTGTCTTATCGACCTCGGCAGCAGCGTCGCCTTCAACTCATTCGTCAGCACGGCGGTCAACGCCTTCGCCGCGTCCTACATGCTTCCTGTGCTGCTCAGTGTGCTCGAAAAGCGACGCAGCATCGCATCGGCGCCCTTTACACGCCACACTGTTGGATGGATCTGCAACATCGTCGTGCTTGTGTGGGTGCCACTTGCTCTCGTCATCTTCAGCATGCCCGTCGCGCTGCCAGTCACGCCCGAGAGCATGAACTACGCCAGTGTCGTGTTCGGTGGCTTCATCACCATCGCTGCGGTTTGGTACCTCGTTTACGCGCGACGCGTCTACGAAGGGCCGCCCGAGAGTATGGGTCTGTAGGAAGGGGGTTGTCAGTTGTAAAGGGTACTAGGCTTAGATTGGAACAGCGCAGTATGCACAGGATATTGTGATCTGAGCTCACGTCTGCGTGATGACCCCAGCGAACCTATAAACCTCGAGTGTACGTGAAGTGCACTTGACCAAAGAGATGGTTCCAGTGCCTTTTGCTCCGACACCGGCACCGGACAATGCATTCCACCTCGGCTACCGGACCAACGGAAACGACATCTCGGTGCGCGCTCGGTCTGTTCACAAGTGGCGTGAGAACTGAACGGCAACTGAACGTCATCCACCCTCTCACGCTCACCTGCCTGCGATGCAAAACCGTCTGTGGTGCCAGCAGCTTGAGAATACAGACACAGCGTTGCCATGACGTACCTTGGGCGGTGCTGCGTGTGGGAAGGGGCGCTGATGTGCGGATACATCGAGATTTCTCGGACCCCCGCGCGCCATATAAATGGAATGATCTGGCCCTCGGACCACTACACTTACCCACCAGACTAACCTAGCCGACCATGGCCAAGCAGAGTGAGTCGGACACCGAATACCCCTCACGCAGTCACGACGACGTTCGACTCCAAGGCGTGGGACATGAACCCGGCGCACCTCGGCATCGCGTTCGAGCACGACCACGCCATCACAACACTTACATTCCGCGGCGATATGGACGGCATTGGCACCGGCTCGTACGTCGTGACCTACCTGCCAGGACACGGCGGCAAGCGCGAGCACTTCTCTTACTGTGAGGTTGTAGCATGCGCGTCTGACGACAGCCGGCCAGATCCTGTTTGAGGGCAAGATCCTAGGCAAGGACGGCACGATCATCATTCGCGAGAACGGCACCTCTGTCGGCGACAAGTTCCACTCGGAGTGGATCTTTGACACCGTCTCCGGCGCAGGCGATCTGCAGGGCCTCGCGGGCGAGGGCGAGTACGACGCCAAGCCCGGCCCCACCAAGAACAATCAGGAGATAAAGCTCACTGTCTCATTCCCCTAAGTCGCTGTAAGCCAAGGAATATGAGATGCAGAGTGTTCAGAAGTGCTGCGATGTGTGCGCGAAGGTGTGGGTGTTCAGCGACTGATCACTCGACCGCGCGAGCAAAGTCAGCTCGGCAGACTATACATGGGTTGGTAGTCCAGATGGTAACTGATACAACAGGCTCTCTAGCCCACTCTCTTTCTACTCGAGACGCTCGTCAAACACGAGGTCGACGTCGGCCTCGTCCTCCCCCCGCCACACCTTCGATGCCTCATTGCAACGCGCGACAGTGTCCCGCACGTCAGTCACCATGCTAGCCGGGCCGCTAACGAAAACCTTGGACGGGCCTGCGACGCGCTTGAGGAAGTCGCGGACCGCGGCACCCGTGTCCGGACGGCCGGAAATCACCGCGATAGGCTTTTCATCTTCGCCGGGCGTCTCGAGCGCGGCCTCGGCAGACGCGTCGTCGCGCGTGTGGTGAACAATAACCGAGATGTGCGAGGCGCGGAGGCGCGCAAGCTCGGGGGCGATCCACTCCACGTCGCGCGCGGCACGGACGGACCACACGAGCTGAATATGGGCGGCGGGCGGGTGCTGCGCGAGGAGAAGCAAAATGGGGAGGACAAAGGTGATTCCCGTCCCGCCGGCGATGCAGAGGACGTTGGTGGTCGGCGCGAGCGCGCGTGTGATATCGCCACCATAAGGCCCGGTGAGGATGACGGGGGTCGACTCGCCGGCGAAAGCCGTCAGCTTGGCCGTCTCGCCGCGTTTGGCGCGGATCAGGTAGGCGTGGCTCTCGCCGGGAAGCGAAAGAGGCGTGAACGGGTGAGACTGCCAGATGCTGCCCGCCGGGAAAGTTAGGTAGAAGTGTTGGCCGATGGCGTGTGTCAGGTCCTCGGGCACGTCGACGTCAAGGCGGACGACATCCGTGCCGAAGTGCGACACGCGTGCCGGAAAGCTCGTGAAGGCGCCATGCCCGCCACCAAGAATGCGGTAGTGGATGAGGCCGGTGCGGAGGAGGCGCACGCCTCGGTCGAGGCCCCAGAGGACTAGGGCTGGGATCATGAAGCACTTGAGCTGGGACCAGTGTGCCCAGCAAGCGCCGATGTAGATCATGGCGAGCACCCAGTGGGCCTTGCGGAAGAATTCGTAGCCGAAGGCGCGGCGCGCCCAGGGCGTTGAGAGGACCCAGAGGAGGCAGAGGAGAATGAAAGCAACGCAGCCCCAGACCATGTACGTCTGGACGATCCACTCGCGCGCGACCTTGGGCTGCGGCTGGTACAGCTTGACCTCGACGACGGTCCAGCCGATGGTGTGGACGACGCTCTGGAGCATGATGATGTGCCCGACCCAGCGGTGCAGGAAGTTGAAGTGGTGGTAGGGGATGCCTGTCGCAGCGGAGAGGATGCTCTCGCGCGACGCGAGCAGGATGGACACGGGCGTGAGGGCGTACGCGAAGATGCCGACTCGGTCTGCGAACGGCCCAAGTGTGCTCCGCGTGTTGTAAACGCCGGGCATGTTTTTGACTGGCGTGATCCATTTCTGGTACGTCATGCCCACGAAGGAGAAGACGGCGAGGTAGGCGGTGAGCGCTGCGAGGAGGAGCAGCTGGAGGCGCGTCGTGTGTCCGAAGAGCCAGGTCAAAGGCGCGTCACGCAGCGTGTACCGCCGCACCAGTGTTCCCACGGCGGCCTGGAAGCGTGGGAGTGCGCTCCGGCTTCGTCCCAGGCCGAAGCCGAAGGACGCCCACGCCGCCCACAGAAGCACGATGCCGCCCAGCGCGGCGTACATGATCCCGGCGTAGAGAATGCCGCGGTCATGAGACGCGTATACCAGATCAAGGTATGCGCAAGACCCCGGGTCGTTCGTGCACGGCTTCACGCGCTCGACGTAGCCCCAGTGCGGCTCGAGGCTCTCGGCCGTGTCGTAGTCTTGTATGTGTCGTGGGATCATGCTGATGTCAGCCGATGATGAAGGTAGATCACACCTTGTACACTACCCGACGATGCAATGGATCAAGAGATGGACAACACTAAACCCCAGCCGCATCAATGCATACATGTAGCGTACAGCTGAGCTGTCCGTTGTCAGCAGCATCCGGGACAACTCCTGATGACGGTTGAACGTCGCAAGGCGCAGCATGTGCCACACCCTGCCGAGCCCTGCAGAATCCATGCATACGGCCAATAAATTTACGGCTGTTCCAGATGCCTCACCGACTTGAGGCATGATCGAGCAGGCACAGCCAGTCAGCGTCCTCCATTTCTGTATGCCTCACCTTGTTGCGGCCAAAAGAGTGGCGCGGCGTGGTTGGCCACCGCCATTCTGAAGCACTTGTTCAGGGTCTGGATATTCTCGGTGATTACCGAACGACGGAAGATCGCCAGTTCCGAGTCCACGAGTCCAGATCAGCCTGAGACGACGTGAGCGCCACGGTTGTCCAGCTTGACTGGGAGGTTGCGAGATTGTCGTGGACAGCCGACACTTCCAAATGTACATTCCTCCACGACAAGCCATCCGGATCACGACGCTATGAACCACGGCAGCAGCGGCGCAGCGAGCAACGCGACCTCGTGCGAGGTGTCGGTGAGCAACCTGTCCGCGCTCATGCTGACATCAGATGCTCTGGAACTGGAACACTGTCGACACCTGCGTCCTCGCAAGCGGATGGCACATCACAGGCCGTGGCCTCTTCGCTGTGACGTGCATCGGCGTGGCCGCCATGGCGATGCTGCGCGAGTGCGTGCTTCACCTCTGCGTGCGCTACGACCATCTCGTCAAGCGGCAGCTGTCGCGGCGGTACGCCGCAGGCCGCGTTGCGCCGTGGGCGCCGGCGCGCGCCACGCCGCTGCAGCAGCTCCTCCGCGCCGTCCTGCATGTGGGAAGCACGGCGCTCGGCTTCCTCCTCATGCTCATCCTCATGAGCTTCAATGGGTACATTTTCGTGAGCGTGCTCCTCGGGCATGGGATGGGCAAGTACTTCTGCGACTGGGTCACGATCCACAAGTGAGTGACTGGGCGCAATGTCGCTGATGCCAGGGATCCGCGATGGGAGCTGCCGCCACCGGCGACGAGCGAGGCGCGGGCTGAGCAGTGGAAGGAAAAACCTTCTGAGTGCTCTACGGCATCCACACCAACAGAGCAGAAGCAGGCGTGTGTATAGGTCATGTATTTTGTTGTCTGCGCGCAGCTGCGAAAGTGATTGCCCAAGGGGGACCCGGGGCAGCAAAACGCCAAGTTTCCTGCAGATGATCATGACAAAAGTCTCCGCAGCACACCGTCGTCCCATGATTTCCTGGGAGCAGCCAACAGGGACGAGGAGGGGGAGGTTGCGGAGGTGGTCATCCTGTACGAACAGTATGACACGGGTAGGGCCCGTCCGCGAGCCCCCGGCGGGTCAACACGGTAGGTCAGCAACGATGCACTTGTAGTGTTTCCTGCTCTAAAGGTCAGACACTCGCGGGCCGAATCGAACAGGTACTTCGTTGACGGCTGAGCTGAGTCATATGAGCACAGACTGTGGCGGGCATGCCACATCGGCGCGCGCCATGGCGATCGGTGCTCATCCTGCGGTGCCACATGCGCATCGCGTGAACTGGCTGCCCCGGCTCTCCCGTTCAATACCCTTGCCATGCTATGCATTATGGTGATACAGTTTGTGTGTATGTGAGACTGTTATACTTGGTACACGTAGACGAATGTGTGGATTTTTCGGGCCCCCTCTAGTCTCTGCTAGACCAGGTCTTCAGGTGCAGGAGACGGCGCTTCGGGCGTACCCCGCCACTTGTGATAATGGTGGGAGGTCACCTCAAGCATGCGCGGCCCGATAGACAGGACGGACGCAAGCAGGAATGTTGCGGCACAAAAGATGGCGGCGTACGTAAACTTGCTATTGTTGGCGGCGATGAGTGCGCCGCAGATGGGCGGGCCGGCGATCATAGTCGGGCCGCAGACGCTCCATGCGATGCCGATGCGCATGCCGACCTCCTCAACCGGGGAGATGGTGGCTATGACAGCAGACACGAGGGTGAGCCACGCGCCGGAGATCCAGCCGTAGAGGATGTATCCGACGATAAGGGCGCCTTCTGGGATGGGGCACGGGACGTAGAAAGCGAGCAGGACGATGACGGTCGCGAACGACGTCGTGCCAAACACGTTCCACACGCCCCACTTGTCCGCCATCATGCCGCTGAGCGTGCGGCCGAGGAACGAGCCAGCGCTCATGATCGCGATCGCGTAGTCGTACACGGGCGTGCTGACGCGATTTGCGGTCGCGATAATCGGCGCGTTGAAGAGCGGGCTCATCCAGTTGAACATGTAGAGCGCGCATCCTATGGCGAAAAACGTGAAGCGCGCGTCGGTCCAGGGGTGAGCGAGGCGGCGCCACGGCACAGGCCGCCGCTTCGGCAGGCGGCTCTTGACGAGCACCCACGCCGGCGCCATCAGCACGGCGCTCAGGCCGGCGATAATGAGCAGCGAGTCGCGGAAGTTCAGGAGCTGCAGGAGGTGCTTGAGCATGATGGGGAAGATGATGGAGCCGAGCCCACTGCCGCCGACAATGACGCCGATGGCGGCGCCGCGCTTGGTCGAGAACCAGTGCCCGCCGATAGCGGTGACGGTCGGCCAGATGATACCGCTCGCAAAGCCGAAAAGGAAGTGCGCGAGGAAGAACTGGTAGAAGTGAGAGCAGAAGGCCATGGCGACGACTGCAGCGACAGCTAACGTAGTGCCCACGCGCACGAGAGGCCGTGCACCGTACGCGTCGAAGACGCGACCCCAGATCACGGATGGGAAGAAGACGAGACAGCTCTGCACGCTCCCGATCCACGCCACCGTCGACTTGGAGTATCCCGCCAGCTGGTTCGCGAGGTAGAACTCTTGCAGCTGCCCGAAGGAACAGACTGGCGCGCGTCAGCAGGCGCGGTGTGGGGCCGAGGCGGAGTGGGAGGAAGGGTACTCACCAAAGCCCATGAGGCAGAACGTAACCCAGCCGCCCGATATAGCGCAGAGCCATGCCTCGCGGCCGCCATTTGGCGGCGGGCCGACGTCGGAGCTCGGTGTGACGGGCTCGGGGTCAGTGAATGCAAGCGTCTTGGCGTCCGCGAGCGAGAGCGTGGGCTGCGTGCTGTCGTCGTCGTCGTGCTTCTCTGGATATGGGTCGGGCATGTGCAGTGTCGCGGACGAGTCTTTCAGCATCGCGAAGATGCTGGTGGGGAGAGAGGAGCATGCCCGAGTCAGGCCAGCTAGTTAAACATCTGGTCATGCGCGGGATACTGGCATGGTACCTAGTGGGCGGGCGGAGAGGGGCGATTGCCGGAGAAGAGCGATGCCGAGTTGCCGACTGAATGTCAGGCGCATCAGGAGTCTGGTCAGTCCAGTTGCCCGCATCCGGAGCTAGCCTGCTAGCGTGGCGGGATGGCGGTTGCTGGTGCGCGTCTCCGCTATCAGGGAGAGTTTAGAGCGTTCACGGTAACGCAGAAGAGCAGAGGGAGAGTGAGGAATGAGACGAGACAGAGTGGGGCTTCCAGGCGGAAAGGCGGGGCAGTTTGTCAGCCTTGCCCGAGTAGCCGTCCTGGAAGCCGGTCAAGATGCCATGTTCTGCGATCCAGACGGAGCTTGGACAATATGTCGAGTCGCTCAGATGACTCCGAGCGCTGTATAATTCGCCAGAATGCGTGCACAGATTAGCGAAGTGCTCGCGTTGTCACTGCATGCCAAGGTGTTGGCCGCATAGCCATAGCCGCATGGGCCCCGGCGGGCCACCGGAACTTCCCAGGTTCCTCTTGTGGAGCGGAAATTCCGGTCTGACATCAGCGACTCGGCGATCGGGGAGTAGAACGAGTCACCTGCGCCTCAACGCGCGCCAACGCGTCCAACAGAGAGGGCCGGCTCGATACGTGACAGTTGACAGAGGTCATGTCCGCACTGTGCCCGGTGTCCGAGCACGTGCAGCGTGATCTTGCCGGCAGGCTACAGGCGGCGAGGAGGCTTCAGCCCATTCCTCCGCCTCACCCCTCAGTCAATGTGCATGCATGTGCGCCTGATCCACCTTGCCTCCAGAATCATGATCGTCCTTGACCCGGAAACACATACACTCCTCTCCCACCCTCGTGCGTTGCCTAGACGCGGTGTCTGCGGACAAGCAGTGGCATTTGACCTCCGGGCTCGCCCTTCACCTGCGGCTGTGTCGCGAGGCTGGAAAAATGCTGGATGTGCGGCCTGGAGGGGAGGAGTTCAAACTCGAACGCACGCAGGAGCGCATGCAGTACGACCTTGATCTCGATAATCGCCAGCCGGTAGCCGATACACGCGTGCGGCCCTGAGATGAACGACGACACGCTGCCGTCAGCTTCGCCTTCCATGTACTCACTTTCCCCACACCCCCGGCACCTGCATCCGTGGTAGAGCCGGGTCAGCGTGCCGCGCAGGGTTGAACTCCTCGGCGTCGTCGCCCCAGATCTCCTTCAGCCGGTTGAGGCACACCATCGAGATGAAGAAGTACGAGCCCTTGCTGACAGGGAGGGCGTCGATTGTGCGGCCGTCGCGCAGGGGAATGGGCTTGGCGAGGGGGAGCACCATGTCTTTCGTCGTTGCGCGGCACGTGCAGCTAGCGGGCGGGTGCAGACGGAGGGTCTCGCGGATTACGGCGTCGAGGAGGGGGAACGCGTTGAGCGCCTCAAAGGAGGGGCGGGCGTGGCCCGCGAGCACCTCGGCGCGCAGCTTCTCCTGCCACTCGGAGAGTTTGGCGAGCTCGAAGAGGATAAAGCTGATTGTCGCGGCGGTCGTTGTGCTCCCCGCGAAAAGCTGGATTAGCTGTAACCGCGGGAGGGCTCACTAGAGACGCCATCTGAGCGCGCACTTCGTCGTGCGACATCGCCGCGTCTGATTTGGTGGCGCTCGCGCTCTTGACGAGAAGGGAGAGGAGGTCCTTGGCACCGGGGTCGTATCCGACCTCCTTGCGCCGCGCGAAAAGTGTCTTCATCAGCGCCGCCTACAGCCCACTTACATCCGAGAGCCGCTCCATCTGCCCGCGCACTTCGCCGATCACGCGCCGGCTCTGTGTCGGCTGGAGTCAGCTTAACCCACACTCAGTGAGCGCACGATCTTGTCCAGCACAGGCATGATATTCTGCGCCTCGGTGAGGAGCACCATGCCGTTCGCGGCGTCGACGAGACGGTTAAACCTATTCGCTAGAAGCGCGGGGCTGTCGTCCTCCGGCGAGAGCGAGTTGAAGTCGTGCTCGAACCCCGCGATGCCGATGATGTCCGTGGTGAGGTTGCCGGCGAACTTGAACACGTCAATCTTGCGTGCGCCCGGCACGCGGTCCTCTGGGGCGGGCGCGCGCGCCGCATAGCTCTCGAGCGCCTCCTCGTCAATCAGGCGCTCGAAGAGCGCAACCATCTCCCCCGCCTTCTCCAGCATGGCGGGCATCATCTCCTTGATAGCCCCGGCGCTAAACGCGGGATTTAGCGCGCGGCGCATGCGCCGATGCTTCTCGCCCTCGTTGACCACGAGGCTGTCCGCGCCCATAATGTGTCCCAGGATAGTGCGCAGATCGCGCGGGCGCTCAAACTCGTCGGGGTGGGCGAAAATGTACCCCACGGCAGCCGGGTCGAACGTGTAGATCCGCTTCTGCGCGAACAGGCTTTCGTACACCCCCGTCCAGCCCCACTGGAACCAGTCGGGGTGGATGAGCGTCTCGCGGTGGTCGGCGAGCTGCGCCATGTTGCCGAGCAGCCAGCCGAAGCGCGGGCGGGCGGGGCCGGGGAGCGCGCGGACTTCGGGCGTGTTGCGCGGCGAGTGGGGCGGTTTGAGCAGTCGTGAGATCAGCCATAAGGCGAGCGTGAGGGCTAGCGGCGCCCACCAGCTCGCGAGGGGGATTGAGGCCCACCCGCCTGAGAAGGGGAGGAGGGGGACACGGAGCGTCGTGTTGGCCATGGTGAGTGTGGAGTGGAAACAGTGCTCGTGGATCCGAGATTGTAATGAGCTCTGCGCTGGGCAGCGGGTGGAGGTCCAGCGATCGAGCGAAGACGTCAGTGTGGCACGAGATTCGTCAGGCACCCCGTTTCGGCGGCGGCGACTGATTTATCTGATACGCCGTTGGCTCGGAGCCGGCGGTGTCGTTATCGCCTCCGCTATCTGTTCGGGGGGTTTCACGGCAACATGTCATATTACATAGACTCTGGTGGTATCTCGCGCAGCCTCGTGCATTTCCAGAGCATTAGTCGTCGTCTCTATGAATCGAACTCAACTAGTGCACCTGGTGCTTTCACACAAGGGCAGCTGGCTCAAATCACTGCGGTGGCGGCAACTTCACCTCCCCCCTCGCGAGCCGCGAGCCGCTTCAAGTCGGCATTCTCTACCGCCCCCTCGGCGTTCCGCAGCTCCCACCCCTCGCCAAGCGCGAGGCGGAGACAGGCCTCCGCAAGCTCGGAAGCATGTATCGTCACGCTAGGCCACACATACGACAGCGCGTCGAGTATGACGCGGTTGTACCAGATAAGCTCGGGGCGGCGCTGGCGTAAGCGTCTCTCCTTCCCAGCCTTCACCGCCACCTGTCCCATGCACTCACCTTCTGGGTCGGAAGTATCCCGCCGGGCCGCACAAACACGGCCTCGATGCCCAACGCACGCAGCCCCGCCTCCGTCTCCCCCTTGACGCGGACGTACGCGTTCGCAGCCCACCCCGGGTCCTGGCTCACGCCCATGCTCGTGATATACACGAATCGGGAGCGGCCAAGCGCCCGGGCACCCTCGAGCGTCCAATCGCGCGTGATGCTGGAGTCAGACTCTTTCCCTCCCTCCCTCCCTCCCTTCGCCCTCTCCCACTTACGCACCGCGCATATTCCTCCATGTCCACTTGCGTCCGCATCGCGCCCAGCGCCCACACGACGGCATCGCAATCCGCGACGCGCGCAACGAGCGCGGGCGAGAGCGCGTCAAAGCTCCCCCACTCGGCGGAGGGGAGGGTGAGTGCCGTCAGCTTGGCGTGGGGCGGCGGCGCGCGGCGCCCGAGGATCGTGACGTGGGCGATGCGGGGGGAGGCGAGAGCGGCGGCGAGGATCGCCGAGCCCGCTGGTGTCAGTGGTGGGGGGGTAGGAGGAGGCGTACCTGTCCCGGTTGCGCCTGTCAAGAGGAGGTTCATGGATGCAGTGGATGCACGAGGTGGAGGTTTGGGTGGCAATCATGACGCAGCGTTGGAGAGTGGCGGTGGAGGTCATCCCTGGGTGGGCACATATTTGCCTGAAACCATATTCATCGGCCCGCGTGTGTGGTCTAGTTGGAGAGCAGTGTTGTTCAAGCCATTTCGGCGTCCATTGCGCTTCAATGAAGACCGCGGTTCGATACGGATGTTGGAACGACGAAAAGGGTTGCAACCCACCTATTCATCTTGAGTATGGTTGTCGGTAAGACATTAAAGGTGAAAACCGCATATCGCAGAAAAAAACGCCCGCCTTTGACACACAAACCGTGGCCAAGTTACGAGGACCTCAAGAGAATGAGGAGATTTGTTAGGATGCATGTTATATATTAGTCGCGCCGGCATGACTGACAGTTGACTACAAGGCGAGCTCACACAGCGTGGAAGTCGTCGTTTTATGCATCTGTCGGCCCGATCTAATCTTTCGTGAGGTCGATAATCTCTGGCACGTTGGTCGGCGCCAGTCGCCGCCGCCCGGGAGTGAACATCACAAACTCAGGGTCGTCGTTCGGAGGCGTCATCTTTGCCTGGGCCTCAGTCGTGACCTCGCGCTTGAACTTTGCGTTGGGCCTCTTGCGGTCCTCCCGGGATTCAAGTGTGGCGGACCTCTCGCGCTTCGGCAGCCTTCTGCCCTCGGGCTGCGTTGGGGCCCGCTCGGGCTCTGCGGCAATAATGCCGAGGTTTTGCAGGCGCTCTTTGGAGCGGTACTGAGGTCAGCGGCTCCAGTAGCTCCTGCGAGCGACCCACATGGAAGGTAATCGTGAGGGTAGGTATGTTATAGTTGCGGTTGAAGTAGCACTGCTCCCTCGTCTTGGGACGTCCGCGATGCTCGCCTCTGCGGTCAGTATGATTAACTAGGGAACCCACGTAAAGAGCGAATCGAGGACCTGTCGTCAGTGATGCATGCGCGGGCGCGCCCACCTTTTTCGTTGCGGCGCTACTCTTAGCCTGCTGGGCACAACGGATGGCGGTGGGCGCTCCTATTACGCTGTAGCTTTTCCCCCCTTGGAACGTCATCGATATCGTGCCGAGGTGTTCCAGCAGTTCGCGCCGCGCGCTGGGGGCGGCCCGTTCTCAGATACATTCCGTGTGAATAACCACCGATGAATATCACTCACTGGAACGCCAAACTTGAGATACCTGCTCACGAGCTGACCTCCGTCATGATCATTGTAGCTGCCGATGCGTACGGACTCATGCCCCTTGCGCGAAACGAACCCCGTAATCCAGCGGCCGTCAATCGAGATATCGACGAGGACAGCCTTCATGGCGTGGGCTGGGCGACGAACGTGAATGGAGAAGCGCTTGCTGTCAGTTAGCCTCCGGTCGCGCTCACTTCGTCATTCTTGCACTCGACATGCCTGGACACGGGTCCTTCGGCAGTCACGTCCTCTTGAGGGTAAATGGCTGGGGTCAGATACTCGGGTGGGTGAAGCGGGGATCAAGGCGGCCGATGCCAGCGAGCTGCGAAGCAGTGACAAGATGTACGTACGCAGAGAAACATTGTTTGCATCGCGGAGCGAGACCAGTCGTCAGTTATGCCAGGCTCGCGCTCACCTCAAGGTCTGTCCATGGGCCTGAGGCAATCCTCATGGCGAGAAGCCGAGCGGGGCCGGGGCTGTGAGTGAACAGGGTGAGGAGGTGGGGCGTGTGAGGCTTGGCTTGAGACAGAGTACGGAGGTGGGTAGTGAGTCGAGATGTGCGAAGGAGGAGGGAGGGGAAGTGGTAGAGAGGAACAGAGAAGTCGATAAGAGGTGACTGGAGAGGAATGGGAACATGGGGATAAATTGGCGGATTGAGGCGCGTCTCGCGTTCGCGGCATCAACTTTGGGCGTCTGTGCGTTCGTGGACTTTAGTGCGGGACGGTGTACTGCATGTACTCGCGGTCTGTCCGCCCGACGGCTCGTGCACATTTGGGCTGGTTGATGCCGGGGGTTCTGCGGAGACGCACAACCTCACGCCGGAGGAGAATCAACGTCGATAGGCCATCCGAGGGAGTCTGCAGGCTATACATGTTACAATGGCACAGGGACGGAAGATGATGGTCTGCTACGCACGGCTTGCGCGGCGTAGGTGTGGTGAAACCTATAATACAGGTTAAGACGATAATCCCTTCGGTGGGGAGCATGGCAATGAACATTATATGTCACAACCAAGGCTCATGGTCGAGCATCGTGTCCGCCTAGCGTGTAAGGTCAACAGTCTCCGGCTCCAGGTCGTCGGGCTCCTTCGTGAGGTCAATGATCTCGGGTTCATCGTCCGCGGCGGGGTTCGCCGAGCTGGCAATAACCTCATCATCATCATCCTGAGGCTCGACCGAGCGGGTCACAGTCTCGGACGCCTCTTTTCTCGTGGCCGCTCCGATCTTGGGCTTCTTATCCTCCCTGATGGTCTCCTCGGATGAGGCCTTGCGCTTACGCGACGCGAGATTCAGAGGCTTCCGTTGCGTATCGGCTGGATCGGGAATTTCATGAGGGGCGGGAATGATTCCAATGTGCTGCAGGCGCTCCTTGGAGCGATACTATGATCAGCGCCCAAGTCAGGTTAGAGAACAAAGAGCTCACATGGAAAGTCACAGTGAGACCAGGGATGCTGTAGTCACGAATGAATGAACACGATGGACGCTGCATTGCGGCTCCGCGATGCTCGCCTCTACCATCAGCGAGCGAAGTGCGGGATGACTGACGTGACGAAGGTGTCTAGAACCTGACGTTACAACAAGGTCTCAGATGTACGCTCACCTTGTTGGCCTTGCGACTCATGCTTGACGGCTTGGCCGCAAAAGCTAGGTCTGTGGTTGCTTGAGGGAGCATTATACAAGTGCCTGCGCACAGCGTGATCACCACTGTACCAAGCTGTTCCAGAAGAACTGGGCTGACACGCGGGCCATCCTCGCAGGGCAGGCATTAGATATGTCAACCGCGTCAGGACTTACTGGAAGGCCAAACTTCAGATACTTGCTCACGACTTGATGGCCCTCGTCTTCATTGAAGGATCTCACTTCCGAAGAATGATGCGTCATGACAAACTCTTCAATCTGACGGCCATCGACAGAGATCCAGACGCTAGCTGAGTTCATGACGCCTGGCGGGCGAGAAAGCTTGATGGAGAAGCGCTGAAGTCAGCCTCCGACTCGGGGCGACCCCACCTCATCGTGTCTGCACTCTACGTGCCTGGAGACGTGACCATTAGACCTCACGGGCTCGGGTGGATAGGTGGCTGGGATGAGCAGCACGAGGTAAGTGATGAGAGGGAGCGGGGCTAACGAGGGCGCAACGTTGAGCGGGAAGTTTCAGTTGTCACGAGTGAAGGAGTGAGACAAGACATGGCCTCTGAAGATCTGAAGCATGTGAAGGGCATGAAAGAGGAGCACGAAGGGAGGCGCACGGAAGGGGAAGCAGAGAAGCGGATGATGCAACACGGCGGACGGGAAGCACGCACGGAGGGGAACCTTGTTCGCGTCGAGGAGCGAGATCATTGCATCAGCGATGCTCGCGGAGTGCTCACATCGACACCGGCCCAGGGACCTGTCTCGATCTTCATCGTTGAGTGTTGAGGATGAGCAGTGAGGGCTGGGTTGAGGTGGATGGTGCAATGGAGAGATCGAGTCAGAGACAGAGAGTGGATGTTGTTCAGAAGCTTGAGAGGGTGAGGAATGTGACTGCCAGGGACAGGTGCTGCACGCACGATCCTCCACTCTTTGAGCGTGTGACGCACTCAACGTCACCTTTTGCTTCTGTTCAAGTCACTGAAGGGCGCAAAGGCCTCCTGGAGGCCGTGAGTCTACGATCTACAAGTCTATTCACATTTACTGTCTATCCAAGATCTGCTACATTCGGGAGGAAAGTAGGACACACTCAGTCCTTCTTGAACTCGTTGCGGCCGCGCGCATCCGTCTTAGTCCAGATCGAGACACTCTGGGCGGGCGAGAAGAACTCAGCCCAGCCCTCCTCGTCAACCGTCACTTCGGCCTGGTGCCAGCCGAGGAGATCCGTCCACTTCTCGCCGGCGTGCTCCTTGCCGACCTCGACCCGCTTCGAGCCCTCATCCGTACCGTTGCAGATGACAGTGACACAACCATCGTGGTTCTCGTCGCCCTTGCGGAGCCAGGCGACGCAGTTAGCGTGGTCCCAGTAGTCGACAAGGTCGCCATACGCGAAGAGCTTGCGAGCGCGGATGAGGTCGTCAAGTTGCGCGACGCCCGGCTGCGGGTTCTCGCCTTCACAGCCGTACATGTCGCCAAAGAAGACGCAGGGGTAGCCATCAGGGCGAAGAAGGATAAGAGAGTACGCAAGAGGCTTGAACCAAGCGGGCACCCAGTTCTGGAGCGCTTGGCCGACTTGGGTGTCGTGCTGGGGTTAGCTACCACCAGAGATATATGCTGAGATCAAGTCTTACATTGTCAACGAGGGTTCTGGGGGTCAGTTCAGTCACGAAGAAACCGAGCGGCAGAGCACGACTCACACAGCGTCGATAGGGCGGGCCTGGACTAGAGTGCCATCGAAGATCTTGCGGAGGTCGTAGTTCTCCTTGGCATCACCGGCCTCCTTGAAGTTGCCTGAAGTTAGTTGATGACTTGAGCGAGGTGCTCACCTTGAAGAGGCGTGTCAAAGACGGAGAACTGGGTGCCAAGGCCGTCAAGGTACTCGCAAAGATCTGGGACCGAGTCTGGAGATAAGCAGATGGCACTATGCGCAAGTACTCACCCTTCCAGAACTCGCCGACGCAGAATGCCGACGGGTGGCCGCCGCCCTCTCTGCGGAGGTGCTTGACGAACTGGCCGATGAAATCGCGCTACCATCAGCCTCCGCGTGCGAGTTTAATGCTTACCGAAATGTGCTTGACGGCGTCAAAGCGGAATCCATACGCGCCCGTCTCCTTAAGCACCCACTCGCCCCAGTTACTGCAGTCAGTGGTCCGCCCGATGAATACCTCAGTGGGACTCACTTGAGGTCCTCGACAACTTCTGGGTGGTCGTGGTCGACTGCCTATGAGCTCACACCCCAGAAGTTCACTCACTGTCCGCGAACATCAAGTAGTCATATGAGCCATTCTCGTCGTCAACGTCGGTGGCCCAGCCCTTGCCGTCGCCCTGAATCTTGTAAATCGCCTTGGTCTTGGACTCGTCATCGTAGTCTACACCGGTAAAGTGGTTGAAGTTCCACTTGAGCTTAGAGTAGGTCTCGCCGCGACCAGGGAAGGTGAACTTGGTCCAGCCCTTGATGTTGTGCATGTCGCTGACCGTCTTGTTGCGGTTGTTACGATCAACCATGGTGGCCAAGAACTCCTCCGTCTCGTCTGCGCCGGCCTTGTGATTGAGCACAGCGTCGATGTAAGTAATGATGCCGGCTTCACGGGCCTTGTTGATAGCAGCGACAAACTCCTCCTTGCTGCCCCATTTGGTGCTCTTGGTCCCCTTCTGCTCAAACTCTCCGAGGTCCCAGAGGTCGTAGCTAGTCGTGAGCAAAGACCAGCTGATGCACTTACATGTCGTAGCCAGTGCCTTCGGGGTTGGAGGCCTTGGTGGGTGCTGCGAGTTAGGTTGGGCGTGTGGGGCGCTGCCCTAAAGAAGCTCACGAGGAAGCCAGCATGCGGTGATTCCGACGTCCTTGAGGTGCTCGACGTCGTCGTTGTAGCGCTTCCAGTGGACGCCACCCGATGGGCAGTACCACCTGATGTTAGCTCGGCGACGCTTGTTTTCCGACTGCTCCGCCCGCCTTCCTCGGGTACGTCGACGTACTCAAAGTACTGCATCATGGTGAAGTTGTCTGTTATTAGCGCTGAGCGTCGTGGGGCATGAAGGGCTCACCCTTGTGGGCGTCGCCCTTGTGGAGCTTGTCGGCTCCGCTGGCCATTTCGATAGATGTTGAGGTGGGTGGTGAGTAGAGGAAGAGTGAGTGGAAAGAACGAAAGAAGAGTTGGGGAAGAGAGATCTTTTTGCGTCGACGGCATGAATCAAGCGCTGGACGCGTCAAGCGTTAGTGCCTTCCCTTCGGCTGGCATGCTGCGCTGCGCAGATCCCGCCGTCGCAATCCGCATCCGCAGGTGTCAGTATCAGTCGATCAAGTCACGGCGCATGCCGCGCGTCCACCATCCACTGTGCAGAACCACTGTACACCGCCCGCCCGTTGCGTCATTGTCACCTTTAGTTGGCGCGACTTTCAGGCACTGGATAATGCGCGTCAGCGGCTTGACGCGGTAACGGCATCTTCAGGTTGCATCCAGGTGGAATCCAGGTTTCATCCCTTCAATACCATGCGCAACGCCTCAACTGCCCATTCAAATCGCACTGGGGTCATGTCTTTCCGCATGCTGCTCGACCTGAATGGTGGGAACTTGACACAATCTACTGTAACATGATTCGGTCACCAGCTCACCAGCAGCTCAGTCGCAAGAATGGGCGGGATGGGTCCTGACAGGCGGCCAGGCGGGATTCTGACGGTGAGCGAGGCCATCAGTTCGGGCCGCAAGCCGAGCGATGCACGTGCCGCACGTGGATGGCAAAGTGTGAGAACCGCTGCAGCGCTGCAGCGCCGTTTCTATCGGAGATCGGAGATGAGATGCTGCCGATGTCCTTTGTTTCCGGGGATGCCGCGGAGGTGGAGCGAGTGATGTCAACAGCGGCTACGGCGGAGATTACAACTGGATATCTATATCCATATCACCTTGTAAATCAGCAGTGCGCAGCCAGAACCAAACAAAGATTACGCTCCTGTTCCCTTTCCGCTGCCGAACCACTCCGCACACTCTCCTCGCAATCAATCTGCGCTCGTGCATCACTCTCACCTCTGACTGTGTGCACTCCGCCGGACATGACCGCGTGCAGAGGTTGATTCCGCTCCGAGGTTACCGACGCCGCCCGAATTCATGGCCAATGGGCGCCGGCGTGCCATGTGGTGGAGAAATCAACCGGGCGGCTCGGCTTTGTCGCATCTCCGCATCCATCATGTTCCACGTATCCACATCTCGCTGGATCGCTGGCTATAGCTTTACACATTCATTGATTCAGAGATGCGAACAGCAGTTTCTGTGCAAGCATGCATCGGTGACACAGTTCCCTCCACAGTACCATCCGCAGGATGCAGGACACCGCTATCATTAAAGTCAACCCACTTCCGAAAAATAGCGGTATTAATAATGTGCCGTCCCGTAATGTGCCCTGCCCCCCAAACCAAAAGAAAAGGGCTTATCGTTGCCGTTGCCGGGGCAGAGCGGTGCCTGAAACGCATCGACCACCCAGCAGAGTGACACGCTCCGTCCTGACCACGTCCTCCTCTTTATCCATCGTCTTGACTGTTGTCCATTCACGACACACTCTCCCTCCCCCTTCGCCCTCTCCATTTCTCTCTCATCAACTGAATAGAGATAATGGCCACGCTCGACAACCCGGGCGCGGGCAACGCCACCCCCGTGATACCAGAGGCCCACCTCCCAGGCAACTCTGGTATCACCACCACCACCACCTCGGCCGTTCCTCCGGCCGGTGCCCAATCGCCAACCGCCACTCTCCGCCAGCGCAAGCGCCCCGACGTTGACTACACTGCCGATGACGAGAGCGGCGAGGATGACCAAGGCAAGGAAAAGGTCGAGGTCACTTGGGGCAAGACTCCCAGCGGCGTAGGTGAGTACCGCCGCCAACCTTCATCGCACTGCAAACCGCCGCTCACACGACCAGTCTTCCGCGTTCCTCAGACTCACTCGTGGGTCACGACCATGCTCAACACGTTCCACCGCTCCTCTCTTACTCGCTGGACCGCCTTTTCGCTCTTTTCACAGCCGCTCCTTTTCTTCCTCCTCCGCAACTGGCCCACTACTCGCTCCGTCTTCTTCCTCATCTACTTTGCCTTTTGGCGCTCGGCCTACGACTTTGGCTTTGCCTGGCTTTTGCGCAAGCAGAGCGAGGAAAAGTACATCATCCGCACCCTTCGCCGCTGGGGTTGGCTCGATGTCAACTCTGAGTCTGGCGGCGAGGAGGGCCGTGAGTGGGCAAAGTGGTGGAAGCAGGAGCTTGAGATGAAGATGGGCGAGGGTTACTCGTGGGAGGCCCTCCCTGCCGAGTACAACTCGTGGCTCATCTTCCGCCAGCTCGTCGACATCGTCCTCCTCAACGACTTTGTCGCCTACTCTCTTTTTGCATGGGCCAACCTCACTTTCCCCGCCAACCAGGGCATCCTCACCCACATCGCCCGCTGGATCCTCGGCTGGACCCTCATCATCTTCAACCTCTGGGTCAAGATGGACGCGCATCGCGTCGTCAAGGACTATGCGTGGTACTGGGGCGACGCCTTCTGGCTCATGGTCATGCAGCACGACCTCGTTTTCGACGGTGTCTACGAGATCGCGCCCCACCCGATGTACTCTGTCGGCTACGCCGGCTACTACGGCCTGTCGATCGTTGTCGGCTCATACACAGTTCTCTTCGTATCGCTGGCCGCCCACGCCGCGCAGTTTGCATTCCTCCTGTGGTTCGAGAACCCACACATCGACCGCACTTACGGCGGCGCCAAGAAGCCTATCGCTGCTCGCATTCCATTCGATCTCAAGGCGCCCTCGTCGGTGACGAGCCATGACGCGGCCGACATTGCGACGCCTGGTATCACCGAGGGTGAGACTGAGACCGAAGCCGAGATTGTCGATCTCCCGGAGCAGCGCGAGCCGAATGTCAAGATTCGCCCGCCCTCGGCGACGATCAGCGAGTCCCTTCCTTCGGCCCGTGCAAAGCGCTCTCGTACCATGTCGACGAGCATGCACGACCTCACCCACCGCTTTTTCCGCAAGCCGGTTGTCATTCTCTCGCGCATTGACCCCTTCCGGTGAGTGACTCCGCACTGCAGAACGTGCGGCAGACGCTAACCCTTAGTGCGACGGACTTTGCGCTCGTTCTTTTGATTGCCTATGCTGTGTTCTCGCTCGTTCCCGCTCTCCCCAAGTCGGTCGGCCTCGCCGCTCATTTCCTGCACGCATTCGCATGGCGCTTCTTCCACTCGTACGGTCTCGGCCTCGTCCTTCGCGCCCAGTCCAAGACCAAGTGGCTCGTCCGCCACTACCTTAAGAACTACCCTTACCCCAACGAAAACGACATCCTTGAGGACGACACGGACGGCTCAGACGCGGACCAGAATGTTGTGCGCCGCGCCACCGAGGAGGCCTTCCAGAACTGGCAGGTGGCCTATAACATTTCGCTTGTCATGACATATGGTGGGCTTGCGCAAAGGGAACTAATGCTGACGACAGTTTCGTTCATCGGCCTCGCGTGGAAGACTTACCACCTTCCCTCGGACTGGACCGTTTCCGGCACCATGCTCCGCCACGTCCTCGGCGGTGCCCTCATCGCTCTCCACCTCTGGTCAGCCGTCTCCACTGTCGAGGCCTTGGGCGAGTTTGGATGGTTCTACTCGGACTTTTTCCTTATCGAGCAGGTCCCGGCTCGCCTCGCCTATCACGGCATCTACCGCTTCCTCAACAACCCCGAGCGCACGCTGGGCGGCGCTGCCTTCCTTGGCCTCGCCCTCATCTCCAACTCGCAGCTCGTCTTTTTCCTTGCCATTTTCTCGCACCTGTCGCACTGGTGGTTCCTCAGCTTCGTTGAGCAGTGAGTCTGGGAAAGACGGTGGTTTGCTCACGCCAGGCCGCACATGAAGAAGCTCTACGGTGACCGCCTCCGCAAGGACGGCGGCCTAACCAAGACGGTCAAGTCGATGGCCGAAAAGCGTCTCGCGAATAAGACCGCCATTCCGGAGCTCAAACGCTACGTTGACGAGGTTCGCGACTCGATCGAAAAGGTCGAGGCAAAGATCACCACGGTGGTTGAGGAATTGATCGAGCAAGGTGCGCTTTGGCATGTGATATTGCTGACCCCAGCCCGTCCCCGCTGGTCTGAGTTTGCCCACGACACCAAGAACTTTGTCATGCAGGCGCGTCAGAAGACGCACTTTACGCGTATCGCCTCCGACATTTCCGCGTACGACAGATCGCAGTACTCGATCAACATTGCCTCGTCGTCGTCGGCTTCGACCGTGCCCCGGTTCCATGTCGGCCAGCCGATCCGCGTGTCGTGGACGGCGCCTTCCAACCACTCGCGCAAGGACTGGATCGGCATCTACCGCCTCGGCTCGTGCAAGAGCGAGCTTGTCACGCGCATCTCGAGCATGGGCAAGTGGGTGCCCATCTTTGAGGAGGAGTACGAGGGCGACGAGCAGTGCACGCCCTCGCAGCCGGTGTCGCAGGGCGACGCCGGCATTGTCACTTTTAAGGGCAAGCGCCTTCCGTGGGCGCCTGGGCAGTACGAGCTGCGCTACCACCATGACGGCAAGCACAACGTCATGAGCACGATCGCGCCGATCGAGATTTACGTCTCGAAGCCGAGTGACTTGCACAACTACCGCGCGGTGCATGACGCCGTGCTCAACCTCGTTGTCCTCGCTCTTGAGGCCAACGTCTCCCTCGTGCCTCGCTCGGCACGCCAACGCGCCGAGACGATGACGAGATCGCCTGTTGTCGGCAGACGCCCTCTCGGCCTCGGCCTCAGCTCGCCCCCGGCAGCCCTCGCCCCGCTCTCTCCCAAGGCAGCCGGCAAGGCTCCGGCTGTGTCACAAGCCTCGACCGCGACTGCGATCGGGTCGGCGCCGAACGCCTTCTCTGCCTCGCGCACCCCCCAACCGGCGGAAGCCGCCAGCCACGATGGCCAACAATCGCCGACCACCGAGCTGGCAATGGAATTGAGTGCCGAGTTAGAAGACCAGCCAGCACCCGACGATCCGCTCGACGAAAAGCTACAAGACGCCGACGACTTTGTCATCATGGACGAGGTGCAAGCGAAGCGCATCTCGGGACTGCTCAAACAGGCCTTTGGCGTGGATCTCAGTACCGACGTGGTAATCGCTGACGCAAATGTCGCGGCGTTGGCGAAACGAGTCATGGGATCCCGACATCTCGTGGACGGCATGCAGCCGTTAGTAGATGCCGAGTAGTCTGACTATCTCAACCATCTCAGCCCTAGCGGCAGACATTTCCTTGCTTTGTAGCGCGCAGCCAGCGTCCTACGATGTCATACATGTGATCTTGAAGGATAGAGGGGGCTTTCTGGGGTGATGGACTGGATGCGCTGCTTGAGGAGCATATGTGGCCATTGATTGCATACAAGACCGAGCCATGCCTTATTGAGAGAACAAACGCATACCCAAAGACTGCGAGCGACGACTACTATCTAACCAAACACCCATACGGATTACCTAACCCTACAGCCCATCCACACCTCCACATCCTTCACAACCCCCCGAGCCGTCTACACAACGGCAGCGACCACCCGGCGCCACTTGGACTTCTCCCCGACCTGCTCCTCTTCGCCGTCCTCGGTCTGCTCATAAAACACCATCTGGTTGTAGGGCACAAGCTTGCTCTTGGAGTAGATCTTGTGCGCGCAGTACACCACAGGATAGAGAATGATGGGGAGGTAGGTCGTGCAGAACACGGGTGCACTCCAGTTTCCCTTGAGGAACACGGACCATCCCGAGAAAAAGAGGACGATGGTAATGAGCACGGCGGCATACCACGCCGCCGCTGCGCGGTGGTTGAGCTTGCTAGCGTACGGCAACGCGGCGCGGTCGACGCCCTGCGCGCGCAGACCCCGCTCGAAACGGATGTACGTCACGCACGTGCTCCACCACATGAGCAGGCCGCCCGCTGCGCCCAACGAGGCGAGGTATCCGAACGCGACGCCGGCCGACGAGCCGAGGGACATGAACGCGAGCGACGCGAACAGCGCGCACGTGACGATCGCGACGTACGGCACGCCGTTGTTCGCGGTGCGCGCGAAGAAGCGGGGCGCGTGCCCGCGCAACGCGAGGCCATGCAGTGCGCGCGACGACGTAAACAGCTCCGAGTTGGCCGCGCTCCACCCGCTCGCGATGAGGCCGGCGTTCACGACCGTCGGGAGGACCTTGATCCCCGCCGTCGAGATGGCGATCACGAACGGGCTCGCGAGCGCGCTGCCGGCGTTCAGGGCGAGCCGCGGGTCGTTCGACGGCACGGTGATGCCGATCGCGAAGACGCCGCCGATGTAGAACAGCAGGATGCGGATGTACACGTTTTTGATGGCGCGCGGCACGTTTACGCGCGGGTTGCGCGTTTCGCCGGCTGCAATCGCGACGATTTCGCTGCCGATATACGCAAAGGCCGCGCGCGTGAGCGTCGCCCAGAAACCGAGGAAGCGGCCAAGCGTGCCCCCCAACCCGGCGTATTGGACGAACGGGCCCGGATCCCGCCAGTACTTGAACCCGATGGGCTGGCCGTCCGGGCCGCCGCCGGCGCTGATCACGATCGAGGTGATCAGGAGCCCGACGACGAGGAAGATCTTGAGGTAGGACTGGGGTGAGCGAGAGCCCAGCGGAGGGGGTGCCGGTGACGCATGCCCAAGGAGAAAGAAGAAGGAATGGAAGCTCAGCTCAGACCTCACTCACAAGCCAGAACTCGAGCTCGCCGAACCACGCGGTGCCGAGCATGTTGACGGTGACCGCGGCGATGAGGAAGAGCGAGATCCACGCCGCGTTGGAAATCGTGTCGTTCCAAAGGTTGATGAGGACCGAGAGCGCGGCGAGCTCGGACGGCAGGAAGATGGTCCATGTGTACCAGTAGAAATAGCCGACGGTGAACGAGAGCGATGAGTCCACGTATCTGGCCGCGAGCGTGATCGCGCCGCCCGGGAGGGGCATGGCGGAGACCATCTCGCCGAGGGAGATCTGGGGTCAGTAGCTGGCACGCACAGCTGAACATGTCTCGCCACGTACCATCACGGCATAACACATCGTCCCCATCAAGCTGTATGCGAGCAAGATACTGCCGTCAGCCTCGTCGCATCGTGATGCTCACCCTAGTGGCCCACCCTCGGCAAGCGCAGACCCGGTGTACAAGAACAAGCCGGTGCCCAGCACGCCGCCGATGGAGATCATGGTGATGTGCCGCCCCTTGAGGCCGCGGTTGAGCTCAATGTCCGCGTCCGCCGCGGGCGGCGGCAGGTGCTTGTCGCTCTCAGAGCCGTGCTCGTACACTGGGGCTCCGTCCATGATGGGATGAGGGGATGGGGATGGGGATGGGGTGCTCGTGTGGCTTGTTCTTAACGCATGTTGTTGATGAGCTTGGACGAAAGAATATGCGCGCGGCTAGTTAAGCGCGGATGTGTTATCGCGGAGCGTCGGGTGAGGATCTGCCGGGCGTGTGGAGTGAGTGCGTGTGAAGTTGAGATGGAGAGGGGACGGGGATGTGGTTGGTTATCTATGCGCTGAGCAGTGAGAAGTGAGAAGTGAGTGGATGAGTGACATGGACGATGGATCTGGAGAGTGAAACAATGAGCGCGCGCGAAATTATTGTGGTGGCGTCGATCGATTTTCGGCGGACGTTTTGCCACCCTGGCCATTCCGCCACTCGGCCAAAGCACCCAGCAAGCAACAGCCAGCAGCCGCCAAGAGCTAGTGAGCCGCCAAAGTCGGCCGAGTACGACGCCGCAGTCTCGTTAACAAGCTGACATCCTCCGTTGGCTGTCATCAAGAACTGGGAGGGGTAGGCCCGTCGTATCCGCGATATCTATGCGCTTCTGCTCTCGAGTCGACGGATACGCGCTTGTCGCGGGTAAGTTATCGTCGGAGCAGCCGGGAGCGGGTGGGAGGAGCGTGAGGATATATATATATATACCGACATCCGAGCAGCTGAGCAAGAAGGCTGAGAGCGAATGAGCAAGTGAGAGATGTCTTGCGAGGTGCGAGTTGCGACGACGACGAGAGTGTTCAGCGACGCAAAGAAAGCATGAAGCCCTCCCGCCTCCCGCTAGTCCTCGCTCCCTCCCCTCCCTCCTCTTGCTCGGAGCGCTTTCCGTGCTGTGCGGGACGGGAGCACTGCATTGCATAAGAGCAGCCCGCCTCGCCGACCTACCTGTTAAAGTCTTGCTTGGCGTATCATCGCGCGAGGCATCGGGGGAGTCGCAATGACCGCTCCGAGCCCTGAATCTAATACCTGAACAGGACGCGACGCGTGAAACGTGCGTGTGTGGGGGATGTGGGGGGAGAGGGAAGGTGCGACGAGCGTGGCGGTTGAGTCAGATCGACGCTGCTCCTTCCCGCATCTCAGATCCACTCATAATGTGCTCTCACTCTCTCTCCATCGCTCAATCTCCTCATTCCCATCACAAGGAGCGACGACAACGATAACGGCAACGACAGCGATGACGACCGACCCCGCTGCTGCTGCCGCAACCCCCACCTCCACCTCTGACACTCCCAAGCTCCTCCTCCCCGGTATCGACCTTCCCCTCGACACGTACGCCAAACTCGATGTCCTCGAGACGACCAAGGAGGATGGCAAGACCCGCGTCAAGGTCCGCCGCTTCCCCTCCGCTGTCCTCGAGGACGAGTGGAAGTCAAACACACCGACCATGCGCGAACGCGCCATGATGCGTGTCATCGACTTGCTCACCGACAAGCCCAACTGGGAGGAAAAGGTGGCCGACGAGACAATCGTCGCCAAGTGGCGCGCTGAGGCCCTCGCCCTGCCTCTCAAGCAGGGCTTTTCAGACGCCATGTTCGACTTCGTTGTCGCCGAGCTGCGCGACAAGGCCGCCCTGTTCAAGAAGAACGGCGGTGTTGTGAGCGTGTACGACGGCGCGGCTGCCGTCTTTAAGACGGACACCGCACTTACCCCTGAACTGGTGCAGCGCCTCGGCGCCGCCATCAAACCGCTCGAAGACGTGCCGGAGGATGAGAAGGACTGGCACCCCGGCAGCGACGAGCAGGTGCTCGACCTCGTCCACCCCTCCCTCTTCCCGCTCGTGTACGGCAAGACGCGGATCGTACGCCGCGAAATCGCGCTCGCCGACGCCCTCGCGTCCTGGGGCAGCGGCGAAACGATCGCCAAGACGGAGGGTGTCAAGAAGAAACAGAACAGCTGGTACTACACGCTCGACCCTGAGCGCCTGCTGTCGCGCAACTACCAGTGGCTGCCGGCGGACGTGGCGCTCGTCGACGGCAAAGCCAAGTTCACAAGCTACATCAACAACCTGCATCCCGAGGAGCACGCCGAGCTGTACGGCGTGCTCGAGGAGCTCGTGGAACGCGCCGTGCCGCTGTGGTTTGCCGCGTACGACCGCGTCATGACCTGGATGGGGGCGGAGGACGGTGTGGGCTGGGAAGATCGCGAGAACACTGTCAACCGCATCTGGTGCATGGACTCGAACCGGCAGTGCACTACGCCTGAGGTGTGCAAAGGCTACTGCGATGCGTGGAACAACCCGGACAACCCGGACAACCAGGGGACTGATGAGAGCGATAATGAGGGGGAAGGAGATGGCGAGGATGGTGCTGAGGACGAAGAGGAGGACGACGCGGACGGCAGCGACAACGGCGCCGAGATTGGAAGTGGCAGCGACGGCCTCGAGGACTTGAACATGCCTGCGGGCATGAGCACGGACAGCGATGACGACGACGACCATGACGACGTCGATAGCGAGGACAGCGACATGGCGGAGATCTTGGGTGTGACCGAGACGGACGACACGGACGCCGACGCCACCACCCACGACAAGGAGGATGAGAAGGAAGAGGAGGACCGCGCGCCGCCGGCCGACGGCGACATCCCCCTCCCCAGCGGCTACGACAGCGAGGACGAAGCGAACCAAGTCTGGTTCGAAGCGACGCACAAGGTGCTGCAGCCCGAGCCCGGGGCATACAAGTTCGTCGGCTACCCCTTCACCAAGACGCCGTGGACGTCGAAAAAGCTCCAAGTTATCGTCAAGCTCGCGAGCATCCACCTCACGCCCGACAAGCCCGCGTACCCCGGCGGCAGCTGGCACATTGAAGGGCAGCTGAACGAGCGCATCGTCGCGACCGCGCTGTACTACATCGACAACGCGAACGTGACGGACTCGCACCTGTCTTTCCGCACCGCATGCAACGCCGAGGCGCTGTGCGAGAACTTTGGGTACGCGCAGAGCGACCACGCGCCGTTCGCGGCCATCTTCGGCGCCAACCCCGGCCTCGACGAGCACTCGACCGTGCTCGAGCTCGGGCAGGTACACACGCGCGCGGGCCGCCTCCTCGTCTTCCCGAACGTTATGCAGCACCGCGTCGGCCCGTTCGAGCTCGCGGACCGCACGCGCGCGGGACACCGCAAGATCGTCGCCCTCTTCCTCGTCGACCCCGAGACGCCTGTTATCAGCACCGCTCACGTGCCCCCGCAGCAGATGCACTGGGGCTCGAGCGGTGTGCAGGACCGCCTGCCGCCCGAAGTCGCCGAGATGGTGTACGCCCACGTCGAGTGCCCGTACCGTCTTGACGAGGCGAAGCGGATCCGCGAGAAGCTCATTGACGAGCGGCGGGCTATCGACAAGGACGCCAACAAGGCCGTCAACCACGGCGACTTTAGTTTCTGCGAGCACTAGGGGGTGGGGATACGACAGGCTATGACTAGGATTTGTGATGTAACTGGGTTTCTTGTTGCAGCCTGCATGCCTGTAGCGACGCTCACTTTGCAAGCACACACATCTCACACCTCTCCCTGCCTCGCCGCATACTCGCTCGCGTACACATTACATTATACACACAGTACTATTCTATCTGTGCACCCTCACAACTGCGCCTCCATCTCCTCGTACAGCTTCTCCGCGAGCGCGAGCGTTGCCTGCCGTCTCGCCCGTGGGTCCGCGAGATGGAGCGGCGCCGACTCCCCGAAACTGCCCCGCCGCACGCCGGCGGCCCAGCGCGGCCGCGCGCCCCGCAAGCTGGCGCGCATCGCGGGGCTCGTCGCGCCCGCGCTTGCGCTGAACGACGCGCGCGTGCTGCTCGTCCCCGAGAAATGCGACGACTGCGACCCGCGCCGCGTCCCCATACCCAAGCTCAGGCCGACGGACGGCCCCATGACGGCGGCCACGCCCTGGCCGAGGCCCGCGAGCGCTTGGTTGAGCACGGCGGCGGGCGGCGGCGCCGGGAGAGAGGTGCGTGGCGAGTCGCGCGACTTCTCGTCCCGCCGCTCCTTTTCGCGGTCGCCCCGCTCCCGCTCTTGGTCCTCTGTCTCCACTCGTGCCAGCGCGCGGTCGAGCGCCGCCGCGTCTGCCGTCTGCGCCCGGCTCGCCCGCGCGGCAGCAAGCGCGTCTGGCGCGACGACGTCGTCCGCTACGTCGTCCAGCCACGACGGCATGGCATCCGCCGGCACGCCGGTGAACGCGTTGGTGAAGCTCGCTGGCGTGGCAGCGGGAGATGCAGGCACCATAGGTGTCGGCGTCATGGTCGCGGCCTCGACGTCCGCCTGCGCTGCCGCCTCGGCCTCCTTCTCCAAGTGTCGCCGCAAGAACCATGGCAGGTGCTTGAGGTTGGGCATATGCAAATGCAAGTGGGGCAGGTGGGGGTGGAAATGGGGAAGATGTGGGTGGAAGCCGCGGCGCGTGTGGTCCGAGTGAGAGGGGTTCGGAATTCTCGCGTCTGGTGGTGGTTCAGATGCGAAGAGGGCCTGGAGCACATCCATCGAGCAGTCCGAGTCGATGCTCCCCCGGCTCGCGGCTGCGAGCGGCGTGGCCATGGTGAGCTGGTTCAGGTCGAGCTCGTTCTGCGCAGCGGCCGATGGGTCTGCTGCGCTCGCAAGAGGCGCGACGCATCCGACAGGCTCGGGCAGGGACCAGCTGGGATCCGCTCCCTTGTCCTTGTCATTCTCAAGAGACGGCGAGGGGAACTTTTCGCGGTAAGCGGCGCGGAACCCCTTGCGGAGGCAGGGGTCGACGATGACGGCCAGCATGGCAAATGTCACGCCGCGGACACCGTAGAACAGATAGTACACGCAGTACAGCCCGTACACAGCCTTGGACTTGACTCCGCCCTGGAGTGAGATGTAGAGATCACCTATTGCGATGACGCCGTTGACAATGACGAGCGTGATGGGGTAGAGCGAGACACGGATCGCGATGGACACAAATCGGTCCTCGAGGTGGCCGAACATGCGCTCGCGCTTGATGCTGTTGCGGCGTCCGCGGAACAGGCGCTTGCCCTTTTTGCGGTGGTCGGTGTCGTCCGTCGAGTCCGAGGACATCTCAAAGTTGAGGCTATCGCCGCCAAAGAGTGCGCGCGATGTTGCACGGCCCTGCCGGAACAGCTTCCATAATGTCTGGTGTCAACGTATTGCCAGGGAATGGCCAAGCCGGGGAACCCAGCTGGGCTTGGTTCCAGGCACGACAACGTTTTTTGTCCCACGCCACCACCACTTACAATAGCGACAGCGACAGTGGCGATTGCGCAGGACAACAGTTGCCAGAGATACAGGTCGAGGACAAAGTTGGTAACACGGGCTTTTTCAGACGACTTGATCCAACTGTTCATTAGTGCTTGCTCGGAAGGCGCCCAGCTCAATAACTCTACAACTCACCAAACGTGGTAGATAGGATCCCACCCAAAATGCCCAAGTGCAGCTGGGATGATGGGGACGAAGAGGCCGATGAATATGGAGAGGCCGATGTACCAGCGTTCCAAGCCTGGGGTGTGAGCGCTCCAAACGACGGGAGGCAGGCCGCCGGCTCAGGGGAGGTGGCGTCGGCGCGGCCAGCCACAGCCCGTGCTGGATCAGACGTCAATGGCGACTTACCCATTCGAATAGGATTCAACCCCAGCACGATGGTAACGAAGAGGTTGATAGCGATGCAAGTGCAGAGGTAATTAACGACCCCGAGGGTGCCGATCATGAAGTAGATGCCGACGGCGCATGCGCGATTTGGCCTTGCGCCGAGCACGACCTGGGGTTAGCGCGGCGAGGGGAGAGAAGGACGGGGAGCAAGGGCAAGAGCTACCAAGGAAAGGTAAGCCCGTTCTGCATCTCGACGCTGGCGAGTCGGGAGGAGAATCGAGAACTGGCTACGCGCCGCGTTGAATCTGCATGGTGTCATACCTGGCTTGGCGGCGTACGCCGAAGGCGCCTCTGGACGCAACCCGGGAGCTCTACGGTCGATCCCGCCTCTTTCTCGTCGACGTCTCCGGCTGCTCTCTACAGCAGCACACAGCGCCGACTCCCTCGATCTGCCCCGACCTCCCACACCTCGTTGTTAGAACTCACAGAAATGTAGTTGACATCATAAACAATTTCCCACACCAAGCAACTCAAGAGGAGCCGGAAGCTCACGCGGTCGAGAAAAACGCGCGCGCTGCGCACCGTCCACACCCACGCGGCTGTGAGTAGGACGGAGAGGCAGCAGACGAGGCTGACGGACGCAGCGCCGACCGAGACGAGCTGGTTGGTCTGGGATTAGCTGTGAGCGGGGAGAGGGGGCCGCGCGAACGCGGGGCGACGCGAGAGAAGAGTGCGGAGGACCACCGTCCTCGCTAACAGCGAGGTGGGGAAGTGGGGTGGGGGGGGCCGTGGGGGAAAGAGGGAGAGGCGCGGGGCTTGCGCCAAGGACCAAGGAATACTTACTCGGACCTTGTCACGGGTGAGCTCGAACATGCCCGCGGGGCCCTGGTCGGGCGGGTCGTCGTGGTGGCTGCGTGGTGGATGGAGAGGGAGGGGATGGCACAAGCAAGAGACGGAGAGACGATGACGACAAGAGAAAGAGAGAGAGTAGAGTGTAAGAGATGAGTTGAGCAGGAGCAATTGAGGAGTGAGGTGAGACAAAGGTCCCGGGTGTAATTCAGGGCGGCCAGTGCCTCTGGAGCCAGTCTGCCGGATCCGCTCTCTCTCCTCATCGCTTCCACCACTTGGTCCATGCATCAGATCAGCTTTACCCGCGACGTCTGCGCATCACATTACGCCCATCGTGATCGCTGTCGATGCGAGCGGCGACGAAGAATTGGGGAGAGTCCGAGACCGAGACCAAACCCCGCGCAGCTGAATTCTCACCCTCTGAGGCTTGGCGTTGCAGCCTCCCTCCTCCCCTCGTCTGCCCGTCCGTCTGCCTCGGCCCCCTCCGCAGCTCAGCTCCTCCCCGCAACTACTATCTACCCTTGTCTCACCAACCTTGTTGCATCGGCGCTAGCGATCGATTCGCCAGCAGCATGCTGAGACGCGGCGCCGCGACGCGCAAAACTTTCACGGCGATGGCGCTCAGGCCCACGCCGCCACACGCCACGCGCTCGCTATCCGAGCGTAGAGTAAAGGTTCAGAGTGGCGCCGGGTGCGGGGCGGGTGTCACTGGCATGCACGGACGGCTCTGGGTCGCTGGATTGCTGGATCGGAAGCTGGGCTCTGGACTGTACGAGTACAATATGAGAGATGTGAGGACAGAGGTGATTGCCGAGTTGAGCTCGGCACGTCCACACGCACTTGGCTGGGTGATGGCGACCACTAAATGTCAACCATCATCAAGCGGGAGGCGCGGTAGAGGTTGGGGTCCAATGCATTTGGAGCCATCATGATCTCAGATAATGCATGCGCATGGACTTGGTTGTGGCGGATTCAGCGTTTCGGCCGCCACACTGATATGTCGAATTGAGCATGTTTGTGTCAACACGCCGTGACGTCCAGGCCATTTGGATAGTTGCCATCATCGGTGCGGCGGTTGCCTGGGTACATCACCTCTCGTCCACTCCGCTCTCCTCTGCGCCTCTGCATCTCCGCATCGAATACACGTGCTAGATCCCGCCAACCCGCTGGGAAGCTGAGAACAAAGACACTCCGCCCATTGTTCGCAGCTTCGGCCCGACACATCGGCCGAAGCCGTGGCCACTTATCTCCTATCTCTCCACGTCCCGTCGACGACTCTCATCCTCTCCGTCCATCATGCCCGCCCTCGTCGCCGTGGCCTCCGCCTCTCCGTCCCCCGCCCCCGTCCCCGCCCCCGTCCCCGCCCTCGCCCTCTCCTCGTCGATCGCAAGCACGTCCCGCCCCTCCATCACCCCCCGCCGCTCCCGCTCGCCCCGCAAGATCTCCGTCGCGATCGACAAGGCCTCTCCCGCCGCCCTCCCCTCTCTCATCCCCCGTCTCGCGGACATTGCGCTCGCGCAGGAACACGGGCTCGTGGCGCCATACACGCGCGCGGACGCCGCCCAGCTCTACGACCTCCCCCTCGGCGTTGGGGCGGGCAAGTGTCTCCTCCTCGTCGCGCGGGACACGGCCGTGCCGCTCCGGCGCGGGAGGACCGGGAATGCCTCTCGCACGCGGGAGGGGCCGAGGGAGGGGTCTCGGACAAGAGAAGGGGGGGAGGATACTGGAGAGCAAGAGGAGCGCGGGGGAGAGGCGCGCAAAGGCCACATCGTCGGAAGCGTGCAGCTGCATTTCCACGCGGCGCCCAACGGGTGGTTCCGCGCTGATGTGCGTGGCTTGGTCGTGCATCCTGACTATGTGAGGCGAGGGGTGGGGCGGCGGCTGATGGAGGCGGTCGAGGAGGAGGCTAAGGCGTGCAAGACAAAGTTGTTGGTGAGTGGGGACACTAGACGGGCGAGGTGGCACGGAGGGAGGATGTGATGACGAGAAAAGGAGAGGGGGAGAGGAGATGAGATGAGAAGAGGAGCGTGGAGGGCGCGACGACCGACCCCAGACGCGAGAGAGGAAAGTGGACTATGGAAGCGCACAATACCTTGCCACGCGCTCTCGTTGCCCCACTCTCTGGCCTTCGATGCTGACCCGCAGCTACTCGACACCGAGCCCTCGTCCGCCGCCCACTCCCTCTTCGCTTCCGTTGGCTTCACGACGACAGGCATCGTTCCACGCTACACGTACAGCGTGGACGGACTGCTGCGCGACGCGGCGCTGATGCACAAGGAGCTGCGGTGCGGCAACTGCGACGAGTGCGGGTGTTCGACGGAGAAGAAGCTGCAGTGGTGAGGCGATGCATGGAATGCGGCTGTTCGAGTTGCTGCATGACTCGTTGTGACGAGGAGGATGATGAAGGGGAGATGGAAAGATGGATGGGGGGGAGATGTGAATTGGACGAGAGTTATAATCGAGAATTAAGAGAATTAGGAGAATTAGGAGAATTACATAAAAGCAATTGGGCGGTCGACGGGAACAAAACAAGGGACAGCACAGCCTGCCTTCTTCCCAATCTTGTCACATCTCTCAACATCTCTCTCTCAACATCTTCCATCTCATCTCCATCTCCCCATCTCCCCATCTCCCCGTCGCCAGCCCATTACTCCCCTCCCCTCCCCCCCCCCCTCGTCATATTTGTATAGACTAGACCCTCTTCACGACTGCACGAGAACAACACCTCTACGAGCAACGGCGACACTCCTTCCAACAGCACATACCTCGTATCCCCTTCGGTTTTCAGAGGCTCTCTTCCTCCCCTCCCCCTCGTCTCGTAACACCCCCCTCACTCCCATCATGCCACGACACGGCGTGCGCCCAACGGCTGCTCCTAAGCGCGACGCTGCTCTTGACTACCTCCGGAAACGACAGGATCCCCAAAACGGCGGCAACAACGCCGGCGGCGGCAACGGAAACAACGCCGGAGGTGGCAACAATAACCAGAACGGTAACACTGGAACCAACCAGCAGGGTGGCGGTAACAACAACGGAACCGTCGGCACCGGCCAGAATGGCAACGGCACGACCAACGGCAACGCTACCGTGTCCGGCGGCGCCGGTGGGAACAGTACCAACACGAGCTCGACCATTTCCATTCCTCTCACAGCCGCGGCCGGTAGTATCGTTATGCTGGAGCCATCGCAGAGGGTTGACACGGTGTCCTATTACAAGATTGCACCAAGTGAAACAATCACGTTCCGCTGGAACATGACCAATCTCTAGTATGTCTCTCTGGCACTTGTGTGGGTGTGTGGGGCGTTGGGGACATGGTTCTTTGGTCAAATCGTGCTAATTCCCAGCGTTCAACCGTCTAACATCACTGTCGTCGCATCGTGCTCGGACAACGGTAACACGTATCCCGTTGGCCCTACCAACGGGGCGCAAAATGTGTTTGATGGCAATACAACCGAAGTTCACTGGGTTCCGTACGACTGGGAGCAGGTGCCGGGGCAGCCGCGGTTTGCGGCGGCTTCGTACACTCTCAAGATCTGGGACGAGCGCGGACCGGGTGTGGGCATCAAGGGTGGCTATCTCAGCCCTTACTCTGGTACAAGGTTTGGCATGTACATCCCACAAAAGTACACGCCGCTGGCTGGTGAGTTGGCGCATTACCGCCGAGGCATTGCGTACTTTGACAGAGCTGATTGCAGAATGGACGTGCGCGACCTGCTCATCTGCGCAGCGCCTGCTGGGCGAGCCCGCTGGCCTGAGCATTCTGACCTCGCTGATCGTTGTGCTTGTGAGCGCCTACGCCGTGCTGCGCCGCGCATGAGCGACATTAATGTCTGTCCCTTTTATGGACACTCGAGGACTTTTTTTGCATAGACACGACCGTGATGTACATTGGTAATGACTACGGGGGAGGGAGAGATGATTGAGTGAAATGGTGACGGCATGCCGCGTCGCGCGTCAAACGTAGAGCTGCACGCCATCATATAAGCCTGGTTCGACGGCGCCCAAGCACGTTTGCATTTGCGGACCATGGAGTGAACAGCTGGACGCCGACAACACAAGCACTTTTGATGTGATTAGACTCGGAGTCGGTCGGCCATTGCCGAAGATGGCGACCACGCGGGGAGATGATGACACGTTGTGGCATGAGGCGAGGTCCATTCCGCTCGCAACGGACGACACGCAAGCAACACTGCCTCAACTCAACATCGTCTCTCCTTGATCCAGCAACACTTGCCTCGTCCTCATCGTCTTCATTCCTAGTCTTGCTACTACTGCACTTTGGGCTCCTCTCATCTTCCCACACCCGGCCCTCCACTCCCCTGCCTCTCCGCTCCTCCCCGCTGCGCCCCCCCCCCCCCCTCTCCCCCTCCTCCGCCATGTCTGCCAACGCCCTCGGCGCGTCCCTCTACTACGCCGACGCAAAGGCGCCCATCTGCCCCCTCGTCATCAAAGAGCACTTTGACAAGCTGAACACTAAGGAGCAGCTGTACGCGCACCACATCGCCCGGGCTTCGTGGATCGGCGGCCGCGTCATCCTCAAGCAGACGACGCCGACCGCATCCGACCTCTTCGACCTGCTACGTGCGACCTTCAGCGCCTCAGACCCCACCAAGCTCGGCGACCTGGAGGCGCAGCGCAAACAGGCGGGCCTAACCACGGACGACTTCACCAGCGTGCTCGAGTACACTGCGCAAGTGTTGGGCAACCTGGCCAACTTCAAGAGCTTTGGCGACTCCAAATTCATTCCGCGCGTCGACGCCGCGACGTTCCGCAAGGTTGTGGCCGCGGCGCCGCGCGCGCACGAGGCCCTGCCGCTGTGGGATAAGCTGCAGGAGGAGATCTACGGGATCAAGCCTGCCGCGCGGACGCTTCTGGGGTACCCAGACGCCGGGCATGTGACGGGATACTACTCGGGCGACGTGACGGAAGCGGACATCAAAGCTGTGCAGAAGTGGTACGAGGGGCGCGGGAAGGACGCGCTCAACACGCGCCTCTTCAAGCGCGGGGACGTGTACGAGCTGCGCGTCGCCAGCGCCGACACGGCGCCGACAGAGACGTTCGACGTCCCCGGTCTCCCGGGGAAGCTGGAGGTCGTGTTCGGCGACTTTGCAGAGGAGATGAAGGGCGTCGCGGACGAGCTGGAAGCCGCGATCCCGTACGCCGCCAACGAGCACCAGCGCAAGATGCTCGAGGCGTACGTGCGGCATTTCCACACGGGCGACGTCGACGCACACAAGGAGAGCCAGCGCGAGTGGATCCAGGACATTGGTCCTACAGTCGAGACCAACATCGGCTTCGTCGAGAGTTACCGCGACCCAGCGGGCGTGCGCGCCGAGTTCGAGGGCTTCGTCGCTATGGTCAACAAGGAGATGACGAAGAAGTTTGAGCGCCTCGTCGACGCCGCCGAGACCTATATCCCCAAGCTGCCGTGGGGCAAGGACTTTGAGAAGGACAAGTTCCGCAAACCCGACTTTACGAGCCTCGAGGTCCTCACCTTCTCGACGGGCGGCGTGCCGGCCGGCATCAACATTCCAAACTACGACGACATCCGCATGACGTTCGGGTTCAAGAACGTGTCGCTCGGCAACGTGTTGAACGCCAAGGCGCCGGACGAGAAGATCACGTTCTTGGGCGACGCGGACGCCGCGCTCTTCCAGCGCCTTCGCGGTCCAGCCTTCGAAGTCCAGGTCGGGATCCACGAGCTGCTGGGGCACGGCAGCGGCAAGCTGCTGCAGGAGAACGCGGACGGCACTGCCAACTTTGACCTGAAGAACCCGCCCATCAACCCGCTCACCGGCAAGCCCGTGGAGCACTGGTACGGGCCCGGCGAGACGTGGGGCAGCCGGTTCAAGACGATTGCCGCGAGCTACGAAGAGTGCCGCGCGGAAGCGGTCGCCATGTCGCTGAGCACGGACAAGAGCCTGCTCGAGATCTTCGGGCACACGGACTCGAGCGCCGAGAGCGCCGACGACATCATGTACGTCGGGTGGCTGCAGATGGCGCGTGCGGGGCTCATCGCGCTCGAGTTCTACGACCCCGAGGCGAAGAAGTGGGGACAGGCGCACATGCAAGCGCGGCACGCGCTGCTGCGCGTCTTCCTCGAAGCCGGGTTCGTCCGGATCGAAGAGACGGACAGGGGCAAAGACCTCGTGGTGGTCATGGAGCGCGGCGCGATTACGGGGACCGGGCAGCAGGCCGTCGACACCTTCCTCACCGCCCTGCAGATATACAAGGCGACAGGCGACGTCGAGGGCGGCAAGGCGCTGTACGACAAGTACACGAGCGTCGGAGACGAGTGGCTGCCCCGCCGCGACGTCGTGCTCGCCAAGCGCCAGCCGCGCAAGCTCCTCCTCCAGGCCAACACGTTCCGCGACGGCGACGGCGTGCGGCTCAAGGAGTACGAGGCGACGCTGCCGGGATTCATTGAGAGCTACCTCGAGCGGGCGATCTAGGTTAGAAGCATCGCGTTCAGAAGCATGCATCGTGTGGTGTACTGTGTGGCCAGGTGGCGAGGGCGGGCAAAGGACTCAGCATGTCGGGCAACGTGCCCTCTTCGCCAAACACCTACAATCGCCACCCAGCTCAGATCGTTAGATCGCCACCCCGTCACCCGACCCACTCCCACTCACCGCCGAAGATACGAACGCAAGCTCACATGCTTCCCCACATCGGCGCTCGGCCCCCGCACCCGACAGTCACGGGGTCACGAGATCTGATGTATGCTTCCGTGGCCCAAGCGATCGGTAATGAACAATGTCCAGCTGACCTGTCCGGCTCCACATGCCGACAAAGCTCTGCGTGTGCTCTCCCGCCCCTTCCCACGCCGCCCCCGGCCCTCAGCAACATATAAACCCCCACTTCCCTCCCTTCTCCCCATCACCCCACGGTAAGCCGTGCCGCTCACGACCAGTGGTAGGCGTCCGTCCGGCACCCGGCACCCGGCCCTCTTCGTTTCTCCGATTCATCGAGGTAGTCGACGTGCCCGCCAACGACAGGGCAGAATTGTTCGGTTATGATTGTGGACATGGACGTAGGATGAGGCGACGTGCGAAGGAAGCGATGGCGAGGGGGCGAACGAAGGCGAAGCGAAGGCGAAGATTGAAGACGTGTAGATGAAGACGAAGACGGAGGCGTGTACGATAGGCTCCACTATTCCCTTTCCGATTCTATACCCAGCAAAGCCGAGACGCCAACGCCTCGGCCGACCTCGGCACTGACGACCAACGAGCCCGCCAACGCCGCGGCAGACTGTTTCAACGCCGCCCGCCAACTAGGCCGAGTGCCTGTTCGCAGGAGCCCGAGGCGCTACGCGCGCCCGACAAGGCATCGACCCGCCAACGCCTAGGCCGTGCCTGCGGCTTGACGTTAGTATAGAAGCAAGCTCGCCAAGGTCTGCAGGGTGCCCGCCAGCAGGGCCGAGACCTCGACTTCAACCTCCATTCGAGACGAGTCGACAAGGCCTGCCCGCCAGACAGGCCGTGCCCGCCAGCCAGGTCGAGGCCTGCGTCCATTTTCCATCCTGCTCGCTGCGTTGCGCGAGCACGTCCGCGACCCACGAAACATACCCACACCACATACCCATGCCTGCACCCATACCCACGCATACCAGGGTCGCTGTCCGGCGCGGCGGTCAGCCAGCGCCACCCCGAGCCTCTGGACGATCTACGATCGCACGCCGAGGGAAGGGGGGACGACGGGATGTCTGTAGTAGCTAGACTAGGCATAGTTTACTGCTCCGCTTTGCGCTCGTATTTTTGCGTCGCTTCCATTTGTCCTGCGAGGCAAGCATTGCTGTCTCCGCTTCAGGTATGTCCTTCGTTCGGCTGGATGCCCGTGTCCTGGGTGTGGCGCGGATCGCGTGCGCATCGGTTCGTGGCGCCGATCCTGCCACATCTGTAAGACGTCTCGCCACCAAGAGGGATTGAGAAGACTTGCCAGGAATAGCTCCATATAGATCCTACCACTTTGATGAAAGTCCCGCCCTGGCCAGCGGACCATTCACCAAGATCCACGCTTCCCCCACCCGCTGACGGCGCCTTGTGCGCCTGTCCAGTGGACATGGCCACCCGGGAAGACTAGGAGATCCATAGAATGCTGCGAATGGCCGCCGCCACGGCGCCGCCGGCTCCATGGAAGCATGGAAGAATGGAAGATGGAAGCATGGTGCTCCGTCGGATCTGGTGGGGCCCGCCCTGCGCCACTGCTTCGCCGCCGACCCGGGATGTCGGACAGGCCGGTAATTCTCGGTGCATCGTTTCGCTCGCTGGCTATGCGCGAGTGGGAGGTTGGGCGCCACAGTGGAGTGAGGTCTGTCCGAATCAGCCACCCGAGACGGAGCTTGCGGTTCTGGAAGCATCGTCATGGGAGTTCCGTCTGACATCCATACACTGACATCGTACTCCGCCCTCGAAATCGAGGTCAGCATGTCAGTCTGTTAAGCTGGTCAGCCTCATGCTATTGCAGACGTACGCCAAGGATCGCCATCGTCATCCCCATGGGGAGAAAGCTGTTCTGTTGGCCAGCGTCGCCGGCCAAGGCTGCCAAATTGCAGGCTCAGGACGGGGACGCCACCAGGGACGCCGGCGTGTCAGCGTAGGCGGAGGGTTCTCCGTCCCAAACGCTGGCGTGGGAGACGCCACGCTTGGCAGTAGTGTGGAGCTTCCGCTCAAGATGGGCAGGGCACCGACGAGCGCGGAGCGGACGTGGCGGCGTGATGTCACCTGAGTAAGACCGATCCGGAGTACGGAGACGCAACGCCACGCAACGCCGAGCTGGCCGGCGCGGGCAGCCGGGTCGGACAAGTACGCGATGGGACCAAACAAGGCGACACACCGGCATGCGCGTTAAAGGTGCCTCGTACACGTCCATTATCACTTTGCGTGGGCCAGCACCGCTGTGAAGGGGGAGGAGGTGCGGTGGGAGGGTGAGAGAGGTGCAGGGGATGGGCGAGTTGGTCTAGCGTGCCTGGGATGCTAAGGTTTCCAGCGCTGCGTCACTCATTCTGACACACGACCCGGGTTTACCGTCGCTTCGGGGGATGCGCCGCTGCTCTGCCTGGCGCCCGGCGGAACCAGAACATGGGATACTCTGCAGAGTGAGAGCGGAAGAGGGTCCGCTCACTCATGCTTGGCTGTTTGACAGAGCTGGCCCCTGCCAATTGAGAGACCAAACCGACCCAAAGTCCAAACCCCGGTCTACTGCCAAGCTGCCAACTGCTATCTTTGCCAACTGCCAACGACGGAGATCTACGCATTTTGCACACGAACAACGACGCAACGATAAGCGACGCAGTGAGAACACATGCCGCAAAGAACGTCGTATGATTGAGCAGCGGCCGGAGAGAGCCGGGGCGGAGCTCTGGCCGGCAGGAGGCGGCAGAGACATGTTTGGGGAGGAACATGGCATGCAGGGCAGATCAGGGATCTACCACTTTCAGGCACGTCAGGTGGGAGGTGTGGCGCCAAGCTCTCTTCTGTGTTTCTCCATGCTCACCCCATCAGCGCCGCACAATTGCTCAACCGCTGCCGGCACCCCAGTTCCTCTCCTCCTGCCCTTCGGCGCCTGTACTCCTGCAGGCCTGCAGGATCCGAGCATGTCCCGTGCACCGAGACGGAGGGCAGAGTTTCCGTCCTTTCACCCTCTCCTTCTCGAGCCTGAGGGCGCCCGCCGTACGTCGCCGTAGGACGCATGTGGTAAATCTGAAAATAGGGGTATGCCGCACATATGGGCAGCCAGGCAGCATCGAGCTTTGAGCACACGACGGACAACCATCGCTCATAGATAGCAGGCCCCATCGCATCTCGTCTTCCCATCGCCCATCCGTCTACTCGTCGTCGTCTCCACCACTCCGCCACTGCTCAACGGGCGCTTGCCCACGGCCTCGGGTCGCTTCATTACATTCTCCACTCTACGCTCTACGCTTCTCCCCTCTACTCGCCACTCATTTACGCCCTCCCATCCCACCATGTTTTAAGTACGGCTTACCTTATCCACACCACTCAACCAACCCACCCCATCCCACCCACCATCCACAATGTCGACGTCGGCCATTCCTAGCGGCAGCGCTCTGTTCGCGTCGCCGCTGTCGAGCAGCCCCGCTCCCAAGCGGGTCGCGGGCACGCTCGAGCCTTTGCACATCACCAAGCTCGAGCCTCTCTGCTTCACCAAGGTCCCGCTCTCCCCTGCCTGTCGCTCCGCCTCAGCATCCACCGACTGTGAAAGCGCACTCAGCGATGTGGGCGCCGACCTCAGCCGCTCTCCCTCGCTCCTCACTTCGCTCATGCAGAGCCAGGCCCGCCGCTCGGCCCTCACCACCCCGGCGACTACGCCGGGCGTATCGCCCACCACGACTCCCGCCCCTCTGCCAGGCACATCGCGCCCCATCCTCCGCCGCTGCTCGAGTGGTGCCGTCTCTGACGCGCACCCCGAAGAACCTGCGGCCGTGGAGGGCCTCGCCCGCCGCCGCTCGTGTCTCAAATTCGCCGTCACCCCTCGCCCCCTGCAGCTCCCCAACCGCTCCATTTCCGCCACGTCCTCAAGGCGAGCCTCTGGCGCCTCTTCCCGCCTCACCTCTCCACGTTGCGCGACCCCCGCGCTCGAAGAGGACGACGAGGACGAGCCGGCCACGCCCGCCTTCGACTCCGACGACGCAGGATACCAGGAGGACAGCGAAGACGGGTTCACCTCTGACGAGGACGGCCCGCCGCTCGTGCCCCAGGCGCAGTGGCCGCCGGCGTGGGGCAAGCAGGGCGCGACGCCCGCGCCCGCCCCGATCCTGTGGACCGCCGCGCGCCGCGCAGCCGACCTAGCCGAGCCCTCGACGGACGATTGCGAGCCCGTGCCGCGCAGAGCGCGCGTCCGCATCCGCGACGAAGACACCTCCACGCGCGCGAGAGGCCGCTGCTCGCGCCACCGCTCCCCGCCCCCGTCGCACATCGAGGAGCTCACCGCGCCGCCCGCCGCACGCTCCCCCTCCGCAGCCGACCTGTGCCGCCGGCGCAGCGGCGCCCCCGGCTGGCGCTCGGACGACTGCGCGCGCCCGCGCGTCGCCTTCCACCGCACCGCCAGCCAGCCGGCGCGCCCACGCGTCCAGTTCGCCGTGACGCAGCGCACGTGCAGCATGGTCGTGCGCCGCGACTCGGCGCCCGCCGCCGGCGTGGACGAGGTGCACGTCCTCGCGGACACGAGCGCCCAGGCGTGCCCCCTCGCAAAGCTCCGTGCCCTCACCTCGTAATATCCCGCTGGGAGTAATCTTGTAGACCAGATGTTGTACCCATGTCACAACGATTGCGATGATCGAGCGGTTGGTGGTTGATTGAGGTTGGTGGTTGGTGGTTGGTGATGGTGTCGAAAGTGAAAGGCGCCCGTGATCGGGCGCTTCGCAGCTTCTTTATACAACGTCTGGATCGATCGCCACGGTCACTGCGCAGGTTGCTAACGCACCGCCACAATAGCGTTCTGGGACGACGTGGCCGGCCTGGATCTTACCTACCGCTAATAAGTTGCGGCACGAAGAGCTGTAGTAACATTGAGTTCTCGCCTCCCTCTCGCTCATGCCAAGAGCCGCCTCATCTAGATTTGGAGCAGTGCTCTCGCACTGACATGATAAGCTAAGCGAGGAAATGGGCGGGAAGGCGGTGGAAGCATCAGAAGCGAGAGCATTCCGAGATTCTCGCTGTCTCTCGATCGGTACCTGCAACGCCTGATGGTGCACCAAAACGGCGGATTTTCGGACGCATGATCGCTCGCGCCGCTGTGCTCTGCATCTTGGAGACGGAGGTGTGTCGTTAGGAGCAACGGACCGCCATGGACAGCGCTCGCGCTGGGCTCGGTCCGTCGTCGAAGGGAAGCCTATGCTGTAGACATTGGAGCGTCGGTGTGGCCGTGCTCACTCTTCGGCGCGTGGGCAGCTTCATTCTCTACAGCAGGTCAGCTGACACCTGCCCAAGCACTCTTGTGGCGAGGCGCTCCCGCACGCATCTTGCAATTACACGCTGGAGGTTGCGGGACGAGCAGTGGTGCGCTACACTGGGCCGAGCAGTGGTGCGGTGTAGCGCTCTCTGCATCATGTGGTTTACCCCACCAGCTATCGGATCTTGCAATCAGCCGCCCCAATTCTGCATTCATGAACACGGTGTACATGCCCATGACGCTTGGTAGCTGGAGGGTTACTAGAGAATCCGCCCTCAACCCGCACGGGCTGGAGTAGTATAGCCCCAGATCTCTTCCCACGCTGCGTGCTATTCATGACGCTGACATTGGCGCTGACAGTATACAGTACAACGGCAGGGCGCAGTGGCAGCGCGACCACCAGATCGTCTAGATGCCACTCGCGGCGTTGGTGAACGCGACACAGCTCTCGCGTTGATGCGGAACGCGACAGCAGCGCATAGTCTTAACACAAGATGCTACAGATGTGTTCCTGGGCAGATAAGGCGAGTTTTCTAGAAGAACCCGTTCAGCTGCCCACTAACGTCGTACCCTGCGAGCGGAATGGTTTGCTGGCTGAGCAGCGACCTAACGAAGTCGTCGAAAGACTCGTCCCCGCCCGCAGTCCAGCCTGGCTCGTGATACGATCTGATGTCAGCTATCGAATCGCGGAACTGGCCCGCAGTAAAGCCATCTGGTGAGAGGTAGACATCCAAGTGCGGAGAAGACACTCACGGCTCGTCCGCTCGGGGCCCATCCCAGCCTCTCTCGATCCCCAATAGCGCGGGCACCTCCCGGCTCGCCTGCGCACACTGATCCAATAGGCCGCGCAATACTGCCGCCTGTTGCCGGCCCGCCTTCCACGTGCACCCGATGTCCTCAAGAAAACCTAGGCAGACATGGACCTTCTGCATTGCCGCAGCAGTCTGAGATGGCAACCCTGCCTGCGCTGCGGCCAGTAAGAAACTGGTGCCCGCCGAGTAGATGATTGCCGATAGTGTTGGGGGCGTGAAGCGCAAAGAGTGCTGCTCACCCCAGAGCGCGACCAGTTGGACGATTCTCAAGGCAGCTTGGTGACATCGCTGATGTTAGCTCGCGTGAGCAGTAATCCCTACCGTCATGGCAATTAGGCCGATCTTCTCGAAAGGGCCATCTGGCACAGCCCTGGTCACCTGGGAGAAGGGTTGATAGAGCAGGATCACGGTCCATGAGAACGCAAGATGGCCCATCAGGATGTGGGGCAGCACGGGGTCGGCCCTGGTGGGATCGACATGGAGGCACGCAGGCATCCCCTCCAAGATGCGATCAAGTGTGTCACTGAAGCGCTCAACAGTCCCGTTCTCGACTAATGCTGACTTGTCGGATCGCCCCGCATATCTGGGAGTAAGCGAGGTGCATGGGGGTTAAACACTCACAGCGTTCGCGTGATCTCCGTGCAGGCCTGCATAAGGATGGCGGTGTGTACGAAGGCCGTGCTCAAGTAGCTTTTCTGAGGCGGTACGGACTGCCGTAGGCCCTGGGGCCACATCCAGAGCATGTCGTCTGTTGCTGGATCGGCAGTCGGGAGGGGCAAAGAGTACTCCATCATAATGGGCTTGCGGCCAATGTACTGCGCCCATAGTGCCTCTTGACAGTAGCATGTCCAGAATGTGACATCACGCTGGACGGCGGACTCGTGGTCGAGCTTGCCTTTGGCCACAAGAGGGCGGGTATCCACATTCAGACCAACTGAGGTCAGTTACCACGCATGGAATGCCTGACTCACGCGCATAGCACACGCGGGTGGCGAGGCCCTGGTACACCCAGCCGAGGGAATAGTCGCCCATGGTGCTCGCCCAGCTTGCACGGATCGCCAGACCTTGAACCGTTCCAACACAGGGCATGGAGCACTCTCGGTCCAGAGTGCGGTCCCCTTCGGTCGCAAACAGTCGCCGGGTGGTCTGCGCGCGCAAGTGCTCTTCGTCACTGAACGCCAGTCCAACAGCAAGGATGTAGTTGTGTAGGAGGGGGGAGTAATTAGGTGTAGCGACAGGCAGCTCGGATACCTCAGTCCACTGCGCGGCTTCCATGTCGCGGTAGAACAGATGGGGGGTAACCCGTTGCGCTTTGACCTCAGCGGACAAAACCAGACGACAACTCACCCCAACATCCAAAATAGCGGAAGAACCGATCGAGGGCCATGTCGTGCTGCTCCCTCGTCAAGAAAAAGTCTGGAAGGAAGCGCGCAAAGCCAGCCTGTTCCTGTTGGTGTGGCTCAGACGCAGGCTCAGGCATTCTAGAATGTCGAAATGCAGACTGCGGTCCATGAAGGCGCAATCGTCCTCGCTCGTCTTGCACCTGCTCGTGAGCTGCTGTCCATCGTCTCTTCCCGACTCCCTTCTTACCATCATGTCGTCGATGTCACCGGGCAAATCCAACGGCGACTGAGTTTGTTGGGCTCGACTTGGAGTTGTGCGACCGTGTGATGTCTGAGTCGGTGGGGACTGTGATGTGCCATGCAGTGGGATGCCTTCAGTGTTGGGGCCCATGTTCGGTCGCGGTGGAGCGAGGCCGGATGGCCCGGCGCGCCCCAAGTATCTGTCCCGCATCCCACCCATTCCAATGTCCTGGCGAAACGATGTCGGCGGGGACATTAACGTCCCGGCTCCGGCGCCAGCCTGCGGTGGGGGAAAGGGCCCGGATACCCCATGCGATTGCTCGAAGTATGCCTGCTGGCTTGGCCCCGCAACATCTTGTGGTTGCAATGGACGTTGCTGGTGCTGTGGCTGATGCTGGTGCTGTTGCGAGGGCGACTGGTAGTAAGGTGGGGCTGGGGCGCGAGAGAAGCTGCCAGTGTCGCTGCCGGCAGTTGGTGCGCCTTCCACGCTATCCCCTCCATGCTGTCTCTGCAGTTGTTCTTCCAGCTCTTGGACGCGTTGTCGCAGCGAGTTGGCCTCGTTGCGCGATACAGCGCGTCGCCAGTCCGTCTTGGTTGTCCACACGCACTCATCCTTTTGTCAGCAAGCTCACCAGCAGAGGAGCTACCTTGTAAGCAGCACAGGTCGAGCATACAGGCGGCTGCCCGTCGCACTTCTTCTTCCTGCGGCATGAGTAAACGAGCCATGCACCTGCCCATGTCCACCACGTCTACGTGCTCTTTCAGCTCGCCTCTGCTCACCATCGCTCACGAGACATGTCGAGCATGCGAGTGCTTTCGACGACATCATCCTGGCCCCCACTCACCGTTGCCGACAGTTTATGCAGGCCTGTGACACATTGTGCCGCCTTCGTGGGGGTGACTGCGATGAGCGCATGTCAGATAGCCGCCCTAAGAAGAATGATAAGGATGCAAGGTGCTTGAGAGAGATGATGTTGAAAGGCAGAATGCTATGTCCGGCGAATCGCTCATGACCGGGTCGATGACGGAATCCAAGCGGACGCTCTCGCGCGGACTGCCCCAGGCACGTGATGTGCGTGGCACTTTGCGCTCTCTCACGCACAAATATGATCATCAACAACTCTTTCAATTGTACATCCGACCATCACCAGTCCCCCATGAGCCCCAACTAACGATATTAACCGTGATTAACTGCGTCGCATGCTCTTTTCCCCACGGGCCGCCGGGCTCTCGGCGGACAGGAGCAGGGACCATGCCCGACAAGAGCGGAACAAGGGGAACGGCATAGCGTCACTAAGCTCTGCCAGGGTCATGCTCTCGGCAATCAGCCGCAACTTTCCGCCTGGCCTCAGCAAAAGTCTTTTCCGCACGTGTCCGCCCGACAGCCCCGCCTCCACCGGCAAGCATCGAGTCAGATCCAACTCCGCTCACATCGGTAGTTCCGGACCGCGTAAATATGTGATGGAGCCGCATGCTAGCGCGTATGCTAGCGCGTGAGCTTGCCCTGCTCTCAATCTTGATCTTGCCCATCTCTCAACAATGCCACGATGGCGATGAACGCAAAACAAGAGAAACTTGACAACTACGGCCTCACACCCGTCCACCCCGACCATGACGAGCCTGCCGGCCTCCTCGCCCGCCAGCTGAGCCGTGAGGCGTATGCCGAGACGGCGGAGGCCGCACGGGAATCACATACCGACATCGGGCCCCCGCCTGACGGCGGCGTTGCGGCCTGGAGTGCCGTCGGCGCGGCAAGCTGCGTCCTCCTCGTAGTCTTCGGCTTCTCCACATCCATGGGCCAACTACAAGCCTACTACCTCGAGAACCAGCTACGGGGACGCTCCAAGGCCGACGTCGCATGGCTTGGCTCGATCCAGTCCATGCTCATTTACACGGGTTCGCTCTATGCAGGTCGATTGTTCGATGCGTACGGGCCTGAGCGCCTCATGTGGACCGGCACGGTCCTCCTCACCGGATCCTTCATTTCCATGGCCTGTGAGTTCACGCGCGGGCTAACCTGACCCCAGTCTGCACCCAATATTGGCAGTTTCTTCTTGCGCACATGCTCTTCGGGATCGGTGGCACAACGGTGTACTCGCCCTCCACCTCCATCTCAGGACACTGGTTCGCGCGTCGCCGCGGTACAGCCGTCAGTGTCGTGATCACTGGCGCTGGCTTGGGCGGTATCGCCTACCCCCTCCTGATGCGCGAGCTATTCATCCGCCTCTCCTTCCGCAACACCCTCTTCGTGCTCGCCGGCTTCACCTTCGCCGCCATGATTCCCGCTTGCACGATCATGCACGCGCGCCTGCCGCGGCGCAAGCCACCGCCCTGGTCCATCTTCAAAGAACCGTGGAAGGAGGCACCTTACGTGTGCCTCGTTACCGGCGCGGCGGTTTGGCTGACCAACGTTTTCACACCCTACTTCAACGCGCCCGTGCTTGCCGCGACGAACCGCCTCAGCCCTGAGGTGACATCGTACGCCGTCCTCATCCTGCAGTCCGGCTCCTTCGTGGGACGCATCATCGTCGGACCGCTGGCGGACAGGGTGGGCGTGTGGAGCGTCTTTGGGGCCATGTCGTTCCTCTCGTCGCTGTTCATCCTCGCGCTCTGGACCGGCGACGTGGGGCCCGGCGCGGCTATCGCCGGTCTTATTCTTTTCGGCATGACCTCCGGTGGGTGGATGACCATGGTGACAGCCGCCACGAGCGCTATCTCCCCCGTCACGCAGATCGGTATGCGGATCGGCATGTTGTGGACGTTCGCCGCCATCCCCAACCTCGTCGGCCCCGTCATCAGCGGTGCGCTCATCGGCGCGGCTGGCGGAAAATTCATCTACGCAGGCCTGTTCACGGGCCTGATGATGTTTGTGGGCTCGGGGATCATGGTCGCACCACACTTGATAAAGTGGTGGCGGGAGAGGGGGACGCCCAAAGATGGCGAGAGCACGGCCAGCACGAACCCATAGCACTGTATCTTAGACCCTTGCATAATCTACTCATCTTGGATATCCTCGATGCGCCAGTCGAGGCACAGCATCTTGCCGGGCGCGTGCCCGATCACTACGCCCTCGATGTGCGAGTTGATCACGACGAGCTGGGGCGTCACGCCGCACGCCCAGAACACAGGTACCTCGCCGTCACGGATTATGGGTGCGTCGCCGTACTCTGGCTTGTTGATGTCGTTGATACCCAACTTTTCGATCGCATCCCACCCCTGACGTCAGCGATTCCTAGCGTCTACTCACCCAGGCGATCGGCTCGCCGTGCGTGCGCACGTACGGCCGGGTGATGGTTCGCACCCGCTCGACCTGTTCTGGGGGGTAGGGGCGCATGGACACAACGGTGTTTCCCGAGAACACGCCGCTTGGCATAAGCGGCACACTAGTGCGATACATCGGCACGTTGCGGTCCTCGTCGATGTGCCGCACGCCGAGCCCCGCGTCTTGCAGCGCGTCCTCGAATGTGAACGAGCACCCGACTTTCATCAGCGCGGCCGGCGATGCACTCACTCAGAAACGCGACACTGTCCTCACCCCAATAGTTCACCACATCATCCACTTCTTCGACGAACTTTCCGTCGCGGTAGACTTTGTACCCCGGGATATCGGTGGTGATGTCCGCGCCGTCCGCGACGCCTGCAGGAAATCCCTTATCGCCCGTCGCCCGGCTCTCCGCCAACAACGGGCACGAGACCGGGTTGCGCGCACACAGGCGGCGGAAGTCGGCGGCGTACTTCGCCGGCAAGATAAGGAGGTTGGCCTGCACGTGCCCTGGACACATGCCGGACGTGTTTCCGCGCAGCCTGCCGGAGCGTGCGTACTCGCGCGCCTCGGTCGGCGAGGAGGGAGAGAGGGAGCGCGTCATATCTGTGTTCTGGTGGCGGCATCGTGTCATGGCGAAGGTTATAATGGATACGACGAGAAGCACGCTCGATGCGATCCGTTATCGTCGGGTGTCACCGTTGCGGAGCGGTGACTTCGTGGAGCGGAGACTGGGCGCAAGGGCGGAACGCGGAATCACGGCGGGTGGGCAGTCACCCCACTTCGGCGGAGACGGCTGTCGGACGAGGCCACATGAAGCATGCATTCCACGGCTGGCTCGTGGTGGAGCGCTGGTCGTTCTCGGCCGAGATGGCAAAATCGAAGACAGAGGCGCGAAGGCGGCGTCGCTTCTTTCGTGCGACGTGAAGCGTCAGTTCAGCTGACATCACAACGGATGGAGGATATGCCTCTGACCTCCAGCGCACCCACCGTTGTGTGACACAGTAGTGTCAGAGTGCGGAAATCTCATAATCGCGTACAAGCGTGTGGAAATCTTACATTCTCGTCTAAAGCTCGACCGGGGGCTCAGTAGGCATGGAAATCACCTCAAGAGGACAGCTGTGCTTGTGTCTTCGCTGTAAAGGTGAGGGCAGGAACCACTGCGAAACGCTTTACGTCTGGCAACGGCCGTGGTGACCTGTTTCCAGCAAACTCAAGCAACCACCACTGGATAAACATTGACAAGAATTCTTTGCATGAACAACGTCCTTACTTATTGCCCCTTTGTCCTTGCTCAGTTGATCTACAAACGCAACACCTTTTGGCAACTCCAACCCCCTGCCTCTGCCACCAGTTCCACATCCTCAGAGCGCGTAGCGGAACGAGTAGTGGTGGTCGCCCGTGATGCCCGCGACGTCGACCTCGTCCTTCTCCTCAGCGGTCATCCTGTCGCGCGCCGCATTCCTGCTCCGCCAAATAAAGTATTCCGCGGTCATCCCCGCAATGGCCAGCACCCAGAAAGCGAGCGACACACCGTGCCCGATGAGATACCGCGGCTTGTCGACCGAGCGGTAGATCTGGCCGGCAACAACACCGCCGGTGTTTCCCACCGTTTGCTGCAAGCCGACGGAGACGGAGCGCTTGCGGAAGCCCGCGACGTTCTGTCCGAGCCAGGTGACGTGCAACCCCACGCAGATGTAGATGCCAGCGCCGGCGAGGAAGCAACCGACGAGCTGGCCGCCGACTGTCGGCGGGTAGCCGATGAGGACGGCGTAGCCGACAGCCGTGACGATTGCGAGTGGCAGTAGCACGAAGTAGCGTACACTGTAGCGCATCGAGATGAGGGCGCCGACGAGGTAAGTGAGGGCACAGACTGGCGTTAGAAGAGTTGTTACAGCGGCTTACAGAAGTAGACGGGTGCGGTGATGCCCTGCGAGGCGATGCGGTCGAAGCCGAACTGGTCTTGGGTCAGCAGGATCAAGAGTGAGACTCACTGATGATGACCACGAGGAACGTGCTGTAGCCGTAGAGGCAGACGTCGAGGCCCAGCTGTACGAACCCCGAGAGCCAGATAACCGGGTCGGTGAACGCTTTGCGGATCTCCGCCCAGCTGAACCCGTCGTCGTGGTTGAATGCAGCCTCTTGCGCCTGCCGCACGCTCATCATCCACTTTTCGCGCTCGTTGAGATACCGCGCGCTCTGGTACGTGTTGGCGATACAGAAGAAAACGACGATTCCGACGAGGATCGTGAGCGCGCCCTCAATGATGTACAGCCACTGCCAGCCGCGCAGGCCCTGCAGGCCGTCCATCTTGAGGAAGCCAGCGGCGATGAGGCCACCAAGGACGCCGGAAATCGCCGATGACATGTATAGGTAGCAGAGCCGAAGGGCGAGCTCTTCGCGCCGGTAAAATGTTGTCATGTAGAGCACGAGGCACGGGGAGAGGGCGGCCTCGCACATTCCCAGCAGGAGACGGCAAGCGAGCACCTGCGCGTAGTTCCTGCAGAAGCCGTTGGCAAGAGAGATACCGCCCCAGATAATGACGACTGCGGGGATCAAACGCTTGGGCTTGAGGCTGCGGAGGAGGATGGTAGCTGGCGTTTCCTGGGGTGAGCGACGTTGGAGCTGAACCTACGAAGATGACATAGGTAACGTAGAAGATGGACGTGGCGACACTCAAGCCGTTGGCTGGAAAGTTCAAGTCCTCTGTCATTCCTCCCACGGCGGCATTGCCGATGTTGGCGCGGTCAAGGAACGCGATGAGATACAAGCCCATTGCGACTGGCGCAATGTGCCGGTCGAGCTTCCACACGAGATGCTTCTCCTCGTCCTTGTCGAGCTCGTTGGCCGCGAGCGCCTCGATGTGCGCCGACTCGCTCTGCTCGCCCTTGGCGTCGAGGTCCACGACCTCGATGGTAGTCTGTTCTTCCTTCGCTGCCATGATGAGTCGGTCAGGCAATGGTGGTGAGTTGAGACAGACGTCAGCACTGTTTTATGGATGGTTGCGTCTGATAACAAGCATTAGCGCAGCATCGTCGTATCGCGAGATGAATGCGGAAAGCGGAATCGCAGCGGCGCGCTAATGAATAGACAATGGGGAAGCGAGAAGCGGGTGAGGTGTGTTTCAGTCTCCACGTGAGGCACCTACAGCCGAGGAATGACATGAATGGTGGGCATGCCGTAGATGATGCTATACTGGGGCCCGTCCGGCTCAGCGTCCCCTGGGCTGTGACGTGCAACAGATAAGTGGGGGAGGCTCTCCGCGCGGTGTGACGCTGCACAGGTGTCGATTCCGGATAACCGACCGCTGGCATTCCGTCGGCTGCGCGCTCCGGTCTGATTGCGAGCGAGCGGTGGTGTTACCTGCGGTCGTGTTGCGCTCCGCGGATACGTGCGGGCTGTCATGGCGAATGGACATAGAGCACAACTGTGAGGAGATAGTTTGCCGAGCTCAAAGGTTGCGTTATTCTCGATATTGATGCTTGGAGTGGGGGGGCTGCGACTTGGGGTTAGCTGCGGTATAATGCTGCACCGCAGCCACTTATTCTTCGCTGCCACTATCTTCACTGCAAATGAATCGTCGCTCATGATGAATGAGCTGTCGAAGCGTGTAGCGGGACAACACGGCAGCAGTGCTAAAGTCGCTGCGGTGGGTGGTATGTCGTAGAACAGGCGGTGACCTCGTATCTTGTTCATGCCACTGTATGCGACTTTACAACGGACGAGTGCTATGGTGCTTGTTTGTGACCTTCGAGGTGTTTACGTGTGTCATCTCCGCATGCTGGACCTTTTGTTGAGCGTCGGGCGGCCCAGGAGGGACATATTGCTGAACAGCAACAGCGGGTCATCAGCCTAGCGTAGAGCACACGTAAAGAGCCACAGAATTGTTGTGCAAACAAAGGCTATTCATTTCGACTACCGCCTAGAAGTCGACGCGCGACCGCTCCGCCACACTGCCCCGCATCTCGACCTCTTTAAATCCGTTCTCCTTCTTAGCCACAACTACCTCGGAGCCAGGGATGCCCCACCCGCCGGCCCCCGGGGTATGGACTTCGAGGGTATCGCCCGCTGCGAACTGCATCGTGCCCTTCCCACCGACATTGACGACGCGTCCGCCCTCACGCACCCACAAATTGCGGCCCATGCCGCCCTCGCCGCCGCCGTCGACGCCGTACGGGGCCCGTGCGCGCCGCTCACTCATGATCGACACCTGCAGATTCTCGAGGAACTGGTACGAGCGCACGACGCCGTCGCCGCCGCTCCACACGCCCTGTCCGCCCGAGCCGGGGCGGAAGTGGAACTCGCGCAGCAGCACGGGGTAGCGGCGCTCGAGGATTTCGGGGTCCGTGATCCGCGTGTTCGTCATGTGCGTGTGCACGCCCGACGTGCCGTGCCAGCCGGGGCCGGCGCCCGAGCCGCCACAAATAGTCTCGTAGTATCCCCATCCGTCCGTGATTTCGCCTGTGATGGGGTCTTTGCCGCCCACACCGAAGGTGAGGTTGTTCGTGTCGCCCTGCGAGGCGGCGCACGCGCGAAAGGCTTTGAGGACTGTGTCGGTTACGCGTTGCGATGTCATGACGTTGCCGCCGCAGACGGCGGCGGTGGGCGAAGGCGAGAGGAGCGAGCCCTTAGGGATGCGGATGTCTAGGGGAACGAGGCAGCCGGCGTTGAGAGGGATATCTTCACCAATCATGCTGCGGAGGCAGTAGATGACGGCGGCGTGGACGACGCACACCGGGGCATTAAGGTTGCCGCGCAGCTCCGGGCCAGTGCCTTCGAAATCGAAGACGGCGCCGCCAGTGTCGGGGTCAATCTCGACGCGGAGGCAGATCGGTGATCCATCGTCCAGGTAGTCAAGCGCCGAGAAAGTGGTGCCAATCTCCTTTGACGCGCGGCGCAGCATGTCGCGCACAGCGGACTCAGCGTTGCTTCGAATATGACCCATGTACGCGTGCACAGTGGGCAGGCCCCACTCGGCCACGAGGGCGGTGAGGAGCTGCACGCCTTTGTGGTTGGCGGCGATCTGCGCCTTGAGGTCACTCTCGACGTCGCGGAAATTGCGACAACCAGAGCAGCCAGGATACTGCGCCGGCTCTTCCACCAAGGCTGTGTACACGGCATCGCGGTTATACACGCCCTCGCTCACGACCTTGAGCGAAGGGATTTCGGCGCCCTCCTCGAACAGTGCGGTAGATGTGGGCGGCATAGAGCCAGGCAGGATGCCGCCGATGTCAGCGTGGTGGGCGCGCGACGCGCTGAAGAAGATGATCTCGCCGTTATCAAAGCATGGCGTAATGACGGTCAAGTCCGGAAGGTGCGAGCCGCCGCTTTGCGGCGCATTCGTGAGGAGCACGTCGCCGGGCTTGAGCGTGGGCCCATGGAGCGCAAGCTGATGCTTCACACTCCAGCTCATGCTGCCAAGGTGGACAGGCATGAAGGGTGCATTGGCAACGAGGTCCCCCGTCGGCGCGAAAACCGCACACGAGTAGTCGAGGCGTTCTTTGATATTCGTAGAGATCGAAGTCTGCTGCAGTGACCGGCCCATCGCCTCGGCGATGGACATGAAGCGGTTTTGGCTGCGGTTAGGGCTGAGCAGAGGGCACGGAGAGCTCACAAAACAGAGAGGGTGATGGGGTCGTACGGGACAACGCGGTCCTTGTTGGCGGCTACCATGGTTGTGTTACGGTGGAGGGACTTGGCCTCATTCTACGAGGAGCCATCGTGTACTTATCAGCTGTTGAGCAAGAGTGAGAAGCGGAGTTGAGCGAGAGCTGGAACACGATTGCGGAATGACGCACGGCTAAAGCGGAGCAACACCGCCACGATTCCGCGGCCCGCGAACCCCCCTCCCCCACTGTCGGCCAATGTTTCTCTCCTCCTCTTCACATCATCCTCCAACGCCATGTCCGCTATCAGTTCACGTTGACGTGCCGACATGCCCACCTGGCCCGCTCGGAGTGCACGCGCATACCATGATACGAGCGGTCCGCACTTCCGCGTCGTCAGAGGACTCCCGGACCGACCAGACCTCATTCCTCGCGGTTCCCGCATGTCGTATCGCGCATCTCCGCTCATGCGTCTTCAACAGACTCGGCTCGAGGTGATCCACAGATGTGGCTCGCGATATAACTGCCTGAGTCTGAGGTACTACTGGCTTCACCCTCATCAACCATGACCATCCTCAGCATCCCGGAGTCAAGTATCCGAGTCGCCATCGACCGTGGAGGCACCTTCACGGACGTGCACGCGTCTGTGCTCGATCCTAGCGGCGGACGCAGAGAGTTCGTCATCAAGCTTCTCTCGCAGGACCCAGGAAACTACGCCGACGCGCCGACCGAGGGTATCCGCCGGGTGCTCGAGCGAGTCACCGGCACCTCAATTCCGCGCGGCGAGCCGCTCCCTATTAAGCATCTTGGTGAGCTGCAAGCTGGAACTACTCTGATACAGACTACGTCCGCCTCTCCACCACGGTGGCTACTAACGCGCTCCTCGAGCGTAAGGGCCAGGACCACGCGCTCGTGATCACTAAGGGGTTCCGTGACCTCCTCGAAATCGGAAACCAGACTCGGCCCCGCATCTTTGACCTCAACATCAAGCGTGCGCTGCCTTTGTACTCCAAAGTCGTCGAGGTCGACGAGCGCGTCACTCTTGGTAAGCGGAGAGTGTGTGTGCATGCTAATGGCAGTCGGGTACACCTCTGATCCGAAGCATGCTGAGCACGCCGTAACCTTCGACGCCGACGGCTCCGTCAAGAAGGCCTACTCTGGCCCAGGGGCCGAAGCACAAGCTCGTCTCATGCCCCAGCCCATCGTGCAAGGCCTCTCAGGTGAGGCCGTCAAGGTCCTCCAGGCTCCCGACGAGGTGGCCCTCCGTGCCGACCTCCAGGCTGTCTACAACGAGGGATATCGTGCCGTCGCCGTGTGCCTCGCCCACTCGTACACGTACCCTCAGCACGAGCTAGTAGTTGGCCGCATTGCAGCCGAGGTCGGCTTCGAGAACGTCTCGCTGTCCTCCCAGCTGCTTCCTGTTATCAAGATGACGACGCGCGGACAAAGCACAACGGCTGACGCGTATCTCACCCCCATCCTGAAGGAATACCTGCGCGGCTTCTACCGAGGCTTTGAGGGCGGCGCGGACGGCGGTCTGCGCGTCGAGTTCATGGGCTCTGACGGCGGCCTTGTTGAGCTAAAGCATTTCTCGGGCCTCAAGTCCATCCTGTCCGGCCCTGCCGGCGGTGTTGTCGGCTACGCCCTGACTAGCTGGGATGAGGAGGAAAAGGCGCCCATCATTGGCTTCGATGTCGGCGGCACGTCGACCGATGTCTCCCGCTTCGCGGGACGGTACGAAAGCGTTGCGGAGACGACCACCGCGGGTATCGCCATCAACGTCCCCCAGCTCGACATCAACACTGTTGCAGCTGGCGGCGGCTCCTGCCTAACATACAAGAATGGACTGTTCCGCGCCGGGCCCGAAAGTGCAGGGGCACACCCCGGCCCCGCATGCTACCGAAAGGGCGGACCACTCGCACTCACTGACGGCAACCTGTTCCTCGGTCGCCTGGTGCCGCAGTACTTCCCCAAGTGCTTCGGGCCAAATGAGGACGAGGCACTCGACCCCACTGCAAGTGAGAGGCAGTTCGCTGCGCTTGCGGAAAAGATCCGCGCGCACACCGGCACAGAGAAAGACATGGACGAGCTGGTGTACGGCTTCGTCAAGATCGCCAACGTGACGATGGCGCGCCCGATCCGCACGCTGACTGAGGCGCGGGGGTTCAAGACCTCGGACCACGTGCTCGCCTCCTTCGGCGGCGCGGGCGGCCAGCACGCGTGCGAGATTTCCGAGCTTCTGGGCATCTCGCGCGTGCTGATCCACAAGTTCTCGAGTGTGCTCTCGGCGTACGGCCTCTCCCTCGCTGACCGGGTCTATGAGCTGCAGGAGCCGGCAGCAGACGTCTACTCAGCGTCCGCGGACACGCTGTCAGCGCGCCTCGACGGGCTCGGCGAGCGTGTGCGCGCCGTGCTTCGTGCCGCCGGCTTCGACGACGCCAAGATCCGCCTTGAGCGCCTGCTCAACATGCGCTTCGACGGGAGCGACACGGCGCTCATGGTGCTCGCGCCGGACGGAGACTACGCGGCGGCATTCATGCGCGCACACATGGACGAGTTCGGGTTCTTGCTCGACAAGGAGATCGTCGTCGATGACATCAAGGTGCGCGGCATCGGGATGAGCTACGAGTCGCTTGGGCGCAGCGCGCTTGCGGAGGTGCGCACGCTCAGGCGTACGCCGCCGCCCAAGGCCGACTTGGCGCAGGAGGTGTATGTGTGGCATGGGGAAGCGGGGAAGCGCGTCAACGCGCCTGTATACGAGCTCGAGAGCCTCGCGACGGGCAACGCTGTGCCTGGACCCGCCCTGGTCATCGACGATACGCAGACAATCTTCGTCAATGTCGGCTGGACAGCGCTCGTGACGACAAACCACCTGATGCTGGTGCGGGAGTAGGCAGAAGCGGTCCGTGATCCAAAGTCAAGATGAATCATGTGTGTAGTCTCCGACTGGTCTTTGTCCTGGTGCTTCTGACGCACGTCTCAGTCTTTGTTTTCTGGCACCTCAGCGCCACTGGGGCACCTGGGGCACCTGGGACACCTGGGGCACCCACACTTCTGGCGTCACTGCTCACACTCATAACTCGGAGTCGGTCGGAGCGCCTCATTGGGAGACGTGCCCACTCGGCCGCCATTCATACCTCAACCTGTCTTGGAACTCGAATCTCGGCCCATCCCGGCGGTAATGTGTGAGATCCGTCGGCGACAAGGCCATAGGGGTCAGGCGGCCAGGCGGCCAGGCGGCCAGGAGGCTGGCCACGCTGCACATTCAGAAACGCGGGTATCCACGTGTGACCAGGATATATGGGACGCATGCAGGCATGGCCTTGGATTGGTGCGATGCCCGTTGGCAGTTGCCCGTTCTGCTTATGGCCGGATGACCGCTGGACCATGGGTGACACGCTGCACGGAGCGACGGCCGCGGCGGCTTGGGACGGAATAATAGCAAGTGGGCGCGGAAAAGGACGGGACGGTGATCATTTGTAGATCCAAAACAAGCCATACCCCACAGCGGTTCAAGCGAACGCCGAACGCCGGCGTCCATCAAGCGGAGTACCGAGCACAACACTACTCCGCACTTGATCACGACCAGCGCAGCAACTCGCACTCGGATATCGCGAGATGATAGCCAGCTGACATCTACCAATGCGTAGGAGGGCACGGAGGATGTTGAACACGGACGGAGGGCGGCACGAGGTACAGCCCCCCCCCCCCGATCGGGTAGACATGAGGAATGCGCGGGGTAATGCCGAATGCCGGCGGGGCTGCGGGGCGTCCAGACTCGGGGGCTGCCCACATGTAACCGAACAAGCTCATCATCTCAGCAAGCTCATCTCATCACTCTCTCCGCGACCTCGTCCGCGCTCTTGATACCCATCCATCCACTGATCACCGACATCCCGACGCCGAGACCAAAGCTCGAAAGCTCCAAGCACTCCGAGGGCCGCCCCGCCGCCCGTACCTCAGCCCCGACGATCGCGGAGTCAGTCCACTTGACATCCGTTAGCTCCGATCACGTGCATCCAGCCGTCCCGCTTGCTGTCCTCGATCCCACCAGTCGTCTCACACGTACACCACTCCGGGTCCTCACTCTCCCCGTCTCCCTTTCGCTCTCCCCATCGCCACGCTCGATGCCACCAGCCCCGCCTATTCCGCCACCAGGCGGCTCCGCCGCCGAAGCCGTACGCCCCTATACCTACAAGAAGCGCCCATACGCGCAAGCCTGTCTCGTACGTCGGCCTCCACTACCCTCTAACACTAGGCATGTAAGGCGCGCAAGATCCGCTGCGTAGAAGCCGACAACCCGCCATGCAAGGCGTGTCGAACGGCACGCATCACCTGCGAGTTTCCTGAGCGCTCCGTCCGGCGGCGGCGAAGCACAGCGGCGCCGACAGCGCCAAGCGCAAGCGACGTCGAGAGCGCGGCAAGCGCGATCGAGCGCCGCCTCGAGAGACGCCTGCAGCGCATCGAGGAGGCGCTGCGGCTCTCGCCTCCGCGCCGGGGACAACGGGAATCGAGCATGAAGTCCGACGGCGACAGTAGTAGCGAGGAGGAGCTCGATCCGCCGCGGTTCACGCTCGGCGGCGCCGAAATGCCTGTATATCATGGCGAGACGTCCATGCACGAGGACGCGGTCGCGCTCGATCCGTCGCCCAAGACGAGCAGCTCGGCGCCGACAAACAAGCCAAGCGTGGATGCGAGCCAGTGGACTCAGGAGGACATACGCGCTCTCACACGCCTCCGGCATAAGTACGCTACAGCCGACGAAGGTGAGGCCCTCATGGACGCGTACTTTACCTGGGCGTCGCCGTCTACGGCCGTGGTCAACCGCCGCCTCTTTCTCCGCGACATGGCCGTCAACGGCCCATACTTCTCCGATCTCCTCCTCCTCGTCATGTACCGATCGGGACTGCGCTTCTCGCCCAACCTCAGCGAACAGGAGCGCACCATCCGCTCCGAGCGGTACATGAACCTCATCATGCAAATGATCGCCGAAGAGCTGAGCAAGCCGAGCACAATCGTGACGACGCGTGAGTCTGCTTGCCACCTCAACGAGCTTTCTGCGCAGAGCTGACTGCCAGAGGCATTGTTGTCCCTCGCAGGCACACAATCCGCCCGCGGCGAACACACCCAAGCGTGGATGTTCACGGGCATGGCGATCCGCATGATCCAGGACCTCGGCATCCACCTCGCGATCGACGAGCCGTCTCTCGACGCCAACATGGACCAGGAGACGCGCGACGTGCGCGTGCGCCTCTACTGGTCCGCGTACTGCTGGGACAAAAGCATCTCGCTCGCGATGGGCCGCGAGCCGGCGCTCACGATGCGGAGCTACACCTCCCCGCCCGCGGTGCTGCTCAACGAAAGCGACGACGACTGGGAGTGGCGCCCCTTCTTTCCCGGCGGCGGCAATCTGGACCTCGTGCTCCGCTACCCACGCACCACGAGCATGACAAACTATGTGCTGCGCTACTATGTGGTGCTGAACCAGATCCTCGAGGAGATCCTCGTGAACATGTACTCGCCGCACCGGCCGCAGGCGCGCTCCGTCACCTTCATCCGGCACGCGGACGAGAAGCTGAAGAAGTGGTGGGACGAGCTCCCGCCCGCGCTCAAGCTCGACAAGGCGCGCCTGCCCGAGTTCTGCCCGCCGACCAACATCACCCTCATGAACCTGCTGTACCACTGCGCGCGCATTCTGCTATACCGTCCGCTGTTGACGGTGCGCGCGCAGCCAGCGGGCGTAACGACATCCCTCGAGATCTGCCGCGGCGAAGCCAACGACATCCACACCATCCTCTCCCTCTGGGGCCGGACGTACGGGAACATCAACATGGTCTATCTCATCATGTACACGACGTTCGTCGCCGCAGGCGTCGACGTCATCCTGCTCCGCATCGCGGACGAGCGAACGCGCGAAGAAGCTCTCGAGCGCGTACACCTCTCCCTGTCTATTCTCGAGCAGGTGTCGGGTCAAGGACCCGGCATCCGGCGCGGCATCAGTATCATTGCGTCCCAGCTCCAGGCCGCCATGCAGCGGCATTACGCGCCGTCGAACGGCGCCGGCTTCGCCGAGAGCGCGATGCGCAATAGCGCGCCCGATAAGGGCAACGCGACGCCCGTCGCGCAGCCGCCCCCGCTCGACGCGCTCACCGGCGCCGGGTTTAACGACCCCCTCGCGCCCATCACGTTCCAGTCGCCGGCGCTTTTCGACGACCCGCAGGCCCTCGCAGACTTGCTTGGCGAGAGCAACGTGTGTACGGACGACCCGTTCGCGTTCCTCACCGCCGACGGGTGGGACGAGATGCGTTTGGCGACGTAGTTAGGTCGGAAGAGGAGAGGTGAGCAGAGATAGGATCAGCGAGTGGGCGGAGGATTAGGTCGGGTGGGCACATCGAGATAGTTGTATAGATGCATTTGGGTTTTGCGATCGCAGTGAGTAGGGATAGCGCTGTGGGTAAATCACGCTGTCAGTTGAACCGCCGCGGCGCAGCTCTGCATCCACGATTACAACTGTATAAGCGTCACCTCGGTCTGAGAGATCACACCTTTCCTTTGGGACCATCCTTCTCGTCCAGCTTGGCCCTCGCTATGCCCGCCGTTAGCGCCTCAACCTCGTCCTCGAGAGCCGCGTCCTTGGCCGTTTCGGCCTCGATAGCCTTGGCCTTGGCTTGGAGGGGCTCGTTCTCGCCGAGCTTGTCCGTGCCCGCATCCTGTGCTGCCTCTGCCTCCCCTCCCTTGGCCTGCTCCTTCTCGACCTCCTCGCCCTCACTGTCCGCCGCCTTCTCCTCATCATCTGATGTCTCCGTCGCCTCTGCATCCGCCGCACCCATCGCCATCCACTCGCTCCGCAGCCGCTTCTGCCCCTCCTCGATCAAGGCGTCCAGCTCCTCCTCCCACCCTATGGCGCGCACAAGCTCGCGCACCGCATCGTCCGCGTCGCCGAGGTACACGCCGTCCCGCCCCCTTCGCTTGCCGTGCTTGACACGGGTGAAAGGCCCCACGGCCTCGCGGTTGATCAGCAGGCGCGGCACAGAGGATGAGACGCGGTCCACAAGCGCCGCGAACGGATGTACCTGCAACGACGTGCCGATTACGAGGATGAGGTCTGCGCGGTAAAGCTCGGGCTGGGGTCAGGCTCGAGCTCACTTCCCGACTCACCAGTAGCTGGAAGAAGTTGTCGGGGAGGCCCTCGCCGAAGAAGACGATGTCCGGCTTTACTAGCCCTTTGCAGTGCTCGCAGCGGACGACCGCGCCCTGCCGCACCCCTGCCTTGAGCACGTACTCGGTACTCGCGGACCGGCGGCACTTCAGACAGTGCGCGGTGCGGAACGACCCGTGTGCCTCGACCACGAGGTCCTCGGGCACGCCAGCGGCCGTCTCGAGCGTGTCAATGTTCTGGCTCCACACGCGCTGCAGCACCTCCTTGTCGTGCAGCAGCTTCAGGAAGTAATGCGTCGGCGTCGGGAAGTACTTGCCAGGATACAGGTCTTTGGCGAGCGTCCAGAAGGGCTGCAATCAGCTGTGGGGCATGGAGGCAGGGCAAGCTCACCTCGGGCCGGTGGAGGAAGTAGTCGAGCGAGAAGACCGCTTCGGGGACCGGCAGGTCCAAAGCCTGCAGGTTGTCATAAAGGCCGGTGCCGGGAGAGCGGAAGTCGGGAATGCCTGCCGACGTAGATATGCCTGCGCCGGTGAGGACAGCTATCTTGCGCGCTGGGGTTAGACTCGGAGACCATCTGCACGGCCGGCCACACCGGCCTTCCTCCAGCTGAGAGGCACTCGACGACAAACGCGCCGCCTTGTATCGCTCCGTCGCACCGCTGCCTCACAACTGCACGCGGATCTTGTACTACTCACCTTTCCCTTCACGAATGAGCGTGGCGGCGTGTTCGATGGATTCGAGAGGCTTGGTCATGACGGGATAGGAGATGGAGTGGGCGATGCTAGGAGGCAGAGAACGAATGTGGTGGATTCCAGTTGTGCCTGAAGACGTGAGTGGCGAGTGGTCATGGCGGGTGGCGCTCGGCGCATTCCGTTCGCCACCCAGCACCATGCATCGCTGAGGGCAACACGGATGACGGAGTCGGTGCTCTTGTCCATGGTTAATAAAGTGCAGGCATCTTGTCAAGAACGTCTGAAAGCATGAACAGAGGCCAAGGTCAAGGCGCCGGGTCAGCTGGCCACACTGGTCGTCGTTGGCGCTGATGTCTGTTCCTTGGGTCGTCGGCAGGCTATTTGAAGACCGGACGGCGCGTCGCGTCACCACGCTACGCCGAACATCACGCCCCTGTGGACGAGGTGATCGGAGTGGCCGGAGTGAGGGGGGCCGAACATGCTTTCGGTGGTGATGAGATGAATGAGAGGGCGACTGCGGTTCAGTCACCCGACCTTCCTTCCCTCCTCTAATCCGGTTCAGTCATCTCAACTCTCCTTCTCTCTCTCATCATTCAACCATTCATCCCCAAGCCCACCAGCTTCATGTCACAAACACTTGCTGACAGCGTCTGGCGCCGGCGATATCACGCTCACAAATACGCAGCATGCTGAGAGCCCACGCTGATGTTGAAGCGCGCATCGTATCCAGATATTCCGTTTAACCATTGTGCCGGGGTCACCAGCGCCTGACATTCCTCGCGATGCACATGGAGTTGATGATCGAGCACTGATTGTGCAGCGACTCCGAGGCCCGGTCGCGAGTAGGCTGCGGCCGTGGTGGTCTTGTGAGCAATCTAGTTGGCAATATCAAGGAGGTTGGAACAAATGGGCTAAGCAATGCAGATCCAGGTGAGCTGAGACATCGCAACTGGGCGATAGCTGAGGTGAGCATCTACAATCCGACTTTGACCTGATAGGCACAGTGTGTGCCATGTTCTTTTGCGGGCGACCGAGCGCGTAATGACAGAAGCGTCGTCAAGCGGCCACCACGTTGATCGGTATCGAGCTGCCAGGCAGCCGTCGTGGCGGCAACTGGCTGCCCCGACGCGACCAGATCTCCTTCCCATCCGCTTGTCGTCCCTGCGTTCTCCCCGCACTCCACCTCGCTTACGCCCCTGACCAGCTCAAGCAGTAACCAGACGAAGAAGCAGTGACGCGCTCTGACGACCTGGCTGAAATGGGCTGGAACCGGCCAATGAGGTAATCGCCGCGGGCACCGGCCAACACCGCTGGTTGTTTGGCCCTGCGGCTGTGAGTCACGAGGGCTGGGCAGCAGGCCCACGGTGTGGTACCGCGGATTGGCGCAAGATAGCCCCACACATGCTTGATCCGGACTACTGACCGGGCCGTCCCCCGGTGTCCAAGTGCATGACTTCGCTGCTGCAGCCGAGCTTGAGGCGAGATGCTGTCTCGTCGACTCGTTTCACTTCTCCATCACTCTCTTGCTCATCACACCCACGAGTTTGGAAGCGCGGCTCTAGTACTATTGAATCCAGCGTCGAGCCTAACCATCTCACACGCGACCTTCGAACGCGACATACCCATACAGCTACACAGCCAACAACACACGCGATGTCACTCGACAAAGAGAAGGGCGTGGCCGAGTCGCAGGGCCGTGTCGTGCCGGCCGGCAGCGACGATGTTGCGCACCGCCTAGAGGAGATGGGCTACAAGCAGGAGCTGCAGCGTAATCTCGGCATGGTCGCCGTTCTTGGCCTGTCGTTTGCGATCATGGCGGTGGGTACAAATGCGATGAGTGGTGAAACACCTGGGCGGACGTGAGATGGTTGTAGAACGACGCGGAGGAACGCGAAGGAATCGCGAGCCTCGATCTCACGTACTGGCCTGAGCCGTGCGGCAGCGGTATCTACCCGTTTCACCATGCGCTTGGTGTCCAGCATAACATACACTTGGTCGCGCCGTAGGAATAATGACTGACACCAGGTCCCATTCGGCACGTCCACGACCTTCCCCATCGCTCTCATCGACGGCGGACCCGTGACCATCCTCTACGGCTGGATTCTCGTGTCGCTCATCTCGTGCTGCATCGCAGCGTCGCTGGCTGAGATGTGCGTAGCTATGGAGTTTGGGCTGACGACAGCTGCTCAGTTTACCCAACTTCCGGCGGAGTCTACTGTGCGTCCCGCCCCGAGGCAAGCTGACAGCAGACTGGGCTGCCATGCTCTCCACCCCAAAATACCAGGCTTTCTCGTCGTATCTTACCGGCTGGCTGGGCACGGTCGGCAACTGGACGTAAGTACTATCTCTGGTATCGCGATCGCTACCGATAACCTTATCGAGCCAGACCTGGCTCGCATGCCGTCTTGAATCGCGCTCATCCCAGTGTCACCGCTTCCATCACTTTTGGCGGCTCCCAGCTCATCCTGGCTGCCGTGACGCTCTTCCACGATGACTACGTCCCCACCGCATGGCAGACCGTTCTGGTGTACTGGGCTGCCCTCCTCGGCTCCCTTGCCATCAACATCTTCTTCAACCGGTATATTACGGCAATGAGCCACTGCTGACCTCAGCCACCTGGACAAACTTAACACCATCTGCCTGTACTGGACGGGTGCCGCTGTGGTGATCATCATTGTGACGCTCCTCGCCCGCGCTGAGAAGCGCAACTCGGCCAAGTTTGCTTTCTCTCACGTACGTCTGTTTTCCTCGCCTCAATTATCCCGGCAAAGTTATCTTGGCTCGCTGACACCAGTTTGATGCGAGCGGCGCGGGCTGGCCAGAGCCGTGGGCGTTCTTTGTCGGCCTTCTTCAAGCTGCGTACACCTTGACTGGATACGGCATGGTCGCAGCTCTCTGCGAGGAGGTGCACTCTCCACAGAAGGAGGTGCCGAAGGCCATGGTTTGGAGTGTTGTCGCTGCCGGTATTACTGGCATCGTCTACCTTCTGCCCATCATCTTCGTGCTTCCCGTCGACCAGATTGATTATCTCCTTGCGGTGCCGTCCCTCCAGCCTATGCCGGAGCTCTACAAGATCGTGACGCGTAGCGCAGCAGGTGCGATGTGTCTCCTGACTCTCAGTGAGTCTCCTCTAGTGTCGCCTCTCCCCTCCAAGGTCACTCTGACATGCAGTTCTCGGTATTTGGTTCTTCGCGACTGTCGGCTCGTTGACTGCCGCATCTCGTTGCACGTGGGCGTTCAGCCGCGACGGTGGCATTCCGCTCTTCAAGGTGTGGCGCAAGGTTAACCCGCGCTATGATGTGCCGGTCAACGCGCTGATCCTTTCCACCATTGTCTGCGCGCTCCTCGGCCTGATCTACCTCGGCTCCTCGGCTGCCTTTAACGCCTTCACTGGCGTTGCCACCATCTGCCTGGGCTGCTCGTACGCCTTCCCCATCCTCTGCTCCCTGCTCCGCCGTCGCCAGATGGTCCGCAACGCGCCTTATTCGCTCGGCGCATTTGGATGGGTTATCGTAAGTTGCGACTCCCCTCACGCCAATCCATCAGATGACTGACCGCAGAACTGCATCACCTGCGTCTGGATCACCTTCACCATTGCGCTGTTCTGCATGCCCACGGCAATTCCCGTGACGCCGCAGACTATGAACTATGCCTCGGTCGTGTTTGCGGGCTTCTCTACCATTGCGGCCCTGTGGTACGTAGTCTACGGGCACAAGAACTACAAGGGTCCGCAGGTCGCTGTGCTCGCGCGTCGCATGAGCACCGCCAGCGAGGGAAGCCGCCGTGCGAGCATGACCAGGGGCGAGATCCCGACCCAGTGATAAATCGGGGCTGGAACGGGGGGCAGCGTGGGCTGTGGGATCGCTCGTAATTCCGTTGTAGACCAGACCGCATGTACGCGTTGCGTTCGTTGAGCTATTGATGTGGCGCAGCCACTCTGCACTCGACGTGACATGATTAGCGGAAGCAAAATTGGGTAACCTCGCCTTTAGCCGGCGCGTGCGTCATGGCAGCCGCGCTCCGCTCTGAAATTACCTTCCTCCGGCCCGCGACTCGTCATCCTCCATCCTCCATTGGGCCTCATATCATCTCCATTCATCAACATGTTTGGAGCAGGCTCCCGGCTGGGTGCACGCCTAGCGCCCGCCGCGCGTGCGTTCCGCTCCCAACCGCACTTGACGGCGACGACGCCTTTCTTCAAGCCCGCACCGCGAGATCTCCGGCAGGCAAGCAGGCCACTCCACTCCTCCTCCCCGTCTGGCGCCGAGCTCGGGAGGATTAAGCCGCGGCGAGTCGCTGTCATCAACGGCGAGATCGTGGACGGACTTCCGAAGCCAAGTATCTGGAGACCAATAGCTGTAAGTGCAGGCCTTCTTGGGTTGGGCGGTGTGCGATGGCGATGGCATTATTCAGAAGACCCACGGGTGTTGCTACGCGCCGGCCCAAGTGCTGCCGGCGTGTGGGCCTTCCTACAATGCTTGAGCTGACGTTAGTTTGCCGTCGGTCTCTCGCTCACAGGCTTTGCACTTGGCGCGCTCTACGTGAACCGCGACACCAACGTCTGGCTGAACCGGATGGGCAGCGGCTCGGCCTGGCGCTTCGGACGCGACCCGTCTGACCGGGACCTGATGAACGCAGCGCGGATGCACCGCGTCAAGCGCGCGCAGGAGACGCTCAACACCCTGCCTAAGGTGTTAAGCTGGCTGCCTGACGTCCTCCTCGTCCCAGTGCTTCGCACCTACGTCGTGTACGAGGAATGGAAGATAAACGCGCCAGCTGCACATGTCGCACCCGCCATCCTCATCGCCGGCATGGGCGCCATTTTCCTCGCGTGGCAGGTGCCGAGTGCGCAGGGTTTCATGAAACGCTGGTTCCTGCACCACCCCGTTGTGTTCGGAGGCAGGCGCGCAGAGTGGCGTAACTGCATCACCATGTTCACCAGCACTGTGAGTCCCGGATATGCAGCGTGGAGGGACGCTAATGCCAGCTCTCCCACCAGAGCCTCGGCCACTTTGCCTTCAACTCGATTGCGCTCCACTCGTTCGGCTCAGCTGCGTACATGTTCCTCGCGGCGCAGCCCGCCGGCCTCCCGCACGAGAGCACGATTACCCATACGCCCCACTTCTATGCCTTCCTCCTCGCCGCCGGCCTCTTCTCCTCCCTCGGTTCGCACCTCTTCACCAACATTGTCCGCCTTCCGCGCTTGCTGCGCACGCTCGCCTCCCCCGCGCGTCTGAGCAGTGCGCACGCCCTCGCCGCGCACCAGGCCATCCTGCCCTCGCTCGGCGCGTCGGGCGCCATCTACGGCGCCCTCACCATGACCGCGCTGGCCTACCCAGACTCCCATGTGTCAATCATCTTCCTTCCCTTCATCAGCATCCCCATCGGCCTCGGCGTCGCCGGGATGGTCGCAATCGATGTTATTGGCATCTGGCGCGGATGGGCTATGTTTGATCACGTTGCGCACTTCTGTGGTGCGGCATTCGGCGCTATCTACTACAAGTGGGGGCGTGAATGGTGGTGGAGCGTGCGAAAGCGCCTGGGTGCGCATATGCGTCAGTAGGTTGCTCGACTTCCGGGGTAGATTCTAGACCGGCATGTATACTGCATCGTTCTGCATCGATGTCGCTACATCTCGTTGCTTTGGAGCATCACACAGAGACCTTCTGCAGCAGGCAGTTCCGAACTCCCAAGGAGCAATGGAGGAACATGTCAATCTGCTGGCTTCCACCTTACTCGCCTACATGAGAGCAACCATGCAGGGCGATTTGTAGTTTCAGCAGGCCACCAAGCCGGAGGCTCCACCTCTCCGAGTCAAAAACGAAGCTGTGGACGAGTTAGGAATCGAACCAAAGACCTTGTCAAGAGTTTGTAACCAGATCCTAATGAATGCCGGCCGGATGCTAATGACACGCTCTACCAACTGAGCTACACGCCCGACATTGAGTAAGCCCTCGAGACCCGCCATGCATGCTCTGGGCGCTCTCCTACGCTCCGGACACACTAGATGCATGGAAACAGGCTGAGCGTTTGTAACTATGCCAAGGCTAGAGGCGGAAGATGGAAACTATAGCTAAATATCGGCGAAAACGGGGTCGCGTACGACGCGCGCCATGGTCTCCGGCTCGAGCCAAAGCTGGACATTGACGCCGCCGGGCGCCTCGAGGGCACACACAAGACCATCGAGGCCCGGGAACGCGGCCTGGACCCAGGTGGGTTTGACGTCGGCGATCTGGAGGTCGTACATCCCGATGTGGAGCCACGACGTGGTGTGGATGTGCTCGCGCCCGAAGAACATGTTCCAGCGGCGCGCTGGATCGCTCGCATACGCCATGCGGTGCAGCTCGGCGCCAATGGTCGTGGGGGTATACGCGTCGATCGCGCTGCGGATCGCGCGGGCGGTGTCGCGCAGGTCCGCGGTCTCGGCGGCGTTCATCTGCGCGGCCGTGATGATCAGATCGGCGCCACAGTGCTCGGGCCCGACGCCGGGGACGCGGCCGCGCAGGCCGATGCACTCGCCGAACGAGACATTCGTGTTCTCCGGCAGGCCGCGGGCGCGCACGATGGCGCCCCAGACCAGCGCGTAGAGCGCGTCGAGCGAGCTCTTGCTGCCCGCGCGCGCCTTGAGGCGCGCGACTTCGTCGGTGGTGAAGGACAGCACGCGCTGCTGCACGTGCATGTACGACGCCCAGTCCCAGGTCGACCAGGGAGGCGCGGCGCCCTCAGTTTCCGGCGCGCCGGGGGCGCGCGTGAGCGCTGCAATAGGGAAGGCCGTGTCGGTGTTCTGGGTCATGTCCAGCCGCAGGCCGGGGAGCGTGTCCGCGAGCGCGAGGAGGGCGGGGTCGGGGCCGGGCGCGTCGATCGCGCCCGCTGCGGCGTCGATCGGCGTGCGGTCGAACGAGAGGTTCAGGGTCGGCAGCGGCGCGCCCTTCAGAAGTGCGTTGTAACTCTTGAACCAGGCGCCGATGACGTTCGCTGCGGAATGCGCGTCGAGGATGGCGTGGTGGGCGCGGAGGCCGAGCGCGATGCCGTCAGAGAAGCGCGTGATTTGCAGCGCGAGGGCGGGTCCCGTCTGCGCCATCGCCTCGGGGCGGAGGACGACGATGGGAGAATCGCAGAGGTCGTTGGCGCTCGCGGCGTCGGCGTCGAGCACGCGCCCGTTGGCCTTCGGGAGTACGTCATTGATCGAGCCGGCGTGTGTCGCGAAGGCGAGGGCGGCGCCAGGACCGTCGTAGTAAGCCCACGCGCGGCGGTAGCGCGTCGTGTGCGCCGGCCAGTCGCCTGCCGGCGGAGTGGTGTCGAGGCGTGCGCCGAGGAGCGGGTAGGTCGATACAACGTGCTGAAGCGCCTGCGTGAGGGCGCGCTCGTCGACGGTCGTAGGCGGGAAAAGGAGGGTGACGGGCACAACGGGCCACATTGTGGCGGCTGAGCCGGCGAGGCTGAGAGGCTCGGCAGCGCCAGGCGGGGGGCGTACGGACACACGCGAGGTGATTGTGAGCTTGGGAGGGTACGGGGTGTCGGGCATGTTGAGGATGGTGCTGTGGTGCTGATGGACTGAGCTGAGAGGCGGATCGATTGTGAAGTTGGGAGCTGCTGGTTCTGCTGTCTTCGCCTCGAGTGGCAGATTAAATAGTTGTTTTGGCTTTGGCCATGTTGAGCAACCAAGTCAGCGGGCAATGCGGTCAACGCTTGCCCGGTATCAGTCAATGATTGCTCAGCCCGTGCTCGCCCCGTCGCCGCTCGCTCAGCCGGCATCTGCTCATCGTTAGTACAGCATGCCCAGACATGAGGCGGTTTATCAATGCTGTCCTCCTTTTCGCGATCGCTGCCACTCGGACCCGAGCTAATCCTACCGGTATTCTTGGCGAAAAGTGCCACAGATGCGCCACTGGTTGCTGGTACGCATCCACCTACCGACCGCAACCGTGTACGCCCTGGTTCACGCAGGGTGAGTCATGCTTGCCATCAAAAAGCGGCGCGGGATCGATATCGGGCCGGTCGTGAGACTTCCGGACGCGCGTGGAATGTATTCGATGAGGATAAAGGTTGAGTTGTGCAGATCAACCTGGAGGGCGTCAGGCTCATTAGTAGTGCGCTTGCTGTTGTGAGCTTACACATCCCGTCGGAGGTGCTGCGAGAGATTAGAAATACTGGAATAAGGGTACTTACAGCGCGCCGCCACTGCCACGAACACAATATCATGCCACAATGCCATGTACGATGCGAAATGCTCTACCATCTAAGCATACACAACCAATCCTACACTCAAATGCTATGTGCCGGGCTTCTTGGGGCTGGCAGCTGTCGCGCTGCCCGCCAAGCTCATGGGCCGCAGACCAGAGTTGCGGCCAGAATTGCGGCGTGGCTCAGGCGGCGGCGGAGGCGGCGTCGCGCGCGAGAAGCTTGCCACGCGGCTCCCGAAGAACCCTGAGATGCTGCTACCGACCGAGCCCAGAGTGGTGCGAACGTCTATACCAGGCGAGGCGTTGGGAGACGCGGTAGGAGCACCTGTCGAATTGCCGGAGCGATTGGATGCGACAGAGGCCGGCCTGTTCGCCGCAGCAGGGGTAGAGGGTGCCAGTGCTGTCGCGGACTCCGGGCGAGAACCGGATGGGGAGCCATTGGGGGAGTTTTTCTCGCGCTCGGCTGCTGCCGCCGCGCGGCGGGCTTTCTCAGCCTCGAGGCGATTGTTGACCTCCGAGCGCACGCCGTCAAATGCGCGGAAAAGTGACGAAGAGCCTGCCGCAAACGCAGAACTGACTGCCGCCCGGGTTGGAGCAAGGCTTTCCTCAATCTTGAGGTCGTGCAATCCTTCCGCCAGGCGTATACCGACATCACTGAACGCGTTCACCTTGCCCTCCATTGGGTGACGAGGCTCAGTGAGATCAAAGATTACCTCATCGGTCGTACTGTTCCAGAGTTCATACGCCGGCGTTTGGCGGAATGACGCGGTGAAGGCCTCACCGAAGTGGAAGAGCGGGTTTGGCTCGCCAGGCGACGACACTCCTGCCGCTGCCGGATCTTGCGACCCTCTCCGTCCGACGAAGTCGGCGTACTTGATTGAAGCGAGGAATGCGCACAGATATTCTTCGAAGCGGTTGCGCAAATCGTCGTCGCTCCCAAGGAATCCCGGTCGCTCACCCTCAGGCAGGTTCCAGGTGTCTTCAACCGTCTTGACTATGTCGTCCATCCACTTGCGGTCCGCCGCCGTCAGTGCGACCAGCCTCTCGACCTTGGAGTCTGGGAAGTCGAAAGTCATGGTCTCAATCTGATGTCAGCCCAATGTGGCGGTCGATGGCACTCACGTTTGCGAGGAGATCGTACTTGCAGTCTCTCTGCTGCGTGACTATCTGGTTCGTCGTGCCGATGAGCCAGGAGTGCGCCTGCAACATGTCCATCTGCTGCAGTGGAAGGTACGGCTGGAACACGGCATCCGCGCCAAATAGGTGGAGGGCTGGAGTCAGCCAAGACCGCAAAGCACCACTCACGAAGTCCCATGTATCGCAGGAGGCTCGCACGGTCACTCGTCCGCAGAGAAGTTGGCCGTGTGCGCTGCGTCCGGGCATCGAGCATGGGCGAGCCACAATCACGCAGGTTCATGAGCAAACCTGTGGTCAGCAGTCTCCGCCAGTTTCAGCTCACCTGGTACAAGCGACACCAGTGAGTACTGATATGTGCACAGCATCTCGACGGGATACCCGAACAGCATGACGCGCTTCTGCAACAGCAGCATCTTGAGGAGCACAAGAGTCCGGTGCCGGAATTTGTGCACGAGCTCACGGAGGGACGTGCCTGTGGTTAGTGACCGAGGAACGGTGCTGCCATGAACATGCCGACGCACCCATGTAAATGGCGTTCTCACCCGCCTTGCCCTCAAGGCCTGCCTCGAGGCTCTCGTAGAAGTCGTGCAGGATCTGCGTGCTGCCGAAATCGCGCTGCGCAAAGAATGCGCGTGTAACGACACCCAGACGATCCCGCACCGGTCCAAACACTGGCTGCGATGCAAGCACAATCACGGCCTTCTGGACCATGCTACGGGTGACGTCGGAGGACTTGTGCAAGAGGTCGGATGCCGCGATTTGCCGATTGCATCTGGAGTCAGCGCGCGCATCCCGAGGCGAGTGAGAGGCCATGGGAGTCGTCGCCACGACGACAGCACCAGATCGTGGGGCTCTCGCCACCCGCGCTTCCACTCACGAGATGCCGAAGATTGTGCGACCCCATGGCACTTCGGTATTGGGCTCAGCCCCAGCCCTGGGGTTGAACGCGCAGTGCTAATGTTAGCGGGGTCAGTGATATGTTCCCACAAAGTACGAGTAGTCCTCTTCAGACAAGTGCGCCCCATCAGGAAGGGCGAGGAAGGGGAGGAGGCGAGACAGCTCGTCGTCGGCAGCCAGCGCCTCCGCCAGGCTGGCGGGGTGTGCAAACTCGACTGTTGGCCCGATAAGGTGGTTGAAGTCGACAACTGCCACACCCAGCACAAGCGGCACATCGCCGTCGCGCACCCGCACGCGCAACCCCAGACCGCCACCGAGAGTGCCTAAACTCGCGGCCGTGCTGCGCTTGCTCGGTGTGCCCGTGCCCAAGATGGTGTGATCGGAGCGCGCTGACGGCGAATCGGCAGACGAGGAGACGGGGGAGAATCCGCCGGCGATCGGGGGGCCAGCTCCCATGCGCGCCGCCTGGGGAAGCGCCATCTCCGGCGCCTCGGTCCATCCCGGTCCGTCGTCGAACCCGATCTCCTCGAATGCGACGCTGGACGCCGTCGCCCGCGAGTGGCCTGACGTCGCGGAGAGCGCAGACGCTGCGGAGGCGGTGGAAATGTTGCGTACGTGTCCCCGCCCCGGGGCGCGGGGGGAGGTGAAGGGTGAGCCGGTGGTGGAGGGAAGAGGAGGAACTGCGTCAGGCTCGGCGTTGCGCTCGGAGCTTGGGCTTGGTGGGCTGGGCTGGCGCTCGAGCTCGATCGCAGCTGTCGCTGGCTCCGGTTCGGGAGTGCGCACACGCAGCGCATCTGCTAGACTAGGCGTGCTGGCTGGCTCGGGAGTGCGGAAGTCCCCCTCTCTGTCCGTGTCGTCGTCGAGCGCGATGTCCTGCATCGTCGCAGTGGTCGCGAGCTCGGGACTGTACTCAGATCCAGCGGAGGTGTCTGAGCGGCCCGAATCAGAGAGGACCGACGTAGGGCGCAGCTTGTCGCTGGCCTGGGGAGCGGCGTCCGGCGCCGTGTCGGCCATGCTTGCTTGAAGCTAAGAGCTGAAAGGAAATGAAGAGATGAGAAGAGGAGAATGTTGACAGAGGAAGGGATGGAGTGAGGGGGATGTGAATCAGGCTTTCAGGGACAGGCGCGAATGATGGACGTGGCGCGACCCGCTCAATTTCCACCTCCAGCCAAGCAATCCCGCTTCAAAGACCTGGCTAGCTCTTGAGATTACATGCAATGCAGTATTGTACAAATGGAAACGCCCTCGTGCACTACCGCCCCTCCATCGCGCGGCTCTCGATTCGCTTGAGCAGCTGTCGAAGATTGCGCCCGTTCTTGACGCAATTGTCCTCGAGCCAGTCCTCAAACTCTGCCCGGATGGACGTCAGCTGCTCCGTGATCGGGACATCTGCAGGATTGAGTAGCGTGTCGAAAAGCTTGGTCCACAAGTCGGTCTGCCAATACTGCTGTCAGCGTTGGTTCAACGTCTCTCTCCGTGCTGCGCTACTCACCCGCTTCATTGGTGCGTCCAGCTTGACCCGCCCATCCTCGATAACAGTGCCGATGTACTTGCCGTGAAGGAGGCAGTAGCACACGCTTGCCAGGCCAAAGTAATCAGACTCGAAGGACCACGGCCGGCCCTCGCGCAGCTGAATGCAGTCACGAGCGTCAGCCTTCCAGTCCGCCACGAAGGTCTGCTTGTCGCCGGCCGAGAACAGCGAGAGGTCCGATGCGCGCCCAAAGTCGATGAGTCTGATGCCCTTCGCAGACCACCCGCCTGTGCCGTCGCGCGCGTACTGCGCGTCCCAATTAGTGGCGGGGTCAAGGCGAACGAGGCAGTTGTCGATCTTGAGGTCGCCGTGGATGAAGCCAGCGGTATGCAGGCCTTCAACGAGACGGAGAAGCTCGATCGTGAAGAAGATCGCGAGGATCTCGTCGGGGACTGCGGGTCCGTTGAGCGAAGGCCCGATGCTCCACTGCGCCGCCTTGTTGACGACGTCCAGCAGGGTGCCCTGTCGACAGTAGTCGAGGAGGAGGAAGGACTCGTCGGCGTAAGCGAACAAACCGCGCGGGCGGATGATGGACGCGACGAGGTTGGCGGCGATGCGCTCGTGCACGCGGGACAGTACCACGGCCTCCCACAAGTTGGTGGGCTTCTCGACCTTGATCGCGACCTTGGCGGCGTCCTCGTCGTCGTCGTCCGCGTCATCGAGCTGCATTTGCAACTCCTGGTCCACTGCGAGGAAGACGGAGCCGAAGCCGCCCTCGCCGATCTTGTGCGTCGCCTCGTACGTCTTGCCTCCCAACTGGAGATGGTAAAACTCGTCCGGCGAGAGCGACTGGCGCATCGACGCCGAGCTCGACCGGCGCGCATGCATCTTTGCGTGCTTCTGGAGCGCGGCGAGGCGGCCCGACTTGTCGGGAATGCGGCGGATCAGTGGCTGGTCTTCAAGGGGAGGGTCAATGCGCTCCAGAAGCGTGGCAATGACGGCCGCATCGCTGGGATTACATGGATTGGGGACGTCCGAGAGTACGGGCGCGAGCGCGAGGGCACCCAGAGCGGCGACCGGCGCTGCAGGAGATGCCACGCACTTCGCTGGCGATGGCTCGGCGATCGGAGGCTCCTGTAGCTTGAGGGACGTCTTGGGCTCATCAGAGAACACCATGAGCTTAGCCGAGGGCCGGTTCTCGTCCTGGTACACCGGAATTCTCTGCGAGACTTTGGGTTCGTCCTGGAAAATCTCCATTTTGGCGACAGGTGAGGCCTTCTGGCGAAGAGCCTCGACTCTTTCAGTCGCAGGCGACTTGTACTGCGCGGTGACGAAGTCGCCCGAGGCGTCGACGCTCGACTGAGTAGCATCCTTCGACTCGTTAAGCTTGCGCGCGATGGTGTAGCCCTCGGGTACATCGAAGGCGCCGGTGTCAAAGAGACCCGAGCGGTCAGCCCGGCTAGGTGAGCGTGACTCGTCCTCCTCTTCCTCCTCCTCCTCCGTGATCGCGAATCCGTGGCGCGAGCTCTTGGCTGTCGTGACCGTGTTCTCAAACGTCCGCTCCGTCACGGGCGTGAGCAAGTGGCGGTTGTACATCTGGTTGCGGAAAGGGCGCTCCTCGGGGTACGCCTCGTAATGGTCATTAAAAGTTTCTTGGTAGCCCTCTCCTTCCGGTTCAGGCTCGGTGCGATACGAGTGGTCATTCTGTGCCTCGGTTTCGTCCTCCGGGCCCACTTCAGTTCGGTACGAGTAGCCCTCGGCGTTTGCCTCAGTGCGGTACGACTTGTTCTCGTCCTGCACCTCCACATGCTCGATGGGTGACTGGTGCAGGGACTCGCGAGGCGATCGCGTACGAGGGGAGCTCTCCTCCTCCTCGGCAATGGCATCCTGCTGCAAAGCGAAGATGTTTCGTTGCACAGGCCTAGACGGCGCCGGTGTGTCGTTTTCGTCCGCCACGGCGCGGGGTGTGGGGGCAAGTGGGGTGCGCATACCAAGGGGAGCGCGCGGTGTGGTGCCGAGCGGCGCACGCGGCGTCATGGCAGGGCGGCGGTTTTCGTCTGCGTTGGCGTTCTCGTCGAACACCACCAGCTTGCGCGCCGCCGGCGCATTCTCATCCCCGAATGGCTCGCTGTTCTCGTCGGCGAAGATGTTGCTTCTGCCTGGTGCAGGACACGGTGTGGGCGGCACCATGCCGCCGGGGGTCATCATGGCGGCGCGTGGGCGGGGCAGGGGCGTGGGCATGACCTGCTCCTCGTGGTCGTCGCCATCGTCCTCATCCTCATCGGAAGACTCCGAGTCGGACTGGCGCGCCTTGCCGCCATGGATGGTCTGATTGAAGAGGTCCATGACTTCAGCGTTGGCAAGCTTGGTGTTGACTGTCGGCGAGGGCGGGCGCGGAGCCTGTGGCGGGGCCTTGGGGCCGGTCGCGCCGCCAGCGTGCCACGCCCGTTCCCATGCGGTAACGGGCTTGTACTCTTTGCCAAGGAGACCACGCTGGCGCGCGCGCACCTCCTCAAAGCTCCACTCCTCGCCGCCTCTAAACACCGCGTCCCAGTCGAACATGCGCCGCTCGCGCTTGCCCTTCGCATCGACAATCTCAGCGCCGCCTGTCGGGCACGTCCACGGTTCCATGACGAACTTGTGTCGCTTTTCGCGTTTCTTGTCCTTTGACGGCTTGCGCGCACTTGTTGGCGCTGCAGGAGCCACTAGCGCGGTAGGACGCGTCTCGGGAACCGTAGGGAGAGTGCTGATCGCGCCCACATCGAAGTTCCGCAGAGGGTCGAGACGGAGCATCTCGGCTTCGCTCGGCGGCGCCTTGGCGCGCATCACTTCGCCTCCGCCTGTAACAGCCGTGCCGTTCGTCTCCGAATCTTTGAACACCTCGATCTTGGGAGTGCGTGGAGCAACGCGGTGGCGTGCCGCGCTCTGCGGCAACGTCTCGCCACGCCATGGGGCGGCTTCGATCGTGTTCTCCTTCCGCCTGCCCTCGTGCGTTCCGAAGTCCTCCCACGGCGTGTGCTCCGGGTCTGATCTCCCCGCAGTGTCGGCAAAAATCTCCATCTTGGACCCGTTTGTCGCTCTCGACCGCCCGGCCGGTGTCTGCTGCACGGAAGGAGGCGGCCCGCCGATTGCGCCAAGAGCCGCCCGACGGGGCTGGGTTGGCGGTGTGGGATCGTCTTCAGGGATGTCCTCAGACGACGGCGCCATGATGCGTGTGAGGAAAGCCGCGTGCCGGTTCTTCAGCCGCTCAAGGGGCGCGGCGCGGCGCGCAATGCCGAGGCGGTAGACCTCGTCGGCCTTCTTCTTCCTACGTGTCAGTGGCTTCAACTAGTGCAGACTCACCGCCCGATGCCCTCCAAGACGAGCGCCCACTCCTCGTAGAACGCCGCGTGCCGTGTCCCAACATCGCGGCTCTCCAAAAACATCCACACTTCTTCCCGCCTCTCGACCTGGCGTGCGTAGATGATCCAGAGCTTGAGGTATCGTATGTCCTGTTGATATCGCGCATCGTCAATGAACCGTCGCGTTGCGCTCTCGACCACGGGGATGATGCGGCTTGGTGACGAGGGATTGTTCTGAACTGTGAATGAGACGTATCTGAAGTCAGGCTCCGCGAAGCGAGAGAGGAGGCGGAGAGAGGGTGTTGGAGGAGTCGGTCCCAAAGAAGCAGAACTCACCGGTTCCATAGGTCCAACACGTCGGCCACGCCGTCAGCCATGTCCTCGCCTTCGCGATCACGGCGCTCCGCCTCCTCAATATCGCGCTGGAACTGCTGAACCTTGGCCTCCTGGGCCTTGCGTGCCTCCTCATCAGCCTCAAAGTATGCGCCTAGGGCGGCCGCACTTCGTCCAGTCGCGAGCGGGCGGATGTTCTCCTTTTGAGCTTCGAGCAGCGCAAAGTCGGTCGTGGGGGCGTCCGGAGAAGTCGCCCGGGGTGTTGCTGGCACTGCTGCCATGGTGCACAGTGTTGTACAAGTGATGTTGGGCAAGTGGACTTGATGGATGACGATGTTTGTTCGGGGGCGAGATGAAAGTCAGTCGCCTTGTTTGGCTCAAACACTTATCACCACGTGTAACAATATGACGTGGATTTCATCCGTTCTTTCCATAATACATCTACTCTAATGACCTAATAGCCAGTTGATAGCATACACATATAGAATTCAACATCACCAAATTGCTCATGCGAGGTAGTGAAGCACATTCTTGTCCTCGACGTCGCGCTTGAGGAACTCTCGGTCGATCAGACTCTCGACCCGTTTCTTGATCTCCTTAACATCTGGCGGGAAACGCTTGGAGATGTCACTGACCACAGCGTCGATGAGCAGTTGCAACGTGAGCTTCTTGCGTCCCTTCATAATGCGAACAATGGTCGCTTCAAGGACAGACACGCGGTCGAGCGCAACTTGCTCGTTTGTCTGACGCGACTCCTCAGCCTGTCGTCAGCAACGGCCTAGTATGGGCAACTCACCGAAAGGTCCTGCTGGATCTGGTTGATCTTGAACTTCATCCGCTCGCTGGTGAACGCCTTGTTGAACGCGAATTTGTCAGTCGGCTCCACTTCCTTGCCGGCCGGGCGCTTGATGAGCACGCGTGTGCCCTTTCGCCCAAGCGAGAGGGACTGGAGTGTGCGAGTGAGCTCGGACGCCTCTGCGAAGTTAGTGGAGGCAAGCGAAGGGCACTCACCGATGCCTGTTCTACTCTTCAGTTCCGTGAAATCCAAGACATCTTCGTCGTTGAACTGCAGCAAAACAATGGCCTGGAAGAGGCTGACGCCAACCTCGTACTTGCCACTGTCGAAGCGCGCAGTGAGGGTAACGGTTCCGAGCTGATGGCGCCACGAGAGCACCCGGTTCTTGTGCTGTGTCGTGTACCACTCGCTGAACGTATCAATCGACGACTGCAGCTGGGGGGTAAGCTTGAAGTTCCAACCATCTTTCAGCAGCGGGTAGGTGGGCCAGGCGGACTCGGTGAGGACATTGGCTGTAAAGTCCGAGCCGTCTTTGAACCTATTGGGATCCTTGGCGCGCGCGGACTGGTACGCCTTGACAAGTCTGCTGTCAGTTTATGCCGCTTGCTCGTCGGCTCACGTCTCCGATAGCTGGAGGTCCTTCAGCATGATGTCACCGGTTGTAAACTCGTCGCCCATTTCTGTGATCGTTAGTATAACGTTGCGCCCGTTCACTCACCCTTCTGGAGCTTGACGATCATGGTGCGCTCCATGTCATCGCTTGCGCTCTTGTTTAACAAGAGACGCTTGGCGAGCCCGCTTGTGTAGAAGGCACGGAAAACGTCTCGATCGGGCGTGTACCCAATCAAAGCGACAATCTCATCGAGGAGAACGTTGAACTCGAGCTCTGACGATGATCCCTGGCCCCTCCTCATCGTCATGTCCAGATACTTGGCTGTCGCGTAAGCTATTGTCAAGGATGGGAGACGAACCAATCCACTCTGCTGGAGCATTCTTTCGGGTCCCCAGACCGGCCTTGAATCCAGACCGCACAGCTTCCTCCATCTCCAACTGCTTAATTCGGTCTTCCTGTTTTTGGATTAAGTGAGGTGTGTCTGCGATATCAATGTCGCCATCCTCGGCTTCAGTGGCGTCGATAAGTTTGGCAGGAACTTCGAAGAGGTCGGCGACCGCCTTGTCCACGAAGCGTTTAAGCTTGAGCACCGACTCAATCATCTGTCGGTCGTTGGCGGGGTCTGCAATAACAGTGCGTATCCTGGTCTCGATGTGATCGTGGACGGCCTTCGTCAAGATCTTCAACGCCTTCGCCTGCTGGCAGTACACAAATAGTCGATTCAATGCGTCTGTGTCTGCGCGGTACATTGACTCATCCAATGCTGGTGTTAGATTCGCCAGAAGACAAACTCACCCTGCCGGACCACTTTATCTGCGACTAGCTCCCCTGTAACATGTTGGAAGACATCGACGACCTCCGCAACCGCCCTAGGTTCGAAGCACTGCTCCGCGCGCACCGTCTCCTCGGCCTGTTTATCAAGAGCCCATTGAATAAACTCTGAGCCAGTGAGCTCGTTCTGTTGGACCATGCTGGCGTAAGAGGCAGCCAAGCTTTCGTAGTGTCCTTGGGTCTGCTCGATGAACGAGCGAGAGAGCGTAGAGATCCCATCCGAGGGGCTATCGATCGACACGATGAGCTTGATTTGATTGCGCAGCCCAACGTTGATCTTTTCCTCTGCGCGTTCCAGGTCAATCCCTGCGAACACTTCATCCTTCGTCTTCTCGTTTAGCAGCTTATTTCTCCTAATCGTCCGGCGGAAAGAGTGAGTGGCCAGGTCGCTGATGTCAGCACGGGCCACAGGGTGACAGTACGTGATGTTAGACCAGCTTACGCCCTCTTTGACATGGGCACGGTCAAAATACGCGAAGAGAGCCGCTAGCAGGCGCTGTTTGTGAGCTCGATTTCGTTTGTCGCTTACCACTCGCTCGATGTACGTCTCCCACATGGACACGAAGAACTGGAGCCAATCGCCAGTCCTGGCCATGATGGCCGCTTGGCACTCCCTCGCTATTCCTGCAACTCTTGCATCCAGCTCGCGGCTGATGGTTGCGTAGACGGTGGCAATAGACACCTGCGAGTTCAAGACGAGGTTGCGGCAATACGCAGAGATGCAGTTGAACGAAATATCTGTGGGTTTCCCGTTCAGAATGAGGGGAACCTGTGCCTCTAACGCCTTCAGCTGACTCAAAGAATCAACATTGGGCACTGGTGCTGGCGTAAGACACAGGAGGTCTGGTGAACGGCGTGAGCACTCACGCTGGACATTGACGGTGACCACGCGTCCGTTGCTGGCGGACGAAGAGGCTGTGAGAATATCGGTGTGGGCGTTCCGGCTGGGGCGGTAGGCCGAGAAGGCATCTGTCTTGTGCGGAAAGACGACGAGGGATGCCATGATGGGGGAGACAATGTCTCGTTGTCTGATTGTCTGATGGCCAACAGAAGTTGAACACTGCAGTCATCATCCGAGGTTCCGAGGACGCGTTCGCAATGACGGTGGTGGAGGTGGAGGTGGGTGGCGAATTGACACGTCACGATTACTGATAGCGGGTGGCGGAGGTCACATGACTGCGACACAGCACCTCTGTTCTTTGGTCGCCTCGTCGTTAACTTGTCAACCCGTCCGACATAGACATCCCGCACCTGGTCATCGCGTCGCGCTCGAAGGCGTCTGAATGCTCAGAGGCCCTATCTGCAGCCACTCACACATTGATGATGAACTCACACCCTTGGCGCCGGCACAGACGGCTGGTGCCTGGAGACACAACGCGCTCCGCCATCAGTGCACCGCTCCGCGTGCGTCGGACTGGACGCCTGACCACATCTGCCTTCAGTGACAGATCACATCGCAGGCTTCAACCTCTTGTCATCAAAATGCGTTGCGAACACAACAATGTGCCCCAGCTACTCACGCTGCTCCGAAGCCGCACTGCCTCGGTGCAGCCCTTGGAGCTGACTAGGGCGCCCTCGTTCCCGCGGCCGACGCGTATAAATGCTCGCACCCGTCTCCAAACTATCAGCGCCAAACACCCCCTCTGTTCTCTCTTTGGTCCACAACTCGACCTCAACTTTGCGCCATCACCATGTACTCCCTCTCACCATCCCTCGACTCTGTCCTTGCCTCCGATGTCCCCCTCTCACGGTATCCCCACATCGCAAAACATGTGCGCGCGGGACAGATTCCTTTCCCACCCACTCGACCGCAGTGGCGCGAACTTGAAGAGTTCTTCCATGACGCCGCTGTCTTGTCGAGCAACACCCACATTCGGGTCGCTGCCTTCGTGGGGTTCATGAAGTCGGTCATTATCGCCCAAAGCAAGCGTGAGTAGCCGGATGGTTGGCAAGTGCTTATTCGAGTGAATGGGAAGAGCCGCGAATCGGCGACGAACCTGGTGTTTCTCGCGCTGAACGTACTCTTCGACCAGGTGGCCGCAATGCTCCTCTGCGTGCTCGATGGAGGCCAGACGCCACCACCCGAGATGATCGGAGGCACTGAGGCATTCATTTTCGGCATCATGGCGAAGTACGGACCATGGATGAAGGAGTGAGCGAGCACGTCTGAGCACATCATTGATATCAGTCTTTCGCCCGGCCCGCCCGGTGTGGAAGTGGGCGACCAGCCTCGGGACAAGGCTCAGTCCATCCAACTGGACCTGATCGCACCTAATCCGGAGCACGAGAAGACCAGCTCATTACAGCCAGTCCCCCGCGACGAGGAGGAGCAAGCTGTGCTTGAGCTCCTCTTGCTCAAAGACGAGGGGTGTCACAACGAGACACATGCAGTGGTGCTCGCCCACTACGAGGCCGGGATGAGCCGTTCTGGCTCTGGAAGCGGTGTCTCGAACACCCCTATCCCGCCCCGCGCCGAATCACGCCTCGCGTCACCCATCGCCTCCCTCTCCGCATCCTCCCTGGCATCACGATCCGCTTCGCCTTACTGGCGGACGCTCTGCACCAATGGCACAGCTTCCGCTCCCATCCCCAGACGGCGCAGCAAACGCAGTACCTTGTCAACCGAGAGCATGGTCGCTACGCTCTTCTCCGCCGGCAATGTCGCACTTTCACTGGGACCTAACCCTTCTGCTGAAGACATTGCGGAGTGGCAGTTGGAAAACAACATCAGCATCGCCCAACTGCCCCCGCCGTATTATCTCATTGTGCAGCACCGGTTGTTGGCCGTTGTGCGTGAGGTTGAGGAGTTTGCGGTGCGGAAGTGGCGCGAGAAGGGCGAGCGATGGGGCCTCACGCATGCGCGGAGTGCGCTGTCGCCCTTCCGACTGGAACATAGTGGTGGCCCCTACGCCCACTGGAATTACCCGCAAGAAGAGGTTGGCGGCGAGGTATTTGACGCGCGCGTCCGCGAAGAGTGTGACAGAATCCTCTCTCGTCAAGGCAGCTCAGCTTCGTCGTCCGACGAGCCAGAAGAAGCACCGGGCGCTGAAGCCATCGAGCCTGTCGAACGCGTCCAACTCATCGCCCCCGTCGAGGACCTTGAACCGGCGGAGCCCGTCGCGCCTGTGCAGCTGGTCGAACCTGTCAAGCCCGTCACTCGTGTCGAGCCCGCCGGACTCTCTAAAACCCTCGCATCTGTCTCAGCTGTCGCGCCTGTCGCATCTATCGGACCCATCGCACCCGAAGAGCCCCATGAGCTTGTTGAGCCCATCACACTCGCTGAGTCCATCACACTTGTTGAGCCGGTCGCTCCCATCGAGCGCGCCGCATTTGTCAAGCCCACAGCGTTTATCAAGCCCCTTACGCCACCGCCTGTCGACGCTTTCGACTCCACCACAGTTCCTGAAGCTGCGCCGACGCCGGAGACTAACACAATCTCCAAGGATTCCGAACTTCCCGACGACACGCTTGAGATGGCCGTCCTCGCTGAGGCCGTCCTACTCGAGCGATCTGCGCAGCCCGTCAAGAACCTTGAGATCGTCGACGCTGTCGTACCCGTGGGATCCGTCAAGAATGCCGTGCCTGTCAAAGCTGTGGAGGCTGTTGAGGCCGGTGAAGGCATCGAGGTCGTAGAGGTCGCCGGGGCCATTGTGACCACCGCGACTGCGGCATCCGACGCTACCGAAGCTGTTGAGGAGGCAGATGCCACCGAGATTACCAAGGACTTTGAGGATGTTGAACTCTCCGAGGTCAATGAGGCGGCCGAGGCGGCCGAGCACTTTGAGACCCCCGAGACCGCCGAACACACCGAGTTCTTGGTGCCCGTCATTCTCATCACATCCGAGGACACCGTGGAGGCGTCTGAGTTCACTACCATCGCTGAGATGCCTGACAAACCTGCCCCGGTTTCAATATCAAGCCCGCCTGCAGACGAGATGCCTAGCTCCAGTTCTCGGTTGCCCACAACGACCTCTGCTGTCGAGACTGCCGGCTCCATCGCGACGGTCCCCATCATTGCTTTCGTGCCGCCAACCGACGACAGACCAGAGGACATACGCTTGGATGGGGGTAGTCTCCGCGTCCTGATTGAAAATATCGGTCCAAAGGCTCCAGATGAACAGTGGACAACCGAATATATCCCTCAGCTACCCCAAGAGCAGTACGCGATTGCGCAGATGCGTGTACGGATTGATTTGACCCCGCCGTCTCCTCATCTATTGGCCCCTCAAGGACAGTACAGCCGCGTTTCATATGTCCGCGAACGGTACCTCACCGACGATATACCTCTCGAGGATGCCTATGAGGACGTAAACATCGAGAACGGGTACGCTGAAGGCGAGCGCAGATCAATCGAGGACGAGCGTAACTTCATCGAAGAGGCTGAGGCCCTCCAGAATGGCGAGGTAGTCGAGGAGGAAGCTGTCACAAAACAGGCAGAAGCGCCTCAGCAGTCTATTGCAGCTCCCCCGACTGAACAGGGCGAACCGCCGGCGAGTACCCTGTCAGACTCGCAGATCCGCTGGGGTCTGATAGTCGCTCAGACGGGCCGCGCGAACTGGGCCGACTACGATTCCGACTCTGACTCTGACCGCGGTGCTAATTCGCAGGCTTCTCCCTCTACAGAGGTTGAAGAGTTTGAGACGCCTGTAGCGTCTGACATCACGACGCCGCACCGTCCCACGTCGCTTGTGAACGACCAGGCAGGGATGTCGGACAAGATGTCGGACAACGAGCACGGCCGCAGTGACGGACATGCTACTCCTAAGCAGCAAATCCAGCTCGACGCGTGGCACCGACGCAGCCTTCGCCGCCATACTCACCGCGTTCCCGGGTTTGAGAAGGTGTTGTGCGATATCGAGTCGGTAAGCAGCGATTCGCCTTCCTCCGTGCACAGCACGCCTCCACACCCGAGCCACACCCAGACATGGTCGCCATCGCCCTCTCGTCCGATGATGGAATACTCGTCGACGCAGTCCTCGCCGCTCTTTGGCCCAGCGCCGCCTCTCGCCGTACTCTCCCCATCCCCTCCGAACACACCCGAGCGCAACCCGCCCCAGGAGAGTGAATCTCCGTCGCCTATGCTCCGCATCCTTACTCCCAAGCCGAGGCGCGGTGTGCTTCCTCTCTTCTTCCCAACACCGCCGCCGCCCCATCAATCTCCATCCCCGCCGGCTGCCTCGTCAATTGTTTTGGACGGCCCCACTGAGATGTCGTCACCGTCGGCGTTATCTGCGACGCTCAATACCGAGCCCGTGCAGCCCGATGCTCCGCTTGTTGTCGTCACAAGCCCCTCGCCTCCACCCCAAGCAGCTCGCGTTGCTGCTGAGCCCCAGCCTCACAAGTTGACGAAGGCCGAGTCCGGCTCCAGCGACTCGACCAGTACGACGGACAGCGAGGAGACGCCTGCGACCACTCCTGAGGTGCAGGCGTCTCCATCTCCGGTCGAGGAGCCTCCGAAGCCAGGCGAGGAGCCTGACCAACCCCAAGAAACGAACCCACAGCAACCCGCCACGACGACTCCCGCTTACCCACGCGACACTTATCGGGAATGGGTGCCCCTCAGCCTCCGGGGCCTCGAGCGGCCGTGGACCGCGTCCGAACGTGCGCGAGAACAGAATGCACGTAAGAAGTGGATTCGCAAGCAGAAAGCACTCGCACGCAACGGGGTGATTCCAGACTGGCGTCCAAATGACAGCTCTACAGCTAGCGGCGAGGGAGCCTCAACGCAGACGTCAGCGCCAGCTGAAACGGGTTCGCATTCAGAGGAGGGCGCCAGCGCGGCGCCTCCGAAGGAAGGCTCCGCCGAGTCCGCCGAGCCGCTCGCCACCCATCCGAACACCGAGCTTAGCGCTGAGCTGAACCGGAAGGATGAGAATACCGAACACGACGTACCGACCACCACCCGGACAGACTTGAGCACGGCCAACGAAACAGCGGAGGTGGACGAGATGGAGGAACTGGCCGTTGTCGAGGATGACATCGAAGAGACTATCGTGGAGATCCTTTTTGAGCCCGTGACGACGCCCGAGGTTGAGCATGAGCCGGAACGCATCGTGGTATTAACAGAGGAGGCTGCGTTGAACATGGCCCCAGTTCTCCTCGAGGAGCAGGCTCGGATCGAGCAGCCAGCCGCGGTCGAGGAGCCAGCCGCGGTCGAGGAGCCAGCCCCGGTCGAGGAGCCGGTCCCGGTCGAAGAGCAGGCGTCCCAGATCGAGAAACCAGAGCTCACACCCAGTCCTGCGCCCGGTGAAGTTGGGGAGCCGCCTACGCGTGCAGAGCCCGAGTCCGTTGAACCCATGGCACATGAGCTCCAGCTGCCAAGCATCACAGAGGCAGAGTCATCTGAGCCCTCGATACCCAGCAACGCTGGGACTATCCACGATGACACTTCTAACTCTGAGCCGGAGGCTTCAGAGAAGATATCCGCGGAGAAGCCGCAGGCGCAAATCAAGGCAGCGCCACCTGAGTCCACCGAGGATATGTGGGAGAACAAACCATGGGTTCCTCTTGAGTTGCGCACCACGCGCAAGTGGACGCAGGAGGAGGTGAAACGCATCAAGAACGCACGGATGAAGTACAACCGCAATCGGCGCCGTAATCTCGGCAGCGATGCAGACTCGGTGGGCAGCGCGCGCTCGACCGCCACTTGGGCTGCCAAGTCATTGCCTAGCACGCCGCCCAAGGCGAGCTCCAAAGCAAAGTTACGCCTGGGGCTTCCGGATTGGCCGCAGGAGTCCCAGCTTCAGCCCACCCCGAAGACTGCCGGTACTCTGCTGGAACAGACGCTCGCCATGCAGGCCGAGGCATCAACTCCGCCCTCGCCAGCTACTTTGCGATACAAGCCTTACCCACAGCCTGCTGGAACGCTGCTCGACCAGACCCTCGCGATGCGGGCCGCATCGAGCGGCGTAGAGACTCCCAAGACCCAGCGCACACCGCCGACAGAGACGCCAAAGGCCACCCCGCACCTTCTGAGCCGCCTTGGCCCGGCTCCAAATCGCTTTAAGGAGCTGCGCAGCAGATGGGAACAGTCGAGCACTTCCCCCATATCTCGCGTCACCTCGCACCTACCCGAACTGGCCCGGTCCTCGCCGATCACCGAACGTCTCAAGGCCTTCGTTCCTCCGCCCCCTAAGTCACCAACTCCGCCTCCTTCCACCGCCCGTGCACCCACGCCACCTTCGACTCCCAAGCCGCGCGTGAAGCGTGGCTACGAGGCACCCACTAAGGCGAGCGGTATGCGCGAGGACGACGCCACGAACCGCCGTGTCAGCACTGAGGCCGCAGCCAGCCCTTCCAATGTCACCGCTCGCCGCTTAAGCGATGGCCGTGCTACGCCAACGGCTGGGTTATCCAACCCGTCAACGAGTCGCCAGGACACTGCCACAGGCACTACAGGTGTGCTGCCCAGCCGCCCTAGGAGTGCCGCCGGTGGCCGTCCGTCCAGTGCCTCCTCGAATCGCCCTTCATCGGCGAGCTCCATGCGGGGCAACACGGGAGGACGAGGGCGTGGAGGTGCTAGCGGTCGAGGAGGTGCTGGAGGTGCTCGCGGCGAGACGCCAGCGACGTTCGGACGTGCCCGGGGGCGAGGAGGAAAGTGGAGTCGGGTTGGATGAGGCATGTGCGAGGAGCGTAGAAGGTGTAGCGCAGGTGAGATTGTGCGACCTCCTGTATCTATAGAGCTGTAGTACAGTTCTGCATGTTTCGTGTTGAAGTGAAGAGTAGGTGGTGTTTGTTTTCGCAGTGCAGTTGAGCGGGTTCCCCCCGCCCCACGTCCCGTCATTTCCACTCCAATCCGAAACTGCTCGAGTTCTGCCACTTGCGGCTTCGTTCTCACATCCGGCTCCAGCAACGCGCGGGCCAGCGGTTTGAGGCACACCTAACATGGAACTCACGACTCGACGCAAAGCCACAATGCCAAGCTAAGCTCTGGCTATTCACACCAGGTTGTGGCCTGTGCGTGATCTGGCCTTAGTCCATGATCCCTCGCCCCTCTCTCCTGCACGCGACTTTCCTCATCAGGCGGAACGTGCTGAGGTGATGCTTCGTGCGGAATGCCATCGTTGGGAAACCATCACGCCAGGGGGAAAGTGTGGGTGGGGTGCGACCGGGCTGGTGTCGTTCACCGCGACGGAAACGGAGAGCGGCGATGCGTGTAGCAGGAGGATGCCGAGAGCGCCGAGTTGTCCTTGGCACAGCAGCCTCAGCCGCGGCTGATGGGATGGGCGGACAATATCTCCACTGTTGCTCGGCTATCTTTCTCCTCCGATCACACCAACATCTCTTTGAGTCTATTCGGATCACCGGACACGGCCCTCCCAAGTCTCGCGAGCCCCGCAGCTCGCGAGCAACTCGAGTTCACGCAGCTCACAGTCACATGCAGCACACAGCTGCCGTACCTCTGGAAGCATCGAGCTGCGCCCCTTCTTTCACATCGCGATTGAGCTGTTCCGGGCTTTCCAAGTCTAAATCGAACGGAGTGATGAGCTCATGAGATGTTGGTCAGCTGATATGTCACGACGACGCCGTCTTATCTGCACAACTTGACCCGAGACACTAGTCCGGCACACGCAGGCCCCACTGGCCATGAGCTGCCGAAGTCCTCGAGTCCGAGTCGGGGATTGCGATCTGGCCTTTAGCGTGAGCTGCGCTCGGGGCGTTCGCACCAGTATGCACGAGCATTGGCTCTCAACTCATCCTCCTCATCCTCCCCGCGCTTCCCCACGTCCCCCCAGCGGGCCCGGCGGTGCTCCAGGGAGGAGTGCCTAGAGCACAAGCCTGACGCCACTGGTGGCTGGTGGCCCCGTATCGCATTTAGAGTGCAGCTCGATGGCATCAGGCGTGGTCACATGCCCATGCCCCCACATTCCACCGCCGTCATCAACGCTCACCATACACCCAAAGTCGCCAATATGCAGCAAGTCGCAATGCTATCAACTGCCCATTCACTCCGTAACTACCCACACTCGCTCCCTCCCCACCACCTCCGCTCCGCGCCCATCGTCCCCCGCCACGCCCGCTCATCGTCGCTCACACCCTCGAGGGCGCCCACGCCCACTTCGTCCATCTCCCGACCACACATGACGTCGGACGATCTTGCCTACTGCCGAGACTTTTCTACACCGCAGGACGTACTCCTGGTCTGCAATGCCGTCGACAGCGAGACGCAGCGCGATGTCGGATTCTACGTCAACTCGGCCGTCCTCCGTGCCTCCTGGTAGGGTCTCTCTCCACCCACCACCGACGCTGACAGCAGCGCATGGTTCGCACAGTGTATCGACGACCGGCCACCTGACTACGAGCCGGGTGCGGTCATCCGCATCGCCATCGATGTACCGGTCATTGACATGGAGGTGCTCGTCCGCATGATGCACGCCGGCTCCCCAGCCTCCAGGAGCATACGCGTGACCCTCGGCCAGGTGCTGCACACAATACCGGCGCTCATGACGCGCTTCGGCGCCGACCGCTCCCTCTGGTCCCTCCTCACCTCCTACCTACCGCCGCTCAAGCTATATGGCCTGGAACGGGTGGGCAACGGGTACGTGTTGCGAGAAAACATCTGGGGCCTGCTTGTGCTTGCGCACGCGGCACGCGACGCAAAAGTGCTCGCCAACACGGTCGGCATCGTGCTCGGCAACCGCCCGTCCGAGCCCGAGTGGGCGATGCTGTACGACCCGTACACCGTCCCACGAGCCGAGATCACGCCCGAGCGCGAAGTAATCTACCGCATCCTTCTGGCCGTGGCGCGCATGCGAGCGCGCGTCGGCATGCACGTCGACTTTGAGTACACGGACCGACACTTGGTCGTGATCAGCCGCAAGTCTCCAGAGTTCAAGCTGTACTTTGAGCTCGAGAACCACGACGATGTACTCCTATTGTAGTATGACTAATGTTCTTGTATACGTTTGCCGAGGGCGGGACCCACGGGCCGGAGTGGGGTGTGTCAGCAGGACGTGGGGACAGCCAAGTGTGAGTGCGGTGATGGAGCTGACTTGACGCGCAGAAGGTGGATCACCCAACTCTAGGTCCACCGACCGGCGCACACTCGAGGGTCTTAACGCTGTCGTGGGACGCGGCGGAGGTGCAAGAGAGGATAACCGAGTCGTTGGGAGAACTCAGAGACAGTCGAGGGAGGACTTGAAAGCGGCCAGTGGAGAGAAGCCAGTGGAGAGCGGAGAAGCTGAGGATGAGTGTGTCTGGGCGTCCGTGCGTTGGAGCTCACGTGTGTGCACAGAGAAGGTGACTCGACTGACTCAACCACGGCCACCCCCATCATGTCCTCTCTCCTCATCTCCATCTTGTTCAACGACTAACGACTGCTCAGCATGGTCATCTCTGCAACTCCCCAGAGACTGTACCTCGTGAACACGCACAGCGGCAACCGATACCACCACTGTGCGCCGCAAAGCAGTTACGACGCTGCCCCCCTCTACAACATGACCACGCCTCTCCCTCTCCCCTATATCCCTCTCCCGCCCCACTTGAACCATCCCAATGGTTGCAGCAGCGGCCATGCCAACGTCAAAGACACAAGTATCGCGTACCTCCCGCAGCCTCACGCAAAGACCAATAACGCTGTCCCCGTCCAGACCCCGGCTGCCATTCCGCCGGCTCAGCACAGCAAGGACACGTCGGACACACACTTTTGCCTGAGTGACGGCAAGATGGTGCCCGTACACAGCGCCTGGACTCGCGGAGACTTTGTGCTTGTTACACAGTATGGCAAGGAATGGCAGGCATATCGTGTGCACGCTTCAGTTCTGTCTCGCGCAAGGTAGGAGTCTCCCACCACCCCTTCCCCCGCCGCGCCCACCGCTCACCTCAGTCCGTGGCTCGCTGCACAGCGCGGACACGTGGTTCTGCACGAACCGCCCGACACCGTCGAACTGTTCCTTGCCTTCCTCTACCTCGGCCGCGGCAACATCTCCGTGCCATCTCTCGCCCCCTCTCTCGAGCAGTATCACGCGCTACACTCCCTCTTTGTGCGCCTCGGTATCACGCGGCCCCTGTGTCTTGTTGTGCGGCAGTACGCGAACAGCTACGCCGTCGGCCTAGTCGAGAGCCTCGGTCGCACCGCGGCCCCAGAGCAGGTTTGGCGCCTGCTTGATCTCGCGCGCCTCCTCCGCGCGGAGGGGGTGTGGAGCGCCGCCCTCGACACAGCGTACGAGACGAATGGGTGGAAGATCATCCTCGATCCGTGGGATGCAGTCGTCGAGCCGCACAACGCCGAGGCGCACGCCGTCCTGCTTCTTCTCCATCGGATGAGCGCGTTGGAGGATGCCCCACTCAACGAGTTTTGTGTGGCCTACGACACATGTGAGTAGGTGGTCTTGGGAGAGCTCACGCAGACGACCGGCCATGCGTGTACCATCAAGACACTCCGACGCTCAAGTTTCTTGCTGTGTGAGGAACAAGATCAATCCCCGGTCGAACTCCAGTGTATATAATGTAATCGCCATTTTATAGACCATTGTTGATAGAGCCTCGTTGTAGGTTAATAATCGTTGGGAAGAAGGGGGATCGATTACGACTGCCCCACTTCGTGAAGGGAGGGTCGCCCCCATGGCGTGCCTGACCTCCACTACCCTCCACCAGAGGCGTCCACTCGGATCGCCTGATCGCGCATGATCGTCAAAGCAGTGCAGCACGGCCCACCTCTTCCGCACCTCGTCTCCTCGACCCCGGCTCTGCATTCGTTTCCTCATCATGCTCCTCGGCGCATGAACAGTCGAACAACTTGCTCATGAGCCCGCCTCGCAGCCCAGCAGTCTCGATCCACGCCCCCTCCCACTCCCATTCCCACTCTCCATCGTGCTGCCACCCCCTCCCCCGTTCCTCGAACTCCAAGCGGCGCAACTCGGCCCCTCTCCACATCATGAACCCGACTCCTCCGCCTGACGCGTCCTCCAGGCACCCCTCGCTCTCTTCGGAGGCTTCGGGACACAGTCAGGCGCAGCAATACGCACCGCTCGCCGCGCCTGGCGGCATTGCGCCGGGCATGGTGGCAACAGAGCCGTCACCGCCTTACTCGCACACCCCACCTCCTGGACATCCGTTCATGCAAAGCCCCATTGACGCTCCTCCCGCTCAGGTGCAGCAGCACCCACAAGCGCAGTACTATGCGCCTTTTCGGCCGATCAGCCTCACGAGCGGGGGACGCGTCGCTGCAAGAGTGTTGCAGCGAGCCGTGAGTGCCTCGGAGAACGCCAACTTATGCTTAGCAGCACGCCGCTCAGAATGCTCAGAATCCTCAGAATCCTCAGCAACCTCCACAACCTCAGCAACCTCAGCAGCAACAGCAGCAGTCTCAGTACTCTCAGTACGCTCAGCACTACCATCATCCCCAGCCCCAGCAAAACCCCCCGCCCCCTCAGCAAGCGCATGTGGTACAGCCGCCCCAGCAACATGCTGTCCAATACTTGCCTCCACAGCAGGGAGGCGTTCATAACGGGCCACAGCCAACACCCGGGGCGGAGTCCCACCGTCTGTCAACGCAAACGAGTGGTCCGCGCGGACGCCCATCGCTCCCCATACTTCCACAAGGCCAGCAGACCCCTCCTGGGCCGATCGCACGGGCCATGTCACCAGCTTCAAACCAGCCTCACCAAGATTCGCCTCCTCAACCTCTTCAGCCCCAGTCCCCGGTCGCTTCGCCAACAAGCGAGCCCAACGGCCAACCTGCTGCGCCCACCCACTCGATGACGCCCCCCGCGGCTCTCCAGCAACCTCAGCAAGGCCAGGACCCACTCACTCGCGCCCAATACAGTCCGCAGCCGCTCTCACCGCAGCAGCAGCACTTTGTCCCGCGCCCTCCGTCGGCGCTGTACGCTCAATTCAAACTCCAGACCCAACAGCAGGCCAGCCAGCAGGCCAGCCAGCACGCTCCTCTCCCAGCACTACCAGAAGGGGCAGAACCCAACGGCGCGGCCCCTTCGTCCCGTCTGGCTCACCCCGCGTTCACCCCTCAGCTCCCTTCCACGCTCTATGCGTCGCAACCAGCGACCCCAGCAGCCCCAACGCCCCATGCGCCCCCGCAAGAGGACCGGCCGCCCTCGCCTGCGAAACCTTACCCGTATCCCATGTCTCCATACCTCCGCGACCGGCCAGTTCGTGAAGAGACAGACGTGGACCTTCCTGGGGTGACGATGCACTTTGAATTCTCGCATGATGGGGACGTCGTGCTCGTGTGCCCCGAAGGACCCACAAGTACGGGGTTCATGGTGCGGCGCTCGGCTCTGTCGCGCGTGAGGTGAGTAGCTATTTGTCTCCTCGCTCACGCAGTCCCGTCTTCGCCACTTTGCTATCCAACCTCGAGCCTACTCGTGTGCCTACACTCGCTCTAGCCGACTCGGGGACAGACATGGCGCTCTTTCTTCATGCGCTCGTCTACGGTGCGGTGGGAGCGCCCCACTCGCGACGCACCCCGCCCACCGTGGCTGAGTATCTGATCTTGCACCACCTCTATACAAAGTACGCGGTGCGGCCGTTCCTGCTGGCAATGCTGCGTCACCGCATAGCTGAGCGGGGGCACGAGTTGGCTGCGCCGCTCGCGAACCAGCGCCCAGTGCGCAGCGAGATCACAGGCTACCTCCGCCTCGCGGCGGCATGCTGCTCGCCGCGCCTGTGGAACTGCGCGCTCAAGTACGCGCGGACATGGCAGTACTTTGTGTCGCCGTGGAGTATGGGGGAGCGCGACATTGCCGAGGTGGGCGAGGACGCGTACGCCGTGATCCTCGCGCTGGAAGGGCTGCGCCACGCATCGGGGGAGAATACGTGGACCGACCTCCGGGTGCTGTACAAGGGCAGAACGGCGGGGGTGGCGCGCGCGAACGACGAGACGGTGTTCTGGATCGAGGATGTGGGCTCGCAAGGTCACGCCGATTAGATTTCCGCACGTCGCGCACAGAGCGCGCGGAGGGCGTTCCTGCCTGGTCGGACGTGCCGGCCGGATGTGCCTGGTTGCCGGATTCCGGCCCTACGGGTTCAAACCAGGGCCGTTGTAGATATCACGGAATGCGGAAATACAGTCGACGATGTCTTGTGACGCGGTCGCGGTCGCGGTCGGCCGTCACTTGATATCGAGTGCTTTCCCGAGGAGAGGAGAGGTTTTCCAGCTCTTCCAGCACGACGGAGTGTTGAGGAGAACAGGAAGAGCTGGAAGAGCTGGAAGAGCTGGAAGAGGGCAGATGGAAGCCCTGCGATATACAGGAGTACAGGAGACACTGTGGTCACATCTGACATGTTGAAGAGTCGAATGCTTTTGGAAGGTCTGTGCGGGGAGACAGAGGGAGGGGAGGGACTGGCGCGTCTCAAAGGATGTCAACACACCTTGCTTCCTTGCCTCGTCCATGCCCTCCTCCATGTCACCACCACGTCGTCTTCACAACTCTTTCTCTTCATCTCTTCTTCTCTTCATCTCTCTCCATCCCTCTCCATCTACTCTAGCCTCCCCCCCCCCCCCCCCCTCGGCCATGAAAACATCTCGCCAACCAACCTTCCAAGAACTCCTCGTCGTCCCAGAAACCGCTAATCGCAACCATGTCGCACTCCACCCAGACTTTAACGAGAACGGAGACGTCCTCATCGTTTGCACCGAGGGCGAGCAGCAGGTCGGCTTCCTCGTCAACGGCAGCATGATGCGCATGGCAAGGTAGGCTAGTCCACGGTCCTCAGCTCACGCTACAGCCCGGTACTCACCGAACTGCTCGGACCGCCGGAACCAGGCCCCCCAAAGATCCTTAGAGTCGACGACAGCGTGCACGACATGCATGCCTTCCTCCGTCTTCTCCGCTTTGCCGCACCCTCGTCTGGCTTTCCACCCCCCTTCGATCCCAACATCTCCCAGTACGCAGGCATCCATCGCCTTGCTCTCAAGTACAATGGGTGGTATCCCCGCGCCGTCCTCGACTTCCACGTCGAGCTACATGCCGCCCAAATCGTCGATGACCTCGGACCGGACGCGACAAAGCAGGACGTCTTCTCTCTTCTCCGCCTCGCACACGCCCTCCACTCGAGCTACCTCTGGAGCCAGGTGTGCGATCGTCTGCGCTTTAACAAGTGGTGGCACGGGATCCTCAATCCGTGGCAGTTTAGTGAGGAGGACGCAGCCGCTCTCGGACCAAGTATCCACTCGATTTTGTCAATCCTTGCGAGCGTGTCGTCTCGAACTCGTCTCTACTCGAATCTTGAGGAGCTGTGTGTGCTCTACACCGACGGTGCGGGTGTATGCGAGGGAAGGGAGCTGACGGCAGAAGGCGAAGTGAGCGTCGCCGCCGCTGAGCGGCCGTCGGGAGCGTGCCCCTGCGGCGCCACCCGCTTTGCATGACACCGACCAACCTGTACCAACCGATTCCAACACTGTCGCACCCGGCCCATTCTTCCCTAACCCGACCACATAGAGTATAATCCGTCACAACAGCACCAGCACCATGTACCATACCTCTCACGCCGCCGGGCTTGCCACCGGCTGGCTTGCAGCCGTGCCGCCTGGCCGCCTGATCGCACAGATCGTGACTAACCAGAAGCTCGGGGACAACCCCTCATCACTTCGTGTCGGGAAGGGGTTTCGCTCCTTGCCGCTCCTCATCGGGAGCACAGCGAATGATGAGACGCACGTCGAGCTTCGCCCATCACAAGCTCGCCGCTGCTGCCCATCACTGCTGTCGCCATATTTTACCCCCTTGAGCACTGACGACTCTCACTCACCCACTCACCACGCGCCATGACTAGTGCTTGTCAACTCAACACTTCATCGTCGCCACCGGGCCGCCCCAGTCCCCCTCGACCCACTGGTGTCCAGACCAACGAAGACGTGGCCCGCCGTCTCATTCCAGCACTGCGCATACCTGTTGACGAGCTGCCGGCGCTCCATTCTGCAGCACTGCACGGCATGCGGGAGCAGGCCATCCACGACCAGACTGTTCTTGATCCGGATGCCTTCCTTGATGCTCCGGACTCTCCCCCCCTGTTCCTCGTCGGTGCCGGTATTGAATGGCCAAACTTCATCACACGTGCCATGCACCTCCGATCCTCATCTTCTCCAAGCTCCCCTTGCTCCGAGCCCGATCTTCCTCCCGATAACGCCGACTCGGAATGGCTCAGCACCAGTAGCCATGGCACCGAGCAGACCTTCTCCGCCGACTCACTCGAGCAGTCCCGCCAGTCCAGCAACTCTAGCTGGACGACCTTGCTCACCAGCCGAGGCACTCCGGACGTCCCCCACTCGCCGACGCCGTCGCCCACTCTCCCACTTCCCCCTCATCCGTCCCCAGTCCTCCATTTCCCTCCCCTCCCTTCTCCCCCTGCCACAGTTCGCCACCGCCGCCCCACCCCACCTACACCCGACCTCACCGCGCCCACCACCACCACCCAACCCGACCTCGCCTCCCTCTCCTTTGCGGACCTCTCCGCAGCCCTCGATGCCATGATAGCGGACCTCGCCCCACCTTCGCTCGCTCAGCGTCGCGGCGTTGTCATACCCCACCTCCGTTTGACCGGCATCCCGACTCCAGCCCCTCTCCCGTACCGCCCACTCCCGCCACTGCCCCGCGAGCCGCCGTCCGCGCCCCTCGTCCGCATGCGTGGAAGCAGGGGATATCCTCGTGCGTCAGCTCATGTCCCCGAGCCTCGTGCTCGGCCAGGGGACACCGTGGCTCGCAGCAAGCCTGCTGGCCCGCGCCCGCGGACGTCGGGGGTAGAGTACCGCCCTCCCCGCTGAGCCAACACTCCTGCCGTGCGAGTGTGGCCATGACATGTACATAGCAGCATACACTAATGAATCCTTGTACACTCCCAAGCTCCATATCCTACTACCGATTTGTCCATGAACAGCGGCTGCACCAGTGCCAGATTAATCCGCAAAACACTGAAAACCCCTACAGCTCCCATGTTTCGCCCCGCCTCGGCCCACCCTTGAGCACCTCATGCCGCATCGGCATCCGACAACGCCCCAACCCCTCACGTGCAAACGCACATGATGCAAGCAGCCCCGCGCCCTCGTCTCGTCATCTTGTCGCCTGGCATATAACATGCGCCGAAGATCCTCTCCCCCCAACCGTCGATCTATGATCAAGTGAGCGACGTTTGGCACAGCTCACACCAGACTTCTCCGCAAGCTCACCCACAAACGCAGCAAAACACGGGGCGATGGCAAGCCCAATTCGACTCCCTCCGCGCAGACAGCCAAGCCCTGCCTCACCCCCACGCCTCCAGCTTCGCAAATGCCCAAATCCACCCCTCCAGTGCCCCCACCCCACATGCCCAGGCGGGGGGATTACGCTTCCTCGGGAACATGGAGCGCCGCGTTCGACGCGTGGGCCACGGCGGCAGAGCACGCCGCGCACTACGGATCCACCGGCCACGGCACGCAAGAGTCGAGGCGCGCGTCCCGCGGCCCTACGCCGCCGGATATCGACGACGGCGTGCCCGGCCCTCACGGTCTGGGGGAGTACGAGCCGTGGGTTGAGCCGCTTTACGCTTCGTATATCTCCTCGGCTCCACTTTCCGAATATCATTTCGTCCCGGACGTAGAGACTCCAACTTGGCAGCGGAAGGAGGTCGACGATGAGGAACACAGACAGCCCAACCGGGAGCCCGAGCAGTACTCCTCCACCACCTCCCGCTCATGCACCCCATCGTCCTCGACGCACGCCGTCCACTCGCACTACTCCCACTTCGTGAGCAGGGCTAGTGCGCACGCTCCATCCCCACCCTCCTTCCTCGGGCCCGCATCTCTCCCGTCTCCCCGCGCCCTCCCCAGCCCGCCCCTAAGCTCCCTCCGCCCGCACCACCCATTAGCAATCTACACGGACGCGGAATGGGCCGCCCTCCCGCGTTCGCACCGCGCGCTCGCGCGCGCGGCCTACCCGGCCATTCGGCGCGCGCGCCGCCGTCGCGCGCTTGACGCCGACGCGCCCCCACCCCCCGCGTCGACGCCCGCCGGCGCGCTCGCGCGCGCCTACCGCCTCCGCCATACGCCGCTGGCGCAGCTCGCGTGGTGGAGCGACGACGTATGGGCGTCCTTTACGCTCACAGAGCTCGCCGAGATCCAGGCTATGGCGGAGCACGTGGGGGCGCTGCGCGACGCCGAAGAACACAGGGAGGAAATGGCGCTGCGGCAGTGGGAGAGGGAGGCGGAAAGGTTGAGGGAGATGGGGCCGGACGAGGAGTGGGTCGCGGGGATGGTGGGCGCGCCGATGGAGCCCGGGACGTGGGCGCCGCTCGGGAGGGACGATGCGGTTTTGGGGCGTATTCTGATGGAGCGGGTGGCGGGGGAGCGCAGGCGGCGCGGATGCGAGGGTGGTATGGGGCTCGACGATGCTGGAAGGTTTGGAGGGGGAATGGTTGATAAGGGGCCGTGGGCGGGAGAGGGTTCCAGGGAGAAGGAAGTGATGAGTGGAGTGTAATGCGTGGCTCATGGGTCGTGCGTTGATGATTCAAGATGTTGTGCGCTAATCGTGATTTACAATAGCAAAGCTTGATAATGCAGAAAGAAACAGCAGCATACACAGCAGGGCTGGCGTGGTACACAGTGCAAACAGTGCACGCTGTGAATTACGCTGGGGATGTTACTATAGAAGTCACTGTTCCCGCCCACACCCACCCATTCGCTCAGCCGTACATTAATTGTAGAAACCCTATTAAACTCCCCTGCTACTTTTACGCGAACACACTCGCCACGAGCGCACCACCAACGAGGGCGAGCGCAGGCGCGACGCCCCTAGCCCCGCTCTGCGGGGTCTGCAGCGCCGGGCTCTCGGCGGGCGACGGCGAGGGGTTGGGCCCAGCGGGGCCCATCGCCCCGGGGTCCGCGGACTTCGTGGGCTCCGGCGTCGAGTTCGGTCCAGCCGGACCCATCGCGCCGGGGTCCGCTGGCGTGCTGGCCGCCGGCGTCGAGTTTGGCCCGGCCGGCCCCATCGCCTCGGGGTCCGCGGGCGTGTTCGCGGGGGCGGAGTTGGGCCCCGCCGGCCCCATCGCATCGGGGTTCGGCGTCGGCGCCGCGGGCGGGGGCGTGTTCGGCCCGGCTGGGCCGAGCGCGTCATCCCCCGCCGCCTTGGGGTTTAGGATGCGGCTGATCGCTTCGTGGTCTACCGGGCCGGTGACTGTGATTACTGTTACGGGGTTCGGGCCGCCGGGGGCCATCGCGTCCGGAGGCGGAGGCGCGTTCGTCGCGGCCGGCGGCGCGGTCGGCGCGGGGAAGGGGCCGCCGTTCGTTTGTGCGTCGGTCGGAGGCGGGGGCGGAGCAGGCGCAGCAGGCGTGTACGGCTCGCTCGGAGGCGCGGGCTGCGCGGGAGGAGCATCAGGCGTCGGCTGCGCAGGCGCCTCGGGCGTCGGCTGAGCCGGAGGAGCTTGCGGCGTCGGTTGGGCGGGAGGAGCTGGCGGCGTAGGCCCGGCCGGAGACGCTTCAGGCGTCGGCTGGGGAGCCTCAGGAGTAGGAGCCGGCGGAGCAGGGGGAGTCTTAGGCTGTTCCTGCGGCGTCCAGTCGCCGTTGGGGCCAGGCATGCCGGCGGGGAGAGACGGGGCCTCAGGCGCGCCGCCCGTCGCGACGGGCTGGAAAGTCGGGAGCACACCCGTGAGGATGATCGTGCGCGTGAACGTCGCGTCGCCGACACCGCCGCCGATCGCCTGCGTCTGCGCCGGCGCGTTCGGCGGGATGTACCGGATCTCGGTGACTGTCACCGTCTCCTGGGCTGCGACGACGAGAAGCAGTGCGAGGAGAGCAAGCATCGCAGGGTGTGGGGAAGAAGAGAGGGTGAGTGAGAGATGAGGCAACGACGTCGGATCGGGCGCTTATATTTGCACGTCCAGGTGAGGGGAGGAATTGGCCGAAAATGACGCGGCCGCGCCCTCCCGAAGCGGGCGGGTCGGGTGTGCACATATGACGAGAGACGGACAGCGCGTGGTATGCCAGTGAGGTGAAGCGAGAGGGGCTGAGTAGTGGCGGAGTCGCAGCGGAGTCATGTCTAGAATTAGATGGAGGGGGAAAGACGGCATGTGGACTCGCAAATTGTGGCACCTGATTGCGCAGACAGCATAGATGGCGTCTGGTGCTCTAGGCGTGACAAGTACCGAGCCGTGCAAATTGAAGAGTTTATGGAGTGGCAGGAGCAGTCAGTGGTTTATTCATTTCCCCCTATTATCCGCATTACTATGGTGGTGTTATCTGGCAACTAAAAACCGCCACCAAGCTTGAAATTCCGAAACTGAGATTGTAGTTAGGACATCCCCTCAATTTGAAAGTGCTGCTCCACCATTTCCCACAAGTTGTGCATACTTTTCGGGCGTTCAAACCATTATGTGGACTGCAGTAATATATCCCTCCTCCTCTTCAAATTAACTCTCTCTCTAGAGCGCCATAGCAGCCCCAAGGCCAACGAGCACCATCGCGAGACAGGGACTCGCGCTTCCGCCGCCGCTCTCGGGCGTGGGGGCGGGACTCGGCGCCGGCTCCTGTGTCGTCGGCGCAGGCGCCGGGGCAGCAGGCGAGGTCGGAGGCGGCTGGGCCGGGTTGGTTGGAGGCACTGCAGGGGTGGTGGCCGGCGGGACCGGCGACGACGCAGGAGGGGAAGCCGGAGACTTGGGGGGAGCCTCGCTGCTCTCCTCCGGCGACGGAGCGGGCGACGGCGAGGGTGAAGGCGGGGGGGCCGGCGATGGGTCAGCGGGGGTGGGACGACCCTGCGCAATTACGCTGCTGAGCGCCGCCGTGTCAATCGGCCCGGTGATGGTGATGACAGTAATCTCGGGCGGGGCAGGGTTCGCGGGGGGCTGCGCGGGGGCCGTAGGGGCGGGGGCGGGCTCGATACGATTGCCGTCCGGGCCGACGGTGACGGTGACGGTAACTTCCTGCGCGAAAACAGCGATCGCAACGCTCAGAAGGAGGGGAATGAGGGGGCGCATTGTAGTTTATATCGAGTTCGAATGCTGCGGAGAGAGAGGCGATGAGCGATTGAGAGCGGTGCTGGTTCAACGTCGGATTGAGTTATATGGATCGCCGGAGAGAGTCGCGATCGCGAGAGGAAATCAAATCACCCACCGCACACGACGCCCTAAAAAGATATTGAGCACAGCATGACGAGCGAGTATGTGATGTCGCTCTCAAACTGAGACGCGAAGACAGAGGACCTTGGTCTCGCGTCATCATAACGCCCCTCATATCAGTGTCTTGAACACAACTGCGACGCAGGACTGCTGTCCTTTCCTTGGCGCAAACCAGCGTCGTAAGCGATTATTGTGAGACCTTTTACTCGTCATTCTTGACTCTGCTCCCCTCGCGTTCGAGGTATCGTCATCTTCTGGTAACCGCCACACCATCTGCTGCCACACTCAGGCACACCTCCACCTCCACCTCCACTTCGACTTCTCCGACCAACTTTCGAACCTCAATCTGACATCATTCCAACCACCACGCCCATGTCTTTTGCCGCCCTCCGCGCGCAGCGCGACGCCCGTCACGCGCCTCTACGGCGCGCCGGTTTGGCTGCGACGCCCTCGGAGCATGTCTCGGCACATGCCGATGACGCGATATCTCGCGGCAGTCTGGAAGCGTCTTCCTCTTCCGGCGCTGCGGGCAATCCCGCCCAGCAGTCACCTTCTCCATCCGCTGCGCCAGCCAGCGCGCAAGAAGTCATGACTCTACCGAAGGAGGAAACCGCCCACGATCCTGCTACTGCCGCGCTCTTTCCCGAGCTCTCCGCAACGCCACTCGAAGTGCGCCGTACGTCACGGCATGGGCGCGGCTTGTACGCGGGGAATGCAGTCACACCTGGTATGTCCTTCCCCTCGCTCATCTGACAGCAGGCACTACGCTGCTCCGCACGACGCCCCTTTCGGTCGTCTCAACATCGCTCCTCACATCGCACTGCAGCTTCTGCCACGCCGCGACGAAGGTGCAGCGCTGTGCGCGCTGCAAGGCGCTGCACTACTGCTCATCGCGATGCCAGAACGCCGATTGGGCCGCGCACAAGCCTGAGTGTGCGGCGCTTACACGCCTTCGCAAGATGTGGGCGGCGACGTACCCTGACAAGGCGCAAAGGGGGGAGAACGGGTTTGTGCCGCACGAGGCAGTGCGCGCGCTCGCCCGCTTGTGTTGGATGCGGCGGAGTGGAGGCGGAACGGGTGCGGCGGGCTGGCCGCAGGTCGCGGGGATGGAGAGTCATGTTGGGAGGATGGGCGAGGATGATGTGCGCCTGGGGAACCAGGTCAACCATCTCCGGCATTACCTCGGCGCTGCGGAAGGCGAGGGCGATCTTCTCCACCCCGCCGACATGGCATCGTTTGGATTCAAGAGCGCGCGGGAGCTGCTCGACCTTGCTTCAGCATTCGCGGTCAACTCTTTCACACTTTCCACGCCCGACCTGACCCCGATTGGAGTGTCAACTTCTCCGATCGTTGCGTTGTGCAACCACTCATGCTGGCCGAACGCGGTGGTCGTGTTCCCCTCGGGGCGAGAGATGTGCGTGGTCGCGATTCGAGATATCGCACCAGGCGAGGAGGTGAGTGCTGCCGTCGACTTAGCTAATGTAGATTCTCACGGCGTACATCGACGTCTCGCTTCCTCTGGCAGAGCGGCAGGCGGACCTACAATCGCGATATGGGTTTACGTGCGACTGTGCACTCTGTGCAAAGGGCGAGAATTGGGCAGACCCGCGGTGGAGCGTGCTGCACCCGGGCTGCAGCAAGGGCGGTACCGGGCCGATGCCGAGTACGTTGTCCCGGTGGGTGTTGCTGACGACAGACCTCGCTCTCCCTGGCGACGCAGAAGTCCTCTGTAATTGCGGATACAAGTTCACCACAGCCGTTCCGTCACTGCGGGGCCTCATCGAAGCAGGCAAGCGCCTGCTCGCTGCCGACGAGAATGGAGAGCTGGGTAAGTTCCCGTTCCTGTAGAGGTTGGTGTCACGGCTGACGCCAGAACGCGATTCCGCCCTGTCTCAGCTCCGCACCCTCGTGCCGGCACTCAGCACGCGTCTCCCGCATAGCGCACACCCACTTCTCCCTCTGCTCCGAGTGTTCGCGCTCCACCTCCTCCCGCCCGCCCCCGATCAGCGCGCGCTTGTTCTCGGCCTCTTGACGCAGGCGGCGGAGGGTGCGCGTGCGGCGCACCCGCCTAACCATCCTACCGTGGGTGTCATCCTTGCCGAGCGCGCCAAGGTCATGGCGATGGACTCTGGCGACCAACGCATCATGCTCGATGCGGCGGGCCTCGCGCGGCGCCGGGGTGAGCTGGTTGCTGCAGTCGCGGCGCTGCGGGAGGCGGCGGCGGCTTGCGAGGTTGGATTTGGGGGCGGAGAGGTAGCGATATCCATGCGGACGTTGGCGGGCGAGTGTGAGCGCGAACTGGACATGATGCGGGGCTAGACTCTCGCGGTCCAAGAAGGGCTTCATTCGATCATTCCGTACAACTGTCTACGAGTAGTCTACTGATCTACTGCGTCTTCATCTCCTTGTCCTCCTCGATGTGTGAGACGACCTTGGAGCCGGCGAGGCCGCTCTGGAGCGACGAGAACTGGTCGGGGGAGACGTTGACAACGACGTAGGGGAAGACTGGGTAAGCGGGGATCTCAAGCAGGAAGCAGATCACTAGGACTGGGGATGGAAGAGGTGAGGTTGTGCGGTGACCAGAAGCGCACGGGCTGATCGGCGGGGAACCGAGCCTGGGCGAACCATTCCGGACTTGTGCTTCCGGAAGCCGGCTTACAGCTTCCCGTCGCCACCCACACCCCCATGTCCACACCCCCACCCCTACCTCAACACAGCGCGGACGTACTGCTCGAGTCAACATGCTCGTCGCGCACAATAGTGCCGCCAGCAGCCTTGATGTCGTCAATGACCTTCTGCTTGTCCGCGGACGACGCGCCCTTCTCGAACTTGACAATCGCTGGGGTCAGGGGAGGGGTACCGGGGGTGTGCAGGAGTTGCTGAGGCGGGGATGACATCGTCGCGTCTCGCCTAATGGCCTCTTGCCACACGGCGACTCACCGTCCTTGGCCATGGTAGTGTATGTTCTGGTGAGTGCTGTGCGGAGGGATGAAGAGTAGAGGGAGAAGAGAGAGATCATGGTCACTAGAGGGAGACACGGCAGCGTCCAGCATCCAGCGTGACATCACTTTGGTCCCGTTGTTTGGTCATTGTGTCATAGGCGTCCGCCACCTAGTTGAACTCACAACCCTGACACACAACGACGGCGGTCACAACGACCTATGCATGCAGAGCCTACGACGATAACAATGACGGCCTTTACAGTGTAGCTGAAGAGATGAAGGTGGTGCAACAGAGCAGGTGGCCGAGGTAGCGCGGATTAGGACCACAACGTGTCGATGCCGGTCGCGTCTGTCGGTGACAGCCATCGTCACTACAGCTGACGCCGCCTCCACGTTGATTGAGACTTCGTCTGGCCCCATGCTCCAACATCCGGGAGAGGCTGCGCGGAATCGCTCTCGAGAATGAGGTACTTGCACTTGTGGGCTGTTCAAGCGAGACGAGCTCAAGTCGGAGACAGCCGTAGCGATCGTATCGAGTGGAGGTCGGTGGAGGTAGATCAGTGGGATGGGCTTGTCCATGTGATCATCTCGTGGTCGTGGCAATTCAGAGTCCAAAAAGTAGCCACGGATGCCAATCCGTTTGTGTTGGCTGAGTGAGAGGGTTGGGGAACGAGGGAGATGGGTGGTACGGGACAATGCGTGCCGAAGCGCGAACAGGCCGCAGAAAGGAAATGCAAAGATCGAGTGCGGGATACAGGATAGAGGATGTTGGTAATCGGTCGCGGCAGATGCCGGACTAACACTGACCATCTTCCGGCTTTGACAGACTGGCCGCGGGCTGCCTCCGCAGCAGGCTGGTCTTCGGGAGTGGGTCAGTTGAGCGGCCAGAAAGCCTTGCCCGCTAGCAGCCAACGGTGGCGGAGTGTTGGTCCAAGAAGGTAAGATAGAGGGACACGGGGCCCTCGCAGGTCTTTCCCCTCCGTCTCTTCCATCGAAGTCCTCTCCTGCCCATGTGTATTGAAGGCTGTTGCCTCAATTGTGGATCATTAGGCAGTGTCATGTCAGTTCATACCTCCTTCCCACGGCGGTCACATCCACACCAGCGAACGGCGCAGTGTCCCAACACGTGCGGACCAAGGATGTCGCCTTCAGAGCAATGATAAGCGAAGAGCCATTCCAGCGGAATCAAAGTCAGTCACGCTGATCGGCAATCAACAACTGCAGCGGGATCCATCGCCACCTCGATCTCCAACTCCCACTTTCTCACCAACCTCCGCCCCGGATGGCTAACATTCAAACCCCTGGGCATCTCCGAAACGAAGTATAGGAGGGTTTTTCCTTTACTCCCAACATGAGCGCTAGCAGTGACGATGGTATGAGGTGTGCTCGGCTTATCTTTGACACTCAGCCGCGCCGGCAACCTTCTGGATCGACGACACCGTGTACCCTCACATCACGGACACCGTCCTCCGCTATGCAACGTGGAAGACTCTGTGCGCTTTCCGCCGCGCTTCCACCGCGCACCTCGCGCGCGTAGATGCACTCCTGGGCAACCACATCATCCTGGCATGCGACGTGCCCCCAAGAATGAACATCACCTCGCCGTACGGACGGGTGCCGGGCATGCGAGACCGGCACTACTTGGACTGGTCGAAGCCGGGGAAGAAGCGGGCCAAGTGGGAACTCGAGCGCTCGAAGCAACTAATGGAGAGCACGCGCGTCGTGGACATCATTGGCACCGGGGACATGTCGCTCGTGCCCATCTCGCGCTCCCTCAACAACGTGCGCGTGCTCCGCGTCCGCCCCGATAACGACTACGTGCAAGTGTACAAGTGTCATGTGACCGCTCCTAAGATGGTTGTGTTCGGCAATGTTGGCGCACCGCAGACTGTGCTGGGGGATTGGCGCACAGTGGTGCCAGACAGCGTGCGTAAACTCATCGTCAATATCCGCTACCACCCCGTGCAGCACGGCCAGGCGCAATTCCCCGTCATCGTGGAGCTGTTTCCGCCGTCACTCCCGGAGGTTGTGGTGCACATCATCGAACCAACCGGGATCAGCGTCCTCCCGCCGTGGGACAGGGACCGGTTGCAGCGCCAGCGCTGGAACTCGATATCCTCGAGCCTCGCCGGCATTCTGGTGCGCACGCGACGCCGTGATTTTCGCATCACAGTAGTCGGGTTCCGCAGTCTATACCCCGGGTGGGTGGGACAGCACGTCGACAGCGTATCGCAACTCGAGACACAGCTTCTGCACAGTGTGGAAGAGGATTTACACCAGCGCAATCCCGTGCATGCCGCCGACACGGACACGGACAATGCAGACAGTGCGGGGGTTGCAGAGGACAAAGACGCATGGCCGTTTTCCAGCGTCGCGGCAGCAATGCAGTGCATCGTATTCGCCACCCGCGAGGAGTACGCGAGCACGCTGGACCCACACGAGCACATGCTTGAGACGATCGAAATGCTGGCGAGTGACACGCGCGATCCGCCACTCAAAGTGCAGCGGGATATGTGGAGTTTTCCACTGTACTTGACTCCGCCTTCGGTCACGGCGCCGGTGGTAACCTAGTAGACAAGCCTGGAGTACTGCCGCGGGCGCTGCTGCCGCTCCTGCCCTCGAACATTCGTTGTGGCTTGACGAGCCGCTCTGCCTCGCTGCAAGTACCTCCGCTGTGGGAGCACGAGGTTGAGCATGTGTGACGCCTGCCTCCAGCCAAGCGCACAATTGTCGGCCCGCACATAGTAGACCCCGAGCGGTTATGGCCTTTCGCACAACGGCGCTACTGGCGCGACGAGGACGGGGTTATGAGTTGTCCGCTGGCAAAAGGTGGTCAAGGAGGCTATCAGCGGCTCATCTACTAATCTGATTAGTAGCCATAGGGCCTAAAGCGCGGAGTGACTGTAGCTAGTGCGCATCTGCTTGCAGATAGACGATATGTTGCGACCTGCCGGCGCTTTGTCGTTGACACCTATGCACCATGCTGCATCTAAGTGCCATGAGTTCATGTCGTCATCGGTGGAGGGAGAGCAGGGGAGTGGAGGTCGCATCCCACTTCCTGCCTCACACTGCCTCACCAATTTCATCAACCGTGGTCACAATAGCTCGAGCACTCGAGCGCGCCACGCCATGTGCCTTGACGCGGCCGCCTATCCACACATCCTCGATGCCGTGCTCGCCTACGCGCCACGGGAGGTGCTGATCACACTGCGCGGCGTATCGCACGAGCTGCGCGACCGCGCCGACGCCATCTTGTGCCGGCACATCCTCTTCACAAGCTACTCGCCGAACGAGATCTTCGGCAAGACCGGGCGCATTCCTGGCCTCTGGCCCGCCGGCTGGAAAGAGGAGGGCGAGGCGCGTGTGCTCTCGCACGCGCGCGTCGCCGACATCGTCGGGCCCTTCGGGGCGCCGGACGCGCGCGCGCGCCAAATCGCTAGCGCGTGCGCGCTCGACGCCGTCCGGCTACGGCACCATCCAGCAGGGCCGCTGTCGAGCGTGTGCCCCCTCCCCGCGCCCCTCCTCGCGACGTTCACGACGTTCGCCGAAGTCGGGAGCTGGGACCACCCGGCCGTCGCGGACGTCGGGCCGGTGCCCGACGGCGTGGAGACGCTGGTCGTGAATCTGCGGTACGACCCCGGGCGCTCGTGGATGCCGCAGGCGCATGTGCCGCCGCTCGCGCGCCCGCGCTCGCTCCGCCGCGTCGTGCTCGTGTTCACGGAGAAGACGACGCACCAGGAAGAAGAGGTGTGGTTCCGCCGCGCGAGCAAGCCCATGGGACTGCTCAACTCGCTCGTCCTCGGCATGACGATGGCGCTGCCACGCGGCGTGAGGTATACCCTTGTCGACGCGGAGACGCTGCGGCCCGAATGGCTAGGGTGCGACGGCACGGGCGCGGCCGTCCACCGCGCACCCGGCGCTATAGAGGCCGCTGTGAAGGCTAGTGTTGCGGCGGGGGTGATGCGTTGGGAGCGGTGGAGTGACGAGCAAGCTGCCGAGGCGGTGCAGGCAATCGAGTTCCGCACGCGCGCAGAATACCGCGCTGAAATTGGCGAGGCGGCGTTTGAGCTGCACACTATTGAATAGTGTGGGATGAAGTACGAGAGCCGCCTCGCGCCTCGTTACGCACCCGACCTCCGCGACCTTCATCGCGACTGGAGGTGGCTCGTCTCGAGGTCCCACATCCTACACTTTAGAACGGATGGGTCGTGGGTCGCACGAGCAGCATCTCCTCCCCGTGCACGTCGTCTCTCACTGGTACAAGGCGCATTGCGGCACATGGTAGAGATGAAAGTAAATCTGCAGGGTGCAGCACATGCTTTGATACTACAGAGTAGCCTTGCCAAGTCGGTGCTCGGGAGCGGTCCGTCATGATTCCTGTAGAAGAAATGCCGTCCAGCGCAATCTCGGGATTGTAGAATTGAGCGCCAGTGGAACACACCGGATAAGCAGGCGTATGTCCTCCACTAGGCGAGCTGAGATGGCTCCACCGGGGCGGGCGCCAAGCGCCGCCGCAAGAGTGGTCATGCGAGTAGCGCCTGGCGACAGATCCTCGCCAGCTGCATCCGGAAAGCAGACGCAACTGACAGACGTGATGGGAAGACACTCCGTGTGATTAGACGCAGTGAACTCGTGTAGGGCCGGTGAACTCGTGTAGAGTCGGTGAGTGGCATAGTGCGACACGCCGTAGTCGCTGCACGCAGGGCATGCTGCAGTACCTCGATGGAGTCCACGCCCGCGGTCAGGCTTTGGCATCTTAGCCATACGCCAATCGGGGCAAATGAGGCTGCGGAACGCGGAACTGCCGTCGCTCGCCGACCGAGACCTCTCCTTTTCTCACCTGCTACCAACTCAGTTGGCTGCAGCGGCCACGGACACCATCGTCCTCGGGGTGTCGAGTCTCGAGCTCGAACTGGCGCAGTCCAACGCGGCGCACATACTGCGCAGGCTCGAGAATGCTCAGGCGCTTGCGCCACCCCTCTTCGAGCCGCGTGTCGATGTACGCTTCCAGCTCGGCGATCGTGGGCGTAGGCGTGCAGTCCATCTCATCGAGGAACGCCCCCACACCAACAAGCGTCCACTTCACGCCGCGCTCGGCGCGGCGCACCTCGCTGATGATGGTTTCGAGGAAGCTGAAGTTGGGTCGGCGGGAGGCGTATGTCCCGGCGGGAGTGAGGCGGGGCGAACGCCGCCGGCCCGGCGCTTGCTTGTAGTGTGGGACGTTGGCGTTGGCGAGGATGATGACGGCTTCTCGCAAGCCCGGGATTTGGGCGCCGAACAGGCCGACGAGATTTTGCCGGTACGCAAAGCAGGGCTTGTACGGGATCGTGAGGACGAAGCGGTGCATGCCGATGGGGAGCGCGGGCACTTCCACCCAAATGTCGGCGCTGCAGCCGGAGGGCAGGCAGGGGTCGTCGCGGGCAATCGCGCCGATGCACACGAGCGTGCGGGCCGCGGGCGCGTTCGCGAGAAATTTGGAGAAGCGGAGATTGAGCTGCGAGTTGGAGAGGCGGACGAGGTTGAGCTGCGGCGCATGTGCCGTGAGAGAGGAGACTAGGTCAGTGCTCCGGGAGGAGAAGAGGTTGGATTCCCACGCCTCAATGTTGGTGAGCGAGAGGGTGCGCGCCTGTGCGATTTGTATTGGGGGGTTCTCGCCTGCGCGCCAGCGCAGCAGGGGTTTGGCTGGCCCCCTCGGGCCGGGGACGGTGATGTACAAGCCCTGGTCGGCCGTCCTGAAGTCCGAGCCGACTACGACGTGCCGGAACAGACGTGCATCGACGTCGTCGCGGTACGCGCTCGACGTTCCGCGTATGGCGAGCAGCGCGTGGGTGTCGGCATAGTCAAGGATGGCCTCGATGATGTGAGGGAACGAGCGGTGGTCGATGGTGATGCGTGGCGGCGGCGAGGGGCCGTGCTTGAACGGACGTTTGGCAGGGCGTTCTGGTGGCCACGGGATAGTCATGGTGGTCTCGGAAAGAGCGCGTTTGCGCGATGGAGAGGTGGGGGCAGAGTTGGGCGTGTGCATTCTTAAAAGTTGGCTTGTGTCGACGAGAGTGTTGACAGTCTGACGAGCGCGTCGAGGTTTCGGCCGATGATTGCAGTGGGCACGTCCCCATCAGGTCCCGTGTCTGGGTTATCGGTCGGCTCAAGTCTCCGAGGGACCCATGGTCCCAAGAGCAAGAGCCGAGCGGGACTGAACTGCTTTGCTCATTTCAGCCCCGGGCCCAATCCCCTTGCCAGAACGAGAAGGCAACAAAGCCGATTCTCCATGTGATTCGGAGTTTGCAATTATCAGATAAGCCCTGGCTGGGACGCCATCATCGATTCCGCTCCGACACCCTCACTCTGTGCCGTGCCTGAATCTGTGCAGACTTGAGACAATGTCGACGTCGAGGGGGTGTTGGCAAGACTTACAACATCCGACTTTACATGGTATACTCGGTTTGATCCCACCGGTCAACGCCAGAATTGAGAGAGTTCTAGATCATGAACGATCTCCATCTTGGTGCCGACTTTGTTCGCATCTGTGGTCACGTCCGGAGGTGCATCTGTGAAGGTTGAGCGGACGAGACTTTCGATATCCCTCGTAACAGTACAGTGAGTAAAACTGGTCCGCGAGCTGACTGGCGAGTGGATTTTGATTCAGGCTGCTCAAACACACGTGTTGCAAGACCCAAAGGCAAGACTGGTGCGCCCCATTACGCACCAACCCCATGGATATTGAGCGTCATGGCTCGAGCTCGAGCACGACACACCGCGGCCACATGGTCGCGACCTGTGAGGACCATGGCAGTGACTCGCAACGGGCGTCTCGCTGATCGTCTAGGTTCAAGCCGCTGCCGCTCGAGGGTAGCTGCGTCGGCGCCCCTCGTGGGCTGCGGTGGCGGGTGGCGGCGACATTTGTGGTCCACTTCGCCTGGGCCTCTGCACGGCTTGGACAGCAGCGACGCGACTTGAACTCGGCACTAGCCAGCACTTGGGGGCGACATGCAGGGGCCGATGCCGAGTGCGCTGATGAGGAAAAGTGAATGCAAGTGAGTGTTGAGCGATGAGGAGTAGAGGTGAGTGGAGGTGATATGTACACGAAGCGCACACACACTCTGACATTCTTCTGACCGGCCTCTCTCTTTCTCTTCTTCTCATTCACTCATTCTCCCACTTCATCCTCCACTTGCCACTACCTCGCATGCTCAACATCCAAACACTCGTCCTCCCTACGTCCCCCTCTTCGTCCGCTGCCGCTCTCGCCATCTCCCGCGCGACCTGCATCATCGCCCTCGTGTCCCCTTGGCCTCTCGCATCAGCCCTCCCACCCCCACCTTCCCTGGCCCCATCATGACCTCTCGACCGCCCCGCAAGAAGCAGCGACTCTTGCGCCAAGCAGACATCCGCCCCGTTCCCCACTCCCATCCACCAACGACACAACGTCCGCAATACATCGACATCGCGCGATACCCAGACATCGTCCAGCAAATCATCAGCTACCTCCCATTGCCCTCACTCCTCAGCCTTCGCCTCACCGCTCGTGCCCTCCGCAACCATGTTGACTTCGTCCTAAACGACCATCTCGTTCTCAAACCTGGGAACCAGCTAGACGGAATCACTGGACCCCTCCCCGCGCTTCTGACGGTCAACTCGGACGAAGTGCTAGGACGAAATCGGTCGAGCTGCCACTGCCGCATCTGTCGGTCATACGACCGACGCTCCACCCACGCCACACTCCGCGACGCGCGCGTCCTTGACCTCCGCTACCTTACGGCTCTCAACCTCCGCGTCCTCAAGAACTGTCTGGCCCGCGTCGCACCTGTTCCCGTCATCCGACTATGGATGTGGTGCACCGCGCCTCAACCTGAACCTCTCCCCATTCCCGCCTTGACTCTTGTCGTCTTTGGTTGGGCAGGCATGTGGGAGCCGTCGAACGGCTTTCGTCGCGAACGCTTCAATGGCCCTCCGCTCGGCATCCGAAAAGCCGTCTTCAACCTCAACGTGTCGTGCACAAAGGTTCCGTTCATCTTTCACGGCATGTTTGTTAAGCGGACGCCGCCCGCTTCTCTGGAGAAGGTCGTCATCGTGTTCCATTCGAACTGGGCCTCGGACGACCGCCCCTGCGCGCTCAAGCCACTTCAGGAGGCGATCCCACGAATTGTTCAGCTGCTCACCGAGTCGCGGCGGCGACGGCCGCAGATCGTCTTTGTCAACTCGGATGCGATCCTGCCGGGAACCTTTCCCCTGGGCAAGGGTACGAGCAAGCGCCCCGACCTTGCCGAGTGTGCGTCGTTCGTGGAGTACGTGACGACATTCTATATTTCGGCAAGGGGACGGGCAGAGTTTGAGGAAAAGGTGTCGTTCTTGACGCGGGAGGAGTATCAGGTGGAGGTGGGGCCCGAGGCGTTTCGGGTGGAGACGCTGGGCTAAAGAGGGTGTGTGGTCTTGTCGGGACGGCAGTCGGCACGGCAGTCTGTACGCAGTCTGGCAAAGTTTGACCATAGTGTACGGTGTAATGAAAGATGACGGCTCTATGTGTGTATGTGCGGTTCAGCATGAGTAGGTCGTCACGGAGGCGAGCGAGCTGTCAGACCACAGTTGGGACTCGAGGCGCCAGGCGAGCGATCGTGAGGTAGATGATGTTAGTATTGAAGATGTGAGCTTGGCATCGGGCATCATAAGTCATGCAATCGCGCGATCGCGCGGCCCGACTGCAAGTGCAATCAATCTGCGTGGACCCATACCATCGTACATCCGTCCTTCCTTCTTCTTAACTCCTCTTTCCGCCCTCGTTCGAATCACGAGCTCCTTCACGACCTGCATCAGCGCCCCTTCTCAACACCTCCCCCTCCCCATACTGGACCCACCGATGCGTATCCTCCGGCATCTCCACGACGAGCTTGACGCCGCCGCCATACATCGCATTCGTGACCCCGGCGCGCTTGATGGCCGCGAGCGCTTCCTCGCGCTCCTCCACGAACGCCGTCAGGCCCTCGGGCGTCATCTCGTTCGGCGCGCGCCCGGCCGCTTTTGCGGCCGCGAGGGCGGCGGCCGGCGGCGTGTCGCCGAGCGCGGCGAGCGCGGGCGCGAAGACTTCGTCGGCGCGGCGCAGGAAGTATTGGCGGAAATTGTACGAGGAGAAGGTCGAGGCCGCGGCGCGCGTGGCTTCGTGTAGTGCTTTTACTTGGGCGTGGGTAGGTGGCATCGAAGAGGAGGTTTGGGGAGGAAGTTCGAGGAGTGCGGAAGGCAAGCAGAGTCAAGGATGGGTGGGAGACGCATTCCGAGGTATGACGTGGGAAGAAGTGATTCCAGGTGGCGACGGGTTTAAGAGTGGGGCACTTGGCTGTGCTGGGCTCGACAGCATTAACAGCATCGGCACATGTTAACACAGCTGCGCCAAGATCCAACTCCCCGACAGAGATAGATCATGCATGTCATTACCAGATGCAAGTTCGCGCGCGCGTTTCTATGTAGGGTATCAAGAGTGGATTCGGGCCGTCCACATTTTGTTTGCGTCTTAGAGGCCAGCAACGCCCTGGCCAGAGAGGTAGCGCTTGAGGTCGTTGAGGAGCTCAAGCTGCTCGGTAGTGGTGAGCGACACGACAACCGTCTGCAGGATGCTGCCGACAGACACGTTCTGCACGCGGATGAGCGACGAGTAGTAGACATAAGCAAAGATGCCCATCATGAACTGGCAGTCCATGCGGTCGGTCATGCCACCGTGGCCGGGAATCGAGTGGCCAAAGTCCTTGATGTTGAAGGCGCGCTTGAAACCAGACGCGAAGAAGCCGCCAAAGGGCGCGACGAGCGACGCGAACGTGGCCATAGCAATGACGTGCAGCTGGTAGGGCTTGTACCAGACCGGTCCGGGCTCACGGCCGAGCTGCTGTCAGTTCAGGATGTGGCACTGAAGACTCACGATGGTAGACAAAATAGTGCGCACCACACCAGTCCACTCATACTCCTTCCAGAGGAAGACCGGGTTAGGCTTGCACTGAATGTCCGAAAAGATGTTGACGCCCAGATCCTTGGCGGGGCAGATGAAGTAGTTGAACTGCTGGAAGAAGGTGCCCCAGGCAATACCGAAAATGAGCGTGCAGATGAAGGCGCCAACAAAGCCCTCGACCGTCTTCTTGGGCGAGAGCTTGATGAGTTGCGTGCGACCAAACATCTTGCCGCAGATGTAGGCGAAAATGTCGTTGCAGATGACGAGCGAGGCGGGAACGAAGAACCAGATCATGCCCTCGAGGATGTTGTTTACGATAAAGTGCGACGACACAACGATAAGGAGGAGCGTAATGTGCACCCAGCAGAAGAGCGCAAACTGCTGGCGCAGGTACTGGCGCTGGAGATTGGCGACGAACGCAACGAAGCCTGGGGTTAGAGCCGAGCCGGGGTGGGTCAGGTGGCGGCGCGCCGAGGGCAGGTGCAGTAGTGGTCTGGCCTAGCAGGTACCGCGCGGCTTTGCCTGCCCGCTGAGGTACTCACCGAGAATGTACAGCATAAAGCTGATGAAGCGATGATTCTTGGCGAAGGGCACAAAGTACGCGTCAACGAACACGATGTGCTTGAAGTAGTAGATGATGCTCTCGCCGTAGAGGAAGTAGTTGGTGACGACGAAGAAGTACCAGTTGAGCGTCTTGCTCCAGTCACCGGCGGGCTTGAGCGACTTGGCGCCCTCTGAAAGTCAGCGGGGTGGGCAACAAGCAACGTACGGTCACGCAGGTCGAACAACGCGGTGATCTCCTTGTACACAAGCGCCTGGCAGACCATAACGAGGATGATCATGCAGGGGTGACCCATCAAAAGGAGAGCTGGGGTCAGCAAAGTGCGTAAAAATGAGGGCGGCGCTGGCTCCGCTGGCAAGCGGTGCCGGCGGAGACGCCCCGGAGTCGCACTCACTGATGAAGCCGAAGATCATGATGAGAGTCCATACCGTCCGCTCGATGGCGTTCTGGTTCTTCTTAGCCACGGGAACCTGCAGTGGCTCGGGGACACGGGGAAGAGTCTTCTCGCCGTCACGTCCCTCGCCTGGGACGACACCATCCTCAAACTTGACGCTGTTCTTTGACGGTGAGCTCGGCGTGAAGGCAGCGCCAGGGCCGGCCGGCGTAAAGTCGGAGGGAGCCTTGCGCTTGCGGCTTGCGGGCGAAGGGTCCCTCGCAGGGTGTGGGAGCGAGTCGGGAAGGACAGGCGCGAACGTTGGCGACGTCGGTGCAGGAGCATCGCGAGGCTGTGGGGGCGCGGCGACGGCAGAAGAAGGCGCGAGTGTACTGCGAGTGGCAGCAGCTGGGGTGGAGGTGGGTGCGGGTTTGGGCGTTTCGGGTGCCAGCTTCACCGGCTCGGGCTGAGACTGCGCAACCTCGGGCACGGCTGGTGGCTCGACAGCGCTGTCGCCGTTCGTCCCGTTCGTCCCGTTCGCCCCGTTCGCCTTGGCGGCCGCGGCGGCCTTGGCACGAGCACGCTTCTTTGCAGATTTTGAGAGGGGCGCAGATGGTGCACTGGATGTGGGTGTAGACGGCTCCGGTTCGGGCCTGCTGTTAGCAAAGTGAGGAGTGGGTGAGGAGAGGGCGCACTCTTCGATGTCAGATTCTTCGTCAGCGACGTGCTCTTGGACGTCGAGCACGTCAAACATGTTGCGTTGGGAGAAGGAGGGCATGGCGATGGTGGGGGAAATTGATTGCCTCGGTAAGGACAGTGGTGTTGTAACGAGGCTGGAGATGTAGAATGAACAGAAAGAAGGAGAAAGAGAATTGAAGATGTTGAGAAGGGATGGAGGATGAACGCTTCGGTGTCGGCGGGGTGGACAGGGGGAAGGCGGTCCGTGGGGCGAGAGCGAAGAGTCCGTATGGTTGGGGTGACGTCGTTGGCTCGTGGCATTGTCATAGCGGGAGTATCCTTGTCATCCGTCATCACCCATCCACGTCATTTTATCACGTGGCTCAACCTCGCCCCTTCTGCACACAACATTTTCCTGCTGCCCATGTCTCCATCTCTCCTTCACTCCTCTCCTCTCTCTTCATCTCAACGCGCATGTCTTTTCCCATGTCTTGACTTTGTTCCCCCCCTAACCCTTCCTACGTGCACAGTGAGTCACCTCCTCCCCCTTTCCTGCTTGATGAACACTACAATCCAACTCCTAAGCGGTGGAACCTCTCGAGGTTAGCCGCGGCGCCGGGTAGGACCGGTCTGCGTGCGGACTCTCTACACATGACCTGACGCCCTGTTTCCTTGTGCCTGCCATGAGCGATGCTGACAGCAGGTGCTGACTTTCCGAATCAACTGACGAGGATGACAAGCGAGGTTTAAACTGAGTGAGTACATCTGCTTGCGCCGTGACGAACAAACATTACCATACTTTACCTCATTCGTAACCGGCTCTGCCGCGATTGACGAGACAATTTCAGCCTTGGCTGAGCGCACTCCATAGCATTTTGCGTGTTTGTCACCAATTGCTGACCGACAGTCACAGCTCGCTGAGTCTATCTTGCTGCTTTCCCTTTGGTCTGCTTGTGTTTGAATCAGGTGAGTCGATCCCCGCACACACGGATGAAAACTTTCGATGGGCGGACAGAAATCCAAGTCCTGCGCTTGCGCAACGCCCCACTGTACAAACCGGGGCGGGGAGGCGGAGTTGGTGATTCATCGTTTTCTGATCTCTACTGTTGTGACGATGGACGTTGTCGCTGACAGCAGATTTTGGAAGTGTCAGAGAAGAGTAGAAGTGAAGGCGTCAGCCGACGAGCCCAGGTGGGCATTGAGCGAGGAGCTCGGTGCTGACCGTGCGGGCGTCGCTGGATGATTCTTCTGGCCTAGACGCCACCCTGTCGCGGGGGAGGAGAAGTGCTTGCACTTCTTCATGATGCAAAGACCAACTTTGTTGGAAACACGGCTAGCTTAGGCAATGCTGTCGAAAATTAACCATCTTTCGGGGCTGATCTCCCACCGCGACTATTTGTAGTGTACTCTGAGGGTTATGCCATGACTGCATCTCATCTGCTTGTTGCTGTGTGAGAAGTTCTGGCACGGCCCGCACGGCTATACTCTAAATATCAATATCACGGACCATGAGCTGGTGCGGCTCGCCCTCTTCGTCGAAGCGTGGCCCTTCTTGGCGGTATCCGAGCTTGGCGTAGAAGTCGAGGACGGGGATCTGGCGTGAGCAGATGGCGAGAGCAGAGGGCATGAGCAGAGTGGGTGGAGCGGGCACGACGCTCGGCGTCGGTGTCGTCGCTGCCTCCCAATCCCCCTTTACTCCCCCCTCCCATCCCCCATTCCACCCACCTGGGAATGTATCTTCACCGTCACCGCCCGCCCACTCCGCCCCTCCACCACGAGATGCCGCATCCGCCCCGCGCGCACCTCGAGGACAAGCCACGCCTCCATGGCGTGCACGAGGGCCCGCCCGGCCCCCGTGCCCCGGTACGGCGCAAGCACCGCCAAGCGCGTCAGTTTGCCCTTGGAGGGCACGAGGCGCACGGTGCCGGCGGGCGACGCGCCGGCGCGCGCGAGGAAGTGCACGCAGTCGCCCGTGTGGTCGTAGCTGGTATTAGCAGGTGTATAGGGGAGGGGCGTACTCGTCAAATTCGGTGTCGAGGGGGAAGCCCTGGTGTCAGTGCGTGAGATTGCGGGAGTGTACTTGTTCATGCGCGAATACTAGTGTCAGAGGAGAGAGGAATGGTGACAGCTGGCCGGTGGAGGACTCACCGTCGACACGGATTTTGTGGCACACGGCGAGATCTTCGGGGCTTTCAACGACGTGGACGGAGACGGACATGGTGGAGAGGTGCGAGGGGGGGGAGGTGAGATGGCTTGATCGAGACTGGTCAGAGATGAGACAAGAGACGAGGCCGGAGATGATCCGGCGCCGTATTCCGCTTTGCTTCCGCCCTCTCTGTCGTCGCCGATCTGCATCGCATCACCATCGCTACTCTGTGCACCCAACTCTCACCCAGCGCCGACCGCAGCAACGGACACGCACGCGCAAATGCAGACTCTCCAAGCACTCACATACCCGTCGCTCGCGGCATATCTCATGAGATCAAGCGACGCCGCCCTTGATTGAGGAAGCGAGGGGCGGAGGGGCCCATGCGCTGCCCCTCAACGTGGTCGCCACAGTGGCGGGCACGGCGTGCTTGTACAACGTCTCGAGCACAGCGTATCGCACCAGCGACCAGGCGCGGCAGGGCCAGTGTAGCGCCAGGCCGCCACGCGGACCGTGCGCTGGCGTTGGACCTCGGCCTCGGGCCCCAGCTGCCAAGCTGCCAGGCCACAGGCCGGCAGGCCAGGCGGCGAGGTTGCGCTCGCCTACGCCGCACCGGCTCCACTGAGCATGCCACCATGCCCACGGGGCCAGAGATGTCCGGAGACCCGGTGATCGCGCCTGGACGCCCGCCTGCGCCTACACCTGCGGCGGGCGCTCGTCTCATCCTGGAACTGGAGACATGCACCGTGCACGCCAAGCTGCCACCGCAGCACTCATAACCCATCGCTGTGACTTTTCGTCTCCCCTCGTCTCTCGTTTCGTCTCTCGTCTTGGTCTCGTCTCCTGTCTCCTGTCTCCGTTTCGTCTGTCTCATCTCCGCCTCGTCCTCACCACTCACACCCTCCCAACCCCAACCCCACCCCCACCCACCCAATGGCCCCCCTCTTCCGCCGCGAGCTGCCGCAGCAGAGCGCAAGCTCAGGCATCAGCGCGAGCTCGCGCCCCGACGACCGCACATTGCCCAAGAGTGCGACGGAGAAACACGGTTCTGACCTGTATCCCGAGCTTGTGCGCCTTGGCATCCGCTGACGCTGACCGCAGAAAGAGCTCATGCTGCGTAACCAGCGGTGGGCGAAGCGCGTGGGCTCGGCCGACCCGGGGTGCGTTGCGCAGTGCGCACAATAGCTCACGCCAGATTCTTCCCGCGGCACTATCCCGGCCAGCGGCCCGAGATCCTCTGGATCGGCTGTGAGTGGCGCCGCGCCGCGGCGAGGCAGCAGCGACTGACGACAGGCTCGGACGCGCGTGTGCCCGAGACGACCGTGATGGGATCGCAGCCAGGCGACATTTTCGTGCACCGCGGTATTGCCAAGTGAGTGCTTGGTGACAGCGGTGACTGGCACGAAATGGGGAATCTATCTGCGATCCAGCGCTGATGCCAGCCTGTACTCGCCGCATGACGACTCGCTCAATGCCGTCCTCATGATCGCGTTGATCAATTTCAAGGTCAAGCACATTATCGTGGCCGTGAGTAGCGCGTATGCGTGGATGGCGTGTTGGCGGCGCGTGTGGGCGGCGTGGTGTGCTGTCACGCCTCGATTATCGAAGCGAAACGCAATGCTTGTGCGTGAAACGCTGGGTAGCGCAATGCTCGCGAGAACGGGCCATGCGTATCATATTGGGTGCCAAGTGCGAAACGGCGCTCGCGCCCCGCCATGTCGCCATGCACAATCACATGCTCACCCTCCTTCTTCCTCCCCTACCCACACCCACTAACCACAAAGGGCCACTCGAACTGCGTCGGCTGCCAGACAGCGCTGCGCGCATCGTGCCTCCCGCCAGTGCCCGAAACACAGGCGATCCAGCGCTACCTCAAGCCGCTGACGGTGCTCGCGCGCTCGATGGCAACGGAAGACGGGCCGCCCTCGCTCGACCTGCTCGTGGAAGAGAATGTGCAGCAGCAGGTGCGCAACCTCCTCGCATGCCAGGTCGTGCAGGACGACTGGAAGCGCCGCGGCGACTTTGGGGTTACGGTGCATGGTTGGGTGTACCAGCTTGAGAATGTGAGTGGCGTGCTTGGTGGCCGCGTGCTTGGTGGCCCCGTCAGGCCACCAAGCAGCGCGAGGAGCGAGGAGCGAGAAGAGGAGTTCAGAAGGCCAGAAAGGCTCACTCGGCGCTCGACGCTCCAAGACGACCCAGGCTAACAGCAGGGAACCGTGCGCGACCTGGGCGTGTCGCAGGGGCCGCCGGGGGCCAAGCCTGGTGGCTCGCGAATGGGGCCGCGGCTGTTCTAGGTGGTGGTTGATGGTAGATGTAGAGGGTATGGGATATGAGTGATGATATGAGTGTGCGTGTAAAGTTGGGGCGAGTAGCAGTGGACGGTGCGAGAGAGTGCTCTCGTCATGCACTGGCGCATGCATGAACCAAACAAGCCCGGGGGTGCCACGCTCGGATATTGCGATATCGCCGTCGACCGAGAAGAGTGAGGCGGAAGGGGCCAGGGTGCCTGAGACGCGCCAGCCGAGCCGGGGCCCTCGCGCCAGGGTTCTCGCAAGGGACGCACACAGGCCCCGCCCCAGTCCGAGCCGTGCCTGGAGCAAGCCTCAGGGACGGCGCATGGGCCGCTCAAGCATGCAAGCATGATGGGTGGGAGGGAAGGTGACACGGGCATCTCTGCTCGATGCATGCTCGCTGCTCATCACTGTCTGCTCTCCATCACACTCTCCGTTATTGTCGGTATCCTTGGCGCCGTGTTGTCTGGCGCCGAAGCCAGCTGAGTTTTGTCGACGCGACCGCCGTTACTCGCTTCTGCTCCCCTCCCTCTCTCCTCCCAACGCGACCTCGCAACCGCGCAGCCTCACAACTCGCGCCGTGCCCGCCGCTCGCCTGCGCATCAGCCCATCTCTAGCATCCACGCTCACTCGATCGCCGCTAGCATCCAACAATGAGTAGTGAGTCGGACGTCGAAGCGTGAACCGAGGCAGTGGCCCTGGTGCCGGTGGCGGTGCCAGTGCCGGTGCCAGAGATTGAATCAAGCTCTCGGAACAGCCGGACCCCTGCCATGGCACGGGGGACGCGGGATAAGCTCATTGTCGACATGGCGATGGGTGACTGCATGTCTGGGGCGCTCGCGATGTGCGTTCCCGACGCGCACGCGCGCAGACGGGGCACATGCTGTATGCTGAATGCTGGGCACGATGCAGGAGATGCATGATGCACGCCGCACGCCGCACGCCGCACGCCGCATGCATGGCTGTGCTGGCTGGGCAATAGAGGCATTGGTATTAGCGGGAGTATTATAATTCCTAATGGCCCAATTCAAGGTGGACCCTGGAACCCATTTGCCCAAAGGAGCGGAGCGGGAAGACCCGCCCAAAACACCCTTCCCCCTTTGCCATCGCTGACACTCACCTCGCCATCACTCGTCGCCTCCTCTTCATCACTCTCCTTTCCCTTGTTGTCGTCACTCTCTTTCTCTTCACCATGTCCGCCTCTGTCTCCGCCCCCCCGCCTTCGTCCCAAGGCCCCGAGTCCCCCTCTCCCTCAGTCGACCCGTCCCAGCCCCCCTCCCAGGGGCCAAGCTCACAGCCATCCTCAAGCTCCCCCGACCCATCCACTCCTCCAACCTCCTCGCCGCCCCCATCCAGCGAGCCCCCTCCTCCCTCCTCGACCACCCAGCCTCCCAGCTCTGAACAGCCCTCGCAACCCCCCACCTCCGAACCCCCTCCCTCGAGTAGCGACCCCGGTCCCTCTCCATCTGCCAACCCATCCTCGCCGGGCGTCACTTCGTCCCCGACTCCCTCTGCCAACCCATCCTCAGTCGTCGTCCCTCCTTCTTCATCGGCCAGACCCTCCGCCCAGCCCTCGCTCGTGATCCCCGGCACGACCCAGATCACCTCTGGCGTCCTTATCACAACCACCGATGCCAACGGCAACACGTACACCACCGCTCCATCCGTTCTGACCAGCGAGATGGTCAAGACGGACGCCTCGGGCCGCGTCTTTACCGTCACTGCAGTCGTGCACAACACGGCCAGCATCAACGGGAGCTCTTCGCGTGGCGGCGGCAGCGACTTTTTCGAGAACACGGGTGCCGTTGCCGGTGTGTTTGTCGTGGTTGGTCTCGTCGTCGCAGCCGGTATTGGAGCCTTTACCTTCTTTATGCTTCGCCGTCGCCGCCGCCAGCGTCTCGACCGCGACGTGGCTGCAGCAGCAGCGGCGGCGGCCGCTGCCCAACAGCCGCGTTTCGAGGACGATGACGATCACTCGCCCGCTATGACCCAGTACGGTCAGTACTACGCGTCCAACACGAGCCACGACTTTGAGTCGGCGCCCCAGTCGACGAGAGGCTACGAGTACGAGGCGGCCGGCGGCTACGACCCGTACGCCGCCAACCTCGTCGATGTGCCCAACCTCCCCGGGGACAACAATTACCATGACGCTGCCGCGACAGGGTATCCCCCCACTGGCGCCTACTACCAAGACCACCACAACGGGCACAACGGAAACGCGACCCAAGACTTCTCGCGCAGCGCCGACTACCACCACTCGTACGGCGACCCGCAGTACGACGTGGCGCACGTCTACGCCGGCCACGACGAGACGCTGCCTACCGTCCCCGAGCACCAGGAGGGCCAGTACCGCTCGACGTACTACAACTACACGGACGACGCGGGGTACAACTACAACGACTTTGACATGCCGCCGTCGCACGGCGCGCCGCTCGAGCGCCCGCAGAGCGTTGGGAGTGTCAACTCTGCTCCGGTGCAGCACCGCGACTTGACAGTCACGAATGTCTAGGCCGTTTATTTGTACATATAGTCTCCCTCCGCTCTCCGCACCCCGTCGCTCCGGCAGCGCCTCGCGCAAGATACCCACCAACCTATCCACATCCACATACACTTCCATCTCCTTCCCGAACGTCTCCGGTTGGCTGTACGGACTTTTGTTTTCTCCTTGTAGGGTTTAGGCACAGAGACGCGGCTGTGCTCGTAGCGGGTGGGCGGGTCTGTGTGCGGTGGTGGGGGGGGCTCGAACTGATGATCAGTGATCGCGCCTTGACTGTCAGCGGGATGGGAGGTTGGCGGGACACGACATGCTGGGTCTGGAAGACGGTCTTCGGATGCGAGGTACCAGTCCCCGCCTCTGAACTATACCTGACATGGCGTCGCCGTGGCTCATGCGCCGCGAACATGCTGAACAATAGCTTGCCGACGCCGAACAAGTCGCCGAGCGACGAATGGCGGCAACTACGTGCCACAACTCGACAAATACCCGCGGTTAACAACATTGTGCATCGTTCATCTACATACAACCATACATTCCTCATAGCCGCCCCGCCTACCACGGCACGTGGCGGCAGCCGCAGTCGGCATGCGCGTCGTACATGCCCTCGATGCCGCCGAGCTGGGCGAGGAACGCGCGGTGCGCGCGCGCGACGGCGGCTTCGGCGTCCACGACGGCGGCGCCCGCGCGGTGCCGCAGCGCCGCGACGCCCGCAGTGAGCAGCAGGCTGCGGTCGAGCGCGTGGAAGGCGGCCAGCGCGGCGTTGTGCGTGTCCATCGCGAGGCGGAGGGCGTTCCAGTGCGTCCAGAGGACGTGTTCGGCGGAGATGAGGGCGTGAGCGCGCGCGCAGAGGGGCGGTGGGAGGGGGGGCATGGGTATTTCCGGGGGGGTGAGTGGAGGTGGGGAGGTGAGAGGTTGGAGGGGTGGGGGCTTGAGTGGAGTCGAGCGGCGAGTAGAGGCGGGTGAGGAGGATGTCTGCGCGCTTATATCCACCTTGGTGTAACGGGGCGAGGCCGTGTTCTACGTCTGTCCCTTGTGCGAGTGGTGGGACGTGGCTGGCTTGCCACAAGCAACAGGAGCGACGACGCTCTTTGGGCCATCGTGTGGAAGTGTAATTGCTTGATGTTAGTCGCTCGCGCTTTGATTGCCCAAGTTTCTGCGCTGAGGTTGGCAACCAGTGGATTCGGATCATGCAGTTGGGGGGAGAAGATGTGCACCCACGCGAACAGGTCATCGCGGAGCGAGGAGTGAGTGCAGTGACGGGCCGGGCTGTAGCGATCCTCGCAAGCACGAGTGATGGGGGAGCAAGTTAGCGACCAGTGTTCTGGTTGCCTGCTAATGTTACAAGTGGGCGCGACAAGGACAATGTACTCCCATTACAGGAGTTTGCTTTGCATCACCACGGCCGTAAAGCACTACCATCGATCGGACGCGCGGACGCTGGTCCACCTCCAAGCCCACGTTGCATCCGCAGGCGGGCGAGGGTATCTGGCGTGCTGTCACGGCTGGTAGCATTGCGGCAGCGGCAGTGTCTGGCCAGTCATGAGAAGCACCGGGACTCACCCATCCGCCTAGCACCTTAGGCAGCCCGTAACAACCAAGCCCACGACAAGCAGCGCGGCCAGCATCCTCACAGCTGCTTCTCGTCTTCGTCATCAACCTGTGTTCCCACATACATCAAACAAACATGTACACGCTTTTGGGGCCGAAACACAAGGCATCCCGTCACCCCTCAGACCCCACTAATGCTGCACAGCCGTGATGAGCTTCCCAGGCTTGCTGGTACCCGAAAACAGCGTCGCCCAGGTCACGGGGATCTTGTCGAACGGGGTGGGCACGACGTTCTCCGCGGCGGGCGAGAGCTTGCCCTCCTCGACCCACTGTGCCATCTCGCCCGTCGCGCGGCCGATCTGCGAGAGGAAGTCGGCGATGCTAAACCCTTGCGTCAGCGCTTCCCCCTCCCACCCCACCCTGCATGTCAACCCGCTTGCTGATCAAATCAAGGAGATTGTACAGCTCCGTCGGCCCGCCATTGTACTGCGATATGAGGCCGCACAGCCCGATCTTGCCGTGCACCTTCATATTGGGGATCATGGCGTCGAGCACCCGCCCCCCCACGTTCTCGTAGTACCTGTCCGCGCCGTGCGGTCCCACGGCGGCGCGCAGGTCCGCCGCGAACGTCGCCGACTTGTAGTCGACCCCGACGGCGCCGAGGCTCTCGACGAACTTGACCTTGTCCGGGCCGCCCGCGATGCCGATGACGCGCGCGCCGCGCACCTTCTTCGCGAGCTGCACCGCCGTCGACCCCACCGCGCTGCCGTCAGCCGTGATGCGGTGCCACTCACCCCGCGGCGCCGGAGACGACGACCGTGTGCTCGGGCTGCACGTCCAGCACATCCATGATGCCGTGGTATGCGGTCGCGCCCGTCGAGCCGAGCATGCCGAGCGCGATCGCCGGGCGGCCGGGCAGCTGGCGCGCCTCGCCCGCAACGCTCGAGGCGGGGACGACGGCGTAGTCGACCCACCCAAAGTATCCGACCACAAGCTGGCCTTCGGCCCACTTGGCCGAGGTGGACTTGAGGACGGTTGCAAGCGCGTTGGACCGGAACACCTGGCCTTGCTTTACGGTGCCGGTGTCCTTCGCGATCCAGTTGCGCTGCGTCGGGTCGTTCGAGAGGTAGTCGACGCGGAGGAGGACCGAGTCGTCGCCCAGCGCCGGGAGCGGGCGCGTCTCAATCTTGAATGTGTCCGGCTGCACGGGGCCGGTGGGCGGGTTCGCGACGACCCACACGCGCTGCTGCGTCGGGAGGGACATGATGCGGGCGGTGGTGCTGAGGCGGCGGGCGGCGGAGGAGGGGAGAGATGACACGGTCTGCGGGGTGAGTGTCAGAGTGCGGGTGAGTAGAGTGCGGAGAGGCATCGTGCTGTGAGAAAGGGAGACACGGAGCATCTTATAGCTTCTCAGGCGCTGTCGCCGTCGTCATCGCGACATTGGATTGTGACAAGTGCGGAATGGGTGATCCAGGTGACCCGATGGAAGATGACCGAGATGCGACCGAGGCGCGGAAACGGGCGTGTGTGTACGCGCTTGCGGGTGTGCTTTGCGACGGCTCTCATCAGTCAGCAAACAGAACTTTGGGTTCGATGGGTCAGCTGGGAGACTTAGGTCAGAAGAGATTGGATCATCCCACGTGGCTTGGCGCTGATCATTGCTGATCTCCAGCGGAGTTCGGCTTCTAGATTCATGCCGATCTGCGACACGACACCACGACGTCCATTGCGTCTAGTCGGAACTCGCAGTCGTGTGTCAGCACAGTCGCCACGCACGCTCGAGGTAGTCTCCTGGCCCTCTGTAGATCCAAAAGGTTCTCGCGGTCCTCGCGGACCACTCAGCCTCGTGTGGGGCTCGAACCCACGACCGAATGATCAACCGGAATCCAAAGATCCGCATTAAGAGTCATTTAATCTACCGACTGATATAACGAGGCTCGTGCCTGAGCATGTCTGTGCTGCGATACCATCGGCAACGCGAGAGTCCTGAGGATGATCTTAGATGACTGGAGGCTGCTTGGGGCGCTCACCACCCAGAGACCCCAACGGGAAAGTCAGATTAGTGGGCGTCAAGTCATTACCAAATGGTCCTTCCGCCTGGAGAAGAGATATCAACACATGCCTGTATACTATGCTACACAATTTTGCCTCACACGCCCCCCATCTCGAGGACGAACTGCCTCTCTCCCACCTCCGCCCTGTGCTCCTTGAGGGTCGTGAATCGCCACTGCTCCGCAACCTTGCTGCCGTCCCCGTCGCCCATGATGCCGCGGACGTACTCGTGGAACGAGGAGACGAAGGGCGCGACAGCGTCGTCGCCGAACACGACGCTCCCGTCGGACGGGAAGAGCTGGGGCAGCCCGGCGGCATTGACGAACGACACGCGCATCTGCGGTCTGCGGCGCGCCGCGGCGACGACGCAGCGCAGGAGGTGGAGCAGCGGGGCGCACTCCCATGGCTTTGGGAGGGGGAGGGTGTCGTTCACGATGATGGTGAGCTCTTCGACGCCGCTGGCGGACGAGCGGAGCTGCGCGAGCAGTTCGCTGTGCGCGCGGTAGCGCGTGCTGATGTGGTACACTACACGCTTGGTGGTGGGTCTGAGCGCGATCCACGGCTCGTAGACTGTGCCGATGGATGGTGTCTGTGGCCACCCAAACACGATGACGGTGTCGGACGGCGTCGTGATAGCTGGATTGTGCATAAAGCCCGAGAGCCACACGCGCAGGATCTGCGTATGTGCCGGCAGGAGAGAGATGGAGCGGGGAGTGAACATGTCGCCAAAGTCGACGACGGCGGGGCCTGAGACAGAAGGGGAGAGGCGTGGGGTATGTCTTGATGAAGCAAGGGGTGGTGAGGAGGCCCACGGGACGGGCGCGCCGCGGACAGTTGCGTCGGCGGGAAGCTCGCAGACGCGAGCGTGGATGTCGGCCAGCGCGGGGTGGCGCCCGGCGGGCGTCTCGACGCTTGCCCAGCGGCACACGAGGTGGTTGGCTAGCTGCGCATCTGCGGCGGTGCGGAAGGCGCGGGACGCCGTGCGGAGGGCGAAAAGGGACGCACGATCAGCAAATGCAAAGATGTTGTCGATGATGTGCGGGAACGCCGAGTGGTCCAGGAAGGGAGAGGGCAGGTCGGACATTGCTGGAAGGGTGATGCTGGGGATAAGAATGTCCATTTTGAGGTCGAGGCGAGGCTTATATGAGTCTACGCATCGCATGGTGCACAGACACTCTAGCTCGCTTGTGGTTGTGGGGATGAGGGAACAAGAGAGGAGAGCTCGAGTGGGGAAGTGGCTGTAGCTGTGGAGAGTGTCTGAGCGTGGATCGTGCAGCTCGGTCGTGGACAGTGGACAGAATGGTGGCTTGCTAGCGGCCTGTGCGCTGGAACGTGCTTGGGAACGCCATGGACTGGCGTGATGAGATGTGTGCTGCGCCGAGATCGATAGCGGTGTGCTCTTGGCCGCAGCAGTTGACGTTGAGCTGTGATGATGCTCGACGATCGACGAATGGTGTTAAATGATAAGCAGATGGATGAAGAATTGAGGTGCCGACGTCACTTGTATTCTGGCTTGGCGGCGACTTGGAGCCGTGTCATGCGAGGCGGCGCCGCACTAGCTTGAGATTAGCTTTGCGTAGACGCACGTTTCCAAACTCACGACTGTGGATGTGCGCGGTGATGGAGGCGACCAGTGAGGTGGCGAGCTCAGTGCAAGACGATGAGGAGGTTGACCATGCTCTCTTTATCATCTACATCGACTGACATGACTCGACTTTTTGCCACCCATACTGGAGACCCCGCGTCAGGTCACGTGGTTTCCGCGCGATGCCGGCGGCAAGTCAGCATGTCGGACGCCGAGGCCGGCCGACATTGGATATGCCTCGGCGCTGAGTAAGAACGAGACGGGATGTCGCGGTGCCGTTTGGTATACCGTCTTCGGCAGTAAGAAAGAGGAGAGTTACATGGTCGGCCTGACGATTCGACTCTGTTTATGTGTATGGGCGGCATCGAGGCCGCTGGTGGAGGCCAGTCCAAAGTACGACGCCGTCCGAGTCGTCTTCAACCATCGACTGCTCACTCGCTAGATCTTCCGTACTTCCTCTACCCAGCTGGTTATCACACAAGTTCGTCATCTCATATCTAAGGCTAAGGCCCCCGGCCTAGTCCTTAGCCTCGGCACGGTATCTGACCAGCACATCTTCAACCACCCCATGACGCGGCGTCGACGCGAACGGCGCCGAAGCGTCATCCTCGTAAGTTGTATTCCGCCACGCGGTCATTTATGTTGAGCTTCCCTGCGGCGGCGGCGGGGGTGGCCCTATGTCGGTTGAAGCAGCTTCCGTGGCCGTGCAGAATCATTTTTGCGTCGCCCAGCACGGGCCAGGTATTCGGCGATACTAAAGCCGCGTCTTGCGTCAACTCGTGTTGGTGTTGACTTCACATTGCGCGAAGGTCGTGAACCTGCGCTCGCCGCAGCAGGAACCTTGTGCATTGAATGGAAATGTATGGTCGAGCGTGATCGGGGTATTGCCAAGGCGGTGAGCAGACAACATAAAGGCGGAAGTCTGAGTTGAGTTAGGAACGGTTGCCGATCGTCGACGCGCCAAAAGCCAGACGTAACGTCAGTCCATCCCACGGCTGATATGTAACACGATGCATTCATGAGGAGGACAATGCTAGATTGCGCATAATGAGCTCGTACGACAGCATGGTGACGGCCGAGCTTGGCACGGTGCGCACGAGGTTGATGCTGAGCCCGCGGTAGAACCCGCGCCACCCGTCCTGGCGGTAGATGAGTCGGCATACGTCGATGATCCCGCCCCGCTTGGGCTGCCATCTCCGTAATCTCCCGTTGCCCGAGAGCGGCTGCTCGGTCCTCTCTGGGTATGGTGGCTCCGAGCCCGTCACGAGGGGCGAGTACAGCGTCGCGTGTGACACGCGCGTCGACGAGCCCGCTGGTGCGCCGATGGGTCCCGAGCCGATCGGTTCTGGCGGCACGGTCGGATGCGGCGGACCTGCTGGGCGGTTGCGTTGCACTTGGATACGCGTACGCAGTACTTCGTGGGGATATGTCGCGAGCGAGGCCACCATCTTGGAGAAGGCCGAGCACACGAGAATCGACGTTGGCGTGAGCTGTCGTCCGTCACGGCCTGCCGTCAGCCTCGGCTTCGTCCGGGACGGAGATTAGGAGAGTGCTTCACTGCATCCCCCCAGGTCCCGAGTCCGAGTCGGAAAAGATAGCCACTCACCTGCCCACGACTTGCTCTTCTCATACAACCCGAACTGGACGGCGACGTGTGACACGCCGAACAAGCTCGGCAGCAGCCCCTTGTAGAATGCGCGGATGCCCTCGTTCTTGTAGATGGTGTAAAACGCCTGCACTGTGTTGCGGTATCGCTTCGCTGTTGGGGGTAATATCGCTTGTGCCTGCGGACGGTCAGTCGCTGGGCTTCGCCACGCCAGAACGCACCATGAACCTCGTCTTGACGACCCACAGGGGGTTGGTGAGGATTGTCCCGGTCGCGCCGGCCGTCATGGCAGCGACCACGTGCGACATGTCTGGGTGGGCGACGGCGAGCGGGACGCGCCGCAAGCGGTCCTTGATAAAGTCGTACACGGTGAAGTAGATGCCCCATGTAGGGAGGTATCCACCTATTGTTGGGCCAAGGCCGCGGTAGAAGCCGCGCAGCCCGCTCTGACGGTAGATGCGGATGATAGTTTTCGTAACGCCCTCGTAGCCTTTGTCGCCTCGCGCAACGCTCTGCGCCTGGAGGGTCGTCTTGACGACGTCCAGCGGACATGTAGCGATCGAGCTCACGAGACCTGCTCCGGCGCCCGCGACCATCGAGTGCAAACTCGGGGGCACGTGGATGAGCTGGAAGACGGCGAGTGGTGGGCCGCGCATCGCGATCACGCCACGTGTCGGAGGCGGCGGCGGCGTCGGAGTCGGAACCGGAGTCGGCACCGACACGGCGACCGCGGCGTTCGCGCTCTCACTCCCATCGCGCGACAGCGCCATCCCGGCGCTGGGTCTGTCGTTAGCGCGTAATTGATGAAAGCGCGCACGTAGGGGGGACGCGCGCCCCGGGCTGGCAGCTTGTGTGGCTGAGCCTCGGCGGGAGATCGGCTAGTGGCCGAGGTGTGTTTGAATGGCCACGCGACTAGGCAAGAAAATGTGGGCGGGAGGGCGTGCAGCGCGCAGCGCGGCGCGAGGGGAACAGAGAGGCGGCGCGCTGCGGCGGCGGGAGAGGGCGGAGGCGGCCGGGGAGGGGAGATGAGTGGTGAGTAAGAGGAGGATGAAGATGGGCGGGTTGGAAATGACGAGAGTCGAGAGGGCATCGGAGGGGTCGGCAGTGGTGGGACTGCCCATGCGGCGGGCACGGAATCAAATTCCGCCTTGACTCGGGCATGAGGGCAGTCACCATGACGTGCGGGGATGACTACATCCATCATCTCGACCGCGTCGACCTCATCACCACGCTCCATGCATGCAAGTGCAATGTATCTGTATCACGTACACCACTAGTCGAATGTAATCTTGGACCCAGCACTCTCCACAATCCCCACCTTCTCCCTCTTGGCCATCATCAACGCTGCGCCTGGCCTCGGCCGTCCAGTCGACTCCCACTTCTTGCCACGCTTATCGCGCTTATCGCGCCGCTCATCTCCGCCTCCGCTCTCGCCACCACCCTCACCAGATACCATGGCCGCAATACGAGCCTGTGCAGCCGCCTCCGACTTGAAGTCGGTGTGGGCCGGGGCAGACGTAGGCACAGGCGCTGACGCGTGCTCCCCGTCACCATTCTCAAAGTAGCGCGGTGCCCGCTCGCGGCGCTGGAACTTTGCCGGGCCCGGGCGCGCGTCGTCGCGATTCCGCTTTCCGCCCGCACGTTTCGTTGCCTCCTGACTCGCGTATTGCAGCGTGAGCTTGTGCCCGCGCAAGAAGTGGTTCTTCTTGTTCATCAACGCCGCGCGCGCGTACACTGGAGACTTGAAGTCCCAAAATGCGAATCTGTACGTCAGCCACGGGACCATCGACGACATCAGTAAACGCACCCCTTGCACCGTCCCGTGTCCTCAAACTGCGCAACACGCGTCTTGATGAGCCCAGCCTTCGCGCTCCCGCGCTTGCCCTTAGTGAGCGCCTCCTTGGCACGCTTCTCGCGTGCGGCCTCACGCGCCTCCTCGTCCATCTCCTCGTCCTCCTCGTCCGCCGCCTCAGCCTCGGCCTCCTCCTGCTCGGCAATCAGATCGGCGCAGTTGGTCTCAATCAAGTCCCGCAACTCCTCCTCCGTCGTGTCGAATGGCAGGTTGCCGATGAACAAGGTGCTGCTCTCCGCATGCTTCTGCTTGCCGACAGACGCCGTGCCCGGCCCACTGGGGATGGTTTTAGGCGTCCGCGCGTTCGGGTTCGCCTTGTGGTCATTCCCTGCCTTGATGAGCAGCCGGCGCCCGTCTAGCGGCCGTTCGCTCAACCCAATTGCAAGCAGCATCTGCTCCTCCGTCTTGAAGTCGACGTAAGCAAAGCTGCTGTTAGCTTGGTACCGAGGCCGCCTGTCTCACCCCTTGTTCTCCGAGAACTCCCCACGCGCGGCCTTCTTGGGCAGATAAACACGTGTGATGCAGTCGTCCTCGCCGCCGCTCTCGGTGATGCCAGTCTGAATCCACGACTTGAGCGCCTCCGGCTGGGTGCGGAATGACATGTTGCCGATCCAGACGCTGAACTCGCTCTTCTCCTCTTTGGGAGCAGCCGCCTTGTCCTTCTTACGTGTCCGAGCCTCGCCAGTGCCCTCTGCCTCTGCCTCGCCGTCCTCGTCGTCGTCCTCAGCCTCGGCGAGCTTCTTGGCCTTCTTCTCATAGTCGGCCTTCTTCTCGACTGGGGCCTGCCCAAGCTTGGCGCGCTTCTTGGCTGCGCGCATCTCGGCCTTTGAAAGCGGCGCTCCAGCCTTGAGATCGACCTCGAGCATCTCCTCCTCGTCGTACACCGGACGCTTGCGCTTGTCGCCGCCGCCTTCCTCGGCATCGCTGGCGGCGTCGTCCTGCGTCTTGGCGGCGGCAGCGGACTCGGCTGCGGCGGCTTCGGCGGCGGCCTTCTTGGCGGCCTTGCGTGCGTCACGCGCAGCCTGCTGCTCTGGCGTCCTTCCAGACTTGCGCTTTGGCTGGGTGTCGCTCATGGTGTTGCAATAGGTTAGTAGAATGGAGGAGGTGGAGGTCGAGCCTCCCACTTGTAGAATTGCCACCCGAGCATTCAGACATTTTGGGATTAATCTTGAAATAAAACGAGGTGAAATATAATACAAGGGGAGATGGCGATGACGATCGACGCGTGGAGGCCGTCGAGATGGTCCAAAGGCCTGGCTGGCAATCACTCGACCACGCAACATCCGCACATTGTCATCGCACTCTCATCTTTCTCTCACCGCCATATCTTGCCAGGCAACATGGCCTCTCCGCCCTACATGACATCCCGCTCCCCTCCTCCCCTCCAGCACCCCAAGCCCACGCACCCGGCCTACCCGCCTCCAGAACCGCCCCACACGCCAGGGCGCAGCTCGACCTCATCTTACGGCCGCACCTCGCTCGACATGGGCGACGGATATGTGCGCTACTCCTCCCCGCCGGTCGGGAGTATCCACCAGCAAAGCGAGGCTCCAGGACAGCATGCGGCGCCGCACGCCTCGACGAGCGCCTACGCTCCTCCGCAGGGCGACATGCACAGCAGGGGGTATGGCCAGGCGCATGCGCCGATGGGATACGGGCAGCCGGCCGGGTTCGGGTGGCCCGTCAACGACGCAACGGCGCAGATGGGTATGCAGTTCGGCAAGAGCGCAGTGGCCGCTGGCCAGGACTACGTTGAGAAAAACGTGAGACGGCGCCGCCGACCTTATGACGCTGACTCCAAGTTCTCGCGCTACCTCCCCCTTCCGCTGGTTAAAACGTGCTTCGCCGTCACTAACGGATACGTGCTGCGCAAACTCCGAATCGTTCTCTTCCCCTGGCGCCACCGCCCATGGGCCCGCCAGCCGCGCCGGACGGGCGAGGGGGGTGGCAGCGTTGAGGCGTGGCAACCGCCGAGAGAGGATATTAACGCGCCCGACCTGTATATTCCAAGTACGTCCATTGCGCTTGTGCATTGGTCAGCCGCTGACAACCAGCAATGGCTCTGGTCACGTACACGCTCCTTTCCGCGCTGGCAGCTGGTCTGGGCCAGCGCTTCCACCCCGAGGTTCTTGGTTATGCACTGAGCAAGGCCGTCGCAGTCGTGGTCACGGAGTTTGTCGCTATCAAGCTCGGGTGCTACTTCCTGGACGTCCGCGGCGGTGGCGCGAGCGGTGTCGAGCTGCTCGCGTACGGTGGATACAAGTTTGTCGGGTGAGCCTTGTGAGAGATGGCACGGCTGACGTCCAGCATCATCGTCACGGTCCTTGCATCGCTTCTCTCCTTCGGCCGTGTCGCTACGACAACAGTCTTCCTATACGTCGCGTGTGCCAACGCATTTTTCCTCGTGAGTTGCTGCTTGTCTGACCTGTTCCGCACTCGCTGACCCCAGCTCCGCTCGCTCAAGTATGTGCTGTTGCCCGATTCCAGCGTGAGCGCTTCTGCTGCGACGCTGTCGCACGGCCAGCGGAGCCGACGTGTACTGTTCCTGTTCATAGTGGCTGCTGCGCAGGTGGTGTGGATGGCCGTGCTGAGCTGGGTGTAGACGTAGACGTCGATAGCATAGTAGAGTGCATGCCATGGATGTGCATGGTGCCACTGGTTGGCTTGGGTGGAGGGTCTAGTGCCACACTGCGAGTTTCCGGCGTGTAAGGGGCGGAGTTAATTCCACGTGGAGATTTGGCAGTCTCGGATCGTCCAGCAAAAGTCTGGGCTGCAGCGAGTGGTCGACCTTCCCTCGCCCTCGCCCTCTTTAAACGCAACACTCTTCTTCTCGTCTTTACCATGGCCTTCTCCTTCTTCTCAGCAACACGAGCATCACTCTCGCAGCGTACGTTTTTCTCCTTTGGCCTCAGCCTCAACCTCACTGACACTCAGTCGTATGTGCTGCTGGCCCATCAACCTCACGCGCACTGCATGCTTCGGCGGTGGTGAGCCGCGAGTCGGCGCACAAGGCGCAGGCTCGTCGCAAGCGCAAAAAGGTCATTGAGGGTCGCGAGAAGCGTGCTGTCGCCGAAGAAGAGGGTGCGGTGCACCTTGCGCTGGGATCGCGGAAAAACGACCCCAACGGCCCGTCGGCACTGTACGAGGGCTCGCGCCTGGCGAAGACGGTCCTCAAGGCCGAGGACGTGTGGTACACACCGCCACCAAACTATGCGGCGGGCGAAGAGCCGGCGCACTACGTGTACGGCGTGAACGAGGCGGACCGGGAGCTGTTGTTCGGCGCGGTGCCGCTCGCGACGAGCGCGCTCGCGTTCGACCCCGAGCGCCCACACCAGAGCGAGGCGCAGGCGGTCGAGCAGGGCCAGCAGAGCGAGGTGATGCGGCGCATCCTCGACCTGCGTAATGCCGACAAGGCCGGCATCGAGGTCGTGAACCGCGCCCGCATCGTCAAGGAGTTTGGCAAGAACGACAAGGACACGGGCAACACGGTCGTGCAGGCTGCGCTTATTACGCACCAGATCCGCGAGATGTGGCGCCATGTCGAGGAGAACCCGCGCGACATCCACAACCGCCGCCGCCTGCGCATGGCCATCCACAAGCGCGCCCGCGTCTTCAAGTACCTCAAGCGCTCCGAGCCGCTCAAGTACGCGCAGACGCTGCTTGACTGTGGCCTCGAGCCCGGAGCTGTCGAGGGCGAGCTCATGGTCGGCATGTAGTGAGTTCCGTTTCCTTCTCCCCTCCTCGAATGATGCTCTACAAACCTGATTTAATGAGCCTGAGCCGGCTAGACACCGGCACAAGAAGCTACTTCGCATTGTACCTGACACACCCCCATCCCCTTCTCTTTGTTCTTAGTCAAAGCTGACGGATACAGGCGCGCGCAAGTTGGTAGAAAGATTGATGAGTGGATATGAGTCATATGTTGCATTTACTTCTCCGTCGGTGTTGACGCCAAGCGAGTGCGGGCACGGAGGTGCCTGGGTGGTGGCGTGGTCTGACTGACTGCCTACTGCCAACAGCCTGATAACACATCACGCCTCGAGGAGACCGAGGATGGGATGCCCTACCGCGACCTCGAGCGCGAGCACGGCGAGCGCGAGGCTCGTGAACCTTGATTTGTGAAGCCGACCACGCCGGGGATGTCACGCACATCTTGCGCGGTCGATCCGGTGCGTGCGCGCCTGGACCTTGCTCTCGTGCAAGAAGAGATACTCTCCGACGCGACGCCCAATCAGGCATCACAGTCACCGAGGGGAGTGCGTGGCGCAGGACTCGAGGCGAAACGATGCGAGGTGCAGCGACTCCGATAGGGGCCGTCATCGCGTACTCCGACGCCAAGCCAAGCTGGAGGCCAAGACCGCCATTCTTGTCTGCGCAGATGCGCGATTCCGGCGCCAAGACGGCCTCGTCCGCAGCCCGCGATGCAGCCATCGCCCACTTGTCGGACAATTGGACCTGGGATTGAATCCCAAGGGCCGCATTTCGTACGCCTACAGTGGCGGTCGGAATGGTGGAATGTGGCCGCGCTCCTGGCGCATGTTGACGCGCCGCGCCGTGCCGTGAATCACAGTGCACGGACAAGATGGGCGTGGCGGTCACATGCGCGAGCGTGTCTGCTGGGCACTCGCTCCGCTGCTTGTCCGCTCTGCGCCGCTCTATGCTCGCCGACGACGCCCAGGCCCGATCGGCGCTGCGGCCGGCAGAACGGCTCGTCGGAATGAGAGCAGAATGAATGTCGCTCACCTCTCATCACACTAATGAATGTGATGGACTAGTGGGGCGGACCTGACGGCCTCGCGGCCTCGCGGATTCGCGGCCTCGGGGCTGGCGGCGTGGCGCCCAAACGGCGGACAGCGGAGATGGCAGGGTGAGGGTTATTGAATTGTGCCTCGCTGTAATTGAAAGCGCGTGTCCCTGCGACTTTCCATTTGTTCCGAACTAGTTCGCGTCCGCCACCGTCGTGTCCTCCTCATCGCTCAGGTGTGCGTTGAGCCTTTTACACCCCGACGGTCTGTGGCCGTTGGCTGCGGGCTGCGCGCAGCGCTGGGACGGGAACAGGTCCGTGGGCCGAGATCTGGGGGCAGGATCTGTCGATGGTCTGTGAGTTGACGGTGTGCCGGTGTGCCGCCAAAAGTTTGTGTGCAAGGCGTTCAAGGCGTCCCAGGCGTCCAAACGCGTCCAGAGGCGTCTACTGGCCACCGAAAAGCCTGAGAGCGCAGTGGCGAGATAAAGGCATATAAAGATGCCCTGCATGCACTGTCACCCCACTCACAGCTCACCCACCATGAAGATCACCTTGGCCAGCCTCGTGCTCGCGTTGGCACCGGCTGCGCTGGCGCGTGTCGGCCCCGGAGAGTTTATCGTCGAGGGCGGCATGAACTTTATCGGACGCGTCGACCCCGTCGTCTCGCCCGGGCGCGTGAGCGACCACGTCCACACCGTCTTTGGTGCCAGCAACTTCCGCGAGGTGCTCAACACGCCCGCCGAGCAGGCCCGCGCCGAGTGCACGAGCGCGACTGTCTCCGCCGACATGTCACACTACTGGGCGCCAACGGTGAGTTACAACCACCACACGTGTCCTCCCGCGGTATGTTGACAGCAGCTCTACTACATCCACGACAACGGCTCGTTCTCGGCGCTCGAGGGCACGCCGCGCGCATACTACCACATCACGTCGAACAACGTCAAGCCGTTCCCGCGCGGCCTGCGCATGGTGAGCGGCACGGCGATGACGCGGGACCTGACGGCGCACCGTTCGCTCGGCGTGCGCCTCGGATGCTGGGGCAATCGGCAGAAGATCCTGCCGAACGCTGGCGCCGGCTGGACGTGGAGCACCTGTGGCAACGGCAAGGTCGAGCTAAGCGTGACCTTCCCGTCGTGCGGGCGCGCCGACCGCGCGCTCGACTCGCCCAACCACTTCGACCACATGGCGTGGCCCGTCGACAGCTTGCGCCGCAACGTCATCAACACGCTGCAGGGCGATTCGTGCCCGCCCTCGCACCCGATTCAGTACCCCATCCTCGACCTCGTGTACTCGTACTCGTTTGATGCGGCGCGCCCGTGGCGCGCCGGACGCGACAACGTCGTGCTCAGCAACGGCGACTTGCACGGCGGCTCGTACCACGCCGACTTTGTCAGCGGGTGGGACGAGACGGTGCTCGCGGCCGCGATCAAAGACTGCCCCGCCAAAGGCCCGCACCTCGACCAGTGCTCGCTCCGCAACCACTTCATCCCGGACCGCAAGTCATACGACCCCCGCCGCTGGCCGACGGGCACGGGCGGGCAGTGCGCGCACGCCGGCCAAATCCCCGCCGAGGAGGTCGGCCTCGCCTTCCCCATCACCAGCTTGCCCGGCTGCAACCCGCTGTGGCGCCCGGGAGTCGCCACCAAGCCGACGTGCGGCTCGCAGCCGACAATCGGCTTCGTCTCCCCCAACGCGTGGAAGGGCGGGAGCACCGCCAACGTCCCCCTCTACATGCCCACGAACGTCGGGCTGTTCAACAACGTCCGCGACCCCATCAACAACTGGCGCGCAAAGTTCAACCGCTGGGGCACGATGGGCGTCAACTACAAGAACGTCATGATGCCCCCGCACACGCCGCCGGCCAACCCGTACGACTCGTTCATCTGGCTCCCGGCAGACACGAACGTGCAGCGCGCGAGCACGGTCAAGAACATGCAGGACAAGACCGCCTGGCGCGGCATGTTCCCTGGCCAGTAGCTCCTAGATGGTTGGATGGTTGCTGCGGCGGGACCGTAGTGGCTGGAGTCGAGGACTTTGCTTTAGTTAGTCTCTTAGGGTTTCGATGATGTACACACCTGCTATACATGATGGACTGTGACTAGATTTCCCGGTACAACTGCAGTGTGCCAGATCCCAAATGGAAACGCCTTCTGCTTCTGCTACACATTGAACGGAGACTCCTTGCGCGGCACAGCCGCCTGCTCCGTGTGCTGTCCTTGCGGCTCATCGGGCGGATGTTTGCGCAGAAGGAGGGTGAACACGACGGTAAGAACCCCGATGAGAGCCATAAAGATCGTCGTCGCACTCCATCCCGGTATATAGCGCGGTGCGTCGGTCTTGGGCCAGAGAAACACGCCGTATATCGAAGCACTGTTGCCCATCGCGTTGACCAGTGCGATCGCGACGGCGCGTTTCTCTGCCGGCCACGCGATGACGTTGGGCACCCACGTCAGGATGAGGGGGCACGCAGCGTACACGCTGCCAAAGCCCAGGATGAGGAAGACGTACTGCACCATTCTGTTCGTATTCGCCACGGTGACGATGAAGCAGAGGACGCCGATGGCACTGGCGATGCAGATGAACAGGGGCTTGTTGCGGCGCCAGTCGGCACACATGCAGAACACGAGAATGTAGACCAGCGCGCTGATGTACACCGGGATGGTGTGGTATTGTGCGTCGTAGCCCTTCCAGCCGAGAGAGGAGACGAGCGTGGGAATGAAGTACTGGATGGTCTGTGCGCCCGTCGAGAGCATGTACAGGACGACGAGGCAGGCGACGCGCCAGTCCTTGAAGACGAGCTTGAGGGCCTTGCCCTCGGACACCTCTTCGCCGGCGGCGGTCGCGCCGACGCCGTCGTACGCGAGGCGCTGGGCGGCGAGGACCTTCTCCGCGTCGCTGAGGAACCGCGTCGTCGCCGGCCAGTCAGGCATGACCATCCACGTGAAGCAGCCGACGAAGCTCGAGCCGACGCCCTCGATGATAAACAGCCACTGCCAGCCGCGCAAGCCGCGCGCGCCGTCGAGGTGTTGCGTAATGAGGCCGGCGAGGAGGCCCGAGAACGCCCCCGAAATCGCCGTCGCCGTGTAGTATAGCGAGTAGCGCGTCGACAACTCGTACCGCCGATACCATGAGGAGAGGTAGAATGCGACGCCGGGGGCAAAGCCGGCTTCGACGACGCCGAGGGCGAAGCGCACGCCAGCGAGCTGCTGCCACGTGCGCGTGGCCGCCATGCATGCGCTCACGCCGCCCCAGAGGACGCAGAGGCCCGAGAGGTACAGCGAGGGCCGGACGCGCGGGAGCACAAGGTTCGACGGCACCTCAAAGACGACGTACGAGATGAAGAAGACGAGCAAGCAGATCGAGTACTGCGTCGACGTGAGCGCAAAGTCTGCTTCCAGCCCGCCGGTTTTGGCGTTCGCAATGTTCGCGCGGTCGAGGTACGAGAGGGTGTACAGCACCCAGATGCATGGCTGGGTGAGTGCGGTCGCGTGACGTAGCTACTCACCACAATGCGCATGTCGATCTTGCGCAGAAACTTCTTCTCGGCGTCTGAGCCGGGGACATATGACGCGGCGAGCGCCCTGCGCTGCTCGGCGGCGTCGTGAGGTTCTCCGAGGTTCTCGTGTTGCGTGTCGCGCTCCCCCAGCATGACGGAGAGAGGCTGCGGCGCCGGAGGGAGAAATAAGTGGTGGCAAAAGCAGGGCGTGTTGTGAAGATGATGCGGATGCGAGGCTGACTGCCGCCTAGCGCGGAGGTCGGGGGGCGCGGTGGCGGATGGGCTCCATGCCCTACGGATGTTTCGGTGAACGGGGGGAGATGGGAGGGGGTGAGGAGCAGAGAGGTTGACCGGAACGATGCAGTGTCCGAGGGCGACGGACGGCGCGGCCAGCGATCCGCATTGCCTTAGGAATGTGTGAACCGAGCCGAGGGTGTCCGTACACCGATTGCTGAGGTCAGACGGAGTGGGTCTGCCGGAGTTGTGGAGCTATCATCACGTGGCCTCACCGGGCCGAAGATCGCGTGGTGGGCAGGTGAGTAATGAGTGCGAAAGTGTGAGCAGTGGGTGAGTGAGGCGGTGGGGAGTAGCGCCAGGTGCGGGACACAGGCAGTGTTGTGAACGGAGCCACAACATGTCGAGTGGGCAAACCTGAAGTACTGTGTGGCAGGTGGATGTGGCAGTGCGGAGCGAGCAGCGTTGTGTGGATGCCTGCCTGCAGGGCAACTCACGGCCCTCGGTGTAGGGCGTACACGGAAGTGAGGCGGCTTGGAACGCGTAGCCGAGAGAACGGGCGACATTTGTAGTGGCTGCTTGAGACTCGGATAACGCGGTTGATGTGACTCTGGCAGATCCGAGGCGTTGCGGAAGAGAGTATGTGTGGCCTGTAACCTCGACGCTGCCACGATCGCACCCGCTGCTGAGTGGGATACGCAGCGCCGCACCGTTCACGCCGGGCGGCATTTCTATGCATCTATCTACACGCTGCGGCACCGTTTCGCCTGCTTCCCCAGATCTCCTCACAGCCACCATTCCATATTCCATCGAGCAGACAGTTCGACGATTCCAATGGAGCGGAGCAACGACAGCCGGCAGTTGCCGTTCCTGACCGGGCACGTTCCCATCGGACGGCAACACCGGCGTTGTCAACCATGGTCCTCCCTCTCCTCTTCCCCCTCTCTCCGCCCCATGTCCATCGAAACGAACCGCACGCTCCAGATCCTCGCCTCCGCCGCGGCGGGGCACTACGCGGTCCTCGCGCAAGTCGTGTACGACGGCACGCAAGCGCACGCCTTCGTGCGCGCGTGCGAGGCCCGGCGGGCCCCCGGCATCCTCCAGCTCTTTCCCGTGACGCTGACGCACTTGGGCGCCCCGTTCCTGCGGTACTGCCTCGACGTGGCGCACGGCGCGTCCGTCCCGATCAGCGTGCACCTCGACCACGCGACGGACGCGGCGCACCTCGAGTTCGCGTTGCGTTTGGCGGAAGACGGCGTGGCCTTCGACAGCATCATGGTGGATGCGAGCCATGCGGCGACGGACGCGGAGAACGTCGCGCTCGCCCGCCCGTGGATACAGCGGTGTAAGCGCTTGGGCATCGCGACCGAGGTCGAGCTCGGCCGGCTCGAGGGCGGCGAGGCGGGGCTGCGCGAGATCGAAGGGGGGATGCTGACGGATCCGGACAAGGCCGAGGCCTTTATGGACGCGTGAGTGTAGGGTGGGGAGGCGAAGGGGAGTGGGCGCGATGTCGGAGCGGGCGAGGCGCCAAGTCCGCGGGCATCGCGCTCTGCATCGCGCCCCGCCGCTCCGCGCGCCGCACGCCGTCCGTACACACGCCACATCGCACTCTGCCCAGCGTGCACTCGCCTACCACTCGCTCCGCTCGTGGCCCCGCTCCTCGGCGACTAACCCTAGCACCGGCGCAGACATCCTCGCACCATCTATCGGCAACCTCCACGGCTCGTACAAATACGTGTCCGGCGGCCCGCAGTTCCGGCAGGAGATCTTGGAGGCTCTGCACGCGCGGTTCGGGCGCGGCCCCCCCTTCCTGTGTCTGCACGGGACGGACGAGCTGCCCGACGCTTTGTTCCGCGCATGCATCGCGAACGGGGTCACGAAAGTGAACGTCAACTCGTGGGCGCGCGACCCGTACTGCGCGGCCCTCGGGCGCGGGCTGCTCGACAAGAGCATGCCGCAGGCGATCGAGGACGGCATGCGCGCGTTCGAGGACGCGTGTGTCCGCTTCTGCGATCTGCTCGGCGCGAGCGGCAAGGGCTAGATGGCTAGATGTATGCATACTAGAGGCCTGGAACGGCCGCGCTGTCGCCCGCGCCGTGCGCACGGTCGATCGCGGCGAAATACCCGTCCCTGCCGTCAGTGTTGTCGCTGCACAACTCACCACGCGGCCCAGTCGTAGTTTGAGCTCGGGAGGTTGTCGAGGAAGAGGAGGGCGTCGTCGCCCGCCTCGTCGAGGGTGACGAGCTCGGCGCCGGGATTAGCCTCGTTGTCGTAGCTTACGACGTGCGGCCCGTCGCCCTCCAGCCGCTCGAGGTATCTCGTCTGCTGGGCGCGCTGCGCGTGCGCGGCCGACCGGCTCCCGAATGCCGGCGCGTGTCCCCCCTCCGTGCCCCGCGACACACTGCTCCCCGGCGTCCCCTCCGAGCGCTCGTACCGGTCGTCGTCCGGCACCGTCTTGAGCGCCGCCTCGTACAGCAGCATCATGGTTTCGCAGCTCTTTTTGCGCGTGCTCATCTGTTCCGGCTGCAGCGCGTCCTCCCAGCGCGCGACGACGTCGTGTACGAGCTTGAGCGTTTCGAGGATCGCAGGGTCCCGCTTCCGCGCCCAGCTGTGGTACTGCACCAGCGCGCACGATGTTGCCGTGTACGGGAACACGAAGAATGTGTCGAGCGTGTGGTCGTGCTCGTTCAGCCACTCGATGCTCTCTCTGGACAGCTGCACCAGCTGCTGCCACCGCGACACGCTCAGCACGATCGTGATCTGCGGTGGGGGCGGGTGCGTCGTGCGCAGCCAGCACCGCCAGAAGAGGAATTGCACGGCGGTGAACTGCATCCGCAGCATGCCGGCTAGAGTCGAGCTCTCGGGGCCCTTGAACCGCAGCTGCTCGGGGACGTTGTCGTGCCATGCAGCCAAGTCGTCGAGGATCCCGTTCAAGTCCGCATCCGTGTTCCGGTTCATGCCTGTTGGGCCGTACATTGCGCGGAGGATGCGCGCCGTGATCGTCGCTAGCTTGAGGTTCTCGCCGAGGCAGGCGTAGCTCTCGTCGAAAACTGGTCCGTCTGGTGTGACACGATATGGTGAAGGGATGGGCACGTCACAGTCCGCCACGTCGGTTATTACGGGCAGCGCCAGAGCGCACCCATACCACGCATCGTAGACCATGAGCGCAGCCCAGATACGGCGCTGCAGCTGTTGCGCTTCCTGCTGCTCTAATGTCAAAGGTTTGCTGTCACTGCTCTTATCTTCACGGTGGAGCTTGAGATCCTGCCCCATCCGGCACGCTATACTGAGGCGGAGGACTGCCGCACTCGCTGTGGGTGCTGTTGGCTGCGCGTTCAAATCTCCGTTCGTGCAACACAACAACAACGCCTGGATGTGCTCGATTTTGGTGTGGCTCAAAATCTCGTTGGCGCGCAAAAGCCCATTCACCAACCCGCGCATGCGCGAGAACACCTCGCGCGGGAACTCGCGCCGCGTCGCTGTCACCGCACACATGGCGTACAGCAGGAGGGGGTACGGTTTTCGTTGTCGCAAAAACTCGGCGCGGTCGATGATGGGCAGATACTTTGAGTCGTGGTCAAAGTACGAGTTGACGAGGGCGCTCATCATATTCGGCGGAAGCACGTACTTTGCGAGTCGCTGGGCGCTGGCGCCATCAGCATCGCTTGGATGTTCCGCGTGCGCCTCGACCTTGATGCGCCCGTCCGCGTCCTCTGACACCTCCCAGTGGGCGTGGTTTGCCATGTCAAAGCGCTCAAACGAGCTCGTGGGTACCTGGGAATGCACGAGGGACAGTATCGATGCCGGGCCGCCGGGGGTCCGTCCGTCCGGGCCGTTGAGGGACGGTTTGCTCGCCGGCGACGCCGCGGCTTCCGCCAAACGCTTCTTCTTGAAACGCGTTTCTGTGATCGGCAGGAAGAAGGTGCATTCGATGCTGTACTGTTTGCAGTGCGCGCAGATTGGCTGCGTGTCGTCGTCTGAAGAGAGGATGTCGCAGCGGATTTTCTTGGTTCGCTGCGAGTCAGCGGCGCCCGGAACGGCAGACGGCAACCTACACAAGCGTCGCATGCGCGCCCTGTCTTGGTGCGCTTCTCCTCTGGGGCCGCCCCGGGGCTGTTCCGCTTCTTCTTCTTGTTCTGCCCGCCGTCTGGTGTACCCATGACGCCGATGCCATAGTCGTACGGCGGACGCTGTGCGTCGGGCATGGACATTCGCAGCGGTGCGGTCTGGGAGGGCGGGGGCAGTGATGTGCCTTCTGGTCCGGGGCCGGCAGCGAGGAATGGGTTGAACTGCATAAAGTCTCGTTCACTCGCGGCCATGGAGCGCGCGTCAGGTGGTCGCTTGCCGTTGAGATTGAGCTGCTGCGAGTGGGGGTTCATGTCCTGTGATGTCGAGTATTGTGGAGGTGGTGGGAGGTAGAGATGTTGCTGCTGGTGGTGGTGCTGTTGTGACTGCCGTCCATCTGTGGGCATCTGGGCGGACTGTGACCCGTTCCCGTTGATGCCGAACATGGATGTCAGAGGCAGTGGCAGTGGCTGTAGCTGTGGCTGCCGGCGCTGGCCGGATACAAGACAAGACGTCAGCGCCGAAGCGCAAGGGAAGCGGGCCCCGGGGGGGAAAAGGAGAGGGGGAGTTGGGGCTGAGCGGGTGTAGTCGAGGACAGAAAGATGGGCCAAGAAGGGCTGAGTGCTGGCTGGGTACAAGGTCTGGGAGGGGAGATGGGACGGTAGAGGAGGAGGATGACGAATGCAGATGGATGAAGATTGGGGAGGATGCAAGTGGGCGATTGGTGGCTTGTTCGGATGCTGGAGATGCTGCCCTGGTTGTTGGGAAGATGGGAGGGAGGGGATGACAACGGCGGTGGAGGGTTGGCCTGGAGTGATGGCGAGAAAGAGAGGAGAGTGTGATAGAGCGAGAGGGTGAGACAGCGAGGGCGAGGGGAGAGACAGTGACAAGATGAGAAGAGACGATGGCGACGATGGCCGGCGTGCGTGTATTGTTGATGGGTCCCCCTCCCCCCCCCCCCACTCTGCATCTGAACCAGAGATTCCCACCCAGGCTATTTCGGCCCAGAGGGGGCTCGGATAAACCTCGTTGTGTATCGATGAGCGACTCGGCATGAGCTCGGCATTCGATTGCTGCGATTGCTGCGATTCCCGCTGGGTGCCGCCGTGCCGGCCAGTATCGGCGAGGCTGCCGATGCATTTTTAGCGTTTGGCTCAATTGCCGTAGAAGCATGATGCCCGGAAGCCGTGGTATCTCTTGGCATGCAGCTCTCGAACATTGTGAGCAGAGATGGCCCGCGACACGGCGACAATTGAGCTACAGTAGAACAATTCAGAGGATCAGAGGATGCCATCGAGTTGATGGTGTGTACGTACATAGGTGCCATGTTCAAGTGGGGGTAAGGAATAACAAATCAGAGACACGTGGAATGATCCGTGGCAAGACGTGTCATATCCATAACAGGGGGGCCTTTCTGATCCCGTCACCTTTGCTCATCCCCCTTCCTTGCCCCGCCACCACCGCATCCACCGCATCCACCGCATCCACCGCGTTCAACTCGTCCCCATCATCCTCATCATCTCTTTCTCCATCCTCGCCATTGTTCTCCCTCTCTCCATCTCCATATAACTCGCCCTCTCTCTCTCTCTCTCTTCTTTCAATCCACTCATCTTCCCCCCCCCCCCCCCCTCCTCCCCCTTCCACTTGCTACACACAACCACAAACAATGTCGTCCGACAACAAGGAGCAGGTCACCCTCGTCACCTCTGACGAGGAGTCGTTCAAGGTCGAGAAGAAGGTCGCAGAGCGCTCTCAGCTCATCAAGTCGATGATGGAGGGTATGTCTTGTTGTTCTCTTGTCGCGACCGTCTCGTCGATACGCGTCACCGCCAGATCTGATCTTCACGCGCCACCCCCACACCGCGCTCACCTCCCAAACTTCATTACCCTCCCCCACATCGATGCTGCATTGCCTTTTGCATCACTCAAATCTCATCGCATCCTCACCTCATACTTCTTCCCATCATTGCATGCGCTAACTCAACAGACCTCCCCGGCCAGAGCGACGAGCCTATCCCTCTCCCCAATGTGTCCTCGGCCGTGCTCGTCAAGGTTCTCGAGTACTGCGACCACCACAAGAACGAGCCCCTGCCTGCTGCCGACGCCAACGATGCCGACGAGTCGCGTCGCAAGGCCTCTGACATTAGCGAATGGGACGCAAAGTTCATTCAGGTGAGCAATACATGACGCCGCGCGCCGACATCAACCGTCAAGTGCTAATTCCTCCAGGTCGACCAGGAGATGCTCTTTGAGATCATCCTCGCCGCCAACTATCTCGACATTAAGCCTCTTCTTGACGTTGGATGCAAGACGGTCGCCAACATGATCAAGGGCAAGACGCCGGAGGAGATTCGGAAGCTGTTCAACATTGTCAACGACTTCACTCCGGAGGAAGAGGAGCAGATTCGCAAGGAGAACGAGTGGGCCGAGGAGTGAGTGTTTCATTATCAGTTTGCCCTTGTGCTGACGCCCCCCCAGCCGCTAGACGTCGCGTGCTATCTCGCTGCTCGCGGCATGATAGTATCGTTTCGTTGTAATCCAATATCATAAGCTCAGTCTGCAATGTATAGGTCCGACGTATCGAGGGGCAGATGGAGCATGCTCGACAGCAGGTATGTTGGGCTGGACGCGTGTGAGGGGCTTGTGAGGCCATGCAGGAAGAGGCCTGTGCGATGAAGTGCGGAATGGGTGGGTTTAGCAGCAGAAGCCACTGGCATTTACTCCCAGCGGCGCTTGATCCTACGCTTCTTAGTCGCAGGGCGCGAAAGAGAGCATGCTATGGCACAACATCCGTGGCGCAGCTGCTTCTGGTCGGAGGTGAAATCTCACGAGTTGTTGACGACTCTGGCCTGGCTCAATTCAAGTGAACGGGTGTCGATAGGTCAGGGCGCTGTTTTGGCCCATCGTTGTGTCACCCATGAGTCCGAGTCAGTTCCCCGTTCCCAGATCCATCGAACCACTCCCCACAGGCCCGCCGGCCTACCCGCCGCCGCCAGCCTTTCACTCTGGCCGCCTTGCATCACCGCGGCAGTCTTCTGATCTTCTGCCCACTGCGCCCTGGTTGTTGTCTGTCAAGTACAAATCCTAATGGCGCCATCACTGCCCGCCACTGCCCGGCCATGCCATCTGATGCCGGAGGCTGGAGGATCAGTGTTGCACACAACACCAAACGCCGTTCAACACGCTCTTAGGGGCGCCGTAGCATGCAAGCTTGCAAGCATACAAGCTTGCTGCTGCGCGGCGATCGTCGAAACAGTTCATCGTTGTGTCATCTATAGATCACGAGCTACAGCGGGCTGGTTTGAAAGACTAGTGCGACGGGATGCTGACCTGGATCTCGTTGTCCTGCGTCGGCGCCTTGCCCTCGAGGTCGGACGCCCACAGCGCCGCGCCGACGGTGCTCGCGAGGCCGAGAACGATGCCGACAACCGGCACCATGTTGAGGAGGAGCGAGACGACGCCAAAGGCCGTGTACGCGCCGCGGCGGCGGTCGACAAAGCTTGCGCGCCGGCTCTTGTCCCACCCCTTGAGCTGGAAGTAGCGGGCGTGTGCCGAGGGCCCGGACTTGTACCCGTTGTAGCCGAGGAAGAAGGCCGTGCCGACCACCGGGATGAGGTTGAGCGGCAGCGTGAGGAGGTAGCGCACGACGTTGTCCGTGCTGAGCTTGGACAGGGGGCGCGAGAGCACCTTGCCGAGCTGTCGGGCGCCCGAGCTCTTGGTTGTTACCGCGCGCTGCTTTTCCACTAGGGAACTGTAGCCTTTCTGGACCATGACGGCGTCGAAGAGGTCCAGGTTCAGCTGGCCGAGCAGGAAGCTCTTGCCGAGGAACATGAGGATGACGTAGGCTTCGCCGAGGACGAGCGGGACGGCGGCGAGGAACGCTGAGGTTAGTATGTGGAAATGTTGATCACAGGGGGAGGTATGCACAGGCGAGTGTCATGTCTGGGCTCTACCTCGCTGCGACTTGGGTGGGAACTTGGACTGGGGCTTGGATTTGGATTTGGATGTGGACTTGGAGGATGACATACCGAGTGGTCCAGTGAAGAGGGCGAGCCATGCGACCTGCGGGAGGTAGAGGAGGAAGAAGCATCCGGCGACAACACCGGCTGAGATGAGGAGGGCACGGAGAAGGAGCGGGAGGACGGGACCGAGGAGGCTAGGGTCTGGGGTTAGCAGGCGATGGGCGGGGCGCGGTCAGACGCTGTCGAAACGGCCACTCGTCCGCTCAGGTGGCGGCTGTACTCACGAGAAAAGATGTATAGGGCGCCGCGGATGGGGTACGCCCACGCGCCGCTGGACACGGCGTCGCTCGCGACGGCCGCGACGCCGCGTACCTGGCGCTCGGCACTCTCGGCAACAGCGCCCGTCGCGCGCCCCGCGATCCCCTTCTTCCCAGAGCCAGAAACGGCTCCTGTCCCGGCGCCAGCGGACGCGTCGGTGTGGCGCTGCCGCACGCCCGTGGCCTGGGGCGCCTGCTGGAGGGGCTGCTGTTGGGCGTCGTGGGCGTGGGGCTCGTAAGCGGGGGGCACGACTGCTGCAGGGATGTCTGCGGATTTGAAGTCGGACATTGTTGGAGATGGAGATGGAGAGAGATGTGAAGAAGAGCAAGTGAATGAGGCCGAGTTATAAGATGACGCGGAGGACGGAGGAGAGTCGGTGGTGTCGGGGAGAAGAACGTCCTCGACGTCACTGTTGAGGTGGGAGGGAGATGAGATCAAAGTGACGTCACCGACGACCCGAGTGCGGATACAAAACCGTTTGGTTTCGCAAGTGCCATAGCTGTCATGGTCTGGCGTTCGATCCGCCGCACAAGTTTCGCGACATTTGGAGTGCACACTTTTGGAGTGCACGCCAAGTGTCCGAGAGTGTTCGTGGAGCACGCATGCGTGCTCGAGGACGGACTTATTCTGCAGTCCACCAGTCAAACACAACGGCTTTTGCTTCTGCAATCCCCACGGGGCACGACGGGGCGGCGGCAGCGGGGCGGGGTGGAAGATGAGCGGTGTGCTCTGGGCGACACCTGCCACCGAAGCCTCCGCAAGTCCGTCGGTGGACCGCGGAAGACGGCGGGGGGCGACGGCGAGGCGAGGAGAGCGCATGAGGACTCTTGAGTGAGTAGCCGAGGGGCCCAGAGTGAGCCCGAGGGGACCCCGCATATTAAGCTGTTTAGCATGTTTAGCCTGGGTGTGGCCTCATGCTGGATCGGCTATGTTGGGTATGATCCGGCCGCCCGGTGCGACTGATCCGGTCTCTCCATCCATCCAGTTGAGCCTCAGCATTCGGCTCTACCACTCGCTCCCGGCTCATCCACACATCTTTGCACGCTCTTCGCGCTCTCTCAAAAGGTTGTCACTTGCTCTCTCTCCTCTCTCCTCTCTCCGCTCTCCGCTCCTCCTCCTCCTCCCTCCTCCCCTCCTCCATCATCCACAATGCTGCGCCGTATCGCGCGTACACGTCTCCCATCCCCTGCCGTGGCGCGCGCCGCGCCCACGCCCACGGCTCGCGCGCTCTCTTCCGCGTCGTCTTCGTCCTCGCGCATCGTCCCAGCAGCCTCCATCGCCGCACGGCGCCAGATGGCGACTGCCGCCCCGTCCACCCTCTCCCCAAACGCCCAGGGATTCGAGCCCCGCACCGACGCCAAGAAGCTCAACAAGGTCCTCATTGCTAACCGGTGAGTTGAGCGAGGGAGGATGGGGGCCGTACGGGTCGTAGACGGTGACGGGGGTGTGGCAGCAACGCGGCAGCCAGGCGGACTCAGGAAACAAGCTGTGACTGCCTCGAGTTGCCCGCGCTCGAGCCCAGCTTGACATGCGCCGAGCGCGGTGCTCTCGGTGCTGAGCTTGACTCTCGCCCTTGAGTTCTGCCAGACACTCCCAGCTCCACCCCTGCAGACGTCTACGTGATTCCGTTCCAGCAACCAGCCCTCACTAACACCCAGCGGTGAGATCGCCTGCCGCGTGATCAAGACCGCGCGCAAGCTCGGCGTCAAGACCGTCGCCGTCTACTCGGACGCGGACAAGGACTGCCTGCACGTCGAGATGGCCGACGAGGCGTACCACATCGGCCCTGCGCCCGCTGCCGAGTCCTACCTTGTCGCCGAGAAGCTTCTGCAGGTCGCCGCTGCGTCGGGCGCCGACGGCATCCACCCCGGCTACGGTTTCCTGTCCGAGTCGCCCGCATTCGCCGCAGCCGTCGGCAAGGCCGGCATTGCGTTCATCGGCCCCCCTGCCGAGGCGATCCGCGCGATGGGCTCGAAGCGCGAGTCCAAGGAGATCATGGTCGCCGCCGGCGTGCCCTGTGTCCCCGGCTACCACGGCGCCAACCAGGACGAGGACGTGCTCGTCAAGGCTGCGAGTGACGTCGGCTTCCCCCTCCTCATCAAGCCCACCCACGGCGGCGGTGGCAAGGGTATGCGTGTCGTGCGCAAGCTCGACGACTTTGTCGAGGAGCTGCGCTCGGCCAAGCGTGAGGCTGCCAAGTCGTTCGGCAACGACGAGGTGTTGCTCGAGCGCTGGCTTGAGCGCCCCCGCCACATCGAGGTCCAGGTCTTCGCCGACTCGCAGGGCAACTGCGTGAGCCTGTGGGAGCGTGACTGCTCGGTGCAGCGCCGTCACCAGAGTGAGTAGCGCAGCGACGAGTCTGTGGACCGCCAAGCAGTCTTCCGCCCTAGACACACACTGACGCCCGCAGAGATCATCGAGGAGGCGCCTGCCCCCGGTCTTTCCGCCGCGATCAAGAAGGACCTCGCTGACAAGGCCGTCGCCGCCGCCAAGGCCGTCAACTACGTCGGTGCCGGCACGGTCGAGTTCATCATGGACGCCGACTCGGGCGAGTTCTTCTTCATGGAGATGAACACGCGTCTGCAGGTCGAGCACCCCGTGACCGAGGAGGTGACTGGTGTCGACCTTGTGCAGTGGCAGCTGTCGGTTGCGGCCGGCAACCCGCTCCCCGTGACGCAGGACGACATCCCGTGCATCGGGCACGCGTTCGAGGCGCGCATCTACGCCGAGCGCCCCGAGGCCAACTTCCTGCCGGACGCCGGGCGGCTGATCCACACCGCGGCGCCGCGCGACGCCCCGCACCGCCTCGACACGGGCTTCCGCGAGGGCGACGACGTCTCGTCCTACTATGACCCGATGATCGCCAAGCTCATCGTGCACGGCCGCGACCGCAACGAGGCGCTCGCGCTCCTCCGCTCCGCGCTGGACCAGTACCAAGTCGTGGGGCCGAGCACCAACGTCGAGTTCCTGCGCACGGTCGCGTCGCACCCGACCTTCGCGGCGGGCCCCGTCGAGACCAACTTCATCGAGCAGCACCACGCCGAGCTCTTCCCGCCCAAGAAGGTGCCGGCTGAGATTCTCGCGCAGGCCGCGCTCAGCATCGCGCACCACGAGCCGGGGGCCGGCGCGTGGGCCGCCCTCCCCGGCCGCCGCTTCAGCGACGTCAACGAGCACACGTACCACTTTGACGAGGGCGAGGTCGTGGTCCGCCAGAACCCGGACAGGAGCTACGACCTCTCCGTCGTGGTCGGCGACCACGCGGACGCGCACAAGGCCGAGGACCAGGGCGAGGCTGTGCGCCTGCACGCGCGCGCGACGCGGACGGGCCCCAACGACCTCGTCGTGCAGTTCGGCAACTCGCGCGCCGAGGCGACGATCATCCCCCACGGCCCCAAGCTGGTCGTGTTCACGCCCGAGGGGTCGCACACGCTGCGCCGCCGCGGCGCCGAGGTCGAGGCCGAGGGCGAGGGCGGCGCCGCCGCAGACGCACTCGTCTCCCCCATGCCCGCGACGGTCATCGACGTGCGCGTCAAGCCCGGAGACAAGGTCACCGAGGGGCAGGTGTGTGCCGTCCTCGAGTCGATGAAGATGGAGATCAACATCCGTGCCGAGCGCGACGGTGTGATCGCCGCTGTCAGCGCCGAGAAGGGCCAGGCCGTCGAGGAGGGCGCGGTCCTCGTCGCGCTGGAGCCGGCGGAGGCGGAGGCGAAGTAGGGCATATAGTTAGAAGTTTTGAATGTATTCAGTAGAGCGCGAGTGTGGAAACGGGGTTTCAGGCATCTGCATAGACCTTGTTCATACAGCATTGGTGCGAACCAGCTAACAGGGAGTTCAGATGGTGTTTCTGTAGATCAGCACGGCTTGTCTCTCCTCGACACAAACTCACACAGCTTGGACGGCGAGGCGGCACGCGGCGCGTCGATCTCCACGACGAGCTTGCCAAAGTTCTTGCCGTCGCGCATGTCGGCGAACAGCTCCTCGAGACCAGCCATGTTGTCGAGGCCCTTGATGCTCTTGCTGATCACGGGCGAGATCTTGTGCTTGTCCACGAACGCGAGCATGTCGCGGAACTCCTTGTGCGAGCCCATCGTGGATCCCTTGAGCTCGATGTTCGCCAGGACGGCCGGCATGATCCAGTCCATCTTCGGACCGACAGTCATGCCGTACTGCGACACGACGCCGCCGGTACGCAGCAGCCGCGTAGCCTTCTGCACAATGGGCCCGCCGGCGCCGTCGATGATGGCGTCGAGATACCTGCGCTCGGCGGGGAGCGCGGCCTTGAGCTCCTTCTCCCACCCGTCCTTCTTGTAGTTGATCCCGCCCTTTGCGCCGAGCTTGAGCGCGCGCGCGATCTTCTCGTCGCTGCCGGACGAGACGTACGCGTTCACGCCGAGCGCGACGGCAAACTGCAAGACTTGGAGGGCGACGCCGCCGCCGATGCCCGTGATGAGGATGTTCTTGCCCGCCTCCGCCGCGCCCGACTTGGTCACGAGCGCGCGCCACCCCGTGATCCCCGCCAGGGGGAGGGCCGCGCCGCCCACCGCGTCGAGGTGCGCCGGCGCACGCTCCACCTCGTTCTCCGAGAACACGGCGTAGTCGCGCGCACACCCGCTGTCCGAGTGCACCGTGCCGCCCGACACGTGGAAGTTGGAGCCGGGCGGCGGGCCTTGCGGGTCGTCCTCCCACCCGCGCATGGGGAGGGCTACGACGTTTGCGCCGGCAAGCCCGCGCTTGCACCCAGGGCCCTCTTCCACCACCGTGCCGTACCCGTCGCCCAGGAGCGCCGTGTCAAACGCCAGACCGGGGTACAGGTGCTGGCGGATGAACAGGTCGCGGTGGTTCAGCGCCGCGGCCTTGAACTGCACCAGCACCTGGCCGGGGCCGGGCTTGGGGATCGGGACCTCCTTGACCTTGAGGCTGGGGTTAGTGAGACACGATGGAGAGGGGGGTACAGGCGGAGCTTTCTCGTTGTGTGGGCACTTGTTGCGTGCACCCAACGAGTGGTGGGCGACGCTTGGTGCTCGCTTGCAGTCAAGCAATGCCGAGCCCCGAGCCCAGGCTCCGAGGGCCGAGCTTCGGGTTTCACGCTGCCCACACCAACACACCCTCCCACCCGCCCCCCACACTCACGGGTAGTACACCTGGCCAGGCTTGCCCTCAATCTTCTCGATAACAAGTTCGCGCGGCATCTTGATGTTGTACAGTAGATGGAGTGGAAGATGTCGAAGCGAGATGAAGACTGGCTCAGCATATCAGCCAAGACGCACGGAGGAGGCCGACATGATGTGACCGGTTCGGCTATTTCGTGGCCGACAAGTCTGAGTAATCTCCGTCTGTGACGTGCGGCGACGCTCCATGCGTGGTCGAGCAAGTTGTTGCTGATATGCACTTCCAATGCTTAGCACGCTCCAAGCCTGCAGCCCCGACTACGGCATGCCGGCGTCTCGGCATCTATGAGCGCGAGCACGCCTCACCACCGAGCACGTCAGCAACGTCATACCCGCACCACCTCTGCCACGTCCACGCTGTCCATGTATGCAGTGGATCTGTTTACTACTACACCATCTGCCACACCAGCTTGGAGCGCTGGTTCCAGCCGCCAACCCACCCCGACCCGTCCGGGTCGCACTCGGGCACAGGCTGGCCCGCCCACCGCTGCAACTGGCGGTCAAAGTACGCGACCTTGGCATTGAAGCGCTGGTCGGCGTCGATGTCGACCTCGATGTCGCCGCACGTCACCGTCTTGGCGTACGCCACGAGGTTCGCGAGCCACTGCTGCACGTTGGCGTCGGGCACGCCCGCCGCGCCAGCAATCACGAACAGCGCCTCGAGCGAGAACAGCGTGTAGTGCCGCCGGCGGGTGCGCTGGAGCTCGGGCGCGAAAAACTGCGCGGGGTCTTTGTGCTCGCCCGCCAGCGTTTGCTGGACGTACGCGGCCACGTTGCCGGGGTCGATGACGGAGAGGTGCGACGCGTACTACAGTCAGCGATCTGTGTGTGCCAGCCTGAGAGCCAAAGCCATAGTAACGCTCACGATCGCGTGGTACCACAAGGTGATGTTGTTGGCGCTTCCGCGCGCGCTCTTTCCCTGCTCGCCCTCGGCCATCCACTCGGCCTGGGCGGACAGCCACTGGCGCATGCCTTCCGCAATGTCGGGCGGCATCTGGAGCACAGTGAGCGCCTGGTCCACGAGGATGATGTAGCGCAGCGCGATGGCGAACGCCTTGTCGCCCCCCTGTCCGGGGATGCACTGCGAGTAGTTGACCTCGGGGACCATGCGGGTGGCCGGGTCGAGGAAGAAGGCATGGAGAAGCTGGTTGGCCTTGGCGGTATACGCCTCGGCCTGGGGCAGGCATGTAGCGCCGAACGCGAGAGCCTGGATCGCGCGTGCGGCCTCATGCAGCTGGTTCTGCGACTGGGGCAGCTTGGAGTCTGACGGGCGATGAGCGAGGCAAGGAAGACGGAGACAAGCGACTCACCTGGATTCTTGTGCCCGTCGCGGCGCACCCACTGCCCGCCCTCGTTCCACCAGTACGGCTTGACGGTGTAGAGCTCGTTCGGGCCCGCGCCGACCGGACACACAGAAGGGCTTTTGGTGACGCTGAACGACTCGGCGTTGAGCAGCTTGTCGCACACCTGCCGCAGCGTGGTGTGGCTCATGGGCGGGGGCGGGATGGGCGGCCGCGGCATGATGACCTGGTCGGGATACTTTGGGACTGCGAGACGCTTCTGCATGGTGGCGGAGGTGGTGTCTCCGTCTTCGTAGTCTGACATGGTTGATATAAGAAAGAAAGAGATGAGATGAGTGAAGCGTGTGAAGCTCGACGCGCGGTGGCAAGGTGAGTCGCGTCGTCAAGGGCAGATGCTCCTCCCGCTCATTCCGCCGATCACTCGCACTGCACCGTGACGTCAGGCACCCACATCCGGCCACGCCCAAGGTCAGATCGATCAAGAGATCAAGAACTGCATCATCATCTCTAGCTCTCTATACATGAGCAGGCGGGGGCGCCTAGTTTGCCGGCGGCGTCCATGTGAGAGCCCAGTACTGGATCGTGGTGTCTCGCACCGGCCCAGTGATCGTGTCCTTGACCACGAACCCGAGTTTCTCGTAGAACGTGACCTGGCGTGAGCGTGCTGTCGCGCCGTGTAGGTGGCCAGCGGTGCTGTCACAGCAGATCTGAGATCCGAGATGTCGGGGCTGGTGTCGGCTCACAGCCGCCTCCGTGGCCAAGATCTCATGAGGAAAAGCTCCCTTGCTTATCCCACCACCCCACAGCCACTCACATTCTCCTTGGTCTGCGTGAGCAGCGCCACGATCTTGCCCTCGCTTGCGGCCCGCTGCCGCACCTGTGCGAGGAGCGCTTTCGCCAGCCCGCGCCCTTGCGCCTTGGGCGACGTGGCGAGGAACCCGATCCAGTAGATGTCACTGTTATCGGGGAACGCACGCATCTGCAGCCCGTGCTCGGACTTGTGCATCGCCTCGTACCCCTCCCTAATAACCGGCGGGAGGGACGCGACGAACGCGCTAAACTCGGCCGTGTTTTGGTTCGGCCTGAGCGTCAGCGTGTGGGAAGTCACCACAGAGTGCCAGTGTGTGCACTCGTCTCCACAACGGCCCGTTGAACTCACGTCGGATCTGGCGTGCCGGGCGGCGCGACGATCATGATGGCCTGCACTGTGCCCTCCTCCGTAGTTGCTGTGTACGCTTCGAGGTCCATGACCCCATGCCGCACGATGTTCGTGTATCGTGTCGTGTGGAAGTCGGGGTGCTCGCCGCGCGGGCTCATCGCCTGCGCGATGTACCCGGGCTCAAAGGCGTCGTGGACGACCCTCGCGGCTTCCTGGAACGCCGGAGACGTAGTGGATGTCAGGCGCTCGATCTTGATCATCGCGAGAGAGGGCTGGGGAATCAGACGCGGCGTGTACGTTGAAGTATTCGAAAGATATGAGCCGAGTCGAAGTGCTGAGCCGAGTTGCTGGAATTGATGGTGGGCTTGGTAACAGAGCCGGGTCGAGTTCGGATATAGCCGCTATCGGATTCTGGTTACCGACATCGACATGTCCGCCCCCGGTTCTCATGTCCTGGTCGGCTGCTGCAGACGCACATAGATCGCTCACATGCGGCCTTGCGGCCGCACAACCGGTGGGAGATACAGAGCAATGAAGCAATGTACACTCGACATGCACTACAGAAGACCGGAAATGTGCCCTGCAAAGGCTGTGCTTCCGAGATCACAACCTGCCCTGCCTGCGACGCCTCGCAGAGCCAAATACGCATAAACATGGAGACAACGCCCAGATCACCGCTCCGTCCACTCAACTTGTGCGGCAAACGCTTCGGGCCCCACACTGGCGCGGTACTCGGCCATGGTGCAGAACTGCACCCGATCGTACAGTTCCATGCCCAGCTCGGGGCCGAGAGTCGCGCGCACATATCGCTCGAGAGGGTGGAAGCCGTTGGGCTCGTCGCGTTTCCATGTCCGGAAGTCGAGGGGGGGAAGCCTCATGCCGAAGCCCGGGGCGAGGACGCCGTCCACGTCAACAGTGACGTAGTCGTCGAATTCAGAGGACGGGATGGGGATGCAGTCAGCCGGCATCTGGGCGATGTTGACGAAGGTGGTGCGGACAGGCCGCCGTTCGTCGAGATCTGGATCTGGGGCGGCGGCTTCAAGAGCCGTGGTGATCATTGTTCGGAGAAGCGCGCGGTCGCGCCCGTCAATGATCGGCGATGCAGGCGAAAGAAAGATGACGACGAGCTCTTCGAGCTCGTTCGTGGTGAGGGCTCGCTGTAGCAGTAAGGGGAAGAACGGCTGGCTTGCGTCCACGTTGTATACTAGTCGCCTGACTGATGAGACGAGGCTTGCGGGCTCCGAGATAGGGAAGCCAAGTGAGGGGTGCGGCGGCCACGGCGTGCGCACAATCACGGTGTCTGCGGATTGAGATAGAGGAAGCGCATTCAGATGGTATTCTGGCGAAGTAGGGCGCAAGCGGAGAGTGCGCAAGGCGGGGAATCTGAGATCGCCAGAGACGAGAGCGGGGTAGGCTGTGAAGTCGGGGCGTGCGTCGATGTCGAGGGTGAGAGTGTGGGCAGCGACGAGCTGCAGGCGGTCGAGAAAGTGGTCAAGATGACCGAGCGGAACCTGTGAGGCGAGGCAAATGAACGCCGGGTGCCATCCTTTGCTGTGGACGGGGGAGATACTGTTGTCACGGAAGACGAGATGCTGAGCTAGAACGGCATCGACCCTATCCCGAAAGCTGCGCGATGCGGCGCGCAGTGCCAGCAGAGCGCAGAGGTCTGCGTAAGCAAAGATGGCGTCGAGGATGTCGGGATAGGCCGAGTGGTCGAGCATGCTGGAAGACATATGAGTTGGAGTGAGACGGTGGCCAGCTCGGACGAGTGGAGTTGCGAGACGAAGACTGCGGACCCAAGTGACTCCGCGGAATGTTTTCATGTATGCTCTGTTTGTTTTGGCCTGGCCCATTTGTTGCTGGTCGCCGCCAACTGCCATCTGCGCCGTTCCTCGGACGTTGCGAGGCATCACAACACACTTATGACCCGACACACAAAGACTAGTCTGTCACCTCGGATGGAAGCAGGAAACTGTGCCGGTGATAGCCATCTTCGTAGAGCAACCTGGGCGCATGACCTTGTGTCGGAACAATCTGAGCCATGAATCGAGTCAGCGCGGCAGCGGATGCCCATTGCGAACTCTATGTCTCAGTCTACATGAGCTCTTGACCTGCGTGCTGACTATAAAGCTCGCCCTTGTGACATCCGGCACACTGTTTCTCGCCTGTCGTGGCGAGAGACTACACCCGGTGGGGTGAGGTACCTGAGTCTGGCAGTCATTGATGTTGTTGTCAACAGGCAAGTCTAAGAGACTGAAAAATACATATGTTGGTCATTACTGAGGAATGACAGCACTATATATACGATGAGCCTTACGGATGTATTGTACCGTGTGCAAGTACTAACAATGAATCACTCGATGAACTGGTTCCGCATGTATGTGACACTTCGTGTAGACTGTGTGCCAGTCACATGGTCGATGTCGCTGGTACTGAAGGTGGCGCCATGACATCGCCACATTCAGTTACTTGCGTTGTGATAACCGCGGTTGTTGGATGTTGACTCACCTTGACGCGATCCCCTCCACCTAGTTTCATCCACATGTCTCTCAACCTATCCGTCTCTTCATCCTAATTATTCTCTCTCACTCCTTTCTCCCCATCCTCCTGCTTCTTAAACATCCACCTCTGGTCTCTAAAACCACACCGCTCCCATCTCTTACGATATGCCGCGCAAGCCGCCATGTCTCGCTGCCCCTTGGGATTCCCCAGCTCTCCGGTTTGCCCGTCTTCCCCTTGAAGAACGCATCACTATCGTGAAACGTATCCACAACGAAATGCTCGCCGCACAGCCCCAGCTTCCAGAGTCTCCTTTGCGCGACGAGTGGACCACAGCAGACTTTGACATTCCTCTGTGCGACACTTACACAAGCTTGTGGATGCAGTGCGTTTGGGCGCCCAAGAAAGCCAGTATCGCCATCCACGGCGCGTTCGACACTGGCAACTGGAACAACGTCTGGTCGCTCACCGTAACCCTTGCGGTCGCCGACCGCGTCATGCAAATGTACGTGTGCAGCATTCTTCTCGCACTGCTTTCTCTTACTGCCGGCGCTGATCGCTCAGGAGCTCGTACGAGAACGACCACATCCTTTTGAGGGGCTCTCCGCTTTTGCCCATCGATGTGTGGATGGCACACCGTGAGGCAGACATTGCGGTCGCCTACAACGCCGTGAGCATCCCTTTAGGTTTGAGGCCGCACTCTGACGCCAGTTGACCGAGATGCTGAGGCCTTACGTCCACGGCACGTCGCTTCCTTCGCTGCACGAGGCGCGTCGCTTAGCGCTTTTTTGCTTGCGCTGCACCATGACCCACTTTGACGCCGGGGTGGACATGCCTGACGTGCCAGATCTGCCTGAGCTGGAGTTTATGAACGGACTCGAGTTCGGCCCGTACGCTCCCGTCATTGAGGACTTGCACACCTATGGCGGGAACAATGCGCGGCTTGTCCGGGGGAGTGTCGGTACGGATGCGAGTGCGCGCACTCGGGTCGATGAGGAGCTCGACCGCTGGGCGAATGAGAATCCTGACTATCCCAACAAGGTACGAAAGTACCTCGACGAGTACGGTGGTCGCGCCCCACTCTGCCACATGCCACCGCGTCCGCTGCCGGTGATCCCGAGGCCAACTGTCTAGGAACCGCACACGACCCGATCCACTGTTGCGCGACTCTCTTTCTCCGTCTCCTGTGCTTTGTAGTGCCCCCACATGGGACATTCTGTCGAATGTCCCATCTCTCACTCGAGCATGTGCTCAGTCGTATGTGTATCGTCATTCCCTTTGGGTATTTATGAACGCTTGTGTTGTTGAGCAGAGGACTGAATGGGGCGGATCAGTGAACTAAGATGGTGAGTTGGGCGTGTGAGGCGCCAAACTGGCAGGATGTCAGACCCTGCGTTGTACGGAAAGGCGGAGGCTGGGGAGTGGTGAGCACAAAGGTGTCTGCACACCAGATGAAGCTCCACCACCCTGATGACTCAAAGTCGATATCAGTGATAGATGTGTGCAATAAAGCTATGATACTACGATGGGGTGAGAATACCATGAGTATCCAGAGTTGAGGGAAAAGTGGTTCTAGACGTCACCGTATATGTGATGATACAAAGTGAATGGTACCAACATAGGTACCGATCGGTACCAATGCCATTATGAGTTGTGGAGCATCCTGCGATCATGATGCGTGGTTATCCTGTGATGGATACTACGTGGTTGACATGTGTAGTCAGTGCTCAGTGATCATTGTCCTTCGGATCGTCACACTGCCTGACATTTGGCCAACCGCTCAGGCCTCTGTCCATAGGTTTCCTATATAGACTTGGAGGCCAACCAGTCACCTGTGTTGATTCTGTTATCCTTGTTATCTCACTGTTTCTTCGAGGGTTGCCCCAATCTTGGGCCTCTCCTAGGCATGACAGAGATGCAGAATAGGTGTCCCCCAGCAGGGTGGCGAAGACTGAGGGGAAGGTTTCTGTCGAGGGCTCCGAGTACGAGTTGTTCTGTACACACGATCATAGACCAGAAGTGATTCAAGACCTCGGACGAGGTCGGGTTCTTCACTGACGGACTCGTTTTTGATTCGATTCGACACCTGTGGAGTTTCGGGACCGAACTGTGTGCGCCATCGATGTCTCTCGCCACTACGCCATCATTGATGTCTGAGCTGCAGACATCCGATGACAGACATGATGTTGGATGGGACTTGGAAACAATTATATGTCGAAAATCGAGGTCGGTGCCCCTGGTCATTCATGCCTTTGAGCAGCCTTTTTCGTTGAGTGGACCAGTGAGTTGGGTCCCACAATGCTGACCATACGTCTGAGCACCGCTATCACTCTCACGGCCCACATCAGCACTAACAGCGCATGTCCATCAGACAAGCCGTCAGGAATACACCCTCTAACGTCCGGCGCGGACGGGCCAACCTTCGGCCTAGCATCTGCATGATGGCGCCCCTGTATCGGGTGACCTGCTTCTCCGTGCCCATCGGCCCTCTATGTGTTCATTCGCAGCGACAGAAACACCCATTCATGACATCTCGGACCCCCGCACGACCCCCGCACTCCCCGTCTGCATCTTGCCACTTACCCACATAGCCGCCATGAGCAATTAAGGAGATGAAACTTTGCGATGCACTCTCCACCTTCGCGACACTTGCGCTGACTTGATACTTTCTCCAGGACACCCTGGGTTGCTGACTCCCCTGTTACCTCAAACATGCCAGGTGCTCCGTTTGCATGGGACGACTACGTCAATTACCAGCTCGGCCCTGCGCTGCTGTACGCCGACCAGCCCCTGGGGCTCGACGCCCCCCCGCCGTCGCCGCAAGGAAGTGTGACGGGAATGTTTCCGCACCGTGCGGAGCTCGGCGTTCTTCGTCTCCATAAGAGCGCCCCACAGCGAGTCGTGAGTTAGCAAACCTGTTGAGTTGAGCTTATCCAGATGCCCGAGGCCCCACATAACCCTTCTGAGGCCGCAGCCGGCCCCTCCCGTCGCAGTCCACATAGCGAATCACGCGGCATGGACTACCCAACCGCGGAAGCCCCCTCAGAAACCTCAACACTCACGCCTCCCGTCAAGCATCCGCCTCTGCTGAGGGGCGACGATGTGTCGGCTGCATCTCTAGGGGGAGCACTCGACCCAACGTCGTGCAGCCGCCTAGCCCGCAGGAGCACGCTCACGCTCACGCTCTCGCACGGCGCGTCTCATCGCGTGCGCGTGTGGCGCTCATCGCCGATCCCGCCGCTAGTCGTGCGTCTCGCTTCCGCTCCTCGCACATCAAATCTCACCCCCACGCCCGCGCCCGCCCCACACGAGTCGCCCCGGCTCTGGGAGGAGCACAACGATCCTTACGCCCACGTCCGCGAACGGATATCCATCTGCCAGGATCGGATCACGGAGCACGACTGGGTTCTAGCATACGGCGGCGCCGCGCTCGAACAGAGCCGCCATTCTGGTCGGTCCTTTGCGGCCCGTGGGGGTGAGGGCTCGGCCACCTTCCGTAGTAGTTGGCTTGCACCAGGTCCTGGGGCTTGCACTCGACGCTTCTCGTTCGGCGGCGAGCGGAATACCCTCGGATGGCAGCGCCAGAGCGCTCGTGCAAATAAGCGCATCGAGCATTTCCAGCATCTGCAGGAGCATTATCTTGGCCTTATGGGCGCTGATAATGGGCGCAGGGGCACGGCATGTGCGGGAGTATGATTGGGGATGGGAGAGGGGAGGAATGCGTTCGGCTTGAGAAGCTGAGAAGGGGAGTGGGGAGTGACTTTTGGCAGAGGGACTCGTCCACAATATCTGACAGCGTGCCCTCCCACAGCGCGCCTCTGATGGAATATTTCACTCTCTTAGAAGTCAGATTACGATTTCAGCTACCTGCGCGCCGTGGCTAGCTTGCAGCATGATGGAGTCTTTTGTGCGATGGAATGGCAATCCAGTGGAATAGAAGTGGGGCAGTCATCATCATGCAGACGACCGTGACAAAGTGGGGCAGCCCGCAATCTCGATTTGGTCCAACCATCCAATCTTGTCTTTCGCATGGGCGACGCAATCTTGCAACAAACATTCTCCTAACAAGCCGAGCAATCAAAATCAGTACAAAAAGGAACACTTTCCTCGAGCTAGCCAATGCCAGTATCGGATTCAAACGCAATATGTGCGCTGCCGCCTGGCTTACCCCCACTGGAACGTCAGCGTCGCTGTCGCGAGCACGACCAGACTCGCAGCTCCAACCTTTGCATTGAACATGGCACCGCTTGCGCTTCCCTGGAGGTTGGGCCGATCACAAGCGAGCCCGACTGCTTGGCCGCCAGTCTCGGCCATAAGTTGGCCGACGCACGTGCTCCAATCGTCGATTCTCGTTCCCTCAAGCAGACACTGCACGCGGCCGCACCATGTGCGCGCCTCGCCGCCCAGGTGCTGGCAGCACGGGAAGGTGTATGAGGTGTTGTACGTCGTGCAGATCACTCCATCGTACGAGCCCTCCCACTTTGGTGTTACGCGATCGACCGTGTAGGGAGGTGGGTAGGAGTTGCAGCGGGGATCGTTGGCCTGAACCATGGGGGCGAGGCTCGGCGTCGGGACCCATGTTGCGACGGGGATTGCACTGGCAGAGGACATGATGCGTGCTTGTTAAATCAGACGGGGCGAGGAGAGTGTATTGAGTGGACTCGGTCTGCTGACGGGCTTGTTGGTTTGAGAACAAAATGAAGAGAGTGGTGGTCGGACGTCCGGAGCTGGGAGGAGAATGATGGGGTGTGATATGTTTCTCGAAGAGATCAGTAAAGGTCAGTCTTCCCCTGCTCTGAATCTCTGATAGATCTTTCCAGCAGCGTTGCAGACCCTACACAGCGAAGTTGATCCTTTAGAAGGTATTCAGTATCACGGCCGATCTGCGGCCGCGGTGGGGGACGTTGAAGGCCACAACTGCCATGCAGGGATCGATCTCTTGGCGCGATCGCATTCACATGCACGGTCATTCGTGAGTCTTTTCACGCGTGCTCGCGTACGACGTAGGAATGAGGACGCGTCTGTATCGCTTCCTGAGACATTTTCGTGACGTAGGAACTCAAGGCAATAGGGACGGTCATCAGCAAGACTCCGGTATCTGCCGAAACTCAATTGAGTCGTGTACCCGCTGTCATCACCGTTTCGCCGATGCGTCGATGCCAAGGCCAGTGCCCTTGGTGATTGTTATGTACGCGGTCTACGCAGATGCAAACATTGCCCACTGGCCCACTGCCTAGCTGCCTACTTATCCGTCCGCGTGCACGCGTGGTTTGTCAGACGCGCTGCACGTGATGCGATGACGGCAGCAAATAGGGTGCACGTGGCTGGGACCAAGCTCGATCGCGCTGAGCGCGTCTACTTTCTCGAAAGATTGTCAACAAAGCCACTCAGACAAGCCACCGCGCTACTCCCGACATCTCCACACCTCTAGCCTTCCACGGCTCTGCCCTCGGGGTCGCTTACAGGCCGGTACATCCATCGCCGAGCTCTTTACACCCAGTCTTGATTCCCCGATACCCGACGTGTTCGTGAACTCGCGGTCACGCTGGCCGCAGATGCGGGCACTGCGGGCACACACGACCATCGACAGGTCTTAAAGAAGGCGCGCCAGCCAGGGCGATCTCAGAGGTTGATGTCGGCCGTCATTCCCAAGCAGGCGCCCGCCCCGGACGACACGGCGGGCATTGTAGGCGGCGAGGAAGGCTGGGAGAGCAGTCTAGAGCGCGATGTTGCGCTTGCGATCAACGCCAAGATGCAGCAGCGTCTCGAATCTCTCGACACCGAGAACAGCAGGCTTGCTGCCCGCGTCGCCGAACTAGAACTGATGACCGCCGCGTTGCCCGAGGTAGGGTATCCCCCGCTGGACTTCAAATTGCAGCCATTTAAGCCACTTGGCTATTCGCAGGCGCCAACATCGTGTGCCCGCGAGGACATCTCTGCCTCTTGTACTCCTGTTGAAGGCGTCGCTGATCGATTCGACGCTGCCCCATGCGCTGCCCATGCATGCCTCGCGAACCATATCCGGGACGTGCAACGCGACGTATCTCAGATCAACCTTGGTATCCTGGCTGCCGCGGCAATCAGTCTCTCGACTTCGCAGACTCCCCAGCTGCCAGCGGCCTTGCCGACCAAGGCATCTCCCAACGTGGCCGCAGCATCTAGCCTCTTGGCTGCCAAGACTTCTCAGCTGCCAGCGGCCTTGCAGACCAGTGGCTCTCTCAACGTGAACAGCTCGCGTACCGTCAACAGTTCAGCACATCTCAATGCCTCGTCTAAAGCCACCAACATGCCTGCTTTCAAAAACTCGCGCATGGGCAACTGTTCGCCTCACACAAAGGTCTCGTCCAATGGCGCCGGCATGCCCGCCATGAAAAACTCCGGCATTATCGCATATTGCCCGCGCGTTGTCAACAGCTCGTCCACTGTGAAAAGCTCGTCCGCCGTCAACAGCTCGTCCATTGGAAAAAACTCGTCTGCCGTCAACAACTCGTCTGCCGTCAACAACTCGTCTGCCGTCAACAGCTCGTCTGCCGTCAACAGCTCGTCCGTTGTCAACAGACCGCTCAACGTGAAAAGTTCGTCTACTTTCAGCAGCTCGTCTAATCTCCACACTGCGTCCAGCATGAAGATCTCGAACATGGTCACCAGCTCGCGTATCGCAGTGCGCTCGTCTGCTACCGACAGTTCAAGCATCGTCAACGGCTCGCTTAATGCCAACAGCAACAGCTCGTTTGATGCCAGCATCCCTCACACTTCCAGAAGCCCACGCATGGTCAGCGACCTCCACAACGTCAAACGCAACAGCTCGTCCAATGTCAGCATCTCGCATCCTCCAAAGAGGGCGCGCACTGATAGCGGTACGACCCATGTCGGCGGCTGGCCTACAGTCAATGGCTCGTGCATTGGTAACGGCGCGTTCACTACCAACAGCACATCCATTGCCAACGGCAAGTCCACGGCCAACGGAGCGTCTGCTGCCAGTCACACAACCCCTGTCGACGGCTCGCCTGCTTTCAAGGGCCCTCATTATGTTCACAGGCTACCTCTCATCGCCGGCTCGCGCACGGTCGAGAGCTCGTCCCTGGTCGAAACCCGGCCTCATGTCAAGCGCTCACGAGATTCACAAGCTGCGACCTCGCCAGTTGTCGGAGGACACTCCACTCAGGCAACGCGCGACTTATTGGCTTCTTTGGCGTCACAGCTGGCCGCGCAGTCTCATCAATCCGCCTCGCCCGCAAGTGTGCGCAAGCTCGACACATGGCGCCCCAACTGGATCGGGCAGCGATCGCCCCCTGTTGTATGTGCGCCGGAATCTTCAATCTCTGCTGCTTCGTTCTCGCCTCCGCGCAAGCGACTTTCCAGCGAACGCCGTTACTCGCCCAGTGTGCCTGTTGCACCAGAAGATCCATTCAGTCGCGGGTCTCGACCTGAATCTAACAAGCACACGGATATTGGCTCGTTAATTGCCCCACGCTCCGCGCTCCCGGCTACCCCGGACTTGTCACTCCCATCTCGCCCACCAGCCCCTACCATGCCAGATCGAGGGCCGGGCCCGAGACACCGGTCGCGTCCAAAGGGACCGCCAGCATTCGGCGCCGATCCGAGCAAACGCGAGCGGATATATGCGTTGCCGCCAAATGTGGCAGCAAGGGACGCCCGTGATGTTCGCGAGCGCGTGCATGGGAAGGCGCTCCTTGCTCAGGATAGGCGCGACTCTAATTCGCAGGAACGAAATGCCAAGGGGTGTGCTGAGTATCGTAGGCAAAGAGACCACCGTGTCGACGGCGAACGCACCAAAATGCCCAGGCATGGTACATATGGCGGTGGGTGGCACCTGAACCCTGGCAATGGAGGACAGCGTTAGAGTGCAAGCGTGGGGGAGGTCTGTTGTACATGAGTAGTGGTAAAATATGTGATGTAGGAGTAGGTGCAGACTTTGCAAGGCAGGCACTCACATTACTATGTGGCGATAACGTTAAGTTCTGCATGTCCCAGATTATACATTGTTACGGCTACAAGTGATGAGACTCGTACTGGGACGGCACGCCCGCGTGCGCTCGGTGCAATTCCACAGTGTGGGTGGTACATGGCTCGACTTTGCCCACAAGAATATTACTCGCGCTCGACGACATTCACCTTGTCAAACTCCGGCTTGTCCTTGGTTTCGTCCTGAGCCTTTTCGGCGTCCTTGTCGGCAAACATGCCCATGCCGGACACATCGACGCCATTCTCGATGAGATACTCGCGGAAGAGGCGATCCTCGTCGATCATGTTGTCTGGCTTGATGTTGGGCAGGAAGAAGAAGGTAACGGTTGCGGAGAGGAGCGCGACGCCCGAGCCAACGTAGAAGATGCCGGTCTGCTCGAGCAGCTTCGACCGCTTGGCGAACTGCGCCACGATGTGCGGGAAGATATAGGTTCCTACGAAGGCGCCGACCTTGCCGCTCGCAGCAGCGATCGAGTACAGCTGGGCGCGCGCGGCCGTGGGGCCGGCAGCCTTGGCGGCAAAGAGGCCGAGGTTGTTTCCCGGGCCAATCTCTCCCCACGAGAGGACTGCACGTCAGCACATGAACTCAGTCGAGGCTGTGGACTTACAAATGCCGTATACGATGGCGAAGCCGACAACGCGCTTCTTGAAATACTCGTAGCCACCGGAGAGGCCAAAGCCGAAGGCAGCCTGCATGACGCTGCCGAACACCATGCAGTACTTTGGCCCGAGCCAGTCGGACATCCATGCGCCGACAAACGCGCCGGGCACGTAGAAGAAGTTGACGAGGCAGCCCCACCCGAGCGTCTGGTACAGCGTGGGGTTGGGCCCAGTGGCCGCCGACGTAATGTCGCCCGCGTACATGCCGAAAGGGTAGGTGATCCAGTCGTAGAGGAACCAGCAAAAGGACACGGCGAGGAGCTTGGGCCAGTAGCGCTTGAGGATGAGGCGGTAGGGGATCTTGACGTGCTTCATCGCGTTCTTCTGGTACGCCTCGGGCTCGTCCATAAACAGGCGGAAGAAGGTGAGGAGGAGCGGCGGCACAGCGCCGAGCAGCAGCGAGCCACGCCAGACGGCGCGCAGGTGGTCCATGCCAAAGATCCAGAGGAGCACGAGCGGGACGAACCACGCCACGGGGAAACCGACATCGATGATAAAGTGAGTGGCCCAGACGAACAAGCGCTCTGGCTGTCAGTGGATCATGATAGGCGGGACGCAGGCGGGGAGGAACTCACGTTGGCGCTTCTTGCTCACACCCTCGTTCTCCGTTGCCTCAGCCGCTGCGGTTGATCCACAGGGGTACTCGCCGCCGATGCCGATACCGACGAAGAAGCGGAAGGCGATAAGACAGTTCATGAGGACCTGAGGGTTGGGGCCGGCCGCACATGCCATGAGGATCATGAAAACGAAGATGATTGCCTGACGGTCAGTGGTTGCTCCCTCGTCTGGTATTCACCGTCGTGATGAACATTCCAGGCTTGCGGCCGAGCTTGTCCGAGATAAGTCCAAACATGAGCATGCCGACAACCACTGATAGTCAGCACGCGCCACGGGATCTAGGGTCGCATGAGATCAGCCGCGCGACCTCTTCCCTCGAGCTGAGGCGTCAGGCCGGGTGACAAGCCATGGCGGACGCCACGGCCGATGCCGGACGCCACAGCGCTGCGGAGGTGCAGCACTGCACTCACTTCCAGCGAAACCGACAGCGCCGAAGATGGTGCCGTTCTCCGACTTGTCGGCCTCAAGCCAGTCGGGGTACAAGCGGGTGAGGATAGTCTTGACGGGCGAGACGACGGCGTTGGCGTAGCCGTCTGAGAACATGGCAGAGCCCTGGGGTTAGTCCGACTTCCGACTGTGGACTGCTCATGTCGACTTACAGCGGCGAAGATGCTGCTGTCAGCAATGTGTCACACGATGACCCACGTAGCGGTGTTGCCAAGTTTGCGGCGGCGCTGGAGGCGCTTGAGCTCCTCCTCTGTCAGCTCGCGCTGCGGCTCGGCGCTGGCTGGCTTCTTGCGGAACAGGCGCATCATGATTGAAGGAGGGAAGGGGGGTTGCAAACGAGGTTTGTCCCCTTAGATATGCTATATCACCGGATCGTCAAGACCTGCGAGGGCGAGGCGGGGAGAGCTGGGGCGTGGGGTATCAGGCTAGCCAGCGCACAATATGCAGGCGTTGGAGCACGAGGCTGCCTGTGATGTCTGGTGCCGGGGTTGGGCGTGTATATGTGGTGCACATGGTTTCCGCGCCTTGGCACGCCGGTTTGAGCGCTGCCGAGAGGCCAAGCGGAGGGAGAGCCGCGTGCGGGCTGGAGGGGATGGACGGTGTGGACGGAGGTTTTGAGTGGTTTGTCTCGCCGAGTGATGAGATCAGCCAATGACAGGCACGCAGAGGTCATTCGCGATCACACACTCTGCCGACACCCTCCCCCTGTTTGTGCCTTGGAGTGTCTGCTGTGCTGGATGAAACCAGCCTGGCCGCGCGGCCGCTTGGGTGTATCGCTCAGTCTTTGCGCATTGCTGACTGGGAGGTGCAAATGGTGCCCTACATACCTCTCTCAGCGTGTGAGCTGAGACTTGGTAGGTCACGGCCAGGGGGGCAGCAGCTGGGTAGGCCGCGGCTGAGGTTTGGGATGAGGTTTGGGTTGTGATTAAGGCACATGTCGGACGCTGCTTTTCCTAGAGTGCCAAGGACACCAGTCAGCCATACCTACCAGCGGACCATCATTTAGTACCGTGAAGACTGAATTCTGGCCTGCGAAATGTTGTTTACTACTGTGCGGAAGCTGTAAGGGCAAGCGGAAGAGCCACAGAATTGAAACCTACGTGTCGTGATCGACAAGCTGTGCCAGAGATTATTGCCGCTGCAATCTCTGACGCAAGTGATGAGGGATCAAAGTCTCTACTCTGAACGTCGCTCTCTCCTCTCCTTTCCTCCTATACCTGGTTTGTGCTTTTCCCTGCATTCTGCCTGGCGTGAGGAGGCCGAGCCGCAACCGCGGCTGAGTTTGCAAATGTGACGGGAAGACAAGAATAACGACCATGTCTCTGTGTGCCTGGGCTGTCGTCTGCCCTTGTTTAAGATCGCTTCACCCGCCAATAACACGGATCGAGTATGATCCGCAACCCGGTTCATACGTCCCTTCTGGTCTCTCTGCTGCCTGGCTTCCCATGCTGTGCGTTAACCCATGGTCAAGGTAGCTGCAGGTCACGTGCAAGCTGTTCGCAGCTTGAGCTTGAGCGGTTTCAATATCTTGGTCGCCGTCGCACGAGCTGATCACCGTGTCAGGGCCGAGATTAGATGGGCCGAACTTATCTCCGATATCGCGTCAGTCAACCCAGTTCCAGGAATGCCACCGACTCGGCTGGGTCAGCCATTGTGGACATACAAAGTCCTCCCGCTGACCCGTATTCGTCGTGACTTGTGAGCCGCGGTATGGATAGCTGGCGACTGTGGGATTGGGTTTTGCCTAAAGTTGCTCGTCGAACGGCGCGACACTGCACTCAGGACACGGCGAGTGAGGGCGCTGGGGTCCGGGGTACCCAGTTGACTTGTGCACAGGAGTCAGTGTGTATAGCGCAGCTCCGGCTGGACGGGACGGGAGCCACCGGTTCACCACCACTCTGTTTAGTTAAGCGGCATGGCGCACGGAATGCAGGCAGCTTTGCGGGCGTCGCGTCTGAGTGTGAGCCGACTGAACGGTCTTCCCCACCGATTGATTGGGTGTGATTGACGGATTTGAGAGGGCAAGGCCAGGCAAGCTCCAGACAGTATTAGAGCCAACAGATGAGCTGTCTTGGCCAGATGGTACACGATGATCTGACAGTGAAATGGGAGCTGGCTCGATTCACCAAACATCACCATGCGCGCGTGGTCCGTGCGGCGGCGGGCGAACAAACAACGGTGACCTCCACTCGTCAGTTCATCAGAAGCGCCCCACTCCAGCAATCCCTCGCCACTGTCCGTCATACACCTTTCTTATTCATTCATCGCTGTTCCACCTGCTCACCGCGCTCAACTTTTCTGCTATCATGCCCATGCCGACCTCTCCGCCTCCCACCCCTGCCAACGGACATCCCTACTCCCCAAGTGCAGGCGACAGCTTGCGACCGAGCGCCCTCAACGGAATCAGACGTTACCTGTTATCTCGAGACCTTAAGCTTCTCTCTCCCACCAGGGCTGTGTGAGCTGCCGTCTTACCCACGGGCGGCGCTGACTAATCTTAGCCCCACAAAGCCGTGTGCTAGATGTCTCTCAGTCAACATCAGATGTGAGGACGTCGCGCTAAAGATTGGCCACATAGCCAACGGATTGCCGCAGGCTGATTCGACATATCATCTTCACATCATGGGCTGCGGACCCTGTCGAGCCGCGGGACGCACATGTTCCTTCGCGGGCACGGCTACACTGGCCACCAAGCCGCGCTCGACGTCGCCACCTCCTTCGTGAGTCCGTTGTTCAGCCTGGCTGACGGAAGAACATCGCTGGAGAAGCGCAAGCGTGACTCTCAAAGCCCCAGCGGCAGTCCCTCCTCCAAAACGTCCCGCTTGCGAAGCCCGTTTAACCCAACCCAGCCCATCAGTCATTCAGGCCCCTCGGCTTCAACCTCGAGTGCGCCGAACAACGCGCAAACCCTGCAGGCCAAGGTCACCGGCCTATTCACACAGCTCGCAGATGCGAAGAGCAAGCGCCGAGCCACGGCTGCTGTCGTCGAGGATCGTCGCCAAGCCGTGCAAGTCGCTTTTGCGGAGCTTCGTGACGCTCAGCGTGAGCTTGAGCAGAAGAACTCGACGGTCGCCGATATCGAGGCTAGATTCGCACAGGCACAGGCTGCCCTCGTGGCTTTTGATCAGCAGGCTGCGGCGATGGCGCGCCAGCGTGGCGACGGGTATCGGTCAGCTCTTGCTGCAGCCCTCGAAGAGTCAACAAATCTGGACAACAGTTTGTGTGACATCTCAGGCGTCTTCGCGGAGCCAGATAGCGACTAGGAGCAGGGCTTACACGTGCTGGGACGGCTGGTTGGCCGTGTGCGCGGAATAGCGGTGAGGCGGCGAGCGAGTTTGGACGATGGAATCAGAGACCATCCAGATATCAACGGACTCGAGCATCATATCGAGGTCCCTTAACATGCATGTGAATTACTTTAACAAGTTTGCTTGGAATCCGTCCCTGCCCAGACTGCCAAGCTATTCTAGTACTGCCTTGACGTGGATACGAAAGCGGCTGGTTCCCAGGCAACTTTGAAGATTTCCCGGGTCTGACTTTCGCGACGTCACCTGCTTCGCGTCACCCACGTCAGGTCTGCAGAGTCACCGCCTCGCACCGCCACTGCACAGACCACTCTATGCACATAAACATGCTCTCGACACCAGTCACGCCCCTCATTCTCCTATTCATACTCATGGTCGGGAAATCCAAACATGTCGAGTCAACGCTCGTTGGGGACGACACAGTGACGACGACTACGACGCGCTCGACCAACCTCCGCGGCGTCACAACGGAGAAGGAGAAGGTGACTGTAAACGGCAAGCTGGAGAGCTCGACAACTGTCGTGACGCAGAAGAACGGAAGTGCGGTGGAGACGACCAAGCAGGGAGACGGCAGGACCACCACTGTAACGTGAGAATAATGCATGCCTGCGCTAACGTCCAGTTACCCTCCCACGGCGGTCATTAGAGAGTACGGTTACCCTTTGCATTCGCCGTGGCTCTTCGCCGCTGTCTCTTAAGGCCCCGCTGATCTCAGATATCAGGCGTCTGCGCCCATGGCCGTCCCCGCCGCTAGTTACGCGGTGCATACAGATGAAGGGCCTGTGAGTCGACCTGTCTGTGTTTGCGACTGTTGCTGCTTCGGCTTCTCAATTGGCAACCCCACGTCTATCAATGTCCTCGGATGGGGGTTTAGTATCGGGCGGCCTTGTGGTGTCATTCTATGCTGTGTCCCCATAATGTGTTGATCTGCTGATCGACGTCGCCGCTCGTGGACTGCGCGCGTTATGCATGTATGTACGGTTGTTTAGTATTTCAGGAGCAACCATGAATGTCCATTCCTCGCGTTCAGGCATGCAAAGCGCAACTGAACAGATCCGTGAAAGTGTTTCAGTGTTCAGTAGGGAGCGACACACGCTCAATGTCCGACAGTTCGCTGCCATTGTACAGTCGTGCCGTTGCACGAGACAGAGACAAGGAGGAGAATGAGTACGGTTGCACTTCATCAATCGCAATATGTGTACACATACGAGCGCATTTCCACACGCTCCGCTTGGCTTCTGAACCTCCCACACTGTCTCCAACTCACAGAACGACCCCAGCTGACCTCCCTGGCGCCCTCCATCTCATTTCGAAGTTATTAGGGGTGCAACTAGTACACGTAGCGGAACTCGGGATTCTCCCTGCTGGTCAGCGAAAGATTACTGGATGGCTTCTTACCGGTCCGTGAGGTCGACCCAGACATCCTTCTCGATCTTGTTCGGCCGGCCGTACAGGCGGTCCTTCTTCGCGTTCTGGGCACGGTAGTAGCAGTAGAGGAGAATAAGGAGGCCAACGTTGATCGCAGTGAGAATGACCATGGTGAGAAGCGCTGGGGCGTATCGGGGGGCGTGCTTCGCACGGAAAGTCTGAGGCCCGATAAGCTGGCCGATGCAAAGGAACATGACGTAGCCGCCCGAGCAGACGGACTTCTTGGTGCGCCCAGCGACGTTGGTCGTGACCATTGACGTCGCAATGTACGTGGCAATACTGTTCCAGATACACCTGTGGTTAGAACAGCTGTCACCGCCTACTTACAAGTAGAATCCGGCCAGGCGCGCCTCCTTCTTCGCGAGCGGCAGTGCCCATAAGAGAACGCCACCAATAATGGACAGAGCAACACCAGTGCCGCTCACCAGGGTGCGACACTTGGCCTTGTCACCCGCCCACATCCAGAACATGGTTGCCGCACCAAGCGAGGCATTGGCCATGGTGAGCAGGAGAGTTTCAGCCGAGTTGTAGCCGATGCCCTTGACAATGAGAGCAAAGAAGCTGTCCCGTCAGCAGACCTACAGGATTGCAACGTACTTGACGAGACCACCGGTGGGAACATTTGAGCAAAGCGTGATGAGGGCGAGAATGTAGACCTGGAGGAATTAGTACGCGTCGTCCACCCTGGCTTACCTGAGGATCGGTGGCGACCTCGCGGACCTGGTACCACTTCCACTCCTTCTCGCCAATATGTTGCTTGTTCTCAAGAGTACGCCGGTGCGCGACCTCCTTCTGCTCGGGGGTAAGGAACCAGGCCTTTTCGATCGAGTCGGGAATTAGGAAAAGGAACAGAAGTCCGACGGTGATGGTCATGGCGCCGAGCCAGATGTAGACAATCCTCCAGCCCGCGAGTGCCAGCGTCCCCTTTTCCTGGCGGATGGCGAGCGCATACGCGACACCGCCGCCAAGAATGCACCCCCACGAGGTCATTGATCCCCACACGCCAGTCCGGGTGCCTTGCTCGTGAGGCTTGTACCATTCTGCAACGACCAGGAGGATGGCTGGCACCATGCCGGACTCGAAAATACCCAGAATGCTGTCGTCAGTTGCGTACGTAGACTCGCGCGTACAAGCGAAGACCGAGGAGGCCGGCATAGTTGTTCACAGCAGCTGTGCAGCCGACGGAGATGCCCCATACAATGATGTTGAACGAGGTGAACTTGGCCAGCGGCAGGCGCTGCAGACCATACACCATTGGAAACGTGCCCGCGAGGTAGCCAAAGTCTTGGCGTCAGCACATCGGCTCGTGCCGAAGGGTCCCGGAACTCTCACAATAGATTGAGGCTACCCAGCTGAACTGATCGCCCGTAATCTTCGTGTCCTTGAACAGGCCCATGACCGAGGCGTACGTAAGTGCCGTCTTGTCCAACTCAAGGTCAGCTGTTGCAACCACCACGGGGTCACGCGACTGTCTACAACTCCCACACCCCCAGCCCACCTACTCACGAAGTTCATGGCGTAGACGAGGCAAATGACTGGCATGATAATGCAGTCGGTCTTGCGGCGGACACGCCTTTCTTGAACGGGATCCAGCGGCATGGCTGCGGGGGCATTGGCATGCTCTGGATCCTGGCTTCCGACGTTCTCGAGGTGGTGGACGGCATCGCCACCCTTCTCGTCGATGGACTTGTCGTCGTGTGGAGTGTGAGCCATGATGTACTGGGCGTTGAGGAGCTTGCACTTCAACGTCGTCGAGTTTTGTGTCCTCGTGAAACGGCATCTGGTTTGTCAACTCCGAGATCGACACGTCGCGGTCCACTTGCGGTCGATCCGCGGTTCCGAACGCAGTTTGTGTTGCTGATCATGTGTTCCTCAAACCCCAGTCTCCCCGCTTGGCCCCATACTCTATGCGGAATAGAGGTGAGTGAGGCGGCCTGGCATTCGCATCCGAAGGGTAATTCCCGCTCCAGTTAAGGACCCGCGGACCCCGCCGCGCTCAATGTGCACTCAAATCGACCTCTGCCGCCGATTACCGTCCCCACGCATCTTACCTCATTCTTGCTGAGAACTGGGAGACAACTCAAATTACGGCAGAGCCACAGGTTTACGGCTGACATCATTCCTTCCAGACCGATCACACCGGCCTCGTGCCCCAGGCCAAGCAGACTGCACATCACGCGGAGCTATATTGGGCCTCGGTGGAGTCGACCGAGCGTTTACCACTCCCGCATGTGGACTGCGCGCAGAGCATCTGAGAGCTGGCGGGCACGAGACAGCGGTCATCTTCCCATGCCCATAGCGTTCATACAGGCCCGGGAAACAGCCTGGGCCTTTAACTCCTTGGTGCTAGGTACCCGAAATCCGTCGCTGAAAGGGTGCTAATCGCCGCCCGCTCTACATGGCTGGATGGATGGCAACCTTGTCAGAATGGCACGGCTTTGCGAAGAAACATCTCGGTCGCCGGCATTCCTCGGTTTCCCAACTGTGTACACGGCTGTAGACCGGCGCTCATTATAGATTGGTGTATATTCTGCATAGCGGGTGCCGGAGATCGGAGTTGCTCCTTTGATCTTTGCCTTGAGGAGATCGATCAAGCAGAGTCGCTACCATGGCCAAGGTCGAGATTTTGCTAGGTCACACGGCGCGTGCGCGTTCTCCTTCACATCATCCGCTCGCAATGCCGGCGGGCCACACGCGACACCCCAATGAGATAGAACGGAAGCTTACCGTACGATTTACCATGTGACGGATCGGCCTGGCTGAGAAGCTGCTGACTGTACTATCTAAGCTTCAGGACGTTAGGCCAACAGAACTTGCAACACAGACCGGGGAGGCGTCCTGTGAGTAGTTAGTCTTTGATGCCGTTCTCCATGTGCAAATCCCAGCCTTGCTTCAACACGGAGTTGCTGGGTGCCCGCAAGATTCCCAGGCTGGCAAGTGTGGAATCACTTTCACCATGTCGCAGGATTGCCGCTTCATTGCCACACCTGCACTCCAACAATCCACCTCCCGCATTCTTGTCGCACTAGCACTATTTCGAGCGCCTTGAGAATGTGGTTGCAGGATCTCTTCGAAGAGGGTAAAAGGACCGATGGTCTCGGTAAACTGCGCACGCTAGATGAGTGTGAGCAGGCGCTTGTACTTACGAGGCGGTAGCGCTCACGGCTGGATCTGAATTGCTGATAACATGAACGTTCTCAGTATACCCGCGTCGCGATGGCTGGGATTGTTTGTTATCGGCGGTGGCTTCTTTCAAACTGTATCACCCTGAAAGTTACGAGGTGCCGCGCACCGGAGGCGGCGAATCTTCAGCACCATATCTCGGCTTCGCAGAGTCTGGCATCACTTTGCAGCACCTTTGACGATTGGCCAGTTTTGCCGTTGGAGTGATGAGTCTTAGTACCCGAGATTAGATCCTGCCTCTAGGGTCGTTGTCCGCGAAGTACAATAACTTCCAATCCTTCGCCTCTAAGTGCCCTCCCAGACTCGCCGCGGCGCGTCAGCCATTGCGACGCCCAGTCAGCTGGTTCTCGCTAACACTGTGTTAGCCTCGCCTGGAGGATTGGCTGTGCTCCTTGGATACACTGTCTGTGCGCTACTACTGAACTGCGTTTCTCCGACGAGCACGATCAGGCTCCGTTCGCGGCGAATTTTATTACTTGCCTTACGGAGGTGAGTGAGACTGCGGATGGGTGATGGGAAGCAGTTACTGAATTGTGGGCCTGACTCTGTCATTAGCGCAAACCTCCGCTGCGCCGAGAAGTAGAGAGACTGAGGGCAGAGAGGCAACGTTAGGTTGGATGCTGGGGGTCGAGAAAGATGAACATACGGCTGAGCAGATTGGTTGGTTTTGAATTCTGGGCACCCTCATTGTAATGGTGGAAGGAAGGGCGCCAGCGCGTGTGAGGATTACACAGTCTACATGACAGGCTATACAACATCTGGTGCTATATTTGACGCGTGTTGAGGTAGATGACATGCCACTAGTCCGCCTCTGGGCCAAGCAATGCGTGCATGGACAGTTCATGCTCCCCAGCTCCATCCAACACACGACTTCAGCAGGACGGGCTAAATCTGGAGCCGAGCGAAAGTCTTCACCACCTGCGTGTCGACCGAGCCAGGATGGTGAGTTGATGTGCGCGCGGCCGAGCGAGGAGGTGGGGTGCCAAACTCGCCGAGGATGCGGACAATGTCAAGCTGGGGCCTAAAGCGAAGCGGAAACGGTTGGACGCTGTCACCCGGCCTGTAGAACCAGTCGGCCATGGCGCGAATCACGATCCGAATGCCTTTATGGGGTGGAGAGAGGTGCCCCTCGGACGCAGAGAGGGCAAGCGTCATGGCGATGTCAATAAGATTGTCGATCAAAGCACGCCACTGTCGAACAGTCCAACAGGGTGGCCAGCGCGTACAGGAGTCGTAGCGCGTAGCGGTCATCCTAAGGTCAGCGGAAATTGGAGTGGGAAAGGGGAAGGCTAGACTCACAGTTGGAGGACTTTGTCGAAGATTGATAAAGCGAAGCACCGATTGCTCACTGCGCGCCAGTCGCCAGAGCGAGCGGCAGCCTTCCATGCGCGTGTCGCGCGGCGTGCTCCCTCAGCCAGAGGAATCTTGATCGAGTCCGTTGGCTCGGGGACAGAGTCGCCGTCAAGCCAGATGTTGTATCGATTGCGCGGGAATCTGAGAAGGGAGGGGTGAAGGTCGGCGGCAGTGATAGGTTGAGGGTCCATGCGCGAGCTCATGGCCGTGGTGGTGATACCTGCCTAGCAAAGCGGGAGGAATAGCGTTGTAGATGTAGCTCGAAGTGTTGTGATTTCGATGGATGGAGTGAGAATGGTGGAATGATGAATTCGAGTCAAGTTGAGTAACCCATGGCGGTGGCGAGTTGGCTATGGCGCTGATTGGGACCAACGCAATCAGATCTGAATGGACTCCCCTCCTTGCCTCTTTTCTCTCTAGCCATATCGCCATCTGGCTCTGCTCTGAGATCGACGTCCTTACAAGTGCATGTTAGTAACTGGTGAGATGCAGTGAATAGTCTTCTCGCATGCCCTGAATAGGCCGAAGGTGGCCGGGAAAAGGACGAGGAGCCGCTGAGATTCGAACAGATGACCACACCGTTGTGAGTCGCCAGACCGAGAGCGAACGCCAGTGAAAGTGCCACACTGTAGCTCGACGTAGGACCATGCGTCTCTCTCGCCCTCTTCACAATCCATGACCGCACCAGTGCGCCGGTGTGACTCTTACCACCCTGTTGTTCACAGTGGTACCCGCGCTCGTTGACACCCATGTCCTCAATCCTCCTTACCCATCCCCATCTGCGAACAGCGTTCGATACATACTCGTCGCACCAGGGAGCCCTCGATCGATCATGCCCTTGATGCCGGGATGGCTCGCGGCCGTGCAAGACTCCGAGTTTGCCTCGCAGCTGCCACCATCCTGCCCCTCAAAGTTCCGTTACCCTCATCTCAATGAATCCCAACTGGAGAGCCAATTTGCACGCGCATACACCCCTGTTGCCGAGCTCATGTCGCCACACCGTTTCGACGTTGTCATGGCAAGTGACCAAAACGTTATATCCAAGTACATGTCATTGTCGTGACTCTGAGCCTCTTCGGCATTCTATGGTTCCGCATCTTATTCAAACATACCAACCCTGTCAGGCCCTGTGCCGTTCAGAAAGGCTGAGGCTGGGGAGTGGTTGAGCACAAAGGTGTCTGTACACCGGATGCCGCTCCACCACCCCGATGACTCGAAGTCGACAACTGTGATAGGCGTGCAATAAGACTATGATACTATGACGGGGTGAGAATACGACGAGTATCAAGAATTGGGGGAAGAGATTCTGAGGCGTCGCCGTATATGTGACGATACGATGTGAGCGGTGCCGACATGGGTACCGATCGGTACCGACGCCGTTATGAGATGTGGAGTGCCTTGCGATCGGGATGCGTGGTTATCGCGTGGTGGTTGCCACGTGGTCGACACGTGTAGTCGGTTGGTCAATAGTCGTTGTCGTTCGGATCGTCACAGAGGGCGTTGTTCAATGCCTGCGGGTCTGGCAGCAAGTACACCAAAGGAATGATATTATCAGCACCTCGCTCTCACTTGGGTCCTCTTGTTGAAACCAGTGACACCGAGCAAGTTGTGCACATTCAACTGGTGCACACTCCTCAACTGGTGCACACTCCTCAACTGACTGCTGAGCACAGTCAATGGGCACATGGAGGAGCTTGCCGATGGTATATAAGGCCAAGGCTCCCCTCTCCTGCGACACCCATGTTGACCTCACCTCGCTCTCACTTGGGTCCTCTTGTTGAAACCAGTGACGCCGAGCAAGTTGTGCACATTCAACTGGTGCACACTCTTCAACTGACTGCTGAGCACAGTCAATGGGCACATGGAGGAGCTTGCCGATGGTATATAAACCCATGTTGACCTTGCCACCCAGATCCAACTGTTCTTCTTTCAGCTCAGATTACTTGCGGCTATTGGGAGGCGCCCCCTCTCAAACAGTTCTGTGACCTTCACTGCTGTTAGGGCGCCACCTTCGGCGCCAGCAACATCGACCACGTGACCCACACGAGGTCTACGCCCAACGTCACGCCCATGCGGAACCTGCCCATCATGTGACTCAGCCTCGGTACTTCCGCACGACACGATACATCTGTACGGCTCATAGTATATATAGCGCTGTCGTTACTCAGTAACGACCAACATATGTATCTTCCAGTCTCTTAGACTTGCCCTCGTCGACGATGCCGTCGACGGCTGCCAGACTCAGGTACCTCACCCTACTGGGTGTGGTCTCTCGCCACGTGCTCCACCGACCACGGTTCAATTCATCTTTCAGATTCCACACACATCTCACCGCTTCTCAGGCCGTCCAGCGATGCTGCTCTCCCTCACAGTCTGGACGATGTGCGCGCCGATTATACCCCCCCCTCCACCGGCGAGCTCCGGTACCACGTTGGGCGCTTCTGCTCTTCCGTGCACCGCCTCCGTTCTTCGTTGGCCCTCGCCCTTAACCTCGGCCAAGTTTGAGCTGGGCTTTGTACTGAATGACAGCGATGCGTCAGAGGCGTAAACCCTCGCCATTGGGGGACTAAATACAAGCGGCACCAGGGGGCCTCGTGGAGCCGCGCAAATGTACTGTAGCTTCAGTCATCACGTCAGCTTGCTCGACTGTGGTCCCACTACCTGGAGGCATTCATCTTCCAATCACCGCAGGCGCAAAGCCTTGATGACAGCTGGATGAGGTGACTCGCATCTTTCCTATGGCGTACGCTCTCGACATCCCACGTCACTCCGCTCCAGATAGCCCTCCCTCCGGCTTGTCCGTCCAAGCAACCACTTCGCCGTGCGACAGGGGTACACCGACGCCGATGGGTCACTTTGCTATGGCCCCACCTGCAGGGTTTCCAATTCATGCTGCCCCATCCCTCAAGCACGTCTCAGATTGGTAGCTTCTCGCTTGACGTATGCCGTGCCCCCTTTGTAGACGTCATGAGCAGGACGGCTACACAGATGCCAGCACCTGGCAGAAGAGTAGGACCATGTTGCGCAGAACGAGTCGTCACCACATTCATCGACGTAAGAGCCGTCAATACGCGCAAGGCGTCTTCTGCTTGTGCATAGGGCATCTTGTTGAGACGGCCGGCCGACCAGGGAAGCAGAGTTGCATGCGTAGCTCGACCCACAACACTCCTGCAACAGAAACACTGCGGCGGACGCGTTGAATTACGCCCTTGAGGACTCTCGAAGTTCGGACCGACTCTATGCAACGGCCTTGTACCGCCACACACACGGAACAACATGCCACCCAGCTCACAGAGCGCAAGTGAAGTCATCGACTGTCTGCAATCCGTTAGCACTCAGACAGTATTACTGTAGCAGTCCACCCTGCCTCGACCTGCACCTACCATGCACACAAGTGCGCTGCCTCGACCCGATACCATGCTTACCGGATGCGTGTCGTGGCGCCACCTTCGGCGCCAGCAACATCGACCACATGACCCACACGTGGTCTACGCCCAACGTCACGTGCATGCAGAACCAGCTCATCACGTGACTCGGCGTCGGTACTTCCGCACGATACGATACATCCATACGGCTCATAGTATATATAGCGTCGTCGTTACTCAGTAACGACCAACGTATGTATCTTCCAGTCTCTTAGACTCGCCCTCGTCGACAGCATCGTCGACGGCTGCCGGACTCGAGTACCTCACCCCACTGGGTGAGTCTCTCGCCACGACAATGCGTCACTCACTCACTGGTCGCGTATCTGTATGTTGTGTGGGAATTCACGTGAATCTTGGCTTTGTTTACGTACCATGCCCCTGACCCCTTGCTTATTCCTCCACCATCCGGTCACTGGCTCTCCCCGCCATGTCCTGCCATACTCACTCTTATCAACAACACTTCAAGTCAACTCTGCATCGCGACTACCAGCGTCTTATGACAATCTCCTTGAGTGAGCACTCATAGTATCGTCTGCTCATTGCAGCTTTTGATCACCTGGCATACCCGCACATCATTGAGCGCGTCCTCGACTTCGCCGATGCGCGTACCCTCTTAGCATTCAGCCGCACGGCTCATGCGTACCGCAAGTGCGCCCTGACCGCGACGCGCCACATCGTGGTCGAGCGCCAGGGCCGCTCTCTCTCGATCCGGAGCTCGCGGGGCTCTATTGGCCGCGCATTTCCTCCTGGTACTCACCACCTCGTCGCAAGCGCGCATCTCTCCTCAGACACTTTCGCGCACACCAAGGTTATCGACTTCGTCGGCGCGACGGGAAAAGGTGCCCCACGTCCACTTCACGTTGTTCCCGCATCAGTGGTCAGAGTTATCGAGCGTAACGGCATCAGCAAGCACAACTATGCGCAGTATCCGTCCACGACTACGATCGTCTTCGGCAATCTGAGCTTGCGTTTTCCCAATGAGAGCACAATCCATTGGTCGGGACCGGGCGTTCCGCTTGGCTCGCGGCTGGTATGGAACGTGACGGGCTTGGGCTGCGGACAGTCGGTGGACAACAAACTCACGGATAAAAGGTTGCGCGAGGTCGTGCTCCACTTTTCGGCCTTCTACGGGAGGCTCTCTGTGGACCCATTCATACGGCTCCTTAGAATTTTGACCCATGTGGAGAAGGTCCACGTGTGGCTAGTAGGGTTAGACACCTTTCCACCGGGCGAGTTGACCTTTGAAGCGCCCGGTCTGACCAACGAAGAGGCATGGTCCTCCAGATTGCTTGCGCTGGGCCCAGCCGCGGACCGTCTCTCGTTACTCACCGCTCAAGCGTACAAGGTGGAGGTTGGAGGGGAGCAATACGAGCTTGAGACGGTCGAGGAGCTATGGTGATCGGATCGGTGCAATGGGACTGTCCTTGCCTCGTGTAGGCAGCAGTATAGTTGCAGGAAACAGTTCAAGATGTATGATAGCCATGCAGCTTTACCACCCTGTCTGCAGGCTGTGCTGAACGCAAGAAATCAAGGAGGCGGGGCAGGATGGTGCTCGGAGCGACAGACTGCCCTGCCACACGCGCGGCTGAGCTTCGCGTACCAGTTCAGCGCAGTACGTCTACCTCGTCAAGTGCCCCCGCCTCGGGGCTGTAAAATGTGGAGCAGCCGCAGAACAACATTACGTGCAGGCCAATAAGATTGGCCACCAGTGAGTGAGGTACTGATACCATCTGCATCGATCCACGTTTACTTCCGCGCGGTGTTGGGCTTGCCCAGATTCTTTCCTGCCCATAAGAAGCACAACGAGGAGCTGAGAACACAAGAAGTCGAGGAAATGAGAGGGAAAACGGCGAGAACGAGAACTGAGGAAGGGAGAAGAGAATTACGGTGATCGGCGACCGGACAAAAGAAACCAGGGGGATAGGCTGAGAGGATCTGATCGACGCCGCGGGCGGGCGCAGATACGCCCGTTTGCAGGCAGATTGATTCACGTATGTTTGGCCATCGCTTACCAAGGAGAGTGAGTCACATATGTCTGGCTATCGCTTAGCATGATGCGAGGCCGCAGATTCCGGAATTGTGGTGCGATGGTGCGCCACATAGATCGAGAATCCTGGATTCGTTACATACCGCAAGTGCCACGCCCTTACCTCCTTGGTATCGCCTTCGCATTCGAGACGATTGCAAGGGATGTACTGGTCTCCATCAGGCATAGGGGTTATCGTCAAGCGGAGCTGCCCAGGCTTTGCTGCGGTCTGGATAATCCGATTTGATTTTGAACCGCTTTGCAGGAGAATCCTTGGCAATATGTTCTATGCTGGGGTCATCGTTGCAGTTGTTGTCTTCCGTTCACAAGTCATTACTCAAACTTGCTCCTTCAGGAATGACATTATTTCGCACCCTTTCCTCGAACCACTGTCATTAGATGCTCAAATCGTGCCCACCACACCCTGCGTCCCAAAGGAGAGGTCGCCTATGTCTTTGAGTGGCACTTATCATTCATGAACGACATAATGACGCCCCGCCTTCCAACACTAGCCTGCTAGACTTTAATCTTTGCCTCCAATCCCACCCACGATGGCGCTACGATGGCGCTGCACACGTTGAACACGGCAGACAGCTATCGCTCAGGCCGCTAACATACAGCGCCTCCGTCATGTTAGGATTACAACAAGGCGGGAAGCTGGACGGCAGGGATAGTGGAATGACTAAGCTCACTAACGGCACACCAGAATGCCGGAATGCCAGGTTCGGTCGCCAAAGGTGTCGTACATCACCCCAAATCCCTGGTTTTGCTCTCGAGACGATATTTGAATTTGCTGACGTCGGTGCATCGCTTTGTCAGCCCGTGTGTGATGACCGATGACCGCGACGCTACTGTGAATAATAGAGATAACCGTCATTTTAGCCACGTCTTCGATAGCCTTAGGACGGGTTGCTCGGAGCAACGCGTCTGTTGGGCATTGGCAACGAAAGGCTACTCGAAAGCCGAAGTTACGGCGAGATTCGAGGGGGAAAGGGGGGTAGGGGGTTCACACTCTCTGTAAAGTAACTATAGTTAAGGGGCGGGGCATCCTCGCTGAATGCAGAGACCACCGAGCTCTCACTTGCTGAAACCACGGTTTGTGACCCCGACATGGACGTGGCAGAAGTAACTACTGCTCGTCATACTTGTGGGCAGTGACGCCTTGTGACCAGCATGGTGACGAGAAGCGGGGGCGCCCATGTGCGGCGTTGTTGTCGAACGCGATCCGAGCGAGCTCGTCTCCCAGTGGCTGAGCCTGATTCACCCCAGCGGTAAGGCACAAACAGCGTCGTCGCCATGAATTCGTGCAGAGCGTTACGATAAGCACTGGAATTATGGGGACGGACATTTGGGGAGAGATTGGAGAATCAAAGCTGAACAATCATGCAATCAAGGGTGGAAGCGCAAACGAGAAGGAAGGGAAAGTATACACGAGAGTACGTGAGTGCAATGTTAGCAGCGAATGGCTGATCAAGCAGAAAGAAATGTGTGCGTTGAAAATGAATCTGGGGCAGAGAAATCTCCATACAGTAGCGCGTTCAGTCAGTAAGGCAAAAGAAGGTGAGGCGGAGGAACAGGCCGAAATGGGGTGAAGAATGGAGGTGGCGGTGCGTCAAAACACAGGACACAACAAAGTACCGAGATGGCGTACACCCTACCTGATACCCTTCACTCCCGCGGTCGCCCGTTGCACACGGCCTAATAGCGTGTATATATAGACCGACGAGCATCCACTGCGTTTCCTCGCTTTACTTCCTTACCACTCCTATGAGCGACAACAAGACTAACAACACGAGTGGCACCATTGGTGGCCCAAGTCGGGCGATGACTCTCAAGCCCTAGTTCAATCAAGACCGCCCCATGCCCATCCAATCGATCAGAATGATACACGAATGGTTGTGCAGTTGCCAGCGCATCCCGTCACCATCGACCACATGGCCTTCCCGCACATCATCAGCGCTATTCTTGCGAACGTCAGCAGTGAGACTCTCCTCGCCTTCCGCTGCACGTCAACGCTCTACGCGGACCGCTGTCTCCAAGATCTCGGGCGGCACATTGTGGTAAAAGCTGCTAAGCGCGACGCATCCATCGTGATCACATCGCCACGCAGCACACTGCCTAGTCTCCGCCACTCATTGTTCCAAGAGCTGGAGCGCCGGATGGTGGGCGGCGACTGACTCATCAAGGAATGCCGCATCTTTGACATTTGTGGACCTGCTGGGGCAAAACAGTCTCGGCTCGTATCCTTTCGCCTGCAAAGCTTAGAGGTTCTCCGCATCCTCCGGAGCATGGCACGCTCTACACGAAGTACAGTGACCACACCCATTTTCTACAGGCTGTAATTGTCTTCAGAAACATGGCGGTCCCTCCCGAGAGGGACCTTTGGGATGATGAGCCCTACTTTTGGGATGGACCGTCTCTACCCCACTGCCATCGGCTAACATCACATCGTTTCACGCTCAGAACAACTGGGGCAAGTTCGTTTTCCCCTAGGCAAATGCCTCGTCTGGCAGTTCTACACTTCCGCCAGTTCCGATCTGGTACAACGCTCGAGGACACACTCGACAGCCTCAAAAGCGTCGTTCAATACGTGGTGATCTGGGGGCGCACCGTAATGGTCAAGGTAGTAGGCTCCTCAAAGCAGTTAAGTTCCGCAAACCGCATTCTAGGAAAGCTGCTGGAATGGAAGCAAACGATTACGTGCAGCAGCAAATCAGCATGGAGCTCGGCGACAAGGCGTCTCATATCGTTCCTGACTCCCAAAGAATACTGCGCGGAGCACGGAACGTGGCAGAATTGTCTTTAGACTTGCCAGCAGCTGTAGTAAGCCAGCGAAAGCAGCTGGGAAGAAGGGTGAGAGACTTGCCGGATCTTTCAACAGGGACTGACAGCAGGGCGCTGGTGCATTAGTATTATGAATGAGGAAAACGCCCAAAATTGTGAACTGTTCGGAAGCTGAAGAGAAGGTTGCGAGCGCAGTAGACCCTATCTGCTATTTGTTGAATGACTGGGAGGTGCCTCAGTGTTATCGGCGGGCGTCTAGATCACTGTACCGCTTCCTGTAATGAACGCTGTTGATGGCGAATCCATACAAATATCGATTTGTGGGTCTGCTGCATGCATGATGTTCTGAGTGAGGTCTGACATATCACCGCTCTCTCATTACCTCCCACACCAGTTTTCCAGACCCCTTTCACTTCAAGTCCAACTGGTCGTGACACCAGCCAAGTGGCACTTGTCATTCCTATAAGAAGAGAAGGGTTCGATTGGCGCCAAGCTCGGCACATCGGTCGCCGACGCCAGGCGCCTTCACCTTCTGCGAGAAGTCTCCTCGAGAAGAGATCGGCAGGACGAGGCGGGCAGAGCACTAAGGCAATGGTTTCAGCTGAAGAAGAGGACAGATTCATAGCCACGAGGATCAGAAACGGAGGTGAGCTGCGAAGCCCAATATTGTTGAGGGCGTCACTGATCTGAACGCCCCCCCAAGTGCGTGCATTGCTGTGCGGGGGAATGTAAGAGTTTTGGTGCGTTCTGAGGTCATTGCGGCCCCTTACTGCGGTCATGAGCGCATCACCGCTTGAGACACCCAGTTACATATAGTACGTCACCCGCACAGCCCAGGGTCACAGATCTCAACGTGAGCTCCAGCAACTCCTCCTCACCCAACTGTCGCTTCACGCGCACATGTCTGAACAGCGGCCCACTCAGGTCGCCAGTGGCTCCAGTCAGCCGGCGATAACCCAAGGTATACTGTTTGGTGAGAGTGTTGTGCTCATCTTCTTAGGCCCGGTCATTGACCACCTTGCCTACCCACACATCATCGACAGTGTGCTCGCGCACGCCGATGTCAAGCTCCTCCTCAGATTTCGCCAGACTGCCACAAAGTATTCAGCGCGCTGCATTCAAGCTATCGGGAGCCACCTGATTGTGGGGTCGACAAACTCATCTCCTCTAGTCCTCACATCTTCCCGCGGCCCCCTTCCCCGACTGTCCGGCCTCTCCCCCATCAGCTACGCGGAGATTGAGCGGCGTATCGACAACAGCCAGTGGCTATACACCCACTGCCGTATCCTCGACTTTCACGGCCATACCGGGGCCAAGTGCCCCCCATCCTTCATCGGCGCGCTCACCAGCCTGCGCGCCCTCCGCATTATTTTGGTGCAGGACCTGTACACCAATCACGGCCTCGACAATCTCACTATCCCGACACTCGTCGTGTTTGGCCCGCTTCCCGGCTACGATCGCTCATACCACCGTCTGTATCTTTGGGAAGGGCCGTACCTCCCCAAGTCCCATAAGCTGGCTTGGGTAGTAACAGCACTCTCGAAGCGCGTCCGTTCAGGGCCGCTGACCTTCCCGTTTGACGTACCCACCAGCGTCGTCCTTCATCTGCGCCACTTTCGGCTCTTCTTTCAAGTCTTTTCCAAGCCCGACGACACCCTTGCCTGCCTTGGCATGATCGTACATGAGATCTTGCGGCGACATGCCAGCACAACTGTCAAAGTTGTGGAGCTGGAGGCCATCGCTTTCAACAATGGAAGTGGCCCAGACCTCGACGAGTGTAAGGCAGGTCTCCTAAGGATCGTCGATCAGTACACGTCACGCCTTGTCTTCATGACCTCCCCCGAGTACTGTGCGGAGTACGGCGCTGAGCAATACTGTATTGAGACTTGTGAGAAGCTGTGATGAATGATACATAAGGGCTCGTAATGATTGTTTTAGTCACAATAAATTAGCTCACTCGGGTCGTATGTCGGGTTCGTGATGGTGAGAGTGACAACAATTAGAGTTGAGACTGATATCCCGTAAGTGACCTCCTAGAAGACGGTGTGGTGCGATCCAGGTGTACATACTTCTGCCTTAATGGGATGGACGCCTCTCTTACTCTCGGGTCCCTGAGAGAACTGGCTATGACGGCTCTCATCTCGTACTGGGGCAAGTGGCTTGCGTACAGATCGCGAAGTGTCATAGATCTAGATTTGTTGCAGATCAGAGTCAACATAGATTGCATTGGTGTACTGGCGCTGAATCACTGACTTCCAAAGTCACTCTTCCGTTTCCGAGAGGTTTGCTCTCTAACGCAACCGCTGGTTAGCTTTGTGTCGTAATGTTCGCACTTTGTATGAACATACGACGACGATACGTTGACCGGGCGCATTCGGAGCTCCGCTCATGGCTGCGCCCCGCCTTTGTTCCTTGGGCTTCCAGAGACACCAGTGTCATTGACTTGGACCTTTTTAGCGTGGTACAGTCGATGGTAGCTTTTGCCCTTCCAACATGTTCTCAGCTGACTCAAGACGCATCCTGAGCACAGATTGCGCGCTGCAGTCGTCGGCGGACGAGGGTAGGTACAACTATCCACGCTGTCGCTAACAATCAAGCCTTTGGCAAGGTCATCGACCACCGATCGTATCCGCACATCATCGATGCAATTCTGTCACACGCCGAGGCACAACTTCTGCTCAGTTTTCGCTGCACATCCTCAGAGTACTCCGAGCGCTGCTTGCATCTCACTGCCCGCCATTTGCTGGTGTGTGGCACCCCGACATCTCTCCGAATCAAGTCAGCGCGTGGCGATCTGCCCCACTTCATGGGGGAATGGAGACCTTCCAAGCTGCGAAGCTACCCCTGGCTCGGCAGCTGCCATCTCCTGGATGTCCGCAGCAGAAGCGGACCCATGGCCTCCGAGATCCTCGGCCCTGCCCTGAAGAACCTCCAAGTCCTCCGCATTCTCTCGGGCTACGGACCTTATCACTCTTACAGCTTGGGGCACTACTCTGCCACTGTTCTGGTCGTCTTCGGCAGGCTGCCCGAATACGATCCGAAGACCGACATGTTCTACCTCTGGCCCGGCTCTCTGCTCCCCCGCTCCCGCAAGATTGTCTGGACGGTTTCCAGCATCTCCTCCCGCCTCCCACTTTTTTTGGGCAGCAATGTCTCACCATACACTCACCAAGTGGAGGACGCGACGCTGCACTTCCGGTGTTGTGAACCCACCCCGGATCCGGACGGTATGTTCGCACATCTCGCGGGCATTGTGTCCGACATTGTCGAGTACATTATCTCGAACATCTTGACGATCGTAGACCTCGACCAGGTCTGGACGTGCACTCCCCTTTCTGCAGGGCCGCTGGAGGACTTTCCGGAGCGTCGGCTTCGGCTTCTTGACCAGCTTGGGCCCCTCTCTGCCCGCACGAAGTTTATGACGGGAAAGGAGTATAGCCAGGCATACGGCGAGGAGCAGTATCGTATCGAGACCTACGAATGACTGTGGGTCTGCACTGTACCAGAGTGGCCAGGCAACCTTCGGACTATAAAGTATTGGGATGCATCCAGTTGCTGGACGTCATGACCCGCGGAACTAAGAAAGTGGTAAGCATGCTGCCAAAGGCACGAAAAGAATCCGTTTGACGTCATCATGTGGCACAACGCCCCCACTCTCACTCCTTGCGCCCCGCTCCATTCTCGATTGTGATGTTCCTTAACTCGATGTGCAAGCCACCCAAGCGCCTGTGTGTAGACATTTCTCAGCTGCCTAATGGCTCCGCGGCGTGGGGCAGTCGAGCCGTGGCGCCATCGGCTCACCGTGAGAGCATCACATTGAATCTCGCTACTGCCACAATCCACACCTCACTACCCAGTACGCTACATTTCCGCCAGCCGGTGACCTTTGCGGCAGGGCTAACCACAACACCTCCCTGCTCCTTATACAGGTTCCCCGCGCTGAGATGTTGATGGCCTTTAAGCACATCTATGGTTACCAGGACGAGGAAGCCGAACAACCCGGGACACTGCCCGCCCTGATGGTTGGCAGCACGACCTTGGCCTTGAGCCGATCTTCCGCTTCGTTTGAGTGGGGAATGGGATGTGTGGCGTTGTCCCTGGGCTTGTTGGACTTCCACGCAAGAAGCCACCCAACCTCGAGTTGGCTGAGGGGGACGTCCACGCTAGGGTATTGGGTGCAGCACCATAGGGCACAGCAGCCGCCCATGAATACGCCGCCGCCTCTACCAGGAAGTTGAGACCTGATTGAAGCGTAGCATCGATTTCGGAGTCGAGGTTGTTGCTCTTGAGTCTGATGATATCGAAGCTGTGCTTCAATCAGGTCTCAACTTCCTGGTCTCAGGTTGTCTCTCCGCAAATGGACAGTGGCATAGAAGACGGTACCTGTTAGATAAGCTTCCTTAAGCTGGTTGAAAACTTTATCAGGGAGTGGTTGGTACTGTTTGAGTTCGCAAACAGCGCTGAGGAGGGTGGGCCACGGATTCATAATTATGGCGAAGTCGGCGAATGCAGCAGGCTAAAGCAGCGGGAAAGGCCGCGGCCATAGGGAATGTGTGACGATCTGAGCAACAACAAGCACTGAACACCAACTACATATGTCGACCATGTGGCATCACCTGTGTGACAACCATGCATCCTGATCACAAGGTTCTGACAGTTTATTACTGCATCGGCACCATTCAGCACCCACATCAGTACTGCCCTGTCGCATCGTCACATATACAGTGATGTCTAGGATCCTGTGACAATCCGACTGACAACGACCCCCAAGTAACTACAACATATGTCGACCACATGTCACCACCCATGCGGTAATCACACGTCCTGATCATGGGACACTCCACAGTTCATTACAGTGTCAGTACTGATTGGTACGTCGGTACTGTCCACATCCCATTCGTTGTGCTCGTCGTCGGCGTCAAGCTCAAGCTCAAGAGACTGCTGCTGTGGAGGAAAAGCAAGGGCATGACGCGATGACGCGGCGGTGGAGGTGATCTGGGATCGAAGCGGGAGCAAATGGCTGGTCGGACTGAGTCTGACTCGATCGGGACATAGGGCATTGACGTTTCGATCATCCGCTTCACTCGCACCTCCACCACTGCCAGTGGCGTGCACCACCGTGCATGGCGTTGGCTCATTCTATCTATACACCTACGGCTAGACGACAGCAACATACACTGGACATCGGAAGAACGCGCATGGCTCAACCACGGAAGACGAACAGGCGAGTGAGACTGTCGGAGAGAGAGACGGAGTTCGGGCTTAGAGGCTGGGCGCGTACCGAGGTAGCTGGTGTGGATGTCGGCGGCAACCGTGCCGTAGTCTTCGAGAGAGACAACGAGATGCGCGGTTGGGAGCGTGGGCTAGTGTCAGGCCCTGCGCCGTTCGGAAAGGCGGAGGCTAGGGAGTGGTTGAGCACAAAGGTGTCCGTACACCGGATGCCACTCCACCACCCCGATGACTCGAAGTCGACAACTGTGATAGGCGTGCAATAAGACTATGATACTATGATGGGGTGAGAATACGACGAGTGTCAAGAGTTGGGGGAAGAGGTCCTGAGGCGTCGCTGTATATGTGACGATACGATGTGAGCGGTGCCGACGTGGGTACCGATCGGTACCGACTCCGTTATGAGATGTGGAGCACCTTGCGATCGGGGTGCGTGGTTATCGCGTGGTGGTTGTCACGTGGTTGACACGTGTAGTCGGTTGTTCAATAGTCGTTGTCGTTCGGATCGTCACAGTACCCCCCCTCGCAAGTCTCGAACTCCGTGAGAGGGGAAAGATTGACGTACGATGTGTGGTAACGTCATCACAAGTGTATGTGAATCGTTGAACAATGGGCGCAAGTGGGGCGAGCTCGTCGCTACTTCCCGAAGCGGTAGAAAATGATTGTGAACGACGAGGATCGTGGTGGCGAGACTGTCGTGTGACGAACATGATTGTCGAAGCGGTGCGGGCGTTGTGTTGAGCGGTGCGAGCGTGTCATGCGACCTTGTGAATTCACATGCGCCCTTTTGAGGTGGTGTTGTATATAAACGAGACCGTTGTCGTCGAGTTCCGCAACATCCCACCTTTCCTTCGCTTCACCATTCAACTTTCGTGATACCTCACAATGTCTTCTCCTTCTCCCGTTACTCCCTCTTCGCATGCTTCAGCCAAGGTTGTCGTGAGTTCTCCTGACTTCGACGCTGACGTTTGCCTTCGGTTGACACCCCTATTGACGATATTGATGACGGTACCGAGGGTTCGGTTTCCACTGATCACAACGGTGATCGCGACTCCGAGTATCTCCCCGACGTAGAAGGGAGCTCTACCGTGGAGAAGGATGGTGGTGTTGATTCGTCGGAGAAGGAAATCGCCATCGGTTCAAAGGCGAACCCCATTGACATCGATGACGAATATGAGTTCGAGACCATTTCGTTCAAGCGCAAGAAGGGTACGAGCGTTTTCGAGCCCCTCCCCGCCAAGGTCCGTCGCACCGAGACCGATTCGGACGCAATCGAGGAGTCGCCCAAAGGCAAAAACAAAACGCGGGCGAAGCACGCAACCAGTGATGCGTTGCGCATTCGTAACGTGAGTAGAAGGCCAGCGCGTGCTGATTATGAGCGCGAAGTCATCAAACAAGATGATATCCCGCGGCGTGTCTTTGAGACGATGAAGCTCCCGTCGACCGGGTCGGTCACCAACGTGCCGTACGCGTATGTTGTGACTGATCCGTCGGTTGGTCCTCTTGTTGAGCTGGTCGTTCAATTTCGCACCCAGGTCGATGAAGAGCGATTTTACGTGCCTCTCGAGATCGCTGACGTGGCGGTGAGCGCTATCGAGTGGGCCACTGGTCAGAATGCGAACCGCAACGTGAGTTGTTACCGATCGTTACTGATTGCCAGTATACTTCGTGTTGCCGTGCGACTTTGAATAGCATGAACTGCTTGATCATCCAGTTGGATGCCGAGCCATGCGATAAGTGCGCCAACGCCCGCATGAAGTGCGTTTTTTCGGAACCCGTCGTTGGCGATACGCGCAAAGGCATTCGCGGTTGCCTCTATTGCCACAGTCACGGTATGGGCGACCGTTGTTCGCGCCGGTTGGACGAATGGATCGCGAAGTATGAAAAGCAGAGCAAGGCCTTGGCCTCGCTTTACCGCCTTCATCAGCAAAGCGAAAGTTTTCACCAGAAGCTCAAGTCGCAGTTTACTTTGCCCTACAGCCGCGAGCGTGACGAAGTAATTGTCAATACGCTTGACCACTGGCGTCGTGATGTCGCCAATAACCTTAACTCGTTCGCCATCGCGGAGGGTTATGGTGATATGGGTTTGGACAAAAACTTCCACAAAACCGTCGCCAAGTACAGCGTGTTCGACACGCTTACTCAAGCTGCCGCTGCTTCCGTGAACACCGCGCCCGCTGGATTTATCACCTCGGCTCCCCCCGCTGCTCCTGTCGCTGGCCCCGGTCCGTCAAGTCGCAAGACGATTAAGGAGCGCACGACTATCGTCCTGTCTGACGATGAGGGCGGTACCCTCGATCACGACCTATACCGTCAGGTTAAGTTGTACGAGGAGCGGAAGGCGAAGGACAAGGGCAAGGGCAAGGCTGTCGACCGTTCTCAGTTTTCCTCTTCTTCAGACGTGTAGATTAAATACTTCGTGATTGATGTATACCGGTTGTGGTTGTTCAATCCCGATCGTTATCTATCGTTTTTTAGGCGTCTGTTTGAGGGTCGGCTGGTGCGGTTGGTGTGGGTAGCCTCTATGGTACTCATCCAATGCGTCAGCAGCATTGTCTTTAAGATTTTCATATGGTTCCCATGTGTCGTTGCCAGGATCCGTATAACCTTTCCACCGTACGAGATATTCAACGCGTTGATTCTTGCGACCTCTAATCCTAGAGTTAAGGATGGATTCTACTTCCCATTCTTCCTCTCCAAGGATTTCAATCGGTCCGGGCGGTGGTTGTTTACGATTGTCGATGTCACTGTCGATCCATGGTTCCAGTCAGTTTACGTGGAAGACGTTATGTATGTGGAAGTCCTTCGGTAGCTTGACTCGATACGTTACCGGAGATAGTACTTGTTCCACTTCGATGGGACCGATATATCGTACATCGAATTTCTTCATTGGTCGTTGCGTTGATAGGTTGCGGGTGTCCAGTCCCACTCGGTCTCCCGGCTTGAATCTTGGCCCAGGTGCGTGTTTACGATCATAGTATTTTCGATGATTTTCCTGCGCTTCTTGTAAGGACTGTTTGACCTGTTCTCTTGCTTCGAATATGACGTCCAAATAAGACTTCGCTTCCATACCAGGGGTGTAATCGGGTGTATCGAAGGAAAACCGTGGATTAAAACCAAAGTTGACGAAAAATGGTGATTTACCTCCTAAGGAAGAGTGTGCGGAATTGTTGTAAGCGAACTCCGCAAGGGGTAACAACTCCGCCCAGTTGGTTTGTAAGTGGTCGACGTATGCACGCAGGTATTCTTCCAGAAGTGCATTGACACGTTCGGTTTGACCATCGGTTTGCGGATGAGCGGCTGTAGACAATCGACGATCAATGCCTAATGTTGTGCAGACGTCGCGCCAGAAGGCAGACGTAAACTTGCTTCCACGGTCGCTAACGATCGTGCTCGGAATACCATGTTTGGCGAGTACGTTCTTAAGGAAGATGTAAGCCAAGTCCAGGGTAGTAATATCGTTTCGGCATGGTTCGAATATCGCCATCTTCGTAAATTTGTCTATGAAAACAATGATTGAATTGTAGCCGTCCGAGTCTGGCAGCGTTTCGATAAAGTCCATGGTAACTGAATGCCATGGCAATTCTGGTATGGGTAGTGGTCGTAGTAGGCCATAAGGTTTGTGTCGACGGATTTTATTATGTTGGCATGATTCGCATGATGCCACAAAGTGGTTGACAAACGAGCGTATGGTTGGCCACCAGAAGTGTCGTTGGACCAAATCCAAAGTCTTCCTGCGTCCAGGATGACCTGCTAATTTATTATCATGACAAAGTTGCAGTACTTGAAGTCTGGGTTGTCCTGCGGGGACAAAGATCTTGCCGTCGTAATAGAATGTTCCGTTTTGTCGGGTCCAGTGTTGTTCCCGATCGGTATTGCTCGTGTTCCATGTTTTGTTTTTCACGATGCAATATTCGTCCGTCCTTTGAGCTTTGACGATGTCGTTAACGAGTGTCGGAACGAGTGTGTTAATTTTCGTTGATCCGAGGCGTAACAGGGAAGCTGTTGGTAATGAGAGTAACTGCAGGTAGTTGTGTTGTCGGTCTTCCTCTGTTACCTCGTAATCGGGTCTTCTTGAAAGAGCGTCGGGCTTCTCTCCCTTCTTTCCGGGTCGGTATGTGATTTCGAATACGAAGGATGTTAGGAATAGCATCCAGCGTGCCTGTCTCCTTGTAAGTTGTCGCTTGGTATTGAAATAGACGAGTGGTTGATGGTCGGTAACGATCGTGATAGGGTGTTGGGCACCTTCAAGGTATTGTCGCCATTCGTGGAACGCACTAACGATTGCCAGTAATTCTTTATCGTGGATTTCGTAGTTTTGTTCGGCAGGTAACAGTTTGCGGCTGAAGAATGCAATCGGTACCAGTCGTCCATCAATCAATTGTGAGAGGATAGCGCCTATAGCAGAGTCTGACGCGTCGGTCTCCACGGTGTATGGCTTGGTCAAGTCCGCGAAATGTAAAATATCGCCATTGCGAAACGCTTCCTTGATGTCTTCAAATGCCAATCGTTCTCGATCGGTAAACTGGAAGGGTTTCGCATCTTTCGTTTTCGTAGATTCCGTTAATGCGAGAACTATTCGGGAGTATCCTCGTATAAAGTGGCGATAGTAGTTACAGAAACCAAGGAACGATCGTAACTCGTTCAAGTTCTTGGGTTCCGGCCACTCTAGGATCGCATTCACCTTCTTTTCGTCCATGGAAATACCGTCTGCTGAAATCACATAACCTAGGAATTCCGTCTTCTTCTGATAGAATTCGCATTTTTCGGCTTTGGCGTACAGCTTGCCTTCTCTTAGTCGTTGTAATACTCGTTGAATGTGTTTTGTATGTTCTTCCCGGGTTTTCGAAAAGATCATAATGTCGTCCAAGAACACGATTACGAAATCGTCGATCATGTCGTGGAACTGTGTATTCACGAGGTATTGAAAGGTTGCTGGGGCATTAGTGAGGCCAAATGGCATCACCAAGTATTCGAATAAGCCGTAACGGCAGCGAAATGCCGTTTTCCATTCTTCTCCTTCCGCAATGCGAATCTGATGATAAGCATTTCGCAAGTCTATTCGGGAGAAGAATTTTGCGGACCCAAGTCGGTTGAGGAGTTCCGAAATGAGTGGTAGAGGATAGCGATTCTTAACCGTAACATTGTTGAGACCGCGATAATCTACGCAGAGTCGCAACGAGCCGTCCTTCTTCTTGACGAATAGGATAGGTGCCGCTGCGGGGGATTGTGATGGTCGAATGAAACCTATTTCTTGCATTTCGTCGAGGTATTTCTTTAATACGTCAAGTTCCACCGGTGACAACGCATATAATGGTCCATGCGGTGGTGTCGCTCCTTCGACTAGAGTAATCTTGTGATCGAATTTACGATGCGGTGGTAGTTTCATTGCTTGTTCCTTTGAGAACACGTCCGAGTATGGCCAGAACTCTTTGGGCACGTGTTCTTTGATTTCTTCTGTTATCTGTGGTTCACGACCAATCCCGGTCGTGATCTGTGCTGTGGAAACCCGCGGGTGAATCTGTGGCTGTGAAAACTGTGGCTGTGATAATCGTAGTACTCCTGTGACTTCTTTCTTCGCTAATTGGCGAAATACTCGTGCGCTGATCAGCTTGACTTCCGGTACCCGCTGTGGCTGTGGCTGTGACTTCTCTTGTCCTCCTTGAGTTCTTTTCTTCGGTCCTCTCCGTCGCTTTCTCTGTGGAGACTGTGGCTGTGACTCTGTAACTTTCACTTGTAACGCCCTACTAAACTGTGGCTGTGACATCTTCAGTTGCTGCTGTGGCTGTGACCCCATTCCATATCTCGCGTAATATTCGAGCGTCGTTTTGCTCGGACGGTACGGTTTGTCTCCAACAATTTTACGATCTTGGCCGGTAACAATCGTGAAGTTATAGTCCACGTGCGGTTGAGGTTCCCACTTCAATGTAACCTTAGCTCTATCGATCCAAGGTACGCCCAGTACGAGGTCCTCATTCCCGATGTCCATAACCTCCATACGATGTATGCCAGTCCTTGGCCCGTAACTTAATTCGACGTGTACATGTTCTGTGACTTGGACCGCTTTCTTCGGGTCCATCATGGTAACTGTGACTTCCTCATTTGTTCGATGAATCGGTAATTGTAACTCTTTGATTACTGTCGGATTGATGATGTTGATATCTGATCCGCAGTCAACGAAGGCTCTGTATTTGTCTCTTCCTATTTGTCGTCGAATGATCGTGACTTCTTCGTATATCCTTAATTTCTCTGGTGGTTTTCTTGCATCGAATAGGGTGCACCGCGCTGTGCGTAACCCTAGTTGCCCGCATTGCCCTCCCAGATACGGGTCTTTTCTCATCGGCTGGGAGGTCTTCAGTTTCCCTCCTGTCCTGTCTCTTCGACGGTGTGAGGCAATTCTTCCCAGATGACGTCGTGGTGTTGGATGTCGCCCTCTTGTTGCATATCGAATGTTACCGATCGTGCCCGTATCTCACTTTCTGTACGGAGTGGGCAGTCTTTAACGATATGGCCTTGGTTGCCGCATCGATAGCACAGACTCTGTTGTCTGCGTTGGTCCCTCTCTGCTTGAGAGACTACTGGTGCGCTTGGTCGAATCATCCCTGTGGCTGTGGAATTAACTGAAGTTGTTGATCGAACCGGTGGCGGTCTATAACCTGTGCCTGTCGTAGGTCCTGTTGGGTTCCGGTATCCTACAGGAGGTCGACTAGCATAGTGATAGATCGGTACTGGTCGTGGAGTGTAAAGGTTGGTCGGGTATCGGTACCTCGGCTGCATAGGAACGAATCCCGACCTCTGTTGCTCTTGTAAACGTTCTTGACGTCGATACTCCTCCCTGCTCCCCATTTCATGCGCTTGTACGTATAATTCTTGTAGCGTTGTCTTCCTTCCTGCGTCGGTAATTCGATCCTTAATGCTCGGACGAAGTCCATTGTAATAAGCATGCGTAAGCATGTTATTCGGGATGGGGTCGTCCGTATATCCTAAGATCGTGATATACCGCTTGAACTTGGCGGTATAATCCGCAACGCTCATCTTTCCTTGCTGTAACTCGTTGAATTCCCGTGCCGCATTCTGTCGACGATACGGGTCTCCTCGATCCTTTACGAATTGCTCTTGAAATAATCGATAATTCAACATCCAGGATGGTCTTGGTCCTGTGGCGTACGTTTGATACCACTCCGCCGCTTCGCCGCGTAAGGTACGCCCAATTGAAATGATCTTTGCTCTATCGGCTAGCCGGGGATACGTCACCTCGAAGATTTCGTCGCACGCTGCTAGGAATCCTTCAGCGTTCCGTGATTCATTGTTGAACTCTGGTAGCTTGACGTATACGGCCTTGGGGATAGGGATTTTCGCTTGATGTACTTCTTCTTCTTCTTCATCTTCCCGATCGGTACCATACGGTAACTCGGACTGACGCTCCAGGCTATGCCGAGCATCTGCGAGTCGATGGGCTGCTTCGATCGCTGTGACTTCTTCCGTTCTAGTCGTCCTTCTCCTCGAATTCGCTTCCGTTGTTAACTCGTTGATCTTTTGTGTCATCGGTTTCATATATTCCAGTAGTCGCTCCAACATTTCCTCTGTGTTGAGCGCCGTACTTGATCTTGTGGTTCGCTTGGAAGGTAGTTCTGGCATCGGTAGTAGTTCTTCACTACCGGTGGACTGTGGCTGTGGCTGTGATCGTCGTTTTCCTTTGGACTGTGGCTGTGGCTGTGGCTGTGGAGTTCCCTCTTCTCGAGGCTGTGGCGTTCTCTCTCCACTATCCTCCGTTCCTGTACTACCTTCTCTTGAAGTCGATGGATCCATCTTGTCGTCTTCGCTTCATCGACGTGGTGCTGTGAACTCTTGATACTTCTGTCATGCCCTGCGCCGTTCGGAAAGGCGGAGGCTTGGGAGTGGTTGAGCACAAAGGTGTTCGTACACCGGATGTCGCTCCACCACCCCGATGACTCGAAGTCGACAACTGTGATAGGCGTGCAATAAGACTATGATACTATGATGGGGTGAGAATACGACGAGTATCAAGAGTTGAGGGAAGAGATCCTGAGACGTCGCCGTATATGTGACGATACGTTGTGAGCGGTGCCGATATGGGTACCGATCGGTACCGACGCCGTTATGAGATGTGGAGCGCCTTGCGATCGGGATGCGTGGTTATCGCGTGGTGGTTGCCACGTGGTCGACACGTGTAGTCGGTTGGTCACTAGTCGTTGTCGTTCGGATCGTCACAGCCTGACAGCAAACCTCAAAGAGACACAGCAACAAAGAGAGACAGAGACAGAGAGAGAGAGTGATTAAAAATGCCAAAAGGGAGGTTCAGCTGATTCCCTGCGTTCGAGAATGGTCGGCGCAATAGCCTCAATGAAGGAGTCCAGATGGCTGACCATCACAGTTTGAGCCTGGACTTCGCCTTCAGCCGCCTGACCTACATCGTACCTGCCCAGAAACGATGCTCCGAGCACAACGCGGGCTTGTTCGTCCAAAGGAAGGTCACTAAGTTCCTTCAGTTCCGCCTGGAGCTCATCATGCAGGTCTTGAGGAACAAGATCGATCGCTGCCTGCAGGTGTGAGCAGGTCCCCATGAAGATATGACAATTTTACTCACAACCTTGGTTCGCGGGTCCGCATGGTGGAGGAGGAAGGCGCAAACCAGCGGCATGATTTTCTCAGGCTTGAGTGCGTCCTCGGCCTCGTCCTCGGCGTCGTCCTCGGCTTCGCCGGCGTCATCCACAGCGTCGTCCTCGGCGTCGAAGTTGGCATCGGCAGCGTCGTCCGCTGTGTCGTCTTCGGCGTTGTTTTTACAGGATTTAAGACTTAAGAGGCCTTAAAGGGAAGATGCGAGGATGTGGAAGAAAAATGACGTCCTTGATACAGAGGGGTTGTCGAGCTAGGATAGACTCGGCGGTTGTATATGACAAAGAGGGGTTTGTGTGTGTGGGGTGGTTTGTTTGCTGTGATGCTTGCTGTGCACGTGGCGCATGATGGGTTGTTGGATGAGTGAGTGGAAAAGAAAGTGAGAGTAAACCTTTAAAAAGGAAGAGAAGAGTTGACGACGAGAAAGGTTGACGTGTCGTGGTATCAAAGGATGGGCACAGGTCTGCGCCGGCCTTCTCTTCGACGTGTCGTGGGCGTCAATGCATGGCTGATCAATAACGAATGAATTGGCGAATTGTCATCTTGTCGACGTATCTGATCATCTCAAGATGGACAGAGCTCAGCGCTCGCCTCCTCTCCTGTTAACGATCTAGCAGAGGGGTTGATGTCATGTACTGTCGGCGGCGTCGATGACAATTTATTTCTCAACGAATCTGAGGATCAACGCAGGTCTGCGCCGACCATGCCCTACTTCTCTCCTGATTCTGGCAACCAAGGAAATTCACAAGGACGGAACGATTTACACCACAACAAACATTTGGCATACAGATGCGCAGCGAGCCAGCAAGTACTAGTTACAAATTGAATTGATGCCCAGTCGCTCAGTGGTTAGGTCTGGCAGGCCGCATCCTTCATTTGGTGGTTCGGCAGCAAGGCCTCGTGCTCCACATCCTCCGCGTACTCGTCTCCCATAATGGGAGTGCCGATCACGTATCAATGGAGGTGGACGCATTGCTCTTGACGCTCTTTGCGCTCTTGGTGCTCTTGGCGCTCTTGGCGCTTTTCGGCGACGACTGGGGCGTCGATTTGGTCGACATGGTTAAGGTCGGCGACACCTCGCGGGTCGTCCAGGTAATGTGGCACGAGATCGTCAACGCCAGCCCACGTGTAGGTCACTGGGCGCAACTTGGACTTGTCGTTAATCTCGACCTCGCATCCGCTCCACTTCAGGCCTTTCTCCAACTCACCGGGCACATGGTGATAGAGGTAGGGGCTGGCAATGTCCCAAGGAATCAGCTCGCGGTCGCGGTGGCCCCCGGAATCCGTGACGCGCCACATGTGATCCATGCAGGAGTGAACTACCGCATCGCGGCCGCTGGCGTCCCACTTGTCGATGATGGCCCCGCAGCCAGGTGCGTTGGCGTTGAAGGTGTCTCGAGCCTGAATTCGTCAATAGCAAACAAGGTGATGGAATGCGTGAGAATAGAAAAAGGGGAGAAAACAAGGTCGGGGGACGGTTGCGAACACGTACCACCTGCACAATGTCACCAGTCGCCTCTTTGATCCAGTCGTGCCACTCATCGGGGGAGTCTGGCTTCCCTCGGTTGAGCCAGCCGTGCTCATAGCGCAGCTGGTCGTTGCTGGCATCAGTCGACAAAGGCTAACGAGACTCACAGCTCAATAATAGCATCCACAACGCCCATGGTGAAGTCGACCTCTTCAATACCCCCAACACGCCCCTCGCGCAACACGTTGGCAATCTTGCGGCTGGCCTTCTGCGCTGCGAAGGGAAGCGGATACGCTGAGCGGCAGGCATGTACTTGATCGGGGGGTAGAAGTAGCTCTGGCAGGGCCATTCATCCCTCGGGAACGTCAGGGGGTCGTATTCGGCTTCCGTTGGGTCGATGGTGCACATAGCGGCGTAGGTGATGGATGGGATGCGAGAGATAATGATGGTGATGGTGGACTAGCATGAATTGGTGACGCTGGGTTGTGGGAGATGGGGAGATCGATGTGAGTGTCTGATCCCGCTTTGCCGCTGCTACACATCACATCTCCTTGTCGTACATAAATAACTGTGCAACCCATTCCAAATGATCTCTTGTTCTCGTTGTTTGGTTCCAGATGACCCTGAAATTTACACCGACCAGACGTAGTCTTGTCGCTCGCCACCCACCCGTCACACCGATGACTTTGTGCCGGCCCGTACATCATCCTCAAAATCGACTCGGGCTCGCACCGCACCATGGCCAGGCCTAATGGCATCAGACTCTTCGCCGAGGCATGAGCGGCGCTTGACTGTTGCACAACTGCCCATGACCCCGCTCCATCGTTGCTCTTGGCTTCCGCGCCCTTGACCGCAGAAGCGCACCCTCCCGCGCCTCCCGAAGTCGTCGACGGGACCAAGCAGAAGCATACCAGGCGACCTCTGTCGCTAAGTACGTCTGCATGTCTGTTCCGAGGGAAACGCGCCTCAGAACGCCCGGCTGAACCATGCTTTTCAGCCATATACATCCGACAGCGTCGGCCTGGCGAGATTTCCGCATCACGTCGGCAAGTGGTCCGTGCTGCAGCACAGTGCGGCCTTGGCTCGGGTGAGCGACGAGCCACACTCCTAGCTGCGACTGACTCGCCTACTGTAGCCGAAACAAGATCTAGATTCTCCGCCATGTATGGTCCGCCGTCACTTCACGGAGTGGCACAGGTCTGAGAGTCTGCTTGGCCGATGGCAAGTTTGTGGGATCGTGTGACGGAAGCCCAGTCAAAACGCATTTCATCATAGCATACAGCCGTGTTCACAAGATCAAGTCTTAGGCAATTCACTTGCGCTGAAGCCGAACCATTCTGAGCTACAAGATATCATCCCAGCGCATTTGGGGAGCTCCAGCACCGCTCATCAGCCTGCCATTATTTGCGTCACCAAGACGAGGCCGTTACAATGCTGCCGTCAATGCTGGCCGCGTGCCGTACTCACGTTCTCCCAGCTCGAGCGCGAGCTGCTCTGGTGTACGCGTAGCAGCGTACTCCTCGAGAGTCATGAACTCAAGGCCCGCCAGGTCCACCTCTCCTAGCTGTCGGATGACCTGCACTCGGACACGCTCAGCGAACACATCTTCTACGCCCCTCCCGCCCATCTCGGCCGGAGCAATACCAAGCGTCATGGGGCTCAAGGCATGAATGTTCACAAGCGTGACGTGCATCTTGGGGGCGGCCGCGAGCATCCCAGCGACAGAGTACATTAGTGCCTGGTGCTGCTGCTTGAGAGCAAAGTCGGGATCGGCGCGGTCGAGCTCGTGTCGCGCATCAAAGAGGAACACGGCGGTGGCGAGGTCCGCCGGCCGACCCACATTGTCCACCTGTATCATGGGCGAATGGAGGGGCGAGTTGAGGACGAGGCGCCTTACACCGTGGGGGATGCGCAGGCCGGGCATGGTGCTCCAACTTGTCGGGCCGAGGAGGATGATCTCGGGCGCGGTGATGGGCCCAGAGAGATCGGGCGGCCGTGGCGCCTCGCTCCACCCGTCTCTGCTCACGGCCATGCGCAGTGTTTGGACGTGCGTGAGGAACGAGGGGAGGGGATGCAGCCCCGTGGGCGGGAATACCTCGCCAAGATCCACTGTTGTTGTGTGTGCGAAGACTCTGCTGAAGAAGCGGGAGGCGGATGACGGCCACTCGGCCGCCTGGCTTCGCCGCAGCACGGGCGTTGGGAAGTGCGGCGCGAAGCCCGTGCGTGAGCGCACTCTTACACCTCGCGCCACAGAGACATAGGCAATCGTCACATCGGGCGCTAGGCGCGAGTCGACCCAGTCCCGCAGCGAACGGCTCACGAGGCGCAAGCGGAGGAGAGACGCGGAGGGCGCAGCCCCGAGGATAGCTTCATAGATGTGCGGAAAGGCTTTGTGGTCGAGCACCGCTTGCGAGATGCGGGCGGGCTGCTGATCCGACATGAAGAGGTGATGGCCGATCGAGCAGCCGTGACGCGGACTACCCGTGTTGGCAGCGAGATTGACACGATGATGGGTAGATACTGCACCGCAGTGAGATCAGGAGGAGATGGGGGAGACGAGGGAGGCGAGGGAGACGAGGAGGATATGATCACATGAGAGATGGCTGTCGATCACCTCGCAGAGCTTTATCAGTCCACCCAGGAGTAGATCGCGAATGATGACGATAGCGGAAGCACTTTGATGACGTCCAGTCCATCACGAGCCGTTGCCCAGACCGACCTCCAGGCGTAAATCACCGACTCCGTCACTCTTGAAGAGGCTTCCCAACACCGCGTCCTTGACAAAGGCCTGGCAACGGATTGGTACGCAACTACGCAACTGTTGTGCATGTCGGAGGTCACAGTCAGAGTTCTTTCACCCTCCGCTTCGTCGGGACAGTTAACCTCCTCCACCCTCCACCCTTTTCTCCTCCCACCCCGTCGGTACACCCCATCTCCCGCGTTGTGAATAGTGCATGCAAGTTGTAGTGTACAGACGTGACGTTTATGCTTAGGGGCGGCCGAAGGGGCGACGGCGGTTGGGAATCTTCTTCGCGCGTCCAGAACGGATGACGAGGCCGAGCATGACGGTCGTCGCGGCGCACAACGAGAACCATGTAATGGCGTACGTCATGTGCTGGTTGCGCAACTCGATCTGTGGGGGCCGCCCGACGGGCACGCCATTCGCCATGCGCAGGGACGCGGGCACGCCGCTGTCTCCGTCTGCTGTCAGCGCACTCCATGGCCGTGGCTTACGGTCAATCACATCAACGAGCACCGGCTGCACGCCGCGCGCCTCGCCGCCAACCCACTCGGCCATGTCAGGAATGTCCTTCCAGAACCAGCGGTTCTGCTCGGGCTTGTTCTCGGGGACAAAGTATGACTTGGCGTCGTGATCAATCTTCGTAAGCATCGCCTCGATGACCACCTCGTCGCCAGGCCCGCCGTTGGCGCCGAGACCGGGGCAGGGCTTGCGGCCCTCGCGGATCGCGTCGCCTTCAGCAGTCAGGATAAAGCCCTGGTTCACGAGCACGGTGCTCCCTCCCTCGGCGCTGCGGTCGAACGGCACGATCAGGTGGTAGCCAGCGATGCCATCGCGGGTCTGCGGCCCCTGCAAAATGGGCGGGCCACGGAAACGACCCTTGAGGAGGACTCGGCGGAAAGCAAAGTCAGGCAGAGCGGACATACTGGCATTAGCGCAGCGTGAAGAAGCCATCACAGACAACTCACTTGACATGAGGGGGAAGGGCGATCGGCGCCTTGGTAAGGTTGTGGTCGATCTCGTCGATGAGAGCAAGTTTCCACTTGAGTCGTTGAACCTGCCACACGCCCAGATATCCACAGAGAATCGGAGCGAAAGCAAGCAAGATTGTGATGGGTCGGAAGAGTGTTGAGCGCATCGACGTGCTCACGACAGTGGATGCGTGCCGCGAGCCAAAAGTGAAGCCGGCGCCGGCGCCGAGCCCAGCGGTGAAGTTGAAGGCGGACCGCGGGCTGGTGCGCGGCCGCAAAGGCGCCCCGCCGGCCCGAAAGGCCGCACGGAACGCGGAGAAGATGGGGCGGGACATGATGCGACGTTGAGAGCGCACCACCGCTCGCGTTCAGTTCGCCGCCTGCCTGTCGGCAGCGTCCGAATATTTGCTTCCGTCTCCGAATCGGTTGACGGGATTGTTGACATCATCTGAGGCTCTCCGTTCACATCACCTTCAAACATGCACGCGTCCAGCTCGGCGCGCCCACTCGAGGCTCTTCCTAGCCTCGCCGCGCTGCAGAGCTGGGTACATCGGCCACAGGCGCGGGCGCCATGCTTCGTGAGCGACGTGTATGCACTGCGCGCCCTGCGAGAGGAGCATGGCACCATCACGCGCCCGGCCAAGGGTGAGTGCAGCGGTAACACGGCTAACATACAGATGTATACCTCCTCGAACGCTTTCCATGCAAGTTTGTGGAGCTGGTAGGCTGGGCTGCTGGCGTTGACCACAAGGACGCGTCCATCACTATAACATGTGCGTCTTCCCTCACGCGGATGAGACAATGTGCTGATGGCAGTGGACGATGGCGATGGCCTGTGTGTTCTCAACGTCATTGTCAAGCTCGCGCATGTCGAGATCCCGGTGGGGGGGAAAGGCAAGGGGAAGATGGAAGATGGCAAGACGGAGGAGGAAACGCCCGCACAGAACAAGAGCGAGACTCGGTCTACATTTCGCTCCGCACGACAGCGAGATTTCCGATCACGCCCCCAACCGCCCCAGCCACCAGCCAAGGTATATGTCCGGCCCAACATCCAAGTGGGTGATATGTTGCGTTTGTCCGGCTACGTGGAGGACTGGGCGCGCCGAACAGAGACCGTACGGCAAGTAGTCGTTGACGAGGCGTCGGGGTCTGGATACATCCGTGAGCCTCCTGCCGGCTATGGCTGCTAACGATAGGTGTCGTGGACCCGGACGAGCAGTACGAGCATGTTGAGGCCGTGAATCACATGCGACGCGAGGTATACTCCCGTCCTTTCGAACTCCCTGCAGCAGAGCCACCATCTTCAGTGCGCTCATCTCCCGCGAAGAGCATGGCATCGACTTGGGATGCAACTAGCGATCTCGACGCCGTGGAGGATGACCTGGGACCAGATCTTCCCAACCCTTCGAAGCTATCGTCCAAACTCCTCAACGAGAAGACATTCAAATACTACCTGATGGATCACCTCGTTCGCGAGACGAGACGGGCGTTAAGCTCCGCGACTCGGGTCCTGCTTGCCGATCCCTCGGCGCAGGTGAAAGAGCTCGCAGCCCTTTTCCCCGAGTATGCGGCGTGCACTGTCCCTCCACGTCGCGGACGAGCGACCCTCTCACGGTGCGTATCTCCGACCCCAACAACGCCAGCCTGTGAACGCAAACCGTCCCCTACTCCCCTGCCACAGCGGCTTGCAACACCCGACATCTTCACACCCAGCCGTGCGGAGAACACCCCCTCCTATGAGACACCTCGTCCTCGAGTCACGTTTCGTTCCAAGGCCGAACGCGAAGCTGCCAGGGTCCCGCTCGACAGCTGTAGAGGTTCCCCAGCAAGTGTGTCGGGTGAAAGAACGCCAATGGCGCGCCCTTTGCGCCGTTCTCTCCCCCCCAAGGCTGAGCGAGAACGGTGTTTCAAGCCAGGTGCCAATCCCTTTGTTACTCAGGCCACGCCCCGCGCCTCACCCGCCAACGTCTCCTTCCTCTCGTTGGAACCTCTCTCCTTTGAGCCGTTCACCGTGCCTGCTCTTCTGGCAGTGGAAAGGTTACGCGCTCTCGCCGCGCTTGTGGTAGACGCTAGGGCGCGGCGCGAGGAGGGCGAGCGTCGGAAACGTGTTAAGGAGGGGCGCGTAACACTCGAAGATGAGAAGATTGTCGCCAATCGTCGTGCCCGTGGCCTCCGCAGCAGCGATTACAAGCTCACCGACGAGGAGCGGCAGCGCAAGATGGCGAGATTGGTCACGTGGGCGATACGCACGGCTGCGTCTGAAGGCGAAGTGGTCCAGGTCGAAGGCACGAGTCACTCGCTGCGGACAATGGAGAGCTTCGACTCCTGTGTGTCTTTGTCTGTCTTGTCTCAAGAAGCTGGATACGTTCCTATTCCACCGGAACTACTCGGCCCGCTTCTTCTTCCTCTGGCCGCTGCCGCACGCGCCGAGATCCGCCCTACATTCCGGAGCAGAGCAGAGCGTGAGGCCAACGTTTGGCATGAGCAACGCGTTGTCGACACCCACGTTCTCCTCACGCGATTACGGCAGTGGGGTGAGGATGGGCGATGGGAGCGCGTCACGGAGAAGCCCGTGCAGGAGGCGGCCGAGTGGGCCGAGGCGTCGGGCCTTCTCCGTCTCGGGGTGTGATGAGAACCTGGACCGCTGGCGTGCACTGCGACGCCGACAATACACCGCCAAAGCGCCGCAGTAGGCGAGGCATTCTGGGAGGAATCGGAGTCGGCTAACAACGGGAGCGGCAGCAAATTGTCGCGTGGACGGTAGATTCCCCGTTTCGCCTGATACCGGGCAACAATTACCCGCCATCCGTATACGACAACCGCAATTCCAATCGCGGCAGGCGCATTTGACGAGCAGAGGAGAAGTATTGTAACATGAAGTAGTACAACTGTGTCTCTATGGGTTGACTGAATGTTGTCCGGGGGCATGTATGTAATTAATGGAAATGTGGGTTATTCTATGATCTATGGGAGTGGGAGTGGTGTGAGGTATTGAGATTTGGTCCAAGGGCAAGCGATTGCAAGCGCGCAGGCGAGTGGTTGCTCAAGGTGCTTTGCGTGAATTGCTTTTCGAGGACGAAGGAGGATGAGAAGACGTGTGGTGCCGAGTGTCGCGCGCACACCACAGACCGCCGATGCTAGGGAGAGGATCGCATATCCGCTTCGGAGAGTCCTGGTCGGGTGCTCGGCCATGGTCGGCGTCGGCGCCTGCGGTTGTATCGGGCGCTGACTGGGTGGACAGGACGACCCTCATGGGCAGCGCCTGGACACGAGGGGGTGAGGGACGGGGGGAATGAGCGCGGCGGTCTCGCTCTTGGCGGGCCTGGCGGTGCTCGTGCGCGCGTGGGGGCTCGCTCACTCGAGATCGGGGGTGGGGCTCTGTGCGCCGATCGTGTCGACTTCCGGATGCACGTGCGGGAGCCGGCACGGAGCTTGGCCGGCGCGGTGACGGGGGCTCGACTTTGACGCGCTGAGCTGGCGGCGCCGAGGCGGCGGCGGCGGCGGCATGCGGCGACCGACGGCGCTTGCGCAGTGCCGAGCCTTCCAAGTGCGGCTCGACGTGCAGTCGCCGAGGCTTCTCGTCCAGCACTTCGATACGCGCGTACTGATACTCGCGTTCCGCACCGTGCGGCCGGTAATGCCGGAACCGTAACCCGAGGGCGGTGGGCTCGTGCTCCTCACGCTCCTCATGCTCCTCGTGCTCCTCGTGTTCCTCAACTTTGATGCTGACGCCGGCGCCGGGCCGTTTCGCAATAGGCTTCGTATCGGTATCCTTGTCCCTGCGGGATGATGTGCAGCCCGGACCACACTGTGTGGGGTTGAGGGCGGCGGGCTCGTGCGCGTCCGGGTCATAGTAAAAGGCAGGGAGGGTGCGCTGGCCGCTGGCATATGGCGAGCCATGGTCGACAACATTGAAGTGGACGGCGTCGCGCGCTGCGCCGGAGACGACTGCAGGGTTAGTGGCGTTGGACGGTGGCGATTGGGGAATTTGGCGCGTTTCGCTGCAGCGCGGGATGGATGCACTCACTTGATGCCCAGTCGCGGCACTGATTAAAGCGGCGACGCGCTTCGGACGCTTCGGCGAAGAGACGGGAGCGCTGTGATGGGCTACGCAGCGCGGGCAGCGGCGAGGTGGGCGCCGACTGCACCTGGCGGTGGTGGACGCAGCCGCAGGCGGTGTATGGTGCGGCCTCGGCGATCTCTGGACGCGCAGGCGCGAGGGGTTCGGGCATGAGGGGAAACATCGCCGGAGGGAGGGAAGGGGGAGAGGGGGAGAGTGGGACGGGGCCGATGTGGTGGGCGGGGTGGTCGTGGGAATGGGTGGTAGTAAGTCGATGGGCAGTGAGGTAGTCGCGTTCAGAACGATGGCATGTTAAGACAAGTTGGAGGTGGGCGCGGGTGGGCGTGGGTTTGATATCGCCTGGCGTACGGGCGTATGGAGGTGGATTGTGTTTGTGCGTGCGGTAATGAAAGGAGCGAGAGTCAGAGTGAGAATGAAAGTGAGGGTGAAAGTAGTGAGGCCACTGCGTTGATTGTTGTAGTTCGAATAAGTGACAAACTCTTCGAAATCATCGAGACGACGTCGAGCTCGAGGTCGTGCGAGGTCCGTCCGCTTGCCGTCCGCCACATAGCTCTGCCATCTCTCCTAATAGTTTGCCTCCTCTGTCACAGCGTAAAAGCAGAGGTTCTAGCGACATGCACGAGGACGTCATGTACGGATATTGCCGCGCAACAGCAGAATTGCATTGTTGCAGGCGATAGCACAGCCTGCAGCCGAGATGACTCCACCAAAACAGCCGAGACGCCGTATGACATTGAATGACGGAGATACAAGTCCGCTCGGATCACGGATATACCACCTCCGTCTCGCTTGCACGCGGGCTTCTCCGCGGCGGGCCTACCTTCGGAGCATTGGTCCCACATGCCTATTGTGTCCACGTGCTTTATAGGCAAGCAACCATGCGACTCACGCGACTAATCGTTATCGGCATGTGACGGGCACCTTTACTGGCGGCATGCGGCAGGCAACACAGCAATGACGACCACGACACGACACGTACCTTCCTCCCTCGCATCAACCCAACCGCGACTTTCCCTCCTTGCCACTCGCCATTCACTACATCACATTCAACATGGACTATTCTACTCTCCGCGATACATTCAAGCGCGACGCCTGGACCGATACGCAAGAGCGAGTGCGTTACCTAACTCTTCTTCCCCACAGGCGTTCCGGTCGTATACTCGGCTAGATGGCGAGGCCGGCCGCTTACCCGCGCATCTTCCTCCCTCTTGCCCACCGCGACGGGCCACCGTGCCGGAGCTTCCGCTCATGCTGCCCAGCTGATGCTGACCACAGATTCTGCTTGAGCCGTTCACATATCTCAACTCAGTACCCGGCAAGGAGGTGCGATCGCAGCTCATTGCGGCATTCAACGCGTGGCTTAACGTTCCTGAGCCGGACCTCGATGTCATCCGCCACATTGTGTCCATGCTGCACAATGCGAGTCTACTGTGAGTAGCCGAGGGCGAGCGAGGCGAGCGTGGTGCAGAACGTCTTGTCGCTTGGATGGCGAGGCAGCCACCATATCACGGCATCCGGCTGACATCAGCATGGACGACGTCGAGGACGACTCGGAACTGCGCCGTGGAGTGCCTGTCGCACACCAGATATACGGCGTGCCGCAGACAATCAATACGGCCAACTATGTTTACTTCCTCGCATTTCAGGAGCTGCTTAAGCTGCGGGAACGTGGCGGCAAGGAAACGCCCGACCTCGTGGGCATGGTGACTGGTGAAGCAACAGGATGCCTCGGGTAGCTGACAATAGAGGAACTCCTCAACCTGCATCGGGGACAGGGGCTGGACCTTTTCTGGCGCGATAGCTTGACCTGTCCAACGGAGGAGGAATACGTTCAGATGGTGCTTGGGAGTGAGTGCCAGAAGTTAAAAATTGACAGGGCTAACCGTTCAGAGACCGGGGGCCTGTTTCGCATCGCTGTCAAGCTCATGATGGCGCGGTCTGAGTCCACGTTGTACGTGCGAATTTTGGTCATGGGGTGTAACACTAACATCAGTGACTTCGTGCCACTCGTCAACCTCATCTCGGTCTGGTTCCAGATTCGCGATGACTACATGAACCTGGCCTCGGGAACGGTGAGCTGCATCGCGCGCCTCAAGCTGACCCCAGTACGCCGACAACAAGGGCTTCGCAGAAGACTTGACCGAGGGCAAGTTCTCCTTCCCTGTCGTCCACGGCGTGCGCGCCAACCCGGGCAACCGCCAGATCCTCAGTGGGTTCCACACACCTCAGCACGACTGACCGCAGACGTGTTGCAGAAGCGCACGACGTCGCATGCTCTTAAGGCGCACACGGTAGACTACCTTGCCAAGGAGACGAAGTCATTTGAGTACACGCGGGGCGTCTTGGATACTCTCTTGAGGCAAATCAAGGAGGAGATTGGGGAGCTCGGTGGAAATCGCGCTTTGGAGAAGATCATCGAGGTGCTTGAAAGCACGCCGACGGAGCACAAGTGATGTAACTCGGACAACCGGACTATCGACAGCATGACTACTCTTGTACCATACCATAGCACATCTACTTGTTTATACTTGTACACATAATGGACGTTGCTTGTAGACATGGATGGGTGTCAGAAGGAACCACGCGGTGCCTGCGGCATATCTGTGACCAGTTAGTTCAGGCGGTAGCACCCTACGCACTTTTGGACACCTCCTTAGCTCGTGCGGCCTGCTCCTTGCGCGCCAGCTCAGCTTGCCGATTAGAGAAGATGGCGCGGTGCAGCGCAAACTTGCGGTGTGCAGGTGGTGCAGGCGACGAGGGCACGTTGACAGGGCTGACAGGAGCCGGTGAGCGAGGAGACTTTGGAGATGAGCTGTCCTTTTTTTCTTCCTGGCCGAAGCCTGGGAGTGATGGGAGGTAAGAGAGAAGACCTCCACTCTCCTTCTTCTTCTCGTCGTCCTTATCGTCCTTCTTCTCCTCCTTGGCGTCGTTGCGTCGCGTCTCGCGCGCTCGATACTCCTCTACGATCTTTCGGACGTCATCGGCGCTTGGGCCCGGTGGTGGCGTCGCAATGGGTGTTGCGCTAGTGTGAGCCTCTGTTCCGCTGTGCAGTCACATCTCTGACAGAGCAACAACTCACAATCCTCTGTGCACGTGTGCAAGGCGTTAACGGGAGGTCAGAGTAGATGGTGGGGAGCGGAAGGAGGTTGCGATAGAGAAGACGATGGCAAGGAAGCGGGAGATTGCGGGGCAGCCAAAGATGGCGAGCAGGCGCAACGTCAGCAATCCGATTAAACCTGCGATATATTGCACGCACACATCTGATAGATGTCCCTCACAGGTATACAAGAAGTCCTCGGTCTTGAGCGTTGCAAGTACTGTCGTGGTGGGACGTCTGCAGACGTAGCACGGTCGCGACGTGCCCACTTTCTGCAATTAGTCTCTATTCCGGACTTGCCGGCTCACTCGCTCGTAGTAGACGTTCTGGAGTGGCATATAGATGAATGGCGCAAGCAGCGAGGACGAGTGGGACGATCGAGACGAGGGAAAGGCGGCAGATGTTTATGCTGGAGGACGACGCCGGACGGAAGCAAGATATGTGGAGGTCAACAAATGGCCATGTCGAATTGCCACCTCACTCATTCGAGCTTTCGATCCTACAAGTCCTGCTCTCGAACCATACTCACGCAGAGCTCGACATCCAGAGCTTGCATCTGAGACAATTCGCATCACATCTTCGCGTTCCCCCTCTCCACTTCCCCATCTTCACCGGCCCTCCCTGCGCGTCGACGACTGCACCTTCACCAAACTATGCCGCGCGGGACAAAGGCGCCGGCGCCGCGGCTGAAGCTAGTCATCCGCCGCCTGCCCCCCACACTACCGGAGGAGACATTTTGGCGTGTCGTCGAGCCATTCGTAGAGGGCAAAAGCTTGTGGCGACGCTATGTCAAGGGACGCGCCGGCGACGCGTGAGTGTCGACCTTCCCTGGCCAGCACCATTCAAGTTGACAGCAGATTCGGTGTACACCCGCAGCATTCGCGCGCATACGTGCTCATGAACGACACTGAGTCGCTCATCGCATTTCACGCCGGCTTTGACGGCCATATCTTCCGCAACAAAGCTGGTAGGTTGGCAAGCGGTCCAGCGGCTGATAACAGGCGTAGAGTACCAGGCCGTGATCGAGTACGCCCCGATCGAGAAGACGCCGTACAAGGCCAAGGTCAAGAAGGATGCGCGCGAGGGCACTATTGACGACGGTGAGCGATGATGTTTTCGAGCCGAGCTGAAAGCAGATCCCGACTACCTCGCCTTCCTCGAGAATAGGGGCGCTGTCGAGGCCAAGGCAAGTCCGGAGATAACTGGTGAGTTTGGTAACTGCTACCGGAACTGAACCCAGCTGCGTCCCAGCCGACATCCACGCCCCTGCTTGAGGCACTACGTGCGGCGGCGAACAAGAGTAGAGCCAAAGCGGCGAAGAAGAAGGAGAAGGCGGCATCGAAGAAGGACGAGAAAGACAGCAAGGCGGACGCGAAGAGCGACAAGGCGCGCGCGGCTGCCCTCGCCTCAATTTCAGAGGCGGCGACCAAGCGCGCACCGAAGACCGCCGGCAGCGGTGGCGTCGTTATGGTCGCAGGCAAGGGGCGCGAGGTGTTTGTCGCGCCTGCGGAGGTGGTGCAGGAAGGAGATTCGCGCGACAGCAAGAAGAGCGATAAGGCGGGCGAGAAGAAGAAAAGGAAACCGCGGAAGAAGAAAGAGGCTGGGGAGGACGGTGGCGAACACGCCGGGACCATAGCCGCCGGGGCGGGGAAGAGCGCAAGTGCGAGCGCCTCGGCGCCGCCTGCTCCGAAGAAGGACGCACGCATCGACGGCGGGCTGGCTGTCGTCGACGAGTCGAGCACAGAAGCCGGTAAGCGCAGGAATCGGCGTAAACGTGCGCCTGGTACGGGTAGGGGAGGGGGTGGTGCGGGCGGAGGAGAAGGAAGGCCTGTTACGGAAGGCAGCGTGGTGGAGGAGAACTCCGGGCAATCGCGTAGCCAGAAACCGCGAGCTGCACGCGAGCAGGGCGCCGCGACGTCGAGAGATGGGAGCGCAGTGTCAGCCCCGCGGGGCCGCGGTCGCGGTGGTCTACTTCCCAGCGAGGCGCGCATTGACATGTAATATATGCATTACATCTCCGATGTGATGGTGATTTCTAGATTCACTCTCTCCTTTACATGTGCGCGAGAGTCCGCGGAGGCGGTCGCACCACGGCCTCGACCGCACGCAGCGTCTCCCACCGCCAGTCGTGGCGCCAGCTCGTCCCCGCCTCATCCATAGCAAGCACCTGATCTTCTGGATGCTGGACAAAGCCGCTCCCGTCCCCGTTCAGAGCGGGCTGCACTGCTGCGCGGACGGCCGCGTGCCACTCCAACGCTAACCGCGCCTCGTCTTCGCTCATGGCGGACAACCTCAAGTGCTGGATCGGCATATCGCTGCCGTGCGTGACGTTCCCTCCTGTGCTGAGCGCCGCGACAACCATCTCAATGGTGTACCTAACGACGGGGAGGCCCGCGGCAGCCAAGTCGCGCGCCAGCAGGCGCACTGGAAGGTGCACCTGCCCGTCGGCGAGGACGCGCCCGAGGCGCGCCTGGCATGCCGCCTCAGACGTATCGTCCAGCGAGGGGTAAGCCGCGAGGAGTGCGGCGGCCGTCGGAAGGGGGTAGTAGCGCGCGACGTTGGGCAGGAGATCGGCGGGCGTAGCGCACGGGTGGCACTGAGCGTAGAAGAAGGCTTCGTCCCTGACGTCGCCGAGCACGACGGCGCGCACGCCCGCGGCGGCGAGGCCGCGCGCGAGTGCCCCCGACGCTTGAAACGCCATCTGGTCGCGGCCGTGCAGCGCGTCCGCGACGCCGCGGAACGTGCTGTTCACCCCCATGCCTTCGACGGCGGCGATGAGCGCGGCGCTGGGGAAGCGCGCGCGGTCGCGCAGCGCGTCTACGGCCCGCGTTTCGTCGGCGCTGTCGACGCCGAGCGCGGCGCACAGGTGCGCGAACTGTGCCGCGCGCTCGTGCCGGCTCAGCGGGTCCGTGAGGATCGCGTTGCTCTGCAGCGTCGCGGTGACGAAGGGGGCACGCCCACCGCGCGCCGCGCGGTGCAGCAGCTGGTGCACGATGTGTGCGCCGCCGCTGAGGCCGGAGAGATGCACCTGCGCCGGGTCGCCGCCAAAAGCAGAGATGTTCGCTTGCACCCACTCGAGGCCGGCCCAGACGTCCATGAAGCCCCAGTTGCCCTGCAGCTCGGGCGCGGCCAGGAACCCGAGGGCCGAGATGCTGGTGTCAGTGACATTCAATCGAATCTCTTCGGTGTCTTGCAGGATACCGATCGGATGTCTGTGGAGCGGACGCCCGACCCGCTGGCCGCTGACCGCCAGAAGGCCCTTCACGAGCCGAGCGTGCGTGCAGAACTCACCGGTGGCCAAGCAGCACGCGCACCTCGCCGAAATGTTCAGCGGCAAAGAACTGCTGGTTGTACGTCGCCCCGCTCGTGCTCCCGAATTGAAGAAACCCGCCGTGCACGAACACGCGGACGGGGCGCAGCCCGCCCTTGGGCCTCCTCTGCCCTCCTGACGCTGGGGAGCCGGCGTCCTCAAACGCAACGTCCGACGGGGTGTAGATGTCCGCGAAGAACGGATCTTCCGTAGGCTTGCCGAGCCCGAGGCGCTGCCGCGCAGGAACTGGGTCAGTGCTCGCGTGGGCAGGGCGTACTGTGTGCTGTGTAGGCGCGGCTTGGCTGGGCGCAGTACAGCCCGTCGGAAGTGTACTCCTTGTCGGGGTAGCGATAGGACTCGGGGAGAGGCGCCGGGGGTGTCCATCGCGGAACGGGGAGGGCGTAGGGTACGTCTGTGTGAGTGCGGAGCGGGTGGGGACGTACTGAGGAACACTTGGACGCCGTTCCGCACACGTCCGCCGACGACGGGGCCGTGTCGCGTATATGCACGGACGCGGGACGAGGTGGGGAGCGCGAGCTGCTCGCCTGTCATGTCGTCCATCGCGATGGGAGAGCGAGGCATGGCCGGGCAGTGGGGGAGGAGGGAACGGCAAGAGACGCGGAAAAGATGGCAGAGAGATGAGCGGAAGTGGCAAGATGCAGGCGAGCTGAGGCTGGCGGAACAGCACAAGCAGCAAGACACCGAGGTCACCGATCGCATGTCACATGACACGGGGCGGAGGGTCCTGACCGCCCCGCTGAGAAGTGTAATCAGAGCCACGTACAATCGTGGAGGCGTGATGCATGACGAGAACCTTTGGCGTAATCAGATGTCTGTGGCTGATGGCAGCCGCAGTCTGGAGTCTGGGCAGAGTTTGCTTCCATGGCCTAATACTGCATGCCATCTGCGGATCTTCGATAGCTTGTTATCGGAGCTCGAGCGCGATGGCTACGTCGGGTTCATTCACTCTAAGCGCTCCACAGCGTACTCACCGCACCAGTCGTGTAGGTGCCAATCGCGGCATTGATTCGCCGAGACTGAGCGCGTCTCACTGTGCCAATAGGCGTCCAGATGCTACAACTCAGAATCTTCAACCTCCCTCCGCTCAACCTCGTGCATGGCATGGGCATCACGGCATACGAGGGATGCGTTATCAGGCCAAGATCACAACCATACGACAGCAGCGCACCTGAGTCCATGTGCATCTCCCAGAGAAAGCGAAGAAGCAACGGCGGTGACTAACCCGCCGTCCCGCAACCCCCCAGTATTTCCGCTATCCCGAGGGTGTTTTCGTCACCGCTTGCTGCCCGCCCAATTGCCCACTCTTCCAATCACCCCTGACATGAACAATGCATCCCCTCGCCTTGCAAGTTAAAGCCGCGATGCAGCGGGCACGGCGCGGAGATGCCCGACGACAATGTCCGCGGCCTTCTGCGCGAGCCCCACGCTGGACTGGTATCCCGTCCCGCCGGGCCCGTAGGCATGCACGACTGCGACGTTGCGCGCGCCCGTCGCGCGCGACTTGGGGGCGAGGGCTGCACCCGCGCCGCCGACGGTCCGCTTCTCGAGCTCGAGGCGCACCCCGCCTTCGCGTGCGGGGCGCAGGCCGACGTTGTGCGCGACGACCTCGATGTCGCGCCACGTCTTGCCCGGCCCCGGGCCGGCGAGGAGGGGGTCGAGCGCGAAACAGGCCTGCAAAATGCGCTCGGCCTCGCGCAGCGACGGCAGCGTGCTGTAGTTGTTCTTGTTGAAGGTGCCGCCGCACACGACGTGTCCTTCCGGTCCGGGGCGCGGGATGATGTACGCGATCGCGTCGGCGGACGCCTTGTCCGCGCCTGCTGTCAGGTTTGGTTGCCCGAGCGTGGCTTCGGCGTCCGCGACCGCGAGGCAGAGCGCGCGGACAGCCGACGCCGACTCACTCGCCGGGCCCGCTTTGTCAACCGTCCCGGTCGCCATCGTGCATGTGTTCACCAGCGGCGCTTTGACGAGCACCGTTTGGCCCTGCGCGGGATACATTTTGTCGTCTTCCACACCGAGGAGCGACTTGTTGCCGAGCGCGAGCGCGTTGACCACCAGGTCGACGCTGCCCGTCTCGGGCAGGTCGTAGGCCTCGTCGAGCGACGCGAGGCGGCGGCGGATGAGCGGCACGCCGCGCGCGCGCAGACCAGCAGCCAAGTGCTTCAGGTAGTTTGGCGCGTGCAAGATGTAGGACTCGTACTTGACGCCGTGGGGGAAGCCGCCCGGTAGCGGCTTCGAAGGCGTGGCGTCTACATCCTCGAGCTGGGGTCAGCGGGGTCGCCGAAAACGACAGTCTGGAGTGGCTCCTGGTGGAGAACTTCGGCCCTCTGCGACTTGCATCCCAACATCGCACACGTACATTAAACACCAGCCCCTTGTACCACGGCGTCGCCTTCTTCGCGTTCCACAGGTCCCAGAAGGGAATGCGGCGGCAGAGGTTGGGGTGCTCCTGCGCCAGGCGGCCGAGAAACTTGAAGGTGATGGCGTCCCACTCGGCCGCGGGAGTGTCGCCGCGCTCCTCAAACGTGCACCAGTTACAGCCGGCCCATGGGCTAGCGAAGCCCGTGCTATACTCGTCTTCGGGGAGGTCGCGCGCGACGACGGCGACCTTGAGGCCGCGGTTCGACAGCTCAGTCGCAATGGTCAGGCCGTACACTGTCTCAGCGGGGCACCATGCATACATGTGCAAGAGCAAGATCGGGCGTCCCGACGCCGCGCGGGGAAATATGCAGACGTACCTCCGGCGCCGAGGACGAGGGCGTCATACATAGTGACAAGTGGGGATGGGGGAGGTTGTGACGAAAGGTAAAGTCGTGGATCGTGGAGTCGGCTCGGGAGGGTTATAATGGGACAGCGAGGAGTTGCCCGACTGGCCGCTGGCAGGCTCAAGATGATGCGGAATGCTCCTGCGGCTCGGCGCTTGCCATGCTCTCCAGCCGCCGACTATCCGCGTAACAGCGCCGCGTCGTAGATACTGCAGAAGGGATCATGTACCTGGCTCTACCCAACTCACTGACCCAGGGCAAGCGCACGCTACCGCCTCCCGACCCGACAATGCATCGCTGACGTTCTGAAGAAAATGAGGCTCAACTGTGAGTGGACAGAGTGAGCGAGTGGGAGGGAGCAGGGGGTCGGATGGACGCCGAAGCCGAGCGTCAAGTGACCTGGTGACCGACCGCCGACCGACAACAACCGATCAGACACAAGGTCACCGACCCGACATCCGATGCTTCTCTCGAAGAGTGAGTCGTCGCTTCAAACATGTCAGCTACCAGTCCTGATTTCTGTAAAACACGAGGTGGGGGAGACGTGACTCTTTTCCTGCATCGTGCAGACCGAGCATGCACGGGCCGGGAACCACCGGCATCCAAGTCGACATTTCCCGGCAACGTTTGGTTTTGGTAAGGATATAAAATGGGGGTGGGACATAAAGTTTGTTGGGAAATGTCGGCTCGGGTATTCAGCTGTGAGATCTTTGCGGGCTCCTCGGTGGTTCACTGGTCCTTGTGCTCTGTTGGCCAACCCTCAACGCCAGCACGGCTGCGTAGCTCGCGTCGTACATGCAATCCCTCAAGGCCTTTAGGACCTTGGTCGCGCGTCAGCGCCGCCCGGCCTTTCTGGCTGTAGCAGCGTGGTGTACAGAGTCAGAGTCAGGGCTTGCGAAACGTTCGCCGAGGCTTGGCGGGGACCACCACTTTTTTTTTTGTCGCCGACCTCCTGCCCGCCCTGTAACCTCTGTGTCCTCTCGGCCCCGCCGTCCCGCCCCTGGTGCGGTTGACACGGCGATTTGCTGAACGCTGAACAGGTCGGTCGTGAAAGCCCGACAGCTGAGAGGCGGCTGAGACCGATCGAGGCGACGCAAAGTCGCGAGGATGCGTTGCACTATCCATGACTCGCCAAAAGAGCCATGATGATGGAATAGCTCGGGATGGGATGGGATGACCGCATGGAGATGGGGTGGGAGTGGGTGGCGAGGTGCGGAAGAGAGAGAGGAGAGCAGGAGGGAGAGAGACGAGAAGGGCCGGGCTGTGTTTGGGTGGGCGATCGGGTTTAGGGGCATGGCGGGAAAATGCACCTCTCGGTCATCGGCATCCGGCAACCACTCGCAGGCTGCACATTTCGTTCAACTTGATTGATCATGGATGCATGCATGTCCAGACAGAGACACACAATTCAACGCCAGTAGTGGGTTGAATGCGACAGACAGAGATGGCTGTCCAACCTCGATGGTAGTGCAATGTTTGTGCTGGCGCTAGTGCATTCAATACAGACCGAGTCAAAGCTTTGCTCGACCTCGGCTTCCTTTGGCCGCCCCGCTTTCCGCGCCTCGCCCAATTCAATTCATCCCTCGCCGTATCAATCTATCCACTCCCCTCACTTCTCTTTCATCTCTCACTCACTCTCTCAACTACTCTCTCCTCTCATCTCCTCTCCATTTCCATCTCCATCTCGTATCCATCTACACTCCATCCGCAACAACATTACCCCTCTCCAACATCATGGACCACCACGGTCACATGGCGATCCACACCGCCCCGACCTCCCCAGACTCAAAGGCAAATTCGCCGTCTGGGGGTGACTTCAAGCCAAAGCTTCGCGTCGTCGAGCGCGGAAGTCAAGCATGCAACGAGTGTCGTCGCCACAAGGTATGTCTACTCCATACCTCCCGCCTACTTCCTGCTCGAAAAGTATCTGCACACCAATATCGTGGATGGCCAGCGTCCACACCTGCGCCGCCTTCCGCCTCTCCCCTCCACACCACTCCCGCTCTGACGGAGCTTGTTGCCGCGCATGCCCCGCCCCGCCCCGCCCCGCCGCTCTCTCATTCCGCTCACTTGTCAGATCCGCTGCCATCCTGCTCCCGACGACCCCGATCATCACAAGGCTTGTGTCCGCTGCGTTCGCATGCAGCTCGACTGCGTCTTCAAAAAGCATAATCGCGGTCGCAAGCGCAAGAATCCGTGAGTCTTCAATTTGGGTTTGGCCACCCACTCTCTCACCGCGGTCTCCTTGACCACCTGACCATGCATCATTCCAAACTGACTCTCAGCCCCCCTACAGATAGTCAATCCGAGTCGCCAGCAGCCAAGCAGGCGGCGCATCATGAACCTCGCTCCAGCCATGCACACGCCTCGACATCCACCTACTACAACAGGGTTGGCTCTCCCGAACGCACCCTCCTGTCCGGTGTCAGCCGGTTCTCCTTTATGGCTGGTGACCAGCATCCAGACATGGGCGGCCCTGGCCCTTCGCGACTGCCACAGCCTGTACCGCCCAACTCTTCGCTGCGCAGCATGGTCATGGCGGATGGGTGGGACGGCGAGGACGAGGACGATGGGTATTCTGAAACCAGCGTAGTCCGGCTCCCGCCTCGTCCGGAGCCTCCTCGCAACCGCGAGTACGTCGAGCGCTCTCCTCGGTTTGAGATGCGCGATCTGAAAGCGCCTGGTAGTAGTGGTGGTGGTGGTGGGGGTGGGGGTGGGGGCGGTGGGTTACAGAGTGCAGCCAACGGTAGTCGTGGAGCGGAAGAGCCTGTCGCGACTGGCCTTATCACTCTGGAGGAGGGCAGAACATTCTTTGACATGTAAGTGCGGCATTTCCACGTTCGTCTTCGTGTCGTTGACCATCAGCTTCGTCAAGCACTTCAATAGAGCGATGGCGATCATCGACCCTGTGATACATTCACATGGTGAGGTGCCCTGTCACTACTCGCGCTGACATTTAGACTACGTGCGCCAACAGTCTCCTTTCCTGTACACCGTCATAAGTGAGTCGTTACGCACCCCTTTCGCTGACGCCAGTGTGCATCGGCTCGCGTTACCTGGATCAAGTTGGACGAGAGCCGGAGGCCATCGCGCATAATGAAGTCCACCAGCAGATTGTCGTCATGGCCAATAACCAGCTCTTGTGGGCATTCGCCGACGCTTCTTGCAGAGTGGACATTGTTCAAGCAATCGTTGCCATGACCTTGTGGAAGGAGCCTGAGGATGACAAGGCGACATTCTATTTCAATCGCGTGAGTTGTCACTGCCGAGATGGAGGCTGACGTGCCTAGGCGGTAGTTCTCGCGCAGGAATTGAGACTCGGTGAAATTCCGCCCCCTCAGATACTTGAGCGGATGCCCGAGCCGGAACGTCGGGAACTTCGTCATCGGCAACGTCTTTGGTAAGAGCGACGCCGATCCTCTGCGGCTGTGGCTGACGTACAGGATGACGTTGTTCTCGACCAGCTCCATTTTCCATATGCAGTTCCGCCAACCAATGCTGATTCCGACAACGGATCCGCTGATTACTATCAATCAATTCTGGCTAAAGCAAGCGTTCCCTGAGAACATCATGGCAGACACATGGGTTGTCTTCAGCGTCGACCTTCGCAGGCGCTATCTACAGTACCGCGAGCGGCTGAACGACCCAGTGCCAAACCCCCTCGTTTTGTCAGCTATCACCAAAACGCTGAACGAGGAGTGGTCCACCATGCTCGAGGCTTGGATCAACGAGATTCTCCAGGGTGAGTCGACACTCGATTATGCTCATGCTGACTGCAGTCGGCGGCTACCCTTCAATTGTCAACAAACCCCGTGTGTGGTACGCGTCGCTGGCTCTCAATCTCAATATGACGATTCTCACCCAAACGCTCCGCATTCCTCCCAGCGAGCGTGTCCCTCCGCCTCCGCCTGGGCCCCGTCGACTCCAGCTGAGGAGCATCCCAGCCTTCCATTACTGTCTGGCTGCTGCGACGACAGTCCTTCTTCGCTTCAACGACCTTGACAAGGACCAACTCACTTACGGCTCCGACACGCTTCTCCACTTTGCGCTGTACGCATCCACGTTCCTGTGGACACTGTGCCGCAACCCGGAGCTGTACGATTTCGATCAGGGGGAGATCGAACACACGCGTGGAATCATTAATAGTGTTGCGGACGGCCTGGACAGTGCAAGCGCCTACCCCGGCTCTTCGCCTGCTTTGCATGCCCGCTACCTGCGCCGCCTCGTGCGCACGAACTACGTCCAGGGATCCTACGAGGAGGCCGGTGGTGAAGCGGCCAGTGCTACCGACCGTGAGGGTCTGATGGCGCCAGCCGTCGGGTTTGAGAACCAATACGTTGGGCCGATTCCTGCCCCTGGCCAGACGCCCGCCACCGCCATGGGTGAAGTCGATTTCCTTCTCGGTGACTTCCCTTGGCACGCACAGTGGGCTGGCCCAGGCAGCGCGCCGCAGGTTGACCCGGCGCTCTATGGGCAGGGAGGCGGCCCTCCGATGACGGTGCAGCAGGAAGGCTCGGGATACGCGAATGGTGCGCGTCGGCCATCGCCAACTCTGCCCATGCACAGTGCTCACGCGTAGAGCATGCGACGTCGTAACCGATGCAGGCGGTGCGCGCTCCTTCCATGGGCAATTGGGGTGCTGCCTCCTTCGTAGACCAGACGTTGACAGAGATGTAGTAGTGTCTACCAATGCATTGCAATGCACTGGGTTGCCGATGAGGGGCCGTGAATACCGAGCTGTCGACTATTGAGGTGGGGAGGACATGTGACGAGTTGCGAGATCCGAATGCAACCCGATCGGGCCGGACCTCATGCCAGTGAGCGACCGAACGTGGGTAGCTCGCCTCCGCACGGCCCCCTGCAGCGCAGGCGATCAGGCAACCACCGCATCCCGCAGCGCTCAAGTGCGGAGACGAGATACGCCGCGTGCAGCACAGATCGCCGAGTGGGCAGCGCGCGTGCAATCCTCGGGCAATTTGCGGGCAAGCGCTGCCCGCACGACCACTCGCTTCGCCTCCCGAACTCGCTTGAAGGCCGATGTTGACTGCGTCGGTCTGCGCTGGCCTTCCTGCTAGCCTCCAGACTGGGCTTATAAAGAGGTGCCCACCGCTGTTTCCCCACATCAACAGCCATGTCGAAGGTATACAAAGACAAGCTTGCGTCGCTGCCGAAAGAGTCGTTCCTCGTGAGTGATTTTCTCTGACGTCTACCATTTCCCGACCTCGCACCACCCCGCTGATACCAGTTCGGGCCCTCGCCCGTCCAGTTCCTCCCGAAGATGACGGCGGCACTCGGCGGCAAAGTGAAGATCTACGCCAAGCGCGAGGACTGCAACTCTGGCCTTGCTTACGGCGGCAACAAGGTCCGGAAGGTATGCCTCCCTCCCTGCCAAACTCACACCAGCTCGAATACCTCGTCGCGGACGCGCGCGCGCAAGGGTGCGACACCCTCGTCTCCGTTGGCGGCGTGCAGAGCAACCACACGCGCGCGGTGACGGCCGTCGCGGCGGCGAGCGGTATGCGCGCCGTCACGGTGCAGGAGAAGTGGGTGCCGATCGATCCGCCGCTGTATGCCGAGGTGGGCAACATCCTCTTATCGCGGATTATGGGCGGCGACGTGCGCCTCAACGACGAGGACTTTGGGATCGAGCATAAGCAGGCGACAAAGCAGGCGTTTGCGGACATTGAAGCGCGGGGCGGCAAGCCCTAGTGAGTACAGTACCGCCCTCCAGAGCGGTTGGATACAAGGTTGACGCTGACCCCAGCTACATCCCCGCGGGTGCGTCCGACCACCCTCTCGGGGGAATGGGGTTCACGAACCTCGTCGTCGAGCTGGCGGAGCAGGAGAAGGCCCTCGGCGTGTTCTTCGACACCCTCGTCGTGTGCTCCGTGACGGGCAGTTCGCACGCGGGGCTGATCGTCGGCGCCGTGGCCGAGGGCAAAGGGCGGCGCATAATTGGCATCGACGCGAGCGGGAAGCCGGCGCAAACCAAAGCGCAAGTAGCGCGCATCGCGCGCGCGACTGCCGCCGCGCTCGATCCCGCCCTAGAGATACCCGACGACGCGGTCGTGCTCGACGAGCGCTTCCATGCCGGCATATACGGGATTCCGGACGAGACGACGCTCGACGCCATCAAGTGTGAGTTGACACGCAGGGGGGGCTGACCCCAGTCGCGGCGCAGACGGACGCTATGATCACCGATCCGGTGTACGAGGGCAAGAGCATGGCAGGCATGATGGCGCTAGTCAGGGAGGGCGCGATCGCAGAGGGAAGCAATGTGCTTTACGTCCACCTGGGCGGGCAGCCGGCGCTCAATGCGTACAGCTCGTACTTTCCACACAAGTAGACAGATGTGATGACATGTATGGGACGTGGCGTGGGTGGGACGTGTGTGGGCTAAACGCGCCGTAAACAACACAGTTTTGTGGGCACTTTTGCCACTAACCATGACAGCTAAAAGTATTGATATTGTTGACATCTCGGGTTTGTTTACACACTCCTCCTCCCACGCTCCTGCAACTATGCCCGGCAAAGGTCTCTTCGCGAGCATCCCGCGCGTCCTCTGCCTCACAGTCGTGTCGGTGGCATTCACCGCCCTTGCTCATCGCACGGCCATCCTCTCGGTCGTGAAGGGGATGTTTGCGTCTGCAAACGCAGCCAAGCCACATGATCCCACCTTGCCCGCTCCCCCAACCATCATAATCTCGCCACCCTCGCCCGGCGACGCCCATTCGCCTCCATCGTCGCCGCTCGGCACCCGCCCCAAGCGCACCTCCCGTCGCCCGCCACAGCCCGAGCTCCTCGCGTCTCCCATTATGCGCAAACGCGCCCGCCCGCGCGGTTTGCCCAAACAGCGCCGTGACAAAAGCAAGTGGCGTCCCCCCCTCGCTCCCATTACCGAGGCCGACGGCACAATCGCATGTGCGGCCACGTCGGGCACGAGCACCCACGCGTGCAGGAGCACGGGAGCGGCTGCGCATGACAATAAGGAGAATGAGAGGGTACAGCAGCGCCCCACGATGCCTGCCATGCTCCGCCAGGCCGCGCGAGCGCGCGCCTTGCGCCCCAAGCTCGTGTATCGCGACCTCAACCCTTCCTCCTCTTCTGTGCGAAAGGAGCGGTTTGTCGCTTCGAGAGCAATCACCGCCCTCTAAATGCCCGGCAAGGCAAGCTTCTCGTAACAAACAACCACACCCCTCCCTCCACCAGCTGCAGCCGCAGCCGAGACCAGCTGATTAGCTGTGTGTAAGTGTTGCCCACAGTAGACGTCAGCACCATGCTGCTGGCATCAGTAGAACATTAGCAAGTGTGCAAGATGCGTAAATATACAGTGATACAGTACAACGACTACCTCGTGGCCCAGCGCATCGTAGCCTCCCACACCGCGAGCGCGGCGGCGTTCGTCGGGAACGCGCGCAGCACGACGGGCACGAACCCCCTGTAGAAGTTGCGCACGCGCGCGACGCTGTTCGCTCCGAGCCCCTTGGCGGGGTCGAACGTCTCCCGCCATGTCTGGCGGTACGCGTCGAACACGCCCTTGTAGCGCGGCGCGGTGGGCGAGTCGCACATGATGCGGTTCTTCACATTGTCCATTGCTGCCGTCAGACCGTTGGTGCGCGCACTCACGCAATGCCGAGAACCAGTAGAGGTTGCTCGCCATGCCGCCCGCGAAGAAGTTGGCCGCGCCAGGCGACATCTCCCACGACGTCCCCTTCCAGCTGTTGAAGAAGCGGTTGAAGATCTCGAAGCCTGATGTCAGCGCTTCCGCTTGTGCTCTCCGCCACTGTACTGACCTCCAAACATGGCCGCGAAGCACGAACGGTACATGAAACTCGCGCCGAGGCCGCGCCACATGCCCAGCGGGCCCTGTGCCGCACATGTTTGCCGCACGACATCAATCGGGCCAGAATACTGCCGCGGCACATGCTCAGGCTGCACGAGCTGCAGCTGGAGCTTGCACTTGATCGTTTCGGTGGGGTGTGCAATCGATGCGCTGGGGTTAGCGGTGTGGAGCGGAGCTCGCAGCGGCGCCGATCGGGGGCGGCCTCCATCTCATGCCATCTTGGTCGCGCACTCACTTCGTCCATCCCGCGAACAGGCCTGCAATACTATGCCCGAGGAGGGTGAGCCGCCGCCCCTCGCCGTCGGGTGTGGGCTCGCTCAGCCCCGCGTCCTTCAGGTATGCGCGATAGTTGTGCAGCGAGCCCATGAGGATCGAGTCGGTGATACCCCAGCTGATGGCGGGGACAGATGCGCCCTTGTACACTGCCCGCGGGCCCTCTTTCGTCACTGTCTTGACGAGGCAGTCCCATGCGCCGTTGAAAGTTCCCGGCGGGGCGCATTGTAATCGGGTCTGGGGTGAGCGGTGAGCGGCGGGGCCTCGCGGCTCGGGAAGAAGAATGAGAACGGAGGCGTAGAGCAGTACGGGAGGGTGGAGGGAGACGAAGAAGAGCACGGAAGCACCTACCTTGATCGTGTCGAATGGATGCCCCACTATCAACTTGGTCCAGCCCGAGAGGATGCCGGCTGCGAAGCCGACGAACGGCGAGTGCTGCTTCGGTGCTGGCGCGACGCTCTCGCCCATGTCGTCCAGTACGGCTTCTGGAACGACGTCGCGGCTCATCGTGCTGTCGTGGGCGTGGAGATGAACAAGGTGGATGGAGAGCGTCACTCTCAGAAACCGTGGTACATTGCGGATCGCGAAATGGGCAGCCGGCCCGGGCCGCTCGCCCGTCGGTTACGCGTCTCGGCCGGGTTATCGACTTTCGCGGGCCTCCAGTGACTCCTGAAACGCAGAGGAGCGGAGCGGGTGAGATGGGCGACTCAGAGTAGAGCGGTGGAGTGAGACGGACGGTGATGAGTGGAGGTGCGATGCGGAAGAGGTCGGTGGCTGAGATCAGCTGATATCGGCGTGATCGCCATCACCAGAGATGTCACTGCCGCACCCCCACCCCCGCACCGGCAACCACGGCCCACCCCATTTCATGTCACAACCATGTTCTTGTTTCATGGCATAATACGAGATGAATGCACGAAACGATCTATCAACTATAGTGGGTGTGTCAAGAAACACAAAGTAGAAAAACTATAGGCACTGTGATAAGGCAGAGATTTTCAACCAGAAGCAGGGCATGCGGCGGCAGCGCCGGACAGCGTGTGTTTTGACCAGATGCTGCAAGTCGCGATGCTGGCAGGAAACTGTATCGTAGATGCGATGGCGTAGATCGCGAGCGAGTGTGGAAAACCAACAGCGTGTATTTGAAGCAGGAGTAGTTCGTGAATGTCCTGGGAAACTATAGTGCGTGTACCAAGCGTGAAGCCGGCGGCGAAAGGGGTGGTTGTTTGAGCGCCGCCTCGGCATGTATGAGCGGGCTCAAACTACTCGTCGTGTATGTGCGAGATGACTGGTAGATTATTGGGGTGGACAGCGGCGATGGTGAGGCCGTTGGAGTCGTGTTGGGACTTGTTGAAGGAGTGTTGGTCGGCGAGGGCGTGGAAGTGGACGGACTGTGCCTGTTGCGGTGGCGGAGCGCCGAGCGGCGGTGAAGTAGCGGCGACTGACCTTGAAGATTGCGACAGATGCGCAGTGGCGGAGTATGGAACGCATAGTCTGTCACAGTTGGTGTAGCGTCAAACTCGAGTGAATCCTCGTCGCTCTCGCTGATGGGCGGGCTGCTGGAACCTGGACAGAGGCCATAGGTGCGTATTGTGGCTGGGTGCATGGCGGGGGAACCGACCTCCAGCTCGATGCCGGCGTGCTCCCTTGGAGGCACAACAATGCTGAGAGGCTTCGAGCTGACAGATGGCCGGTGCTGATGCGACAGCCGGTTGCGAGGAGTAGACACCTTGTACGTCGATGGGCTTCGACCCAGTGGCCGAGTAGGCGACGAGATTGTGTACAGCACGCGGTCGACAGCGCAAACAAGGTCAGGGCGGGAGAGCTGAAAGTCAGTCGTATTCCGATACCGGAGACATACCTCCTGCCCCACCTGCTCAAGCAGCCACGCCAGCCGCGCGCGCGCTTCCGCGTCAAACATCTCACCCATGGCCTCGAGCCGCTGCTCTTCATTCTTGACAGCTTTGAGCAGAGCTCGCTCGACAGCATCAGTCCCGCTGTCCGAACCCGGTTGGAACAATGCGAGGATGGCGCCGAGAGCAGTGATATCCTGAGGGGCTTCCTTGGGGGAGGTGGGAGGCGAAACGCGCTCGCCGTCGACGATCACGCACTGGCGGAACTTTTGCCTGCGAGAGCGGTCTCCGTCATCAACGGAAGGGCGCCGAGGCGACAGCCCGTCGAAAGCGGGGCTGTCTGGTTGCGCCGGCCGGGGCGGGAAAGTGTACCCCTTGACCAAGGTAGACGAGCGCTCCAGCCGGGCGTGTCCGCTGTCGCTCACACTTCGGTGCTCAACCTCCATCCGTTGTGCCTCGAGTTCGAACGCGGGGAGAAGTCGGAAGTCTTTCGTGGAGCGAGGACGCCGCTTTCTGTTGGGCATGCGTGTGTAGGAGTCGTTGACGTTCGGCATTGACTTGGCGTGCCGTGGATAAGAGAGTGGCGGCAGAAGGGCAGGGAAGTCTGCATCGTCGATCGCTTCGACAACGGTCCGGTCCGGGATACGATAGGACGTGGCCTTGGCCGACTTGGGGACCTCACGCCTAGCTTCGTGGATGGAGAAGGCGCTCACCGAGATGCTGTCACTCAACGAAGTCACTGTAGCAGTCGAATCCGAGGTGAGCACGCTGCTGAGGGTCGAGATTGATGACCCGGTGGTATACAGCTCAACAAGAGGCATGCTTTGAGAAGACGACTTTGAAAGCGGCGACAGACCAGGTGTCGACTTCCCACTGTACATGTCGATGATCGGGGAGGTGCTCGAGACGGACCTGCAAGGGGAGGTGCCAGGCGTGGACTTGCCGTCCTCTCCAAGGGGGTTGATGTCGTCGAGGTATTGCTCAAGGTCAAAGGACACATCGCGCTGATGGAGCTCCATGCTGGCCGGAGGAGACGGTGTACGAGCCACAGGGATGACCACGACGGATAGGCCGAAAGCGTAGCGCAGTTGGGCGATGACTTCGGGGTCGGCCTCTCCAGTCGCCTCGACGCTGATGAGGAAGTCAGCGGCCTTGTCGCGCCCAGTACCGAGGTACCAGCTATCGGCATCGGGACCCAGACGGTATCGTAGAGGAAGGAGCTGATCGACGAGGGCAATACGGTCATGGTCCCAGCCGCAGAGACCGAGCGAGTTGATGTCGGCGGACGAAGACGGAGAGAGAGGGGAAGACTGGCGCGTGGGGAAGTGTGGCAGTGAAGCGATTGAGAATACGGTCGTCTCGAAAGCTCCTGGGGTAGAGCAAGGTGACGATGTGTCGCTCGTAGGCGTACCAAAGCGCGAAGTCGTCTCGGCATTGTGTGACCGAGGTGGGGTCGAGGGGAGGAGCAAGGCCGGTAACGAGGGGCGGCGCTCGATCTCAAACGGGGGAAGTTTGAGGATCGGGGTAGGGCGCGGAGAGAGCCATTGAGGGATAGGCAACGTGCGTCGTTTGGCTGAGCGAAGGGATAAACGAGACAGCGTCCGAGCACGGGTGCGACCATCGTCCGCAGCCGTTATGTGAGAATGCGTTGGCCGGTCGTCGAGACAAAAGTGGCAGAGCACGTCTGGGAGGACATCACCGGCGGGAACTGGAAGCCGCTCCCGCATCGCCGCGAGATTGTCGGCCACCGACTGTGGGTCCAGGCCCGTGTTTAAACGACGCACCGCCCACGCGCACAGAAGTTGAGTCGCATCCGCTGTCGATCGAGTTGTCCCCTGTTGCCCCAGACGGCCGATGAGGTGCACGACGTTGACAAGGCCGAGCTGGAAGCGGAATTCGCTGAGCGCGGCTGCTACGGTGGTGGACGCGAATGGTTCGGTTTGGATCACCTGGGTTTAGAGCGATTCACAAGATTCCCTGATACTCACCTCCAGTTCCACCTCGGCGAGTTTGCGGGCGATGGATTCGATGACACCGCCCTCAGCGCGCCAGCGACGACCAACGTACTCGAGCGCCAACTCATGCACGCACGCCTCAACCACGCCAGGGGCACGATTTTCGCGGGTGAGCCGCACAAATGCCTCCACAAGCTGACGGCGGGTGAGGTGCGGGAATGCGTGTGGCGGGATGAAGCTGCTTGGGGCCGGCGGAGCAGGTGCGCCGGCAGGCAGGGCAAACGGAAACAGAAGGCGTGTCGACGAGTGAACAAGGGCGAAGCGAATGCCAGTAGAAGGTGCCTGTAGATACCATGATAGTAGGTCCGAGGTCGGAGGGGCGCAGGCGTGCGTGGCGCGTGTAAAGTTTGAGTTTGAGAACGTGAACGCAAGGAGGCGTCGAAGGGAAAGATCAAGTGTCAGTGCGCGGCTCTCGGTTCTTTCGTTCCTCGTGCGCACTCAACCCTCAAAATGATTGAGGGAGGTGAGTCATCAGGCGCATGCACTTACATTGCGGACGGCGTGGCTCGCGGCCGCGCAGTACTCGCGCACGCGAAGACCCGAGAGAAGTGAGCGCCATGCGTATTCGTCCAGGGCAGCCAGCGAGTCGCTCAGGTCGCCGCGAGAGAGGACTTGGGCAAGTGCAGCCTCGCGTGGACCTAGTGGGGGAGGAGAGGTAGGCGACATCCTGTGGGAGACGGGGTAGCAGGATGAGTTGTGAGGTGGAGTGGGAGGAAGCGGCGGGGGCGACGACGACGAGGATGAGGCAGAAAGCCGGGGCGCGTGCCGGTACCGCAGACGCCTGATGGGTATGGACGTGGCGCGGGTGAGCGAGGCCAACTTGCCGTGAGAAGAAGACGGTGGAGAAGAGAGAGGGAGGCTCGACGTGGATGTGAGGGGAGAGCGAGAAGAGATGGGGGAGAGAGGGAGAGTCGAGACCGATGCCGCCGAGGTTGAAGCCGCGTAGGAAGGGAGGGAGGTGAGGGAGGTGGAAGATGAGGAAAGAAATGGATGGAAGCGGGCGAGGGGGTATTTAGAAGGACAAGAGGATGGCCAAGAGGAATGAACAGGACGCGAGGGGGAAGGTGGCTCGCTCGTGATGTTTTCCATTCTTTGAGGTCGATCTCGTGGCGGTGATCGTCGTGATCGCGCAATTGTGAACGAAGAGCCCGAGTGTGACGCGTCAGTGGTGCGCTCAAGTAAAAGCGACAGAGCGGAGATCAACTTGGACGGTTAGAGCAGCTAGGGCAAAGCACTGAGTAGCGGGTTATATGCACGTCAAGATTGTGAGCGGTGAGGAGCAGGTAAGTGCTGGTGTGCAGAGCGTGTACAGCACCACATGTGCACATGTCATGTGCCGGTTGCTGCGCCCCCGGCGTCGCTCGCACCACTTGAGCGGCGCCTGGCACATGAGACCTCGCCGCAACCGCATGTGGTGAAGAGCTGCACACGGCAATATGGCGGCATATGGCGGCGTATTGCGGCGCGGGGTCAATGCAAGTCTTCACATCCTCGCATCCACTCTGCTCTTCTTCGGCGACGCGCTCCGCGCACGCGCACCGCTCCAGCGCGTAGTCACGCCGGGCGCAGTGATTCTTCAGGAGCTCTCTGCCACACACATTTAGATCGCGCTCAGACCTGCAGCCTTCGGCCATCATCAGCCCAGTCTTGGCCGACTCAAGCCATCAGGTGATCTTATGATGCAGGTGACGGCGCTGAAAGTCATCTGCTGTCCGTGGGCTGTGGACCAGGCATCATGGTCGACGTCGACGCTCGGATCTCGATGGCTCGGGCCCTTCTTGTGACCTGTAAGAGTTGGCGTCTCGTGTCTCACATTCCTTCTGTCATCCTCTGGCCACTGGAGGCTGTCAGCTGTCAGCGTACTCGGTCGACGTTTGCAGTAAAAATTTCAGCGTCAGCATGTCACCTGCCATCTGTCACCTGCCAGTCCGCTCGCCCTCACGGCCCCACGGCCCCACGGCCCGCTGCCTCGAGGATCAAGGATCAAGGAGGCAAAGCCCGAGGGGGCGTAAGGGCGCTAGCGGCATCTGAATATATGCCAGCAGCACGCTGCCATGGTATGTCCGAGGCGTGTGCGCGACGCGCGACGGCGGCAATTCACAGTTTGCTCTCTGGCAGCCGGAAGCTGGAAGCTGGCCAAACACTCCTCCTGCGACCCTGCCGGCCTGTCGTCAGTGCGCCTCGCTCCGCAGCATGGCTTTCGCCGCAGATACATCCTCTGATCCTCTGAATGCCAAGCACGCGAAACACAACTCGGAACATCCGCGTCATCACGGACGCAAGCTCCCAATCATCCGCGCATCCATGATCGCCTGATCGCCTGATCGCCAAAGCGAGATCGGCGGATGCGGATCGCTCCCCGGCCTCCGAGGTGATCGGTGCACTGCCCGAGCTGCCCGGTCGCAGTCGATGTTCTGTTTGACGATCATCATGGACGGCCATGGACCATGGGCCATAGTCGGCCAGTCGGGCATGTCGGACGAAATGCGCGGTGGAGATCGTGAGGCGTGGAGATCGCCCCGTCGTACCTTGCCGTATCCGCGTATACCGCCTACCCGTACCCGTAGCTGTATAGCTGATTTGTGCCAGTAGCCTGCCCCCCGAGCACATCCAGGCCTCGCGGATCTGGGCGTGAACGGACGCGTGTCATGAGCGAGGACATGTGAGAGACACGCGAGGTGCGAGTCGCGAGCAGGGGTCAGCATGAGCTGGTCAGCGAGGGCACCCATGGTTGCCATGGTCCCTGGCTGAGCCGCAGGCCACAGGCCGCAGGAACTGTCAGCGGTGTCGCGGCAGGTGCCCAGGCTGCAGGCTAGAAGGCTATGCGCGAGGTGAACCGAGTACACGAGGCATACGAAGTGCCCTACGAGTAAGGTGCGAGGGTAATGTGCACGCGCCGGCTGAGGGAACAAATGGTATGCCCCAACCGTTCCGTCGCACCCTCGTACCTCGTTTGCACCTCTGTAGGGCTAGGGCTAAAGAGCTCAAAGAACAACGACCTGCCCGGCAGACATATACGAGGCGTTGCGAGCGTGCGAGCGCGAGCGAAGCCGGAGGACGTTGGACAAGGAATCAGTCGGAGAAACAAGTCCAACGATGCGATACGGTCCATCCCATTCAGCAAGTCATCTGATCAGTTGAGACCCATTTGCCTCCGCAATCTTCCTATAGCAGTGAACGTTCCATACGGCAGCATACTATAGAACAGGACGCGCGACACAAACGCGTAGATGACCAGGAAGTCAGATCTATGATCAGGTAGAGTTGATCCGCGAGAACCATCCCTACGACGTGCTGAAAACGAGCTCAACTCGACGCAGCCGACTTGGTGGCTGCCTTGAGAGCCTGATAGTTAGCGGAGACTGAGGGCACACGCACCTGCTCGAGCGCGTCGAGGTCCTTGTCCACACGAATACGCTTCATGGGCTTGCCAAGTCTCGACTGAATCGTCTCCACGTCTCTACGAGAACGGTCGTCGTGAATGAATGTCACCGCAAGCCCTTTGCGGCCAAAACGACCCGTACGGCCTGGAGTCAGCAAAGCCAACTCTCATACCAGTCGAGCAAGGTAGGCTTACCAATACGATGGATATAAGTCTCGATGTCCGGCTCCCAGTTGCCTTCAGGCCCCATGTCGGGCACGTCATAGTTCACGACCATGTTAACCTGCTGGATGTCGATCCCGCGCGCAACAACGTTGGTGGTGATGAGCACCTTCGTCTTGCCGTCGCGGAATCCATCGAGCACCTTGTCACGCTCATCGTGCAACTTGTCGCCATGGAGGGACGCCACAGAGTGACCCTCCGAGACGAGGCGGCTGGTGATTTCGTCCGCTGAGGCCTTCCGCTTGCAGAAGACAATACTCTGTCCGATGGACATAACGTCGTAGAGCGCAGAAAGAGCGTCAAACTTGGCCGACTCGTTCTCGCACTCTAGCTTGAGCTGGGTGATGGCGTCAACAGTAATATCCTCCTTCCGCAGGTAGATCTGGTTCGCGTTTGGCGCAAAGAGCTGCGCAAACTCCTGCACTTCCTCGGGGAAAGTAGCAGAGAACAGCACGTTCTGAATCTCAGGCGGCAGCACCCTGGAGTGTCAGATGATGAGGACTATTGGTGACTCACTTTTTGATGCGGAAGGTCTGATCGCCAAGGCCCTGCAGCTGAATCATCTCGTCCGCCTCGTCAAGAACAAAGACACGAATCATTTTTGGGTCGAAGACGCGTGAGCCAAGCATGTCGACGAGCGTGCCCGGAGTGCCGACGAGGATGTGATCGGTGATGCGAATGCCGCGACGCCAAGACTTTGGGACGGCGAGGAAGGTCTTGATGGACGTGAACTGACCCAGAGTGTCGATGACAACCTTGATCTGGCGCGCGAGTTCGCGAGATGGGGCAAGGCAGATGGCCTGGGGCGATGTAATCGCAGGGTCGACACGCGAGAGCATATTCAAAGAAAATGCGGCGGTCTTGCCAGTCCCCGACTGGGACTGGCCGATCAAGTTGGTGGCCGGGTTGGCCAGTAGAAGGGGGAGGGCGTTCTCCTGGATCTTGGAGGGCTTCTTGAACCCGGATGCGTAGATCCCTTTGAGCAAGTCGGGATGGCTGAGATTAGTTGATGAACACATCTGGGGGCTTACAGCGGGAGCTCCTCGAACGTCTTGGCCGAGTAAAGGGGCGAGTTTGGGTCTGCCTGCTGGTCGGCAAGCTTGACCTCGACCTGGAAGTCATTTGAAATGAGGCCCGTCACATCCTCCTCCGCGCCGCCCGAATCAGCGCCGCCCGTCTCTGTGGGGTTGCCCCAACCTGGGGTCAGCGCCTCCTTGCGTCGTGGGCTGAGTCAACCGAGAAAGGTCAGGCAGTGCCAATCGTGATGCGCGCCCTCGCACAGTGACTCAGCGTGTGTGTGTGGCTCACCGTCGTCCATCACTGTCTTGCTTTCGTCGTTCTTGGCCTCGGCCTCGGGCTGGGGAGGGTCTGCTAAAGCAGGCTTTGCGTCTGCCTTGTCTGAGGCAGCAGCTGTAGAGGGAGTCGAGGACGATGCGCGGTCCTTGACACCAGCGAGAGCCTTGCCGAAGAGTGGGTTGGCAGTGTTAGGTTTGGGGCGCTCCTTGGGGGCAGACGGGGAGTCGGTGGAGAGGCCGCCGATGCGCGAGGCGAGTGAGGCGACTCCTGGAGAGGACTCGCGGGCTGCTGTTAGCGGCGCTCGTCGTCAGTGATTGAAAGTGAGTGGCGAGGGTGACCAGGTGAGATAAAGCGATGAGACGTACCTGCTGGTTGTGCGTTGGAGGTGTCAGAAGCTAGATGTCAACAACTGAGGTCGCGAGGTTGATGGAGGCGCGGAGGTGGATGAAGAGCAATGGAGAGATGGAGAGATGGAAACTTGAGAGATGAGAGAAAGAAGAGACGAGTGGAGGGGGGATGCCGGGGTAGGTGCGAGCTCGAGTGCGCGGAGAGGAAGGTGTGTCGCTCGCGATGCGCACCGTCACCCTCCTCTTCTTGTTCACACCGCAGTTCTGCTCTCTCTCTCTCATCCCCCCATCCCCTCGCCAATCTCCCCTTGCCGTTGGAGACGGGCACTTCGCGGACGCCCATCAAGCTCGTCCGATTGCCGGGCACGACGGTCATTCCGCTCCATCCGCCAGGCCGCCAGCCTTCTGCCTTTGGGCACCAGACGCACTCCCCCTTCCCCCTCTCTCTCTTTCTCTCCTCACACTCACCAACTTCCGACTTACCCATACCGCCAAGCCGCTTGCGAAGGTCGTCAGAGCTCTCGTCAAAATCGTCGTCGACGTCGTCGGCCCAGTCTTTTGAAGACATGCTGAAAGGTGGAGGGGGGCGCAGGGGCACGGGGGCACGGGGCAGGGGAGGGGCGCGGCGGTCCGTGCGATGATCCGTTCGTAGGGTCCAGCACGTGGGTGCGCGCAGACAAGGATATCGTGCAGTTCAAGTGGCGGATGACAAGCGACGCGCAACAAGAATTAGCGATGGATGGAATGGGTTGGTGGGGTGTTGACAAGTGCAGAATCGCAGGCAACTGACGTAGGGCGGGTCAGTTCCGACGGCGTCAGGTCCGAGGCGTTCGCCGCTCACGTGCTTTACGATGCCCAACTCAGTCAACTTCTCCGAACTTCGCGGGCAGCCAGTACATGCCATGCGTTCTACCACGCCTAACTATCTCGCTATCTCTTCTATACCTACTCCTCATAATAGCACCGTGTGCAGTTCCTGTTCATGGCCGTCCCGCGTGCATCACACGCCCGCAGCCCTTCACACGTCCCTTTCCACAAGCCGCCGACGAGCCGCGGATTGCCTGCCAGGTTGAGGGCCTGGAGCGGCGCGCGCGGTGGGGGGATGAAGCGCTCCAGGTCGTTGTGCTGGAGATACAGGCTGCGGAGGTAAGGCAGCGCGAGGAGCGGGTTGAGGTTGCCCTTGAGCGCGTTGTGGCTGAGGTCGAGGAACTTGAGCGAGGACGGGAGCGCGGGCAAGGCGGTGACATTCTGGTCTGCGAGGACGAGCGACTCGAGCGGAATAGTGCTGAAGTCGCTGGGTGCGCGCAGAGCGGGGTTGGACACAAGCGTGAGGTTGCGCATCGTTGATGAGAGGTTGGCGACTGCGCCGCCGAGGTTCGTATACTGGAAATCGAGGGTGGTGAGGTTCGGCAGCGACGTGATGCCTGGCGGGAGGAGGGAGGAGGGGCGCTTGCCGTCCCCCACGATGCGGAGGGTGCGCAGCGCGACGAGGTCAGTGAATGACGGGGGCACCTCGGCCGGCACGCCAGGATATACGAGCTCGACGGCGGTGATGCGTCCCCGCCGGTCGCACTGCACGCCCTGCCACCCGTCGCAGGGCGCCATGTCCGCGCCCCACTTGCCCGTGTGCAGCCTCTGCACGCTCGACGTGAACAGAACGTCCATGAGCGCGCAGTACTGGCGCATAGCGCCGACTCCTGTCGGCGCGCCGTCCGAAAGGAAGTCATTAGGCCGGTCTGCGAGGCTCGCGACGCACGCGTCGCACGTGTACAAGATGCCAAGGCCGTACCCGGGGTCCATGAAGGGGCGGAGGCACTCGTCCGGCTGCGCTTGGTCCGAGATAGACCCGTTGGGCGGGACATTGGAGGGTGCACCCGGCGCGTCGGCGGCATCAGGCGAGCGCTTGACTTTGAACGGGACGACGATCGCGACGATGATAATTATGAGCAAGACCGCCCCGACAACCCACTGCCGTTAGCTCGCCCGCCGCAATAACTCACGCTTGGCCGGATGCGGGCGCGCCAGCCCCGCCGCGCTTTCGGCGGCTGGTACATCCCGATATTGTACTCCGTCTTTCCTGGTGACCGTTGTCTTGCCTGCGGCGAATGGAGCGAGCTCGACCACGCCGCCATCTTGGGCGAAGCTACGCGCACCCGCTTTTGTTCACGCATGCTCGCCCGCTTCGTCTTGAGGATGCCCACGAGACCCGATTTGCGCTTCCCCGAGTTCGAGGTCGAGTGCGAGGCCTCCTTACTCGCGAACGGTGTAAGCGAGACGTTGAAGAGCGGGGGTGTCTCCGACGCAGACGCAGAGTCGTCCCATTCAGGACCGACATGTGCGGGCCGGTGCTTCTCGATCTCGACGCACATGCTGTCCTGTGAGTTGCGCGGCGCGAGCTTCTCGAGCGCGAGCGAGCTGTTGCTCCTCTCGAGTTTGAGAGGCGGTGGCGGCGCTCGGCGGGATGTGGCGCGTGGCAGACCCGCCGACTTAGACGAGTCGGAACGCGCCAACGACACTGTCAAGCTCGGGTCTGTGCAGTGCGCACCAAAGCCGGGCGTGATGGTGAAGCCGTCGCGCGGCGGCGAGGGCTGGGGTGAGAGTTGGGGCGAGGGATGGGGTGACGGGTGCGAGAACGACGAGGGCCGCGCCGAGCGTCTCCGCCTCACCCGGTCTGCGGCGTATCCGGGCGAGAGGGGCGGCGAGTGCGCCCACTCGTCAATGTTGATGGGGTAGAACGCGTGCGCGTGGCGGTGATGGTCATGTTCGTCGTCGTCATTGTCGCATGCGCGGCCCTTGCCTTTGTCCAGCACAGTGTGCTTCTCCTCGTCCGAGGCAACTGAGCGGCGGTCCGCTACGCTGCCCGACACCAAACTCGCGCGCGTCAGCACAGCGAATTGTGCAACTTCCTCCGCACTGGGTTCGTACACCCGCGGACTGGGGCTGCGGTCCGAGCCCTCGCTCGAGTACTGGCTATCGCGGAGCGTCTCGACGTCGACGAATGCCAAAGGCTTGTGGGTGCCGCGAGGCGCGTGCGTCGGCGGCGCGGGGAAGTCGGCCGGCAGTGGCGCCGAGGGGTCCGAGGCGCTGAGGGAGCCGGCAGACGTCGGGCGCGTGGGTGTGTCTGGTGTGAAGGGGTCCGTTGGCAGGCCAGGGGCTCTGGAGGGCTGCGGTATGCCTGGCGCACTGAAGATCACGCTCGCGTGCTGACTGTGGATGGCGGGCGGGGAGAGGACGTCGACGTCGTGGGCGGCGCCGTCGACCGCTGGCACCGTGATGAGTGGCGGGCGTGTGAAGGGATTGAGGTTGCGCTTTGGAGTCATGGCAGTGGCGTGGATGGGGAGGGAGGGAGGGAAAGGGGGGAGGGAAAGGGGGGAAGAAAAGTGATGTAGGCGAGCGATGGGTGCGGCTAAGAGCTACGATGGAGTTGTGTGATGGAGATCGGGCGATTTACGGAGAGTCTCTCGCTGTCGCTGCCTTCGTCGGCGATGGGTCTCGGACGTGGTTAGATGGAAGAGTCAGAGTAGGTCAGAGAAGCGACAAAGAGTCGCCTTGGTCAGTTGGCGGCAATGGCTATTGTCCACCACGCACAGTGGCATGTCACCGCCGCGCCACAGTGCCGCCGGCTCGGGGACGTTTCAGTGCATCACAGTTCCAGGGGTGGGCGTCGGGCTCGGAATCCTCGTGCTGGCGCCACGTAAGATGGCAAGTGTGGCGAAAGCAAAGTGAAAGTACAGACAAATCGACAAAGGCGGCGAGGATGACGATGTGACGACAATAGGTCTGTGCGATCGCCCTGGTTCTGCCGTCGCCCCGATCCGCGCGGACGCTTCTGTTCGTTCCTGCAATCTTGGTTGCTCGGATCGGTGATAATGTCATGGGTGAGCGTGGCAATCGTGGCGAGACGACTACCTTGTGATGGCGTTCAGAGCGTCCTCAGTTGCTGATGGATGATCTGCGGCCACCTCGCTATTCACTCACGCCCCCACTTTGTTGCGCTGCTGCATGTACATGCACATTATTATTCTACATGTGTATAATCGACATCTAAGACCGCCAGCTCCTGCGCTTGCTCCCCGTACTCTTGGTGCTGAGGCGCTTCTTGTCCTTCTTAGCCTTGAAGTCGCCCGTGTGCGACATAAGGCTCCTGCGCGCCTTGACATAGCGCGGGTCATCGTCGTCGTCGTCACTCGTGTCGTCGCGCATCCGCCCAATCCGCGTGTCCCAGGTGCTGCGCTGCGTTGGCAGCGAGTCGTCCGACGCATTAGCGTTCGCAGCCACGAGGTACATCCGCGCACGCTCCTTCTCGAGCTCGCGCTCGTGCGCCACGTTCCGCTCTTCGGCCTCGCGCTCCGCCTCGGCTTGGTAGTACTCGGCCACGTTCTCGCGGTCGGGCACCTCAAGTCTTACGCTCTTGCGACGCTGCAGCCCGTCCTCGGGCAGTGGAGGAAGGGGCGCGTTGGACTTGTCCTTGTCTTCCGGGTTGATGCGCTCGTTATTGATTATCTGGAACGCGCCTGCGTCAACACTCTCATCGTCGCTGCTATCATCCAGAGTCATAGAGGCGCGGGGCGTCGCTGCGTCCTCATTCGCCGACTCGTAGATCGACGCCTCGTCCGTAGACCCCATCCGCCGGCTGCTGCGCGTCGACGGGGCACGCTCTGGCTCGGGGTCAGGCGGAAGCTGTACAGGGCCAGGAGCATGCACATCGTAGAGCGTCGTGATTTCGGGCGGCGGGCCGAGCGGCTGCGAGGGGTATGACGAAGGCGATGTCGGGCGCAGCGCGCTCTTCAGCGGCGGCGAGCGCATCTTGGACGGCGGGAGAGGCGAGACAGAGCGCTTCTGCTCCTTCTCCCGAAGCACAGGTTTCTCAGACGTTTCTTTCTTATCCGACAGCGACTTGCGGCGCTCAACCGACTTGGGCGGGCGCGCCGGCTTCTTCTTGGTCGAGTTGGCACGCGAGATCGAATCGTTGGGGCCAAGCTCGTCATCCTCGGCGCGGTGCTGCGTGCTCGGCCGCGGGTGGTGCATGACCTGGGACGGGAGGACGAGGCCAGGAGCAAGTGATGATCCCGGCGCCTTGACGAGCTCCATCGGACCCTGCTGGGACTGGGGTGCCTTGGGCACATCGGGCATGGCGGGCGGTGGGGCGTCGACGATGGACATGATGGACTGGCCAGGTTGTGTCGAACGCGAGCGGGCAGTTATGGTCGAGGCGCGCTTCGTTCCGCCGGGAGCTGACTTGACTGTGTTAGAGCGCGTGACAGTGGTAGACGTTGCTGTAGTCTGCGCGCGGCCTGCCGCCGAGGCCGGTCGTGGGCGTGGAGTGACCGTGCTCGCCTTGGAGGCGGCGGCAGCTCTCGGCGAGGAATGCGCAGCAGCAGAGGCAGGACGGGCACGCGGTGTGCTCGACGTCCGCTTCACTGATGCCGACTTCATCGGGACCTTGCCGACATCAGCGGCATTCCATCCCGCAAAATTCGCGCTGCCACCGCCTCTCATCGAGTTGGACACGCTGACGAGGTTTCCCATGTTGTCCTCGTCCGAGCTCGAGTCGGAGCGAACGCGTCTGCCGTACTGCTGCGCAGGGCGCGCGTCCTTGCCCCAGGCACTCCCCGACGTAGAGCGCCCATGACGACGACTGTGATCGTGATGCTTTGAGCCCTTGAAGAACCTCGCGATTGAAGCGAAGAAGCCCTTGCGCTTCGTCACTGTCCGCTCCGACGACGAGTCAGAACCGGCACGGTGCGGGCGCACCATTTCGCTTGACATGGCGCGCCGCAGCGGCGGAGACTGCTGGCGTGCGTACCGCGACGGCTGCCCAAGCTCGGATGTCGCTCGCCGTCCCCCCGGTGGGTTGAAGTCCCTCATCGGAGGGGCGGAGGCGAGGGGCTGGCTCTGCGATGCTGGCCGGCGGACATTCTCGTGCATGACCAGCGTGCCCTGCCCTGGTTCGTCATCCGAGCTGCCCTCGTTCTCCTCCCGCACCGATGTTATGCTACCCGGACCGACCATCGGCTGCATGTGGCGCTGCTGCATCTGTCGGCGAGGTGAGACATTGGCCGCAGGGCCCAGTGACTGGCCAGACTCGTCGTAACCCACCTGCGACGCAGACTGCGACGGAGCCAGGGACCCGTTGGACTCGAGTTCGAAGTTGTTCGCGTTGGCGACACCGTTCGCGCGCCCCGGCAGCTTCTCGAGGTCCTCGAGGCCCTGACGCGCCTGGTTGAGCCACATCTGAGACACAATCTCCATGGCGCGGAAACGTTCTTCGAGGCCGCGGTACATGACGTTGTTACGTTCGTCCTCGATCTTCACCTCGAGCGCTCGCAAGTGCTCCTCGCACCCGAGAAGCTCGGCCTGCGCCTCCTTGAGCTTGGTCGCACGGCGGCTCTCCTTGCCCCCTGGTCCAGCTGTCACACCCGTCATGTCCGACGCCAGCGAGAGGCTCGAGGCGCGCGACGACATGGTCTCGTACTCGCGCATCTGCTCGGCGCTGAGGTGCTTTGCCATCTCCTTGAGGTCTGACTTTGTCGGCCGCGTCTTGGTTTGCCTGATGAGGCGGCTGACGAGAATCTCCTTGTCGCGCTTGACTCGCGTCATCTCCTCTTCGAGCAGGTGGATCTGCTTGAGGTCCTTGCGGAAGTCGTCGAGGCCGCGAATGTAGCCTGCCCACCCAGGAGTTGGGGGCTCATGTTCTGCGCCCAGCATATGTGCTTCGGGATTCTCAAGCATGGAGGGCGAGAGCGGGCCCTCGAAAGCCGAATGGCGCACTGCGCGGCGCACGGAGAGGAGAACGCCCGGAGACGAGGTGACATAGGCGAGGAGGGAGGAAGTGGACGAGTGCGACTGCGAGAGCAAGGCTAAAAGCGAGGTGGTGAACAGCTTCTGTGACTCACTGCGGGCGGAGGTCAGCAGGCATAAGCATGGAGAACGCACAGGTAGTTGCTGAGCAAGCGGTCTGATGAAGACCGGTGCGCCCCGTGGCCGGGTCGGAGGTGGTCCATCTCGGCGTGCGATGCTTTCTAAGGAGAGCGTTTGGTAGTTGTGTCAGGCCAAGTCGCGGAAGATGGATGTCGAGTGGCGCGGAGTGACGAGGGCCGCGGGGAATTTGTGCAGGTGGATCAAGTGTTGTTGATGGCAAGCCGCTCCGTGGTGGATACTTTAAGTGCGAAGAAGGGAGTGAGGAGGAAAGAGAGGGGGCGAGAATGAATGAGAGAGAAAGAGAGAGAGACAGAGAAGAGAGAGGGAGAACGAGTTGGAGCTAGTAGTTGCGGGATGTGTAAGATGATGAGGAGAGGGGATGCGACGACGACGACTGTGGATAAACGACGGGTCATGACGCCGATTGATTCGGTCGCCGCCCCCCTTGGCCTCTACGCCTTGCCCCGGCCCCTTCGGCCAACTCGCGACGGCCAAGCGCTCGGGCCTGACTTTGCGTCCCTCCGGCCCCCAGGCCCCCACTCGCTCAGGGCAGTGAACTCTCAACGACGTCACCGGGGCATCCACTCTTCCAACCGAAATCCTCATTTGATTCCGCCGACTCCACAATTGTCGACGCGGTCTCTCCTATTACAACTCGAATTAGCATTCGGGTCCTAATAGCGTACCTCGGTTTATCAGGCTCTCACCACGCGACATCCACGCGAGGTCACGTGCTAGGCTCAGACGCGTGTCTCCACGCTGGCGGAGGTGGATGTCACTTGCTCACGTCCACCTCGTCACATCTCCATCCCTCCCACCACCACCTCCCCCCCCCTCTCCTCACTCCCCACACTCCTTCCACCTTCGGAGCCATGCCTTCAAAAAAGGCGGCCTCCGGCGCCGCAGCGCCTCCCCCAGCCCCGCCCCCCGTGCAGGCTGTGCCTGCCCCGGCGGCCCCCGTCGCATCGATCGCCGACGTAGAGGTCGTCCTTCCGCCCAAGACTGCGTGGCCCCTCCCCGACATTCCTACGAGCACCATTGACAACACGCAGAGTCTGTTGCGCTTTGTGATTCTGGCGTTCATCACGGGTGCCGCCGTTGCGAGCCGTCTGTTCGCTGTCATCCGTTTCGAGAGTGTCATCCATGAGTTTGACCCCTGGTTCAACTAGTCCGTTTTGTCTAAACACGTGTACTGACAGCAGCCGCGCGACGAAGGTGCTCGTCAACGAGGGCTTCTACGAGTTCTGGAACTGGTTCGACCCCACAGCTTGGTACCCACTTGGCCGCACTGTCGGCGGCACCGTGTACCCCGGTCTGATGGTCACTTCCGGCCTCATTTGGACCTTCCTTCACAAGATTAACATGCCGGTCGACATCCGCAATGTGTGCGTGATGATTGCCCCGGCGTTCTCGGGCCTCACTGCTCTTGCGACGTACGGCTTCACGACCGAGATGGCTGCGCCCTCGACTGGCCTGCTCGCTGCGGCGTTCATCGGCATCGTTCCGGGCTACATCTCGCGTTCGGTCGCTGGCTCATACGACAATGAGGCCATCGCCATTTTCCTTCTTATGGCCATTTTCTACTTCTGGATCAAGGCGCTCAAGACTGGTTCGGCTCTCTGGGGCACCGTTTGCGCCCTGTTCTACGGCTGGATGGTGGCTGCGTGGGGTGGCTACGTCTTCATCACCAACATGATTCCCCTGCACGTCTTCGTGCTCGTCCTCATGGGTCGCTACAACAACCGCGTCTACGTTGCTTACACTTCGTGGTACGTCCTCGGCACAGTCGCGTCGATGCAGGTCCCCTTTGTCGAGTTCCTGCCCATCCGCACGTCCGAGGGTATGGCCGCTCTCGGCATCTTTGGCCTCCTCCAGCTCATTGCTTTTGTCGAGACGGTACGCAAGCTCGTTCCCGGAAAGCAGTTCGAGCTTCTTTTGCGCGCTTTCGTCGCCCTCGTCGCTATTGTGGCGTTCGTCGTCCTCGTCGCCCTCACCTTCTCTGGCTGGATTGCCCCCTGGACTGGCCGCTTCTACTCGCTGTGGGACACTGGATACGCCAAGGTGCACATGCCTATCATTGCGTCGGTGTCGGAGCACCAGCCAACCGCATGGCCCGCGTACTTCTTTGACCTGCAGATGCTTATCTGGCTCTTCCCTGCTGGTCTCTTCTGGGTCTTCAAGGAGCTCCGCGACGAGCACGTCTTCGTCATTGTCTACGCCTTCTTCGCCTCCTACTTCTCCGGCGTCATGGTCCGCCTCATGCTTGTGCTCACTCCGATTGTGTGCGTGTCGGCGGCCATTGCCCTCTCTCGCCTCCTCCACGCCTTCATGGACCCGGTGCTTCCCACCGTCGTGGAGGACGAGGCACCCAAATCCAAGAAGGCTGCAAAGAAGGCCGCAAACGTGCAGCAGCAGTCGGCTCAAACATTTGAACTCTCTGGTCTGCTGTCGGGCAAGCGCTCGCAGGGTATTTTCCACCTTGACTCGCGCATCTCCGTGGTCGCCGTCATCGGCCTGCTCCTCATCATGTTCGTCCACCACTGCACGTACGTGACATCGTCGGCGTACTCGTCGCCATCGGTAGTGCTGTCCTCGCGCAACCCCGACGGGTCGCAGAACATCATTGACGACTTCCGCGAGGCATATTACTGGCTCCGCCAGAACACGGACAAGGATACAGTCATCGCGTCATGGTGGGACTACGGCTACCAAATCGCCGGCATGGCCGACCGCGTTACACTCGTGGACAACAACACCTGGAACAACACGCACATTGCCACTGTCGGCAAGGCCATGGCCTCGTCCGAGGAGATTGCGTACCCTATTCTGCGCAAGCACGATGTTGACTACGTGCTGGTCATCTTTGGTGGACTGCTGGGCTACTCTGGTGACGACATCAACAAGTTCCTGTGGATGGTGCGCATCGCCCAGGGCGAGTGGCCCGACGAGGTGCACGAGCCCAACTACTTCACGCCTCGGGGAGAATACGCTGTGGACGACCGGGCGTCGCCGGCGATGCGCAACTCGCTCATGTACAAGATGTGCTACCACCGGTGAGTAGAGCACGAGCAAGACAATGCAGTTCCCCGCTGACCCCAGCTTCCCGGAGCTGTACGGCGGCCACCCTGCGCAGGACCGCGTGCGGCACCAGGTGATCCCCGCGCACGGCAGCCACGAAGACTTGAACGTCATCGAGGAGGCGTTCACGTCGGAGAACTGGATTGTGCGCATCTACGCTGTGAAGAAGGAAGACCCCTTCGGACGCACGCTGCAGGAAGCGACAGCGTTCCAAAAGGGGAGCAGGCCCAAGCCGCGGGCGAGGAAGACGCAGTAAAACGCGCAGTGCGCTAGATGCATGTAGATGATCTTGACCCAGTGATCATGTTGTCGAGGCGCAGGAGAGTGCAAGTCCAAAGCATGGAATATGCCGGCATATTCGCTGGCGAATTCCACCACACTACTCGTAGGACAGCACTCTTGCGTCTCCGTTCCCTTTGAGGCAAGTCGCACCGCAAGAACACTACACCACAGCTCGTACATTTGTGCATCTGATCGCTACTGCCTTCCTAGCGTTGCCGGCGTCAAAGCCACACCACACGCACCACCGCCGTCAGATCTGCTTCACTCCTTCTCCTTGGCCTCGTGCCCCCGGTGCGGCCCCTCGCGGTGGTGGTCGTGGTGCCGCACCCCCGTGCCGGGCGCAACCTGCTGGCCGGGTCCCGGCTCGCCGCCGCCGTGCCCGTGCGAGTGGTGGTGCTCGTGTCCATCGGACGCGACGTCGCCCGTGGTAGGGTTGGGCACCGAGGTCGTGCCGATGGTGCCGGAGAGGTCGATGCTGGTGTGAGGGAGGCGAGTCACCAAAAGCGGAGACATACTCTTGCTTGGACATGGTGAAGTGTTGAGTGCGAGTGCGAGTGCGAGTGCGAGTGCGAGTGCGAGTGCGAGTGCGAGTGCGAGTGCGAGTGCACATGGGAGAGCAAGCGAGTGTTATATGGCCTTGCATGGTCTGGACTAACGACGTCATCTGCGCGGGACAGGTCACTGTCACTAGGCCGTGGGCCAAGGGAGTGCCAAGTGCCACACTCCGAGTCGCAGCTCAACAAGTCTAGATCCAGATCGGCAATGTCCCATATCGCCTATGGCTGATTGCTGATCGCGCTCGCCATGTAGATATGCATGGATGCGCCTCATGCCGCCCACCACACCATTGAAATGGCCCAGACGGCGATGACATCAGCTACCCCGCATCCCCGGTCACGTGCCCATTCACGCCCGCCTCGTGCACGTATGCACGCTAAAAAGGTACCATCCGTTCCCACGCGCCGCCCATCCACGCCGCGACACGTATCTACACTCTTTGACGATCTGTTTGGCTCGGCGCACAGACTAGAGCGCTCATGCCCGCACCGCCGCGCGGGCGTCGCTCCCCGTGCTTTGCTTCGTCTCCCGCTTCTACATCGGCCGCGACGCTGCATCTCGTACAACAAGCTGCTATCCTTTTCCTCTGCTCGACGCTTAAAGCTTGCCCTTGGACGCCTTGAGCACGCCGTCGAGCTTGGTCGCGAGCATGATGTTGCCCTTGACCTTGAGCTGGCCGGTCATGAACGCCTTCTGCGCGTTGAGCTTGCCGTCCGCGAGCGCGACAAAGGTGTCTGCCGTCAGCCTGCCGTTGGTCGTGGATATCCAGCGAGCTCTGAGCTAGCGCCCCCAGGGCCTAAATCTGGATATCCGCTGTTGGCCTTGGCCCTCACCGTCACCGAGGTTGACAGTCACGTCTGCTGTCAGCTCCTGGCCGCTGCACCCACGCCACCACAACCACTCACCCGGCTTCTTGCCAGCACCCTTGGTGACCGTGCCGTCCTGCTTGAGGTCGATGACCCAGGTCTGCGACTTCTTGTCCTTGGTCTCGACGTTGATCTGGAAGATGCCGTTGGTCTGGCGTCAGGCGTCGCTCCGGCTTTACTCCACCTTCTTGATCTGCTTCTGCTTCTCGGCGTCGTCGAGCGAGCTGAACGCCTTGGCGACGGCCTGGGGTCAGTGTCGGGCGCCAGCAGCGACGCACGGCGAAGATGTCGCCCGACTTGAAACCGGTCTCCTTGAGGTCGGACATTGTGATTAGTGAGGTGGAGTAGAGTAGGGAGTGTGGTGAGATGGATGCGGGGGAGTTAGTTGACTGAGTGGTTGTGATGATAATAAGACGAGTGGACATGTGAGCCGGGTATTGGAGGCTGCCGAGTGACGCAATCAAGAGACGCGTCAAACGCGGGGTCCACTCACCGCGCGTGGCTTGGGGGGCCTATCACCTCCTGGCCTACTTTCAGTGCACGCCTATCCCGGCGAGAACACGTGGAAAGTAGGCGCACGCCTCGCGTGTCTTTGTCGGATGTGGGGTCGCTGCGAGTTTCCCTGAGGGTGCCATCTTGCAACCTTGCATCAGATGCAGAGTGTCCCTGACTTACCCCTGGGGGCCCACCCATGATGCTGTCCAGAACGCAGGACCTGAACCCTGAAACTTGGGTGGGTGGAGGGGCATCAAGCACTGCCTTCCTTGTCACTCTCCTCGCATCGTCTAATTATATTCCTCGCTACAGCTCCTTCACACTCTTCACAAACTACTCGTGCTCTCATCTCTTGATATCAATCCAGCAAGAACACGGCGCAGTGCGCTCTCTCCAGCGCGCGCTCATCGCAACAAGACTCGCCAACTCATTTTGGATTTGGACGAGACCATCGCCAAGCCCACGTACCCCCGTAACGTCAGGTTTCGGTCCGGCCCTCGCCGCCTCTCCGCCCGACCCTCGTCCATCCCTCATCAACTCATCAGCACCACAACACAAACAATTCCAGCACTCCATCACCAGCATCGAGGTCATCAGCCACCAACCCACATTCCCTCTCACTCCTCACAATGGAGGCCGCTAGAGCAGCGGCGTGGCTCGCCGCGCGCGCCGATCCCACCGCCTCTGCCTCCGCCTCCTCAACCGGCAGCGCAGTAGCCGCGTCGAGCTCCGGCTCCGGATTGAGCGTGGGGTCGAACCCCTCGTTCAAGATCGTCGGCGTGTGTCTCGCTGTTGGCTCTGGGCTGTTCATCGGCGCCTCGTAAGTACAGCTGGCTGGCACCAATCTCACACCAGCTTCGTTATCAAGAAGAAGGGGTTGCTGGCGTCGACCGCCAAGAGCGGAAACGAGGCCGGCGAGGGTCACGCATATCTCAAGAGCAAGATGTGGTGGACAGGCATGATCATGATGGTCATCGGCGAAGTGAGTCGTTGCTGTGCATCGTGCATGCCTCAATGCCGTCGCCGTGGCTGACGACAGATCCTCAACTTTGTGGCGTACGCCTTCACAGTAGCGATTCTCGTCACACCACTCGGTTCCATCTCGGTCGTTGTTGCCGCCGTTCTCTCCCATTTCTTCTTAAAGGAGACACTCACATTCTTTGTAAGCATGCCCGAGGCGGACGCGAGCTCACACACAGGGCTGGATCGGATGTACGCTGTGTATCCTCGGCTCGGTCATCCTCGCACTCAATGCACCGCAGGACCAGAGTGTACGCACAATCAACGAGTTCAAGCATCTATTCATCGCCCCGGGCTTTCTCGTGTGGGCTGGCTTGTGTATCATCGCCTCGCTTGTCCTCGTGTTCTACGCCGCTCCACGCTGGGGCAAGACCAACATGATGCCGTATATCTCGGTGTGCTCGCTCATTGGCGGCATCAGTGTGTCCTGCACCCAAGGTCTCGGTTCCGCCATCATCACCTCGATCCAAGGCGACAACCAGGTCAAGAACTGGTTCTTCTGGTTCCTCTTCGTCTTCGTGGTTGTCACGTTGTTGATCGAGTGAGCGCACACCCACCCAGCACTCCCGAGCTGACCTCAGAATCAACTACCTGAACAAGGCGCTCGAGCTGTTCAACACGTCCATGGTCGTCCCCGTCTACTTCTGCTACTTCACCAGCGCAACGATGGTCACCTCCTTCATCCTGTACAAGGGCCTGAAAGCGCCCGCACTGGATCTCGTGACCATGGTCCTCGCCTTCCTAGTGACGTGCTTGGGCATCACGCTCCTCCAAATGTCCAAGGTGGACCCGAAGGCACTGAGCGGGCTGGACCGGCGGACGACGATGCTGCTCGCAGCCTCGAAGCACGGCACAGAGGCGGAGGAGAAGGGCGACGTGCGCGCGATGGAAGAGCCAGGGATGGACGCGCTGCGCGGCGGCTTCGGCGCCGTGGGGAGCATCATCCGCGCGCGCTCCGTCAGCCGGCGCATGAGCAACGCGTCCACGACGCCGTACGGCGCGGCGCGGCACAACACGGCCGGCCTCGCCCACCTCCCGCGCTACCAGCTGAGCGACAACCCGATGCCGGAGGAAATCGCCATGTCGCCGCAGACGACGGGGCGGGCGAGCACGCTCAAGTTTGGCGCAGAGGACACCGTCCACCAGTACGCGTACACGGAAGGCGGGCAGCGCGGGACGGGCCACAGCGACGCATACCACACGACGCGGCAGAGCAGCGGCGTCGCGAGCTCGGGCTCGGCCCTCTCCCTCCCCCCCCTCCGCGAGGGCGTCTCCCCCACGGAGAAGTATGCCGACCCATACCTCTCCCCGGGGCTGCACCACCAGGCCGAGCGCAAGACGTCCTTCTCCCAGCTCTTCAAGGGCCTCACGGCCAGCAGCCCTACCGAAGAGCATCCGCGCGCCGGCCGCGGCGTCCGCTATCCCCAAATGCGGGGTGAGGACGCCTCGGAGCGCGAGGAGCGCGTCGCCCTCGTCGCTGAGCCCGAGGACATACGCTCCGAGCCGGACGAGTATGGCGAGGCCGACCTCGGGTCGCCGCCGGGGCGGCTCGTCGCGCCGCTCGGCGAGGGCGTCAGCGGGAGTGGGAGTGGGAGTGGAGCATCAGGTCCAAGAAAGCCCATGGGGCCGCGGAAGAGTGGGCAAAACTTGAGCATCGACACGGGGAGGCCGATGGGGCCGCGCTAGTTGTACACGGACGCTTGATGCGCATTCGCGATTCTTGATCAGATGACCTAGACCTATGACCTATGTGAAAGTGTGCATTATGTTACATCTATCCTGCTCGCGCGCTTACCCGCCGCAATCCCTCGTGCATGCGCGCCATCTCGGTCAGCCGCTCCTCGAAGCCCGCCATGAGACCCGCGAGGACGCCGCGCACGTCGGGCGCGCTCCCTGCCGCAATGGAGGCTTCCCACGCGTCAATGCCGCGCTGCGCCGCTTCCTCGGCCTCGGCGCCTTCGCGCAGGCTCGCGACGCCCACGCGCAGCTTGCGCAGCTGCCGGTTCGTCTCTCCCGACGCCGCGCTCGCCTGCACGGCCGTGGCTGATGCCCGCGCGAGCTTGTTCAGCGCCTCTGCGGCGTCGCTCGTCGCGGCCCCCAGCTCGGCCGTCGCGGCCGCCAGGGTTGAGCGGTGCCGGAGAGGCTGCGGTGCAAGGCACGGGGACGCGGGCGCACCGTTCAGAGAGGGGAAGGACGGGGACAGCGGTGATAGCGGCGAGCTCGGCCGCCGCCGGTGTAGAGGGGACTCTGGCGAGTCAGGCCATCGACTAGACAAGGGTGAGTTGTGGTCGAGCGGCGAGAGGGGCGAGCGCTCGTGTTCGTCGTCGGTGTCTACCTCGCGAATTGTTTCGCGATCTCGAAAGTTGAGGGCTGGAGGTCTTCGCCTTGCGCGCGGAGACTGGTCGCGGTGAATAAGCGCGTCGACGAACGCGAGGTCGTCCTCCATTACAATAAGCTGCATCGAGTCGAGGTCGCGCACGAGCGCGACCGCCTCCCGCGTCTGCTCGTCGCGCACACGCTCCGCGGCGCCCATGCGCGCCACATGACCCGCGAGGCGCTCCTCAAGCGGTACACGGTCGCGTTCTCGGTCGCGAGACACTGCAGAGGTGTCGCGTGAGGGCGATCCGGGTCCGTCCATCGCTTGCAACAGCGCGAGCATGCGCTGTCCCGCCGCCTGGGTCGCGCGGAGGGGCGCGAGATCAACCTCGTTGTCGCTCTCTTCTTCCATTTCCAGTCGCCGGGACACGCGTATGCTCATGCTCCCTGCTGGTGTGCGCGGTCCTCGCCCGCGCGTTGGGCGGCGCGGCGTACGCGAGAGAGAGCCATACTTGTCGACAGGATCGGGTCCCAGCGTGTCCTCGAGAGGATGCCCAAGCCCGTTCTCGAGCCCGAGCGGTAAGTCGTGGGCGCGCTCGTGTTCCAATTCCGCTTCGTAATCTGGCAGGGCCAGGTCATCGACCAGTTCATCTGCTAGAGTGCCGCCTGGAGTCAGCGCCTGCGTGGACTATATGCGGGCTGCAGCGTGTGACTTTGCACCCATACACCTGCCACGACTCACCCCCACCCATATCTCCAAACTCGTCGGCGAGACTCAGGCCTGGCCCCGAGGGCGACATGGGAAACCCCGAGTCGAGGTCTAGTTCGTCCGCGAGCGACGAGAAGGCCATTATGCTGGGTGTGTCGGAGGACAAGGGACTAGGGCGGGTCAAGGGGAAGGAGGAGGTGAGGAGGGGGAGTGCGCTATCCCGCGAGGAGACACTAGATGTGAAGCGAGGCGGAGGAAAGTGGACAGTGCAGATGTGGAGAGTGATGGATACGCGGATCGTGGAAGTCTGGCTGTGCGCTGTGCGTAGTCGTGACTGGGCCGTGCTCGTGTTCCGGCAATCGTCACCTCTGCACGGCGCGTCGGCGCCTTATCACACTCTGAGGACAAGAAGTGAGGTGAAGCGACGGGCGGGGAGTAAGGTGCGATGCGGCCGCGAAAGGTGAGACAGGCGAACACGAAGGGGCAGAGAGGCGGAAGTGACGCCGTGACGTATCTCCCGTCCGCGGATCTGGAGTCGGCGGTGTCGTGCAGCAGTTGGTCGACTATTCCGAGTCCGAGTGCGCGACGGGTCGAAGGGGAGGAGGAGCGAGGAGTGGGGTACAGTAGAGTAAGTGAAGAGTAAGACCGACGAGTGAAGAGGGCCAGGACGGCTGTGATGGGCGCACGGGCCCAGTGGCGAGGGTATGATCCGGGGAGTGCGTCCTCGTCGGCCTCCGCTGGCTCTTGCGGACAATGTCGGTCGTCGAAACGACGTGAGTGAATGAGAAGAACAAGATGGACGAGAGAAAGACGATGGGATCGAGGAGAACAAGAGATGGCAATGGCGAACCTCGACGTCGTGACTTTGGAACGGGTGGTGGCCAGGGTCAGGGAATGGAGGGACGCGACACGACACGTAAAACGTCAGGCACCCGACAATGGCAGCAAGATGGGGCATGTGGTGCAGCAGTCGAGCTTCCATTGCTGTGGAACAAGAGATGCTGCGGGTGGCCGAGACTCGACGGCGAGTGTTGGCGCAGTAATTTCAGCTCAGAATAGAACAACTTGGAGAAGCTCAAGTTGGTGCGTGGCTCCCCACCAGCTCTGGCAGGCCACAGTGCCGTATACCCCCACCGCACTCGACACGGGGCACTATCACATAACGTTTTACTAAACGGACAATATGTTATCTTACTCGGCAAAGTCCTCCGCGTACTCCTCAGCCACCTGGGGTTAGCGCGCGCGCGCTGCTCCGCCCCAGCACCCAACGCCACAGTCGTTTCCCAGATCCATGCTCCGGCCCCGTTGCGAACGATCGAGCGGCCACGTGAGGTGTGCAGGCAGGCGGGAGGCGCGCAGGGCCCACCGCTCTCAGCCACCAAGAACACAAGCGCAAGCGAGCGCACTGCCCGTCCGAGTACACTCACTCGCAGTGCGCTCCAGAACACTCACGACCACAGGCCCATCACACCATGCTCGTGCTCGCTCCCCGGCCCTTTCCCCATGCTCGCGCTCACGCCTTGCGGCACACCATACACCGGACGCTACCCCAACCACAATCGACAAAACGGCGCTCTATGCACGCATCTTGGCGCCCTTAAGCCGCGCTGGCACTTACCGCCTCGGCCTCGTCGTCATACTCGTCGTCGAGCTGCGCCGACTCGTCTGTGGGTGAGCACGGCCTGCGGGGAGGAAGACCAGTCGGAGCACTTGCTCAGACGGCTGCGCGCCTGAAAGCAACTTACACTGGTCGTACTCGTCGACGAGATCGGACAGGTTGGACTGGGGTGAGCACAATTCTAATGAGAATTCGATGCCGCTAATGCGGATCTCGTTGATGGATATCGGTGACCCAGGCACGATAGTGCCTGACACCCGCAACAATTTGCCGAAAACCTGCGCGTTTTCGCAGACGACAACAACTAACCTCTGCCTCGGTGAACTCCATCTCGTCCATGCCCTCGCCCGTGTACCAGTGTGTGTATGCGCGGCGCTTGCTGGAAAAAGTTAGTATTATTCAACGCAACGAGCGTTGACCCTCTGACTACTCACAAGAGCTGGCGGAACTGGACGTGGGAACGCTTAAAGACCTCCGAGATGGCGGTGGTGTTGGCAACGAGGGTGGCGGAAGCGACCTGGCCGATGGGAGGAACAGTGCAGAGAGTAGTAAGAGCACCGTTGGGAATCCAGGGGACAAAGTACTCCGAGTTCTTGGACTGGTACTCGTACACCGAGTTTTCGATGTCTCGCATCGAGAGCTTGCCGCGGTAGGCGACCGAGACGGTGAGGTACTTGCCCATGGCGGGGTCGATGGCAGCAAGGAGCGAGCGGCGCTGGAAGAGGGCGTTGGTGAGCTCGGGCACGTTGGAAGCGGTGTAGGCGCGGTTCGAGGTGGCAACGAGAGGGGCGTAGCCGGCGGCGAAGAAGTGGAGACGCGGGAAGGGGACCATGTTGACTGCGAGCTTGCGCAGGTCCGAGTTGAGGACACCGGGGAAGCGGAGCGTGGCTGAAGATTAGGGTGTGTCGACGCTGTCAACTCACAGGTGAAGCCAGTCATGACCTTGGCGATAAGCTGGTTGAGGTCCTTGTACTCGGGAGCCTTCTGCTTGAGGTCGTTGACGCAGATCTGGTAGAGAGCCTCGTTGTCAATGCAGCAAGTGATGTCAGAGTTCTCGACGAGGATGTGGGTGGACAGGATGGCGTTGTATGGCTCGACGACGGTCTCGGATACCTTGGGGGAGGGGAATACGGAGAACGTGCAGAGCATGCGGTCGGGGTACTCCTCGCGGATCTTGCTCAGAAGGAGTGTGCCGAGACCAGAGCCGGTACCACCGCCGAGCGAGTGAAGGAGCTGGAAGCCCTGGAACGAGTCGGAGCTCTCGACCTGCTGGCGGAGGACGTCAAGAATGGGGTCGACGAGCTCGGCGCCTGTAAATTAGTCAGTCGAATTTCACCGTGTCAGACAACGCACCCTCAGTGTAGTATCCCTTGGCCCAGTTGTTGCCGGCACCGCTCTGGCCGTGGACAAAGGTGTCGGGGCGGAAGAGCGTGGCGAGGGGGCCCGAGCGGACGAGGTCGACGACACCAGGCTCGAGGTCGACCTGGACCGAGCGGGGAACGTACTTTTGGTTCGAGGCCTCGTTGAAGTAGACGGAGACTGGGTATGTCAGCAGGATTGTCGGCGGAGGAGGAGGAGGAGGAAGAGGAAGAGGGGCGGTTAACTCACCCTTGTCGAGCTGCTGGTCATCGTTGCCGACATACTTGCCGTTGCCTGTGCGTCAGAACTGCGATGGATGGCGCGGGCGCGCGCGCGGGCCGCCAGAGACGGTGTGGCGGGCGCGGGGCTGGGTGCTCGGCGGCTCTGCGCGATACGTACGGTCAAGGCCATGCTCCTGGGATGGTTAGCGTGAGTGTAGCAAAGTAGCGCACCTGGAGGATGTTCTCCCAGAAGGCGGTACCGATCTGGTTGCCGGCTGGACGTCAGTTTATGGACAGTGTAAGTTGTGCGGAGGCGCAGCGCGTGTCGGTTGAACGAGCAAGCGATGGCGCAGCGTCAAGTCTCACCCTGTCCGACTGTAAAGTGTCAGCGTGTGTCAATGCAGCGGGAGCGATGGAGAGTGGTGGGGGGAGGATGTGAATGCTCACCCGAGACGCTGATAATCTCCCTTCCCATGATTAGATCAAGTTAACGAGTAGTGGTGGTGGAGATGATGATGGGGAGGAGTGGTGGAGAAGAGAGTTGTTGACTGGGTGGATGGCGCTAGAGGGAGAGTCAGGTCCAGGGGCATCCAACCCAAGGTCCAAGCTCGTGAGGTCTGTGCTTGCTGCTCCTGGTCCTCCTGGTGCTGCTCGCGGCCCTGAACTCTGCGCGCGCGCGCGTGGGGAGACAAGGCACCGTACAACCACAGGGACGCGTGACTGCACGCCTGTCGAGGTGCGGCATTTATCAGTACCCAAAATGCCACGCGACAAGTTGAGGCATGCCTATTTTGTTGGCCAATAGGTCTGCAGAGACCCCACGTGTCAGTCGCGCCGATACCACGTGATGTGCACACGTGTTTGATGGCCGTGAAACTTTGGCCAGAATGAGGGCGGTAACCCACGGCAGGCACTGATTTACTGTTTTGCCAAGCAATATTAGAGGCCGCCCCACTTGTTCGGATACGCCTGTTATCTCGCTCCCGCGCTCTCTCGACAGTCGTCTGGGCAATATGAAGATGCATCCTCCAAAGCCTTGCACGCAGGCTAGGTCTCGAGCCCTCTTCCCAAACCCCGTGGCACCCAACATGCTTGTCGAGTGATTTTTACCCCCACTACTGATATCAAGGTTGAGAGGGATACGTACCCCTTGGGACCTGGGCAAGTGGGCCGCCTCCTGTACCCTGCCGCAGTCATTTGGCCCTGTCGGCAACGGTCCAGCTCTCACCGGCATCACCGGTCTCTCACCGATCCTCCTCCTCCCTCACAACCTCGCTAGCATGCATCTCCATCTCACTCTCACTCTCCCTCTCACCCCACTCACGTCCCAAGCTTACCATGCGCACCATTTTCGCGGCAGCCGCACTCGCGGCCACCGCCCACGCCGTCCACCTGACGCCCGAGCAGCTCAACACGGTGTGGGACCACGCCGTGCGCCTCTCCAACTTCTCGTGCGTCCGCACCTCTTACCCGCTGATGCCAGATGGGAGAACGGGACGATCGGCCAGACTCTCCTCGAGTGGAAGTATCCCCAGCTGAGCGTGTTTGCGGCCACAGCCCCGCTCCCGCTGCCCGACCTCACGCCGGACCAAGTGCCCGACATTGTGCGCCTGGCATCGGACACGCTCGCGAACCGCCCGCGCAACTTTTCCAACCCCGCCCTCCCCGCGGCGTCCTCGAGCGGCGAGGCGCCGCAACGGCGCCAAGAGACACCGACCTCGGTCCCCGCGCCGGCGGGTACGGGCACGGCACCGGCCGCGACATCGAGCGCCGCCCTCAACGTCCCGCTCGCGGCCAACCCGCAGCTGCCGCGCGGCCAGCCGCTGCTCGAGGACGGCGCGGCGGGCGACCCGCCGTCGGTCGGCGTCGCGGTCCTCGTGGCTGACAAAGCCATGGGCGGCGCACAAGTCAACGGCGTGTCCTTTATGCAGGCGGCGCAAAGCCAGCTCGACTACCTCCTCTACGGCGTGCCGCGGGTGAGTAGCTCTTGTGATGCGATGCGTCTGTGCGTGGCGCGCGTGCGCGCATGCGTTGGCTGTGGTTGTGGCTGCCGTCAGCCAGCAGCCAGCTTGTTTGCGTGCCAAGGGTCACACGCGGCAGCCAAGTGGCGCCAAGCACGCCGCCCCTGACATCGCCGATTTCCATCACCTCCACTCCTAACGCCAGAACGCGGACGGCGCGATCTCGCACCGCGCGGCCTCGGCCCAGCTGTGGGCGGACAACGTGTACATGGTCCCGCCGTTCATGGCGTACTTTGGCGCGGTGACGAACAACCAGACGCTCGTGCAGGCCGCATTCGACCAGATCGCGGCGTACCGCAAAGGCCTGCAGGACGGGGAGACCAAGCTGTGGCGGCACATGAGCGAGGGCCCCGAGGCCGAGGACCCGAATCTGTGGGCGACGGGCAACGCGTGGGCTGCCGCGGGCATTATGCGGGTCCTCGCGACCATTAAGCGGTCGCAGTTTGCCGGGGCGATGGGCGACCAGATGACGCAGCTCCAGGTGTGGGCGGCGGAGATTATGACGGCGAGTAAGAAGTATATGGTGAGTGCTACGAGCGCCGCTACGAGCGCCGCCGCGAGCGCCGCAGGCGCGAGTGCAGCGGCGCGAGTGGAGGCAAGTTTGCGCGCAGTTTGCACGCCAAGTCGGGCACAGTGCACACCAGCGGGGCATAGCTTGCTTACCCACTGGTGCACGGTCGCACTGCCACCCACCCCCTGCGACACAGTGCCTGTCTTGGCGCGTGACTACCCAGCGGCGTCAACTCACACACAGACCCACGACGGCCTTCTCCGCAACTACATCAACAACGGGACAGACTTTGTCGACGCGGCCGCGACGGCGCTGATGGCGTCGGCGGGGTTCCGGATGTCGACGCTGAACCTGACGAACGACCACGTGGACATGGCCGTGTCGATGCTCGCGGGCGCGAGCCGGAACGTGAACGCGACCGGCTTCCTCGTGAATGTCACGGACCCGTACTCGTTCCACAAGCCCGGCACGTACTCGCCCGAAGGCAATGCGTTCGTCGTGCTCGGGTACGCAGCGTACAACGACTGGGAGAGGATGGGGAAGCCGGGCAACACGCGCGGCAAGGATCCGCTGGCTGGCGGGGCGGGGCGGGTCGGCGTCAGTGCGGTGGTGGGCGCGGGCGCGGCCGCGGCCGCAGCGCTCGCCGCGCTCGTGGTGTGAGGCAAGCAGTAGACGGACACTAGAATGCATGCGTATTGTCAAAGCGGAGCATGCCGATAGCGGATCGGCAGATCGCGAGATTGCCGCACCTCGGTTGCTAAAACACCCACACCGGCGCCTCCTCCGTCTCCACGTCGTCCGTCTCGCCCGCGTCCAGCACGCCGTGCGGGATCTCACGCGCGTCCTCGTCGTCGAGCGCGCGCAGCATCGCGGCGACCCACCGCTCCCACCGCTCCGCGAGTGGGTCCGCGTCGCGTATGTGCTTGACGGGGGCGAGGCTCGCGTCGTCGAGCGGGCCCGCGATGCGCAGCTCGGCGTAGTTGGCCGCGCGCGCGCGCCGGGCAAAGTACGCCGGCGCGCCGGGGAGGAGGAGCGCGAGCCGCCGCAGCCGCGGCTTGTAGTTGTATGCTTTGTGCAGGTGCATCCCGTTCAGGAGGGTCGAGAAGGCGAGGGCGTCGAGGTATTCGGTGTACTGTTGTGTGCGGGGGGTGGGGGGGTGGAATATGTCCAGCGAGGGGGGGTGGGGGAGGGGAGGGGGAGGTGGTGGAGGGGAGGGGAGGGGGGGAGGGGGCGCGCTGGCGATGGAGGCGACGGAGGCGCCAGAGCGCGCGGAGAACACGCACCGCGGCCGCGAAGAGGAGGTGCGATATCCCGTAGATTGTCGGCTGCGCCGCGCGCGCAGCTTGGAGCCACATGTCTAGTGCGTATTGTCCTAGGCCGCGAAAGTCGGTGATCGGCACCGGACCGGGCTTGGGGCGGAAGGGGCGGTGCTTCGGCCACACTTTTAGCGTCGGCGCAGCCCACGCGGGGACGACGAAGAGGTTGCCCGCCCACAGCTGGGCAGGGGGGAGGAGGAGGAGGCGCGCGGCGATGTAGATGAGTACGAGGAGGACGGTACATAGCCGCGCGAGGCGGTCGGCCGTGGCCGCTGCGTTACGGAGGACACAGCGGACGCGGGGCGGGCTGGTGGGGTGTGCCGCGATGTGGGCGGTTGCGAAGAGTGCGTCGAGAAAGAGCTGGCCTGCGGAGGCGAGGAGGTAGGTCGTGGCGCAGAGGAGGGCAGGGGCGCGTGTGTAGGTCTCGGGCTCGTCGTGGAGGACGTCGAAGAACTGGGCGGCGGGTGGCGCGTCCGCATTGGTTTCGGGAGGTGGGGTGCGCGTGGGCCGCGAGGTGAAGCGGCGCTTGACGCGAGCCCAGAGGGAGGCGCGGCGGGTCGGCCCGGCGTGGCTGGAGGGTGAAGCTAGTGGCGAAGGAGCTTGGCTGGAGGGGGAAGCCAAGGGCGGGGAAGTTTTTTGAGTTGAGGTGGGAGAGGCGAATGGGATGATGCGGGTGCGGGCGCGCCGAGTGGGTGGGATGGACTCTGAGCGTGAAGTTGACGCTGAGAGGGGGGCGGGGGAACAAAGCGGCGAGATCGGCGGCGTAGACGGGGCCGAGGAGACGGCTGAGGTGCTGGAAAATTGACGAAGAAGGGTATGCCGCCCAGCGTCGCCTTTACGCGTCTTGATCGAGAGCTTCAACACCATTTTGGTGGAAAGGGGAGGGTTGGTGAGCTGGATGGGGGGATGGCGGATGGCGGATGGCAGTTGATGGCCACTGATATATGCTGCCATGCGACCAGCCATCCATCCATCCATTCATGCCGCATCCATTCATGCTGCATCCTGCCCCGCGCTGCATGCTGCATCCTACGCCGAACGCATTTATCCCCTCGCACTGAATTGTAGCGTGCGAGAAAATCTGGTGAGACAACCATGAATCCGACAAACAATCCATCGACGCACGGCGCATTGACAACAATGAATTGAAACAGAATTACAAACAGCGGCAAGACGCGGCCGTGCCACAAGTCTGTCCGGATGCATACTTCCGATATCCGTCACGTGGTTGGCGGGTCGGGGTCGGGCGGGCGGCGGGAGGCAGGGTGGCTGGCCAGGCAGGGTGGGGGGTAAGGCCATGGCCATGGCGTCGGAGTGAGTGCACGCAGCAAATGGCGCGCGTGCGCTAAAGGATCAATTGAGTGATGCAGGTGATACTAATTGTGCATGCTTGGCATTGGATGTCGCCAGCCTTAGGGCCTCGCGGCGCGCCAGCACCCTGGCCTGCACAGAGTCGAGTGGAAGCATGTCAGCGTCCGCTCTGCCATCGGCCCAGGTTGCAGTTGCCAGCACCAGACGCCAGCGGCCGCCCACTCGCCGCCAGCCGCCAAGTGCAGTGCCAAGCGAGATCTCGCAGCTGAGACATGGGCGCTAATCTGGTCGTTGGCGGCCCGATGCCGAGCCATGCAGCTAGGCCATAGCCCGCTGCACGGCTGCGGCTTGCGGCCTGCGGCTTACGGCCTGCGGCTGGCAGCTGGCGGCATGGCACACGACGTCCTCGTCGCGCTCGTCGCCTGACCTCGATTGATTTTCCGTCCAGCGAATAGGCCAAATTTTTGGTTACGTCATCGAATATACCCAAGCGATCACCAAACATGTGCCCCCTCACTGCACCTGACGTGATCCGCAGGCCACAGGGGCACACCCCGTCCTAGTACATCTCATGCATGGTCGTACAGTACAGACACACAGCGATTATGGCCTCGCCAGATACAGGCTGCACAGAGGCGGTGCGGTGGGGCCCAATGCGTGGCGCCGGGCGTCGGTGCGTCCGTGCGGGGCGAACAATGGGCATGTGGGTGAGGCTTTGGGGCTTATGGGCTTATGCCGTCTTGTAGTCGCGCATGTGCGACGGCGGCTGCGTGTCGCGGCGCGCACGCTCGCGGCCCCCGCCTTCCGGCCCCGCACTCGATGTGCGCGGCGCGGCGCTGTTGCCGCGCGTGCTGCGCCCGTTCGTGCGCTCCGTCGCGCTGACGGCGCGCCGCATGGCCGCTGACGTGGGCTCGACGGGGGACAGGCTCGCGCGGGTTCTCGCGCGCGGGCTCCGGCGCGGCGCGGCGGACTGGGCTCCATTCTCGGGAAGCGAGGATGCCGAGCCCGTCGGCGAGACCGACGAGATGGCAAGGCGTGAGCGCTTGCGCGGCACATAGTCGTTCATGGGCGGGGACGTGTGCTCGTCCGCAGCAGTCACTGTGCGCAGCGGCGAGTGGGTACTGACCGCGGCAGTTCCAGGAGTAGTAGTAGTAGTACCGAGACCAGTGCTGCGAGTGCGCTTGAGCGAGCGACTCACAGGGCCAGCAGCGTCAGCGGCGGAGGCAGCTTCAGCTTCGACTTGAACAACCACGGCTTCTGCGGAAGCCGCAAAACCGGCCATGTGTCTGGCTTCTCGGCTGGAAGCAGACTCGACAGAGAGAGCGCGCTCACGCGCCACCGCACGCTGGATGGGTGGAATCATGGTAGCAGGGGTGGCCGAGGCAGAGGCCGAAGCCGAGGGCATACGAGAGTTGCGGCTGGAGCGGTGGGCCCTGCGGCGGCGAGCCAGGGCAGCGGCTGCACGGGCTGCAGCAGCATTTTCCTTCTTCTGGCGAGCCTTTTCCTCCTCTGCACGCTCGGCGCGAGCGAGCTCCTGGGGCGAGGGCACGGAACTACGACTGTTGGAGAGGTCGATGGTAGGCGAGTAGGGGTGGGGGTTGGTGGTGGAGCCGGTAGGAACTGGGGAAAGGGCGGGAGTGTGCTGATGCGAGTTACGCTTGCCGGGCTTGAGAGGGGGGCTGACGACGTGGACACGAGAGAGACAGCGATCGACGATGGAGGCGTTCTGAGCGACCATGGTGGAAGAGAGTAGTTCCTCTGTGGGCATGGGCATGGGGACGAGCTTGCGCTTCTGGTTTGCTGAGATGGGGGTTTGGGTATTGGCAGGCTTTGGCTTGGGAGAGGAGGGGAGACGAGGGGCGAGGGTGACGGTATTGTGGGGCGTGGTGGTGGTAGTAGTAGTAGTAGTAGTAGTGGTGTTGGTGTTGTTGGTGGCCATGGACGGAAGGTGGAACTTTGAGGCGGAGGCAGCGTCCATGGGGCGGAGAGCGATGGTGACGGAGGTGGGAGGCATTGTGGGCCGTGGAGCTGCTGAGCAGCGGGGGGGGGGGGGGGAGTTGAGGCTAGAGGGAGGAGGATGTGGTAGAGTGAGTGAAGAGGAGGAGGAGGATGTTACGGGAGAGGAGAGGAGAGGGGGGGGGGGGGGAGAGGAGTGGAGTGGAGTGGGGAGATGGGAGGTGGTGGTTGTGGTGGGAGGTGGTGGTGGTGATGGCTAGGTGTAGTGATGGTGATGATGATATCGAGGAGAGAGCTCTGTGAGTTGTGGAGTGAGAGTCAGAGGGAGGAGGAGGAGGACGACTACGACGAGGGTGATAGTGTGAAGAGAGAAAGAGATGATGAGCTCGATGAGAGAGAGAGAGCGAGAGAGAGGGAGAGTGGTGTGGGGTGGTGCATTCAATCAAGACCATGGACCGGGGGGGGGGGGCGGTGTTGGGGAGGAAGCGGCGCCGGGCCAAGGGGAGTGAGGGCATGTCCCTGAATCATTTCGACCGCCGTTGTGCCTGAGCCACCCAAAATCCCATCTCCTCTCAACGGAATCAAATTTCTACTGTACTCTTCATCCACTGCCTATCAGTTCAGGGTCACATCTCGGACTGTGGCCCCGGTTACTCGATCTCTTTATCCGCTCTCCCTCTCTCTCTCTCTCTCTCTCTGGGGCGCTCGAGCACTCTTCTACTCTGCCCATCCATAATCTCGCAACCAACTCTCATCTTTGAGTCTCTCCGGGAAGAGGGCTGGAAGAGGGGGAGAGAAGAGGAGGAGGTGCAGTGTGGAAAGAGTGGGCAGGAGGGAGATTCAATCCCAAGCCACCACCATGGCTATCCAACGCCTCCATGCCTCATGCACAGATGCCGCCAACTCATCTCATCCCCTCTCACACGACTCTTGCCTTCGGGGGGTACTGTAGCTTGCATCACGCAGAGGTAGATTGTATGCTTGAGCACTCGTAGTCCCCATAGCAAGCTAATGCCGACTGATAACGAGATGCGGAGATGCGGAGAATCCAAGCATGCAGCGGATATGCCAAAGTGGCCATGGTGGACGGCCGAGACATTCGACTGTCCGACTTGATCCCACCATGTCCGTCGCTAGCAGCGAGCAAGTGCATCCTCAGTGACGCACGCAGCAGTTGTCGCCGAGGAGCAAGGTAACTACTGCAGGTTGAAGAAGCGGCGTGCAAAGATTACTCGATCGAGCGCCACCCGACATATAACTAACTGACTGCTGCACTGTTGATGTGACTACACTACTACTGTAGTCTTTACATGGATGCATGACTGTGCACTGAGCAATGTCGTCGGTCGACTCGAGCAAACTGCGCGGTCGGAACAGTGTCTTTGGTCGACGACACTTGCCATTCCCCCGCAGGCCCGCAGCTCGCAGGGCCCGCATCTCTTCTCATCTCTTCTCATCTCTTCTCATCTCTTCTCATCTCTACTACTCTTCTCATCCCCTCTTCAACGTCCTCCAACACCATAACACCTTGGCACAACCCCACCCTCATCTTCATCTCTCTCTCTCTTCCTCCCTCTCTCTCTCTCTCTCTCTCTCTCGCACACCCGCACTGCCCTCCCCCTCTACCCAACTCACACTCCCCCCGCCCCCATCACACACCCCCCCCCCCCCCCCCCCCCCCCCCCCCCCCCCCCCCCCCCCACCTCTTACTCGCTACATCACTCTGCTCACTCGCTGCATTGCACTGGCTCTCCTCTACATCACCCCTCACTCAGCCTCCAACGCAGTGTGCTACGCATCCCCTTGTCCCCAATTCGCTACCGGAATTGTCAACTGCTCAACCCCGAGTTATTAGACGCCGCCGCTGACCAGTCGGCCTTACCCGACACAGCCGCTTCCATAATCCCCCTTTTCAGAAACCCCTTGCCCCCCACCCCCGCCCTCGCCAAGCCATCCATCACACTACTACTCTTCTCTTATTCTTCATCTTCATCATCCCATCTCCAGCTGCTGCTATCATCAACTAGCTCAGCAACCACCCTCCCCCTTTCCATTGTCCTCCACACCCTCCCCCCAGTAACGCTGGCTGCTCAGAAGCCACCTGCAACAAACCCCCGCCTCACGCGCACGCGCCCTCAACCGGCACGCCTCCTCGGCCGCCCACATTCCCCGCATCCCTACTACCTACCCACTTACTCGAACCTCCTCTCCTCTCCCATCCAACTTGCTGTCTACACAGCAGAACAACCACAATCCCGCCCCCTCATCTACCTATACAATGTCCGCCGCCGCTGTTCGCTCGGCGTACGTGCCCCGTACAGGCTCTTTGCCTCCCCGATCTCCTTCCTCGGGCTCAGCCTCAGGCTCTGGCTCAGCCGCCCGCCGTCCCGCCTTCAACCCTCGCACACCAGCTTTCAACGTCTCATCGCCTCAGCCTGTTTCAGAAGAGGCCAAGCGCAACGCCGAGGCAGTCCTCAAGGTGGATACATTGCCTGGCATTACTCTCTCTGGCGCTAACTTTGCAGCTCATCGGCCGACTTCCCGCCCCCATTGCATTTGCACTCCCTCCGCCCGACTGCAAGAACCCTCCCAAAAACCCACCAACCGCAGAGTTTTCCAGCTTCCAGGAGTATGCCCGCGCCCAGAAGCGCAAGCTGAGCAGTGACGAGACTCCCAACGGCGGCCTCGGCTTGGGCCTTAACCTTGCCTCCAGCTCCAACATCTCCTCACGCCCTCCACTTAAAAAGGCCCGCACCACTGACGTTGTCCCTGGCGGTTCCTCGGCCCAACCATCACGCGCCTCTCTACTCTCCTCTCCCAAGAACCGCAGCTCGTTGCGCAACGAGATTACTCGTGGGGGCACCGGTAAGGGTGACTGGACGCCCGAGCAATGGAAGTCTTTGTCGGACGAGTGAGTTATACACACATGTCCAAAGATTTTGCTTCTGACAACTACAGGATTGGCAAGCGCGCGCTCCAGATGAAACGACTTGGTGATGCCTACATGTACCCCGCTGCTGCCAAGGGCCACCTCCTCAACAGTGTCCCGCAGGACAAGCTGCGTGGGTTGCTGCTGCTCACCGAGTCGCTCTGCTACTACCTGTACCGGAACTTTTGCGATGAGCGCGTGAACCGCGGTGTCGTGTCAACTTCTGCATACATGCAGCTCGACGCGCTCCGCGTGTACGTTCGGCAGAGATGGGACGACCACGCCTCGCTCATGAGTGACTGGAAAGAGCACATCAAGGGCATGCAGGGCCTCATGTAAGTACTTTGTCGAGAGCGTCGTGCGACATGTGCACACAGGTGGAACCATCCCATCTCATCGCACATGTTTGGGGCAACCGCGCTGACGCAACGCAGCTACCTCATGGAGGCGATTACCTCGGACGTCATCGCGCGAACAGACCTGCGCTCGCTTCACCTTCGCATGGGCAAGGAAATTTCCAGCTCTTCGACATCTGGGCCCTCACCTTCCTCGTCGACGGCCTCTCCGGCCGGCAATGGTCGCTCACCCGGCTCGTCGTCCTCGGAGCTCCCTGCCGATCTCCTCAAGCTTCTCAACGTTGCCCACACTTCGAGTTCAAGCTCACAGCGTGCACTGCTGCAGTCGCGTGCTATTCTTTCACTCCGTTTGCTCAAGAACAAGTTTCCCGAAACGTACGACCGTGCCATCAACTCTGATCTCGCCGATGACATATTGTCCGGTGACACCCTTGGCTGCGCACGTAACCTCGATATTGACGACCTGGACGTGTTTGCCTGGCCGATCGAGCTTGGCATGCAAAATGGCGTCGCGCACATTGCCGTCTTTGGGCGCTCTCTCGTGCGCGAGTTTGCGCTGGCCGCGGGCAAGCCATGGGATGTGTCGTCGTCGTACGCGGAGAGCCCTCCCTGAAATGGGGGGTGAGCACTGTCCTCTCGGCATACGGCACGTCGCCATGTCACGACCGAGGATGTGGCAGCAGCGACGTTATATTCACAGAGGGCGCATCTTTGGTGCACGGTCATGGCCATCACCCCACAATCATCATCCTCATCACCAACTCGTCCCTTCCACTTTACCTCCACGAATCCTCTCACGTCACCCGCCGTTACTATTACTACGCTATATTGTTGACACACTGACCGATAGGACCTGAGACCCCATGGGTCCTTGTATTCGTTTGCATGAGATGTATTGCATTTAATTGCGTGCGAGGGGGGATGTAGACACGTCTGCTGAGTATGATGTGAGCCACGAGCCGAGCCACGAGGGTAGTGGATGATGTCATGTCATCTGATGGGGAACGGAGAAAGTTCGGATATAGTTGTGGCTGCCACGATGAGCGGAAGCAGAACGCCGGTAACGCCGTGATTGGGAGGGATTGGCCGGGCCACCCCTCCCCTCGTCAGCATTAGTCGGAATTAGGAAGCATTAGGAACGGAGAGCCCCTCCAAAGGTAATCAGTTGGTGGCTGGTGGCCTGGTGGCCTGCATGGCCTGGCTCTCTTCCCTCAGTCGACCACTCGACCTCTCCACCACTCGACCACTCTCCATCGACCACCATCATCTCCCAGTCCTTCACCATCATCCCATCCCTCCTCCCCATCATCATCCATTTCTATACTCTCCTCCTTCACACACCCACACCCACATCCACACCCCCACCCCCACCCCCATCAACAATCCAAACAATCAATCATATCCCCCACTTCCAGACTCTCTCCCCTGAGCCTGAGCCCCATCCTCGACGCGCAACCCTTCTCTCCCCCCGTCATTGTCGAACACTTTGGCCACCTACCACCATCCTCAATCATCATCCATCTAAACTTCAAACTCCTCTCCCCTCTACCTCTTGACCTTCTTCCTCCTCTGCAAGGCAACCCACCCCTATCCTCGCCAACACTACTTTGCGCGCGCCCGCCAAGTCTCCAACCCCCGCGCAATTGCACACCAGAGGGCCAGCAACTCGCACCTCTCCCAAGTCCTCCGACACCCACGAGCGCCGTACCTTGTTACTGCTGCTCGTAGTCTTAGCCTGGAGCTACACGCCACCACCCGGCACGCCCATGCCTCCACCCTTGGTCATCTACAGTCTTCCCCCCGATACTCGACCTCCCCTCTCTATCACTCCTTTCCGGGATACAACTCACTCGACATCTTGCTGTATGTCGGCAGCTTTTGTCGACTTTGCTAATCCCCCAGCCTCCTTGATACGTCGATACCCACTGGATGTTTTACACTCAGCAGTCGGCGACCTCTGCCCAGGCCAAGCACCACCAAGAAGGCGGCACTGAGCCCCTCGGCGGGCTTGGTGGCAGAGGACTAGGCGGAGGTGGTGTTGGTGGTGTTGGTGGTGGTGGTAGTGGTGGTGGTGGTGGCGGCGGAGGCGGCGGAGCAGGAGTAGGAGTAGGAGGTGCCGGTGGCGGAGCAGGCAATGGAGGAGGAGCAGGTTGGAGCCGGCATCCAGCCGCCTTCAATACCCCTCTATCCATGAACTCTCCTTTTGGCGGCGGCGGACAGGGCGGTGGTGGTCTCTTCGGTGGCCACCCTCAAGGAGGCCAAGGACATCACGGCGGACCAGGTGGGCCTCATGTTCACAACCAGCATGGCGGTCTGCACTCGCACAATCACCAACACCCTCATCACCCCTCGTTCGGCAATGGCGCCGGCAACTCGGCGCACTTTGGCGGGCAGGGAGGATTGGGCCTTGGCGGCCACGGCGGACCAGGCCAGTTCAGCAGCAGCTTGGGCGGCGCGATGGGCTTTGGTGGCCAACCAGCAAGCCCGCCCAGAGCCCAACAAGAGCAGGCGATGCCCTTGACAGCTCACTGGCAGCAGCAATTGATGCGGGCTGAGACATCGCGCGTCGCGTCTTCACCCCACCACCGCGCGCGCTCGGCGGCCATGGCCTCGCGCATGACCCACAAGCCCGCGGCGGTCGCCATCCTCAACCCAAATGACAACAACAGACCCGCGTCTGCGCAAGGGGGTGGCTCGCCAGCTCCAGGCACACCCAATGGGCACAGAAAGAATGTTCTCTCTGTCACATCCAACGCGCCATCCGCGGCGCCCTCGCCGCCCGTCAATGGCGGCGGCAAGGACTCGGAGACAACGGCCGACCCAATGAACCCCGCGCAGCCCCCCGCGCCCGCGTCTAAACCAGACGACGCGCCGTATGAGCCGTGGACAGGCTTGGACCTCGGCGGCATCCACCTCAAGACGCTGTCGCCTTCCTTGTTCACGTTCACCCACATCACATCGCTGTACATCAACCACAACAACCTCAAAGTGCTCCCTCCCGTCATCTCCAACCTCCGCCAGTTGACATTGCTCGACGCAACCAGCAACGAACTAGTGGCGCTCCCTCCCGAGATTGGCATGCTGTCCAAGCTCAAGGAGCTGCTGCTCTTCGACAACCAGCTCACGTCGTTGCCATCCGAGATCGGCGGCCTCTATCAGCTCGAGGTCCTCGGCATCGAGGGCAACCCGATGGACGACTTTGTGCGCAAAATGTTGGCCGAGAACGGCGCGCCAGCGTTGATCGCGCACTTCCGTGACATGCACCAGAGCGACCCTCCCCCCGAGCGCGCCTGGATCGAGGTCGACCCCGATCTCGAGGTGGACACTGGCGACACCGAGTCGTTTACGACGCTGTCGTACAACATTTTGTGTCCGTCGTTCGCACCGAGCTCGTCATACGGGTACACGCCAGCATGGGCGCTCGAGTGGACGTACCGCCGGGAAACGCTTCTCGAGGAGCTCATCAACGCGTCGGCCGACGTCGTCTGCTTGCAAGAGATCGACTCTGAGCAGTATGCCGAGTTCTTCCACCCCAAGCTCAAGGAGCGAGGCTACGACGGCGCGCACTACCCACGCTCACGTGCGCGCACCATGTCACCCGACGACGCCAAGCTCATTGACGGTTGTGCAACGTTCTGGAAGCGGGAAAAGTTCCAGCTTATCGAGACCCAAGTCATCGAGTTCAACCAGATGGCGCTGCACAATGCCGACATGCGCACCGAGGACATGTTCAACCGCGTCATGTCGCGAGACAACATTGCCACGGCGGCGCTGCTCGAGTTTGTCAAGACGGGCGCACGCCTGGTGGTGGCCAACGCGCACATTTTCTGGGACCACAGATTCCGCGACGTCAAGCTTGTCCAGATCGGCATGATGATGGAGCGCCTCGGCGAGATTGTAGAGTCGTTCGGCACGTTCCCCGCCAAGCCGACGGTGGACGGTGCACCTCCCGTGCCAAAGTACGACAAGCAGGCACGTGGGCGCGACATACCGCTCGTGCTGTGTGTCGACTTGAACTCGCTCGCCAACTCGGGCGTGTACGAGTACATCTCCAAGGGTGAGGTGCCAGGCACGCACGAGGACTTTATGGAACACAAGTATGGCGCGTACACGGACAAGGGCCTGAAGCACGACCTGGCGCTGCAGTCGTCGTGCTCTAGCTTTGGCGAGATGAAGATGACCAACTACACGCCGACATTCGACGAGGCCATCGACTATGTCTTTTACACGCCACGCTCGCTCAAGGTCACGAGCGTGCTCGGCGACGTCGACCGCAAGTACCTGAGCAAGGTGGTTGGCTTCCCGAACGCGTATTTCCCGTCAGAGTGAGTAGTGTGTTCGACAACACTGACTCCAGCCACATCCCCGTCTTTGCCCAGTTCCGGACCAAGGGCGACAAGGACAAGAAGCCGAAGACGCCGTCGTACATGCTCCAGTAGCGGCGGCGGTGTAGTGAGGGCAGCGTGAGCTTGATCTCGGCCGCTCGTGAGAAGAGATTGTGTGTTGGCGTAGACTGTTTGTGTGTCGAAGTAGCAGTGTACGACGGCGGGGGGAGCGCAGAGAGTATGAATCATGTCTTGAGTGAACGAGCCGAGCGCAGCGAGGCTTGTAGCGAGGGCAACAGTGCAGAAGTGGGATACATGGGACTTGCGACGAGGAGGAAACGATGAGGGTTGAGAGGTGGCAGGTGCCGCCTTCAACTGCTCCGGCCTCACAGATGTTACGGTACGCCTGGGCTGCCCGCTGCGGCGTCACCACGCCGAAATGAGTGTCCGAGGCATTTCCGTTGGCATCCATCACCTCACCACCGCCGCACAACCCAACGGCATGCCGGCCGACACTCCGTGATTCCAGGAATGACGTGCGCGTCACCTTGCGCGTGCCCAGCACGCGCAGCGTGTATCCAGAGCCCAGCCAACGCCGTAACCGAAGCCATCCATCAACCCCACTTTCTCGACGTCTGGACCCGCCGATCGCATTGACACCGGTCGCGTGCAGAGCCTGACGAGCATCACTTGACCCGCAGCGGGTAGTGGAGCCTCGTGGACGAATAGACGTCATCGGACATGGCCGTCGGCCGGCCTGCGGCGTGCCATTTTGGTTGGGCGCTGACGCATCGCGCATGCGTGCATGCGCGCAAGAACGGTGCGCTTGGCGCCGGCACCGAATGCAGCGGATGAGACGCAGCAAATCTTTGCTCTTCGTCTCTTACGACGACGACACCGACATCGACATCGACGACGATCACCACGACCGTCGCAGTTTTATCTCGTCATCAAAGGCACGGTTGATCGCCCCGCCCGATCCCCCACCCCGCGGCTCCGCCGGATTCCCGCGCACCGCAGCGCGCAGAGCCTTCAAGACTAAAGTGTCAAACGCTGCGCCGAGACATCCACCCACGCCACCGCCACTGCCATGCCCTCGCCCACATCCCGGCGCCCGGCGCACGAGCGCGCGTCCTCGTCGTCCTCGCACCCGCGCCCGCAGCAAGCCACGTTCGTGAACGGCGGCAACCCGCTGGCGCCGCGCCTGGCCGGCGGCCTGATGGAGCGCGAGACGCAGTACGACGCGGAGAGCGAGGGCGCCCGCTCGCCCTCGGCGTCGCCGACCCGCAGCCGCAGCCGGCCGGTCGGCACGCCCACGCCGGCTGGGCGCGCCGCCGCCCACGAGCACGACCGCGAGGACGAGGACGAGGACGGGGACGGGGACGCCCCGCGCGGCCAGAGCTGGGATAATGTCCGCGACGGCTCGATTTCGCGGCGCCCCGCGTGGCGCCGCCCCAGCCCCCGCTGGGTCCTCCCCTTCGTCCTCGGCGTCACCCTCTCGCTGGGCATGACGCTCGCCGTCCGCGCCGAGCTCTACCTCGACCTCGCGTGTCTCGTGCATCCCCCGCGCACCCCGGCGTCCGTATACCCCGTGTCGCTCGAGAGCAGCGGCGCCGCGCTCGACGCCACGCCCCTCTGGCCGACGGATGTCGTCGCGCACGCGCACGGCAATTTCTCCGTCGCCGCCGCCGCTGTGGACACGCCCGCGCCCGCGCCAGGCCTCACCCCCGCCGAGCGCTGGTTCCGGTGGGCGCAGCACGACATATTCTCGTACCTCGAAGGCCGGCGCGACGGGGGCGGCGGCGGCGGCGACGGCGACGGCAGCATCCCGCTCCCGTCGGACCCGGAGCCCGGCAAGCCGCGGCCCACGCCGTTCCCCGAAATCGACCCGGCGCAGTGCAAGCGCGACGCGGGCGTGCAGCAGGCGTCGGCGCGCCTGACGCAGAGTACGTCCCCTCCCTTGTGGCGCTCACCGCTCACACCAGTCATTGCCGTCGTCTCCGGCCTGCTCTCGGCGATCACGACGGGCTGTTGGGCAGCCTACTCTGACCGCCGGGGGCGCCGCATCGTGCTCGCCATCACGGAAGTAGGCTTGCTGCTGAACGACATCTGCTTCCTCACGATCGCGCGGCACCCGCGCCTCGTCGTGCAGTCGCGCCTGTGGATCCTGCTCCTCGGCCCGGCGATCGACGGCCTCCTCGGCGGCTTCAGCACGATCGTGGCCGCGATGCACGCCTACATCTCCGACGTGACGCCGGACGGCTCGCGCGCGACCGCGTTCTCCCGCCTCGGCGCAGCGATTATGGCGGGTATGGCCGTCGGCCCCGTGCTCGGCTCGGCGCTGATTAACGCAACCGGCTCGCTCCTCGCCCCCTTCTACATCTCCATCACGGTGCATGCGCTCTGGGTTGTGCTCATCCGCTTCCTCCTCCCCGAGAGCTTGAGCAGCGACTCGCGCGACATCCTGCGCAAGCGCGCCAAGGTCGCGAGTGCGGCGCAGCGCGAGCGCGACGCCGTCGAGCGCGCGTGGGAGCACGACGGCGATGGCGTCCCCAACGACGGGGACTCGAGCTTCTCCCGCATCGCGGCGCCCGTGCGTGGCAACCGCACCGCGCGCCGCGCCATGGGCTTTGCGCGCCGCATTGGCCGCCGCGCCGTCCTCCCCCTCCAGCCCCTCGGCGTGTTCTGGCCACAGAAGGACGAGGACGGGCGCAGGAACTACAACCTCCTCCTCATGGGAGTTCTTAACTTTGTCATTGCCAATATGATGGTGCGTAATCGCCGGTAACAGTGCGGCCACACTGCTCTCGCCGATAGCCCTTCTCCCGGGCCGACGCTAACCCCAGGGCGCCGTCGCCGTCAAAGCAAACTACACGTTCTGGGCGTTCGGGTGGTCGCCGGCCCAGCTCGGCCCGTACCTAAGCTACATGAGCGTGTGCCGCCTGCTTGTGCTCCTCGTGATCCTCCCGCTCATCCTGCGCACCGTCAAGCCCTTCTTCCGCGAACCGGCGTTCGACGAAGCAGCGTCCGAACGCACGCCGCTGCTCTCGGCGCGCGATGGCAGCCCCGGCGCGTCGGGCATCTCGGCCGTGTCCGTGTCCGCGGCCTCGGGCGTCTCCGCCACCTCGGACGCGCCAAAGCCCAAACCCAAACGCTCCGCCAAGCTCGACCTCTGGATCGTGCGCGTCTGCCTCTTCCTCGACATGTGCGGATACCTCATGATGGGGTTGAACGGCGCGGACAGCGTCGCCCTCTTCTTGGCGGGCAGCACCGTCGCGTCGCTCGGCACGCCGAGCGCGCCCGTCGCCAACTCGCTCGCCCTCAGCTTCCTCCCGAACCGGCACGACGTCGGCCGCCTCTTCGGCGGCATGGCGGTGCTGCATGCCATCGGCACGAATCTCGTCGCGCCCATGGTCTTCTTCTCCATCTTCTCCGCGACGGTCGCGACGTACGCGCCCACCATCTTCCTCGTGGCTGCGTCGCTCGTGTTTGTTGGCCAAGCGACTGTGTGGCTTGTACGCACGCCACGCCGCGAAGACGAGGAGCGCGGGCGCGGGCGCGGCGTGCGCCAGACCCGCGCCGCAGCCGAGTAGAGCGCCCCGGCCAGATGTGTAGACTCTGATAAATTATTCATACAGCATAATGCCCGTAATGTATCGATCTGCCGAATTGGTATGCCAGTGGACGTGGACGAGTACGACGGCGGGATTTTGGTCAGGGCCCAAGCAGAGGGCGTGGGGCGTGGTCCTCGCTTTTCGCACTGGTCGTTCACACCACACTCCACACTCCACACACACACACATCGCCCTCTGCGCCCGCCGATCTGCACATCCTCCGCCTGCGCCCTTGGATCGAGTGGCAACTCAACGGCGTCCACGAGCTGTCTGACGAAGCTCGCAAGCTCCGCGACTCAGCCGTCCCTCCATCCCAAGTGTCTTTCAATGGCGCTCGCCAGCAGAAAGGGGGGGGAGGGGGGGGGCATACATGACCATGCACATGCACACGAGCATAATGCACATCAACGTGCAGCCTTTGCGGTGCGTGCTATCGCAAAGCCGGGTGGAGAGCAGAAACTGGTTCGGTGAGTGTCTGCGATCATCTCCCCTCGCCTCCTCCCTCGCACCTCTTTCCGATCTTCCCCCTCGATCTACGGCCTACCGTCTGACCGTCCACTGCCATCCTGGCCTGCGGGTACCAAATTCTCCACGCGCTCAAAACGGCTTCTGAACCCCTCCTACCATCAGCACCGCCGAGGTCGCATAGTGGTCATTGCGGTTGGCTACTATCTAGTAGACTAACTACCGAAAGGTTCCAGTGTTCGAATCACTGTCTCGGCTGGCGCGCTTCTTTTGGGGGCGGCCGCTGCTTTTGTGACGGCGGGTAAGGAAGCGGCGGTGATGAGTTGTGTGTTGTGTGCAGTCGACGCTGAGTAGTGGAGGTGGAAGCGGAAGTGGAGGTGAGGTACGGGTGGAGGCGGGGACCCCATTGTTTACATCAATCCGTCGCCCTATATCATTCATCCCATTGTAAAAGTGCTGGCTGCCACTTTTGTTTAGTGTGCGAGTGGGAGCCATTCACATTCTATCACCCTAGCTGATGGCGAGCGCCACATGCTGACACCTTCCTCGCATCCTCGCGGTTCCCCTGACGCTTGCGTAGCCTGCGTCAGTTTGACCACGCCTCAGGAGGCCAGTGGTCGCTCCCACTCAGAGGGGTCCAGAGGGAGTAGCATAACCAAGCACAAGAATAACACCATGCAGTCACACAACACTAGTAATCACTGGTACTCTCTTCAGACCCGCTTCGCGGCGACGAAGGACGAGTGGCGACCTCCCGCGCAAGCCGTTGCCGAGTGGGATGCAGCGTCGGCGTCCGCTGGCAAACGACGACCGTCTCGTACGCCGTAGTGAAATCAAACATCTCGCACCACTGCGCATACGCGGCCTGGCGTTAGCTGTGCTCGGCGGTTCACTCACAACATCGAGCGCGCCCCTCTCGTGCATCATCAGCGCAAGATGCTTGCCGAACACCATCACGCTTTCGAGCGCCATCCACATGCCCGGGAGGAGCGCGGTCGCCCGCTCGGTCTGGCGTTAGCTGCGATGCGGGGCATGTACATTTTGAGAGGTCGTTGGTGTCTGCCGTCAGCGGGAAGGGAAGAGAAGGTGCGAGGTGGAAGGGGCGACGTACGTGCATCTCCACGCAGACGTGCATGATTTGCTGGGCGATGTCCGCGACAGCGAGCAGGTCGTCCACCGTCGGGAGGGGGGCGTTGGGGTCGGTGGTGGGGGCCGCGGGGGGAGCTGGACCTTCGAGGTCGTCTTGGGAGTACGAGGAGAATGAGGAGGACGAGGAGGTCATGACACAGATGAAAGGAGAGATGAGGTGGGTTGAAGGAAGGAAAGACATGTTAAATCCCATTCAGCATTCAGATGTAGGGTGCTGTACACACACACACGACCAAGGCCAAGTCTGGTAGAGTATGCTCTGTGGCAAATCAACCCACCAACCGTGTTTGATGCCATCGCTCGATCGCTGATCACCGTGATCTCGTGTCTGTGGACGGAAGGTGGCGCGTGCTGCTCGCGACCGTGTCGCGAGCGATAGGCTGCGCACACCTCAGTCCACTTGTTTTGCACATGTTCGCACTGCAACTCAGACAATTTCAGCAAAGCCTTAGCCGACTCCTCAGCAACAACCTACTCGTATATATATATATATTTCTCTCTCTACATATGCATCTACACGCCACAGACTATGCACGCCAAACACTAGGCACCGTACATGTAGCTCACAGTATGCGCCTCAAACTCCAACCGATTGTACCACCACGCATACTCCGCCTGAAATTAGCCCCGCAGCAGTGGTTCGTCGACGCACAATGCTGATTTCCCCCTGGGACAGCATATCGTCGAGGCTTTCACGCGCCGTCTCCCACTCATCGTACATCAGCGACCTGAGAGCTCGAACTTGAACCCTGCAGCGAAACGAAGGCTTCTCGGCATTGGGATCGGGGCTATCCGGGGGTGTCGGCGTCCAGTCGCTACCCTTCAGTCAGCATTATCTAGCGTGCATCGCACTGGATCGGACAGGTCGCCATCAGACTGCGGTTAGATGATCAAGACATGGGATAGCGTACATCGGGATTCTTGAGGTCCCTTCTCAGTGACTGGAGAGTCTTTAGAAGGTCCTGGAGAAACCGGAGGTCATTCGCGTTGAGTTTGGGCTTGTCGGGGTCGTGGACAAGGATCGCCGGGCTTGACAGGCGACGCTGCCGTGTCAGTGAAGCTTTGCGGAAGGAAGGTGACTTGTCACACCAGTGAGGAGTCGGAGAGACAGAACGATTACTCACCTTGATACCCTGACGGCGAGGGACGATATATTGCGACCACGACCAAGGCGATGACTCAGACCACGGCCATGGTGATGAGTGAGAACGCATGAGCGGCGCCGCGTCGGGCGACAGGATGTGCCTTGGGCCCTCCTCGGCCGCGGAAATCTAGTGTAAGCCTGCTCGGCACTTTGTCTCACCCAAGGATCCTCACTAACTGCGCGCACACCACTCCTGGCAATCTTCTCGGGTCCCGCACGTTTCTCGCTGTCGGTCATGCCACCTTCGCCGTCCTGGGAGTATGGATCGGGTGAAGCTCGAAGGCGGCGAGTCATTGGGCAAATGAATGGCGAGGAGGAATGAGCAATGGCAAGAAAACAAGGTCAAGACGAGCGAGGAAGGTCTATTATAGGCAGCGATGTGTGACTCAACCACTCGTCGCCCCGTCAATTCGGTCATTGAAATGTGAACTGATTCATTCCAAACCAATGTCATGACCCTATCCTGGTCATGCTGTGTGAATCCAGTACCCCACGCTCAGCTGCAATCCGTTCCATTTTCTGCACCGAGGTGCGGAGCTCATCCACCAGCGCTGCGTCGCGCGCCATCAGACGGATACCCATGGTCTGCCATCAGTTTGCGGCCCGGCGTGTCTAGGCGAGATGTGGCTATCACACTTGTAAACTCACCGCCCACGACTCAAAGCGCGCGTTCCGAAGGCGGATGACTTCGCGCATCACTCTGTTGTGTCGCCGCGCACGCCGCCAGGCTCCGCGAGAAGGCGCTTTGCGTGGCAGGGGGAGTATGAGGCGTTTGTTAGACTTTGGAAAGCGCTTGCTCGGCGCATCCGCGTAGGTCGTCGACGTGTCGGTGACTGTGATGAGGGGGGCGTCGCGGAACGGGTGGGGGTGGAAGTGTGGTGTGAGTGGCGTGATGGGTTGGTCGTGAAGAAGAGGTGTGTCCGTGTCGGCGTCGCTGAGGTCGCACTTATTTAGCGCTGCCGAGGAGGGACTCACGAGGTCCGAGGTACTGTCCGCCACGCTGCCGGCTGGCTTAAACATGACTGAGTGATGGTCAGTTGTCAGACGTGTCACCGATAGAGGGCGTGGACGTAACCAAGGGATGATGCGCAAGGGGTGATGAGCACAATTGCTTTGACCTGCCTGGCTGTGGTGAGTTGCGTGGTACTATGCATATCGTATATCTTCTTAGCGCTACAACAGTCTTACACAGCGTAAGAGCCGGCTCTTGCCGGATGAGATTAAGTGCGAACGGCTTCGCGGGAATGCAAGGAGGGAAAGGAGAGTTGGAGCTGGCTCACGTCTACAGTTCAATGGACACAAGCGCCCAGCGGCGCGCGTCCCACTCCCACTCGCCTACCAGCGCGCCAGGACGAACAGGCTGACCGCCGACGTACATGAGCGCGTGCATGAGCTCTGCGAGGGGTGCAGGCTCACGCTCGTCCTTATCGAGGATGAGCACAAGCTGCGCACCCTCGATCTCGTCCGCGAGGTCCAAAAGTGCAGTCAAGCTCTCGCGGATGTCGAGCGCGACGGGACCAGCCGGCGGCACGGGTGTCGTGGACGAATATGTTGGCCCGTCACGGCGAAGGACATTGGAGAAGCCGGGTGTGAGGACCTCGGGCCGGGTGGGCGCGCTCGCGTGTGTTGGAGGGAGGTGGACGAACACGACGCGGCCAAGCGTCGGCTCATCAGCGATAAAACCGTGCAGGACATGATTGGGGGGCGTGACGATTTCAAGCATGTGCGAGACGGAGGCAACCTCTGACGCTGTGGCGGGGAACACGTCATGAATGAGTGGCAGGACGGGACCACAGCGCGCGGCGATGTCCGACGACGACGAAGATGACGACGAGGAGGACGAGGTGGAGCGAGCGGACGCGCTCGAGGCCGAGCGCGATAAGGAGCATGTGAGATCATGAGTCGGGGCGGGGCGGTAGAGGTTTGATGCGAGGGTGGACGTGATGGAGGAGGGGGTGAGGGGGTACGTCGAGTGGCTTGGCGGCGGCGGCGGTGGCGCGGGGACGCGGTACTTGGCCGACAGACTCGACGGGGGTGTGGGGTAGGTGGCAACTGATGTCGGCGGGAGGAGGGCACCGTCCTTCCCCCCGCCCGCCTCAAACCCAACGCTTTCCCCCGGTAACCGACGTTGAGCAGTACCCCGGGGCTGAGCCCGGGGCGTCGTCCAACTGGTAAAGATATGTCGTACCCGCCGGGCCGCCGGCGCGTGCGAGGGCGAGGGCGGGGATGGAGTTGTGGGTGGGCTTGGCGGGCGAGTTGAACATCCACGGAGTGTCGATGTCCATTGCGGTACTCATGATGGGTGCGGCGCGCACGGCGAGCGTGTCGAAGACGAACTGTGAGAGATGATGAGAAGAACCAAAGTGCTGTCGTCGCCATCGCAGGCCTCAGCCATCGGGATAAACGCCACCTTGGAGTGTGCACGGCACATCGCCACTGGAGCTTCCGGATCCTTCCAGGATAATTGGGTAATCAGCCGCGTGGCAATCGCCGCCGGCAATATAGAGTGTGGCAGTTCGGTTACGCAGCGCGGCAGCAGCAAGTGACGTAGTGAGATGACTTTGCCACCCGAGACGACGCAATCTTCATCATCTTGTTCAATCTCCATCTCCCCATCTCCCACACTATGAGCTCCCCACCAAAGTACACCGCCTACGGCGCAACGAATGGCGGTGAGGACGCCAGCGCGTCCTCCCCGCTTCTTGGCGAGTCGTCCGCCTCCCCCCAGAAGAAGAAGGGCATGGCAGGCATCGGTGCCGACGACTTTGCCGCGGCCGCGCTCGCCGCGCAGGCCGGCAGCAGCCGCAATGCCTGGATGGACCAGCCCGCCGAGGACGACCTGCCGGACGACTTCAAGATCGGCGTTGTTGTTGCTGATTGTGACGAGGCTATTCGCCGCGCATTCCTCCGCAAGGTCTACGCTATCCTCCTTTGCCAGCTCGGCCTCACTGCTGTCGTTTCCGGCGCTCTCATGTTCCCCGGTCCCGCAGCGTTTGTGCAGGACAACCCGTGGATTATCCTTGTCTCGGTAATCTGCTCCTTTATCTCTCTCTTCGGTGTCTACTGGAAGCGCCACAACTACCCGGCCAACATGCTCGTCTTGACCGCCTTCACGTTCTTTGAGAGCATCATGATCGGCACGACGTGTTCGTTCTACGACGCTAAGGTTGTGAGTTCTGCACGTCGAAGGCGGCAGCTGACCCGCAGGTTCTTCAAGCCCTCTTGATTACTACAGGCGTGTTCGTCGGCCTCACGCTCTTCACGTTCCAGACCAAGCTTGACTTCTCGTCGTTCGGTCCCTTCCTCTTTGCTGGCGTCATGGGTCTGATCACCGCTGGCGTCGTCGGCATCTTCCTGCCGTTCGGCAAGACCACAGACCTCGTCATTGCGTGCATCGGCGTGCTCATCTTCTCCGGCTTTGTGCTGTACGACACGCAAAACATCATGAAGCGTCTCAGCGTAGACGAGGCCATCCTCGGTGCGCTAAATCTTTACCTCGATTTCCTCAACCTCTTCCTCTACATCCTGCGCATTGTGAGCTCCTATAGGCGGCAGGAAAGCTGACATTAGCTTAACAACACCAGCGATGACTAAGTGCGGCGCCTGACAGTTGAGGCGCGCGCATGTGCTTCTGCTCTGTAGTCGATAGAGCCGCAGTCCTCCTTACTGAGGACCAATCCAACCCAATGTACGCGTGTAGAATAGGAACGGCTGTTGTTGGGATCCGTTGATGCATGTTTCTTGGAAGGTATTCTTCGTGGTCTAGGATAGTCCGACTGGTGCAGTGCACAGCCGTTAGTCGCCTTCCCAGCTATGATCGGCAATGTCCCGTGCTCATGGCATGTCATGGCATGGCATGGCATTCACTTGACTGTCATGGTCTCGTAGATTCAATCGGCGGCAATGAATTGCTTCATGCAAGCCCATGTTAGCAGTTTCTCGAAGTCTCCAGCTTGTCTCCTGGCCACGCTCAGCCTCTTTTGTCGATGTGCAAAGCCAAAGCTTGAGCGGTATGGTAGATGTCCCACTCCCCACGCCCTTGAGAGCGAGAGCGAAAACGCCAGAGCCAGACGCCAACTCGACCACATCACAATGCACTGCAGACGCCGGCACACAGACACTTTGCCTCGCCTCCGTCTCCCCCCACTCCATGCATGCCATTGTCTCCGCGCACGACCAGCCTGTCCCACATGTTAGCATGGCCCCGTTCCCCGCACCGCAGCGCACGTACCCTCGCCGCACCGACAGTCCTCGTGAACTGTAGTCCCCAAGTCCGCGACACTTTCCCTCGCCCGGATCGCCGCCCTGCCTTCTCACATCATGAATTGTGCACATGACTCATGCTCATGTCGGCCCTGCCGGGTGACCGTCCATCCCGCCGTCACCGCTCCAGCTCATATTAGTCCCTGCTCATGTACGACATGAACTCGTGACCAAGACAGAGTGACAGTCACGCTCGCGACGCGGCTGGTTTTCCTCGGCCCGACACTTGGCCGCTATCAAGATCAAGGTCGAGTCCAATCCTCCTATCAGTCTTCCATGTGATGGTCGAAGGTATGGTGAACTCAAGGCCCGGATTGCACGGACCGACGACGTCCATGCAATCCAGTTGACAAAGGCATTCCAAGTTGAGTTCCGACTTCCCCAGCCGAGACGAACATGGCCAGGACGGCGTGCATCCAGTCCGTGCGCCACTCCGTCATTCATAGTAATGGCGTGGGAGCACCGATTCAGTGCGAGGCGAATCTGGCAGCCACTCGAGCTTATACGCGAGTCATGTGAGCTTGTTGTCAGACGACTTTCCCGCAATTTGTGGTCCGGCCCGCGTCTTTCAATCGACGATAAGAGGCTGTGGAGATCGGCAGCCAAGCTAGGCAGTCTGGCTGGGTCGTGTTAATACAGCACTCGTTGAACTCGCGTTATACCGAGGAGAAACTTGGGCAGACGCCCAGTGCTGGGGATTGTGGCGTAGCAACGTATCAAATCTTCTGCAAGCTGACTTACTCTGTGAGTTTGCGAATGCAGGTATGTCAGTCTGCGAACGTCAGAAGCGTTCAGCCCCAGAAGAGTGCCACAAACAGCGTCTCAGCAGAGTGTCGAGAGAGGAAATGAGCATGACACCGAGCGTAGGGTGCTGCGCCATGCAACGGCCATGTCAAAAGGTGAACGAGCAGGGCATGAGATCTGCATCCCATGTCGAGGTTTCATCCGCCCAGGGCGGCGGAGTGATTTCATTATTCGCCACTCCCCTCCACAACACGTTGTCGAGTCTCGGGCTCCACGCGCCTGCGGGGTGCGGGGACAAGGTTTGGACGCTGACGCATGCGTGCCGAGGGTGTGAGGGGCCGAGGGACCGAGAGAGTGGGGTTGCAGTTACCGCGAACGTTGAGAGGCGATGAGAGAGGGGTGACGCAGCGAGAATGATTTATTTCAACTGATGGGACAAGTCAAGTATGGTGCCTTGCACGTGTGTGACTTTAGAAGGAGGGGGGCATATTTACGTAAGTGACAAAGCAGTCGCGGTGTCTTGGGCCAAACAGGGAAGACAAAGTGCACAGGCCACGCAGGGTGAGTGGGATGAGAGTGGGTACGTGGGATCAGCCCTTGCTTTTCCCCCTTTCCCTTCATTCCCCCTTCAATCCATCCATTCACTTACTCCTCTCTCATCGTCTCTTCTCCTCTTCTTCTTCTTCATCATCGTTACTACTACTCTCTTGATCTCTTTCCATCAATCCATCACCTCTCCTCTTCATCTTTCATCTCGAGTAACCTTTGCCCATCTTCAAGTATCTCTCAATTCACTTCCACATTCACCGCTTGCTCTCTCTCCCACTGCCCTCCCATCCCAAACACGCACCGCGCCGACACTGCTCTTCGCATTCTTGGCCCACTGCTTCCACCCATCCATCCCTCGATCACAGACCTCGTCAATTGCCACTCGGTCGCTTCCTCTCCATCCTCGTCCTCGACACACAGCCCCCGTCCACGCGTCCCCGCGTCCATGAGCACGCGTTGACTCATCCGACGTCAACCTTCCCCATACACACCCCTCTGTTGTCAACACACACACACGCCAACATCGCGTCGCGACCCATCCGCGCGACACAAACATTCAAACTACGGCTGCCGTGTGATATGGCCCATCTCCCAAACTCGTCACTCTCCGCCACCACCTTTCCACGGCCTTCACGAACGATGCGCACCCAGGTGTGGACACAGTCACATCCCCTCCCCACCACCGCGCTGGCCGCCATGGGCACACCAACAGACGACAGCCCTTTCCTTACGAACCGGCCGCCAACGAGCTTCCGCTCACCCCACTCGGCCATCAAGGGCAAGCACAAGCTCTCTCCCTCCCCCTCCCCGCGCCACCACGACTTTGACCTCTCTCCTCGCCCACCTCTGCTTGAGCAGACGCCAAATCGGCACACCAGCAGTGACAACTCGTCCTCACCTTCCCTAGGCGACTCACCAACTCCAGGCTATATGTCCTCGCGCAAGATGCGGATACCAGACACTCAGGAGAGCCCCATTCGTGGCGTCCCAGGTCGTATGCGGTCCATGGCCGCCTCTCGCTCCCTCGCAGCCGCAGCCGGTCCCCCCAAGGACAGGAGTAGCAGTGGTGACGACTTGTTCTCGCCAGAGATCGATCGCATTCAGCCTGGCAAGTCGTTGTTTAGCGACCGAGGATCGTCTCCCACGTTTGGCAAGTCGGTGACGCCTGTGCCGGCCCCTCCTCTGTTCCAGGCTATCCGCGCATCCCAGTCGGGCGATCTCAACCCAAGAAACGTCCGCCGATCCAACCTGCCGCGAACGACAAGCAGTGTCAGGCCGCAAAAGCTCAACAGTCTCTCGTCTCAGAAGAAGGCTGTCTCGCTGGGCGACATGCAGACCGACAAGCTCGGCAATGACGGGTTCGAGTCTGCCTTCCTCCACGGTCGCAAGCCTCGCTCGTCTATGCCCAACCACCCCACCCGCGGGGGCGCACACCGTCGCGAGGCTCCCATCGCGCGCTCGATGGGACAAAAGTCTGGCCTTGCCCTCCCGCTGCACTCTCCAAGGCCCCGGCGATCAGAGATGGGCTCCAACTCGTCTCTATCATCTATAGCTAGCAGCGGTCTCACACCCCCTCTGCCGGAGGAACCCGTGTTTGAGACCACCAAGCACAACTTTGACAACGTGAAGCCAAACCCAGAGATTTTCGACGCGGCAGTAGGTATTAAGCAGAAGTTCAAGGGTCGCGATTCAACAAGCTCCAATGAAGGCGAGCGTCCCATTTGCCCTCCATCCGTGCTCCGTCTCGGCACGCTTCCGGGCCCCAGTGTGAAGAGAGCCAGATCGCTTGGCCACCGCCCAACAGGACTGGGTATCGAGGCGCCCAAGGATTCGCTCGCCAGCAAGTATGACTTTGTGGTTGATCGTGTGTCCAACTTTGGCTTCCACACGGACGACAAGCCCATGATGCCGAACACGCCCGTCAAGCGGCACGCATTTGCCCACCCCCGCTCTTCAGGCCGCATTGCCATGTCAGTCTCGCAGCCAGCGCTGGGCTCGGGATTGGACTCGGACCACGTCTTCGCGCCCAAGTTGACTCTACCTCCTCAGTCGACCCGGAAGGCCCCACCATCGATGCGCAAGCTCAGCGCCGATGTACCCCACCTGACCGTTACCACGACCTCGTCTCCCGACAGCATTATGAACGAAGGCTCAAGCCCCACCATGAACCTTGGCTCCAGCAAGCGACTGGTTCCTGGTGGCGGTCGCATGAGCCTCCTTCGCACGACCAGCTCCTCTACTATGGAGATCAGCGAAGACGAGATCACCCCAACCAAGGGCGGCGGCATCGCTACTGTCCTTACTGCCGTGTCAAGTCTCAAGACGCCTACCCCGAGCCCCGGCCGCCCCACAAACCTTTCGCGGTCGCTCAACGCCCTCAGCAGTGTTGCAGTTCCCCGTCTCTCCCTTCCCACAACGGAGAAGCAACAGACCAAGGCTGAACGGCGACGCGCACATAGACAGTCTATGCCCCTTGAGCCCGTCGAGCTCCCTGAAGAAGAGCAAGATATCTTCAACTCGCGCTTCATTCCCCTCGGCCCGATTGGGCGAGGTGCCTTCTCTACTGTTATCAAGGCTGAGGCGCGCGATGGCTCCGGGACCTTTGCTGTGAAGATCACCCGCGGCGTGTTTGACGGCGTCAAAGATCGGTGAGTACTGTTGGCCTCTTTTCCGCATGCGCTTTGGCTGATAGCAGTCTACGACACCTTGAAGAGGTCGATATTCTCCGCCATCTGTCGAAGACACCCAACGACCACGTCCTGAAGTTTGTTGACGCCTGGGAGCAGAACAGACAGCTCTACATTCAGACTGAGGAGTGCGCCGGCTCGCTCGCCGCCTTCCTCGAAATCTACGGGCAGCAGAACGAGCACCTTCACGAGAGCTTCGTGTGGAAAATTGCCCGCGACATCGGTGATGGCATCCGCCACATGCATGAGCATGGTGTCATCCACTTTGATCTCAAGCCGGACAACATTCTCGTATGCGGTGGGCGCTGTCTCAAGATTGCGGACTTTGGCTTCGCCACGCGCTGGCCGCGTATTTCGCCCGCTGAGATTGTTGAGGGCTCCCAGCTGGGAGGCTCCATTGGCGATGTCACACAGGAGAAGCTCCACCGCGAGGGCGATCACACGTACATGCCTCCTGAGATGCTGCACGGCAAGTTTGTCATGCCAGCCGACATTTTCAGGTAAGCTTTGGCGTATTGACTGTCAGCTGACAACTAGCTTCGGCCTCATTCTCCTCGAGACGGCCATGAACATTTACCTTCCATCGGGTGGTGAGAGCTGGACAGCGCTCCGCCACGACAACTTCGGTTTCCTCGACATGTCCATGGTCAGCCCGCAGCTCACCGATTTCATTTTCACCCTTCTCAACTCGGATCCCGACAAGCGTCCGACGATCCAGCAGATTATGGCCCACCCCGTCATCCAGCGCTCCTGGAACGGTGGGCCGGCGCTCAACCCCGAAGCTCAGGAGTGGCTGAACTCGATTCTCACCGGTTCGCCAATGCCCGAACCGTCGTCTACAACAACCCCGCCGGCCGGGCTCGACGGCGAGGGTGACGTGATCATGGGCGATTAGGCCAACATCATATCTATCACATGTCCAACACGCACGCAGTGCCACTATCAATCAAGACCGAATCAAATGTACAATACCGATCCATCACATAACACCACCGGATACCGACCGCAATTGAATCTGAATGTATAGACGTAGGTATAGCAGTAGTGTACATGCGCTTTTTTGTGTAGGGATTAAGGCGGAGGTGTCTCAGCCTGTGCTCAATGCAAATATACGAACGCCCGAGAGGTGAAGAGAAGAGGCGGAGGAGGGCTTGAGCTACATTGCGCATGTCGCTGATCCTGTTAAGTCCATATCGGACATGAGAACATTAGCGCAACATGGAAAACATGAGCAAACTAGGCTTTCAGACGTGTACCCCTATTTGGCCATCTTGCTTCCCGCATTGCCACTGAGGAGTGGTTGTTTGGATCGAGAGTGATCGAGCGATCCCCTCGATCACGTCACGTGCTCTCCCTCTCCGCTGCGCTTCCGCTCCACTGGAAAGTCGGTGACGCTTGAGTAATCGCTCCACCTTTACGCTGCAATCTGCCCCTCTGTTCATCCACATTTCGACTTTCTCATCCTCTCCTCGACAGTCGTAATGGTCCGCCTATCCATCCCCTCCATCCCCGTGAGGCCACCCCGGCCTCCCAGCGCTCTGGACCTTCTCCCCCTCCCCGCAGCCGGCGAGCACCTCGCCTCCTTCCTGGAACGGGGCAAGGGCCGCACACTGGCGATCACAGGCGCTGGCGTGAGCGTTGACAGCGGGATCAGAGCCTACCGTGGCGAAGAGGGGCGATACTTGAATCCCAACTACTCGTGAGTTGCGCGACCAGTCAGAGGGAATGAGGCAGCAGTCCCGAGAGGACAGAGCGTGGAGCTCTCGCCTGCTTCAAGGTTCCCCCTCGTTTTGACTAACGCTCACCCAGACCCATCTTTTACTCCGAGCTCATCGAGGACTCGCCGCGCGGCGAGCTGTTCAGGTAAGCTGGGCTGCTGATGGCAGGTGGCCGGCTGACAGCAGGAAGCGATGTAAGTTGCGCTGCGCAGCAGTGGACGCCAGCTGACGTCAGATTGGGGCCGCTCCTTCCTGGGTGTGAGTCACTGCACTGCGCATCTCTCCATCTCCAGATCCCGCTCCAGCCCGCTTACACGCAGTATCCGCCCGTGCGCGACGCAAAGCCGAACCCGACGCACATCTACATCGCGGCGCTGCAAGCGCTGGGGCTTGCGCCGGGCCTCATCACGCAGAACGTGGACAACTTGCACCGCAAGGCGCTGCGGATCGTGCACGACGCCATGCGGCGGCACGGCGTCGAGCCGAGTGCGGCGCTGCGCCCGCCCCTGCGTCTCGGCTCGTCCATGTCCGACCCGGCGTCGATGCCGGCCCCCACGTCGATCGGGAGCGCAGTCACCCCCATCCTCGAGCTGCACGGGACGCTCGCGCGCGTCCACTGCCTCCGGCACGGGCACGAGGGGCACGAGCAGTCGCGCGACGACTGGCAGGACCAGTTGGCGGCGCGCAATCCCATCTGGGCGGCTGAGGCCGCGTGGGCTGCTGAAACGGGGAAGTGGGTTAGTGCAGGCGCCGAGCTGAAACCAGTATGCCGCGGACCAACCCCGACGGAGACGTCGAGCTGCCCGGCGCAGACTACAACAAATTCAACGTGCCGGCGTGCGCGCTGTGCGTTGCTGAGGGAACGGAGAAGTCGATCGTGAGCTCGCGCACCGGACCCGCTGACACCAGGTGAAGCCCAACGTGATCTTCTTCGGAGAGACGCTGCCGCCGGCGGTACGGGACAAGTCGTGCGTGCTATTTTGATTGCCGTAAAGCTAAATGCCAGCTTTGAATTGGTGGAGGCAGCGTCTTCTCTTCTCATTATGGGAACTACGCTCGCCACATACTCGGCCTTCAGGTTGATCAAGGCTGCACGAGAGCAGGGCAAGCCCGTGTTCATGATCTCGCTCGGCCCGTCGCGCGCCGACGACCTCGACGGTGTCCAGAAGATGGAGCGCGTAGCAGGCCCCGTGCTTCGCGCCTTCCTCGACGACTACTTGACGTGAGCGCGCGATGTCTGGCTCAAGCTGACTGCAGAACAAACTCAGGACCGAAAGTCGACGCCGTTAAGAGCATCCTTGACGCGGGTGTCGTTGTCGGGTTGCCGAGGAAGGACGTTGTCTCCGCCGGCACGCCGTCCAACCCCGGTGAAGAGGTTGCCCGCTCATGATAGATTATAGAAGACTTATACTTGCATTGTTGTCTGCCATCTTATGCACGGCCTCACGCGGCGCTCTCAGGAGAGCGCGGCATCGAGATCATCTCGGCATCGCTCTCGCTGGCCTGAGATGGCACGACGGCGTACGTCCCGCCCAGTCCGCTCTCGCCCGATGTACTAGGCGCACTTGGCGCAGGCGCGGCCACCTCAATGAACTCATCGCCATCATCAGACCCATCAGGCGTCGGCGGGCCCTGCCCGAAGCTGTGCTGAACGCCAGTCCCGCGCGACCACGCCACGTTTCCAAAGCCAATCGCTGACTTGACCGCAGGGCTCAACACGAGGGGTTGACGGGGCGCCCTGCCGCTCAGTGCGCGGTCGTCGTCCGAGTCGCTCGAGCTGTCATCGCTAACCACGGGTGACGTTTCGTTCGGGGTGCCCGACCCCGAGGGCATGTTGCTCGCCATTGCGCTCGCGGGTACGCTTGGGGCTATGTTCGGTGACCCAGGCATCGAAGTCATGGGAGTAGCGGTGCGGCTCGCCTCCTCGGCCTTCAGTCTCGAGATACCGCCGATACGCCGAGCCGTACGCCGTTTGTAGAAGAGGAGGTACGCCGCCCGGTTGTTCTTCACCGCATCTGGACTGGCCTTGGACACGCGGCTGTCGTCATAGTTGTACCAGTGCTTGTCGATCTTGTTCTGACAGAACGCGGTGTAGTGCCCGCCGCCTAGGCCGCCAAAGTGGTTGTCCACGGCATACAGGTCGTAAATGAACGGCTCCGTACTGTGCTCAATGCCAAAGTGCTTGGCTTCCTCGTCCGAAAGCTTGAGGCTCTGCGTGATCCGCCGCTCCACAATACGCTCATCAAGATTGAGACCTTCGAGCGGATATTGCACCAGGTGGTCAAGCTTGTCACGCAAGTTGCGCGCCGAGCCGAAGCGCTTCAGGCAGATGACGAGGATGTCGGGCGCCTTGTATATATCCAGCTTCTTAGTGGCCTGCACGTGCTTCTTGCACACAGGACAGTACCACTCGTCGTTCTGCCCCAGAGTTTCCTGCTTAGAGAACTCATCCAAACAGTCGTCTAGAGTGATCGCCCGCCCTGCCTTCTTCTTCTCCTTGTCCTTTGCAATCTCGGGATCAATGACGACCTCGAGCTGCTTGGCAAGGCTTTCACGATCCCTCTCGAAGAATTCGTCGAAGTCGTCTTGCTTCCACTGCACGAAGATGCCCTCGCCCTTCCGCACGCAAGGGTGAGAGCCCGTCGAGTCCTCGGACTCATCCTCAGAGTTGGCAGCGCTCCCGAAGATTCCTGATGAGACACGCTTGAAGAACGGCCGCTTCGCACGCGCCCTCTTCTCCAGTCCCGACCATGATGTTGACGCCCTCGATGGTGAGGCCCGGTAGAACATGTTCACAGCCGGGTCCTTTTTGGTGAAGAAGCCCGTTGATGAGCTTTCAGAAGACGAGGCGTCCGCCACGAAGACCTTGAACAGATCACCGCGGGTGACAAGCCGACCAGGCTGGCTCGGTGATGTGCTTACGACCGACATGGGGCTGCTTGAGCGGGGAATGTCTGGAGGCGGAGCGAGAGTTGCTTCGTGCGTCGAGGCGGGAGAAGAGTCAACGCGGGTGTCGGCTACGGTTTCTTCGTCGTCCAGGAGCACCTTGGCGTGCGGGTCGTTCGAGAGGACCCAAAGGTCGTTCGCCTTCTCGGGCCTCACCAGACGCGAGTAGCCGCGCATGATCGCCTCCCGCACGGCACTGGGGTCGGCAGCCTCAGCCTTGGACAAGGTAATGAAGAACGGCTCTAGGCTGCCTTGCTCTGGGATCTGGCCGGGGCGCTGGTAAGACGAGCGTGGATGATCGTCTGGCGCAAAGGTGTACACGGGGACAGTGACGGACTCATCAGTGGGGAGCGTGCCGACGCCCTTCCCCGTGGCGGTCACAGGGGCGCCGACCTCGTGGAACACACCGATGTCGTTGTCGGTCATTGTCGTCATTGGGTCGATGTCCATCCACCATGCGTAGATGGAGTTCTTAAACAGATCAAAGCCTACAATGTTCGAGGCCTGGGCACCCGTGAGCCGGCCGAGCTTATCCTTGAGCATCGCAAAAGACGCATTAGCAGGCAGAAGCATGTGGACGTTTAGAGGGGCCTTGTCGGTGTTGTTCGGGAAGAAGATCACCTTGACAGTGCGAGTTTGCGAAATAGGGAGCGGGACGGTGAGATACATGAACGGGTCCATGGTGATGCTCTCCTTGTGGCAGTCGGGGCACACAAGTGTGCTCTGGAGCTGACCCTGGAAGAGGTCGACAATGACGGAGTCGTTCCGCTTCTTGTACCCGTCCCAGCACTCTCTGCCGAGCTCGGCCAGCTCGCGCTCACCGCCGCCGGCTTTCCAGTCGGGCTTCTCAATGTAGGGCTTCTTCTTGATGCGGTTCAAGTCCTCGTGCAACCCGTCCAGAAGGAAGGCGAGGAACTCCTGCGTATCGTGCTGTCCGTACCCGGCAAACTGAGGCGCAAAGCGCGAGCATGTGCCCTTCAACCTCCTTGGCGCATATGAGGAGAAGGATGGCGACTCCCAGAGGTTCTGGACAGTGTCGCCGAAAGCCTCGGCAACGTGACCATTCATGCCAAGCGGGTTATCGGGGTTTAGCTCCTCCTTGTACACGTCGGCTAACTGTCAGCATGTGGCCACACGGATGCCTTTGTCTCACTGAGGAAGTAGTCGACGAGGACGTGGGTGTTGCTAAGACACTGGGTGGCGGACGCAAGGAAGCACGTGTTGCCCAGATTGCTCAGCCCGACGAGTCCCTTGCCGCCACTCTTGCCCCGAGCTTGTGAGCGCGTCATCATCGGCCCCTTTGCATTGGCGAGAGAGAGATGGTGGGTCGAGCTGGACGAGGAATCGCTGGAGCTTCCCCTCCCAGGGAAAAACGCGGGCTTAGAGAACAGCGGAGCTGGTCCACCTACGTTGATAGCCTTCTGCGTGGCCATGTCAATCTCGACCGCAAACCTGGGGTTGCCGATCTCGACGACAAGAGAGTCGTTGTTGGCAAAGCCCAAAGTCTCGATCGTGTCTGTGTTGCCATTCAGCAGTTTGCCCCCTAGGTCGGCAAGATCTTTAACGTCGACATCGAGGCTGATGGGATTCTCAGCGCAGTCGAGAGAGAACACGCGGAGGGGAGCCCCGGGGCTCATGCGGTCAGAGAGCACGGTGCGCAGGAACTCCTTGAGCTGCACAACTGTGCTGGACCGTGGAAGCGTGAAGAGGATAGGAGCTGGGGGAGCGGCGGGGGGCACTGGGAGTGAGGGTGTCTCGGTGACCACATGCAGACGGTAAATGTTCGGAGACACCTCTACGATACCGCTGGGCATGCAGACGCGCGGGAAGGCCGGTTCGCTCTTGCGCGTCAGGGCCGTGAGCGAATCCCAACCATCCACACCGGTGAACATGAAGTCTACGTCCTCCTCGAGCCCATCGCGGACCTGCCAGAAGGCCTGACGCGTTGCCTTGCCATCACGTCCTGGCGCCCAGAGCTCTGCCGGTGCTCCTTGAGCGAGATTCTCAAAGTCGGGCTGCGGGGGTGAGCCCTCTCCCGAGCACGCATATATTGTGAGCGCCTGGAAAAAGCTCTTCGTGATGAGGTAGTATGTCGATCCGGGAGTGAACGGCGGTGATCCCGACGCTGCCGTCAGCAAAGAAGTAATCGCACACGCGTACCCATCACAGTGCCTTGAACATCTTTGCAGCGCTCGTCGGCGATGGAAACCTGGCTAGTGCGGTCGACCCACCCCGTGCTCTCAGTGTCGTCGATGTCCATTGCTAAGGGGCTAGATGGAAGAGCGGAAGGATGGGGGTGGTCGACGGAGAGGGAAAGGGGGTCCTCGGAGGCAGCGCGCTTGGGGGAGGACGAGCTGGACGGAGATGGAGGGGGGCGCTTCAAATTCAGAGCGGGGGAAGGTGCCTTGTCGCCGTCGCGGGGAGGGTTCATGACGGTCCGCGAGTCGACGGCGGGGCGTGCGAAGGGAGACGATGAACGGAGGGGGTGAAGAGCTAGGCGTGATAAGCGACGGAGGGGATGAAGACGATGCAAGTGAGTGTATCGATTGGACTGCGTGGGCTGATAAGAGAGTGATGGATGATGGAGGAAGAGGGCGAGGTGGCGTGGGGTAAGCAGCAAGTGGAGAGCTCCAGTCCAGTAGTAGAGTAGACATTGGCCTCGCGGGCGTCATCACTTTTGCCTCCCTCGCGTGGATATACTTCCGTTTCCGCCCCTCTCTCCAAAAGTTGGGCGTTTTCTTCCGCCGCATCAGACCGCACGCAACATCATCCATCGCATCGAGTTCGACGTCCTCGGCATCCAGCTCCTCCATCATGGCCTCAAGGATTCTCTCCAGGGCGTCCAGGTTTGCTGGCCCCTCTCGCCCCCTCCGCGTCTTTGCGCGCGCCGAGTCGACTATGGCCTTTGAGCCTGCCCTCCCCCGTGGCCAGGAGCCAGCGTACGACCTCGCCCTCGAGTACATTGCGGCGGATGCGGCGCGCGTGCGCGCTCAGCTCGAGAAGGCGCAGGCCGAGGCAGGAGAACACCCCACTCCCGAACAGGTTGAGCGGATACGCGTTCTGTCCGTGAATGCCGAGATCAACGACCCAGCGACGCGGCGGCTGTTTGCGTCCACAGCCGGCGTCGGAAGTATGGACCGGGCGGTCATGCGCGAGCTGGCACAGCGTGCGTGGCGGCGCGACGGCGGGCTGGATCTGCTTATGCAGCGCCTCTTCCAGCTTGGCGTTGTTCCCGACATGCTTCCCGACATCCTCCCCACAGCGGACATGACCGTCTCCGCTGGATCTGGCGAAGCTATCGAGGCTGGCAATATCCTCCCCCCATCCAGCCTCAAGGAGGCACCGCGCGTCCACGTCCAGCTCTTCGATCACCCCACGACGCCATCGGCTGCCCACCCCAACCCCGAGGCGAAGTACACTTTGCTCGTCGTTGACCCCGACTCCCCGGATCACGAGAACCACACGTTCACCCAGCGCGTGCACTACGCCAAGACTGACATCACACTCTCCGTCCTCTCCGGCGCAACCGACCTGATGGCTGCTCCCGGCACCGAGCTGCTCGCGTACGAGCCTATTGCGCCCGCCAAGGGGTCGGGCAAACACCGCTTCGTCTTCCTCCTTGTCAAGCAGGGCGACGTCCTCCACCCGGTCACCCGCGACAATTTCACCCTCCGCCAGTACTTGTCCGAGCACAAGTTGTCTGACAAGGACGTGGTGGCTGCGTCGCTCGTTCGCGCGCAGTGGTCCGAGGACGAGGCTGAGTACATCGCTGAGGCGTATCAGCAGGCCCGCGGGGAGCCTGTACCAGAGTACGGTCTTCCCCCCAAGGAGCTCAAGTACGGCTACCCTCTCAACGCGCGGCAGCAGCGCCAGGAGGCCATCCGCCAGGAGGCGCTTGACGGCATCCTCAAGGAGCTTGAGGGGCTTGGGCAGGAGCAGATTCCGCAGTAGTAGACATAGCATGCACCATTCAGCACGGCCGAAGCGCGGGAGGGAGGGAAGTGCATCTTAGCATGACAGTGAATGACATATGATCTGGCAAAATGCGTCACATGTATCGATGCAGTAATGATATGAATGGCTATGCGAATGCGCTCTTCTTCTCATCTCCATGCTCTCCTGCGGCGTTCTGCTCCGGTCCTGTGTCCCGCTGCCCCCTCTCGCGACCTCCAGCTCTTCCCTCATCGACGTCGACTCCCTTTCCTGCCTCTGTGTCTTGCTTCTCGCCGCTCTCCATGTGCCGTTGTCGCTCAAACAGCATCCGGATTCGGGGCTTGAGGTCGTCGCCATCCAGCCGGTCAAGCTCTCGTTTGACGGCTGCCTGGCTGCGCTCGGCCTCCGCTATCTCCTCAGGTGTCCTGCCACGGCGTTTGACGTCGGCGAAGAATGCTTCTAAGCTGCCAAGCTCGCCGCCCACCTCCCCATGCTTTCGATACCGACGCAGCAGATCCGCGGCGACACTAATCCGGCCGTGCTTGGCCGCGATCCGCACGAGGCCTGCGTATGTCCGACCAGTCGGAGGCGGCATGCGGCGTTTTTCGGTGAGCGGCGCGCGGCGCTCCATCGAGTCTAGCAGGCGGAGGGCCGCCTCGACGTCTCCCCGCCCCATGAGGCTCAGAAGAAGCGCAGTCCACGCCGGCAATCCAGGGTTCTGTCCCACCGCCACGATATTCTGCACCACCTCCGTGGCAGCAGATGGCCCGCCCGCATGCGCCTCGGCGCGCACGAAAGCGAGATGTGTGAAGCGATTGGGCCAGAAGATCGGGGCAAGCGATCGCGACGACGCGTAAAACGCCTTGCGGTACGCCTCGCGCTCAGCTGGGCTGAGGAGCGCCAGAATCGATGGTAGAACGGAGCAGATGATACGCTTGTTAGGGATGCGACGAGGCCGCAAGCCCAGCTCCGCAGCACCCACGGTAGTAGGCGGAAGACCAACCCACAGGAAGTGGCGACGGAAGGCACGCACCGCCTCGGCGTGGTCTCCTGCACGCCCGTGACGAAGCACTTCAGCATGCGCCCACCACTGTTGGCGTACAGTGGTGCTGTCGCTGACGAGACTCTCCCTGGCAGGCTCGGTGAACCAGCGTTCGAGAGTAGGGAGTAGCTCTGGGCGGTACATGAGAAGCAAGCGCTGCGTATCGGCCAGCATACCAACGTGCGGAAGGTCGTGTTGCGTCCGATCAAGCACGCGCTGGAGATACTTCGCCAGGATGCGCCGGTCGCCATCAGGTGGTGGGCTGTCGATGAGCTGTAACAGCGGGCTATCACGTCGAGATGCTTGTTTTGCCTTGGCGACGTCTGCACGTCGCTTCTTGCTCATGTCCTCGCCAAGTACCATTGAACGCGCCCACGCTTGAAAGCGCACGCCGGGCGGTGGAGAATGCAGGAGCGCCAGCGCTGCCTCGCTATGCTCAACGATGGCGAGTGCGCGGAGATACTTGTTCCACCATAGCTCCACCTGGACGTCGGTGAGAGAAGCGAGGCCGCGCCCCAGCTTCGAGGCGGACTTGGGGCGACAAGTGGCACGGTAAGCCGCAATCGCCCGAGCGACCACGGCCTCACTCTCATGAGGCGGGAGAATCGCCGCGAGCGGCACAACGAAGACTGGAAAGATGACGTTTAGCAGACCCTTGCGCCCGGCCAGCTCTAATACCTCAATGAGAAATGCCGGGTCATCGATATTTTCGGCTAGAATGCGATGTGCCACCCACTCCCACTCGCGTCGGAGGTTACGGTAGTTCGGCGTCGCGCCGCGCGCCGGAAACAACTCCATCCAGAACATGAAGTTGCGCCGTCCCTCTTCAGTGGGTTGCAGAGACGCGAGCGCGGGCTCCCGGTAGACCTTGCGATGTTGCACCGGGGTGTGGAGGGCCTTTAACTCTTCGACGACCTTGCGGGCCGCCTTTAGCTTCTCGCTAGCGACTAGGCGCGCAACGATGTCGCACGGCTGAGGGCGGTGAGGCCGCCTCTGGCCGTGTTCAAATACCGTCGGCCAAGGAACCGGTGAGACGTCGGTTGCTTCACGGTCGGGCAAGAACTCAGCTGCCTCGGCGTACTCGCCTTCATCGGCCTCGAGAAAGGATGGCGGGTTGGCGTAACTTGGTGCGTATGAGGAGTCGGAGAACGCGCGAGTACTGGCGGGTACGAAGGGACGCCGTCGTACCCCGCCCAGAACGAGCCGAAGTACGTACAGGGCGTTGGCCGAGGTGGCCATTGGCGTGATGTTGACAGTCGAGGTGGAAAAAGTCGAGCGGATCGCTGCGTATCTTGAGTGGTGAATGAGTGTCGAGTGCACCTCTGCACTTACAATTGCCACGTGGCTATAAGGGCGGTTTTGTAATGGCAGATCCTATTCCGTCGCCTGCGCCACCGAGCAGCAAGGTGATGGGAGGTTGCGTGTCTGATGTTTGTCAATCCACCCTCTTCACTTCACCACTCCCTCCCCCATCGCAACCTCTTCAAGCTGCAGGCCCGCACAATGTCAACGGGTTCGGCCCGGCGGCCCAAGCCCAAGATTGTAGGTTCCCGCCGCGCGCTCGCTAACCGTCGCAGCGCCCTCCACCCAAGGTTCGCTGACTACACTTGCGGAGACTGACCGCAGTTGGGTCCCGACACGAGCATTAAAGAGATCTGGAACAAGCTGTCGCATGCGATCCGTGAGATCCAGAACCATAATGCGTCTAAACTCTCGTTCGAAGAGCATTACCGATATGCCTACAACATGGTGTTGTACAAGCGTAGGTCATCCACCGCTAGGACAGATGGCTGACGATCAGATGGCGATCAGCTTTATAACGGCGTGAAGGGGATCGTCGCGGAACACTTGGACAAGTTGGCAGAAGAGCGCATCGTTCCCGCCTTCCCCCGCGCAAGTGGAACGCAGGCCTCTGCGCCAGGTGGAGGCGCCGAAGCGGTCGAGCGCGCAGTGGAGGGCGACCGCTTCTTGCGAGCCGTCAAGGGCGTCTGGGACGACCACACCGGCAGCATGCGCAAGCTGAAGGATATCTTGAGGTATATGGTGAGTGACGCCCATCCGCACCGTTGACTCCCAGGACAAGGACTACACACGACAGCAGGGTTTGCCGGCCGTGTACGACGCCGGCTTGCAGCTGTTCCTCTCCCACATCGTCCGCTCCCCCACTCATCCTATCCATACGCATTTGATGGGAACCCTGCTGGGCCAGGTGCAGCTCGAGCGTGATGGCCTCACAATCCAACGCTCTAGTGTCGCCGACTGCGTGGATTTCCTCCTCCGTTTGGAGAACTCTGAGCGCTTAGGCGGACGATCAGTGTATTCGACCGACTTCGAGCCCGAGTTCTTACGCCGCTCCGCTGAGTTCTACCGGCAAGAAGCGATTGCGCAGCTTGTCAAGGCCGATTCATCGGCGTACCTTCGAAACGTCGAGCGACGTTTGTCGGAGGAAAATGACCGCACTGCGCACTATCTTTGGTCCAATACCAGCGGGCCGCTGCAATTGCTGGTCGTCGACCAACTTCTCACACCACACCTGCATGCGATTATGCGCATGCCCGGGACGGGTCTCGTGGCTATGCTGGACGGCGACCGGAGGGATGACCTCCGGCGATTGTACACCCTCTTCCTCCGCGTGCCAAATGACGTTGGCAAGGATGCCCTGCGCCTCGCACTGCGTGATAGTGTCGAGGCGCGCGGGAAGGCGATCAACGATAGCGCTCTGGCAGCCGCATCAGCACCGCAGGACGAAGAAGAGGAGAAAGTTGACCCCAAAGGCAAGGGCAAGGCGAAAGGGCCAAGCGCAGGCGCTACGGCTCTGGCACAGGCGCTTCGATGGGTGCAGGATGTTCTCGACTTGAAGGACAAGTTTGACCGCATCTTGGATCAAGCGTTTGGGGGCGATAAGCAGGTGCAGGCGTCCATCAACGAGGTGAGTAAACTAGCAGTGGTAGCTGACTCGCAGGCATTCCAGTCGTTCATCAATGCCAACCAACGCTCACCTGAGTTCCTGTCGCTTTTCATCGACGAGCATTTGAAGAAGGGTGCTAAGGTCAAGAGCGAGGAGGAAATTGAACTGGCCCTTGAGAAGACGCTCATTCTGTTCCGCTTTCTTTCAGATAAGGACAAATTCGAGCGCTACTACAAGGTTCACTTGGCTCGGCGACTACTGTACGGGCGGAGCGCCAGCGACGATGCGGAACGAGGGATGGTTGCCAAACTCAAGATTGAAATGGGTTTCCAGTTTGTACAGAAGCTCGAGGGTATGTTCAACGACATGCGCCTGAGTGCGGACAGCGCAAAGAGCTTCCAGGCATATCAAGGCCGACATGGCGCCGCGCCCTTTGACATGAGCGTGAAGGTCCTCACGGCCTCGTACTGGCCACAGCAGATCGTGACGACAAACACGTGCAGATTCGGGGAGCCCCTGGGCGCGGCAACGCAGCTATATCAACGCTATTATGACAGCCGGCATTCGGGGCGTCGGCTCACCTGGCAGGCGAACCTCGGGACGGCAGACGTCAGAGTTCGTTTCAAAGCACGACCGCACGACCTGAATGTGTCAACGCAAGCGCTAGTCGTGCTTCTTCTATTCGAGGAGGTCAAGGAGGGCGAGAACCTGTCCTATGAGGCGAGTTTGCCTCGTCCGATCTCGACTAACGACAGGAAATTAAAGCAGCAACGGATTTGGCAGACTCGGATCTGCAGCGCACGCTGCAGTCGCTTGCATGCGGCAAGTACCGTGTGCTGACAAAGACGCCTAAAGGGCGAGAGGTAAACCTGAGCGACACCTTCGCCTTCAATGACGGGTTCACCAGTCCGCTGGCGCGCATCAAGATCATGCAGATTGCCAGCAAGGTGGAAACGCCCAAGGAGCGCGAGGAAACGCAGGAGATGGTTGACGAGGAGCGCAAGCACCAAGTTGAAGCGTGTATTGTACGCATCATGAAGAGCCGCAAAACGATGGGTCACAACGACCTCGTTAGCGAGGTAGCGCTGCAGCTCAGCACGCGGTTCCAGCCGAGCACGGGGCTTATCAAGAAGCGCATCGAGGGGCTGATTGACGTAAGCTTGCTATTTGGCATCATGCTGACAGCAGCGCGAGTACCTCGAGCGCACGAGCGACATCGGTGTGTACCGATACCTGGCATAACCGTAGTATATGCACTAGGTTACCAGATTCTTGTCAGCTTGTGAGCTTGTCCTGTTGCTTGTCGATACGCTCGGCGTTCTCCCGGGTGGTGGCAACCGCCGCCGTTTCGATTGCACCTGAAACCCCGGCATCCCATGCCGGTGAGACGGATTCGAAACTGTGCCAGCCTCCTGTGGCAGTTTCCGGCGCTTGGCCCTTTGCAGTCGCGATGCCGAGATGGAGGCACCGGAACACGCTGCTGACGTCGGTCAGCCCCTGCCTTCCGGCTCCCCTCCCGGCCCCTGCGGTCTCGGGTTCGTCGATGAGACGATGGGATGTGTCGCGAGGCGCTTTACGTCAGGAGGCAATCATGACAGCAGCGTTCCCGCCCCAGCACAACTGAAACATGAACGGAACGCAGACGCAGAAGAAGAAGGCAAGCAAGCAAGTGACACCAAGAGTGGCATGACAGTCATATCCAATCGTGCAGGATCTGTTCCCCCGCTGATCGTAAAGCAAAATGTCCGTAACAGTTAACCGAGAATGCGTCGCCACAGGTCGCGCCCGGGCTCAGCGCCGACGATGTCTCGCTTCCCGATGGCCGCCACCTGGCCCGTCTCAACCATGTCGCGGAGCAAGGAGGGCGGGAGGGCCGGCGCATCCTCCGCAGGCGAGGACGGGGATGGGGGAGCGGGCGCACCGTCGAGCGGCGCCGCGTCGGCCAGGAGATCCAGCACGGCGCGCAGCTGGCCTTGCACGTGTGGGAGGGAGATGATGGGCGTGTGCGCGAGCTTGGTGACGAGGCCGACGAGGTGGGCTATCGCGAGCCCGAACATGGACCGCAGCACGGGGAAGCTGTACGCGACGGTACGCCCGATCTCGGGGCTGCCTAGGGTCTGGAGCACAGCGAATGCTGCATCACGGGCGCGCTCAAGCTGCGCGTATCCCTCGTGGCTCTGGGCCACAGCGGCCCATACCCGCTCACTGGCAGCCCATACGGGACTGGCGGTATACAAGATCGCGTAGTTGAGATGGAGGGAGAGGACGGGATCATGCCGTGCCGCCGCAGAACCGGCCCATGCGTCCCAGCGCGGCGCGAAGCGGCGCCATATGTCGCGTGCGCGCTGCCGCTGGGTATCTTCCGGGACGGGCTCCTCGCGCTCCGTACTCTCCCTCTTAGGACTGGGTGGGTCGTTGCTGCGCTGCGCTGCTTGGACTTCGATTAGGAGCTCGGAGTACTCGAGCCACGCGAGCAGTTTCGAGTCCCGGTCGAGCGTGGATGGGTCGGAGGGGCGCGAATCAGCGACGAGCTCGCGCCAGTGAGGCGCCAGCGGGTCGTGCATCATTGGCACGTCGAAGTTCGGGAGGTGCACCATGTGGTCCGTGAGGACAACATATATCCACTCGCGCCACTCGTCGTGGCTCCGCTTCAGTGTGTGAGGTCGATCGAGCTGGAGGTCGCGCGCGAGCCCAACGGCGAGGCAGCCGAGTGCGCTGTCCGCCGTCCACGTCGCGTACACGCCGAGAGAGAGGACCTCGTCACGGGTCCACTGAATTCGTGCACCGAGGAGGCGACTGATTTCAGCCACGACAGTATCGGCCGCCGCATCGCCCTCTTGCCGACTAGTCTCGGTGCGCTCCGCCGCCGCTCGCCGCCCCAAACACTGCAAGACGTGAGCTGGCAGGCCGGGGAGCGGGGAGATGCCTGGAAGCCATGGGGTGAGAGGCCACGCGCCGACGCGGTAGCTCTCCCAGACGTGGTCCGGGACCTCAGCGATGGCCCTGTGCGGAGCAAGAGTCGGCGCCGCGCCGCCAGCCAGCTGGGACGCCAGCGCGTCTTGTGTTCGCAGCAGAGAGTTGAGCGTCTGCTGAATACCTGCCACAGCGGCCGGGAGGTTTGCGACGCTGCGGAACGCCGTCTCCAGCCCACGCAATCGGCTGTCCATCCGTGGGTCCAAAGGTTGCTGCGCGACAACGACGGGCGGCGGCCCAGGTGCGGTAGGGGGCGGGCCATATCCCGGCGCACCTGGTGGTGGGCCGGTGTAGTATTGAGGCGGCGGCGGGCCTCCTGGGCCACCTGGGCCCCCAGGACCTCCGGGGCCAGGAGGCGTGTGCTGCCGCAATGGAGGCGGATAGTTGGGGTGTGGCTGGGGTGGGGGCATCGGTTCGCGCCCAGGGCCACCAGGGTGAGGCGGTCGCATCGCGTAGTCTGGCACCATCGTCGGCCGGGAGGTGATCGGCGCCGCGGGTTGGGCAGAGGGAGGGTAGAACCCAGGTCCACCACCAGGTGTCCCACCTCTCCCAGGCGGCATCGAGCCGCCGAAGAACGGCGAGGCGCGGCTCGGCATTGTGGAGATCGACTTTGGCCGGGTGCGACTCTCAAAGATGCACGTTACGCCGGCTTGTCTGCAGCCTCGACATGGCTCCTTCCCAGGTCCGTCACACTTCATTCTGACGTCAGCTTGAGTAGGATGACTACTCACTTTTGCCTGCGGCAGCGCATGCACGCCATCATGGAGCGGGGCTGCCGGTTCGTTACGTCCCGAGTGAACACGACGTCTGTCGGCGTTCCAGTCGCGTTGGGCGGCTGCGCACTCGTGGACCGCGCCTCAGCGGCTTGACGCTGGCGTTCTGGGCTCGTCGCCGCCGGCGGCGACGGGCTCTTCAAGTTGATGTGCGGCGTGTCGATCGAGTGCCGAGACCGGTGCCCATGCCAGCTCTGGCTGGGGTGGTGACCATATGGCGGCTGAGACTGACCCGCCGCACGCCCTGCCTGTCCAAAGCTTTGAAATGGTACATCGCGGCGCTCGCCACTCGACGGAGGACCAGCCTGCATGTGAGGTGGTTGGTGGAGGGGTGGAAGGGTGGGCCGCTGGGGCGAGGCCGTACGGATTACTCGAGGGGAGGTGTCCTCTGGGCCGCGGTACGAGTTCGCGGACCGAGGGGGCGATTGTGAACCGCCGCCAGATTCGCGTCGCATTCGCTTGGCGGGCTGGTGTTCTGAAGTTAGCGCGCGACCGGAAACAGGCATGCCGCCGTGCCGAGGAACGGCTGCGGCGGCAGTCACACCCACCGTGGGTCACAGGCCCCAGGGGACTGTCGGCTCTTCTCCGCATCGTGTGTGCGACTCGCGCCGGGCGGTCGTGTGGACCAGGCGTGTGCCGTGTGCGGGCGATTCAGATGTGGCCGTGACCGTGCACAGCGCCGAGGCCAGTGTTTGCCAGATCTCAAGATCCAGTAGTTTGGGAGGTGTCAGAATATAGTCTCACGCGAGACACGGCCCGTCTGGGAAATCTAGAGGTTGGCCGAATGAGGCGGGATTGTCGACTTTCTAGTCCGGTGGCGTTGGGCGCGTGGTCTGTGCCGTGTAGAAATGTGTAGGATAGTTGGAGTGAGTGATGGTGCTGCGAGAGGATGCGCTCGAAACCAGAACGAGCAGCGCAGTGGCCTCGAACGTCCCGTGGTGCGTGCCGGGCGGTGCCGTGGCTCCAGGGCTGCCCGTATTGCGGGGCGGGCGGCTTTACGTGATGGAGGGTCGTCAAGGAATAGCGTAGTTTCCAAAACGCTTGACCGACCGACAAACGAAGTTGATGAATATGACGGTAGATGGTGGTGTGCGCTGGGGGGGGCGACGGGGGCGAGTACACTGGGGAGGGGGTGCAACGTTTCGCAGGTGACAGGATACAGGGCAGGAAATGTCCCAAGTTCTAGAGCGAGGTCAAGAGTTGAGCCGCCGCCGACGTAGGGGTTCGCGAACGAGACCGAGAATGAATGCGAGCGGTTGCAGGGCAAGAAGGGGTAGTGGAACGGGGTGGCGAGGGTCGAGGCTAAGGTGTGGCGTCAGCACCATCTCCGACTCTGGGGTCTTGGACCGGGAAATGCCGTCGTAGAGAATAATCCGTAAGCTAGTCCGCAGTCGCAGATCGCAGGGGAGGACCGATCACGGAACTGGAGCCGAGGTTATAGGCGTGGTGTGCCAGACATGTCTCGCCCAGATTGTGGGGTTTTGGGGGGGGGGGGGGGGGGGGGGGGGGGGGGGGGGGGGGGGAGAGGGGGGGGGATGCTCAGGAGGAGAGGAGAGGAGGCCAGAAGTGGGATGTGTTGAATTGTCACAGAAGAACAGTCGCGGGCCCGCCAGTGCGCCGGCGAGATCGGTGAGACAAAACATCCTCCCGGCGCACCGGCCCTCCATTGAACATTGAGTATTGAATTACGCACCGTGTGATCTGCGCGCCGTGTTTTGTATTCGTCACTCCGCGTTTAGCCGTTGTGCCTCGTAATGCGTTGGTACTCGTTCGTGTCGTGCGAGGGTCGTACCTGCTCCGATGGGTATCTGAGGCAAAGGCTGTGACAAGTATGATGTGGGTGATGTGTGATGAGGGATTGACAATGGTCAAACCGTAGATAGACAGAAGCGATGCACCGAGGCAAGACTTCTCTGCAAGGTACTGTCGGCTGGGAAGCTACCGGCTCGATTGGAGTCACGATCCTGTCGTCGAGCGAGACCGAGAATGGCTGACGGGGTAGGCTGAGGTTTGGCAGGGTTTCCAGAGGGAAAGTAGAAGAGCGTTACCGTGCCAGCCGGACGTATTAATGTGCAGAGGGGGAGAGTTGTGATGCTGCCGATGACAGTGAGCACGGGGAGTTGGCTGAAGCAGAACAAGGTGAGGGTGAAGAGCAATGACCGCCCCACTCGACACTTGATTCAAAGCAAGCACACATGCAAGTCAAGCAAGGAGGCAGGCAAGCAAGCAAACAAGCAAGCAGGCAGGCAAGCGGCGAGCGGCTGGGAACAAGTCACCAGGTTATCGCTGAGCAAGGAGCAGCTGACGGGGGAGCCACAGGCTGCACGCAAAGGCGCTGAGGCGGTTGTCGTTCTGGTCCTGGACCCGGACCTGGCGTTATGGCTTCCGGCCTGTGCTCCTGAACTCCTGATGTCTTCGGTCCCTCCTGGCATGCCCTTGAACCCAACCCAGCCCCCCATCGAGCCTGCTCTCGTCTCCGGCCTCTCCTCCCGCTTTGCGTATGTACGCTCCCACTCTCATCACTCGACCCTGCTCCCACTTGCTCACCTCGTCGCAATCGGAACCCAAATGCCGCCCACTTCCTGCTCCTGCATTCTCATCTCTGGCATCCTCTCCTTGTCCGCTTGTCCCGGGCTGGTCCCTGTTCGCTTGCCGCAACTTGTTCATCTACGGTGACAGAATGTGCGTCATGTAGCAGATCACAATCCTCGGGACGGCATCTCACTAGCATCTTTGTGGCGTTGATTCCATCATACTTCCCAGGCCGCCTCACGGCTGGCCTCTTGAGCCCGACGATTAACTTTTCTCTTATTAATGCGTGACATATTGCAATGTTTGCTCTCCGTCTTCTCGGATACAACTCAAAAGGCTAGCAGGGCGGTGGAGCACTTACTCCTTTTGCATTTGGAGAGCCCCTCCGTCTTCCCGTACTTTTCGCTTGTCAGCGCCGCCCAAAGAGGCAGCTAGCGTGCGTAATTGGCGTTGTTGTGACGCGCATAACAGCCAGTTAGGACCATGACAAGCTTGCTGGCGGAACCACGGAACGGGTTGAAGAAAACTATAGCCTTGCACAGCTTGCGCGCATGTTGAGGCGATCCGCCGATCCTCCGACGGCCAGGTGACAGTCTTGAGTCAGAAGTGCCTGGGCGAGCCGCTGGAAGCCAGCCATTGATGACTGCAGTCGCCTCACGCCAAAAGCTCACTGCTGTCTGAGCTGCACGGTCCTGTCACTCTTGGGCCAGGGCAGGCACTGCCGGACGTCAGTATCTTGCATTAGTCCGAGCCTGTGCGGCGTGACTCTCAGCGTTTATGGCGGGCTCCTCAATTTGTGTGGGGTTTGTGATGCGGGAGACTATAGCGCTACCGTTCACTACGGGAGGGCTGCAGTTCAGTACTTGCGAGACACACCAGTGTCACTGTCGCCTGGGAGCTGGCAATCCGCCCAGGGCAGCTATAACTTGCCGAAACCAGATGCGGTGGTAGCTTCTAGTCTGGCCAACTCGGTCCTCTCCCTAGATTCCAACCTTGCGGTTCAGTGATGAGAATCGGCATGCTCCTCTGGTAAGCTATTTTCCTTTCAGAACATTATCCATGAGCTTGACCAGCACACCCCGGGCCGTCCCGGAGCCCTGCCCAAGGGGTCGGCACAGATGCTCTCACACGCCCGCTCTTCTCATAGTCCTAACTCCCACTCTCTTCCAACCTCTAAGCCAGCCCGCAGGTCGACTCAGCCAGCCCAGTCAGCTCTCGGGCCTGGCCCTGGAGCCGGTCCCGCCCATCCGATCCGAGCCCTTCCCGCTCTCCCGACTCTGCCTCCCGTCATCCAGGCACCGCTGCCAGACTGCTTCGGGACAACGTAACCTGTGCCGTGCATGCCGCGGCGCTGCCGTAGTGCGAACGGAGCGGCGCGTTTCAGTCCTCCAACGCCGCCTGCCCAAAGAGTGCTGCTGAAACACGGTGCAGTACGGAAATCGCCATGTCCAGAACCACCAAGGACTAAACCTATCCAGATGCGTCTCCCTTCCAATTATCACTTGCCACTTTGCGTCTTTGCGTCGGGTCGGGACGACCGCCGCCTTGCCACATTCGCACAGTCGGCTGCCCATGATCGTCGGATCTGCGCTGACGACGTATGTTACGCCACAGCCAGACGGTCAAGGGGCCGGACACCACTCCGGATGGGTGCTGCAGGAACAGGGTGGCTCGACGCCGCTGATGGCATGGCGCACATCTGGTGAAACGCTTGGTCGGCGGAGCTTCCAATCGACTGGCCCGAAGTCCAAGGTTCGAGGGTACATGTGGCACCGGGATATGTGCCGAAGTCTCATCTGTGAACTCACACGGACACCGTGTGAGCCCGAGCCGCTCTTCGACACTCGGCACTTCTGATTAGGCTTCAGGCTTGCCGGAAGAGAAATGCAGGACTAGTCATGCGAGGGTCAGGCAGACAAAAGTCTGCAAAGAGATAATCCTCGAAAAATCAGTGGACGAGTGAGAAGCGTAAGGTTGTTACGGCGGTGAACGCCGCCTGCGCCCAGCTCCGTCTGACACTTGGAGCGCGAAAAATGAGATGACCTCACGCCGAAAGTTTACGATCTAGGCGAGTTTCGGGTGAGCGGCGTGTTGAAAAGGATGCCAGTTGTGTTGATTGTAGGCGCCAGCGTGCGCGAGGTGAGCGGCAGGTGCACCAGACTGCGAGCTCTCTTGGTAATAATGAGGCGAGGGATGAGATTCGTGGAAGCCCATTACGCGCAATGTCCGAGAGAAGAAGGCGGGGTTCAGCAGGGCGAGCCGTGAGCGCCCCAAATGCGATTATCACGTTCTGTTTTGACACTCTGCCACCCATTTTCACACGGTACGCCGCAGCCAAAGCGGCATGGCGTCGCTCATTCTCCTGGACACCTTAGGTTGTGAACTAGTAACATACACACAGATAAAATGTCTTGGCCGGCCTCCTCTCAGAAAACTTAGGACCTTTTTCACGATAATGCGGTATCCCATGCCTCGTGCCACGGGAAAGTGGGGGAGCTGGGAGTGGGAGTGGGCCTTGCGATCTTGGGACACAGTCGATCCAGGGCGGCATGTAGTGGCTCACGCGCTGACCTTGGTCGAATCTGATGACGAACTTCCGAAATTGTTCCGCGTCTGGGTGAGAATGCGGCGCAGCTCCGCCGGCGAGGCTGACTGCATCCTCTCCGCGGACGGCATCGACTGTCCGAAGGGGTGGTTCGACGAGGAGAAGATCCAATCGCCGGGGTCCGTGTAGCTGCGCGACGTGATCGCATCGAGCTCCTTGGCGATGATCTCCTGACAGAAGAAGTGCAGGTTGAGCTTAGTGGTTAGCTTGGTCTTGAACAGACAGCTCTCGCGCTTCTCTAAGGCTCACATCGTTCTTTTCCAGTCCAAATGGATTTTCAATCTCCTCTGCAATGCTTGCGTAACCAAGCACGAAGTAGGCTGTGATCTAGACATCAGCGATGGTCTCTGGAAACCGCATTTGAAGATCGGCTGGTAGATTAATTCGCCGACCAAAGATATCGCATCGGCAACATCAAGGTGGTGACTATACCGAAGGTGGATGTTCGACACCAACCGATATGAAGACTCACAACAGTGGCAGGGACTGTGACCCATTTCAGCTTTGAGTCCCACAGTTGGAAGGGAAGAGCCAGGCAGTAAATCCAGCTCATCTCGTAGATGTGAGCATTGTACGACCAGGGGATGGGTGTAGTGAGGATGCGCTCAAGTGCGGCCAGCGCGTCGTTGAGCTGAGACAGTGGGAGCATAAGGTTGGTAGTGGTGGAAGGGTCGATGACTTTGCGCTTCTGGACCGCCGCGAGCCACGAAGACATGAACGTGATGATCTTGAGCGGCACATCCATGTCATCGCCAGTCATCGGGTTGAGCTTGTGGGTGTGCTTCTTCCAGCGCGAGGGCCACAAGTCCGTGAAACTGAACTTGATCGGGTTCTCGGCAGGGCAAAGCACAATGGGATCACTCTTGCTGCTGTCGTCGGTTGCCTGGCGGTGCGCGTGGGGACGTATGGGGCCGGCACTAAGCATAGGAAGATTAGGCGCTATATTGGCATACTCGGTGGTAATGCCGCTCGGAAAGCTCAGAGTTGGGATGAAGGAAACGAGATGGTAAAGGTCCTCGTAGTAACTGACGTCAGTGATAAGCGTTGGTCGCGCTCACATTCCCGGCTCATCCCGCAGGTAGTGCTTGACAGCGACGGCAAAGGCCAGGCCGAGCTGGACAACCGTTTTCTTCTCGATGAGGGCCCTGGCTTCATCGCGGGCGCGCTCCGCCGGGTCCTCAATGGGCTCGGCCTGAAGGGAGTCTGGGCCTGCACATAGTCAGTCATATCCGTCGCCAGACTAGCCACAATCGGACCCCATCCCTCGTCCCCCACCGGCCACCTTGCGTGATGTGGACTTACAATGAATCCAGACCATGCGCGCCCAGTTACGTGTTGCGGTAATGATCTGGGCCCACATCTTGCGGCCCTCAGTGTACTTTTCATACGCGGAGGACGTGCTGAGCATCAATAAGCCGACCCTGAAAAGCGTGCACTTCGGCTACCAGCTTGCAGCACATACCGGTAGGAAATGGTCAAGCCGAGGAGCATACCTAGCACAGTGATCATGACACTGGGGAAGGATAGCTTCGCGCTAGTCTTCAAGTTGATAAGGACCACCATGGTGCTCCACCCTCCGAAGAAGAGGAGGGTGGGCCAAATGCGGAACAATGCCGTAGCAAGAATAGCATTGAGGAAGAAGCGTAGTGTCTTGTGTGGACGGTGTTGGAAGACGTTGTATGACCGATAATGGGTCTGGTCGAAGTGGCTGGACGACGACTGACCGAGCAGAGGTCGAGACTTTGAAGGGCACCTGGAGCAAGGTAATAGACGGCTGAGATGAAAGAGGTGTAAACAAGAAGAGAGGACAAGATGGGTGGTTAGTAGGAGAAGATGGCAGATGTGCTTTTGTAGCGGGGCGGAACTGTGAATATGGGGTAGGGTGATGAGTGATGAGTGATGAATGACGAGGGTGAGACAAGGTGCGAAGGGTCGGGAACGGAGCCCAGCTGTGTGCTCGGGGTGCTTGAGGAGCTTGGGGTGCGCGGAGGTGCGAAGTGTCCGCCAAGGTTGACATGTCGGAGGTGCTCTGTGCTTTTTTGGTGCGCAACGGACAAGTGGAACAATCCAAAGCCACCAGGCGACAGCAACAGGCGCAGGCGCTTGCGATCCAGGTGTTGGTAATCTTCCCATGGATCCCATGGTGCGGAATGTGCGTCGCGCACATGGGCGCCAGGTGTTAGCAAGTGGCGCACAGGGCTGCAATTCTTGCAGGTGAACAGTGCGCAGAGGCGCCCACCCATCGTTCGCAGCTTTGCACCTCTCCACTCCGTTGGCACGCAGTCTGCGACAGGATAAGAGGCGTGAGGCCTCAATAGGACTCATATCCCGCAGCGGGTGGCGATGATAACTGACAGAGGGCGCTGAGGGCGCGGTTGGTCCGCAAGTTAGAACGGCCTGGAACTCGTGTGTTTGGCAGCTTTGTCAGTTTCCAACGTGTTTGATGTTCGGCCTAGACAACGTTGGTGCGCGTGCTGCTTTCTATTCAACGGAGCTAAGGGCCCCGCCCCGTAAGTCTCGGACCTTGTGGCGGTGCAGGTGAAGGAGAAAGGGGGGCTTCTCTTCCATGGGATGCACAATGAGGGTGGGCGACACGTCAAGACATCCGGAATAGGACCAAGGGGGGTCAGGCAGAAGGCGGCACGGCGTCGGCGCACCTTATTAGCCAGCTCACCGTGGAACGTGGCCCGACGCGTCCCGACGCGCCCCTCCAGCGGCGTCCTCCGCCCCTCAAGAGCCGCTATTTCTGAGGCTGAACCGGCCATAGTGCAGGCATCGCCTCCGATGTCGAGAAACTGCGGAGATTTACTGCCTGCGGGTTGGCCAGGCCGGCGAGTGATCCTGTCTAGCATTCCAGTCCCCTCGCTGTCTCGCGTGCAACATAACCCTATCGTTAAGGCCCAGGCCTTTGGCTGCTGTTATAGCGGCGGGATAAATGGGAGGGAGTAATGATAGCGAGCGTACCGAGATACCGAGATGGGCTTCAAGAACCTCAAAAGGTTGCAGTGCGATCGTGATGCTAGTTCAGAAAGCACTGCGCGTCTTGGTGTTGTTCAAGGCGATCGAGTGAGAAGACAAGCGAACTCCGCTTTTCTGCGGATCTGCGCAACAATGTCGTCATGTCGTTCCGCCTCATCCGCTCCCGCCTGTCCGCCTGTCGGGATCAAGAGACCTCAACTCAACTTGAACATCTCTCTATCCTCTTTCTCTCTCTCTCTCTCTCCAAGCCGTGTATCTTGTCTCCAACCTTCCTCATCGCTCATCTGTCTCTGATTGTAACCAGTGCCGGCTCGCAGCCAGCTCTCTTCCTTCTGCACTCTTCTCATCTCGCTCATCACTCATTATTCATCACCTCTGCTGCTCACCTCTCGCACTTTTCGCTTACAGCTGACAGCCTCACAGCATGTCCCACGGCCGAGCAGGCGAAAGCCATCGCAGCAATGGACGGGCAAAACGCACCATGTCTCTCAACGCTCGGTACGACAACCTTGTAATGCTGCATCAGCCGCGCCCACTCCGGTTGCGCAATCCTCCTCCCTCGCGCGACAAGGTCGACTGTCGCAACGCACGGGACCGCGCCGCGCTCTATGAGCGCTTTGGCATCTCGGATGTAACCCCCAGAACCTTCTCATCCATCGAGCTTCCTCATCTACCCTCCCGTCTGCATGCGTTGGATCAAGTTAGGCAACGGGAGACTCGGCGCACGCTTCAGCCCAGAGATGCAGTCGTGAGTCACTTACACTGGCGCCGGCTTACTTCAGCCAGAATCAGGCCCAGAGGCAGACCCGGAACCAGAGCAATGGCTTGTGGACATCATGTTCCCCGAACACTCGCAACAGTCGACTTTCCCGGTGGCCGCAGAGCAAGCACCTTCCTCCGCCCCGTCGCCGGCCGTTTCACCCTTCGAGGACACCATCCCGCTCTCTCTCGGTCATCAACCATACTTCTGGCAGCAGTCACCTCAACAAATGCAAATCGCAATGGGTCATTCACCCGCTCCTGCTCTGTTCTACCCGCAACCCGTGCCATCGCTCGAGTCTAATACCAGCTTCACACCTCTGACGACAATGCCTAATATGCCTTCAATGGGCGTGGCCGGATGGGCTGCACCTTGGGGTACCGCAACTATTGACATACCAACGCCCGCGTCCTTTGTGCCACTGTGGCTCGCGCAGCACGGCGTAGTGGACGCTGCTGGTCGCCCTATCCACCTTCCGTTATCAGTCCTCTCACCACAGTCCCTCTCACTTCCGGAACAGCGATCACGCCGGTCTTCACGTCGCTCGGGTCGGAAACGACGACGCCGGCGTTCTCCGTCCGCTTCATCTGAATCAGATCTCGATAGAGACAGAAAATCTGACGGATGCGAAGACCAGCGCCCTCCTCTCGGTTCACATCCTTACAAGAGCCCGAATGTCGCCGACTCTTCATCGGATGGGGACGGTCTCGAGGTCGCAGGTTCCGGCAAGGACCCGCTCGCGTCGGGGGAAGGTATAACAGGCATCCTCAAAGAGCCCATTGCCCGTGCCATGGAACGTCGTGACGAGAAATACCGCCCGAATTCCATCAACTCGGAGCACGACCGAGATCAAGAGTCTGTGCTCAACCCCAAGCCTTTTGCCCGGCCCGGCCCCTCCGCTCGCGAACAGGACTTGGGCGCCCGTGTCCATGGTCCGAGTTTGGTCACCCAACCTTTCGTCCAAGCTGGCAAGTCGTGTGACGTCCATCTGTCTGCGTCACCAACATCTCCACAGCGCAAGGCTCGGATCCCTCGCGAGTCCAACCGCACTCCCTTCCCGACACTTCCTTCAGCTGCGACACCCATCACCTCGCAGCGGTCTAGCAATACGCACAGAGACCCCTGCGACGAGCGTTTGAGTGGGACGCTCAAGTGGTCTTCCCCGGTAATGCCTGAGGCCGAGAACGCCATCATGCGCGACGGGAGTTCCTCCCCCTTCCTCCAACCAGTAGTGGGTGCGGAGGTCATCAGTGCTGACATGGCAGGCTGTGTATCCCCCTACGCCAGCGACAACTGTACCCAGCTCTGTCTGTCGCTCACACCCGAGCGCGCAAACCAGCTCTGAGTTCGGGGGCAAGTCGCCGGCACGGGTGCAACGCGCCACGGAGCGCGCGTGGGCCGCCTTGGCCGCCATGCAGCCGCGGCATGAGCAGCAAGACCCGGTTGCGGAGGCTATGCCGGCTCCTCCCTCCCCAGCCCTTGCGCCAGTTGACGCTGAGGTGTCTGACGAGGGCGAGGCGTTCATCGATGTCGAGGACGAGGAGGAAATTTATCAGTTCTCCGATGACGAGCACTTCGGCGCGTTTGACGCCGTCCTTGACGCCGACGTTCCGCAGTTTGACCTGTCTTGGGACGACGAGGAGGAGGAGAAGGGCAGCGAGGCGGGCCCGTGCGATCAAGAGATGCCGCGGTCTAACCTCAAGTCAGGTGTGACGCCGGGCCACCCCGCAGGCAAGCGCGTACGTTTCGCTTGGGACATTGGAAGTCTGGGTGAGAGTGACCCGGGGTTCAAGGTGTGGCGCGACGGGTATTAGCGACAAACACGCCCACGCTCAGAGCCCCTCGCGTGCCGAGCAGCAGCAACAGGCAGGCGACACTCGATTGATCTCAACAGATGACAAATCAGGCTTAAATCATCAAACAACATCATATAACCAACAACGAACCGAACGATCCTAACGAGACAACAGACTCCAGAGGCTATGCGAAATGTCAATGTATGCACGTGAATGTATGTAGTCTAGTCGCGCGCCTCCCCCTCAGCAGTGAAAGAGGCGTAGCGTTTGCCTGCGACAATCCAGCCGGTGAACGGCGCGTCGCCCGTAGTAGCCTGGAAGTCATGTGGGAGGTTCCACTCGGGGCCCACGGGATCGCGCGGCTCACCGCGGATCACGCGCTTGGCCGCGGCATAAGCCGTGTTGTGCGCCTTGAGTGCATCATATGTCGACTCGCTCCCACCCCCGTTACCAGATGCATCCGGAAGGGCGTTCGCCAGAGCGAGGTACGCCCGCATGATCTCGATGCGACATACCCGACTCCTGAGCTTGTCCTTGAGCAGCGTGCGCCCCGGCGCCTTCCACCCGCTTGTCTGTACACAGCCGTTGACGAGCACTTCAGGCTTGCACCCCGCGACGAACGACAAGCTAGTGTTGGCCGTGGCGCTGTCGCCTGACGGCTTGTCGAAGGGAAACCTCACGTCGGTGAGATGCACTCTCGGCCGGTGCAGCGCGTAAGGTGGCGGCAACGCACCGCCAATGCCCTCAAGCCGGCCATACACGGCGCGCTCGACCTCGCGCCGTATCCCCTCTCTCCATCCCTCCCCCTCCGTCGAAGGCGCTTGCACGCCTCCCACGACGATATGGTCGAGATACACCGGCGCGAAGCGCTCCAACAGCGCGCCCTGTAGGCCTAGCGCGCACCACGTTCCGATCTTGTCCGAACACGAGAACGAGATGCTCGCCGGCGCATCCCGCCGTCCAGGCTTCGTCCGGATCGCGCCGAGGTTCGCGTACCCGCTGCGCCCGCGCGCGGCGCCCTCCACGGCCGAGAGGGAGGCCTCGAGGCTCGCGAAGGAGGCCGCCTCAGTCGCGTCCTGGTGAGCGGCGGTGTGCAGCGTCGATGAGTCCCCGCACTGCCGTCAGCGTACATTGCAAGTTCAGGACGTACAGGCAATGCGGATATATACAACCATACCTCGACGTCGGGGAGCAGGGCGAACTTCCCCGGTGAGGGTTGTGAGAGAACTGCACTCTCTTGCCCCGCTAGGAGGGTGGCCGCCTCTGAAAGGAGGAAGCGTACGAAGCCCCGCCGCGCGAGTACCTCTGCATGCGAGTCGTGTACCGTGTCACCCAACGGTGGAAGGCGGTTAGCGGGGAGGCACTTGACGCCCGCCCCGATCGAGGCTACGCGAGGCGAAGTCGTGGGGGATGTGAGGACGACTGACGCGAACACCGTCCATTCTTTGACACCGTTATCGCGCACGGTCGGCTTGCCGTGTTTCGGTAGACGCGCGTACGTTTCTAGAGCGGCGTGGACGACGTCTTCGGGTTCTGGGACCATGTCGGGGGTCATCTAGGTGGATTGCCATAGCTCATTGACGAGAGTCATGACCGAGAAGTTGCCCATGAAATTGCTTCCGGTGTTTGGTCCCGGTGGAGGTCAACTATCCCATCGATCTAACACAAACATCCACCTCTGCCAGCACTTTCCCGTGTTAGCTCGGAGTCCCAACGAGCATGTCGAGTGGGAAGAGTGCTTGGGATGGTCCGAAGCCAAAAGGTTGACCTCTGGCGGGATCGAACCGCCGACCTCATGCGTAACTCGTTGCAGTCGTTGAAGACTGACGCTCGTGTTAAGCATGCGCTCTAACCAGCTGAGCTAAGTGGCCTGGTATTGCACATGATAAGCAGCCCCCTGCGCCCGACACAACAGTTTCTTGACGCTCACACGGCTGTCACCCTAGTCGATGACTGTGCAGAAAGTGCCGGGTCCCAGAACAATATGCCCCAAGGTCGAGAGCAAACCTCGAAGGTTATAGTGACTCGAATCGCGGCAGTTTCCAGCAGTTTCCAGTCCGCAATGAGTGGATACAGACACGAGATACCAATCCATCTCCGGAAGCGCTGCCGCACAAGAAATAATCCACTATTCTAAAAATCTACACTCTTTCCTCCCCGCGTTTCTCCACCACCTCCTCCACGGAAATGCTTTTTTCCGTCTCCGTCTCGCTCCCCTCCTTCGTCTTACCCCCATATGTGCCCATACCTCTCAACACGACCAACGCAATAATGCCAGCCGTGAACGCGGCCCCTGCGCCGAACCAGAAGCCGCCCCGCAACCCATGCAGGAGTGCCGTGACGTGATCCACGCCCGTGCGCTGCTCCTTGCGCGCAATCGTGGTTTGGACGACGCCGACGAACGCGAGGCCCAGCGCGCCGCCGAGCTGAACCAGGGTCTGGAACACGGCACCCGCCACGCTCTGTTCTTCGGGCAAGGCCAGAGTGGACACGAAGACGGAGCCGACGGCCATGAGGAAGTCTGCGCCGAGGACTACCATCCACATTGCGTTGAACCTGGAATCAGCGCAGACTCAAATGTAACGCACGGGAGGCCCCAGTAAATGGCGTCGCGAGGAGCGATCGCAAAGAAAACATTCGCCAGTCCGGTCGCAGCGATGCCGATGCAGATCAATGTCTGCCCAGGCACTAGGTGGATAACTTTGGCGACTAGCACGTTGCACAGCAGCCCCGAGACACAGCAGGGGATGAAGCGGAGCATAGCGCCAATCGTGCCAGTCATTTGCACCTGCTGATAAAACAGCGTGGCGTTGAAAAACATGCTCGTGAAGCCCATCCAGCAAATTCCGCCGACAAGATATGTCGCGGCAAGCTTGCCGCGTGCGCGTGTCCAAAGCCCAAGGCGCATGAGTGGTGGGCGCGTGGTGCGCGTCTCGACGTAGTGCTCCCATACGAAGAACGCAGCGATCATCAATACGGAGAGGACGAGGAGTGCGATGATGTCTGCCGTCAGCCTCACTGGTGATATCCAGATGAGGTGTCAACTTACAGCCAGTTTTCCACCCGTTGCTTGCACTCTCCGCATCTGAAATGCTGAACTGCAACAGTACGAGGCCAATCGTAATAATGGCCGCTCCAATCCAGTCGACGCGCCGGTCTGTGTCAAGGTGTCGGTCGGGCACGACGACGAGGTATCCTGCGACCGCGACAGCAAATGCCACGCCACCGAAGCACCACAGTGCTGCGCGCCAGCTGGCGCTCGTGTACGCCGTCAAGAGACCTCCGACAATAAGGCCCAGGCCGCCGCCGATAGGCCCGCCCGCCGAGAAGGCCGCAAAGGCGCTACTCCGCGTGCGGCCGCTGAATGTCGCTGCGATAATTCCTATGCCTGCGGGGATACAGGCGGCGCTCCCGACGCCCGCGAGCGCGCGGGTCACGACAAGCCCCGCCGTGTTATTCATCCATCCGCCGACGAGGTTCCAAAGTGCGTTCCACGAGATGCCCACCACGAACACCATTTTGCGGCCGTACACGTCGGCCAACCGGCCCGCGAGGAGGAGGAAGCAGCCGTTCGTGAGTGCGAATGCCGAGGATATCCACTGCAACTGTGCCTCGGGCACGTTGAGATCGGCCATAATGGCGGGTAGCGCAATGGAAAGGCTCATTGTTCCTGCGCCGGAGAGGGACATGGCGGCCGTCGCAACAGTCACGATGCCAATGGTGCGGGCGAGCGAGAGCGGAGGGTGCTCTGGCGGCGGGGGGAGCGAGGACTTGCCCGAGACGCGCGAGGCAATGCGCTCCGCTGCGGCTGTGGCGTACTCGGGGGTCACGCCAGCGCCGCCGGCGCCATCTGCGGAAGTCGCTGCGACGCCGATATTAGGCGAGGTCGTCCGGTGCAGCGCACCTCCGCCGCTGGGAGCTGCAAGCTCGGCGTTCCCTTCGTGTCTATGCTGTCCATCTGGCCGTCCACCGTCGCCTGTCATGTTGAATTGCTTGAGAAATAGTGAGTAGAAGAACTTGCTCCATCCCACTTCACTTTGTGTCGCTTTCTCGGGCGAGTTGGGCTCGGTTGTGGAGATGAACGCCGCACTGTTTGCGGGGTGGGCGATATGGCGTGCCAAGGCAGATTGCGGCCAAATCCGGACAAGTAGGCGTCGGATATACGGAACGGCATGTCGGCCGCACGCCGCATCGGCACTCCCGATGCTGAGTCACACAATCCAACTTGACTACTTTAATAAATGCATGAATGTTCGTTTGGCCCAACTGAGACGGGGATGGTCGTCGTATCTTATCAGATTGGAGGGCAAAGCCAGAGCCGATCTGTTGACGTGTGCTGGTGCTGCCCTTACCTCGCCGCTCGCTCCCTCGCTCCTGCAGGGCACAGCACAACATCCATCCCATTATACACACAAATAGTCTATCTACTCGAGCTTGAAGCCAAGCTTAGCCTCAAGGGCCTCGAGGCTGCGCTTCTGGATGCCCTCGTGGAGCTCGAACGAGTCACGCATGTCCACGGGGAGGAGGGCGGCGAATTTTTCCCTCGTCCACCCCTGCGCAGAGGGCGAGCCACCGCGCGAGCGGTTGTGCTCGTCAAGGTTGGATTGGAAGATACCCGCCGCCGAGGCGGGGAGGAAGTCCTCGTACGTGACGGGGGAGAGCTTGACGGTGCCGGAGGCGACGAGCTGCTCGAGAGTCTGGGGGGAGGTGGGAGCGGAGCCGGCGAGCGAGAACTCAAAGTATCCGAGGCCCTGCGCGAACATCTCCTCGTACGAGTCGGGGAACGACTTGAACGCCGCGGCAAGGTTGGCCTGGTGCTCCTCATTGTTAATCGATGGGGGCACAGTGGCAAGGAGCTGGAGGTAGAGGTTGTGGCCCTTCTTGGTGAGGGCACAGCCGCGCTGCTCGATCTCGCCGAAGCGAGCGCGGTGGGAGCCGGCGCTTGCTTCCCCGGCAAACTTGATACGCTCGGTGAGAGCCTGGAAAGACGTCTGGCGGAGAAGAATCTCGCATGCCCGCTTAGGGGGGCCCTCGATGATCTGCTTAGGAGTGATGCCACGAGCGCTCATGCCCGCCTGCGCGGCGTCGATGTCGAGAACGCGCGGCGTGAGGTGGTTGATGTGAGGGCCCTTGAAGGCCGCGATGTCTGCCACGAGGGGGTGGGCAGCGTGCATGCGTGCGTAAACGTCGCGGGGAACAGCCGCCGTGTCGTGCCACTTGAAGGTCTCGAGGGCGCGCTCGACGAGCTCGTCCGCATCCTCCAGCCGCACACCGCCTTCGACCTCAGCCTGAGCGACGATCTCGCGCACGCGGATGTGGAAGATGTCGCGCTTGGCGAGCGTAGCCTCAACCTCGGCGCGGAGGGCAGGCGGCAGCAGCTCGGGGAGGAGGAGCGAGGTGAAGACACGGAAAGGGTTGTAGGCCAGTGCCTCCTCGGTTGTTGGGCGGAAGGCGGTGGAGTGAACGGGAACGCCCGAAGGGGCAAGGACATAGTAGCCGACGGGCTCCATCCCCATCTGCGCAAAAAGGCGGGCAATCATCTGCAGCTCGTCCGGCTTGCCGAGACGGATCGCTCCGTGGCGCTCGACCTTGAGGCGGTCTATTGTCAGTCCGAATCGATAACAGGACCTGGGAGGGCCCAGAAACGACAGACGACGTACCTTCGGGAGTGCCGGGGAACGTGGCGTTGACATCGTCGACCAGCTCAATCAGGTCGCCGTACAGCGGCACCTCGGTGCGGTACATGACGCTCAGCGCGGTGCAGAAGCGCGCGCGGAGCTCGTCTTTGGAAATAAAGGTCATCGTGAGTGTGAGGGGGCGGAGTAGGGGGACGAGGGGGTGGAATCAGTAAGAAGCGGGGACCGCATGTCAGCACAAGTAGTTATAGCAGTTATCGCGCGCGGATGTGGTGGCAAGAGATATGATCCGCGGCGAGCCGGCATGGTCTTATCGCCACGAATCCCCCGGGTTTACTCCCCGCGGGGTGCTTGTCACGATTCCGCACCACGCTGACGGAGCCTGCAGGCCCACACGCAGCTTGTGCCCCGGACAAGCGCGCGTGCCGTCCATTGTTCTCCGCATGGGCGTGTCGGGATATGCGGTAATGTTGACGTAGAATACGCGGCAATGTCGAAGAAGAGTTCTAGAGTGGAAAGGGCAGCATGAAGTCGGATGTAGAATCCCGGACTCTCCCACGATTGCAATAGCCCGGAGATCGCTTATCTCCGTTTGTATCACGTGACGACGTCGCACCCTCACGAGCTCGCCATCACCGTCAATGCCATTCAGCAATTCTCGCATCACCACCGCCCCCAGATCGACATGCTGAAGCGCAAATCTCCTTATGGATCCGCATCACCGGCGCCAGGCAGCCGTGGCGCCAGCGTCGGTGTGAAGGCTGAAGGGCCTGACTTCAAGCGCGTCAAGGGTGGGTTGCGCGCTGGATGGAGTGTCATGGTGACCAAGATGTGGTCGTGGGACTATGATTCATAAGGGTTGGAGGCACTGGTTTGGAGGTTTTCCAGGTGACAACTATTGTGTATCACCATTAGGAGGAATGCGCTCCTCTAAAGCGCATGGGGAGTCAGTCCATGAGGGCGCTCGACGGCGTGGTGGAAGCGGATGGGGTAGACGGCGAGGACGATGAGCACTAACGCAAGGCACGTCCTCATTCGTGTCAACGCCGTCATACATCGACCCGCGCGTGGTCGTCCTCGATCTACGTGACTATCTTAAGGTAGTCATAAGCGCGAGCGAGCTGACAGTCAGAACAGAGTGTCGATGCCGTACCAGGACGCCTTCTTCCACGTCCAAGAGCACCACCCAGGTGTCGATGTTGGTCATGTGCTTGATCTGCTCAAGAAACAGGAGCGCGTCAAGTTTAATGACACCAACCAGGTGTTCATGTATGAGGTGAGTCCTCCGCAGCGTCGGGGCTACGGATCGAGTTGGAGACTGGGAGGAAGGTTGAAGGCTGCCGTCGAGCACCGTTCTGGTGTATAACTTGGAGTCACTGTCGGGGGGTGGGGGGGGGGGGGGGGGGGGGGGGGGGGGGGAGCATTTGAGAAGCGCTGTTTTCACACTTCCCACTTCAGCTTCCCACTAGCCGTTCCCTCACGGGCTGCGCAATCTCATATATCGCGGTCGTACTCACATACAGCCCGAGATCGTACTCCGCACGCAGCAGGACCTGCGTCGCCACATCCGCTTGCATTCCCGCCCAACAAAGCCCATTGTGTACAAGGAGCTTCGTGAGCTCATGCCCGGCCCCGATCTGCCCCAATTCACAGAGGAACTTGAGAAGGACGGCAGCATCATGATTCTTCGATCGCTCACTGGCCGTCTCAAGGATGCGCCCTTGCCTCCACTTGGGCGTGAGAATGCGTGGGGCGAGAAGCTAAACGCGGGTGGGCCAGAACGGTGGAAGACTGTGTTCTTTGACACGATACGAGAGAACGGACGTTCAACGGCGCGCGTCGAGGATGGTGAGCCTTCAACCTCAGCGGGACTGACAGCAGAAATCATCCATGCGTGGGCCGATGTGAAGATCTCCGAGACGGACAACGTAGCCAAGCTATTGGAAGACCGTGAGTTGGAATGTTGGACGTTGGCCCAGTGCTGATCAATCGTTATCTTATCACCGTCGCTGCACCGTCTTCCATCCTGTCGAAAATACCTGCATGTCTTTCCACCCTTCTACGGTCTCCTCTGCACCCCTCATTACCTACAACAGAGGATCTCAAGGCCAGCTCGGCGGCACAGGGTCCGATCAAGGAGAAGAAGACGGAGGCACCCAAGAAGAAGAAGAAGGGACGCCGCAGCCTCAAAATCACCAACACACATATGAAAGAGCTTGTGAGCGACTGTTGCATTTATGCACTCGCAGAAGCAGCTAATCACAGGGTATCGACTTTACGAAGGACTACGAGGCGCCATCGTAGACGCGTTGCTGTGCCGCCACAACGATCCTCAATCCGCTGGAACGATATTCGTGTCATTGTTTATCTCGGTGGTTTGTTTGGACAACGCCGCTGTGGCGTGTTGTCACCAATTACCTTTGTTATTGCGTTACGGTCCTACGGTGTAACCGCCATCCCACTTTCCGTGCATCTCCGCTTTGAGAGTCAGCCACGTTGGTCGATCCTGTATGATACTTGTATCCAGTCGTTGCGGCCGTAGTTGGAGGAGTGAGCCTTGCATGCATCTATCAAATGCATTGGATAGAGGGTGCTGCGAGTTGGGCGATGACGCAGGCATGCATGATGTGGAGGGGTGGCAGACGGCTAAGGGCGAAGGGGGGAATTGAGTGGCAGGAGTGGAACGAGTGGCGAGGCGAGTGGCAGCATGGCAGCATGGCAGAGGGAGGTGGGCCGAGTTTAAGCGAGAGAGTGGCGTGGAAGCCTTAGCAAAAGTCGAAATCCACGTCAAAGATCAAAGGATTGATAAAGGATTAGGATCCGTTTGTTGATGAGTGGTGCACCGTGTAGGGTGGGAGGGAAGCCGGCCGCCTGGGGGGCCTGGGGGGCCTGGGGGGCCTGGGTGAGTTGGGTGAGTTGGGTGAGGCCTGGGGGTGAGGCTTGTTGACTTGATACGGAACGGCTCATTCTCCTCTGCGCAAAGGTTGTCGCTCGCTGTTGGTCAGCTCCAGCTCCAGCCGACATCTCCGTCTTGTCACAACATCATCATCGACAACATCCTCTTCCACGCTGCACTCGATCCATTCTCTTCAACACCTCCATGACACCGCTCCATTAGACTCCTCCTACACACTCTTTCTGCCCTCCTAAACATCCACTGTTGGCCACATATTCAACAACATCATACCACACTTCCCCATCGACCCTTTTGCCCAGCCACCAAACCCGACCTCACGCCGCCTTTCTTTTGCAGTAAAAAAACACCTGTGTACATCCACTCTATCATCTCTAGCTACACCGAGAGCAAGACGGGTGTTGACCAGACTTTCTCCACCCCGCCATGCTCGACGAAGCACCTATCACCCCTGCCCGGCGGCCACGGGGTGGTCGCCCTATGGCAGACCTGCGAGCCAACAGTCGAGTAAGTTCGCTTTCATCTTCCTCTTCTTCTACATGTACGCCCTAACTGCCACTCGGCGCTGCGGTGCTGTGCAGTGGGCATCGTTTGTTGTTGCTGGCCGAGGGAAGCCATCGGCGGACGTGGGTCACACCCCTGCCTGTTGTTGTTTTCGCCCAATGGGGATCCCATCCACCCAGCGATCCAGCGAACCCGGCACCAACAAATCCCCCATCGTCATCCTTCACATGCACATCCATTCACTTGCATTGCTCCTCGCATCGTCGCCGCCCCCCGTCCGCACGACGCGCAGCGCTCACGCATCACAGACCGTTGCTCCGCGGACACCCGGAGATGACATTGCAGCATCGGCATCTGGGCCGTCGACCCAGGCAAGTTCCAGACCCTTTATTTGGCAACACATTACGCCGTAGGCTCACACCAGGAACCCTCATCGGCCTCCCGCTCTTGCTCATCAACGACACGACATTATCCACTGCCACTCCCACTGCCTCTCCCACTGCCGGCCACCCCCACCACTCCATCTTCAACCTGCCTATTACAGGTGACCCGCCATCCATCACCACGCAAAAACGGTAGGGTGCTACCGACTCCCGACTCTCTCTCCCCATCAACAATAAAGCATTCGCCCCGCCTACCACCCAATTTTGAGCCGAACCACCAGTTTCCACCGGCCCTTCCATCGCGTTACAGCTACCCTCCCCATTCACCGTACCGTCCTGGTCAGTACCAGCAGTCAGAGTGCGCGCCGTCCGAACGCACTCGTATCGGAAGAGCTGGCACCAAACTGTTTCAGGAAGACGACGACGGCAATGTGCCGACCAGTGACGAGATCGTCAGCTCGTCTCCTCTGCAGCCCGCCTTTGAACCAAAAATGGTGCTACGCAATGGGGCAAGCGTTGATCTCATCTCATGGTGCGTATCTTATCTTTCGTCTCGCATTCCTGACATACAGGCTTCGCACCCACTTCCATCACCAGCCTCCGCCTCACACCCCGGTGACATCGGTCATGAATCTGAACCACGTCCAGCGCCTGCTGCAAGAACGCTTCCCTCGTGTTCCAGACCAGGCTGAGCTGAAGCGCGCCGTCCTTGCCGCATTCCCCCACTCGCAGTGGGAGGAGCCATTGCACGATTCGGCTCCGGAGCCGCCGATCATGAGGGGTTTGGCGTGGAACGGCAAGGATGTGGCTGAGGACGACGATGACACGCCTGGCCGCACTCGACCGGTACACCGACGCCCCAGACTGGAGACCAACGGTGTCAGCACAAGCCGTAGCCCCACAAACTCGCCTCTCCTTTCGCCGGATTCAAGCAGCACTCGTCGCGCTATGCCTGACACACCAGCCCGCAGTGTTCTAGATGAATTTGCCGAGATTGTCACTCGCACCCCCGGGGTCAAGGAGCGGAGCCTTGAGCCTATCGCTCTTCCCCTTCCTACTGCTGCGCCGACCGTACCGAAAACCCAAGCCCGGTACTGGAAGAAGAGGCCCGCCTCGCAGTCGCCTGAGCAGGGTCGGACCAGGCGCGAGTCGACGCCGGACGCACTGCAAGAGCTTCTCGAGGCTGCCGAAGCGATCGAGGGTAGTCCATTGACTACCTCCAAGACGGAACGTGGGGGACACAAACGGCGGCGCACCATTGCGGGCGGGTCTACCACACAAGACTTTGCCGCTGGCCTCTCGTTTGCTGCGAATAGAGGGCGTAGCGTGCGTGGCACAGCTTCACCTCAGATCGCCGGCCTCTCTCTACTCAACCCGAAAGATCAGGACGATGAAGAGCCTATATCTCCGCTTGCGAGCGAGGAAAGCCACGCGTCGCGGCTCATAGCCATCGGCCAGGGGCGGTGGGGCGCGCGCGGCGGATCATCGAGCACTTCGCAGCTGTCGCAGGTTAGCGAGGTAGCAGCGCCTGCCGGGCCATCCAAGGGCGCCGGGCGTAAGGTCAACGAGTTACCCACATCTACGCAAGGACAATTCCCCGGTTACGACTGCAAGCCGCCGTATCCGTACCACGAAATGATCCGGCACGCGATCGAGCATGCGCCAGACCGCAAGCTGCAGCTCGCGCAAATCTACAGCAGTATCGCCGAGCGCTTCCCGTTCTTCAAGACGCTGGATGAGAAGAAGACGGCCGGGTGGCAGAACAGTATCAGACACAACTTGAGTCTCAAGTGAGTTGCCTCGCCAGTCTCGGGCGCTGACGTCAGGAAAATGTTCGTACGGGTAAATAAGGCAGACGGGACGGACGAGGGTGGCAAGGGCGGATGGTGGACAGTGCAGCCCGGCGTGCCGGACGAGGGACGGCCGGGGCGCAAGGCGAAGGCGAAGCGCGCCAAGGCTGAGGCCGAGAGCGGGCCGCCCTCCGGCACGAGCACGGCGGCGGGGACGCCGGCCCCGCCTGGCGTGAAAATAGCTCCGTCACCAGCACCCAGTGTTGCGACACTGCCTGGGCCGACGCCGCGCCCGACGCCGAGCCCTGCCGTCACACGACCGTCGTTGCCTAAGCCGGAACTACACGGCCGGTATATCGCGCCGGGCCCTGCTCCGCAACCGCAACCACCCCTGCAGTCCAAGACTGCGTCGACTAAGGTCTCTCCGAACCAGAGCCAAAGCCAGCCGCAGCCTAAACGTATTGCACCCGACCAGCAGACGCCTACCCACAGTGCGAAAGCTCCTCTGAGCCAGAGCCAGAGCCAGAGCCAGAGCCAGAGCCAGACTCAGCCCCCATCCAAGGGGCAGGCGCCTAATGGCACAGCCACACACACACTATTCCCACGGGCGCCATCGACGAGTACTGCGCCAGGCGATCCATTTGTTGACGAGAAGAGTTCCTAGACACATCTTGTAAATGCACCTCCTTCTGTTACTCGGCATGCTGCCCGAGTCGCACCTGCTCTGACGCCCTTGTCTCATATACTTGCCGGTCTTGGTGAGATCTCGACGGCGGGCGCCCGATCCTCGGCTCGGACGCTGCTCGGAACCGGGTTGGCGGTAGATCATTGCAACGAGCTCTCGACAACCTGACGTCAGGAAGATCGCCTTTGCAACAGGCAAAACCTAGGTCGAACAGCTAGGACCAAGGCAAGCAATTATACAACATGATCTACAAGGCTAGGACATTATGACGAACGACCTCGCACGAACGACCTCGCACGATCCGCTATCGGACGGCAAGCGGCGCCCTCGCGACGCCGCCGCCGCGCCGCTTGGGCGCCGGCTGGCTCTGGCTCTGGCTCTGCGCCTGGCTCTCGTCGTTCTCCTTGTCGTATATCGCGCGCGTCGCGGTGCGCTCGACGATGGAGGTGCCGTCGCGGAAGCGGGTGCGGAAGAGGACGTTGGCGTTGGTGAACAGGCCCTCTTTGAGAGACACGACGATGAACTGGCTCCCCTTGAAGCGGTTGCGGAACAACTGCCCGATGTGCTGCGTGTGCTGCAGGTCGAGCGCGGCGTCGATCTCGTCGAGGATGTACATGGGCGCAGGCTTGAATTGTAGCAGTGACATGATCAGTGAGAGGGCGATGAGCGAGCGCTGGCCGCCCGAGAGCTCGGTCAGGCTCGCCTTCCACACCGGCCCCAGGCGCACCTTGACCTCGAGGCCGTCGGTCAAGTCCTGGCCCTCGGGAGGCTGCAGCTTCGCAAAGTTGCCGGGGAGGAGCTCGGCGAAGATGAGGCCAAAGTCGCCGTTCACCTTTTCCCATGTCTTGGCGAGCGCGTCGCGCTTGTAGTGGTCGAGCTCGACAATCGTTGCCTCGATCTTGACCTTGTCCTTGAGCACCGTGCTCATCATCTTGTGCAGCGCCGCTTCCTTTTTCTCGACGTTGTCAATCATGTTCATGACCTTGGTGTTAATCTTGCGGCCCATGCCCTTGTGCTGCGCCTCAAGCTCGCGGCACTGCTCGCGCGCCTGTGCCAAGTTGACGCCGTTGAAGTCGTACGGCGAGCCAGGCTTGCCGAAGAACTGCTGCTCATCCAGAATCCACGGGAACTGCTTTTCGAGATTCTCCTTGGCTGCCTCGGACGACGAACGCTCCTTCTTCGCGAGACCCAGGTCATGCTCGAGCTTCTTGAGCGAGAGCTCGGCATCGACAATCTCCTGTTTCTTCGCCTTGAGGTCGTGCTCAAGGTCGGCGACCTCGTTGTCAAAGCGTGCCAGCACCGCCCGCTCAGCCTTGAATTTGGCTTCGGCGGCCTTGTGTGCGCCCTGCTGCGCGGCGAGCTCCTTGCCCAGCTCAGCGAGCTCAGCCTTGCTCTTGGCATGCGCCGCCTCCGCCTCCTTGACCTCGGCAACGGCAGCCTCGAGGTCCGACTCGAGCTGCTGAATCTCAAGCTCGGCTGTCTGCACCTCCTTGTGGCGGACCTTGACCTGCGTCGTCTTCTTGCCAAGCTCCTTCTTCCTGTTGGCAATGTCCGCCTTGATCTCCTTGAGCTTGGAGTCCTTGTTGTTCTTGAAGTCGTCCATCTCCTTCTCGAGACGCTTGACGTCGGCGGAAGCAGCCTTCTGCTTCTCCTTAGCCTGCTCAACTACGGCCTTGAGCTCCGCCAGAGTCTTGCGTGCAGCCTCGACCTCGCTGATAATCTGATGTCAGCCAACTTCTCGAAGCGATTGCTCACCTTCGTCGCGTTACTGCCGCTGACCTGCTCCTCGAGGAGCGTGACCTCGTGAGCGCGCAAGTCGACGGCGCGCTTGTCCTTGCGCCACTGGTCGATGACCTTCTTCGCCGATGCAAGCTCGCGCGAAGCGGCGTCGAGCTCCTTCTTGTGCGCGGCAATCTGCTTTTCGATGCTGCGGAGTTCCTGGACCTTGACGAGCACCCCGGAGCCAGATGGCGCCGCACCGCCAGACAGGGTGCCGGAGGGGTCGTAGACGTCGCCCTCGAGGGTGACGGACTTGACGCCGATAGACTTGTTGAACGTCACCGCCTTGGCAGACTCCTTGTCCTTGCAGACAAACACGCTGCCAAAAACATACGCCATGGCGGCGCTGACTTCCTCGTCGCAGCCGACCAGGTCGAGCGCGAGGTTGACTTTGCCGGGCGCAAGCTTCTCGGCAGTCGCGATGGTCTGGGCGGACATGCGGAAGGCCTTGATCTTGTTTAGCGGGATGAGAGTGACACGCTTGCGGAGCTTGCCCTTGTCTAGGAGTGCCGCGCCAGTTTTTTCGTCTTCAACGACCACGTTGTACAGGCGGCCACCGGCGCAGATCTCAAGCGCAGTCGAGCATGCGTAATTGGTCTCGTCAAGATCGACGAGCGTCGCAACAAGACCCTTGACCTTGTTGCGGTCAAAGTTGGGATAGGGGTCCGAGTAGTCAAAGTCGAGCGAGGCGAGGCGCGACTTGATCGCGTCGCGCTTCTCAGAGAGATGGGCAATCTTCTGGCTGTGCTCGGCCTGGCGCTCGAGGAGGGAGCGCTCCTTGTCCTCGTCCCAGCCGCATGCGTTCACTCTGGCACGCAGCTGCTCGACCTCGGCGCGCTTGGCAGCAAGCTCCTTGATGAGGCCCTCACCCTCCCTCTCGGCCTTCTTGGCGCGTGGCTCCTTGTCCTTGATGTCGCGCTCGGCCAGCCCGATCTTGACTTTGGCCTGCTCTGCCTCGGTACCAGCGGCGGCGAGGCGAGCCTTAGCCTCGGCCAGCGCGCCCATGTATCCACCAGCTCCCTCGTCGTCCTTGGATGACGAGAGACCAGTGAGCAGGGTCTGGAGGAGCTCCTCCGTGCGTGCCAATTCCTCGGCACCGGCATCGTACGCCTTCTTCAGCTCGGCGTACGCAGCAGCGTCCTTCTCCGAGGCCGCCTTCTTAGCCTCAAGAGCCTCCTTGGTTTCTGTCACGGCGTTGTTCGCGCCCTCGACGCGCTTGGCGTCATCGGCGACCGTTGACTCCTTGATTTCAAGCTGGGTCTTGACCTTGACAAGCTCACGCTCGAGCTCGTTGACGCCGTCCGCGAGCGCCTGCATCTTGCCGCCCTTGGCCATTTCCTAAGGGTCAGAGCATACGACCCGAGAACTCACCTTGGCCCGGCGCGCCTCAATCTCCGCCATTTCCTTCTCCATGTCCTTGCACTCCTCGCCGCCACGCTTGATGTCTTCCTTGGCCGCAGCGAGGTCTCTGTGCTTCTGCTCGAGCGAGGCGCCCGACTTCTCCAGCTTGTCGACGACGAGCCGCCACTCATAGGCCTTGACGAGGCGAGTGAGGCGCTCGAGCTCGCTCGTCGCCTTCTGGTACTCGAGGTACGAGCGCTTCTCGGCGCGCAGCTTCTCAAGCTTCGGCTCAATCTCCTCGCGGAGTAGCTGCCGTCAGCTCGGGTTGTGAGGCTACGACGCACCGTAGAGATCTCCTCGACCTTCTTGTCCTTCTTGGCCATCGTCTTGACAGCCTTGCCCTTGCGCTCCTCGAACATGCGGGTGCCCGCCGCCTCCTCGACCATGCCAAGGATCTCGGCTGGCTTCATGTTGAGCACCTTGGTGATCTTGCCCTGCATGATGAGGAAGTTGGGGTTGTTGATGTTGAGCTGTACCGACTGGAAGAGATTCTGGATGGTCTGGAGCGTCGACTTGTGTCCGTTGAGGAGGTACTTGGACACATTCCCGACCGCGATCTGTGGTCAGCTCGACGTTACGGGGACGGGGAGGCGTAAACGTACTTGTCGGGTGACTGTGATCTGCGGAGTGTTCTCAAAGCCGACGGGACTCTTCGAGCGGTCCTGGTTGTTGAACACAATGGTCACCGAGGCTTTGGTAACACCAGCCTGGCCACTGGAAGGTCAGCCTTCTTCCTCGTCCGCGCACCCACCGCTTGTAGATCAGATCCATGAGGTTTCCGGCGCGGACCTGCGGCGGCGTCAGCGTATCCGTGAACTGAACACACCGATGTCATGTTAGTAATGCCGAGCACAAAGCAGATTGCGTCGAGAATGTTTGACTTGCCGGAGCCGTTGAGGCCGGTGATGGCGTTGAACGACTCATCGAAGCCTGTCGTCAGCCCGAAACGCATGCTATAGCGCACCAGAAATGGTCGTTCGTACGGGGTATGACTTGAAGCCTTCTGTCAGATCTCTCCAAACGATAGCTCACCGTCTAGGATGAGTTCTTCGATCCTCATCGTGACGAGGCCGCGAGATTGATGGTTGACGCCGACGGCAACTTGCTTTGTTGACATCAAAGCCAGGCGCGTCGTGTTGATAGTGGGGTACCGCACGTGGCGTATATACACGTCATGTATCACCCGCAAGAAATTAATCGGTCCTTCCAGACCCATGTCGCGTGGTCCGGATATCAGGGCCCACGCGCAGCACAGCGGGTGTCCAGGCACAGCGATGGTGGTTGAACAGCCGACGCGCGATTGGACGCGTCGGCGTGAGTGTTGGATCTCTTGATCTCGTTATCCTCGGCGCGCGCCGGCGCACACGGCGCCAGCGCATTCCGATCCATGATCCAGCGGGCAGTGGCCAGCGGCACAGCCTACTGCGCGCACCTGTTACCCTATCTTCCTTTCCTCGCTCTGCACTCTGCGCTCTCTGTGCGCCACACGGCCACGTCACAGTCGTCGTTGCAGTTGAGCTCGCGACACAAAATCATCCGCGTCTGTTCAAGCGACTGTGCAATTGCGCATGTGAACAGGGGCTACTAGCTACTAGCCTTGCTGACATGGCTGGAGGCTGGATACGCCCCAGGCCCCAGGAAATCGAGAGAGAAAGGTTAGAACGAGGCGCGTTATCTTGGGTAACTGGCCTGACGTGTGTCATGCACGTTTCGGGTGGTCGTCTTGAAAGGCGGCGTCAGCTCGGACAGGGGAGAATGGTGCCAAGAGTCTAAGATGACTGTGCACAGGATCGCAGGATCGCAGGAGCGCAGGATTACAAGGCGTACAGGCGTACAAGGCACCATCAATCCATCTCTGGCTTCTGCTCCATGCTCCATGCTCCATGCAGGTCGGCGCTGCGGCATTGCGCGTGCTGCGCTTCGACTACGCGTTCAAGTACAGTACATCAGCTTATCAGATCGCGCCCACCGATCATCCCCTGTGTACGTGTAAATGGCATCTGATCGTAATGCACTGTAGATCGCCAGATCGACAGATCAAAGCTGTAGCAGGTGAGCTAGCAAGCAGCACCACCCAGATGCGATGTTTCTCGCTCGCTGACTGGCAGCTGGCAGCTGGCAGCTGGCAGCATGACACAAGCTCAGACCGTCCCTGCACCGCTATCAGTGAATGCGTACGTGCGGCCATTCACTCTTGCCCCTGTGCATGTGGTCATGGCGACGTTGCTACAGGATGTTTACAGGGTTCATGCAAAGTGGCGCTCTCACTCAATATCAGCCAAGCGCGTTGCAGGGGAGGGGAGGATATGCGGCGCGTGCGGCGCGTGCGACGCATGCCAGCGTCATCGATTTTTTTTTTTTCTAATCGCGTGTGGAGACGACAGGACGCCGACGACGATGAGGCCCCCAGAACGCGGTGTGCTTCGATGAACCAATTCATTCAACCTTCCACGCACTCTGTTCGGCCTAGACACCTGAGGCCACCCTTATGTGCCCATGTCTGCGTCGTGGGAAGCCAATGACCAGTTGGCCAGGAAAGAAAGACTGGCGCGTCTGCAGTACTGCAGTGGACGACTTGACCCGTTCTCCCATCTCGATCGTGCCAGAGAGTGGACGCTGTCGCCAGCTCGCAGACATATCACTCCACTCATACACGTCAGACTCGTTACGTGGCATACAACCGGCATGTACGTCGTTGCTCTTCGGTCCCATGTACAGAAGGAGTATGAAATGCCCGTCGCTGCACCGCAGTCTCGACGCGCGGCGCCAATGTCTTACTTTTATCCCAAAAATATACCAAACATGATGTTTGGAGAGGCATAACAAATACAAGGACACTGCAGCCAGCAACTGGACCTTGGAGGCCCAGAGGCGGGCTTGAGACGGCTTTCTTTTCAAACTCACTTCTTACTCGCGACCGAGGATCAAAAGCAGTAGTTGTATAGAGCTGGCTGATCGTCCGAACAGTCGTCAATGCAGAATCCGCTTTGGACTAGAACGGTTGCCATAATCTTGAGGGGAGGCGAGGAGGCAACGAGGCAACGAGGCAACGACTAGACGAGACGAGGAAATCGAGACGTCGCTCCGTTGGAGATCTCCCGAAAAAAAAGAGAGAAACAGGAGACAGGAGGCAGCAACTGACCCAAGGTTTTGAATGGCATCCAGGCACCGCATTTCCCTCACTACCGATTTTTCCCTTATCCGTCGAGAGGCCCTGAGAGCCTGTGCTGATGTACCGGATGGGTAGGGAAGGAGGGAGCGCAGGAGGCAAGGATGAGGAGGTCGGGGCGAGAGGGGGGGGGGGGGGAAGCAAATTGTTCCCTCAGGACATTGAAGGGGCAGATGGTGTCGCCGCCGCGCCCCGTGTGTCTTTTGGCGCGCACTTTAGCATCCCTCTGGGAATCCCTGAGAGCCATCAGCCGCAAGCCTTGAGCGATGGAATACTTTCAACGCGCTCTGCTTCAAACCTGTTGCTTGCTGTACAGTAGATGCTCATGCTACTCTGTATAGGCGTTGTACCCGCATTCCCGTAGACGCCTCATGCATGCGCCTCCTCATCTCTCTCCACCCCCGTACCTCTCATATCTCCACTCACTATCACCCTCCCTCCGCGCGCGCGCGCCGAAAGGTCCGAGCCACGGCGAGCTCTACGGCCACACGCGCAACGACTTGGCATGGCCGTTAGCCTGTGACCCAATTCATCACCCAACCCTTCAACCCCTTCCCTCACTCTCCTCACTCTCCACCCTCCACCCCCCCCCCCCCACATCTACAGTACGCGGCATCTGCCAGGTGCCAAGCGTCGTCGTCGCGGTTTCAATTCCATCCACCCCGTCCTCAATCCTCGGCCTCGTCCTCTCCATCCTCCTCCTTTCAACTCATCTCATCTCTCCCTCTCTCATCTCCATCCTCCTCCCCAACCTCCTCCCTCCCCCAGTCTCTCTCCCCCTCCCCCCCCCCCCCCCCGCTTCTCTCTCTCATCTCTCTCTCCCTCTCTCGCTCTCAACCACTCACTCACTCACGCATCCCACAACGACTTCCGACTCCCCTCTCAAACGCCCTCCCCCCCCCCTCCCCCCTCCTCTCACTCTTAACAACCTTCGTTGCAATCCAATTCCTGCGCCCGATAACCCGCGCGTCCATTCCAATCACCCGCCCCAAAGCCTAGCTACCACCTCTACCAGCGCCCATCGCCCGCGGTGACCTCGTGTTAGGTCGCACCCTCCTCTGGAGGCTCAACTGCTCGCTTCAGATACCCAAAGCACTTCCCCGGACACTTGAGACGGGGTTCCCATCACTCAGCCCGCAACTCGATCTACACCATCACCGCCTCCTCTCTACATTGCACGTCCCCGCGCGCGCACGCCTTTCCTCTCTTCTACACGACTACCCCGGCGTCGCACTTCGCCACAGCCAAGACTGCAATTTGAATGCGCTAGACGCCTTCCGCCACCTCATTTGTATCGTCACCACGCGCGCGTCACGACCTGTTCCTTCCTTGGCGACTGGCTCTCCAACGAACGATCTCAAAACGAACCCCCGTCGCCCTCTCCATCTCCTCGAGCGCCGCTTGCCGAGAGCTCTTCCTACCCACAGGTAGGTGTCCAGCCCTCTCCACAGCCTGTGCTAATCAACTCTCAGAGATCAGCGATAACGTTCACCTCGCCCAGACTTCTCTCGCTTGTCCTTCCGCGCTCATCTTGACATCCAGGCCGCTCTGCACACAGTTGACGCGCGGCTCCCCGCTCAAACACCGTGTCCCCAACCCCGCCTCCTGGGCATCGCCTTCTCTTCTCTCTCACCCGTCACCTTTTATCCGACGCTCATACAACATGAGCGCCGGGTCTCGAACATGGTCCGCGGGGCCATTGCGGCAAGCGACGCATCTCCTTGTCGCGCTCCTTGCATCGGCGTTGTGTGTCACAGCAATCCGATATAACGAGACGCTCGACCCGTGGAATATCAACAAGGCACAATGTACGTCAAGGCGCGCTTTTCTGCTCGACTTGAAATGAGTTGGCTGACAATCAGCTGCGGAAGACGTCCTGTCCTATTCCACTCCATTGAGGTCAGATCCCTACTTCCCATCACCAACAAACTGGCGTGTAAGTTGAGCCCAGGAGCACATGTACTCTTTCCCCGCGCCCTCGCTGATCTTATCTACAGACTTTGCCAACCTACACCCTTCTCTTGGACAAGTGGATTGACGGAGACCCAGACAACAACGACTTCTTCCGGCTCATCTACGAGTACGACTGGCGTGAGACTCAGCTTCGAGCCGGCGGCGATGTCATCGGCCTCATGGATGACCGTGGTCTCGACTACCTCCAGAGCATGGGCTACGAGGCGATTTACATTGCCGGCACCAACTACCTTAACATGCCTTGGCAGGCGGACGGTTACTCGGCTATTGACTTCACACTGCTGGACCCGCACTTTGGCAACCTCACCGACTGGAAGCTCTTCATCGACCGCCTGCACGCCCGTGGAATGTACATCATCTTTGATTTGACAGTCGGAACTATGGGCGACATGATCGGTTTCGAAGGGTGGGTTGTGCTTCTCAGAGTACCGTGCTGACTGCTAGTCATCTCAACTCGTCTACCCCTTTCTCTGAGAGCGAGTACAACGCTGTCTGGAAGCGCCCCAACTATGGGCCATGGGGAATCAACTACTACCCAGACTTCAACTTTACGAACGAGTATAACGAGTCCTGTGTGTACCCTACTTTCTTCGACTCGGCGGGTAACATCATCGACCCTGGACTCACTGGGTGCATGAACAGTCCCTTCGACCAGTACGGAGATGTTGAGGCTTTCGGTACCCACCCCGATTGGAAACGTCAGCTTGCCAAGTTCGCTTCCGTCCAGGACCGTCTCCGCGAGTGGAACCCTCACGTACTCGACAGACTCAAGCACTTCTCCTGCCTTTGTGTGCAGGCCCTAGACATTGACGGTATTCGTATCGACAAGGCCACACAGGTTACAGTCGACGCTCTCGCCGAGTGGGGCCGCTACACCCGCCAATGTGCCAAGGAGCTGGGTAAAGACAACTTCTTTATTCCCGGCGAAGTCACTGGTGGTGACACGTTCGGTTCCATCTACTACGGTCGTGGCCGCACACCCGGCATGCGGACAACGTATATGGAGGCGCTCAACTTGACCAACGCGGATACGTCCAAGTTCCTCCGCGAGGAAGGCCACGCCCCTCTTGACTCGGCTGCGTTCCATTTCTCGGTGTATCGCGCGCTTGCGCGTTACCTCGGTTTGGACGGCTACCTCACGGTTGTTCCCGACGTTGATGTCAACTTTGTCAATTCGTGGAACCAGATGCTCGTCAACAATGACTTCATCAACCCTCAGACTGGCGAGTTCGACCCCCGTCATCAGTACGGTACTACCAACCAGGACGTGTTCCGTTGGCCGATGATGTCTAATGGCACCCAGCGCCAGCTGGCCGGCATGTTCGTCACGCATCTCTTGATGCCGGGCATCCCCATTTCATGGTACGGTGAAGAGCAAGAAATGTACATCCTCGACTCTTCGGCCAACAACTACTTGTACGGCCGTCAGGCGATGGTCGCCTCTCAGGCATGGAAGCGTCACGGATGCTACCGGCTCGGAGCCCAGCAGTACTACAACGTGTCCTACGACAAGGTCACTACTGGCTGCTACGACCCGCAGGTTGCCCTGGACCACTTCGACCCGACCGCTCCACTGCGCCGCTCATCGCGCAACATGAACTGGATGCGCCGCACCTTCCCTGCCGTTCAGGATGCCTTCATGCTCTCCGCGCTTGCCAACTTCACGCGCTATGACAAGTATGCCAACTCCGATCAGCGAACCGAGATTGGTCTATGGGCCGCGGAGCGTACCCCTTCGGAGAAGCAGCGTGCGGACGGTGGGCCCGGCGGTCCCTGGGCGAGCGACGGTCAAATCTCACAAGTCGCTTACTACATCTACACCAACGAGAACGTTTCCGTCTCGTACGACTTTGACTGTTCCAATCCTCTGCGGTCGATGAACACGTCGTTCCCAGGAGGCACCACGATCAAGAACCTCATTTATCCCTACGACGAAATCCTACTATCCTCCTCTTCGGTCTCGTTCTACAACGATGGTCAGCCGCCCTATCGCGGTTGTATCCCGAGGTTGGCTCTCCAGCCTTACGACTTCCGCGTTTACGTGCCCATTGAGCGATGGCGCTCGCCTCCACCTGCCCTCAGCGGCTTCTCCCCCGGTCACGACGCGCGTGTCGAGTACACGGGCGACAGTGTCGAGATTGAGCTCCAGTACGACCAGCCTATGGACTGCGCGGGCCTTCAGCAAGCCATTCGGCTTACCTACGTCGGCCAGCCGGGCGCCACCCCGCGCATCACCTGGCCGAGCGACGCGTGCCTGAGCATCACTGGGGAAGCATCTGACTACGTGTCTGTGACACCCTCGGCTTGGCGCATGAAGGGTGTCATCACTGGTGCTGGCGAGGGCATGTACCGAATTTCGATCGGTAATGCCTCAGCTCAGGCTGCGGGGTCAGGCAACGGCACGCTCGGCGGCGGGGTCACCGGCTACACCGACCACCTTCACTTCCGCTACGGCAAGGCTGACAACACCTTCGTTTTTGTCGACAGTGACTATGACAACTCCATCTTCTCGGCGTCTGAGGGCGTGTACACCCTTACCCACAAAGCCTGGGGCGCCGACCGCTACCGCTACTCTGCCAACTATGGCAAGACCTGGACTGCGTGGACGCCGATGGAGGCCTCCACCACCCTCAACGCCAGCTTGTTCGCGCAAGAGACCATGTTCAAGGGAGCAGATGAGGAGAAGCTATGGGACGGTGACCACTTGATGGTGCAATACTGGTCCCAGCTTGCTGGCTCGGCCGGGCACGTCGTCCACGCCGACGCCAACTGGAACGGTGGTCAGCGTCGCTATCCTCAGATGCTCTTGCGTGGAGGCTTCAACAACTGGGGATATGACCTTGGCATGCCCAACAAGTTCCAGCACACCGGCGACAGCGTGTGGGAAATGCCGATCATGAGCGCCTGGCCTGCTGAGTATCAGCTCAACATCTGGGCATTCGACGACTACTTCTACGGTGACGCTGACGGAAACGGTGTCATCGACCGTCTTCCGCCCAGCTCGCTCACTCCCAACTTCCTGAACGTGTCGCTTCCCCCTCGCCCTCACCTCGCCTGGCAGCTCCAGATTAACGACAAGACCGGCCGCTGGGGCGTTGTTCCCATCGGTCACGAGGCGTCTTCTATTATCGCATTTGTCCTGCTCATGATCATTCCGGTCATGACTGCTCTCGTTGCGGCGGGTGTCTTCCGCTACTCGTTCTACGCGATCAAGATCAACAAGTGGGGTGTCAAGCCGACCAAGGAGGGCTCGAACTACTTCCCCATCGTTGGCGGTGCCCATAACGGCGAGAAGAAGGACGGCTCGCACCTTGGAGTCTCTGAGAAGAAGGTGACGCACCATGAGAAGATCAAGCCTCTTGAGCGCGTTATCGGCTGGCCCGAGGACTCTAACAAGCGCCGCAAGGTCCTTATCGCCACCCTCGAGTACGAGATCATGGACTGGAAGCTCAAGGTGAAGATTGGTGGTCTCGGTGTCATGTCGTCCCTCATGGGCAAGGCCATGAACGATGTCGACTTGATCTGGGTTGTGCCCAAGGTCCAAGACATCGACTACCCTCAAGGCGACTTTGCCGAGCCCATCGAGGTCATCATCTTCGGCGAGCCATACCTCATCGAGGTCGAGACTCACTGCGTCGACAACATCACGTACGTCATCCTCGATTCGCCTGTCTTCCGTGCCCAGACCAAGTCCGACCCGTACCCTCAGCGCATGGACGACTTGTCGTCGGCCATCTTCTACTCGACTTGGAACCAGGCAATCGCCGAGACTCTGCGCCGCTTCGAGGATGTGGACATTTACCACATCAACGACTACCACGGAGCTCTTGCGCCTCTCTACCTCCTTCCCAAGATCATGCCCGTCTGTCTTTCGCTTCACAACGCCGAGTTCCAAGGTCTGTGGCCTCTTCGTACGAAGGATGAGATGAAGGAGGTCTGCGCGGCCTTCAACATCTCTAAAGATGTCTGCTCCAAGTACGTCCAGTTCGGCAACACTTTCAACCTTCTTCACGCCGCTGCCTCGTTCATTTCGCAGCACCAGAAGTCGGTCGGTGTCGCCGGTGTGTCGGACAAGTACGGCAAGCGGTCTTGGGCTCGTTACCCGGCTCTCTGGACTCTGCGCAACATTGACTCGCTTCCCAACCCCGATCCCACGGATATTGCCGCGCTCGATGAGCAGCCCGTTGCCATGGACAAGATCCAGGTCGACCAGGATGCCGAGGCCAAGCGTCCCGAGCACAAGCGTCAGGCGCAGGAGTGGGCTCACCTGAAGCAGGACCCCAAAGCCGATCTTTTCGTCTTCGTTGGTCGTTGGTCCAAGCAGAAGGGTGTCGACCTTATCGCCGACGTCATGCCCTCGCTGCTGGAGAAGCGTCAGAACATTCAGATCATCTGTGTTGGACCCGTTATCGACTTGTACGGCCGCTTTGCCGCCGAGAAGCTCGCTCGTCTCATGGAGATGTACCCCGACCGCGTTTTCTCCAAGCCCGAGTTCACCCAGCTCCCGCCTTTCCTCTTCTCGGGCGCTGACTTCGCGCTCATCCCCTCGCGTGACGAGCCGTTCGGCCTTGTTGCTGTCGAATTCGGCCGTAAGGGTGCCCTCGGTGTCGGCTCTCGTCTTGGTGGTCTCGGCCTCATGCCCGGTTGGTGGTTCCCCGTCGAGTCGCCGGCCGCCGAGCACATGCTCTCGCAGCTCACCAAGACCATCAAGCTTGCCCTTAAGTCTACCCAGGAGGAGCGCGCCATCCTGCGAGCCCGTTCGGCCGTCCAGCGTTTCCCTGTCGTCGAGTGGCGCCAGCGCCTCGAGGACTTCCAGAAGCGATCGATCACCATGTCCCGTTCGCTCGCTGGCGAGCACGCCTGGGGCTGGGAGTACGCAGACCCCAGCGGCAACGGCCCCGTGCGCTCTTCGATGCTCCCGTCGCGCGACAGTATGGTGTCGCTTCAGCAGTATACTCGTCCCGGCTCCCCCGACTCGCAGCTCTCAGTACCATCCATGGACCCCCGCAGGATGTCGGACAACGGCGAGCCGCTGCCTGCTGGAGCAGCCCCGGCCGGCGACCGCGCCAGCTTGGGTGTCGACTACCACCGCCGCTTCGAGAAGCACCAGTCGGCCGACTCCATCTACGATGAGGATCCACCAGAGCACCGCGGGCGCCCCAAGTTCTTCACAGGCTACGACGATGACTCCGAGAGCCACATCTCGTCCGAGCGGGACACCACCATTGTGGCACCGCACGCTATGGCTGATGGCGGGACAGGGCACGTGTACGACAACTTCCTTGCGGCTGCGAACAGGCAGTTCGCCAAGACCCAGGGCAACAAGAACGTCCCCGACCCGTTCATGGAGCGCCGCATGAGCTCTCTGAGCATCGACTCGTCCAACTTTGCCCCTCCTCGTCCGTTCTCTATCCACTCGCGCGTCTCGTCCTTCGACTCGATCGGCTCGCTCGCCGACGAAAAGCACTCGTCAACGCTCAACAAGGCTATGGACACATTCACTGACGCCGACGGCGAGGTCGCTCAAGCGTTCGTTCAGAAGCTGCGCAACCTCTCGTCTGGAAACTCGAAGGGTGACCTGTGTATCGAGAAGTTCCTCATGAAGAGCGAAAAGCAGTTCTTCAGCGACATGAAGAAGGAGAAGCTGTCGGCAATGAGCATCCGCTCGCGCGACTCGATCATGGCCGGTCGCACGCCGTCGACCCTTGACGGTTTCCGCGCAGAATGTAAGTCTATCGAGCCGCTCACGCTGACATTAGCGCCAATGCAGTACTCGATGTCGGGCCACAGCCACCCCGAGGACCACTTCCACGAGTCGATGATGTTTGACAACGGCGACGACGAGAAGCCCATGACGCGAATCCAGGTGCTTATGGAAAGACAAATCGCCGGTTGGCCCCTGTACGCCATTGTCATCTCCCTCGGCCAGCTACTGTCGGCCACGTCGTTCCAGCTGTCGCTCCTGGGCGGTGCCAACACGCAGACGGCAACCGACATGTACATCATCTGCGCGATCTTCGTTGTCGCCACGCTCCTCTGGTACACGCTCTTCCGCATGCGGCCTTCCGTTTACGTTCTCTCGATCCCCTGGGCTATCTTTGGTGTCGCCTTCCTCCTTATCGGCTTCCCGTCGCTCTACGGTCCCTTCACTGCCCCCCGCAAGTGGATTGTTCGTGTGGCCACCTGGTGCTATGCTGTCGCTTCCGGTGCCGGCTTCCTCTTCTTCGGTCTCAACTTCGGAGAGGAGGCAGGCGCGGCTGCTGAGGTGTGGATCATGCGCGCGTGCATCGTCCAGGGTCTGCAGCAGATCTGGGTCTCGGCACTGTGGTACTGGGGTTTCACGCTCAACGGCACCAACCCCCTCACGTTTGTCGTGCCCCGCGCCATCATTTACGTGGTTTGGCCACTGGCAGTTATGTCGATGGCGTTCGCCGTGTTGATGTACTTCGGTCTGCCCGAGTACTACCACCAGATTCCGCCGTACGTGCCCAACTTCTTCAAGACATTGGTGCGCCGCAAGCTCGTCATCTGGTTCATGATCTCGGAAGTCCTGCGCAACTACTGGCTCTCGACCGTCTACGGCCGCAACTGGCAGTTCCTGTGGCGCGACGCACGTGTCCCCACTTGGTCGGTCGTTGTCATGATCATTATCTTCTTCATCGGCATCTGGGGCCTGATCATGGGCATTATCATGAGTACGTATCATAACCTTCGTCGTTGAGCCAGCTAACGCTCGCAGAGTACGCTAAGATCCACGCATGGCTTCTTCCCGTCTTCGCCGTTGGCCTCGGAGCGCCGCGCTGGTGCCAGATGTTCTGGGGCATCTCGGGCCTTGGGCTATACGTGTCATGGGGCGGTCCGGCAGGTCCATACATCGGCACATGCCTGTGGCTGTGGCTCGGCGTTCTGGACGCAGTCCAGGGTGTCGGTCTCGGCATGATCCTCCTTCAGACACTGTCACGTCTGCACGTGTGCGCAACCCTCGCCGCAGCGCAATTTGTCGGCTCGATCGTCGTCATGATTGCGCGCGCGACGGCGCCCAACAAGGAGGGTCCCGGCAACGTGTTCCCGAACGCGGCCTTCTACGACCCGGCCACGGGCGCCAACAACCCGGTCAAGCACTGGGAGTTCTGGCTCTGCCTGTGCTGCCAATTGGTCATTCCCTTTGGCTACTTCTTCTTCTTCCGCAAGGAGCAGCTCACCAAGCCCTAGAGCGTTCGATATAGAGAGAGGCGAGGAGAGGAGAGGCGAGACGAGGCAAGGCGAAGACGAGGACGAAAGAGACGAACTGCACTCCCATTACCCCCCATCATTACTCCACGACATCACGGACCTTGTTCCTCGTCCTTTCAGTATCACAGTATCATTATGCAACTGTCGTATGGATAGCGGAATGCGAGGCCTCTCTTTGACTGGAATGTGGACGCGGAGTGCAGTACGGGTCCTCGGCTCATTGTCGATCGTCATCAATCATCAAGGCTACAAAGTTTGAGGAACGCCCGAAAATGTTCCGTCAGTGGAGGGATCACCGCCGATCCACTGCGCAACGTCCTCCCTCTCCCACCATCGCGTTCGCCACATGGCTCTTCAGCATGACCGTCTCCGTCGTCCAAAAGCATAGGCTGAGCAACTGAATGCTCCTCTGACGAGAGTGGGATTCGAACCCACGTCCGAAGACTGCGGATCTCTGAGAGACCTGAACACAGCGCCTTAGACCGCTCGGCCATCTCGCCGATGAAAAAAGCAGCGTGGCGCAAGCTCGAGTGCGGCGGCGCCTTTCTCTTATGTTCTACAGCACATTGGAGTGCGCGGGGCAGATACTTTGGTCAGCGTGTGGGTGGGGGAAGACTTGGAAGTCTGACTAGCATGAACGCAAATGAGAAAGCCGGCCAAAGGACGGCCTGGGAAGTTGAGGGGATCACTTGTGCAAGCTCGGTCGGTGGCTCTGGGAGAACAACGCATTGTGGCGACTTCTGATAGTGCCTGTGCTGAGGTGAACTATCGTAAGTCTCCCTTATCGCACGGGTGGGGATCATCGGCCCGTTTGCCTCACTGCCATACCATGTTGGTCACATGCCGCCGCCACTCCCACTGCCGCAACCCCCTACACCTACAACTTTACCACCACTCCCACCACCCCCAGCACACTCGTGTACCTACCATTGTGCTCTGCTCGTGCTGGTGTGTGCTTGCGGGTGCGTAGAGACCCAAAAACTGACCTCTGGCGGGATCGAACCGCCGACCTCATGCGTAACTCGTCGCAGTCGTTGAAGACTTGCACTCGTGTTAAGCATGCGCTCTAACCAGCTGAGCTAAGTGGCCTTGGATGAGATGCACGTGACCTCTCCCACGTGCCTCTGCTCTCCTGCCGAGCATCGAAAGCACAGAGACGTCGGCTGATGCTCTCATGCGTTGAGCTGCCGGATGTACTAGCGCGTATCTTTACCAGCGTGTGTCTTCATAAATCTCGGGGAAATTAGATTATTGTTGGCTACGGATCGCAAACGACAACTCCCTGAGATCTATCGTGTTACGCGCAATATACTCACGACGGATTGCCCAGCTTAGGTGCAACGCTCTTTCTGTATTTTTACTGAGTGGAACAGTGTCAAGACGAGGAACAGGCCTCCGAGCTGACGACCGTTGACAGGGGGGTTTCGTGCAAAACGTGTCAGAAGGAGGTGAGCCTTTGCGAGACTGCATGTAGAGGCGGGGAACGACGATGAGGGTAAGTAAGAATTGACTAACGCTTAGCTGCAAGTGGAGCGATTGCGTGGTAATTGAGGCATGTTCATTGAAACAGACTTGGTGGGTAGACACGGAGGCCCATCTCTTGGTGTGAGGCAGCCATATCAGAATCAGAGCATGCTATTACGATTTAGCATACCAGAATTCTCAAAGTCGTTCCGCACAACAAGCCAGCTCCACCCCATCCATCCAAGCATGTCCTCGAGCTTTCAATCAATGTGGACCGCGCCCTCTATCTCCCAACAGCCGATGCGTCGGACGTGACACACCTCGCGAACGACGCATCCCTCCCTGCCTGGCGCATACCGGCCTTGATTGAGACGATCTCATCGTAGAACGCCTCAACCGCACGGTGTATGGGTCGCTCTTGTGAGAGGCAAATGAGTTCGTCATGGCGCAGGCTGCTGTCAGCCTACGAAATATAGCGAACACAGTGCAGCCAGAGGGCGGGGGGTAAGCCCCCATCGACCCGCTTGTGTTGCAGAATGTCTACGTATCGCATCAGCGCGAGAACAGCGTTGCCGCCAGACGATTCGCCTGTGAGCAGCTCTTTTTCGCGTCAATAGCCTACTTGCCGTCGCCATCCTTACCCTGTGCTCAAAGCCGAGATTGCAAGGATAGTTCCAAGCCGCCAGGGAGTCCAGCAGTGACGGGGTGAATGCGGACGCGTCGTCGAGCGACTTGCAGTAGTAGATGCCTGAATTCGCGCTACCAGCACTGCAACATACAGAACACGAGTGTGCCAGGGCCCTGGGCGTACGGAGAAGGGTTGTGTAGTGCCAGCCGGCGGCATTGCGAGTAACTCCCGCCGACGATGTAGTAAAACACGGGCTCGTCGGATCTAGCGGGAGCGTTGAGGTCCTGGGGTTAGCTGGCTTTACCAGTCCCGCCTTCACCGGCTCAATATCTCGGTTTGGTGCGAATCCAGAATTCTGTGACCTCTGCGGGGCTCACGATGTTGTTTCTACAGCCTTAGAGTCGAGCACTTCAAGACGGGGTTGTCGCTCGGGACGGGCGGCACGGTGACGGTGGGGCATTGCAGTTATCTGTATACTTTATAGGAATGCGCCGTTGGGCTTTGGGTCAGGACGGCTAACGCACGCCCCGTACTTCCGTTCCTTCTTCACGCGCTGCACGTTGAGCACCACGTAGGGCCACCAGGTAAGGCGGGCGAGACGGCCGGCGGATGAGGCCAGGCAACATCGGATTGCGTGGTAAGCGGCGGTCAGGGGAAGAACGTCGAGGTAGGTGGGGGTTGAGCGCATCCAGGAGAGCGTGGGGGTGCGGACGGGACTGCAAGAGTGATATTGTAAGCGGCGCATGCTTCCGTCATCTAGAGGTTTGAGTGAGCGAAGAGAACAAGGACGGGTAGCGAGGACGGCGGGGGGGACAGGATCAGCCAATGTCATGATGCCGAAGAGATCGGTGTCCTCCGATAAGATTGCCTGGCGCTGTGCCTGCCGTAACCTCCCCCAGCTCTGAGACCATGCACTGCATGTGTAGGCTTAGCGCGTTGGTGAGCCTTGAATTACGCCTGAAGTAGGATGAGATGCCCCAAGAATTACCATTACGCGGAGTTTTAGAGTGTATAGCGTGACAAGTGAGGGGACATGGCGCAGATCCAGCCCATCACCAATTCCCGTCATAAAGTCAAACAACCCTGCAGGCTGGGTGCATCCGACATCGTGCTATGGTACAAACAACGGCAATAAACCGTGTACACTCCTTTGGCTTCGATTATATCACCAAAAATAAGATGTGTGCTCGTCATGCGAACGAGTATGCCACATCCATTTGCTGCCCTGTCAGCGCGCCCCTCACACAGACTCACCTCCTCCGCGAGCTTGCGCCAGTCAACGTAGCGGTCGCCATCGGGATCACGCTTCCACACCTCAAACAGCAGGTTGAGCACGGCCATGACGTTGCGAACCTGTACGCGCGATGAAAATCTGTGGAAAATACGCTCCACATTTGCGCGGCCTTTGGCGTCGGCAGTCGCTACGCCGGCCAGAAAAAGCGGGAAGCACATCTGACTCTCGTTGGGTGTACCGAGGATCTGATGGATGTTGCCGATGATGCGCACGCCGAGGCGGCGGGTCTTGAGGTCGCTTGGACCGCACCGCAGCACACTCTGGCGGAGATACAGCTCAGCCGCGAGCTTGTACGTGTAGAAGGAGACGATGAGGAGCGCGCGGTCTGTCCCGATCGGCAGTGGGTGATTAAACAACCCGTTCGGCAAATCGGCGGCATGCAGGCGGGTTACCATTGCCTCAGCCTCGGCGACTATCAGGCCCAGTGCTCGGTCTCGCTCGCGCGACTCGGGCTGCCCGTAGATGGTTGAAACCTTACCGGCCAGCGCGGCTATATCGGTGAGGAACTGGAATATGCGTCGTGTCGCTCCCATGTAGGAGTCCATCTCGAGGTCATTGGCTGTGAGAATGCGATTATAGAGCTCGTAAGGGAAATCGGGGATCTGAGTTGTTGTGAGACTCGCAAGAATGTCGTGGTAGGCGCAGTTATATGCCAACGCCTGCCAAGTGATGGTGGTGTCAAAGTCTATCGTCTCAACGACCTTGCACAGAAGCCGCCGTGTCATGGGCAGGCGCCTCACCCAGCCCTTCACGTCTCCCTGAACAATCTCGGTGCCGCCGAGGATAAGCAGTGTCCACATGTACTCTTCTCTCTCGTTAGGCGTGAGGTCGCGCTCTATGTCGATCTGGTCGGCCTGAAGTTCAGTGAACTCCGTCGCAAGGCGCGCAACCTCTTCATACGGGTGGCCGATATTGGCCCGGTGAGTGGCCGCCCATGCGATGAGTGCACACATGACCAGCGGTGAACGCTGAACGACGGGGAACATGTTGTCGACCTGCGGGTTGTGGCCGGGGCCGAGTACCGAGAGCACATGGGAGAACGAGTTGACCCAGTACTCGTACAACGCTGGCAAATGGTCGACGACGGAGGCGATGAAGTTTGGCTGAGGTGGATTAGGCGGGGGCGGCGCCTGTAATGCGCTAGGGCTGTGGTCGAAAGGCGGCGGCTGCATGGCGGCGGGCGCGGGATGCGGGGCATTCAGGTCCAGCTCGAGGGCACCGTCGGCGAATAGAGGCAGCATCCACCCCTGTCCGTCTCCTCCTGTGCTGTTATTAAGACTCTGTAAGAACGCGTCCAGTGCGGTATCTGAGAAGTCGTTGTCGCCGCTGTCGCCCCCGTCGTCCACCGGATAGGAGGAGCTGCCAACAGACGGATGCGATGGTGCCGCCCAACCCGCGTGCCCGTTTTCCCAAGGGTTAACACTGCTCGTGGATGCGTTGACCTTTTCAAGCTCTGGTGAGTCGGAATCTTTCGCTGCGTATTAGATCACGATAGCAGGCCCACCTACGGAGGCGCTTCGTCCGGCCGTTGGGCTGAGGACTAGGTACGAGCTCGCCCTTGGCGTTTCTGTATAACTTGGGGAACACACAAGGTATGCCCAGCCGTGTGCTGTGGTCAGTGGCTCGTTCTCATGAGCTAATGTGGGAGAATGTGGGGCTGCAAATCCTCCACGATGCGGGGAAGGGTGTATAGTGACAGGAGCCGAGCCCAACGCACCAAGATCCGCATACTGGGCGCGAGTTGTCGCAGGCCTTCTGTACACAAGTCAGTCATGTTCGGCCTTGATAACCAGATCGCGTCAGTCACAGGGGAGGCGCGTGCTTTCGCGTTGCCAGCCAAGCGCCGACAGATCCCATGATCGCCTTACCTTCCGTCGGCGGCATGTGTAGCATCCAGCACGGCTTCGCTTGCGTTTCTGGATGGGAGGATAGGGCGACTCTGGGCTGCGGTCTGCGCGTTCGGGCTTCATGATGCCAACGAGTGGAAGTGTTTGTTGAGCAGAAGAGCAGGTGAATGAATGTCAAGAAGAGAAGGCAAGGTATCAGTTGTTGGTGGCTACTAAGCGCTGGGAGCACTCGGTCCAGAGATAGCAGTTAGGCACCTTGGGGATGCGGGAGGGACGGGACATAGGCATGCCAACCTGTCATTAGGCACACATCCCTGCTTGTTAGGCATCCGAACATGTGCGAGAGAATCATGTGACGTTGTAATGGGATAATAGAATTATCCAATTACCCTGAGATGTTCAGATGGATTCAGGGAAGCGAGGAATCATCGGCCATCCGTGTGTCGGTCATCGGCTGGAGACCGTCTTCTTTCGGACATAGCTTGTGCTCATGTTGTCACAGCTCATCTTCCGGATCGAGGCGGATGCATGGATACCACTGCCCCCCCCGTTGTTCTTGGTAGCCGAACTGAGGTCTGTGGCACTCAAGAGCTGGAAAGACGTCTGTGCAAGGAGATGTACCGGCCCATGCGCCATTGCTTACGAGCGGAAGTTGTGCATCACTTGCTAACCCATCCGCAAGTAGGCAAGCAACGACCAGCCCCAACTTTTTTTGAGTGCGACCAACTGATAGCGTCGTAACGAGCCCTACGCGGCAAGCTGTGGCCGTTGCCTCAGTTGCATCATTTCGCAGCATTGAAGCATCTCGCAGCCGCCGCCGACGACTCGTGCGGTTGCATATGGGTGCGGAATGTCACGGAAAGTGGTAGCCGCCGCCTCCGCCGGGTAGTAACGGAGGTGTATCACTCTCCGCTCCACCACGTGGGACAACAGCTCACGCGACATGCACGCGGGTGAGCCTCAGGCCTATACCCACAAGGCCGGGCCGGCGCTCGGCGCCCGGCGGCACCAGCGTTTTTGATGCCCCTGTTGCCGACACCCTGGACGGGCATTGCGGGTATCGGGCGCCGGCGCACCTGACGCGGCCAGGCTTGAGTGATAGCGATGGCGCGATGGGCGCGGCATGGGGCGATCCGAGCGATCCTGATGCGCGGCATGTCAATCGAGTGTGGCACCACAAAGTCAGTCACGCAGCCCATCCTTCATCGCGAAATGTGCATGGCAAAATTATACACGAACCTAGGAGTGAGGAATGATCTAGACGGTGCAAGGATTGTAGGTGTGGGTCTAAGCACAGGCGGGGTGTGAGATACAGGCTACACTTTGGCTGTGGACAGACTTAGGCAATGCGCTCGGTCGAGCGCGCGCCGATGGGAGGGCCTGGAGATGTTGTCATGGCCGGCGCGCCGAGGGCGGCCGATGCGTCGTAGTACTCTCCTGGCGTAGGGGGCTCGGGCGAGGGCACGCGCGTGCTGCCGTCTGTGGTGGTGATGGGGCCTGAGCGATCAGAGCCCGACTGCACGAGCGGTGCCGCCCCATATGGCCCGTTAGCCTTCTCGTCGTGGTACACGCCGTTGCCGTTCGCCTTCTCGTCGTACGGGTTGGTGTTGAGCTGCTTGGCGCCCAGGTAGTCGGTGCCGTTGGTGGTGAGGGGTGACTGGATCTTCTCGCCCTCGGTAATCTGGCGCGAGATGCCAGTCGCGCCGGTGATAGTGCGGTTGAGGTCGTCGTTGGTCTCCTCAACAGCGTCCTTCTTGTTCTTAGGCACACGGGCGAGGTAGTAGAAGGCAATGGCGGCGAAGACGTTGAAGATGATGTACACCCACATGAGGCCAAAGTCGCGCCAACGGTTGTCGTAGTAGATGTTGAAGACGCTCAGGAAAGTGTCCGTCTTGTCCATGGCGCAGTACTCGCAAGCGGACGAGGCGGGGTCCTTGACGTAGCCACCGGCCTGCTGGATCCAAGGGCCCAGATACTCGCCGCAGGTCTGGCCAGAGGGCGCGTTGAGCCTGAGCAGCTCGGCCGACGAGCACACAACGTTGGTGCGGGCAAGACCGGTAGCCAGCATGCCTTCCGCAAGGTAGGTGAAGGGCGAGACGCGGTTCATGAACTTCCAGAAGCCAGGGAGCGACTGGAGGGGCACAAGAACACCACAGAAGATCAGGCAGAGCGAGAACAGCAGGTTGGCAAGGTTACCAGCCGTCTCGGCGAGCTCGATACCTGCAACCATAGCAGTGGCAAAGGTCGAGGTGAAGAGCAGGAAGGTCATGAAGAGGAGCCACATGAGGGCGCCACGCTCCGTAACCGAGTCGGTAGGAATGGCGTTCTTGAAGAGGCCGATAGGGTAGTACCACTCGAAGAAGAAGAGGGTGCCGACGAAAATCGACCAGGGAATCTCGACAACAATGTTGGACAGGATGAAGATAACCCACGAGTACGTCTTGGACGGGCGCTCACGGACCTCGTAGAGCGAACGCTGGATGACGAAGTTAGGCATGATCTGCTGGACGAGCTGGCCGAAAATGGTGAACGACATGAAGACGGCAAAGAGCTGGTTCTGAAGACCCTGCTGCGACGTGTCGGCGCGGAAGAACGAGAAACCGATGAAAAGACCAGTGGCAACACAGAGAGCGATCTTGGACCAGATGTACGACGGCGTGCGCCAGTACTGCTGGAAGACGCGGCGAAGGACCTCGAGGAACTGGAGGCTGAAGGGCGCGGCGAACTCGGCATACGCGGCCTTGTTCGACTTGTCGGACCGGTTCTGCTTCGGGACCAGGGCGCGGCGCTCACGCTTAATTTCCTCGAGCTCCTCGCGGACAGCAACGCGCTCGGGCGAGTCGAGCCAGAGCTGGTGCCAGTCGTAGTCGGTGTGCGAGCCAGGGGCGGCACCAATGGCAGAGAGCATCCACTCGGCCGGGTTCTCGCCGGGCGGGCACTTGGGTGCACCGTTGCGCTCAAAGTAATCGATCAGGATGTGCGACTTCTCGCCGACCTCGCCGTAGTAGACAGTCTTGCCGCCCTTGGCAAGGAAGAGAAGACGGTCGAACTGCTCGAAGAGCATCGCCGAAGGCTGGTGGATGGTGCAGAGAATAGCCTGGCCGTTCGCAGTCAGCTTGCGGAGAAGCATGAGAATGTTCCACGAAGTCTGCGAGTCGAGACCCGAAGTAGGCTCATCAAGGAAGAGAAGAAGCTCGGGCTTGGCGACAAGCTCGACACCGATGGTAAGACGCTTGCGCTGCTCAACGTTGAGACCCTCGCCGGGGACACCAACAACGGCGTCGGCGTAGGCGTCCATCTCGAGGAGCTTGAGGACCTGCTCAACATAGTCGTACTTCTCCTCGCGAGAGACCGTCTTGGGCTGGCGGAGGACGGCAGAGAAACGGAGGGCCTCACGAACGGTCGAAGTCTCAAGGTGCAAGTCCTGCTGCTGGACGTAACCGGTCTTGCGCTGGAACGAGACGTCACGGGGACGGCCGTCGACGAGCATCTCGCCGGAGACAACACCCATAGTCACACGGGTAGCCAGGACATCGAGGAGCGTGGTCTTACCGGCGCCGGATACACCCATGAGAGCAGTGAGAGTACCGGGCTTCACCCAGCCATCAACGTGGTCCAGAATACGGCGGGGCTCGCCCTTGATCTTGATGTCGTAGACGACGTCCTTCCACGAGAAGATGGCGGTCTGGCGCTGAATAATGGCATCGGCGTGCGAGTGTGCCTGGGCGCGCATCTCAGCCTTCTGGCGCTCCATAGCAACGGCCTCCTCGTCGACGGGCTTCTCGCTGTACTTGAGCTCCTTGGGGATCTTGCTGCGCGGGTAGATGAGAATTTCACCCTTGGAGCGCTTGGCAGTAATGAGCTCGGTGGCGGCGAGGTAGACACAGCAGAGGCCGACCATGAACGCGATGATGATGCCGACGTTGCGCCACTTGTGCGCGTGCGTGTAGCGGTACGCGATCCAGAGGTAGTCGTCGCCGTTGACACCGGGCTGACCGGGCTGGGCACCGACCGACGAGCAGACAACGGACTCAGAGGTGCCGGGAGCTGGGTAGCCGGGGCCCATGGGGACCCACTGCGAGCATTCAAATGTACGGCCGTGGAACTCGTTGATCATGAGCGACTCGAACCCATAAGCGATGGGGTCAAGGTAGTTCATCCAGCGAGACCACCCAGGCATGTAGCTGATAGGCAGGGCGAAGCCGGTGTAAATGACGAGGCCAAGGATAAGGACGGCGGCGGGAGCCAGCGCCTGCGTGAGGGAGCGCGAGAGCGAGGCGATAGAGCGGAACATCATGGACATGGTCAAGGTGAGGAGGAAGGAGACCAGGAAGAAGTAGAAGAATGGTCCGACCTCGCGACGCAGGTTGGTCATGAAGTAGAGGGTGATGTTGAAAATGATGGCGTTGCAGATCTTGTAGGGCAAATCACAGAGCATAGACGCAAACGCCTCGGCGGAGGGGTGCGTAAATGCGTACTGTGCGTGCTTTTCGACAATCGGGCGCTGGGCGTACAGGGTGAGAATCTCAAGAGCCGAGCCGAAGGCGTTCATGAGAATGGCGAAGAACAGAAGACCGCCGCGGTTGTAGAACGATGCCGTGTTAGGTTGCAGGTTGTAGAAAATAGACGAAATGATAAGAACCATGATAAGGTTGCCGAAGAGCTGGGAGAGGGTAAGGGAGGGGTCGGCCTTGAGACGCTGGAAGCCGCGGCGAACGCAGAGCTTGATCTGGCCGCCGTACGAGAGGGTGTAGGGCGAGTGGGGGCGGACGTGCTTGGACTGCTGAGCACGACGCGAGGCAAGGAACTGGTTGTACGTCTCGCCGCCGATGGGGTACTTGGCGTTGTACGCCTGGATCTCAGCCTGGAGGGCGGCGTACTCGGGCGACGCCTTCCAGCGCTGCGCGAACTCGCGGGGGGTGACGGGGACCTTGCCCTCGAATCCGCTGCGGGCGCGGCGCTCCGAGGGAGAGGTGAGCGAGGTGAGGAAGTCGGGGGTGGTCTGCTGCTCAGGGCAGTAGAAGCCCATGTCGACAAAGAACTGCTTGGCCTTGTCGCAGCGGCCGAAGAAGATCTGCTCGCCTTCGTAAAGGACCGAGACCTTGTCGAAGAGGTCGTACGCGGCCTGGGGGGCCTGGTAGATGGCGACGCAGGCGGTGGTGCCAAAGAACTCGGCGCCGAGGCGCAGGTTCTTGACGAACTCGATGGCGTTGGCCGAGTCGAGACCACGTGTCGAGTTGTCCCAGCACTGGAGGGGCGCGGAGGCGAGGGTCGCCTCGGCAATCGACACACGCTTTCGCTCACCACCAGATACACCGCGGATAAAGTCGTTGCCGACCATGGTGTTGACGGTGTGCGAGATACCGAAGATGGCCATGACAACGTCACGCATCTTAGTGGCATACTCGGCGGCCGAGAGGCCTCCGGGTGGGTTGCGGGGTGCACGCGCACGCGCGGCAAAGTCGAGCGTGTCACCGACGACGAGCTTAGGGAAGTGCACGTCTACCTCGGCAGTGTAGATGGCCTCGCCACGGAACTGCTTGTACATGCGCTTGGGGTCGATGCCTGGGATGTCAGTTTCTGACCGGCGGACACCAGATGCGTATGCCACAAAAGTGAGGTTAGAGGTACAGGGCCAAACATACCTCGGTAGTTGAGGTCCGACTGCTCGTCGAGGTAGATGCCGTTCATCTCGCCAGCGATGGTCTTGAGCATGGTGGTACAGCCCGAGCCGGGAGGACCAAGAACAACAAGCATCTCTCCCGAATCAAGGACGCCATCGATTGAGTTTAGGATCTGGACCTTGCGCTTGCGGTTGCCGATGAGGTCGCGGAGCTGGCCAAAGAGGTAGAAAGGAATGTTACCCACGGTCTTCTGGTAGTCTGAGGTCAGCAACCGCAATTGCGTTTCGACGTCATTGACATGAGGGGGTGGAGTGCTCGGATTACAACTCGGACTAGCCCAGGGTTGCCCGATTATCTCGTAATTCTCCACCAAGCCCCATTTCGAGAGCAACTCGATACTCACCGGCATCAGAGCCGAAGCCGTGAACGCTCAAATTCTTGAACGCAATACCAGCATAGCGGGGGATGTGGTCCTCGCCGCGTGTCTCGGTGACAACAGAGCGAGTCCACTTGCGAACATTGAAGTTTGGGCTGTAAGGGTCCAGATCGGAACCCTCCTCGTAGTTCCACGGGTTGGCTGCAATCGAACCAGTCGTCACGGTCCGCTGGAGGGCCCCGCTGATCCGGCCGCCGGGGCGGCTGCCCTGGCTCGAGACAGATTGACGGCTCATCGACCGTGCCAAGGCGTGCACCTCCTCGAGGCGCTGCTCTGTCGCCGGGACATACTCGTCAAGCGTCTCCTCCTCGTCGTTCCCATTGCCGCCGCCGAAAGGAGTGGTGATGTAGTTGGCGAGCGAAGGGCGGCGGGTGTGGGACTGGGAGGGACGACGTTGGGGGCCGGCGCCGCCTGAGCGGGCGACGCCGTCGTTGTTGAGGGAATTGAAATTGCCCACCACCGACATGGTGTGATGGGGGCGAGAGGGAGAAAGGTGCTGTGAAGAAGGCGACGAAAAATAGGACGTCGAGAGCGAGAAAGAGAGAAGGACAGGAGAGGGGGGGGGAGAGTCGGAGAAAACAGACAGATAAGACGAAGAGAGGAGAGATAAATCTAGAGGGGCGGGGGGGTTACGGATGTGAGTAGCTTTTTATTCAGATGATGCCCAGCGAGTCTCGGAGTCGATCACCCGAGCTGCACACGGGCAAGGCGGGCAGTTCAGTCAACGTGGATGGCGTTGTCACTGGTGCTGCGCTGTGCGTGCTGAGAAGTGAGAGGGTTATTGACCGGCGGCCATTGAAGGTCAACGGGGCATTCTTCAAACTCCACAAACCATGGATTGGGGCGTCAACACAGGGTTATCCCCCGCTGGAAAGTGCTTGGCTGTATTTTCCCTCTGCTCCGCATCTGCCTCATAAGCTCGCAAGGCCGCAGCCGGGAGCCGAGAGAGGGGATGCAAGGCAGGGGGAGAGCGGAGAGGCTCGGCAGAGGATTGGGGGGAGGAGCACGATCTTTCCAACAAACACGGACATTGAGGTCATCAAAGGTCCCTGACGGCGATAATCATCCCTGAACCCCGGCGCCCGAGGGCGGGGGATGGCCGCCGTGAAAGAGGACGGCCCGAACACTCCACTCGCCAATCTCCTGGGTTCCTGCAGGCACTCTCACGTGGTCCATGTGGGGAATCCGCACTCTCAGTCCGTGTCTCTCTTCTGTCTCACTCTGTCTCTCATCAGGTGTTTCACTCATATCGGTGTATAAACGTGAGATATTGTGACTGGATATCTGCGATCTGCCAGGTGCCTCAAAGAGTTCCACCCGCTGTTTAAAAGGCCTCAAGTACGAGCCATGCTGGAGGCAACTGGAAGTGTCAAGTCAGTGTCACCCAGCATCGCTCGGCATCGCTTGACAATCACGAAATGCAATGTCGGCATGGTCGTGGCTGCAGTTCAGCCCATGCGCCAGGTCAGATCCGGGACATTGCAGTTCTGTTTTACATTCCTAAACTACGTCAGAAATCCGTAGCCGCGGCAGGCGCTCAACAACCGTCCAACAGCCGTATGTCTGGTACGAGCGACCGGAACCATCTTGTTAGATTATTGATAAGCCACGACATAGTAAGCGATGTTTGGAATCTCGTAAGCCGTGTGGCGACGTTTAACGACGAACGAGAATAGGAGAGGGAGGGTGGGCCGAGGGGGGGGAAGAGGAAATCAGATGAGCATCCCCGTTCGTGCTCGGTGATTCGATCATGCCCAGTAAGGCAGGCGACGTGGGTGGTGGGCATCGGACGACGCGAGTGCCTCCAGTCCATGCTTGGGCGCCACCGCCGCCGCGTGAGGACGAGCAGCGGGCGCCGAGTGAGCCGAGTGTGCAGAGCGCGCCGAGTGAGCCGAGTGTGCAGAGCGCGCCGAGCGCTAGCCGATACAATCTCGGCGGCACGCCAAGAGAGCCGCATGCCTCAGCCAATGCCCTTCGGGCTTAAAATCAGTCGCGGCTGTGGATGGTCCTGGGCCCGGCGCCCTCGGCGCCCGCGGCGGTGGGATTCGAGCTCCGAGATCTGAGTGCCCGGTGGTCCTGCGGGGTTGTGCGGAACGTATCTCCAGTGGGACCATCTTCTCAGCTTCTGACACCGGTGCCTGAATGCTCGCCAAGATCGATGGGCGCCGAGAAGCCCTGAAGTCGCGACCGACTGTCTGCCACCCCGAGCCACGGGCCGGCCGCCGCCCGGCATAGTGGCCGCCGAGCCATGCATTTATAGGCATAGCCTGAGAACTGGGAGTCATGAGCTGCCAACGTAGGTATGCAAAGACCACACTACGTCGAGCTACGATTTAGCTGAGAACTCTACCATGCCGAGGTCACCTTGGAATGGAATAGCTCAGCCCGTCGGCGAGGCGAGAGCGAGGTTAACTTAGCAGCAAAAAAATAATGACGCCAGGCGCGATGCAAAGAATACCACGGACACCCCCGAGACCCCGAGGAAAGTAGTGCTAATCGCTCTTCCCCGCTCGCTCATCTCTTCCACTGGCTGCTTAAGCCGCGCCTTTCAGCCCCTCTTCGCCCATAGTTGGCTGCAAGCAGATCCTTCTCCGCGCTCTAGTCGGCCGCGAGTCGGACATCGACACGAATTACGCTGCCACACCTTCGGTTTCCCAATGACACGGCGCACATGCCCAATATTGAGCCCAGGCCCACCGTCATGCCCAATGCCGCCTTCGCCGAATGTCCGACCGCCCAATGCACGCGGGGCCATTTGGCACGCGGCCCAGGGCTCTGTAAATATCTGCTACTGATAACAGATGGCCACGCGGGCAAGGTGGAGGGTGTGATGGAGGGCAAGTTTCGAGGCCCTCGTGATCGCCAGCATCGCCTGCCTCGCAACGCCGACGCCCCCCGCTGCTCAACAGTGGGCGTAAGCAGATCGGCCGGGGCAGGAGCCCAGAGATGCAGGGGGAGTGGTAGATGGGAGAAAGGAAATAAACAGGGACGTGCGCGAGCACGCGCCAGTCGCGATGCGCTTGGCTGGCGTGGTTGGCCTGACTCGAGCCCAGGCTAGGCTGCCGCTGGCGGCTACGGCGGAGGTACGGCGGAGGGGTGGGTGGCGCCGAGCCGCGCGATGCCAAAGGGGCGAAGGCGATTTTCGAACCACACTCTTGTATTTTCGAACATGATGGGCCTCGGACCCTCGTAGGCGTTATCTTTGTTGGGCAGCGCGTGCACAGGCATCGAATCATTGTCCGAAGGCCTACATTACGCCGACCCCGCAGTGGAGGGGAGCAGCATGCACGCGCCCAGAATCAGAAATTTGGAGAGATGCCGACCAGGGCCGAGTGGCGGAGCGATGTAGCTCCGCAAATGTGACCACGTGTGCAGTGTGGCAGTCGGCTTTGGTCGGAGTGCGCCGGCGGTGGAGGCGATCCAGCTCCAGAACAACAACTACCCCGCATTTCTCTGCTATGGCCTACGTCTGACGCTCCTACCGCCGCGGACCAAGTCCGGGGTGGTGGACGTTGATGTGCGAGCGCGCCAAAGATTCTTCTGGGCATCGCTTGTATATAAGACCAGGGATACATGCAATGAGCGATGACGACAACCCGCTCCTCCCTCCTCATTGCTCATCTCTTACTTAGACAAGGACATCTCTGTCCTGTAGACTATCTAGACCTCTACACCAATAGACTGCCCCGGCGCCCCACACACAACAAGTGAGCTCACCGCCGTCGATCAACGCTCATGCCTCCAGTGTCGCGTGACTCTGCCCCCACGATTGGCATCAACGGCTTTGGCCGCATCGGTAGGTCACCAGCCTTGCGCCCCGCCTTGCCATGAGCCCCCACTGACGCCACAGGCCGCCAGCTTTTCCGGATGTGTCTTGAGCGCGCCGATGTCAACCTTGTCGCCGTCAACCACACCGCCGCCTCGCTCGAGCACCTTCTCACCGCTATCCGCTTCGACTCGACTCACGGCCCCTGTCGCCAGGCGAGCGAGATCCGCATCGCCCCCAAGAACCATCCTCTCCTCCTCCAGCCCACGGAGAGCAACCCCAACCCCTCCGCCCTCCTCTACCGCAACAAGGTTATCCACCTGTTCTCGCAGCGCGACGCCACCAAGCTCGACTGGGCCGCCGCCGGTGCCGACTACATCATGGAATCGACCGGCAAGATGACGACTGTGGAGAAGGCTTCAGCCCACCTCCAGGGCGGCAAGGCCAAGAAGGTCATTATCTCTGCGCCCTCCAAGGACGCCAAGAACATCGTCTTCGGCGTCAACCACACCGACTACGCTGGTGACAAGGTCATCTCCAATGCTTCGTGCACCACCAACTGCATGGCGCCAATCGCTGCTGTTCTCCACAAGACCTTCGGCGTCGACCACGGCATGATGACCACCATCCACGCCTCCACTGCCTCGCAGAAGGTCCTCGATGGGTTCAGTGCCAAGGACATCCGCTCCGGCCGCTCTGCTATGGGCAACATCATCCCTGCTTCTACTGGTGCCGCGCAGGCTGTCGTCCGCGTCCTTCCTGAGCTAGCGGGCAAGTTCCAGGGCCTCTCGGTCCGCGTGCCAGTCACCAACGTCTCGCTGGTCAACCTTACCGTCCGCACCACCAAGCCCTTCGGTAGCAAGCAGGAGCTGATGGACGCGTTCCACAAGGCTGCGCAGACCCCCGTCTCCGTCGGCGGCCTCAAGGGCGTCCTCGGCGTCAGCGAGGAGAAGCTCGTCTCCTCCGACTACCTCTCCTCCTGGGAAAGCTCGATCATCGACGAGGATGCCTCGATCGTCCTCGGCGATGGCCACACTGCCACCCTCATCGCCTGGTACGACAACGAGTCCGGCTTCTCCGCCCGCATGCTTGACCTCGCCGTCTACATCCACCGCCGTGACCAGCTGCGTGGGTGGCCCCACACCACCGCCTAATAGGGTGGGTGACTGAACAATGAATTTGGGGAGAAGATGTGCATAGAGCCTCAGGGCATCATAGATCGGGATTTGTGTAGAGACATATGTATCTGTAGCAAAACCGGGCGAGGACGAGGGAGAGGATGGGGAGCAGGGATGGGACGAAGCGGGGAGAATCAGCGAAAAACGAAGGTTCGGATGGCATAGGTAAAGGAAAGCGAGGCAACACCACAGAGTGGCGAGGAAGCAGTGTGGCGATCTGGCAATGAGCAGAATATTAGAGGGACGGTGACAGCCCCAGTCTTGGTTGCGTGGGGAAATCACAGGCAATGCAGAACTCTGGGCTATGCGCTCGTGACGGCCAGTGGGATGTCATTTGTTGTCAGACAATGCGAAGGAAACTCTGTAACCTCACAGTAGCCGCCCAGAGATCTACGCCAAGCCGCCGATCTCCCTGTTGCGATGCGTGGTGGCAGTACTCGGCTGGCCCCGCGGAGCCCAGGCTTCCCCATCCGAGCACCCCAGGCCGATCAGGCCGAGTCTGAGCGCCGAAGAGTTCTTTGTATTCGTTTCCGAAGGAGCCGCGTGCCTCCGATTGTTAAACCCGTCGGAGCGAGGACAAGACTGTGCTGCGGCCCCCCTCTAGCCTGCCGAGGAGCGAGAGCGGAAGGGCGAGGACAGTTCCACTGTGGGCTATGCGTGGGATATGGGATAGAGCTTCTCGGTTTACCATGGGTTCCCGGCCAAACTGTCGGGTTGCCTCTCACCTGCCCTCGACCTATCAGCACATTGCGGATTTGCATCTCCAGATTTAGTCACTCCACAGCCACAGCCTTTACGCCGTACCTTTTGACCTTCTTCTCACCAACTCTACTCTCCACTGAGAGATCAAATAAACGACTGAACGCTTTGTGTGAGGGTGGCGGGGATGGAGGTTCTGGACTTCAGAACAAGTCCAGGCCACTTAGCTCAGCTGGTTAGAGCGCATGCTTAACACGAGTGCGAGTCTTCAACGACGACGACGAGTTACGCATGAGGTCGGCGGTTCGATCCCGCCAGAGGTCATCCTTTTGCCTCTAAGCATAGCTGCAGCATGATACTTGATGCTGTTGGACATGGACTACTGGGGAATTGTTGCAGCGTGGCAGTGTGGCAGTGGGTAGTCACGGCAATGATGTGGAGGATGTTACCGATCGAGCTGACGGGGTGGACGGACGGTGGAACGGCGGCATAGATGCACATTGAGAGCGAGCAACGCGATCTACACCTAGCATATCCTGCTTCGGATGTGCCGTAGCGCTCTCTGGGAAGCAAGCACTCAAGCCTGTTTTCATTGCCCAATCCGAACGGAAATACAATGTCAGTTTAACAGGACTACCCTCCACCTCCACCTCCACCTCACTGACTGTCAACAACCTCCTCGTTACTCGCTCGACATTCCGTCATCCCATTCTCACTCCACCCATTTCCGATATGTCTGACTCCGAGGACGACTTCATGTCCGACAAGTTTCTCGTAGAGACCCCTCTCTCCGCCGAGAGCACCTACTCCGCGCGCCGTCGGCGGGCGGAAGCAGCAGGCGCCGCGAAGGCCAAGGCGAATGAGGTACTTCCCCTGCGGGAGCGGGAGAGGGCTGCGCGAAGCGAGGGTCTGAGCCGATCACTCTTCGTGGAGAAGCCCGGAGAGAAGAAGGAGAGGGGCCAAGCGAAGGCGATGGACCTCATGAAGAAGATGGGGTGGAGCGTGGGTGAGGGGCTGGGGCGTCGGCGTAGCGCAAGCCCGGAGCGTCCCTCCGGCTCCGGGAAGGTGGACAGGGAACGCGATGACGAGCCACGTCGCGGTATCGGGGCGCGCGCCGAGCCCATCCGAATTTCGATGTGGGCTGGCCGGCGCGGTCTGGCAGCTCGTAGCCCCTCGCCTCCTCCACCGCCGAAGCGGGGGGAGATCAGCGCTGCGCGCCAGCGCGAGCTCGACGAGGAGGCAGGGAGCTTCCGTGGTCGCCGCGGAGCTGAGGCTGAAGCGCGCGACAGGGAGCGCAAGGAGGAGAAGGCGCGTCAGATGCTTGTCGAGATGGACGCGGCCAAGGGCGTCACGGTATGTCAAGCGGCGAGCAAAGCTGAACCTAGTTTCACCCATTGCATGCGCGCCCGAGCGATCCCGAGTCTCTGCCCCGGCCCCTTCTCCGACTACTGTATCCGGAGACGTCGCCATCTCCGGGTAACTCGCCGATTCCGTCGCCGCCTCTCACTTCCTCGGCACTACCAGCAGCGCCCCCTGTACGGCCGGCCATCCGCAATAACGTCAACAAGGCTGAGGCACTCCGCGAGCAGATGCGTCGCGACATGCTTTCGCAGCTCGGGGCCAGCGAGGATACTATTCGATTCGGAGTGCCCGTCGCGCGCGACGAGGCGAAGAAGGAGGCTGCAGCCGATGCCGCCCAGACGGTCGCCGTCGACTGGCCTGCCCAGGTGCGCGGCACGCGCCGCGTGCTCGCCATGACTGCTGCTGAGCACCTCGCGTATCTTGTCTCTCAGCTGCGGAACGAGCACCTGTTTTGCTTCTGGTGCGGAAGCAAGTACAGCAGCTTTGACGAGATGGACGGGCCCGGTGGATGTCCAGGCGAGGAGGAGGATGACCACTAGCGCCGCATGTTTGGCGTAGCCGAGTAGTATATGTACATGGTATCATTACAGGGGTCCTCCATCTCCATCTGAGTGTACTCGCTAGTAGATGCGCGCCTTCTCGTTGGCGCGGCGCCGCTCGGCCCGCGCAACGGCCTCCTCGAGGGCCGACACCTGGTCGTGCAGGGTGACGAATAGCTCGGAGACGGTGGAAGTCTGATGTTAGCTCATTCTGAGCACCGAACCCCCTCACGAATTCCGTGTACCGCTCGACGAGGGATGCGACGTCTGCGCGCGTCTCAGCGAGCATGCGCTTCCGTGCTATGAGTTGCGTTCGGCCCGTCTCGAGGGCGGGGGCAAGTGCGACAATGTCTGCTGTCAGCTTGCTGTGCTCGGCAAAGGGAGTGGACACAAGGCTTCTGTAGGGGGAGGGCGACTCACCCTCAAGGCATCCAGCACCTGCGATCCCGCGTCCCTCAAGGAGCGCGATCTCGCGAAGTCCGCGCTCTGCATCGGCGAGGTCGTCGCGCGCTTCAATCACCATGGCCGCCTTAGCCTGCGGACTCAGGACATCGGGCACGTTCTCCTCATCGTCGAGACTTCCGCGAAGCAGTGGCGCGTATGTATCGTCTAATGTTAGCCGATCCTGATCCTTCGACGCTGCCGACCGAAACTCACATCGCTCATACAGCACCTTGAGCTGCGGCGCCTGCGCCACCGCTTCCTCAACAGCCCTGGTCGCCGCTGCAACCCGTCGGGACAGTGTGGCGGCGCCTTCCTCCATCTCCACCTGCCGCAGCTGGGACGCCGGCACACCGAGCACACGGGCCTCGAGCGCGCGCAGGCGCAGTTCGAGCGGCATGCTCGCTGCGGACGGGGGCGGGGTAAGACGCTCTCCTGGGTCGAGCGGCGAGAGTTTGGTGGACGCGCGCGGCTCTCGGTGTGATGCTGCCGACGCGGGCCGAGAGGTCGGCAGTGGGGAGGTGATCGAGGTGACAGAGGCGACGGGCGAGGGAGTAGCTCTGGGGAGAGTGGCCATGATGAGGTGCGTGCCCGGCATGCGGGCGGACGCGCAATAGAGGGATGACAACGAGGAAACGATGGGAAAGAGGGAAGAGGTGGAAGAGGACGATGATGGGACGGACAGAAGGTCGCGGAATGGCAACGCGTCCATTTGAGCTGGGATCGTCGTGGGATTCCGTGACATCACCCTCTTCGCTTCTTCTCAACTCTTCTCAACTTTGTCAATTTCCTACTCTCATCTTGACCCACAATGCCCGCTTCACTCCCTCGTCCTTTGTTTGGAGGAGCCATCAGCCTCCCTCTTCCTATCGATTACATTGACGCCAGGTAGGTCTTACGGTACGCCGAGGCGGGCGACATTCTCCTTCGAACAATGTGCGATTGGGTGGCAAATCCACGACCTCGGCGGGTCGCATTCAACACAGCAGGATATCGCGTCACGCTGAGCTGAAGCTTGACATGCAGCAGGCCTTTAAGGAGAGGAGGATTTATCTCATCGTCTTCTCGTTGCTGGCACTGGTGCTCGATCTCGATGGTTGTTGCCTCTTCCCAACCGATTGCGTTTGCGTGTGCGCTTACCTTAGCGACCTTCGTCAAATCCCGGACAACCAGGAGGTTTTTCTGTCGCCCACAAGTGACACCAGCGTAATCCTCGAGGTCCTCGGCCTTGTTGAGGAGGGGGCCGCTAAGACGGACCTGTGGGAGGCGGCCAAGTGAGTCTGCCTGTGTCTTACTAAGCCCTGTGGCAACTGATGTTTTTCCACGCGCTGTGCTTACTCCAGGTTCCACTTTGGCTCACTGGCGCACGACAACGCCGCCCTTGCATCAAATATCACAACACCGCAAGAAAATATCCCAGCGCCACCTCAGCAGGAGGTCTCGGCGTCCGACCTGGCCAACCTCCCCACACCCAAGCCTGTTGTGATTGCCGGCACCCAGACGATCCACAAGTACAGCCATGACCCGCGCGGCGGTCCGCGGCCGGGGCACGAGGGTGACGCACCGGACGACGTGTTTATCGGTCTCGCGCTCTGGCGCATCAATCTTCAGATAGGCAAGGAGCGGAAGCGCGCCGACCTTGTTCTCTCCATCAATGTGCCGGCCGGGGCTGGGACGAAGGAGCGCGACGTGGCTGAGAGGTGGTTCAAGGCGGCGGCGGACGAGCTTAGGATCGAAGACTGGGGACTGTTCGCCAACGAAGTGTAATCGTAGAGCAAGTGCCAGGCAGCAATGATACGATGACAACGTCTAGTGCAGGTGCAGGACATTTCCGTTGGCATTATCCATGCATGATTTCATGGATCGTGCACAGATTGAGCCAAACGCCGTGCGCGCGATGCGGAGATCAATCACACTGACACTGCGGTCGACACGAGCTCGCGGCAGCAAGTTGAACTCTCGATGGACGTCTTCCATATCTCGCAACACCCCATCAGGCTGGTGGCGAGAGAATAGACATCCGTGTTGCGATGGTGCCGATGCTGCCTCTGTCGGTTTCATCGCCTGAACCCAAGGCTACGCATCTCCCTCCTTTCGCGCATCCCACGCTCGCCCCGACGCACATCGTCACCATCTCTTTGAACGGCATGCCAGCGCAACACCGAGCCGATCTGCAGCAAGTCTTCCCACGGCTACTCCTCCCTGCGTTCCGTTCTACGCGATTCACGCCGCAGTCTGGCCCCCGACCCTTCCCCTCCTCTCCTGCGTCCGCGGTATTGGATATCAGTCATACAGTGCATCCCAATGCGAGTGTGAAGGATTACGAGCGGGGCTTCTCCCTGTTTGTCAGCTTTTGTTCCAGCCCGGTCTAGTTCAGCCGGGTGCACTCACTTCTTCTCCTTCCAAAGAGCAAGAAGACCGACGCCCGAGACCTTAACGACCTTGAAGCGAACACCGGGAATGTCACCCTTGGCCTTTCCGCGACGACCGAAGCCCGAGATGAGAACCTCGTCGTTCTCGTCGGTGAAGTTGAGGCAGCCGTCGTTGGGGACGAAGGCAGTCACCTTCTTGCCGTTCTTGATGAGCTGCACGCGCACACACTTGCGAATGGCAGAGTTGGGCTGCTTAGCCTCGACACCGACCTGGGATTAGCGACTGCTACCGCGCGTGCAGCTAAGCACATGGCAATAGAAGAGCGAAGTGTGGGGTCAAGGGAAGAGCCAGACGGTGGGCGGCGAAAATCTCCAAAGCTGCAGCGTTGCGTTCTCTTGTCCGCGCAGTCGTGCACAACGGACTGCACTGCACGCCGACAACGTAGAAACTGCCCAGCGTGCCCGGAGATCCTTCGCCGCTGCCTCCTCTGGCCAGGCCATAACCATCAGGCCATCGCCGTGGCTTCCCTTCCCTTCATTCTCCAACCCCGTCTCGAATTGCCATCCGCCCGTCCGATTCGCCTCACCTTCTCGAGGACGATGCCCTTGGCGTGCGACGAGCCACCGGTAGGCGAGGTCTTGTAGAACTTGCCGAGGGCGCGCTTGTTGTAGTCCTTGTCCGCCCAGCGGTTCTCGCGGCGCGAGGTGCGGAGCTTACGGGCGGCCTGAAGTCCACGCGGCTTGTTCGCTGTTGGGTACGAGCGAAATGACGAACAGGGCGCGCACAGCAGGAGTAGGGATCATGGGCATTCGTTTGGGGGACAGTGGAGTTGGCGGATGGGTGCGGGGGGATGTCGGGCAGGGTGTCGTTGGGATGGGGATACGCGGTGGTACGCGGTTCGGATCGATCGAGAGCGCGGGGCGAGACGGCGAGAAGCACGGGTCAGCATCCCTCCTCGCTGTCACGGAGGCGACTTACAACCCATTTTGACGTTTGATGGATGGAGTACTCGGAGCGAAACGCCTCGCTCGACACCACCCACCGCCGTCCACGGACCCTGGACGGTGAGGTGGGAATTGATCCCGAGAGGGGGGACATAAATCACGTGAGCTTAACGCCGACGGCCGAAGAGCTGAAATCATCAGCTGCGATTAATGTGCCTGGCTCTCACCCATCGGCTATCAACCATCGGCGCTGGCCGTGCTGCCGTGAATTGCCGCCCGTCAGTTCGCCCATGTGCTCTTGCCCACCACCACTCCGCCCACAGCCGCATCGCGAGCGACAAACAGCCTTACGCGACGACGTACCCAAACGTGCTTAACTTGTGGAACCTCATCTGGTCTCTTCCCACTGCCTCTTATCCGCAATGCCCATCGACACAGCCAAGCTCCATCCGGCGTACGCTTCCGCGTTCATGCCGTTCCCCTCCCGCCGCTCCACAGTGTTCAGCGCGAAGGGCATGGTCGCGACGTCACAGCCCTTGGCTGCACAGGCAGGCCTCGAAATCTTGAACAAGGGCGGCAACGCGGCCGACGCTGCTGTCGCCACGGCCGCAGCCATGAACGTGTGCGAGCCGACGGCGACGGGGATCGGCGGCGACGCCTTCTGTCTCTTCTACGATGCCAAGAGCAAGAGCGTGCACGCCGTGAATGGGAGCGGGAGAGCGCCAAAGGCTCTTACTCTCGAGTACCTCCGGGAGCAGGGCGTCACGGGGGACAGCATCCCCCTGACCAATCTCAACTCAGTCACTTGCCCGGGCACGGCCGCGGCGTGGTGTACGACCATTGAAAGGTTTGGTAGTCTCAGCTTGGCCGAGGTGCTGGCGCCGGCGATCAGGATGGCCAAGGAGGGAGTCCCCGTCCACGAGCTAAATGCCGAGGCGTGGAAGATACAGGAGAAGCACGTCAAGGGGGCTAGCGACAACTGGCGAGAGTGAGTGCGAGTGGGAGATGGTGAGCCCCACGTGGCTAGCGGACTGACTCCAGGATGATGATGCCAAACGGCAATGCCCCGCTTCCCAGTAACATCATGGTACACGCCGAGTTGGCGGCGACGTTTGAGGAGATTGCAGCATCGGGGCGCGATGGGTTCTACACGGGCCGCATTGCGCAGGCGATTGTTGACCTCGTGCGCTCCAAGGGCGGACTGATGACGCTGGACGACCTCGCTGGCACCACGGCTGACGTTGTCGAGCCGATCAAGTATGACTTCCGCGCAACTGACGCGGACCCAGGCATCAGCCTGTGGGAGTGTCCGCCCAACGGACAAGGTCTTACGGCACTTGTCGCGCTGGGCATTGTCGAGGCCGTGCAGGAGGTGCATGGCGTCGATGTGCTCGATCTAGAGCTCAACAGCGCAGAATACCTGCATGTGCTGATTGAGGCACTACGCCTTGCATTTGCAGACAGTGAGTGGAACTTGGGCCCATCATGACAGGAGTCTTACCCCAGCGCAATACTATGTCACCGACCCCGAGTTCGAGCACATCCCCGTCTCCGAGCTCCTCTCGAAGGTACGACAACGCACATGCTCAGCTGACCAAAGGACTACCTTCGCAAACGCGCGGCCCTCATCAACTTGGCGCACGCCACGCCCGTCGAGCACGGTAATCCGACGTCGTCATCGGATACGATTTACCTCGCAACCTCGGACGCACATGGCAACGCCTGCAGCTTCATCCAGTCGAATTATGCGGGTTTTGGCACAGGAGCCATCCCCGCCGGGTGCGGCTTCACGCTCCAGAACCGCGGCAGCAACTTCACCTTGCGCGAGGGACACCCCAACAATGTGGCTGGTGGCAAGCGGCCGTACCACACCATCATCCCAGCCATGCTGACGCGCGGCGACGACCTCGTCGCTGCGTACGGAGTTATGGGCGGGTTTATGCAGCCGCAAGGACACCTCCAGGTGCTCTTTAACATACTGCGGGGTTTGAGCCCACAGCAGAGCCTCGACGCGCCCCGCTTCTGTATCAGCGCTGGACTTCCCGATCCGTCAAAAAAGGAGAAGGGGAGCGCTGGGCAGGTCGACTCTGAGATCTGGTTCGAGGAGGGGATCGATGAGAGCGTTGTGGAGACGCTGCGGGGTGCGTTTGGCCAGGAATACACAAAGGTGAGCGCTGATCGTAGGCATGGGACACCGATGCGAAATTGCGCGGGGCTTCGCACGCAAGATTGCGGGTCGTGGGCAGATGGTGACCGCTGTGCGCGACCCGAGTGGGCGCACTGTCTGGGCGGGCGGCAGCGACCTGCGTGGCGACGGGTGCGCCGTAGGTCAGATTTAGCAGGCTACAGCATATGCATGACAGTACAATCAGTCGTCTTCCTCCTTCTTCTCCACCTCTGCCTCCACTGGTTTCTCTATGCGCCCCAGAGCCGCGCTGACTGCTCCTACAGCGTCGAGTGGAAGCGGCAACGCTCCGAGGGCGTACCGCCGCCGACCGAGACAGGCGAGGCGGTAGAACTCTGGCGCGAGCAGCTCGTCAGCCTTTTCGCTACGTCCGGGCGGATTGCGATGCAGCAGCACGTGGTACGTCGCTGTCGCTACGCTGGTCGCTGCGGGTCCCGCCATGCCTAGCGCGAAGGACGCGGGTGGGAAGATGGTTGGTGTCGATCCCGTCCCTCCAGGCGGGAGGGTGACGCAAAGACGATGGTTGAAGCTCGCGGCGGAGGCAGCCAGGGCCTCATCTATAATGCTCGCACTTGGGTCGGCGAAGGTGCTTGGTGGGATGTTGGCGACAGGGGCGCGGGTCCGGTTGGGTCCGTCGCTGGACGGTTCGCACATGAGGAGGCTCATTGCGTCCGTGTGGCCGTTGTACAACCATTTCCAGGCTGGCGTTAGCTAGCGTCATAATCAAACCTCACCGTCAAGTTCGTCTACGCTCATCAGTCCGTAACGGGTAATGCTGGCGCGCCACTCCGTCGCCGCCTCCGCCGCGAAAGACAGAACGACGTCCCACACGCGCGATACTCTGTCACGCGTGGTACATTTCTCCAGTTTCAGTGCCTGTACGTCAAGGGCATCGCCCTGCGCATCCACGACCGCCACTATCGCCGTCTCCCACTCTGGCACCCACGCGTAAGCGGCGTGTACTTGGCGCCAGCGGTTCAACACATCGTAGCTCCGTTGTGGCCATGCCATGCTCAGTTCAGGCTTAGGTGCCTCCTCCCCGGCCAGGGTGAAGGCATGGAATCCCATCCAGAGTTTGGGCATGTCGAGTGGCTTGCCAAACATGGTCACACGGTCGACGTGACGCGGGACTAGGTCGTAGACTTGGAAAGCGATGGTGGCGAGGTTCGATGGACGCAGGGACGACAGTGGAAGAGGGTACACCCAGTTCGTCTGGGCCTTAGGCGCGAGCAGTGGCACCAGCGAGGCAGGCGAGAGTGTCGTTGTGCTTGTCAGGACGAACACGACCGTCGGCTTGCCCACCAACGATGTGCCGCGGAGCCTACTCGCAGTCGACCACACCTCGACCGAGGGCACCGCAGCGACTCCGTCGGTAGCCAGCTCGTGTGCTCCCGCCACTAAAGTCCCAAGTCGGTTCGCCTCGAACACCTCGCTGATGTCCGTGAGGAAAGTCTGGGCGCGCTGGACGTTGTATGCACCAGGGGCACAGATCACGAAAGCGGCAAGGTCCTTTGGTCCGCCGGACGGCATCAGGCCCAGTTCGCGCCAGTATCGTAGCGCAGCAACATTAACGCGCATAACGTTGCTTCCATAGCCGACGTGCACGGAGGGCTGCTCCAGAGAGTATCTCTCGCTGTCCGCGAGAGCACCAGCCACGTCGCTCACGGGCACGCCGCCGCGCACGATCATCGACGCGGGGCGTGGAAGCTCCCGAGCAGTGACGTCGGAAGTCTCAAAAAGAGCGCGAAAGAACGAGTTGCGCACGATTGCGTTTGCGAACAACTCGACGTTAAGTGTCGGCTGCTGCGGCTCGGCGAGGCGCGGCGGAGATGTTGGCGTCGGGTAGTCTGGCTCTGGGCGGATGTCGACCCACGACACTGCCCAGGCACGTGCAAGAGTTGCTGCAGCATTGATATCGAACTGCAGCGATGTCCACTCGCCTCCGATACACACTGTCCCGTCGTACTCAACCTCATCATCCGGAAGCGCGGGCAGCGCCGCCAGTTCGTTCGTTGGTGTCCTGTCATCGTACGAAACCGTCGATGATGGCGTCGGCGGGGCGCCTGTCGTGACCGCTGACTCGCACTCCGAGTCGCTGCCGTCGCTCTCAATATCCCACGCGGCGGTGTACGGGAAAGCAACTGCCTTCTCTTTCCCCGATACACTCTCCCGCAATCTCTCCACGCAGCCGAGCCTCAGAGATGACACTGTAGCTGCGGGTGAGGGCAGACCGTATGCAAACTTTGGCCGCTTGCTCGTGCCAAGTTGCACAGGCGCAAAGGCGTCCGGTACAATATCGATGTAGCGGCGTTTCCGGGGCTCTTCCTCAACTAAAACAATTGAAGGAGACGAAGGCTTCGTCATGCACTCCTCTACCGCCTCAGTGAGTATAACCTCTGGTTCGGGGAGAATCTGAACTTGCACTTCTGTCAACGCCTCAGGCTCATCTTCGAGGGCCGAAGAGAGGCTCGCCGGGGTGGCATCAGGTAGAGGGATGGAGAGGTATGCCGCGGCTGGCGTTGCGAGCACCGCCAGCTCCTTGCCAGTGTGGTCATCTAATGGTGGGTGGGGCGCGTGGAATATCTTCGCGGGACTGGTTTCCGCCGCCGGCGAGTCAAAGAAGTTGAAGTCGTCCTCTGTGACCTCGCGTGGTGAGCCAACCTTGCTTGACAGCTGGGTATTCGTCGGTATTGGCGGGGGGAGCATCACGGGGGCTGGAGTGGTATCGCCCGCCTCTTCCCTGTCAGGAACCACGGTGTCCGCGTCGTCGTCGCCGAACAAGTCCTCGTCCAGCCCCATGTCGACGTCAAGAGCGTTCAGACCCGGAGTCCCAAATGCTGAGGACGTGAAGAGCTCCCCGACGTCCGTGCCAATCGTAGGTGCCCGGCTCACCGCCCTGCTGGCTGTTGGTGCCGGTGAGGTGTGGGCAGAAAATAGATCGTCCGCGTCCGACTCCTTGCTTCCGTCGTCCATAGCCACGTCCCCGTTCGCCTCGGGAGGCTCCTCCTCACCATCATCATCATCATCCTCGGCCGGCGCGGTGTAGCTCCCAAGAAAATCGAATACTTCTGTCGCAATGCTCATGAGGTCGAACGGGGAGCCAAGCGCGCTATCCGGTGGGACGAATTTGGCGGGAACTGGCGGAAGGCTTCGAGCGAGGGGTCTTGCGAGATGGGTCGGCCAGACAGTAAGCACACCATTCGAGCCGCGCCACTTGGTCGCGAGAGCGTGCGGCAATGTGCGTGCGAGATCCTCTTCCCCTCGCTCCAGCGGAACCCAATACACGCTCCAGTCATAAGCACATCCATGCGCGGCCTGCGCGGCGACACGCGCCTCTGACCGCCCATTCTTCCAGCCCGACCCTAAGGCTAAGTCGAAGGCCGCAGATAACCGCACGTCCTGTGCGGGCGTGGGTCCGACAGGCGCGACAAGGAGAGCGGGAAGGGCGAGCGGGCGGAGCACGAGTGGGTCTACGCCAGGATCGGTGCGATTGTGCCGCTGCGGCGCGCATGATGGGAGGGGGCGGAGCTGGGCGGTAAGAATCAACTTGCCGGGTGCTGGGCGAAGGGAGACATCGAAGGGCGGATCAGCCAGCGTGGCGTCAGAGGGGAGCAGGGAAAGCCGTGTGCCGAGCTTCCACGCGACCTTCTCGCCGACTGCGCTCTCAAGAAGCGGCCAAGACTCTGGCGGCGTGAAGGTCGGGACACACTTGTCGTCGGTGTCGGGCGACAAACAGTCCAGCGTGTGTCCGTGTTCTGAGCACGTCACCGTGTCAGCTATGCGGATTGGTTGCGGGACATCAACCTCTGCCCGTTAGCGCAGCGTCCGTCAAGCCGACGTACCTGTGAGGCCGAGTGACTCTAGAGCCGAGGCGGGCGCATCATCCGGCGAGAAGACCCACAGCTCGCGTCGTTCGCCACCGGGCTTGACAACCGCACAGGGGCGCTTAAGCACTGCGGCGGTGACGTCTGAATCGGAGGCGTTGATAGCGAGCCATGCGCGCTCGAGGGGGTCGTTGCGCAGCCGATCTAGCGTAGTGGAAGGTGAGGGTGGACGAGGAATGAAACTGTGCGTGGTGCGGGTGGGCGAGAGTTTGACTTCCGTCTGTGAGGGGGTGCCCGGTTGGCTCTTGAGCGCTGCGACGGGCGAGCGGAGCGCGGTTGGGCTCCTGATTCCAGGCAGAGAGAGGGCCGGCGACGGTGCGACGGCGGGAATGGCTAGGCGCGCCGGGGAGAGACTGAGGGACGCGTCAGGCTTCTCCTCGCCATTCTGCTCGGGCTGCGGAGTACCTGTCGTTTCTGGGGGTGGCGGGTCGCAGGGTACGATGGGGGGAGCAGTATAGACGCGCACGTAGAGGGTTTCTGGCGCGTCGAGGAGCCACAGCCCCGGGATCGGAGTGGTGGGGCGTAGAGGCTGGCCAGCTAGGATGTCGGGGGCCATGCTATCTGCGGCTCGGCATGCTGCTGAGGCAACGGCGATGGGGAAGAAGCTGAGGTGAAAGAGGACGCTGCTGGAGGATAAAAGAGGATGACAATTGGGCGATAGATGATTGCGGCTCGAAGGCGAAGTGATGTTAAAGGGTGAGTGAGCATTTTGGTCAACTCGCGTTTCACACCCACACCAACCAAAGCGGCCCCGCTCTTGCTCATCGTCGCACCCTCACTCAATTTCCATGCCCCCTCCCCTCGCACGACCGCATGTCTCATGCATGAATAAAGAACCCAGCGGAGCGTTCATGACTGTCATCAACGCAGCCCAGTCAATGCTTGGTCTGGTCGCGTGGATGTCATCTCTATCTTGTATACTACAAGCGTTGAATTACAGAAGGTCAAGGAGGTCGCCCGAGCCCGACGATGGGGCCGGCTTAGACTGGGTCTGCTGGCCAGCTGATTTGGGCGCGCCCCACAGTCCGGCGTTTGTTGTCTCCTTCTGCATCTGGGCAATTGTCTTTTGGCCACCATCCTGCTGGGGCTTGCTAGGTGCACCGAGCGAGGCCGTAAATAGGTCATCAAAGGCCGACGCGCCACTCTTCTTCTGCGCCTGGGCAGGCGTCGAAGCAGGTTTGCTGGCCATGCCGCCAGACATGCTGTTCATGCCGCCACCCATACTGCCCATCCCACCCATACCCATGCCGCCCATGGGCTGTGGCCTCTGCGGGGAAGCCACGCCGGACATGCCGCCAAATGACGACTGCGTCTGGTGCGGGGGAGAGGTCATGCCCGAGCCCAAGCCGCCGAAAGAGGGTTGAGACTGGGCAGCTGGAGACGTCGAGGCAGCTGACACCGGCGACATAGGCTGCGACGACGCGTTTAGGAGTGCAAAGAGATTAGCGTTGGCGCCCGACGGAGCGGCAGGTGCAGTCGCTGCAGGGGATGTTGGGGCGGGAGCCGAGGGAGCAGCGCTCTGGAAGTCGTCAAAGTCGTCGTCGCCGAATGCGTCCACAGGAGCAGCAGGCGCCGCGGGCTTGGACGCAGGAACAGCTGGCTCATCATCAAAGTCGAAGAGGTTGACCTCGGGCTGCTTTTGCTGCTTCTTGGGCTCGTCCTTGGGTGGCTTGGGCGGAGCCTGGGGTGGTCGAGAAGCCTGCGCACTAGCGCGCCCGCTTCCAGGGCTGGGTCTACGCGAGTCAAAGTCGTCCGCCCCCTCGTACTCGTCATACTCTGGGCGCTGCTGGGAGGAGCTCGCACGCGCGCTTGACCCGCGGTACTCGTCGTCGTTGCCATAGCCGCCGTAACGCGAACCCGAGCCTGAGCCCGAACCCGAACCACCGTTGTAGCCCCCCCCACCACCACCGCCACCGCTGCCACCGCCGGGGACGTAGGACTCGCTCCCGAACCCGCCGTAACGGCTTCCAGTAGCCGTGTTGAACATGCCCCCCTCATGGCCCTGGTACTTGTTGCGGTTGGAACGAGCCTTGCGGCGTTCCGAGCGAATCTTTTCGACGTCGCCAAGAAGCGCGACAATCTCGTTGGCGCGGTTGCGGACTCACTGTCAGGAGCTGAAAGTGCAGATGAACTCACCATTGATACCCTGGTCCTTGCCCTTCTCGTCAATGTAGTGGAAGTTTCTGAGCATCTTGATCGTGGAATTGTGCGCACGCGCATTATCAACAACGCGCTCGCTACCGTGCTTGATCAAATACTCGAGGAGGGTGAGAGCCTGCGGCATTAGCTGAAGAGCCTTGGGCCGCCGCGTTGCACAGGTCGCGAGGGGGCGTACCGAGAGACACAGACCTTGTAAATCTGGCGCCATTCCCGCGCCTCCTTCTCCATGAAACGCGAGTAAATGGTCGGCATGATCTCGTTGAAGTGCTGGTAGTTGTGTGTTCCCTGCGCAATCTCCTGCATCAGAGTCGACGACGCACCCCTGCTGTCAGCTTCGCAACGGCAAGCCCACATACCAAGGGTCCTCGTTCGTTGCCTCGCGGACCTTAGCCTCCATCTCTGGAATGTTGAGGACGGCGTTCTTGGCCTGGTTGTAGTACGACTTGAGGTCGTACATAGTGATCTGAGACGCCTTGTTGGCGAGGTCTGGCGTTAGCGTTCGCCCGGAGTATGGGGGAAGAGTCATCTCCGCGGGACATGTTGCAAGACACTCGGTGAGCGACGCACTTTCAATGACGTCCATGTTGAGCGAGTGGGCGTTGGCCCTTGTGTTTAATCCAACGATGGATGAGCGATGGGGCAGCAAGGAGTGGTGGTGAGTACGAGCCAGTCGACGATGGAGCGTTGGGAACAGACGACGCGAGGGAAGGTTGAAGCGCCGAGCTGTGACAAGACACGTCCACGCCCGTGCCGCTCAGGGCGGAGTGCAGGGGGGATCCCCGCCGAGGACCTCCACCGGAGAGCGTCATTCCACTGCCACATTCAGGAATCGCCGATTACCCACGGTGAGGCCTGCATTAATCGCCACCTAATGTTCATCCAATCCATCATCACATTGTGTTGCATTGTTGTTGTCGACAGTTCCCTCGCTGCCTCAACCCATTCTTTCTCAACGCGTCTGACACCATGTCAGTCAAGACAGAGGACACAAAGCCTTTAGTAGCTGTCGACGGTCACGAAGTGTTCAACATCCCCGTTGAAGAAGAGGAGCTCGATGTAGCGCCTTCGCACGGCCAGTCCAAGATCTGGGCAATGAAGGTGCATCATTCTTCGCCGCTTCAAGCTAACACCAGATCCCCCGATTCCTTTTGGAGCGCTGGGAGCGTGTCAAGCAGGAGGGTGTGCACCTCGGAAGCTTGATTATCGACAACAAGTCAGTCAGATTGCGGTCGGCAAGGGAAGGTGGATTGCGACTGACAGTGTAGCTCGATTCCGCCAAAGATTACACTCAAGCTGCCTTCCGAAGAGGACAAGGAGCCACCAACGAAGCGCGCAAAGTTGAATACGGAGGGCATTCCCGACGAGTACGAGGTCGTCATGCCCAGCGAACGTGTCAAGAATACGTTTATCTTCAGCGAGAATGAACGCGTGTGGGTCGCCCAGCCTGGATCCGGCGAGGACTCGCAACGTCGCAAGCATCAGAAGGGTGGGTCTCCCTCAAGTCGGCGATGTAGTTGGCCTGCCTCCAGAACCACTCGCAATCCCTGGCCCCCGCAGACATGTTTCTAGTTGCGCAGCCATAAGAGATGACCACGAGAGAGCATTACTAATTCCAGCCCACCCGCGCTTGATTGGTGCGCTCGACCACGAGGCGAGCGTCCGACCCGTCAAGAGCTCCAAGTATCTCAAAATCCTCGAGCAGCGGCGCTTGGATAACGAGAACTCGAAGCGTCCCATCGTCCAGCTGGACGACAAGAACATGTCGCAGGCCAAGCTCAATCAGCTGGCGTCCGGTTTTGCCAACGCGTCCTCTAAGCTTGGCAAGGGCATGATTGTAAGCCCCGGCATCCAGTGGGTTCCGTGCTGACTATAGGTTGGTTCGGCCAAGGTTGCGTCTGGCGAGCGGTTTGCTCGCATGGAACGTCGAGACCTGCAGCATCGCTTGTTCCAGCTGTTCAACGAGAAGCCGTATTGGAGCATCACGGCACTCAAGGCCACGCTCCAGCAACCGGATACTTGGCTGCGCGAGGTGCTCAAGGATGTTGCCGTGCTCATCCGCGACGGTCAGTACGCCAACATGTGGGAGTTGAACGAGTCCTGGAAGGACGTGGGCGGCGGAGACACCAAACCTTCCGTCGATGGGGCCAAGGAGGACGAGGACAGTAGCGAAGAGGAGGATGACGAAGAAGATGAGGAAGACGAGGATGACTTTGAGGTTGTGCCCGTCTAGAGATGGGTTTTACCTGTTTGCTGTTTCTAGAGCATAGCGTTCCTTGCACTGCATACTTCACGCCGTGTCTGCATTTATGTATCAGTAGGTTGTATCTGAGAGAGCGTGGGGTGCTTGATCGTAAACTGACGTGCTAGCGTGACAGCTTTGAAGCATTCTATGCGGGAAGCCAAGGAACCTATCCACGCATGCCTCGCTCGATGCGGTCATCGCTCACAGTCGGCGGTGCCGCCGTAGTTATCGAGATGAAACAGCCAATGACGGCTGCGAATTCGAGATGAGCGCCCGGGATAACCTTAAGTGTTAGGTCCAACAAGCATGTTGAGCCTCCATGCCGGCATCCAAAAGTATTGCCCACCTTCCATCGTCGCTTTCCCACATACTCATGCTTTCGGCTGCATCGGTGCAGCGAGACTCCTCGGTCACGTTTTCTTGCTGCCCCGTTCCCCTCTGGTCACAAGTCTGCTATGTCTTGGCACCACCGGCTTCCTCCAGATGGCACGCAGCAATCTCATGATCGTTCCTTCATCTACCCTCCTCTGGTCTCCCGAATGGGCCTCGCTTCGACACACCGCGTCGTGGCGGTGCCGAACCTTGCCTGATGCAGCCCTGTACTTATACCCACTACTGTCCCTCTGATCCCCACTCGTCCTTCTCTCTCCACCATGCTTGCCTTGGCAGTCTCCGTGCTCTCCCTGGGCGCGCTTGCGAATCCCTTCCCGGTATCCGAAGCGAGCAAGTTCTCACTTTCGGATCGCTCGCCCAACGTCCATGCCCGCCAGATAGTTGTAGAACTCTGCGCCGGGTCGCCTATCTTCGAGCGCTGCGGCGGGCCCTGGTGCGCTCCGCAAGGCTGGTTCTGCTGCGGGCTCGGCGCATGCCCAAACGGCGCGTCATGCCTCGACCAGCGGTGGTGCTGCTTTGAAGGTCTCACCGAGCAGCAATGTCGTGCAGGTATGTGTCTTAGTCGAGGGTAGCAAGAAAGGAGTGCTGACACCAGGGATCGAGCAGGCCAGCTCGATGGTACAGGACCCATCGGCGGTGGCAAGCATGCTCACGCGCTCCGACATCCTGAGCGTGCTCACGGCATCGTTTACAGGCATGCCGTCGGGCTTCCCCACCGGGGCCGCCACCGGATCGCAAAACGGGGCCGCGCCGACCCAGATGGCCATCACGCAGGGCGTTGATTCTGGCTCTGGGGCCGGTAGTAACTCGAGCATCCCCGGTGGCAGTGGTGGCAGTGGAGGCGGAGGCGGAGGCGGCGGCTCGAGCAGCTCCGGCCTCTCCATAACTGAAGGTCGGACTCGCCGCACGATCTATCTGGAAACTGAGGTCGAGTTTACTCGAGAGTGGTCTGTGCAGTCCTGGTGCATGGCCCGCATTCAGGCCCTCAGGACGAATGAGACGGGCGCGACGATAAGCTTTGAGATTGCCGGTGAGTTTTCGATGTTCTCGATCAGCGCGGCTGACGTCAGCCGACGTGGCCGGCTTCACGCTGTCGCACGATATATTTGTGGGCGGCACGCTGTCTATCTCGCAGTCACTCTCCGGTGGCGCTGCGGGCATCGCGATCGGAAACATAAGTACGAGCGCGCGGCCCATCCCGATGGGTCCCCCGAGCAACACCACCTGCGCGGTCACGTACGTGTTCACGCGCGAGACGTCGTACACCATGTTCGGGGAGAGGATCACCCTCATCTACGAGTCGTCCAATGCTGGGTCTACCGCGCCCGGCGCGCCCGCCCTGCCCACTACGCCCAACATGCCTGAGGCACCCACGGCGCAGGGCAGCAGCTGCCGCATCAACGGCATCACACTGTACAAAGATCAGAACGAGCTGGCGGCCGTCAAGGTCGGTGACGCCTTTCAAATTGATCTGGACCCCTCGATGGCGGGCACCAACACATCAGCGAGTGGTACCTCGGGCACTGGTGTCTCCGGATTGCCCAACGCCGCCACAACACTCACTGTGCGCTCGACCCTTTGCGCATTCTTTGCCGTCGCCTTGCTGTTGGCCTATTAGCTCCGTTTTTCAATGCCACCCCTAGCTGTTGTTACACGAGGTGCTCAGGCATCTACGCCTTGCCTAGGATTGAAGCGTTTGCGGGCCATAAACATCCAGTTCAACTCTTGGCACTGTTCGTGTTTCAATCTGAACCAAATTTCGCAGCGGTCACATTGACGGGAAGTTGTGAGCATTCAGCAGGCAAATCCACCCATGTAAACACTGCTGCCTATAGCAGTGCCTCACTCAGTCGGTTTTCCTACGTCGGTCAGTGAACTTCCACTGAGCATTCCATCTCGTAATCAAAGCTCCAGCCCATGATCCGTTGTGCGGAGGGTGCGAACAGAAGTGTACCAAAGGGAGGTTGGTTCTCATCGGTGGAGGAATCGACAGAAGCATCACGTGATCCGGTTCACGGGATCTAATTTTCGGTGAAGTTCTGGTCCATGAGCGTCAGCTGTCACTCACCATCGTACTGTCCATAGCGAGCAAGCATCATGGTCCGCTCGTACATGCGCCATGGGCCTACACAGGTGAGATTGAGGAACGCAGAAAAAAGCTGATAACAGGCCTTTGGTGTTATCTGCTCCCCAACGGCCAACAGCAGCTACGACGGGCGCCTGGCCTACGTCGCAGGCTGGGAGGACGTTCTCGTCTGGGATGTGAAGCGCGGCGAGCTTGCCTCAATGTGGCATGCGACCGGCGTCACCTCTCCCATCACTTACCTTACTCCCGCTCCGGCGCCGGAAGAATCGACCTCGAGCACTGCCCGGACGTTCGCCGTCAGCTACACGGACGGAAGTATCCGCCTGTGGTCATGGGATCCCGAGACGCCCGGTGTTGAGGCCGTTGAGGTCGTCACGTTCAACGGACATAAGAAGGGTATCTCGACCTTGGCATGGGATGTAGACGGCGGACGTCTCGCGTCAGGCGGCAGCGAGGGGGAGGTTGTCGTCTGGGACCGCGTTGCTGAGGTTGGCTTGTTCCGACTTCGTGGACACCGCGGGCCTGTCACGAGTATCCACTTCATCCCTCACCCAACCCTTGGCGCAACTCAGCACGCCGGGTACCTCGTAACTACGTCGCGCGACACTTACCTCAAGCTCTGGGACCTGAGTACCCAGCACTGCGTGCAGACTGTCGTCGTGGGCCGAAGCGAGGTCTGGTCTTGCGCTGTCAAGGATGACTCGGAGGACGCAGAGGAAGGAGAGGGACGATGGCTCATCCTCACCGGCAGCGGGGACGGTGAGGTGCGCGCGTGGACAGTGGACAAGGCGGCGCTGGCCGACGGACTCAAGGAGAAGGAGAATGGCGAGGTGAGCATTCTTTCAACCCTATGGCTGACAGCAGCTTCCCAAGCTTGTGCTTCCGCTCTGCACCGTACCATTGCCCGCATCTACGAACCCGGTTTCACAGCTCGCGTTCCACTCCACGCTCCCCGTAATCCTGGCCCAGACATCGGATCGCACGACGGCAGTCCTGCGGCTCCGGTCAGAAGAGGAGGTTGCGGCGAAGCGCGCACGGAGGAAGAAGCGAGAGCGCGAGAAGAGCAAGAAGAAGGGCGTGGACGCCGAGGAGGAAGAGGCGAACGACGCCCCGATCGCTTGGGAGGATCGCGTGACGACTTGGTGCGTGGTGAAGGCCAACGCCAAGGTCAAGTCGTTCTCACTCGGCGAGGACGGTCCCAAGGCTATGTCTCTCCTCCTGGCGCTCGCGAACAACTCGCTGGAGGCCTTCAGCGTGCCCTCGCCCCAGGGCGCAAAGAAGAGCAAGCTTTCCGACGGGAGCGCACCTGAGCCCGCCAAGGTCTACTCTGTCGAGCTGGCGGGACACCGGCAGGACGTGCGCGCGCTCGCGGTGAGCAGCGACGACCAGATTCTGGCCTCGGCCGCCAACGGCACGCTCAAAGTGTGGAACATGCGCTCGACAGCGTGCCTGCGCACCATGGAGTGTGGCTACGCACTTTGTTGTACGTTTCTGCCACATGACCGCCATGTCGTGGTCGGCACCAAGGCCGGCGAGCTGCTGCTCTACGATGTGGCGGCGGCCGTCCTGCTCCAGCGGTACGAAGCGCACAAGGGCCCCGTGTGGGCCGTGCACGTCCGCCCTGATGGCCGCGGACTCGTCTCCGGTAGCGCCGACAAGGACGTCAAGTTCTGGAACTTCGAAATGCGTGAGGAGGCTGAGGGCGAGCGTGTTGTTAGCCGCCTTGGAGTGGAGACTATCGTAAGCTGAGACTGATGAGAGATCTCTAACAACAGTACAAGAAGAAGGTGGTCACGCTGGTGCACGTCAAAACGCTCAAGATGACGGACGATGTGCTGGCCGTCAAGTACAGCCCCGATGGGAGGTTGCTGGCGATCTCGCTCCTGGACTCGACAGTCAAGATCTTCTTCGCGGACACGCTCAAGTTCTTCCTCTCGCTGTACGGGCATAAGCTTCCCGTGTTGGCACTGGACATCAGCAGCGACTCAAAGCTGATCGTCACGTGCTCGGCGGACAAGAACGTCAAGATCTGGGGCCTGGACTTCGGTGACTGTCACCGCTCGCTGTTTGCGCACGATGACAGCGTCATGTCGGTCGCATTTGAGAAGAACTCGCACTTCTTCTGGAGCGTCGGCAAGGACCGCGTGCTCAAGTACTGGGATGGCGACAAGTTTGAACTTATCCAGAAGCTTGAGGGGCATCAGGGCGAGATCTGGGCGCTGGCTGTGAGCCACCAGGGGGCGTATGTTGTGACGGGCTCGCACGACAAGAGCATCCGCATCTGGGAGAAGACGGACGAGCCGCTGTTCCTTGATGAGGAGCGAGAGCGGGAGCTCGAGGCTGCACACGATGCCGCGCTCGTCGACTCTATGAACCGCCTCGATGCGGAGGACGGGGATGGTGAGGCCGAGGTCGAGGCCGTGCAGAAGCAGACAGCCGAGACGCTCATGGCCGGCGAGCGGATCATGGACGCGATCAACCTCGCGGACCTCGACCGCGAGGCGAGGGAGGAATATGAGGCGGAGAAGCGCCGCCTCGGTGACGCGGGCAACAGCCTCCGACCGCCAGAGAAGCACGCTGAACTTGCGGCGCGCGGCGTCGAGGCTGATGAGCATGTGTACAACACACTCGCGTCCATCCCTGCCGCACATATGGAAGACGCGCTTCTTGTCCTCCCCTTCAAGCAGGTCACATCCCTGCTGACGTACCTTGATGCGTGGGCGGTTGCCGACCGCGACATCATACTCACAGCGCGCCTCCTCCACTTCCTCGTCCGGACCCACCACTCGCAGATTGTCGCGAACCGCGTCATGCGTGCGCGGCTCGTGTCGTTGCGAACACACGTCCGATCTGCGCTCGGCCGGCATCGGCAGCAGATGGGATACAACCTCGCCGCGCTCCGATTCCTGCGCACCCGATGGGAGGGCGAACACACGGCCGGGCTTCTCGAGGAGGAGGGAATGGACGAGGAGGCAGTGCGGAGGCGACTTGAGGAGAGCAGAACGAAGAGGAAGCGCGTGGCGGTTGTGTGATAGACTGGCATGCACTTCTGTTGGGCCAATAAATTCATTCGTTACTGACTCAAGCATACTTCTGATTAATCTACGACCATCTACCACTGTATAAATGGGTGGGTCTACCACCACCGGTCTTCGAACTTGGCCTCCTTGTCGGCAAAGCGGACGTCGGTCGCGAAGCGGATCCGCTCGTCGGGGTCCTCGTTGTTTGCACTGCAGTGTACCATGCAGCAGTGATGGAAGACGACATCGCCGGCGCGGTAATCAGCGATGAGCCAGCGACGGCGCGTCTGCTCCGCGAACGCGCGGCAGTCACGGGTGAGGCCGCCTCCCTGGAGCATCTGGTGTCAACGATTCGCTGCGGAAGGCTACCTCCTCGTCTGCCCGCTGGACTCACGTTGATGTTGAACGCATCAATCTGTTCGTCGTCAGGCAGGTCCTTGTTCCACTGGATGAAGCCATCCTCAATCTCCTCGCCGAGCTTGACGCTGTCCTCCAGATACATGAGCCCGCCGCCGACGGGCGAGATGTCCCCGATCGGCACCCATGCCGTGAGCGCGTCCGGCTCCATCCCACGAAGGTACCTGCCTCGTTAGTCTTGCTCAGCTATAGCGAGCATCCACTCACATCTGATCATAGTGCACGCGTGTCGCGCAGCGGTACGCGTGTGGGATGTTGGTGCGCAGAAGCTGCATGCGGAAGCGGAACGGCTTCTTCCACCCACTTTTGATGCGTGCCGCCATTCCCATGATGAGTGGGTGGTCCGCGAAGTCGCACAGGTACTTCTCATGGTTGGCCTGGGTGCGGTGGTTGAGAAGGAGGTCGTCTGACTCGAGGCGGTGCTCGCGCGCCAGCGAGGGGTCCTGGCGGTCCTGGGGTTAGGACACAGAAGAGGCAAGTCAAAGGAAGGGAGCGAGAGAGAGAGAGCGCAACGGAGAGAGAAACCGAGAGAGGGGGAGGGGGGGCGGGGGATGCTCGTGGCGACTCACAAGACCAGAGTAGATACCCTCGACGGGGTCTGTTCCTTCCTTGAGCACGCCGGTGTGGGCCACGCTCTCGAAGAACTTGCGCCGCACAGCCATAACCTCTTCAACAGGCAAGAGTCCCCGAAGGTGGACTACGCCGTCGCGCTCGTACGCGGCGCGGATGTCCTCAATCGGCGCGTCGGCAGGCATTGAGGGCAGCCAGCCCAGATGGTGCGTCGGGATCTGGGGTCAGCCGTGGCTGGCCCAGATGCGAGTGGGCGGTGGTGCACGTCGATGCACGCCGCACGCGACGCTCACGCCCGCCCGTGGCCACCCACAATGCCCCCTTCATTCCCCTCGATCTGCATGTCCCCCAGGTCCCACTTGCCCTGCATGCGCTCGCCGTCGATGCGCAGCTTGCGCCGCACGGAGTGGACGGGGTCGGGATAGCGCGAGATGTCCGAGATGGTCATGATGTAGTGTCTCGAGAAACGATAGCAGCCGCGTGCGCTATCGTGTGCGCTTACAGATGCCACTGCTAGTCACATGGTTCTGACGCGTAGGCACTCGCCCCCGGCAGCAGTGGCTTCGAAGCCAGAAGAGAAGAGAGTGTCATCTGACCTCGCAGACGATCGGATCGAGATCGGAAGACACCGAGGCTTATCTGCCCCTCACTTTTGCGGGGATGCGGGGTAAATAGGCACGAGGTACCGAGCTCGGTCTATAGCGGAGAGCGATTCGGTCTAGCGTACTAACGCATCGACCAACGGTCTAACACCTCCCTCATGCCTCTTTCCCACATGGCAACTCCGTCCGACCATGACCAGGTTTCGATTCCATGACGAAGAACATGCCACATGCCACACTGTCAGTCTGGGGCATACCTCGACACCATGCCGACAACGCCACACTGCCATCTTGCCTCCAAGACCGCCTCGACGACTATTGATTACTTCCTTACGACAGCCGCAAACGCACTACACTTTTGGTGTGGCGGTCTGCTTCGCTTGATGTGCCTTGCCCGCTTTTCAGTGTCTGAGCGTTCAATTGGTCAATCGGTGGCACCCTGCCGCCTGCCGCGTAACGGCATGCCCGACGATCAAAGCCCAATACCCCAGGTGAATTGCAGCTGCAGATCTGCTTTTTGAGTCAATGACGCATTTCGCACTCAGGTAGAGCGTGCCAAGGGTGAGTATGGATCTCTACCACCCGAGGCATTGGCTGACGGCAAGTGTATTGTGCCTCAATGCCCCACTCGATGTAGTTCGAGCGAGGAGGCGTCGGATTCATACGTTCATACCGAGTGCTCCCAGAAATGATGCATGGGCTTCACTTCAAAGGCGATCTAGGCGCGTGAGGCCGAAGGACTGGCCGGAATTCGCCAACAAAATGCTTCCGTGATTCGTGCATCCGGCGCGCCTAGCTGGGCTTGATCGCCCACAAGGTTTAACCAGATTAGGCATGCGTAGCCCCCGACGGGCTCACCTCGTGCACCACTTCCTCAAAGCTCTTTCCCACTCAGGCCCCAAAGCGCCGAAACCCTAGCAAGAGGCGAGAAGGCGGTACTCGCCATCGCACTCATCCCACTCGCTACCTCGACCTTTCTCTTCGTCCTCCTCTCTCCCTCTTCTTTTTATCTCTACCCACCCGTATCCTCTCCTTATCTGTCCTCCCAGCCCCTCGACCTTTCCTTACTTTCGAAGCGGCACCTCCGCCCTACTCGATCTCCTTCCAGCCACAACCGTGGCCCCTTCCATCGTTCCCTCATTCGCGCCTCCCCCCCCCCCTCCTCCCTTCAGACTCCCCACTTTCTCAGCAACGTTCCTCTCCGTAGTAGGAGCCCCCGACCTCACCGCGACATGCGCGTTTTGTAGCGTTTAGCAACATATACCGATACTCTCCCCTCCCTCTGCGCGACCTACAACACCCCGATTCTCGCCTTCTCTCACCATGATTATTCCACCCGACCCAGAGAAGGACCCACGTCTTTTCCGGGGGAGCACGACGTCGCTCGTCACCGTCCCCGAGGACCAGCTCGTTGATGTCGAAACGCTCGAACACGCCCCCGCTCATCCAGGAAATGCGTATTCTATCAACCCCGCCGCACCTGTCGCATATCCTTACGGCGGGCCCTTCGGCGACGCATTCACCGTGCCCTTCGACCCCGTGCCGCCGTACTCGGCACGCCGGGAGCTAGACCCAGTTGAGCACGCCGCGTACGGCGCACCCCCGCTCGGGCGAACATTTAGCCGCGCATCTCGAGGCTCGACTTCGACCTCGGCCTCAGGGTCATCTACTGAGTCAAACGCCACACCAACACGCCGCCGATTTACTCCACTTCGTAGTGGGTCGCGCACAGTCTCGACCCCCGCTTCGTCGGACACTCTACTTGCTGCACGCGGCACGAAGCTGTGGGAAGGGTCGGCGACCCGCGGACCAGCACGGCGATGGCTCGGCATCCCTATACCTCCCCGCTCTATCATTCCAATCTCGCCCGAGGCCAAGGGGCTCTGGCACAAATATAGGCGCTTGTGGATTGCGATGTTCGTGTGCCTTGCCATCGGAATCGTTCTCGCCGTGGGACTTGCTGCCGGTCTCGTACTATCCAACCAGAAGGGCCCGTCTCATGGTGGAAAAGGCGACGCGTGGAGAAACAACCGCAAGGGCCAGAACACGACGTACCCAACAACACCGGACTTGTCAATCTCCTACCATGAGGACCGTGACGGGCCGTTCCCCGAAGACGGGGAGGCGACCCAGTGCAACCAGTTCACGCCACTCAACCAATCGAGCGCATTGACACAACTCGCAGTCAATTCGCCGCACTTTGCTCACTATATCTCGACGTACTCGTTCCCACTCAGCGCTCACGTCGATGGGATGGCCGCTCTCAGCCACAACCTGTACGTTCTGGCTCGCGGGCTTGCCGCAACCGGCACTGTTGAGATCGTCGGCTCCAATGCGCCATCCGGCGTTATACATGGCGGCGAGGAAGGCGTGGTGAAGATTGACGTTCTCGCGCGCTATCAGGCCGACCAGGAGCTTGCACACGTTGCGCGTGTGTGCCATCTACAGCGCGAAGATGGCTCCTCGGGTGTTGGCATCTTTACGCCAGTCGAAACGGATGGTGGTGCTGAAGGCCCATTCCTGCTGAACCCGATGTACACTCCGGCTTTTCACGTCGTCATTCGCATGCCCCCTAGTCTGCTTGCCACAAAGAACGACACCGTGGGCTATCTACCAGGGCTAAGTCTTGAGCTCGCGCAAATGGGAACGCGCATCGGCAACCTGCAGCAGGTGGCGTTGATCGGCGATCTGCGGATTCACGCGGGCAGCAGAGGTGGTGGTGTCGTTGTCGACTATGCTTCGTGCAAGACTTGCACTATTGTCGGTGCCGAGAATACGGTGCAGGGTACGTTCAATGTCACGGAGAACCTGGCTATCAACTCGACGAGTGGGACGATTCTGGCCAACGTCATCCTCTCGGACCCGGAACGGCCAGGAGACGACAGCGCGACGATCACCAGCATGATCCCGATGCCACACAGCGCGCGTCGCCGCTCCCTGAATCCATTAGCGGAACGGGCTTTTGTCGACAAAATTGTCGAGCCGACATCAGCCAAGTATCCTGGCATGAAGAACCTGGACGCGAGTGAAGACGGCCCGGACCACGTGATCAATACGACATTCTGCACCAACGAGGGCTTCATCTTTGTCGCGTACCTCCACCACCCTCCAAGTACGGCGCTGCGCGCCTGGGTGTCGAGCGAGAGTGGCATGGTCGACGTGTCGATGCACCCGAACTATGTCGGGCCGTTTGCGCTGGAAAACATGTGGGGCGCGATCCGCCTGCCGCCCGTCCAGGTGCCAAAGGTGCCCGACCCGATACACCAGGGTCGCTCGCGCATTGTGATTCAGGGCCCGGTCGACCTCAACTCGACGACGTTTTTCGGCGGCCTGAATGTAACCGACGAGATCACTGCACCGAACTCGGTCACGGGCGCTGCGGCGTGGGCGTGGGTTGAGAAGGGCCACCCAAGTGTCTCCGAGGTGCAGAACGGGTTTGAAGGGCGAGGCTCGGCGCTGGTTGCTGTTGCCACGCTCGGGGACCTGCAAGTGACCTTTGACGGCACCTAGTTGTTGCGGTTCCCCAACTATGATCTCCTCACTCCATTGACCACACCGACCACCCACCCCAATCACCTGAACGACCTACATTCCAAACACTGGTGCATCGGCATCACCACCTCCCCTATTCGGACGACATTCGCCCGGACGACATCCACGAACACTCAGTCACGTTTTTTTTTCCCCCCCTTACTCTCTCGCCTGTGATATCTTTTCGCTTTTTGCTCCCAATCCCCATACTCAGCCTCGTTAGCCGATTAGACTTGTGGAATAGTGTATTGGCCGGTCATCGGCTGTGTAATGTCACCAATGTTTTGAGCGTGGTGGTGGGTCGTGGATTGAGGGAAGTTTTGAGGAGCGGTTGATACGTGGGATTTTGGTGGCGGCATGAGAATGAATACTGAGTGGGGGGGGGGGGGGGGGCTAAAAGGAGCTGTGACTACCGTGATCATGGCATCCTGTTATGACTGCGCTTATGCTTAGGGCTGTCATGATGCCATTATGCGATTGGCATTGGTGTTGGTGTTGGTGTTGGTGTTGGTGTTGCGGCTGCCACTGCCATTGCCATTCATTGCCAGAGGGCGTGCTGCGAAGTGCTGTGAGAGAGCTGTGAGCGCTGCGGAGCGAGTACTGCGAAATCACTGCGAGTGCTGGCCAGGTAAGTGAAAGGCACATGGATTGCGGTGCAGATTGGGCGGCCAAAGACAACAATGCGGAAAGAGAAAATGAATAAGAGTTGCACGAGTATCGCCGAAGAGAGCATATCCCAACGGAAAGAAAAGGGAAAAGGATAGCGGGCATCGCTTTCTCGACAACCACAAGCTGTAACACGAGCTGTAACACAAGCTGCAGGCTATAATAACTCGAGATCTGAGATCTCGGAGAACCTTCAGCCATGCTGGTCAGTTTGCGAATGTTTCACAATGTGGCGTGGCTTGGCCTTTCAGCTGTCATCTGTCAGCTGTCAGCTGTTAGCTATCATCTGTCATGTATCATCTGTCATCTGTCCGTTACCAGACGACGGATCAGTCAAGAGTATGAGACAGAGAGAGACACGGAGAGCGGAGAGCGCTACGGGAGAAAGTAGGACATGAGACATGTTGAATAACATCCAAACGCCGTCGGATGCCCAGATGCCGGAGTTGGGCTTTTGGCCGGCTGGCCGGCTTGCCAGCTGGGGGCCTATGGGGGGGAGGGGAGGGGCGCAGGCCGCAGCCCCCTCGGCGCTCGGATCGCTAGGAGGATCGGCATCCGTCGCGCAGTCGCGTATCCGTGTCATCCGTGTTTGAGCTGATGCACGAGGAGGACGAGGAGGACGAGGAGGACGAGGCCTGATCGGCGAACGGGTACGCGTCAGTTGGGCAAATATAGGAAACTAGGAAATGGGATTAGGCCAGGACATTGAGGGCGGTGCAAGTTTCCACATTCCACATTTGACCCCAGGCTCTATCTAGGCTCCACCAGGCCTCGCCCGGTTGGCGGAATAGGAATTGCAGTACCATCTCGCACTTGTGCGTATTGCATCCGACATGGTTGGCGTCGGCCGATATGTCTTGAGTGCAGAGGTGGAGCGCGGGGCAGTAGGGCAGTGGAGCCTGGCACAAGGAGAGAAAGCATGACGACACTGGCGGGCAGCGAGTTGTGCCAAGTCACGGGGGATGCCAAAGGTCCAAAGGGATCCAAGGCGCAGACCATGACGCTGGACGGACACGTGCTGTGGCGTCCGGGCGAGGGGAGGGGTGGGAAACGACACGATCCTTCAGTCCTCCAGTCTGCCCCCCCAGAAATTCCGGGTTGCCAAGTGAATTCAAGTTTGCGACAAGTGCGACGGGCGAAAGACGAGCAGAGCAAGCACAGCAAGCTGCAAGCACAGTTCAGGACAGACAGGCACCTCTTCCTGGTAGTGGGGCCCAGTGCAAACAGTTCCTGTCGCCACCGTGTCACACTTCCAGACTCTCTATCCTAATCACACACACATTGCCCAAATACCCTTGGCCCAAAACAGAACCCGATGTCTACTATTGGCTTATGGGCAAACCCCATGGTTCACACGCAGCAGCAGGGAGACTGATGCAATGCATGCATGCAATCCATTCATCGCATCTGCTGCGCAGCAAGTACTATTACTGTGTAAATGCTATGTAGAAACGCAGCTGGGGTATTCTGAGACATCAGACTAGACCTTTGACGGATCGAGGCACACATCTCGGCTGCAGCCCCCTTATACATACGCCTCGTACCTGCCGCGGTGCAAGTACCGCCGCCAACCGGAATACCGCTTTGCCGCTGCGCTGCGCTGGCACGGCTGTACCCGCATATGTCCGTGTTCGGGTTGCCAAGATCAAGGAGAGACAGAGAAACGAGTCAAGAGGCGGCGGCGCCGTGAATGAGTGCGGCGGGCCCTGTCTCAGCCTAATCCATCCGTCATCCCTCTCGTCCTGGCCCACCCCCCCGCCCGCCCTGGGTGTAGTAGCGGTCCAGCTCGATTACCCTTAACAGGTTGCTGTGCATTTCACCCACTCGACTCCTTTCCCCTCGCTCCCCTCGCCCTCCTTGGATCATTGGACCTCTCAAACGCTCATCATCACCATTGCAAGCACACTGTTGCGCGCTCGAACACGTTCATCCTCTCCCTCTCTCCGTCTCTCTCTCTCTCTCTCTCTTCATCTCTTCGTCTGCTGCTTCTTCTTCTTCTTCTACTTTTACTTCTACCACTTCACTGTCATCACTACACCTCCTCTCTACTACTCTCTCCCTCTCCATCCTCCATCCTCCACACCCCAACCCCAACCCATCAACTCTCAACGCACGCGCCTACCTCGGATCCCTCGAGCCTCAACTTGATCTCATCCCACTCCTCCCCACTCTTCAATCCTCAATCCTCCCCGCCCTCCTCCCTCTTCGCCTCCTCCTCATCTTATCCTCTCACATCCTCCTCCTACTTATTATCACTCCTCTCACTCCTCGCCCCATCGCCCACCCCCAAATCAATCTCCCAACCACGTTCATTCACCCTTCCGTGCGCAACCCACCCCCAATTCCTCCCCAACGCGTTCCGCACCCACCTCCAATTCATCACCCTTCCACCCTTCCATCTCTTCCACAACACACCATCTCCCTCTAACACTCTTCGCCCCTCTCTCCTCACCAGCACCACTCTCCCCCCCCCCCTCACCTCGTCGCAATCATCACAAACAACTCATCGCGCATGGGGTTACTAGCCCTCCCACCGCCATTTCGGCGGCAACGCCCAGCCGACTATGTTCCACTTCCCCGATCACCCGTCCCCTCCGCAGCCAGCTGGGAAAGCGATGACAGCTTTGAGGCTCAACCACCACCCCGCCGAATCCCTCTAGGCCTCCGCGACCCCGCTCTCCTCCTCCCAGCCCTCGTCTTCTTTGGAGCTCTTACTGGCCTCTTTGTCGCTTTCCCATTCCCAACCACAATTCACGCCTTCCTCCCACTCGCAGGCGCCCTCGCAGCATGGGTCGCAGTCAGTTGGGCAAAACTCGCAGTCGGCGCGCTACGCGCCTGGCGCGCCCCTAAACTTGACGTGCCACGACGCAGATCAGCAACCCACCTCACCGCCCTCTTCGCGTGTACCGCACTCATGGCTTACTGGCTCTCCCTTGGCCTCACGCCCCGCCCATCCGTCCTCCCCACCCTCGCCCCTCCCGAGGACGCCCCTCGCTACTTTATCGCCGCAAACCTATACAACAACGAGCGCCTCATTCCTCGTTGGACCCGTGAGGTTCTTCGCACTGCAAAGCATTGTGAGTATCGACTGTTGGCTCCTCGGGTCGGGATGGGATGTATGAAGAATTCGGGGGGGTAAGGGAAGGGGGGCAGTGCCGAGCGGGCAGAGAGCACGGGCAACTTTGGTCCGGCACCGCCCCCCCCCAACCTTGACCAGAACTCGATCCTCCCGCAACCCCGGTCAACCATCGCGTTGTTCTTCTCGTCCTCGCGATGGCAATGACAGTGGCGGTGGCGACGCTAAACCTGGGCTCGGGCTTGGGCGTGGTCGTCGGTACTTGCGCCGCGTGCAAGGGTGCATGCTGCATGCATGCGCGCGCCCACGCGCATGCCTGCGTGTCAGCTGCCAAGCTCTGGCCTGCCAACACGGACGCAATCAAAGGAATGGCTTGAGCGCTGCATCTTGGCGCCCTCCATTCCCTTGAGGTTCATTCACGACGTTTCTCTGGGTTGTTTTCGTGTTTCACCCTCCCGATGGAACGCAGATACTAACGCTATAGTGGGGCCCGAGCGTACCTTCGTCTCAATCTACGAGTCAAACTCGGTCGATGCCACTCCACAGTTGCTGGCCGAGTTTGGCGACCAACTCACCGCCGCCGGCGTGGCGCATCGCATCGTTTCCGAAGTGACTGAGCGTTGGTGGCCATACAGCACTAGTCCCGAGCGCATCAGTCTACTTGCGACGGCACGGAACCGTGCGCTGGAGCCTCTTCAAAGCCCAGACGAGAACATCCGCCTCCCTGATTACGACTCGTACACCAAAGTCTTGTTCCTCAATGACGTAGTGTTCACTTGGGACGCGGCCATCCGCCTCCTCGGAACGAGCCTCGATGGCGAGGAAGGCGAGGATGCGTACGACCTTGCTTGCGGCATGGACTTCGCCATCTCAGGCTTGTACGACACGTGGGTGGCGCGCGACATTTGTGGAGTGCCACTCCGTATCTTCTGGCCGTACGTCAAGGACGAGCCGTCTATTGAGCGTATTCGCAACAACCGTCCCTTTGAAGTCTCGGCGTGCTGGAACGGCATTGTTGCGTTCCCTGCGCGGCCTTACCTTTACCAGCCGACAGCCGAAGAGCGTGCAGGCCGGTTGCACAAACGCGGATGGAAGATGCTTGACAATGGTTAGTAGCGTTTGTTGAGGAGCGAGGGGTCGGGGATATATAGCCTCGCTTCGACCTCGGAGGTGCCGTCTTTCGCATGGCATGGGCCGAAGCGTGCGGACATGTTTATTGGCGGCGACCGGCGACCGGCGCCCGGGGCCCGGCGGGCCCCGCAATGCCCGCGAGTATCAGACGCTGACAGCAGCGACCTACCCCAACAGCCGCATGTCGCCAGCGCTCACATTACCACTCAAGTTCCGCGAGTCGGGGATTGATGCTTGCGACCACTCCGAGTGCTTCTTGTTCTCGTACGATTTGCACCGCCTGTATCCCTCGCGTGAAAGGCCACCTCGCATCATCATGAACCCGGACGTCCGTGTTGCGTACGCGACTCACTGGTGGAAGTGGCACAACGGCGTGCTGCGCATCCCCGTTGTCGAGTGGTGGCTCTGTGAGTAGTATTGAGGTGGCGAGCACAGCTTTCAGCTGGACAGCAGGCAGAGACGGCGCTAACGCTCCCAGACCACTGGAGCCACGGTGTCCCAAATTACGCGATCGACTGGCTTGTCGAGTGGTTGTCCCGCCGACGAGACTACTGCACGTGGGGCGCACTGTCGCCACACTTGCCTGCGCGGTGTCCACGACTGCCTGGACCGAGGAATCTGTCGTGGAACGAGTAGTGTAGAAGAAGCCAGTCGCGGGCGACCGGCCCGACAACTGCGGGGAGTAGAAGTAGAGGCGTGCGCGTGAGGGCGTTCAACAGGGATATGTGGTAGTTTTTTTTTGGGGACGAGGTGTAGATGATGATGCTGTGTCATGTGCAGATAGTTAGAAATGTACAATCAGTAGTGGTTCTATAATATAGCGGAGAGATGAGCGCCGAGTCAGTCCAAGTCGAGTGGGATCAGTGGGAAAAGTGGAGCGATGTGAGGGGCGACGTGGGCTGTATGGGCATTTGCAGAGAGAGAGCCCAGAGCGAGAAGGATGAGAGGAGATTAGAGACGGACGTGTTGCCGATGGCCGATGGCTGAGAGCGGATGCAAATATCTGATTGGTGGCCCCGAGCCGTGCGTCCATCTCGCCCCTGAGGCAAGGCCGGTGCCCGTCATGCCACAAGGTGCATCTCCAGTCGACGACACCTTCCTCGGTACGTCGGCACATGGCTCCATCACGGCTGTTTCACCATCTCGCGCCTCGCATTATCAATCCGTCCTCCATCTAGATCTCCACACTCGCAACTGAATCTCTCTCCACCGTCGACGCCGGCGCCCATCATCTCCTCCTCTCGGCGACAGAGAGCGAGCGACCTGAACGAGTGAAAGAGCCGACCTCTTTCGCACCCATACCCTTCCCCTCACCACTCGCCCTCGCCCTCATCCTCCTCCACCTCCTCACCCCTCACCCCCAACCCTCATCTCCAGCGATACACGATGGCTCCACGCCAGGACTATGACAAGATCGTCAAGCTCGCGTGCAAGCCCAAGAATGCCCCGCCCAAGGCCAAGTACTTGGAGTGAGTACTCGGAGAGGGCGTCGGAGGTGAAGCGAGCTGGGCGAATCTGCGCATGGGATGGGCGTGCGTGGCACAAATAGCGAGTGCGTCGTCGGACGGCTTTCGGTGGTAGGAGGGCAGTGTTAATGCCCTCGGCTCACTGGACACTGCCCAGCCCCATGCACTGAAGCAACGCCGCCTGCCGTCCTCAGGCCCATCACCACCCCTCCCCATGTCTTCCATCACAGCCGTGCACGCACAGCTGACCCCAGCGCACTCATTGCCGCAACATTCGACGATAATGCCTTGAACGACATTACGCGCGCGTTGTCGCAACGCTTGCGCGACTCCAACCCAGTGGTGCGTGCTGCCTCGCACCCCGCCGGCCCGAGCTGCTTCTCCTCCCCCTGCTAACCCTAGGTCGTCTTCAAGGCGCTCATCACGCTGCACCAGATGATGCGCTCGGGCGCGAGCGAGCAGCTTCTCGGTCACCTCGCGCGGTCCGATACTCTGCGGCTCCGCAACGTCCAGGGCATGAATGACGGAGCGGGTAAGTTGACCTGGTCCGAGTGGATTGAGGCAGAGAAGCGCCCCACCCTGCCCCCAGAGTGGTCGCCGGCCGCGGCAGTGGCGGCCGGCACGATCGCCGGTGCAGGAACCCGCCGCACAACATCTGTCTCGCTCAAGTCTAGAGAGCAGTCCCAGCCTCAGGAGTGGAGTGGGGCGTGGTCCATGACGCCATGCTGACTCAACAGGCTACCATCCTCCCAGCAACCTCAGCGCATATGCGTATTATCTGGACAGCCGGATTCGCGCGTTCCGCGATTTGCGTCACGACCTCGTTTATCTTCAGACCGAGAGCAATCGTCGGAGCACGGGTTTGGGCGCGAACGGTGAGTCGCACGCACGTCGAGGTGGGCGACTCGCTGACGTCTAGCCAAGGCACGACGGCTGCGCCACCTCCCCGTCGACAAGGGCTTGTTGCGCGAGGTCAAGCAGGTGCAGCGCATCCTGGACGCACTGATCCGATGCACCGTGAGTTGACCGGTTTAGACGGGCAGTGAGCCTAACATCAGTTCTACGATGATGACCTGCGCGACGAGAATACCGTTCTCGCCTTCCGCATGCTCATCAAGGATTTACTAGTGCTATTCCAAGCAGGCAACGAGGGCGTGTGCAACATTCTCGAGCACTATTTTGAAATGTCCAAGGTGGACGCGACCGACTCGTTTGACATCTACAAGTCGTTCATCAAGCAGACGGATAAGATTGTTGACTACCTTGCGATTGCGCGGAGGCTGAACAACATTGTCAATGTCCCAGTACCGAACTTGAAACACGCACCAACATCGCTCGTTAAGGCGCTTGAAGAGTACCTCAACGACCCGAACTTTGAGCAAAACCGAATGGAGTACAAGAAAAGCCTGGGAGTCGTGGAGGGGCGTGCAGGAGATAAGTCGTCCGCAGCGACTGCCAAGAAGGAAGAGAAGAAGGACGAGAAGGCCGCCGAGAGCAGTAAGGCGGCGTCGACAGCCGCCCCACCACCGCCCGTCGCGAATGCGCAAGCCAAGATTCAAGACTTCCTGGACTCGATTGAGAGCGACCAGGCCAATGGCCAGTCCTCGCTGGCGGGAAGCAGCTCGATGAACTCGCTGAACGCGGGCGGCAGCATGGGGATGAACCAGTTCGGCCAGATGCCCATGGGTCAAATGGGGCCAATGGGTTCGATGTCGACGATCGGGTCTATGGGTGGGATAGGCATGGGCGGTATGGGAGGCATGGGCGGCCAGATGCCCATGCAGATGCAAATGACGGGCATGGTCAACCCATTCCGCCAGAGCACCATGTTCCCCCAGCAGACTGGCTTTATGGTGCCACAGATGACGGGCTTCCCCAACTCGCAGGGTTTCATGCAGCAGCCACAACAGCAGCAAAGCGGCTTCCTTCAGCCTCAATCGACCGGTTTCCTCCAGCCCTCACACACTGGCGGCGGGTCCGCCATCTTCCAGCAGCACACGCCTCAGCGGCAGTCGACGTTCCCGCTCGCGTCCAACTCGCAACCGTTTGGCCAGATGAGCGGCGACGGCAAACAGTCGTCGCTGCTCGCACAACCAAACCAGAACAACCCCTTCCCCTCCTCCCTCCAGCCCCAACCGACTGGCTTCCTGCAACCACAAGCGACAGGCTCCAACCCGTTCCGGCAGTCACTCATGCCACAGTCAACGGGCATGATGGGCATGGGCGGCATGGGTGGTATGAGCGGTATGAACGGTATGGGGATGAGCAACACCGGCGGCGGCATGGGCGGTCTCGGATCAGGCGGCATGTCGGGTGCGTTCACGCAGCCGTCCTCGCCGTTTGGCCAGCCCCACTCGACGGTAGACAACCGGCCGGGCTCAACACCCAACATCATGAGTGGCGGCGCGAGGACAGACTCGCCCAAACCTCTCACAGCGCAGAAGACGGGCTCAAACAACCCCTTCGCGCCGCCTGGCGGCATCCCACAGCCGCCGCCGCCCATGCCCCACCAGCCGAGCATGAACGAGATTGCTCAGCAGCGCTTCCAGGCCCAGTTTGCGGCCGCAGGCGGCCTCAACCCGCAGCAACAGGCCGGTCAGCAGCAGTTCCAACAACAGCAGCAGCAGCAGCAGCAGCAGCAGCAGAAGGACCCGTGGGACTTCGACCCCCTTTCCTCTTCCTCTTCAGCGCCAACAAAGTCGGGCTCGGCAATGGGCGACATCGCAAGCGCCTTTGCGCTGGACAAGCAGCCACAGGGTGACTTCTTCTCCCAGTTCAACTCACTCTCTGTCAGCGACTCGAATCCGTCCTCGAACACCTCTGGCGGCTTCCTCCAGCCCCAGCGCACCGGCGTGGGCGGCAGCTCTGTGAAGCCGTTCAAGCCCACCTCGAGTTTTGGCGCGCAGCTCGAGCAAAGCCTCCCACCCATTCCGGAGCCTGGAGGGAGCGCGAGCGCGAACGGTATCAGCTCACAGGCCACAGGCTTCCCCTTCGGCTCGGGCTCTGGTACGGGCGTGGCATCACCAGGTGCCTCGGGCCAGGGGGCCCAGTCGCCTTTTTCAGGCGGGCCTGCGCAGTCGCCCGGTTTCGGCATCGGACAACAGGGCCTTGCGCAGTCGCCCACCGGTCTCAGCGCCCAGTCGACCGGCTTCCCCTTCGGGATCACCGCACAGCCGACAGGCTTCCAGCCGACAAGCAGCTTCGGGCAGCAGCTAGCGGCGCAACACACACAAGGCCAGAACCAGGTGCAGGGCGCGCAGCTGCAGCGCCAGAACACGGGCAGCAACCCGTTCCGCGGGGCGGGCGGAATGCCCGGCGCTGGCATTGCAGCCAGTGGCCCGTTTGGTGCTGGCTCGCCGTTCGCAGGGCAGAACATGTTTGGCGGGCAGCAGCAACAGCAACAGCAGGCAAGCCTGTTTTGAGCAGGCTGGGTGGGCGCTCTCGACGAATAGACCTAGATCTTGATTTCGGTATACATGCTAGTATTTATGGTATGGTTTCCGCGGGGATGTTGGCAGTGCCATGGAGTGGGGACTAAATCACCTTCTGAAGACGCAATGAGAAGCAAGAATGGCCAAGAGCGTCCGTCCGTCCGCCTGTCCGCCAGATCCGCTTCCAACCTACTCCTGATGCAGCTTCTCCGGGATCGGCTCACGGATGATGGGTACTCTCTGCGCCTGGTCCTCGAGCGCTGCGACAGCGTCGAGCCGTCTAACGGTGGGCCCGGGAGATCTGACAGGCGTGGGCGAGAGAGGGGGTGCGTCGTCGCTGCTCTCGGATCTAGAGTGGGAGAAGACGGGCGCGTGCTCGTCGGCAGGAGACATTGGCGATGCGCGTGGCCGGCGCGGAGCGCCGCGCACTTTGAACTCGATGACGGGCGCCGACTGGCCGGGGATCGAGAGGTTGACGATGACGGCGGCGAGGAGGCCGAGGCCTGATGTGAGCAACAATGCGGCTGAAAGAGGTGCACGGGGAACTCACCCAGCCCAGCCAACTTCTCCTTGAGGTTGTGGAAGTAGAGCGCGGTCATAAGCAGCATCCACACCCAGAGGCCAATGAGAGCGCTGCCCGCGACCGTCGAGAACGCATGTACCAGTCCCCGCGGCCCACGTACAGGCGCCTTCTGCCCGCGGCGCTCGGCGAGTGCCGCGCGCCAGCTCGGCGCGACCTCTGCCGCGAGCACGATCGCGCCGAGGGTGAGAAGGAAGGCGTGGCCCGAGATGTCGAAGCCACCGCTCCACCGCGGTCTCTGGAGCGGGCCGTCGAGCAGCGCGAAGAGGCGCGGGTGGGTGTGCGGCGCAAGCGGCGTGGTGCCGCAGAACTCGTCATGCAGGGGCAGGTAGACGTGCTCGGGGGCTTGGTCGGGCGCGTGGAGGATCATGGTCGTGTGTCCGTCGGGGAGGAGGTGTTCGAGGGCGCCGACGTCGATACCCTTTGGAAGGGGAATGGCACAGGTGCCGCCGGACATGGCGATGATCCGGTCGCCGAGACCCGCGCCAAAGCACCATGCCGTGAAGAGGATCCACGCGAGCGAGGCGAGGACAAGGGCTGCGAGGCGCTGGCCTCGCGACCGCCGCGGCGCCGTGTGCAGTGAGTGCAGTGCGGGGTTGACTCTGCCGACTGAGGCGGCGGCGGAGGGGACCTTTGGCGCGCCAGGAGACGTGGAGAGGTGCAGGAGGTAGATGCCCGCTGTCCAAGCCCACGCGCGCTTGACGAAGAGGACGTTGATCGCATTCGACTTGCGCGCAAAATAGGCTGCGCGGAGCGGCGCGTGGTTGTGAACGTGGTGCAGCTCAGAGGTAGGGACTGCGGTATCGCACGCAACGGCGATGGCGCAACCCAGACTGGAGTCAGCGTGTACTACTCACGATCGGCGCGAAAGCCTCGGAGGACGAGATGAAGGAGGTGAGAGTCGGGCAAAGCGCGATGTCATTCCAACATGGTCTCCCTCGCCCCGATGATGCCACACCGAAATCCACAGTCAGTCACCACACTTACAGGAACACTCCCGCGCACACCGCCCCTACTACGAGCTGCGGACGCTCCAACGCTTTCTCCAGTACTCCAGGCGGGGCTCGGCGCGCCCCGCTGCTTAGCCGACGCGGCCGACGGGCCGCGAGATCTGCGGCTGTCGAATCAGCGACAGAGGAAGATCGGCGGCGGTGCCGGATTTGGAAGGTTGGGTGTTTGTCCACGGGCGCCATGAGGGCGAGGCGAGAGGAGGGGCGGTAAAGAGGCTGAGGTGAGGTGCAAAGGTGAGGTGAGAAGAAGACCAGCTGAAAGGTTGAGGGGTGCGCGAGGATGATTCAAAGGAGGAGGCTGAGGAGTACAACTACGATGGAAAGAGGGCGTTGAGGAACGAAGATGGTGCTGAACGCGCGTGCTGAACGGGGCGGGCTCGGGACGGGCGCGGAGTGAATATGAGGCGGGCGTTGGGCCGAGACGGCAGGGGAGTGATCGGGGTCTTGTCGCGGCTAGTGATGGGCGTGGTCTGCTTGTCTCGTCGTGTCGTGTGCGCTGCGATCGCAAAGTAGTAGTGCGAGTGAGCAGAGCGCGAGGTGGTGTGAGCGCAAATGGTCTGGTCGGTCAAGAAAGAGCAATAGGAGAGGCCAAGATGGGATGAGGTGTGGACACGGCGCTCATATAGCCGCCCGAGTGATCGCCCGACGTCATCGTCATGATCCCTGGGCCGATCCACCATCGGCGCCAGCGCGACACCCGTGACGTCCGCGATACCCACCCGCCCGCTTCACCACACGTCCAATCGCACGCATTCATCTTCCTACAACTCCTCGACTCTAGTAGCCCCACGCGGCCTCTTATGTGGTATGATATGATACCCCACCTACAGCCTACGACGCACTGCCGAAGACCGAGAAACGGCGCACGAGGCTAGGGCCGTACTCTTCGTAGTCGGCGCGCGAGTGCGACACATTGTAGAATTCAGGAAGAGACGCCATAAGACTGCCACCGTACCACACCGCATAGCGCTGGCGCTTGTGCGAGATCACATTCACCTCGACGCCTGACGAGCGCATCAGGTTGCCCGAGCGGTCCTCGGAGAGGGAGATGCGGGAGTCCACAATTGTCTTGAGATCCTTCTGCAGACGCCGGCCAAAGTCCTTGTACATTGTCGAACCGCCAGAGAGAACAATGTTCTTGTACAGTCCGCGGCGGACGTCGATAGGCGACGTCTGAATCACGGTGTCGACCACCTCGGGAAGGGGCGTGAGGAAGTCGGACGAGTAAATCTCGGGATTGAAGAAGATCTCGGGGGCCAGGAAGCGCTCATAGCCGACGTCAAGCTCGTATTTCTGGAGTTAGCCATAGAAATGATGCGGCACAAGGCGCCATGAGCGGGACCGCTTCTCCACTGGAAAGTGGACCTGAGAGCTGGCATATAATCTGTCACCTGCCACCTGCGGCCTGCCGCCTCTCCATCCGCTGGCCTCGACCTCTGCTGCACTCACCCTTCCAGTCACAGAGTGTTCGCCAGAAAACCGCGCGAAATACTTGTATGGGTCGGCGTCGTACTTTCTGAACTCCTTCACAATGTCCTGGCACACGTAGGTGTAATCCTCCTTGATCTTCTCGGCCACACGGAGCTGGTCCTCTGGAGGGATCTGTGCCGACTCTCCACGGTCACGGAGGAGCTGCTGGACGAAGGAGGTGATGTCGCGACCAGCAATGGGGACGTGCTTGATCGACGAGCCGATGACATAGCCTTCAGCCACGGGGATAGTGTCTGGGGTCAGCGAGGGCGCGGTGACGCAAAGGGGGACGGGCAGCTGGCCAGGTGCGCCGGCTGAGCCAGACGACGCGTAGAGGTCGGCTGTGTCTGTGGCTGCCTGTCCGCCTCATTCCTGCCCGCTAGCCTCACTCACGGGTAACACCATCTCCCGAGTCGATGACCACACCGGTCAGCGTGCGCTCGGTAACTTTGGAGCTCGTCCACGACGCTGCGAGCGCCAATACAGCCTGTACCGCAATGTAAAGACCTGCGACATTGAACGACTCGAACATGATCTCGGCAGTGTTCTCGCGGTTCTCGGGCGGATTGAGCGGTGGCTCGGTGAGCAGCACATAGTGGTCCTCGGGTTCAGCGCGGAGGTATTTGAAGATGCTCTGCTCCCAGAATCGCTCCATCTGGTCCCAGTTGTTGATCATGCCGTGACGAATGGGGTAGTGAAGCGAGTAGGTCCTGGGGTCAGCCCGGTGCACAGCAATGCTGACGGTTATTCGCGGGTGCAGGAGGTCTGAGCTCATGAACTCCGCCGCTCTAAGACGGTGAGAGCTGTGAAGGCTATGAGAGCCGTTATTCCGCAGCAAACCCGTCCTTCCTTTTGCAAAGCCCTCACTAAAGCTCGGCTGGTCCCACACTCCTACTCACTTCGAGTTGGCCACAGCTTCGTCGCCGATGAAGAAGTCAAGGTCCTCGATGCCGCGCTTGCTCGCGAGATGACCGGGCTTAGCCGCGACTGGCGGAGCAGGGCGACGCCCCGTCGAGCTACTCGAGGTAGAAGCAGCGTCCTTAGTCGCGATTACGGTCGGGAACACGAACGAGGGCTCCGAGTTACCGGCGAAGCTGGTGTCAGTTGGCCTGCGAGTCCGACTGCAGCTGGAAGCTGAGTGTTGCTGTCCGAGGCAGCACCCAGTGCAGCTCTGCACGCAGGATACAACCTACCCCATCTTGGTGTAACCCGTGCCATTGTCGATGACGAGCGGGGGAAGGCGGGACATGGTGGATGATGTGGAAGATGGTTTGGCGAGGAGGACTGCGGTGATGATGACGACGACAGCATGAGCATTCAGGCGACCATATTTGATCCCGCTAATAGTATCATATCATTGCACTGCCTGCGCCCAATAGGTATTGCGAATTATCCGTAGTCGCGCTGGTGCGCGTTCGAATCCCGACGAGAGATCATCGAAAGGTTACGAAGCACGAAGCACATCATTAATTGAGACCTGATGAGTCAACATGTGAGACGCCACCTACTATTGATATTGGCTTCCTATAATCGATGGCCCGATCTGAACGCTTTGACCTGTACACCGAAAGGTGTTAATAATTGGGCTGTTCAGCCCTAATAGCAGTTCTACTTGAGCTAGATCTTCTCCCGGTGGGGGCCATCACACTCCCCGGTTCTGCCTTTCGTACGGCGCAGCGCCTGACAGTTCCGATCAACTCCTCGCTCTGCCCACTCCCTCCCTACGTACGAGTGTGATCGATACGAGGCGTGTGCTGTAGCACCCGTGATATGGGTGGGACTCGCTCGGGGTGTGTAGGGATCGCAGAGGTAACTCAAGCAATGTGTGTGTGCAACTCGGAGGCTCTTCCTTGCGAGGAAGAGCTCTATCTGCAGTAAATGTGTTGTGTGACGATGGATCCATCTTGTCGGCTTCATTTCATCGACGTGTATCTCCCCCGACTGGGTGTAGTCGCTCGCCACAACAGCAGCCACAATGCGTGGTTCGAGAACGTCAGCCTTTGATTATATCTAAGGGCGAGCGACGGGTGCGCACTGCAACGGGGGTTGCAGGAGCAGCCAGCCGACAAAGGTGGTGGAGCGAGAGTGTATCGCATGTCAGCACGGTCATAGATCTCGCTGAGGGTGCACCTTGAGCAATGGGCACCTCATGCCAGCGAGTCGGGCCTGCTGCTGCAGACTGGTTGGCGACAGAGACATGACGTCGCGCACTGAGGGGGGGGGGGGGGGGGGGCAGGATTGGCGCCTCGTCAGACGCGAGACCACGCTTGGATGGCCGCCTGGGGTGAGCGGTGGCACGGGGCGAGAGAGAGGAGAGCATGAGGATAGGTACCTCGCCTACAACTGCTTCGAGGCTTGTCCATGCGCTTCGCATGTTGACGAGCGCAACTGTCTGTTCGGGGGCTGGAAGGCCAAGGAAGGCCTCAAAGTTGAGGTCGCTGCAGTGGAAAAAGTGTGTGCTGGTGCGCCGGTGCGCCCTGATTAGCTGATTGTAGCCACGCATTCTTCTCCGACAATCGGAGGCGTGAGTGTCGCAGAAGACGGCGCGCGCGCTCCACTTGAGCACGTAAGTCGTGACAGGGTCAGTGCATGTGCGTGTACGCGGGAGCGATTGCTGTGGCGGGGGCGGGGGGCGAGGTGACGGCGGGTTGCCAGTCTGCACCTGCATCCGTCAAGACGACTCGAGTACGTCCTTTCAGGTGATGGGCGGCGGGGGGCGGAGGGGGACATGGCCGGCGTCTGGCATGGTATTTATTGATGTCTCTCTTCCTCTACACTCACACCTCGATCATCATCTAACAAACATATACCCATCCATCCATCAACACCCTCAAACTCGCCCCTTCATTAACCTCAACATTAGCAGTACGCTCCCAGGCCCCCGGCCGCCCATCGACGACCGGCTCGACTACGGCGGCGAATGGTTCGATCCTTACGTGCCGCCGTGCTTTCCGCGCACGCAGTGGCTTCCACGGACGGACATCGGCCCGCCGCACAAGCCCGGCGTGCACGATTGGTGCATCGTGCAGGGCGCCGCCCTACATGTACGAAGGATGCTCATTGTTGATAGCTGTTGTTTGTTTGTGTGTACCATTTGACTCGGATGCTCGAGTAACGTTGTGGGAGTCCGTTGTTGCGACAATTCGGCGCTGAATGCGGGACGACGTAGCACACCAAGCCGGATGTACCAGACACAGCATCTCGTGATCTCTTGGCTGGTCACTGGCACATGGGGCACAAGGGCCATGCCAAGGGCCAGGAATCGGGGCAAGGGAGGGCCCGAAATCTTATCTTGGTCGAGTTCAGAGTCCGCCGCTCCGCTGTCTCCGCTGGCTGTGGTGTATGGTGGGCATGCAAGGCGGCCACGGCGCGGTGGGGCTGAGGCTTGGAGATCGGAAAGCGGACTGGGCGGGATGCCGTACGCGTCGCACGCGCACGCTGCCTATCTTGTGCCTGGAAGTATAAGTAGTTGTGATCGGCGAAGGGTATGGATCTCATGGATCATGGATCATGGAGGATGGCGGAGGTGGGGGAGGTGGCGGAGGTTGGAAAGTGAGGTGGGAGGGCCCGAGCAGACACCAAGACTCTGGGCATTCCCGATCATGCGACGATGTCCGGAAGTGCACACCACCTCGTAGCATTCAGCAAAGACACGACGACGCGCGCCAAGTCTCAAGTAACTGTGAGATCAGACTCAAACGGCCGAGGACATGTCCTGCGCCCAGGACGAGTTCCAGGGAATGTGCACGCCACCGACCCGACTGGCCCAACTCTCCGTTTCCACTCTCACGTTCTAGTAAAGCATGAAGCAAGCATCCCGCATGGCCGCATGCTCATTTTCCACCATCTCCCTCTCTGATCTCTGATCAATTCTACATTACATGGCTCCGGCGGGCCGGCGATCCCAATTCAACATCCCGTCAGCCATGACCCGCTGGTCGCCAGCCGCAAGTGGTTCGGCGTCAACGCCACAGACGCTCGGGCCTCTTTATACCGGGCCAAGTTGGGTTGAAGCGGGCCTTCAGAGTTGCACAATCGTACAATCGCAAAGTTCCAAAGCTCCAAACCCAACCGCACGCCCTTTATCAAGTTTGGCATGTGCATCATCGGCCACATCGGCATGGTCATATGGTCATGGGCCAGACAAAGTCTAGAGTGAGAGAGAGAGAGAGGTGTACAGGGCGACAACTGGGGCGAGATGGGAGGATGGGTGGGAGTTGAGGGAGCTGGGCATCCCGCGTTGCACATGATATGATGCACATGAGGAATGGTCGATCAAACCCTTCAATTCACTCTCCTCGTTATGATTTCGAAATTTCTAATCTCTGCTGTACAGTTTCCGCACACACACCACACACCACACACATCCACGCGTATTCTCGCTTACACGCTTTGTTTGCATGCCTCGACGCGCGATCGCTCCCCCCTCACGCACCTAAATAGTTCTTGTATCTCCGAGGCAGTCAAAGATCTTGATGCACGACGCGCTCTGAGCGCAAAGGTCGCGGTGCCGCGTGCCGCGTGCCGCGTGCCGAAACCCTGGTGCCATCCCCTTGGGTGGCATGGGTGGGCGGCTGAGAGGCCCTTAATTTGGTGTCGCGGGTGAGGAGGGAACCCTTGGAACCCTTGGAGCCCTTGGAACCCTTGGACTGGAGGCCTACAGTTGAAACCTCTGACCCAAAGGCCACGTTCATCCTCCACTCTGCACCACTCTCTCTCCTCAATCTTCTCTCAATCCTCAATCCTCGTCGTCCTCTCCTCATCTCGTCGATACAATCTCTCACTCTCCCTCCTCCTCTTCTTCTTCTCCATCTGACTTGCTCTCTCTCTCTCTCTCTCGTCCACTCCTCCTCCTCCTCCTCCTCCTCCTCCTCCTCCATCTCGACCTCCCTCGACCTCCCCCCCCCCCCCCTCCCTCCGTCATCACTCATCTCTCAGTGCACCTCGCTATCGCTCAATTCACGTCCACACACATTACACACGCTCTCTTGACGCCTTTTCCTCCGCTTGACGCATTCTCCATCCGCATCACCCACGCCCACACCCACTCTCCTCCCACCCCCCGATCACTCATTCCTCTCCCCCATCACACTCTTCCACATCTCGACTCGCCTTGACGCCTTAACCTTCCACATCTAAATTCGAAACTTCGGTCAACAGCCAAAGAGCTGCTCATGTCCATCTCCCCCTCCCAACCTCCTTTCATCCCCGCATAACCTTCTTCACCTCTCACACATTTTCTACACCTACCGACCTCACATCTCTCATCCGCACTTCATCGACGGCAACGGCATGAAACGCTACGACGACGGGCCGCTGCCTTACTCTCAGGGTGGCCCCATGCCGACGCGTCGCCCTACCATCCGTGTCACAGGAGGCAACTCCTCAGGCGGTGGTGGTGGTGGCATGGGCATGGGCGGCGGCGGAGGCACCATTGGCCGAGGCGGCGGCGGCACCGTCAAGCGCTCCAAGACGCTCACGAGGCCCGAGCGACACGTTGCGCCCGAGCCCCTCATCAACCCAACAGGACAGGAAGACTCTGCCGCTCATGCGTCCGGGTCCAAACTCGACTGGTGGACCGTCACGTCCTTGATCGTCACCTTTTGGGCGCCTTCCCCCTTGCTCAAGATGATGGGTATCACCGAGGCAAACTCGAGGCAAGCATGGCGAGAGAAGATTACGCTATGCTTCATCGCCATTGTTATGGGAGGTATCGTCGGTTTCGCGACCATGGGCTTGCAGAGCGCATTGTGTCCAGGCGGCAGCAATGGCGCTGGCTACCAACTTTTAGGCTCCCGTGACTGTGAGTACGCTCGTCTCTGCAGAAGTCTCAGGCGCTTCGCTTCACAAGGCAAGCGATGCCAGCGATGCGATGCCAGCGATGCGATGCCAGCAATGCGATGCCAGCAATGCATTGGGGCCGGCATATGCCATCCCTGGTCTGGGCCCTGTAGCTCGGTCTTGGCCCACGACTACGCCGGCCGCAACTGACGTGACGCACCTGCTGGAAACTGGAAACACGCGCGCTGACTCCTAGCTACACTGTCCATCGCTGGCTGGGCCTTCAACATTAACGAGTCCAAACCCTTTGGCAATGTCAACTTCTACGAACTTTCAAACCAAATGAGGGGACAGGACATTACCCCCTTCTTCACCCGTTCTGCAGCCGACTACCCAGACTGCACCGCAACCAATTTTAGATACGCCGCGCCCGACATCTGCAACGCGAAAGCCAAGGAGGCTAACGAATGTCTGCTCGGTCAGCTCAATGCCAACTCGCTTAACCAGTATGCGCTCAGGAACGAGTCGCAGTACGAAGGCTATTCCTGGGCACAGGTCGTCAACAGCACAAATTACATCGTCATTGATGGTTGGGTGCTCAACATGAACCCCTACATGCGCGCCAACCCACAGCCCATCCCGGGCGACCCCATTGATGGCATCATTCGCCGCGCCATTGACGTCCAGTCATCGTCGGGCAAGGACGTGACAAAGCAGTTCTACAACAACCCAGACACCCGGGCTGCGATCAAGTGCCTGACGACGCGCTACCTCGCTGGCAAAATCGACAAGACAACTCCGGGATGTTTCGTTGCTGCGCTTTTCCTCTACGCGTCGCTCATCGTCATTCTTGGCGTCGTGTTGGTCCGCTTCTTCATGGCCATCATCTTCTCCTGGTTCATCTCACACAGACTCATCGAGAAGAAGACGCTCTCGCGCGGGACCGGTATCGCCCCCACTGTCATGCCCGAGGGCGCCAACGTCTCGGTGCACAACCAGACTGGTACGGCTCCGTGGGCTCAGCCCGGCCGCAAGGGACAGGCTCCCGTCGCCGCTCCGGCTCCAGTCATGAGTCTAGATCGCATCGGCGCCGAATTGTTCTGCGTGTGCCTGGTGACGTGTTACTCGGAAGGCGAGGAAGGTATCCGCAACACTCTCGACTCGATCGCCGGTACCAGCTACCCGGACCAGCGCAAGCTTCTCTGGGTGGTGTGCGACGGCATGATCACGGGTGCCGGGGAGAAGCAGAGCACGCCCGACATCTGCGTGGGGATGCTCGAG